>NC_081414.1:907623008-910164827 GCF_030272615.1 Cryptomeria japonica
TACAACTTTCATTGAAGCATTATAACTCAAAAATGTACATTGTAATCTAGTGTGAGTATTAATAAATGGTTTGATTTGTTGTGCATATATCTACAAATAGTAAATCAATATAGTTGATTAATATAATAAAAGCTAGATAAATTATTGAGCTTAGTATGAAGCATTGGCAAGAGAAATTAATTGAGAGGGATTGGAGCTTCCATAATTTTGATAGTTGATAAAGATTTGTCACTATTTTGATTATAGTTGTTAAACCATAGCTTAAACTTGGGTATGGTTTGATTTGTTGTACATATATCTACAAATAGTAAATCAATATAGTTAATTAATATAATAAAAGCTAGATAAATTATTGAGCTTAGTATGAAGAATTGGCAAGAGAAATTAATTGAGAGGGATTGGAGCTTCCCTAATTTTGACAGTTGATAAAGATTTGTCACTACTTTGATTATAGTTGTTAAACCATAACTTAAACTTGGGTATGTTGGAGAATGATGAACTGTGATGAAATATAAACTGAGTTTTCCCTCATAATTTTGTGGAGGAAGTGATCATGTGGATTCTTTCTTATGTGCCTTAAACTCGTCCTATATTGAATTTCTTCTTTGATACCTATAGAAGATGTCTACATTATGTGTGTGTGTCTCTATATATAAGATACTTAAAAAAAACCATTTCAAATTTGTATAATAATTAAAAAGAGCAATTAAGTTTCTTGTTAACAATTAGCCTTGGAGCTGGCATTGACATGTTGTGATGGTTAACTTGTGATGGTGTTGTTCTTGCCATCAAGGTTGAAAGCCTACTAGGGTGCTATTGTTGAATGTTTAAATGGGGATGAGGTCCCCATTTGTGGCCTTGAGCAATTAACTTTCTTGTTAACAATTAGACTTTGAAGTGGCATTTGCATGTTGTGATGGTTAAGTTGTGGTGGTGTTGTTCTTGCCATCAAGCATGAAACCCTACTGGGGTGTTATTGTTGAATGTTTAAATGAGGATGAGGTCCCCATTTGTGGCCATGAGCAATTAACTTTCTTATTAACAATTAGACTTTGAGGTAGCATTTGCATGTTGTGATGGTTAAGTTGTGGTGGTGGTGTTCTTGCCATCAAGGTTGAAACACTGCCTTGAGCAATTAACTTTCTTGTTAACAATTAGACTTTGAGCTCGCATTGGCATGTTGTGATAGTTAAATTGTGTTGTGGTGGTGGTGTTTTTGCCATCAAGGTCAAACCCCGTTAGACTGCTATTGTTGAATGTTTAAATGAGGATGAAGTCCCCATTTGTGACCTCATCAGTTTTATAAATCCGCATCAAAACCTAATTAATGAAAAAAAGTTATGTTAGAAGACATCTAGTATTTCTAGAGCCCATAGTAATGCAGGTGAATGATCCTGGCTGTAACTGACTCGGGTGTTGGAGATGGAGCAGAACTCATTTGTCGCTAGTCATTTCTTTTATAATGTTAGGTGAAGAAACCTCTGGTGTAAGAGCACATAGTAAATGCAGTGTCGTGGACCAGAAACATTCAAGAATTTTTTAATAAAAAGAATGAGGATTATGAATGCAAATGCTGTTTATTCAGAGTGGGCCAAATTTCAGGTTGACTGGAAGGAGCAGGAGTAGTTTCCCAACGTTTAACATCATACATGCACCTGCATATTTAAAAATTATTTGTCTCCTTTAATGAAAGGGACGGTTAGCATGCTTCAAGATTTCTTATCAGATCTTAATGACTCGGACCATCATTTGCATATGATTCGAAGGCGGAAATATACAGAATCAATCACACATGTTTTTTCATTTTTTTAGGTTTTCTTTTTACCTCGTACGGCAAAAGCTGAGATCTCTGATGATGTTGCGTAATCTTGCTGATTTTCTTTTGTTTTTTAATTTATTTCCTCTTTTCTCTGCATCTTCCTGCAGATCTTTATGACAATACATTTAAATTTAAACCTCGCTTAGATAAAAACAGGCGGCGATTTTGACAGTGATTCGTTTACTGGAATTTAGAGGCCTAGAATTTGACAGTATGTAGAATCTTCTTTAGCTTTGATACCATGGTTTTTTTTAATGAACCATGCATTCTTGCTACGTTTTTATATATCTATACTTGATAAGCATTCGATTTGATTCGTTTGGTGTATTGGTTATTTTGATACGCAAAATTTCATCACTTCATATAATTGGTTCATTTCATAAAGTTTTCGTCTCCCTAGATTAGCTTATGTTAATTTAATTGTTACGCAAGAGGTGTAAAGTGGTTCTATAGTGGTATTTGGGAGGGAAAATCTTTAGCCTTGATTATATGCATTTTCTAATTTTGTTCTTAATTTTTCTCTCTTTCATTCTCACATATTTTAATAAGTTGACTAGGTTATAGCAAGAGTGATTTGGACACCTAAACTACTATTATTTTTATGGGAGTTTATCCAACATGAGTATAGATTTTTCACA
This sequence comes from Cryptomeria japonica, assembly GCF_030272615.1. NCBI lineage: Eukaryota > Viridiplantae > Streptophyta > Pinopsida > Cupressales > Cupressaceae > Cryptomeria > Cryptomeria japonica. The sequence goes on from NC_081414.1 coordinate 907,625,466, forward strand.
TATCTACTTATTTGATAAAGTTTTTCTGATGAGTATACCATCCAATCAATTGAGATTCTGCAATAGTCAACATAGCCATCTAAAACATATCCGGTGCTAACATATATTCCAGACCAGGGTACTATTCACCAGAATATTCGGTGTTATCTATTTGTCACTATTTTTTATATCTATAAAATGAATGTTGTCATTGATGTCAAACCCTGTGATCCAGTTAGGATCGGATGTAGCATGATTGAGCAATAGTGGAAAACAGGTATGTATGTGATATTGAACCCTGTGATCCAGTTAGGATCGGATGTAGCATGATTGAGCAACAATGGAAAACAGGTATGTATGTGATATTGAGCAGCAAAGTATGTATGGTTTATAGAGAGCAATTTTCGGAAGATCTTTTGCTCCAGAATCTAGTGTTTTGCTAGTTATGGTTTGTATCATGTGTTGGTATTAGTTGGGACAGTTGAGTTGTTACGTCGATGTTAGTATTGCAATATGATCTATGAATCTTGTGCTTCGGAATTTGTGGCATTCGTATCTTGAAGATTAAGTTGTTATGCTTGGAATTTGTGTTTATGGGTCCAGCAGACCTTTGTTTTGTTCTGATAATTGAAGTGTGTGTTCTGGTATCTCGGTTGACTCTTCCCTTGAACTATCATTTTGAAAGGTAAAATTGCATCATTTCAAATCATAATTTTGTTCATTTCATAAAGTTTTTGTCTCCCTAGATTAACTCATGTTCACATATACATTGAATAGTTTTCCATAGTGCTGCTATAGTGGTATTTGGGAGAGAAAATCTTTAGTTTTGATTTTATATATTTTCTCATATTGTTTTCTAATTTCTCTTTGGTTTCATTTTTCACTTATTTTTATGAGGTGAATTGATTGGGTGTGAGTGTTTTGGACATCAAAACTGCTACTTATAATAGTTCATCCAACGTAGCATGATTATAGGTTTTTCACATATGTATTCTTTTGATAATTTTTTTAATTTTACCAAGGTTGCATCTTATGAAAACATCTTGATGAAAAGTTTGATAAGAACAAATCATGGAGGGTTACTTAGTCTAGATTTGATTCATAGTGACTTACTTGGTCCATTTCTACACCCTTCATAGTAGGGCTTGACCTTCTCTTTGTCATACTTAGATAAACAAGAATCAATTTTGATGATGATTTGTTGTTAGAATTTAGAGGACTAGAATTTTGACACTTTGTAGAATGTTTTTAATGTATGATCCACTTAACCATGTACTCTTTCTATATTTTTATATATCTATACTTGATAATAATTTAATTTGACTCTTTTGGTATATTAAATAAATTTTTATCTTGAACTATCATTTTGATAGGAAAAATTATATCACTTCAATGCATAATCCACTCATTTGTGAAAGTTTTTCTCACCCTAGATTAACTCATTCATACATATATTGAATAGTTATTTATTGAAGAGGTGTATAGTGTTTCTATAGTGGTATTTGGGAGAGAAAATCTTTAGTCTATATTGTATGCATTTTTTCATTTTGTTCTTTATTTTTCTTTGGTTTAACTTTCATTTTGATGAGGTGTAATGCCCACCAAAATACCCTAGAGAAATTGAGCAACTAACATACTAATGGAGATAAAAAAAAATTAATAACATCTATTGCAACACATAACATCATTTGTGAAGTACATCCATTAACATTAATCATTATGAACATGGGTTATAAACACGTTAAACTAATTACACAAGTGGAATAACATCACATCACTAACAAATCCCTAGGGTATCTCAACGTCATTGCTTGCTACCAACATAAGCAACACAACTACTCATATTCATTACAACACTTAAGATTTCCATTACCAATGCAAAAGACACTATTTCCTAACCTCCATGATTTGCATCTCACTATCTTTTATGCCAACATGATATGCTATTATTCCAATGCAACCCAATCCATTACTTTAGACCATTTATCATCCAATCCAAATGTTCCTAAACCCCATATCCATTTCCTAAACTAACATGATCTCATTCCATATATTATGATTATCTACTCATGATGTATAAACTATAATTCATTCTTTAATCCACATGATAAACCAATTTCCTCATTCCTTTACTTAAGCATGAACATGAACAACATCACAATAACATTTCATCCATAGTTCCATTTATTAATTACATACATATAACAATATAAATCCATTTCTATTCAATACAAGTACGTGGCGTACATCATATACAAGTCATTTACTATCTATCTAGCATGATATGCATCCCATTACTTTACAAATCTAATCATTTCCTGTTAGCTTCATTCTAGAGCACTAATACCGAACATTGATAGTTTCTTTTATGTTCCAATTCTCACATGAACATATATTTTTCCTCTATCATGGTTTGCCTATTAGCAATATAGTCCATTCACACTTATAATTCCTTCTTAACATCATAGCATACACATAGTACCAAAAGAACATCCATAAATCCAATAACAATATTTTCCATTCCAAATCCAATTGCAAAACATGATAAGATACATCCATAATTATTCTCTTACTAGAGTCAAGAATTTATTCCTCATCAACTAATGTGAGCTAGATTATTTCCTTAAAATTAATCATCCATCCTATCAATTACCCATTCACATCCACAACCAAGAATAACAACCATCCATTCAGAACATTCATTTAATGCCATCATCAACATTACCTACATTTTGAATGTTTATTTACAAAAAAAGTATTACAATGACTTCAATCTACTATTAGTCCACAAACTACGAGATACATTACATTACATCTCAATGTTTCCTTTCATAAATCCTAATCAAGTCCTAAGATGGCATCTACCAATACATGTATATTTCCATCATATGAAGAGCATAATACTTTTACACACAATTTCATCTACAACTACTACAAGATAATTACATTGCATGAATCATGATATCAATTACATCCATCTGCTACAATAATCATCCATAATCCATCATGAAGAAGAATCCACATCCAAGCATGAAGAATCCATGAGAACATCCCAATGGCTAAAAAGCACCAACTACCTGACCATGTGGAACAAAAGGAACCACCCCCCATGCTAGGAGATGACACAAGGTCCCAACACACACTCTAAACCTAAGCTAACACCTATAACCAAAGAGACTAAACCACATGTGGACTCTCACAGAAGAACTAACCACAACATAGCAAGAATAAACTCCTAGAGGCATACAACTCAACAAGCTATAATTACAATCAATAAGGCATAAACATGAATCACCAAGGGAACACATGTAGGGTGGAGTGTCATCACATGCCATCCTCTAACATAACAAATATAACAACACAAGACACTATCATGATGGACATGTGGAGCCATCTCAACCTATGAGAGATCAAGAGTGATTGACTTTCCATAACAATGGCCTTCCCAAGCTTATCCTAAAATATTTTCCCTAGGATCAAGTCATGGGGCTCGCATCAATTAATTATCTTGATTAATGAATCTAACTACTCAGCCCATTAATTTATTATGTTACCACTTATTTAACATCATGGTAAACTTCCAATGTGCCTGGGCGGTCTAGACTTCATGCAAGCCTATCTCTCATCAACTTGGTCATCACATGGAATCCCACTCCCCCTAACATGGATCCAAACAATAACAAATCACAAGAGGCTCTAATCCATAATGAAATATAAAAACATAAATATCATATATACAACCATAACCATCAATACAATAATCAAGAGCCTCAAAGACAAAAATGAATCAAAACCATCTCAAGGCTAATCAAAATCTACCATAAGCATAAGCTAAACGTCTACAGCAAGGCTCATCAACTTGTTGGAGCATCATAAGCATAAATCCATAATCACAACATGTCAACAAGGTGAAGAGCACAAAATCGCTATGACTTGCCGAAGCAGAAAATCGCAATAAAATGTCAAACCAAAAGTATGTCGAACTGGAAAATGTCAAAAATTCTCAATATGAGCCTCTAGTACAAAGACACATTCGGAAAATTCATCACAGACTGAGAAAACCGAGCAAAATACATGAACTAGGCAGTTTAGCGCATTTAAAACGTAGTGCAACACATTTGATAAATCTAATAGTGCATATGATCAATTAAAAATCACATTCACCAAATGGTACAATGCATTTATAATGAAATGACACATTTACCAGATATGGGCTCGCATACGAGACCCAGTACAATGCATTTACCCTAGCAAACAGTGCATATATACAAAGAAATAACACAATTATAGTTACAACACATTTACTAAAATTAACTTCCCGGACTTAGAAAATTTGCGTCAAGGAAATAAAATCCAACACTTCACAAAATCTTACAAATAAGGTCTTAAAAGAAACACCGAGGCCATATGAAATGAAAGATATACATAAAATATTAAACTATAAACTATAATGAAAGATCCATCAAAACATCACTTCACAACTACAGACTCAAATACTTTTCAAAAAAACTCACACAAAGCCTCATACGAAATGATAGCACATTCAAAATGATCACAGACCCAAATACTAGCATAAGAACCAAATTCAAGAAGGAAAACAACACATTAACAATTCCAGACATGGGAATAACATAGAATGGTTCACAGAGCCATCCTAGCAGAAAACAATAAATAATTTTTCCCCAAAACTATATTGAAAACTATATAATATAATTCCCATGAAATATATTCCCTTCTCAAACTATTTATAACTATGCAAATACTATTTTTCCTAGCCTGAAATACAATTTCTGCAGACATAGAGAAGACATGGAAAAATAAAAATTCAAAGGGAAAGAATCCCCAACTTGAAATTTTGAAGTGATGGCAAACAAGAATTCGATGAAGCACCCACAAAACCAAAAAAGCTCCAAAAGCAAATTCAAAGCTTCCAAAAACAAAGTTGCAGAAGAAATTTTCAAAGAATGGTAACCCGACACAAAGATCAGGCTACCAAATAAAACGAATTTCAATCCAAAACCCTAGCCTCAAACTGGCCAATCAAAATAACCCTTAAAACAATATATCTTACCTACCCATCATATATTATATTTTATTTCTCCAATACCTTCACAGCCAATAAGAATAAATGGTAGGTAGGGAATACTATAAAACTTATTCACTTGTATAAATAGAATATTATAAATATTATTTACCAATGCATAAATAGAATCAAGCCCATATGAAATATACTATGGGCTATCAATTAAATATAATCTCATAAATAATCAAGCCAATAGAATTTAACGGTAGGTGGTAAATATAATAAACTCATTTACTCTTGTAACAAGAGAAATAGCTAAAATTATATAAAATATTATTTACCAAGTAAGAAGAGAAAAGTAATAAGATATTATAAAGTATTGATTACTAATGCACAAACAATAATGACCATTCCCTATTAAATATCTAAGGGCCATTTAAAAGAAAACCAATTATTTATAATTAAATACGAGTTGCCAAGGCTAATAAAATAAAAGCTGACTAAATAAATAAATATAAAATAACCAAGGCTCAATAAATAAATTAAAAGCCACCAATAAATATTAATCAACACTAAAATATAAAAGCACTATTAAACAATAAATAATAAATAAATAAATACGAACTAAATAATAAGTCAATAATAAATAAATAAACATTAAATACCAAATAAACAATTAAACTAAAAACAATAAATGAATAAATAAATAACTAATTAAAACAATTAAATATCAAATAAATGATCAAACCTCAATAAATATTAAATAAATAATTAAGCATCATAAACTAAATAAACATTAGTTATCAAATAATTAAATGCTCAAAGCCAATAATTTAAAATATTAAATTAAACATTATTAACCATAGAACCACAAATCAAAGATCAAATAATTAATCTAAGCATAATTAAATAAATCAACAATTACTAACATACTCAGAACACTGAGAAAAACAAGATTACTATCTGACATGGTGAATTACGACAAGATGCTGACGACTCATAGTGAACAATTTAGACCTAGAGTATGTGAGGGGAACTCATGTCATCTCCAAACCACATATACCATTGGGATTAAAGACAGGCTCAGGCCTGTGGAGCTAGGTGGAGTTGATGTCTAGTACCTGCAAATCCTACAACCACAAGGCCACTATACAACAGATACAAATATATAATAACAAGCAAGTGATAGAGAATCGCAATGACACATCCAACTCACAATGAGTGATGTGACGCCATCCTTATCACAAAGACAGTCATAAAACACTCAAACACATCATAATTCCAAATCATCACATGTAATCATGAAATTGGGTTAGTATATCCATAATGCTATCAAATCCATAATCCATATAATCCATCTAACCTAACAAGTTCATATAGAGACCATTAAGATAAATCCATCATATCACGATCATCAATAACAAGTATCACCTTAAACATCTGAAATATAACTAGAGTATGTACATAGTATATTACTATCAAATATTATCATAAAGTAAGCTAAGCTATGCCAATAGGTTCTATAAATGTACAAGGAGGATTATGAGTCAAGGTGGAACACTACATGAGGTGAGTACGTTGTGGCATGAGTGATTTTGGTCCATCAAAACTATTACTACTTATAGTAGTTCATCCAACATATAATGGTTAAAGTTTTTTCACATATTTACTCTTTCAACAAAATTTTCCAAGGTTGCACCGTAGGAAAACATCTTGAAGAAAATTTTGGTAATGGAAAGGCATTGAGGGTTACTCACTCTATATTTGATTCATAGAACAAATTAATTGGTCCATTTCCAAACCCTTCATTTTGCAAGACTAGATACATCTTGAATTTATTTGACACAAAACAATATGGGGACTTTAACCCCTATCATAGTCAACTAAAAGATGAGGATGAATAACAATTAAGATTGTGTATTCAAAAATAGAACTTACAAAAAATTTCTAACAATGCATATAAAATTAAATGGAATAGGATACATCAACAAGGTTAGAAAATAAATATTAATGTAGGAAACTATTTTGAAAGAAAATCCTCCATAGAAATTAGATGTTCATATTTATATTATCTAGAATAAAAATAGATTCAATACAATAAGCTATTGAAATAAAGTCTCAATCTAGAACATGGTTCTTTTAAAATCATGCTAGTAGCTTAGACCAACAATACATACAACCCAACACTTGTTGGCCATTGGGTGGAATTGATTATGTATTGCATTAATGTTTTGTCATTGATGCCAACACTATCTATTTGCATGATTTACTGGCACCCTTCTGGTCCACATAGGTTGAGTGGTTTCGGATTGATTTGGATCTGGCATGATCCAGTATGCTCCAAAATGATTTGGTTATGGATTTGGCTTGTTCATGATACTCATGTTCATTTTCAGTAAGTTGGTTTTGGTCTGGTGATTGGATGCTATCTTTTTCGCTTAGAAGCTTAGTTTCTGGTTCCAGCAAGGGTTTCAACGACAGAGCTTTTGATGGAGATCTTTGATGGATTACATAAGTGGTGTTGGTGCAGCTTCTGGTGGAGTTTTAGGATGCTGATGGTGATCATGTTAGAGACTTGGTGGATGGAGATCATTGATGTAGCATGTGGACCTATACTGGTTCCTGGTTGATCTAGGTTATGGACCGGCTTTAATGTAACATGTGGATTGGACCTCTCGATGTGTTTCTAGGATTTCATAGGTGTTGGATATTATTTTTTTGGTCTAAGGCTGACATGTTTTGTAATTATGTAATTGGTTTATTATCTGGTGGCCAACCTGATTGTTTATGGTCAAGGGTTTGTATATATACATGTAAGATCTCATTGTAGATCATAATATATATGGTAGAGATAAAAAGGGAAGGTAAATGGATATGTAATGTGCGAATAATGTAATATCATTCAGGCAGAGGATTTGGTCGATCGTTAGAGATCAAATTAGGTTTATTTAAGAGGATTTAGTCCTCCGGTATTGAGCTTAATCGGAATTGTACTCAGGCATAGGAGATGCTATCTTTTGTAGTTCAACACTTCTCCGGATTGTAGTCTGGATTTCTATGTAGTCAGTGAGACTCCTTTTGTGATGAGCAGTGTGCTCTAGGTTGTTGGCCTTCCTGCAAGTGCAAGCCCCTCAATTGTAATTCACATACTTACTACAAAAGTATTATCTGATTGTGGGTAGGCTTCCCACCATGGTTTTTCCCTTTATCGGGTTTCCACATATAAATCTTGGTGTCATGTAGATAGTATTTATTTTGTGATTATTGTTTATGCTTAATTGGTTTAACTATTGTTTTGGTATTTGGCTTAAGAATTCAAGTATTACTATTTTGGGTTCTGGTATTAGTGTTGGTGATCATGTTCGAGATCTGGCAGATTAAGATCATTGTTGTAGTGTGTGGACCTATATTGGGTCCTGGTTGATCTAGGTTATGGACTGACTTTAATGTAATGTGTGGATTACCTCTATATATGTGTTTCTGGGATGTCTTATGTGTTGGATATTATTTGTTTGGTCTAAGGCCGACATGGTTTGTAATTATGTAATTGGTTTATTATTTGGTGGCTGACCTAATTGTTTATGGTCGAGGGTTTGTATATATAGATGTAAGATCTCATTATAGATTATTATGGTTATGTTAGAGGTCATGGTCAAGGGATGTAATGTGCGAATAATGTAATATCATTCAGGAAAAGGATTTGGTCGATCATTGGAGATCAAATTGGGTTTATGTAAGAGGATTTAATCCTTCGGTATTGAGCTCAATCAGAACTGTACTCAAGCACAGGAGATTCTATCTTTTACAGTTCAACACTTCTCCAGATTCTAGTTTGGATTTCTATGTAGTCAGTGCGACTCCTTTTGTTATGAGTAGTGAGCTCTAGGATGTTGGCCTTCCTGTAAGTGCAAGCCCCTCAATTGTAATTCAAATACTTACTACATAATTATTATCTGACTGTGGGTCGGCTTCCCACTGTGGTTTTTCCCTTTACCGAGTTTTCCACAAATAAATCTTGGTGTCATGTGGATGGTATTTATTATGTGATTATTGTTTATGCTTAATTGGTTTAAATGTTATTCTGGTATTAATGTTTTGGGTTCCGGTATTAAAGTTTTAATTGCTAATTGTTCTGGTAATTTGTGACAACGGATTCACCCCCCCCTCTCAGTTGTCTTCCTATTATTTGAACTGTCTAACAATTGGTATCAGAGCTTTGGTCCTCTTTGCAAAAAGCTTAACCGCTTGAGCAAGATCCTATTGCGCCTAACAATTCAAGTGCATCTAGTTCTCTTGGAACTATCTTTCAAAGAGATATTCCTAGGCTTGATGGAACAAATTACATAGTATGGAAGATTCTGATGGAGAGTCATCTGAGATGTCTTGGTGATGTAGAGAGGTTTCTTACTCCTTTAGGGTTTACCTATTCTTGATGTCTCTTTAGGCTATCTCATGAACCTTCCAATGGTTCTCACTAACCCAACCTTCCAAAGGTTATAGGGATCACCTTTACTGACCTTACCAAGGTCCTATGACTAAGGTGATTAGCCCTAGACTTGCAAGTGTCCAACACTCCTCAATTGAGACTCTCCAACCCAACACCTTCTCACACCTTCCCCATGAGCCAACCCCCTCTACCTTAGGATCTTCATACACTCATTTCCAACTCACCTAGGGTTGATTTTCTTTTGATTTCCAACCCTATCCCTTCAACTAGGTCTGTGGAGATTACCGGTTTCAAGCTTAAGGACCAATTTGATCTTTTAGGCCTACTAGGAGACCTAGACCAATTAGCCCTACCGGTGAGGTATTTTGCACTTATCTGTCGAAAGTCCTGCACACCAGTATGTACACTCTATATTTTCAGATATCCTTTTGTAAAATTCATACAATATCTTGTTAGGATCAATGATCATCCCAAAGATACTGAGAGGGGGGGGCGGTGAATTAGTATCTAACCGGTTAATAGAATATTTAACCTTATTAAGTATTTTGCATTCCAAAATAGTGTACCGGTAAACAAGAATTAATGTAATAAATATGAACAATAAAGATAATATAGAATGCACACCATAACACAAGATGTTTAATGAGGAAACCCAGTGTGGGAAAAACCTTGGTGGGATTTGTGACCCACAATATTCACTCACTGGCCAATAAATGGATATTACTTACAAGAGGGGCCTGCACATGCAGGAAGGCCAACTGCCTAGAGCTCACTACTCAAAAAGGAAGTCTCACTGACTTACAAAATGGATTATGAGAATCCAATATAATGTACTGGTATAATTCATTGTCTGCTATGCCAAGTTCAGTACCAGTTTAAACTCATACTATAACCATAAAACCCTTATACAAAATCTGCCTTAATATTTGCTTATCACTTCTACATCCATGCTACCTCATCTCTTTTTTATTACAAAATGATTTACAAGACCTCATACATATATGAGTCTATTACAATATGCCATGTCATCTTACAAAATATATTACAATTAAATAAAAAGTTGTTCTTGTCAGCTAGGATGTCAGTGAACAATGTTGTCACTATTGGTGAAGTGTCTGTCAGTGCCTGTGCCTACTGGTGGTTTCACAATGCTGCAAGGTTGCCATCAATCACAACACCTTCAATCACCTTCAATTTTCATTGGAGTGTGCAATGCCAACAATCTCCCCCTTTGGCATTGATGGCAACACTCATGAGAAAAATCCAAAAACTGTATCAAAAAATGAAGTCCAAAATTTTACCAAAAATGTGTGCTCCCCCTAAGCAGATGATCTCCTTTGAATACCATTTTTCTCTGTCCTACTACTCCCCCTTTGACATCAATGACAAAGGTTGTCAAAATTGTCAAATGAGTGCAATTTTCAGCTTGAACTTTGTAACCGGTTGCTTACAATCTAGAATAAGTCTGCTAAGACCAAATTCAAGCTCTGAATAAACCTATTACTTTCCTTCATAGATGCCTCAGTTCTCTAAATAGTACCAGTGAGATGATGCTTTTTTTCTTCCAGTGTCTTTTGACCTTGAATTAGTGCCTTAGAGATTTCTTTCCGTGGAGAGATAAGATTATCCAACTTAGGACTGAGTTTGCACTTTAGCTCTTTGGATTTTGCCTTTATCCTTTCCTTCTCTTTCTCTTTCTTCTCCAATTTATCTTCAAATCCAGCAATTTCTTGTTCAATAATTGATATATGTTCAGATGAACCAATGATATTATCAGCTGTGTCATTAATCTCCTTTTGAACTTTGCTGATTTCTTTGTCAATATCCACTATCAACGGATTTGTCTTGCAAGTATCTCTGTACAGTTCCTTAAACTTCATAATTGTTGTGCTTAGTGCTGGTAAAAGTGTATTGATGTGTTCTGTGCACTTCTTTATTGTTTCCTCAAAGGATTTCTCTTTGTCTTTTTCAATTTTCTCCTTGAATGTTTCCTCATTTATTTGATCAAATGACAGTATATTATCAGTAATATGTTTAGACAATGTGTCTAACTGACTCAAAGAATCCTTATTATCTACATTGCATTTGGGTGCAATCAACTTAAGAATAGGAATTGTGTCATCAATTGCCTTATAGGCTAATGCATTAGAATCTATTATTTTCTTTATTGAATCCAAAAGTACTTCAGTCACATTGGTGGGTCTGAATTTTGTCACTGAAGTACTAGATGTCTTCCCAACTACCTTTATAATCTTAGTGCTTCCAGTGGGAGTAACCAATTTGCCTAAATCGACCTCTGGTGGGTTAGTCTGTGTTTGCATTTCCACTAGAAAAGGTTTTGGTTTCTTTGTGGTTACCGGTTTCACTATATCAATGTGTCCCTGTGACTCTTCCCATTTCTCTGCTTGTTTCATTGTGTTATCTACTACCAGTATCTCTATTGGTTTTTCTTTATTCTCAGCTGTCGGTATCTTAGTTACTATTTCTGCAGGTTTCTTAGTGCTTACATTGGTATTGTCAGTAACCATTTCACTAACCAAGGGTTCCTCTGAATACTCAGTTTGCTCTGCCTGTATCCCAATCTCAATATTATCTATCAGTTTCTTAGTAGCAACATCTTTATTTTCCTTTGTGCTTTCCTTATCAACTACAATGTTAACCTCCTGTGTGTCTATGTTCATAGTGTACAAAATTTCAGACTCAGGGTTTATATCCTCATGTGGTGTATCCAAATTTTTAGTAGCCAGTGTACTATTAGTCTATACCGAAGGTGGTGGTAGGTTATCAGTTACTTTAATGTTTGGTAGTCCACCTACCTTGCCTTTCCCCTTGTCTATGTCCTTTTGATAGACTTTGAAAGTTTAAGGTCTTTTTAGTTCTTCTTGTTTTTCCTTCTCAACAAATAAAATATCCCATCTGCCAGTTGTTTCTTCTGAAATTTCATTAACCCTGCCAGTCATGAGGCTCACATGCCAGTGTCCGCTTGCAAAAACTGACCTATTAGCTTCACTGATCAATTCATCAATTTCTTCAACAGATTTGACCGAATGTACAACTAGACATTTCTCAATTTTAATTTTCTTATCTAGCTCCATAATTGCTAACCTCTTAGCATCTAACGGCCTATACAATTCACTAGGCAAATCATCTACAAGTTCTATTAACACTTTCTTATATATGTCAAGATGTAGGATGATGATATTCTCTATACTTTCTTTAACTTCATCAGTGAATGTATCATATAATTTTCTCACATTGGATAAGTTTTCGTCATCAGTTATTTCATTTAGTAAGTTGTCCAATGGTGGTATAACCTGTTGCTGATTTTTCTTCTTTGGTGTCAACTTCTTTTCCGGTGGTCTCACTGCCTATTGCTTCTACCTTGGTGTTCTTGTTTTCTTGGGAGGAGGAGAGGGTAGTGGTGATGGTTTTCTCTTCCTATCTACTCTTTTGAATTCAGTAGGAATTTCACTATTTGATGATGTACGAACTGATGAGAGATGAGCCCAGTTGTAATCCTTCTAAGTCACTTTCCTTTATACCAGTTATGTTCATGACATTTTCTTTAATTTCCTTAACTTGTTTAGATGCACTCCTTATGTATTTTTCTCTTCTCTTTCTCTATTTTAATGTTTGTACATCACCTTCTATTGATTGTGCATTTCTAAAAACCTTTTCTTCTGGTTTTCTAGGGGCTTCTAGTAGGGCTTTGGCATATGTTTCAATGATGTTTACATCTGCATCATATCCCATTTTTATTACCCATACAGTTCTAGGAAGAACTACCTCCATCCATATCTCATCCTTCTTGATTACAAAACATATTTCCTTCTCATATTTCTCTTGTTTTCATTTTTGCTTTGAATGTTTTAAAGTACTCAGTGATATTGTTATCCTTATATGTTCCCATACCGGTGAAGATATCTAATAGTTGTTTACCTACCAGTATATCAAAACCAAAATCTTTCTTACCAATACCAAGGACCTCTTTTGTAAGATACAACATCAAACATATCAAGAGATTGCCAAAATGAAAAGTACCTTTCTTGTCTCCTTTGATCTTTTTCAGATTATCTATTAACTCATCCCTCAACAACTAACATACATCTATCTTTGCATCATTGTTGACCATATCATATCCACTTTTAATAGAAAGACTAGAAACAGAGTTGAGTTAGTTTGCATGGGTGGCCTTATAACCTAAAATCGTACTTATGAATCTAACATTCACATCTTTTACATCATTCACTCTCAGGGGTCTGCTATCATAGGGTGCTCTTGTTAATGTCATGACAATTTTATTAGGAACATTTTTAGTTTTATCTAGCCTGCTACCGGTGGAGGGTAAGCTAGTCACTGCCCTAATTGCTTCCTTAGTGATTTTACGAACAGAGTCTAGCCAAAAGAATTCACCATGAACTCTGCTAAGCACAATCCTTACTACCTCCTTAAGAAATTCTGGGATGTCAAGGATTTCCACAAAACCTAAAGTTTCAATAATCTTATGTTCGGGTTTCACAATTCCACTTTCATCACAAATAACATTTTTATACATTTTCAATATTTCTTCTGAACCTGATTCCTCAATATGGCAATGAATATAGATTCTAAGGTCTTCAGCATATGCAACACCTTTTGGAATTTTTGAAAAAGCTCCTAGGGAATCATCCTGTTTCGCTATCTCGAGGATAATCTTAAAAATGGGTCTAGGGCATTTAACTTCTTCCACAACAATAGGGTTTGCAATAAATTCTGGAGCAGAGGAGGAAGCCACTGATAAATACCTTAATATACCTGATAGGTTTGAATGCTTGAAAGAACTTGCTTCACTTCTCTCTAAGGATGCCTTCACTCTGATTTTTGCGCTCTCTGAAACTTTGAATGCTCGATGAATGAAAAAGAGGTAAAATCACTGATTTATAAAGTCTTTTCCTCCAACAATCATAATAAATGTTTGCTGGTTAAGTGAAATAACACATCTGCTGGTGAGGAAGAAATCCATCTTCTCACCATCAACCGAGGGTAAACTTGCATGATTTTCAATTTGTTGCAATACCCCCAAGGGTTACTTTTCAATTGGATGAAGAGTCTCCTATCGATGGAGTATTACTCTATTCTATCGATGAAGGAATAGTCTCATCAACATTCTGATCTGTATTTTGAATCCATCATCTTGAAAATTCTTGATTTACCTCATCAACCTTCTCTTTGCCTTTCAAATTGGATCCTTTATTGTTTGTCAGTGAAGTCTTGCTTCTCCAAAATTTTGCAATATGTCCAATCTTGTTACAAGCATAGCAAGTCACATTTTTTTTTTTGAATAGCCTTTCCATATCCTATGCCGATTTGTGTTATGCATTGATTAGATAAGTGCCAAAATCTTCCACAAACATAACATCTTACATTCATTCTATAGTTTTTTGAATTGTGACCAATTTTGCTGCATTTGGAACATTAATCGGTGGGTGCATTAATGTTTTGATTATTTCTGTTGGGAATGTGCCTCAAATTCTCCTGACCATGTTCGGTTTGATCAGAGTATCCTAGACCGATGGAGTAGAAAAGTGTTACTTTCTTGGTTGTTGAACACTTTCTGATCGGTGTGACTTAGGCCGATCAGGACAACTCTGGCCAATGAATTTGACTTCTTGGTTTTGGTATCAGCTATCGGGAGAGGTTGTTATTTGTTACACCGAAGTCCCGATGGGTTAGCTGTCTTCCGGCTGGAATGCTTCACATATCAGAATAGAAAGTTTGAAGTCATTCTGATGACTCGACGAAGTAGACTTCAGTCATCGGAGTAACTTTAGTTTTCGGGAAGACTTCATGAGAGTTGTGCCGATGACCCGATGGAGCTGTGTTATGCGGTTCAAGTTGATATCAACTATCAAGTGGACCAGTTCGGAGTTATATCGATACTCGATGGATCCACCTTGGATCATCAGAGTGCTATCGGTTATCAGAAGAGCCTTCTGGATGTTATGCCGAAACCTGATGGAGTCACCTTAGGCGGTCGGGCTTGTCATTGGCTATTGAAGGTTCTGGTTTGAAGCTCTGTCGATACTCGATGAAGTTGCCTTTGGTGATCGGGTAGCATCGGCTATCGGGTTGACGAGATGAGGGCTATGCCAAAGTCCAGTGAAGTTGTCTACTACTGATCAAGGATTGGAGTAACTACTGAGTGATGGTTCTGATGGGCCGATGAGGTCACCTTCGGTGTTCAGTTTGATGTCAGATATCGGGATAGCTCGGGAACAGTCTTGATGATGGTCCAATGGAAGCATCTTAGGATATCAGAGATCAGGATAGCTCAAAGTAGTCTCACTGATGGCCCAATAGAGTCATCGGAGATTGGAATTACTTATGGAGCGATATGTCGATGGGGTCTTTGTGAGTGATCGGGGATCAAGGAGACAGCAGGAAGGTTGTGCCGATGACCCAATGGAGTCACCTTTGGTGATTTGGTATCATTGAGCAATCGGCTCTACCAGTTTAAATCTATACCAATGGCCGATGGAGCGGAGACTGACTGCGGCAGCGAGGTCAAACCGAGATCCAAAATGTGAACACTTGGACACTAAGGATGAGACTATCGGTGTATATGAATACGAACCGACCCGACTTTCTGATGCATGTGGGATATTGTGTTTCACATGAATGCAGACCGACAGTTAGACTTCCTGGTGGTTGGAGCGACTAATTGTCAGAGTGGCTAGTGGAAACCGAAACATAGCTCGACAAATGGAAGACCGTTGGATTCCATAACGGTTATCCAAATTGATACATTGAAATCTTGGCTAAGATATGTAATCGATGAGGAGCTATGGCACAGAATGATGAGTGAAATGCTTAGATTGGCACAAAGTAGAAGGTATGGAGTGTCATTGAAGTATGATGGGAACTCTGAGATGTTTTCGCCTTGCTCGATGTGTGAGGAGTGTGTAGCTATAGAGGAAGTTGCAGAGGCTGAGCCGAAGAGAGGCTGAACGACGGCTGATCCAGGCAGAACGGAGTGACTATGAAGGGATGTAGAGAGGTTATGTTGTTGTTGTTGGTATTTTGGTATGGTTTTGTCATTGATGTCAACACCTACTGAACACACCTACTTTGGAGATCTTGTAACATTCACCGGCAAGCAGTAATCTGTGCAACAGTTACTGGTATATGATTCACCAGCAGGATATATTGTTCACCGGTACCTGGAATGACATGGAAGACACTTGGTAATGTTGAAGACATCATGTGGACACTTTATTTTGAAGTAATAATCATTGGTATATTCATATTTGCATATTTTCTTTTACCGGCAAATAGGTCCAAGTTATCTAGGGTTACACCGACAGGATTATCTTTTCCAGATCAGCATGGCATGCTATGGAGATGATTTATTATTGTTGTAAATGCATTAAGAAGGCATGTTTAATCAGTTATTGCATCGGATATTATATTATTTGTAAAATGTTTTTATTGTAATATCTTGTATAGCTGACCTACTAAAATTGGTCTTAGGGTATGGTATAAATGTAAGATCTTATTTGTAAAGATTAAGTGTGGAATGCGAAAAAGATTTGAGTGAAGGTATATGTGAGATCAAGAAGAGGCATACACAAAGACATCATTTGAAGGTGAAGTTAGGTTTTTGTAGAAGCATATCAACATTACACTGGTACTGAATCCAGCATATGAAGATGCTATTTTGTATAGTACATTCTTATTGGATTTAACCATCCAACTATAGTCAGTGTGACTCCCATTTGTGATTGAGCAGTAAGCTCTAGGTTGTTGGCCTTTCTGCATGTGCAGACCCCTTTTGTACACTTACTATCTGCAGTAGTATCATCTAATTATGGGTAAGGTTTCCCATCATGGTTTTTCCCCTTACAAGGTTTCCACATACAAATATTGGTGTCATGTGTTGTGGATGACTTTATGTTTATGTTTCATGTATTAATCCTTACCGGTATAGCGATTTACTGTTAACACTGTCTATCGACATACTTAACTGGTTTACCGGCATTAAGCATTAAGTTGGTTAATTAGTTTTTGGTTTGAATTTATTAGACAACTGATTCACCCCGCCCTCTGAGTTGTCTCCAGGACCTAACAATTGGTATCAGAGCCTAGTCCTCTTTTTTTCAAAAGTTTAACAACTTGAGGAGATCCAATGTCTACTAATTATTTCAGGAAGGATAGTCCTAAACTTGATGGAACCAACTATGGGATATGGAAGATCAGAGTGGAGACACATTTGAATTGCATCGGTAAAGACATTTGGGAAGTTACTAAGAATGGTTATACTACTGCTATAGCTGGTCAGACTGCTCCAACTACCTTAGCCAAAGATGAAGAAAATGATTGCAAAGCAAGAGAAGGACTCTTGAGCGCATTATCAGATCAACAAATCATGGGATTATCAGATAGGTCTACTGCTAAAGCTATTTTGGATCATTTGGAAACACTGCATGAAGGAGATTCCACAGTCAAAATTCCAAAACTTGAAAGCTTCTGAGGTAGGTATGAACTTCAGAAGCACTTGGGAAGTTCAAACTATTCAAAGCAATGGTTGAAAATGAAACTAGTAAGAAAATCAAATGTTTAAGATCAGATCAAGGAGGAGAATTCACATCTAAGGACTTTAATACATTCTGTGAAGTGAATGGAATCAAAAGATAGTTATCAGCACCTCGGACACCACAACAAAATGGAGTTGTTGAAAGGAAAAACAGAACTATCTTGGATGCAGCAAGAAGTATATTATCAGAAGCAAATCTACCACATGTGTACTGGAGAGAGGCAGTAAGCACTATTGTCTATACATTCAATAAAGTTCACATCAAAGGTGAAACCGGTAAGACCCCTCATGATCTATGGTTTGGTAATATTCCTACTCTTAAGTATTTCAAAATTTTTGGAGGTAAATGTTATACTAGAAGAGATGAGTATATTGGCAAATTTGATCCTAGAAGTGATGAAGGAATATTGCTTGGTTATTCATCTAAGAGCAAGGCATATAGATGTTTTAATAAAAGATTGCAAAAAATTGTTGAGAGTACAAATGTAAAGATTGATGAACAATTCAGAGGAACTTCAAGGTATATAGACTTTGAACCAGAAACAAAAGTTATGACAAATGAACCTACACTGAATCCACCAGTACAAAATGAAGAGCTAGTTACCCCAGTATCATTAGAAGATTCCACAGTAATTGAAGAACAACAGAAAACAAAGACACCCCGGTATGTAAGACTAAATCATTCTGAAGATCAGATAATTGGAAACAAATTTAAAGGAGTTATGACAAGAGGAAGATTGGAAAGTGAAGAGGTATGTCTTATTTCTCAAATTGAACCATCATCTATCAATGAGGCATGTGAAGATAAATTTTGGATTAAAGCTATGGAAGAAGAATTAGGACAAATTGAGAAAAATAATACTTGGACATTAGTTCCCCGGCCTAAAGATAAAAATATAATTGGAACCAAATGGGTATTTAGAAACAAACTTAATGAAGATGGAAAGGTTGTTAGAAATAAAGCAAGACTAGTGTGTAAGGGATATTCTCAGAAAGAAGGAGTTGATTACAATGAAACCTTTGCACCAGTAGCCAGAATTGAGGCAGTTAGATTATTCTTGTCTTTTGCAGCTCGCAAGGATTACAAAGTTTATCAAATGGATATTAAATGTGCATTTTTTAATGGAGATCTTGAAGAGGAAGTTTATATTGAACAACCTGATGGATTTTCTTTGACAGATGACAATGATATGGTTTGCAGGTTAAGAAAAGCTCTGTATGGATTGAAACAAGCCCCAAGAGCTTGGTATGCAAGATTGGATAAGTATCTTTTAAAGATTGGTTTTACAAAAGGAAATGCAGATAGCAATTTATATTACAAAGTAACTAATGACGACATCTTGATTATTGAATTATTTGTTGATGATATAATCTTTGGAGGAGAAGATGGATTATGTAAAGAATTTTCTCTTGAAATGCAGCAAGAATTTGAAATGTCTATGATTGGAGAAATAAAATTCTTTTTAGGATTGCAGATTTTACAGACTGATAAAGGTATATTTTTGAGTCAATCAAAGTACTTGAAAGAACTACTTAAGAAATTTGGGATGGAAAACTCTAAACCGGTAAGCACACCTATGACTACAAATGACAAATTATCTCAAAGGGATGAATCTACACCTGTTAATCCAACTAGATACAAATCTATGATAGGAGGTTTACTGTATTTGACACAAACTAGGCTTGATATTATGAATGCAGTATGTATTGTTTCTAGATTTTAGAGTAATCCTAGGGAAAATCATGAATCAGCAGTGAAAATGATTTTCCAGTACTTACAAGGCACAACAAATCTTGGATTATGGTATCCTAAAGATGAAAATTTTGATCTATGTGCATATACAGATGCAAATTGGGCAGGAGATGTGGATGATAGAAAAAGAACCACTGGAGGAGCATTCTTTCTTGGAAAGAGATTAGTTTCTTGGTTGAGTAAGAAACAGAGTTTTACATCTTTATGAACAGCAGAATCAGAATATGTTGCAGTAGCAACAAACTGTACATAGGTACTTTGGCTTAAGCAAATGTTGAAAGACATAAAGGTAAAATGCAAGGAACCTATTACTATATACTATGATAACACTGCAGCAATTGATATATCTAAAAATCCGGTATTACATTCTAAAACAAAACATGTTTCTATCAAACTAAATTTTCTAAGGGAAAAAGTTGAAGAAAAAGAGATAAAACTAGTTTATGTGAATACTAAAGAACAACTTGCAGATATTTTCACAAAACCTTTGCCTAAGGAAACTTTTGAGTATCTTAGAGATCAGCTTGGAGTCATACCACCACCGATAGAGACTTAGACAGTTGATGATTGTCATCAACTGGTAGAATTAAATGTACAAATCTTTTATTCCAGTATTTGATGAGGAAGCTACTTCTCAGGGGGAGTAGTTGGTATATTGAATTGGTTGGTATTTTGTATGAACTTGACTTTTTGCAACTTTGGCATTTGATGTCAAAGGGGGAGAGATATCTATGGAAAAACACATTATCTTTTTGGTAAGAAAGAGAGATTTTAGGGGAGAGATTTTGAAAAACACATTTAAGGAGAAATTGGTATGAAAGATTGGTATTGTTACTCCCAGGGGGAGAAATGGAGATTGTTGGTTTTTGTATTTGGCATTTCTGTTTTAGCACTGTGATGGTTTTTCCATCTTGTGTTGCCATCAATGCCAAAGGGGGAGATTGTTGGTATTTTGGTATGGTTTTGTCATTGATGTCAACACCTACTGAACACACCTACTTTGGAGATCCGGCAACATTCATCGGCAAGCAGTAATCTGTGCAACAATTACTGGTATATGAATCACCGACATGATATATTGTTCACCGGTACCTAGAATGACATGGAAGACACTTGGTAATGTCGAAGACATCGTGTGGACACTTTATTTTGAAGTAATAATCATTGGTATACTCATATTTGCATATTTGCATTTACCGGCAAATAGGTCCAGGTTATCTAGGGTTACACCGGTAGGTTTATCTTTTCTAGATCAGCATGGCACGCTATGGAGATGATTTATTATTGTTGTAAATGCATTAAGCTGACATGTTTAATCGGTTATTGCATCGGATATTATATTATTTGTAAAATGTTTTTATTGTAATATCTTGTATAGCTGACCTACTAAAATTGGTCTTAGGGTATGGTATAAATGTAAGATCTTATTTGTAAAGATCAAGTGTGGAATGCGAAAAAGATTTGAGTGAAGGTATATGCGAGATCAAGTGGAGTCATACACAAAGACATCATTTGAAGGTGAAGTTAGGTTTTTGTAGAAGCATATCAGCATTACACCGGTACTAAATCCAGCATATGAAGATGTTATTTTGTACAGTACATTCTTATTGGATTTAACCATCCAACTGTAGTTAGTGTGACTCCGATTTGTGATTGAGCAGTGAGCTCTAGGCTATTGGCCTTTCTGCATGTGCAGACCCCTTTTGTACACTTACTATCTACAGTAGTATCATTTGATTGTGGGTAAGGTTTCCCACCATGGTTTTTCCCCTTACAGAGTTTCCACATACAAATATTGGTGTCATGTGTTGTGGATGACTTTATGTTTATGTTTCATGTATTAATCCTTACCGGTATAGCGATTTACTATTAACACTGTCTACTAACATACTTAACTGGTTTACCAGCATTAAGCATTAAGTTGGTTAATTAGTTTTTGGTTTGAATTTATTAGACAACTGATTCACCCCCCCTCTCAGTTGTCTCTGGGACCTAACAGTTGTAGTCTTGGCATGTCTGTAGTTTTGTATGTTCTGCATGATGTTATAATAGAGTTTTGATAACAGAGTCCATAAAAGAGGATCTGAGTACTTTATTGTAGCTGTCTTGTTTACTGAATAAAGGGATCTCTTTTTGGTGGTGGGTTTTTTACCCGTAAGGGTTTTCCCACGTATATCTGATGTCTTTCTCTGGTGTTATTATGTCTGGTTAATCTTAATCTTTTGTCTATGTTTATCTTAATGTATTGCAAAAAGAATTAAAATACTTCATTGCTTGCAAATCCCCTTAGAATTGATGTTAGGAGAGTGTTTTACGTGCACTGCTTCCCTTTCAAGTGGTATCAGAGCCATTTAGTTGTGTTATCCTTGTCGGGTAGGGCTGTTTTGTGTCAATTATGTTTTTAGTGGGAGTTTGGCTAAGTATTTTGTTTGCAGTTTAAGATGGCGAATGCTTCTAGGCGAGTGGAGATCGATCAATTCAATGGTGCAAGTTTTGAGTAATGAAAACTCAAGATGGAATACTTGCTAGTTGATAGGGATCTCTCGGATGTTTTGATTACAACCGCTAAGCCTTTAGGCATGAGGCAAGAAGACTGGGATCTTGCAGATAGAAAAGCTAGAGGGTTAATCAGACTCTGTTTGGCAGACTCTATTTTGTTGAATGTCCATGAGGAGAAGACTGCTAATCTTCTATGGAAGAAGCTTGGAGACATCTATCAGGGAAAGTCTCTGGTAAACAAGTTGTTCCTGAGGAAGAAATTATATTCCCTGAAGATGGACGAGGGTACATCTATTGCAGATCATTTGAATGTTTTCGACATGATCGTTGCTCAGCTAACCTCTATAGGAGTCAAGATTGATGACGAGGATCGGTGAATGCTTCTGTTATTTTCTCTGCCTAACACATGGGATCATCTGGTAATGGCCATTGGGAGTACAACAACCACGTTCACAATGGAAGGTGTGGTTGCTTCATTGCTGTCTGAAGAAACTTGAAGGAGATCTTCTGAAATGGTCAAGGATGCTCTCACTATTAGAGGCAAGAAAGAGAACAAGAAGTCAGAATCCAAGTCAGAGGAAAGCTCCAAGACTCCTGGAAAGAAGTCCAAAGTGAAGTGCTGGAATTGTGGGCAGACTAGTCATATCCAAAAGGATTGCAAAGAGAAGAAGAAAAGTAAGGGTTCTTCTAATTCTGGGTCCTCTCAGAATGAGGATGGAGATGCCTTCTGAGCTGCTTTGGCGAGTCAGACATTTGTCGATGTCTGGTTTAATCACGATGCTATGAAGACTGGGTACCATGGGTCTTTGGCAGTGATGTAGATTCATCATGGATTGGCGAATGTTCTTCATGTGACTGGAGATGTTAACATCTTGAAGATTCATAAGGGGTCTTTGGTAGAGATGTTGTAATCCTTAGTAGGATGTTTTTATGTCAGGATATACTGTTGAGATGCATTTAGAGTTGTGACATAATGTGTGTATGTTCATATGGAGCATATGATCTCTTTGGCTGAGATGTTTTAGATCATGGTTGTCATGTTTAACTTCTTGATTCTGCAGTTGGAATTTTGGCAATGATCTTGGTTCTGTTTTTGTGTTTTGAGTACACTAATCATTTGTTTGGTACTTCCTGATAATGTGGTTATGCATTTGGAGTTTGGCATGTGTTGATCAGTTACAGGTACTCATGGATACATGGAAACAATAGATGGTGCTGCTTTGGAATGGGAAATAGGTCCAACTAAGAGGCATTCATCTATGATAACACAGTTAGCATTTAGAAGTGAAGAAAGGGTATGATATAGGGTACTATGAAGACTTGCTTGTAGGTTCTTTGTATACAGTTAGTATTGTGAATGCTCTTGGTACAAAAGTTTTATTTACTTCTATGTAATGTTGAAAAGAAGGATCTTTTTCAATTCTGACATTACCTGTGCAGTGGGAGTTTCTTGTTGTGCACATGATAGTGCACTTGAAGAATGAGACTGTAAGTAATAGGTTGTATATGTGGATGTTTTGAAATTCATCTTGGTATACCATCAAGGTATGTATAGTTGGATGTATTAGCACTTGTTGTGAGTGCTATTCTAGCTATGATTGTAACTAATGTTGGTACATTTGAGTAGCCTTGGGAATGTGAGTTTTTGTATTCTGGAAGTCAAAGTTATGTTTTTTCTCAGTAGATAGCTTCTATTTGTGTCTGGTGGCAGTGGCATGATAGAAGGTGGGAGTATCTATGGATGAGATGATACTTCTCTGCATGTGTCTCCGTCGTACATAAAGTAAACTTCATTTCCTGGTGGTGTGTGATCGAATGGTATATCAGCATTGATGGGCTTTTGAGTCCATGGTTCTCAGTGAAATATGTAAGTGTTCAACATGGTAGACAGGTCTAGTGGATTCCTTGGCAAGTGGGAGATTGTTGGGAATGTACCTCAAATTCTCCTGACCATGTTTGGTTTGATCAAAGTAGCCTACACCGATGGAGTAGCAGAGTGTTACTTTCTTGGTTGTTGAACACTTTCTGATCGGTGTGACTTAGGCCGATCAGGACAACTCTGGCTGATGAACTTGACTTCTCGGTTTCGGTATCGGCTATCGGGAGAGGTTGTTATTTGTTACACCAAAGTCTCGATGGGTTAGCCATCTTCTGGCTGGAATGCTTCACATATCAGAATAGCAGGTTTGAAGTCATTCTGATGACCTGAGGAAGTAGATTTCAGTCATCAGAGTAACTTCAGTTTTTGGGAAGACTTCATGAGAGTTGTGTCGATGACCCAATGGAGCTGTGTTATGCAGTTTGGGTTGATATCGGCTATCGAGTGGACTAGATTGGAGTTATACCAATACCCGATAGATCCACCTTGGGTCATCATAGTGCTATGGTTATCAGAAGAGCCTTCTGGATGTTATGCTGAAACCTGATGGAGTCACCTTAGGCGGTCAGGCTTGTCATCGACTATTGAAGGTTCCGATTTGGAGCTGTGCTAATACCCGATGAAGTTGCCTTTGACAATCGGGTAGCATCATCTACCGAGTTGATGAGATGAAGGCTATGCCAAAGTCTAGTGAATTCGTCTACTACTAATCAGGTATCGGAGTAACTGCTAAGTGATGGTTCCGATGGGCCGATGAGGTCACCTTCGGTGTTCAGTTTGATGTCAGATATCAGGATAGCTTGGGAACAGTCTCGATGATGGTCCGATGGAAGCGTCTTAGGATATCGAAGATTGGGATAGCTCGGAGCAGTCTCACTGATGGCCCGATAGAGTCATCGAAGATCGGAATTACTTATGGAGCGATATGCCGATGGGGTCTCTATGAGTGATCGAGGATCGGGGAGACAGCAGGAAGGTTGTGCCGATGACCCAATGGAGTCGGCTTTAGCAATCAGGTATCATCGAGCGATCGACTCTACCGATTGAAAGCTATACCAATAGCTGATGGAGCGGAGATCGACTGCAGTAGTGAGGTCAAACCGAGATCCAAAATGTGAACACTCGGACACTAAGGATGAGACTGTCGGTGTATATGAATATGAACCAACCTGACTTCCTGATGCATGTGGGATATTGTGTTTCTCATGAATGCAGACTGATGGTTAGACTTCCTAGTGGTTGGAGTGACTAACTATCAGAGTGGCTAGTGGAAACTGAAACACAGCTGGACAGATGGAAGACCGTTGGATTCCATAATGGTTATACAAATCAATACATTGAAATCTTGGTTGAGATATGTAATCGATGAGGAGCTATGGCACAGAATGATGAGTGAAACACTTAGACTGGCACAAAGTAGAAGGTATGGAGTGTCATTAAAGTATGATGGGAACTCCAAGATGTTTTCGCCTTGCTCAATGTGTGAGGAGTGTGTAGCTAGAGAGGAATTTGCAGAGGCTGAGCCGAAGAGAGGCTGAACGGTGGTTGATCAGGGTAGAATGGAGTGACTACGAAGGGATGCAGAGAGGCTACATTGTTGTAGTCTTGGCATGTCTATATTTTTGTATGTTCTGCATGATGTTATAATAGAGTTCTGAGAACAAAGTCCATAAAAGAGGATTTGAGTACTTTATTGTAACTGTCTTGTTTAGTGAATAAAGGGATCTCTTTTTGGTGGTGGGTTTTTTACCCATAAGGGTTTTCCTACGTATATCTGATGTCTTTCTCTCATGTTATTGTGTCTGGTTAATTCTAATCTTCTGTCTGTGTTTATCTTAATGTATTGTAAAAATAATTAAAATACTTCCTTGCTTGCGAATCCCCTTAGAATTGACATTAGGAGAGTGTTTTCCGTGCACTGCTTCCCTTTTAATTTCTAGATCTACACTGATTTTCTCTATGACCATACTTCTTATAGTTAAAGCATTTCCCATTAAATTTGTAGGCATTAGGTTGTCTTACCAATTTACTATGATCATGATTGTTTGCTATACTGGAACCTTCACCAACTTCAAATCCAAGTCCATTAGTGTCTCCATTAGGTTTCTAACTTTTCAGCATACCATCAAGTTCTTCTAAACTTTTCTTGAATTTCTCTTTATGTTGATTTGCAATAGCCAACTCGTTTTCCAAAAATTCCTTATGTCTCATAAGTTCAATTTTATCATGTTCCATGTGAATCAAATATGTCTTCAACATATCATTTTCATGACTCAGTCTTAGATTTTCATTTCCAACATCATTGAGTCTCCTAGTCAAGTCATCTTCATTCTTCTTTCTGTCTTCAATGTCTTCACAAAATCTCATAGTCATGTCTTTCATTTCATTCCTCAAATTCATGTTTTATTGTCTCATCTTGCTTACAAGCTCATTAAGAGTTTCCTTTTCATCATCATTACTCTGCATCTTCTCATGAAGTTATTTTCTCTTATTTCTAGCAGTAGTGAGATTCTCCTAAAGTCCTTGAATGAATTCATGTGCAGTCCTTAGATCATCTTCAAGTTTAATAATCTTCAACTTCTTTGCATCACAGTCCACAAGAGCTCCTTCTAATTGCTTTCTCAAATTCTCCATCTGTATTGTTGTCAGAATCTTCCTCAAGTTGTTAGACTTTTGAAAATAGAGAACCTGGCTCTGATACCAATTGTTAGGATTGATGATAGTCCCAAAGATACTGAGAGCGGGGGGGGGGGGGGGGGGGGGGTGAATCAGTATCTAACTAGTTAATAGAATATTTAACCTTATTAAGTATTTTACATTCCAAAATAGCGTACCAGTAAACAAGAATTAATGCAGTAAATATGAACAGTAAAGACAACATAGAATGCACACCATAACACAAGATGTTTAATGAGGAAACTCGGTGTGGGAAAAACCTCAGTGGGATTTGTGACCCACAATATTCACTCACTAGCCAATGAATGGATATTACTTACAAGAGGGGCCTGCACATGTAGGAAGTCCAACTGCCTAGAGCTCATTGCTCAAAAAGGAAGTCTCACTGACTTACAAAATGGATTATGAGAATCCAATATAATGTACAGCTACAATTCAAAATCTGCTATGCCAGGTTCAATATGGGTTTAATCTCATACTATAACCATAAAACCCTTATCCGAATTGGTTCTAAGTTTGGTCTCTAATCCACCTAACCCTTTTTAGACCTACTTTCCACCTTTTAAGCCTACAAACTAGGGTTTTTCTCAAATGTCCTCACTAGTTTGAATGACCAAGAAATCTAATGATTGTCTTAGATCTGTACACCCATGAGGATGTCCAATACAACCTGGTATCAAATCCATTCTTTGGATTTATCCATCTAGGGCTAGTTGTCCATGTTCCCCATTGCTTGCCAACTCAGCATGCCAAGCCTAGGGTATGGTGGCAAAACTGGAGATCAGCCTTCCTTGCCTTAAAAACAAAAACATAATTTACAAATCCTCTAGCATTCCACAAGGTTTTAGTATGTGGTTCCACCATGGAATGCTAGGTTTGAGCCATGAAGTCTTCAAAACCCTTGTTTCAAGGTCTTTAGGACCCGCTAGCAACAAAAATGCCAAAACTTGCAAACAAGAACACTCAAAAATCTCAAATCACCATGAAATGGAAGTTAAGTCTCTGTTCTATCAATCCAAGTTTTGATCTGGGCTTGGAAGTCCATACAAACTGTACAATACCAGGGAAACTCAATGCAAATCACTGAAAACATAAAAACTTGAAGGCTAAGTCTTGGTCTCCTTCTTCCAAATTTTCAACCAATCCTCTCATAGGTTTTCCCAAACCTTATATCATCCTTGGGCTGGTTACAAGTGTCTTTTGACTAAAAAATACAACCAACTAGCCATTGGTGTTTGGAAAATGCAGAAGTTGCAAAGTTGCTATGAGCAACTTTTGCAACTTTTTACAACTTTTACCTAATTGAGCAACTTTGGCCCAAATAAAATCTAGATCACTTCTAAAGGTCCAAATGACCTTAAAAACCATTAAACAACATCAAACAACCTATTCTAACATAAAACTAACTTATTCTACCAAGTACTCTACTTGGCATCCTTAAGAGCCCATAGGCCAACATGGCCAATCAGTGACTCCTAGGGTCCTTACAAACATATGAGTACTTGTTCACTAACCTACTGACCTTATAACAAACCAAAAGCTCATGATTCCTAACTCTTGGAACCTACACAACAAAAAAATTTCAAGTGCTCCTGCACCACTTAGCAAGGAGATTTGGGAGATAACATAGAATGGTGTCACACCTTATAATCCGGGATCTAGCAATCCTTCTCTGACAAACTTGGACAAGGAGTTTGAGAATGATTGTAGAGCAAGGTAAGCCCTCTTGTGTGCACTTTTTGATTAGAAAATAATGGGATGAATCGACAAATCATCTGTTAAGGATATATGAGATAAGTTGGAGACACTTAATGAGGGTGACCCTACAGTGAAGATTACTAAACTTGATGGTTACCAGGTGAGATATGAAAACCTGAAGATGGAAGAAAATAAAAGGATTACTGCATTCATGGAAAGGGTAAATGAGATTATTATGGGAATTCAATATTGTGGTGGAACTTTGAGTGAAGATGAAATTGTTTCTAAAGTTCTGAGAGCCCTACCATCGGCTTACAAAATGAAGGCTACTGCTATTAATGAATTAAGAATAATGGCTAATACATATGTGAATAGAGATACTTTGGTTGGGAAACTATCTTCTTTTGAGCTTGAAGAATTTGGACCTTCTGGAGCTGTGAAGACTAAACCTACTTTTCATGCATCTACATCTGTAGCCAGTAAGCAAGATTGGAAAGCTTTATATGCAAAGGAATTAGAAGATATGAAGAGAGAAGACGATGATTTTGAGAAAATTGAAGCACTATTTGTTAGGAGAGCACCTAAAGGAACCATAGGAAGTAAATATGAAGGAAAAAAACCTTATAAATGTTTTGTATGTAATAAGATTGGTTATTTTGCATCTAGATGTCCTGAAAGGAATTCAAGATTTGAATGAAAAGTTAGAAGATCATTTTAAGCCTAACCATGGATATCAATTCAATTATAAGTACAAGAAAAATAGAAACAAATCATGCTACACAGCAGATGAGGAAGGCATTACTGATTTTGATGATGAACTGAGATAAGACTTTGCTAGTGGTTCTGGCAATGGGAAGGAATGGGTGTTCCTGGCTATCAAGGAAGATGATCCGATACTAGAACAACATGTACCTAAAGAGAACTCACTTGCTGCTAAAATTAAAGAAAAGGATGAATGGGTAATTGACAATGATTGTTCACATCATACGACTAGAGATAAAGGGAAGTTTTTGTCTTTGCAAGAATTTGATGGTGGTCTTGTTAGATTTGGAGATGACAAAACATGTATGATCAAAGGAAAAGGAACTGTATCATTGGATGGTAAGAACAATACTGACAATGTTTATTATGTTGAAGGTTTAAGGAATAATCTTCTGAGTGTAGGACAATTGGTAGATAAGGGATTTCAATTACAGTTCAAGGATGGAAAATGCAAAATCATTAATAGATCTGATTTGGAGATTGCAACTGCTACACAAACAAAAGGTAACATATGTCACTTTAACTCTGGTGAGAAGACATGTTTGATTACACAGATTGATGAGAGTTGGCTATGGCATAAAAGGTTGTGTCATGTTAATTTTGATTGCATTGTAAAGATCAGTTAAATTAAGGCAGTTAGGGATATACCTAAGATTATGCCCTATAATCCGATATGTAAATAATGTCAAATGGGTAAATAGGTCAAAACCTCTTTTAGGAGTATAAAAGATAAATCAAATGATGTTCTTGATCTTATTCATATCGATTTGTGTGGCCCTGCTAGAGTTTAAAGTTTTCAAGGTGATAAATATTTCATGCTAATGATTGATGATTATTCTAGAATGATGTGGGTTACTTTTCTAAAAGAAAAATCTGAAGCATTTGAAAAGTTTAAAAGATTTAAGGCTAAAGTGGAAACTGAGATAGGATTGAAGATTAAAGGTTTGAGGTCAGATCATGGTGGAGAATTCACATCCAGTGAGTTTAATAACTTTTGTGAGAAGCATGGTATAAGAAGACAATTTTCTACTCCCCAGACACCTTAGTAGAATGGAGTTGTGGAAAGGAAGAACATAACTATCTTGGATACTACTAGAACAATGATGATGGAAGATAGTATACCTCATATATACTAGAGAGAAGCAATGAGCACAACGGCTTATACATTCAATAGAGTACATATACAAGGAGAAACTAGTAAGACACCTTATGAATTATAGTTTGGCAATACACCTACAGTTAAGTATTTCAGAATTTTTGGTAGTAAATGTTATATCATGAGAGATGATATCATTGGCAAATTTGATCCTAGTGTTGGTGTAAATAATTATTTATCATGGATATTATTACACTTACTTAAGTTTACTTAGGATAATGCATTTCATAGTAGTTTGGATATGAGACACTTGGGTGTTTGTGCCACATTGGGATAGTGTGTGTAGGAGAAATTTCACCTTTTATGGTGTTGATCTTGTTATTACACTATCATATCCACTTATTGTGGAGTGATAATTCCACCTTCGGTGGGTGATCCACCTCATGTGGACTATTATATTATTTCTCCTACCTACCCACACCTATTTCCTACCTACCCTTGTTTCTCATTGAGCCACATGTCATATTTGTGTGCTCATACATCCATATGGCCTTGCCTATATAAGCAAGCCTCTATTCATTGTATTGGTTAATCCAGTTGATTATTGTTGATCATTTCTATTGATGAGAATACAGTTTATTCTTGTCCTATATTGTGTCTCTATTTTGTACATTTCATTGAGCTCTTGATCTTGGCAAAATCCAACATGGTATCAGAGCCATTGGGGCTTCATTGATTCATCTTGAAGAGGCATTATTGCGACGTCAAGAGGTAGATCTGAGGAGCAGCATCTTTTAGAGGCGTCCTAGACCAGATCCGACCCCGCTATTGCGTCTAGAAGGCCGTTTCCATGAATT
This sequence comes from Cryptomeria japonica, assembly GCF_030272615.1. Lineage (NCBI taxonomy): Eukaryota > Viridiplantae > Streptophyta > Pinopsida > Cupressales > Cupressaceae > Cryptomeria > Cryptomeria japonica. Next base: position 907,656,707 of record NC_081414.1, read on the forward strand.
TTGGTTATAAATTCGGCCTATTTTGGTGAGAAAAAATTTTTCTCCAATTTTACTATATTCGTATGGATTTCGAAAAAATTTTATATTTTTTCGCCAAAAAAATTTTTATTTTCGGAAAAATAATTTTTCAAAATCAAAAAAAAAAAAAAATCAAAAATTCCGAAAGCAAAAGAAAATTTAAAAAGCAAGTAAAAACAAAAATTTAAAAAAAAAGGATATTTTGGGGGGTCCGCAGACCCCCCCCCGTGACCCGCCGTACTGCAGGTCTGCAGGCGCACCTGACAGCACAAACAGATCCATACCTGTCCACGCGTACCTACTCATCCTGTTGTCTATAGGTCCTCGCCGCTCGCGCACGCAGAGCCCACCGCCGACGCCAGTACCCGCTGCCGACCGCCGCGCCGTGTTCCTGTCGTGCCGTGTTCCCGCCGTCCATACCTGTTAGTTCATGCCAACGCCACACAGTGCTACCTCCGGTCTCCGCCTCGCTCAGCACGCAGGTTCGCTCCTCCTTAGCGCCGCCGCCCGAGCGCAGCTCGGCTCCTCCCGCCGGCCTCCGTGGCACGTAACCCAGACCGGAGGAAACCCGCGCTTGCCACGTGGCAGGCGGCCACTGGCCCAGGGGTAAAACCGTACGCCCAGTCACCTTCCATACTTCCGTACGGATGCCACACAACCTACCACTCAGCCTGCCCAGTCAGCAAATCCGTACAGTACGGATTACACAGTCACTTGGCCACGTCACCTGTCTGTACGGTACGGACGCCCAGTCAGCAGGGGCGAAGTTTTTGCGACGGTCATATGGCCATAAAATTTAACCTAGTGACTTGCTGACATCAGCACCACATCAGCAGGGTTTGAAAATTTTTGGACCCCCTCTCATTGAGCTTTTTGATTTTGCAGTTCAACTTCAAATGGCCATAACTTGCTCATTTTTGCTCCTTTTTGGGTGCAATTTTTTTTGAAATGGGCTAGAATTTCATGCTCTCCATAGTGGTGAAGAAATTTTTTGATTTTGATGCATGGAGTTTTTAGAAAATGCAGTTTTTGGTGACTGTATCTGAGTAATCCCAGTTTTTGCAACTTTAGAGGCTTCGTTTGAGGTCATCCGACCTCCTTTTTAGGTGCCATTTTTTTTGAAAGTGCGTATTTTTTCATCTACTTTCACATGATGCTATCAGATTGATGCCATTGTAAGTAGAAATTGTACTTTCAGATCTTGGCCATTTTTGGCTCTCTTGGTACTTGTATATTTGCTTGAATCTCAGTTAGATTCATTGCACTATTGATTGAAGTCTCTTGTATCTCATTTGAGAAGTTGTAAAATTTGCATCATAAGTCCACTTTGCCTTGTTTTGCAAGTGGCTCATTGTAATCGCACTAAGTATAAAGTGCCAAAATCATCACTTTAGGGGGGGTACTTTGATTGAGTGAATTTGGGGGGGTGTCTCTTGTGCTTTTGTGCTCTTGTGTTCTTTCTTTTGCTGCTATGGGTTCTTCTAAGTTTCCTCTCTTAACTCCACATAACTATGCTACTTGGAAAACTGATGCATGGAGTAAACTTATGGAAAAAGGACTCACTCATTACATTGATGGAACTATTGTTGCTCCAGCTGATCCTAAGGCTGATCCAGTTGGTCACTTAGATTGGCTCACTAAAAATATCATGGCAATTGGTACCTTAAGAAAGTATGTATCAAAGGATCTCATTTTTCATATTGAGAAATGTACTCTAATCAAGGATGCTTGGCAAAAGTTTCAAGACTTGTATGGTCAAGTTGATGAGATTAGGGGATATCAAATTGATAGTGATCTCACCATGTTAGATCCCAAGAACTTTGATAATATACAATATTATGTCACTAAGGCAAATGAGTTGAAGGCACAACTCAAAGAGTGTGGCTTTGATAAAAAGGATACTCAATTGATATTCAACTTGATAGGCAAGCTTCCACAAGAATATGCAACATTTGTTTCTAGTTTCCAAACCCATAGGATGACAATGGGTTCAAGCTACACAATGCCTACATTTGATGCTTTCAATGAAATGTTGATGATGGAACAAACTAAGTTGATAAGCATGGGCATTCTTAAGGCTTCTAAGTCTCAAGCATTAGTGGCAAATCAAGGGAACAAAGGAAATCAAGGAAAGGACAACTCAAACAAGAAGAAATGGCAATCAAAGCCTAAAGACAAAGCACCATCTTCTCCACAACAAGGAGATTCATATTCTTCCAAGAGAGATAATTCACCAAAGAGATAGAGAACTACTTGTGCTTATTGTAAAAAGATTGGTCATGAGGAGCATCGTTGCCATTCTAAGAAGATTGATGAGCTTACACATATCATCAAAAAGCATAACATTGATTTGCCTAAAGTCTACAAGAAGGATGATTCATCAACTTCCACTTCCTCACATTCAAAAGGAAAAGGGCAAGCATTCATGGCTTCTACAAGTGGAAAGACTCACTCTTTTGGAACAAGAAAAGGAAAAGCTCTATGTGCTACTATCAGTCATGATTCAGAGAGATTGCTTCTAGATTCAGGGGCTTCTCATCATATGGCATCTTCGCAGTCTATGTTCTCTACATTTGAGCCTTGCACCATGCCATAGATTTTGATGGGCAATCATACATACATGGATGTGATTGGGAAAGGATCTATTGACATTGGGGATAACTCCTTCAATGATGTGTTGTGTGTACCCCACTTGACAAACAATCTCCTTTCTATCTATCAAATCACACATGGCGCAACTAAGAGAGTTGTGGAGTTCACACCTGACTCAGTTTTCATTAGAGACATGGAGACTAGAGCTATCATTGTGACTGGGGTGGTTGATCATGCATCTTGGTTATACTCCTTTTCAGATTTTGTTGATGATGATGATTTCACATTTGATGATTCTATACATGATGATCACACTTCTTGTGATGATTTAGATTTTGAGGAGAACTTTGGGCACTTGAACATGGGGATTCTCACATGTAACCCCATTCTTGAGTCTTGCATTTCATCTCCTCATATTGATATCACATCACCTATTGTACCTGATGATGCAGATAGTGCGACAGTTTTGCCTTCATGTGATTTAGTGCAGCAGGATATTCATTGTCTTCCAGCTTCAGATTCATGGGATGATTACTTGACAGATATTGCAGGTTTGTTTGTGGAATCCTACATTGCAGATTTGGGAGACATCATTGATGACATACATCTTCTCTTTGATGAAGATGATCCTTCTTCGATTGTTGCGAGGGTACACTCTAACCCTCTTGTTCATTCTCTACATGATCATTCTTTCGAGGTTGACATGATTCTGGATACTTATGTACAGCAGTTGGAGGAGGTCTCTTTATGTTTTGAGGAGACATGTGAGTCTTTGGAACATGTTCTACATCCATCTCCACTAGATCTTAGAGTGCCTTTTTCAGCAGTGTGGCACAGTTTACCACCTTTGGAGGGGGTATCTTTGAGCATCGACATGGGGACACTTGAGCAGTTTTCAGAGATTCCTTTCATCATGAGTTTTCTTCATACATCTTCCCTTCATGATTGGGGAGACTTCATGGATACACCTTTGGTTTTGTTTCTTCCTAAGGGGAGGAATGTTGTTCGACATTCATGGAGCAGTTTCTTCATACATCGAGCTTCTATCATTGGTGCAGATTCTCCATTGAGGGGGGGTCACAGTTTGACTTCTCTTCTTCTCTCATATGGGGGGGACTTTTTCCTCACATGGGGTTTTGTTCCTCACATATTTCTATGAGAGTTCTCTAATATGTTTTTCATCTCTCTTTTGGGGGAGGGTTTTTTCCCATTGGGTTTTTCTCTCTTTCCCCACTTTGTGAGAGATTTCATTGCATTGGTTTGCATGCATTTGCATTTGTACATGGGTACCTAACATGGCCTCGTATCCGGGACCCATCTTGCATTGCTTAGTTGCATTGTAGACTTAAGTGCATTCCCCTAAGTTGCACTTAAGGGGGGGTGTTGGTGTAAATAATTATTCATCATGGATATTATTACACTTACTTAAGTTTACTTAGGATAATGCATTTCATAGTAGTTTGGATATGAGACACTTGGGTGTTTGTGCCACATTGGGATAGTGTGTGTAGGAGAAATTTCACCTTTTATGGTGTTGATCTTGTTATTACACTATCATATCCACTTATTGTAGAGTGATAATTCCACCTTCAGTGGGTGATCCACCTCATGTGGACTATTATATTATTTCTCCTACCTACCCACACCTATTTCCTACCTACCCTTGTTTCTCATTGAGCCACATGTCATATTTGTGTGCTCATACATCCATATGGCCTTGCCTATATAAGCAGGCCTCTATTCATTGTATTGGTTAATCTAGTTGATTATTGTTGATCATTTCTATTAATGAGAATACAGTTTATTCTTGTCCTATATTGTGTCTCTATTTTGTACATTTCATTGAGCTCTTGATCTTGGCAAAATCCAACACCTAGATGTGATGAAGGCATATTTCTTGGTTATTATAATGAAAGAAAAGCATATAGATGTTATAACAAGAGATTGCATAGAATTTTGGAGAGTGCTAATGTCAAAGTAGATGAGCTAAACAAAAGTCAAATCAGAGTTTATGAGAAGGAACTGGCAGTAGAAATGATTATATCTAAACTAGTAGCACCTTTACCAGAACAGAGTGATGAAAAAGTTACTTCGGTAGTATCAAAGAATTCTACAGTAACTGAAGAACAAGGAAGAGGAACATAGAGTCAAAGGACTCTTAGGTATGTGAGATTGAATCATTCAGAAGATTAGATCATTGGGGATAAGAGAAATGGAGTAATGACAAGAAGAAGACTAACAACTAATGAGGTACATTTAATTTCACAAGTTGAACCGGTATTAGTAATTGAGGCATGTAAAGATGAATATTGGTTGAAAGCTATGGAAGAAGAATTAGATCAAATTGAGAAAAAACAATACATGGACTTTGGTTCCCCAACCTAAAAATAAAAATGTTATTGGAACTAATTGGGTTTTTAGAAATAAACTGAATGAGGATGGTCAAGTTATAAGAAATAAGCCTAGATTGGTTTGTAAAGGATATTCTCAGAAGGAAGGAATTGATTATGGAGAAACTTTTGCACCTATATCTAAGATTGAAGCTGTAAGATTATTTCTTTCCTATGCTGCTTTTAAAAACTACAAGGTTTATCATATGGATGTTAAATGTGCATTTTTGAATGGGGATCTTGATGAGGAGATTTATATTGAGCAACTTGATGGTTCTTCACTATCATATGATACAAACCTGGTTTATAGGTTAAGGAAAGATTTATATGGATTGAAACAAGCACCTAGAGCTTGGTATGCAAGCTTGGATAAATAAGTTTTGAAGCTTGGTTATACAAAGGGTAGTGCCGATAGTAATTTATATTATAAGATCACTGATGATGATATACTGATTATTGAAGTATTTGTTGATGACAATATTTTTGGAGGGGAAGATAAGTTATGCATAGAATTTTCTAAGAATATAGAGAAATAATTTGAGATGTCTATGATTGGTGAGATGAAATTTTTCTTAGGTTTACATATTACTCAGACTAACAAAGGTATTTTTATCTGTCAAACTAAGTATGCTAAGAAATTGTTGAAGAAAATAGGTATGGGAGATTCTAAACCAGTAAGTACTCCTATGGTTACAAGTGAGAAATTGACAAGAAAAGATGTTTTTGCACCAGTAAATCCTACAAGATACAAATATATGATTGGAGGTCTGCTTTAATTGACTCAGACTAGGCTTGACATAATGAATGATGTTTGTATTGTTTCAATATTTTAGAGTGATCCTAGAGAAAATCATGAGAGTGCAGTGAAAAGGATTTTTAGATACTTGCAAGGTACATCAGAATATGGTTTGTGGTACCCTAAGGAAGATAACTTTACTTTATGTGTATATACAGATGTTGATTGGGATGGAGATGTTGATGACTGGAAAAGTACTTCTAGTGGATCTTTCTTTCTTGGAAAGAAGTTGTTTTCATGGATCAACAAGAAATAGTCATGTACTTCTATTAGGACCCGGAAGGAAATTGAGAGGGGGGGGGGTGAAGCAGTTGTTAATTAATTTCAACCCAAATATAGCTTACTTTAACTTAATACTTAATACTGGCAAACCAAACTTAATGTTGGTTAACAGATTAACAGTTAATATCAATACCGGTGAAACTTAATGCATGAAACAGAAAGAGAAACAAAATCCACAACACATAACATGAAGATTTTGATGTGGAAACCCTGTAAGGGGAAAACCACAGTGGGAAACCTTACCCACAATCAGATGATACTACTGTAGATAGTATGTTTATACAAATGGGGTTTGCACATGCAGAAAGGCCAACTGCCTAGAGCACACTGCTCAAATGGGAGTCGCAATGACTACAGTAGCCTGGTTAAATCCTAGAATAATGTACTGCTCAAGATAGCATCTCCAATGCCGGATTCAGTACTGATTAAGCTCTGACAAACATCTTCAAACCTTCCTTGAACCTTCTCTTATGGTCTTCTCAAATGATCTTCAATATTCACACATCCTATGTTATATTACCATACCATAACCTTACATATCATATCCTCTTCTATCTCATCTCGAATGAGATCTTACATATATACAAAACCTAAGACCAAATGTGTAGGTCGGTTCACTAAGAATATTACAATTAAATCAATTACAAACAAGTCTAGATGCGATGCACCATTTCATCTCAATACATTTACAACAATATCCAATCAATAAATCATCTCCATAATGTGTCATGCTGATCTGGAATAGATAATGCATACCGGTTTATAACCTAGACCAATCTGTCGGTAATAGCAAATATGTCAACCCGATTAGACCATTAACTAAAATACCAAAACCAAGTATCCAAACCATGTCTTTGATATAATCAAGTGATCTCTAGATGATAACAAGTCATCATCAGTGTCGGTGAACAATATAACCTATCGGTGGATAATATACCGGTGATTGTGCATAAGTCACTGAACTTGTTGGTGAACACAATGTGCGAGTTCAACATAACCAAAGATTTCTAGAAGGATAAGTTTTGACATCAATGACAAAACTAATGCAACACATCCATAATACCAACAATCTCCCCCTTTGGCATTGATGGCAACACTAGATGGAAAAACATATAAGTGCCAAAACAGAATGCCAAAAACCAAAAACCAACAATCTCCAAAATAGATCAATACCAAAAATCAAAATCAAAATGTAGAGAGTATATATCTCTCCCCCAATGAATAATGTCTCCAAAGAATAATCTCTCCCCCTAGGAATTATGTTTTTCCATAGATCTCTCTCCCCCTTTGACATCAAATGCCAAAGCAAATAAATACCAGAATATATAACCAACTAATATGACCAACTACTTCCCTTAAGAAGTATCTCTCCTTCATCAAACCCAGAAAAAGGTTTCTCTGTCAGTTTCTACTGGTTTGATGCCAAATTTCAATTGTCTAAGTCTCTACCAGTTAGGGTATTACCCCAAGCTGCTCTCTGAGATTATCAAAAGTTTCCTTAGGAAAAGGCTTAGTAAAGATATCTGCAATCTGTTCTTTAGTATTCACATAAACCAATCTCACTTCTTTTGCTTCAACATTCTCTTTCAGAAAGTTATATTTGATAGAAACATGTTTAGTCTTAGAGTGAAATACTAGATTCTTTGATATATCAATTGATATTGAATTATCATAATAAATGATTATAGGTTCTTTGCATTTTACCTTTATGTCCTTCAACATTTGCTTAATCCATAATACTTGAGTATAATTAGTTTTTGTTGCAACATATTATGATTTTTCTATTGATAATGATGCACAACTCTGCTTCTTGCTTAACCATGAAATCAATCTGCTACCAAGAAAGAATGCTCCACCAGTGGTGCTCTTTTTGTCATCTACATCTCCTACCCAATTTGCATCGGTGTATGAACATAAATCAAAATTTTCATCTTTAGGATACCATAAACCAATATTTGTTGTGCCTTGTACATACTGGAAAATCCTTTTTACTGTTGATTCATGATTTCTTTAGGATTAATCTGAAATCTTGAAACAATACATATTGTATTCATTATATCAGGTCTTGTTTGTATCAAATAAAGTAACCTCCAATCGTAGATTTGTATCTTGTCAGATTAACAACAGTTGAATCATCGTTCAATGTCAATTTATCATTTGTTGTTATAGGAGTACTTATCGGTTTAGAGTTTTCCATATCAAATTTCTTCAATAGTTCCTTAAAGTGTTTTGTTTGACATATGAATATACCTCTATCAGTCTGTGAAATTTGAAATCCTAAAAAGAATTTTATCTCCCTAATCATAGACATTTAAAATTCTTCTTGCATCTTGTTAGTAAAGTCCTTAGACAATGCATCTTATCCTCCAAAAATGATATCATCAACAAAAACTTTACTAACCAAGATGTCACCACTAGTCACTTTGAAATATAAGTTGCTATCAGCATTACCTTTAGTGTAACCAAGCTTCAAAAGATATTTGTCCAATCTAGCATACCAAGCTCTAGGAGCTTGCTTCAATCCATACAAAGCTTTCCTTAATCTGTAAACCATATCTTTATCATTTGTCAATGAAAATCCATTAGGTTGTTCAATTGAAACTTCCTCTTCAAGATCACCATTCAGAAATGCACATTTCACATCCATCTGATAAACTTTATAGTTCTTATGAGTTGCAAATGCAAGAAATAATCCGATTGCCTCAATTCTAGCTATTGGTGCAAAGGTTTCATTATAATCAATTCCCTCTTTCTGTGAATATCCTTTACACACTAATCTTTCTTTGTTCCTGATTACCTTACCATATTCATTAAGTTTATTCCTATATACCCATTTAGTTCCAATTACATTTGTGTCTTTAGGTTGGGGAACTAATGTCCATGTATTGTTCTTTTCAAATTGTTCTAATTCATTTTCCATTGCTTTTATCCAATGTTCATCTTGACAAGCTTCAATAGTAGATGCTGGTTTGATTTGAGAAATTAATAATACCTCTTCATTTTCCAATCTTCCTCTTGTCATAACACCTTGATACTTATTACCAATTATCTAATTTTCTGAGTGATTCGGTCTTACATACCTACGTTTATTCACATGTTGTTGTTCTTCAGTCACTGTGGAATTCTCTGATGATGCCTATGTGACTGGATCCACATTTTGTACCGGTGCACTCTTTATTGGTTCATTTATGATCATCTCAATTGCTAGTTTAGAATCTATAGACCTTGAATTTCCTCTAAAGTGTTCATCTATCTTCACATTAGCACTCTCAATGATCTTCTATAATCTTTTGTTAAAACATCTATATGCCTTGCCCGTAGATGAATAACCAAGAAATATTCCTTCATCACTTCTAGGATAAAATTTACCAATATACTCATCTCTCCTAATATAAAATTTGCTTCCAAATATTTTGAAGTACTTAAGAGTAGGAGTATTACCAAATGATAGTTCATAAGGGGTCTTACCGGTTTCAGCTTTGATGTGAACTCTATTGAAAGTGTAAACCACTATATTCACTGCTTCTCTCCAATACACATGAGGTAGATTTTTTTCCACTATCATACTTCTAGTTGCTTCCAGAATAGTTATGTTCTTCCTTTCCACAATTCCATTTTGTTGAGGTGTCTGGGGTGCTGATAGTTGTCTTTTGATTCCATCCACTTCACAAAATGTATTAAATTCCTTTGATGTAAATTATCCACCTTGATCTGATCTCAAACATTTGATTTTCTTACTAGTTTCATTTTCTACCATTCCCTTAAACAATTTGAATTTTCCAAAAGCTTCTGATTTCTCCTTGAGAAAAGTAACCCAACACATTCTATAATAATCATCAATAATTAGCATAAAGTATCTATCTACCTGTAGACTTCTTGTTCTTACTAGACCACACAAGTCAGTATGGATTAAATCAAGAACATTATTGGATTTTTAAGAAATACTCTTAAAAGTTGTTCTAACTTGCTTTCCCATTTGACATTCCTTACATACCGGATTATGGGGTTTCACAATCCTAGGTAAATCCCTTACTGCCTTAGTTGAACTGTTCTTTACAATGCAATCAAAATTTACATGACAAAGTCTATTATGCCATAACCAACTTTCATCAATATGTGCAATCAAGAATGTCTTATCATTGTTGTTCAAATGAAAGATATTACCTTTAGTTTGATTACCGATTGCAATCTCCAATCCAGTTCTGTTTCTGATTTTGCATTTACCATTATTGAACTGTAACCGAAATCCCTTTTCAACTAATTGACCAACACTCAAAATATTATGCTTCAAACCTTCAACATAGTTAACATTGTCAGTATTATGCTTACCATCCAAGGATATAGTGCCTTTTCCTTTGATTAAACAAGCTTTATCATTGCCAAATCTTACTAGACCTCCATTGAATTCCCGAAAAGACAAGAATTTACTCTTATCACCAGTCATATGATGTGAACATCCAAAATCTATGATCCATTCATCCTTTTCTTCAATTTTAGTTGTCAGGTCCTGCTCTATTTGCGGAATAGTAGGTGTCGATTGATCTTCTTTTATTGCAACAAAAGCCCATCCATTGTCTGTCGATTCTTCATCAGAATCATCAGTAACTCCTTCATCAGCATAGTAACATGATTTGTCTTTAATCTTCTTAAATCTGTATCTCTGATATTCAGGGTTAGGTTTATATGTCCTTTTAGCTTCTCTCATTCTCGCATGTCTATTAGGACATCTAGATGCCATATGACCAACTTTATTGCAATTAAAACATTTAAACAGTGCTTTACCTTCATACTTACTTCCAACGTGACCTTTAGGCATTTTCCTTGCAAATAGTGCTTAAAGTTTTTCCAGTTCTTCATTTTCCCTTCTGACATCTTCAATTTCTTTTGCATAAAGTGCTTTCCAATCAGATTTTTTAGATGATGATGATGATGTTGCAAATGATGATGCTATGAAGGCTAAATCTGTCTTAATAGTAGCAATAGGACCAAATTCCTCAAGCTCAAATGTTGAATGTTTTCCAACCAAGGTATCTCTAGATTTTGATGTATTAGGCATTGTTCTCAACTCATTAATAACAGTTACTTTCATTTTGTATGTTGGTGGTAATGCTCTTAAAACTTTAGAAACAATTTCATATTCCCTTAAAGATCCTCCACAACATTGTATTCCTAAAACAATTTCATTAACTCTTTCCATAAAAGCATAAATTCTTTCATCTTCTTCCATTTTCAAATTTTCAGACCTAACCCAAAAACATTCCATTTTTTCAATTTTGACAGTGGTATCTCCTTTATTCAATGTCTCCAATTTATCCCAAATAGCTTTAGTAGTAGATTGGTTTGATAATCCCATGATTTGCTAATCTGATAATGCGCTCAAAAGTGCTTCTCTTGCTTTGCAATCATTCTTATGATCCTTGCCCAATGTAGGTGGATTAGGTTGATTTGGTGTAGGACCAACATATCCATTCTTTGTAACTTCCCATATGTCTCTTCCAATACAATTTAGATGTGTCTCCATTCTGATCTTCCATATACCATAGTTAGTTCCATCAAGGTTCAGACTGTCCTTCCTGAAAATGTTGGTTGCCATAAGATCTCCTCAAGCTGTTAGGCTTTTGGAAAAAGAGGACTCTGCTCTGATACTGATTGTTAAGACTCGGAAGGCAACTGAGAGTGGGGGGGGGGGGGGTGAATCAGTTGTCAATTAATTTCAACTTAAATATAACTTACTTCAACTTAATACTTAATACTAGTAAACCAAACTTAATGTCGGTTAATAGATTAATAGTTAATATCAATACTGGTGAAACTTAATGCATGAAACAGAAATAGAAACAACATCCACAACACATAACATAAAGATTTTTATGTGGAAACCCTATAAGGGGAAAAACCACGGTGGGAAACCTTACCCACAATCAGATGATACTACTGCAGATAGTATGTGCATACAAATGGGGTCTGCGCATGTAGAAAAGCCAACCGCCTAGAGCACACTGCTCAAATGGGAGTCACAATGACTACGGTAGGATGGTTAAATCCTAGAATAATGTACCACTCAATATAGCATCTCCAATGCTAGATTTAGTATAGGTTAATCTTTGACAAACACCTTCCTTGAACCTTCTCTTATGGTCTGCTCAAATGATCTTCAATATTCACACATACCATGTTATATTACCATACCATAACCTTACATATCATATCCTCTTCTATCTCATCTCAAATGAGATCTTACATATATACAAAACCTAAGACCAAATGTGTAGGTCATCTCACTAAGAATATTACAATTAAATCAATTACAAACAAGTCTAGATGTGATGCATCATGTCGGCTCAATACATTTATAACAATTTCCAATCAATAAATCATCTCCATAATGTGTCGTGCTGATCTGGAATAGATAATGCATATCGATCCATAACCTAGACCAATCTATCGGTAATAGAAAATATGTCAACCTGATTAGACCACTAACCAAAATACCAAAACCAAGTATCCAAACCATGTCTTTGACATAATCAAGTGATCTCCAGAAGATAACAAGTCATCATCAGTGTCGGTGAACAATATAACCTGCCAATGGACTATATCAGTGACTGTGCATAAGTCACTAAACTTGTCGGTGAACACAATGTGTCGATTCAACATAACCAAAGATCTCCAGAAGGATAAGTGTTGACATCGATGACAAAAATAATGCAACACATCCATAATACCAACAACTTCTTTATCTACTACTGAAGTTGAGTATGTTGTTGTTGCTACTAATTGTAAATAAGTTTTATGGATGAAGCAAGTGTTGAAGGATATAAAGGTGGTTTGTGATGCACCGGTAGCTATTCATTGTGATAACTCTGCTGCTATTGATATATCAAAGAATCTAGTATTTCATTCTAAGACAAAGAACATATCTATCAAGTTTAACATTTTAAAGGAAAAGGTGGAAGCAAATGAAGTTAGATTGGTTTATGTGAAAACTAAAGAGTAGATTGTAGGTATTTTCACTTAACCTTTGCCCAAGGAATCAATTGAGTACCTGAGAGATAGATTGGGAGTTTCTGCCCCTCTGGTAGAAACTTAATTTATTCATTTCGACACTGATGTGGGGATGGTACTGCTTAGGGGGAGTAGTCAACTTTGTGATTCAGTGGTTTAGGTTTTTGCTTTGATATTTTTGTTATATTTGTGCCATTGATGTCAAAGGGGGAGTGATATTGATGTGAAAAAGGAATTGAAAAAGAATAAGAAAGGGGGAGAGATATTGATATGGGGGGAATCAGAGCTTTATAGAGATATTATTCACAGGGGGAGTTTAGTCTTTATTTTAGAGTTGTATGTTGGAAATTGTTGGTTGTCTTCCATTGGGGGAGACTTGTTTTGACATTTATTGGTACTTATATGTTTTTCACATCTAGTGTTACCATCAATGCAAAAGGGGGAGATTCTTGGCCATTTGGTGGAATTGATTATGTGTTGCATTGATGGTTTGTCATTGATGCCAACACTAGTTGTTTGGATGCTTTATCGACACCCTTCTAGTCTCGGTAGGTTGAGTGGTTTCTAGTTGATTTGGATCTGACATGATCCATTAGGCTCCGATATGATTTGGTTATGGATTTGGCTTGTTCATGATACTCATGTTCATATTCAGTAAGTTGGTTTTGGTCTGGTGATCAGATGCTATCCTATTTTCTTAGAAGCTTGGTTTCTAGTTCTGGCGAGGGTTTCACCAGCAAAGATTTTGATGAAGATCTTTGATGAATTTCATAAGTGGTGTTGGTGAAGCTTCTGGTGGAGTTTCAGGATGTTTTTGGTGATCATGTTCATGACTTGGTGGATTGAGATCATTGTTGTAGCTGGTTGATCTAGGTTATGGATCAGCTTTAATGTAACATGTGGATTGGACCTCTCGATGTGTTTTGGGGATGTCTTATGTGTTGGATACTATTTGTTTGGTCTAAGGCCGACATGGTTTGTAATTATGGAATTGGTTTTTTATTTGGTGGCCAACCTAATTGTTTATGGTCGAGGGTTTGTATATATAGATGTAAGATCTCATTGTAGATTATTATGGTTATGTTAGAGGTCATGGTCAAGGGATGTAATATGTGAATAATGTAATATCATTCAGAAAGAGGATTTGGTTGGTCATTGGATATCGAATTGGGTTTATGTAAGAGGATTTAGTCCTCCAGTATTGAGCTTAACCAAAACTGTACTCAAGCATAGGAGATGCTATCTTTTGCAGTTCAACACTTCTTCGGATTATAGTATGGATTTCTTTGTATTCAGTGAAACTCATTTTGTGATGAGCAATGTGCTCTAGGTTGTAGGCTTTCCTGCAAGTGCAAGCCCCTCAATTGTAATTCACATACTTACTGCATAAGTATTATCTGACTGTGGGTAGGCTTCCCACCGTGGTTTTTCTCTTTACTGGGTTTTCCATGTATAAATCCTGGTGTCATGTGGATGGTATTTATTCTGTGATTATTGTTTATGCTTAATTGGTTTAAATTCTATTTCGGTATTAATGTTTTGGGTTTTGGTATTATAGTTTTAGTTGCTAATTGTTCTAGTAATCTATGACAACTAATTCACCCCCCCTCTCAGTTGTCTTCCAATTATTTGAACTATCTAACAACACTATCCTTTTTACTTTTACAATAATCTAACATTAGCAACTTTATGAGATTATACATGTAAATATTTGAATGTTATTCTCATTCATATAACTATTCAATCAACCTGAGGAATACCAAGTTGTGTGCAACTATAATGTAACCATACATAATGTTAGAATACTACACAAATAACCAAGTATGATGTCTCTATGTGGATATTTACCATGTACACATGCATGTGTCAAATATAACCATGACAACTAGCTTCTCACTTGCAATAGCACAAACAAGATAACATGACTTTTAACTAATTATCATACTTTTTGCAATGTTCAAAAAGACTATCGTAATCTTAGATTGTAAAACATAAACTCCAAATCTATTGTGGTTGCTCCTACATTATAGTTCATGCTTATAACAAACACTAATTTCATATGGAAAATTGTGAGTTATTCTAGATGAATTATAGTTGTTGTTAAAGCACTACCACATGTCACCAAATCAAGTATTATACACTACAACTTATTTCCACAACATCATCACATATAATTCAAAATATATGTTGCATCATATTATATGAAAAATTCACCATATTTTATTGCAAAAAAATTGATATACAAATCACCCTTACAAGGACTATCTTATAAGTGAACTTATCACCTTAGTATAGAACATTCTCCCACTTAATTTTTACTATAAAATAAAGTGCAGTAGTCAATACAAGAGATTAAATTAATTCTCAATCATAGGACGGGCCCATCTTATCCCTATATTAAACAAACTCAACATAGTACCTATATGTTTTATTAAATAATTTATAGTTTTTACATGAGTATCAATTTTATCTATCTAGGGATTTCTTCTCTCAATCATATCCATCACGTAGCTATATTGTACATCAACATGTTCTTAGTTCTAACATGCTAAATCAAACTTGATTAGATAAATTAACTAAACTATATGAATCACACCTCACCAACATTTGACTCTTAAAACTAATACTATTACTAAACCTGTTCAAACATACTACTCCAATATACTTCTCTATAATTCATTGTATAATCTCTAATCATTCTTCAATCCTTATAATTAAAACATTAAATATTATAAGCTCATCACTCTAGTCTACACTCCTTTTTTTAAACAATATTTTCCATTGCTAAGTCCTTGTTTAGTGGTTAGGTAATTTTAGAACTCAGAGGAAAAAAATTATATAAGACATAATTCAATAGTAAAATAGTATAGATAGAAAGGGGACATCTTTGATGTTTTGTCATAACATGTACACTCTAGGCCCAATCCTATGAGAGGCATTAGGAACCTAAGAGATAATGAATTAGATTCTAAAGAGATGTAGCCACTAATGGAAGGTATATAATGACCTATTAGAAATTTAATAAAATGATTAATGAAATTTTGATTTTAAAAATACCTTGCAAAAAGGAGATAATGAGAGAGAAAGAGAAATCATGGAAGAGATCAAGATGACAATAAAGTAATCAGCATGACATGAAAGATATTAAAATTAGCTAAGGAGAGACAAGAAAGATATTACGGGAGGATGGAGAAGGCCAGGAAAGATAAATTGAGGCATGTAAGGAGGGAATCTTCTAAAAATAAGAATATTTCCAATAATTTTGAGAATTGTGAAAGTATTGTTAATTTAGAAAGTGATAAGTTTTCATCGACAAATGGATAAATAATTGTTGTAACTCACTAACAAAACAATACCTATACAAGTAACTACTCATATCAGTAAAGAAACAGACTATCTATGTATGACGAGTTCAAGGAACCATTAAAAGGAGGGCTTGAGTCCTATAGTACTCATTTAAGGTGTAGAAGATGTTGGCATTATGGATGAATTGATTATGTGTTGCATTGATGTTTTGTCATTGATGCCAACACTAGTTGTTACGGTTGGTTATCGATAGACATGTTTTGGTTACTGGTAGAAGATCTAGTGTTACCGATAGAAGAGGCTATCTGTTGGACACTTCCGACATGTTTGGATCAATGGAGTATGTTTGATTTTATATGTTACATGTTCTTGGAGCATGTTTTGGTCAGTTGGTATTGACCTGGTAATCATATTCTATCATACACTCTTGGAAACCCTTACCAGCATTGGTTTAAGGTTTTACTAACCAAGCTTTCACTAAGGAATCTTGACAGGATGCATAAGTAGTGTTGGTGTGGCTTTCAGGATGTTGAAGATGTTTTTTGATCATTCTTCAATTGCTTCAAGACATTGCTTTGGCGTGGTGGACCCAAAATAGGTCTGATACCTATCTAGGTTATGGACCGATATCATTTTAACATGTACTCTACATGTTACCGGCTTGTGTCAGGATGTTCTATGGATTGGTTATTATTTTTTTGCTCTTAAGCTAACATGGCATATCATTGTAATATGGATTTATATAATGATCTTATTGTAATATATTTTAGGTGGTCGACCTAATTGGTTTAGGTCTTAGGGTTGGTATAAAATGATGTAATATCTCATTGTAGATCATGGGGAATAAGTGTCATGGTCTTGAAATGCTATATCATATGCGAAGGAGATTCGGTCGATCATAGGTGATCGAATTGGGATTAAGGAAGAGGTTAAAGGCCTTTGGTATTGAGCTTAACCAGGACTATAATTAGGCATGGTAGATGTTATCTCTGGAATTTCATTACTCTGGATTGTTGTCCATTTATCTTGAGGTGGTTATAACCTCTCTATAGTTAGTGAGACTCTTTTGTAATGAGCAGTACACTCTAGGCAGTGTGTCTTCCTACATGTGTAGGCCCCTCATTGTATCACATACTTTCTACAAAAGTATCATCTGATTGTGGGTAGGCTTCCCACCGTGGTTTTTCCCTTTTCGGGTTTTCCACATATAAATCATGGTGTTATGTGGTTTGGTTGCTTTGCATTGATTATCTATTTAATTGTTAAGTTGTATTGTTTATCGGTATTTGCTCCTATAGACATTTGTTTCTACTTTACCAGTACTTAATCTGGTTAAAGGTTATTAAGTGGATTAATTGATATAATCTGTTAACAACCGATTCACCCCCCCCCCCTCTCTTAGTTGTTCACCGGTTATCCTAACAATTGGTATCAGAGCTTTGGTCCTCTTTTGTAGAAGCTTAACCACTTGAGGTAGATCCTATGGTAGCTAACACTTCAAATCCACCGACAACTATTTTTAGAAGAGAAATCCCTAAGCTTGATTGAACAAATTATGGGATATAAAAAATTCGAATGGAGACTCATCTTAGATGTCTTGGCAAGGATATTTGGGAGATCATTGAGAAAGGATACACACCTTATGATCCAGCGTTTGGCAATCCTGCTCCTGCAGACCTGGACAAGAATATTGAAAATGATTGCAAAGCTAGAGAAGCCCTCTTGTGTGCACTTACTGATCAACAGATCATGGGATTGACTGATAAATCATCAAAAAAGGTTATTTGGGATAAATTAAATTTTTTTAATGAATGTGGTCCTACTATCAAAATTGCTAAACTTGATGGTTACCAGGTAAGATATGAAAACTTGAAGATGGAAGAAAATGAAAGAATTGTTGTGTTTATGGAAAGAGTAAATGAGATTGTTATGGGAATTCAATGTTGTGGAGGATCTCTGAGTGAAGATGAAATAGTTTCCAAATTCTTGAGAGCCCTTCCATCAGCTTACAAGATGAAGGCAACTGCAATTAAGGAGTTGATAACAATGGCAAACACTTCAGTTAACAAAGACATTTTGATTGGGAAATTATCTGCTTTTGAGCTTGAAGAATTTGGACCTTCTGGAGCTGCAAAATCTGAACTTGCTTTTCACACATCATCATCATCATCATCTACCGACAAAAGTGATTGGAAAGCCTTATATGCAAAGGAATTGGAAGACATGAGGAAAGAAGATGAATAATTTGAGCAACTTGAAGCCTTATTTTCTAGAAGAGTACCTAAAGGACCGACAAGAAGTAAGTATGAAGGAAAAAAACCTTTTAATGTTTTGCATGTAATAAGATTGGTCATTTTGCATCTAGATGTCTTGAAAGGAATGAAAGATTTGAGGAAAGAGTTAAGAAATCATTTAAGCCTAACCATAATAGATATAGATTCAAGAAAAGTAAACAATGCTACATAGCGGATGAGGAAGGAGTAAGTGATGACTCTGGGGATGAACCGGCAGAAGACTCTGCTAGTGGATCCAGCAATGGAAAGGAATGGGTATTCAATGCTTTAAATGAAGATGAACTGGAACTGGCTATCCTGAATAAAGAAAAGGCCCTGGAAGCAAAAGTTGAAGATAAGGATGAATGGGTAATTGATAGTGGATGCTCACATCATATGACTGTAGATAAGAGAAAATTTATGTCCCTGCAAGAATACAATGGTTGTCAAGTCAGATTTGGAGATGACAAAGCGTGTATGATCAAATGTATAGGTATTATTTCTCTGGATGGAAAACATAATACTAATAATGTCTATTATGTAGAAGGTTTAAAGCATAATCTTTTGAGTGTTGGTCAATTGGTGGACAAGGGTTTCCAACTTTAGTTTAAAGATAAAAAATGCAAAATCATTAACAAGACTGATTTGGAGATTGCAACTGGTATCCAGACTGGAGGTAATATCTTTCACTTGAACATTAGTAATAAGACATGTTTGATTGCTCGTATTGATGAGAGTTGGTTATGGCATAAGAGGTTGTGTCATGTTAATTTTGATTGTATTGTTAAGATCAGTTCAACTAAGGTAGTTAGAGATATACCTAAGATTATGAAGCCTCATAATCTAGTATGTAAGGAATATCAAATGGGAAAGCAAGTTAGAACTTCTTTTAAGAGAATACATGATAAATCTAATGATGTACTTGATTTGACTCACACTCACTTATGTGGTCCTATGAGGACTAGAAGCTTTCAAGATGATAGGTATTTCATGCTAATTATTAATGACTATTCTAGGATGATGTGGGTGACTTTTCTTAGGGAGAAGTTTGAAGCCTTTGAGAAATTAAGGATCTTTAAAGAAAAGGTTGAAATAGAAACTGGATTGAAAATCAAATGTCTAAGATCAGATCAAGGCAGTGAGTTCACTTCTCATGAATTGAATAGTTATTGTGAGACAAATGGAATTAGGAGATAGTTATCTGCACCTCAGACTCCTCAGTAGAATGGATTAGTGGAAAGAAAGAACATAACCATTTTGGATGCAACAAGATCTATGATGATGGAAACCAAATTGCCGCATATCTAGTAGAGAGAAGCAGTGAGTACAATAGTCTACACATTCAACAGAGTTCAGATCAAAGGTGAAACCGGTAACACCCCTTGTGAATTACGGTTTGAACATACACCTACTCTTAAATATTTTAGAATTTTTGGAAGTAAATGCTATATCAAAAGAGATGATTCAATTAGCAAGTTTGATCTTAGATGTGATGAAGGGATATTTCTTGGTTATTCAATTCAAAGAAAAGCATATAGATGTTATAACAAAAGATTGCAAAAAATTGTGGAGAGTGCTAATGTGAAAGTGGATGAGCAGTACAAAAATAAATCTATATCATAAGACAAGGAAGCGATAGTGGAAATGATCATAATTGAACTGGCAATGCCTCAACTGATACAAGAAACTGAGATAGTTACACCGACACAATCAAAACACTCAACTATGACTGATGATCAGAGTAGTGAACTTGAAATTCAGAAGACACCAAGGTATGCAAGATTAAATCATTCTGAAGATCAAATAATTGGAGACAAGAACAAGGGAGTTATGACAAGAAGAAGACTGGCAAATGAAGAGGTATGTCTTATTTCTCAAGTTGAACCAGAATCTGTTATTGAAGCTTGTAAGAATAAACATTGGTTAAAGGCTATGGAAGATGAATTAGATCAGATAGAGAAGAATGAGACTTGGACTTTAGTTCCCCGGCCTAAAAATAATAATGTTATTGGAACTAAATAGGTTTTTTAGGAATAAACTAAATGAGGATGGTCAATGATAGGGAGATTGAGTGAGAAGTTACTCAATAAGCCTAAATTGGTTTAATTTGTCAACTGGACCCAAGGATATGCTTTTCCTTTGTGTTCAATTAGTGTTTGGCAACATCAAACTTCAACACCCACACCTCTCCTCAAACAACCACCCTATTGTGTTGGAAAATGCACACTCCAATGAGAAATTGTAGGTGATTGAAGGTATTTTCTTTGATGGAAACCTTACAATCATATGATACTGGCAGGCACTGACATCGGCAGACTCTACACCGGCACTGAAAAGGAAGAATACCGGCACCCTAGCCGACAGGAATTTTGTATTAATAAATTTCATAATTAATTGTAAAATATTTTGTAGGCCAACATGGCGGATTGTAATATGACTCATATATGTATGAGATCATTGTAGATCATTTTGTAGACAAGAGATAGGATGTGAAGTATGGAAAAGTAATAGAAAACCTAATATACGAATTATTGGTTAAGGGTTTATGTTGTAGCACAGCTTAAACCGGTACTGAATCTAGCATAGCAGATGCTAATCTGAAGTAGTACAAGACATTGGATTAGTATAACCCATTTTTGTAAGTCAGTGAGACTTCTTTTGTAATTGAGTAGTGAGCTCTAGGAACTTGGCCTTCCTGCATGTGCAGGCCCCTATTGTAAGAGTAATATTCCCTCATTGGCCAGTAAGTGAATATTATGGGTCACAAATCCCACTAAGGTTTTTTCCACACCATTTTTCCTCGTTAAAACATTGTGTTATGGTGTGCTTTTCATGTTGTGGTTGTTATTTATATTTGTTGTATTATTTTCGGTTTACCAGTACACAGTTTTAATATGCTTTTCATGTTATAAGTTAAGAAAATATACCTACCAGTCAGATACTGATTCACCCCCCCTCTTAGTATCTTTGGGAATCCTAACAATTGGTATCAGAGCCTGGTCCTCTATTTTTAGAAGCCTAACAACTTGAGGAAGATCTTGTCACCGGTAGAGATGGAAAACTTAAGAAAGCAATTAAAAACAACTCTTTCAGACTATGATGTAGAAAAGGTGAAGAATATCAAACTTGAAGATGATCTGAAGGCTTCTCGGGATATTATTCAAGCACTTCAAGAAAATTACACTATAGCAAGGAATAAAAGAAGAGAACTTTGTGAAAAGATGCAGAATGAGGAAGATGAAAAAGAAACTCTTAACGATCTGGTTAACAAGCTAAGACAAGAAATCAGTACAACAAAGAATGAGATGCAAGATATGACTGAGATTTTGTAAAGAAATGGAAGATAGAAAAAAGAATCAAGAAGAATTGGTTAGAAGACTAAATGATGCTGGAAATGAAAACACAAGACTCGGTCATGAAAATGATATGTTGAAGACAGATTTGATGCACACACAAAATGACAGAACTGAACTCATAAGACCAAAAGGAATCTTGGAGAATGAACTGACTACTGCAAATCAACACAAGGAGAAATTCAAGAAAAGTTCAGAAGAACTTGGTGACATGTTGAAGAATTAGAAACCTAATGGTGATACAAATGGACTTGGCTTTGAAACTGGTGAAATCTCTGGTACTACAAACAATCATGATCATAGCAAACTGGTAAGACAACCTAATACTTACAAATTTAATGGGAAATGCTTTAACTGTAACAAGTATGGTCATAGAGAAAATTAGTTTAGATCTAGAAATTATCAGAACACTAATACACCCACCGGTCAATGTTCTAAATGGAACAAAGTTGGTCATAACTCAGAAAATTGCAGAATGAATGTAAGATGTTATATTTGTGGAAGATTTGGACACTTATCTAATCAATGCAAAACACATACTGGCATAGGATATGGGAAAGCTATTTAGAAGAACAATGTGAATTGTTATGCCTGTAAAAAAATTGGACATATTGAAAATTTTTGTAGAAGCAAGTCCCCACCGGCAAATAACAAAGGTCCTAGTTTGAAAGGTAAAGAAAAAGTTGAAGAAGTAAAGCAAGAATTCTCAAAATAATGGATCAGAAAGTCAGATCAGAATGTTGAAGGGAATACCCCTCCACTGGTAGAACAGAGTATTACTCCATCGGCAGGAGACTCTTCATCTAATTGAAGGAAAATCTTTTGGGGGTTTAGCAACAAAATGAAAAAAATGCTATTATTCCCTCGATTGATGGTGAGAAGTTGAAATTACTTCTATATCGGCAGATGAGTTAAGTTAAGACTTAACCGGGGAGCATTAAATGTGGTAGTTGGAGAAAATAACATTATAAAGCAAGTGTTTTGGCTCCTTTTTCATTCACCAAGCATTCAAACCTTCAAGAGCACGAAAATTCCCGAGCGAAGGCATCCTTAGAAAAAAAGTGAAGCAGTTCATCAAAGCATTCATCCTAAAGGCAGACTGAGGTATTTATAATCATGGCATCTTCATCCACTCTTGAATTTATTGCAAACCCTACTGTTGTTGAGGTTATTAAGCACCCTAGGCCCATTTTCAAACTGGTTCCTAAAATTATGAAGAAAGATGATAGCATAGGTGCATTTTCTCAAATTCCTAAGGGAGTAGTATATGCTGAAAACCCTAGGATGTATATACACTATCATACAGAGGAATTAGGTGATGATGAAATCAAAAACATCTATAGCACTGTGATTTGTGATGAGTCTGGAAATGTCAAGCCTGAACATAAGATAGTGGAAACCCTAGGTTTTACTAAAATCCTTAGTGTCTCGGATTTTCCCAAGGATATCATAAGGATTGTATTAAGTAGAGTACATGGTGAATTTTTCTAGTTAGATTCAATTCATAAAATCACAAAAGAAGTAGTAAAAGTTGTAACAAGGTTACCTTCCACCAATAGTAGACCTGACAAAACAGAGAGAGTCTCAAATGACATAGTGATGGATTTAACCGGTGCGACATTCGACAAAAGGTCTCTAAGGGTAAATGATGTAAAGGACATAAATGTGAGATTTATCAGTATGATCTTAGGTTATAAAGATACACATGCAAATAGGTTGAACTTAGTTTCTAGCCTATGTATTAAGAGTGCTTATGACATGGTCAACAACAATGCAAGAATAGATGTATGTGAATGGCTCAAAGATGAATTGATAGACAATCTGGGAAAGATTAAAGGAGATAAGAAAGGAACATTCAGATTTGGAAATTTGCTTGTTTGTCTAATGATGTACATAACTAAATAAGTACCTGGTATTGGTCCAAAATATTTTGGTTTTGACATTCCGGTAGGAAAATAACTATTGGATCTATTAAGCAACATGGGAGAAAACCAGGAGAATAACTTAAATGAACATTTTCAAGCATTAAAGGCTTGAATGAAAAGCAGAGTAAGACTATCACAAGCTATTGTGGACAAATATCAGAAAGAAATCTGTTTTGTAATCAAGAAAGATGAAATCTGGATGGAGGTAGTTGTCCCTAGAACTATCTGGGTAACTGAAATGGGCTATGAGATAGATGACAACATTATTGAAAAGGGTACACCAATGGTAGAATTTAGACAGTTGGACAAACATCTGGTACACCTATAGAAAAATTCAGACCTACAAATGTAACAAAGGTCTTATTGGATTCAATAAAGAAGATCATTGAGTGTAATGCACAAGCCTATAAGGCTATTGATGACACAATTCCCATTCTCAGATTGATAGCACCAAAGTGTATTATAGATAACAAATATTCTTTAGGTCAACTAGACACATTGTCTAAGTTCATCACCGGCAACATATTGACTATTGATCAAATAAATGAGGATACATTTAAAGAGAAACTGATTAAAGAAAAATAGAAATTCTTTGAGGATATTGTGAAGAAGAACAAGGAGAAAATGGATACCCTATTACTGGAACTTGGAGAAATAATTCTTGATTTCAAGAAACTGTATAGGGACACTTTCAAGACAAATGTCTTAACAGAAGACCTTGACAAGGAAATCAACAAAGCACAAGACAAAATAAACAATATTGCTGACAATGTGATAGGTACATCGGACCCATTTTTGGAGATAGCAAAGAAGATTGTGGAGCTAGAAGAGAAAATCAAGAAGTTAGAGAATGACAAATAGAGTATAAAGGATAAAACAAAGGACTTGAAATGTAGACTTGGTCCAAGACTATAATACCTCATTTCTTTGAGAAAAGAAATATCTGAGGCTCTGGTTCCCGGACTGAAGACATTGGAAGAGAAAATGCACATACTCACCGGTATAGTGCAGAGAACACAAGAGGCAATAAAAGATAGCAAAACATTCAATAATGGTATAAATTTGATTTTGACAGATATCTTTCAGATTGTAACCCACCAGTTACAAGAATCTAGGTAGGACTCCACCGACAATGAATGACAACCTTTATCATTGATGTCAAAGGGGGAGTAGTGTGATGAGAAAAATGGTCAGAAGGAAGTAGAGATTATCTACTCAGGGGGACCATACATTTTTTAGCATACAGCTTTTTTTTGGACCTCAAATTTTTGGATACATTCTTGAATTTTTCTCATGAGTGTTGCCATCAATGCCAAAGGGGGAGATTGTTGGCAAATGCACACTCCAATGAGAAATTGTAGGTGATTGCAGGTATTTTCATTGATGGCAACCTTACAGTCATATGATACCAGCAGGCACTGGCACCAGCAGACTCTACACTGGCACACAAAACACCGAAACCGAAAAGGAAGAATACCGACACCCTGGCCGACAAGAATTTTGTATTAATATATTTTGTAACTAAAGCTTTTGTAAGACGACATGGCGGATTGTAATATGACTCATATATGTATGAGATCATTGTAGATCATTTTGTAGACAAGAGATAGGATGCGAAGTATGGAAAAATAATAGCAGACCTTATATGTGAATTATTGGTTAAGGGTTTATGTTGTAGCAGAGCTTAAACCGGTACTGAATCTGGCATAGCAGATGCTAATCTGAAGCAGTACAAGACATTGGATTAGTATAATCCATTTTTGTAAGTTAGTGAGACTTCTTTTGTAATTGAGCAGTGAGCTCTAGGTACTTGGCCTTCCTGCATGTGCAGGCCCCTATTGTAAGAGTAATATTCCCTTATTGGCCAGTAAGCGAATATCATGGGTCACAAATCCCACCAAGTTTTTTCCCACATTGGGTTTCCTTGTTAAAACATTGTGTTATGGTGTGCTTTTCATGTTGTGGTTGTTATTCTTATTTGCTGCATTATTTCTAGTTTACCAGTACATAGTTTTAATATGATTTTCATGTTATAAGTTAAGAAAATATACCTACTAGTTAGATACTGATTCACCTCCCCCCCTCTCAGTATCTTTGGGAATCCTAACATATTGTGTGTTATACAACTTTGTTCAAGCTTCTATTCTTCAAAGTTACTCAAATCCTCCACCATAGGCCCACACCCCAAAAATGGTGTCTTGACTATCATTATTGATTTAATTAGGCCCATTAGGTGCATTTCAACTGTCCTCCAAGAGTTTGGAAGGTACAAACATCATCAAGGCAACTGGGTTCACTTTTTAGTAAAACAGGGCTAAAAGGGTACTAGCTCGTGGAGGCCTAATTGGGTGGATTTTTCTTGCATAGGAAAATAATGGCTAAACCAACCTTGGAACCTATTTTGGAAGGTGTCTAAAAGGTGCAAACTCAAAGATTTTTGAGGTCTTAGCTCCTGAGAAGGTGGTTTAATGACTGTCCACAATTTTAGGCAAGAAAGGAGGGTTTTGCTAATATAACAAAGGAAGTCTCTTCTAAACTCCAAACCAAGCTTCTAAACTCTTGTATAACCTCTACCCCATCATTTAGAACAGTTCTTCAACACTTTACTACATGAAATTACATCAAACACTTGCTATGCAAACTGAAAAAGGTAGAAAAATGACTGTTTTTAGCACTGTCATTTCTAATTCACTGTTTTTCCTGCAATTTGAAGGGTTATAACTTCATTGAAACCTTCACCCAATAATTTAGCAACCTCCAAACACATTTTTAACACTTATCACAAGTTTCCAAAGCATGAACACTTCCATAAAGCAATTTTTGGATGCAAAAGACATTAATTTCCCAAAACTGGGTACTTGCTGCCAGCCACAACTTGACTCAATTTCAAAGTAAAATAAACACTTTTTGGATCTCCAAATCTATCCAGAACTCCAAGGAGACTGGGGCAGACCTCTGCCTTAAGTTTTTTCACCCAATTGACCTCTGAGCAAAAACTTATTTGAGTCTTTTTCAAATTTACTAGCCAAGCCAATCTCCAACTTGCCTAGCATGAACTCAAAAACACTTCCTTTGCACAACCCTTGCCAAAAGATAAATTATTTACACTGTAAATGAGAAATGAAACTTTTCTAAGTCCATCCATGGGAGAGAAAACCTAGATTTAGACAAGTTGATGCATTTTGGAGGCCAAAACCCTTGACAGGGCAGCCAAAGAGCAAAAATGAAACAATTTTACAAAACCAACTTCCAAATGCACAACCTGCAAAGAAATTACATAAAGTGCATTGAATATACACCAAGATCACTGGCCAAAAGGTACAGTATGGAAATGATAAGCTACAGTATGGACTACTGTACAAATGAAGCCCAAAATATGAGAAAAATCATAAAATTGCTGCCCTTTTGATTAATTATGATAGAAAGTACAAAAGCCAACCCTATACCAAGAAGAGGGAGGCATATATATAGAAATTGAAGGTGGTTATCAATTCTTGTATGGACATAAGGCATTTTTTGTCTTCTTTTTTACAAAAAAGTGTCCAAAATGACAACTTTTGTTGCTCCAAGTGACAATTTGAGCAACCTAACTCAACCAACCTTCCAAAACCACCTAGGAATGACTAAAAACACTTTCTAAACATGTTTCAATTCTTTCCAAAGCATGACTAATCCTATAAGGCAATTTTCCACTTTTAGCCTTATTTGGCCTAGAAGCACAAAATTGACAATTCAAGCCTTAAGAAGAAAAAATTGATCTCTCAAGCACAAAATGAGATCAAACACTTATGAAATGACTGAACACAACCTATGAAAACATTTCAAAACTAAAAAGACACTTAAGCATGAAAAATACCAAAAAAATGGAGAGTGAAGCATGACTAGGTGCTCCTGCACCATACTCCCCCAAAGACAAAGAAGTCATGTAAATCCTTGAGGCAGAAAAGAATAAGGAATTCCTGACTTAGAGAAATCAGATTTATGTACCCAAGTGGCTTTTGAAAGTTGGTGATCTTTCCACTTGATGAGATGCTCCATGTACACTTGATGGCAAGTCTTCTTGTAAACTCTTGAATCCAACACCTTTTCAGCTTGAGGAATGGATGGAGGAGGCAAAGACAAGTCTGAAAGTGACTTGTGAACATCTAAAACTCTATCATCCTCCTTAGGAAGTTGACCTTTGAATGCCACCAAATCTGAAATATTGAAAATAGGAGACAAAGAAAGATCAGTAGGCAAATCAATTTTATATGCATTAGAACCATAATTAGCCAATATCTTGCAAGAACCTATCCACCTCATTTGGAGCTTGCTGGGAACTCCCTTGTTCAATCTAGACTTGTTCAAATGCACCATCATAAAGTCCCCAACTGAAAATTGAGCATCCCTCTTTGATGCATCCACTCTAGCTTTCACTTTTTGTGAGGTATCTTGAAGAGTCTTTCTCACTTGATCATGAACTTCCTTCATTGATTGAGCCATGTCATCTATTGTACGACTCTTTTTATACTTGTTACCAAGATCTCTTAACTCCATGACACCCCTTGGGTGCATCCCATAAACAATCTCAAAGGGACTCTTACTAGTTGACCTATTAACACTATCATTGTATGCAAATTCTGCCTGATGGATGAGTTGATCCCAACTTTGGCCATAATCCTTTGTCAAACACCTTAAGAGGTTGCCAAGAGTCCTATTGACCACCTCAGTTTGTCCATCAGTTTGTGGGTGATAAGCTAAACCAAAAGAAAGATTAGTACCCAATCTTTTCCACAATGTCTTCCAAAAATGGCCAAGAAACTTAACATCTCTATCAGAAACAATGCTAGAAGGTAAACCATGGATTCTAATCACTTCCTTGAAAAAAAATAGGCTATATGACTAGCATCATGTGTAGTTTTGCAAGGAATAAAGTGTGTCATTTTACTAAATATATCCACAATCACAAAGATGCTATCAAATCCAGCTTGAGTCTTAGGTAAGCCTACTACAAAATCCATGCTAACACATTCCCAAGGCCTTGTAGGAATTGGAAGAGGCTGATAAAGACCAGCATTAGAAGTATTACCTTTTTCTTTCTGACAAACCATGCATTGCTCCACATACCTTCTGACATTTCACTGCATTTAAGGCCAAAAATTGAAATGTTGCACCAACTCCAATGTCTTGTTGAGACCAAAATGGCCACTCAAACACCCATTGTGCTTTTCTTGAATCAGATTCTCCCTCATTGAGCTTTTAGGAACACATAGCTACCCACCTTTAAATAGAAAACCATTTTGCAAAGTATATTCAGCATATTCACTATGAAAAGAATTATCAAATGCTTGGCAAACCTTATAGATGGCTACAAAATCTTCATCATCGGGATACATTCCTTTGAAGCATTCTATGCCAATACTCTGAACCTGTACTTCCTGCACTGTTATAAGCCTTCTACTCAAAGCATCTGCTACTTTATTTCATTTCTCTTTCTTGTGCTTAAGAGTAAAAGTGTATGATTGTAAGTACTCAACCCATTTAACATGCCTATTATTTAACTTATCTTGTGAATTCAAGAAACTCAAACCCTGATTATCTATATAAACAACAAGCTCCTTTGGAAGCAAATAATGTCTCCACTTTCTAAGTGATTGAACTAAAGCATAGAGTTCCAAATAATAGGAAGAGTACTTCTTTTTAGCATCATTCAACTTTTCACTAAAGAAAGCTACAGGTCTATTATCCTGACTCAACACAACACCTACTGCAATATTACTAGCATCACATTCAATAGTAAATAACTTGTCAAAACTAGGAAGTATAAGCATTGGTTGAGAAGAAACCTTGGTTTCCAAAAGTTCAAACCCCTTATTTGCTGCATCTGTCCACTGAAACTTTACCTTATCTCCACCTTTTATAGTATCAATCATTGGTGCACAAATCACACTAAACCCCCTGATGAACTTCCTGTAGAACTATGCTAAGCCACGAAAAATTTGGACATCACTTGTTGATTTGGGTGTAGGCCAATTTGTTATGGCTTCCACCTTGGTTTTATCCATTTTCAAATTTCCACCTGAGATCACAAAGCCAAGATAAACAAATTCATGTTTCATAAAATCACACTTTTCCAAATTGATTGTCAGTTGTTCATCATATAATTTGTTCAAAACAATTTCAAGATGCTTCAAATGCTCTTCTTGAGTTTTACTAAAAATTAGAATGTCATCTAAGTACACCACTACAATTTACCAATGAAATCATGCAACACTTCAATCATGAGTCTCATGAATGTACTTGGGGCATTAGAAATACCAAATGGCATAACTAGCCACTCATAAAGACCCTCATTTGTTTTGAAAGTTGTTTTCCATTCATCGCCTTCTTTTATCCTAATCTGGTGGTAACCACTCTTGAGGTCATTTTTTTTTTAAAACTTTGCACCTCCCAATAATCCATCAAATCCTCAATCCTTGGAATAGGAAATCTATACCTAATAATGATTCTATTAATGGCTCTTTAATCTATGCATAATCTCCATGTACCTCCCTTCTTAGGTGCTAAAACGATAGGTACTACACAAGGACTTATACTTTTTCTTATCAAATTTTGATCTAGGAGTACTTGCACTTGTCTTGCCACTTCTTTGTTCTATTTAGGTGTCATCTTACATGCTTCTTTGTTTGGTAAAGAGGCTCTTGGTATGAAGTCTATCTGATGGCTAACAGCTCTAGGAGGTGGTAAGGTTGCAGGTGTTCCATCCTAAAGTTATCAAGTATTTTCTATACTTCTTGTAGTATTTCAACCTTCTTCTCCTTCTTTTCTTCTGTGGGTGTCACTATGAGTGCAAATCCCACTCCTTTACCCTCTTCAAGTGTTTTAATAAACTCTTTCTCATTCACTATTAAAATATTTTGATTCTTTGAACTATTGCCCTCTTTCTCTTCATTTATAGACTAAATTTTGTATGTTACACCATCTTTCTGAAATGAGTAGTAGTTCTTTTCACCCCTATGTATGGCTTTCATGTCAAATTGCTAAGGTCTACCAAGAGGTAGATGGCAAGCATCCATTGGAAGAATATCACGTAAGATCTTATCTTGATACCCTCCTATAGTGAATTCTACCCATTTTTTTTCATTGACAAGAACAGGATGCTCCCTATTCAACCATGTGACTCTATAGTTTGAGTTTCCTCACTACTTCTTCTAAAACTATATTATCTATGGATCTGGAATCAATAACCACCTTCCATACCTTTCCCATGATCTTGCACTTAATTCTAAATAATGACCTTCTTTGAATAGGTTCCTCCTTGATTGGCTCCTTTATCAAGACTCTTCCCATCATCAAACTCTCACCATCTTCTGATGTTAAGCTCACTTCATGAGATTTGTTGCTTGCTACATTTTCCTGAACATAATTCACTTTTCTTTCACCTCCTTGTGATGAAGTGGGTTTCTCTGGACATCTATAGGTAGGGTATCCCACCTTCTAACAGTTGTAGCATTTCATGGTGGTTAAGTAGGACCCTCTTCTTTCTCCACTAGATCTACCTCTACCTGGGTTGCTAGATCCCCTTCCTCTATAGCTACTCTTGCTATAGGAATCCCCGCTTTGCTCAATAAGTTTGAATTCTCCTTGGGACCTTTGATCTCCCCTTCCACCAAAACTTTCTCTATGGCCTCTACCATCTCTACCCCTACCTCTTCCTCTATTGCTTTGTTCTTTCTTTTTCTTGTTCTTCTCTTCCACTTTGAGTGCTAGTTGATAACACTTGTGAACTATTTGTGGACATAACAAACTCATCTCTTCTTGTATGTTCCATCTTAGCCCATTCAAATACCTTGCTACTTTTATACTCTCATCCTCTGCTACCTTGGATCTCATGCATGGTTTTTGAAATTCTTTAGTGTAGCTACTAACATCTAAGTCTTTTTGCCTCACATTTTATCTTTTCCTATGTAGTTGGATTTCATAGTCTTCAGAAAGATAAGTTTCTCTAATTTTGGTTACCATTTCTTTTTATGTGGCATTTGGTTGCTTGCCCTCTTTCACCCTTTCCTCTCGGATGAACTTCCACCAAGTTAAGGTTGCCCCTCTCAAACTTGATTTTTCTACTTTAACCCTTTGTACTTCAGTTATTCCATCACATTCAAAGTGGTTTTCTAGGCCTTCAATCCACTCTATAAGAGCATCTGGATCCATCTTTCCACTAAAAAAGAGCCACTCCCTCTAAGGTTTTACCACTCATGGCTCTCAAAGTCTTCAAGAATGCTTCTTGCTCAAGAGCAGGGTCAGGTATGGGAACCTCATCTTCTATTTCCACCATTTTCCCCTTATCTCCAACCTTATCATGGACTTCTTCAGTCTTAACTTCAATTTCAACTAGTTTTGTTGTTAGCTGCTCCAACCTCTCTCTAAGTGCTCTATTTTCTTCTTCTTGGTCTTTGACCTTCTTGGATAACTCAGAATTAGTCACAATATTTTCTTCTAAGGATTTTATTGAACCTAAGTCAATTTTTTTTCTCTTTTCACCTGAATCTTTCTCAGGCTCTGATACCACTATGATAGGGAGATTGAGTGAGAAGTTACTCAATAAGCCTAAATTGGTTTAATTTGTCAAGTGGACCCAATGATATACTTTTTTTTTGTTCTCAATGAGTGTTTGGAAACATCAAACTTCAACACCCACACCTCT
Organism: Cryptomeria japonica; assembly: GCF_030272615.1. Classification (NCBI taxonomy): domain Eukaryota; kingdom Viridiplantae; phylum Streptophyta; class Pinopsida; order Cupressales; family Cupressaceae; genus Cryptomeria; species Cryptomeria japonica. The sequence goes on from NC_081414.1 coordinate 907,689,330, forward strand.
CCTCAAACAACCACCCTATTGTGTGTTATACAACTTTGTTCAAGCTTCTATTCCTCAAAGTTACTCAAATCCTCCACCATAGGCCCACACCCCAAAAATGGTGTCTTGAATATCATTATTGATTTAATTAGGCCCATTAGGTTTACTTCAACTATCCTTCAAGTGTTTGGAAGGCTCTAACATCATCAAGGCAACCGGGTTCACTTTTTAGTAAAACAGGGCTAAAAGGCTACTAGCCCGTGGAGGCCTAATTGGATGGATTTTTCTTGCATAGGGAAATGATGGATAAAAAAACTTTGGAAAATTTTTAAAAGGTGTCTACAGGGTCCAAAATCAAATATTTTTAAGGTCTTAGCTTCTGAGAAGGTGGTTTAATGACTGTCCACAATTTTAGGCAAGAAAGGAGGGTTTTGCTCATGTAACAAAGGAAGTCTCTTCTAAACTCCAAACCAAGCTTCTAAAATATTTTAGAACCTCTGACCCATAATTTATAAGACTTCTTCAACACTTCCCTACATGAAATTACATCAAACACTTGCTATGCAAACTGAAAAAGGTAGAAAAATGACTGTTTTTAGCACTGTCACTACTAATTCACTGTTTTTCCTGCACTTTGAAGGGTTAGAACTTCATGGAAACCTCCACCCAAGAATTTATAAACCTCAAAACACATTTTTAACACTTACCACAAGTTTCCAAAGCATGAACACTTCCTTAAAGCAATTTTTGGATGCAAAAGACATTAATTTCCCAAAACTGGGTACTTGCTACCAACCACAACTTGACTCAATTTTAAGGTAAAATAAACACTATTTGGAGCTCCAAATAAATCCAAAACTCCAAGGAGAATAGGGAAGACCTCTTCCTTAATTGTTTTCACTCAATTGATTCTGAGCACAAACTTATTTGAGTCTTTTTCAAATTTACTAGCCAAGTTCATCTCCAACTTGCCTAGCATGAACTCGAAAACACTTCCTTTGCACAACCCTGGCCAAAAGATGAATTATTTACACTGTAAATGATAAATACAAATTTTATAATTCCATCCATGGGATCCCAAACCTATATTTAGACAAGTTGATGCATTTTGGAGGCCAAAACCCTTGACAGGGCAGCCAAAGAGCAAAAATGAAACAATTTTACAAAACCAACTTCCAAATGCACAACCTGCAAAGAAATTACATAACGTGAATTGAATATACACCAAGAAGAGGGAGGAATATATATATAACTTGTAGGTTTTTATCAAGTCCTGTACGGACATAAGGCATTTTTTGTCTTCTTTTTTACAAAAAGTGTCCAAAATGATAACTTTTACAAGCAAAAATGACAACTTTTGTTGCTCCAAGTGACAATTTGAGAAACCTAACTCAACCAACCTTCCAAAATCACCTAGGTATGACTAAAAACACTTTATAAACATGTTTCAATTCTTTTCAAAGCATGGCTAAGCCTATAAGGCGATTTTCCACTTTTTAGCCTTATTTGGCCTAGAAGCACAAAATTGACAATTCAAGGCTTAAGAAGCAAAACTTGATCTCTCAACCACAAAATAAGATCAAAAAATTATGAAATGACTAAAAAAAAACTATGAAAACATTTCAAAACTAACAAGACACTTAAGCATGAAAAATACTAAAAAAATGGAGAGTGAAGCATGACTAGGTGCTCCTGCACCAATTAAGTTGTAAGAAACAAGGCTAGATTGGTCTGTAAAGGATATTCTCAAATGGAAGGAATTGATTATGGTGAAACATTTACACCTATAGCTAGAATTGAAGTTGTTAGACTATTTCTTTCCTATGCAGCTTATAACAAATATAAGGCTTATCAAATGGAGGTTAAATGTGCATTTTTGAATGGTGAACTTGAAGAAGAAGTATACATTGAACAACCTGATGGATTTTCACTGATAGATGATAAAGATATGGTTTGCAGATTCAAGAAATCTTTATATGGGTTGAAACAAGCTCCTACAGTTTGGTATGCAAGGTTGGATAAATATCTTTTGAAGCTTGGTTTTACTAAAGGCAGTGCTGATAGTAATTTATATTATAAAATTACTGATGATGATAATCTGATTATTGAAGTATTTGTTGATGAAATTATTTTTGGAGGAGAAGATAAATTGTGCATGGAATTTGATAACAACATGAAGAATGAATTTGAAATGTCCATGATTGGTGAGATGAAATTTTTCTTAGGTTTGCATATTACACAAACTGACAAAGGCATCTTTATCTGTCAAACTAAGTATCTGAGGGAATTGTTGAAGAAGTTTGGGATGGATAATTCCAAACCAGTAAGTACTCCTATGGTGACAAGTGAGAAATTATCTATCAAGGATACTTCTACACTAGTAAATCCGACAAGGTATAAGTCTATTATTGGTGGATTGCTATATTTAACTCAAACTAGACCGAATATTATGAATGTAGTAAGTATTGTTTCAAGATATCAAAGTAATCCTAAAGAAAATCATGAATGTGCAGTAAAGAGGATATTTTGGTATTTGCAAGGAACAACAGAATATGGCTTATGGTATTCTATAAATTATGATTTCACTTTATGTGTATATAGTGACTCTGATTGGGCAGCAGTTACTAATGACAAGAAGAGCACTTCTGGTGGAGCTTTCTTTCTTGGAAAGAAATTGGTTTCATGGATCAGCAAAAAATAGTCATGCATTTCTTTATCTACTTCAAAAGCAGAATATGTTGCAGCAATAATTAATTGCACTCAAGTCTTGTGGATGATGCAAATGTTGAAGGATATCAAGGTAAATTGTAGTGAACCGGTAGTTATCTACTGTGATAACTCTGCAACTATTAACATGTCTAGAATCTAGTATTTCACTCTAAGATTAAGCATATATCAATAAAGTATAACTTTCTGAAAGACAAGGTAGAAGAAAAGGAAGTCAAATTGGTTTATGTGAACACTAAAGAACAGATTGCATATATATTCACTAAACCTCTATCTAAGGAATTATTTGATTATTTGAGAGATAGTCTAGGGGTTTCTGCCCCTATGACAGAGACTTGGTTGATGTAGTTTGTCATCAGTCCGACATGCATTATCAGAGATACTATTCATTTTGGCACTAATGAGTGGTGCTACTACTCTGGGGGAGTAGTTAGCTTTGAAATTCAGAGGTTTACATTCTTGATTTGATATTTGTGTCAGATCTCTGGCATTGATGTCAAAGGGGGAGAGATAGTGATGTGAAAAAGAAATTCAGAACTTTTTCAGAAATATTATTCAAAGGGGAAGAGTTATTGATATTCAAGCGATTATCAAGGTTGTCTTCCATAGGGGGAGACTTGTTTGGCATTTTTTGGGGTACTTAGATTTTTTCACATCTAGTGTTGCCATCAATGCCAAAGGGGAGATTGTTGGTATTATGGATGAATTTATTATGTGTTGCATTGATGTTTTGTCATTGATGTCAACACTAGTTGTTATGGTTGGTTACCGATAGACAGGTTTTGGTTACCAGTAGAAGATCTAGTGTTAACGACAGAAGAGACTATCTGTTGGACACTTTCGGCATGTTTGGAGCAATGGAGTATGTTTGATTTTATATGTTACATGTTCCTAGAGCATGTTTTGGTCAGTTGGTATTAACTTGGTAATCAGATGCTATCATACACTCCTATAAACCCTTACTGACATTAGTTTAAGGTTTTACCGGTAGAGCTTTCACTGAGGAATCTTGATAGGATGCATAAGTAGTGTTGGTGTGGCTTTCAGGATGCTGAACATGTTCTTTGATCATTCTTCAACTGCTTGAAGACATTTCTTTGGCATGGTGGACCCAGAATAGGTCTAATACCTATCTAGGATATGGATCGGTATCATGTTAACGTGTACTCCACACATTACTAAGATGTTTCAGGATGTTCTATGGATTGGTTATTATTGTTGTGGTCTTAAGCCGACATGGCATATCATTGTAATATGGATTTATTTAATGATCTTATTGTAATATCTTTTATGTGGCTGACCTAATTGGTTTAGGTCTTAGGGTTGGTATAAAATGATGTGAGATCTCATTGTAGATCATGGGGAATAAGTGTTGTGGTCTTGAAATGCAATATCATATGAGAAGGAGATTCGATCGATCATAGGTGATCGAATTGGGATTAAGGAAGAGGTTAAAGGCCTCCAGTATTGAGTTTAATCAGGATTGTAATTAGGAATGGTAGATGCTATCTCTAGCAATTCATTACTCTGGATTGTTGTCCATTTATCTTGAGGTAGTTATAACCTCTCTGTAGTTAGTGAGACTCTTTTGTAATGAGTAGTATGCTCTAGGAAGTGTGCCTTCCTACATGTGCAGGCCCCACATTGTATCACATACTTTCTATAGAAGTATCATCTAACTGTGGATAGGCTTCCCACTGTGGTTTTTCCCTTTCTGAGTTTTCCACATACAAATTATGGTGTTATGTGGTTTGGTTCCTTTGCATTGATTATCTATGTAATTGTTAAGTTGTATTGTTTACCGGTATCTATTCCTACCGGCATCTATTTCTTCTTTACCGATACTTAATCTAGTTAAAGGTTATTAAGTGGATTAATTGATATAATTTGTTAACATCTGATTCACCCCTCCCCTCCCCTCTCATTTGTTCACTGGTTATCCTAACAGAAGAAATGGTACTCCACCAGTTGACAATTTGGCTTAATAACCATATATTGCAACATATCTATCAAATATTAGGGTCCCCATTAATAGTGGGTTTGAGATTTTGCTAACTATTACTCTAAAATTGAAACTTTAAGGGTGTAATACTTAGATAGTTAGTAAGAAAAAGTTTGGGATTATAAAGTGAAAATATGATAAAAAATTTGGAATTAAAAGAAATGGATAATGATCCAAAACAAGAGGAATTAAATAAAGTGTTAATTAATTGACCATCAATACAATTGAGAAAACCGAAGGATTGAAAAATCCTATATTTTTTAATTAAAGACCATTAACTAATAGAAAGGTATCAAAAATACTAGATCTCCTAAATTGAATTGACACTATGAATATGTGAATCCCCCAAACCAAGAGTCATCCCATATGCCATATACTTCAAAAATGGTTTCAAGTGGGGATATATTTAGTGGATCATTTCAAATTGAGGAAGGAGAAAAAAGATAAGAGTTTATAATCTTGTTTGAAGAGTCACTAGCAAAAAACTTCTTTCAGACAAAATTCTCTAGGGATAAAGGAAAGATAAGATAATTAGTAAAGTAGAAGTAAATCAATAAGGATCATAAAAGGGTCAAGTCTTTTAAGGATAAAGAGGATAAGGAACTAAGTATAGAAAATAAATACAAAACGTTTCATGAAAAAGAAACCCCATGCGACAAAATAAATCAATGGATTGTATAACCAAATCAATAGAAAAAATCATAATAAACTAGCTATTTTTAGTAAGGATACAAAATAAGCCAAAAAAATACCAAAGTTTCTTAGAATCTAAATGGGGGATAATTTGTGTGAGAGAGAATCAAACTAAAAATTATTATTTTATAGGACCCCTTAGAGAACATGCCTATAATAGTATATGATAGTATGTCCAAATCATGATAAGGAATGGACCAAATTGTTGGAAAGATTATTGAAAAATTTTCAATCACTTAACTCACTTGAAAAAGAATTAAAAATATGAGGACACAAAATAAAAGAAATGGGAGACTATAAAGGAATTTGTGTTTGTATACACATAAAAATGGCTATGAGCGATTAAATAAATATTTTATATTTATTTTATAATTATTCTTCTATTAAATAGTTAATTTGAAAAGATTAATTTATTTAATTCATTTTCATGTCTTTCTATTAATTAATATTTTATTAATTAATTCATCTATCATATTCCTCTAATTAATTAAATATCTAATAATTAATTATTCTTTTAACCAAGTTAATTAAATATCTAATATTTAATAGTTATTCTCCTATCCTATAGTCTCAAATATTAAATAATTTATAAATTATTTAAATCCCTTTTCCAACTCACCTTCCATCTCCACTTCATCTTCCCTTTGCCAACTCATCAAACATGTGGCTAAGGAAATTAATATTTCTTAAATATTAATTCATCATTTATCTCCAACCTCCAAACTTAATGAATATTGTGTACGTACACATATTTCATAACCTTCTCCTATATTCTCTCCAACACTCCCTACATCTTATGAAGGACTTGAGTCCACTTGTTCTATCATGCCTAAATCTTCTCCAACTATCCCTAGATTCTTGCAGTCAACAACCCAGTCAAGGTGAGATGAGTGACACTTGTCTTCTCCTTCCCCCTTTCTCTCAACCTTCACCTTTGCTCACAACCATCCAAATCTATAGATATGATCATGATCATTGATCTAAGCCACATCATCTTCTCCTCTCAAAGTCTATAAAATCAAGAGTTTCAATTGAGAGAGAGTTAATCTTCAAGACTTCAAGAGACTTCAAGTGCATTTTCAAGTTAATCATTTGCATCTGTGAGTTTTAATCTTGAAGCAAATATCAATTAGAATTTTAGCATAATCATGAAGTATTGCATATCATAGCATTTGTGAACTATCAGTTATCAGTCCATTCTTCATATGCCATCTTGGAAGCTATCAGTGCATTGTCTAAGAGCACACTGTCTGCAACCAGGAATAGTGGAGTTAGGACACAATGAGACATAAACCATGAAGGTAATATTAGTATTCTTATTTCATATGTATTTCATGTAGTTTCATTGGTTGAGCTTGGATTTCCTGTAGCATTTCCATTGGTATTTTGTGAAACTAACTTGTTACAGGTAGCATTCTAAGGATGAAATTCAAAAGAACAAAATTGAAAATCAAAGCAAGAGTGCATGGCCCATCCATCAAATCAACAATAGGAAAACTCTCAAAGTCTGTAATCAAACTAGTCACATGTCTAGTTAATCAATCCATTTATCAACATCAACATGTCTTATACAGGGATACGTACACTTGAAACCAGATAGATCAGTCTTACACGGGGTACTCAATCTTTGAAACCAGACATTCTTATCAATTATCAAACAAATCAAAACAATGACATAGATCAGTATGACTGCTAGATTTTGTTCTAGGTAGTCTTATCTTTATCAATTGATGGCATGACATGTTTCATCTCTCAAAAATCAAAATATGGAAAAAATGCAATAAATTTAGATAGTGAGTTCCTCCTCTATGAGATCGTTTTGCACACCTATCTACTCCATCCTATCACATCTATCGCTTCCATATATCTTAGCTTATCCATTCCATCTTTCACATCCATTGCTCTTAACCATTTAGCAAGAAATATGTAGCTTACCAACAGTTATCAATCTTTGACATACTTGTCGTAGTCACTGTCTTAGATTTTATCAAAATCAATTAATCTGCATTTGTATCCCACCATAGTTTGGATCTTGATCAATTCATACATCCATAATAATTTTGTTTCCACTGGGGGAAAAATCCTAATTACTTTTGCTAAGGTGATCTTTTTGAATCTTTGAAAATCCAAAAACATTCGAAAAACTTAGAAAAACCAAAAACACCTAGGATTTTGAAACAGATAACGAGCAACAAAGCAATGAAAATCAAGGCATTTCATCAACAACTAAATTGTCAACTCGGGAAATGAAGAATCAACTAGCAAGCTATAAAGGATTATCAAAGATCATTTATCAAGATGATTATATCAGTTTAATGACCATAAGAACATGTGAATGACATGTAAGATTCGGTGTTTATATGTTGATTTTATTGCTAATCATGTACTTTATGCAACTCAAGGATGTCCATGACTAGAGAAGCTATGATGGGGCATGATTATTTTCTTTGATTGTTGTCTTTGGTTTATCTCTTACTAAAGTATGTACTTGTCTTAGGATATGATGGGCAAAAGATCAAGGAGAACGTTCCAAGTCATGCATGAAAGGGGATAATCCTTGTCTGTTTTGCAAGAAATACTTAGGTCAACTTGAATCATTATATCAAGTTACTTGTATTAACTTGCTATATCAAAATCCATGTAAGGAATACTCAGGTCATCTTGAATCATTATGTCAAGTTGCTTGTATTTTCTTACAATATTTTAAAGCTCAATGATGAAATCAAAGCACTGTTACAAAGATAGCATATGAAGAATGGCAATATCATTTTTAGTTAGATCATTTCATTAGCTCATTATTCATCTGCATTATAAGCATTCATCATCAGTTTCATTATAAGCATATCATTTCATTAACAGATAAACGGTCATAAATAAAGATTGAGTATACTTGGACAAACAAAAAAACAATTTGCATCTAATCATTGTAAGTGCATTCATTTTAGACTCATTTTAATCATCATCCATTTCATTTAGTTGTATATAAACCATTGCATTAATTTGCATTCAATTAAGTGCATTTCATTCATCATGTAGTGTATCATCATTATTATTTGCATTATCATTTCATTAATGATCATTTAGTTGCATCTTTACCCTTAGATTCATAATCATTATAAGCATTACATATATAAACATTAAAGCATTAAAGAAATCATTGCATTTGCATCATTTACATATCATTTAAGTTAGTAATCATTTTCATTTGCATCCAAGGTCATCAAAATCAAAAATCAAAACAAAACATTTATCATTGCATCATATAGATCATAATCATAAGGCAAGGAAAGACAATCATCATCATATCATCTTCCATCTAATCAATGCATATAGATCATCATCAAATAGAGTAACATAATATAGATCATCATCATATAGAATCCATGTCTGCATATAAATCATCATAAAAATAATAAAAGTCCAAGTAGACAATGATATCAAATAAACAATACAAGTGCCTCCAAATCAAGTCACGATTGTCCTATACCACTCCCACCTGACTCTGTTTGTCTTTGTGGTTGTGGGTGAGAAGATTCTCCAGATGCCTATCTCCCATGATCACCACTCCTCTGAGGAGATCCCAAGACCCCACCACTGCTAGTATCCATCAACACAGTAGTATGATAACTACCTGCTCTCTAGCTCTCTTCAACTGCCTCCTCATATCGTCATCTCTAGTGGGAAGTCTCCTTCTTGTCCCAGACTAATGCTCTAACAATGTCAGCTGAGAGAGTACCTAATCCAACCCACTGAATGTGATCAAGAAGGCTTTGAGTATCCTATTGTCTCCTAACAGCTCTATCCCTCTCAGCCATAAGAGTTTGCACCTGTGCTCGAAGATGATCAATCTGTGCTATAAGACTATCAATGGTCTCCTACTCTGGAACATCATGCTCTAGTGCATCTTGCTCTAGCATATCATGCACTAGTGAATTCCGCTCTAACAAATCCTGTTGTGGTGCATGAACCCCAATCCCCTCCCCATCACCACCCTATCCAACTACTGGAATCTCCATCTGAGTAGCTCTCACTACCCATCGTCTAATAAGTGGAACATGATCCTTAGGATCCTCATCATATCCACCATGAGCTGCAATAACCCTAGGGTCTGGCTGAATCTGTCCAAAATCAATGCCCCTCCCACAACCCCCATCCAGTCCAGTCACCCTGCCTCCTCCTGTCAATGGAAACCCTCTTGGTGATCTCCTCACAATCCATCCAGCATCCCTCCCAATCCATCCAACATTCCTCCCACCCATAGGACGTGGTATCCCAATCCTGCCAGCCAATCCATCTCCATCTCCCCCAGTCTCTTGTGAAGCTTTGAGCTCTTGTCTCTGTATACATCTCCTCCACCTAGATCATCCGAATCATCATCCTGATCTCCTGAGCTGGAGGAGGATTTGTTGGATCAGTAATACGAGGAAATGGATGAGCTAATATGTACTAAGCATAATCTTGAGTAACCCCAGGATCAAGAATGTGTAATCTCATATCATAAGCCACTCTTGAAGTAGCAAGAAACTTTGTGCGAGTAATCTCAAATGACAAAGAAGGTCCCCAATCTCATCTATCTCTGTACCACTGAGCATATATCATCACACCAGTAGGCATAGGTTGGATGATACCAAACTGTCTAAGAATGCAACTAATCAACTATCGCTCAACAATCTAAGGAGTCCGACCAATGAGATATCTACTCTGCATGATAAATGGTAATGTTCGTGCATCATCCATCCATGGCTCACAATCAACATATGGTCTCCAAGTAATGATATCCAATAAATCAAGCACCCAACGCCAATACTCCATCTTACCCAGCTTATGCTGAGTAAGGATACCTGCATAAAAATACACATATGGCTTCCTCTCTCCACGAACTCTGTGATGGATAGGCTGAGTCACAACAATGTGCTCCTAGCACCAGATCTGCAATAAAGTGCATCCTATAGATAAACTAACATTCTCATCATACACCACCTGATCAAGATCATGATATAAATGTGCCAGCATACAAATACCCCAAGCATATCAAGTACGATGCTACATCATACTTAGGAGAATCTCACCCCATCCAACAGCAAAACTGCATGATCACCTATTAGGACAAATAAATCCTCCAATCAAACCAGCATGAATCATAGGGAGAGTCTTGTAATACATCACCATATCCTCCCATAAGATCTCTCCTCTAGAGATGCTATCATCAACAAACATGGTTCTGCAAGCCTCTATCCCAACACGATCTTGAAAATCATACTGCACTAACTCGTCAATCACTGCAATGTGCAGAAATCTATACACATCCTCGAGCATCACACTAATCTCACTTGTGGGAAAGTGGAAAGTGTTATGCTCACTGTGCCATCTCTTGAATAATGTCATCAAAAATCCTCTATTATGCATAATCTTAGGCATATACAACAGACGGCATAAACCACAAGCATCTATATGTCTAACCTCAGCTTGCGTCAGCTCTGGCACTAAATGGCGTACTACCGGTAATTTCTCCCAACACTGGAGAACATCAAGTTTCTCCTATTTATCAAGAGAATTCAATCAATCATCAACTATCTATCTATCACATCAAAGTGATCATTAATCTATCAAATCTATCAAATCAAACTGAAGCAATCATCAACTATCAAATCTATCAAATCAAACTGAAGCAACCTACACTATCTATCTATCAAATCAAACTGAAGCAGCCTACGCTATTAAATCTATCAAATCAAATTGAATAAAATTAAGCTATCAAATCATTTTTAAAACCTATCAATCATGGTTTTTTATCAATCACTGAGCTCAATCAAAACTCTGCTAAGCTCTTGCATCAAAAACTAAATCGGTTTCTTAGAGCTACTCAATCAAATCAATCAAATCAATCAAATCAAACAACTCAATCAAATCAATCAACCAATAAATCAAGCAAGCAATTCATCAAGTCCCTATTCATCATACATGTGCATCAAACACATTAAATCTAATCATCAAAGTGATTTTTAGCTTTTGCACTTATCAAAAACATCAATTTGAGCAAAAGCGCAAAACTATAGCATTTGCGCTATCCTATTGAGCAAAAGTGCTAAACTACAACATTTGCGCTATCCTATTGAGAAAAAGCACTAAACAAAAGCATATGCGCTATCTTTTTTAGCATATGCGCTAACCCTAAGAACATATCGCAAAACTAAGCAAAAGCGCTAACTTTAGCTGCAAAAGCACAAACAAACAAAGCAGAAGCACTATCCTATGCATATGCGCTATCATACTTAACATATGCGCTAACAAAATGATCATAAGCACTAATCTATGCATATGCACTAAACCTAATTGCATATGCGCTAAATAAAAATAAAAAATGCGCTAACCTAATACCGAAAATCACAATAAAAATTCAAAAAATGTGCCTAAAAACATGAAAAGTTGCACGACAAGTTGAAAACAAAGCTCGGGATAAGATACATACCAGATACCCATACTCGGGAGGTCACTGATATTGTCAAACATGCTCAAAACGATGGTTCTCCACATGAATCACCATTTTTCCACCTCACTAAGAATATTTTCTTCACAAAGCTGACAAGGATAACAATGAAGTTAAAATTAGCGTTGGTTAATTTTATATTTACTATTTGAAAAGTAATTAATGCTACTCAATGGGACAATTTAATTTGTTTTTTACAAATTAATTTAATTGATGGGACTTTTTTATCAATTATCATGAGATCAATCGTTTAAACCAAAGTTTTCAACAATTTCACGATCAATCTCCTGAGGGGGCACACAATTAGGATTTTCATCTTCATCGGGTGCATTATCGAGACTTGATTTAATCTTTGAAACAATGTTGTCTCGACATCATTTCAAAGAGGGCCAAAATGTATACACATAAAAATGGCTATGAGCGATTAAATAAATATTTTATATTTATTTAATAATTATTCTTCTATTAAATAATTAATTTGAAAAGATTAATTTATTTAATTCATTTTCATGTCTTTCTATTATTTAATATTTTATTAATTAATTCATCTATCATATTCTTCTTATAGACATATAAAAATGACTATATTTGTAAATGAATATTTAATGTTCATTTTATTCTCATTCCTCTATTTAATTAAGTAAATTATTCAATTTATTTAGTTAAATTCACTTAAGCCCTTTATGTCATTTAATTGAATAAATCATTTTATTTAATTAAAATCCTTGTCTCTACTTTTAATTAAATTCACATTTAATTATATAGTTTACCCCAATTAAATAAATCTAATTTATTTAAATCCTCAACTTGCAACCAAATTGAAATAAAGAAATTTATTTTAATTAATTCTATTTTCCCTCACCCACTTGCATTTTCCTACATCTTCCACTTGCCTCCTAACCCTATTCTTAATTTATTCTAGAATCCATCTAATCCTAATCAATTAACCTAAACCCATCCATTATCCCCTTTCCCTAAATTTGAGGAGGTCACTTCTCAAATTTGGAGTAAAGTCTTCAAAAGGCATTAAAACTTGTTGAATGCCCCCAAATTTGGAAGGACTCTTACAAATTTGTGCCCAAAGTCTTCAAACCATTAATGGTTAACTAACCCTTAGTGGCATGGTTTGAGACTTTTTGCCTAACTTAACCTCCATCTAACCCAAGGGTCTTGTCAAGCATTTATTTCTTTGACCATGGTTATTCCTTTAACCTTTGCACAAGAGTTTACCCCTTGGGTAAAAGCTTTATCCAATGGATAACCCTAACCTAACCTTAACCCTTACCTCCTAAGGTAACCATGAGGTCTTCTCAAAAATTTAATTCTTCTTACATCTCCTCTCAACCAACCTTATGTTGATAATTGTCACCATTTCATTAGTGAAAATTGAAAACATGGATTTACAATTTTTAAACTTGACCCTTAATTAACTCTTTCAATCTTGACCATCCATTGCCCTATTTTCACTATAAATAGAGCTCTCATTCCTCCATTTTAAGGATCCATGCAAGCTTTAGTATCTCATTTATGCTCAAATTTATCAACACATCTAGCTTCTCTTTGTTATAGGAACAAATCTAATAAGCATTTTAGATTATTTCTTTTATCATTAGCTTAATTCATAAACTAGTATATCATGTTAGGATAGTATTGCTACTAATCTTGTCATCTTATAATCTAGTTTATTGCATTTGTAGAATCATGCATAGATAGGATGCATTTTCATAACTAAATCAATCATAAAGCATCCCTCGTTCTTGCATTTGTCATCCCTAAGCCACTTTCCTCAGTGATCTGAGAGCAAAGGCATTGGCTTGAGGGACCTTGTGAGATAGAGAACCATGGAACCATCCTTGGGAAGTTGAGTCATTCTTCATGACTCCATAACTTGCACCAAGAAATATTGTGGATGTGTGGACAAGCCTCTTGGAGCTTCATTTTTCACATTTTAAGCTTTATAGCCCCGCTTTTCCCGCATACATTTCTGGCGCCCACCGTGGGGCACCACCCCATTAATCAAATCAGTTTTCAAAAGTAAATACTTTTGCAGGTACATGAGAAACATGAATTCGCACGTAGGGAACATCCCTTAGCACATTTGGAGGATATTTTAGCACATCCAGCATAGTGTTTATTGTGTGGGGTCTATTCTCTAGCGCGTGAAGTCTTTACTTTAGTGCATCGTCCCCATGAATACTTTCCTGTAGGTCTCGGCGTGGGAGAAAAACAGAGTAGTGCATCTAAAACATAGTTCAGCGCATCAAACATTTTTGATAGCGCATCCGGATTACCTTGTAGCGCATACAGTTTGTTTTGTAGCACATCATAGACTGAAGCAAAAATCAAAAACTGTAAACGAATGTGAAAAATTTAGACTTATTGAAGTCCACCGATTTTCTAACAAATTTCACTTGTTATTTTGCAGGGTTCTAACAAATTTCTTGCAGATAGGAGCTCTATTTAGGAACATTAAGATAGTTTAAAGTTTTACTAACTTAGTTAAGTTAGTTAAAATTTGAACTTCTTTTAATTCTTCTTAAAACTAAACTCACTTTTATTTTGGGCTTTAAAAAGAACCACAAAACAAATTTTTCCTTGCTTTTCTAGGAGAGAAATTTTTTACATTGGGTTGTAAAAGAAACAAATCAATTTTGGTTTTTAAAGTTTTGCAAACAAATGGATTAAAAAGAACTTCACCATCCTTTGGTGTATAAAAGGATCCATCTTAGATTTTAGCAAAGTAAAGAATCACAAAGTCCCGAAAGTCTTTTGTTTTGCAACTAAAGAGGGAAGATCTCCCCCTTTCACTCGATTTGTTTTGTTGATGAAACATCATGTTCATTTTGTTGACCAATTTATTCTTTTCAGATTAGAAAATCATTGCCTTGAAAAGTTAAAAGGAACACCATGTTTTCATGGAGCAACATCTCCATCTAGGATTAACAAATCATTGCTTTGAAGTGCTAAAAAAAGAACTTGTGTGCCTTATCTCGAAAGTGGAAGGTATATGTTCTCCCCTTAATTGGGTGATCAAAAAGCTAAACCACTCTTAAAGCTTTCTTTATTTCAAGCAATAAATCCTTTAACAAGCCTGCCTTCCCGAGGGGTTGAAAAACTCTTAAAGCCATTTTTAGCTGGTGTGAAGGGAATGACCTAAGTGGGAAACAACTTTGAAGCCAAGTGTTCCAACCAACTATAATCAAAATTGGAAAGTGATGAAAGTCCTTTTCAATGATTACACACAGTGATTAACCTTCCCCCAGTATCCTTGAGATACGTAAAGCCTTTGTTCTAAAGGTTGGGAAGCCTCCTGAGGGAGTTTATCACTGATGGCCGAATAGGAAGCTTGATTACAAACCTTAGCATAGAAACTTTGAGCCGAGTCAGTAACCAGACATTTGCAATATCATAGTGCAAGGGTGGGGAAGAATCCGTCCCCAAGATCGCTCACCATATATCTCCCAAAATAACTACTCAATTGTGAAGCAATTCACTTTGGGTTAATTTCTAGCAAAAGGCAAAAAAATGGGCACCCCCTAGGGGGTGACACAGCTGTTTGAGCTGACGGAGTATCGAGACTAGTGGGCTATGATATTTCTTATGACCCTTGAATAAAGAGTCTAATTGAGGTGCATGTTGTATCTAAACCTGTTGAAACATTGGGGATTTGAACACATCCTCGCAGAACATACACTTATTTTTTAGATTAAGAAAAATGGTTGTCTCTTTGGTGTCGTGCTTTCATTCATTATTTCAGAAAATCATCTATCAGTACTAAAAACTCAAGGCAAAATTCCAAAATTGCAGAAAAACAACCAAGTCAAAATATTTCAGGGCAGTTAAGCACGTAAGGGCAACTTCTTAGAGCATATGAACCATCTTTTAGCGCATTAAACCTTCTCTTTAGCACGTCAAGTCTTAACAATAGTGCTTCACCTTGATCTAAAAACAAGTAATAATAGTTAGTGTGTCTTGAAAGCAGTTTAGTGCATTAAAGCATCAACTTAGTGTGTAGAAGTCGAAATTTAGTGCATAGGAGGCCCATATTAGCACATGGCCTCTTAAACCAAAGCTGAGCAAAATTAACTAGTTAGCGCGTATCATGGGGTGGCGTAGCACGTGGAGTCTTTTCTCTAGCACATAGAGAATTTTTCATAGCGCATTGCATCTCTGTTTCAGCGCATAATCAAAACCAGAAAAACAGGGGGCAAAACAGAGGTCAATTTGGAAAATTTTGAGAACAATTTTGGAAACTTTCCTTCATCAGCCTGAACTTCATTAATTGGAAAACCAAAAACAAAGTATCAAAAGCTATTTCTAAAAGCAAGTTTTCATCAAGCAAAGTTGCCTAAAATCTGAAACTAGTCACAAGATAAACATATGTATCCTATCAAAATCAGGAAACATCATCACAAGTAGCAAACAGGTCCTTTAAATCAAATGAATTTTTATCCCAAAACACACTTGTTTAAAACTCTAAGTTGTCAAATTGAGTTTCCATATTGGGAAAGCTCGTATTTCATATCATTTGACACACTTTGTCATGAGGGGGCATCTAAACCTTCACTTTGATAAAGTAAAACTTAAGTTTCCAAAACAAGCTAAACTAAATCCAAAACAAATCAAAGGAAACCATTGATCACTTGTGCATGACTAATCCTCATATTCTGAGAAGAAAGAATATTTATCATAACACTAAGTTGAAGAAACAACAACCAAGTCCTTCGAAACTTACCAAAAGAAATAATTTTTTATACATCAATCGTCAACTCTTCAAATCTCACCGCACATTCCTTCGTCATATATGATTGTATCTTCAAAAAAAAAAAAGCGAATTTGACAAAGAACCCTTGAAGAGTAGGGCATTCTGTCAAAAATCAGCATTCAGTCAACACATAAATCAAGGAGGGAAGATCAATCCGGCCTTCTTTCTCGAAGAGTGCATCACTTATAACATACCCCAATTTGAACCACCAACCCCTGAACAAAACATTGAAGAAGAATTCATTCCCTTTGTCACAGAGAGCTTCTACTAGATGTCTGTCGTTACTTGCTCTCAATGAAACAAACAAAGCGAAATGCAATCAAAAACCAGCATGAATCAGAGATTATCAAATCCTTTCGAGCGTCCAAATCTAGAGAACATCAAAATTTCTGAAGAACTTCTTCAAGAATGTCAAGAGAGCACTTCATTTCAAAAAATTGTGGAATGACTATGGAGAATGACAAGGAAAAATATCTGCTCATGCTCACAAGCAAAGGGGTTAAAATTCCTAAAGAATTTGACACAGACATTTTTAAAACAAGATCTCAACATTACAAATATCAAGAATGACAATGAGAGGAAGAGGCATGTGACCCTGAGCAGGATATTCCTGAACAAAATCAACAAGAACAAAATAAACCTGAGCAAAACATATTGTTCCATACCCCATTTCAGCCTAGAATTAATGCAAGAGAAGAATTCTTCCCTTGGCAAAATAATGCACCTTTGATTTCTCTTACTCAACAAATGCAAATGTTGCAAAGACAAATACAAGACATGCAACAAGGTACAATAGTAAGGTACTCCTTAACTGAAATTTGTCCTTATCCGTTTGACAGAAGATTGAACATGGTACCTTTTCCTCCAAACTCAAATGTTCCCAAGTTTGACAAATATGATGGGAAAAGTGATCCCCATGATCATGTTCGATAATTTTGCACAATGAGTCTTGAATTCGCTCATGATACTACCTATTTGATGAGGTTATTCCCAAGGAGCTTGGGAGGACAAACAATGGAATGGTTATCCAAAATCACACCTCCCGTCAGATCATTCGATGAACTAGTCAACAAATTCATAACTCAATATTCCTATAACATTCAACATTCTATCACCATGTTAGACATCTGTAATACCAAATAGAAAAACAATGAAACATTCATGGTCTTCCTTCAATAATGACGGCGTATGGTTTTGAGATATCCTCGTGATGTACCCGAAAAGGAAAAGATGAAAATTTTCATCAACAACTTGAATAATGAGATGAGTTACAGACTCAAACTCCAATGCATACCATATTTTGCTAAATTGATTGAGAATGGCATCCAAGTAGAGGAGGCATGTGTCAATAAAGGAACATTGAAATTCTTCAAAGAAGGAACAAGTTCATCCAATTACAACAACCAAAACAACAACAACAACAACTTGGACAAATCAAGATTTTGGACTAGAAACAAAAACAATGGAAATGAAGGAGGAACTGAATCAAATGATCCAAAATCAAAGCAACCCATGCTCGCATTATCAAGTAACCCTCAAGCTACAAATAATTCCAAAGGTGCTAACCCAGGCACTAACGCTTATGCACCAAATACTAATCAAGATCAACTCAACACAAACAACACCAACAATACCCAAAACAATAACACCAATAGAGGACCTAATCCAAACTCACGGGGTAACACAAACAACTTTCTGAAATGCATTTATACACCACTAGGGCAATCACTGGAGTCACCATTCAGAGAACTCCTGGCAAACAAAATTATCTCTTTACCCCGCAATCAGCAACTTTGAACCACAAATCAAACCACCCTGGTGGAATGACTCACACTTTTGTGATTTTCATTGCAACAAAGGTCATCAAACAAATGATTGCATGAGGCTGAAAAACATTGTTCAAGACATGATCGATAGAGGTGATTGGATGGTCGATAGTCTCAAAACAAATGGTGACCACGGAGCTTTCAAAAATCCTCTTCCAAACTATAACAAGAATGGAGCTTCAACCTCAAACGATACATGTGGAGCTCGTATCAATCACATATACAATAACACCATCAATCACATATCAACTGAAGACAATAAATTCAGTGTTATCACAATCAAAGATAGACGTGAACATGAATCTATCAATGTAACAACCAGAGCTCAAAAATATGTCTTGAAGGGACATATCTCAACAACAAACACCGTACCCAAAATTGAATATGATCTAGTCAGTCAACTATGGAAAACTCATGCTCAAATATCTATACTTGAGTTGCTGAAACTTTCGCCAAAACATAAAGACAAATTGGAACAAGCCTATTGGAAACAAATGTACCGCAAGATCTAGATGCTGACAAATTCCAAACCATGGTGGCTCATATGATAGGACCTCATAACCTTACTTTTTCTGAGCATGATAATATCTTGTTGAGCCATCCACATAATACTCCACTCCATATTGAAGTCATGGTCTATAAACACCGAGTTAAATGAATATTAATAGATGGAGGAGCTGGACTTAATATTTGTACCTTAAAACTTATCTGTGCATTAGGCTTCTCAGAGGAGTCTATTAATCCTCGCAAAAATATCACTATAAAGGCATATGATGATGAAGAAAGATCATCTAAAGGAACGGTGGTGTTGCCAATTCAGGTAGGACCAATATGAAAGGATACTATGTGTCAGGTCTTACACATAGACCTCACATACAATATCTTATTGGGTCGACCCTGGATACATGAAATGCAAGCAGTACCCTCCACATATCACCAGTGTGTCAAATTTCCCTACAATGGGAAAGAGGTTCCTATATCAGCTGATCATGATCCATTTCAGCATTGTAATGCTATGGGGGCAGCCCAAGACAACTTGGTTCCAAATAGCAGAGAGAAACAAAATTCATCAACACAAGATCTTCAACAAGAAAATTCTAAATCATTACCTAGAGATTTCAAGAAGAAAATGAAGATCAAAGAACAAGGCATGGGAGAATACTCTTTGGAACCCATGTGTTTGGCCAACTTACCAACATCACCTAGATCTCATGAATTACCTACAACATCAACACATCAAGCAACTCAGCCCATCACCAAGTTTGATGGCACATTCATTCAACTCGGCACTCTAGCACATGAATCCGAAGAAAAGGATATTCTTAGTTGGCTATACAAAGATGAAGAAGAAGACTAAGAAGCTACTATGGAAGTAGCTATACCAACACAGATGTATGGAAAATGTTACTTAATCATGTAGCAAATGGGATACAATGGCAAAGGACCTATTGGTAAGCGAAAGGAAGGCGTCACAGAACCATTGGATCCTCCTTCACAATTCAGTAAAGACAAAAAAGGATTGGGCTTTGAACTCACTCTACCACCAAAGAGGGCACCATGCAAATATCAAAAACCCCAATGGAAAGCAAAGAAGAAATACAAAGAAGACTCCTGGCAGCAGGCACTATTTGAGTCAGCTGAGACAATATGTAAAGAACGTGAACATCAAGAATGAGAGCAATGTCAAAAGTAGCCTATCAATCAAAAGAAGGCAACATCTACTACAGAAGTACATCATATTCAAGAACCAATATCCAATAAAGAAGAATCAACTTCGGATTACATCATTCCTCCCTGAGGAGAGATATTATATGAACAAATGCAAAGAGTGGAAGCAGGATCTGATATAGAATCAGAGAAAACTATCAAACTTGTCTCAATTATCAAAGACCTATTCTCACCATACAACATACCAGGTCACAACACTGCTAGAATCTGGGATAATACCTCTGAGACTAATTCCAATGAATATGAATGGGGCAGTTGTTCTAATATTATTGAAGATATTTGTTCAAATGATAGTAATACACCCATCTCTCAAGAAGAATGCAACATAGAATCTAGACCACTTGAATTTGATCCACAAAATATCTATGATGCCAAGGAAAAAGAGCAGCAACATTATGCGCAAGTCTATACGGAAGATGATACCATCAAAGACCTCAATGAAATCCTTAACTTCTTTAACACCCCAGCTAATCATGATGATACTTCCATCCTGACACTCACAGTAGTCAAACTTGATCCACCTAATGATCCCTTACCACTTGTCTTTCCTGACCTCATAGACTGGGATGAACTTGAAACTCATGATATACCAATTTTCCCAAATGACAAATCCATTATCCATTACT
Source organism: Cryptomeria japonica (assembly GCF_030272615.1). Taxonomy (NCBI): domain Eukaryota; kingdom Viridiplantae; phylum Streptophyta; class Pinopsida; order Cupressales; family Cupressaceae; genus Cryptomeria; species Cryptomeria japonica. Next base: position 907,710,163 of record NC_081414.1, read on the forward strand.
TATGTACCATTAACCCAAAAATAGACTCTAACAGTGAACAAAGTAATGATGCCTGCAACCAGGGGAGTACCAAGTCTCTCAGTCGCAAAAATGAGCAAACTAAAAGATCTACTGCTGAAAACCAGTCAATGGCAACAATAGATCACACAAAAGTAAAAATAAAGGACGCATCTGAGGGTGAAAACCTTTTTAAGGCACCTAAGGATGGGAGACTTGACACTCTTTCTAAGCACTATCATGAGCAACCACCCATATTGATTGAGCCCACTCAATCAATCAACATTGGTACTACAGAAGCACCCAAAACTATACACCTTGCAGAATCTCTGATGGAAGAAGAAAGATCAGAATTTATCAAATTTTTTAAAGAAAAGCAAATCAACTTTGCTTGGTCATATGCGGATATGCTTGGGATTGATCCATAATTAATCATGCATCACTTATCCATTACTCCAGGAGCTAAGCTAGTCAAACAAAAACTAAGAAAGATGAATCCACATGTAGCACTCATGGTTAAAGCTGAATTGGAGAAACTCTTAAATGTCAGATTTATTCGACCTATCAACTATGCAGAATGGATTTCCAACATTGTGCAAGTATCAAAACCAGATGGCAGTATCAGGATCTGCACTAATTTCAGAGATGTCAACAAAGTCTGTCCAAAGGATGACTTTCCTTTACCTAGTATCGACATAATTGTAGACCTCACAGCAGGCCATGCAATGCTATCGCTAATGGATGGTTTTTTAGGCTATAATCAAATCAAGATAGCCCCAAAGGATCAAGATAGAACAACGTTTACCTATCCATGGGGAACGTACTATTGGAATGTCATGCCTTTTGGCTTAAAGAATGCAAGAGCAACTTATCAATGAGAAATGACAACAATCTTTCATGACATGATGCATACCTTCATGGAAGACTATGTAGATGATTTACTAGCTAAATCATTCACTAGAGCAGAACATCTAAGCATCTTAGAAAATATTTTTGATAGATTGGAAAAATTCCAAGTCAGGCTCAACCCTAAGAAATGTGTCTTCGGGGTTACATTAGGCAAATTACTAGGCTACATAGTTTCAGCTAAAGGTATTGAAGTGGATCCAGTAAAGGTACAAGCCATTATGGAGATGCCACCACCAAAGAACATCAGCCAGCTTAGATCTCTACAAGGATGACTCCAATCAATCAAGTGATTCATCGCTCAACTAGCAGATAAAAGTCTCCCATTCAATCATTTGCTACATAAAAATGTACCATTTAGATGGGAAGCCAAATGTGTAGAATCCTTCTATCAAATCAAGCAGTATCTAATGAACCCACTAGTTCTAGTACCACCGATAGCAGGGAAGCCACTCATTCTCTACATTTCAACAACAGACATCTCACTGGGGGCATTGTTAGCATAAGAAGATCAACAAGGCAAAGAGTGAGCTATCTATTATATCAGCAAGACATTGAATGGATATGAACTCAACTATACATTGATTGAGAAAGCTTGTCTAATGGTGGTATTTGCCTCTCAAAAATTCTAACACTTCATGCTAGCTCACACAATTAAGCTGGTTGCAAAAATTGATCCTCTCAAATATTTACTCAGTAAAGCAACTCTTACAGGCAGATTGGCTAAGTGGGTCATGATCCTCAGTGAATTTGATATCCACTAAATAGAACAACGAGCTATCAAAGGACAAGCAATTGCAGATCAACTGGTAGAAGCACCACTACCTAGAAAACAAACTATGGATATCGAATTTCTAGACAGAGATGTTCTTGCTATCTCCACCAAACAATGGACCTTATATTTTGATGGATCCTACACGCAACATGGCTCAGGTGCTGGCATTATGTTCATCACTCCTTAAGGACACACTATACCAAGATCATATAGGCTTATGTTTCCATGCACCAATAACGTTGCTGAATATGAGGCATTGGTTATAGGCATCAAAATGGTCGTAGAATGACGTATCACTGAATTAAAATTCTATGGAGATTCACAACTAGTCATCAATCAAATCAACAATGACTATCAGATAAAGGATGATATGCTGCTACCCTACAAGTGAATGGTGGATGATTTCAAGCAATATTTTATACACATCACCTTCGAGCAAATACCAAGGTTGGATAACAGAGCAGTTGATTCCATGGCTACTATCGCTTCACTACTGCAAATTCTAGAGCAAGAGAATCGTTAGGAGTTTCTAGTAGAGCAACTATTCTCCCCTACCTATGACCATTCAGAATCCCATGTTATCTATGCCTTGACTGGTTCTGACTCTCCATTAGATGGACCCATCTACAACTATCTTAAGAACAATATCCTACCCATTGACCTATCCTGAAACCAAAAACACAACTTTATCCAGTGAGCCACCTGTTATACTCTTACTATTGATACTTTGTACCATCGAGGTTTAGATGGTACTCTTCTTCGTTGTCTTGATTGTAATGAATCTGACTCTGCTTTACACAAGCTTCACGAAGGTATCTATGGCACACATTCAAGTGGTACTACTCTTGCTAAAAAGCTTATAAGAATGGGATATTACTAGCCAACAATGGAAAAAGACTCTTATCACTTTGCAAAGAAGTGTCCTAAATGCCAAATCCATGGCAATCTTATACATGCACCAGCACAGGAACTGTAGCCATTCACAACATCCTAGCCCTTCTGTTAGTGGGGACTAGACTTGGTTGGAAAAATTCATCCTTCATCTTCAAATGGACACAAGTTCATTATAACTACAACATAATACTTTACCAAATGGATAGAAGTAGTCCCCATGACAACAATAACTGGGAAACAAATTGCTTCTTTTATCCTTAATTATCTGATCTGTAGATATGACATTCCAAGCTCCATCATCACAGATAATGGATGACCTTTCAAAAACCAAGATGTATGAGAACTATGTGAAAATTTCAAAATCCAACATCATTTTTCTACACCTTACTACCCACAGGGGAATGGTCAGGCAGATGCATCCAACAAAACAATATTGAAAATCTTAAAGAAAATAGTGAATGATGCAAGCAAAGATTGGCATATACAACTCAATCCGGCACTTTGGGCCTATAGGACTAGCATCCGCACACCTACAGGAGATACACCCTATTCATTGGTATATGGATCAGAAGCAATTTTACCCTTGGAGGTAGAAATTCCATCTCTCAGAGTCTCTTTGAAAGGCTTAATCCCAGATGAAGAGTATCGAGTTAACGGACTACAAGAGCTTGAGCTTCTAGATGAAAGACGTCAACATGCCTACACTCATCTCAAAGCATATCAGCAATGTATGTGTAGGAGCTACAACCACAAGGTCATTCCCAGAATTTTTAAAATTGGTGACCTAGTACTCAAAGAAAATCCTAGGAATCGGTAGGATCGAGAAAAAAAAGGGAAATTTGAACCTAATTGGTTAGGTCCCTATGTCGTCATCTCAGCCTATGGATCAGGTGCCTATCAACTAACAACTTTAGAAGGAGATTTGCTTGACAAACCAACTAACAACATTCATCTAAAGATATACTACACTTGAGTAATCTAATGCACGGAAATTTTTTAAAAAAAAAAAAAAAAAACAAGAAAATGATAAATAAAAAGGTACAAGAAAGGAAACTAGTGAAAACCCAGCAACATGCGCTATTGTGAGAGGACAACTCCTCTATCTATATCCATACCATTATCTCTACAGTAAATCACTATCGGCCATCGCTCAACATTTTTATCACAATATCCATCTAGGACATACTTAGCGTAGTTACTATCCTGGTTTATCCGCATATCTTTTCACCACATCTCACCATGGTTTGGTAATCACTGTACATATCCACATTGAGGAGTAAACCTGACTAGGGGTAGTAATCAAAACTTGCAACACGTTTGAAACATCAAAACTTGTCGCAAACCCAGAACTTCATATCTAGCAAAACAACACTCGCACAATCGCAAAGCAAAACATTGATTGCTTAACCAGAGTCACAATATGATGGATGATTTTCTAAAATATCAAATATTGCATCTTGCATAAAGTTTTGACTATTTTTGCACTTTAACTTTTTGAATTGTTGGATCTTCTAAATTTTCTCAACAATGCTTCAAAGCTAGAGAACGTCGTGGGGACTCCAATATTTTCTTAGTTTTCTATCTGTGAAGCGATCATCTGTACTATGTCGATACCTATCTTGAGACATGTTTTCATAGCATATCATTGAAGACACGATTCCACATCGCGCATACAAATGATTTAATCTTGTATGTTTTTACGCAATCCGCACTCAAGTCATCCTGGTTCAATTATACCTTGATGCTTGTGCTATCTTGCAAAATCAAAAATCATGTAAATTTTTCTTAGGTCATTATGGTTCAATTATACCATTATGCTTGTATAAATTTTCAACATATCCCAAAAACAAATCAAATGCTCAATGAAGATACATACAAAGAAAGCAAACAACATGTGGCTATACAAGGATGACAAATGCAGAATGAGGATGCTCAAAATCAATTAGTTGCATATCATTTTACAATTAGTTGCATATCATTATCATACATCTCATTTTCAAGATACATCTCACAGTATATCATTATCATACATCTCATTTTCAAGATACATCTCACAGCATAACATATCACATCACATACATCTATCTAAGCATTACATCATCATAGACTAAAGCATATAGAAAGCATAATCCATAACACATCACATGAGGATCAAAGAAAATGATGTCATATATATATTTCAAAGAATGATCAATATACAAAATATGTCATGTCTATTCCAATACAACAAAATGATCAAAATACAATAGAGACAACGTCTCTCGGGTATGACTATCTCCTAAGGGAGAAGGTCTCGCTGTAGATGTCCTAGCACCTAGATCTCTAGGTGGATCCTGTCTAGGAGGCCCTATCACACCTCTGCTCTCCATCCTCAACCCAGTCTCGCAAGATCAACTAGATCTCGATTGTGTAAAACTCTACACTCGATGCTCCCTGGGCACCGCATCCTCATAATGTCTCCTATAGTACTCTGCTTCCTTGGCTCTCAAATCTAGCTCTCTCAAGGTGTCTCTCATCGGACCACCTACTACAGCTCTTTGCAAACTCGCTGCGAGCTCCTTTGCTCAACCCCATTGCTCTATCTCATTATCATGCTCTATGGTTAGCTGAGTAATCTGACGCCGATGTGCCAACAACTATGTCTACAAGTGCTGCACTGACTACTGCAATGATCTAATTTGTGCATCCTCTGCATGTGTCAGAATCTGCATCTACAAGGGTACCTATGAAGGGATACCCCCAGTCCCTCTAACTATCCTCGGTGCGGGTGGAGGCAAAACATCTGACCTCCTCCTCTGGGCTGGTTGTCACACATCATCATACCCCCCACTGCTGCTATCACCTTCCCAACCCTCTCCTCATCCCCAGCTCTGATAGCCAAACCTCCTCTCCCCCTATCCATCATAGCTCATCGCGCAACTCTCTCCACCTATATCCCCTATCACCACCATCTCCTCCCCTGTCTCCCCTCCTCCCCCAATCCAATCTCCCTCTATCTCCTCGCCGACCTTAGCCACCTCCTCTGCCATCTCTGCCGTCATCTCCTCCTCCATCACCACCCCCCTCATCTACCTCCTTATCATCATCAAAAGTTAGAATCATCTCAGTTGGATCCAATATCCTGGCCACTGCACGTGCTGCAAAGAGTATTGCAAACTCATCAATCATCCCTGCATCTACTATCTCAAGGGCATAATCCCAAATCTGGCCGGCTGCATGAAAGAACTCCTCCACTGTCACCCCGCTATCAATCACCGGTCCCCAATCCGGAATATCCTATCTCTGTCGAGCATTAAAATATGCTCCCTGCGGAATCCCCTACTGTCGACCATACTGCCGCAGTACCTAGCTATGCAGAAACCTCTCAATAACAAATGGCATCCACCCTATCAAATATTTGGTCATAAAGACATAGGGCATCTCCATCCCATCCTTAGCCCATACCTTGCAACCTGTATATGGTCGCCAGATGACCATATCAATATCATCCAGCACTCTCCTCCAGTGCTCTAGTTTGCCCAGCTTACGTTGGACAACTATCCCTCTGTATCCATAGGCATACACACATCCAACAGGCCTATCTCTGTCCACAAATGGCCTAGCTGTGAGAATATGCTCCCACGCCCATACCTTTTGCAGTGTCACTCCATTTGATAAACTGCCATAACCTAGTTATACCACCTGGTGTAAATCCTTGTATAAATGGGCCAGCATAGCTGACCGCAATGCAATTCGGTGACCCTGCATCACCATATCCTCCAGAACCAATCCCCACCCCATTGCTAGTCCCTTTGACCTACAGTCGAGGCATAAGAAACCACTTATGAATCCTGCTAGAAATGATGGTAGAGGCATGTAATCCAAATCCAGAAACTCCTGCCAGGAGATCTCATACCCGCACATAGTATCATCCTAAAAGATCTGGTGAAGTGCCTCAGTCCCACCCTCCTCGGTCTGCTCATAAGGAAGCAATGCACCTACCACAGGAATCCATAGAATCTGGTAGCAATCCTCAGACGTCACTATAATCTTGCCTGTCACCAAATGGAAGGTGTTCAAGTCACTGTGCCACCTCTCCACCAATGCAGCCAGTAAACCCCAGTTCATGATAAACCGAGGCATATCTAACAATGAGGTTAGGCCACACCTCTCTATAATATCTCTATCTTCCTGTGTCAATCATGGTATCAAGGACCATGGTCTTGGAAATCGCTCACGCGACTGCACTACTCCAAGATGCTCTTGTTAAAAGCAAAACAAGTCTAATATCAGTTTCCTCCTCACAACATAGATACCAAAATCAAATTCATATCAAAACTTGAAACTTTGAAAATCTAATCAAGTGCCACATCATATCAATCCATTTTCATATCTAATCATTTCAGCTTGTAACACAACTCAAGTTCCACAAACAAATCAACTTGTAACACAACTCAAGTTTCACATCCATATCAACTTGTAAAACAACTCAAGTTTCACAATCTATACAGGTTGTAAAACAACTCAAGCTCCACATTCATATCAAAAACCACATCATATCAAAATTTGCATCAAATCTATATCAACTTAAAAAATCGCAAATCAAATCAAGTTATATCAGAACCCATATTGGACAAACTTATCAAAAAAATGATAGCAGACATGCAGACTAACAATTGGCACCTATCCCGGCAAAGCTGGCAAAAACTTACCTATCTTTCTTCATCCAAAATCCTACTTTACCCAAAATTTTCCACTTATGTGCTAAACTGCTTATCATGCGCTACCCTGTCCTTTCCAAGCACTACCCAATCTACCCTATGCGCTAGCCAAAACCTATGCACTACCCTTTTCTTCCAACACGCCACCTAACCTACCCCAAGCGCTAAAACTATCTGATGTGCTATTCTATCCTGCTTTTGCACTGTGTATTTATCCCTATGTGCTAGGTCATACCTATGCACTATCTAGACCTACCCATGCAACCCCCTAGGAACCCTATGCGTTAGGTATCTCCTATGCGCTACCCGTTTTACCCTTTGCACTACCCTGTGACCCCGGTACACTAAGCTAATCCTATGCGCTATCCTAACCTAGTGATGCGCTACCCAAAACCTTTCGGACGCTACCCTAATTCTTTAAAACCTATGCGCTACAAAATTTATCGTATGCGCTAAGTTTTGACCCCGACGCGCTAAAACGTGAAATCCGCATGTCAAAATCAAAAACATGATAAAAAATGACAAAATAAAAAACCCAAAAGGGGTCAAAAAGGTTGACTTACTGGTGCTCCATACGCGACAGGCCTCTGATACCTCCGAACGTGCTCGAATCAATGAGAAGAATACAAAATCGGCATATTAACCTCTCTCCCAATGTCACTTTCTCCAAAGTCAACAAGAACAAATGAGACAAAAGATACCACTTTTTCCCTTTATATAGGGTACATCAAAATTAGGGTTACATGGAGGGATGCATAAAATTGCTCGCGGTATCTCCTATAACCCTACCAAATGGCAATATTGGGAGATGAACCAAATTATCAACATCGTCATCAAATCTGGGGCACAACTTGAAAATCTCAAAAACAACATAAAAAAAATTGAACATAACTAAATCATGACGACACATCATTTTCTTTGAATCAACATATGCACACACGTCACTTCAAAGAGGGGCAAAATTTAGACGTATAAAAATGACCATATTCGTAAATGAATATTTAATGTTCATTTTATTCTCATTCCTCTATTTAATTAAGTAAATTATTCAATTTATTTAGTTAAATTCACTTAAGCCCTTTATGTCATTTAATTGAATAAATCATTTTATTTAATTCAAATACTTCTCTCTACTTTTAATTAAATTCACATTTAATTATATAGTTTACCCCAATTAAATAAATCTAATTTATTTAAATCCCCAACTTGCAACCAAATTGAAATAAAGCAATTTATTTTAATTAATTCTATTTTCCCTCACCCACTTGCATTTTCCTACATCTTCCACTTGCCTCCTAACCATATTCCTAATTTCTTCTAGAATCCATGTAATCCTAATCAATTAACCTAAACCCATCCATTATCCCCTTTCCCTAAATTTGAGGAGGTCACTTCTCAAATTTGGAGTAAAGTCTTCAAAAGGCATTAAAACTTGTTGAATGCCCCCAAATTTGGAAGGACTCTTACAAATTTGTCCCCAAAGTCTTCAAACCATTAATGGTTAACTAACCCTTAGTGACATGGTTAGAGACTTTTTGCCTAACTTAAACTCCATCTAACCCAAGGGTCTCATCAAGCATTTATTGCTTTGACCATGATTATTCCTTTAACCTTTGCACAAGAGTTTACCCCTTGGGTAAAACCTTTATCCAATGGATAACCCTAATATAACCTTAACCCTTACCTCCTAAGGTAACCATGAGGTCTTCTCAAGCATTTAATGCTTCTTACATCTCCTCTCAACCAGCCTTATGTTGACAATTGTCACTATTTCATTGGTGAAAATTGAAAACATGGATTTACAACTTTCAAACTTGACCCTTGATTAACTCTTTCAATCCTGACCATCCATTGCCCTATTTTCACTATAAATAGAGCTCTCATCCTCCATTTTAAGGATCCATGCAATCTTTAGTATCTCATTTATGCTCAATTTTATTAACACATCTAGCTTCTCTTTGTTATAGGAACAAATCTAATAAGTATTTTAGATTATTTCCTTTATCATTAGCTTAATTCATAAGCTAGTATATCATGTTAGGATAGTATTGCTACTAATCTTGTCATCTTATAATCTAGTTTATTGCATTCGTAGAATCATGCATAGATAGGATGCATTTTCATAACTAAATCAATCGTAAAGCATCCCTCGTTCTTGCATTTGTCATCCCTAAGCCACTTTGCTCAGTGATCTGAGAGCAAAGGCATTGGCTTCAGGGACCTTGTGAGATAGAGAACCATGGAATCATCCTTGGGAAGTTGAGTCATTCTTCATGACTCCATAACTTGCACCAAGAATTCCTGTGGGTATGTGGACAAGCCTCTTGGAGCTTCAGTTTTCACATTTTAAGCTTTATAGCCCCGCTTTTCCTGCATGCACCTCTAATTAATTAAATATCTAATATTTAATAGTTATTCTCTTATGCAGAGCATCTTGAAAACCCAATCACAACTCTAGGATTATGTTGATCCATCTATATTTTTACCATTATAAAAATTCATTAGAGGCATATTCCATCATACTTCAACAATCAATCAATCAAGAAAACACAAACTTGATCCAAGTATCAAATTTGCCAACTTGTTGTCCCTTTGGATAGACCTGTACACATAGGTATATAAATATCTAACCAGATATAAAAAATTCAATTCCTTTAGTCAGAACCTGAATAGATTTCTTACAAACAACATATCCCAAATTTAGCCAAGATTTTTGTTGTCCCCAAATAAGACATGTGCATGCCCAGTCCATCTAGGGCATCAAATATCTTTCACAAAATGAAATGAAATGATTCCAAACTAATGGAACATGAAATATTTATAGATCTAGTTTCATAATGTGTAAGCCATTATATTTTCAAATGGTTAAATCATTAGATAATCATAAACCCTTGTCTGCAACTCCATTGAAGATAGTTTAAAAATAGTTTTCACCAAAATCTTCATAACTTACACAAATTTGCATAAAAATAACTCAAACTAAAATGAAATTCAATTTGATTCATATATCTTTCCAATGAATCTATTTTTAGGTCATAATTCTTCCCAATGAGTCTATACCAAATGCTACAACATGACTGTTCTCAGGAAATCTCAAATCTGCAAACAACCACTTTCACCGAAACTTTCATAACTTATTCATTTATTCATTAAACTACACCAAACCAAAAGAATGAGAAAGAGGATTCATTCCACTATCTAACCATTATAAATATATAGGGTTTCCAGGCCATACATGGTCGTACAAGGCCTGGAAACAACAACTTAACACAAAAACACCAATCAAAATGCAAGTTTTAAACACACCAATTTGTTCCAAAACTTTATCCTCCTTCTCTATTCTTCCAATAATGATTTGGTTTGACCAATACAACATATTTATAGACTCTTTTGTAGTTATAAACCATCCAACTACCTTTATGACCCTTCATCTTCCCTTTTACAACTTTATGTGCAATTTTTGCACTTTTACATTTTTGCAAATGTTGCACTTTTGCAATTTTCTTGCAACTTTGACACTTTTTCCTAATGACTCCCCAAATTGTAAAAACTCTTATAGACTATTTGAGATATTTTAAGCTGATTTTACCCTTCCATGGGTTATTTCAACAATCTTGACCTTATAGACCAAACTAGGACCTAAAGAACAACTTTTAACAACTTTATGCAAATAATTACAATAATTGATCTTGTCTTTACAAATGGATTCATCATAAATCAATACATCATAAAAATGATCAAAATGACTTTAAAAATCACTTTCTCCTGGCGACCTCATGTTCTTGGGTGCTCTTGCACCATTCTCCTATCCTATAGTCTCAAATATTAAATAATTTATAAATTATTTAAATCCCTTTTCCAACTCACCTTCCATCTCCACTTCATCTTCCCTTTACCAACTCATCAAACATGTTCCTAAGGAAATTAATATTTCTTAAATATTAATTCATCATTTATCTCCAACCTCCAAACTTAATGAATATTGTGTATGTGCACATATTTCATAACCTTCTCCTATATTCTCTCCAACACTCCCTACATCTTAGGAAGGACTTGAGTCCACTTGTCCTATCATGCCTAAATTTTCTCCAACTATCCCTAGATTCTCGCAGTTAGTAACCCAGTCAAGATGAGATGAGTGACACTTGTCTTCTCGTTCCCCATTTCTCTCAACCTTCACCTTTGCTCACAACCATCCAAATCTACAGATCTGATCATGACCGTTGATCTAAGCCACATCATCTTATCCTCTCAAAGTTTATAAAATCAAGAGCTTTAGTTGAGAGAGAGTTAAGCTTCAAGACTTGAAGAGACTTCAAGTACATTTTCAAACTAATCATTTGCATCCGTGAGTTTTAATCTTGAAGAAAATATCAATTAGCATTTTAGCATAATCATGTAGTATTGCATATCATAGCATTTGTGAACTATCAGTTATCAGTCCATTCTTCATATGCCATCTTGGAATCTATCAGTGCATTGTCTGAGAGCACACCGTCTGCAACCAGGAATAGTGGAGTTAGGACACAATGAGACATAAACCATGAAGGTAATATTAGTATTCTTATTTCATATTTATTTCATGTAGTTTCATTGGTATTTTATGAAACTAACTTGTTACAGGTAGCATTCTGAGGATGAAATTCAAGTCGACATAGTGTTAGATCCCAGAGGCAACTAAGAGGGGGGGGGGGGGGGGGTTAATCAGTTGTCTAATAAATACAAATCAAAACTAACTTAATCAAACTTAATGCTTAATGTCGATAAACCAAATTTTAATGTTGGTAGATAATTTAACAGTTAATTACAGTACCGGTAAAGTTTAATGCATGAAACAAAAAGACAAATAACATACACAACACATAACATAGTTATTTGTACGCGGAAACCCTGTAAGGGGAAAAACCATGGTGGGAAACTTTACCCACAATTAGATGATACTACTGTAGATAGTATGTGTGTACAATATGGAGTCTGCACATGCAAAAAGGACAATTTTCTAATGCTCATTGCTCAATCACAAAATGGGAGTCACACTGACTACAATTGGATGGTTAAATCCAATGATAATGTACTACTCAAAATAGCATCTTCATGTACTATATTCAGTATTGGTTAAGCTTTGATTTTCCTTCTTCAAACCTTCCTTCAATCTTGAATGATGTTTGTATGTATAGCTCTACTTATATTCACATATACCTTATTACAATCCTTTTCCACACTCTACCACACAATCTCATAAATGAGATCTTACATATATACCAAAACCTAAGACCAAATGTGTATGTCGGCTCACTAAGATATTACAATAAAATCAATATGCGACGCATTATGTCGGCTCAATGCATTTACAATAATAATAAATCATCTTCATAATGTGTCGTGTTGATCTGGAATAGATAAGCTTGTCGGTGCATATCCTGCACCTATTTGTCGGTAATAGCAAATATGCAAACCCGATTAGACCAATGAACAAATCACCAAGACCAAGTGTCCAAACGATGTCTTCGACATAGCCAAGTAATCTCTAGATGATAATAGATCATCCTCAGTATCGGTGAACAATATAATCCTGCTGGTTAACCAAATACCGGTGACAGTGCATAAGTCACTGATCATACTGGTGAATATAACCAAAGATGTCCAAGTGTTCTCAAGTGTTTGACAAGTGTTGACATAAATGACAAAACCATATCAACATATCTAAAATACCAACAATTTGATCAAATATTCAAAGAATTAGTAAGTAAACTAAAGGAAATACCATCAAATAAATAGGTTTCTACCTAAAATTAGAGCATCTTTGGATATGAGAGTTTTTGAAACATATGAAATGAAAATGAAGTTGCCATATAGGTGTTGAACACACCACCAGACTAAGTGAGGGGGCATGAATCATCCTTGAACAAATACTGAAAGATAATTTATGAACACCAATACACATGAGAACACGAAATTTACATGAAAAAGTCCAAGAAGGGAAAAATTATTGTGAGAGAGTTTCTCTCCTCTAATCAGACCTCTATTGTTATATGCCTTTGTTCTTTTGTGATCACTTATCTTTTTCCTCTCTCTCTCATATTTTCCTTTTTTCTCACTCTACCTTTACATACACACTTTAGTCCCTTCTTTTTTCTTCCCTTATTCTTCAATAAATCTCTACTACTTCACACACTTAGATTCATTACATGTACACTCTAGAATTTTTCCCTCCAAAAAAGTCACTCAAACTTGTCTTCTAGAGCTTCTAAGAAACTTGTCCTTAATCACAATTAATAATTGCTCCATCTTTTAGTCTTGGATCCATCTTTGAGTACAAATTACTATAATTAGTAATATTCATCTTCTCATCTACCTTGACATCATGTTGGTTGGAGTATGAGATTTTTTTGATCTAAGGTCTTCTAATCTATCTAGATCCACTTAACCATTAGAAACTAGTTCTTCATTAAATGTAGTTGTCTTCTTGTTTTATCCAACAATCTGCTTGATTGGATTGCAAACTACTTCATTTGGAGTATTTATTAAATCCATCTCTGCACGCAAGAAATCACCTTTCATCCTAATGGAAGCTGATTTATCATGTGCAGTCCACCACATCAATTTCTCCTTCTTAGTCATCAAGTCAAACTTACTCAAACTCCCCATGTGGACCATTCATCTATCAACATGCATCGGTGTCATTAAAATCTTCCCAATTTGTCAAAGGCTACAAGGTCACATCGTACTAAAACCCTTTCATAGCTTCACTACACCCCTAGTAGTTTGTTTAATCAATCCTGCAAAACCACGAAGCCAAAAGTCCTTTTCATTGTCTTGCTACCAATTTCCCTTTGTATGGCAGTCTTCTTGCCAATCAGAGAAGTCACTAGTTTCTAACCTGATGGTCACATTTTTTGTCACCCCGCAGTCACCTTTTGTCAATGTGACAACTTCGGAGTCAATCAAAATCTTTATGTCACTATAGCTTCCAAGGTTTACAAGAAGTGATTTTGTGTCATACCGATACACCAAGTCACACCAAAAACAAACATGTCACTGGGACACTAATACTATCACACCAAAATGAAGGCAACATCAACAAAATGAGGAACGTGTCACATCGAAAAGAATGTTTCAGTGTAAGACCAAAGGGGCACCCAAAGGAAGAAAAAATCTTGCTGAAAGGGCAAGTCTTGTTGGAAAGGATTTTCTATTGGCCCACCACCATGAAGCCCACACAAAAGGAGACCTAACCAATAACCACCATGTAAGCACCATGAAGCATGAAGGATAAGTCGGGGGCTACTCAACACATCACCACTAGAGTAGACCATACCATTGTTAACACATGAATACTTTTGAATATTTGGGCAAGGTGTGTTAACAGAAATCAAGAAGGAAGACTGAGAGGGGGCGATGAATAAGTCTTCACCAGATGCAACAAATTAAACTCCAAAACAAAAAACTAGTAAATCATAGCAATAAATAGATAAGAAAATTAACTGCACAACACATAAGACCAAGATTTTTGATGCGGAAAACCTGGTTAATGGAAAAATCATGGTGGGAACCTACCCATAGTAAGATGATACTCTGCAGTAGTATGCAAAAAATATTACAATGGGGAATGCACATGCATTCAGGCACAATTGTTAGATCTTACTGCTCAAAAGATATTTGCCCAGAAGGCTACAACCTTTAGGGAAATCTCACTGACTTCACAATATGATTCAGATTACAATCCAGAAGAAATGAATTGCAATGGTAGCATCTACAAATGCTTGATGATAGTTCTGATTAAGCACAAAATTGTCTTCTTTGTAACACCAATCTCACCTAAACACTTCACTGAATGATAAATCTCTTGTTTTCACATTCACCTCTCTTTGATAATGCCTACACTATCTCAAATACCTAAACTACATGAATATCTCATCTATATATACAAATCATCAACCTTGATAACAAGGTCGGCTAAACCCTCAACTCACAATTACAAAAGTTACATTATATGATACAAAGATCAACCATCGGACCAATATAATGATTTACATTACATAGCATGGCCCTAATTCAAATTCCCAAATAATCACATCCATCAGAAATCACGCCAAGATCAACCGCAACATGCTACACCACCGAAAATACCTAATAACATGAAAATCATCAAAAGTTCATAGAAATCACCAAAAACTTGCACAAAAATAAATCCAGATCACCAAAATAAATAGGACATGGCTAGGAAACACCAACAAGAATGTTAGAATCATCCGAAACAGTTGCACCAACACCACCTATCAAATATTCACCGGTCAATGTCTAAAGGCTCAAGAAGACAACCAATCAACAACTTTCACAAAGAAAGATAACTTGTAGAGAACCAAATCATGAACCATTTGAAATGAAGATACACAGACCATCCAAGACAATATCTCAAAGTCTCAGCACAAGATCTAATCACACTAGAATATACCAAAGGAAATACTAGTCTCTACAAAATAGTGATCAACAAAACCAAACTACAAAACTAGATCAGAAAATCTTCCCAGACTCATCAGAATAAATCACAAGAATATGTTGACATCAATGACAACAACATATCCTAGTAGCAGTAATGACAAACCATATTCAACAATCTCCCCCTTTGGCATTGATGGCAACATATGAATGTGAAAAATAGTCAATGCAAAGAAAGAAGATATTACCAACAAACTCCCCCTAAGATCAAGATAGATAATGGATTTTTCACATGATCTCTCTCCCCCTTTGATAGAAATGCCAAAGATCTCCAAAACAGAAAACCAAACTCTCTCCCAAAATAGAAACATGAATCTCTCTCCCCCTAGGACACACAACCAAATCAACAGACTACTCCAGTAGAGGAGCAACACTAACACACCAATCTAGATAAAAGAATAAGGCTCTGAAATTCACCAGATTGATACAACTCAATGCATCTACTTCTCATCAGGAGGGGTGGATACCCCTAACCTGTCTCTCAAGTAGACAAACTTATCTACAAGCAAAGGCTTAGTGAAAATATCAACAATTTGTTCCTTTGTAGATACATACTCTAGCTTCACCTTCTCTTCACTAACTTGCTCTATCAAGTAATTGTATTTGATTGATATATTCTTAGTCTGTGAATGTTGCACCAGATTATTTGACATGTTTATAACACTGGAATTATCATAGTAAATGATAGTAGGCTTATCATGAATAACTCTCTTATGTTGGCCATATGATGGAATTTATTATGTGTTGCATTGATGTTTTATCATTGATGTCAACACTTATTGTTATGATTATTTACCAGCTTCCGATAGGAGGATTGGATTGGGAAGACAATCAGTTGATTGTCACCGATATGATCTAGTTGATGGAATAAGTTTGTATGGGTGGTTCATATGCTTGTGAAGTATGTTTTAGTCAGTTGGTATTGACTTGATGATTGGATGCTATCTTATGTTCTAGTAAGCTTGCTTTATTGGTTTGGTAACGGTTTCACCAATAAAGCTTTATTGAAGATCTTTGATGTAATGCATAAGTGGTGTTGGTGCAACTTCTAGAAGGATTTAGGATGTTGATGGTGATTGTGTTCATCCCTTGACTGATTGGTGTCATTTCTTTGGTGCGTGTGGATCTATTTTAGGTTCGGTGCTATCTAGGTTATCGACCGGTTTGCATGAAATGTGTTGGTAAATTCTCCGATGCGCTTCCAGGATGTTTTATTGATTGGATGATATTTGTTTGGCCTGAGGCCGACATGTGTTATGATTTTATTTCAGGATTATGTAATGGATCTATTTAATTATCATTTGTGTGGCCAAGACAATTGGTTAGGTCCCGAGTTGGTATAAATATATGTAAGATCTCAATATAGATCATATGGGAATGAGCAAGGAGCGAATAATGTAATAATAATTTGTGTAGAGGATTTAGACCTCTGGTATTGAGCTTAACCAAAACTGTAATCTGGCATGTTTGATGCTATCACCGACAGTTCTTCTCTCTGGATTGTAGTCCAAAAATATTGAGGTGGTTGACATATCTATAGTCAATGAGACTCCATTATGATGAGCAATGCACCCTAGGAAGTGTGTCTTCCTGCATGTGCACGCCCCTATTGTAATCATATACTTGTTGCAGAAGTATCATCTGACCGTGGGTAGGGTTTCCCACCATGGTTTTTCCTCATTGAGGTTTTCCATGTACAAATCATGGTGTTATGTGTTATGGTTAAATGGTATCGATTCTCTAATTTTGAGTTATTCTTTAATGCTTAATCGGTTATACTAATATAAGGTTTTAAGTGCTTTAATTCACATAATTTATTAACAACTGATTCACCCCCTCCTCTCAGTTGTTTACCGGTTATCCTAACAATTGGTATCAGAGCCTAGTCCTCTTTTTGAAGAAGCTTATCCACTTGAGGAAGATCCTATGGAAACTAATAGTTCAATTCATGTTTTCTGGAAGGACAACCCTAGGCTTGATGGAACAAACTATGGAGTATGGAATATTTGGATGGAGACTCATTTAATATGCATTGGAAAAGAAATTTGAGAAATAACTTGGAATGGTTACACTCCTCATAATATGGAATCTGGCATTCCTGCACTGGTAGACTTGGATAAGAAAATTGAGAATGATTACAGAGCTAGAGAATCCCTCTTAAGCGCCCTATTAGATCAGTAAATCATGAGACTCAGACAAATCATCAAAAAAATCTATATGGGACAAGATGGAGACTCTGAATGAAGGTGATCCTACTGTTAAAATTGTAAAACTTGAATGTTATCGGGTAAGATATGAAATCTTGGAGATGGAGGAAGATGAAAGAATTTCTGCATTCGTGGAAAGGGTAAATGAAATTGTATTGGGAATTCAGTGTTGTGGTGGATCTCTAAGCGAGGAAGAGATTGTTTCAAAGTGTTAAGAGTTTTTCCACTGGCATATAAGATGAAGGTAACTGTAATTAATGAGCTAAGAACCATGTCTAATTATTTTGCCAATAGAGATAATCTTGTTGGGAAGATATCTTCTTTTGATCTTGAAGAATTTGGTCCTTCTAGAGCTACAAATATTGATACTACATTTAAGGCATCTACTTCATCAACTGACAAGCAAGATTGGAAAGTTTTGTATGCAAAGAAATTGGAAGAGATTAGGAAATAAGATGAAGAGCTTAAGAAACTTGAAGCCCTATTTTCTAGAAGGATACCTAGAGGTCCATCAGGAAGTAAGTATGAAGGAAAATCTCCTTTCAAATATTTTGCATGTAATAAGATAGGTCATTTTGCATCTAGATGTCTTAAAAGGAATTCAAAATTGGAAGAAAGAGAAAGAAGATATTTTAAGCTTGACCCTGAATATTATATCAAGCATAAGTACAGGAAATACAAAAATAAATTATGCTACCATGTTGATGAGGAAGGAGTAACTGATGACTCAGAAGAAGAACCGATAGGAGATTCAGCTAGTGGATCTCGCAATGGAAAAGACTAGGTATTTTATGCTATTAAGGAAGATTATCCGAAACCAGTTATCAAAAATGAGGAAAAGGCCCTTGCAACAAAATTTGAAGACACAGATGAATGGGTAATAGATAGTGGATGTTCTCATCATATGACAAGTGATAAAGGGAATTTTCTAACCCTACAAGAATTTGATGGTGGTCAAGTCAGATTTGGTAATAACAAGACATGCATGATCAAAGGAAGAGGAACCATTTCATTGGATGGTAATCATAACACTGATAATGTCTATTATGTTGAAGGACTAAAGCATAATATTTTGAGTGTAGGACAATTGGTAGACAAAGGATTTCAATTACAATTCAAGGATGGAAAGTGCAAAATCATTAGCAAATCATAATTGGAGATTGCAATCGGTACACAAACAAAAGGTAATATCTTTCATTTGAACTCCGGTAAAAAGACATGTTTGATTGCACATATTGATGAAAGTTGGTTATGGCATAAGAGGTTGTGTCATGTAAATTTTGATTGCATTGTAAATATTAGTTCAACTAAGCTAGTTAGAGATTAACCTAAGATTGTGAAGCCTCATAATCTGATATGTAAAGAATATCAAATGGGTAAGCAAATCAGAACTTCTATTAAGAGAATACCTGGTAAATCTAATGATGTTCTTATTTGATTCATACTGACCTATGTGGTCTTGCCAATACAAGAAGCTTTCAAGGTGATATATATTTTATGTTAATCATTAAAGACTATTCTAGAATGACCTGGGTTGCTTTTATAAGGGAGAAATCTGAAGCCTTTGAGAAATTCAAGATCTTTAAAGCTATGGTTGAGACAGAGATAGGAATGAAAATCAAGTGTCTAAGATCAGATCAAGGTGGTGAATTCACATCCAGTGAGTTCAACAGCTAGTGTGAGAAAAATGGCATTAGGAGATAGTTATCTGCACCCCAGACACCTCAACAAAATGGCATTGTGGAAAGAAAGAACAAAACCATTTTGGATGTAGCCAAAAGCATGATGATGGAAGCTAATTTTCCTCATATCTATTAGAGAGAAGCAGTAAGTGTAGACACCTAAAAGTTGCACAATGAATTAAGTGAATTTTATTTATTTAATTATTCTTAATTCTTCCTATTAATTAAATTAAGATTTAATTAATATACCCTTCTTCTATCTAAGCCATTTTAATTAAATTTACATTTAATTAAAGATATCAGTTTATCCCCTTTCCCATTTTAATTAAATCTACATTTAATTAAAATCTCATTTGTGTTTAAATAAATCTAAATTTATTTATAAATCCCCCCACTTGCAAAATCCTACAAATGCAAGTTGCAACCAAATTGAAATAAAGCAATTTATTTTAATTAATTCTATTTTCCCTCACCCACTTGCATTTTCCTACATCTCCCACTTGCATCCTAAATCCTATTCCTAATTCTTCTAGAATCCATTTAATCCTAATCAATTAGCCCATAACCATTAATGGTTAACTCAACCCTCTAGCATGATTAGAGACTTTTTCTCTTAACTCAACCCTCATCTAACCCAAGGGTCTTATCAAGCATTCATTACTTTGACCATAGTTATCCCTTTAACCTTTGCACAAGAATTTATCCTTTGGATAAAAGATTTATCCATTGGATAACCCTAACCTAACCTTAACCCTTACCTTCTAAGGTAACCTTCATGTCTTCTCAAGCATTTAATGCTTCTTACATCTCCTCTCAATCAATCTTTTGTTGATAATTGTCACCATTTCATTGGTGAGAATTGTGAACATGGATTGATTAACTTTCAATCCTAGCCCTTGTTAAGATTATCCAAACTTGACCATCCATTGCCCTATTTTCCCTATAAATAAAGCCCATTCCTTCTTCAAAACAATGAATTCTTTGTGCATCAAACTTATAGTCTCATAGCATTAAGCATATTATCTCTCTTTGATAGAATAGCATGTTAGATCATTTTGATAGCATTATAATCTTAGATATATCAGGTTAATCTCATATCATGTTAGCTTCATCTTAGTACCATTTTCATACTAGTTTAAGCTTCATATCAATATCTTGCATCCTATCATCATCTAGTTTCATATCTAAATCATCACTAAGATCATGGTTGCATTCGATTTAGATCTTAGAATCATAAATATCATTCTTTAGGTTGTCATCTTAAAGAATCAAGTGCTCTTCCAAGCTGAGAGCCACCTTGAATCTTGAAGATCCTTGGAGATAGAGGAACATGGAATGATATTAAAGAGTTTAGATTCATTTAACTTGCTGTTTTGATTGATTTCTAACCTCTAATGCAATGTTTCATGTGTGTGTTTGAATTGTTTCCTCCTATTGCAGGTTGATACACATTTTCTAGCATACAGTAAGTACATCAGTTTATATATTCAATAGAGTTCATATCAAAGGAGATACCGATAAGAAACCTTATGAATTATGGTTTGGTCATTCTCCTACTCTTAATATTTCAAAATATTTGGATGTAAGTGTTATATCAAAAGAGATGATTCTATTGGAAAGTTTGTCCCTAGATGTGATGAAGGAATATTTCCTGGTTATTCAACTAAAAGAAAAGTATATAGATGTTATAACAAAAGATTGCAGAGAATTGTGGAGAGCACTAATATGAAAGTGGATGAGTAGTACAAAGACCAAGCCAAATCTTATGACAGTGAACCGATAGTGGAAATAACTGAACCGGTAGTGCCTATACCAGAACAAAATACTGAACCAGTTACCCCGACATCATTAGAAAACTCAACTGTAACTGAAGAGCAACATAGAGAACCTAGAAATCAGAAAACACCAAGGTATGTAAGGCTAAATCATTCTACAAATCAGATCATTGGAGACAAAAACATGAGAGTTATGACAAGGAGAATATTGGAAAATCAAGAGGTATGTTTCATTTCTCAGATTGAACCAGCATCGGTAATTGAAGCTTGTAAAGATGAATGTTGGATGAAAGCTATGGAAGATGAATTAGATCAAATAGAAAAGAAGAATACTTTGAATTTAGTTCCCCGACCTAAAAAAAAGAAAGTTATTGGAACTAAATGAGTTTGTAGAAACAAACTAAATGAAGATGGTGATAGACACAATGCACCACTGAGAGGGGGGTGAATCAGTGGTTCTCAAACTTTTCCTTTTAACTCTCCTATGTGAGTATACTAGTTCTTAGATCTAAATTAATGTAGGCTTACTGGTTAGTGAGGAAACTAATCACAAATGCAATCACACAAGAGGGACATCACATAACATCAACATATATGAGGAAAACCCAAAATGGGAAAAACCTCGATGAGAAATTCTACTAGAGACTACTGATCCAATCTAGCCTCACAATCAATCTCTAATTATAATGTTTAGGGCACCAACCCAAGGAGCACCAACCCCTGATTTTAGGGTACCAACCCAAGGAGAACCAACCCCTAATTTAGGGCACCAACCCAAGGAGCTACAACCCCTACACTAAGCTCCAACTCAGTGAATACAAAAAAAACATATTTTGATACCAAAGTTATCTTCTTGTTACAAATGGATTTTGTAACTCTACTTCAAATCACTCTATTGGATATTTTATCCAGTTTACTGCTAGTTCTCTCTCTACTTGTTCTCCCTTCTGGTTGATTCAGAACTCTATTGATTCTACTCTTTGCTAGTTTACTCTTCTCCCAACAACATTGTTGCTCTCCACTTATTCTTTGTTGGTATGGTCACTATCGGTTTTATCACTATTGTCGGTTGAACACTTCAACCTGGTTCTCCCTCACACTCAGTCTCTTCTATCTCTCCTTGATGATAACTTGACTGATTTATCTTTAAATGCATCAACACTCATTCATATGGAGGCAATACTCTCTCCTTCAGTAGCACAAAACAATGATTTTGGCTTGCATATCTATATCCTAGTTTTCCTGCCAAAAGCCAATTCAAATCACAAGTAGTTAGGGTTTCCTCATCAACCTCAAGGAAAACAAAATCTAATCAAATATTATCTGATCTGATTTCCCAGATAGCTATCTGCACCTCACCACCATTAACGTGTCTTCTAATACACATTTTCTAAACTTAGCAAACACGGCCTTGTATATCAACCTGCATCTGTCAAAACACCATAAATGTCTTTGTTGTTTCCTTCTTGAGGTCTTCTCACTATATTATTTTCTTTCTCTAATTTAGGTGCCACCAACTCCCTGATCTTTCTTTTTTGTTCACTCTTCCTTGATCTTCACTCTTTTGATATTATCCACAAATCACTGGCTCCATATTATATGCACATCTGTAGAAACACCTATCCCGACATGACACTTCATCTCCACATGGAAACTGTGTCGACATCCAATTCTGCTAGGTCATCTATGTTGGTATGAATGGGATCACCAACCAACTCCATTACGGGGTTCATGTACTGGTTAAACCCTCAAACTGATTTGTCATCAACCTTGCACTCTGCTTCTCTTCTGGTGGAACACTCAACTGGTTGGCACACTTGCTAACCTACCTTATGCACATCTTCATCAGATGGGAAGTCTTCTGCATCTGCACCTTGTCCATCCTACTGGTGGACTTACATACCAGTAAACACTCTTGATGATACCATGTAATCAACCTTCAATCAGACTCCATCTTCAATCTAGCCATTTTCCTATGTCTGCATCTTCTTAGCCTCACCTTCTTCCTAATCAACTTGGAACATATCTCAACTGGTTTGTCAAAGTGACAAACCCATCACTCTTCACCTATATCAGCAACTCAATATGCCTTGTATGTTGCTTCAGTGCATATCCCTAATTTCATGTACTTGAGGCATCTAAGTATTTCACCAGTGAATCTGGTGTGAGCCTTCAAACACCTATGTTTACCTCTTCTTCCTTGTCTCATAGAACTATAATGCACACTATGCATAATAGGAGATAAGCTCCACTTACTAGTGGTAGTGAATCCTTGTCATCCACATCCTGCAATGCACTCATGTGGCTTCCTTGTTTGTGCAACATGTCTTCAAACAAGCACATGTGATCTAGAGTGGGCACATTCACTGTTAGTCATCTATTCACAAGGTGACTACATCTCTATCCGGTGGGAGTCATGTTGCTCTATATCCACACAACATATTGGTGACCTGTAAATCCTATTAGAATAATCGGTGGACAACTAAGAGGGGGGGTGAATCAGTTGTCAACAACTTAAACTAATCAAACCACTTTATAACCTTTAATCGGAGCACATAAACATTGAATACCGGAATAGCAGAAACAAATACCGGTAAACAATAAAACTTAAGGATGAAACAAAGAATTAACACAATGCAACCATACCACATAACACCATGATTTCTACATGGAAAACCTGGTAAAGGGAAAAACCATGATGGGAAGCCTACCCATAGTCAGATAATACTTCTACAGAAAGTGTGTGATACAATAAGGGGCATGCACATGCAGGAAGGCACACTGCCTAGAGTGTACTTCTCATTACAAAGGAGTCTCACTAACTGCAGAGAGGTTATAACCACCTCAATATAATTGGACAACAATCTAGAAGAATTAACTGCCAGTGATAGCATCTACCATGCCTAATTACATTCCTGATTAAGCTCAATACTGGAGGCCTTTGACCTCTTACATAAACCCAATTAGATCACCTATGATCAACCAAATCTCCTTCGCATATGATATTTCATTCCACGACCACATCCATGATATGATCTACAATGAGATCTTACATCAATTTATACAAACCCTAAGGCCTAAACCAATTAGGTCAGCCACCTAAAAGATACTACAATAAGATCATTACATACATCCTTAGTACAATGATATGCCATGTCGGCTTTAGACCAAAACAACATTAACCAATCCACAAATCATCCTGGTAATGTATAGAGAATACATAACATGGTATCGGTCCATAACCTAGATAGGTACTCGACCTAATTTAGGTCCACCATGCTAAAGAGATGTCTCCAATCAATCGTGGCATGATCAAGGATCACCTTCTGCATCCTGAATTCCATCTAGAAGCTGCACCAACACCACTTTGACATCATGTCAAAGATTCTCAGTAAAAGCTCTTCTAGTAAAACCTTAAACCCTTACTGGTATAGGCTTACTAAAGCATATGATAGCATCCAATCATCAAGTCAATACCAACTAACCTAAACATAATCCAGAAATATCAAACCAAACATATTCCATTGATCCAAACATGTCGATAGTATCCAACTGATAGTCCCTTGTGCCGGTAACACTAGTTCTTCTACCGGTAACCAAAACCTGTATGCCAGTAACCAATCATAATAGCTAGTGTTGACATCAATGACAAAACATCAATGCAACACATAATCTATTCCTTCATATTACCAACCATCTCCCCCTTTGGCATTGATGGCAACACTATATGTTAAAAATAAATCATCTAAGTGCCAAGAAATGCCAAACATTTCTCATAGAAGATATAACAATGAAAAATTGAAAAAATCCCAGCAACTCCCCCTAAGGAGTACAGTCCAATCTAAAACTGATATGAATCTCTCTCCCATATGACATATTATGACATTATTTTTCACATATAATTGTCCCCCTTTGACATCAATGCCAAAGATATGACATAGATATAAAATCCTATGAATCTCAAAGCTGACTACTCCCCCTGAGTAGTAGCAACACTACATCAATCCAGAGCAAAGGATAAGGTTGATGATGCATATCAGACTAATGCTCTACTCCATCAGTTAAGTTTCTACCTAAGGGGTAGATATCCCTAACCTGTCTCTTAAATATTCAAATGATTCCTTAGACAATAGTTTAGTGAATATATCTGTAATCTACTCTTTAGTGTTCACATAAACTAATTTGACTTCCTTTTCTTCCACCCTTTCCTTCAAAAAGTTATATTTTATTGAAATGTGCTTAGTCTTAGAGTGAAATACTAGATTCTTAGATATGTCAATAGCTGCAGAGTTATCACAATAGATAACTACCGGTTCACCGCAATTTATCTTGATATCCTTCAACATTTGCTTCATCCACAAGACTTGAGTGAAATTAGTTGCTGTTGCAACATATTCAGCTTTTGCAGTAGCTAAAGAAATGCATGAATATTTTTTGTTGATCCATGAAACCAATTTCTTTACAAGAAAGAAAGCTCCACCAGAACTGCTCTTCCTATCATAAGTATCTCCTGCCCAATCTAAATCTATATATGCACATAAAGTGAACTTATCATCTCTAGAATACCATAAGTCATATTCTGTTGTTCCTTGCAAGTACTGAAATATCCTCTTTATTGCACATTCATGATTTTATTTAGGATTACTTTGATATCTTGAATTAATACTTACTGCATTCATAAAATCCGGTCTAGTCTGAGTTAGATATAACAAGCCACCAATCATAGACTTATACGTATATACACCTAAAAATGGTCTGAAGATAATTAATTAAATAAGCAATTATTTAATTAATCCCCCTTCCCAATTTAATTGAATTCAATAGGAAATTTGATTAAATTTCCCTTTTCATCTACTTATTAATAAATCCAAGGATTTATTTAATAGGTTCATTTCACCCCTTTAATTAATTAATTCCCTCCATCCAAAATCATTTCTTCTAAATCCCCTAATTAATTAAAACAAATCAAATTCATGAGTTGTTGAGAGTAAATGGCCTTTTCATATTATTTAAATTTTTAAATTCAAGTTCTCCTAACTTCTACCACTCCTAAACCTAACCGTTCCTAAACCTAACCCATTCTACCTACCACCATGTCCCCTTTCATCCAACATCTTCTAGAACTTTTGTGACACTTGTCACTAAGTGTTCCCTTTCATCTAACCCCTTCTAGAAGCCTCTTGACACTTGTCACCATAGAGATGACAGATGTTCCCTTTAATCCAACCCCCTTTGCCATCCTCCTCCAATTTAACCATTGATATCTTTAGATCAATCTTGACTGTTGATTCTTGCCACATCACCCCTAGCCTTGGGAAATCCTATAAATAGACCTCATTTTGGAGCAATATGGGTACCAATTTCATGTCCCAATTTCATATCATTCTTTCATATCATGTTTACATCCCATCTCATTCTCATCTTATGCATTGTTATTATAGGCATCTAGCTTATAGTTTATCAATTTTAGCAATGTTATCATGCTATTCTTGCTAAATCATGCATTTTTGTCCATCAAATCCTCCATCTAAATGTAGTCAAGTCACTGGAATATGCATAATCAGATCTGAGAGTATTTTTCATACTCGCATTTACTAGGAGGCAATAAGTTGATTAGCTATGGTTTTGTCTTTCTTTGATTTAAATCTTCTAACCATGCTTGTAATGATTTATTGAGTGCATTATGGTTGCAGGTACAGGTACACTTCATAGAGCATGACATTTTGGCACCCACTGTGGGATAGAAATCATCATTTACGGCCTCTCAAGCATCAATAAACATTCATCTTTGTTGAATCAGAATCAGAAAGTCTTATGAGTTGATTTTCCAACTTGTACGAGCTACCTTTTAGCCCCAGACGACACTTCATCCTGACTTGTACTAGGTATAATTTTGACTCATACAAGATTTTACATTGAAAACTCTTTATTCGTTCTAACTCATTCCTATGTCGTACGAGTTGATTTGGACTCTCATACTAGAGATAATCCTGTTTCTAATAACTCAATGATGAATGAATAGTACCAAACCGGTACTAAGAGGGGGGTGAATTAGTACAGACAAAAACACACTCTTAAACTAGTTTATCAGCAGACACTATGCATTGACAGACAAACAGTAACACCAGTCCTTAAATAGAGTACAACCGGCAAAACCCAGAATAACTGAGACAAGCATAAACCGGTTGACACTTATCTTCTCATACAATCAAACGATTCATTTCCATTTCACCCTTATGCATGAACAGGTAATCTACAATCAAAGATACACATATAAGCAACTAGATCAACATGATTTACCGCTTGATAGAAAACAACATAGCATCACATGAAGAAGACATCACACATGACACACATATTTTTTACGTGGAAACCCAACTAGGAAAAACCACAGTGGGGATGAATACCCACAAGCTTATTTTTAAACTCTTTAGAAGTCCACTCTGTTAGGAGCCTTGTCTGGTTAAACACTGATACAATAGGTTCTGTTAGAAATTGATCATGTTAGGGATCACCTGGTTAAGGGTTAAACCCTGTTAAAGGTTACCTTGTTAGAGGATTTGAAGAACTCAATGGTTTTGAGTCACCCTGTTAAAGGATTTATAGCAAGTTGGTTAAGGCTACCCTGTTAAGGGATTTTCCAACTGTTGAGGTGGTTAGAGATCAACAAGTATTACAATGATCTAGTAATAGCACTCAATTCCAATGCAGATCCACTTAAGCTCCTCTTCACCTTCTGCACTTCCAATTTGTAGGTATCACTTCTCTCCTCCGGTCTGGCAAGAATCACATATCCTCTTCTCTTGGATACAAACACACAACTTTTTCCAACAACCTCAGAAAGCAACACAACATCAACCTTATAGGAAAGAAGATAGGTCGGTAGCATAAACCCTAAACCCTAAACCTATTAGGTTAAGGAATTCAAACGGTTCAATCCTGACCATTGAGCATACTGCATTAAATGCAATAGTCTTGATCCAATCTCAAGACATTCTCAATCATTCATTTTCCACCGATTTCTTGGCAGCTGATAACCCATCACATGTTATCACTATTTATAGACTTCGCACATTCCTGAGGTAGATAGAAACAATCTCCTTCATGCAAGATCCTTCACATGCACAAGGCTTACGCGGCAACATGATCTGTTCTTTGTTGCCATGCTAACTCATCACACAAAGTCACCGGTTGAGCCACACATGCTTGGAGCACTTCAACCGGAAACCCTGAAGTTGAGACTACCAACCGGTAGTCATACAATACTTCCATGTGTCGGTTCCCATAACCATATGCTGGTTCACCTTGAACAAACACACCGCTTCACTTTGGCACAAATGCTGATTCATAGTGTTATACGGGTTCTCTTCTCTTCATCATATTGACATCAATGACAACACACAATGTCATTATATTCTCATATGGTTCACATAATGCAAACAATCTCCCCCTTTGGCATTGATGGAAATATACAAAGATATCTCTCCGCTTCACATCTTCTCCCCAAATTTCTGCAGATATCTTCTCTGCTTCACATCTTCTCCCCCTTTGACAACAATACCAAAGTGGAGGCACAAGCTACCCTGTTCCATTATGCTTCTCCCCCTGAGGAGTAGCATCCTTCAACACATCAATCCAAAAAAAATTTAACTATGAAATACCTGACTGATGTGGAGCATATGCTTTTAGTTTACCTCCTCAAGGGGCAACACCCCTAATTCACCTCTTAAGTACATAAATGTAGCCTTTGGGAGAGGCTTGGTGAATATGTCTACTAACTTCTCCTTACTGGAAACATGTTCCAGTGCAATCTCTTTGTTCTGAACCTTTTCCCTCAAGAAATGATACTTAAGCTCAAAGTGCTTGGTTCTAGAATGTAAAACCGGATTCTTGGAGATATTAATTGCACTAGTATTGTCACAAAATATACTTACCAGTTCAGATACAGAAACTTTGAAACCATTTAATACATGCTTCATCCAAATTGTCTGTGTGCAGTTCATGAAAGCTGTAACATACTCTGCTTGTGCTGTAGACTGAGAGATACAACTCTGTTTCTTACTCATCCATGAAACCAATCTTCCACAGAGAAAGAATGCACCACCAGTTGTTCTTTTACGGTCATCTACATTACCTGCCCAATGAGCATCTGTGTATACTTTTAAGTTGAAATCCTTTCTATATGGATACCACAATCCATAATCAACAGTTCCCTTCAGATACCTAAGAATCTTCT
This sequence comes from Cryptomeria japonica, assembly GCF_030272615.1. Taxonomy (NCBI): domain Eukaryota; kingdom Viridiplantae; phylum Streptophyta; class Pinopsida; order Cupressales; family Cupressaceae; genus Cryptomeria; species Cryptomeria japonica. The sequence continues at coordinate 907,739,834 of NC_081414.1, forward strand.
TAACTGCAACCAAGTAAGATTCTCCTGGGCTTTTCTGGAACCTTGCAGTAATGCCAACTGCATGTGCAATATCTGGTTTGCTATGCACTACATAATGCAACTTACCAATCATTGATCAGTATTCCTTCTCATCAACCAATGTTGAGTCATCCTCTTTGGATAGTTTACAACTGGTCACCATCGGTGTACCAACCGGTTTGCTATCTTCCATGCCAAAGGTCTTCAACACCTCTTTGACATACTTGGACTGAGTGATAAAGATTCCATCTTTCATCTATTGGATCTACAGTCCAATGAAGAACTTAATCTCCCCTATGAGTGACATCTCAAACTCTTTCTTCATCTCATCTGCAAACTCATGACTCATCTTGTCATCTCCACCAAAGATAATGTCATCAAAAAATACCTCACAGATGAGGGACTGATCTCCTTCAGACTTCAAGTAGATATTGCTATCTTCACTTGTTCTCTCAAATCCAATCTTCACAAGATGGGAATGCAGATGTTCATACCAAGCTCTAGGTGCCTGCTTTAGACCATATAAGGCTTTATGTAGCCTACATACCATGTCACTATCTTCAGATAGGGCAAACCCATCTGGTTGCTCTATATACACCTCCTCTTCAAGTACATTTAAGAATGTAGATTTTATATCCATTTGATATACTTTGAAACCTTTAAAAGCTACATATGCAAGAAGCATATGAACTCCTTCCAATCTAGCTACAGGAGCAAAGGTTTCTCCATAATCTTCTCCTTCTTCTTGAGCATATCCTTTGCACACCAATCTAGCTTTGTTCCTAATCACTATGCCATCCTCATTCAGCTTATTTCTGAAAACCCATTTGGTACCAATGACATTTTTATACTCTAGTCTGGGTACCAAAGACCATGTACCATTTTTCTCTATCTAGTCAAGTTCCTCTTCCATTGCCTTGATCTAGTCTTCATGTTTATGTGCCTCTTTGAATGTTTTAGGCTCAAATTCAAAGATCATACATGAGTTTTCTCTAACCTTTCTTCTTGTAAGGATTCCTGCATCCTTATCTCCTATGATCTACTTAGGATCATGATTCAGCTTAACATACCAAGGAATGGTCTTGATAGATTCCTCTTGCTTTTCTTCTTCATCCTCATTTCCATCAGTATTAGCATCTACATCTATCGGTGTAGGAACACTATTGCTGGTACTTGGTTGACTGACAACCGGTTCCCAAAAGGTTACAACCGGTTCATTTACCACTTGCTTATTGTTGGCTTCCTCAGTTTTCTCAGAGGTTTCATCAACTCTTACATTGATGCTTTCCATGATTCTCTAAGTCCTATTATTTAAATACTTGAGAGCTTTTCTCTTGGTGGAATACCCTAGGAATATTCCCTCATCACATTTCACATCAAATTTGCTCTGGTGTTCACTCCTCTTGATGTAACATTTGCTACCAAACACTCTAAAATAGCTAACCATAGGTGGCTTGCTAGTCCAATACTCATAAAGAGTTTTATCCTTACCTTTCTTAATGAGTACCCGGTTCATTGTGTAGACTCCAGTGCTCACCGCTTCTCTCCAAAAGGTGTGGGCTACCTTTCCTTGAATCAACATAGTTCTAGCTGCTTCAACTACAATCTGGTTATTCCTCTCTGCTAGGCCATTCTGCTATGGAGTCCAAGGGGTGGATAGTTTCCTCTTGATGCCATGTTCTTCACAGTACTTGTTGAATTCACCGGAAGTGAATTCCCCTCCTTGATCAGTTCTCAGGCACTTGATCCTTTTACCACTTTCCTTCTCCACTAATGCTCTGAAAGCTTTGAACTTTACAAAATCTTCAGACTTATCTTTCAAGAATGTGACCCACATAAATCTTGAGGAGTCATCAGTGAGAATCATGAAGTAACTATCACCTTGCACACTCCTAGTTTTCATAGGACCACACAAATCAGTATGCACAAGATCAAGCAAATTGTCAACAGTGAAAGATTTACCTTTAAAGGTTGAGGAAGACATTTTCCCCAATTGACACTCTCTGCACAAGGTATTATCTGGTTTTCTTAGAATCGGCAACCCTCTAACTGCCTTGATCTTACTAGCCTTCACAATGTTATCAAAGTTTACATGGTAGAGTCTCCTATGCCATATCCAGCTATCATCAAATTTAGCCATAAGACATGTACTTATATTTGCATTCAGCTGAAATAGGTTACCTTTGGTCTGCATGCCGGTGGCCACCAATTCACCATTCTTTCCTTTGATTCTGCACACTCCATTCTTGAATTCAAAAGTGAGACCATTGTCATTCAGCTAGGCAACACCAGAAGGTTGTGTCTGAGACCATCAACCCAATACACATTGTCAACACTACTTTTTCCATTCAGAGAGATGGACCCTCTGCCTTTGACCATACATGGTGCATCATTACCAAAGCGAACCACACCACCATCATATTCTTCCAAGGATAGAAACTTGCTCTGATCACCAGTCATATGGTGAGAACAGCCACTATCAATGATCCACTTATTGGAATTATCAAACTGGGAGACAAGAGCCTTCTTGTCTAAAACATCTTCCTTGACAACAAAAAACACAATATCTTCATTTTCTTCATCTTCTGATTCCTCATCTGTGACACCTTCATCAACTACCACAAAACAGTTTCTCCGGTTTCCTCCTTTGAATTTCTTGAACCTTTCGGATTTGTCCTTGTCATCACCATTAGGACAGTTTACAGCAATATGTCCTATCCGGTTGCAAGAAAAGCATTTCAAAGGGAGCTTACCTCTGTATTTTCTGGTTCCTTTTGGGAGTTTCCTGGCAAGAAGAGCTTCAAATGCCATCAGAATCTCCTCATCATCCATTTCTCTGCTTTGTCTTGGTTCACCACTAGTGCTAGCTTCTTTTCCTTTTCTGGATGGTACAACAGAAGCTTTAAAAGTTGATTCAATCTTTTGAACACTGCCATCAAAACTATTTAGCTCATAGGCTATCAACTTTGCAATGATGGAGTCTAGGGATACCTTAGTCTTGTCTATTGATCTCAGCTCCTGAATAGCAGCAACCCTTATTGCATAGACTAGTAATAAGGATCTCAGGACTTTGCTTACCACAGTGGAATCTTCGATTTTACCACCTGCACTCTTGATATCTCCAATAATTGTTTTGATTCTTATTCCATAGTGTTGAATGGTCTCACCTTCAACCATCTGCATGTCTTCAAAATTCCCTCTGAGGCTTTCTTATTTAGCTAATTTTACATGCTCATCACCACCATAGATATTTTCAAGAGTATCCCATACCTCTTTGGGATTTACCTTATCTTGGACATCAATAAACTCAATGTCAGATAAACTACCAATTAGGGCTTCCATGACTTGCCCATTCTCTTGCATCTCTCTCTTTTGGTCATCAGTGAGAGTATCGGTAGGGGCAACATAGGCATTCTCAACATAGCTCCAGTGTTGAGCACCCATTCTTCTGATGTATATCTTCATTCTATCTTTCCATATACTAAAATTTTCTCTGTTAAACTTTGGACCTTCCCTCTTCATCATTAGATTGGGATCTTTACCTCAAGCGGTTAAGCTTATAACACGGAGGACCTAGAGGATGCTCTGATACCAATTGATAACTCAATGATGAATGAATAGTACCAAACCGGTACTAAGGGGGGGGGTGAATCAGTACAGACAAAAACACACTCTTAAACCGGTTTGTCAGCAGACACTGTGCATTGATAGACAAACGGTAACATTGGTCCTTAAACAGAGTACAACCAACAAAACCCAAAATAACTGAGACAAGCATAAACCGGTTGACACTTATCTTCTCATACAATCTAACACTTCATTTCCATTTCACCCTTATGCATGATCAAGTAATCTACCATCAAAGATATACATATAAGCAACTAGATCAACATGATTCACCACTTGACAGAAAACAACATAGCATCACATGAAGAAAACATCACATGACACACATATTTTTCACATGGAAACCCAACTGGGAAAAACCACGGTGGGGATGAATACCCACAAGCTTGTTTTTGAACTCTTTAGAAGTCCACTCTGTTAGGAACCTTGTCCAGTTAAAGACTGATACAATAGGTTCTGTTTAGGAACCGATCCTGTTAGGGATCACCCGATTAAGGGATGGCTAGAATACTCGGTTAAGGGTTAAACCCTGTTAAAGGTTACCTTGTTAGAGGATTTCAAGAACTCAATGGTTTTGAGTCACCCTGTTAAAGGATTTAGAGCAAGTCGGTTAAGGCTACACTATTAAGAGATTTTTCAACTGTTGAGGTGGTTAGAGATCAATAGGTATTACAATGAACTCGTAATAACACTCAATGCCAATGCAAATCCACTTAAGCTCCTCTTCACCTTCTGCACTTCCACTCTGTAGGTGTCACTTCTCTCCTCTGGTTTGGCAAGAATCACGTATCCTCTTCTCTTGGATACACACACACAACTTTTACCAACAACCTCAGAAAGAAACACAACATTGACCTTATAGGAAAGCAGATAGGTCGGTAGCATAAACCCTAAACCCTAAACCTGTTAGGTTAAGGAATTCAAACGGTTCAATCCTGACCATTGAGCATACTGCATTAAATGCAATAGTCTTGATCCAATCTCAAGACGTTCTCCATAGTTCATTTTCCACCAATTTCTTGGCGGCTGATAACCCATCACATGTTATCACCATTTACAGACTTCTCACATTCCTGAGGTAGATAAGAACAATCTCCTTCATGCAAGATCCTTCACATGCACAAGGCTTACATGGCAACATGATCTGTTCTTCATTACCATGCTAACTCATCACACAAAGTCACCGGTTGAGCCACACAGGCTTGAAGCACTTCAACCAGAAACCCTGAAGTTGAGACTACCAACTGGTAGTCATACAACTCTTCCATGTGTCAGTTCCCATAACCATATGCTGGTTCACCTTGAACAAACACACCTCTTCACTTTGGCACAAATGCTGGTTCATAGTGTTATACCGGTTCTCTCTTCGTCATATTGACATCAATTACAACACACAATGTCATTATATTCTCATACGGTTCACATAATGCCAACAGTTTTGTATGAATTTTTGGCTTCAAAATCTTATGTCGTACGAGTCTTCTTTTATTCCTATGTGAAATCTAAATTTGTGTCATACTAACTGATAAATCATGTCGTATGAGTTTCTGCATCTCTGTGTTTTTCCATAAACTGCAAATTAGAATTTTCAAATTTGCCTATACGGTGGTAATTTGCATTTTTGAAGGCCTTCTGGTCATTTTTAGCCCTTGAAAGCATAGGCTATATCAAAATCTCATCTACAAATCTCGAAGACCATTCCAACGAGTTAAACGATTCATAATTTCGAGTCCCGAGTAGAAAGTTATGCCTATTTGAAGTTAGGCTAAAATTTCATATAGTTTTTTTTTAAAATTTCATAGTTTGGATCACTAATGCTAATCTTGTTATGTCTATGAGATGTTTGTAGCTTAACTCTTTTTTGCAGGATGCTTGTCAAAGACAAATTCAAAACACAATCATGACTACTAATGGATCTATTTTGTAGGTTGCCTAAGGATTCAGCAAAAACTTTGTGTATTCTTTAAGATTTTTAGGCACACTTCAATTTGGGCTAAAAGATGAACTATCATGTCTTATGTGTCTTTGATGATAGGTGAGTATGCTCTTACCTTTCTTAGGTGATCAGAAAGCTAGATTCATCTTTTGCTTTCATTAGTGCATCTCTTTAGCAGGCCTGCCCTCCCGAGGAGTTATTAACTCTTAGCCATTAAGGCCGGTGAGAGGGGAACAACCTAAGTGGGAATGGCTAACGCCAAGTAATCCAACCCACTATAAAATAAATGTGTTTTTGATGAAAATCAATGTAACAGCAGTGATCAGGAATATCTCTCCTCCGTACCTTTAGGTATATCAAACCTTGGTTTTCAAGGCTGGGAGACCTCTTAATTGAGTTTATACCCCTACGTGCTGAACGGATCCCTTACTAGTACCCATTAAAATAGAAGCTACCTGGTTCACCTCTGAAAGGGTGATAATATTTGTGCAAGAGAGATAGTAACTCTCCCAAGACACTTTCCATATCGTGCCCCCATTAGCGTTCAGAGTCAGATAATACAGCGTTGAGAATCCATTGCGTGAGACTCAGCGGTCATATTCTGATTAGCTATTGGGTGTGTACCTAAGTCAGCAAGCAAAGGTTTTCATTCTCAGCCAACTTCCTTAGGGTTTAGCTTGATTGAGAGTCACTTATCATATCATGTGTTTGTTGTGTATTCATCCCTAAATTGAAAAATTAGACACTTAAAACTAGAAAACCAAAGCAAAATATCAAAATTCAGTGATCAAAAACTCAAACAAACAAATACTTTTTACACCAGTTAAAATACTTGTTGTACGAGTCAAGATATTCTGTCGTACTGCTTGATCTTTTGTCATACAAGTCAAGGTTCTATGTCGTACGAAACACTGCTTTACACATGAAGTCACTAGTCTGTCATTCTATTTTGTATCTCTTGTCATTCTATGCTGCATAATCTGTCATACAAAACTCTGCATTTGTCAATCCAAAACGGTCTTACATGCCTATTTAAGATTTATCATTTATGCCTGATCAATTTGCAGTAAGCAGAAGCACCTGTTATCTGTCAATCTATGCTTATATTGTCTTCTTGGTTTGCTTGGTCAAGTTATCATTCATCAAAATCAGACTCTAGAACATATACACCTCAAGATTTTTCAAGTGTTCACCCCCAACAAGTTCAAGATCTAAACATCTCAAAGTGCATTATCACCCTCTTTGGTAAACTGATCACTCAAACATAGTTTCTCATCAGGATCAATCATTCTTTATCATGAAACTGAAATGTTTGGTTAGGATAACCTTGTCCCACATCATAGGATATATTGTTCCTACTAGACTTGGTTCTTATCAAATCACCATCATTGCACTCCTAAACCAAAGATCGAAAAACTTGCAAGCCTTTAAACACTTGAATCCTCTTTTAGTGTCATATCACTCTATTGCCTTGACATTGACCATTGATCACTTACCAAAACAACCTTTAGACAATCAAACCCTTGAAACGGAAATAGAAACATTTGAAATAGTTGAAGATCATATCAACATGACATACCAAAGAAAAACACAAGAAGAAAACATGACAAGCCAACATATCAGAGCAATCAAACAAGTTCAAAATCAAAATCCAACTATGTTAAAACCTCACAATGATTTAAATACATCTCAGAAGAAAGGTGGCTCTTTTATGCACCTCTTAAAGAGATCCCTAAAGGATTTGGCTATAGAAGATCAAAATTGTGCACCCATGTCTAATAATGATCCATCCATCCATAAGCAAATTTACTCTCCAAAGGCATCTATTCCTACACCTCCTGAAAGCTTGCAAGAACCTTCCATAGCATCCAGAGCTGAAGTTCCCTAAGGGATATCCAAAATTGCCATCAAACCTATTTTAGAGGATCCTATTCAAAGTTCATCTCCTTCATATCCAATCACTAATTCATTACAACATCCCCATAGTGCTTCCTTGCAAATTGAAGTCCTCATTCATAGAACGCTTGTTAAACATGTCCTAATAGATGGGGGAGTTGGCTTGAACATTTGCTCTTTGAGTCTTGTCCATGCTCTAGGATATTCAGAAGATGCAGCTGGTCCCCAGACAAGGATAAAAATCAAAGCATTTAGTGAAGAAGAGCATTCCTCTAAAGGAATTGTGATACTACCAATCAGAGTGGGACCTCTACAAAAAGACACAACATGCCAAGTTCTAGACTTGGACCTACCATACAACATACTCTTGGGGAGACCATGGATATAGGAAATACAGGCTATTACATCAACATGTGATCAGTGCTTAAAATTTCCATACAATGGACAAGAAATCACAATATCAACAGACTTAAATCCATTGCAGTGTTGTAGTAATCTGGAATCAACTCAAGAGACCATAATTGCACATAACAAAGAGGCAGCATCTTCAAGCACACAATCCAAGGAACAATCATTTGCATCAATTTTGTCAAACATGGAAGAACAAATGTAGCTAAAAGATTGGGGAAACGGAGAATATTTTCTATCATGGAAAAACAAACAAGAGCAACTTCAAATTGAGAGGGATGAAGAAGCAAATGTAGAAGTCGGTGTAGTTCACATGTATGAAGAACAAACATTAGGAACTAGCCTACTTGAATCAGAAGCACATTCGACTGACATGGACTTAACCAAGGACGATCGGGATTTTCTTATACGAGGTCATTCTAATAGAGTATCGTTCTAGACATGGAAATACATACTGACATCTCTATCATGACCCCAAATATCTTTGAAACTATTCAACCTGAAGATCCTTTATCCTTAAGCTATCCTAAACCTATGGACTTGGAAAATGAAGAACATACTGACATTGATACCTTACCTAATGACCATGCCATATCCTTATATCTTGATGAAATCAAACCTGCAACAACTTTCACCAGGGATTCCACTAACGTATCTTTGAGTCAAGTGGGTGTTAAATCTCCTAGTTGCAAAAGTGAAAATCAAGAAAACAATATCAGATCTAATGCTGAAAACCATTTACTGGCAACATTAGACCGAGAAGAAGTAAAAACAAAGGATGCATCTAATGGTGAAAACCTCCTAGAGGTGCCGAAAGATGGTAGATTTGACACCTTACCTGTGTACTATCAAGAGAAGTCATCTATCCTAATAGAACCAGCAAAGACAACTATCATTGATACAACTGATCTACATACGGCAACAATCTCTCTACCAGAACTAGCAAGGCAGAAATATTGGAAACCATTCAAAAGATGGCAAATCAACTTTATATGTTCATATACAGACGTTCCAGGGTTCGATCCATATCTTAAAATACATCACCTGAATATCAGTCCAGGAGCAAACATCAATAATGGAACACAACATGGATCAGGAGAAAACATCAATAATGGAACACAACATGGATCAAGAGAAAGCATCAATAGAAGAACACAACATAAATCAGGAGCAGACATTCTATTTATCAAAATGGCAGTAGAATGGAACATTAAACAACTTCAGGTCTTTGGAGACTCTCAGCTTGTCATTAATCAAATCAATGATTACTATCAAACAAAAGATGACAAACTCATGCCTTACAAAAAGATAGTGGATGATATCAAGAAGTACTTTGTAGAAATAACTTTTGAATAGATCCCCAGAAATGACAACAAAGCAGCAGACGCCATGGCTACACTTGCTTCTCTATTGCAGACATGGGAAAATCAAGAGCATTATGAATTCCTGGTTGAAGAGTTGTTTCATCCCGCCTTTAATTATCTTGATTCCCAAACCATCTGTCAACTTATTGGACATGATTCCTCTCGCTATGGCCAAAATTACACATAGCTGAAAGATAACATCTTACCTCCTGATTTATCGAAAATCCAAAAGAGAAACTTTATTCGCCAATCCTCTCATTTTACTCTCGTCGTAGATACCCTGTATAAACGAGGTCTAGATGGTACTCTCTTACGATGTCTTGAACAAGAAGAATATGAGAAGGCTTTATATGAAGTCCATAATGACATTTGTCGCACTCATTCAAGTGGTCTTACCCTTTCAAAAAAATTCATATGCTTGGGCTATTATTGGCCGACTATGGAACGAGATTCTTTTAAGATAGCAAGAACATGCAAACAATGTCAAATCCATGGGAACTTGATCCATGCACCAGCACAAGAACTACATGCTTTAGCAACATCTTGGCCTTTTTGCCAATGGGGACTTGATCTAGTAGGAAAGATAAATCCTTCCTCATCTAATGGACACAAATTCATCCTGGTAGCTACTGAATATTTCACAAAATGGATTGAAGCGGTACCTCTCATAAACATCACAGGAAAACAAATTGCTGCATTTATCTTGAACTATATCATCTGTCGCTATGGAATACCAATGACCATTATCACTGATAATGGGCGACCATTCAAGAATCAAGATGTACAAGAGCTATGCGAGAAGTTCAAAATCCAACACGGATTCTCCACACCATATTACCCATAGGGAAATGGGCAAGCAGAAGCATCTAATAAAACTATTCTGAAAATTCTCAAAAAGACAATGAACGATGCTGGGAAAGACTAGCATATTGAACTAAACCCTACTCTCTGGGCCTACTGCACCAGTATCCGCACACCGATAGGTGCCACATCTTTCTCTCTTGTATATGGATCAGAAGCCATATTGAAAATCGAAGTAGAGATACCTTCTCTACGTGTATCACTAAAAGGTCTCATCCCAAATGAAGAACAAAGAGTATCTAGACTACAAGAGTTAGAACTGATCCATGAACAAAGACAAAATGCCTTTGATCATCTAAAGGTATATCAGCAAAGAATGTGTCGGAGCTATAATCACAAGGTTAAACCACAAATCTTTCAAGTTGGAGAACTAGTGCTAAAGGAAAATCCGCGCAACCAGGCAGATCGAGAAAAGAAAGGAAAATTTGAACCAAATTGGTTAGGTCTATTTGTGGTCACAATAGTATTTGGACCAGAAGCATATCAGCTATCAACACAGAATGAAGATCAACTCGAAGAACCCACCAATAGTATGCACCTAAAGAAATTCTATGTCTGAAAAATCAAAAAAATCAAAAACAGTGAAAAAGCAGAAAAAATAAAAAAAAGTGAAAAATCAGAAAAATCAAAAATAGTGAAAAATCAGAAAAATAAAAAACAGTAGAAAAATCAGAAACATCAAAAACATTGAAAAAGCAAAAAAAATCCAAAAAAATCAAATATCAAAAAAAGTGCAATAAAAGCAGATGGTGAAAACCTGGCAAACAGGCGCTATCTGTCAGCTATCTCTTCCATCTATTAGTTCATGTATCTTTCCGCTTGCATTCATTTTCCATCAGCACTAACCATCATAAGCATTTGTACATAGGCGGACATCCCAGGTGGCTTCTTACCATGGTTTGGATCATTGGATATATCATAATGACTTTGTTTCTAGGCTTGGGGTAAAATCCTACACTTAGCTGGGGGCAAAAACTCTTGATCAATTTTGAGCTTAATCAAATAGATAGAACAAATAGTTAGACAACTCTTAACAAGCGAAAGCTGAGACATATCCAACATTGAACACAAGATCAAACTATCAACTATCAAGCTATCATGAAATCAATAGAAACAAATCACACACTTTTTAGTGGATAATATATTTTTGGATAATGATTTTAACATGATTGTTCAACTTTTCTATAATTGTTTTTCGCTATCATGATTTCTGAGTGACTCCAGGATGTCCTTGACTAGACGAACAAGGAAGAAACATGATATTTTTCTTGTCTACTATCTGAAAATTAATCATTAATATGTGCAAATTTATCTCGAGACATGATCATCAGAATATCATTGAAGACATTTCCGATTTGTGTATTGAAATGATTAATACTGCTTGTTTTATGCAAACAACACTCAGGTCATCATGGTTCAATTATACCTCGATGCTTGTGTTAACTTGCTATATCAAAATCTAGGAAAGTAATGCTTAGGTCATCATGGTTTAATTATACCATCGATGTTTGCACTCACTTCCCACATTTCAAAAGCTCAATGATGACAAAATGCAAAATAATCTAGTGACTGGTCTGGTCATAGCTGTGCATCCATTGCATTTCATTCTTGCATGGGATCTTACAAGCTCCTTTTATCCAAGGCTAAATCTATCATAGGAATCATCAAAGTATCATCACAAGTGTATACACAATTAGAATGACGACTCATATCTCTCATGATATTATTGACCTAGCAAAAATCTTACGCTATCTCCCTCAATAGAATCAACAATCAGCATATCCAAATATTTCAGCAACTTGATATCAACAAACTGTCAATTCTTTATCTAATCAACCTTATCAGATCAAATCAACCAATCAAACCTAATTGATTCTATCATGTCTTATACAGGATGAATCCTTCCTGAAACTAGACGATCTGATTCTGATTCATGTCTTATACAAGATGTATCCTTCCTAAAACCAGACATTCTAATCATGTCTTATATAGGATGAATCCTTCCTGAAACCAGACGCTTTGATCATCGTTGTCTTATACAAAATGAATCCTTCCTGAAACCAGACTGAATCTAATCAATCAATATTTTTCAATCTTATCAATCTAAGCAATCAAGCTAATCAAAGAACTCGTACTTTCATCAAACACAGTTGCAGAAATCAAATCAAATCTATCGAGATATCAATCTCGCAAAAACTCCAAAGATCAATTATCTCAATTGATGTCCCGAGGGGGCATCATCATACTGGAATTTAACAATCAAGAGCTGGGGCATCCTATCAAATCAATACCATCATCAAAATAAGATTATTCTTTGCATCAACGCGTCATCACACCTCGCTTCAAAGAGGGGCAAAATGTATACACCTGAAAAATGGTCTGAAGATAATTAATTAAATAAGAAACTATTTAATTTATCCCCCTTCCCAATTTAATTGAATTCAGTAGGCAATTTGATTAAATTTCCCTTTTCATCTACTTATTAATAAATCTAATGATTTATTTAATAGGTTCATTTCACCCCTTTAATTAATTAATTCCCTCCATCCAAAATCATTTCTTCTAAATCCCCTAATTAATTAAAACAAATCAAATTCATGAGTTGTTGAGATTAATTAGCCTTTTCATATTATTTGAATGTCTAAATTCAAATTCTCCTAACTTTTACCACTCCTAAACCTAACCATTCCTAAACCTAACCCATTCTACCTACCACCATGTCCCTTTTCATCCAACATCTTCTAGAACCTTTGTGACACTTGTCACTAAGTGTTCCCTTTCATCTAACCCCTTCTAGAAGCCTCTTGACACTTGTCACCATAGAGATGACAGATGTTCCCTTTAATCCAACCCCCTTTGCCATCCTCCTCCAATTTAACCATTGATATCTTCAGATCAATCTTGACCATTGATTCTTGCCACATCACCCCTAGCCTTGGGAAATCCTATAAATAGACCTCATTTTGGAGAAATATGGGTACCAATTTCATGTCCCAATTTCATGTCCCAATTTCATATCCCAATTTCATATCATTCTTGCATATCATTCTTGCATATCATGTTTGCATCCCATCTCATTCTCATCTTATGCATTGTTATTATAGGCATCTAGCTTATAGTTTATCAGTTTTAGCAATGTTATCATGCTTAATTTTAGCTTAAACCTTAGCTTAATCATGCTAGATAAATCATTCATGTAGCTTAATCATGATATTCTTGCTATATCATGCATTTTCATCCATGAAATCCTCCATCTAAGTGTAGTCAAGTCGCTGGAATATGCATAATCAGATCTGAGAGCATTTTTCATACTCACATTTACTAGGAGGCAATAAGTTGATTAGCTATGGTTTTTTCTTTCTTTGATTTAAATCTTCTAACCATACTTGTAATGATTTAATGAGTGCATTATGGTTGCAGGTACAGGTACGCTTCACAGAGCACGACAATGCCTTGTTGACATTACCGGTCCAGATGTGTCTTTGATAGATAATTTCTCACTTGTCACCATAGGAGTACTTACTAGTTTGGAATTATCCATACCAAACTTCTTCAATAATTCCCTTAGATACTTATTTTGATAGATAAAAATTCCTTTGTCAATTTGAGTAATCTGTAAACCTGAGAAAAATCTCTTCTCACTAATCATAGACATTTCAAATCATCTTTCATATTATTAGAGAATTTAATACACAATTAATCTTCACCTCCAAAAATGATATCATCAACAAATACTTCAATAATCAAAATATCATCATCAATGATCATGTAATATAAATTACTGCCAGCACTGCCTTTAGTAAAACCAAGCTTCAAAATATATTTATCCAACCTTGCATACCAAGCTCTAGGAGCTTGTTTCAATCCATATAATGCTTTCCTTAACCTGCAAACCATATCTTTGTCATCTGTCAGTGAAAATACATCAAGCTTCTTAATGTATACTTCTTCCTCAAGTTCACCATTCAAAAATGCACACTTAACATCCATTTGATAGACCTTATAGTTTTTGTATGCTTCATAGGCAAGAAATAGTCTAACAACTTCAATTCTAGCTACTTGTGCAAATGTCTCACCATAATCAATTCCTTCCATTTGAGAATATCCTTTACAAACTAGTCTAGCCTTGTTTCTTACAACTTGACCATCCTCATTTATTTTATTTCTAAAAACCCATTTATTTCCAATAACATCCTTATTTTTAGGTCAGGGAACTAAAGTCCAAGTCTTATTCTTCTCTATCTAATCTAATTCATCTTCCATAGCCTTTAACCAATGTTTATCTTTACAAGCTTCAATAGGAGATGTCGGTTCAATTTGAGAAATAAGACATAGCTCTTCATTTTCCAATCTTCTTGTCACAACTCCCTTGTTCCTATCACCAATGATTTGATCTTTAGAATGATTTAACCTTACATACCTTGGTATCTTCTGAACTTCAAGTTCACTATTCTGATCATCAGTCACAGTTGAATTTTTTGATTGTACTGGTGTAATTGTCTCAGTGTCTTGTACCAGTTGAGGCATTTTCGGTTTAGTTATGATCATTTCCACTGTCAGTTCTCTATCATATGATATAGATTGATCTCTGTATTGCTCATCTACTCTCACATTTGTGCTCTCCACAATTTTCTGCAATATTTTGTTATAACATCTATATGCTTTTCTCTGAATTGAATATCCAAGAAATATCCCTTCATCACATCTAGGATCAAACTTCCTAATTGAATCATCACTTTTGATATAACATTTACTTCCAAAAATTCTGAAATATTTAACAGTAGGTATATGTCCAAACCATAATTCATAAGGAGTCCTACTGGTTTCACCTTTGATATGAACTCTATTAAATGTGTAGACTATTGTACTCGCTGCTTCTCTCATGTAGATGTGAGACAATTTGGCTTCCATCATCATGGTTCTTGTTGCATCCAAAATGGTTCTATTCTTCCTTTCCACTACTCCATTCTGCTAAGGAGTCCAGGTGCAGATAATTATCTCCTAATTCCATTTATGTCACAAAAGTTGTTAAATTCATGAGATTTGAACTCACCGCCTTGATCTAATCTTAGACATTTAATTTTCAATCCAGTTTCTATTTCTACCTTTGCTTTGAAGATCTTGAATTTCTCAAAAACTTTAGACTTCACCCTTAGAAAAGTCACCCACATCATTCTAGAATAATCATCAATTATTAGCATGAAGTACCTATCACCTTTAAAGCTTCTGGTCCTTGCCAGACCACAGAAGTCAGTATGAATCAAATCAAGCACATCATTAGATTTATCATGTATTCTCTTAAAAGAAGTTCTAACTTTCTTTCCCAATTGACATTCCTTACATACCAGATTATGAGGTTTAATAATCTTAGGTATATCTCTAATTTCCTTTGTTGAATTGATCTTAATAATACAATCAAAATTAACATGACATGACTTCTTATGCCATAACCAACTCTCATCAATATGAGCAATCAAACATGTCTTATTACCAATGTTCAAGTGAAAGATATTACCTCCAGTTTGAGTACCGGTTGCAATCTCCAAACCAGTTTTGTTAATGATTTTGCATTTTCTATCTTTGAAATGAAGTTGGAATGCCTTATCCACCAATTGACCAACACTTAAAAGATTATGATTTAAACCTTCTACATAATAGACATTATCAGCATTATGCTTTCCATCCAGAGAAATAATACCTCTACCTTTGATCATACATGCTTTGTAATCCCCAAATCTGACTTGACCACCATTGTATCTTGCAGGGACAAAAATTTTCTTTTATCTTCAGTCATATGATGTGAGCATCTACTATCAATTACCCATTCATCTTTGTCTTCAACTTTTACTGCCAAGGCCTTTTATTCATTCTTGATAGCTGGTTCTGGTTCATCTTCCTTTAAAGCATAGAACACCCATTCCTTTCCATTGATGTTTCATCCTCTGAGGCATCACTTACTCCTTCCTCATCCGCTATGTAGCATAGTTTGTTTTTTTTGAATCTATATTTGTTCTGATTAGGCTTAAATGATTTCTTAACTCTTTCTTCAAATCTTGCATTCCTTTTAGGACATCTAGATGAAAAATGATCAATCTTATTACATGCAAAATATTTAAAAGGTGCTTTTCCTTCATACTTTCCTCCTGTTGATCCATTAGGTACTCTTCTAGCAAATAAGGCTTCAAGTTGCTCAAATTCTTCATCCTCTTTCCTCATATCTTCCAATTATTTTGCATATAGGGCTTTCCAATCACTTTTGTCAGTAGATGATGATGCATGAAATGTAGGTTCAGACTTTGCAACTCCAGAGGGTCCAAATTCTTCAAGCTCAAAAGTAGATAGTTTACCAATCAAAATGTCTTTGTTAACTAAAGTGTTTGCCATTATTCTCAACTCATTAATTGCAATTGCCTTTATCTTGTAATTCGGTGGTAGGGCTCTCAAAAATTAAGAAACTATTTCATCTTCACTCATAGATTTTCCACAACATTGAATTCCCATGACAATCTCATTTACTCTTTCCATAAATGTAGCAATCCTTTCATTATCTTCCATCTTCAAGTTCTCATATCTTACCCAATAACCATCAAGTTTAGCAATTTTGATAGTAGGGTCACCTTCATTTAGATTTTGCAATTCATCCCACATAACCTTTGCAAATGATTTATCAGTCAATCCTATAATTTGTTGATCAGTGAGTGTACACAGAAGGGCTTCTCTAGCTCTGCAATCATTTTAAATATCTTTGTCCAAGTCCGCAAGAGCAGGATTGCCAGATGCCGGATCATAAGGTGTATATCCTTTCTCAGTGATCTCCCAAATATCCTTGCCAAGACATCTAAGATGAGTCTCCATTTGGATTTTTCATATCCCATAGTTTGTTCCATCAAGATTAGAGATTTTTCTTCTGAAAATAGTTATCAGTGGATTTGAAGTATTAGTTGCAATAGGATCTACCTCAAGAGGTTAAGCTTCTACAAAAGAGGACCAAAGATCTGATACCAATTGTTAGAATAATCGGTGGACAATTGAGAGGGGGTGGCTGAATCAATTGTCAACAAAATATATTAATCAAACTAGTTTATAACCTTTAACTGGAACACATAAACATTGAATACCGGAATAGCAAAGACAAATATCGGTAAGCAAAAAAACTTAAGAATGAAATAGAGAAATAACACAATGCAACCATACCACATAACACCATGATTTGTATGTGGAAAACCTAGTAAAGGGAAAAACCACGGTGGGAAGCCTACCCATAGTCAGATAATACTTCTGTAGAAAGTATGTGATACAATAAGGGGCCTGCACATGCAGGATGGCACACTGCCTAGAGCATAATTCTCATTACAAAGGAGTCTCACTGACTACCAAGAGGTTACAACCACTTCAATATAATTGGACAACAATCTAGAAGAATGAGCTGCCAATGATAGCATCTACCATGCATGATTACAGTCACAGTTAAACTGAATACCAAAGGCCTTTGACCTCTTACATAAACCCAATTCGATCACCTATGATCGACCAAACCTCCTTCGCATATGATATTTCATTCCACGACCACAACCATGACATAATCTACAATGAAATCTTACATGACTTTATACAAACCCTAAGGCCTAAATCAATTAGGTTGGCCACCTAAAAGATATTACAGTAAGATCATTACATACATTCATATTACAATGATATGCCATGTCGTCTTTAGATGAAAACAACATTAACCAATCCATAAATCATCCTTGTAACGTGTAGAGAACACATAACATGGTACCGGTCCATAACCTAGATAGGTACTAGACCTAATTTGGGTCCACCATGCCAAATAGATGTCTCCAATCAGTCAAGGCATGATCAAGGATCACCTTCTGCATCCTGAATTTCATCTAGAAGTCACACCAACACCACGTATGCATCCTGTCAAAGATTCTTAGTAAAAGCTCTGCCAGTAAAACCTTAAACCCTTACCAGTGTAGGCATACTAGACTGTATGATAGCATTTGATCATCAAGTCAATACCAATTGACCAAAACATACTCTAGAAACATCAAACCAAACATATTGCATTGATCAAAACATGTCTATAGTATCCAACTGATAGTTCCTTCTATCGGTAACACTAGTTCTTCTACCAGTAATCAAAACCTGTCTATCGATAACCAGTCATAATAACCAGTGTTGAAATCAATGACAAAACATAAATGCAACACATAATCAATTTCTTAGTATTGCCAACAAATCCTTCTCCTCTTATGTTGATGTGATTTAGGTAGCATTCTACCTCTTCATCACAAACAAGAGCTCAAACACCTTGCCCATCCTGCTTGTACACTAGTCATTAGCTTGTCGATTGGCAACTATACATTGTCAACACAACACTTACCAGTTGAAATCCTTTCCTTAGCAGTGATAGACTATACTGGTAACCTGTCAATTTCACCCACACAAGTCAAACACTAACTTGTGTACTAGTGACTCTAGTGGTCATTCAGCTAAATGACATTCTCTTCCTTACATTACCGGTGTTCTGCAACACAAGGTGATATCAAAGATATCTCATCCTATACTCATCCATGATAGTGTTGCACATACATCTCTTATATCGGTAGGTATCCTATACCAGTTGACATCAATGACAACACAATGCCAACAATCTCCCCCTTTGGCATTGATGTCAACACATGTAGTATCTGGCATGCTACATAACCATTCTCATCCTTTGTGTGATCCAACTCTCCCCCTTTATATAATCCATGGATTTACACACATGTAGTATGCGATATACTACACAATCTTTCTCCCCCTTTGACAATAATAGAAAAGGGCACTATCAAGGTATCATTCCTCCTAGTATTTATCGGTCACTGATAGAATTCTTTCTCCTCCTTTATCTTCATCAGATGCATCTCCCCCTTTGATACCACTTGTTACATCTTCTCAAGTCACAATACTTGAGATGAAGAACTCAACCCTCAACTAACACCAAATCAGCATTCAAATCTGATACTATTTGTTAAGGTACTCAATTCTAGAGGGATGTGTCAGTGAATACAACTCACCTGCCGGTCAAACTGCATCACCTTCCATTCAATCCCAAATTACTTTAGAATCAAATGTGATTGTACTATGAATACAACCAACCAAAACACAAGTAGATACCCTTAACCATAAAATTCTCCTCGGTATTCCTACAAAAAATTTCATCATAAGTTCAAGCATGACATCTCAGCATTATAAGCACTTGAACTCCCCCTGAGTCATACATATCATGTCCTCATCTCCGGTCAGGTCCAATAACAAGGCTCCAAGCATCTCCATATATCGATTAAGCTGTGCAAATGTGTTCATCTGATGATCTTCTAGTTCCATTATTTTACCACAACCTATGACATGATCTTGGATGTACACAAAGCCATAAAATATCATCATCAAGTCATAAATCAAACTAGTTAGCCCAAAATCATGCATGCCTGCATGGTGGGGTTCACCTAGGTTGCTAACACTTCACCTAGTTGGTGTTGCTCAATTCCACCAACTCTTCAGGCCTAGTTGCACTCTAGACCTATAAGTCCTTCTCAATCTCTTCTAGGGCTTGCTTCTTATCCATTTCAAGGTGTTTGCTTCAAGTGTTTTGGCTAGGAACCCTACCAATTCACAATGCTTCCCATGTGCTCATTATGGCTGCCTTGGCTTCAACTTGTCAAATTGACCTCCTACTGTTGTGAGTTTATGCAGAGGTGTGGAGGTGGCTTCTAACATATTTTTAATATCTTTTGGGTCCATTTGAGGTTTGCAATCATTTCCCTCCTTACTGATTTCACCATTTTGCCCAGAAAAGGGCTACAAGGAATTAACCCTATTAGGCCTCCAAAATCTAGTTTTCTAGGGCTTGAGAGAAAATGGTCCAAAAGACCCCTCAATAAGTTTGGATTTTCTTCAATGAATCATCTAACCTTAAGTGATTTTTGTGGTTTTGGCTCCTTACTCCACTGTACAATTCCCTAACCCAAAAATGAGGGTTTTTAAGTGTTTCTAGGCCTTCTAACTGGCAGTGACTGGTCAAGTTGGTGTTTGGGAAACAAATGACTTTGTCAAGGCTTCCCCTTGCACTTTCAACTCTTTACTAACTTCATGGACCCCTTCAAAATGTTAGATGGTGGTTTGGCATTCACCCCTGCACTTTGCACATCAATTTCACCCTATCTCCTCTAGCTGGGTTGCTCCTGGACTCGCCTAGAATAAGGTGACAGTCATATTAAATGTCATCTCTAGCACTTGTCCCTACATATGTACACTATAAAATTAGTTTCCCTTCATGTCCCAATAGGCCATGATGGTAGCACATGTGGAATTCATGGGGCAACCATTTACATAAAACTTCTATATACAAGCCCAAACCGGTTGTTTGCAAACCAAAACAAGAAAACACTAATACAAACTAATTACAAAGCTTGAAATGGAACTAACAAGACTGTAACACACCAAAGAAACTCAATCCATTATTGGATCAATGGATTCAATCCATTTGCATTTACAAAAATTAACAAAACAAATACCAATATAGGTGCTTGGTGTCATGCATCAGTAACCTAGGATAGAGCAGTGCTCCCATAAAGGTTATGACACCTTCATAAAGACAAATACCAATCTGATATTGTTAATGCATGTAGACCTCTGTAGCAACATATGGATCAGTAATAACTATCTCTGTGTCCTATCTGTCAATAGGCTCCTCAAGTGTATGTGACCCTTGTACCATGTCTTCTTCTTGTCTAATCTGTTCAACAACTCCATCATCAGGATAAAGACTATGTGCTTCAACCACATTGGTCTCTAACCCTTGCTCATCCTCAAGAACCATTGCCATATAAGGTTCCTCTTCAACTCTTTGTTGCTCACTCTTCACTTTAGCATGCATCTGCTGCTCAAAGTCACTAAATGAACTATCTACCTCTTCAACTTCACCTTCTATGGTACTTGGGATCACTTCTTCCTCTAAACCTCCATTGTGTATTGCTTCACCACCTACTTCTTCAACATCTTCCTCATGGTGACTCTTATGCTCAGGGAAAACTATTCTCTCAACCAACCCTAGACCTCTTGATATACACCATGTAGGATCATCTTCTTCCCTCATAGAGTTCAAGGTAAAATTTATGCCATCCTTAGAGAATTGATAAACATTCCTATAAGCATCATACATAGTGCAATTGTCATATTGCCATGCTCTTCCCAAAATCAAATGGCAATCTCTCAAGGGCATAGTATCACATTCCACCATCTCATAGTAAGGGCCAATATTGAAACGAACAATAGACTTCTCTAAGACATCAACCCAATGATCATCACTCAAACCAAATGCTCTGTAAGGTGACTCATGTGGTATCCTTGGTAGATTCACCTTTTCCACCATTTATATGGAGACTATGTTGTCAAGAGAACCACTATCAACTACAGCCTTACATACATTACCCTTGCATTTGCACTTGGTTCTAAAAATGGCTTGTCTTGGATCATATCTACTCTCCATGTTGTTAGGAACTTCTTTCTTCAACTCTCACAACTCACAACTAACTGCAAGGATCTACTTCCTTCCTCTGATACCAATTTGATAGGGAGGAACCCACAGGAGGACCAATTAAAGCTAAGTATTGAGTCTTATTGACTCCAAAATGTCCACTAAGGCTGCCATTATGTTTCTCTTGTATGAGATTTTCTCTCATTGATCCTCTAGGCACACAAAGTTGCCCACCTTTAAACAATAGTCTGTTTTGCAAAGTAAAATCAGAATACTCACTATGGAAGTAATTTTGATACTTCTTACACACCTTTTAGGAATTTGAGAATTCTTCATCCTTTGGGTATAAGCCTCTAAAACTATCAACTCCTATGCTCCTCAATTGGATTTCTCGGATTGTCAAAAGTCTCCTGCTTAATGCATCAGCTACCCGGTTTAACTGTCCTTTCTTGTGCTTGATTGTGAATGTGTAGGCTTGCATGTACTCCACCCATTTCATGTGTTTATTACTGAGTTTGTCTTGTGATTTTAGAAAACTCAATGCTTGGTTGTTCGTATAGACTATGAATTCCTTAGGAAGGAAATAGTGTCTCCACTAGTGTAGGAGCACCTTCATAATTTTGGCTTGTTTGATCCTGATGGGATCATGAATTGAATAAAGGACTATTGTAAGAGTCCAAGTGTGTGTTTTAGGTTTCATTATGGTTTAGGTTTATCTTAGAGTGGTTCAAATAATTTTTCTCAAGTTTTCTTTCCAGTTTTGGCCCATAGTGCCTTATAAGCCAAAAATGGCATTATAGTGAAAATGTGTTGAAAACCTTGTAACAAGCCTAGAAAGGAATTGGATAAGGTTTATTTATTTATTTGACACCACCTCAAATGGTTAGGTGGAAGGTATTTGTCTTGTAGGCCAAAAATGCACTAAGAGTCAAAAATTGCTAATGTTGTCAAGCAACATTTTGACAAAAAGCGAGAAAAGTTGTAAAATCACTCTACAAGGTAGTTATGGATGCCAAAGTGGTTGGAATGGTTTGAGTGTGCCTATATAAGGACACTTCAAACATTGTAAATGGGTTGGTTTTGTATTAGCAAGAGGAAATTAATGAAATATGACTATTTTTCATGCTTTTTAAGATTAATCTGTTGCAATAGTCTGTACAGAGCACTATTTCCATACTATACTTTCATTGGAGTTTGTGTCTTGGTTTTATGAAGGTTTTTTATTCTTTTTGTTAGGGTTTTTATTGTGTTTTGGTTTATCAAATAAAATCTTTTAGTTTTTGCCAGTTCACTACCCTGTCAAGGGTTTGTGGCTTAAAATTGCAACAACTTGACTAATCCAGGTCTAGGCTCCCAAAAATGGACTTGGTCAAGTTGGTATGCATGTACATAGTGTATATATGTTTCTTTTTTGTGCCAAAGCTATGATTGGAAGAAGGATTTGAGTGAATACTAGGCAAGTAAGAGTTACTCGGCTAGTATCATGGCCAAAAACTCAAAATTTGCACCCAAAACTAATTGGAGTGAACAAGTCTGCAAGAAAGAGGTTTGAGCATTTTCCCAAGGGTGTTGAGAGTCACTTTGGTTTGTTAGAGTGGGTTGTTTCCTTTTAAAAATTCTCAGTTTGGTTGCATAATAGTGAGTTCATTGTTTTTGTGAATTTAATGACAGTTTTTAGTTTGAATGCCATATGTTTGGATTAATTCTATAGAACAGCAAAAGAGGAGGACTCCACATGGTGTGGCAGAAGGTTCTTGATAGTTTGGTAGCTTGGTTAGTGAAGTAGGAGTGGTTTCCAATGTTGTTTGGGTCTAAACCCTTGTAAACCCTACTAAAATGCCTAAAATGGTGGATAGTCCCCAAACAACCTCCTCAGGAGCTAAAACTGCAAAAATCCTTGAGTTTTGACATTTTTAATAACATCCAATACAACTCCTAAGGTGGAATTGGCCATCGTTGGTCAGTATGAGCAAAAATAACTCAAATTAGGCCTACTCGGCTAGTAGCCCTTTTAGTCTTGTTTTGTAAAAAGTGTGAACCTGATTTGTGCAAGGATGAATGGACTTGAAGAACCATAGGAAATCATTTGAAAAAATTCAAGAAAGCCTCCTAACACCTCAGTATGAGCAGGGTTACTATATTTGGGGTTTAGACCTATAGAAGGGGTTTGAGTAAGTGTTGAGCAAGTGAGCTTGAACTAGGTCTTTGAGAATAAAAACCAAGAGTAAGTTTTTAACTCCTTGTCTAAACCTTTTGAAGAATTTAAATGCTACTAAGAAATAGTATAAACAATGTGTGGTGAGCAGGGGT
Organism: Cryptomeria japonica; assembly: GCF_030272615.1. NCBI lineage: Eukaryota > Viridiplantae > Streptophyta > Pinopsida > Cupressales > Cupressaceae > Cryptomeria > Cryptomeria japonica. The sequence goes on from NC_081414.1 coordinate 907,763,778, forward strand.
ATTAGGGTGTTGAAGTTGATGGGTTGAGGAAAGAGAGAATGGTAGTTTGAGTTGAGCAAGTGTATGGACAAATGATGGGAAGAGCTCAAGGAGAAAGTTTTGGGTTGAGTGAAGCTTGTGAACATTGAAAGTGGGCCTTATCAAGAAAGCCAAAACCTTTCCTCTCTCATTTGAAGGAGTCTCTTAACAAGAAGATTATACTTAGCTTTAATTGGTCCTCCTTTGGGGTTTCTCCCTATCATCCACTTTCTCAAAGCCTGCACTAAAGCATATAACTCCAAATCATAAGAGGAGTATTTCCTCTTTTCATCACTTAGCTTCTCACTATGGAATTCTACTAGTCTTTCTTCTTGTCTTAGGATAGCACCTACTGCAACATTGCTTACATCACATTCCACTATGAAAAGTTTCTCAAAACTAGGCAATACTAGCACCGGTTGAGTAGCTATCTTCTCCTTCAAGGTTTCAAAACTTTTTTTTGCTTGTTCACTCCATTAAAACTTTGTCTTCATTCCACCTCTAATGGTGTCTAACATCGGTGCACATATAGCACTAAATTGCCTAATGAACTTCCTATAGTACTAAGCCAGTCCATGGAAGCTTCTCACCTCTGTTGCTGACTTAGGAGTAGGCCAATTTACTATGGCTTCAACCTTGTTGGGATCCATCTTGAGGTTTCCTTGAGACAAAACAAACCCAAGGTAAACCAACTCCTTCTTAACAAATTCACACTTGTCCAAGTTCATGGTTAGCTTTTCATCATACAATCTTTTTAATACATCTTGCAAATGACTAATATGATCTACCCTATCCTTACTGAAAATGAGAATATCATCTAGGTATACCACCACAAATTTACCTATGAAGTCCTTCATCACCTCATTCATGAGTCTCATGAAGGTGCTTGGAGAATTGGATAAGCCAAATGGCATTACAAGCCACTCATATTGACCCTCTATAGTCTTAAAGGCAGTTTTCCATTCATCACCCTCCTTAATCCTAATTTGGTGATATCCACTTTTAAGGTCAATATGGGTAAAGTACTTGGCCTCCCCTAAACAATCCATTCGGTCTTCTATTCTAGGAATTGGGAACCTATAGCTGATGGTGGTCCTATTTATAGCTCTAGAATCAGTACATAATCTCCAAGTACCACCTTTCTTTGGGGCTAACACGGTAGGGATAGCACAAGGGATAATGTTCTTCCTAATTAGGCCTTGGTCTAAGAGCTCTTGGATTTGCTTGGCAATCTCAACATTTTGTTGGGGAGTCATTTTATAAGCTGCTTTGTTAGGTAAGGATACTTTGGGAATGAAGTCTATTTGATGGCTTATGGTTCTTTTAGGAGTTAAGGCAGTTGATTGTCCATCACTTACTATGTCTTTGAAATTCTTCAACAAATCTTGCACCTCTATTGGCAAATCTGGCTGCTCTTTCTTGTCTTCCTCTTTAGGCTTCATTACTAGTGCAAACCCTATACCTTCACCTTCCTCAAGTGTCTTCAAGAACTGTTTCTCACTCAGCAAAAGAACATTAGGACCTTTTTCCCTCTTTTCACCTTCCCCGAGGATAGACTGAATCTTGAATGTGACTCCATCTTTCTTGAATGAGTATGCATTCTTGGCTCCATCATGAATAGCTTTTCTATCAGATTGCCATGGTCTTCCTAATAGAAGATGGCATGCATCCATGGGTAGGACATCACATAACACCTTGTCCTTATACCTCCCAATGGTAAAATCCACCCATGCTTGCTCAATAACTAGGACATGTTGGCCTTTCTTCAACCAAGTGACTCTATAAGGGTTGTTGTGAGGTATCCTTTGCAATTTGAGCTTACTCACTACCTCTTCTGACACAATATTGTCTGTAGACCCTGAATCAATGATCACTTTGCAAACTTTATCCATAATCTTGCATTTGATCCTAAATAAGGACCTTCTTTGGCTTGGCTCTTCTCTGACCGGTTCTTTGATCAAAGTTCTCCTTATCATCAAGTTGTCACCTACCTTTGATTCTAAGGCAAACTCTAAAGTCTTACTACTTGAATACTCTTCTTGAAGATAGCTCACTCTTTTTTCACTACCTTGTGATTATTATCCCTTCTCTGGACACCTATATGTTGGATGGCCAAGTTGGTTGCAATGGTAACACTTCATTGTTGCAAAATATGAGGAACCTCTACCTTGTCCACTAGATCTTCCTCTATTGAAACCTCCTTTATTAGGGTCACTCACTTGTTGCTCAGTGATTTTACACTCTCCTTGTGTTCTTTGTTCAGAACTTCTTCCTCCAAAGCCTCCCCTATGGCCTCTATTGTCTTTTCCTCTACCTCTGCCCCTATTACTACTTGAGTCATGTCTTCTTTTTAGTTTTTCCTCCACTTTAAGGGAAAGTTGATAGGTTTGATGAACTATTTTTGGGCTCATTAAATTGATTTCTTCTTGGATGTTCCACTGTAGACCATTTAGGTACCTAGCAACCTTGAGACTCTCTTCTTCCACCGTATGATATCTAAGCTAATTTTGTGAAACTCCTCCATATAGCTACTGACATCAAGGTCTTTTTGTTTTAATTTTGCCTCTGTCTATGAATTTTCACTTCATAGTCATCAGGGAGATAGACTTCTTTGATTTTGACTAACATCCCTTTCCAAGAAAAGATGGGTGCTTTGCCCATTTGCTTCCTCTCATCTTGCACAAATTTCCACCATGTGAGAGCAGCTCCTCTCATCCTTGACTTGGCTACCTTGACTCTTTGGGCTTCATTTATGTCTTCACATTCAAAATGGTTCTCCATACCTTCTATCCATTCTAGGACCACTTCTGTCTCCATCTTACCAGTGAACAATGGAAATCCTTCCATTGATTTACCACTTAAGGCCTTCAATGCCTTTAGGAAAGGTTCTTTCTCTAGGATAAGATCAAGTTTAGGCACTTTGTCTATTTCTGACAATTCTTTACCCTTCCCTTCTGCTCCTTCAACCTTTACCAACACTTCATCTGCCTTGGTTTCAACCTCACCAAGCTTACTCTCCAATTCTAGCAACTTCTCCTTCAGGAGTCTATTCTCTTCCTCCTGATCATCCACTTTCTTTTCCAACTCTGCATTGGTCACCATGTTAGTATCTCCTATAAATTCCACTGAGGACATCTACTCACCTAGCCCAAATTTTATAGGCTCTGATACCAATTTGGTGGGGTTCACCTAGGTTACTAACACTTCACCTAGTTGGTGTTGCTCAATTCCACTAGCTCTTTAGATCTATTTGCACTCTAGACCTCCAATTCCTTCTCAATCTCTTCTAGGGATTTCTTCTTATCCATTTCAAGGTGTTTTCTTCAAGTTTTCTAGCTAGGAACCCTACCAATTCACAATGCTTCCCATGTGCTCATTATGGTTGTCTTGGCTTCAACTTATCAAATTTACCTCCTACTATTGTGAGCTGATGTAGAGGTGTGGAGGTGCCTTATAACATGTTTTGAATAGATTTTGGGTCTATTTGAGGTTTACAATCCTTTCCCTCCTTACCGATTTCACCATTTTGCCTAGAAAAGGGCTACAAAGAATTAGCCCTATTAGGCCTCCAAGATCCCGTTTTCTAGGGCTTGAGAGAAAACATTCCAAAAGACCCCTCAATAATTTTGGATTTTCTTCAAAGAATCGTCGAACCTCAAGTGATTTTTGTGATTTTGGCTCCTTACTCCACCGTACAATGCCCTAACCCAAAAATGAGGGGTTTTAAGGGTTTCTAGGCCTTCTAACCGATAGTGACTAGTTAAGTTGGTGTTTGGGCAACAAATGACTTTGTCAAGGCTTCCCCTTGCATTGGAAACTTTGTACTAACTTCATGGTGATGGCCTTGATAAGCAGTGAGAGGGGGGGGTGAATCAGTGACACCAAAACACACACTACTTAAACATTGACTGGTAGGTTAATTTAACCAAGCAGTTAAACAAAATACATGCTATCCAAAATGAAATAACAGAATCCACATAAAGTAGAACATCCACCATAACACATGTTTATATGTGGAAAACCCAAATAGGTAAAAACCACGGTGAGATGGAACTCACAAGTTAACTATCTGCATTAATAGAAAACTGACCAGTTAAGGTCTTACAAAGAGCTTTGCTAGGAGTGAATCTTGTTAGAGATCCCAAGCTTGATTAGAAGCTTATACCCTGTTAAGAGTACTACCCTATTAGGAGTAAGCTTGTTGGAGGATTGAGAATCCAAACTAATGGATCACCTTGTTAGAAGATTTGTACAATGAATCTTGTTAGAGCTTACCTAGTTAAGGGATTTGAATCCGTTGTAATGGTTAGAAAACAACAAGAATAGCCTGATCTATTCTGAGTAGCACAAAACTTGCTTGATCAGATCCTTCTAAGTACATTCAACACTTCTCTGCATCTTAACACTTATCACCTTTCAACAAAATCTTTTTCACTCTTTTCACATAACAACTCTCAATCTGTTATCATCCATAAAATGATTCTCTACGATGTCTTTAAATAGACATACAAACCTTATGCCAGCCATAGGAACACAATTTCCTAGGTGCAGTGAATCTAGACATCTTAAACAAAACTCATCACAAAAATGACCACCAAACAAACAGTGCTAGTAACTCATCACAAAAACAAATATACCGGTTAGAGAAGTCAATACCAGTTGGAATAAAACTAGTGAATCACTGTCCAGGAATCTTCCACTTGATCTTCACCTTCAACTTCATCTTCACTTTGATGTTGACTTAGTGTTACCACAGGTTATATCTTAGGCACATACTGGTTGACACAAAGTACCGATTAGAGATAAACCTTAAACATACCGGTTGGTAGTGTAAACCAATTGAAGTCACACCGATAGTCAATGTTATCATATATGTGTGTGAGAGTGTTTCATAAATGAAAAAAAGTGATGAATAAATTACAATAATCATCAAGCCAACACATGGACCCCTTCAAAATGTTAGATGGTGGTTTGGCATTCACCCCTGCACTTTGCACATCAATCTCACCCTGTCTCCTCTAGTCGGGTTGCTCCTGGACTCACCTAGAACAAGGTGACAGACATATTAAATGTCATCTCCAGCACTTGTCCCTACATATGTACACTATAAAAGTGGTTTCCCTTCATGTCCCAATAGGCCGTGATGGTAGCACGTGTGGAATTCATGGGGCAACCATTTTACATAAAACTGCTATATATAAGCCCAAACTGGTTGTTTACAAACCAAAACAAGACAACACTAATATAAACTAATTACAAAGTGTGAAATTGAACTAACAAGTCTGTAACACACCAAAGAAACTCAATCCTTTATTTAATCAATGGATTCAATCCATTTACATTTACAAAAATGAACAAAACAAGCCAAAATGCTACCAACTAGTCTAAAAATGAGTAGTTTCAGATTGTTGAACTTACAAAAAAAAAACTCAAACCTTGGTAACCATGCAAGAGAGGGTTTTTATAGTATTCCCCACATGTGGAGTCTTTCTAGGGCATTTTACAATCCCTAACTCCATCGCTAATCAAATTAGGACAAAAGTTGTCATGACAACTTTTTGCAACTTTGCACTTTTGCACTTTTTGACCTTCTCAACATATGAGACCTATTCTAAGTCATTACTTATGAATTTTAAAACATTTCTAAGACTAATTTAACTCTCCCTAATTCCTATACCAAGTTTGGACACTTTTGACCATCAAGAAGGTCAACTACCTACTCAAACCACTACTTATGCACAAAATGCAAACCTAAGAAGAATTAACTCAACCTAGGCCTACATTGACTCTAAAAACTCACTCTTGGACCTTCTTGGAGTCCTTATTCACTACCTAACTTGGCTAGGGTTAGTACAAGCCAAAATTGAGAAAAAACTACTAGCCTAAGTCCTAGGTGCTCCTGCATCACTGCATGATCAACAACCAGGCCATTATATGTCATTTAGGTCTTCATCAACACCACCTAAGACATAACTTCCCATTCCATGCTATCAGGGCTAATACAATGATCTCTAACCTCATTGTCTTACATAACCTATAAGTACCTATTAGCATTCATGTCAGTAACATCTTGCACATATCGATTTCTTGTACCAGTCCATCATTACTATTAGAGAACCTTTATGTGACTCCTATCACTCTGTGTCACCTTGCGATACCAATTGTTAATATTGTTATATATTGACACATGAAGTAGTGATCCAACCTTGACCTTTTGGTGTGTAGCTAAGGCAACCACTACACACACTTATCTTCTTATTTCCATCATTCATATCGGAAGCACCTTGTTCTTCCAAGTGCCCTTCTTCACTGAGGGGGTGAATGATCTTAGTCAATATGTTACTCCCCCTGAGGTCCTGCATCTCCTTTATGCCTTAGGAGATATCACCTATGAATTGAATGCATAGTGTTGGTCCATGGTCTTCTTCCTCCATACATGCTTGGTCTCATTCTTATTCCCGTTTTTCAGTCTTAGGAGTAGGTCTTCCCATCTTTTGTTGATGGGTCCTTTAATTTCTAGGCTCTACATCACAACTAGAAGTAGTGCTATAGTAGCACACATAATCCATCCCTACTTCATGATAGGGGAATCTTAACATGCCGGATTGACCATCTCCTTCTGGTCATGTTGTTGTGACTGGCAACCAAAATTGGTGGACCTCTTGCTCCTGCAGGGATATTTCTCCTTTGGTTCCATGCAGGCCTCTGACTTCCATATGCTCTATATTCATTTCTCTGCAAAGAATATGTGACTGCAAGTTCCTCTTCCTGCATTCAACCTCTCTATGGTCAATTCCATTGTAGTTATAACAAGCATTATTTGCATAACCGAGAGAGGGGACATGCATGTATCTACTCATGGATACACTTTCCTCATATGCATGATGTCTATGAGATCCTAGATTATTCCTTCTAGATATATTTCTACATTCTTATGCCCTATGGCCATAGACATTACATGAAAATCAATAACTAGTAAAGGATGGCATATGACTTACAAATTTATTCTACCATGCATGGGGAGATCTTACCAGTTTAGCATCTCCATTTCTGCATCTCTGAGAATGGATCCTTGGTTGTCCACTCTATGCATCCCTTCCTTCTAGTATCTTCTTCTCCCACACTTGTTTTGTCATGTGGGTGGTAGCATTCCTTTATCCTCTGCTGGTGGGAGGTCTTCTTTGCTATCTTATCATGTTCCTGCTTCCGATGAAGTTGTCTTCTCCCATCTTCCCTTTTTGTTTGGGATTTGCATTGTTCCTCCTTCTTTTAGCATTGGTCTTCATTCTTGTCTGCAAGTCCTCGCCAGTTGTATTTAGGTCAACTTTCTTCCAGGAAGCATCTCTCACTATGAAGGTTTGTCCCTTGCTTTCTTCATTTGAGGAGACAAACATAATATCATTGTGGGGGGCATTCTTGCTGGTGGAGCATTCACCAGCATGCTTCCTAAACCTTCAGTGTCCTTGGAATTCTTTTACTTCTTCAACATCTTATCTAAGGCATCATTTTTTCCATCAAATTGGATTCTTACCTTGAGCTCAACCTAACACTTCTCAAGGTCATTTCAAAGAACCTCCATTTCTCCAAGCAGCTATTGATATTCTTTATCTTTCACTTATAGCTCAGAGGCTAGATCACTGCACCGACACTCCTTGGTGTCTCCTTGTTGAGATTTCAACTCCGAGATATATTTCTCATTATCTTAAAGGCATTTTATCAACCATTTCTACTCCACTATAGTAGCATTCTTAAATAGCTTGTATTCCTTTCTTACTCTACTAAGTTCTTCAAGTGCATTCACCAGCTCACCTTCAAGATCAACTTCTGCTTCTTCTTCTTCTTCACCTTCACTATCACTTCCAAACGCATCTCGCCGGTAGGAGTGATTTGCATGATCATTCTCAGATGTGTGCCTCTCATCTTCTAATTATTGAGCCATGAAGAGGTGGGTTCCTTCTTCATCAATGTTGCGGCTACAAGTAGATCTACCTTCATCATTTGTAGATTCACGAGATGCATTTCTCATATTATCATCACAAGCCAGTTCTGCAATAGTGGGCTCATCTCCATAGAGCTTCTTTAATCTCTCCCATAATCTTTTTGTCGATCTGCATCTATTAACCCATAGATTATAACCTTCATTGCTATTTCATTGCACATGTTTCTTCTTTCTACATCTGAATCGGTGGGAGGACTAACTTTACTAGGGAAACCTTTTACAACAGACATCCATACATCAAACCCTAGAGAGGATAGGTTAACTTCCATTATACAACTCCAAATAGAGTAGTTTGAACCATCAAAAAATTGAGCAGGGATTGACATTAAGAAAACCATTGTGTCCTTAAGCCAGAATCTACCCAAGTTGGAGAAAGCTCGTCTGACTGGGAACCTAGGCTCTAATACCAATTGATAGACACAATGGACCACTAAGAGGGGGGTGAATGAGTGGTTCTCAAACTTTTCCCTTTAACTTTCCTATGTGAGTATATTGGTTCTTAGATCTAACTTAATGCAGGATTACTGGTTAGTGAGGAGACTAATCACAACTACATTCATACAAGAGGGGCATCACATAACATCAGCATATACGAGGAAAATTCAAAATGGGAAAAACCTTGGTGAGAAATGCTACTAGAGACTACTGCTCCAATCCAACATCACATCCAATCTCAGATTACAATGTTCAGGGAACCAACTCAAGGAGCACCAACCACTGATTTTAGGGCACCAACCCAAGGAGCTAAAACCCTTGCACTGAGCTCCAACTCAGTGAATACAAAAAAAAACATATTCTGATACCAAAGTTATCTTCTTTTTATAAATGGATTTTGAAGATCAAATCATTGGAGATAGGAACAAGGGAGTTATGAAAAGAAGAAAACTGGCAAATGAAGAGGTATGTCTTATTTCTCAAATTGAACTAGCATCTGTTATTGAAGTGTGTAAAGATAAACATTGGTTAAAGGCTATGGAAGATGAATTAGATCAAATAGAGAAGAATGAGACTTGGACTTTAGTTCCCCGTCCTAAAAATAAGAATGTTATTGGACTAAATGGGTTTTTAGGAATAAACTAAATGAGGATGGTCAAGTTGTAAGAAACAAGGCTAGATTGATTTGTAAAGGATATTCTCAAATGAAAGGAATTGATTATGGTGAGACATTTGCACCTGTAGCTAGAATTGAAACTATTAGACTATTTCTTGCTTATGCAACTTATAAGAACTATAAGGTTTATCAAATGGATGTTAAATGGGAATTTTTGAATGGTGAACTTGAGGAAGAAGTATACATTAAACAACCTAATGGATTTTCATTGACAGATGATAAAGATATGGTTTGCAGTTTGAAGAAAGCTTTATATGGATTGAAACAAGCTCCTAGAGTTGTTGGTATTTTGGATGTGTTTCATTGGTTTTGTCATTGATATCAACACTTGTCAACCCTTATCAACACCTATCAGCACTTGGAGATCTTTGGTTATGTTCACCAGTATGTTCAGTGACTTATGCACAGTCACCGGTATCTGGTTCACCGATAGGTTATATTGTTCACCAGCACTAAGGATGATATGTTATCATCTGGAGATTACTTGGTTATGTCGAAGATAATGTTTGGACACTTTGTCTTGGTGATTTGGTCATTGATCTAATCAGGTTTGCATATTTTTTGTTATCAGCAAATAGGTCTAGGTTATGGACCGGAAAACATTATCAGCATGGCACATTATGGAGATGATTGATTATTATTATAAATGCATTGAGCCGACATCATGCATTGCATATTGATTCATTTGTAATTGATTAAATTGTAATATTCTTTGTAAGATGACCTACACATTTGGTCTTAGGTTTTGGTATATATGTAAGATTTTATTTGTGAGATTGAATGAGGATGTAGAGGATATAGAAAAGGATTGTAATAAGGTATATGTGAATATAAGCAGAGCTATACACACAGACATCATTTGAAGATTCAAGGAAGGTATGAAGAAGACAAGCAGAGCTTAACCGGTATTGAATCCAGTATATGAAGATGCTATTTTGAGCAGTACATTATCATTGGATTTAACCATCCAATTGTAGTCAATGTGACTCCCATTTTGTGATTGAGCAGTTGGCCTTTTTGCATGTGCAGACCCCATATTGTATACACATACTATCTGCAGTAGTATCATATGATTGTGGGTAAGGTTTCCCACAATGGTTTTTCCCCTTACAAGGTTTCCACGTACAAATAATTGTGTTATGTGTTGTGTATGTTATTTGTCTTTCTGTTTCATGCATTAAACTTTGTCGGTACTGCAATTAACTATTAAACTATCTTCCGGCATTAAGTTTGGTTTACCTATATTATGCACTAAGTTTGGTTAATTATATTTGGGTTGAAATTAATAGACAACTAATTCAAACCCCCCCCCTCTAAGTTGCCTCTGGGTCCTAACAAGAGCTTGGTATGCAAGGTTGGATAAATATCTTTTGAAGCTTGGTTTTATTAAAGGCAGTGCTAATAGTAATTTATATTATAATATCACTGATGATGATATTTTGATTACTGAATTATTTGTTGATGATATCATTTTTGAAGGAGAATATAAATTGTGCATGGAATTTTCTAATAATATGAAGAATGAATTTGAAATGTCCATGATTGGTGAGATGATATTTTTCTTAGGTTTGCATATTACTCAAACTGACAAAGGCATTTTTATCTGTCAAACTAAATATCTAAGGGAATTGTTGAAGAAGTTTGGTATGGATAATTCCAAACCGGTAAGTACTCCTATGGTGACAAGTGATAAATTATCTATCAAAGATACATCTAAGCCAGTAAATCCAACAAGGTATAAGTCTATGATTGGTGGCTTGTTATAAATAACTTAGACTAGACCGGATATTATGAATGCAGTAAGTATTGTTTCAAGATATCAAAGTAATCTTAAAGAAAATCATGAATGTGCAGTAAAGAGGATATCCCGGTATTTGCAAGGAACAACAAAATATGGCTTTGGTATTCTAGAGATGATAACTTCACTTTATGTGAATATACATATTCAGATTGGGCAGAAGATACTGATGATAGGTTGAGCACTTCTGGTGGAGCTTTCTTTCTTGGAAAGAAATTAGTTTCATGGATCAACAAAAAATAGTCATGCATTTCTTTATCTACTGCAGAAGCTGAGTATGTTGCAGCTATTGGCATTATAACAAGCAAGGAGAGATTATTGGTATTTCAATAAGGATATTGAGAAGGTTGTTGATGATTATGGATATAACTGATTAAGGATGTTTTACTGTCTTAATATTATTATTTTGTCATTGATGTCAAGAAATTGATTTTCTAATTCAGTATGATGTTGCCATATCTTGAGAAGTATGATTTGATGAGTATAAAGATGTCGGTAAAAGACATAGAAAGAATATGATGAATAAGGGGAGGAATAAGTTATTCAATGGGCAACTATTACCGAGTTAGACAATGATGAGATCATGATGTTTAGATTGTTTTGATATCATACATATGTTATTGATTGTAAGGTTAATACTATACTATGTTACCGAGCAAAGAACCTAGTCGGTAAACCCTAAGGTTATCACTATCGATTAATGAAGGCAGAATGTCTACCGAGTGAAGTTTAGTATTTACCGAGTTGCAACCGAGTAATAATAGAATGCATTAAATGATTACATGCATTATTTAATGAAGGAAGCTGATGAGTTGGCTATGATTAAATGATTGGTATGCCATGAATGAATTTTGTTAAAGAATCTATGGCAAAGGAAAATTGGCAGGAAGATCTACAGCTCAGATTGAACTGCAATACCCTAGCACAAGTTCCAAGAAATGTATGCAAGTTCCAAGGTGGGGTAAAACATTTTCAGATTGAAGGATACATTGAACCTGGTCAAAGTTTGAAGATCTAATGGCTATGATTGATCATGGGAAATGTGATCAAAGAGATTAAGCGGTTAGCTATTGTTTATAAATAAGGAACTGTTGATAAACAATGTATGCGGGCAAGTGTATGCACAGGGATGCTACATAGTGATTACCGAGCACAGAAGCTTGAAGACCTGTTTGAATAACAGAGTATAGAGCCCAGCAGATGGACAAGATAAGTCCTAAATTGTATTGAGCAAATAAGAATCTGCTTTAGCATTTTAGATGTGAAGTTGCAGATAGATTTTTATTACTGTTATTTTGTGAAGTGACAAAAAATCTCTTAACTGAGTGGACTTAACAATCTTATTTGTAAAACCCTCTAGCAAGGTGACATTCTAATTGAGTGTTTGAAATCCTTTAACAAGGTCACTTCTAACAAGGTGAAGATCCTAACAGATCTGAGGGAAATCCCTTAACCGGGTCACATCTAGCAATGTGTTTGTAATCTTTAATAGGATTTTCTTTTAACCGAGCATACTCTAGAAGAGTATATTTCTTAGTGGGTCCTAAATCCCACAGTGGTTTTTCCCTATTTGGGTTTCCATGTTAAATCTAGTGTTATGAGTATTATGATGTTTATATGCTTTTGAGTTTGCATGTTTAGCAGTTTTGGTTATATTACTAAAGCATATGTTACCGAGGTTGAATCTGATATTTTTATGAAAGATTAAGTTTGTATGATTCACCCCCCCCCCCTCTCATCTTATTAGCTTGGCATCTATACTTATCTTTAAGTATCAGAACTATCAATTGGTATCAGAGCTTTGGACTCCAGAAGAAAAGTTTAAAGGTACTTGAGGCAAAGATCCAAAGATGTATAAGAGGGATGCATCGAAGCTGAACAAGTCAGGTTTCTCTACATGGAAGAAAAGGATGAAGCTGCACCTATCAGGAGTTGGTGAATATGTTGTATATTACCTGGAGAATGATTTCATTACACTGAGCACCTATCCATTGACAATGGAAGAGATAAAGGCAAAGAAACAACATATCCAAGCAATGATTGAAATAACGTCTACATTGACCGATTCAGAGTTTAATGATCTAGAAGGCTGTAATGATGCAAAGGCAATGCGGGACAAGCTCATATCTATGTATGGTGGATATGAACATGTTCAAAGAGTAAAAGTGGATAGTCTAAGAGGACAACTTGATCTATGAGGATGAATGAAGGTGAGAACATAACCCAGTACAGTACAAGACTAAAGGAGATTGTCAATCAAATCAAAGGAGCAGGTGGAACTATTGAAGAAAAGGATATAACAAGTAAGTTGTTAAGAACCCTTCTACCAGCTTATGCAATCTGAGTCTCTACAATCAATGAATTGAGGTTTGTACCTAATATGCCAGTTTATTTAGATGCTACTATTGGTAAGCTACCTGCATTTGAGTTAAGTAACTTTGATAATAGTGGGTCATCGATAAATAAAGTTGAATCTGCATTTAGTTCTTTTCATCTTGATGAATCTAATGATTACAATGAAAGAAAGTATAAGTACTCTAAAGGAGATCATAGTGGAGAAATTGAAATATTTTGCAAGAACATGGAGGAAGTACAAAAATTGTATGAGGAAATCAAGAAGCAAGAAGAATTTGAAGCACTATTAACCAGAAGGTTACCAAGAGGCAAAGGTAAGTATAAAGGAAAACTACCTTTGAAATGTTTCAATTGTGATAAGATAGGACATATGGCTTCTAACTGTCTTGACAAAGATTCTACTGAAAAGAGAGATTATCGAGATGATAAATAGAAAGATAATCATTACAGAGGACACCGAGACTTCAGAAGAAGAGATAGAAAGACATGCTTAATAGTTGATGAGGAATCCAATGATGATAAATCAGATGAAACTGATATAGAGGAAGTAGTTTATGTGGCTATCAAAGATGGATTAGATGAAGAAAGGTATGAAGAAAAAGCCCTTATATCTCACATAAATACTAATGATTCTTGGATCATAGATAGTGGATGCTCACATCATATGACAGGTGATAAACACAAGTTTGTTATGTTAGAAGACTATGATGAAGGCTATGTAAGATTTGGTAATGATGCACCATGTCTGGTAAAAGGTAAAGGATCTATAACACTTCTTGATAATGCAAGATGTAATGATGTTTATTGGGTTGAAGGTTTGAAATACAATTTTTTGAGTGTAGCATAGCTAAACAATACAGGATACCGAATAGAATTTCAGAAAGGAATTGTCAAAGTCCATGACAAGAATGGAAAGTTAGCTGCTACCGAGACACAAACAAAAGGTAACACATTTCACCTTGACTCAACTCAAAATAAGTGTCTATATGCAAAGATAGATGATACCTAGTTATGGCATAAAAGGTTTTGTCATGTAAATTTTGATAATCTAATAAAAATAAGCAAGAAGCACCGAGTAAGAGGTCTATCGAGTCTTGAAAAACCTGAGAATTCTATGTGCCGAGGATGCCAAATGGGCAAAATGATAAGATCAAGCTTTACAAGTAAGTCTTACACTTCTAAGGGAATTTTAGATCTTGTGCGCACTGATCTTTGTGGTCCTATGAAAGTTCAAAGTTATTATGGTGATAAATATTTCATATTATTTGTGGATGATTACTCATGGATGATGTCAATAATGTTTTTAAAAGAAAAATTAGAAGCTTTTCAAATGTTTAAATGGTACAAGGAAAGAGTTGAAAATGAAATAGGAAGACAACTTAAATGTTTTAGATTAGATAGAGGAGGAGAGTTCACATCTGATGAGTTCAACTTATTCTGCAATGATCATGGTATAAAAAGACAAGTCTCTGCACCGAGAACTCCACAACAAAATGGAATTGCTGAGAGAAGAAAGTGGTGTTGGAGTATGTTAGCAAAAAGGAACAAATAGTAGACATCTTCACCAAGCCACTACCAAGGGACACTTTTGAGTATCTCAGAAGTAAGTTAGGGATCCTACCCCTATCTTCTACTCACTGACTGAGTTCGGTGAAAGCATCAATTCGATGACTCTACAGAATATCTTTTAGGAGTTGATGCTGATTTACACACTTTAGGAGGTTTTCTAAAGGTGTGCAAGAAACAATATAGGGAACAAGAATTGAAGACATAAATGCTCTGACTGAGACTAAGTTCATACATAACAACAGGAAATCACTTCATACAGGAAGAAATTATGTTTTAGTTCTTTACTTTTTGGCATTGTTGTCAAAGGGGGAGAAGACTGAGGAAAAAGCAAGACTGAAGAGAAAAGAAGAGAAGACTAATGTATGGGGGAGAATTCTGATGACAGAAGGAGAAGCATTTCAGCATTTCAGAATCTCACAGCAATTTGAATCAATTAGGTCAAATCAATTGGTTTTGCCATCAATGCCAAAGGGGGAGATTGTTGGCATTATAACAAGCAAGGAGAGATTGTTGGCATTTCAATAAGGATATTGAGAAGGTTGTTGATGATTATGGATATAACTGATTAAGGATGTTTTACTATCTTAATATTATTATTTTGTCATTGATGTCAAGAAATTGATTTTCTAATTCAGTGTGATGTTGCCATATCTTGAGAAGTATGATTTGATGACTATAAAGATGTCGGTAAAAGACATAGAAAGAATATGATGAATAAGGGGAGGAATAAGTTATTCAATGGGCAACTATTACCGAGTTAGACAATGATGAGATCATGATGTTTAGATTATTTTGATATCATACATATGTTATTGATTGTAAGGTTAATACTATACTATGTTACCGAGCAAAGAACCTAGTCAGTAAACCCTAAGGAACCTAGTCGGTAAACCCTAAGGTTATCACTATCGATTAATGAAGGCAGAATGTCTACCGAGTGAAGTTTAGTATTTACTGAGTTGCAACCGAGTAAAAATAGAATGCATTAAATGATTACATGCATTATTTAATGAAGGAAGCTGATGAGCTGGCTATGATTAAATGACTGGTATGCCATGAATGAAGTTTGTTAAAGAATCTATGGCAAAGAAAAATTGGCAGGAAGATCTACAGCTCAGATTGAACCGCAATACCCTAGCACAAGTTCCAAGAAATGTATGCAAGTTCCAAGGCGGGGTAAAACATTTTCAGATTGAAGGATACATTGAACTTGGTCAAAGTTTGGAGATCTGATGGCTATGATTGATCATGGGAAATGTGATCAAGGAGATTAAGTGGTTAGCTATTGTTTATAAATAAGGAACTATTGATAAACAATGTATGTGGGCAAGTGTATGCACAGGGATGCTACATAGTGATTACCGAGCACAAAAGCTTGAAGACCTGTTTGAATAATAGAGTATAGAGCCCAGCAGATGGACAAGATAAGTCCTAAATTGTATTGAGCAAATAATAATCTTCTTTAGCATTTTAGATGTGAAGTTGCAGATAGATTTTTATTACTGTTATTTTGTGAAGTGACAGAAAATCTCTTAACTGAGTGGACTTAACAGTCTTATTTGTAAAACCCTCTAGCAAGGTGACATTCTGATTGAGTGTTTGAAATCCTTTAACAAGGTCACTTCTAACAAGGTGAAGATCCTAACAGATCTGAGGGAAATCCCTTAACCGGGTCACATCTAGCAATGTGTTTGTAATCTTTAACATGATTTGCTTTTAACCGAGCATACTCTAGAAGAGTATATTTCTTAGTGGGTCCAAAATCCCACAGTGGTTTTTCCCTATTTGGGTTTCCACGTTAAATCTGGTGTTATGAGTATTATGATGTTTATATGCTTTTGAGTTTGCATGTTTAGCAGTTTTGGTTATATTACTGAAGCATATGTTACCAAGGTTGAATCTAATGGTTTTATGGAAGATTAAGTTTGTATGATTCACCCCCCCCCCTCTCATCTTATTAGCTTGGCATCTGTACTTATCTTTAAGTATCAGAACTATCAGCAGCACCTTCTAATTGCACTCAAGTCTTGTAGATGAAGCAAATGTTGAAGAATATCAAGGAAAATTTTAGTGAACCAGTAGTTATCTACTGTGATAAATCTACAGCTATTGACATGTCTCAGAATCCGGTATTTCATTCTAAGAGTAAGCATATATCAATAAAGTACAACTTTTTGAAGGACAAGCTAGAAGGAAAGGAAGTCAAATTGGTTTATGTGAAAACTAAAGAGTAGATTGCAGATATATTCACTAAACCGTTGTCTAAGGAATCATTTGAGTATTTAAGAGACAAGTTAGGGGTTTTTGCCCCTTCGGTAGAGACTTGATTGATGTAGTTTGTCATTAGTCTAGCATGCATTATCAGAGATGTTATTCATTCTGACACTAATGAGTGGTGCTACTACTTAGGGGTAGTAGTCATCTTTAAGATTCAGAGGTTTACATTCTTTCTCTAATTTTTTTCTTATATTCTAGCATTGATGTCAAAGGGGGAGAGATAGTGATGTGAAAAATAAATTCAGAACTTTACAGAGATATCATTCGTAAGGGGAGAGTTATTGATTTTTAGGAGATTGTTGGTTGTCTTCCACATGGGGAGACTTGCTTGGCATTTCTTGGTACTTAGATATTTTTCACATCTAGTGTTGTCATCAATGTCAAAGGGGGAGATTGTTGGCATTATGGATGAATTGACTATTTTTTGCATTGATGTAAACACTAGCGATTATTGTTGGTTATCGATAGATAGGTTTTGGTTATCGACAGACGGGTTTTGGTTACTGGTAGAAGATCTAGTGTTACCGGTAGAAGAGGCTATCTATTGGACACTTTCAGTATGTTTGGATAAATGAAGTATGTTTGATTTTATGTGTTACATTCTTCTGGAGCATGTTTTGGTCAGTTTCTATTGACTTGGTAATTGAATACTATCACACACTCTTGTAAACCCTTACCGGCATGGGTTTAAGGTTTAACTGGCAGAGCTTTCACTGAGAAATATTGACAGGATGCATAAGTGGTGTTGTTGCAGCTTCTAGATGGATTTTAGGATGTTGAAGATATTCTTTGATTATGCCTCAAACTGATTGAAGACATTGCTTTGACGTGGTGGACCTAGATTAGATTTGGTGCCTATCTAGGTTATAGACCGGTATCATGTTAACGTGTTCTCTACATGTTAATGGGATGATTTATGGATTGGTTATTGGTTTTTTGGTCTTAAGTTGACATGGCATATCTTTGTAATATGGATGTATGTAATGATCTTATTGTAATATCTTTTAGGTGGCCAACCTAATTGGTTTAGACCTTAGGGTTGGTATAAATTGATGCAAGATCTCATTGTAAATCATATGTTTGTGGTGGTGAAATATAATATCATATGCGAAGGAGATTTGGTCAATCATAGGTGATCGAATTGGGATTAAGGAAGAGGTCAAAGGCCTCTGGTATTGAGCTTAACCGGGACTGTAATCAAGCATGGTAGATGCTATCTCTGGCAGTTCATTATTCTGGATTATTGTCCATTTATCTTGAGGTGGTTAGAACCTCCCTGTAGTCAGTGACACTCTTTTGTAATGAGCAATATGCTCTAAGCGGTGTGCCTTCCTACATGTGCAGGCCCCTCATTGTATCACATACTTTCTGCAGAAGTATCATCTGACTGTGGGTAGGCTTCCCACCGTGGTTTTTCCCTTTTCGGGTTTTCCACATACAAATCATGGTGTTATGTGGTATGGTTGCATTCTGTTGATTATCTATTTTTTTGTTAAATTGTATTGCTTACTGGTATCTGTTTCTGCTATTCTGGTACTTAATGTTTATATGATCTAGTTAAAGGTTATAAAGTGGATTTATTGATATAATCTGTCAACAACTGATTCACCCCTCCTCTCAGTTGTTCACCAGTTATCCTAACATCACCGACCCTGCTTCATGTCAAACACAATAAATGATCCAACAGTTTCCTTCTCCAAATCAACAAGTCGATCAAACATCCTTCTTCGATCATGATGTCAAAGAATCAAATCTTTATCCTTCAATCTTCCTTGAGTTGCAACCCTCTGCATCTGATTCATGATTTTTGCAATCGATAATTAATGTCTACCTACTCATTACCAATCATGCAAAAATACTCTTTACTGACTACTGAATGTTTGTCACCTGGATTCTATGTGTCACCTTTGTTGACATCCAACTCAGTTGACTAAGTCGGTTTAGGATCAGTCACCAACCAAAAACATCCTACTGGAATCTATCTTATGCTATCGGTCTTCTTGCCTTACCGGTATTGGGTTCCTCTGTGTTTTGTATGTCCCTTGTTTTCTTACCAGTTGACATGTTCTTCTTATTCCTTGCATGCTTATTGGTATACATCCACATGTCACCAATCTCCAATGTCGGTAACTTCCTCTTGCATTCCGGTTGCTATACTTACCAATTGACATCAACAATATCCAATGCCAGTAATTTCCTCTTACATACTGGTAACATTTCCTACCATACATACCAAACCTACATATCGATACACCTACCATACATACCAATTGACATCAATGAAAATACAGTGCCAACAATACCGACACCTTTAGGAAATTTCTAGGAAATCAGTTCTTCAAGTTCATCTAGCTCCCTCTCTTTCTCTTCCATCTCTCTTCTCTCTCTTTAATATCTAGATATTCTGCATTCATCAGGATCATATTTTTTCTTACCAGATATAGATGCAGATGCTCTAAATGTTGTCTTGGACTTTCCATATGATTCTCCAAATTCAATCAGCTCAAATGTAGTAATCTTTCCAACCAGCATATCTCTTGTCACAGTAGTCACACTTTGGATCTCATCAATAGCAACAACCTTATGTTTATATGTAGAAGAAAAATATCTCAGCACCTTAGCAACAATTTAATCTTCCTCAATGGTTCCACCGGCACATCTAATACCTAGGACAAGGTCATTCACCTTATCCATAAAAGAGTGTATGTTCTCATCATCTCCCATCTTCAATGTCTCATACTTTGATTTTAAACTCTGCAACTTAGCAACCATCACTTTTTATCACCTACAACACCTCAAGCTTCACCCAGATCTCATGTACATTCTAAATTCCCATTACATTTGTCATCTTAGAATCAGTCAGGGCACTAAGCAATTCTTCCTTCCCTCTAATATTATGTTCTGCTTCCTTAACCTCATCAGGAGTAGTTGGTCCATTCTGAGGAAAAACATAGACATTCTTTGTAATCTTCCAATAATCTTCACAAAGACATTTCAAGTTCACTTTCATCTGGTCCTTCCTTATAGCATAGTTACTTTTATCGAATCTTGGACTATCCTTCTTAAATATTACACCTTGAGCTTCCATCCTAGATCTCCTTAAGTGATTAAGCTTCTATCGGAGAATCTAGCTCTGATACTAATTGTTAGCAACAACCAAGAGGGATGATTGAGAGGAAGGTGAATCAATATTCACCAAAATAAAAAAACTTAACCACAAAACACAGATCTGATAAATTGCAGCAATAAGATAGATATGCATATTAATAGCACAATACACAACACCAAGATGTTTGATGTGGAAAAATCAATTAAGGGAAAAACCACAGTGGGAATCTAACCATAGTAAGATGATACTTTGTAGTAGTATGTAAAAATGTTACAATGGGGAATGCACGTGAATTCAAACACACTGTCTCAAGCTCACTACTCAAATATAATGGTCTGGAAGGCTACAACCCTCTACAAAGTCTCACTAACTTACAATAAGATTCAGACTATAATTTGGAAGAAATGAACTAAAAGAATAGCATCTCCAAATGCTTGATTACAGTTCCGGTTAAGCACAAATGTCTTCCCTACAACACCAATCTCACCACAAACTCAACACCAAAGGATAAATCACTTGTTTGCACACAAACCTCTCTCTGATAATGTAGACACAACAACGACACCCAAACTACATGACTATATCACTTATATATACAATTCATCAACCTTGATAACAAGGTCGGCTATACCCTCAACCCTCAATTACAAAATTACATCACACGATACAAATATTGATCATCGAACCAATATAATGGTTTAAATAGCATAAAATGGTCCTAAATCAAATTCCCAAATGCACAACTCCATCGGAAATCACGCCAAGATCAACCGCAACACGCTACACCATCAAAAATATTGCATAATAGGCAAATCATCACCAATTGTTAGAAACCACCAAAAACTTGCACAATGATCAATAAGGATAACCAAAAAAAATAGGACATGACTAAGAAACACCAGCAAGCATGTTATAATCATCTAGAACAACTGCACCAACACCACTTTTCAAATCTTCATCATTCAATGTTTGAAAGCTCAAGAACATAACCAATCAGCAATTGTCACGAAGAAAGATAACTTGCAAAGCACCAAATCATGATTCAACTAAAATGAAGATACACAAGACCATACCAAGAAATATCCCAAAAGATCAAAACCAAATTTGATCACGCTAGAATATACCAAACTCTGCAAAATAGTGATCAACAAACCAACACTACAAACCTAATCAGAAAATATTCCCAATCTACAATCACTGAAGAAAATCACAGGAATCTGTTGACAATGACAACAACATATCCTAGCAGTAGCAATGACCAGCAATATCCAACAAAGAGTTCTACAAGGGAGAATCTAATAAAGGATAGGCATAGTGGAGGATTAGTCGAACACTTTGGTGTTGACAAAACAGTAGCATTGGTGAGTGAATATTACTTTTGGCCTCAGATTCATAAGGATGTTAGGAAATTTGCGCAGAGCTGTAGAGTTTGTCAGGTTGCAAAAGGTAGTAGTCAGAATGTGGGATTGTATAAGCCTTTGATAGTACCAGAGAGACCTTGGGAGGAAATAAGCATGGATTTCATACTTGGATTGCCTAATACATAGAGAGGGAATTATTCCATATTTGTGGTGGTGGAAAGATTCTCAATTATGGCTCATTGCATGCCTTGTAAGAAGACATTAGATGTAATGCATATAGCTGACCTATTTTTCAAGGAAGTGGCGAGATTGCATGGATTGCCAAAGAGCATAGTTTCAGATAAAGATACTAAGTTTGTTGGTTATTTTTGGAGAATACTTTGGAAGAAGATGATAACATATTTGAAATTCAATTCTACTTTTCACCCACAGACTGATGGATAGACAGAGGTAGTAAACAGGAGTTTGAGAAATTTGTTGAGATTATTAGTTGGAGAGAAGACCAGAAGTTGGGATTTGATTCTTGCACAAGCAGAGTTTGCTTGCAATAATTCAGTGAACATGAGCACCAGAAGAACACCTTTTGAAATTTTTACTAAAGCACACCCTAAAGGTATATCAAAATTGAGGGATATCAATAATGGAGACAAGAGGAGTGTAGAAGTAGAAGAATTTGTAGATCACATGAAGGCCTTACATATTCAGGTTAAGAAACAATTCTAGGATATGAACAACAAGTATAAGGAGAGCATATGAGAAAAAAAGACATAAGGAATTTAAAGTTGGTGATGAAGTGATGGTGTACCTAAGAAAATAAATATTTCTAGTTGGAACCTTTACCAAGTTGTAGATGAGAAATTTTAGACCTTGCAATGTCTTGAGGAAATTCAGTTTTGGAAATGCATATGAAGTGGAGCTACTAGATAGTTTGAGTATTTCACCTATATTCAACATTGCAGATCTACATTAGTATCATGAATAAGAATTCAATGAAGATGATATTGCAAACTTGGAGAAGCAGTTGCCCCAAAAGGAACCAGATCAGATTGAAGACATTTTAGATACTAGGATTGGTCATAGCACCCGGAGGAATTAGTGTTGGAAATATGTTGGATTTAGTTAAGTGTTGTCATTGATGTTGTAGACACCCAAAAATGGTCAACGCTTGCGAGGTCATACTTTAACATTTGCGCATTGCCTCATTTTAGGTTTTTGCGTTGCATTAACATTTCTCCTATGTCACGCACTTGGTTTTTTTTATCATTTGTGAACATCGAGTCATTCTTCTACATTCTTCAATCATCTCGTCCTCAAATTTGGTCTTGTCGACAACAATATTCAGTCACGATTTTGATCGATTTTATCTTGTTGCATCAATGTGCGTATCCTAATTAGGGTTTTGTCCTCTTTTCAGTCTTGTTATCATGCGATCGATTTGTCATCGATCGTGGTCATTTTCAATCTTGTCGTTTTGCAATCTATTTTTTCATTAATTCTTGTCCTTTTGTCAATCTTGTCATATTGCGATCGATTCATCATCGATCCTTGTCCTTTTTCAATCATGTCAATTTGGATCAATTTGTCATTATTCCTCGTCAATTGGCACATTTATCAATCAAATCATTTTGTTGCATTGATCATTTATCAATTCAAAATCATGACATTAATTATCTTCAATCAGGACCTAATTGTCATCCTCGCACTTCTAATTCGTCTTCTAGGGTTTTATGATTTATTCATTTAACCTAA
This sequence comes from Cryptomeria japonica, assembly GCF_030272615.1. Lineage (NCBI taxonomy): Eukaryota > Viridiplantae > Streptophyta > Pinopsida > Cupressales > Cupressaceae > Cryptomeria > Cryptomeria japonica. The sequence continues at coordinate 907,787,124 of NC_081414.1, forward strand.
TTTGCCATTTCTTCCTTTAGGATTATTAAATTATTTATTAATCCTAAGTTTTCTCATTACAATTAAATATTCATTTAATTGGCTAATTATTCCTCTTTGTGAGTGAATTAATTAATAAATGAAAAATTATTGATTAATTCACTAATTTCTAATTTCCTATTTTCATTAATTCCTAATTTCCACCTATTTTCTAATTTTCTAATTCAAATTCCACCTAATTATCTTGTCTCTAGTTCTCCCTATTTGTGTGCTTCATGCGTCATACTCTTGACATAGCAATTTGTCATAGAGTTTTGTCTTGACATAGAAATGTGTCATAGAATTTGTCCAAAATTGTCATAAAATTCTTGACATAGAAATGTGTCATAGAATTTGTCATAAAATGTCATAGCAATTTGTCATAAAATCTGTCATAAGCCTCTTTGCATAGCAATTTGTCATAGATATGCTATTATTGATTTGAATTTCTATTCAAATCTCTTTCATACTAATTTGCTCATTTATCCAATTTCTCTATAAATTGGATGTTTTCTTCAATCAATTCCTTCATGAATCTCGAATTTTTACCGAACCTTCGTTTCTAGTACTCTTGAGCCTTTTTGCTTTCAAATTGTGTGAGCACTTGTAGGTGAGATCCACAAAACTATTGAAGAGGAAAGAACAACAATGGAGCCGCATGGAAGAAGCATATGGTTTGCATAATTTTACTTTTGAATGCCTTGTTTCCATACCTCTATTGAATGTGCTTTGGAATTAGGTTCATTTGCATTGAGTATTCTTTTGATTATGTTATCATGTTTTGTGTTTTTGATTGATATATCTTATGTTTTGATGATTCCTAATTTCTACGTTAACATTAATTGGTGAACCCGACGTGAATACTAACCTTCTAACCCTTCTACTGTGTATTTGAGTGCTTCTAAGTTGATTTGCAGGTCAGAAACTCAAAAACAGGGTCGTGCAGGGTATTCTGAAGACTTCTGCGCTTGTGTGAAGCATCTTGCGCCTGTGTTGAAACATCTTGCGCTTGTGTTGAAGACTTCTGCGCTTGTGTTAGACATCTTGCGCCTGTGTCATGTCTTCTGTGCCTGTGTAAAGTCTAGAACAGAGGTAAAAAATGCAGTTTTTACTTGAAAATTTTTATATGTTTTAGTAAATTGCAATTTTGAGGGTCTTCGGTGCATTTTTGGACAAATATGGTGCCCGTAAACATGATGAGACATCATTGATGTTTCCAAAATTTGGTTCTAGATTATTTGAATACCTTTCCAACGCATCAAACGGTTTGTAATTCGGAGCTAGGATGAGAAAGTTATGCCTTCTCAAAGTGGACTGAAATTTTGATAGTTTTCATAAATCAAATCATCTGTGCTTTGGATTTTGGTACTAATTATTTGTGCAGGATCTTGGCATACGCATGACAAAGACTAAAAAATCAAACTACTAACATGTGTTATGCAGATTCGATGGTCAAAGACAACAAATCAAACTTCTAACATGTGTTTTGCAGGTTGCCTTGGAGAAACAACCAAATCGTGTGTTTGAGTTTTTTAATTAGGCATTTAGTGATTTATAAATAGGTGGAAATGAACATTTGTTTGCTTTGTTTGTGAAGTATGACATTGGAGTAGGAGAGTATGCTCTCATCCTTTTAGGGTGATCAGAAATCCAGATCTTCAATACCATGCTTGTCTTGTTGATTGTTTGTCTCCATTAGAGGGCCTGCCTTCCCGACCACTTTGCTTTAGCAAGCAAGTGATAATCGTGAGAAGGGGACGACCCAAAGTGAGTACGGCTAGAATTCCTGGGCATTCTAACTCACTATAAACAAATACCTGATAAGCGAAAGCTTTGAAGGAAGTGTTACGTGGGAATTGTAGTTACTTGGGAAGTGATGCCCCTTGAAACTCTTTCTCATATCAACATCTAAGTAGGGCCTCTTGGTCTAAATCACGCTTGCGTGACTACATTTGTTGGTATCTTGATGGGCTTAATGTCTCAATCATGCTTGCATGACATCAAGGAGTAATGCTTAACAGAAATCCTTACTACATACCTTGTTTTTAGAGGCCAAAAACCCTTCTAGTTGCTTGAGAAGGACAAATTTGGATACTTGGAAGAGATACTAAGTTCGCCATGGGGAGATTCCATGGGGACTGATGCTTGGCTGCCCTGAGAAGTGAGTGCCGTGGAGGGGAGCCCGTGGGGTCAAGCATCTATGTATTCTCCTTGAATCCCATAATGAGTCTACCTCTCAAGTACCTAATGTCTTTGCCTACCCTAAGGAATGTGGAAATGAGCATGATTGTCTTGAGTCTAAGTTGTGACATCTTGTATTCTTTGATTGTCAAAAGTTGAATACCATTTCATGAACAAATACATTGATATAACATAAGATTAAACCCAAGAGACATTCATCCAACAAAAGTTCAACAAGGTTCAAAGCACATCTTCTAGCATGATGATCCAACATTGTTCCAAATCTTGTCTTAACATTCATGTCACTTGCATTTAGGTTCATCCTAGGTTGCATTTTTCAAAGTCATTGTCAATTATCAAAGTTAAGTTTCACCTAAGTCATACTCCTTTGCATATCAATAAGAGTCATCCATTTTGCATGTGTCCTCTTGCATTAGAGTCATATCATTGTCATACATTTATATTTGCATACCCTAAGTCTCTTCATTAAGCTTGACTCATTATCATATCATATTAAGGTCACTTGCATATTAAGTGTCCCTTTGCATATAGTCTCAAAAACCTAGGTCTTGTCATACTTAAGCAATCCAAATCTTTGATAAACCCCAAGTCATTGTTAAGAAGTCTAGACCTCATCAAGTCTTTTGTCCTTTTTGTCATCAATATCATTTCGTCAAACCTAGCTTAGTATCCAAGCATATAGGTGAGACATTGTCAATTTGTCCTTTTGTCACTTGGTCCTTTTGTCCTTTGAGGTCTAGACATCATTTCAATTTCCTAAGGGTCTCTTTTTAGATTTGCATTTCAAAAGTTTGTCAAAATCTTCAAAACAACCAAAAACATAGATTGCATGCTCGTCTATCTAGTTTGCATTTAGTTGCATATCATACATTATCCTTGAAAATTCCAAAAAACATTGCATTTGCATAAGTGACATGCCTGTTGAGACAAGATCAAGATCTAAGAAGATGAGTGAACCAATGTATCAACCCATGGACAACATAGCCAATTCGCAATTTCAAACTAGTCAACCAGTGCAAGTTGAAGGTTCATCAAACACATCTCTACCACCATATGGAACGGTTCAACTCGGACCACCACCATTATATGAACCATTGTTTGTACCTATGAAACCAGGGCATGGGAGTGTTCCACCAACTCCAAGAGGAAGTGCGCCTTTCAATTGGAACCAACCAAATTTGCAACATGACATTCAAACTCAAACATTATATGAAGACCAAACTCTTTCACAAGGATTCAGTTCAGACCAAGGCATTCAGCAAGAAACAAATCCAAATATTTTACTAGATTCTTCATCAAATTTCGATGTCTCTGATGATGTTGTTATGTACCTTAAGGATCCAAAATTGACAAAAAAGATGGATAAATTCTTGAATAAGCTCTTTAAGAGGTTCCCACAAAAATATCTTGACATGATGAGTAATGTGACCTCCTCAAGTAAGCAAATTAATGTGCAAAAACAACAAGGCGGTGAGTTGTTAGGTTTCTCTCTACATCCAAATGATGAAAATGTGCAACAAGAACTCCAACCCACCTTGATGAGTAAACGTGCTTCAAAGGCATTGACAGTGACTATTCCTCAAAAGTCCACATTCAAAATAATAAACAATCCATTGTTTAATGCAACACCTTTAACACCAGATCAAATGAAGGCCACACAAATGTTGATGACAGGTGTCCCTCAACAAGAAGTGATTCCTCGAATACCAAAAAGTGGATCCAAATCTAAGATGCAAGAAAGCTTTACGATTGGAATGTCTGATCTTACAAATGTTCAAATTGCCTTTCCTTCATGCCAAAACATTGATTCATTGTCAAAATCCCCCATGCATATCCAAAGTCCAACCTCATGTCAAGAGGATAATTTAGAGCATGAAGATATGTTTCCTAAAGAAAATCAAGATCAAGATCCTGAAACCTTATCATCCCATCCAATTGTTGACCAGGATCCCATCTTCCTAGAAACTCATAATGATTCCCCTATTCTTGTCCATCCTATCCAAAGTCCTATTGACATTCCACTCCCCGAGCAAGATCAAGATATTCCAGTCCATCCAATCCCAAACGATCCCCTTCCATTTCATGAACACAATGTCCTTTCAAATCCCATTGATATTCCACTTCCTCAGAAAGATCAAGATATCCCTTCCATCCTTTCCGATGATCCCATTAAAAGTCAAGAGCAAAGCACCTTTCAAGAGGATTCCAATGATCTTCCTCCTTGTCAAGATCAAAGTATCCTTCCAAATTCATTTCCAACACAAGATCCTATCATTCCTTCAGATCCTCCACAAGATCCACTTGTTCCTCCATCTCCACATCCTAATCCAGCATATCCACTCCAAGAGTGCATTTCTTTTGGTGATCCTGTTATTCCCCCCATTCTATCTCTTGAAGAGCCTGTCATTGAAGTCCCCCTCATGATCCTGATACCCCTCATGATTCTAATGTGTCAGTGCAAGATGTTCATGAATCTTCGACATGCATAATGGGTTCTTCCACTTTGGTGCAATCCGATCCACCTCATAATGGACTCGCGTCTTCTTCCCAAAGAAAAGAGTCTCCTACAAGTCAAAATATTGATAAAGGCAAAGGAGTAGACCTTCACAAGCAAGAACCCTTCCATATCAAAGAATATACTAATGGTCATGGCTACAAAGCTCACACTCAAGGCGTTGGTATCCCTTCAAAGTCAAAATCCAAATGTCCACCTTCCCCATCATCGCTTCCATCCATTCTAGGTCCCTATATCCCTCCATCTCCTATGCAACATCAGCAAAGGCACACATCTTGGAGAACCTTCCATCCATCCCACATGCCTCCATATCATTCCCATCCACACCAACATTCTTTCCCTCATCCAAGCAATTTGGATGCCAAGCATAAAAGTCGTAAGTCTAGCAGTCCACATGTATTCAAGGATCAACATGTCCAATCTAATTGACATGTCAAAACAAAGAACAAATTGATCTATAAAGAAAAAGAAATATCCAAAAGGTCAGAAAGGCCCACTGAGCAAAATAAAGCAAAGTCAAAATCTATATGGGTTCCTAAATCCCTAGTGCAAGCAATGCACTCCAAGGAACCACAAAAGCATGAGAAATCAAAAACCATGTGGATCCCTAAGAAGCTCCTTGAAGCACAAAAGCCTAAAGAAATATCCAACTTGGCATCCAAAGTTGCTATTCCTCCATCACCTTCTTCATCCATTTTGGGCCCTTATGTCCCAAAATCCCAAGCCTTTCCTCCATCAAAATCTCAATATCTGAGATACATTTGTCCTTCATCAGTCCATCACCCCTCAAGGTGTGTGCCAATGTCGATCTTGCCAACATTTCCATCCAGTGAAGCCCAATTCTTCCAATACCCTATCCATTATCCAATGCATATTTTCCATCCTTCCATCCCTCTGGTCCAATCCTTTGCATAAATCCTCGCCTTAGTTTCATCTCATTTTCCATGTCCTTATCCTACCAACGTCTTTGAGCATACTTTTAAAGGTCATGGTCTATTTTTTTCAAGGCTACTATCCAAACAAAAAGACGCTTGAGTCCTTCTTCCATCCCCTATCATGTGTCCATCTTCTTCTGAAAAAGTCAAAATACAAAAAAAAAAAGTCAAAATACAAAAAAAGGGAAAGAAAAAAGAAGAAAAAAATAAAGAAAAATAATTCGTCCACTGGTGAAAACCTGGCAAACAGGCGCCTTGGGCAAGTACCATGATGAAAACCTGGCAAACAGGCGTCATGCGTAATTTATGAACTTCTTGCACACTACACTTGGGGGCAGGTTTCCTCCTTCATATCCTATTGCCCTTCATTATCCTATCATACTATGTCATTACCCTTCATATCCTATTGTCACTCATGTCCAGTTTTCCTTTCCACCTTTGATCTTGACAAGGCTGAGGATCTTCATGAGCGTCATGCATCCTATTCATAGCTTTCAGTCCATCATAGCTTTTGGTCATTTATCCATTTGCTTATTATCACCTTTCATCCATATTCCCTGGCTTATTGCAACTTTCTGCCACTATCTTGTATCCTACCCCGACCTTCAGTCCATGTCCCTTATCCATTCTTGGTCTTGCTTATCCTATCCATGTCTTATCACTATCCAAACACTCTTTTTGTCCCTTGATCTTGATCTGACATAAGGATGCAAAATTTAAACATGGTTTCAAAAAAACCTCTTGACATGTCCCTCATCCCATGTTCCTACTTTACATTGTCATATCCAGTCTCTTGTACCATCACACAATAGCTCTTGGAAATTGCATCTGCATTGTCTCCATAATAAAAGGCCTTTGTCTTCCTTCTATCCACCAACATTTCAGAAAGCATATTTATCCATTTGTCATATTCCTTTCCTTGCTAGACACTGGGGGCAAAATATCTTGAAAAAATTCAAAAAAATTTAAAATGTCCTGAAAAAATCTCAAAAAAATTTAAAATGTCCTGAAAAAATCCATAAAAATAAAAAAAAAGTCCTGAAAAAAAGTCATAAAAATCGAAAAAAGTCTTGAAAAAAGTCATAAAAATTGAAAAATGTCCTGAAAAAAGTAAAAAAAAATTGAAAAATGTCATGAAAAAATTCATAAAAATCGAAAAATGACCTGAAATAAGATCATAAAAATTGAAAAAAGTCCTGAAAAAAAAAAAAAAAAATTCTAAAAATTTCAAAAATGTCCTGAAGAAATCCATAAAAATCGAAAAATGTCCTGAAAAAATTCTAAAAAATCAAATAAAGTCCTGAAAAAATGAACAAAAAAAAATAAATTGAAAAACTCCAAAAAACCAAAAACATGCATTTTTTGCAATAATTATCCCTTTTGTGCATCGACAGATCACTGAGCATTCCTCCAATGACATTCGCAATCATACGCTATGCTTTAATGAAATCATGCTTTAACAGATGAACCTTTTCAATCAACTCAAACATTCAAACTGATCAAAATTGTCTTATCACTCGAATATCAGCATCAAAATCATTTGTCCTTGTCACATTATCATGGGTCTTATACAGGGTGTGGTATACTCGAAACCAGACTGTGTCCTGTCTTAGACGGGGTACCGCATTTCCTGAAACCAGACAGCATGATCGTCCTATCAGCACTTTCAACTTTTGACAATGAAGATCAAGATGTTTGTCTGATTTGCTTGAATTTGTGAGTCTTATCTTTTTATTGATTTATCTTTGGCTTCGATCATGTTCCTATGTTGCTCGATGAGGTCACTGAGTGATTTAGAGTGACCGGGATGGCTCATGGTCTCTTTCTTTGATTGTGATTGTCGTTTGTCTATGCTGTGTCTGTCTTACGCAAAAAGGGATTGCATTTCAGCTCTGGCCTTCCATGCCACGATGCTACGCATCCATTTTGTTAAATAAAAATAAAGGTTCTCACCTACAAAGTGCATTACTGAAAGCAAGTTTTCATCATCTCTAACTGTCTTCTATCTCATTTCTTACTAACATTTCTTTCGTCCGGTCGGATAGTCAGTTCGGTCTAGTGCTCCGATATCCAAGCACATATGCTGCATCCTACATCCATTTGGTTAGTACAATTCCATCACACATATTACATCAAGCATTTTCTCCATTTCATATCATAAATGCATCAAAAATACATAAAAATGCATCCATACATGTTCATAAACCAGTGCATAAGTCATCCATACGTGCAAAAAAACATAAGTCATAACATATTGCATCCCATCATATCGATGCATATCATATCACATATCATAATAATGTCGGAGTACAAAATCGGACTGTCTGTCCTAAGTATGGCCCGCAGGCTGACTACAAAATGTCAAACTACATAATGTCCACTGTCTGTCATATGGAGCACGTGCCTCTGTCACTGGGTGCTCCCTCTGTCCTCCTCATCCCTGCCATGTCTCGCAGATGATGTCCCTCCTGGTCCTGGCTGTGGTGGTCTCATCGATCCACTCACTCCTATGCTGCTCAATGTCCTCCGAGAGCGTGACTTGCTCTCTGTCCTCGATCGTGCCCGATATGAAGGTGCTCTCCGCTCCGATGGAACTGCACCCTCATATAGTGTCCTCCAGTACAGTCTCTCCTCGCCGGTCTCTACTAGCATCTGTGCCACCTCTCGTGCACTGGCATCCCTAATCGACCCAATGAACTCAGCGACTCTCTGTCCCTCTCGCTGTGCCTGAGCTATGGCTGTATCCCGAGCCTCTGTGAGTCTGGCTATCTCCGCTCTGAACTACTCATGCTGTCTCTCCAATATCGCAATATAATCCTGCTGGCTCGCTATGGTAGCCCTGTACATGTCTATCTCCTCTGTCCTCCTCATCCCTGCCATAGTCTCCCACCGAATCTCCCTCTCGACAATGTCTAGATCCTCTACGTCACACTCCAACAGTCTGCATAACGCGTCTCTCCCTGTCACTGGGTCGTACTCTATCATCTCCCCATGTATAGGAATGCGGAGGATGCACCATACATCCTCTAGAGTCACTGTCGCCTCGCCAGTCGCCAAATGGAATGAGGAAGTCTCTGAATGCCATCGCTCTGCCAATGCGGTAAGCAATCCTGTGTTTGCCCTAATCTCGGGCATATATGTGATGTAATACAATCCCAATCCACCTAATGTGTCTCTCTCTGTGCTCCTGAGTCTATGTCGTAGCATGAAACAGTCCGGTCGATTCTCCCGTGCGATCAATGGATATTGTCGACTCTGCATCACAATCGGGGCATCATTTTGTCAGTTTTAGGGTTTGTTCCTACGGGTTGCATGTCTTCATTTTCATGATCAAATCAGGGTGTTTTTCATCCACATTACCCTATCCTATCCTTCCCACCCCCTGTCAGGTCATTTGCATGCAATTTCAAGTCAAAACTAAGGATTTTATGCCAACTTGCGCCTGTGTTTGAGAAGCTGCGCCTGTGTTAGATGAATTGCGCTTGTGTCTTCCTACACAAGCGCATAACTCCTTACACAAGCGCAGGTTTAGCCTACACAAGCGCAAGAGACCATTTTGGTATCCCCTGTGGGCCCCGCAATGTTCCGTAAGCCATCAAAATTCATGAAATTCAAAACATGGGTTTTCGAGATACATACCGCTGCTCCTACATCCTCCGATCGTCTGAATGTGTGTACACGTTCTCCAAGGTGATCCGCCGTTGGAATGTTCACCATCTGTCTGCAAGTGTCCTTGTCCAGAGCAACAAATCCTCCTCTTTCGCTACTGCAAATGAGTCATTTTCACCCTCTTGGTCCCATTTATAGCTCTTTGTCATTGCATAGATGGACGTGCGTCCTCTCCATCTTATGTTGGTCGCGGTCTTGTGCTCCTTAAATTGCTTGTCTATCATGCATCCGATCTCCGATTGTCAGTCCGTTTGATCCTATCATTTTCTATCATTTTTATCGATCAATTGGCCTCTTTTCTGCATGTTTCCGGCCAATTCCTCGAGGGGGCATGCATATGTCATTATCGTTGTCTGGGGCATTTAGTTATTGTTCTTTGAAACAACGCTCAGAATCACATTGTCTCAAAGAGGGGCAAAATGTAGACACCCAAAAATGGTCAACGCTTGCGAGGTCATACTTTAACATTTGCGCATTGCCTCATTTTAGGTTTTTGCGTCGCATTAACATTTCTCCTATGTCACGCACTTGGTTTTTTTTATCATTTTTGAACATCGAGTCATTCTTCTACATTCTTCAATCATCTCGTCCTCAAATTTGGTCTTGTCGACAACAATATTCAGTCACGATTTTGATCGATTTTATCTTGTTGCATCAATGTGCGTATCCTAATTAGGGTTTTGTCCTCTTTTCAGTCTTGTTATCATGCGATCGATTTGTCATCGATCGTGGTCATTTTCAATCTTGTCGTTTTGCAATCTATTTTGTCATTAATTCTTGTCCTTTTGTCAATCTTGTCATATTGCGATCGATTCGTCATCGATCCTTGTCCTTTTTCAGTCATGTCAATTTGGATCAATTTGTCATTATTCCTCGTCAATTGGCACATTTATCAATCAAATCATTTTGTTGCATTGATCATTTATCAATTCAAAATCATGACATTAATTATCTTCAATCAGGACCTAATTGTCATCCTCGCACTTCTAATTCGTCTTCTAGGGTTTTATGATTTATTCATTTAACCTAATTTGCCATTTCTTCCTTTAGGATTACTAAATTATTTATTAATCCTAAGTTTTCTCATTACAATTAAATATTCATTTAATTGGCTAATTATTCCTCTTTGTGAGTGAATTAATTAATAAATGAAAAATTATTGATTAATTCACTAATTTCTAATTTCCTATTTTCATTAATTCCTAATTTCCACCTATTTTCTAATTTTCTAATTCAAATTCCACCTAATTATCTTGTCTCTAGTTCTCCCTATTTGTGTGCTTCATGCGTCATACTCTTGACATAGCAATTTGTCATAGAGTTTTGTCTTGACATAGAAATGTGTCATAGAATTTGTCCAAAATTGTCATAAAATTCTTGACATAGAAATGTGTCATAGAATTTGTCATAAAATGTCATAGCAATTTGTCATAAAATCTGTCATAAGCCTCTTTGCATAGCAATTTGTCATAGATATGCTATTATTGATTTGAATTTCTATTCAAATCTCTTTCATACTAATTTGCTCATTTATCCAATTTCTCTATAAATTGGATGTTTTCTTCAATCAATTCCTTCATGAATCTCGAATTTTTACCGAACCTTCGTTTCTAGTACTCTTGAGCCTTTTTGCTTTCAAATTGTGTGAGCACTTGTAGGTGAGATCCACAAAACTATTGAAGAGGAAAGAACAACAATGGAGCTGCATGGAAGAAGCATATGGTTTGCATAATTTTACTTTTGAATGCCTTGTTTCCATACCTCTATTGAATGTGCTTTGGAATTAGGTTCATTTGCATTGAGTATTCTTTTGATTATGTTATCATGTTTTGTGTTTTTGATTGATATATCTTATGTTTTGATGATTCCTAATTTCTACGTTAACAGATGTCAACACTGTATCCCGGTTGGACCTATCCCAATTAGATTCAGAAGGAATAAGGATAAACCATGCTATTATGCTAGTGGTGATGATTTTGGTATTACTGATGATGATGATGAACCTGTGAGTGGAACGGACAATGGAAGCTCCGGTAAAGACTGGGTCTTTATTGCTATCAAGGATGATTCTCCAGAATCTGTCATTAGAGAAACTCATATTGAAGAAAAGGATGAATGGGTTATAGACAGTGGTTGTTCACATCACATGACTGGTGAGAAGAGAAAATTTTAAAACTATGCAATAATTTGATGGCAGACTAGTCAGATTTAGAGACAACAATGCATGTAGGATCAAAGGTAAAGGAATAATATCATTGGATGGTAAGACTAATACTGATAATGTTTACTATGTTGAAGACTTAAAGAATAATATTTTAAGTGTAGGTCATATGGTGGATAGAGGATTTCATTTTCAATTCAAGGATCGAAAATGTAGGATCATCAATAGATCTAGATTGAAAATTCCTTCTGAAACTCAGACCAATGGAAACATCTTTCATTAGAACTCCGGTGAGAAGGCTTGCTTCATTGCATAGATTGATGAAAGTTGGTTATGGCATAAGAGGATGTTTCATATAAATTTGGATTGCATAGTGAAGATAAGTTCAACATAGGCTATCAGAGATTTGCCCAAGATTGTTAAACCTCATAATCTGGTATGTAGAGAATGTCAAATGGGTAAGAAAGTTAGAACTTCTTTTAGAATTATACATGATAAATCTAATGAAATTCTTGATCTTATTCATACTGATCTATGTGGACTGGCAAGGACGTGGACTGGCAAGGACTAAAAGCTTTCAAGGTGATGGATACTTTTTGCTACTTATTGATGATTATTTTAGAATGATGTGGGTTGCATTTTTAAAAGAAAAATCAGAAGCTCTTGAGAAATTCAAAATATTCCAAGCTATGATTGAGACTGAGACATGACTGAAGATGAAGTGCTTAAGATCATATCATGTCAGTGAATTTACATCTGGTGAGTTCAACAACTTTTGTGAGAGGAATGAAACCAGAGGAAAACTTTATGCACGTAGGACTCCACATCAGAATGGATTAGTGGAAAGAAAGAACAAAACCATGTTAGATGCTACAATTACAATGATGACTAGAGCTAAATTGCTAGATATCTATTGGAGGGAAGCTGTCAATACGACTGTATACACTTTCAACAAAGTACACATTAAAGGTGATACCGGTAAGACTCCTTATGAATTATGGTTTGGTCATACTCCTACTGTCAAATATTTTAGAATTTTTGGAAGTAAATGTTACTTTAGAAGAGATGATGCAATAGGAAAGTTTGATCCTAGAAGTGATGAAGGAATATTTTTGGGATATTCTACTAAGACCAAAGTATATAGATGTTATAACTAAAGATTGAATAGGATAATTGAAAGCATAAATGTCAAGGTGGATGAGCAAGGCAATAATCAGATCAAATCATATGATTATGGACCAAAAGATGAATTTATCATACCAGAACTGGTAATGCAAGAAGTAGTTCAGAGAAGTGAACCAGTGACACCAGTAACATCAAAAAATTCAACAATGATAGATGAACAACAAAAAGAATCAGTAAATTAAGAAAATTCAAAGACTCCCAGGTATGTGAAACTAAATCAATTTGAAGATCAGATCATTTGAGACAAAAGGAAAGGTGTGATGACTAGAAGAAGATTAGTTGCTGAAGACGTATGTTTAATTTCTCAAATTGAACCGGAATCATTTATTGAAGCAAGTAAGGATGAAAATTGAATAAAAGAAATTGAAGAAGAATTAGATCAGATAGAAAATAATAAGACATGGGAATTAGTTTCTAGACCTAAAGACAAGAATATTATTGGAACTAAATGGGTTTTCAGGAATAAATTAAATGAGGAAGGTCAGGTTGTGAGGATCAAGACTATATTGGTTTGCAAAGGTTATTCATAGGAAGGAGTTGATTATGGTGAGACTTATGCCCCAGTTGCAAGAATTGAAGTGGTAAGACTTTTTCTTGCCTATGTTGCACACAAGAACTGCAAAGTATATCAGATGGATGTCAAATGTGCATTTCTAAATGGAGATCTTGAAGAGGAAGTCTACATTGAGCAGCCTGGTGGATTTTCTTTATCAGAAGACAAAGACATGGTTTGCAGACTGAAGAAAGCTTTATATGGACTAAAACAAGCCCCTAGATCATGGTATGCTAGATTAGATAGATATCTTTCAAAGCTTGGTTTTAACAAAGGTATTGCTGATAGTAACTTATATTACAAAATTGAGCATGATGACATATTGATTATTGAAGTCTTTGTGGATGATATCATTTTTGGAGGAGAAGAAAGTCTATGCATGAAATTTGTTGATGATATGAAGAATGAATTTGAAATGTCTATGATTGGTGAGATGAAATTTTTCTTAGGTTTGCAGATTACTCAAACTGATAAAGGTATTTTCATTTGTCAAACTAAGTATGTGAAGGAGTTACTTAAGAAATTTGGAATTGGTAATTCTAAACTCGTCAGTACTCCTATGATAATTGGTTGCAAATTGTCAAAGGATGATGAATCTCCTAGAGTAAATCCAAGCATATACAAATCAATGGTTGGTGGATTGTTATACTTAACTCATACTTAATGCTACTTGTATTGCTTCTAGATTTGAGTCAGATCCTAGAGAAACTCATGATATTGTTGTTAAGAGGATATTCAAATATTTGGCAAGTACAACAGACTTTGGGTTATGGTATCCATAGAATGATGACTTCAGATTAGGCTCCTATACAGATTCTGATTGCGTAGGAGATGTAGATGATTGGAAGAGCACTACTGGTGGTGCATTATTTATTGGGAAGAAGTTGGTTTCATGGCTTAGCAAGAAACACTCATGCACTTCATTGTCTACTACTAAAGAAGAGTATGTAGTTGTTGCTACCAACTATACTCAGATTTTATGGATGAAACAAATGCTAAAAGATATAAGGATAATTTATGATGATCTTATTGTTATTTATCATGATAATATTGCTGCTATTGATATGTCAAAGAATCTGATATTTCATTCCAAATCAAAACACATTTTTATAAGGTATAATTTCTTGAAGGAAAAGGTAGAAGCAAAGGAAGTCAGATTGGTTTATGTGCCTACTAAGGAACAAATTGCATGTATTCTAATTAAACCATTGCCTAAAGATACTTTTGAATATCTTAGAGATTAGTTGGGGGTTACCAGCCCTCCGGAAGAGAGTTAGTGATGCAGAGATGCATCAATTCGGTGAGCTTATCAAACATATTTTCTGATCCAGGTTGATGAGATGTTGCTACTACTCCAGGGGAGTAGTTAGCTATTTGGTTTAGTATTTTGGTTTGGTATCCATCCTTTGTCATTGATGTCAAAGGGGGAGAAGATGTTCATGTGAAAAACAATCAATCTTTTGGGTGAAGGTATTAATCTAAGGGGGAGATATATATTGCAGATCACTCTTTAGGAGATTGTTGGCATTCCTTGGCACTTGGATATTTTTCACATTAAGTGTTTCCATCAATGCCAAAGGGGGAGATTGTTGGAAATATGTTGGATTTGGTTAAGTTTTGTCATTGATGTCAACACTATATCCTGGTTGGAGGCTATCCCAATTGGACCTATCTTGGTTAGTCTTGGTGATCATCTTGGTTTTAGCTGTGATTCTGATCCAGTATGATCAGATCTCTAGATTTAGTTTTGGATGCTTAATTTGGATGATTATATTCTTTTCATATTCTATTGATTCATGATTTGGTGCTTCGGTTGCTATCTCTTTTGTTCCCGATTGATATTTCCTGGTACCGGTTAGCTTTACTGGTAAGCGATATTTGATGATTTGGTCAGACAATTTTGATCTGGCTTATGGGAAAAGTTTCTATCATGCTAAAGGTGCTTCTTGATCATGTCCTAACTTTTTGGTGGTGTTGCATTGATTGGCGTGTTGTTATGATGGTCCTATTTGGATCCGGTTAGACTTTTTGTTCTTGTACTGAGGGTTTCTACTGGTTGGTGAAGCGTGTTGGATTTTTGTCTTAGCAAATTTTCGGTGGATGGAATTATTTGGGAACTTGAATTAGGTTCATGATATGTAATGTAAATCATAATATTGGTCTAGTGGTATCATTTGATGTAATATTTGTAATAATGGGTTTATGGGTTTAGGGTTAGCTGACCTTGTTAATAAGGTTGATGATATGTATTTATAGGTGATATATTCATGTAATTTTTATGGGATGGTTATGTCTACATTATCAAAGAGTCATTTATATGCGAACAAGGTTATATCATTCAGTGAAGGTTTGAGGAGAGTTTGGTATTGCAGGGCAAACATTGTGCTTAATCAAAATTGTATCAAGCATTAGTAGATGCTACTTTCACAGTTCATTCTTTCTAGATTGTACTCTGATGCTTTGTAACTCAGTGAGACTTCCCTTTTGTGTTGAGTAGTGAGCTCTAAGAGGTTGACCTGATTGCAAGTGCAATCCCCATTATAATTATTTCACATGCTATTGTAGAAGTATTATTTGATTGTGGGTAGGGTTTCCCACTATTGTCTTTCCCCTTACCAGGTTTTCCACATCAAAATATTGGTGTAATGTGTGTTGTACTTTCATGATTTATCTTTCATTGTGTTGTACTCCAGTATAAATTTTAATATTGAATTAACTATTGTACTTGTGAGAAAACTAATTCACCCCCCCCCCCCCTCTCAGTTTTCTCTCAGTATCAGATCATTCAAACAATTAGTACAAGGAGTATCTTGTGAAATAGAAGGACAGACCAGTTGAAGATTCATCTTGGATTTCTCAGGCAAAGGTAGACCATCTTTTCTTTCCTCTGACCCCAGTAAAGTGAGAGACTCAATTTTTTTCAACAACCTCGGGTGTCTGATGCAAGAGCATCCTTGGTTCTTGGCAATCTTGCATCAACCAAAAACATTTCTTTCAATTTGTTTTTTATTTCGTAGTATCGGAATTCTTTCCGCATTTTCTTTCCTTTACTCACTGGATCTTGCGGAGTTGGATTTTTCTTGTAATCATGATTATCTTCCTTATTCCTGAGCCACAGGATGTTTGGATCATTTTTCAACAAGTTATCGCTTTCGGATTCCGAGACAGTTTTTTGGCTTAGAACACTAGAACCACTTGGAGCTATTTACTATTGGTGAATCTTGCAAATCCTTTCCATAGCTTGCAGAGCTCTAGCTCATTGTTTCCAACACTCCTTGGCATGTGGCCAACCTTCCCTTTGATCCATACCTCTTCCTTTGGATTTTTTGGAAGATTTTCGTTGGCGGAGGCCGACTTGGTGGTTTTACATGTTTCATCATGTTCATTGTTGTTTGATTCCTCTTGGGCTGACCAGATCCCTCTAGACCATATAAATAAATGTAAATAATTCATTCAAGAGAATATAGAAGATATATCTTAAGATTTACAGGTCTGGAGTTCACCAATTCTATAATCGAGCATGTATGTAGTAGGCCAGTGAGAGGAATCATGTAGCCTGGATGTTGCCGACAGATTGTAATCAGTTTTCGTGATCTAATTCATTCAATTTTGTATTACCTCCATCATCTTGTCTTTCTTTCATTGTTTTTACTCTTGTTGCACGGTTCGGATAGATCTCATCGAGGTCCCTCCTAACCATGACTGTACCAAATTTGTTGACAGAGATGCGAATAAAAGTATTGGGTTTTGAGGAATTAAAGAACTTGTATGAGGATGACCTAGATTTTGCAAAACCCTAGAGAGTTTGCATAGAACCTATTGTGGTGGATAGGAGTAAGTGGTTGGATTATTTCATTCAAGATGAGTTGTTGTTCAAAGGAAGTTAGTTGTGTATACCCCGAAGCTCTATGAGAGAAAATATGATAAAGGAGAAACATAGTGGAGGATTAGCCGATCATTTTGGAGTAGACAAGACAACAACATTGGTAAGTGAATTACTTTTGGCCTCAAATTCATAAGGATGTTAGGAAATTTGTTCAGAGCTGTAGGATTTGTCAACTAGCAAAAGGTGGTAGTCAAAATGTTGGATTGTACAAGCCTTTGACAATTCTGGAGAGACCTTGGGAAGACATAAGCATGGATTTCATACTTGGATTACCTAAAACACAAAGAGGAAATGATTCTATATTTGTGTTGATAGATAGATTCTCAAAGATGGCACATTTCATACCTTGTAAGAAGATGACAAATGCAGTACATCTTGTTGACCTATTTTGCAAGGAGGTGGTAAGATTACATGGATTGCCTAAGATCATATTTTCAGATAGAGACACTAAGTTTGTTGGTTACTTTTGGAGAACACTTTGGAAGAAGATGAAGACAAATTTGAAGTTCAGTTCTACTTTTCACCCACATACTGATGGATAGAAAAAGGTAGTAAACAAGAGTTTGGGAAAAAACTTGTTGAGATACTTAGTTGGAGAGAATCACTTTTCAATCAACCATGGATGTTTGATGCGGGAGCATCCCTGGTTCTTGGCAATCTTGCATCAACCAAAAACATTTTCCTTTTAGTTTGTTTCCTATTTACAATTTTTGTATTTCTTTTTGTTTTCTCATCGGATGTTGTGGAGATGGATTTGGTTCGTAGACATGTTCGTCAATCTTATTCTTGGTCCACGAGATGTTTGGATCTTTTTCCAGCAAGTTATCATTTCTGGAATATGGGACAGTTTTCTTTCCTGTGTATCAGAGCCACCTAGACCTATTTTCTATTGTTGATCCTTACGGATTCTTTCTGTTGTTTGTGGAGCTTGATTTTGTTGTTTCCAACATTCCTTAGTGTGTGGTCAACCTTTCCTTGGGTCCATACCTCATTCTCTAGATTTTCCAGAGGAATCTCTTTGGCAGAGGTCGACCTTATTGTTTTACACATTTCATCTTGTTAATCGACATTTGTTTCATCTTGGACTGGCATGGATCATCCTTGACTATATAAATCAATGTAATTAAGCATTTAGAAATGATCTTTTAACAAGATAGGAGATAGATCTAAGGATTAGGGGTTTCGGAGTTGGCTCACATTCTTGCTAGAGATGAATGTTGCATAACATGCATGTTTTGAACTCAGGCCTATGAGTCAAATATTGTGAACCTGCATGTTGCTGACAGTTTGTAATCAATTTCTATGATTTAATACATTTGATTCTGCATTGCCTCCATCATGTTATGTTGTTGAGTTGTGTTTTTTTTGTTGCACAGTTCAAACTGTTCTCCTTGAGGACCCTCCTAACTGTGACTGCACCACTAATGTCATGGAACCATTGGTTTTAATGATAATGGGGGTAAAATATAGGTCAAAGTGGGGTGAAATGTAATAGTAAAAATCACATTCAGATGCCCTACGATGTATCTTTTCTTAGAATTTAGTAGACAATTAATCTTAGCCTATCCCAATCATCACTTATCCTCAATATTTGGATCCAAATCTACATCTCCACCAAATTGATTAAACCCTATTTTAAATCCTTCAATGGATAAATGACCCAAGTCATTTCCATAGTTATAGATTTGAGCTTTAAACCTTTTAAATTCCAATTTCTTAATTTGGTCCCATGTTTTCCTTCCTATTGAGCATCAAGAGATACCATGAGAGAATTCATATGAGAGTATCAAAAAAAATTAATCAATCATTGTAGTTGTAGTATCTACTTGCATCATCATACTAGACATATTGCAAGCCTGTTTGCTATCTTTCAATCTTGGTTCATCATCATTTAATCGATATGCTTAGAGGTCTAACTAGGATAAATTGAACTTTAGCTATAGATTTGAACTTTTAATTTTTTTAATTTGTAAGTCTTAATTTGATCCCATCTTTCCCATCTTTTTTATCCATAATGGTCTATTTAACATTCATCTTGTTCCAAAT
Source organism: Cryptomeria japonica (assembly GCF_030272615.1). Classification (NCBI taxonomy): domain Eukaryota; kingdom Viridiplantae; phylum Streptophyta; class Pinopsida; order Cupressales; family Cupressaceae; genus Cryptomeria; species Cryptomeria japonica. The sequence goes on from NC_081414.1 coordinate 907,806,294, forward strand.
TGCATGTTACAATGGCGTGTTTAAGGATTTACCCTAGGTCATTTAGACCATCAAGGAATATAATAGGAGCATATAGATGAGCATATCACAACAACATTTAATTGATCATTTCAATTTCTTTATCTACTTGCATTATCATGCTAGGGATATTGCAAGATTGTTTGTTATCTTCAATCTTGGTTCATCATCATGGAATTGATAAGCTTGGAGCTCTAACTCAAAGAACTTAGATATAAACTTTTTAAATTTAACTATGGATTTGAACTTTAAACTTTTAAAACTTTTGCTTAATTTGGGCCCATGTTTCTCTTCCTTTCTATCCATTCTGATCTAATTAACATCCATCTTGTTCAAAACTCCATGCTACAATGGTGCATCTAAGGATTGGCCCTAGGTCATTTAGACCATCAATGAATGTCATGGGAGCATTCAGATAAACACGTCATAGCAACATTTTATTGATCATTGTAATGCATAATTTACTAGCATCATCAAGCTAGGCATAAATTGCAAACTTGCTTACTATCTTTAATCTTGGCTCATCATCATCGAATTGATATACTTAGAGGTCTAACGAAGCAGAACTCAAGAACTTTAAACTTTTTAAATTTGACTATGGCTTTGAACTTTAAACCTTTTAAATTTGCATTTCTTAATTTGGGCCCATGTTTCCCTTCCTTTCTATCTATTATGATCTAATTAACATCCATCTTGTTCCAAACTACATGTTATGATGGTGCATTTAAGGATTGACCCTAGGTCATTTAGACCATCAAAGAATATCATGGGAGCATTCAAATGACCATATCATAGAAACATTTAATTGATTATTGTAATCACATAATCTACTTACATCATCATGCTAGGCATATTCCAAACTTGTGTGCTACCATCAATCTTGATTCATCATCATTAAATAGATGTCTAACTATAGAAGACCCTCTCAATTCAATAAAATTGTCCATTTATGACCATCAAAAAGATAGGCCTAACTTACAAAACCAATCCTAGGTCATTTAGATTTGATAGGTCTAACTTACAAAACCAATCCTAGATCATTTAGATTTGACAAGTCTAACTTACATTACAGATCTTAGATCTTTTAGATCATCAAAATCATGCTAGACTTTCAACAAACAAACTTGCTATCCTCAATCTCAATCCATTGAATAGATGTCTAACTATAGAAGACCCTCTCAATTCAATAAAATTGTCCATTTATGACCATCAAAAACTCTACATTATTTAGATTTGATAGGTCTAACTTGCAAAACCAATCCTAGATCTTTTAGATCATCAAAATCAACAAACTAACTTACTATTCTCAATCTCAATCCATCATAATTGAATCAATTTTCTTAAGTGTCTTATTGAATAGAAAACGTGTCCCTCTCAATTCTAACTTAGAAAATTGATTCTAGATCATTTAGATTTGACAGGTCTAACTTACAAAACTGATCCTAGATCTTTTAGATCATCAAAATCATCCTAGACATTCACCAAAGAAACTTACTATCCTCAATCTCAATCCATCATTATTGAATCAATTTCCTTAGGTGTCTAATTGAGTAGAAAACTTGTCCCTCTCAATTCTAATTTGGAAAACCGATTCTAGATCATTTAGATTTGATAGATCTAACTTACAAAACCGATCCTAGATCTTTCAGATCATCAAAATCATCCGATACATTCAACAAACAAACTTACAATCCCCAATCTGAATCCATCATTATTGAATCAATTTGCTTACGTGTCTAATTGACTAGAAAACTTGTCCCTCTCAATTCTAACATATATGCCCAAAATTGTGGTCCTCATACGGACAAAACCTGCTATACAAAACCGAAGTCCACAATTGCGGTTTACACAATCATAATCGCGGTTTTCCCTTTTGAACGCGGTCGATTAAGCAGGTGGTCCCGCGGGCGGGGATTCCGGTTGTTCCTATTTGGGGTGAAGTGCAATACATAATATTGTGGCGGGGCCCACGAAGAGCAGGAAACGGACGAGCGGACGTGTTAAAGATCCATTAAGAGACAGAATGGTGCGGGTCCCACCAGGGATCCGGAAAAAGGCAGGCGGTTTGACGGCAAGCAGCAGGTCACATGGCTACGCAGCTGCTGACGTCACATGGCCATCGTTTTCACTCGTGCCAGCCCCGACATGCCTTGCAACTTGGCATTGGATTTCACAATTATTTTATTTGTTTATTATTTTCATTCTTAATAATCGAATTATTAATACTATTATTGAGCATGTTCCCCGAGTTTGTTACTGGGAAAGAGAAAGCTCTCGTGCTTGCCAGGTGGTCGGTGACTCAGACCATCCTCTACGTGCGCTACACGCATTCTTTTTTTTTCTTTATTATACTATTATGTGCTTTGCAAATACATCAACTTGGACATAAATTATTACTTTAAATATGATTATTACTGCTCATTACTTTAAATGGTTAATTGGGAATTGCAATGATTTTTGTTTTGTTCCTGAGAAAGGGAATTAGAGTTTGATGGATGCCACATTGGCACCCACTTGGTAGACAGACAATCCAGGTGCATATGATTACCTTACTATTGGGTAACCAACCGTCTGTGTCTTTAACCAACACTACATCTAGTCAAATATAGGTATGTTAGATGTGGACTTGACTGGCTTAGTTTTACCACTAAAATTGGTTTTTAATTAAAAATGCGTTAAAAATTAATGGGGCCATGGAGTATGTGAAAATGAAATTTGTAGAAACTTTTTGTTTGATTGTTTAATAGTAAGGAGTTTGTAGTTCGGTTTATATGACTGCATCAATACATAAGTTATTCTGATACATTATAGCTTATGTATTGGTGCATCTTAGGGGCTAGATATTGGTTTCCTACATTAGGTGAAGGTCACAAACGACATGAACGTTACAACGATTCACAATCAGATCATAGAGGATTTGGACCTCTTAACCATCACACTACGGATGAACCGCAATTTGTAGAAACTTTTTCAAATTAGTGTAATAATATTTTTTTATGAGTTTGGGGAAAACAATTCAATATGGTTTATTTTTAGGTCAATATACTCTTTGATTTTATTAGCGATTATTAAATATTTATGTGGCATGCAGAATATGAAAAGAAAATTTATAGATTGTAATACCCAATTCTTATATAAGATTTGGGCACATAATTCAATAAAGATTTATTTTTAGGTTAGTAAACTCTTTCATTTTATTTATCAATTATTAAAGATTTACGAGACATGCAATATAGGAAAAGGAATTTTATAGATCGTAAATAATCAATTTTTATATGAGTTTGGGGCACACAATTAAATAGAGGTTTATATTTTAGGTTAGTAAACTATTTGATTTTATTTATCAATTATTAATGATTTATGGGGCATGTAGTATATGAAAAGGAAATTTACTCAATTCTTATATGAGTTTGGGGCAAACAATTCAAAGAGGTTTATTTTTAGGTTAGTAAACACCTTTATTTTATTTATCAATTGTTAAAGATTGTTTCTTTTTTTTTTTTTTAATTTAAAAAAAAAAACTGTGTTGCTAAATATTTTCCTATTCATTATATAAGTTTTATTTTTGGCAATCTACTATCTTTGCTTATGTTTCTTAACAACTCATTATAAACAGTATGTTGTGTTTTCATATACTACAAATGACAAGTTAAACTAATTTTGGTTGTAGTCACTATGTTTTGAATGGATGGATGGTTGGAAGCTATAGAGGGGATCCTATTGATTTATTATTTTGGTATATTGTCTCATTTATTTGTGCTTCTCTATACATGTCTCCACTTTCTATCCCTACAATTTTTGGCTTTGATAAGAACTAATATTCTCAAGAGGTTGCTTGCTTGTTTGAACCATGCAGCCACTTAGAAGTGGCATTTTTGACTCCCAACTGGGTGTGTCATTTCCCAACATTAGTTGTTTCTAACATGCCCAATGAGACTCCATTCTTGAAGCTCAAATAAATTTTATTGAGTGTACGACTATTTTTTTCCAATATTTCAAGTGGAAATCTACTTCTTGTAGCAATACTCACACCCATTGCAAATTGATTCTATTGTTTTTGTGAATAAACCATAATTATTTGCTCCATTAGATCATTCTCATTCACCTTGCAACTCCATGCTATCAAAATCAATAAATTAGAGTGGCCCAATTTATTTATTTTATGAATTTATGCATAACAATAATATTCAATCTTCATTTAGATATCCCTTACTATTGCAACCACGCCCAACACTTGCATACACAATATTAGTTGTAGACGTCTAATAATTAAATTAAATATTTAATTAATTTAATCCTTTCTACATAATTAATTAATTTAATTATGTTTATCTTCTTCTTTTTTGATAAAAGTGCAATGCCACTGAACATTTTATTAATAAGCAAAACTTTACAAAACCTAGTTCAAAAGAGCATATCGACAAGAAAGAACCAAGAAGAAAACCTTTGGTTGCAACTCAATGACAAGATTACAACAAAACAACATATTGCCATTTACAACCAACCCAACCAATAGATGACACCCCATACAAAAAACCCGAATCTATCAAAAGACCAACCATCCCTTGGATGTAAACAGCTTGCCAAAAAGAGACATTACAAAAGCCCTAGCCCAAACGAAATTGGGGTGTGAATGAAACAACCCAGGCGAAAATAAGTAGTCATACATCATGACCTGAGAAACTAATGACTTGTGCCTTCCTGAGGAGGTCCACACACCCCTGAAATGTAGGTTATCAAAGCATCAACATCCTCATCCAAAGTGGAGGAACCATCTGCAAAGGCTCGACCACATGTGGAGAGCTCGAAATGACAGCCATAATTTCCAGAAGGGAGTGAATCCTAGTGAAAACATCAATTGCCATAGCCAAATTATATGGTGAAACATGATCAATAAGTTTCTCAAACCGCAATAGGGTGTCCTCATAGCATCCTCCAATAAGACTGCACCTTGCTACAGATAACAATTCTCCACACTAGCCATTAGCAAGTAGCTCAGAAAGAGGCAAGAAACCACCATAAGGAAACAAACCAAAATCAAAATTGTAATGAGACAAAGCAATATCCAAATTGTTAGAAGTATAGAGGGAGTGAACAATGAATGCATCTGAAAGAGCTAAAACCATAGGAGCATCCAAAAGAAAATCCATGCAAACAATGAGAAAATGTGAAGCCACCTCAGATAGAAGAGAATTTGCATTTTCCACCAACCAAGATTTACTTGGGCACTGTTGGCATTCTACACTCTAGTGAGAAATGAAGGTGTTGTCATTAATGGAAACCTTCAGGACACCACCCGACATTCACCTGGTAAAGACACCGGCACCGGCAGACACTTCATCGACAGCGACAACAATGTATACCGGCACTCCAGCCGACAGGAATCAAGTTTTGTTTATTGTATTTAATTGTAAATATCTTTTGTAAAGCCGACATGGCATATTGTAATAAGACTCATATATGTATGAGATCTTGTAAATCATTTAGATGAGAGATAGATAGATGGACGGACATGATGGATAAGGTAGAAGTGATGAGCGAATATAAAGGCAGATTTTGTATAAGGGTTTATGGTTATAGCATGAGCTTAAACCGGTACTGAACCTGGCATAGCAGATGCTGAATTGTAGTAGTACATTATATTGGATTCTCATAATCCATTTTGTAAGTCAGTGAGACTTCCTTTTGTATTTGAGCAGTGAGCTCTAGGCAGTTGGCCTTCCTACATGTGCAGGCACCACATTGTAAGTAATATCCATTCATTGGCCAGTGAGTGAATATTGTGGGTCACAAATCCCACCGAAGTTTTTCCCACACCGGGTTTTCTCGTTAAAGATCTTGTGTTATGGTGTGCTTTCTATGTTGTCTTTATTATTCCTATTTACTGCATTAATTATTGTTTACCGGTACACTATTTTAGAATGCAAAATACTTAATAAGGCTAAAGAATTTACTAACCAGTTAGATACTGATTCACCCCCCCCTCTCAGTATCTTTGGGACTATCATTAATCCTAACAATTGGTATCAAAGCCCAGTCCTCTATTTTCAAAATCCTGACAGCTTGAGGAAGATTCTGACACCGGTATAGATGGAGAACTTAAGAAAGCAATTGGAAGGAGCTCTTGTGGACTATGATTCAGAGAAGTTGAATAATATCAAACTTGAAGATGATCTGAGGACTGCACAGGAATTCATTCAAGGACTTTAAGAGAATCTCACTATTGCTAGAAATAAAAGAAAAGAACTTCATGAGAAGATGCAGAGTGATGATGATGATGAAAAGGAAACTCTTAATGAGCTTGTGAACAAATTGAGGCAAGAAAACATGACTATGAGGAATGAAATGCAGGATATGACTATGAGGTTTTGTAAAGACATTGAAGACAGAAAGAAGAATGAAGATGACTTGACTAGGAGATTAAATGATGCTGAAAATGAAAATCTAAGACTCAGTCATGAGAATGATATGTTGAAGACAGATCTGATTCACATGGAACATGATAAAACTGAACTTATGAGATAGATGGGAATTCTAGAAAATGAGCTGGCTACTGCAAATCAACATAAAGAGAAATTCAAGAAAAGTTCATAAGAAATTGATGATATGCTGAAAAGTCAGAAACCTAATGGAGACACTGATGGACTTGGATTTGAAGTTGGTGAAAGCTCTGGTACTGCAAACAATCATAATCACAGTAAACCGGTAAGACAACCTAATGCTTACAAATTTAATGGGAAATGCTTTAACTGTAACAAGTATGGTCATAGAGCAAATTAGTGTAGATTAAGAAACAATCAGAACATTAATGCACCCACCGATCAATGTTCCAAATGCAACAAAGTTGGTCATAATTCAGAAAACTACCGAATGAATGTAAGATGTTATGTTTGTGGAAGATTTGGGCACTTATCTAATCAATGCAGAACACAAACCAGCATAGGATATAGAAAGGCTATTCAGAAGAACAATGTGACTTGTTATGCTTGTAACAAAATTGGACATATTGCAAAATTTTGAAGAAGCAAGACTTCACCTGCAAACAATAAAGGACCCAGTTTAAAGGCAAAGAGAAGGTAGATGAGGTAAAGCAAGAATTTTCAAGACAATGGATTAGAAAGAGAGATCGGAATGTTGATGAGACTATTCCTTCATTGGTAGAACATAGTATCACTCCACCGGCAGGAGATTCTTCATCCAACTGAGAACTAACCCTTGGGGGTATTGCAACAAGTTGAATATCATGCAATTTACCCTTGGTTGATGGTGAGAAGATGGATTTCTTCTTTACCGGCATATGTGTTAAGTTTCACTTAAAATTAGTGAGCGTTTATTGTGGTTGTTGGAGGAAAAGACATTATAAAACATTGATTTTCCCTCTTTTTCAATTCACCGAGCATTCAAACCTTCAGAGAGCACAAAAATACGAGCGAAGGCATCCAAAGAGAAGAAGTGAAGCAAGTTCTTTTAAGCACTCAACCCTATCAGGCAACTTAAGGTATTTATCAATGGCTTCCTCCTTTGCTCCGGAATTTATTGCAAACCCTACTATTATAGAAGTTGTGAAGCGCCCTAGACCAATTTTTAAGATCATTCCCGAGATAGTGAAACATGATGATTTCCTATGTTCTTTTTCTAAAATTCCAAAAGGTGTTGCTTGTGCTGAAGACCCTAGAATCTATATTCATTGCCATATTGAGGAATTAGGTTATGAGGAAATATTGAAAATGTTTAAAATTGTTATCTGTGATGAAAGTGGAAAAGGTGTTGTCATTGATGGCAACCTATTGGCAACCTTCAGGACACCACCCAACATTCACCTGGTAAAGACACTGGCAGACACTTCACCGACAATGACAACAATGTATGTCGGCACTCTAGCCGACAGGAATAAAGTTTTGTTTATTGTATTTAATTGTAAATATATTTTGTAAAGCCGACATGGCATATTGTAATAAGACTCATATATGTATGAGATCTTGTAAATCATTTAGATGAGAGATAGATAGATGGATGGACATGATGGATAAGGCAAAAGTGATGAGCGAATATTAAGGCAGATTTTGTATAAAGGGTTTATGATTATAGTATGAGCTTAAACCGGTACTAAACCTGGCATAACAGATGCTGAATTGTAACATTACATTATATTGGATTCTCATAATCTATTTTGTAAGTCAATGAGACTTCCTTTTGTATTTGAGCAGTGAGCTCTAGGTAGTTGGCCTTCCTGCATGTGCAGGCACCACATTGTAAGTAATATCCATTCATTGGCCAGTGAGTGAATATTGTGGGTCACAAATCCCACTGAGGTTTTTCCCACACCGGGTTTCCTCGTTAAACATCTTGTGTTATGGTGTGCTTTCTATGTTGTCTTTATTGTTCCTATTTACTAAATTAATTCTTGTTTACCGGTACACTATTTTGGAATGCAAAATACTTAATAAGGTTAAAGAATTTGCTAACCAGCTAGATATTGATTCACCCCCCCTTCTCAGTATCTTTGGGACTATCATTAATCCTAATAGGCACCACCGTATGAATTACATGAGGAGCATCTGGAGAACACAAATTGAATAGCCTACCAATTTTCTTATTATTGAAAGCATGATTATCCTAGAAATCACAAATTTTAGTAGGCAAAGAAATTCTGTACCACTCAACACATTCCACTATCGACATAAGAGAAGATAAAAGCCAAGCAGAAAAGCAAAGAAAGTGCCACAAATAAATGACAACCATCACCACAATATTAGTAAGCATAAAAACCAACATGCTTCACAAAGGGCGGCACAAGCATGAGTATGAAGAAACATCAAACCCAGTCTGGAGAAAATAATGGATAATATGCTTAATATTACACACGAGCCAACAATCCTATCACCGCTTGTGTAATCTCAAGTAGAGTACCCGTCCACCACCTTACTTATCCAAGGTATGATACACTAAATGTTGGACATTGGTTGATGTGTTGTCATTGATGCCAACATATTCTTCTATGTATTCCAGTGTTGTAGTTTGGTTGGATGAGTTGGTTTAGCCTGTGTGTTGCAGTTGAGCTGATGCAGATTAAAGGGTTTCTATTATGTTGTCTATAGATGGTTCTTTCCTATTTGCATAGGTCCAGATGTTGATTTGATCAAGTTATGAGATCTGATATTAAGGATGTTATTCAGTTGTTCGTGTTATTCGGTATTCTAGTTTGTGCTCCGTACTTGTAGTGTCAAAAATTGCATACCTCTTTGTAATTTGACCTACATCTTTTGTAACCACTTTGGTGTCCATTCCCCTAGCACCTAAGTAGGCTCATTTCAGCCCTTGCATCATCCTTTTCCCTCTTAGGATGCTCAAAACCCCCTTTTCAGTAGCTCCCTCGTGGCATAAGTCTTGTTGGCCACATGTCTCCCTTGTCTCCTGCTTCTTTCGAGTGTGATTCATTTGGACACTAGCACGTCGTGCGGATGTCTGTGCACCGCACATTTGTCCTACGATATCTTAATGTTCGAATGTCGGTTTTGAGCACACCTTTCCACTTGTCACTTGCGCATGTCGGTGGAAACGACCCCAAGTATTTCAAACGGCTTGCCAACCCACATTTTCCTCCTCTTCTCTCTTTCAAATCTATATTTCCTCTCCTTTAAATCTCTCTAGTTTCTCCATACAATCTCTCTTATTCTTTGGGCTCTCACAGCTTTCTCCGTCTCTCTTTTACTTGCTACAACAGTCTCTATTTTGCTTCAACACTCTCAAGCTCTCACAGTATTTCTTTTGCAACTATCTTGGCTTTCTCAAGCCTCTTCAGTAATATCTATCTATTTATCCTATCTTTGAGAATCTTGGGATTTATCACATCCCTCTTCTATCATTTATCATTTATCATTTATCATTTATCATTCATCATTTATCTTATCTTGTATTTATCTTTTATTCTATCAATCTATTTGGCTATCTGTGGAGATGGAAACACCAAAACAGGGAGTTGACTGAGGCAAGTCCCCAAGCAGCCCCAAACATTTTTCCTTTCTAGCTTGTGTGCAGATTGCATTAGAGAAGATTTGTTTGGCTGGAGGCTTCATATCGTGGACCAATTATGAGATTATCTTCTTCCTTTCCTTTTTGGTTTTCATTCTATTTATATAATCATTTTACCTTCTTTTATTTATATTTATTGCATTTAAATTAATCTAAAAAACATATCTATTATATTGTGCACTTATGGGCGAACTCTACTTTCTGTCCATACAGGATGCTAGCACGTCGTGTTGTTGACCATAATCCACATGCGTGTCCTTGTGCATAGAGATATCAGAGGACATATAGAGACATACTACATCTTGAGTGGAGAGGTCAGTTAGTGAATCTATGAGAGGAGGTTATCTGCCTATCGAAGAGGTTCATTTTCCCCCCTCTACATTTTGGCAAACCCGATGTGAACACTTCTTATGTATTATTTTCAAAAGCATTCTTTATCATTCCTTTATTCATTCTATGTCCCCCTAAAAAAAGGGACAATTCTAAATCTTTCCCCATTTTAATGGTTTGTCGGCCTTCGACTGAAAAATTTATGCATTTTTTCTTCAGTTTAAGTTTATTAATTTCAAAATGCATGTGTTATCTTCTTTTATTAACTTAGTTTCTAACTTTATTCAAAGTGCTAATGATGTTCCTTTTCATTCTTGTGATGGTGACTTAGCTCTGCCTATGTCACTCTATGCCTTGATCCCTCTCGGAATATATCTTCTATTTCAGAGGATATTTTGTTACAAGAGGATGAAATCATTGACACCTTTATTAATGTTAGTCGACCATATCTTCATTCTAGTGCACTCCCTTCTAGAGATGATGAATTAGTGAATGATGAGTCTCGACTCATATCTGATTTTCCAAAGGTTGATGTTGAGAAAATTCCTTCATCCAAATCTTCTACATATCAAGATGAGTCTGTGAATCCCATTTATGTCTCCGCTGCCCCTAAAATGCTTAAGAGACCAATCATTCATGTGACTAAAACCAACCCTTCTCCAAAGAAGGTAAAATCTATTCATGGTGTTCCTTTTGAAAATGACTCACCATATATTTTTACAAGATATGCATAGTCTAAGGCTCCTTCTTATAGAATGGTAGCTCATACTTATAATACTCGAAGAAATAAGAAACATCTTGATCATCAACAACCTTATTTACCACCTTCTCAACCAGATATTCCTCAAGCACCTAAGCCTTCAATTAAGCAATCTAGTCATTATGATCTTATTGAACAACTTTGTGTTACTCCCGCTAAGATCTCACTTTGGGATTTGCTTCAGACTACTCTGGTCTATCAAGGTATGCTACAAGAAGTTTTGCAAAAGATATTATTGCCTCATTCTACTAGGCCAATAGATGTAAATGTGTTGATGGATCACATTCATGCGGATTCGCCGAATATTACTTTCTATCCACATGAACTTCTGCCTCTGGAAGTAAGGAACTTGGTTGATCCATTAATGATAATCGTTCATGTTAATGGCATTGGAATTAGATGAACTCTTGTTGATATAGATTCTTTAGTTAATGTATACAGTATGGATTTATTACCAAAGATTAAGATTGATCCGAACTCCCTAGTAGCATCTTCTTTGTTTACTTGTGGTTTCGATAACAGTGGAAAAAGTGCTTTGAGAACAATTCTCTTGCCTTTGAAGGTTGGGTCTATCACTATTCTGACTCAAGTATATGTTATGCTAGGGCCTTTATCATACAATCTTCTCTTGGGTATACCTTGAATTCATGCTTTAGGAGCAATTAGATCTACCCTTCATGGTTCTATTAAGTTTGTTACTAATAATCAAGTGGTTACAATAAAGGTTAATCTTGATACTATGCACCTATGTCAAGTAGAGGCATTGGGTCAAATTTTAGTTACACCTTTGTTTCACAATTATGTTCCAACATTGTCCTCCATAGTGATGACTTCTACCTCTGTTGTGTCCCCTAAAAAGGAAAGTCAAAAGGGTGAAGAAGTCCCGAATAAGGAATCACTTGAGAAACAAGATTTTCCCAAAGTGGATCCTTCTAAGGTAGATCTCTTGAAAGCACAAATCTTTGAGTCCACTCCTGATAAGACATCTTATATTGAACTATATTCTTCATCCAAAGTGAATGCATGTTTAGGTGATGATTGGGGTTCCCTATATTTCACCGATTCTCATGTTGGCAAATACAAGGTCGACCCTATCCACCTTAAACTTCCAAAAACATCTTGCACACCTACTACCAAAGATGATTATTCTTCTGTATTGCAGAATCATGTGAACACCATTGGCTACACCATTAAAGGTCATCCTCCCCTTTGGAGGAGTTGCAATCACATTATGGTCCAAGATTTAATATCACTTCCAAGTATGGATATAAAGGAAATGATCTTGGGCGCTTAGGTCAAGGTGTCAAGGTGTCTTTGGAGCTGAAATCATGTTCATTTATGATGGGTTTAGGTTACAAGCCTAATCCATCTTCATCTCGTCCTCCATCATATGTTATCTTTGTATCTCCTTCTTGTGAGCTGTCAAGACCTTATCCACAAGACAAATGATTACTTCCTACTCATCCTTTATCTAATCGAGAGCTTATCTTGTTGCAACTTCTTAAAGCTCGCTTGATTACTCTTCCTCCTTCTTCAGATAATAAGTTTCCTAAGAATCAATCTTTCTGTGCATATCATCAAGTGCTTGGCCATTTCACTAGTGAATGTAAGGCCTTGAATGACAAGATTCAACAACTTCATAAATAGAGTGTCATTAATTTTTCATCTATTGATGTACCTTCTTCTTCTTTGCATAACAAGTGATATCGAGGCTTACCTCTATCATGTTCTTTTACACATTCTCTTCTTATCCTATCTTTGTATTCATGTGTTCTTATTCAAATCCGAGAAATTTGGTGCTATAACGATACATCCATCTCATAGTGACACTATATATCCTTTTGACACTGCTATGGGTTATGATGCCAAATTATCGGATCCCCCCTGTCCTTTGGAATTGAATCTTTTGATGTTGTGGATATCTATGTGCCACTTGCTCTTGGTTACATTCCACAAAAAAATCTCGCTATGTTGACGTGCCACAACTTCTCTTCTCCTTAGAATAAAATGTCTTCCATGCATATCATTCTAAGGGGGGGCATCATAGCTGCATTTTATCTTTTAGCTGCATCTTGCATTTGTTTCCTTTGCTACTTTCTTTTTCATGATCGCCTAGGTGGGGGCCAAACCACTTGATCTTTTTCTTTGACAAGATCGCCTATGTGGGGGCCAAACCACTTGATCTTTTTCTTTTCCAAGATCTCCTAGGTGGGGCCCAAACCACTTTATCTTTTTCTTCTCCAAAGAATCGCCTACATGTGGGCCAAACCATTCTTAATTTATCTTTCTTGTTTGCCTTGGTAGGGGCCAATCTACTACTTACCAAATTTATTTTCCCTATTGCATGGCAATGTAGTGTGTGGCTACCCATGCTGGCAAATCTATCTTCATCTGCCCAATCACATGGCTATCTAGCATGTCGCTACCCATGCCGACAAAATCTGTCTATCTCATCACCCTATCATATGGATATCTAGTGTAATTCACTTTTCTATCTATGCTGGTGCATCTCATACCAATAACAACCGCTTATCTTGTATCTTTTTGTAACAAAGGGCTTTCCTCCAAAGTGAGGCTCATTTCTGTTATGTTGTCTTATTTATCATTTATTTTTATCTTATCATTTGACATGTTAGTCTACAATTAGCATGTTTGCAATGTATCGAGTAACAATATCTATTCCAAATCTTAGCTTCATCTCATTGGGGGCAATCTCGTCTGATCAACAAAAATCTGCCTCCCTATCACGACTATCTTCTTTATCTTATCTTTTAGTAATGACCTTCCTTTAGAGCGAGGTTGGTGCTACTTATCTTTGATCATCTGGCATAACACAACTTGCTAGATCTGTCTTTTTTATCATCATCATGACCACTAGTGATGCATCAAGCTAGTGTCTAGGTCATGTACTATCTCTTCGACATTGATTGCTTCTCTAACTTCTGGGTGCATTCTTCCTTGAGGTGATCAATTCTTATTTTCTTCTCTTCATTTTAGAATTCCTCTATCTGTTGTTTCTTGTTATTTTGGGAACAACACATGGTACTGAGACAACCTTTTACATCGTGGTCTCTTTCACTTTTCTCACTCAAGATTATAGTTTCTTTGTTACGTTCTTTCATGTTCTAACTCCATTGTCTTGGGATTCCCTTATTCTCTAACCATGTTCTCTTGTGTAGGTTTTTATATCTAATGCATCTATTTTGTAGGTCTTCAACTTGGGGGCATGCTTCCTTGGCTTGGAGATTTATCCGCTTCCTATATAGTATCCTTTTGGTATTGTAGACACCTAAAAATGGTCAACGCTTGCGGAGTCATACTTTAACATTGGCGCATTGCCTCATTTTAGGTTTTTGCATCGCATTAACATTTCTCCTATGATTCGTACTTGGTTTTTATCATTTGTGAACATCGAGTCATTCTTCTACATTCTTCATTTATCTCGCTCTCAAATTTGGTCTTGTCGACAACACTATCCAATCATGATTTTGATCGATTTTATCCTATCGCATCAATGTGTGTGCTAATTTGTTATCATTTTGGACATCATCAATCCTAATTAGGGTTTTTTCCTCTTATCGATTTGTCATCAATCCTTATCATTTTCAATCTTGTCGTTTAACGATCGATTTGTCATCGGTCGTTGTCATGTTCGATCTTGTCATTTTGCGATCAATTTGTCATCGATCGTGGTCATTTTTAATCTTGTCATCTTGCAATCTATTTATCATCAATCCTTGTCCTCTTGTCAATTTTGTCATTTTGCGATCATTTCGCTATCGATCATTGTCTGTCACAATTATGTCAATTTGGATCAATTTGTCATTGTTCCTCGTCAATTGGCACATTTATCAAATCATTTATCACATTGGTCATTTATCAATCCAAAATCAAAATCATGATCGACATTAATTATCTTCAATCAAGACCTAATTGTCATCCTTGCATTGCTAATTCACCTTCTAGGGTTTTGTGATTTAGTCATTTAACCTTGCTTATCATTTTCTTCCTTTAGGATTAATAAATTACTTATTTATTCTAAGTCTTCTCATTGCAATTAAATGTTCATTTAATTGGCTAATTATTCCTCTTTGTGAATTAATTAATAAATGACAAATTATTAATTAATTTACCTAATTTCTAATTTCCATCAAATTTTCCTAATTTCAAATTCCTAATTTTCATCAATTTCAATTTTCTTAATTTTCTAATTTCCTAATTTCAAATTCCTCCTATTTCTCTCCTAAATTCATGGAAATGACATAGAAATTTGTCATAATTTGTCATAATTGACAATCAATCAATCCTTGCATAGAAATTTGTCATAAATTGTCATAAATCTTTGCATAGCAATTTGTCATAGACATGTCATAATTTTGCTATTCTTGATTTGAATTTCCATTCGAATCACTATCATGCTAATTTGTTCATCTCTCCAATTCTTCTATAAATTGGATGATCTTCATCAATCAAGGCTAATTGGTAATTGGTAATTGATAATCAGGCTATCAAATCTAAGCTTCTAGTACTCTTGATCAAGAATCCCGTCTACTTGCTTTCAATTGTGTGTGCACTTGTAGGTGAGATCCACAACACAACCATTTGAAGAGGAAAGAAGAACAATGGAGCCGCATGGAAGGAGCATTCAAATCGTCATCCGGTTTGCATAATATTTAGTTTTGTATGCTTCGTTTTCATGTCTCTATTGAATGTGTCTTAGGATAGATTCATTGCAATGAATGCACTTGTGATTGATGATTATGTTTATCTTGTCTTGTGATGATCTCCTATTTCCTAACGTACATTAATTGGTGAACCCGACGTGAAAAACTAACCTTCTAACCTCTTTATGGTGTTTTGAGTCCTCTCAAGTTGATTTGCAGGCCAAAAAACCCAAAAACAGGGTCGTGCAGGGTATTCTGGAGACTCCTGCACCTGTGTGAAGCAACTTGTGCCTGTGTTGAGCATTCTGCGCTTGTGTAGGTGACATTCTGCACTTGTGTCCTGCATTCTGCACCTGTGTCATGGGTTCTACGCCTGTGTAAAGTCCAGAACAGAGGTAAAAAATGCAGTGTTTACTTGAAATTTGTTGTGTTTTTGCATTCTATTTTCTGTGCTTTGGATTTTGGTACTAATTATCTATGCAGAATCTTGGCATACACATGGCAAAGACAATAAATCAAACTACTAACATGCTTTGTGCAGATTCGAAAGTCAAAGAATAAGTGTATCAAACTCCTAACTTGGGTTTTTGCAGGTTGCCTTGGAGAAACAATCAAACTTTGTGTTTGTATTTAATTTTTAGGCACTTAGTGATTTTTAAATAGGTTGGAATGAACGTGTTTGTGCTTTGATTGTTGAGTATGACATTGGAGTAGGAGAGTATGCTCTCATCCTTCTTAGGGTGATCAGAAATCCAGATCTTCGATACCATGCTCATGTCTTTGATTGTTTGTCACATTTAGAGGGCCTGCCTTCCCGACCACTTTGCTTTTGCAAGCAAGTGATAATCGTGAGAAGGGGATGACCCAAAGTGAGTATGGCTAGAATTCCTTGGCATTCTAACTCACTATAAAAAAATACCCAATGAGCGAAAGCTTTGAAGGAAGTGTTACGTGGGAATTGCAGTTACTTGGGAAGTGATGACCCTTGGACTCTTTCTCATATCAACATCTAAGTACGGCCTCTTGGTCTAAATCGTGCTTGCGCGACTACATTTGTTTGGTATCTTGATGGGCTTAATGTCTCAATCATGCTTGCGTGACATCAAGGAGTAACGCTTAACAGAAATCTTTACTAAACACCTTGTTTTTAGAGGCCAAAAACCCTTCTAGTTGCTTGAGAAGGACAAATTTGGATACTTGGAAGAGATACTAAGTTTGCCATGGGGAGATTTCCATGGGGACTGATGCTTGGCTGCCCTGAGAAGTGAGTGTCGTGGAGGAGAGCCCGTGGGGTCAAGCATCTATGTATTCTCCTTGAATCTCATAATGAGTCTACCTCTCAAGTACCTAATGTCTTTGCCTACCATAAGAAATGTGGAAATGAGCATGATTGTCTTGAGTCTAAGTTGCAATATCTTGTATTCTTTGCTTGTCAAAAGTTGAATTGCATCCCATTTCAAAAGGCAAAACAAATTGATCCAACATAAGTTTAAGCACAAGAGACATTCATCCAACAAAAGTTCAACAAAGTTCAAAACACATCTTCCAATATGATGATCAAACATTGTTCCAAATCTTGTCTTAACATTCATGTTACTTACATTTAGGTTCATCCTAGGTTGCATTTTGCAAAATTCATTGTTAAGTACCAAGGTTAGGTTTCACCTAGGTCATACTCCTTTGCATATCAATAAGGGTCATCCATTTTGCATGTGTCCTCTTGCATTAGAGTAATACCATTATCATACATTCATATTTGCATACCTTAGGTCTCTTCATTAAGCTTAGGTCATTATCATATCATATTAAGGTCACTTGCATAGTAATTGTCCCTTTTGCATATAGTGCCAAAATTAGGTTTTGTCATACTTGAGTAATCCTAATCTTTGATAAACCCTAAGTCATTATTAAGAAGTCTAGATCTTATCAAATCTTTTGTCCTTTTGTCATCAATATCATTTGGTCAAACCTAGCTTAGTATCCAAGCATATAGGGGAGACTTTGTCATTTGTCCTTTTGTCACTTTGGTCCTTTTGTCCTTTGAGGTCTAGACATCATTTCAAGTTCCTAAGGGTTTCTTTTAGATTTGCATTCCAAAAAGTTTGTCAAAGTCTTGAAAAACAACCAAAAACATAGGTTGCATTCTTGCCATAGATTGCATCTTCATTTATTTAGTTTGCATTTAGTTGCATATCATACATTATCCTTGAAAAATTCCAAAAATATTGCATTTGCATAGTGACATGTCTATTGAAACAAGGTTCCAAGCACCAATGATGCAACAAAGTTTGACATATCAACTGACAATGCAATCACAATTCTATCCAACCCAACAACAAAGCAACATTGATCAAACTTTTTATGATGAAACAAGTCTCCAAATACAAAAGCTAGAGGAGAAACTAGCTCAAAAAGAGGAGATATTGGAACAAAGAGTGAAAAACATTGAGAAGAATAACTCCCTCGTGGCGTCAGTCTTCTTAGCCACGTGTCTCCCTTGTCTCCTACTTCTTTCAAGCATAATATATTTGGACACTAGCATGTGGCATAGACGTCCCCGCATTGTGCATTCCTCCTGTGATATCTTAACATTTGAATGTCGGTTTTGAGCGTGCCTTTCCCCTTGTCACTTGTGCATACTGGTGGAAATGACCCCGAATCTTTCAAATGGCTTGCTAGCTCTCTTTTCCCTCCTCTTCTCTCTTTTAAATATATATTTCTTCTCCTTTCAAGCTCTCTAGTTCCTCCATACAATCTCTCTTATTCTTTGGGCTCTCACAACTTTCTCTAGCTCTCTTTCACTTGCTACAATAGTCTCTATTTTTCTACAACAGTCTCAATCTCTCATAGTATTTCTTTTGCAACTCTCTTGGCTTTCTCAATCCTTTTCGGCAATATCTATCTATTAATACTATCTTTGAGCATCTTGGGATTTATCACACCCCTCTTCTATCATTTATCATTTATTATTTATCATTTATCATTTAGCTTATCTCGCATTTATCTTTTGTTCTATCAATCTATCTGTTTGTCTGTGGAGGTGGAAACACCAAAATAGGAATTTGACTGAGGAAAGTCCCCAAGCAGCCCCAAATATTTTTCCTTTCTAGCTTATGTACAAATTGCATTAGAGAAGATTCATTTGGCTAGAGGCTTCATATCGTGGACTAGTTGTGAGATTATCTTCTTCCTTTTCTTTGTGGTTTTCATTCTATTTATATAATTGTTTTACCTTTTTTTATTTACATTTATCGCATTTAAATTAATCTAAAACACATATCTATTATATTGTGCCCTTCTGTGCAAACTCTGCATTTTGTCCATATAGGACGCTAGCATGTCACACTGTTGTCCATAATCCATGTGCACATCCTTGTGCAGAGAGATATTAGAGGATGTACAAAGACATACTACATCTTGAGTGGAGAAGTCGGTTAGTGAATATTTGAGAGGTTGTTATTCGCCTGTCGAAGAGGTTTATTTTTCCCCCTCTACAGTACTAGTCTATAATTGTAATATATTTAGTTACGGATGTGTGGAATGTATGTTGGACGTTAATGTGTGTCCTCAATTCGATTGGTTCATGATTTGGAAATCCATAAGTGAATCTTTTAGGTTGACAGTCAGTTATGTTGGTGTTCTTGAGCTCTAGTAGAGAGATGATCATGATTCTAGTAATCCGAGTTGTTGTGGTTGTTATGGTGCAATTCACATTGCTTCTGAATGTTTCTAGATCATGTTCTATGTGTATTGGTGGTCCACATTGATTATTGGGTGCATTATTGAAGATTTTCTTTGTACAATGATATTCTTTGTGCGACACTCTTAGTGATTGTAGCATGTTGCGGATGATCGAGGCATAATTTTTGGAGGTGTTGTGTATTTGTGGTGGTTGTTTGGGTGTAGACTATCTCTTAGCCAACATGTTTTTGGTCTGCATGCATTGTTGTAGCATGTGAGATTATTATTTTGTAATTTGTGTTGAGTGTTTAGCCGACTTGTATTTCATAGGTTGATGACTTGTATAAATGAATGTAATAATAATTGTAAGACATCATTCTATGTGCGAATATTGTATCAATCATTCAGTAGTAGGGAAGTTGTGTGAAGTTGTGCGAAGAAGTGTGTTGTAGAGAAGATTTGATAATGAACTTAACTGGAACTGTACTCAGGCATATGGAGATGCTATTTTCATAGGTCATGTAATTTGGATTGTTGTCCAAATGATTTTGTAAGTCAGTGAGACTTCTTGTAAGGCACTAAACCTTCCCTAATGGTTGTATCCTTTCTGGGTTTCTTGTTTGAGCAATGAGCTCTAGGCAGTGTTCCTGAATGCATGTGCATTCCCCATTATAATATTTCATTTACTCCTAACAGGGTATTGTCTCATTGTAGGTAGGCTCGCATTGTGGTCTTTCCCTTAATCGAGTTTTCCACATCAAAAATCTTGGTGTTATGCATGTTATTGATGTGATGTTGTTTCATGCTTTAACAATTAATTATCAGATCTGATTTGTAGTTTAAGTTGTAGTAATTTTTTGAGCAAACTGATTCACCCCCCCTCTCAATTTGTTGCATTATTGCCAACAATTGGTATCAGAGCTAGATCCTCCAGAAGAAACTTGTTTGCTTGAGTAGATTCAAGATGACAACCTTTTCTTTCAAGAAGGATAGTCTGAGATTTGATGGAATGAACTACACTCTTTGGAAAAGATGGATGTAATATCATTTGAGATGCATTGAAGAAGAGTACTAGAATATTACTAAGAATGTATATAATGTTCCTCCAAATGGTACTACTACTTCGGATGAGATAAAGGAAGAAAAATTCAATATTAGAGCTAAGGAATCATTGCTGAGTACCTTGTCAAATTCTGAGATGACTATTGTGATAGACTTAGAGACTGCTCATGAAATCAAGATAAAATTGGAGACCTTGCATGAAGGTGATAGTCATGTGAAGATTACTAAGTTTCAGAGCTTGAAGGGAAAATATGAGAACTTGAAGATGAGTGAAGATGAGAATATTGCTTTTATGCAGAAAGTGATGAGCTTTTGTGTGGAATTAGATATGCAGGTGGAGTATCATTTAAGAATCTGAGATTTTTGCTAAAGTATTGAGATCCTTGCCTCCTACTTACAAACATAAAGCTGCTACTATTGATGAGATCTAGACTATGACAAATGTGACAAGATACATGTTGATTGGTAAACTTGTTGCTTTTGAGCTGAGTGAGTTTGGAAACTCTCTTCCTAAGAATGAATCTGTATTCAAAGCTACTATTTTTGGGAAGCAGAGATATGATTCGAGAGAAAGCTCTACAAGAGTATCTACATATGAGAAAGAGATGAAAGAGATGGAAGATGAAGAAAGAGAGATTGAGGAGCTTGAAGCACTTATTGCTAGAATATTGCCTAAAGGTGCACTAAGTATGAAGGAAAGTTACCTCTTAAATGCTTTTCATGTAATAAGATAGGAGATTTTGCATCAAGGTGTCCAGAAAGAGATAGAAATCCTAAGAATCCATTTAAGCCATATAAGCCTAAATATTAGAAAAAGTGTTATTATGCTATTGATGAATGTTTGGCAGATGATGAGTCGGATAAGGGAAATTTAGGATATGAATTTGTGTTCATTGTTATCAAGGAAGATTATCTTGTACTTCATATTCTACAAGATGCATTAATGAGGAGAAAGCTTTTGCTGTAAAGTTGAAAATAAAGATGAATGGGTAATTGATGGTGGTTACTCTCATCATATGATGGGTGATAAGAGAAAATTTGTAAATTTAGAAAAGTATGATGGTGGTATAGTAAGGTTTGGTGATAACAAAACTTTTGTAATCTATGGTAGAGGTTCTATTTCTCTTGATGGTAAGCACAATACTCATGATGTGTTATATGTTGAAGGTTTAAAGCATAATATTTTGAGTGTTGGTCAGATGGTTGATAAGGGATATGACTTGCAATTCAAGAATGACAAATGTGAGATCTTGAGTAGCTTCAGAACTGAGATTGCATTAGGTACAAAGACTAAAGGTAATATCTTTCACTTGAATGTTGGTGGTAAAAGTTGTTTGATTTCTCAGGTTGATGAAAGTTGGTTATGACATAGATGGATGTGTCATGTAAATTTTGATTGCATGGTTAAGATAAGTTCTAGTCAAGTAGTGAGAGATCTACCAAAGTTAGTAAAGACTTTTAATTCAATATGTAAGGAATGTCAATTAGGGAAGCAAACAAGAGTTACTTATAAGAGAAAATTGTACACTAGTACATTCGGAGCTAATTTTCAATGACCGATTGTCATATTTGCGACTAATTTTCGTCAGAGTGCTAACAAAAGTATCCGTCAAAAACTTGTCATCGGATTTGTCGACGATGCCCTAACTGTCGAAAATACGACAATCCCATGGACTCTACCGATGGTGGGCATGATCGTTTTTTTGGTCAAAAAAGTCATCGAACATGCAACATCCCCATTAGATGCTTTAGTAGATTTCATCGCAAAGCCGCTGATAAATTGGAACTTCACACCGACGATGATGCTGTTTGTCCAACGCTTGTGTTGTCGGTCCATTTGGAGGCATCGACGACTGTCTGACTACGAAGTGTCGTCACACGTACAACATCCTTGTCGGATGTTTGTGTGGTTTGAGTCGGAAGTGCGATGACTCCAGAACATTTCACCGACGAGAATGATGTATGTCCGTTGATTTCATTGTTGGTGGAAAGCTTGGTATTCATCGTAATTCCGATGATGATAATATTTTTATCAAATTTTTTTTATTATTATCCAGTCATTGATATGTACAGGGAATGATATTCTATCCCCACCACCTACCAGTAGGGGGCATAGGTTTGAGGGTAATATGAGGCACATGGTTTCAAGCTAATATGATCAGACGCACCATGGTTGAGATGGTCCAACTCCCTAGTCTCACTCTAGGACTAAGCTCATGCCATATCTAAATGAAAGACATCTCAAATACATCATCGGTGGAAAGCTGCAAAATGCCATTTTCATACATAAGCAAGACATACACAATTGGGCACAATCACCAAGAGAACGGTAAAATGTGTGTTTGAGATCATTTTCCTAATTGTGGTGTGTTCACGAAGAGATCACCGTAAATTTGTCAACCTTTCCTTCATTTAAACCAAGTAAACTTTTATGTATATATGCATAAAGGTTTACTTGGTTTAAATGAAGGAAAGGTTGACAAATTTACGGTGATCTCTTCGTGACCACACCACAATTAGGACAATGATCTCAAACACACTTTTTACCGTTCTCTTGGTGATTGTGCCCAATTGTGTATGTCTTGCTTATGTATGAAAATGGCATTTTGCAGCTTTCCACCGACGATGTATTTGAGATGTCTTTCATCTAGATATGGCATGAGCTTAGTCCTAGAGTGAGACTAGGGAGTTGGACCATCTCAACCATGATGCGCCTGCATATGTATATAGATTTGTGTATTCATTAAAGATTTTCAATTAACTTTGAGCATTTTGTGGATGGTATAATCAAGAAACATATCATCACCCTCACCAATTATGCTCAACTGATTTAAGTACAACCATTTGATTGTTAATAATTTTTAAATTAAGGGAGTACTTTTCAAAATACATATCCATATGCATATGCATATACATATACATATACATAAATGTTTACTTCTTGGTTTAAATGAAGGAAAGGTTGACAAATTTCTCCATGTAGTTTTACTTAGTCAGTTGTTTAAAACAACTCATAACCATTGCAACAAAATTCACACTAATAATATATTTCCTAACAGTTTTTATCCATGAATGATATTTGGGTTTACAATCTCAAATTTAGTACATGCAATATCATTAGAACTCAGACATCAATAAACTTGTTTCAAATCAGAAACACTGTGATCTGAATTGCAAGCAAACTATTTAATGTAATACCTGTTGTTTATATTTTGGAAAAAAGGGTTGGCTGCAAAATTTTGCAGAGCATACTATTTGAGTAATTTAAATGTCAAGTGTTTGTTATAATGTCTGAAAACTAAATCACAAAAAAGTGAAAAAAAATTGGTTAGCAAATCAGGGGTGCACTTTACATTCTTGTTGTTATCCAATTCACTTACTTTAGCTCTATTTCTTTCTTCAGATTTGGGGTCTAGAGCTCCTCCCTAAGCAGAGATTGTTGGTTTTGTCTCCCCTGCTTTGGCTGGAGAGTTTCTTGCTATCTCTGGTAGTTTTCCCTCAGAGTTCAACTTCTCTATTGGTCAGACTACTATTTTCCCTACCTTCTTCTCCAAGTGCTCCTCCTCTTGTTTCCAAAATTTTTCCTTTGCCTTCTACTCAATGGCCCTTGGTTGTGCCTTCATGCCCTCTTAATGTCTTCACTAGGTTCCTATTTCCTTCAAATGATGGCTTCTTTATGTCTAGACATATAAAAATGACCATATTCCTAAATGAATATTTTATTTTCATTTCTCTATTAAATTAAATTACCCACATTCCTCTATTTAATTAAGTAAAATTACTCAATTAAATTCACTATACCATTTAATGAATAAATCATTTTATTCAATTAAATCCCTTCTATCCACTTTTAATTAAATTCAAATTTAATTTAATAAGTTTACCCTAAATTGAATAAATCTAATTTATTCAATTGCAACCAAATTGAATTAAATTAACTTTATTTCAATTAAATCCCATTATCTCTCCATCCACTTGCAAAATCCTACATCTCCCATTTGCATCCTAACCCTCTTCCTAATTTCTTCTAGAATCCATCTAATCCTAATTAATTAAACTCAAACCCATCCATTATCCCTTTCCCCTAAATTTGAGGAGGTCACTTCTCAAATTTGGAGTAAAGTCTTCAAAAGGCATTAAAGCCTTTATCCATTCAACAAGCTAACTTGTTGAAAGCACCCAAATTTGGAGGGACTCTTACAAATTTGTCCCCAAAGTCTTCATAACCATTAATGGTTAACTCAAACCTTCTTACATGGTTAAATAATTTCCATAAACTCAACCTCCATGTAACCCAAGGGTCTCATCAAGCATTTATTTCTTTGACCATGGTTATCTTAAACCTTTGCACAAGAGTTTATCCTTTGGGTAAAAGCTTTATCCAATGGATAATCTTAACTTAACCTTAACCCTTAACCCCTAGGGTAACCATAAGGTCTTCTCAAGCATTTAATGCTTCTTACACCTCCTCACAACCAACCTTATGTTGACAATTGTCACCATTTCATTGGTGCCAATTGCAAACATGGATTCCCAGCTTTCAAACTCAACCCTTGGTTAACTCTTTCAATCCTGACCATCCATTGCCCTATTTTTGCTATACATAGAGCTCTCATTCCTCCATTTTCATATCATCGAAGTCTTTAGCATCACACTTATACTTAAATACATTCAAGCTTTCATATTGTTGGCATATGGACACTCCAATGAGACATTGTGTGTGATTGAAGGTTTTGTCATTGATGGCAACCTTGCAATCCTATGGCACCGGCAAGACATTATACTAGTAAAACATTACACAGGCAACCTTGAAATCCTATGGCACCGGCAAGACATTATACCGATAAAACATTACACAGGCAACCTTGCAATCCTATGGCACCGGCAAGACATTATACCAGCAAAACATTATTCAAGCAAGACAGTGCACCGACATCAACAAGATCACTCTACACCGGCACCGGCACAAAAGAGAACATGTATACCAGCACAGAGGCCGACAGGATTTTTGATATGTAATATTTTGTTTATTATTGTAAGCCGACTTGGCAAATTGTAAAATGACTCTTGTATATAAAAGAGATCATTGTAGACATTTGTAATGTATGGATAGGAAGTATAAAGATAATTATAAGGCAGACCTAATATGCAAATTGTAGGTCAAGGGTATATGTAAAGAACAGAGCAAGAATTGGTACTAAATCTAGCATTGAAGATGCTATTGTAAAACAGTACAGAATATTGGATCTGTGTAAATCCTCATTGTAAGTCAGTGTGACTTCTTATTGAGCAGTGTGCTCTAGGCAGTTGGCCTTCCTGCATGTGCAGGCCCCTATTGTAAGTAATATTCTCTTATTGGCCAGTAAGTGAATATTGTGGGTCACAAATCCCAATGAGATTTTTCCCACACTGGGTTTCCTCGTTAAACATCTTGTGTTATGGTGTTCTTTTCATGTGGATGTTTTTGATTCTGTTATTTACATTAATTCTTGCATACTGGTATACTGTTACTTTATGTTCTGCATGTTCTATTTCAAGAAAATCTCATTACCTATTAGATATTGATTCACCCCCCCCTCTTAGTATCTATGGGAACCCTAACAATTGGTATCAGAGCCTAGTCCTCTATTTTCAGAAGCCTAACAGCTTGAGAAAGATCTTGACACCGGTAAAGATGGAAAATCTGATGAAGCAACTTGAAGGAGCTCTTACTGACTATGATGTAGAGAAGTTGAAAAATATCAAATTAGAAGATGATTTAAAAGCAGCTTAGGACATTATTCAGGCACTTCAAGAAAATCTTACTGTTACAAGAAATAAGAGAAGAGAACTGTGTGAAAAATTGCAAAATGAGAATGATGAAAAGGAATCACTAAATGATATGTTAAGCAAATTGAAACAAGAGATCATGACAACAAAAAATGAAATGTAGGATATGACTATGAGATTTTGCAAAGAGATTGAGGACAGAAAGAAGAATGAAGAAGAATTGAGCAGAAGACTAAGTGATGCAACAAATGAGAACACAAGACTTAGATATGAAAATGACATGTTGAAGACAGATTTGATTCATACTTAGAATGACTCAACTAATGAGACAAAAAGAAATCTTGGAAAGGGAATTGGAAACTGCAAACCAACACAAAGAAAAATTCAAGAAAAGCTCAGAAGAACTTGGTACCTTATTGAAGAATCAAAAACCCAAAGGTGACACTTCTAGAATTGGATTTGAAGTTGGAGAAAGCTCCGGTACTGCAAATACCCAGAATCACAGCAAACCAGTAAGACCTTCTAATACTTACAAATTCAATGGAAAATGCTTTAACTGCAATAAATATGGTCATAGGGCAAATGAATGTAGATCTAGGAATTATCAGAACATCAATCCTCCCACCGGTCAATGCTCCAAATGCAACAAAATTGGTCATAACTCTGAAAATTGCAGAATGAATGTAAGATGTTATGTTTGTGGAAGATTTGGTCATTTATCAAATAAATGCAGAACACAAACTGGCATAGGTTATGGGAAAGCTATTCAGAAAAATAATGTAACTTGTTATGCATGTAACAAGATTGGTCATATTGCTAAATTTTGTAGAAGTAAAGGTACACCGGTAGACAACAAAAGTACTAGTTTGAAAGGTAAAGAAAAGGTTGAAGAGGTTAAGCAAGAATTCTCAAAGAAATGGATTAGAAAAGGTGATCTAAATATTGGGGATACTCCTCCACTGGTAGAACCAACAAATGCTCCACCGGCAGGACAGAGCAATGCTCCACCGACAGGATGTTCTTCATCAAATTGAAGAAAATTATCTTGAGGGTTTGGCAATCTAATGACACGTGCTATTATTCCCTCAGTTAGAGAAAAGAAGTTGAAAATCA
This sequence comes from Cryptomeria japonica, assembly GCF_030272615.1. NCBI lineage: Eukaryota > Viridiplantae > Streptophyta > Pinopsida > Cupressales > Cupressaceae > Cryptomeria > Cryptomeria japonica. The sequence continues at coordinate 907,833,723 of NC_081414.1, forward strand.
TTCATTATCGGCAAATAAAGTTAAGATAATACATTACCGGCAAGCAATTAATGTGGTAGGTAGCAGAAAAGACTTTATAAAATAAGGTTTTTGGCTCCATTTCATTTCACCGTGAATTCAAACTTTCAGAGAGCGTGAAGATTTCTGAGCTAAGGCATTCTAAGAAAAGAGGCAAATCACTTCAATAATCAATCCATCCAAAGGCAGAAAAAGGTATTTATCATCATGGCATCCTCCTCTGCACCTAAATTCATAACAAACCCTATAGTAGTTGAAGTTATAAAATGACCTAGGCCTGTGTTTTATCTAGTTCCCGAGGTAGCTAAGAAAGATGACAACACAGGTGCTTTTTCAAAAATTCCAAAAGGTGTTGTTTATGCAGAAGACCTTAGAATGTATATTCATTGCAACATAGAAGAATTAGGTGATGAAGAAATTAAAAACATGTATAAGTCTATCATATGTGACAATTCCAGAAATGTGAAACCTGAGCATAAAATTGTTGAAACCCTAGGATTCACTAAAATCCTCTGCATTCCTGAATTTCCCAAGGAAGTGGTTAGGATAGTTCTGAGCAGGGTACATGGTTCATTCTTTTGGCTTGACTCAGTGCATAAAATTACAAAGGAAGCTATGAAAGCAGTAACAGGGTTACCTTCCACCGGTAACAGACTTGACAAAACCAAGAAGGTCTCCAATGACTTAGTAACAAACTTAACTGGTGCAACATCCGACAAGAGATCATCAAGGGTTAATGATGTGACCGATACAAATGTTAGATTTGTTAGCATGATTTTAGGTTACAAAGCAACTCATGCTAATAGGCTTAACTCAGTTTCTAGTTTATGCATAAAGAGTGCTTATGACATGGTTAAGGAAAATGTGAAAATTGATATCTATGAATGGTTAAAGGATGAGTTAATTGACAATTTAGCAAAAATCAAGAAGGATAAGAAAGGAACCTTTAGATTTGGAAATTTACTTGTATGCTTAATGCTACATATAACCAAATAGGTTCCCGGTATAGGCAACAAGGATTTTGGATTTGACATACCGGTAGGAAAACAATTGTCTGGCTTATTCAACAACATGGGTGAAAACAGAGAAAAGAATATCAATGAGTATTTTCAAGCACTAAAGGTTAGAATGAATAAGAGAATCAGACTAACATAGGAAATTGTCAACAAATACAAGGATGATATATGTTTTGTAATAAAAAAGGATGAGATCTGGATGGAAGCAGTCATCCCAAGGACAATCTGGGTAACAGAGATGGGGTATGAAACAGATGACCACATAGTGGAAACTTATGCCAAAGCACTTCTGGAAGCCCCCAATGAACCAAAGGAAGAAGTATTTGGTAGTGCTGAGAACATTGAAAGTCAAATTCAATCTAAGAAGAGAGTGAAAAAGGTTGAGGCATTTGTGAGAAAAGGAACCAGACAAGCAAAAGCCATAAAGGAAGATGTATTAAAGAAAACCGGCATAACTAAAGATGAGTTGGTAGCCCAACAACCTAAAACTCATCTATCACCGGTATGTACTTCCTCAGAAGGAGATATGCCACCAAATTTCAAAAGAGTTGTCAGGAAAAGAGACCCCTCACCGGTAACCACTCCTTCACCTAGAAGGACAAGACAAAAGCAACAAGTCGTAAGATCTCCTGTTAGGAAAGTCACACCTAAGAAGAAGTTGACCCCCAAAAAGAAGAAGAAGACAAACACTGACTTGGCCCCTCTTGACATATTATTGAATGAGATCATAGAGGAAGGTAAATTGAAAAACATAGGGAAAATCTATGACACCCTATCAGATGATGAGGAAGGACAAGTTGAGGAGAGTGTTATATTACACATGGACATGTATAAAAAGTTTTTGTTGCAAGTCTTAAATGAAATTCCTGATGAACTATATAAAAGACTTGAGGCCAAAAGGAAAGGAATAATTGAATTGGATAAGAAAATTAAAATAGAAAAACTACTTGCAGTATACCCGGTTAACTCACCTAAGGAAATTGATGATCTGATAGCTCAGGCCAATCGGACACTTTTTTCCACTGCACACCGGCAAATTTCACTAATGGCAGGTAGAGTTACAGAAGTTTCAAAGGAAACAAAAAATGGTTGGGATACATTCTTGGTTGAAAAAGAAAAACAAGAAGAATATAGGAATCCCAAGCCCATTTTGGTATATCAGAAGGACAAAGGGAAAGGTAAAGTTGGTAGACCACCAAGTATCAAGATTAGAGACAACTTACCCCCACCTCCCTTAAATACTCCACTGGTAAAAACAACAGAAGGTCAACCGACAGCTGAGAGTATGGATACAGAGGATAATAATCCTAATCTTGAAGTCCTATATACTGTGAATGTTGATACTCAGAAGATCAACATAGTGGTAGATAAGGATACACCAGATAAATCAGGAAAGACAGAGCAACCAGCAGTAGATACAGAGAAAAAGATGGAATCTGGAACACAAACAGAGAAACCATCAAAGCTAAAGGCTCCAGAATAGATGCCACCGATAAGAAATGAAGCAGGAAAACTAGTGCTTAAAGAGATTGAGACACAAACAGACCTACCAGAGGTCAATACTAGCATGATCACTTCCACCAGCACTCAGTTTATTGGGACACCATCAAATGTGACTGAGGTATTACTTGAATCTATCAAGAAAATAATTGATTATAGCTCACAAGCTTATAAAGCAATAGATGATTCAATTCCATTTTTGAAATCAATAGCTCCAAATTGTAATATAGACAATAAAGATTCTTTAGGCAAGTTGGATACACTTTGTAAATATATTTCTGGAAATTTTGAGCAAACAAAGGTAGAATCTGTAAAGGAAATTGTAGAAAAAGAGAAACAAAAATTGTTTGAGGAAGGAATAAAGAAGTGTAACAGGGAATTTGACACACTTCTACCGGAACTGTGCAATTTATTGAAAGAATACAAAACTCTATACAAAGACACCTGTAAGATAAACTTTTTGACCATAGATGTAGACAAAAAGATGAACAAGGTACAGGAAGAGATCAATAAACTTGCAGATAATTTTGTTAACTCACCTGATACATTATCAGCTTTTGAGGAAAAGATAACAAATTTTGAGGAAGAATTGCTCAAATTAGAAAGAGAGAAAGAGAAAATAATAAACAAGGCAAAATTCTTGAGATCTAAACTAAGTCCAAGATTGGACTATTTAGCATCTCTGCGGAAGGAAATCTCAGAGGCACTAACATAGGGAAGCAAAACACCGACAGAGCACTTGCAGCATCTCACCGGTATAGTATACAGAACCGAGACAACAATAAAAGATAGTAAGAAGTTTATGGATGGTATAAACTTAATTTTGGGAGATATTCTTCAGATAATAACTACCCAACTACAAGGTTGAGGTTATGGATTGGTACAACTACAAAATCTACTAACCTTTGTCATTGATGCCAAAGGGGGAGTAGTAGGATGAGAAAATTCAAAACACAGGGATCACATGCTTAGGGGGAGCTCTCACATTTTTGGTAAACTTTTTTGGTCTACACTTTTTTTTTGGATATCTTTTGAAATTTCTCATGAGTGTTGCCATCAATGCCAAAGGGGGAGACTGTTGGCATATGGACACTCCAATGAGACATTGTTTGTGATTGAAGGTTTTGTCATTGATGGCAACCCTGCAATCCTATGGCACCGGCAATACATTATACCGGTAAAACATTACATAGGCAACCTTGCAATCCTATGGCACTGGCAAGACATTATACCGGTAAAATATTACATAGGCAACCTTGAAATCCTATGGCACCGGCAAGACATTATACCGGCAAAACATTATTCAAGCAAGACAGTGCACCGACATCAACAAGATCACTCTACACTGGCACCAACATAGACTAGAACATGTATACCGACACAGAGGCCGACAGGATTTTTGATATGTAATATTTTGTTTATTATTGTAAGCCGACTTGGCAAATTGTAAAATGACTCTTGTATATAAAAGAGATCATTGTAGACATTTGTAATGTATGGATAGGAAGTATAAAGATAATTATAAGGAAGACCTAATGTGCAAATTGTAAGTCAAGGGTATATGTAAAGAACAGAGCAAGAACCGGTACTGAATCTAGAATTGAAGATGCTATTGTAAAGTAGTACAGAATATTGGATCTGTGTAAATCCTCATTGTAAGTCAGTGTGACTTCTTATTGAGCAGTGTGCTCTAGGCAGTTGGCCTTCCTGCATGTGCAGGCCCCTATTGTAAGTAATATTCTCTTATTGGCCAGTAAATGAATATTGTGGGTCACAAATCCCACTGAGGTTTTTCCCACACAGGGTTTCCTCGTTAAACATCTTGTGTTATGGTGTTCTTTTCATGTGGATGTTTTTTATTATGTTATTTACATTAATTCTTGCATACCAGTATATTGTTACTTTATGTTCTGCATGTTCTATTTCAAGAAAATCTCATTACCGGTCAGATACTGATTCACCCCCCCCTCTCAGTATCTGTGGGAACCCTAACACATATCTCATTTTATGTTCATCATTTAGCTTCTCTTTTAAAAAGGAATTAATCTAAATATGCTAATTTAGAGTATTTTCCTTATCATTTAGCTTAAATCATTGAACTAATATAGTATGCTAGGATAGTTTGTTTACTAACCTTGTCATCTTATAGTTAGTTTATTGCATTTCTAGAATCATGCATAGCTTAGGATGCATCTCATATTAAAATCAACAAAAGCATCCCTCGTTCTTGCATTTGCCATCCCTAAACCATTTTGCTCAGTGATTTGAGAGCAAAAACATTGGTTTGAGGGACCGTGCAAGATAGAGAACCATGGAACCATCCTTGGGAAGCTGAGTTATGCTTCATAACTCCATAGCTTGCACCAAGAAGTCCTGTGGGTGTGTGAGCAAGGCTCCCTAGAGCTTCGTTTTTCACATTTTGAGTTCTATCAACCCACTTTTCCCGCATACATTTCTGGCACCCACCATGGGGCCTTACCCCATATAAAAAATCATTTTTTTTATTTAACCCCTTTTGCAGGTATGCGAGAAAAATGAATTAGCGTGTTGGGTTAACTGATTAGCGCATCCAGTTAACAGCCTAGCGCATTCGGTTGACTGTTTAGCGCGTTGGGTCCATCATCTAGCACGCAAAGTCTGTTTATTAGCGCATCAGAATACTAAATTTATCTTGTAGGTTTCGGCATGGGAGAAAAATGGAGCAACGTCTTTGGAACACAGAGTAGCGCATCCTAAAGACAGTATAGCGCATCACTGATTTATTTTAGCGCATTATTGTGATTTTGTAGCATACAGTTTGTTCTATAGCGCATCATAGACAGAAATAAAAAAAATAAAAATTGTAACCGAAAGATAAAAATTAGACTTGTGGAAGTCCACTAAGTTATCTAACGTCTTTCACTGGTTATTTTGCAGGATTCTAACAACTTTATTGCAGATGGGAGCTTCGTCTTAGGATCAAGATAGTTAGATTTTTACTAACTTACTTAAGTTAGTTTAAAATTTGATTTTCTTTTCTTAAAATTGAACTCACTTTGTTTTTAGGCTATAAAAAGAACCACTATCAGAAACTTTCTTGCTTTCATAGGAGAAAACCTTTATTTTAGGCTCTAAAAAGAACAACACAAACATTTCTTTTTTGCAAACAGAGCTTTAAAAAGAACCTCACCATTCTTTGATGTATAAAAGGATTCATTTTTAAATTTTGCAAGAGAAAGAACCTCATTTACAAAGTTTTGTTCACAATCAAAAGAGGGAAGTTATTCCCCTTTTCCGATTTTCTTTTGTCGACCACGTTGAAAATTTTGCTTTGTTGACCAGATTCTTTCACTAGATTAAAGAATCATTGCTTTGAGGAACTAAAAGGAACACCATGCTTTTTTTGGAGCAACATCTCCAAGTAGAGGTTAGCAAATCACTGAATTGAAGGCTTAAAAAGAACTTTGATTGCCTTGTATCAAAAGTGGAAAGTATATGTTCTCCCCTTAACTGGGTGATCAAAAAGCCAAACCTCTCTTAAAAAGATTTCTTTCCTTCAAGGATTTATATCCTTTAGCAAGCCTACCTTCCCGAGGAGTTGAAATCAACTCTTAAAGCCGTTTATGGCCGGTGTGAAGGGAACAACCTAAGTGGAAAATGACTTTGATGCCAAGTGTTCCAACCCACTATAATCAAAAGTGGAGGGAGATGAAAGTCCCTTTCAATGGTTGCGTGCAGTGATTAGCCTTCCCCTAGTATCCTTGAGATACGTAAAGCCTTTGTTCTAAAGGTTGGGAAGCCTCCTGAGGGAGTTTATCACTGACAACTGAATAGGAAGCCTGATTACGAACCATAGAAATAGAAACCTTGAGTCGAGTCAGTAACTAGACATTTATAACATCATAGTGCAAGGGTTGGGAAGAATCCGCCCCCAAGATTACTCACCATATATCTCCCAAGATAACTATTCAACTGTGAAGCAATTCACTTTGAGTTAATTTATGGAAAAAGGCAAAAAAAGGGGCACCCTCTAGGGGGTGACACGACTGTTTGAGCTGACGGAGTATCAAGACTAGTGGGCTATGATGTTATTTATGACCTTTGAATAAAGAGTCTTTCTGAAGTGCATTATTCGTATCCAAACCTGTTAAAACATTGGGGATTTGAGTACATCCTCGTAGAACATACACTTTTTGTTAGATTAAGCAGAAATGGTTGTCTTCTTTGTGTTGTGCTTACATTTATTACTTCAGAAAATCATCCATGAAAGCTGAAAAACTCACAATCAAACCCAAAAATTGCAGAAAAACCAACCGAAGGAAAAATTAGGGCAGATTAGCACATGGGGACAACTCCTTAGCGCGTAGGGTATTTCTGTTAGCACATCAAACCATCTAGTTAGTGTGTCTGTTCCAAATAGTAGCATTTTATCACAACTCCAAAACAGTGTTAAAGCATTTAGCGCATCAGAAAAATAGTCTAGCGCGTTGAAGCATCAGCTAGTGCGTAGAAACCAAACATTAGTGCATTAGGTTTAATAGTTAGCGCATCGCAGACCCAGATTAGTGCGTAACTTTTCAAACAGACAGAAAACAAATTTTGAACAGTCAAAACTTCTAGCGTGTGTCTGGGGGCAGCCTAGCACATGTGGTCATTCTTTTAGCGCATGGAGTAATTTTGGTAGTGCATTTCATCCCTGTTTTAGCGCATGACCAAAAACATATAGACAAGGGGCAAAACAGTGAGGAATTTTAAAATTTTTGAAAACATTTTTAGAAGCCTCTTTTCATCAGCATCAATTCCCATCAAAGCGGAGTACTGAAAACAAACCTTTAAAAGCTATTTCTTGAGCTAAGTTTGTGTCAAAACAAATGTTGTAAGAATCTGAAACTGATCGCACAGTAAAACATATCTATCTTATCATAATCCGGAAACCTCATCATAAGTATCAATAGAATCCTTTACCATCTTACGGATTTCATCTCAAAAACACTTGTTTAACAATTTTAGGTTGTCAATTCAAGTCTCCATATCGGGAGGCTTTTATCCATATCATTTGACGCACTTTGTCGTGAAGGGGAATCTAAACCTTCATTTTGATAGAGTAAGACTTGAAATTTTCAAAACAAGATCAACTGAATCCAAACAAATCAAAGGAAACCATTGATCACTCATGCATGACTAATCCCCATATTCTGAAAAGAAAGAACCTTTATCGTAACATCACGTTGAAGAAACAACAACCTAGTTTTTCCAAATTCATCAAGAGAAATAAGTTTTTATACATCAATCGTCAACTCTTCAAATCTCATCGAGTATTCCTTCATCATGTCCAATGTTATATCCAAAACAAATCCAATGAATTTGACAAAGAGCCTTTAAAGACTAGGGCATATTGTCAAAAGTCTGCTTTTAATCAAATCATAAACTGTGGAGGGAGGATCAATCTGACATTCTTACTCAACGAGTGTATCACTTATAACATACCCCAACCAGAACCACCAACCCCCGAGCAACATATCGAAGAGGATTTTGTCCCCTTTGTCACTGAAAGTTTCTACTAAAATGCCTGTTACTCGCTCTCAACAAAACCAACAGAGCAAGACACACGCGGAGTCTAGTATGAATCGAAGGTTGTCAAATCCTTTTGAGGGTCCACACCTAGAGGATACTGAAAGTTCTGAAGAACTTCTTCAGGAATGTCAGGAAAGTGCTTCATTCCAAAAGCTTGTAGAAAGGCTCATGGAAAATGACAAAGAGAAATATTTTCTCATGCTCACAAGTAAAGGAGTAAAACTCCCTGAAAACCTTGACGCAGATGTGTTTAGGACACATCCTCATCATTACAAATATCAAGAATGACAACGAGAAAGGGAAATCCGAGACCCTGAACAAAACATCCCAGATCAGAACATACTAGAACAACATACACCAATGCAAAACATCCCGGATCAAAACATACCAGAGCAACATACACCCAGACAATACCTCCCCGAGCAAAACATACCATTCCAAACACCATTTCAACCTAGGATCAATACAAGGGAAGAACTATTCCCTCAGCAAAACAATGTACCTTTGGCTACCCTTACTCAACAAATGCAAATGTTACAAAGGCAAATGCAGGACATACAACAAGGGACAATAGTATGGTACTCTTTAAACGAAATGTGTCCTTATCCTTTTGACAGGAGATTGCACTTGATCCCTTTTCCTCCAGACTCAGACGTGCCTAAATTTGACAAATATGATGGAAAAAGTGATCCCCATGATCATGTCAGAGAATTCTGTACCATGAGTCTTGAGTTTGCTCATGATGACACCTATCTAATGAGGTTATTCCCAAGAAGCTTGGGAGGGCAAACAATGGAATGGTTATCCAAAATTACACCACCTGTCAGATCATTTGATGAATTAGTTAACAAGTTCATAACCCAATACTCCTATAACATTCAACACGCTATAACCATGCTAGATGTCTGCAACACTAAACAAAAGAACAACAAAACATTCATGATATTCCTTCAACGTTGGCGACGTATGGTATCATGATATCCTCGAGATATTCCTGAAAAGGAGAAAATGGAAATCTTCATCGATAATTTGAATGGTGAAATGAGTTACAGGCTAAAACTCCAATGCATAACGTCTTTCACTAAATTGATTGAAAATGGCATTCAAGTAGAGGAAGCGTGTGTCAAAAAGGGAACACTCAAATTCTTCAAGGAAGGAACAAACTCATCAAACTACAATAACCAAAACAACAACAACTTGGACAAGTCTCGATTCTGGACTCAAAACAAAAATGAAGGCAACAATGAATTGCATGATCCCAAGTCTAAGCAACTAGTGCTTGCATTATCCGGAAATCCTCAGACTACGAAGAATCCTAAAAGTGCTAATCCAAACGCTAACACCTATACACCAAACACCAATCAAGGACAACTCAACACAAACAACACCAATGATAATCAAAGCAAAAACATGAATCCAGGACCTAACAACAATTCATGCGACAACACCAACAATTTCCAAAAGTGTGTCTTCACACCACTGGGACAATCACTAGAATCAACATTTAGAGAACTTTTGGCAAACAAGATTCTCTCCTTGCCTGCGATCAACAACTATGAACCCCAAATCAAACCACCTTGGTGGAATGATTCACACTATTGTGATTTCCATCGTAACAAGGGTCATCGAACGAACGATTGCATGAGATTGAAAAACATTGTGCAAGACATGATTGATCGAGGTGACTTAATGGTAGATGGTCTCAAAACAAATGGTGATCACAACGCCTTTAAAAATCCTCTTCCAAATTACAACAAAGATGGAGCTTCAACCTCGAACGATACACGCGGAGTTCGTATCAACCATATCTACAACAACACCATAAATCGCATATCAACTGAAGGTCATCAAGTAAATGTCATCACCATCCGAGATCAGCTTGATCATGAATCTGTCAATGTGACAACTCAAACTCAGAAATATGTCTTAAAAGGACATACTATGCCTACAACTACTACACCAAAGATCCAATATGACTTGGTTAGCCAACTATGCAAAACACCAGCTCAGATATCTATACTAGAATTGCTGAAACTATCATCCAAACACAAAAACATATTGGAACAAGCGCTATTGGAAACCAATGTACCTCAAGATCTGGATGCGGACAGATTTCAAGCCATGGTCACCCATATGACAGGACCTCATAATCTCACCTTCTTAGAGCATGACAATGCTTCCTTGAGTCATCCACATAACACTCCTCTCCATATTGAAGTCATCATTTGCAAACACCGAGTAAAAAGAGTCTTAATAGATGGAGGAGCTGGACTTAATATATGTACTTTAAAGCTTATCCGTACATTAGGTTTCTCATAAGAGTCTATTGATCCCTGTAAGAAAATTACCATAAAGGCATATGATGATGAGGAAAGGTCATCTAAAGGATCCGTGATGTTACCCATTCAAGTGGGACCAACACAAAAGGATACTATGTGTCAAGTCTTAGACATAGATCTCACCTATAATATTTTATTAGGGTGACCCTGGATACATGAAATGCAAGCAGGGCCTTCTACGTATCACCAGTGTGTCAAATTTCCTTATGACAGACAAGAAATCTCCATATCTACTGATCACAATCCATTTCAATATTGCAACGCAATGGGGGTAGCCTAGGACAGTTTAGTTCCTCATAATAGAGAAAAGAAGCGATCTTTAACATCAGATCTACAAACTGCAAAGCCCGACTCATTATCTAAATATTTCAAGCAACAAATGCAAATCAAAGACCAAGGTATGGGAGAATACTCTTTGGAACCCCTATGTTTGGCCAAATTACCAACATGACCCAGATCTCATGGATTGCCTACTACATCAACGCATCTGGTAACTCAGCCCATCACCAAATTTGATGGTACCTTCATCTAATTGGGCACTCTAGCACATGAATTAGAAGATAAGGATATTCTTAGCTAGTTATACAAAGATGAGGAAGAAGATAATAGAGCAGAAGCTCTGGACATTGTTCTACCAACACACCTATATGGAAAAGGATACTTAATCATGCAGCAAATGGGATATGATGGTAAAGGACCTATTGGAAAATGCAAAGAAGGAGTCACTGAACCCATAGATCTTCCTTTACAGCCTAGTAGAGACAAAACAGGATTGGGTTGTAAGCTCACTTTCCTATTAAGAAAGCCGCCACTCATAACTGTGAAACCTCAAAGAAAAGTAAAGAAGAAGTACAAAGAAGAATCCTGGCAGGAAGCACTATTTGAGTCAGCCGAAACAATCCATAAGGCACGTGAACGTCAAGAACAGAAGCAACATCAGGAAAAGCTTCTAAGCCACAAGAAGGTCATATCTGTAGCAGTAGCTCATATTCAAACACCAATATCTCAAGAACTGATAATATCATCTCTTGATACCATTGTTCCTCCTCGAGGAGGCACAGTCTATGAACAAATACAAAAAGTAGAAGCAGGATTTGACACCAAATCAACAAAAACTATCAAAATGGTATCCATCATCAAAGATTTGTTTTCACCATACAACATACCGGTTTACAACACTGATAGAATCTGGGATGATGCCTCAGAGATTGATTCCAATGAATATGAATGGGGTACCTACTCAAATGCTACTACAGATATCCCTAATAACACTGGCACCATACCCCTTTCTCAGGAAGAGCATAATGCAGAAGATAGACCTCTTGAATTTGGACCACAGAACATCTATGACGCCAAGGAAAGTGAACAAAAACATTATGAACAACTCTATACAGAAGATAATACCATCGAAGACCTCGATGAAATCCTGGACTTATTTAAAACCAAGAACAATCATGATGAAACCTCTGTCTTAACACTTACAGTAGCGGAACTTGATCCACCAAATGATTCCTTGCCACTTGTCTTTCCTGACCTCATAAACTGGGATGAACCTGAAATCCATGATATACCAATTTTCCCGGATGATGAATATATTATCCATTACCTATGTACTGTTAATCCAGAAACAGGCTCTACCAGTAAACAAAGTAACGACGTCTACAATCCTGGGAGTGCCAAGTCTCTCAGTCGTAAAAATGAACCAAGTAAAAGATCTGATGCTGAAAACCAGTCAATGGCAGCTCTAGATCACAAAAAAGTAAAAATAAAGGACGCATCTGAGGGTGAAAACCTTTTTAAGGCACCTAAAGATGGGAGACTTGACACTCTTCCTAAACACTTTCATGAATGATCACCCATATTGATTGAGCCCACTCAATCAATCAACATTGGTACCACAGAAGCAGTCAAAAACATACACCTTGCAAAATCTCTAACAGAGGAGGAAAGAGCAGCATTTATCATTTTCTTTAAAGAACAACAAATTAACTTTGCTTGGTCATATGCTGATATGCCCGGAGTAGATCCACACTTAATCATGCATCACTTGTCCATCTCTCCAGGAGTTAAACCAGTCAAACAAAAGCTACGAAAGATGAATCCATAGGTGGCACTCATGGTCAAAATTGAACTGAAGAAACTATTAGATGTCAGATTCATCCGTCCCATTGACTATGTAGAATGGATTTCCAATATAGTACCAGTATCAAAACTAGATGGCAGTATCAGAATCTGTATTGATTTTAGAGATGTCAACAAAGCCTATCCAAAAGACGACTTTCCTCTACCCAGTATTGACATAATTGTAGACCTCACATCGGGCCATGCAATGCTCTCACTAATGGATGGTTTCTCAGGCTATAATCAAATCAAAATAGCCCCGAAAGATCAAGATAAAACCGCATTCACCTATCCTTGGGGAACGTACTGTTGGAATGTTATGCCTTTTGGCTTAAAGAATGCAGGGGCTACTTATCAAAGAGCAATGACAACAATATTTCATGACATGATGCACACATTTATGGAAGATTACGTGGATGATTTACTAGCTAAATCTTTCACTAGAGCGAAACATCTCAGCATCCTAACAAAGATCTTTGATCGATTGGAGAAATTCCAAGTTAGGCTCAACCCTAAGAAGTGTGTCTTCGGGGTTACATCAGGAAAGTTACTAGGCTACATAGTCTCCGCTAAAGGTATTGAAGTAGATCCAACAAATATACAAGCCATTATGGAGATGCCGCCACCAAAGAATATCAGTCAACTTAGATCTCTACAAGGATGGCTCCAATCAATCAGGCGATTCATCGCTCAACTAGCAGATAAAAGTCTACCATTCAATCATTTACTACACAAAAATGTACCATTCAGATGGGAGACCAAGTGTGCAGAATCTTTTTATAAATCAAACAGTACCTAATGAATCCACCAGTTCTAGTACCACCAGTTGCAGGAAAGCCACTTATCCTATATATCTCAACAACAGATATATCGTTGGGGGCACTATTGGCACAAGAAGATCAACAAGGAAAGGAACGAGCCATCTACTACATCAATAGGACATTGAATGGCTATTAACTCAACTATACATTCATTGAAAAGGCTTGCCTAACAGTGGTCTTCACATCTCAGAAGTTTTGACATTATATGCTAGTACACACCATTAAGCTAGTAGCAAAAATTGATCCTCTCAAATATCTACTCAGCAAAGCAGCTCTTACTGGATGATTGGCTAAATGGGTCATGATTCTACATCCAATACACAGAAAGATGAGCCATCAAAGGAAAAGCAATTGCAGATCAACTAGCCAAAGCACCGCTACCAGACAAACAAACTATGGAGATTGAATTTCCGAACAGGGACGTTCTTGCTCTTTCTACCAAACAATGGACTCTATACTTTGATGGATCCTACACCCAACACAGTTTAGGTGTTGATATTCTTTTCATCACTCTTGAAGGACACACTATACCAAGATCATATAGGCTTATGTTCCCATGCACGAATAATGTGGTTGAATATGAGGCATTAGTTATAGGCATCAAAATGGTCGTAGAATGGAAAATCATGGAGTTAAAGGTCTACGAAGATTCACAACTAGTCGTTAATCAGATCAACAATGACTATCAAACAAAGGATGACAAGCTGCTACCCTACAAATGAATGGTAGATGACTTCAAATAGTACTTTGTGCACATCACCTTCAAGCAAATACCAAGGTTGAACAACAAAGTAGCCGATGCCATGGCTACTATCACTTCATTACTACAAATTCCAGAGCAATAGAGTCATTACGAGTTCCTGGTAGAGCAACTGTTCTCCCCAGCCTATGACCACTCTGAATCCCATGTCATCTATGCCTTAACTGGTTCGGATTCCCCTTTATATGGATTGATATACGACTACCTTAAGAACAATATCTTACCCATTGACCAATCCTGTAACCAGAAATGTAATTTTATCCGACAAGCTGCCCGTTATACCCTTACCGTTGATACTTTGTACCGTCAAGGTCTAGATGGTACTCTTCTTCGTTGCCTTGATCATAATGATTCTGATTCTGCTTTACATGAGATTCACGAAGGTATTTGTGGAACACATTCCAGTGGGACTACTCTTGCTAAAAATCTTCTAAGGATGGGATACTACTCATCTACAATGGAGAAAGATTCCTACCACTTTGTCAAGAAATGTCCTAAATGCTAGATCTATGGCAATTTGATACATGCACCAGCACAGGAACTGCAGCCATTTACAACATCCTAGCCCTTTTGTTAGTGGGGATTGGATTTGGTCAGCAAAATTCATCCTTCATCTTCAAATGGACACAAGTTCATTATAACCGCTACAAAATACTTTACCAAATGGATAGAAGCAGTTTCCATGACCACAGTAACTGGAAAACAAATTGCGTCTTTTATCCTAAACTATCTGATTTGTAGATATGGTATTCCAAGCTCCATTATCACCGATAATGGATGCCCATTCAAAAACCAAGATGTCCAAGAACTATGTGAACAATTCAAAATACAACATCAGTTCTCTACACCATACTACCCACAGGGAAATGGTCAAGCAAAAGCATCCAACAAAACAATACTGAAGATTCTCAAGAAAACAGTGAATGATGCAGGCAAAGATTGGCACGTACAACTTAATCCAGCACTTTGGGCATACAAAACCAGCATCCGTACACCTATAGAAGCAACACCATACTCATTGGTATATGGATCAGAAGCCATTTTACATCTGGACGTAGAAATCCCATCTCTCCGAGTCTCTTTGAAAGGTTTAATCCTAGATGAAGAGTATCGAGTTAATTGACTGCAAGAACTTGAACTATTAGATGAAAGATGTCAGCATGCTTACACTCATCTCAAAGCATATCAACAACGCATGTGCAAGAGCTACAATCACAAGGTCATCCCTCACAACTTCAAAATTGGTAATCTAGTCCTCAAAGAAAATCCAAGAAATCAGCAAGATTGAGAAAAGAAAGGGAAGTTTGAACCTAACTGGTTGGGTCCCTATGTCATCATATTAGCCTATGGATTAGGTACCTATCAGCTAACAACTTCAAAAGGAGATGTGCTCGAAGAACCAACTAACAACATTCATCTGAAGAAATACTACACTTGAGTAGTCTAATGCATGGAAAAAGCCAAAACAAGCAAAAAAATAAAAAAAATCCAGAAAAAGCAAATAATAAGGTACAATAAAAGCAACTGGTGAAAACCTGGTAATAGGAACTATTGTGAGAGGATTACTCCTCTATCTATATCCACATTCTTCTCTTCACCATAAAACACTATCGGCCATCTCCTGACACTTAGCAAAAATCCATTTAGGACATACTTAGCGTAGTCATTATCTTGGTCCATCTATATATCCTCTTACCACCTTCCACCATGGCTTGGAAATCACTGTACATATTCACGTCAAGAGGAACACTCAACTAGGGGCAATAAATCATCAAGATTTGCAACACATTCAAGACATTGAAACTATTGGAAAAAACTCAAAACCAAAGCATCCAATGAACAAAACTAAACTTCAGCGCAAAAGCAACAACAAAGCAGCACACGAAATACCAAAGATGGATGATTTTCTGAAGTAATAAATGTTGCATTATAGCATAAAATCTTGACTATTTTTGCATTTTGAACTTTTTAAATTATTGGATTCTCTATATTTTCTCACTAAAAGCTTCAAAAGCTAGAGATCATGGGGGAACTCCAATATTTTCTTAGTCTTCTGTCTGGGAAGTGATCCTTTGTACTATGTAAATACTTGTCTTGAGACATGATTCAAAGCATATCACTGAAGATATGAATCCACTTTGTGCATACAAATGGTTTAATCTTGTCTGTTTATATGCAATCCGCACTCTGGTCGTCCTGGTTCAATTATACCTTGATGCTTGTGCTATCTTGCAAAATCAAACATCATGTAAATTTTTCTCAGGTCATTATGGTTCAATTATACCATTATGCTTGTATAAATTTTCAACATATCCCAAAATCAAATCAAAGCTCAATGATGACACTTATCTCGAAAGCAAATAACATATGGTTATATCAGGATGGCAAATACAGAATGAGGATGCTCCAAAAAAAAATTAGTTGCATATCATTTTACAATTAGTTGCATATCATTGTCATACATCTCATTTTCAAGATACATCTCACAGCATATCATTGTCATACATCTCATTTTCAAGATACCTCTCACAACATATCAAAGCATACATCCTGCATCATACATTATATCATATATTTAAGCATTGCATCATCATAAAGGAAAGAAAAGAACGCATAGCACATACATCCATATAACACACCACATGATCAAAGACAATGATGTCGTATATATATATCTCAAAAATGATCAAAATGTACAAAATCTATTGTATCTGTGCCCAGTACAAATGAATATAATGATCAACAATACAACGGAGACAATGTCTCTCAGGTATGACTATCCCCTGATGGAGATGGTCTAGCTCTAGAAGTCCCCACCCCTGGATCTCTAGGGGGATCATGTCTTGATGGCCTTGTCACCCCTCGGCTCTCTGACTGCGACCTAGTATCTTAAGATTGACTGGATCTCGACTATGTGAAGCTCTGTACTCGGCGATCCCTGGGTACCCTAGCCTCATAGTGACGACGGTAGTACTCCACCTCTTGAGCTCTCAAAGACAGCTCTCTCAGGGTGTCTCTCATCGGACCACCCGCCGCTACCCTCTGCACACTCACTGCAAGCTCCTCCACGCGACCCCGCCGCTCTATCTCCGTGTCTCGCTCAGTGGTCAACTGCACAATCTACTGCTGATATGTCAATAGCTGTGCCTATAGTTGCTGTACCGTCACCTGTAGGGTCTTAATCTGTGCATCCTCCACATGAGTAGGGATCTGGACCTGTAGTGGTACTTGTGCAGGGGTATCCCCTCTCCCTTTGCTTGTCCTTGGTGCAGGAGGCGATAGTACATCTGTCCTCCTCCTCTGCACTGGCTGTGTTACCTCATCAGTTCCCCCCACTACAGCTAAAACAACTCCCACCATCCCCTCTCCACCTGCTCCAAGGGTCAACCCGCCTCTCCCTCTATCCATCACTGCCCGTCTACCTACTCTCTCCAAACCTCTATCTCCTCTCCTCCCTCTATCTCCTCTCCTCCCCCGATCTCCTCTCCCTCATCATCCTCCCCCACCATCTCCATCATCCTCATCATCTCCACCTCCCTTGTCATCATCATCATCAAATGACGGCTGCATCTCCTCTGGATCTGATATCCTCGCCACTGCCTACATGGCAAACAATCTGACAAACTCGTCTATCATGCCCGCATCCAAAATCTCTGGGGCATAATCCCATATCTGGCCCGCTAAGCTAACAAACTCCTCTACAGCCACCGCACTGTCAATAGTCAGACCCCAATCTGGTATGTCCTGCCTCTGGCGTGCATACAAGCAGGCCCCCTGAGGTATACCCTGCTATTGACCAAATTGTCACAAAACTCTAGTGACCACGAATCTCTCGATCATGAATGGGGTCCTCCTAATTAGGTATCTCATCATAAAAACATAGGGCATCTCTAGCCCATCCTCCACCCATACCTCGCACACTGTATATGATCACCAAGTGACCATATCAATATCGTCCAGCACTCTCCTCCAATGCTCTAGTTCGCCTAGCTTCCGCTGGACAACTAGACCCCTGTAACCATAGGCATAGGCACGTCCAACGGGCCTATCTCTGTCTACTAATGGCCTGGCTGTCGGAATGTGCTCCCAGCACCATACCTGTAGGAGCATCACACCAACTGACAAACTGTCGTAACCCAGGTATACCACTTCATACAAATCCCTATACAGATGGGCTAGCATAGCCGATCCCCATGCGAACTTGCAGCCCTATGTCACCATGTCCTCTAAAACCAGCCCCCATCCCACAGATAGTCCCTTCAACCTGCGGTCGAGACATAGAAAGCCACCTATAAACCCTGCCAGTACTGACGGAAGCGATGCATAATCCAAGTCTAGGAACTCCTGCCAAGGGATCTCATATCCACATACTGTCTCATCATGGAATATGCGGTGAAGTGCCTCTGTACCACCCTCTTCTGACTGCTCATAAGGTAGTAGTGAACCTACGACTGGTATGCGCAGAATCCTATAACAGTCCTCTGACATGACTATCATCTCACCCACGGCAAAGTGGAAGGTGTTCATGTCATTGTGCCACCTCTCTGTGAGCGCTGTAAGTAAACCGTAGTTCACAGTGAACCGAGGCATATCCAACAAGGAAGTAAGATCGCATCGCTCAATAATGTCAAGGTCGGCCTGTGCCAACCGTGGTATCAAAGTCCAAGGCCTAGGAAATTGCTCGCTCGACTGAACCACGCCCAATCGCTCTTGTCAACCAGCAAAACAAGTCCAATATCAGCTTCCAAATCAAAACAAAGATATCAAAATCAAAATCACATCAAAAACATGAAACAATTTGCTCATCTACATCAAGTTCAACATCCTATCATTTCATATTAGCTTGTAAAACAACTCAAGTTAATCAAAAACCATATCAAAACTTGTAAAATAACTCAAGTCTCCATATCACATAAACTTGTAAAACAACTAAAGTTTCCCACCCATATCAACTTGTAAAACAACTCAAGTTTCCAACCCATATCAGCTTGTAACACAAATCAGGCTCCCCACATTTGAACTTGAAAAATAGTGCAAAACAAATAATGGTTCGATTAAAACAACACATTTATATCTACATCAAATAACTTGAACAATCGCAAAATAAACCAAGTTATATATCAATATTCATATTGGACACATGTTCAAAACAACATGATCAAAAGACACAACAAAATGGCACAAATCCATCTCCCTAGGCAAAATTGGCCTTATCCTATCAATTTTTCTCATTCACAAAATCACCCCATCTCACAAAATTTTTTCCCGATGCGCTAAAACAGATTGTCTATGCGCTAAAATGCATCCATGCACAACGCTGTTTTCTCCATGCGCTAATCTATTTACCCTATGCGCTAGATTGACTTTACGCACTATCATTTTTCCTCCATGCACCACCCAACCTACCCTAAGCGCTAAAACCAATTTATGCACTAACTTATACCATGCTGGCGCTACCTATTTGACCCTATGCACTAGGTCTAACCTACGTGCTAAATCCCCTTACCAATGCGAACCCCTGTGACCCCTATGCGCTAGGTCTCACTCAAGCACTACCCTATTGACCTAATGTGCTACCCTGTGTTCAACATGCACTATTCTACCGCCATGTGCTAACCTAAAACTTTGATGTGCTACCCTATTCATTTTGGACGCAGCCCTAAATTAAAATGCTATGCGCTACCTAAATTATCGTATGCGCTAAATTATGACTTCTACATGCTAAATCGATGAAACCGAATTTCAAAAATTAAAAACTGACCAAAAATGACAAAATCAAAAATAAAAAAGGGTCAAAAGCATTGACTTACTGGTGGTCCATATGCGGCAGGTCTCCGGTACCTTTGAATGTGCTCAAAACGATGCCTGGAATATAGAATGGGCATTTTGACTTCTCTCCAAAATCTCTTTCTCAAAAGTCAACAATGCACAAATGAATCAAATCAAAGCACTTTTCCCCTTTTATAGGAGAAAAATGAAATTAGGGTTAGAGAAATGGGCATGTAATTTGCTCGCGGTCTCCCTTATACCCTAAAATGTGTAAATTATTGGGAGATGAATCAATTTAAACTTTTCACATAGACAAAATCATACACACCAAACACAAATCACCCAATCAAATCAAAATTTTCCAAATATTGATTCATCTCCCGAGGGGGCATCACCATCAAATATCGAATTTGGGGCATCACACATCACACAAATCTGGGGCACGACTTGAAAATCATAAAAGTGACATAAAAGTTTATTTGATCATAAATCACGATAACACATCATTTTCTTTGAAATAACATGTGCACACACATCACTTCAAAGAGGGGCAAAATATAGACGTATAAAAATGACCATATTCCTAAATGAATATTTTATGTTCATTTCTCTATTTAATTAAATCCAATTTAATTAAATTACCCGCATTCCTCTATTTAATTAAGTAAAATTACTCAATTAAATTCACTATACCATTTAATGAATAAATCATTTTATTCAATTAAATCCCTTCTATCCACTTTTAATTAAATTCAAATTTAATTAAATAAGTTTACCCTAAATTGAATAAATCTAATTTATTCAATTGCAACCAAATTGAATTAAATTAACTTTATTTCAATTAAATCCCATTATCTTTCCATCCACTTGCAAAATCCTACATCTCCCACTTGCATCCGAACCCTCTTCCTAATTTCTTCTAGAATCCATCTAATCCTAATTAATTAAACTCAAACCCATCTATTATCCCTTTCCCCTAAATTTGAGGAGGTCACTTCTCAAATTTGGAGTAAAGTCTTCAAAAGGCATTAAAACCTTTATCCATTCAACAAGCTAGCTTGTTGAAAGCCCCCAAATTTGGAAGGACTCTTACAAATTTGTCCCCAAAGTCTTCATAACCATTAATGGTTAACTCAAACCTTCTTACATGGTTAAAGAATTTCCATAAACTCAACCTCCATGTAACCCAAGGGTCTCATCAAGCATTTATTTCTTTGACCATGGTTATCCTTAAACCTTTGCACAAGAGTTTATCCTTTGGGTAAAAGCTTTATCCAATGGATAATCTTAACTTAACCTTAACCCTTAACCCCTAGGGTAACCATAAGGTCTTCTCAAGCATTTAATGCTTCTTACACCTCCTCACAACCAACCTTATGCTGACAATTGTCACCATTTCATTGGTGCCAATTGCAAACATGGATTCCCAACTTTCAAACTCAACTCTTGTTTAACTCTTTCAATCCTGACCATCCATTGCCCTATTTTTGCTATAAATAGAGCTCTCATTCCTCCATTTTCATATCATCCAAGTCTTTAGCATCACACTTATACTTAAATCCATTCAAGCTTTCATATCTCATTTTATGCTCATCATTTAGCTTCTCTTTTAAAAAGGAATTACTCTAAATATGCTAATTTAGAGTATGTTCCTTATCATATAGCTTAAATCATTGAACTAATATAGTATGCTAGGATAGTTTGTTTACTAACCTTGTCATCCTATATTTAGTTTATTGCATTTCTAGAATCATGCATAGCTTAGGATGCATCTCATATTAAAATCAACAAAAGCATCCCTCGTTCTTGCATTTGCCATCCCTAAATCATTTTGCTCAATGATCTGAGAGCAAAAGCATTGGTTTGAGGGACCGTGCAAGATAGAGAACCATGGAACCATCCTTGGGAAGCTGAGTTATGCTTCATAACTCCATAGCTTGCACCAAGAAGTCCTGTGGGTGTGTGAGCAAGGCTCCCTAGAGCTCCATTTTTCGCATTTTGAGTTCTATCGACCTGCTTTTCCCGCATACACTATGTTATGCAATATCCATCTTGGATCTTGTAACATCAAATTCTGGCATGGTTGATGTTGATGCAAGTGATTGGACAATTGTTGTTTATCACATTTTTTCTTTGAGTAAGAAGATACTTCTCAAGCAGTTTGGTGCTGCCAAAAGATAAATAAGTTGTCAAGAGATGTGAGGGCTAAAAAGAATCTTTAGATTAATGTTTCTGACTGTGTTGGTTATTGTTGATGTGATTTTTCATTGATTTTCTTCAGTTATTCTTAACCAATAGCCTATTTATAACAACTTTATCTGTTTGGAAGTGGGTCCTCTCTAGAACCTACAACCAATATATCAAAAGAAAATACATATTGGAACATGCCATCACAAAAATATGTCATTTTTATATGTAAGACTAGAATGTTCAGGTTTTCTTGAAAACAATCAAATTGAAAGGCTCGAATGAAAACTAGAGTAAGACTGTCACAAGCCATTGTGGAAAAATATCAGAAAGAAATTTGTTTTGTAATTAAAAAGGATGAAATCTGGATGGAGGCATTTGTCCCTAGAACTATCTGGGTAACTGAAATGGGCTATGAGATAGATGACAATATTATTGAAACTTATGCAAAAGCCCTCCTTGAAGCTCCAAAGGAACCCACTGAGAAAGTTTTTGGAAATGCTAAAACAATTGAGAGTGGAATTCAGTCTAGGAAAAGGGTTAAGAAGGTCAAAGAAACAGTAAGAAAAGGAACCCGACAGGGAAAAGCAATTAAGGAAGATGTTTTGAAGCAAACTGGTATAAAGGAAAGTGAGTTGGAAGGACTTCAACTGGAAACTCATCTTTCACCGGTTGGAACTTCCTCTAAAAGTGATATACTGGTGGTATTTAAAAGGGTAGAAAGGAAAAGAAAACCCTCACCAGTACCCTCACCTGCACCCAAGAGAACCAGACAAAAACAACAGGCCGTTAGGCCTCTGGTAAAGAAAATGACTCCAAAGAAAAAGAAGGTAAAATAGGATATTGCTCCACTGGATAAACTCTTTAGCAAAATAATTGAAGATGGAAAATTGAAAAACATTAGCAAATTATACAACACATTATCAACAGATGACAAGGAAAGCATAGAGAATAGTGTAATTTTACACTTAGATATTTATAAGAAATTTTTGATGGAAATTGTTGATGAAATACCAAATGATCTGTATAGGAGATTAGAAGCTAGAAGGTTAGCCATCGTTGAGCTGGACAAGAAAATCAAGATTGAGAAATTACTTGCAGTACATCCAGTCAACTCAAATGATGAAATAGATAAACTTATCAGTAAAGCAAACGGGACAGTATTCTTCACTGCTCACCAACATGTAGCACTGATGGCAGGAAGAGTAAAAGAGGTCTCTGAGGAAACAACAAATGCATGAGATATA
This sequence comes from Cryptomeria japonica, assembly GCF_030272615.1. Classification (NCBI taxonomy): domain Eukaryota; kingdom Viridiplantae; phylum Streptophyta; class Pinopsida; order Cupressales; family Cupressaceae; genus Cryptomeria; species Cryptomeria japonica. Next base: position 907,857,054 of record NC_081414.1, read on the forward strand.
TTCTTTGTGGAAAAAGAAAAACAAGAAGAATTACTTAGACCAAAGACTATTAAAGTATATCAAAAGGATAGGGATAAGGGGAAAGGTAAGGTAGGTGGTCCTCCAAGCCTTAAAATAACTGATAATGTACCCCCACCTCCTTTAGATACTCCACCGGTAGATACTACTGACAGTCAACCGACTACTGAGAGTATGGAGACTCCATTAGAGGATACAAATCCTGAGTCTGAAGTTTTGTACATTGTGAATATAGATACTCAAGAAGTAAATGTTGTGGTTGATAGAGAAACCACTGAGGACAGGAAGATAGATGTGACTATTGAGTCACCGGCTATAGATGCCGAGGTTGAGGTAAATGAAACAGTAAATCTAAACACAAGAAAACCTACTCGGGTACAACAACTGACAGAGGATACCACTGGTAAACCATTAGAGAAACCGGTAGATACAACTGATAAACAGTAAGGAGAACCAGCAATGGATAGTGTATAGGTACAAACAGAGAAATTGGAAGTACATACAAAGGCTACACCTGAGAAACCAGCAGTTGAGAGCAAAGAAAAATCTTTTGAGACACAGATGGAGAAACAAGAACCGAAACAGGTTGAGATAGAAATAGTGCCACCGACTAAAAATGAAAAGCCCAAACCTTTACTTATAGAAATGCAAACATAGACTAACCTACTAGAGGTTGAATCAAGCAAGGTGATCACTACAACTAGTAGTATGGATATTGTAAGAACAGTTGGGCAGACATTCGGTACTTCTATAGCAGAATTCAGACCTAAAAATGTAACAGAGGTTTTATTGGATTCAATAAAGAAGATCATAGAATGTAACGCACAAGCCTATAAGGCTATTGATGACACCATCCCTATTCTTAAATTGATAGCACCAAAGTGCATTGTGAATAACAAGGATTCTTTAGGACAACTAGACACATTGTCTAAGTTCATCACCGACAACATTCTGACGGTTGATCAAATAAATGAGGATACATTCAAGGAAAGAATGATTAAAGAAAAAGAGAAATTCTTTGAGGAAATTGTGAAGAAGAATAAGGAGAAAATGGACATCTTATTACCGAAACTTAGAGAGATAATTTTTGACTTCAAGAAATTGTATAGAGATTCCTGTAAAAAAAATATTTTAACAGAAGATCTAGACAAGGAAATCAGCAAAGCACAAGATGAGATAAACAATATTGCTGACAATCTGATAGGTACATTGGAATCATTTTTGGAGATAGAGAAGAAGATTACAGAGCTAGAAGAGAAAATTAAGAAGTTTGAGAAGGACAAAGAGAGAATAAAGGATAAAGCAAAGGACTTGAAATGTAGACTTGGTCCCAAACTAGATTACCTCATTTCTTTGAGAAAAGAAATATCTGAGGCTCTAGTTCCCGGAATGAAGACACTGGAAGAGAAAATGCACATACTCACTGATACAATGAAGAGAACTCAAGAGGCACTAAAAGACAACAAATCTTTTAATAATGGTTTAAATTTGGTTTTGACAAATATTTTTCAGATTGTAACCCACTGGTTACAAGAATCCAGGCATAACTCCACTGACAGCGAATAACAACCTTTGTCATTGATGTCAAAGGGGGAGTAGTAGAGATGAAAAAAAATCCAAAATTAGAGATCATATTCTCAGGGGGAGCACACATCTGGTACAATTTCTGATACATTTTTTGGCAAGATTTTTGGACTTCAATTTTTGAATACATTCTTGAATTTTTTTCTCATGAGTGTTGCCATCAATGCCAAAGGGGGAGATTGTTGGCAAATGCACACTCCAATGAGAAATTATAGGTGATTTAAGGTATTGTCATTGATGGCAATCTTGCAATCATATGATACTGACAGGTAGACACAGGCACTGGCACCAATAGACTCTACAGTGACATATAGAACACTGGCACCAAAAAGAAGAATATTGGCACCCTGGCTGACAACAATTTTGTATTAATGTATTTTGTAATTAATTATAAAATATTTTGTAATGATGACATGGCAGATTGTAACATGACTCATATATGTATGAGATCATTGTAGATCATTTTGTAAGTAGAATATGCAAAATATGAATAGAAGGTAGCAGACCTAATATGTGGATTATTGGATAAGGGTTTATGTATGTAGAAAAGCTTAAACCGGTACTGAATCTGGCATAGCAGATGCTAATCTGAAGCAGTACAAGACATTGGATTAGTATAATCCATTTTTGTAAGTCAGTGTGACTTCCTTTGTAATTGAGCAGTGAGCTCTAGGCACTTGGCCTTCCTGCATGTGCAAGCCCCTATTGTAGTAGTAATATTCCCTTATTGGCCAGTAAGTGAATATTGTGGGTCACAAATCCCACCAAGGTTTTTCCCACACTGGGTTTCCTCATTAAAATATTGTGTTATGGTGTGCTTTTCATGTTGTGCTTGTTATTCTTATTTGCTGCATTATTCCTGGTTTACAGAAACACAGTTTTAATAAGCTTTTCATGTTATAAGTTAAGAAAATATTATTACCGGTCAGATACTGATTCAACCCCCCCCTCTCAATATCCTTGGGAATCCTAACATTATGATATCATTGATGTCAATTCAACCAGTAATGATATTGTTGTTATTGTTGACATTGTCTTGTAAACCGGTAAGAACAACTTTGTGAAGGATATTGTAAACCGGTATGTAAGTTTGTGAGCTGAATTGGTAACCGATGTATAACATTAAACCCTTCTATGTAATGTAACCGGTAAACCCTACCAGTTGTTTTTGCTAAACCCTAACCTATTAAGGTTGTTGAATTGGTCATTTTGGCTGATGATCTGATGGTGACACGTAAGGTCATTGTATGAAGACAAGTTCAAAATGTTTTGGTGCATTTGCTTGTCTAGGGAATGAGAAAAGTGTATTGCATCTAATGCAAAGCACGTGATGCGTTACTGAGCTCGATGAAGCGATAATCAAGGAATGGTTGAGGTTTTCTTGATTGATGTGTAGAGATTGCTATGAAATCCAATGGTCATACTTGTACCAACTTTTTTGTAATCTCGATGAGAGGATTAGATTTTTTTTGTGTTACCGACCTAATTGATTTGTATTTAAGGTTGATGAAGTTGTTTTGTTTTGGTGTTGGCAAGAGTTGGCTGAAATTAGGTGAGTGTGTGGTTGCCGAACCAGAGAATGAGTCTGTAGTTTGAGTAAAGGAAGATAGAAGCTTAAATGGATCTAATCAAGAAAATGTAGTGCTATTCAGACAGATCAAGCAAACTCTTGTTGTTTTCTAACAATTACAGCAGAATTGAAATCCCCTAACTGGGTAAGCTCTAACAAGATTGGTTACTTATTAAATCCTCTAACAAGGTGGTCCATTAGATTGGATTCTCAAATCCTCTACTGAGGTTACTCCTTACAGGGTATTTTTTTCTAACAAGGCATTTGTAGTCAATCCCTTAACTGGGTGATTCCTAACAGGATCAGTTCTTAATGGGACTTTTGTAAAAGCTTTAATAGGCTTGGCTCCCAACAAGGCGAACTTCAGAAGAGTTCAGATATTTTTTTGTGAGTCCCATCTCACCATGGTTTTTACCTATTAGGGTTTTCCACGTATAAATACTTGTTTCATGTGGTGAATGTTTTTTGGGTTATGATCTTATTGTTGATTTTATTAACTACTTAACTATTTCTGATAAGGCATGATAACTAAAAGCATTGAGAAATGAAGCATTTGGATGTTTACAAGTTTGATGTTGTTTACTATTAAATTATTGTAACAGTCAACCAGTATTCTTATGAGTATTGATCTTGATAGTGGTATTTCATTGATAAGTTTACTTTGTATGATTGAGTTTGAGTTTGGGAAGTTTGTATCAGTTTTTCTATTTACTGATTCACCCCCCTTCTCAGTTTTCAACCAGATACTTATTCTTTCATCATACTATCAATTGGTATAAGAGCATCTCAAGTCCTCTAAGGTCTAAGCCTAATAGATTGAGGAAAAGATCTGCTAGATCATGATGAAGAAGGAAGGTCCAAGGTTCAACAGAGAAAACTATAGGATATGGAGCGACAAAATGAAGATTTACATCAAGAGTATAGGAAGTCAGTATTGGGATCATGTAGATACTAAGTATATTGCACCTATTGGGACTCTAACTGATGACCAGAAGAAAGAACATCAAGAAAATCATCAAGAATTGGAGGCTATTATCAGTTCCCTATCTGATGTTGAATATGTAGATGTTGTTTGTCTTGAAACTGCATATGAAGTGTAGAAAAAACTTGAAGAGATTTATAGCGATGATCAACATGTTAAGATTACTAAAGAGGAGAGTCTAAGAGGAAAGTTTGATGACATGAGGATGTCTGAAGGTGAGAATATACAGCAGTATGGTCAAAGGATAAAAGAGATAGTCGGTGAAATTAAGAGTGCAGGAGGGAAAGTGGAAGATGCCACGGTGATCAGTAAGGTACTGAGAACCCTGATATCATTCTATGCTATTCTAGTTGAAGCTATTCAATAGCTGAAGTCCATTAACAAAACTAAGGTAACTCTTGACTCCATCATTGGCAAGCTTACTATTTTTAAATTAAACGGTTATGATGGTAATGTACAAAAATTTGAGTCTGCATTTAGAGCTTTTGTTTCTAACCCATTTATGAGAAAAAGTAGAGATACTAGTCATGCTTATGAATCTAGATCTAGCAGAGATGTTGATCATGAAAATAGTTTAGTGGAGCTTGAAGCATTGTTGGCAAAGTGGTTTCCTAGAGGCACAGGTAAATATAGAGGTAAATTACCTTTAAAATGTTTTGCATGCAACAAGATTGGTCACATAGTGGCTAATTGTCCAAATGCTGAAAAATGAGCACAAAAGAGATAAATTCAAGAAGTATAAGGGTAAAGGCAAGAGAGATTGTATTATTGCTATTGATAGTGGTATCACTGATGAAGAATTTGATGATGATGCTAGTGAAGATATTGTGTTTGTAGCTATTAAGGAAGATATATCAGACTAGAATGCATTAGTATCTAGGATGGATAACTCTGATGATTGGATCATTGATAGTGGTTGTTCACATCATATGACCAATGATTGGAACAAATTTATTTCCTTGAAATAATTTGATGGCCGTGTTGTTAGATTTGGCAATGACTCACCCTGCATGGTTAAAGGTAAGGGAGTTATTTCTCTTAATGGGAACAGTAGTGTAAATGATTTCTACTGGGTTGAAGGTCTAAAGCACAATCTTTTGAGTGTGGCACAACTCAATGACAAAGGATACCCACTAAATTTTAAAAATGGTATGTGCAAAATATTTGACAGCAAAGGTGAAATGATTGCAACCGGGAAACAAACTAAAGGTAACCTATTTCATCTTAATTCTAAAGTTAGCAACTGTTTTATTGCAAAAATAGATGATAGATGGCTTTGGCATAGGAGATTTTGTCATATAAACTTTGATAACATTGTTAAAGTGAGTAAGTCCAAGAAAGTGAGAGGTTTTCCTCAGTTAGACAAATCGGTTAATGCTCTTTGCAAAGAATGTCAGTTAGGAAAGATGACTTCTTCAACTTTCAAAAGAAAATCCTTTTTAGCAGAGCACTTGTTAGATTTGGTTCATACAGATCTTTGTGGACCAATAAGAACAAAAAGTATTCAAGGTGACATATATTTTATGATTCTCACTAATGATTTCTCAAGGATGATGTGGGTCATATTCTTGAAAGATAAGACTGAAGCTTTTGGTAATTTCAAGGCATTCAGGGCCTTAGCTAAGAAAGAGAGTGGTAAGAAGATAAAATGTTTGAGGACAGATCAAGGCGGTGAATTTACTTATGAGGAATTCACTAGGTACTGTGAAGATAATTGTATCAAATGGCAACTTTCTGCACTAAGGACACCACAACAGAATGGTATAGCAGAAAGGAACAACTGGTCAGTTGTTAAAGAGAGGTAAGGAAAAGACTCCTTATGAATATTGGTGTGGAAGATCACCTGATGTTAGCTATTTTAAGATATTTGGAAGCAAATGTTTTATTAAGAGAGGTGATGACATTAGCAAATTTGAGGCTAAGAGTGATGAAGGTATATTTCTTGGCTACTCCACCAAGAGTAAGGCCTACAAATGTTTTAACAACCAGACACAGAGAATTGTTGAGAGTGCTGATGTTTGAGTGGATGAATTTCCTGAAGTCTCAGAAGGAACTTGTTCAGAGAAAAAGGATGAAGATCCTTGCATTTTATTTTTGGAACCAGAAACTATGAAATCTAAAACTAGCAAACCAAATTCTGATGCACCAGTTCAACTGGAACAGATAAATTCAGAAGAAGATGATGACAATGAAGTGATAACTCAATGATGAATGAATAGTACCAAACTAGTACTGAGAGGGGGGGGGTGAATGAGTACAGACAAAAAAATATAGTCCAAAACCGATTTGACAACAAATACTCCAAATGACTGGCAAACAGTGATATTGGTTGAAACAAAGAGCAACCGGTAAGACCCAGAACAACTAAAACAATCATAAACCGGTTACACTCTTAGCTTTCCTCTTAGCTCAATACTATAGTACCATTACACCCTCATGCATGAACAGGTAAACTATCATCAGATCTTCACAATAGTTAGTTCAATATATTTTATAGACAGGCATAAAACATTGAACCATCATAAGCTTAACAGGCAATAACAAAGCATCACAAGATAAAATCATCAAACATGACACACATATTTTCACGTCGAAACCCAACTGGGAAAAACCACGGTGGGGATGAATACCCACAAGCTGCTTTTTGAACTCTTTAGAAGTCCACTTTGTTAGGAGCCTTGTCCGGTTAAAGACATTACAATAGGTTCTACTAGGAACCGATCCTATTAGGGATCACCCGGTTAAGGGATGGCTACAATACCCGATTAAGGGTTAAACCCGGTTAGGGTTACCTTGTTAGAGGATTTCAAGAACTCAATAGGTAAGGGATCTCCAGAGCTCTATTGCTTCCCAGAACTCAATAACTTCGAGTTACCCTATTAAGGGATTTGTATCAAGCCGGTTAAAGCTACCCTGTTAAGGGATTTCACAACTGTTGAAGTGGTTAAAGATCAACAGGAATTACAATGATATGGTAACAACACTCAATGCTAATGCAGATCTGTTTTGGCTCCTCTTCACCTTCTGCACATTCACTTTGCAGGTATCTCTTCTCTCCTTTGGTCTGGCAAGAATCATGTATCACTTCCCTTGGATACACACATACAAATTTTGCCAACAACCTTAGAAAGAAACACAACATTGACCTTATAGGAAACAGACAGGTCGGTAGCAAAAACCCTAAACCCTAAACTTGTTAGGTTAAGCAATTCAAGTGGTTCAATCCTGACTGTTGAATCATACTGCATTAAATGCAACAATCTTTAATCGATCTCAAGACATTCTCCATCGTCCATTATCCACCGATTTCATGGCGGTTGATAACCCATCATGCGTTATCACCATTTCAAAAACTTCGCACATTCCCAAGGTGGATAGGGATAGTCTTATTCATGCAAGATCCTTCATGCACACAGGGCTTACGTGGCAACATGATCTATTCTCCATTGTACTGCTAACTCATCACACAGAGATCATCGATTGAGTCACACAGGCTTGAGGTACTCCAACCAGAAATTCTAAAGTGGAAACTACCTACCAACCGGTAGTCATACAATGCTTCCATGTGTCGGTTCCCATAACTACATGTCGGTTCACCTTGAGCAAATATACCACTTCACTTTGGCATATATACTGGTTCACACATATGCCAGTTCTCTCTTCTCACATATCACATATGCCGGTTTACTTCATATCACATATTGACATCAATGACAACATACAATATCATTATGTCCTTATACCAGTTCACATAATGCCAACATGAAGAAGCTGAACCTGAAGATAATGATCATGTTATTCCTAGATATGTGAGACTGAATCATAGTCTTGAACAGATTATTGGAGATAAGGATGCTGGAGTACTAATCAGAAGAAGAATCAAAGAGAATTCTTTCATGATCTCCACCATTGAACCAAGAACTGCTAAGGAAGCATTTGGTGATGATCATTGGGTTAAAGCTTTGGAGGAGGAATTGGATCAAATTGAGAAGAACAACACTTGGACCCTAGTACCCTGACTAGTAAAAAAGAATGTTATAGGTACTAAATGGGTATATAGGAACAAGTTGAATGAAGATGGTATTGTTGTTCAGAACAAGGCAAGATTAGTGTGCAAGGGTTATGCACAAGAAGAAGGAGAAGATTATGGAAAATTTTTTGCACTAGTAGCAAGACTGGAAGGTGTGAGAACTTTACTTGCATTTGCAGCCCATAAAAAGTTCAAGGTATATTAGATGGATGTTAAGTCTGCATTTTTGAATGGGATATTGGAAGAAGAGGTATACATAGAGTAGCCATATGGTTATGCTTTGACTGATGAGAAAGACATGGTATGCAGATTGCATAAGGCTTTATATGGATTAAAGAAGACACCTAGAGCATGGTATGAAAGGCTTCATACACATGTAATGAAGATAGGCTTTTTGAGAACTAGTGATGATAGTAACATATATCTCAAGTCTGAAGGAGATGAAATACTAGTCAGTGAAGTATTTGTTGATGATATTATATTTGGAGGTAATGATGTCATGAGCAACAATTTTGTAGATGAAATAAAAAATGAGTTTGAAATGTCTTTAGTAGGGGAAATAAAAAATTTCATAGGCTTACAGATACAACAAATGAAGAATGGTATTTTCATTACACAGTCTAAGTATGTAAAAGAGGTTTTGAGGACATTTGGCATGAGTGACTGTAAACTAGTTGGGAGCCCAATGGTTACAAGTTGTAAGTTGTCCAAGGAAGATGAATCCAAGTCTATTGATGAGAAGGAATACAAGTCAATGATTGGAAAATTACACTATGTTGTTCATAGCAGACCGGACATAGCCCATGCGGTTGGCATAGTTGCTAGATTCTAGAAGAATCCTAAGGAAACACACCTGATAGCAACCAAGATAATTTTTAGATACCTGAAAGGTACTATTGACTATAGATTATGGTATCCATATGGAGGAAACTTTGATTTGAAGGCATACATAGATGTTGATTGGGCAATAAATGTTGATGACCGGAAAAGCACAACTGGTGGAGCATTTTTTCTTGGAGGAAGGCTTGCTTCATGGAGTAGTAAAAAGAAGAGTTTTACTTCACAATCTACTGCTAAAGTTGAGTATGTTGCAGATTATATGAATTGCACACATGCTTTTTGGATGAGGCACATTTTGGAAGGTTTTAAGATGAATATTTCAGAACCTATAAAGACTTTATGTGATAATACAAGTGCCATCAATATTTCTAAGAATCCTATTTTGCATGCATGAACCAAGCACATTGAATTGAAGTATCATTTCTTGAGGGAGAAAGTTCAGAGTAAAGATGTTATCTCAGAGCATGTTTCTATCAAGGAGAAGCTTGCAGATATTTTTACCAAACCTCTGCCTAAGACTACTTTTGAGTATCTTAGAAGTCATTTAGGGGTTGTCCCTCTTCATGAAGTTAGTTGAGCATGATGTTGACTGCATCAGTCCCTAAATTACTTGCAAAATTTTACAAGGGTTTATGTAGAAGTGGATGTATTCCACAGGGGGAGCATCAAGTTGTAGTATGTTGTTGATGCACAATGAAAATTTAACATTATATGTTTTACTTTCAATTTGGCATTGTTGTCAAAGGGTGAGAAGAATTATGTGATTATGAGAAGGAAAACCAGTGATGGAATGAAGACATAGAGAGCATGTGAATACTGGTTAATGTAAACCATGATTCTTATTCACAATCACAGTGGCAAGCAATGGTGTTGATATTTGTATTGCCATCAATGCCAAAGGGGGAGATTGTTGGCATTTGCATGAAGATTGCATTAATGATATGATATGTTGTCATTGATGTCAATTGAATCGATAATGATATTGCTGTTATTGTTGTTATTGTTGATATTGTCTTGTAAGCCGGTAGGAAGAACTTTGTGAAGGATATTATAAACCGGTATGTAAGTTTGTGAGTTGAACCGATAATCGGTGTATAAGATTAAACCTTTCTATGTAATGTAACCAGTAAATCCTACCAGTTTTTTTGCTAAACCCTAACTGATTAAGGTTGTTAAATTGGTTATGTTGGTTTATGATCTGATGGTGACACGTAAGGTCATTGTATGAAGAGAATTTCAAAATGTTTTGGCATGTTTGTTTGTCTAGGGAATGAGCAAAGTGTATTGCATCTAATTCAAAGCGCGTGATGAGTTACCAAGCTCGATGAAGCGGTAATCAAGGAGTGGTTGAGGTTTTATTGATTGATGTGTATAGATTGCTATGAAATCCAATGACCATACTTGTACCGACTTGTTTGTAATCTCGATGAGAGGATTAGATTTTTGTTGTGTTACTAACCTAATTGATTTGTATTTAAGGTTGATGAAGTTGTTTTGTTTTGGTGTTGGCAAGAGTTGGTTGAAATCAGTTGAGTGTGTGGTTGCCAAACTGGAGAATGAGTCTATAGTTTGAGTAAAGGTAGATAGAAGCTTAAATGGATCTGATTAAGCAAATGTAGTGCTATTCAGATAGATCAAGCAAAATCTTGTTGTTTTCTAACAATTACAGCAAAATTGAAATCCTCTAACTGGGTAAGCTCTAACATGCTTGGTTACTTATTAAATCCTCTAACAAGGTGGTCCATTAGATTTGATTCTCAAATCCTCTACTAAGGTTACTCCTTACATGGTATTTTCTTCTAACAAGTCATTTGTAGTCAATCCTTAACTGGGTGATTCCTAATAAGATCAATTCTTAACAGGAATTTTGTAAAAGCTTTAACAGGCTTGGCTCCTAACAGGGCAAACTTTAGAAGAGTTCAGATATTTTCTTGTGAGTCCCATCTCACTGTGGTTTTTACCTATTTGGGTTTTCCATGTATAAATACTTGTGTCATGTGGTGAATGTTTTTGTGGTTATGATCTTACTGTTGATTTGATTATCTACTTAACTATTTCTGATAAGGTATGATAACCAGAAGCATTGAGAAATGAAGCATTTGGATATTTACAAGTTTGGTGTTTTTTACTGTTAAGTTGCTATAACAGTCAACCAGTATTCTTATGAGTATTGATCTTGACAGTAGTATTTCATTGATAAGTTTACTTTATATGATTGAGTTTGAGTTTGGGAAGTTGTATCAGTTTTTCTATTTACCGACCCCCCCTCTTAGTAATCAATTAGATACTTATTCTTTCATCATACAATAATGGACCATCAGAACAAATAGACCATGATTAAGAAACACCAACAAGCATGTTATAACCATCTGCAATAGCTGCACCAACACCACTTATTCAAATCTTTATCGATCAACATGATAAAACTTAAGAACACTTAACAACAATAACTCATATAAGAAAGATAGCTTAAAGAGCATCAAAACACGAACCATATTAAATGACGATACACACGAACATCCCAATTACTCTTCCAAATCTGCAACACAAGATATGATCATACCGAAGCACAACAAATCAAATACCAGAACACTGCAACACTGAACACTGAGAACCAATTTCCATACTTGAATCATCAACTTGATCAAATCATCACATAGCATCCTAGAATCAATAAGGAATGACATATCTCTAGTTGACTTAGCATAGCAAATAGATAAACCAGCCAGATCAACTCACTGCAACAACTGGATCACAAAAACACAGGAATATGTTGACATCAATGACAACAAAATATCCTAGCAACAACAATATCCAATAGGATAGATATAACAAAGACTTATAATTTTAGAGGGGGTTACGTTATTAGAATTTTCTAACCAAAGTTGTTGTGACAAGGGAGTGGATATTGTAGGAATGGTATTATGAGTGTATTATAATTATACTTTTGTTAATGATTGACTAATATATTTTAACCTCCTTTTGTTGCTATATTTTTTCTAGGATAAATCATTATACTATCTCTACACTACATGATTATATATTACTATATCTATGTTTTATCTTTCTAAAATTATTAGATGATAATTTTTATTTTATGATTCTTCTTTAAATACTAATATAGAAAACATTTCATTTTCTTTTATATCTTTTTAATTGTTATCTTGATATAACTATGTTATTGATATTTTTTAATTGAACATAAAGTAAACAATTAAATTCAAATATTTTTTATTACAAAGAATTGTTGTACCTATTCAAACAATTATCTAAAAATTTAATTATTATTATTATTATCAAAAAAATTAGATTTGTATTCAATTATGCTTATTCATAATAGATTTCAAATATTATGTTATTGTACCTAATACATATATTTGAATTAGATAAATTAAAAATAAAATAACAATATTTATAGTATTCATTACTTAATCAAGGATGTTGATATGACATAGCTTTTTATATTAATTTAGAAAAACAAAAGTGAATCAATAATATATGGTTTGAATAATTGTCAACCATAATAAAATATGTCAAAGTAATATAATATAAATAAAATTGTAATATAACTTTTCATGAGTCACATTAAGATAATACTAACATTAAACATTTTGTATTTTTATGATATATTATAAAATACTATTAATATTTACTTAATCAATATATAAATTACAATAAGAAATCAACAAACACTTTTTTACTTTGTTAATAATTTAAGGAATATTAAAAAAAGGTTATTTGAAAAGTGTTAGTTAAAGATTACCATCACCAACCTCCTACTAAAAATAAAAAATGAAAGTGAAATTTGAGCCAAAGATATATATATTATAATCATTCAACCCAATTACATAGTAACAATTATATGAGTTTTTATAAATTGGGAATCTTAAAAATCACTATGTCAAAATACTAACAATGATCACAGATAACAAATTTCTAAGAGTGATGTAACAAGAAAAGAGAAAAATGATATCCTAAACATTGATAAAGAAACATGTTACACATTAAAATCCAAAAATATATCAAATTGTTAAATACCTTTAATCCAATATATTTTATCTATTTCGAGAGTGGTGATTCATAGAATCAGCTAGCATCGACATTGGTCAACTCCTAATTTGATTTTTTTTTTTCAAAGATGAAAGGTCCCAAATTGCATTACTAGATATGACTACCAGAATGGAGCATTACATTGGTAGATTCTTAATAATGTAATGCTTCAGTGGTTGTTTGACTTGCAATTTAATGGGATGCTAGTGCATCGTGTAAATGTCTTTGTGTAGTGTTTTTGTTCAAGAAAATAAGACCCTAAGACCCAAGATTGAGATAATTATATTAATAAAGATGTATTATATTATCATTCTATTAAAATTAAAATATTTTATTTTCTCAAGCTAAAGAGGAGGAGGTATCATGTAATGTGAAATTGTAAGGGTGTGTCTTTTTTAGTGCTATAGTTTAATATTATTCATGTATCCACATACTAGAATATCCCACTTGAGGTGGCACTATGTGTTTCTCATAGTATGTGTTTAGAAATTATTAAGTATTTTTTAGTGTCATGTACAATTTTCTAAATGCAATTATGAAAAATTACAAGATGTGTTTAAGAGTTGTTATAGTAGAAAAAATATGAAGAGAGAATTAATTATGGATTAAAAGAAAGTTGATAAAGATGTTTTACTTAACGAATATTCTCTTAAATATGGTTCCAAAATTACATGTAAGACCAAAATGGAGCACACACTCTTAATTTGAAAAATGATTTTTTCATATGATTTGTTGTTAACTCACAATGATAGTGTTAGATTTTATGCTTTATTTTGATACCTAGTTTAGACTAAAATGTTAGCACTTGGTTTTAGAAACTATTGGTCATTTTGATTTTGGTTACATATTACGTGATTGGATAGAGACAAGGAAGATTTGTAATTTTAGAAGGGGTTATATTATTAGATTGTTCTAACCAATGTTGGTGTGAAAAGGGATTTGATAGTCTAAGTATATGGTAAGAATGTTATTATGGGTGTATTGTAACTATAATAATGACCTAGTGATTGAGTAATATATTTAATCTCCTTTTGTTGCTACATTTTTTTTCTTGAGAAAACTTTCTAAGGTAAATCATTATGTCATCTTTACACTACGTGATTGTGATAGTTCTGATACTTAATGTAAGTACAGATCCAATAGCCAATAAGATGAGAGGGGGGGGGGGTGAATCATACAAACTTAATCTTCCATAAAAATATCAGATTCAACCTCGGTAACATATACTTTAGTAATATAACCAAAACTGCTAAACATGCAAACTCAAAAGCATATAAACATCATAAACCTCATAACACTAGATTTAACGTGGAAACCCAAATAGGGAAAAACCACTGTGGGATTTCAGACCCACTAAGAAATATACTCTTCTAGAGTATGCTCGGTTAAAAGCAAATCCTGTTAAAGATTACAAACACATTGCTAGACGTGACTTGGTTAAGGGATTTCCCTCAGATCTGTTAGGATCTTCACCTTGTTAGAAGTGACCTTGTTAAAGGATTTCAAACACTCAATCAGAATGTCACCTTGCTAGAGGGTTTTACAAATAAGACTATTAAGTCCACTCGGTTAAGAGATTTTCTGCCACTTCATAAAATAATAGTAATAAAAATCTATCTGCAACTTCACATCTAAAATGCTAAAGCAGATTCTTATTTGCTCAATACAATCTAGACATAGAACTAATCTTGTCCATCTGCTAGGCTTCTATACTCTGTTATTCAAACAGGTCTTCAAGCTTCTATGCTCAGTAATCACTTATGTAGCATCCCTGTGCATACATTTGCCCACATACATTGTTTATCAATAGTTTCCTATTTATAAACAATTTGCCAACCGCTTAATCTCCTTGTTCACATTTCCCATGATCAATCATAGCCATCAGATCTTCAAACTTTGACTAGGTTCAATGTATCCTTCAATCTAAAAATTTTTTACCCTACCTTGGAACTTGCATACATTTCTTGGAACTTGTACTAGGGTATTGCGGTTCAATCTGAGCTGTAGATCTTCATGCTGATTTTCCTTTGCCATAGATTCATTAACAAACTTCATGCATGACATACCAATCATTTAATCAGTTCCAGCTCATCAGCTTCCTTTATTAAATAATGCATGTAACCATTTAATGTATTCTACTATAGCTCGGTTACAACTTGGTAACAACTCGGTAAATACTAAACTTCACTTGGTAGACATTCTGCCTTCATTAAACGATAGTGATAACCTTAGGGTTTACCGACTAGGTTCTTTGCTCGGTAACATAGTATAGTATTAACCTTACAATTTACAACATATGTATGATGTTAAAACAATCTAAAAATCATGATCTCATCATTGTTTGACTCTGTAATAGTTGCCCATTGAATACCTTATTCATCCCCTTATTCATCATATTCTTTCTGTGTCTTTTACGGACATCTTTATACTCTTCAAATCATACTTCTCAAGATATGGCAACATCATACTGAATTAGAAAATCAATTTCTTGATATCAATGACAAAATAATAATATCAAGACAGTAAACATCCTTAATCAGTTATATCCATAATCATCAACAACCTTCTCAATATCCTTATTGAAATGTCAACAATCTCCCATTGTCTGTTATAATGCCAAATGCCAACAATCTCCCCCTTTGGCATTGATGGCAAAACCAATTGATTTGACCTTAAAAAGATTTAGATTGCTGTGATTCTAAAATGCTAAAATGCTCTCTTGCTGTCAACAGACTTCTCCTATTTTCTTCAGTCTTCTCCCCCTTTTTTCAATCTTTAGTTTCAGTCTTTTTAATCAGTTTTCTCCCCCTTTGACAACAATGCCAAAAAGTAAAGAATTAAAACATAATTTCTTCCTGTAGGGAGTGATTGCCTGCTGTTGTGTATCAACTGAGTCTCAGTCAGAGCATTTTGTCTTCAATTCTCGTTCCCTGTATTTTATCCTGCATTATTTCCTGCACACCTTTAGAAAACATCCTAAAGTGTGTAAATCAGCATCAACTCTTAAAAGATATTCGATAGAGTCATTGAATTGATGCTTTCACCGAACTCGTTCAGTGAGTAGAAGATAGGGGTAGGACCCCTAACTTACTTCTGAGATATTCAAAAGTGTCCCTTGGTAGTGGCTTGGTAAAGATATCTGCTATTTGTTCCTTTGTGCTAACATACTCCAACACCACTTTCTTCTCTTGAGCTTCTTCTCTAAGATAATGATATTTGATAGAGATGTGCTTTCTCTTAGAGTGCATAACAGGATTCTTCGAAATGTTAATGGCACTAGTATTGTCATAGAATATAGTTACTGGCTCCGTAAATTTCTCATTTATTCCTTCCAATAGTTGTTTGATCCATGCTATGTTGGTACAATTCAATGCTGCAACAACGTATTCAGCTTCTGTTGTTGACTGTGAAACACATCCTTGTTTCTTGCTAAGCCAACTCACTAGTCTTTCTCCTAAAAAGAAAGCTCCTCCACTTGTGCTTTTCTTGTCATCAATGTTGCCTACCCAATCAGCATCAGTATAAACTTTTAAATCAAAATCATTTCCTTTCTGATATACTAAGCCATAATCCTCTGTGCCTTTCAAGTATCTAAAAATTCTTTTGATTGTTGTCATGTGTGTTTCCTTAGGATCTGCCGAGAATCTTGCAACTATACCTACTGCATGTGCTATGTCTGGTCTGCTGTGAACAACATATTGTAGCTTTCTAATCATGGATCGGTAAAGTGTCTCATAAATAGATGCAGATTCATCATTCTTTGATAGTTTACAGTTGGTAGTCATAGGAGTACTTACTAGTTTTGAATCCTCCATTCCAAATTTCTTCAAGATTTCCTTTATGTACTTGGATTGAGTAATGAAAATCTCATTTTCCATTTGCAGTATTTGTAAACCTATAAAATACTTTATCTCACCGATTAATGACATCTCAAATTATTTGCTCGTTTAATTTCCAAAGTTCTTACAAAGAGAGTCATTTCCACAAAATATAATATCATCAACAAATATGGCTGAGATCAGTATTCCATTTTCATCATTCTTCATGTACATATTTCCATTCTCACTTGTCATTATAAAACCAATCTTAATCAAATAAGAGTGCAATCTTTCATACCATGCTCTAGGTGCTTGTTTCAGACCATATAATGCTTTGTTCAATTTACATACCTGATCTTTATTATTGTCTTCAACAAATCCTTCAGGTTGTTCAATAAAAACTTCTTCTTCTAATATTCCTTTTAGAAATGTAGATTTGACATCCATTTGATATACCTTGAAGTTCTTGAAAGTAGCATATACCAACAATGTTCTTACTCCTTCAAGTCTAGCCATAGGTGCAAAAGTTTCACCATAATCAATTCCTTCTTCTTGAACATAACCTTTGCAAACTAGTCTTGCTTTATTTCGAATGACCTAACCTTTTTCATTTAGCTTGTTTATGAAAATCCACTTTCTATCGATTACATTTTTGTCCTTTGGTCTTGGGATTAGTGTCTATGTGTCATTCTTCTTGATTTGATCAATTTCTTCTGTCATAGCAATTATCCAATCTTCACTGTTAAATGCCTCTTTCACTATTCTTGGTTCAAATTCAGATATCAGACATGTGTTCTGTCTCAGTTTGTTCCTTGTCATCACTGGATCATCCTTATCTCCTATAATCTGACTTGGTGCATGATGCCTTCTGACATACTTGGCTAATACAGGCTTGGTAGGCTCTATATGATCTTCTTCATTACTCGGTAACTGGTTATTTTCTTCAACAGTTTTCTCGA
The DNA here is from genome assembly GCF_030272615.1 of Cryptomeria japonica. Classification (NCBI taxonomy): domain Eukaryota; kingdom Viridiplantae; phylum Streptophyta; class Pinopsida; order Cupressales; family Cupressaceae; genus Cryptomeria; species Cryptomeria japonica. The sequence continues at coordinate 907,874,905 of NC_081414.1, forward strand.
TAAAACTTGTCGATTGAACATAGAAAAATTCATCATAATCTTCTAGTTCTTTGGAATTTCCTTCATCATTTCTTTCTGCAAATTCATCAATTTTCACATTTGCACTTTCTACTATTTTGTTAGATGATTTGATCAGACATTTAAATGCTTTGCTTCTAGAAGAATAACCTAGAAATGTTCCTTCTTCAGTTTTCTGATCAAACTTGCCATTTCTATCATCCTTGTGTACATAGCATTTCCTTCCAAAGATTTTAAAATAACTTATATTAGGTTTCTTATCATACTAGATTTCATATGGTGTCTTCAAAGTACCTTTCTTCAGTTGTACTTGGTTCAGGGTGTAAACTGTTGTGCTTATTGCTTCTCTCCAAAATGTTTGTGGCACTTTCTTTTCAATCATCAGGGTTCTGGCACAATCCACAAAAGATCTATTTCTTCTCTTAGCTATTCCATTTTGTTGTGGAGTTCTCGGTGCAGAGACTTGTCTTTTAATACCATGATCATTGCAGAATAAGTTGAACTCATCATATGTGAACTCTCCTCCTCTATCTGATCTAGGACATTTTAGTTGTCTTCCTGTTTCATTTTCAACTCTTGCCTTGTACCATTTAAACATTTGAAAAGCTTCTGATTTTTCTTTTAAAAACATAACTGACATCATCCTTGAATAGTCATCCACAAATAATATGAAATATTTATCACCATAATAACTTTGAATTTTCATAGGACCAAAAAGATCAGTGTGCACAAGATCTAAAATTCCATAAGAAGTGTCAGACTTACTTGTAAATCTTGATCTTGTCATCTTACCCATCTGGCATCCTCGACACATAGCATTCTCAGGCTTTTGAAGACTCAGTAGACCTCTTTCTCAGTGCTTCTTACTTATTTTGATCAGATTATCAAAATTTACATGACAAAACCTTTTATGCCATAACTAGGTATCATCTATCTTTGCATACAGACACTTATTCTGAGTTGAGTCAAGGTGAAATGTATTACCTTTTGTTTGTGTCTCGGTAGCAGCTAACTTTCCATTCTTGTCATGAACTTTGACAATTGCCTTCTGAAATTCTATTCGGTATTCTGTATTGTTTAGCTGTGCTACACTCAACAAATTGTATTTCAAACCTTCGACCCAATAAACATCATTGCATCTTGCATTGTCAAGAAGTGTTATAGATCCTTTACCTTTCACCGGACATGGTGCATCATTACCAAATCTTACATAGCCTCCATCATAATCTTCTAACATAACAAACTTGTGTTTATCACCTGTCATATGATGTGAGCATCCACTATCTATGATCCAAGAATCATTAGTATTTATGTGAGATATTAGGGCTTTTTCTTCATACCTTACTTCATCTGATCCATCTGTGATAGCCACATAAACTACTTCCTCTGTATCAATTTCATCTGATTTATCATCATTGAATTCCTCATCAGCTATTAAGCATGTCTTTCTATCTCTTCTTCTGAAGTCTTGGTGTCCTCTGTAATGATTGTCTTTCTATCTGTCATCTTGGTAATCTCTATTTTTAGTAGATTCTTTGTCAAGATAGTTAGAAGCCATATGTCCTATCTTATCACAATTGAAACATTTCAAAGGTAGTTTTCCTTTATACTTACCTTTGCCTCTCGGCAACCTTCTGGCTAATAGTGCTTCAAACTCTTCCTGCTTTTTGATTTCCTCATACAGTTTGTGTACTTCTTCCATGCTCTTACAAAATCTTTCACTTGCTCCACTGTGATCTCCTTCAGAGTACTTATACTTTCTTTCATTGTAATCATTAGATTCATCAAGATGAAAAGAACTAAATGTAGATTCAACTTTATTTACCGAAGATCCACTGTTATCAAAGTTACTTAACTCAAATGTATGTAGCTTACCAATAGTAGCATCTAAAGAAACTGGCATACTAGGTACAAACCTCAATTCATTGATTGCAGAGACTCTAATTGCATAAGCCGGTAGAAGGGTTCTTAACAACTTACTTGTTATATCCTTTTCTTCAATAGTTCCACCTGCTCCTTTGATTTGATTGATAATCTCTTTAGGCTTGTACTGTACTGAGTTATGATCTCACCTTCATTCATCCTCATAGATTCAATTTTTCCTCTTAGACTATCTACTTTTGCTCTTTGAACATGTTCATCTCCTCCATATACTGATATGAGCTTATCCCACATAGCCTTTGCATCATTGTAGCCTTCTAGATCATTAAACTCTGAGTCGATCAATGTAAATGTTATTTCAATCATTGCTTGGATGTGTTCTTGCTTTGCCTTTATCTCTTCCATTGTCAATGGATAGGTGCTCGGTGTAATGAAATCATTCTCTAGATAATATACATCATATTCTCCAACTCCTGATAGGTGCAGCTTCATCCTTTTCTGCCATGTAGAGAAACTTGACTTGTTCAACTTCGATGCATCCCTCTTATACATCTTTGGATCTTTGCCTCAAGTACCTTTAAAATTTTCTTCCGGATTCCAAAGATCTGATACTAATTGATAGTTCTGATACTTAATGTAAGTACAGATCCAATAGCCAACAAGATGAGAGGGGGGGGTGAATCATACAAACTTAATCTTCCATAAAAACATTAGATTCAACCTTGGTAACATATACTTCAGTAATATAACCAAAGCTGCTAAACATGCAAACTCAAAAGCATATAAACATCATAAACCTCATAACACCAGATTTAACTTGGAAACCCAAATAGGGAAAAACCACTGTGGGATTTCGGACCCACTAAGAAATACACTCTTCTAGAGTATGCTTGGTTAAAAGCAAATCCTATTAAAGATTACAAACACATTGCTAGATATGACCCAGTTAAGGGATTTCCCTCAGATCTGTTAGGATCTTCACCTTGTTAGAAGTGACCTTGTTAAAGGATTTCAAACACTCAATTAGAATGTCACCTTGCTAGAGGGTTTTACAAATAAGACTGTTAAGTCCACTCGGTTAAGAGATTTTCTGTCACTTCACAAAATAATAATAATAAAAATCTATCTGCAACTTCACATCTAAAATGCTAAAGCAGATTCTTATTTGCTCAATACAATCTAGACATAGAACTAATCTTGTCCATCTGCTGGGCTTCTATACTCTATTATTCAAATAGGTCTTCAAGCTTCTGTGCTCGGTAATCACTTATGTAGCATCCCTGTGCATACATTTGCCCGCATACATTTTTTATCAATAGTTCCCTATTTATAAATAATTCGCCAACCACTTAATCTCCTTGATCACATTTCCCATGATCAATCATAGCCATCAGATCTTCAAACTTTGACCAGGTTCAATGTATCCTTTGATCTGAAAATGTTTTACCCTGCCTTAGAACTTGCATACATTTCTTCAAATGTGTGCTAGGGTATTGTGGTTCAATCTGAGCTGTAGATCTTCATGCCGATTTTCCTTTGCCATAGATTCATTAACAAACTTCATGCACGACAAACTAATCATTTAATCAGTTCCAGCTCATCAGCTTCCTTTATTAAATAACACATGTAACCATTTAATGTATTTTGTTAGAGCTCGGTTACAACTTGGTAACAACTCGGTAAATACTAAACTTCACTTGGTATACATTCTACCTTCATTAACCGATAGCAATAACCTTAGGGTTTACTGACTAGGTTCTTTGCTCGGTAACATAGTATAGTATTAACCTTACAATTTACAACATATATATGATGTTAAAACAATCTAAACATCATGATCTCATCATTGTCTGACTTGGTAATAGTTGCCCATTGAATACCTTATTCATCCCCTTATTCATCATATTCTTTCTATGTCTTTTACTGACATCTTTATACTCTTCAAATCATACTTCTCAAGATATGGCAACATCATACTGAATTAGAAAATCAATTTCTTGACATTAATGACAGAATAATAATATCAAGACAATAAACATCCTTAATCAGTTATATCCATAATCATCAACAACCTTCTCAATATCCTTATTGAAATGCCAACAATCTCCCATTGTCTGTTATAATACCAAATGCCAACAGATTGTATAATACAAAATGTATGTTTTATCTTTCTAAAATTGTTAGATAATATTTTTTATAATATGATTCTTCTCTAAATTTGTGTAGGAATCATTTCATTTTATTTGATTTTTTTAATAGCTATCTTGCTATAATGTGAGTGATATTTTTTTATAGAACAAAAAGATTTGTATTTGTTAGCCCCCTTGCAATTTTCCATTTTGAATGTTCAAGCTTGTGGGTTGCCTTATAGTGTCTTTATTTCTTTCAGGTCTTTTGTACTCCTTCATTTTGAACCTAAGCCGTTGAACTCTTAAAAATAGTTCATAAGGTTCAAGTTTCAAGGCGCATTTTAGAAAAAGGTCATCAACAGTCTTTGTCTCCACTAAATTAAGCGTGTTATTGTTGTGTGTTTTGAACTTTGAACCCGTGAACCAATTGTCTTTTCGGTTCAAGGTTCAAAATGTCTTTTGTGAGTCGCGGATATGTGATGTTGCTTAATGAGCGGATGTCAATATGTGTTAACTCGGTTTTTAATTTCAACCTTGAACTAATTGTCTTTTTGGTTCAATGGTTCAAAGGTTCAAATTTCTTGCTTGATAGTCATGGTTATTTCTCGTTCCCAGTATTGTTTTGTGCTGCTAGTTCATTGTTGTACTTTCTGGTTGAACTTGAGCAATTGAACTCTTCATGAGATGGTTCAAGGTTCATAAGTTTCGCTTGAAAACTGATTCTAAGGCTTTTGTTAATGCTGAAAGTGGCACAACACAAAGGAAAATTCCTAGCATCTATCATTTTAAAATTTTAAACATGGGAAGCAATCATGAGAGCATCAATTGTTTGTGTGGAAGTGATGGATAATTAAGAAAGTGTCAGATTTTTAGTCATTTCACTGTTACTTTACACATATAAGTGAATCATTATGAAGCATGTGTGGTTTTCCTGATATTTTCTCATCCGATCAAAAGGAATATATGAATTCATCTCCATAATTTGTAAGGGTTGCAACTACTACAATTGAGCAAATTGGAGGTGCCAAAGGTAAATTCAGCTTTGATTTCCTGTGAAGGTTTCCAGTTTCATGGTGGTAATGGGTAAGTTCAGATGATTCCCCTATGTTGTATTTCTTTAGTTCTGAAGATTTATCAGTGTAGGAAGAAAATATTTAGCATGTTGGAGTAAAACTCTACCCTGTTTTAGAATTGACTGGTTAGAAATATAGATAGGCAGTATGAGGTCGGTATTGCCAAAGCTTGGTTGGACCTCATGTCTAGTGAGCTTATTACTAGAGCTAGAAGATATTTCCTTGGCTCACACTAATTTAGGGAATTTCCTAGAAAGAACCAAGAACCCTCAAACTAGTTCAATGATGGAGAAAATAGTGAAAAGTGGTCTTGTTGAAGCCACTGCATTTTTGCTTGTTGCACCATGTCCAGATTTGGTGATTGCTTGCATGAATATGTATGATGCAGAGAATAGATGTATAAGAACTAGTAATGGTAAGCTGCTAGTTAGTATCAATAGAGAAATAGTAATGGCGGTGATGGGAATCCCACCCAAGGAATTATATGAGGATTGGACTATTGGGACCTCATACGCCTACTTCTCAAAGAAAAAGAGTATGTACAGGAGTGTAATTGCTAGGAATTGGCTCCTCAAAGTTCAAAAAGGAGGGTCATGGTTGCCAAAGCCCCTGACTAAAGAGAACTCCATCACAGAAGTGCGAGACATTGTGATACTTCTGAATAGGCTGAAGGGAAATTCACACTCCTTTTACTAGGAAGATTGGATCTATTTTTACATTCGGTATTGTTATTTAGTGACAAATATCTTGATTGGGCTCAGGTAATTGCTAAGAGACTTCATGAAGGCTTGAGTAACTTTGTGGGAATGTCTGGTTTTTATATGTCCTCTTACCTTTTCTACATATTAGCTTGTACAAGAGATTGGCCTGGTTTTCTAAATGAATCATGGGTGGATGGCATGAAGGTATATAATTATTATCCTTTATTACAACATCAAAATCATGTAGAGCAAATTGATAGATGGAATGGTGCCTTCACAGGAAAAATTGCTTTTGAGCTCTAAGGTCATGTGAACAAGAGGATGCTAGATGAAGCAATGGAGTTTATAAGTATATATGGTATCTTCTTTATTCAATTTCCTAGGTTCACCTACCTTTGGGTAGGTTGTTTCGAAGGTCAACCATTCAAGCTACCTAGGTATGACTTTGATAGCTATGTGCTTATAGAGGTGAGCATGCAACTAGCTTACATTGATTAAAGGTTGGGAGCAAAAGGTGAATTCAGAGTTGTCTTCCCTATTGAACTTGGATACTACAGCTGCAAATCCATATCTGATGCTCTAAATTTGGAATTGGAATTTAAAAAGAAGAACCTGCAGCTTTATGTTGCAAAATGTAGGTTTGATAGTAGAAGTTATGCCATTGAAAATCTAAATGTGGACAACCACTTTTGTCATGAACCTCAGTTGGAGGATTACTGAGAGAATTGTAGTGACGAATATGAAGTAAGAAGAAGATTGTGGTCAAGGTTTAATCTGCAACAAATAATCACCATGAAGCTTTCTATCTATATATCTGAAGTGCAGGAGGATACATGGGAAGATATTCTAGATCTTGAGTTCAACACAGAGGTTCAAAGAAATCCAATCCCTGAGATTGATTGGAATAAAAAGGAAGATGATAGTATTCAAGCCAAAACTTTTAATGTTGTAAGAAGAACTGAGAGATGGTTGAGAGATCAAAATTTTAAGAAGGGATCGCTCATATCCTCACATGAACTAAGAGTTGATTCACACATTGTGAATCAATCTCCCATTTCCTCCATTAATGAAATTGTTAATGTTGCAGGTGGTTCAAGGCCTATTGTTGAAAAAATCCAACCTAGGAGATCAAAGAGGTCACCATCAGGTTCTACAGCCACCCGAGTAACTTGGTCCAGGAGCAAGAAAAAGAGTAAAGAGCCAATATTGAGTCAGACTGTAGTGGACCTAGATCCTAGTGAAGAGGTAGAGGTAGTAATGGATCGACATGATTTAGTTAAGCCTGCAATGTAGTAAATGGACATAAGTAAAGAAACGAAGAGCAAACTGGATCCCATGAACATCCTGGCTATTGTCAATTCACCAGATACTCAGGAAACTCCTCCACCCAAAGAACCTGCGAACACACCACAATGGTTGGAAGCTATCATTAGTAAGAAATGAAGTGTAGTTCCAATTACAATCCCTATATAAGACATGGTCAGCAAATTTCTTGGAAAGGTATCCAAGCCAAAAAAGTCTCAAGACGTAGACAATGCTTGAGGTGGATGAAGCAACAGGTCACTGGATGACCAAGATAGCCAAGCCTATTCTAGATAGAGATGTAGACAAAACTATTGAGGAGGACTTTGTTGGCATATGTGTAGAGCATGATGACATGATGAATTTGTATGTTGTCATTGATGTCAATATGCTGAAGTATGAACCGGTATGGTGTAGTAAGCAAACTGGCAAGAGAACCATTATGATGATGTAAATCGGTATTTGTGAAAAAGTGAAGCGGTATGTTTGTTCAAGGTGAACCGGTATGTTGGAATAAGAACCGGTAAATTGAAGTTTTGTATTGGGGTTTCATGACTACCAGTTGGTAGTCTCAGCTTTAGGGTTTTTGGTTGATTTATTCCAAGCTTGTACGATTCAACCAATGACATCTTGTGATGAGTTAGCATTGTATGAAGACCAGATAGTGTTGCCACGTTAGCTTTGTGTGCATGAAGAATTTCCTTGAGGATCTTGCATGGAGAGTGATCCTATCTACCTCGGCAATGTGTGAAGTCTCTGTAAATGGTGGAGAGCACGTGATGAGTTATCATATTCCTGGAGAAGCAAATAATGAATGTTGGAGAATGTCTTGAGATCCGTTCAAGACTATTATATTTGATGCAGTGTGATTAATGGTCAAGATTGAATCGAATGGATTGTAAAACCTAAATATTTAGGGTTTAGGGTTTATTCTAGCGACGTATCTATTTCCTATAAGGTCGATGATGTTTTTCATTTTAAAGTTGTTGGAAAATGGTATGTGTGTATCTCGGTGAGTGATACTTGATTCTTGCCAGACCAGAGAAGTGTGTTGATACCTACAAAGTGTGATTGTAAAAGAAAAGGAGCTTAAGTGGATCTGCCTTGGCATTGAGTGTTGTTATCAGATCAATGTACTACCTGTTGACCTCTAACCATTTCAAAAGTTGGAAAATCCCTTAACGGGGTAGCTTTAATAGACCTTTGTGTAAATCCTTTAATAGGGTGACTCAATTCAATGAGTTCTTCAAATCCTCTTGCGAGGTAGCCTTTAACAGGGTTCTAACCTTTAACCGAGTATTTAGCCATCCCTTAACCGAGTGATCCCTAGCAGGATCGGTTCCTAGTAGAACCTATTGTAAAAGTCTCTAACTGGACTAGGCTCCTAACAAAGTGGACTTCAAAGGAGTTCAAGAACAACTTGTGGGTATTCATCCCCACCATGGTTTTTCCCAATTGGGTTTCCACGTGAAAAATCAGTGTGTCATGTGTGATGCCTTTCATGTGCTTTATGTCAAACTGGTAAAATATGTTGAACTAAGTAGTCATTATATTTTGGATGATAGATTACTTGTTTATGCATAAGGGTGAAGTGGAAATGTGGTATTAGATTGTATGGAAAGCTAAGGGTTACCGGTTTAAGTCTTTGACATTCTTACTGTGTTTTACCGGTAGTAATCTGGTTTAGACCAGTGTTAGTGCTTGTCAGTCAAAGTGTAGTGTTTGCAGTCAAACCGGTTCAAGAGAAGTGTTTTTGCCTATATTGATTCACCCCGCCCTCTCTCAATACCGGTTTGGTACTAACTATTCATCATTTATTCATCAATTGGTATCAAAGCATCTTCCAGGTCCTCTATGTTGTAAGCTTAACCGCTTGAGGAAAAGATCCTACTCTAATGATGAAGAGGGAAGGTCCAAAGTTCAACAAAGACAACTTTAAAATATGGAAGGACAGAATGAAGATATACATCAAAAGCATGGGTGCTCAACACTGGAGCTATGTAGAATGCTTATGTTATCCCTACTGGTACTCTCACTGATGATCAAAAGAGAGAGATTCGGGACAATGGGCCAGTCATGGAAGCCCTACTCAGCAATCTATCTAACATTGAGTTTATTGATGTTTAGGATAAAGACAATCCCAAAGAAGTATGGGATGCTCTTGAGAATATCTATGGCGGTGATGAGCATGTGAGACAAGCTAAGGAAGATAGCCTTAGGGGAAATTTTGAAGACATGTGGATGGTTGAAGGAGAGACCATTCAATAATATGGAATAAGAATCAAAACTATTGTTGGAGACATCAAGAGTGCAGGTTGTATAATAGATGATTCCACTATTGTTAGCAAAGTCTTGAGATCCTTATTACCAGTCTATGCAATAAGGGTTGTTGCTATTCAGGAATTGAGGTCTATAGACAAGACAAAGGTATCCCTAGACTCCATCATTGCTAAGTTGACAACTTATGAGATAAATAATTATGATGGCAGTATTCAGAAGACTGAATCATCCTTTAGAGCATCTGCTGCACCATCTAGAAAGGGCAAAGAATCTAGTACCAGTGGTGAACCAAGACAAAGTAGAGAAATGGATGATGAGGAGATCCTGATAGAATTTGAAGCTCTTCTTACTAAGAGACTTCCTAAGGGAATCGGTAAATACAGAGGCGAGCTTCCTTTGAAATGCTTTTATTTCAATAGGATAGGACACATTACTGTAAACTGTCCTAATGGTGATAATAAGGACAAACCGGAAAGGTTCAAGAAGTTCAAAGGAGGAAACCAAAGAAACTATTTTGTAGCAGTTGATGAAGGTGTCACTGATGAGGAATTAGAAGATGAAGTTAGTGAAGACATTGTGTTTGTAGAAGTTAAGGAAGATTTGTCAGACAAGAAGGCTCTTGTCTCTCGCTTTGATAATTCCAATGAGTGGATTATTGACAGTGGCTGTTCTCACCATATGACTGGTGACCGGAGTAAGTTTCTATCTCTGGAAGAGTTTGATGGTGGTGTGGTTCATTTTGGTAATGATGCACCATGTATGGTAAAAGACAGAGGATCCATCTCTCTGAATGGAAAAAGCAATGCTGACAATGTGTATTGGGTACAAGGTCTCAAACACAACCTTTTGAGTGTTGCCCAGCTGAATGATAATGGAATCACTCTGGAATTCAGAAATGGAATGCATAAAATAAAAGGTAAGAGTGGTGAATTGATGGCCACTGGTATGCAGACCAAAGGTAACCTGTTTCAGCTGAATGCAAATATCAGTACATATCTAATGGCTAAGTTTGATGATAGCTGGATATGGCATAGAAGACTCTGTCATGTAAACTTTGATAATATTGTGAAGGCTAGTAAGATCAAGATAGTTAGAGGATTTCCTATGCTGAGAAAACTGGAGAATCCTTTGTGCAGAGAGTGTCAACTGGGGAAAATGTCTTTCTCAACCTTCAAAGGTAAATCTTTCACTGCAGACAATTTACTTGATCTTGTGCATACTAATTTGTGTGGTCCTATGAAAACTAGGAGTGTGCAGGGAGATAGGTATTTTATGATTCTTACTGATGATTGCTCAAGAATGATGTGGGTCACATTCTTGAAGGACAAGTCTGAAGCCTTTGGAAAGTTCAAAGCCTTACAGCACTGGTTGAAAAAGAAAGCGACAAGAGGATCAAGTTCCTCAGAACTGATCAAGGAGGAGAATTCACTTCCGGTGAATTCAACAAGTACTGTGAAGAGAATGACATCAAGAGGCAACTATCTACCCCTTGGACTCCACAACAGAATATCCTAGCAGAGAGAAACAACCAGACTGTAGTTGAAGCAGCCAGAATAATGCTGATCCAAGGAAAAGTTGCTCACACTTTTTGGAGAGAAGCGGTGAGCATTGCAATCTACACAATGAACCGGGTACTCATCAAAAAGTGTAAGGATAAAACACCTTATGAGTATTGGACCGGTAAGGCACCAGTGGTAAGCTACTTTAGAGTGTTTGGTAGAAAATGTTATATCAAGAGGAGTGAACATCAGAGCAAGTTTGATGCTAAATGTGATGAGGGAATATTCCTAGGGTATTCCACAAAGAGAAAAGCTCTCAAATGTTTCAACAATAGGACTCAGAGAATTGTTGAAAAAATCAATGTTAGAGTTGATGAAACCTATAAGAAACCTGAGGAAACCGACAGTGATCAAGTAGGAGATGAACCAGTAGTAACCTTTTGGGAACCGGTTGTAAAACAGCCTAGCAATAGTAATAGTGCTCCTACGCCGGTAGATTTTGATGCTGATGAAGATGAGGATGAAGAAGAAAAACAAGAGGAAACAACTAAGATCATTCCTAGGTATGTAAAGATGAATCATGATCGAAAGAAGATCATAGGAGACAAGGATGCAGGAATTCTTACAAGAAAAAAGGTCAGAGAAAATTCTTGTATGATCTTTGAATTTGAGCCTAAAACATTTAAAGAGGCACATAAAGATGAAGACTGGATCAAGGCAATGGAAGAGGAACTTGACCAGATAGAAAAGAATGGTACATGGTCTTTGGTACCTAGACCTGAGCATAAGAATGTCATAGGCACCAAATGGGTTTTCAAAAATAAGTTGAATGAAGATGGCACAATGGTAAGAAACAAAGCCAGACTGGTATGCAAAGGATATGCTCAAGAAGAAGGAGAAGACTATGGAGAAACCTTTGCTCCTGTATCCAGATTGGAAGGAGCTTGTATGCTTCTTGCATATGCAACTGTAGCGTCCTAAAATTGCGACACTTGCAATTTCGACTGCATTTCGGTCTTCACGATGGCGACGCAACACGCAACCTGAATGGAGACCCTGAAACTTGCTCAAGACACTGAAAACTGCATTTTTCAAGTACCCTGGCCTGAACCTCCTTGCACCCTGCTATCCCGGGAGGTGGGACCAGAGCACCCAGCACCTTGGTCCCTCAGGACCAGGGTGCCCAGTGCCCTGGTCCCCAGGACCATGGCGCCCAGCGCCCTGGTCCCTGGGTCCTATTTTGGGCCCGGTCTCCTAAGGGGCTCGGGTCTTTTTGTTTGCAATTTGGAAATTAACTTTCCCTGGTCGGCCTAAGGTCGGGAAAATCAGTCTATCAGCCCTAATTGACAAGTATATAAATGACATTTTCCTCTTTCATTCGATATGATGGAAAAAGCGTGGAAATTATACTCAAGCATTCAAGCATTCAAGCATTCCTTCAAGCAATTGATCATTTCAAGTCTCCATTCAAGGCTAAGTGTTGCATTCAAGACAAGGATTCAACCATTGAAGAGGAGATCACATACTACAACATACAACATATAACATACAACATCTAAACCTTCGCACATAAGGATACAAACATCCTTAGAACAAGGTATTAGTACTTGTTTTACAGTCATTTACATTTACAGTTCTTGCTCATTTCTTGGTTAATTCCAAAACCGGGGTTTGACCTAAAGGCAAACCCCTAATCCCTAACCCCCCAATCATCTTCGCTTTTCTGTGTGTAGGTTGCAGGTACGCGGCCGAAATTGAAGATCTGGAATCCTTGTGCAGAGACGAACAGATCCCCCTTCGTTTCGTGGATTTTTCGAAGGACCGTGGTGCCGGGCGCCATCGTCCTAACAACTTTTGCTCAAATTTACAGGACAACACCGTATCGACATTTTACTGCTAATTCCAGGTCCGCAGCTTCATCCTATAACCCGAACTCAGTTTATAAGCGAATCTTTATGACTTTCTATGCATGCTTAGCTTAATTTCCTTAACAACATTCTTTACAAAAGAGGGTAGCCTTGCTTTCCTAACCCTTGAAATTCATTTAGCATCCAATCTTGCATTGCGTGGGATTGGATCTTATGAGTTTCAACCCCTCTTTTGAATGTAAAGTCTCTCCCCTAAGTGAAAAACCATCGAATCCTAGTGAACCTCCCTTCTCTCTCCTCGGAGTCGGAAGAGGGGAGAACAACTAGGGTTCGATCGCGATTTTTCTGCTTTACATTTTGGTGAACCTGACGTGAACATCCTTTCTGATTTTTCATGCTTAGATCTAAAAAAAATTGATTACATTTCCATGTTTGATCTTTTGCAAAATTTTAGAGGTGATTGCATAAAAACCCTAAATTTTCTTTTTGGTAATTGAACTTGCGAAATGTTTAAATGTTAATGCCTGTTTCAGATCTACCTTTCTATTACAAATTTTCAATTCATATTTGTGCTTTAATTCTGAAAATTAAGTGGTTAAATGTCAAAACCCTAATTTTTGAAACCCTCTTAATTCAACCTTTGTCCGACAATTTGACCGATCAAAACATCTCCAAATCAGCTGTAACTTTGGATTCCGCAATAAAATCACAATATCTTTCATCCCTGAAAATTTGGAAAAAAGTTGCGAGGACCATGTTGCACTCCGAGCGCCATCGTCCCCGACATTTTTTCCAAAATTTCGGGAGCAAGATCTTGCTGTATTTTCCTGCTAAAATCCAGAATTTTGGCTGATTTTGTCAATTATAACACTTTCAAAATTACAGTCAAAGTTGGTCTTGCGATTGCTTGGTCTAAGGCTTCTAATCATTCAAAAATCATTGAAATTAAAATTTTGTGTCAAAATTGTGTTCTTACTGTCCTAAATCTGAAAAGTGTGTTATCATTCATAAAAAATTTTAGTGCTTTATTCAAATTCTTGCATTTTGTGACTTTTGGAATTAAGTGCTTAATTACAACAACTTCGATTTCCGCTTTCAAAATTGAATTTTGCGTGAAATTGAGTCAATTTTTGAATTTCAAAATTTGCATTGCTTTTGACATTCCCTCTAAAATCATAAAATTCAAAATTTCAGTTTCCCTCTCTTTTTCAAAATTCAAATTTTGCATTTTTCGACAATCTTGATAGGGTTCAATTTTGAATTTGCAACTTTAATTTGGCCTATCTACAGATCATAAAATCACTCAATTTTTTCAGATTAGCTCTAAAATCATCATACCTTTCATCCCTGCAAATTTCGAAAAAAGTTGCAAGGACCATGTTGCACTCCGGGCGCCACGGTCCTGGACATTTTTTTCGAAATTTTGGGAGACTGTTGTGATTGCATTTAACAGCTTAAATCCAGAAGATTGGCTGATTTTACTGAAAATTGCTACCTCTAAAATCAAAATCTTCTCTCTCTTTCTAGTGCATGAGTTTTACAACAATAAGCCCTACTTACACTATTCTCGTTAGACGAAGCCGTAGAATTAAGTCTTTCCAAGGTTTAACTACTGAGGAGATGGAACCTAATTTGAATGGTCTTTTTAATGAGGACATGGGTAATTCCTCTAATCCTCCTAATGATGAAGAAGCTCTCCATGAGGTTTCTGAAGAACAAATTTTGAAATTGGATAACCAATTTGACGATTTTCGACACTGGATGTCTCAAGAATACCCTGATAGTCAAGCTCTTCCTTTAATTGAGGGTCTAAAACGTATGCTTCAAAGTGATAAGAATGGAATTGATATTTTGCGTGGTATTGCACACATCGTGGATTCGAATGTGATGCCTATAAAGAGTTGTGCTGAAAATTTAGGTTATACACAACCTCCTACACAAGTCAATCATTCTATTCCTTTGATGACTTCTATTGCTAGCATACCTACCTTTACATCAAACATAATGGCTACTTCTACACAAGACATTCCTCATGTGATCACCAGTCATGGGGGCAACCCTTCTTCTTCAATTAACCCTCTTCCTTCATTCAATCCGACTTCTTCATTCATTCCTTCAATGAGTGTCCCTATTATATCTCCACAAATGAACATGACGCAAGGGGGCAATTCGTTTAACCATTCCATCCCTCCTTGTAGTGTTCCTCTTGTCCAATCATCTCCTATGACTAATTATCATAGGGTCCCACCACCTTACTCTCTACCTTCTTTCAATAACATAACACCTCCATCTCAATCTAACACATCCAATATGAATTCTTCGACTGAAGCGACCATTAACAATCTAGCACAAACTGTCTCTTCTTTACAACAACAAATTGCCTCTATGAATCAATCTAAGTTTAGTGTGCCCACATTTGACGTTGCGAGCCCACTTTCTCTTGACATTGTTCGAGCTATCCCTCCTAAACATGTTGAAATCCCGCATTTGGAACTTTATAATGGTAAAGGTGATCCTCTAACACATGTTAAGACTTTTCAAACAATTTGTACTGATTTTGCTTATGACCAAAGGTTGCTTGCAAAACTATTCACTAGAACATTAAGAGACAAAGCCCTACAATGGTATTGCTCGTTGCCTTCTTATTCTATTACTTCTTTTGAACAACTTGCAAATGCTTTCATTCAACAATTTCAAAACAATATAAGTCCTAAAGTTACTTTGATTGATTTAATGCATTGTAAACAAGGTGTTAAAGAAAAAGTGACTGATTTCATTGGTAGATATAAGCATTTGTATGCTCAAATTTCTTTTCTAGTGCCTGACAATGATATTCAAAGAATCTTTATTTCTAATTTACAAAAAGATATTCGAGACAAACTTCTGTTTTCTAAGTTTACTTCTTTCCAACAGTTGTGCGCCACTCTTCACAATTATCAACTGACTGTGAGTCAAATGGAACAATCACATCCTATGGCTCTGAGTGATAAGGGTGATAGCAGTCAACAACCATTTGGGAAGTTTAAACCGAACAGAGATTCCATCAAATTCAATGAAAACATCATCAACAACAATGTGAATGCAGCATCAGGTGTGCCTCCTATTTCTAAATTTTTCAAGAAAGAAAGAAAGTATACTCCTTTGAATGAATCATTGCATAGTATTATGAATAAGTTATTGGAACAAAATGTGCTTACTCTTCCTCCTATAAGACAAATTGATCCTGCAAAGATTACTTCACCTTATTTTGATAACAAAGATTTTTGTCAATTTCACCGTCAGCCTGGGCATGATACTGAAAAATGTTTTTCTTTAAAGGGTAAAATTCAAGATTTGATTGATAATAATACTATCTCTGTTTCTGGAGTGAATGATAAAGGCAACACATCTGTAGCTCCTCCTAATCAAAATCTTTAGATTTTCACTGATCCATTGCCTTCTCATACCTCTAATGCGATTGAGACTAATGATTCCTCTCTCTCATCTGATGGTCTTGTGTCTATGACTCCGAATGTGATTAAGTTTGTAGAGCAGCAAGAAATCCCTAAAGAACCTTCCATCACATTTGATTCTAGCGAAAGCATTAGGGCACCTGATGGTCCTTTATACATAGTTGCAAAAGTCAAGAATACACCTTGCCATGGAGTGCTTATTGATCCTTCGTGCATGATTAATGTTATTACTGAAGAATTTCTTTTTACTTTGCAATTGAATCAAGTGATCTATGACAAAACAGATGTGATTGTGAAATTATTTGATGCATTTTCTTCTCCCGCAATTGGTTCTATTACATTGCCTATTGAGGTTCATAACAAATCTCTTGATGTGAACTTTGCTATTATTCCATCTTCCGAACAATTTCGTGTGAAGCTTGGCTATCCTTGGCTATCTTCCATGAAAGCTATTGCTTCTCCTATTCACAAGTGTTTGAAATTTCCCCATAATGGTGAAATTGTTACTGTCAATCATAGCCTCTTTAAACCTGCTGAAAGAACTTCTATTGTTCCTCTTGATTACTTTTGGCCTAAACAATTCCAATCTCTTCCTCCACGAAGTGATCATCTTTTCAAATCTTATCAAAAGTGGAAAACAAATATGATCTTATCTCTAAGTGAACCTAGACCACCTAAACTTGACATTCCTATCATTCTTGAGAAGGAAGTTCTTCCTTTGAAAGATAAAACTAATGTCTTTCCTCAAGAAGATTCCCAACCCATCCCTATGGATGTGACTATGTCTATGCCTAATAAACTTCCTAAGAGTAGACCTATACCTCCTCGTCATGATGGACTTGGTCTTCTCCCTAAACCAAATATTCCTCCTTTATATGGAGCAGTTCCTCCTCCTTCTTTTTATAGAGAGAAGAGACCTTCTTCTTCTCCTATTATCCAGCCTAAGAGACCACAACCTAAACACCCAAGTGCTAAGGATGAGAACATTCCTCCTCCTCAGTCTTCGCAACTTCCTACTAAGACTAGACGAAATCATTCTGCATGTGAACGCCGGCGAAAGCGTCGTCTTAGAGCTCAAACTTTGCAATCTCCAAAAACACCTTCAACAAGCATTATTCCATTTTCTCCTCAGCCGGAAATTGAGCCGAAATCTCCTAAACATAAGATGCATGATAGTCTTGATCCTGTGCGAGTTAAAGATCCTATTTTTATAAATCTTGATGATGATATAGATGAAAATGTTATTCATGATGAAAATGTTACTCCTCTTGCTTCTGATAGTGAATATGAACTTGTTGATGTTGATAACCATTTATCTAATGAATTTTCTAAAGCACTTATCCTAGCTCCTAGACAAGAACAATGTGGCTCGGAACATGAACATAGCCCTTGTTTGGATCTTGTGATAGCTCCATCTGCTGTGTTGGATGTTCCTCCTCTAGCGTGTTCCCTGCCTTCCCGAAACATTGATCAGCAAGATTGGGGGGTAGATGACATGCTAGACTAGTTACATTAGCATAGTAGACTCTCTCCCCCTCTCTTTTGTTACTTCTTCTATATGTTATTCTCATTCTTCTATTTGTCGTCCTTAGTGTTGTCTACTTGAGGACGATGCAAAGCATTGAGATCTCTCGATCTCTCTCATGTTGACTCAAAAGACACATGTGTTCCCTTCTTCTAGGTGACCTTCCTTGATTGGGGAATGAAGAACAATTATGCATACATACATATGATATATATACATGAATTATCATACAGCATACTGACCCCGAGGAAAGCAAAGTCACCTTGTGCTTTGTGTTTTGTGTCTATTATCCTTGGGTTTATCTCACACTTGGGGGCTAAATCCTTGCGATAACGTGCTCCTTTCTCATTCCTTATATGTATCACTACCTTAAAGCAATCACCCCCGGTGAGGCATGTGTGATCGCTTTAACGTAGGGGGGCATACATCCTGTTCATATCTTTTCAAGATACTTGAAAATTTCTTGGCAAATTTAGCCTTGCCTTGAAAATTTTTGATATCTTTCTTGCATGACTCATAGTGAGGGAACCTTACTACTGACAGTCATGGTTCTCCTTCGTGATCTTCCCTTTTACTTTGTCAATCGAAGTCGTAAGATCCTTAGTCCACTGGGGGCTCGGTGTATCTTGCCTCCTTGACGTGGTGAAAGTCTTTCAATGTTGTTTCCTTGTACTTTACCGAAAGTATGAGCATACATACTCCCGCTAAAGTGGGGGCTAAATGTAGCGTCCTAAAATTGTGACACTTACAATTTCGACTGCATTTCGATCTTCACGATGGCGACGCAACACGCAACCTGAATGGAGACCCTGAAACTCGCTCACGACACTGAAAACTGCATTTTTCAAGTACCCTGGCCTGAACCTCCTTGCACCCTGCTGTCCCGGGAGGTGGGACTAGAGCGCCCAACGCCTTGGTCCCAGGACCATGGTGCCCAGCGCCCTAGTCCCTGGGTCCTATTTTGGGCCCGGTCTCCTAAGGGGCTCAGGTCTTTTTGTTTGCAATTTGGAAATTAACTTTCCCTGGTCGGCCTAAGGTCGGGTAAATCAGTCTATCAGCCCTAATTGACAAGTATATAAATGACATTTTTGTCTTTCATTCGATATGATGGAAAAAGCGTGGAAATTATACTCAAGCATTCAAGCATTCAAGCATTCCTTCAAGCAATTGATCATTTCAAGTCTCCATTCAAGGCTAAGTGTTGCATTCAAGACAAGGATTCAACCATTGAAGAGGAGATCACATACTACAACATACAAAATACAACATACAACATCTAAACCTTCGCACATAAGGATACAAACATCCTTAGAACAAGGTATTAGTACTTGTTTTACAGTCATTTACATTTACAGCTCTTGCTCATTTCTTGGTTAATTCCAAAACCGGGGTTTGACCTAAAGGCAAACCCCTAATCCCTAACCCCCCAATTGTCTTCGCTTTTCTGTGTGTAGGTTGCAGGTACGCGGCCGAAATTGAAGATCTGGAATCCTTGTGCAGAGACGAACAGATCCCCCTTCGTTTCGCGGATTTTTCGGAGGACCGTGGCGCCGGGCGCCATCGTCCCAACAACTTTTGCTCAAATTTGCAGGACAGCACCGTATCGACATTTTACTGCTAATTCCAGGTCCGCAGCTTCATCCTATAACCCGAACTCAGTTTATAAGCGAATCTTTATGACTTTCTATGCATGCTTAGCTTAATTTCCTTAACAACATTCTTTACAAAAGAGGGTATCCTTGCTTTCCTAACCCTTGAAATTCATTTAGCATCCAATCTTGCATTGCGTGGGATTGGATCTTATGAGTTTCAACCCCTCTTTTGAATGTAAAGTCTCTCCCCTAAGTGAAAAACCATCGAATCCTAGCGAACCTCCCTTCTGTCTCCTCGGAGTCGGAAGAGGGGAGAACAACTAGGGTTCGATCGCGATTTTTCCGCTTTACAGCAACATTCAAGGGATTCAAAGTATATCAAATAGATGTTAAATCTGCATTCCTGAATGGAATACTAGAAGAGGAGGTGTATATAGAGCAACCGGATGGGTTTTCCCTATCAGAAGACAGTGACATGGTGTGCAGGCTACATAATGTTGGCAAATGCACACTCTAATGAGACATTGTAGGTGATTAAAGGTTTTGTCATTGATGGCAACCTTACAATCCTATGACACCAACAAGGCAATCCACTGACACCAGTAAAGTTAGATTCTACACCGGCACATAGACCACTAGGACCGGCAGTAAAAGGAAGCATACTGGCACAGAAGCCGACATAAATTTTGTTGTTAATATATTTTGTTTATTATTGAAAAATCATTGTAAGATGACTTGACAAGTTGTAAAATGACTCTTATATAGGAGAGATCATTGTAGAACAATTATGAAAAAATGATAGAGGAATGTAATTAGGTGAAATAAGGTAGACCTATTATGCAAAATATAGGTTAAGGGTTTATGTAAGAAGTAGAGCAGAAACTATTACTGGATCTAGCATTATAGATGCTATTTTGAAGTAGTACAAGACACTAGATTTATGTAATCCATTTTGTAAGTTAGTGAGACTTCCTATTTTGTATTTGAGCAGTGAGCTCTAGGCACTTGGCCTTCCTACATGTGTAGGCCCCTCTTGTAGCAGTAATATTCTCTTATTGGCCAGTAAGTGAATATCGTGAATCACAAATCCCACCGAGTTTTTTCCCACATCGGGTTTCCTCATTAAAATATTGCGTTATGGTGTGTTTTTCATGTGGTTATTTTTATCTCTGTTTATTACATTACTTTCTATTTACCGGTACACAGTATTAATATGCTCTACATGTTTTAAGTTAAGAAAATATTATTACCGGTCAGATACTGATTCACGACCCCCTCTCAGTATCTGTGGGAATCCTAACAATTGGTATCAGAGCCTGGTCCTTTATTTTCAGAAGCCTAACAACTTGAGGAAGATCTTGACACCGATAGAGATGGAAAACTTGATGAAGCAACTTGAAGCAACTCTCTCAGACTATGATGGAGAAAATTTGAAAAATATCAAACTTGAAGATGACCTAAAAGCAGCTCAGGATATTATTCAAGCACTTCAAGAAAATCTTACTATTTCAAGAAACAAGAGAAGAGAACTTTGTGATAAGATGCAAAATGAGAATGATGAAAAAGAAACTCTTAATGATATGATAAACAAGCTGAAGCAAGAGAACATGACAACAAAGAATGAGATGCAAGATATGACTATGAGATTCTATAAAGAAATTGAAGATAGAAAGAAGAATGAAGAAGATTTGACTAGAAGACTAAGTGATGCTGCAAATGAAAACACAAGACTCAATTATGAAAATGATTTGTTGAAGATAGATCTGATGCACACACAGAATGACTCAAATGAACTGATGAGGTAGAAAGAAGTCTTAGAAAGAGAACTAGATACTGCAAATTAGCATAAAGAGAAATTCAAGAAAAGCTCAGAAGAACCTGGTAACTTGCTAAAGAATCAAAAACCTAAAGGCAACACTTGTGTAATTGGCTTTGAAGTTGGTGAAAGCTCTGGTACTGCAAACACACAGGATCATAGCAAACCAGTAATACAACCTACTGCTTATAAATTCAATGGAAAATTCTTTAACTATAACAAGTATGGTCATAGAGCAAATCAGTGTAGATCTACAAATTATCAGAATACCAATGCACCCACCAGTCAATGTTCAAAATGCAACAAAGTTGGTCATAATTCTGAGAATTACAGAATGAATGTGAGATGTTATGTTTATGGAAGATTTGGACATTTATCTAATCAATGCAAAACACAAACCAACATAGGTTATGGAAAGGTTATTCAGAGAAATAATGTGACTTGTTATGCATGTAACAAGATTGGACATATTACAAAATTTTGCAGAAGTAAGGCACCACCGGTAGACAACAAAGGTTCTAGTTTGAAAGGAAAAGAAAAGGTTGAAGAAGTTAAGCAAGAATTCTCAAAACAATGGATTAGAAAGTCAGACCTAAATGGTGTTGGGAATACTCCTCCACCGGTAGAACCAAGCAACACTCCACCAACAGAATAGAGTAGCACTCCACTGGCAGGAGTCTCTTCATCTAATTGAAGAAAATTCTTTTGAGGGTTTAGCAATCAAATGAGAAATATGCTATTACTCCCTCAGTTGATGGTAAGAAGTTGAAATTACTTCTATACCGACAGATATGTTAAGTGATTACTTAATTGATAAGCATTAAATGTGGTAGTTGGCAGATTGACATTATAAATTAGTGTTTTTGGCTCCATTTCACTTCATCGAGCATTCAAACATTTGAAGAGCGTGAAATATCTAGAGCTAAGGCATTTCAAGCAAAGAGGCAAAGCATTTCAGTAATCAATCTTTCGAAAAGGTATTTATAATCATGGAATCCTCTTCTGTACCTGAACTCATAGAAAAACCTACTATAGTCGAGGTAATCAAATGCCCTAGGCCCATTTTTTAGTTAGTTCCCAAGATAGCTAAAAGGGATGATAATCTTGGTGCATTTTCCCAAATCCCCTAAGGAGTTGTTTTTGTAGAAGACCCTAGAATGTACATCCATTGCCACATAGAAGAATTAGGTGATGAGGAAATCAAGAACATGTACAAAACTGTCATATGTGATGACTCCGATAATGTGAAGCCTGAACACAAAATTATTGAAACCCTGGGATTCACTGAAATCCTTAGCATTCCGGATTTTCCTAAGGAAGTTATTAGGATAGTATTGAGAAGGGTACATGGTGCATTCTTTTGGCTAGATTTGGTTCATAAAATTATAAAGGAAGTTGTGAAAGCTGTAACAGGGTTAGCTTCCACCGATAACAGACCAAACAAGACAAAGAAGGTCTCAAATGACCTGGTAATGAACCTAACAGGTGCAACATCCGATAAAAGGTCTTTAAGGGTGAATGATGTAACTGACATAAATGTGAGATTTCTTAGCATGATTTTAGGTTACAAAACAACTCATGCAAACATACTTAACTTAGTTTCTAGCTTATGCATAAAAAGTGCACATGATATGGTTAATGAGAATGTGAAAGTTGATGTATGTGAATGGTTAAAGGATGAACTTATTGACAATTTGGGAAAGATCAAGAAGGACAAGAAAGGGACATTCAAATTTGGTAACTTACTTGTTTTCCTAATGCTACATATAACAAAATAGGTGCCCGGTATAGGTAACAAGAACCTTGGATTTGACATATCGGTAGGGAAACAATTATCTGACCTATTGAACAACATGGGTGAAAATAGAGAAAAGAATATCAATGAATACTTTCAAGCATTAAAGGCCAGAATGAACACTAGATTAAGATTATCACAAGCAATTGTAGATAAATATAAGAATGACATATGCTTTGTGATTAAGAAGGATGAGATTTGGATGGAAGTAGTTACCCCTAGAACAATTTGGGTTACTGAAATGGGTTATGAGACAGATGATCACATCATTGAAACATATGCTAAAGTCCTTCTGGAAGCCCCCAATGAACCTAAGGAAGAGATATTCGGTAGTGCTGAAACCATTAAAAAAAAAATTCAATCCAAAAAGAGAGTGAAGAAAGTAGAAGCAATAGTGAGGAGAGGTTCAAGGCAGGCTAAGGCTATAAAAGAAGATGTACTGAAACAAACCGGTATCACTGAAGATGAGTTACAGGCACAACAACCAAAAACTCACCTTTCACCAGTAGCAACTTCTTTAGAGAGTGACATGCCAGCAATAGTTAAAAGAGTTGTGAGGAAAAGGGAACCTTCACCGGTATCCACACCTTCACCTAGAAGAACTAGGCAAAAACAATAGGTAGTGAGGCCCCCAGTCAAGAAGTCTACTCCTAAGAAGAAGAAGTTGACACCAAAGAAAAGGAATCAACAAAATATTGCTCCAATTGACAAACTATTGGATGAAATAACAGAGGAAAGACAACTTAAAAACATCAACAAACTATATGACTCACTATCAGTTGATGATAAAGAAAAGGTTGAAAACAGTGTTATCTTACACTTGGATATCTACAAGAAGTTCTTGATGCAAGTTGTAGATGAACTACTAGATGAACTATTCAAGAGACTGGAAGCAAGAAGACAAGCTATTGTAGAGCTTGATAAGAAAATGAAAGTTGAAAAATTACTTGTTGTCTACCCAGTTAACTCTCCAAAAGAGATAGATGATATGATTTCAGAGGCTAACTTGTCAGTATTCTCTATTGCACACCGACATATTGCACTAATGGTTGGAAGAGTACAAGAGGTTGTAGAGGAAACTGAAAATGCATGGGATATATTCCTTGTTGAAAAGAAAAAATAGGAAGAGTATAGAAACCCTAAACCAATCAAGGTATATTAGAAAGACAAGGATAAGGGAAAAGGAAAGGTTGGTGGACCTCCAAGCATCAAAATAAGAGATAATTTATCCCCACCACCTCTAGTTACTCCACCAGTAATAACAACTGAAGATCAACCGACTAATGAGAGTATGGATGTATCACAAGAGGATACAAATCCTAATTCTGAGGTACTATACACAGTTGATGTTGATACTCAGAAAGTCAACATTATGATAGACAAGGACACAACCGGTAAGACAAATATGGCTAGTGAGCCACCGGTAACTGATAACACAAATAAAACTGAAGGTAAACCGATAGATGGGAAAACAAAACAAGCAGAACAACAAATAGAGCAACAAGAAGAGCAACAAGCTCCAGCACACGAACAAGTTAATATAGAATTAGTGCCACCGACAACTACTGAGCAAAACAAACCATTGCTTAAGGAAATGGAAACACAAACTGACCTACCAGAGGTTACTGCAAGCAAGGATATTTCTCCCACCAGTGGAATTCAGAGTGTTGGCTCTTCAACTACAGGATTCAAGACAACAAATGTAACTGAAGTTCTTTTATATAGATTGTAGTTCACAGGCATATAAAGCTATAGATGACACAATTCCAATTTTGAAGATGATAGCTCCAAAATGCAATGTAGATAATAAGGATTCTTTGAGTCAACTTGACACTTTGTCTAAGTATATTACTGACAACACAGTGACAGTTGAACAAATAAAGGAGGAAGCATTCAAAGAGAGGTTAGAAAAGGAAAAACATAAATTCTTTGAGGAACAAATAAAGAAGTGTACAAGGCAGTTTGACACACTTCTACCGGAATTGTGCAGCACACTTAAGGAGTTCAAAACTTTGTACAGAGACACTTGTAAGACAAAATTTTTGACAGTTGACATAGACAAGAAAATGAGCAAGATATAGGAGGAAATTAATAAGCTAGCTGACAATTTTATAAATTCATCTGATTCATTATCAATTTTTGAGCAAAAGATAATAGGTTTTGAGGAAGAATTACTAAAGCTAGAAAGAGAAAAATAAAAAATAAAAAGTAAGGCTAAGGATTTAAAATGGAGATTAAGTCCAAAGTTGGACTACCTCACATGTTTAAGGATAGAAATATCTGATGCATTAGTACAAGGAAAGAAAACATCGGTAGAGCAAATGCAACACTTCACCAGTACAGTTCAGAGCACAGAGGCCGCAATAAAAGACAGTAAAAAGTTCATTGAGAACTTGAATTTGGTTCTAGTAGAACTTTTTCAAATTGTAACCAACCGGTTACAAGGTTGAGACAACAAACTAAATTCTATTGACACTTTGACAACCTTTGTCATTGATGCCAAAGGGGGAGTAGTGGTATGAGAAAAATCCAATAACTTAGGGATCATCTGCTCAGGGAGAGCACACATTTTTGGTAACAATTTTTGGACATCAATTTTTGGATACACTTCTGAATTTTTCTCATGAGTGTTGCCATCAATGCCAAAGGGGGAGATTGTTGGCAAATGCACACTCCAATGAGACATTGTAGGTGATTGAAGGTTTTGTCATTGATGGCAACCTTACAATCCTATGACATCGGTAAGGCAATCCACCGGCACCAGCAAAGTTAGATTCTACACTAGCACATAGACCATCGACACCGACAGTAAAAGGAAGCATACCGGCACAGAAGCCGACAAGAATTTTGTTGTTAATATATTTTGTTTATTATTGAAAAATCATTCTAAGCCGACTTGGCAAGTTGTAAAATGACTCTTATATAAGAGAGATCATTGTAGAACAATTATGAAAAAAGGATAGAGGAATGTAATTAGGTGAAATAAGGTAGACCTATTATGTGAAATATAGGTTAAGGGTTTATGTAAGAAGCAGAGCAGAAACCAGTACTGGATCTGGAATTATAGATACTATTTTGAAGTAGTAAAAGACATTGGATTTATATAATCCATTTTGTAATTCAGTGAGACTTCCTATTTTGTATTTGAGCAGTGAGCTCTAGGCACTTGGCCTTCCTGCATGTGCAAGCCCCTCTTGTAGTAGTAACATTCTCTTATTGGCCAGTAAGTGAATATTGTGGGTCACAAATCCCACCGAGGTTTTTCCCACACTGGGTTTCCTCGTTAAAATATTGTGTTATGGTGTGTTTTTCATGTGGTTGTTTTTATCTCTATTTATTACATTACTTTCTGTTTAATAGTACATAATATTAATATGCTCTACATGTTTTAAGTCAAGAAAATCTTATTACCGGTCAGATACTGATTCACCACCCCCCCCCCTCTAGGTATCTATGGGGATCCTACCACATAAAGCCTTGTATGGACTAAAGCAGGCACCTAGAGCATGGTATGAACACTTGCACTCCCATCTTGTGAAGATTGGATTTGAGAGAACAAGTCAAGATAGCAATATCTATTTGAATTCAGAAGGAGATCAGATTCTAATTTGTGAGGTGTTTGTTGATGACATAATTTTTGGAGGAGATGACAAGATGAGTCATGATTTTGTAGATGAGATGAAAAAGGAGTTTGAGATGTCACTTATAGGGGAGATTAAGTTCTTCATTGGACTACAGATTCAACAAATGAAAGATGGAATCTTTATCACTCAGTCCAAGTATGTCAAAGAGGTGTTAAAAACTTTTGGCATGGAAGACAATAAACTGGTTGGTACACCGATGGTGATCGGTTGTAAATTATCCAGAGAGGATGACTTAGGGTTGGTAAATGAGAAGGAATACCAATCAATGATTGGTAAATTACACTATGTAGTACATAGAAGACCAGACATTGCACATGCAGTGGGCATTACTGCACGGTTCTAGAAAAGCCCAAGATAATACCACTTGGTAGCACTCAAGCGGATTCTGAGATATCTGAAGGGAACTATTGGCTATTGATTATGGTATCCATACAGTAATGATTTTAACCTGAAAGTGTTTACAGATGCTGACTAGGCTGGTAATGTGGATGACCGGAAGAGCACAACTGGTGGTGCATTCTTTCTTGGTGGTAGACTAGTCTCATGGATGAGTAAGAAGTAGAGTTGTATCTCTCAGTCTAGAGCAGAAGCGGAGTATGTTTCAACATTTATGAACTACACCCAGACAATTTGGATGAAGCATGTATTAAATGGTTTCAGAGTTCCTATATTTGAACTGGTAAGTATATTTTGTGACAACACAAGTACAATTAACATCTCCAAGAATTTGATTTTACATGCTAGAACCAAGCACTTCGAGCTCAAGTATCATTTCTTGAGGGAAAAGGTTCAGAACAAAGAAGTTGTATTGGAACATGTTTCAAGTAAGGAGTAGTTAGCAGACATATTCACCAATCCTCTACTGAAGGCTACCTTTACCTATTTGAGAGGTGAATTAGGGGTGCTTCCCCTTCAAGAGGTGAACTAAAGGTGTGTGCTCCACATTAGTTAGATCTTACATTGATATATCTTTTTTTAGGATTGATGTGTTGAAGGATGCTACTCCTTAGGGGGAGCAACATAGTGGAACATAGATGTGCTTGCCTCCACTTTGGCATTGTTGTCAAAGGGGGAGAAGATGTGAAGCGGAGAAGATATCTACAGTATTGGAGAGAAGATGTGAAGCAGAAGCAGAAAGATATCTTTGTATATTGCCATCAATACCAAAGGGGGAAATTGTTGGCATATGTGCAGAGCATGATGACATGATGAATTTGTATGTTGTCATTGATGTCAATATGCTGAAGTATGAACCAGTATGGTGTAGTAAGCAAACTAGCAAGAGAACCAGTATGATGATGAAAACTAGTATTTGTGAAAAAGTGAAGCGGTATGTTTGATCAAGGTGAACCAATATGTTGGAATAAGAACCAGTAAATGGAAGTTTTGTATTGGGGTTTCATGACTACCAATTGGTAGTCTCAGCTTTAGGGTTTCTGGTTGATGCATTCCAAGCTTGTGTGATTCAACCAATGACATCTTGTGATGATTTAGCATTGTATGAAGATCAGATAGTGTTGCCACATCAACCTTGTGCGCGTGAATAATTTCCTTGAGGATCTTGCTTGGAGAGTGATCCTATCTACCTCGGGAATGTGTGAAGTCTCTATAAATGGTGGAGAGCACGTGATGAGTTATCAACTTCCTGGAGCAGCAAAGAATGAATGTTGGAGAACGTCTTGAGATCTATTCAAGACTGTTGTATTCGATGCAGTGTGATTAATGGTCAGGATTGAACCAAATGGATTGTAAAAACTAAATTTTTAGGGCTTAGGGTTTATGCTACCGACCTATCTCTTTCCTATAAGGTCGATAATGTTTTTCATTTTGAAGTTGTTGGCAAATGGCATGTGTGTATCCTAGTGAGTGATACTTGATTCTTGCCAGACCGGAGAAGTGTGTTGATACCTGCAAAGTGTGATTACAGAAGAAAAGGAGCTTAAGTGGATCTGCCTTGGCATTGAGTGTTGTTATCAGATTAGTGTACTACTTGTTGACCTCTACCCATTTCAATAGTTGGAAAATCCCTTAACCAGGTAGCTTTAATAGGATTTTTTGTAAATCCTTTAATAGGGTGACTCAATTCAATGAGTTCTTCAAATCCTCTTGTGAGGTAACATTTAATAGGGTTTTAACCTTTAACAAGGTATTTATCCATCCCTTAACCAGGTGATCCCTAGCAGGATCGGTTCCTAGCAGAACCTATTGTAAAAGTCTCTAACTAGACTAGGATCCTAACAAAGCAGACTTCAAAAGAGTTCAAGAATATCTTGTGGGTATTCATCCCCACCGTGGTTTTTCCCAGTTTGGTTTCCACATGAAAAATTAGTGTGTCATGTGTGATGCCTTTCATGTGATGGTTTAGTGCTTTATGTCAAACTGGTAAAATATGTTGAACTAAGTAGTCATTATATTTCTTATGATAGATTACTTGTTTATGAATAAGGGTGAAGTGGAAATGTGGTATTATATTGTATGGAAAGCTAAGGGTTATCGGTTTAAGTCTTTGACATTCTTATTGTGTTTTACTGGTAGTAATCTAGTTTAGACTGGTGTTAGTGCTTTTCAGTCAAATTGCAGTGTTTGCAGTCAAACCGGTTCAGGAGAAGTGTTTTTTCCTGTACTAATTCACCCCCCCCTCTCTTAGTACCAGTTTGGTACTAATTGTTCATCATTTATTCATCAGACTTCACAGTTGAAGAAATAGATCTGAGGGTTGCTTCGCATGCCATCGATGTTAAACATTTGGAGTCTTTCACAAAGAGAATAATTTCTAGAACATGGAAGGATGAGAAAGATAAAAGGGAGTTGAAGCAAATTGTCACTCAGATGGCTGAGTACATCAATGCCATTCACCATCCAAATCCCCAATCTTTATCACAAGTGCAAATATCTTTTGATCCCAAATCTTTGGCCAATCAAAGGATGTTGGACCAGGTTCAAAGAAACAAAATAGTGATAGAGATGTTCAATAAATGGTTGGATCTTATAATACAACAAGGATTAGACTATATTGTTAGTCTGGTAAAGGTTTATAAGGATGCTGAGACTATGAGCAAGGGGTTGGAGTTAGAGGCCATGGCCTGGGAGAAGGAAAGAATCAAATGGGTGGCAATTCTTGCATAGATGAATGCAATACAAAAATATGGAGTGATGAAGTTCCTAGCAGAAAAACCAGTAGAAAGCTTGGATGATAATGTATTATATGTATCAAGGAAAAATGTGGAGTGGCATAATTCAATTATAAAGTAGGGCCATGAGGAATCCACTAAATTGCTTAAGGGACCGACAAATTTAACTGGTAGAATGCAGAAGGATCTCAAGTGCATTGACATCCAACTCATGAAGGATGATGCAAAGACAATTGAAGCTGCCATAGAAATGAAAAATATCTTCCAAGAAAGGATACAATTCATTCAAAAGAGAAAATCCTTGACTACGGATGATTTCTCAAAAGTGTCCAGGATTGAGTCAATGCTTGCGGTCTATTTTGATCATCTGGAAGCGCACAAGGAAAGGGTGGTACAAGTGAATATGGACAAGGAGGTGTGGAAGCAACAAATCCAACACATTGGACTCCCCTACTTTTAGGTCATCTTGAACTTCTCAGCGACACATTTAGAATGGCATGGTGTGTACAGTTTGGTGGCAAAGCAAGATACACCAATAACCTCCTCTGCCACGGTGGAGTCATGATTTATTAGGGAATGAGTTGTTGGCCTCTTTGTGGATGTTATTTTAGTTTTTCCTATTTTAGCAAATGGTTTCTTTAACCTATGGTTAAAGTAAAATTTTTAATTGCTATGTACAAACTATGAGCCTGGAGGCTATTTAAGCTAGGAAGTTTATTTTTGCCTGGTCCAAAAAACTGTGATTTTTTGAGCAGCAAATAATATCTATTTTTTTGTGAATTTCTTTAAACTAGAATGACTGATTTATCAATTAAAATGATTATGGTGTGCAGTCTTTGAATCTATGTGTTTAAAGATTGATGATCTTTCTTGGGAAATCTGCTATGTGCATGCTAGCATTGTTTTTATCAGTTAATTCTATGTTTTTAGAATTTATTGTTATTATTAATTGTTAGCAGATTCATTATGGATTGATTTGTGCTGACCCCCCTTGTCCTGTGAGGCATGAGAGCATATCAATAAGAATCAATACTGCTATGTATTTGCTTTTCTCTGAATTTATGAAATGAACATGTGTGAGAAACAGAGTCTGTGAGCTCTTATTTAACCTACAAAATATTCTCTTTGTTTTATGTTGAAGGCATTCTTTTGTGTTGATGGATGAATGCTAAAACCTTTCTATGCTTTCTGGTTAAAAGCGTCTTCATTTCAAAGGTTTTATTTGTAAAATTCATTGCAAATCATACGAGGAGCTTCCCTCTAATGCAGAGGATGGATTTTGATTAGTTCATCCAACTGTTGGTTTATTTGTGTCCTTTCATTAAGGGGTGTACAAGAGTCATATTACTATTCAGAGAAAACAAATATTTCAATTTCAAGAAAGGGACAAATCCGTTAACCAAGAGTATTACAAAAAATTGTTGTAGCTATTCAAATAATTATTTAAAACATTAATTATGATTATTATCAATTTGCTTAAATTTATACTAAATATATCCTTATTCATAATAGCAATCAAATAGTATCTTAGTTTACCTAACATGCATATTTGATTTAGATAAATTAATAAATAAAATACTATTAATAATTATTAGCACAATATTTATAATATGCATACCTAATCAAGAATCTTGATATGACAGATTTTTGTATTAGTTTAGAAAAAATAAACTGAATAAATAATATATGATTTGAATGCTTGTCAACCATAATAAGATATATTATACGTAATATAATATGAATTAAATTGTAACATAAATTTTTATCAGTCACATTATGATAATTCTAATGATAAATACTTTGTTTTTAATGACTGTAGACACCTAAATATGATTATTTTAATTGATTGAATTTAGTTATCTCGAGTTCCTTTAATTAAATAATTATGCATTATTTAATTAATCAGTGTTCCCTCCTTCTAGCTAATTAATTTCATTAATTACACTATAGTCCCCTTTTAATTAATTATTTGATAATCACAAATCAATTATTTAATTAAATTTTCCCCCTTTCTTCTATTAAATACATCAAATGCATAAATTGATTATTTAATTCATTTGACTTTTTCCTCTTAATTCCCTCATATAATTAATTATTAAATTAATTGATTATGTTTTCTCACATTTCTCCTAACTTTAATCCTCATGTAAACCTCATCTTACTCTTCCTCTAACCTAACACACCTATCTAACCATAGGTTTCAGTCAACATTCCAAAATATCTTAAATATCTTAATATTTGGGGAAATATCTTGATATTTGGAAATATCTTCATATTTGAAAATGAGTCCCCTTTTAATTAATTATTTGACAATCATAAATCATTTAATTAATTAAATTCACCTCCTATTAAATAAAACAAATGCATAGTTTGACCTTTTAATTCATCTTTTGTTCCTTTACTCCTTTTTCCCATTATGGAATTAATTAATTATATTTCCTCACATGTATCTTAACCTTAACTCTCATCTAATCCTTCCTCTAAACCTCACCCATTTGGTTAACCATAGGTTTTAGTCAACATTCCAAAATTATCTTAAATATCCTAATATTTGGGGAAATCTTTTAGAATTTGGAGAAATATCTCAAATATCCTAATATTTGGGAATGGAAGCTTCTTATTTGGGTGCCTCTTTTCCAAATAGGCATGTCTCCTCAAGGACACTTGTTATTATTTTATCCTAATTATCTTGATATTGCAAAATACCTTCATATTTTGAATGAAAGCTTCTTATTTGGGCATCTCTCTCCCAAATAGGCATATGTCCTCAAGGACACTTGTCATTTCCATCCATGACACTTTCCTTTGTTAAGGACAAGTGTTTCATTTAGTCAACCTTATCCTCTTTCCCTCACCATATGTGTGTGCATTCCCAAATATCTTGAATTTCTTAATATTTGGGGAAATTTCCTAAAATTTGGGGAAATATCCTCATTATCTTGATATTTGGAAATATCTTTGGGTAATGTAGACACCTAAAATTGTCATGTCTAATTAAATAAATATCTTTATTTATTTAATTATTTTAACCTAATTCTTCTATTAATTAAATAAATCTTTATTTATTTAATTAATTCATTTATCCTCTTCTAGCCTTATTTCTTATTTAAATAAATACATTTATTTATTTAAATTATCCTTTTCTTAAATTAAATAAATATTTTATTTAATTAATTGATCCCACTTCTTCTATTAATTAATTAAATCTTTATTTATTTAATTAATTCATTAGCCTTTTCCACCCATGACACATGTCATTCATCTCTTAATTCCTACACTACCTACCCTCTTATTATTTTCTTATTTCCTCTACCTACCCTCTAATCATAGCCGACCTCTTTTACACCTCTCAAACTTATCCCTCCATTTCATATGGTGTCTTCTATATAAGGAGATGCTTCCTTCATTATCAAACCCTAAGTACTTGATCAATTGACTACTTGACTACATTGCGCTTTCGAACATATGCGATCCTACTTGCAACCACATTTCCTTTCTTTGTTGAGCTCTTGTGCACATAAAATCTGAGAGCAAATATATCAAGCAAGATCAATGGAGATAGGAAGAATGGAGATTCAAACCCTATTGGACATGTGATGGTATAATCTTTGTGATTTCATTTGATTTGCATTGTCTTAGGTAATCTTCATATGTTATGGTGGATCTTTGTTGTTGTTAGGCTAGGGTTTTGTTGTTGAATTCATTTAGTCTTTCAACATTGTTGTTTCCACTTTCACCATATACATTTTGGCACACTCGGTGGGACTCTTGTCCCTTTTGCATTTAACATCCTTGTTGCAAGTTTTGTGTTTTGAAGTTGCAGATCTCACATTGTCAACAGTATTTTGGTATTTTCGTGTCTGCGTACTTTCGGATCATGTTTTTGGTTTTCTGCCTCGTCTACGACATCTAGGATCGCGTCCACACCCTTGACAGTATTTTTTTTTTTGCAGATTCTGGAAATCGCGTCTGTGGGGCTTTTAGGTGCGTCTGCATCCAAAAGCTGCGTCTGCATTCTGGAGCCGTGTCTATGTGTCATAGAAGCGCGTCTGCATCTAGAAGCCGCATTTGTGTTTATGGTAACCATGTCTGTGTGCGCTAATGTCATTTTGGGGGTTTTCATTGATTCAATTTTTAGACATTCAGGTTTTTAGATCTAGTTTATTTTGAGCTAACATTTTTAGATCTAGCTAACGAAATTGGTGTAGCTTGTCTTGAAAGAAAAATCGTTTTGTTGAAGGCCCCTATTTTCACAAAGTCTTTTGGATCTAAAATTTACCTAACTTGTGTGCTTGCAGGAAGGGATGATTATTTCAAACAATCCAAACTACTAACAAATCTTTGTTGCAGGACCTTGGCAAGGGTTTTTGGATTTTTATTGTGTGCCTTGTTTTCATAGACTAGCAAACACTTCAATTGGTGCTTTAAAATTGAATCATTGTCTTTTGTGTCTTGAGCAATAGGCTCTTTTTGTTTAATATTTAGAGGGCCTATCTCCCCGTGTGGTCATTAGGACTACTAGTGAGAAGAGAATGACCCAAGTGGTAGCAAAAGAAAAGCCATCTTCTTCCAAACCACTATAAATAACTGTATTCATGGTGAAAACTATGAATAACATGTGCTGATTGGTTCATACCGACACTATGTCTCCCCATAAACCCATTTGATCAAATTTATTTGATCATTTGTAGGGCGTAACCCCTACCGGCTGGGAGCCTTCTATATTTACAGAGCTGAAAGTGCCGCATGTATGGCCACACGAGCGGATGCCCTTACTAGCACCTTTTTGTTTTAGAAGCCCAAATCCTTCTAGTTGTTGGGGCAGGAGGTCAGACCTCTGGTAGTGGCCCACACACATACGGTTCTTAGCAGAGATACAAAGTTCACCACAAGGAGTTTTTGTGGGGACTGATGCTTGGTTGCCCCGAGAAGTGAGTGCCGAGGGTGGAGCCAGTGGGGTCAAGCATCTAAGTATCCGCTCTGAATAGCGTAGCCTCGGGGGTAAAACCCCATGTGGGATCAACAACTATTGTCTTGGCCAGCCATAAGAAATGTACTTGACTTATTTTAAACATTCAAACATTCAAGACCAAACAACAAAACATTATGTCTTTTGTGTCTTCAAGTGTATGCAAAACAATTTTACATCAAACAACACACTTTTCTTTGAGTCATTTTTGTCTAGACACTTGCAAACATTGAGTCCTCATCAACACTGTGTCATCTTGTCACGGAAAAATAGTCAAACATTCAGATTGGGTGACAACAAAGCAACTTCATAGATTGAAAAAAAAAATTGCACAAATTTTGCAGAAATGCGTCTGTGTCTGACATAATAGTGTATGTGTCATATAACCGTGTTTGTGAAGGGCAGAAACGCATCTGTGTTCTCAAAATCAACATTGCATTTACAAAATCTCAGACTCGCGTCTGTGTTAAACAAAACCACATCTGTGTCAGGAAATCACGTCTATGTAGTATACATGCACGTCTGTGTTCAGAATGAAAAAACTTTTACAGTCCAGCAAACAAACACAGTTTGTTTTGGAATCCTTGAGCTTCCTAGGTTATTTCTCCAAGGTTTCATCTAGCATTCAACCTATCTTTGGGTCTTACAAAGTCCATCATTTCTTTACACCTTACATTACATTCATATTTGTCTAAACTTGAGTCAAAAGGTCACCTGCTTGTCCTCATCATACTTTGTCAATACACTACATACAACAACATTTTTCTAAGTGGTCCCTCATCAAGGTCTATCACCTTTGGGTCTCATTTGGTCTTACTTAGAGTCAAGGTCAACTTACCTCATCAAGAGAAACTATCCTCTCTTTGGAAGCCACACCTACTCTACTACATACATACTTGGTCTTACACTTTGGACATTGCAAGTAAACCTCAGATTCATTTACATTCCATCCAACTCTTAGTCTTCCATACTGTTTACATTTTCATCTAGTCTCACACAACTTGGTCAATACCTAGTTCATGGTTGAAACTCATTCCCAAAAATGAGGAGAGATAGACAATATTTCTTACAAGTGATGGCACAAAGTGGAGCCAAAATACCTCATGATTTTGACCTGTCTCAAATAATGGGAAATCAACCTTTGCAACAAACTCACTCCAACATGGATCAAAGAAGGCCTAATAGTGGAGGCAATAGAGGACCACATCTTGTGCTTGAATCACCATCATCTTTGTTTCAAAAACTAGAGGTCCCATACACAAATGGTCAAGCATATGATACTCACCTTCGTAGACAATTATGGAAGTCTTATGCAGAAAAATATGCTCAATCACATACACAATGCTAAGGACCAACCACCAAAGCAATTGGATATTCAAAGGCATGCTCAAAATTTGGACACAAGGAAACCTTGCATCAAATTTGGGGGCAACACACTAGAACAAACTCATGACATTCCTATAGAGTATGACACTAGGTTTTGTCATACTTGAGTAGTCCAAATCTTTGATAAACCCTAAGTCATTGTTAGGAAGTCTAGACCTTATCAAACTTTTGTCTTTTGTCATCAATATCATTTCGTCAAACCTAGCTTAGTATCCAAGCATATAGGGGAGACATTGTCATTTTGTCCTTTTATTACTTGGTCTTTTTGTCCTTTGAGGTCTAGACATCATTTCAATTTCCTAAGGGTCTCTTTTTTAGATTTGCATTCCAAAGTTTGTCAAAATCTTGAAAAACAACAAAAACATAACTTGCATTCTTGCCATAGATTGCATTTTCGTCTATTTAGTTTGCATTTAGTTGCATATCATACATCATCCTTTAAAAATTCCATTTGCATAGTGACATGTCTATTGAAACAAGGTTCCAAGTACCAATGATGCAACAAAGTTTGACGTATCAATCGATAATGCAATCGAATTTTAATCCAAGGTAATCACAATTATATCCAACCCAACAACAAGGCAATATCGATCAAACTTT
This sequence comes from Cryptomeria japonica, assembly GCF_030272615.1. Lineage (NCBI taxonomy): Eukaryota > Viridiplantae > Streptophyta > Pinopsida > Cupressales > Cupressaceae > Cryptomeria > Cryptomeria japonica. The sequence goes on from NC_081414.1 coordinate 907,911,566, forward strand.
TTATGATGAAACAAGTCTCCAAATACAAAAACTAGAGGAGAAACTAGCTCAAGAAGAGGAGATATTGGAATAGAGAGTGAAAAAAATTGAGAAGAATAGATCACAAATGTCCAAAATGTTTCAAAAATTTCTAGGTCGAAATCCAAAGATTGAGCCAATTGATGTAAGATCTCTTCTTGAACGATCAGACATACCAGCTCTCCTCTCACAAATAGAGATGATGAAACTATTTCAAAAAAAGAGACAACAACAATTTCAACATTATGTGCCTTCACAACAAGAACAAGAAGGTGTTTACTATCAATCACATTTTCAACCAATACAACCAATGGTTCAACCAATTGTTCAACATATATCTCCAACACAACCAATAGTCCAATTTCAACAATATTTCCAACCAACTATACAATGTCCACAAATAGTTCAACCAATGGTGGAATATCAACATATCAATATCAACAACCAAAACCAAACATTCAAAAACAAAGGTTGCAGCCCACACCAAGCCAAGTTTCAAACATGTCGGAATAATTGAACCAAGTCCAATATCAAAACATGACATCAAACCAAAAACAAGTTCAAATTCCAGATATAGCTATGTCAAAACCTCGAAAGAAAGGTGGCTTTATTGCAAGGCTCTAAAGGAACCTACCAAGTGAGTTCTTTGAAGAAGATAAAGATAATACACTTATGTCTAGCAATGCCTCATCCCCCCACAAACAAATTGACTCTCCAGTGGCATCTATCCCTACACCTTTAGAAGTTTCCCAAGAACCTTCCATAGTGTCCTCATCAAATAATACACCCAAGGATGAAATTATTCAAGGGCTATCCATAATTGATTGCCAAGATAATCCAATTCATGATGCACATCCTTGTCATGTTTCAGAATACAAGACCCAATGCCACCATGCACTTTATTGCCATTACTTGTTTTAGAGGACCCCATTCAAAGTCCCTCTTCCTCATGTTCAAGCATTGATTCCTTGCCAGAATCCATCACAAATGTTCAAAGTGCATTTCCTTCATGCCAAAACATTGATCCCTTGTCAGAATCCCCCATGCATATCCATAGTTCAACCCCATGTCAAGAGGATAATTTAGAGCATGAAGAAACGTGTCTCAAAACAGATCAAGACCAAGATCCCAAAACCTTATCATCCCATCCAATTGTTGACCAGGACCCCATGTTCCCAAACACTCATGATGATTCCCCTATTCTTGTCCATCCTATCCAAAGTCCTATTGACACTCCATTCCTCGAGCAAGATCAAGATATCCCAGTCCATCCAATCCCAAACGATCCCCTTCCATTTCACAAAAAAAATGTCCTTTCAAATCCCATTGGCATTCCACTTCCTAAGAAAGATCAAGATATCTCTTCCATCCTTTCCGATGATCCCATTGAAAATCAAGAGCAAAGCACCTTTAAAGAGGATTCCAATGATCTTCCTCCTTGTCAAGATCAAATTATTCCTTTAAATCCTCCACAAGATCTTTTTGTTCCTCCATCTCCTTGTCTTAATGCTCCATATACACTCCCAGATCGCATTTCTTTTGATGATCCCATTATTTCTCCCATTCCATCTCTTGAAGAGCCTGCCATTGAACCATGTCCACTACACAATCCTAGTCCCCCTCATGATCCTAATCCCCCTCATGATTCTAATGTGTCAGTGCAAGATGTTCATGAACCCTCGACATGCATAATGGGTTCTTCCACTTTGGTGCAATCCGATCCACTTCAAGATCTCATTATTTCTCTCATATCATATCCACCTCATAATGGACTCACGTCTTCTTCCCAAAGAAAAGAGTATCCTACAAGTCAAGATATTCATAAAGGCAAAGGAGTAGAGCTTCATGAGAAAGAACCCCTCCATATCAAAGAAGATCTTAAGGCTCATGTCTACACAACTCACTCTCAAGATGTTGGTATCCCTCCATCAAAATCAAAACATACACCTTCCCCATCATACTTTCCATCCATCTTAAGTCCTTATATCCCTTCATCCTTTATGCAAGGTCAGGAAAGGCACACATCCTTGACTAAATTTCATCAATCCAAAAGAACTCCATTTCATTCATATCAATCCATGCATTCCTTTCCCCCTCCAAGCAATTTGGATGCCAAATATAAAATTCATAAGTCTAGCAATCCACATGTATTCAAGGATCAACATGTCCAATATAATCGACATGTCAAAACAAAGAACAATATCATCTATAAAGGAAAAGAAATATCCAAAAGGCCACAAAGGCCCACTGAGAAAAATAAAGCAAAGGCAAAATATATATGGGTTCCTAAGTCCCTTGTGCAAGCAATGCACTCCAAGGAACCACAAAAGCATGAAAAATAAAAAACCATGTGGATCCCTAAGTGGCTCCTTGAAGCACAAAAGCTTAAAGAAATATCCAACTTGGCATCCAAAATTGCTATTCCTCCATCCAAACCTCTCAAATTTGTTCCTCCATCACCTTCTTCATCCATTTTGGGCCCTTATGTCCCAAAATCCCAAGCTATTCCTCCATCCAAATCTCACAATCTGAGATCTATTCTTCCTCCATCAGTCCATCACCCCTCAAGGTGTGTGCCAATGTCGATCTTGCCAACATTTCCATCCACTGAAGCCCAATTCTTCCAATACCCCATCCATTATCCAATGCATATTTTCCATCCTCTGATCCCTTTGATCCCATCCTTTGCATAAATCCTTGCCTTAATTTCATCTCTTTTTCCATGTCCTTATCCTACCAACATCTTTGAGCATACTTTTAAAGGTCATGGTCCATTTTTTTTCAAGGCTACTATCCAAAAAAAAAAAGATGCTTGAGTCCTTCTTCCATCCCCTATCACGTGTCCATCTTTTACTGAAAAAATCAAATAAAAAAAAGTGAAAAAAAAAGACAAAAAAAAAAAAGTAAAGCAAAAATAATTCGTCCACTGGTGAAAACCTAGCAAACAAGCACCTTGGGCAAGTACCATGATGAAAACCTGGCAAACAGGCATCATGTGTAATCTATGAACTTCTTGCATACCATACTTGGGGACAGGTTTTATCCTACCATATCCTTTTGTCCTTCATTGTTCCATTATCCTATCATATCATGTCATACTCCTCCATATCCTATTGTCCCTCATGCACATATCCCCTTTTCCACATTTGATCTTGACAAGGCTGAGGATCATCATGAGCATCATGCATCTTGTTTGTAGCTTTTAGACCATCATAGCTTTTGGTCTTTATCCATTTGCTTATTACAACCTTTCATCCATATTCCCTATCTTATTGCAACTTTCTGCCACTATCCCGTATCCTATCCTGACTTTCAGTCCATGTCCATTATCCATTCTTGGTCTTGCTTATCCTATCCATATCTTATCACTATCCATACACTCTTTTTCTATTCCTTGATCTTGATCTAACATAAGGATGTGAAATGCAAAACATAGTTTCAAAAACCTCTTGACATGTCCCTCATGCCATGTCACTACTTTACATTGTCATATCCAGTCTCTTGTCCCATCATGCAATAGCCCTTGAAAATTGCATCTATATTGTCTCCATAATAAAAGGCCTTTGTCTTCCCTCTATCCATCATCATTTCAGAAAGCCTATTTATTCACCTGTCATATTCCTTTCCTTGCTAGACATTGGGGGCAAAATCTAAAATAATCAAATAATGTCCTTAAAAAATCATAATAATTGAAAAATGTCCTTAAAAAAATCATTAAAATTGAAAAATGTCCTGAAATAATCCAAAAATATTCAAAAAATGTCCTGAAATAATTCAAAAACATTCATAAAACGTCCTGAAAAAAATCCCTAAAAATCGCATAATGTCTTGAACAAAATCCAAAAAAATCAAATAATGTCCTAAAAAAACCCTAAAAAGTCAAATAAAGTCTTGAAAAAAATGAACAAAAAAATTTCAAAACATTCAAATCCAAAAACAAGCATTTTGCATTTTTGTCAATAAATATCCCCTCTGTGCATAGACAGATCACTGAGCATACATCCGACGACAATCAATCCAACACTGCGCTTTACTGAAATCACACATTCACAGATGAACTGTTCGACCAAGCAGGCATTCAAACTGATCAAAATTGTCATATCAATCAATTAGCACCAATATCATTTGACTTTGTCACTACTATCATGGGTCTTATACAGGGTGTGGTATGCTCGAAACCAGACTGTGTCCTGTCTTAGACGGGGTACCACATGTCCTAAAACCAGACAACATGATCGTCCTATCCACATTTTAAACTTTTGACAATGAAGATCAAGATGTTTGTTTGACTTGTTGGAATTTGTGCATTTTATCTTTTTACTGATTTATCTTTGGCTTCGATCATGTTCCTATGTTACTCGATGATGTCACTGAGTGATTTAGAGTGACCTGGATGGTTCATGGTCCCTTTCTTTTTTGTTGTGATTGTTGTTTGTCTGCGATGTGTCTCTCTTTTGCAAAAAGGGTTGCATTTTAGCTCTGGCCTTCAATGCCATGATGCTACGCATCCATTTTGCTACATTAAAATAAAGGTTCTCACCTACAAAGTGCATTAGTGAAAGCAAGTTCTTCTTCATCTCTAACTATCTTTTGTCTCATTTCTTCTTACTAAAATTTCTTCCGTCAGTTTGGGTAGTCAGTTCAGTCTAGTTCTCTGATCTCCACACAAAAACACATAAGCTGCATCCTGCATCCATTTGGTTAGTGCATTTGCATTATATCAAACATTTTATCCATTTCATATTATAAATGCATAAAAAACACATCAAAATGTATCCATACATGTTCCACAATAAACAGTGCATACGCCATCCATACATGGAAAATAACATAAGTCATAACACATTGCATCCCATCATATCAATGCATATCATATCATATATCCAAATAATATCAGAGTAAAAAATTGGACTGTCTATCCTAAGTATGGCCCGCAGGCTAACTATATAATATCACACTACATAATGTCAACTATTTGTCATAAGGAGTACATGCCTTTGTCACTAGGTGCTCCCTCCATCCTTCGCATCCCTGCCATGTCTCATGGATGATGTCCCTCCTGGTCTTGGCTGTGGTGGTCTCATAGGTCCACTCACCCCCATGCTGCTCACTGACCTCCGAGAGCATGCCCTACTCTTTGTCCTCGATCGTGCCCGATATGACACTGCTCTCTGCTCTGGTGGAACTACACTCTCATACAGTGTCCTCCAATGGCGTATCTCCTCTCCGGTCTCTACCAACATCTGTGCCATCTCCCGTGCATTGGCATCCATAATCGACCCAATATACTCAGTGACTCTTTGTTCTTCTCACTGTGCCTGAGCTATTGCTACATCTCGAGCCGCTGTAAGTCTAGCTATCTCCACTCTGTCCTCAAGATAGCATTCTGTCTCTCTAATGTCACAATATGATCATGCTGACTCGCTATGGTAGCCCTGCACATCTCAATCTCCTCTATGCTAGCTGTCTCTGGCTCTATGGGTATATCCTGCAATGACTCCTAATCGCCTGAGTCTGGCTCATAATCGACATCCCCCTCATCATCATCTCCATCCTCGTCATCCCCCTCATCCTCATCACATTAATTATTTTTAGATGGTATTCCTGTTGTGAGTATAGTCGTTAATGGCAGTCAAATAAAAAATATTTTAGTTGATCTAGGGGTAGCCATTAATGTAATGACTAGGGAAGTAATGAAACATCTAGAGATTGATAGTTTAAGGGCTACACCCATAGTTCTCCAACTTGTTGATGGCTCTGTAGTAAGACCTGATGGTATCATAGAAGATATAGTAGTTATTCTAGATTCTTGGGAATATCCTCCAGACTTTATGATTTTATTTCCAAAAGCAACATTGGGGGGATATCCAGTCATTTTGGGAAGACCATGGCTTGCCACAGCTAATGCATATATTGGGTGTAGATCAGGAGACATGACTATTTTAGATGGCAGTTCCACAAAAACATTAGCTTTGTATTCCCCAGCACAACCTCAGCTTGAGCAACAACAGGCTGTTCGGCCTATTTTGGGAGAGGAATCTAAAGAAATTGACTCTATTAATCACCTTATGATGATTAATCGAGTGCCACTCATGCAGTTATATGATGAAGAATCAATTCTTTATAAGGTCCTGATAAATGAATTAATAGAAGACCAAGAATTGCAGGAATTGGTTCTGAATATTACAGGTTTGGACTTTCCAGCAGCCACTGATATGTTGCATACCTTGTTGCCACAGGAATTGTCTTATTCTCATTTTTTTGATATAAATCAGATTGATCTTACTATCAAGATATAGGTGGAATTGAATAAATATTTGAACATCAATAATAATATAGCAGATACTCAAAAGGATAGCCTAGTGGACATGATGAAACTCCATAGAAATTCTTTTGCATGGGATTACAAGGATATGAATGGAATTGATCCAGCAGTTTGTACTCATCGCATTTACATAAAAGATGAGTGTTGCCCCCTCAGACAACCTCAAAGAAGAGTCAACCCTACCTTGAAGGAGATAGTTAAAGAAGAATTGCAGAAATTGTTGAAAGCTAGGTTTATCTATCCTATCTCTGACAGTCAATGGGTATCACCTTTGGTGATAGTTCCTAAAAAGGGAGGCAAATGGAGAGTATGTGTTGATTATAGAGCCTTGAACTTAGCCACAAGGAAGGATCATTTTCCACTGCCATTTGTGGATCAGGTATTGGATTCTCTTGCTGGTAAGAGATATTTTTCATTCCTGGATGGATTTAGCGGCTATAATCAGATACAAATAGCTCCTGAGGATTAGGAGAAAATAACATTTACTTGCCCATGGGGCACGTATGCATATTCTGTTCTTCCTTTTGGGTTGTGTAATGCTCCAACCACTTTTCAGAGGGCAGTGATCAGTATTTTTTCTAATATTTCTCAAGATATTATGGAAATTTACATGGATGACTTTAAAACTTATGGCTCCGAATTTGATCAAGCATTAGGTAATTTGAAGAAAGTTTTGCAGCGGTGTGAAGACTACAACTTGTCTCTAAATAGTGAGAAGTGTTTCATTATGATGGAAGAAGGAATAGTCCTTGGTCATCATATATCTGTACAAGGCATACAAGTGGATCTAGAAAAGATTGAGGTTATTCAGCATATTAATGACCCTATGAAGTAGAAAGATGTGAGAAGTTTTCTTGGCCATGCTGGATACTACAGAAGGTTTATCAAAGATTTCAGCAAAATTGCAAGTCCCTTATATTCACTGCTTACTAAAGATGTAGAATTTAAATGGACCTCAGCAGCAATGAAGCTTTTTTAAAGCTTAAGCATGCTTTGACTCAAGCACTAGTTCTAAAAGGACCAAATTGGTCTCTACCATTCCAAATCCACACTAATGCATCTGATTATTCTGTAGGAGCAGTGCTGGGACAAAAAGTTGACAAGTTGGAAAATGCAATTTATTATATCAGCAAGAATTTGTAGGGACCTAAATTGAATTATACAGTTACTGAAAAGGAAATGCTAGTTGTCATATATGCCCTTAACAAGTTTAGACACTATATTACAGGGTATCCCATATTTGTGCATACAGATCATACTACAATTAGATATCTCATGAATAAGCCATCAATCACCGGTAGACTGGCTCGCTGGTTATTGTTGATGCAGGAATATGATGTCACAGTTGTTGATAAGCCAGGGAAGTCTAATATTGTTGCAGATTATCTTTCACGTCTTCAATTGTAGGAAGATTCTACAATGATAGATGACACTTTTCTAGATGAGCATTTGTTTCTCATACAGGCTCATACTCCATGGTATGCTGATATTGCCAACTATTTAGCTGCAACTAAGATGCCAATTTCTTTTTCTCCTAAGGAAAGAAGGTTGCTAGTCGAAAAAAGTTTTAACTTTTCATGGATTGCTAATTGTCTATTTTATACTGGACCTGACCAAGTCATGTGAAGATGTGTCAGAGAAGATGAAACATATGACATCTTGCATGCATGTCATGATGAGCGATGTGGATTTCATTTTGCTGCCAAAAGGACAACACTGAAAATACTCAATACCAGATACTATTGGCCTACATTACACAAGGATGCAGCTTAGTACACAAGGAAATATGATAGATGTCAGCGAATGGGCAAACCTATAAAATCTGATGAGATGCCACTATATCCTCAAATATCTGTTACACCATTTGACAAGTGGGGATTAGATTTTGTTGGCCCCATTGATCCACCTTCTAATGGAAAATCTTATATCTTGGTATGTACAGACTATTTAACAAAATGGGTAGAAGCTAGAGCTATGCAACATACAAGAGATAATAAGGTGGCTGAGTTTCTCTATGAAGAAATATTTACAAGGTATGGAGTACGAAGGGAAATTGTCTCAGATTAGGGACCTCAATTTACATCAACATTGATAAAAGCTTTGGTCAATGAATATAATATAAGACACAGGAAATCTACTCCATATCATCCATAGTCTAATGGACAAGTAGAAGTTACCAATAGAGAGCTTGAGGCTATTCTTACAAAAATAGTGTCTATCCACAAGAAAGATTGGTCTCATCGACTTTTAGAGGCAATTTGGGCATATAGAACAACATGGAAAACACCAATTGGATTTATACCTTTTGAGATGGTTTGTGGCAAAATAGAAATGATGCCTATTGAATTTGAGCATAAAACCTTGAGAACAGCTCTACAACTGAATATGACATTGTCTGAAGCACAGAAGGAAAGCATTCAACAATTAAATGCTCTTGATGAATGGAGGAAGACAGTTGTTCAAAAGACAGAATTGATTCAAAACCAAAGAGAAAGATGGCATGATAAATATATCAGAGAAAAGAAATTGAAAGTTGGTGACTGGGCACTCCTGTATGATTCTAGATATAAAGATGCTATAAGAAAACTCCAAACAAGGTGGTTAGGTTCTTATCAGGTAGAAGAATTTTTTTAGAATGGAGCAGTCCGTTTGTCCACAATATATCCTATTCGATTTAAACTCTTAGTGAATGGACACCGACTACAACTTTATCACAAGCCAGCTACTAGAGAAGAGTTCCTACAGTAGTTTGCTCCACAAAGTGAAATAAAAGTTCCTGCAGCAAATGGCAAGGTTCCTGCAGCAACTGCCAATGATTCGGTATCAATTCATGAGCTTCCTATTGCACTTGAACATATTGATAAAGGTGATGTTCCTGTGGCCTCTGTAGTGAACTTAGTCACCATATTATAATAAAATATTTCCATGGGAATATTGTTCTCCATACATAAAGTTCCATCCACTACATTCCATTCCACTTTCTTACCTATCACTTCATTTCATTTCACCATCATTTTCACCCAATTGCAGGTACATGTATATTGTACTTTATTTTAATTATGCATTTATTAGTTTATAATGATTTTATCATGTTTAAATCCGCTCCAATCCTGAAATATCGTCAGCCTGTGTGGACACGTGCTAGGTTAAGTGGGGGGGTACTTTATGGTCCTTTTTCCAATAAGATTTATTATCAATTTTTTTGATACCCTAAATTGATTTCCTAACTGATATTATTTATGATGATTATTATTTCATGCAAGTGAATAATAAGGTCTGCCGCCAAAATTAAGATATGTAGATTTTAGTTTTTTGCAAAACTGTCAAACATTTTGGTGAAGCTGCAGAAGTATCAGAGTAAAAGATGGGTGGTGATCTAATTTTCCATGAGCCAACGGTCTATGAAGGGTTGCTACAGGATGTTGTCTGTGAGTATTATTTCTGAAACCACGGCTGGTTGGATTATTTCTTAAAAATCAGGGATTATAATGATGAAATAGCTGTGGAATTTATGCATTCATTTGATGAAGGAGAAGCTACAGTTAAAGGGTTAAGGGTAATAGCTATGGAGCAGCAAATTCTAGAGGTCACAGGGTTGCTGTAGGAAGGAGAACTCTTTCCAGAATCAAAAGACACAAGGAGTGCCAGGGCAGAGTTCACAATTTCCACTGACAGACCCTTAATGGTGGATAGACAAGGGACTAGAAGGGTTTATTTACCAACACATTGGCCTCAGGTAGCTTTGTATGTTATGAAATATATTACATGTGAAGGGCGGTATTCAAATCTGCATTCACCTCATTTTAAGTTACTTAGTTATCTACGTCATGGTCGATGAGTTAATGTCCCTAATTTCTTATACCATCTCATTTCTATAAGTGCTAAGGAGACTAAAAAATATGGAAATTGCTCTATTAGCCATCATGGACTGGTTAAGTTGCTTGTACAGCAGTCCCTGAGAGATGTTTCACAAATGGAATGGGGTGTATTTGAGGATATTTTGCAATTTAGGGTTGATGATGCCCCTATTGCGAATAATCCACCAGCTCAAGAATAGATTGTTGCAGAAGATCTTTCTGGTGAAGATGAGAGTTTGCTGGTTGCTGAAGGAGCCACAATTATTATGGAAGAAAATATTGAAGCATAGTCAATCAAAGAACAACTCTCTACTTCTCTTCAAAGAGATTCACCTATTTTGCAAAGGGAAGGAAAAGAATTGGAAAAGGATGAATCAGATGAAGAATTTGTTATCCGGCCCTAGGAAACGCAGATTCCTCCTACAGCCAAGAGGCGTCGAACAAAAACAAAAACTTCTACAACCATTTCAAAAGTGTATGTAAGGAGAACAAGAAGGAGGACACAAAAGACTCAACCTGTGAGTAATCCAGCAGAGGTTATTGCAGTAGAAACTTCGAAAGAAGAACATGCTGCAGAGAAAGAAATGCAAGAAAACCCTACAAAAAAAGAAATCCAAGAAGAAATTCAGGAAGAAGTTGTCATGGATAAGCTAGCAAATCTTGCTTCTATGGCATTGCAATGTGAAGAGATTGTTGATGATGTTCTACAACAACCTGAACAAAATATGGGAGATATGTCAACTCAGAATGAGGAGTTTATTGAAGAAATTCCATGGTCTAAGGTAGGACCTATTAGACCTCCTTCATCCCTAAGTAGTTTATCAATTGCTTTAACATTTTTTAGGCAATGGGAAATAGAGAAGGATAGGTTGTAGGGGATAATTAATAAGAAGCAAAAAAAGATTGAAAAGAAAGATAATAGAATTGAGGAATTAGAAGCTAAGGTAGAAGTGATTTATGGTATGGTTCCTAAGATGATGTAGTGTAGGGCAACCCCAATATTTTATGCAGTACATTTGAAAGAGCGGTATTTGAATTTCAGACTAAACCGCATTGTTAGGGACCTTAATCCATCCTTGGAAACACCTGAGGAATTCTATCATGCTTATCAAACCTCTCCACATGTTGTAAGGAATTTGTTATGTGAATTATATTTACATAACTAAATTGTACCCCAAGATAGAGAATGGAATCCTTTATTATATATTGGGGATATCCATCTCAGAGCTTTAATGTCATGGATCCAAAATGAGATGATCATAAGACCACAAGCCAAGGAGTTTGAAAAATTAGAGCTTGACTATCCATTACCATTGAGAAGGGAATCAGAAGCACCCAGGGTTTTGTATTATGATTGCAAAAAGTTACTAATAAGAGATGATGTTAGTAAGATAGTACTTCCAATGAGAGAGGAAGTCTATCAAGCGTATGAGCATTTGGTTTAGACCCACAAGACAATTGCACTAGAAGGGTTAACTCAACGCTGGAATAATTTACCAGATCATTTAAAACTGGGAGAACCTTATTCATTACTGAATTTTCATGCAGTCATACAAAGATCCTCCAGATACATATAGCTAGGCAGGGATAAAGCCAACAACTGGTTGCCATTGATCTTTCAGCCTCCAATCCTTATGTGGCCACTTTTGGCATGCCAACCAATAGAACAAAATTATGATGCAGTTGTAGAAGAAACAGCTAGATGGTCCAGGTTGGAGAAAATGAAAGGATTTTATTGGAATTTGCCTTCCAAGGGAACCGGACAAGACATTGTTGGTGATTTCAGAGTTTCAGCAAAAATCATAAATTTTCCTTTTGCTGCAGGAGTAGCAAACCCTTAAAGTTGGGGGGCATGATAAGTCGATGCTTTGACATGTTTTTTATTATGACTCTTAGGTTTTTTGGCATCTTTTGGGTTGCATTGTGATAGTAAAGTATTGTGAATTGACTATATGTAATCCATGTTTTAAAACTGAACTTATGAAATCATGTTTGAACTTTATCGGTTAATTCCTGCAACCATGCCAATTTATTCCTGCAGCTAAATGATTTGTCCCTGTGATATGCAGATTATTTAGGATAATGTCATATGTGAGTTAATGAATGTATTAATTGAGTAAGATACACATGCATGTCCTTGTATGTTGTTTTTGTTTTAGTGCAAATAATAATTGATGTTGCAGTGGATCATTTCCTTTCGTGCCTAAGGACTGAAGAATCATGTTCAGATAACTGGAGGTCAAACTGAAGGGGATTCGAGCAAGCTCAATGTATGGCATAATCGAAGTAGTTGTACTTCACCATGAGAGTTTAACTCTAGTGCATATTGAATTCGCAAAATATTGCTTTGGCATGCAAAGACTATGGTTTGGTTTCAGGATCCATGGTTCCTGCAGCCAAGCCCTCAATTATCTCCTTCATCTAACAATAATCTGCCTCTTTTTCTAGGTGTAACTTGAGTTGTCCATTGTAGTTGATCTTTTCTTTATAATAAGCTCTTCCTTCTTTCTTAGAGTTAGACAAGATGGAAAGGAATTGAGCAGAGTTTTTACAAGCATTCTAAATTTTCTCTTTTAGAATATGTAATCATTTTCAGGAAGAAATGAATAAAGAATATGTTGTTCAGATCTGTTAAAAGTATTTTGCTAGAAGTTTGATATCACTCATCCAAAGGGGGCCATTTGGTGAGTGATCATGTGTTTATGATCATTGAAGTTAGTTTTTACTTGGTTGCAATAGAAGTTCATGACTGGATTGTTCCTGCAGCCACTGGAAATAGATCTGCTGACTGTTCCTACAGCCAAGACAGAACGGTGTGATTTCTGTTATTTTCATTAGATCATTCCAGTAGTGTTTTGTGAAGCTTTCATGTAGTCTTTTATGATTTCCATTCTTGCCTTTCCTTTCTACATAATGTTAGTTAGTTACTGCAGTAATGCAGAATAATCATTTAAGGAGCTTAGTGCATATATATTGCAAACCCATTTCAAGTTTTATCTTCTTGGATTGACAACTAAATGAACACCAACCATGAAAATAGTAAACTCTACCATATGAATGTCCAAACTTTGGATTGAGATTTCAATTAGAGGTATTATTATTATCATTATAGTTGGGGTAGACACTACATGCAAAATATATGCTTCTATCTTTCAACATAATAAACATTATCAGTATTAGTCTTACCATCCAGGGATATTGTTCCTTTGCCTTTGATCCTCCTTGCTTCTTGTCTCCAAATCTGACTAGTCCACCATCAAATTATTACAGAGTTAGGAATTTCCTCTTGTCATCGGTCATATGATGTGAGCAACCACTATCTATAACCCATTCATCCTTCTCTTCAATTTTAGCAGCTAAAGCCTTCTCCTCAATATGATTTGTATCAATGACAGGTTCTGGAGAATCATCCTTGTTAGCAATAAAGACCAAATCCACTTACAGGTTCATCATCATCATCATCATCAGTAACACCAAAATAATAATCACCATCATACCAACATGATTTATTCTTATTCCTTCTAAATCTAGGTATGCTCCAATATTCTCGATTAGGCTTGTAATTCCTCATAAATCTTTCATGATTCCTAGCAGCTCTTTCAGGACATCTACAAGCAAAATGACCAATATTATTGCATGAAAAACATTTAAAAGGTAACTTTCCTTCATACTTACTTGCAATCGGTCCTGTAGGGATTCTTTTAGCAATTAGGGCCTCCAACTCTTTAATTTCTTTGTTTTCTCTCTCAATGTCTTCCAAATATTTAGCATATAACTGTTGGCATTATGTGAACCGGTATGAGGACATAATGACATAGTATGTTGTCATTGATGTCAATGTGCTGAAGAAGTGAGAACCGGCATATGAGAGAACTAGTAGAACACTGTGAACCGACATTTGTGCCAAAGTGAAGCATGACATTGTATGTTGTCATTGATGTCAATATGCTGAAGAAGTGAGAATCGGCATATGAGAGAACCGGTAGAACACTGTGAACTGACATTTGTGCCAAAGTGAAGTGGTGTGTTTGTTCATGATGAACCGACATATAGTTATGTGAATCGGCTCATGGAAGTATTTGTAGCGTCCTAAAATTGTGACACTTGCAATTTCGACTGCATTTCGGTCTTCACGATGGCGACGCAACACGCAACCTGAATGGAGACCTCGAAACTTGCTCACGACACTAAAAATTGCATTTTTCAAGCACCCTGGCCTGAACCTCCTTGCACCCTGCTGTCCCGGGAGGTGGGACTAGAGCGCCCAGTGCCCTAGTCCCTAGGACCGTGGCGCCCAGTGCCCTGGTCCCTCAGGACCAGGGCGCCCAGCGCCCTGGTCCCCAGGACCATGGCGCCTAGCGCCCTGGTCCCTGGGTCCTATTTTGGGCCAGGTCTCCTAAGGGGTCTCGGGTCTTTTTGTTTGCAATTTGGAAATTATCATTTCCTGGTCGGCCTAAGGTCAGGAAAATCAGTCTATCAGCCCTAATTGACAAGTATATAAACTACATTTTCCTCTTTCATTCGATATGATGGAAAAGGCGTGGAAACTATACTCAAGCATTCAAGCATTCAAGCATTCTTTCAAGCAATTGATCATTTCAAGTCTCCATTCAAGGCTAAGTGTTGCATTCAAGACAAGGATTCAACCATTGAAGAGGAGATCACATACTACTACAACATACAACATACAACATCTAAACCTTCGCACATAAGGATACAAACATCCTTAGAACAAGGTATTAGTACTTGTTTTATAGTCATTTACATTTATAGCTCTTGCTCATTTCTTGGTTAATTCCAAAACCGGGGTTTGACCTAAAGGCAAACCCCTAATCCCTAACCCCCCAATCGTCTTCGCTTTTCTGTGTGTAGGTTGCAGGTACGCAGCTGAAATTGAAGATCTGGAATCCTTGTGTAGAGACGAACAGATCCCCCTTCGTTTCGCAGATTTTTCGAAGGACCGTGGCGTCGGGCGCCATCGTCCTGAAAACTTTTGCTCAAATTTGCAGGACAGCGCCGTATCAACATTTTACTGCTAATTCCAGGTCCGCAGCTTCATACTGTATCCCTATCTCAGTTTATAAGCGAATCTTTCTCACTTTCTATGCATTCCTAGCTTAATTCCTCTATGCACATTCTTTACAAAAGAGGGTAGCCTTGCTGTCTTAACCCTTGAAACGCATTTAGCATCCAATCTTGCATTGCGTGGGATTGGATCTTGTGGGTTTCAACCCCTCTTTTCAATGTAAAGTCTCTTCCCTAAGTGAAAACCATCAACCCTAGTGAATCTCCCTTCTCTCTCCTTGGAGTTGGAAGAGGGGAGAGCAACTAGGGTTTGATCGCGATTTTCCGCTTTACAGTATTGTATGACTACCGGTTGGTAGTCTCAACTTTAGGGATTCCGATTTAAGTACTTCAAGCCTGTGTAGCTCAACCAATGACTTTGTGTGATGAGTTAGCATGGTAACAAAGAATAGATCGTGTTGCCATGTAAGCCTTATGCACATGAAGGATCTTGCATGAAGGAGATTTTTCCTATCTACCTTGGGAATGTGAGAAGTCTATAAAATAGTGATAACATGTGATGGGTTATTAGCCGCAATAAAATCGGTGGAAATGGTCAATGGAGAATGTCTTGAGATTGGATCAAGAACTACTGCACTTAATGTAGTGTGCCCAACGGTTAGGATTGAACCATTTGAATTCCTTAACCTAACAGGTTTAGGATTTAGGGTTTATGCTACCGACCTATCTGTTTTCCTATAAGGTCATGTTGTGTCTCTTTCTGAGGTTGTTGGCAATAGTTGTGTGTGTGTATCCAGGAGAAGGGATATGTGATTCTTGCTAGACCCAAAGGAGAGAAGTGATACCTACAAAGTGTAAGTGCAGAAGGTGAAGAGGAGTTCAAGCGGATCTGCATTGGTATTGAGTGTTGTTACCAGATCATTGTAATACCTGTTGATCTCTAACCACCTCAACAGTTGGAAAATCCCTTAATAGGGTAGCCTTAACTGGCTTGCTATAAATCCTTTAATAGGGTAATTCAAAGCTATTGAGTTTGAAATCCTTTAGCTATTGAGTTCTTGAAATCCTCTAACAAGGTAACCTTTAACAGGGTTTAACCCTTAACCGAGTATTCTAGCCATCCCTTAACCAGGTGATCCCTAATAGAATCGGTTCCTGGCAAAACCATTTGTAATGTCTCTAACTAGACAAGGCTCCTAATAGAGCGAACTTCTAAAGAGTTAAAAAACATCTTGTGGGTATTCATCCTCACCGTGGTTTTTCCCAATTGGGTTTCCACGTGAAAAATATGTGTGTCATGTGTGATGCTTTTATCTTGTGATGCTTTCCTATTGTCTGTCAAGCATATGATGGTTTAGTGTTTTATGCCTGTCAATAAAACATGTTGAACTAGCTGTTATTATGATCTGATGATAGATTACCTGTTTATGCATAAGGGTGAAATGGTAGTATAGTCTTGAGTTGAGTGAAAAGCTAAGTGAGTAACCGGTTAATGCTTGTCTTAGTCATTCTTAGCTTTATCGATTGCACTCTGTTTCAAACCGGTGTCACTGTTTGCCAATCATTTGAAGTATCTACTGTCAAACTAGTTTAGGACTGTATTTTTGTGTATATTGATTCACGTCCCCCCTCTTAGTACCAGGTTAGTACTATCTATTCATCACTGAGTTATCAATTGGTATCAAAGCATCTTCCAGGTCCTTTGTGCTATAAGCTTAACCGCTTGAGGTAAAGATCCCAATCTAATGATGAAGAGGGAAGGTCCAAAGTTTAACAGAGAAAATTTTTAGTATATGGAAAGACAGAATGAAGATATACATCAGAAGCATGGGTGCTCAACACTAGAGCTATATTGAGACTGCCTATGTTTCTCCTATCGGTACCCTTATTGATGACCAAAAGAGAGAGATGCAGGAGAATGGGCAAGTCATGGAAGCCCTAATTAGTAGTTTATCTAACATTGAGTTTATTGATGTTTAGGATAAGGTAAATCCCAAAGAGGTATGCGATACTCTTGAAAATATCTATGGTGGTGATGAGCATGTAAAACAAGATAAGGAAGGAAGCCTTAGAGGGAAGTTTGAAGATATACAGATGGTTGAAGGTGAGACCATTCAATAGTATGGAATAAGAATCAAAAATAGTTGCTGTAGATATCAAGAGTGTAGGTGGTAAAATAGAAAATTCCACTATGGTAAGCAAAATCCTGAGATCCCTATTGTTGTTCTATGTAATAAGGGTTGCTGCTATTCAAGAGCTAAGATCAATAGACAAGACTAAGGTATCCCTAGACTCCATCATTGCAAAGTTGACAACCTATGAGCTAAATAGTTTCGATGGCAGTATTCAAAAGATTGAATCAACTTTTAAAGCTTGTGTAGTACCATCCAGAAAAGGAAAAGAAGCTAGCACTAGTGGTGAACCAAGACAGGGCAAAGAAATGGATGATGAGGAGATTCTGATGGCATTTGAAGCTCTCCTTTCCAAAAAACTTCCTAAAGGAACTGGAAAATACAGAGGTAAGCTACCTTTGAAATTCTTTTCTTGTAATCGGATAAGACATATTGCTATAAACTTTCCTAATGGTGACAACAAGGACAAACCGGAAAGGTTCAAGAAATTCAAAGGAGGAAACCAGAGAAACTATTTTGTGGCAATTGATGAAGGTGTCATAGATGAAGAATTAGAGGATGAAGAAAATGATGATATTGTGCTTATTGCTATCAAGGAAGATGTGTCAGACAAGAAGGCTCTTGTCTCTCAGTTTGATAATTCCAATGAGTGGATCATTGATAGTGGTTGTTCTCACCATATGACTAGTGAGCGGAGAAAGTTTCTATCCTTGGAGGAGTATGATGGTGGTGTGGTTCGCTTTGGCAATGATGCACCATGCATGGTCAAAGGTAGAGTGTCCATCTCTCTGAATGGAAAGAGTAATGTTGACAATGTATATTGGGTTGATGATCTTAGAAACAACCTTCTGAGTGTTGCCCAGCTGAATAACAGTGGCCTCACTCTAGAATTCAAGAATGGAGTTTGCAGAATCAAAGGAAAGAATGGTGAATTGGTGGCCACCGGCATGTAGACCAAAAGTAACCTATTTAAGCTAAATGCAAATATAAGTACATGTCTTATGGCTAAATTTGATGATAGCTGGATATGGCATAGGAGACTCCACCATGTAAACTTTGATAACATTGTGAAGGCTAGTAAGATCAAGGCAGTTAGAGGGTTGTTGGTGCTAAGCAAACCGGATAATACCTTGTGCAGAGAGTGTCAATTGGGGAAAATGTCTTCCTCAACCTTTAAAGGTAAATCTTTCACTATTGACAACTTGCTTGACCTTGTGCATATTGATTTGTGTGGTCCTATGAAAACTAGAAGTGTGCAGGGTGATAGGTACTTCATGATTCTCACTGATGACTGCTCAAGAATGATGTGGGTCACATTCTTGAAAGACAAGTCTAATGAATTTGTAAAGTTCAAAGATTTTAGAGCATTAGTGGAGAAGGAAAGCGGTAAAAGGATCAAGTTCCTGAGAACTGATCAAGGAGGGGCATTCAGTTCCAATGAATTCAACAAGTACTGTGAAGAACATGGCATCAAGAGGCAATTGTCTGCCCCTCAGACTCCACAGTAGAATGGCCTAGTAGAGAGGAATAACCAGACTATGGTTCAAGCAGCTAGAACCATGTTGATTCAAGGAAAGTTAGTTCACACCTTTTGGAGAGAAGCGGTGAGCACTATAGTCTACACAATGAACCAGGTACTCATCAAGAAAGGTAAGGATAAAACTCCTTATGAATATTGGACCAGTAAGACACTTGTGGTTAGCTACTTTAGAGTGTTTGGTAGCAAATGTTACATCAAGAGGAGTGAACACCAAAGCAAAATTGATGTGAAATGTGATGAGGGAATATTCTTAGGATATTCCACCAAGAGAAAAGCTCTCAAGTGTTTCAACAATAGGACTCAGAGAATTATGGAAAGCACCAATGTAACAGTTGATGAAACCTCTAAGAAAACTGAGGAAACTGGCAGTGAGCAAGCAGTAAATGAACCAATTGCAACCTTCTGGGAATTGGTTGATAGCCAACCGAGTACCAGTAGCAATGTTCCTACACTGGAAAATGTAGATGCTAATACTGATGGAGATGAGGATGAAGAAGAAAAGCAAGAGGAATCTATCAAAACCATTCCTCGGTATGTCAAGCTGAATCATGATCCTAAGCAGATCATAGGAGATAAGGATGCTGGAATCCTTACAAGAAGAAAGGTCAAAGAAATCTCATGTATGATCTCAGAATTTGAGCCTAAATCATTAAAAGAGGCACATAAGGATGAAGACTAGATCAAGGCAATGGAAGAGGAACTTGACCAAATAGAGAAAAATGGTGCATGGTCTTTGGTACCTAGACCAGAGCACAAAAATGTCATTGGTACTAAATGGGTTTTTAGAAATAAGATGAATGAGGATGGCATAGTGATTAGGAACAAAGCCAGATTAGTGTACAAAGGATATGCTCAAGAAGAAGGAGAAGACTATGGTGAAACCTTTTCTCCCATAGCCAGATTGGAAGGAGTCCATATACTTCTTGCATATGCAGCTTTTAAAGGTTTCAAAGTATATCAAATGGATGTAAAATCTACATTCCTAAATGGTGTACTTGAAGAGGAGGTGTATATTCAGCAGCCAGATGGGTTTGCCCTATCTGAAGATAGTAACATGGTATGTAGGCTACATAAAGTCTTATATGGACTAAAGCAGACACCTAGAGCATGGTATGAACATCTGCATTCCCATCTTGTGAAGACTGGATTTGAGAGAACAAGTGAAGATAGTAATATCTACTTGAAGTCTGAAGGAGATTAGATCCTGATCTGTGAGGTATTTGTTGATGAAATTATCTTTGGTGGAGATGACAAGACGAGTCATGAGTTTGCAGATGAGATGAACAAAGAATTTGAAATGTCACTCATAGGGGAGATTAAATTCTTCATTGGACTGCAGATCCAGCAAATGAAGGATGGAATCTTTATCACATAGTCCAAGTATGTCAAAGAGGTGTTGAAGACCTTTGGCATGGAAGATAGAAAATCGGATGGTACTCCGATGGTGACCAGTTGTAAACTATCTAAAGAAGATGACTCATAATTGGTTGATGAGAAGGAATACCGATCAATGATTGGTAAGTTTCATTATGTAGTACATAGCAAACCAGATATTGCACATGCAGTTGGCATTACTGCAAGATTCCAGAAAACCCCAAGAGAATCTCACTTGGTTGCAGTCAAGCGGATTCTTAGGTATCTGAAGGGAACTATTGACTATGGATTATGGTATCCTTATAGCAAGGATTTCAACTTGAAAGTATACACAGATGTTGATTGGGTAGGCAATATAGATGACCGGAAAAGCACAACAAGTGGTGCATTCTTTCTCGGTGGTAGACTGGTCTCATGGATGAGTAAGAAGCAGAGTTGTATCTTTCAGTCTACAGCGGAAGCAGAGTATGTTGCAGCTTTCATGAACTGAACTTAGACAATTTGGATGAAGCATGTATTAAATGGCTTCAAAGTTCCTATATCTAAACTGATAAGTATATTTTGTGACAACACAAGTGCAATTAACATCTCCAAGAATCCGGTTTTACATTCTAGAACCAAGCACTTTGAGCTTAAGTATCATTTCTTGAGGGAAAAGGTTCAGAACAAAGAGATTGCACTAGAACATGTTTCTAGTTAGGAGCAGTTAGCAAACATATTCACCAAGCCTCTCCCAAAGGATAAATTTATGTACTTAAGAGGTGAATTAGGGGTGTTGCCCCTTCAAGAGCTAAACTAAAGGTATATGCTCCACACCAGTCAGGTATTGCATAGTCAAATTTTTCTTCAAGATTGATGTGTTGAAGGATGCTACTCCTCAGGGGGTCTAGCATAATGGAACAGGGAAGCTTCTACCCCCACTTTGGCATTGTTGTCAAAGGGAGAGAAGATGTGAAGCAGAGAAGATATATTTTTTTATTACCATCAATGCTAAAGGGGGAGATTGTTGGCATTATGTGAACCTGTATGAGGACATAATGACATTGTATGTTGTCATTGATGTCAATGTGCTGAAGAAGTGAGAACCGACATATGAGAGAACTGGTAGAACACTGTAAACCTGCATTTGTGCCAAAGTGAAGCATGAAATTGTATGTTGTCATTGATCTCAATATGTTGAAGAAGTGAGAACCGGCATATGAAAGAACCGGTAGAACACTATGAACTGGCATTTGTGCCAAAGTGAAGCGATGTGTTTGTTCATGATGAACTGGCATATAGTTATGTCAACCAGCTCATGAAAGTATTGTATGACTATCGGTTGGTAGTCTCAACTTCAGGGTTTCCGGTTTAAGTACTTCAAACTTGTGTGGCTCAACCGGTGACTTTGTGTGATGAGTTAGCATGGTAACAAAGAACAGATTGTGTTGCCATGTAAGCCTTGTGTGCGTGAAGGATCTTGCATGAAGGAGATTGTTCCTATCTACCTCAGGAATGTGAGAAGTCTGTAAAATGGTGATAACGTGTGATGGGTTATCAGCCGCCATAAAATCGATGGAAATGGTCAATGGAGAATGTCTTGAGATTGGATCAAGAACTACTGCACTTAATGCAGTGTGCTCAACAGTCAGGATTGAACTGTTTGAATTCCTTAACCTAACAGGTTTAGGGTTTAGGGTTTATGCTACCAACCTATCTGTTTTCCTATAAGGTCGATGTTGTGTCTCTTTCTGAGGTTGTTGGAAAAAGTTGTGTGTGTGTATCCAAGAGAAAGGATACGTGATTCTTGCCAGACCCAAATGAGAGAAGTGATACCTACAGAGTGTAAGTGTAGAAGGTGAAGAGGAGCTCGAGCGGATCTGCATTGGCATTGAGTGTTGTTACCAGATTATTGTAATACCTTTTGATCTCTAACCACCTCAACAGTTGGAAAATCCCTTAATAGGGTAGCCTTAACTAGCTTGCTATAAATCCTTTAATAGGGTAATTCAAAGCTATTGAGTTCGATATCCTTTAGCTATTGAGCTCTTGAAATCCTCTAACAAGGTAACCTTTAACAGGGTTTAACCCTTAACCAGGTATTCTAGTCATCCCTTAACCAGGTGATCCCTAATAGGATCGGTTCCTAGCAGAACCTTTTGTAATGTCTCTAACTAGACAAGGCTCGTAACAGAGTAGACTTCTAAAGAGTTCAAAAATAGCTTGTGGGTATTCATCCCCACCATGGTTTTTCCCAGTTGGGTTTCCATGTGAAAAATATGTGTGTCATGTGTGATTCTTTTATCTTGTGATGCTTTCCTATTGTCTGTCAAGCATATAATGGTTCTATGTTTTATGCCTATCAATAAAACATGTTGAACTTGCTATTATTATGATCTGATGATAGATTACCTATTTATGAATAAGGATGAAATGGTAGTGTAGTCTTGAGTTGAGTGAAAAGCTAAGTGAGTAACCAGTTATTTCTTGTCTCAGTCATTCTTAGCTTTACCAGTTGCACTCTGTTTCAAACCAGTGTCACTATTTGCTAGTCATTTGAAGTGTCTGTTGTCAAACCAATTTAGGACTATATTTTTGTCTATACTGATTCAACCCCCCCCCCTCTCAGTACTGGGTTAGTACTATCTGTTCATCACTGAGTTATCAATAACTCCTTCCAATCTATCTTCTTCTTACCAAAGGAAGATGCTTTAAATGTAGTTGTTGTCTTAGTAGTACTGTAATCTGCAAGTTCCTCAACCTCAAAAGAAGTCAATTCCCCAAGTAATGTATCTTTGGTAACATGGGTACTTAACATTGTTTGGAATTCATTAATTGCAGTAGCTTTCATCTTGTAAGATGGAGGAAAAACTCTTAGAATATTTGACACAACCTCATCCTCATTAACTGATCCACCGCAATATTTTATTCCCATGACAATATCATTCACTCTATCCATGAAAGAACTTATCTTCTCATCTTCTTCCATCTTCAAAGTTTCATATCTCACCCAATAACCTTCAAGTTTTACAATCTTTACTGCTTGGTCGCCTAAATTTAAAGAGTTTCAAGCTTTAGTTAGATCTGCTTTGTATTCTCCAACTTTGTGACATTCAATAGCTTCTCATCAGATAGGGAACTTAATAATGCTTCTTTTTCTCTGACATCATTTTCAGCTCTCTTCTATTAATCAACAGATGTCGATGTTCCAGAATTAGGATCATGAGGTTTATACCATTTCTCCACTATCTCCCAAACTTCATCTCCAAGACATCTCAAATGATGTTTCATTCACTCCTTCCATATTTTGTAATTTGTACCATCAAATCTGGGACTCTCCTTCTGGTAGGGATTAAATGTAGAACTTGATGTTGATGCCATCGGATCTCCTCAAGTGGTTAAGCTTCTGCAAAGAGGACCTTGCTCTGATACCAATTGTTAGACAATTCTGATACTAGGAGAAAACTAAGAGGAGGGGGGTGAATCAATTTTCACACAAGTATAATAGTTAATGCAGATTATAAAATTTATACCAGAGCACAAAGAAACCAAAACAATTAAAGATAAAGCATGAAGCATAGTACACCCAGTAAAGGGAAAAACCACGGTGGGAAACCCTACCCACAATCAAATAATACTTCTATAGTAGTATGTGAAATAATTGCAATGGGGATTGCACTTGCAATCAGGCCAACTGCCTAGAGCGCACTACTCATCACAAAAGGGAAGTCTCACTGACTTACAAACATATCTAACTACAATTTGAAAAGAATGAATTGTGGAAGTAGCATCTCCTAATGCTTCATATAGTTTTTGGTTAAGCACAGATGTTTGCCCTGCAACACCAAATCCTTCACAACGTTGTGTCGAATGATATATCACCATTCGCACATAACCTTTCTTTGATAATGCATAAATAACCATTGATACTAAGATTACATGAATAAGTCACCTATAAATATAATTCATCAAACTTAATGATAAGGTTGGCTAAACCCTAAACCTATAAACCCATAATTACAAAAATTACATGACGCAATATCATGCGACCAATATTATGATTTACATTACATATCATGGACCTAATTCAAATTCCCAAACAATTACATATGTCGAAAATCATGCTAAGACCAATCTCCAACACTTTTCACCAACTGGTAGAAACCCTTAGTGCAATATCACAACATATATAACCAAATCCAAATAGGACCACCATATCAGCATGCCAACCAATGTGAAGCCACCAAACAATTGGGATAGGATCAAGAAGCACCTTCAACATGTTAGACATCATTTCCATATGCCAGACCAAAATCACTTAACCAAATCATCAAGTATTGCCAACCGGTAAAACTAATGGTACCAAGAAATATCAACCGGGAACATAAGCGGTAGCTTCCGGAACACCAAATCATGAACCAACTAAATATGGCAAGCGTATGACCAACTTGAATAACCACAAATCCAAGGATCTGGTCATACTAGATCAGAATCATAGCCAAAACCAAGACAAACACCCAGTCTAGCTGGGATAGGTCCAACAAAGATAGCAGAACCATATCCAACCGAGATATAGTGTTGACCTTAATGACAAAAATTAATCAAATCCATAATTTTACCAACAAAATGATGATTACATGATGGTGTAAATTTAGATGATAATGGTGGCTATATTAGGACTAGGATAACGTTCATTAAGATGCAAGTTTGGGACTTTGATGGACAACACAAATCATGAGATGGACCCATGAGATGAACTTCTTATTCTATTTTATACAGTACATTCTTATTGGATTTAACCATCCAACTGTAGTCAGTGTGACTCCCATTTTGTGATTGAGTAGTGAGCTCTAGGTTGTTGGCCTTTCTACTTGTGCAGACCCCATTTATGTACACTTACTATCTACAGTAGTATCATCTGATTATGGGTAAGGTTTCCCACCATTGTTTTTCCCCTTACAAGGTTTCCACATACAAATATTGGTGTTATGTGTTGTGGATGACTCTATGTTTATGTTTCATGCATTAATCTCTACTGGTATAGCAATTTACTGTTAACATTGTCTACCGACACACTTAACTGGTTTACTGGTATTAAGCATTAAGTTGGTTAATTGGTTTTTGGTTTGAATTTATTTGACAACTGATTCACCCCCCCCTCTCAGTTGTCTCCGAGACCTAACAGTGAGTCCCATTGGGCATGCCAGAAATTTTAGAGTTCAACTATCAGTGCGAAATAAAGATAACAACCTAACACACACAATTTATTCAAACACTCAAGATTAGGATGATAAAAAGGAATAAAGTAAACATAATTGACAAAATAAAATAGAAATGCAAATTCCATTTTGCTCCTTTGATTTTATTGTCCTTCAATTTTATGTGTGTTTGATCTTGTGCTTCCAACAGTGCTAGATGTGCTCCATGATGATGAGTATGCAAACTAGACTAAAAAGGATGCAAATGGATGTGATATGAGGTTGAAAATGAAAGTGATGTGAGGAGTTAATTCAAAATTATGATGGTATGAAATTGAAAGCGGATGGATTGTGAAGGAAAATGAGGGGATTAAATAGGCCAAGTTAGGAGAAGAGGAGGCATTAAAATTTAACACTTGTCCTTAAGAGGGGCAAGTGTCATGGATGGAAATTACAAGTGTCCTTGAGAAAGGCCAGTCTCATGGAAAAGGATGACAAGTGTCATTCAGGGCACATGCCTATTTGGGAGAGAGACACCCAAATAAGAAGTTCCCATTCCAAATATGAAGGGGTAAAAGCACAAAACTGTGTCATGTTTTAGGCCAACTTATCAGCACAAGTGAGTAATTCTAACTAAAAATTATTTTTTGTCAAACATATGGTCTAAAGAGATTTTATATATGGACCACAACTTTTCCAATTGGAATTATCTACTAACTGTGTATATTTTATACCACTTTGGATCTAATTACCAATTATTATTTTTTGAAAACCTTGATGTTTCAACAACTCCTACTCTTATAAATAATTTTATTTTCAAATCTATAAATACCCTTTTGTAGATCTATAAGTAAATTTTCTAAAATATATATCTTTTGATATTTTAATTGTTTTTTTATATTTTATATTTTATTTTTATTGAAAGTAGGTCATCAGCACTAAAATGTAAGGTTGATTATGATAAACTTATAAAGCATTGAGAGGGGGGGTGAATCAATGATAGCAAAAATAATAACACTTTAATCACAGACCGGTAAAAACACTTAACCAATTTACCAATAACTTTGCATATAATCCAAAGTGTTATAAAAGCATTCACTATAAGCAAAACATTCACCATAACACAAATATTTATACGTGGAAAACCCAACTAGGAAAAACCTTGGTGAGATGGAACTCACAAGTTAACTATCTGTAGAATAGGTAACTAATCGGTTAAGGCCTACAAATTCTCTATTAGGAGTAGATCCTGTTAAAGATCCCAAGACCTGTTAGGAGCTATACCCGATTAAAGGTAACCTCAGTTGAGGATTTAGATCCTGCCGACACCCTTTACCGTCGTTCCTTTGACCATACCCTCCTTAGGTGTTTGGATTCTGATGAAGCACAAATGGCTTTACACGAGGTTCATGATGGTATATGTGGGGACCATTTCAATGGTCTGAGCTTAGCCAAAAAGTTGATTCGTGCTGGGTATTATTGGCCCACTTTGGAAAAAGATGTTCATGATTTTGTTAAGAAGTGCTACAAATGCGAGATCCATGGAAATTATATTCATGCACTAGCCCAAGAGCTTCATTCTGTCATATCTCTGTGGCCCTTTTCTCAATGGGGATTGGATCTTATTGGCAAGATTCACCCGACATCTGCAAATGGACACAAGTTTATCATTACAGCCATAGAGTATTTTACAAAATGGATCGAGGCTATCCCCATTACCTATATCACTGGTGTGCAAATTTCAAAATTCCTATTGAATTATATCATATGCAGATATGGGGTTCCCCTTGCCATAGTCACAGATAATGGTCATCCCTTCAAGAATAAAGATGTCAAGGAACTCTATGAAAAGTTTCATATCCAACACCGTTTCCCCAGTCCGTACTATCCACAGGGTAATGGTCAAGCCAAAGCATCAAATAAAACCATTATCAAGATCCTGAAAAAGGTTGTCAATGATGCTGGTCGAGATTAGCATGTACGGTTGAATCCAGCACTATGGGCTTATCACACTTCTATCCGCACACCTACTGGCGCAACACCTTATTCCTTGGTGTATGGTGCAGAAGCCATTTTACCCTTGGAAGTGGAGATTCCGTCTTTGTGTGTTTCCTTGCAACAGCTGATTGATGATGAGACACACAGAGTCTCTCGATTGCATCAGCTTGAGATGTTAGATGAGAAATGTCAAACAACCCTGACACATTTGCAAGCATATCAAAACCATCTCCGTCGCTCTTATAATAAGAAGGTCAAAGGGCGACACTTCGAAGTGGGAGATCTGGTTTTAAAGGCAAACCCTAAGAATGCACAGGCTATTGACATCATCAAAGGCATGTTTGAACCTAATTGGGTTGGGCCTTTCATAGTTACTGCAGCCTATGGCTCGGGGGCATATCAACTTGCCACCCCAGAAGGTGAACCTTTGTCCGATCCTGTCAATAGCATGCACCTTCGCAAGTACCGAGCATAATTTTCTATCAGTACTTCTTCAAAGTATGATCCTGAAAAAATACAAAAAAATCAAAAAAGAAAAAAATACAAAAAAATCAAAAAAGCAAAAAATACAAAAAAATAAAAAAAAGCAAAAAAAATACACAAAAAAAGAATAAAAGTGAAAAAACAAAGAAAAAAAGAACAGAAAAGTCAAGAAAAAATGATTCGCCCTCTAGTGAAAACCTGGCAAACAGGCGCTTTGGGCAAGTACCATGGTGAAAACCTGGCAAACAGGTGCCATGTGTAAGAACAATCATTGCTCTGTCATCTATCATGACCTCTAGCTATGCTTGCTCTCTAAAGATTTATCGTGTCTATCCTGGTCCTGACCCAATGTCCTGTTTCAGGCCCATGATTGGTCAACATCATTGTCTTGCATACTCTATTTCTTGTGCATATGTTTCGGTCCTGGTCGCTCTATATGTCTTTCTGATGTGCATTGGGTGCGTTCCACTTGCCATGATCAATCACTGGAACTTTCGAATTGAAAAATGTCTTGAAATAATTCAAAAAAAAATTGAAAAATGTCGTGAAATAATTCAAAAATAAAAATTGAAAAATGTCCTGAAATAATTCAAAAAAATTGAAAAATGTCCTGAAATAATTCAAAAAAATTGAAAAATGTCCTGAAATAATTCAAAAAAATTGAAAAATGTCTTGAAATAATCCAAAAAAAAAAAAAAAAAAATTGAAAAATGTCTTGAATAAATCCAAAAAAATCAAATAAAATCCCTAAAAATCATAAAAATCAAATAATGTCCTGAAAAAATCCCTAAAAATCATATAAAGTCCTAAAAAAATGAACACAAAAAAAATTGTAAAAAACTCGAAAAGCAAAACAAAAAATATCCCCTTTGTGCATAAGACAGATCGCTGAGCATACCTCGACCGACACGCAATCACATGTTGTGCTTTAATGAAATCACGCATTAATAGATGAACTTTTTCAATCAAACCAGACATTCAAACTGATCAGAATTGTCATATCAATGACTCAACATTAATGTCCTTCATCCTTGGCATCTTATCATGAGTCTTATACAGGGTGTGGTATACTCGAAACCAAACTGTGTCCTGTCTTAGATGGGGTACCACATGTCCTGAAACCAGACAGCATGATCGTCCTATCCACATTTTCAACTTTTGACAATGAAGATCAAGATGTTTGTTTGACTTGTTGGAATTTGTGCATCTTATCTTTTTATTGATTTATCTTTGGCTTTGATCATGTTCCTATGTTGCTCGATGATGTCACTGAGTGATTTAGAGTGACCGGGATGGTTCATGGTCCCTTTCTTTTTTGTTGTGATTGCTGTTTGTTTGTGCCTGTGTGCTAAGTCCTGCACCTGTGTTGCATTGAACTGCACCTTTGTACCCTACACAAGCGCAGAATACACTACACAAGCGCAGGATGCGCTCACACAAGCGCAGGAGTCAGTTTCTGCATTCCCTGTGGGCCCCACAATGTCTCGCAAGCAAGTCAAATTCATAAAATTGACAATATGGGTTTTTGAGATACATACCGCTGCTCCCGTGTCATCTGGTTTTCTATACATGCGTACACATTCTCCGAGGTGATCTGCCATTGGAATGTTCACCATCTCTCTGCAAGTGTCATTTTTCAAAGCAACAAATTCTCCTCTTTAGCTAGTGCAAATGAGCAATTTTCCTTCTCCTTGTCTCATTTATAGATCTTTGTCAGTGCATAGATGGACATGCACTCTCTCCATCTCATGCTGGTCATGGTCTTTTGCACCATCATTTGCTTGTCCTTCATGTATCCAATCTCCGATTGTCAGTCCATTTGATCCTATCCTCTTATGTCATTCTTATCAATCAATTGGCCTCTTTTCTGCATGTTTCTGGCCAATTCCTCGAGGGGGCATGCGTATGTCATTGTCATTGTCTGGGGCATTTTCATTATCGTTCTTTGAAACAACACTTAAAATCACATTGTCTCAAAGAGGGGCAAAATGTAGACGTCTAAAAATGGTCAACACTTGTGGAGTCATACTTTAACATTGACACATTGCCTTATTTTAGGGTTTTTGCATCGCATTAACATTTCCCCTATGTCATGCACATGGTTTTTATCATTTGCGAGCATCGAGTCCTTCTTCTGCATTCTTCATTTGTCTTGCTTTCGAATTTGGTCTTGTTGACAGCAACCTCTAGTCATGATTTTGGTCAATCTTATCTTGTCGCATCAATGTGCATATTCATTTGTCATCAATTTTGGACATCATCAATCCTAATTAGGGTTTTGTCCTCTTTTCAATCTTATCATCTTGCGATCGATTTGTCATCGATCGTGGTCATTTTCAATCTTATCATCTTGCGATCGATTTGTCATCGATCGTGGTCATTTTCAATCTTTTCATCTTGTGATCGATTTGTCATCGATCGTGGTCATTTTCAATCTTGTCATTTTGCGATCAATTTTTCATCAATCGTAGTCATTTTCAATCTTATCGTTTTGCAATCTATTTTGTCATGGATCGTTGTCGTCTTTGTCATTTTGCGATTGATTTGTCATCGATTGTCGTCCTTCTCAATCATGTCAATTTGGATCAATTAGTCATTGTTCCTCGTCAATTGGCGCATTTCTCAATCAAATCATTTATCAGCATTGGTCTTTTATCAAGTCAGAATCATGATCAAATCGAATCGATATCAATTATCCTTCATCAAGACCTAATTGTCATCCTTGCATTGCTAATTCATCTTCTAGGGTTTCATGATTTAATCATTTAACCCTGTTTGTCATTTCTCCCTCTAGTTTAAATAGTTGATTTATCCTAAGTCTTCTTGTCACAATTAAATGTTTATTTAATTGGCTAACTAATTCCTTCCTCTTTGTGAATTAATTAATAAATGAAAAATTGTTAATTAATTCACATAATTTCACCTAATTTACTAATTTCTCCTAATTCCTAATTTCCTAATTTTCATCAATTTCAATTTTCTAATTTCTAATTCTCAATTCTCTCCTATTTTTCTCCTAATTTCATGGGAATGACATTTCAAGTTGTCATAATTTGTCATAATTGACAATCAATCAATTTTGCATAGAAATTTTTCATAATTTTGTCAAAATTATCAATCAATCAATCTTGCATAGAAAGTGCAAATTTGTCATAATTTGTCATATTTGTCATTCTTGATTTGTAATTTCCATTCGAATCAAATTCATGCTAATCTTGTCATTTCTCCAATTTGTCTATAAATTGGATGAATTTCTTTAATCACGCTTCGAGTATTCTTGCGCTACCACCTTGTCTACTTGCTTTCACATCATGCTTATGCACTAGTAGGTGAGATCCACAAACAAAGCTATTTGAAGGAGAAAGAAGGACAATGGAGCCACATGAAGGAGACATTCAAGTTTGCAATGGTTTGCGTTTGAATTGATGTCTTGTTTTCATGTCTTTATTGAGTGTTTTTAGGATTGTTATCACTGCATTTTAGCTTTCGTGATTGAGCTAGACTAATATTGATTTGCATTGATGATTTCCAAATTCCTATCATACACCTGGATCAGAATACTTTGGAATAGCAATTTTTCCTAACATAATATCAACCAATTGACCCATAACATGAACTATTTGTGGATCCTTTTTCTTTCTACCAGGTTTCTTTAGGCATGCTTCTCTCAATGCCTTACCATATATAGGGACATCCTTTATTGCTTGCAACAATGGAATTTTAACACAAATGTGCTTCAGTTGATCAAGAATATCAAAGCTTTGTTGTTGTTCAGTGGAAACTTCTTTGTCTTTCAGTCTATGGGGAAATGGTGGTAGTATTTGATTCTGAGGTATTATATCTTTAGGATCAGAGATTGGCTGCTCTTCTTGTACCTCAGTAATAACCAGATTAGAGGGATTAGGTAGAGTTGTCCCAGATCGGAGGTGAATATCATATAGTGATAAAGAATAGGCTGGGAATTGATTAGCATCAACTGAATAAGCTTGTTGTTGTTGTTGAGATTTGATATTTGGATTAGGCAATGGTTGAGTGGGCAGCTGCATTGGCTTAGGAGGTGTAGTTGTAGCTGCAGGAGGAGGCATTAAAGAAGGAGGTTATGGCTACTGAGTAGGGGGCTGATATCCAGAAGATTGGGATGGCCATGATGGGTTTCCCCTCTATTGAGAGGTAGGTTGCCAATTCCCTTGAAATTGGTTCCCTGGACACTGAGGTGGATACCAGTTTCCCTGTGACAGCTGCCACTAGGGGATTTGATTAGCAAGTTTATATCCCCAGCCTTGTGATCTATACCAATGTGGATAGTTACCAAAATTTTGAGATTATTGCGGTTGCCATTGGTTATTTGGTGCATAAGAATCACCACTATAACCAGAAAAGGAAAGTGGATCAGGTGGCATACCTTGTCTTTGAAAATTTAGTCTTCTTTGAGCAACATAGAAGACTTGTTCATCCTCGCCTTGAATTGGTTTGAAATCAGATACTTCAACATTTGCAACCATCTTACATCTGCAATCTTTCTTTCAATGCTTACAATGAGGACAAAATTTTGCAAGAAATGCATCAGCTTCCTCGTGCTTCTTCTTAGCTGCCAATGTATCCAACTGAGTAGCCATATTGTTTATAATGTCCTCCTTGAAATCTTTTGACAGATGGCTAAGTTCCAATCTAGAAACTCCAGTTCTAGATGCTGATGATGGTGCCCCTGTCTTAAATCTCCTATTCTTCTTAGAAGTAGATCTGGAATACTTCTTGCAAATTTGTCCTACTTCAGCCCAAGTAGATTGTGTAATGTCACCTCCTCCCATAAGATCTATGGAATCGGTGCATTCATCACTGATACCCCTCAAGAATATCAATTTGAGGGAATCTTCATTCAGAGTACTATGCTAGGACTTCTTGACACTGAACAAAAACCTTTCCAGATAATCCTCAAGGCTCTCATCTTCAGTTTGTGTCATTCTAAAGATATCATCCCCATGATGATTAGTGCCTCTACAATAATCTTTGTATTTTGCAAGAAACAACCGTTTCATCTCATCCCATGTGTTGATTGTGCTACTACCCAAGCTCATAAACCATCTCAAGGATGACTCCTTCAAAGTGGCTGGAAAAAATTTGAGTCTATGGGCATCTATAGTATAGTCAAAACTCCTACAGAGAACATCAAACTCAAACATAAATGTATCTGGATTCTCTATCACCAACCCATAGAATTTAGGAAGTGAAGATGCTGGAATGTTCTTGAGGTTAGCATTATCATGCTAGTCAGAGATGGGAAACTCAAACATTGGACCAGGTGGTGGTGGTGGATTATTCCCAACAGGAGGTGGGTTCTCTTGCATTGGACCTGTGGGGGTTGTTACTATAGGAAATTCTTCTTCTTGTGGACCAAAAAGGAATTGAAGACTACCTTCTATAAATTCAGACTCAGAGTGATTCAAATTCTATGGGACTTGATATAGTTCAGCAAAAGGGTTTATATCTGGGAAAGTATCTTTTGTATGAGTAGGATGAGTGGGAAAAAATCTACCTCTGGCATCTCTTCTTCTATTATGCATGCATATTCATGAAATTTCAAACAATTAACTAGAAACTAAAATAATCATAAAAGGTTTTTAGCTTGACACCATCTTCGGCAATGGCACCAAAAATGTCTACCCCAACTATAATGATAATAAAATACCTCTAATTGAAATCTCAATCCAAAGTTTAGACATTCATATAGTAGAGTTTACTATTTTCATGGCTGGTGTTCATTTAGTTGTCAATCCAAGAATGTAAAACTTGAAATGGGTCTGCAATATATATGCACTAAGCTCCTTAAATGATTATTCTGCATTACTATAGTAACTAACTAACATTATACAGAAAGGAAAGGTAGGAATGAAAATCATAAAAGACTACATGAAAGCTTCACAAAACACTACTGGAATGATCTAATGTAAATATCAGAAATCACACCGTTCTGTCTTGGCTGCAGGAACAGTTAGCAGATCTATTTCCAATGGCTGTAGAAACAATCTAGTCGTGAACTTCTACTGCAACTAAGTAAAAACTAACTTCAATGATCATAAACATAGGATCACTCACCAAGTGGGCCCCCTTGGATGAGTGATATCAAACTTCCAGTAAAATACTTTTAACAGATCAGAACAACATATTCTTTATTCATTTCTTCCTGAAAATAATTACATATTCTAAAAGAGAAAATTCAAAAAGCTTGTAAAAACTCTGCTCAATTCCTTTCCATCTTGTCTAACTCTCAGAAAGAAGGAAGAGCTTATTATAAAGAAAAGATAAACTACAATCAACAATTCAAGTTACACCCAGAAGAAGAGGTGGATTATTGTTAGATGAGGGAGATAACTGAGGGCTTGGCTGCAAGAACCGTGGATCCTAAAACCGAACCATAGTCTTTGCATGCCAAAGTGATATTTTTTGAATTTAATATGCACTAGAGTTAAACTCCCATGGTGAAGTACAACTGCTCCGATTATGCCATACATTGCGCTTTCTTGAATCCCCTTCAGTTTGACCTCCAGTTATCTGAACGTGATTCTCCAATCCCTAGGCGCGAAAGGAAATCATCCACTGCAACATCAATTATTATCTGCACTAAAACAAAAACAACATACAAGGACATGCATATGTATCTTACTCAATTAATACATTCATTAACTCACATATGACATTATCCTAAATAATCTGCATATCACAGGGACAAATCATTTAGCTGCAGGAATTAACTGACAAAGTTCAAACATGATTTCATAAGTTCAGTTTTAAAACATGGATTACATATAGTCAATTCACAATACTTTACTATCACAATGCAACCCAAAAGATGCCAAAAAACCTAAGAGTCATGATAAAAAACATGTCAAAGCATCCACTTTTCATGTAGGTCAGATGGTGGATAGAGGATTTCATTTGCAATTTAAATATAGAAAATGCTAGATTATCAATAGATCTGGATTGGAGATTACATCTGGAACTTAGACCAAAAGAAATATCTTTCATTTGAACTCTAGTGAGAAGGCTTGCTTGATTTCTTAGATAGATGAAAGCTGGTAATGGCATAAGAGGATGTGTCATGTAAATTTTGATTGCATAATGAAGATGAATTCAACACAAGTTGTCAGAGATTTGCCCAAGATTGTTAAAACTCATAATCCAGTATGTAGAGATCTTATTCATATTGATCTATGTGGATTGACAAGGACAAAAAGTTTTCAAGGTGATAGATACTTTATGTTGCTTATTGATGACTATTCTAGAATGATGTGGGTTGCATTTTTTTAGAGAAAAATCAGAAGCTCTTGAGAAATTAAAAATTTTCAAAGCTATGGTTGAGACTGAAACATGATTGAAGATAAAATGTTAAAGATCGGATCAAGGAGGTGAGTTTACATCCGATGAATTCAACAACTTTTGTGAGAAGTATGGAATCAAAAGACAATTTTCTGCACCTATAACCCCAAAGCAAATAAAAAAGTGGAAAGGAAGAACATAACTATCTTATATGTTGCAAGAACAATGATGATGGAAGCAAAATTGCCCAATATCTATTGGAGAGAAGTTGTTAATACTGCAGTATATACTTTCAATGGAGTACACATAAAAGGTGATACCGGTAGGACTCCTTATGAATTATGGTTTGGTCATACTCCTATTGTCATATATTTTATAATTTTTGGAAGTAGATGCTACATTAGAAGAGATGATGCATTAGGAAAATTTGATCCTAGAAGCGATGAAGGTATATTTTTTGGTTATTCTACTAAGAGTAAAGTATACAAATGTTATAACAAAAGATTGAATAGGATTATGGAAAGCATAAATGTCAAGGTGGATGAGCAAGGTAAAAATTAGATAAGATCATATGATTATGGACCGGAAGATGATTTTGTCAAATCAAAATTGGTAGTGCAAGAATCAATTTAGAGAATGGATCCTATTGCTCTGGTAACATAAAAAAATTCCACAGTGACTAATGAAGGGCAAAAAGAATCAGATTGTCAAGAAAATCTAAAAACTTCCAGGTATGTGAAGCTAAATCATTCTTAAGATCAGATCATTGGAGATAAAAAGGAAAGGTGTGATGCCAAGAAGAAGGCTAGCTGTTGAAGAGATATGTTTAATTTATCAAATTGAACTTGAATTTTTTATTGAAGCAAGTAAAGATGAGAATTGGATGAAAGAAATGGAAGAGGAACTAGATTAGATAGAAAAGAATAAGTCTTGGGAATTGGTCCCTAGGCCTACAGATAAGAATGTTATTGGAACTAAATGGGTTTTCTAGAATAAATTAAATGAGGAAGGTCAAGTTGTGATAAATAAATCTATATTGGTTTGCAAAGGTTACTCACATGAAGGAGTTTATTATGATGAGACTTACGCTCCGGTTGCAAGAATTGAAGCGGTAAGACTATTTCTTGCCTATGTTTCACACAAGAACTACAAGGTATATCAGATGGATGTTAAATGTGCCTTTCTGAATGGAGATCTTGAAGAGGAAGTCTATATTGAGCAGTCTGATGGATTTTCTTAATTAGAAGACAAAGACATGGTTTGCAGATTGAAGAAAGCTTTATATGGATTGAAACAAGCTCCTAGAGCATGGTATGCTAGAGTAGATAAATATCTTTCAAATCTTGGTTTTAGAAAAGGTAATGTTGATAATAACTGTATGCGGGAAAAGTGGGCTAATAAAACTAAATATGTGAAAATATATAAAAATGACTTGTCCACACACACACAGAGGACTTCTTGATGCAAGCTATAGAGTAACGTAGTATTACTCAACTTCCCAAGGTGGGTCCCATGGTTCTCTATCTCACAATGTCCCTCAAACCAATGTTTTGCTCTCAGATCACTAAGCAAAATGGTTCAGGGATGGCAAATGCAAGAACGAGGGATGCTCTAATAGATTTCTAAAATGAAATATGTTATAAGCTATGTATGATTTTAAAATGCAATAAACTAAATGATAAGATGACAAGATTAGTATGAATACTATCCTACCATACTATATTTAGTCTATGATTGAGCTAAAATGATAAAGAAATTATTCTAAACATGCATATTTAGTCTAATTCCTGATTTAAGAGAGGCTAAATGATGAGCATATATGAAATGAGAAAGCTTGAATGTATTTGAGCATAAGTGTGATGCTACAAATTTGAAGGATGATTGTTTTTGGAGGAATGAGAGCTCTATTTATAGCAAGAATAGGGCAATGGATGGTCAATATTGAATGGTTTAATCAAGGGTTGAGTTTGAAAGTTGGGGATCCATGTGCACAATTGGCACCAATGAAATGGTGACAAGTGTCAATATAGGATTGGGTTGAGAGAAGGGGTTGGAGGCATTAAAGGCCTGAGAAGACCTCATGGTTATCTAGAGGCTAAGGGTCAAGTCTAAGTTAGGCTTACCCACTAGATTAAGATTTAATCCAAGGATAAACCTTTGTGAAAATGATTAAGAGATAATCATGGTCAAAGCATTAATGGCCTGATGAGACCCTTGGGTTGGATGAAGGTTGAGTCAAAACAAATGTTTTAACCATGTAGGAGGGTTTTAGTTAACCATTAATGGTTATTGGAGACTTTGGGGATTAAGTGGTTGAAGGTTGAAAGCCTTCAATGGCTATCAAAGACTTTGAGCCATTTAGTGGTTGAAGGTTGAAAGCCTTTAATGGTTATCAAAGACTTTGAGGTTTTGAGAAGTGACTTCCCTTTGCTTAGGGATGTGACAAATTTTAGAGGAGGGGTTAGGTTAATTAGAAGCGATTAGAAGATTCTAGAAGGGATTAGAAAGGGGTTTGGGATTTTGCAAGTGGATGGAGGGATAATAGGATTTAATTAAAATAAATGATTTATTCAATTTGGTTGCAATTTGGGGAAATTGAATGAATTAGATTTATTCCATTTAGGATAACTATTTAATTAAATTTGAATTTAATTAAAAGTGGATAGGGGGAATTTAATTGAATAAAATGATTTATTCATTAAATGGGTATAGTGAATTTAATTTAAATAAATTGAGTAATTTACTTAATTAAATAGAGGAATGTGGATAATTTAATTAAATTGGATTTAATCAAATAGAGAAATGAACATAAAATATTCATTTAGGAATGTGGTCATTTTTATACGTCTACAATAACTTATATTATAAGATTGAGCATGATGACATACTAATCATTGAAGTCTTTGTGGATGATATCATTTTTGGAGGAGAAGAAAGTTAATGCATGAAATTTGTTGATGATATGAAGACTAAATTTGAAATGTCTATGATTGGAGAGATGAAATTTTTCTAAGGATTATAGATTACTTAGATTGATAAAGGTATTTTCATTTGTCAAATTAAGTATGTGAGGGAATCGCTTAAGAAATTCGGACTTGAAATTTCTAAACATGTTGGTACTGCTATGATAACCGATTGCAAATTGTAAAAGGATGATGAATCTACTAGAATAAATCCAAGTAGATACAAATCAATGATTGGTGGATCATTGTACTTAACACAAAATAGAATTGATATAATGAATGTTGTTCATATTTCTTCTAGATTTTAGTCAGATCCTAGAGGAACTCATGATATTTCTATCAAAAGGATTTTAAGATATTTGGTAGGTATAATAGACTATGGGTTATGGTATCCAAAGGATGATGATTTTAGACTATGTGCCTATACAGAATTTGATTGGGTAGGAGATGTGGATGACATGAAGAGCACTATAGGTGGCGAATTCTTTCTTAGAAAGAAATTGGTTTCATGGCTTAGCAAGAAAAAACCATGCACTTCATTATCTACTGCTGAAGCTAAATATGTAGCTGCTGCAACTAAATGTACTCAAATTTTATGGATGAAACAAATGTTGAAGGATATAAGGGTAAGTTATGATGAGCGTATTGTTATTCATTGTGATAATATTATTTCTATTGATATAACAAAGAATCTAGTATTTTATTCCAAGTCAAAACACATTTCTATAAGGTATAATATCTTGAAAGAAAAGGTTGAAGCAAATGAAGTCAAATTGGTTTTATTTGCCTACTAGGGAACATATTGCAGATATTCTAACAAAACCATTACCTAAAGATAATTTTGAATATCTTAGACATTAGCTGGGGGTCACCACCCCTCTAGAAGAGACTTAGAGATGCATGGATGCATAAATCCGGTGAGCCTATCATACATACTTTCTGATCTGGGTTGATGAGATGATGTTGCTTCTTAGGGGGAGTAGTCAGTTGTTTCATTCAGATTTCTTCTTGGTTTGGTATCCATCCTTTGTCATTGATGTCAAAGGGGGAGATGGTGTTCATGTGAAAAATAATTAATCTTTGGGGAGATGGTGTTCATGTGTTCTTCAGTTAATCAAAGGGGGAGATATATTTTAGGCCAGTCTTTGGGAGATTGTTGGCATTCCTTGGCACTTGGATGTTTTTCACATTCAGTGTTTCCATAAATGCCAAAGGGCGAGATTATTGGAAATATGCTGGATTTGGTTAAGTGTTGTCATTGATGTTAACACTATATCCCAGTTGGATATAGTTCTGCTATCCTGGTTGGACCTATCCCAGTTAGACTTGGTGTTTGTCTTGGTTTTGGATGTGATTCTCATCCGATATGATCAGGTCCTTGGATTTGGTTTTGGATAGTTATTCAGGTTGGTCATATTCTTTTCATATTTGTTTGGTTCATGATTTGGTGCTTTGGAAGCTATCACTTATGTTCTTAGTTGATATTTATTAGTACTGGCTAGCTTTATCGATTGGCAATACTTGATGATATGGTTAAGTGATTTTGTTCCAACTTATAGAAATAATTTCTAATATGTTGAAGGTGATTCTTGATCATGTCCCAATTTTTTTGTGGCTTTGCATTGGCTACCATGTTGAT
This sequence comes from Cryptomeria japonica, assembly GCF_030272615.1. Lineage (NCBI taxonomy): Eukaryota > Viridiplantae > Streptophyta > Pinopsida > Cupressales > Cupressaceae > Cryptomeria > Cryptomeria japonica. The sequence goes on from NC_081414.1 coordinate 907,951,411, forward strand.
ATGGTGGTCCTATTTGGATCTGGTTATATATTTTGTGATATTGCACTAAGGGTTTTTACCAGTTGGTGAAACGTGTTGGAGATTGGTCTTAGCATGATTTCCAACAAATGTAATTGTTTGGGAATTTGAATTAGGTCCATGCTATGTAATGTAAATCATAATATTGGTTTGGTGATATCGTGTGATGTAATTTTTGTAATTATGGGTTTATAGGTTTAGGGTTTAGCCGACCTTATCATTAAGGTTGATGCATTGTATTTATAGGTGATGTATTCATGTAATCTTGGTATTAATGGTTATGTCTATATTATCAAAGAAAGGTTATGTGTGAATAGTGATATATCATTCAGCATAAGGTTGTGAAGGATTTAGTGTTGCAGGGCAGACATATATGCTTTATCAGAACTGTATCAAGCATTAGGAGATGCTACTTCCATAGTTCATTCTTTCTAGATTTTAGTCCAACATGTTTGTAAGTGAGTGAGACTTCCCTTTTGTGATGAGCAGTGTGCTCTAGGTGATTGGCCTGATTGCAAGGGAAATCCCCATTATAATTATTTTACATACTACTGTAGATGTATTATTTGATTTTGGGTAGGGTTTCCCATTGTGGTTTTTCCTTTGCTGGGTTTTCCATGTCAAAATATTGGTGTTGTGTGTACCGTGCTTTCATGTTTTATCTTTAATTGTGTTGGTTTCTTTGTGCTCCGGTATAAATTTTATAATCTACACTAACAAAATACTTGTGTGAAAACTGATTCACCCCCCCCTCTCTCAGTTTTCTCCTAGTATCAAAACTGTCTAACACATTTTTCATCCATTGTTTTTGCCACCGGAGTCACGTCTCCATTACCATCTTCCTAAGTTAATCATTCCAAACATCAAAACATCCAAAATCAAACATCAAACTTCATTCTTTTTCCAACTTCCACAAAGTTAGTTCACATCCTAGATTAAGCTTGTCATTCATCCTATTTTGAGCTTTAGTCTATCATCCATTTTCATCTTTCATCTATCCAACTCATCAACTAATTGTCATGCCACAATTTTATTATGATAATTTTGGTCATCCTTCATTTTCCTCTACTTCATCACATTCTAATGTTTATGAGAGTCTTGTTGATCAAGATGAATATGAAATTGAAAACCTTGATGTTCTCATCCCTAGCAAGCTTGCACCAAGTGTTAGATACCAAAATCCAATTGTTCATCCTAGATACTCTACCATTCCTCCATGTGCATCCACTTATAATACTTATCACACCTTTGACAAGGTAAATCCATATTTTCCTCCATCCATAGCTCCCTCATACACAATATCCATGTCTCCATATTCTCCCATGAGCTTATCCCAACCTCCATATTTTCATAACAATACCACTTATATTTATAATCCAAATCCACCATCTCATTATCCTAATCCTCCACCCAATCCTAATCCCCCATCCTACCTCAATCCTCCATCCAATCCTAATCCTTCATCCTACTTAAATATTTCATCCAATACTAATCCTCCATTCAATCCCAATCCTCAATCCTCCATCTAATCCTAATCCTCCATCCAATCCTAATCCTTCATCCTACCTCAATCTTCCATCCAATCCTAATCATACATCCTACCTCAATCCTCCATCTAATCCCAATCCCCCATCCTACCTCAATCCTCCATCCAATCCTAATCCTCCATCCTACCTCAATCCTCCATCTAATCCTAATCCCCCATCCTGTTAAAAGCTAGGGTTGTTGTTGCACCAAAAGATCGACCTATCAATGCCTGATACAACCAATAGACTTATAGAATCCACATGAGGCTCTTAAACTATATCAAGAATCCCCATGAGGGATGCTGGCCCACTGCCAACAATCCCCTTTCCAGCATCACTCACTTGTGACCAAGCTCTGATACCACTTGTTACAAGTGTTGGCATTATGGATGAATTGATTATGTGTTGCATTGATGTTTTATCATTGATGTGAGCACTAGTTGTTATGGATGATTACCGGCAGATAGGTTACTGATAGAATATCTAGTGTTACTGGCAGAAGAGATTGTTTCTTGACACTTCCGACATGTTTGGATCAGTGAAGTATATTTGATTTCATGTGCTATATGCTCCATGAGCATGTTTTTGTCAGTTGGTATTGGCTTGGTAATTAGATGTTATCATACACTCTCATAAACCCTTACCGGCACTAGTTTGAGGTTTTACCAACAGAGTTATCATTGAGGAATCATGATAGGATGCATAATTGGTGTTGGTACAGATTCTAGATGGATTTCAGGATGCTGAAGATGTTCATTGATCATTCTTCAATTGCTTGAAGACATTGCTTTGGCATGGTGGACCCAGAATAGGTTTGGTACCTATCTAGGTTATGGACCGGTATCATGCTAGCGTGTACTCTACACGTTACCTGGATGATTCAAGCTGTTTTATGGATTTTTTATTATTGTTTTGGTCTTAAGCTAGCATGGCATATCATTGTAAATGGAATTATGTAATGATATTATTGTAATATCTTTAGGTGGCCGACCTAATTGGTTTAGGCCTTAGGGTTTGTATAAATATGAGGTAGAAACTGTTTGTAAAGTATCATGGTTATTGGAAAGGTCATGGTCAAGGAGTGTAATGTGTGAGTATTGCAATATCATTTAGGCAAAGGAGTTGGTCAATCATTGGTGATTGAATTGGATTTAGAAGAGGATTTAGTCCTCCGACACTGAGCTTATTCGGGACTGTAATCAGGCATAGTAGATGTTATTTCTAGTAGTTCACTCTATTGGATTTTTGTCCATTTATCTTTAGAAGGTTGTAGCCTCTTTGTAGTCAGTGAGACTCTTTTGTAATGAGTAGTACACTCTAGGCAGTGTGCCTTCTTGCAAGTGCAGGCCCCTCATTGTAACACATATTTTCTACACAAGTATCATCTGACTATGGGTAGGTTTCCCACCATGGTTTTTCCCTTTCTGAGTTTTCCACATACAAATCATGGTGTTATGTGGTATGGTTTCCTTGCAGTGATTATCTGGTTAATTGTTAAGTTGTACTATTTACCAGTATCTGTTCCTACCGACATCTGTCTGTGCTTTACTAGTACTTGATTTGTTTAAGGTCATATTGTGGATTAAAAGTTATAATCTATTAACAACTGATTCACCCACCCCCCTCTCAGTTGTTCAATGATTATCCTAACAATTGGTATCAGAGCTTTGGTCCTCTTTTGCAAAAGCTTAACTGCTTGAGGTAGATCCTATGGGAACTAACACAACTAATCCACCGACAACTATTTTTAGAACATAAATCCCTAAGCTTGATGGAACAAATTATGGGATATGGAAAATTCAAATGGAGACTCATCTTAGATGTCTTGGCAAGGATATTTGGGAGATCATTGAGAAAGGATACACACCTTATGATCCGACATCTAGAAATCATGCTCCTGCAGACTTGGATAAGAATATTGAAAATGATTGCAAAGCTAGAGAAGCCTTCCTGTGTGCACTTACTGATCAGTAGATTATGGGATTGACTAAAAAATCATCGGTTTAGGTTTTGTGGGACATATTGCAAACTGTGAATGAAGGTGATCCTACTATCAAAACTGCTAAACTTGATGGTTACTGAGTAAGGTATGAAAACATGAAAATGAAAGATAATGAAATAATTGTTGTGTTTATGGAAAGAGTAAATGAGATTGCTATGGGAATTCAATGTTGTGGAGGATTTCTAAGTGAAGATGAAATAGTTTCCAAAGTCTTGAGAGACCTTCCATCACCTTACAAGATAAAGGAAACTTCTATTAATGAATTAAGAGTAGTGGCAAACACCTCAGTCAACAAAGATATTCTGATTGGGAAATTATCTTCTTTTGAGCTTGAAGAATTTGGATGTTCTGGAGCTGTAAAATATGAACCTGCTTTTCATGCATCATCACTACCAGAAAAAGTGACTGGAAAGCCCTATATTCAAAATAATTGGAAGACATGAGGAAAGAAGATGAAGAGCTTGAGCAACTTGAAGCCTTATTTGCTAGAAGAGAACCTAACGGACCAACTGGAAGTAAGTATGAAGGAAAAGCACTTTTTAAATGTTTTTCATGTAATAAGATTGGTCATTTTGCATCTATATGTCCTGAAAGGAATGTAAGGTTTGAGGAAAGAGTTAAAAAATCTTTTAAGCCTAACCCAAACAGATACAGATTCAAGAAAAGTAAACAATGTTACATAGAAGACGAGGAAGGAGTAACTGATGACTCTGGAGATGAATTGACAAAAGACTCTACTAGTGGATCTAGCAATGGTAAGGAATGGGTCTTTTATGCTTTGAAGGAAGATGAACTAGAACTGGCTATCAAAAATGATGAAAAGGCCCTGGCAGCAAAAGTTCAAGATAAAGATGAATGGGTAATTGATAGTAGATGCTCACACTATATGACTGGAGATAAAGGGAAATTTCTATCCCTGGAAGAATATAATGGCAATCAAGTTAGATTTGGAGATGGCAAGGCATGTATGATCAAAGGTAGAGGTATTATTTCTTTGGATGAGAAGCATAATATTGATAATGTCTATTATTTAGAAGGTTTGAAGCATAATCGTTTGAGTGTTGGACAATTAGTTGATGAGGGTTTTCAACTTCAATTTAAAGATAGAAAATGCAAAATCATTAAGAAAATTGGTTTGGAAATTGCAACCGGTATTCAGACAGGAAGTAATATCTTTCACTTGAACACTGGTAATAAGACATGTTTGATTTCTCATATTGATGAGAGTTGGCTATGACATAAGAGGTTGTGTCATGTTAATTTTGATTGTATTGTTAAGATCAGTTCATCTAAGGCAGTTAGAGATATACCTAAGATTATGAAGCCTCATAATTCAGTATGTAAGGAATGTCACTTGGGTAAGTAAGTCAGAATTTATTTTAAGAGAATACATGATAAATCTAATGATATAATTGATTTGACTCACACTGACTTATGTGGTCCAGCAAGGACTAGAAGCTTTTAAGGTGATAAGTATTTCATGTTGATTATTGATGACTATTCTAGAATGATGTGGGTTACTTTTTTGTGGGAGAAATCTGAAGCCTTTGAGAAATTCATGATCTTTAAAGTGAAGGTTCAAACAGAAACTGGATTGAAAATCAAAAGTCTAAGATCAGATCATAGTGGTGAATTCACTTCTCATAAATTTAACAGTTATTGTGAGACAAATGGAATCAAAAGACAACTATTTGCACCTAGGACTCCTCAGCAAAATGGAGTAGTTGAAAGAAAGAACAAAACCATTTTGGATGTAGCTAGATCTATGATGACAGAAGCCAAATTACCTCATATCTACTGGAGAGAAGTAGCGAGTACAATAGTCTACACATTCAACAGAGTTCACATCAAAGGTGAAACCAAGCAAAGCATATAGATGTTATAACAAAAGATTTCAGAAAATTGTGGAAAGTGCTAATGTGAAAGTGGATGAACAATAAATAAATCATTCTATATCATATGATAGGAAATCAGCAATAGAAATGACCATAACTGAGTCGACAATGTCTCAACCGATACAGGAAGCTAAGATAGTTACACCAGCACAATCAGAAAATTCAACTATGCTTGATGATGAGAGCAGTGAACCTGAAGTTTAAAAGACACCAAGGTATGTAAGATTAATTCACTCTGAAGATCAAATTATTGGAGATATAAACAAGGGAGTTATGACAAGAAGAAACCTAGCAAATGAAGAGGTATGTCTTATTTCTCAAATTGAATCGGCAACTATTATTGAACCTTGTAAGGATAAACATTGGTTAAAGGCTATGGAAGATGAATTAGATCAAATAGAGAAGAATGAAACTTGGTCTTTAGTTTCTTAGCCTAAAAATAAGAATGTAATTGGACCTAAATGGTTTTTTAGGAATAAACTGAATGAGGATGGTCAAGTTATAAGGAAGAAGGCTAGATTGGTTTGTAAAGGATATTCTCAAATGGAAGGAATTGATTATGGTGATACATTTGCACCTGTAGCTAGAATTGAAGTTGTTAGACTATTTCTTCCCTATACAGCATATAAAAACTATAAGGTTAATCAAATGGATGTCAAATGTGCATTTTTTAATGGTGAGCTTGAGGAAGAAGTTTACATTGAGCAACCTAATGGATTTTCATTGACAAATGATAAAGATATGGTTTGCATATTGAAGAAATCTTTATATGGATTGAAATAGGCTCTTAGAGCTTGGTATGCAAGGTTGGATAAATATCTTTTGAATCTTGGTTTTACTAAAGGCAATGTTGATAGTAATCTATATTATAAGATCACTGATAATGATATTCTGATTATTGAAGTTTTTGTTGATGATATCATTTTTGGAGGACAAGATAAACTGTGCAGGGAATTTGCTAACAACATGAATAATGAATTTGAAATGTCCATGATTGGTGAGATGAAATTTTTCTTAGGTTTGCAGATTACTCAAACTGACAATAGAATTTTTATCTGTCAAACTAAGTATCTAAAGGAATTGTTGAAAATTTTTGGTATGGAGAATTCCAAACCGATAAGTATTCCTATGGATACAAGTGAGAAATTATCTATCAAGGAAACTTCTACACCGGTAAATCCAACAAACTTCTACACCGGTAAATCCGACAAGTTATAAATCTATGATTGGTGGTCTGTTATATCTAACTCAGACTAGACCTGATATTATGAAAGTGGTAAGTATTATTTCAAAATATGAAAGTAATCCTAAAGAAAATCATGAATGTGCAATAAAGAGGATATTTCGGTATTTGCAAGGAATAACAAAATATGGTTTATGGTATTTCAGAAATGATGATTTCACTTTATATGCATATACTGACTCAGATTGGGTAGGTGATACTAATGACCAGAAGAGAACTTCTAGTGGATCTTTCTTTCTTGGAAAGAAACTGGTTTCATGGATAAGAAAAAAATAGTCATGCATTTCTTTATCTACTGCAGAAGCTGAGTATGTTGCAACAACAACTAATTGCACTCAAGTTTTGTGGATGAAGCAAATGTTGAAGGATATCAAGGTAAATTGTAGTGAGTTGGTAGTTATCTACTGTGATAACTTTACAGCTATTGACATGTCTAATAATCTAGTATTTCACTCTAAGACTAAGCATATTTCAATAAAGTATAACTTTATGAAGGACAAGGTTGAATCAAAGGAAGTAAAATTGGTTTATGTGAACACTAAAGAACAAATTGCAAACATATTCACTAAACTATTGTCTAAGGAATCATTTGAGTATTTGAGAGATAGGTTAGGGGTTTCTGACCCTCTGAGAGAGACTTGATTGATGAATTTTTTCATTGATCCGACATGTATTATTAGAGACATTATTCATTCTGACACTGATGAGTGGTGCTACTACTCAGGGGGAGTAATCAGCTTTGAGATTCAGAAGTTTATATAATTACTTTGATATTTTTGTCAGATTTTTGGCATTGATGTCAAAAGGGGAGTGATAGTAATGTGAAAAATCATTTCGAACCTTACAGAGATATCATTCATAGGGGGAGAGCTATTGATTGTTGGTTGTCTTCCATAAGGGGAGACCTATTTGGCATCTCTTGGTACTTAGATATTTTTCACATCTAGTGTTGCCATCAATGCCAAAGGGAGAGATTGTTGGCATTATGGATGAATTGATTATGTGTTGCATTGATGTTTTGTCATTGATGTCAACACTAGCTATTATGGATGGTTTTCGTTAGACAAGGTACCGATAGAAGATCTAGTGTTACCGATAGAAGAGATTGTCTGTTGACACTTCCAACTTGTTTGGATTTTGAGATTTTGTGAGAAGTGAGAATCAAGCCAAGATCTAATGCCGGTCATAGATCACATGCAACTCCTCACACAATGGATGATCGAAGATCAAAATAGTTGAATGAAGATAATTTCAATATGAGAGAGAAATAGAGACAAAGAGGAGAATTTGGAGAAGACTCTCACCGAGCTATCACTCCACTAACTTAACTAGTGAAGGTGAGAGTATAGTGCTTATTGTATAGAAAAATATAATCATATACATCCAAGGGGTGCATTAACTCCTATTCCCCATAAAAAGTGGGAGGTTTTACCTTCTTGGTAAATGCCAAAACATGTGGCATAACCTCCTTACATGAAGACAAAAAAGGAGTTGAGAAAGTTGGCACATAAGGCAAAAAGAGGGTGTGAAACCCAACTACCCCATAACCCACTTAGGAAATGACAAAATAGTGGTTATGAGAGGTGGCACAACAAGCCAAAAGAGGGTGTGTAACTCAACTACCCATGTGAGGTGGAGAGTTACACATGTAGCTGAAGTATTTAGCCACATGTCCTCATATAAACCACTCCTATTAACCTAAGCAAGCTTAAATAATATATATGTAGGAAAAATAAATACCCCCTAACATAAGGAAAATAAAAAACCTACACTAACAACCCCCCTTAAGAGTAGCTTAGGTGGGTGAAAATATGGGTCCCCACAAATGAAACCATGTTAGGTACCCATGTACATAGATAGCCCCCCCAAAAGAAGAAGCCCCCAATAAGAGGAATAGCCCCCCCCCAAAATAAGGAGAGAAAGAAAGAAAGAAAGAAGGACTAAGAAGTCCCTCCTAAAGTAGACACCTGTTGTATCCTTAGTAGAGATCGCAAATGAATGAACTTGCTTTTGGTGAAGGGTTTGGTGAAGATGTCCGCAGTTTACTCCATTGTAGAACAATACTTAAGATCAATGATGCCTCCCGAATGAGCTCCCAAATATAGTGCATTTGACCTCTTCGCGTGGCATGCTTTCATGCCTAGGACCTCTACCACGCCTGGGAGCTTGTTGCGTAGTCGGAGGCATCCTTATGAAAAATAAAATAAAATGAATAAAATAAATAATTTTTTTTTTGGAGAAAAATTTAACTAATTAAAAATAAATATAATAAATAAAATTAAATAATTAACTAATTAAAGCGAAACGTAATGGAGAAAGGTTCTTGGTGTTGGAAACCTTGCTCTGATACCAAAATGTCATGCCCAAACTTTTGGGCACAAACGGAATAATTTTTTTTTTTAAACATAACCTAATGAAGCTAAGTTTATTAAAATAACGTAGTATCAAGTCTTGTCTTAACTACGTTTGCATTCTTGTTCAACTAAAGTTAATTTAAACCACTATGTTGAGTAAGCAGGATAATCTAATTTACATGCATAAAATTAACTCTCCAAAGAATTTATTATTATCTCATCAATTAATAAATAATAAAATGATTCAAGCAAAAACCCCTAATTTAGTTGACAAGAGATATTATTACTCTCAATTAATCTTTTTAATTACAGTAGGAATTAATTAAATTAACTCTAGCAATTGGATTTTTAAAACCCATGAATTATTTTAACAATAATTATAAAGTGTCTAAAATTTGACTAAAGGGCTAAATAACTCCATAATAAAATTTACCCTATAGAGTTTAATCTCGGCAAGCCTAAAATTTAGGTGAACTAAAAAATAATCCCTTATGGCCAAAATAACTTACGAAGTCATTATAAATTTCCTAAAAGATTTACTCCAAAATAAATTTACAATTTTAAACATCATATTTAAATGTTTATATAACATATATACAAAATATGAATGTTTAATTAAAATAATTAAACTCAAGTTAAATTTATACATTCATAATTTGAACTATATATATATATACATATACATTAAACACATATATATTTGTATATGTCGATATTTATTTTCTAACCAAACTTTATTATAAAAATATCCATGTAACTTAATTAAAAATATTATAAAATGTCCTTCCAAACCATTATTTTCTTTACAATTTCAAAACTACCCTAACTCGAACCGGGTTAGGGTTTTACATTTTTGTGCAGGGCCGAAGTGGGAGACTGGGTGGAGGATTTTTAGAGAGGCCGCAAGGTTTAATGGAGGTGTGGTCAGGGGAGGTCATGGGGGGCTCCCCGCAGGGACGGCCGCAACCATGCCTGCGGGTCACGACCCACAGAGGCGGCCTTGGCTACCGCTGTGGGACGCAGCCCACAGTCTGGCTACGCTACCACTGTGGGGCACCACCCACAAGGGGGTCTGAAGCCTCCTTGACTGTGGGTTGCGGCCCATAGAGGCGGCTATGGCTACCACTGGGGGTCACCGCCCATAGAGCGGGGGGGCCGAGGCTCCCCGAAAAACCAATGTCATGTTTTTTATATATATATTTTTTTAAATAAATATATATATATATATATATATAATTTGAAGCTTTTTTCTTTGCTTCCTAAAATTATGCAAAAATTAATCAAGTATGGACATCATGGAAATAGGGCAACTTTTTTTTTTCTTTCATTTTATTTACTTTAAACAAACTGTTTATATATATATTTTTTTCTTTTTAAAAAAAGTCACATAAAGCAGATTTTCAAACTAACATACTTAAATAAAGCATTTATTTTTCCATTGACAATCTAGTTGCTAATTTTAGAGATGGATTACTAACTCTAGATTTATTTACTACAATTAAATAAAGTGACATAATTAAATAAATTTTAACAACAACTATAATAAACTATAAATCTTTTTAAATAATCCTTAGAGATGGACAAATTAAATCTTTTTAACGATAATTTGTAAAAGGGTATAGATATGCTTACTTTTCTCTCATTTCCATTATTTCAATATGCATAATGAAATAAATTGAACTTTTATTTTCGGAAATAACATGCATACAACAACTATTATTTCAATAACTATAGAAACTTAATCCAAAAATAAACATTTCATTTTTGCAATAATAGCTTAATAGAATAATACATTTCTTTAATAAATATTTAGAATACAATGTAGTCAACATTACAAATGGGTGAGATACCCCAAATAGTCTCTCATTTCTATTAAATGAGGACTTTAATTAAAATGAATACATTTCTTTTTCAAAATAAATACAACATATAGCTTTCCTTTTTCATTGCTGCAACTAAAATATAAAATATCCCATTCCCTAATCTTTTTCTACAAATCAAGTAAATCCAGCAACTCCTAGCTTGTCTTTTTCTTTTCTTTCCAAGCAATCCTACAAATAAATCATAAGGCTTTAACCATGGAGTTCTCACCTCCCAACCTAGGCTTTCTAGAAGCCACCCTCGAGCTTGGAGAATCAAGCCCTAAACAGGTTACACACATGAAAACACAACAAGAAAGGAAAAAAAAAACACACAACACTTTCCCAACCAAGGCTACACTTCATCACAAAATGTGATGTTTTTACATGGGTGGTGGTGGACCAAATACCCTAAGGAGACTACAAGAATGGTAGATCACAAAGCCACCTCATGGAAAATAGAGATATATCATAAGTTCATTAACCTCGCATCCTTATGCCCCCCAAGGCATTCATGCCATACTTTCCCTCCTTATGACCCCCAAATGCATAAACTGGGCCATGCAACAAGGGTCACATATAAACCCCTTGAGATCACTCTCATAATGAGAGTCTCTCACTCGAGGGATGTCAAACTCCTACCACCCGCAAGTCCATCCTACTCTCCCAAGAGTAGAAGGCCTTGGTTACTCCCAAATCATAGGAAATGCATAAAAGAATAAAAGATAGGTTGCATAATAATTTTCACAAAAGAAAATACCAGAAAACAACTTTTACATACAAACAATCTTTCCAACATAAACATGTAACGTAAAAAGAAACAAAAGGAGAAGATGAACCAACCTTCAATCTGCCCAAAGGTTTGCTAGAACTAGTTTGAGGATGAGCAACCCAATTCCACAAATCCTTTCTTCTACACTTGACCAAAATTCTATCCCAAAACTCTTCTTTTCAAAATTGCATGATCTCCAAAAATGGAGAGTGGATGATTACCCACAAAATCTCTAATCCTTTCCTAAAAAGACCTCAGTGAGATTTCTCAGAGGTTTCTAAAACTAAAAAAGGAAAAAGTAAGAGAAAGTGGGAAAAAGGATCTTACATCAAAAAGGAAGGTTATCTAACCTAGATGGCACCTTCTAATTTCAATTTTCGCTCACCTTAGGAAACCCACTTTTTGAGGTGACTAAACAGTCACATGGGAGTAGACACTTGCCTAAAAATACTCCTAAACCATAGGTATACCTTTTGGACTTTAGGAAACACCTTTAAACTACCCCTAGGAGTCCATTTGACCCCTTATAAACCCATCTGAAGTTAACTTTCGGGTCAAACCTAAGTTGACCACTCCAAATACTCTCTACCCAAGGAAAATTTGGAACCACATTCAAATGTTTGAAAAAGATATGGTTGAAATAACTCCCTCCAAGAGACAAGTCAAAAATCAAGACATAAATCAACACGTGTCAAGTGACACCATAAACTACATTACAAAATTACACATGAAATTTGTCTCTTGTTGGATTTACACAAATTAATAAATTTAATTTAACACACATGCAACATTTACTTTCATAAATTAAATATGATACATACGGGGTGTTGTCTCTCCAAATAGACAACCCCTGGTTTTACGAACGTACATAGGTCTAGGTTTGGTTTTCCATAATGTTTCCATGGTCACATGGATAATTTTCCTGCGCATCTCAATTACACATTACTAATTCCAAATAACCTCATATAGAATTAAACACATGAATAAGAATACACATCAAACAGTCTGCATACAAATGATATTAAACAAATCAATATATCTTATATCCAAATAAATCCACATAAGTAATTATCATAATCCTCATAATTTTGCTCCATTCATAAAACATGCATCCTATTTCTATCATCATAGTAAAGTCCTGCAAATCCAATAATGACATACATCATCCCAAATTTATCCTATTCTAGAATGATATAGAGTTCTATATCTATAATGCATAGAAATGAAGCATCAATATATATCAATGTTATCCAAATCATGGAATCATATAAGTTCTAAATCCATAATGCATAAAAATAAAGCATTCATAATAGTCTCAACATGAAAAATCACTGAAATGCTAGGATGAGTCGGGGTAGGGCCTGACAATGAAATTTTTTGGTTACTTGATTTAGGTCCATGCTATGTAATGTAAATCATAATATTGGTCCGGTGATACCATGTAATATAATTTTTGTTATTATGGGTTTAGGGTTTTAGGTTTTAGTCGACCTTGTCAATAAGGTTGATGATATGTATTAATCGGTGACTTAATCATGTAATTTACATATCGATGGGATAAATGGTTATGTATGCATTATCAAAGGAAGGTTTATGTGAAAACAAGTGATATATCATCCATCAAAGGTTTTTTCATTGTAGGGTAGACATATGTGCTTACCTGGAATTGTATCAAGCATTAGGAGATGCTACTTTCATAGTTCATTATTTTTGGATTGCAGTCTGATGTTTTGTAAGTCAGTGAGACTTTTTTTTGTGATGAGCAGTGAGATCTAGGCAGTTGGCCTGATTTTAAGTGAAATCCCCATTGTAATTTCACATACTATTGCAGAAGTATTATCTGATTATGGATAAGGTTTCCCACTATGGTTTTTCCCTTTACTGGATTTTCCACTTCAAAATATTGGTGTTGTGTGTATTGTGAATTCATGTTCTATCTTTTTTTTTGTTGGTTTCTTTGTGCTTTGGTTCAATGGTTTTGATATGCATTAGTTTAGATTTCTAATGGTAAACTGATTCACCCCCCCTCTTAGTTTACTCTCGATATCAAATCTATCTAATAGTTGTTTTGTACTTCAATGGAACTGAACTAGGCATTGAGGAGATGCTATTTCCCAGTTCATAAGTTTTCGAAGTGATCCGTGATTGTTTGTATAGGCAGTGAGCCTTCCCTGGGCAGTAAGCCTTTTTATTTTGAGTAGTAAGCTCTAGGTAGTGATCCCCAATGCATCTGTATTCCCCATTGTAATGATTCTAATAGAGTGTATATATATATATTGTTAGTGCATCCCCACCATGGTCTTTCCCCTAACAAGGTTTCTATGTACAAAATGTTTGGTGTTATGTGTGTTTATGATGTGTTGTTGATTTATGCTTTTAAGTTTAATTATCAGATTTGAGAATAAGTTCAAGTAGTGTGACTTTTTGTGACAACTGATTCACCCTCCCCCCCTCTCAATTGTCTACCCTATCTCCATCAATGGGATCTGTATATAGGGGGATGAGCATGGAAAGATGGAGGATGGGCTTTTGGAATATAAGTGCCCAAAATGGATTTAGCATGTGGGAGATATGTGATGGTGGAATTTAGGATATGGGGACCCAAAATGGATTTAAAGGATGAAGGAGGGAGATGGATGGTTGTTTTGTCTTTATATGATGGAGGAGGGGGGATGGCAATAAATGGTTTGAAGGAATGATGGGGCAATGTGATGGTAGGTTTGGAAACACACTTGGATTTTGCGTTAGTTATACCAACATGTTTGGATAAATTTCCTTGGGATATATAACTGAGACCATGAGATTCTGGATGTGCTTTGACATGGATGGGCTCCAAAGTAATTTTCTCATGTAGGGCTAAGCCTTTTCCTTGATAGTTCATTTTTTTGAGCATTATCTAAAATAGGATACTTGTTCTCTGGGTAATAAGATGCAAGTCCTTTATTAGATGGAGAAGGTTGGGTTGTGAACATGAGGTGTTCTTCTGCTGCAAGTAAACCACTATTGATGAATGCAAGTGAACCAAGAATATAGAGTGATGATGATGTGGTGGTTTGGATGGGAGGCAACAAGGGATAAATAAGTGTAGTATATGGGAAATGAGGCTCTTGACTTGAATGAGCGGATGATAAGGGCTCTTGAGATGGAGGAGGTGAAATGGAAGGATCTTGATTTGTATCAGTAAATATGTCAACATGATTTGGAATAAGATCTTGGCCTGATGGGATTGGTGCAAATGGTGATATGGAAGATAAATGGATAGAATCTTTAGATATAATTGATAGAAGGATGGGAGGCTCTTCAACTAGGGTAGATGGAGTGGATGTAAGGATGGGAGGCTCTTCGACTAGGGTAGATGGAGTGGATTTAAGGATCAAAGGTTCATCAACTGAGGTAGATGGAGTGGATGGAAGGATGGGAGGTTCATTGGTTGAGTTTAAATGATGGTAGGAAAAGGAGATGGGGATTGTGGTTGTATAATATCAATGGATGAGAGGGTTTTTATGGTGTTAGGAAGTGGGAGAGGAATGATAGGTGTGGGAGGTGGAAGGGAAATTGCATCAATGGAGGACGAAATGGAGAGTGGTTGGTTTAGATAAGATGGAGTGGAAGATAGTGGATTAAGGTAGGATGGGGTGGACGAAGATGTCTTGATGTATGATGGAGTGGAGGATGGTGGGTTGAGATAAGATGGAGGATTAAGATTGGATGAGGCTTGAGGTAGGATGGAGGATTAGGATTGGATGGATTAAGATAGGATGAAATGGATGGTGGTGGGTTGAGGTAGGATGAAGTGGATGGTGGTGGATTGAGGTAGGATGAAAGATTATGATTGGACAAAGGAATGAGAAAGGATGAGGTATTCAGATTATATGGAGGTTTGAGGTAGGATGGAGGATTAGGATTGGATGGAGAATTGAGGTAGGATGTGTTGGCAGTGGGCCAACGTCCCTTGCGGGGATTTGCGACATGGTTTAACAACCTCCTATGGATTCTATAAGTCTAATTGTTTTATCAGGCATTGCTAGGTTGATCTTTTGGTGCAACGACAAACCTAGCTTGTTGTTAGGATAACTAGTGAACAACTGAGAGGGGAGGGGGTGAATTAGTTGTTAACTGATTATAAATTTTAATCCATAATATGTTCTTAAATAAATCGAGTACCGATAAAGCACATACAAATGTCGGTAGGAACAGATACTAGTAAACAATACAACTTAACAATTAACTAGATAATCAATGGAAAGAAACCATACCACATAAAACCATGCTTTGTATGTGGAAAACCCAAGAAGGGAAAAACCACGGTGGGAAACCTACCCACAGTTAGATGATACTTTTGCAGAAAGCATGTGTTACAATGAGAGGCATGCACTTGCAGGAAGGCACACTACCTAGAGCGTACTGCTCATTACAAAAGAGTCTCACTGACTACAGAGAGGCTACAACCTTCTTAAGATAAATGAACAACAATCTAATAGAGTGAACTACTAGAAATAACATCTACTATGCCTGATTATAGTCCTAGTTAAGCTCAATGTCGGAGGACAAAATCATCTTCTGAATCCAATTCGATCACCAATGATTGACCAACTCCTCTGCCTAAATGATATTACAATATTCGCATATTACATTCCTTGACCATGACCTTTCTAATAACCATGATACTTTACAAAGAGTTTCTACCTCTTATTTATACAAACCCTAAGGCCTAAACTGATTAGGTCGACCACCTAAAGATATTACAATAATATCATTACATAATTCCATTTACAATGATATGCCATGTCGACTTAAGACCAAAACAATAATAACAAATCCATAAAACATCTTGAATCATCCAAGTAAAGTGTAGAGTACATGCTAGCATGATACTGGTCCATAACCGAGATAGGTACCAGACCTATTCTAGGTCCACCATGCCAAAGCAAAGTCTTCAAGCAATTGAAGCATGATCAACAAACATCTTCAGCATCTTGAAATCCATTTAGAAGTTTCACCAACACCAATTATGCATCTTGTCACAATTCCTCAATGAAAGCTCTATCGGTATATCTTTAAACCAGTGTCGGTAAGGGTTTACCAGAGTGTATGATAACATCCAATTACCAAGCCAGTGCCAACTGACCAAAACATGCTCATGGAGCATATAGCACATGAAATCAAATATACTGCACTGATCCATGTTAGTGTAGGTTTTTTATTTTTCTTATGTTAGGGGTATTTATTTTTCCTACACATATATTATTTAAGCTTGCTTAGGTTAATAGGAGTGGTTTATATGAGGACACGTGGCAAAATACTTCAGCTACATGTGTAACTCTCCACCTCACATGGATAGTTGAGTTACACACCCTCTTTTGGCTTGTTGTGCCACCTCTCATAACCACTATTTTGTCATTTCCTAAGTGGGTTATGGGGTAGTTGGGTTTCACACCCTCTTTTTGCCTTATGTGCCAACTTTCTCAACTCCTTTTTTGTCTTCATGTAAGGAGGTTATGCCACATGTTTTGGCATTTACCAAGAAGGTAAAACCTCCCACTTTTTATGGAGAATAGGAGTTAATGCACCCCTTGGATGTATATGCTTATATTTTTCTATATAATAAGTACTATACTCTCACCTTCACTAGTTAAGTTAGTAGAGTGATAGCTCGATGAGAGTCTTCTCAAAATTCTCCTCTTTGTCTCTATTTCTCTCTCATATTGAAATTATCTTCATTCAACTATTTTGATCTTCGATCATCCGTTGTGTGAGGAGTTACATGTGATCTACGACTGAGATCAGATCTTGGCTCGATTCTCACTTCTCGAAGAATTTCACATGGTATCAGAGCTTATTGTCTAGTATAGCTCATTGCTTTTTTATTTATTTATTTGAGGGATTTGAGATTTTTATATAGCTAATATTTTCCTTAAAAACTAAGTATGCTCTTCTCCTGCATTCTCGTGTGATCTGGAGAATCAGAACAGTTTAAAGGAAAATAGCTTCTAGTTAAATCTGGTTTACTTGTATGTGTTCTTGTAAGATTTGGGTGATTATAGCTTTGTGATAATATTGGAATCTTAATAAGAATTTCCAGAGTGTCCATAAGACTTGACAAAGTCAAAAGTGACTTTTACTTCACCAAAATCAGAGTTTGGAAGACACAGTAAAAATCAAAGTAATTTTTTTTTTACTGGAGCTATTTTCATTTTGGCTTTAATGTTCCAACTTCTGTTCATTTTCACAAAAAATGATTTCTGGGTTTTCTTCCCAGCATTGAAAAAATTTTGGGTTTCAGATTGTATTTCCAGAAAATTAATAAATTTGGTAGAAATTGAGCTTAAATAGGGCCTAAGCCATTTTTTCTTTCAGGAAAATTCGACAACATTTCTTAAAAGTTGCACAACTTTTGCCTCAGGTGTCAGATTTTTGCAAACAAATACTTGATGGAAAGCTGGAAATGAGAACTCTCCATTATTGCAGGTCTAATTGAATTTTTTTGCGTTTTTATATTAGATATTAAAGGTTGTATCAGTTTCTTCTTTTTCTCTTCAACTGGTCATATCTTTCTCCTCACAACTCTGTTTTTCAAAAACTAATAGTTGTTGGAAAGGTATTGAGATAAATTAAGTAGTTATAAGGCTAATTTGTTTCAGATCTCGCCTCAAATTATTTGTATTTAAAATCTCTATTGGTTTCTTAAAAGAATTGTAATCTGATAAAAAGCCTTGTAAATGCACTAATTATAAAGTGCCAACCTTGTAATATTTGGGGGGAGGTGATTTTTGAGACTAGTGAAAAGGGGGGGTGTCTTTTGTGCCTTCTTTCTTGCACTTTTCCTGATTCTTTGTAATCTTCTTTTCCACTATCATGGATGCATCTATAGTTCCACTTTTAACATCATATAATTATTTTGAATGGAAATCTAAGATGATAATATATCTGAAAAAGACATGGATATCATCGTGTTACTATGGGACTTGAAATTGAACCTCAAGATGCTGCAGAAAAGATTAAATGGTTTAATAAATGTGATGAAGATTTTGGTACTCTATGTATGTCAGTCTCTCCAGACCTTCTTTTTCACATTGAATCTGCCACTACACCAAATGCAGTGTGGACCACTTTGGAAAACCTCTTTGGTAAGTAGGATGAGCTAAGAGGTCATTAGTTAGAGAATGAACTCATAGGGTTGAATCCAACCAATTTTGATATTATACAAGACTTCTTCACTAAACTTAAGTCTGTAAGATTGCAGTTGGAACGGTGTGGAACTAAAAAAGATGATAAGCAACTGATCTTGAATATTCTTTCTAAGCTTGGTCCTAACTATTTAGTGTTTGTTTCTACATTCTATTCTACAAAATGTGCCCTAGGTACCACATTCAAAATACCTTCTCTGGATGAATTTGCTGCAGAACTCACTAGGGAGCAAGACAAATTGGTTCAAATGGGTACAATAAAACCCTCTAAGTCACATGCCTTAGTTGTAAATCAAGGTATAAAAGAACAAAAAGGGTCTAGTAAGCAAGATAAGAAACAAAAGAACCAAGGAGAGAAGAAAAAAGATCAGAAATCTGCTACTTCAAAAGCAGATAATCAGACCTTTTCATCAAGAGGTAAACAAAGGAGAAGGTCAAGTGTTCTTATTGTAAGAGGCTTGGTCATGATGAACATAAGTGTTTAAAGAAACAAATTGATCACCTTTCAAATCTTCTTGAAAAGAATAATATCAAGGTGCCTGATTCAGTCAAACAGAGTTCACCAGAAGGATCTTCTAAGGATATAGATAAGAGTAAAGGGAAAGGAAAGGGTAAGGCCCTAGTTGTTGTTGCTTCACAACCCAATTCTTGGATAATTGACTTGGGTGCCTCGCACCACATGGCTTCTTCAAAGATGATTTCACCTCTTTAGAGCCATGTTTTATGCCTTCCATACTAATGGGTGATGACACTCCTGTTGAAGTGCATGGGAGAGGGTCTGTTGATGTGGGCAAAGGAACATTTAAGGATGTCCTTTGTGTTCCATCTTTATCAACTAATCTCCTATTTGTTTATCAGATCACTCACACTAGTTCTAGCAAGCGAGTTGAGTTCACACCAGATACAATGGTAATCAGTGAAATGCATAATGGGTCTACTATTGTTGTGGCAAAAACATATCATCAATCCAGATTATATTTGTTTTCTAACTTTGTTTCTGACTCTCCTTCGATAGTTTTACTCACTCATGCAGATGAGATTAGTTGTTTGTGGCATCAACGATTTGGCCACTTGAACTATCATTACTTGCAACAACTCAGTCAACAAGACTGTTGGCATTATGTGAACCGGCATGAGCCTTATGTAAACTGGCAAGAAGACATAACGATATTGTATGTTGTCATTGATGTCAATATGAGACATGGTGAGAACCGGCACATGTGATAGGTGAAGATAGAGGAACTGGCATATGTATGAACCGATTTATATGCCAAAGTGAAGCGGCACATTTGTTCAAGGTGAACTGGCATGTAGTTATGTGAACCGGCACATGGAAGCATTGTATGGTTACCGGTTGGAGAAAATCAAGTGACTCAATTGGTAATCTTCGTGTGATGAGTTAGCAGTATGATGGAGGAAAAATCATGTTGCCACGTAATCTCTATGCGTGTGAAGGATCTTACATGAAGTAGACTATTCCTATCCACCTCAGGAAAGTGCGAAGTCTGTCAAACGGTGATAATGCATGATGGGTTATCAGCTGCCATGAAAATAGTGGATAATGGATGATGGAGAATGTCTTGAGATGGATTCAAGATTGTTGCATTTAATGCAATATGATTCAATGGTCAGGATCAAACTGTCTGAATTGCTTGACCTAATAGGTTTAGGGTTTAGGGTTTTTGTTACCAACCTGTATGTTTCCTATAAGGTTGATGTTGGGTTTCTATCTAAGGTTGTTGGTAAAAAGTTGTGAGTGTGTATCCAAGGAAAGTGATACGTGATTCTTGCCAGACCATAGGAGAGAAGAGATACCTGCAAAGTGAATGTGCAGAAGGAAAAGAGGAGCCTAAATGGATCTGCATTAGCATTAATTGTTGTTAATAGATCATTGTAATACGTGTTGATCTCTAACCACTTCAATAGTTGTAAAATCCCCTAACAGGGTAGCCTTAACTGGCTTGATTCAAAATCCCATAATTCGGGTGGTCTTAACTAGCTTGTTTCAAATCCCTTAACTAGGTAACTCGAGGCTAATGAGTTCTGAGAAGCTTGAGAAGTTTAGGAGATCCATTCAGCTATTGAGTTCTTGGAATCCTCTAACAAGGTGACCCTACCGGGTTTATCCCTTAACCGGGTATCCCCTAACTAGGTGATCCCTAACAGGATCGATTCCTACCAGAACCTATTGTAATGTCCTTAACTGGACAAGGCTCCTAACAGAGTGGACTTCTAAAGAGTTCAAAAAGCAGCTTGTAGGTATTCACCCCCACCCTGGTTTTTCCCAGTTGGGTTTCCACATGAAAAATATGTGTGTCATGTGAAATGATTTTGTCTTGTGATGCTTTGTCTTACCTATTAAGAATATGAAGGTTCTATGTTTTATGCCTGTCTATAAAACACATTGAACTCACTGTTGTGAAGATTTGATGGTTAAGTTTACTTATTTATGCATGAGAATATAATGATACTGTGGTATTGAGCCAAGAGGAAAGCTTATTGAGTGATCGGTTCATGAGTGGTTGAGCTATACTGGATATTGCTGGTTGCACTTTGTTTCACCGGTATCTCTGTTTGTTAGTCTTTTGGAGTATTTGTTGTCAAACCAGTTTTGGATGATATTGGTGTTTGTACCGATTCACCCCCCCTCTCAGTACCGGTTTGGTACTAGTGGATCATCATTGAGTTATCAATTGGTATCAGAGCACTCTAGGTCCTCTGTGTTGTAAGCTTAACCACTTAAGGAAAAGATCCTAGCCAAATGATGAAGAGGGAAGGTCCAAAGTTCAATAGGGAAAACTTTGGTATATGGAAGGACAGGACGAAGATATTCATCAAAAGCATGGGTGTTCAACACTGGAGTTATGTTGAAAATGTATATGTTGTTCCTACCGGTACTCTCACCAATGACCAAAACAGAGAGATACAAGAAAATGGGCAAGTCATGGAAGCCCTCATCCGTAGTCTTTCTAACATTGAGTTTATTAATGTTGAGGACAAGGCAAATCCCAAAGAGGTATGGGATGCTCTTGAAAATATTTATGGTGGTGATGAGCATGTAAAACAGGCTAAGGAAGAGAGCCTGAGAGGAAAGTTTGAAGACATGCGAATGGTTGAAGGAGAGACCATTCAGTAGTATGGAATAAGAATCAAAATAGTTGTTGGAGAAATAAAGAGTGCAGGTGGCAAAATAGAAGATTCCACTGTGGTAAGTAAAGTCCTGAGATCCCTATTGCCGGTCTATGCAATAAGCATTGCTGCTATTCAGGAGCTGAGATCAATAGACAAGTCCAAGGTGTCCTTGGACTCCATCATAGCCAAGTTGACAACCTATGAGCTGAATAGCTTTGATGTTAGTGTTCAAAAGTTAGAATCAACTTTTAAAGCTTTTGCTATACCATCTAGAAAAGGAAAAGAGGCTAGCACTAGTGGGGAACACAATTAGAACAGAGAAATGAAGGATGAAGAGTTTCTGATGGAATTTGAAGCTCTTCTTGCCAGGAGATTTTTAAAAGGGACTGGTAAATACAAAGGTAAGCTTCCTTTGAGATGTTTCTCTTGTAACCGGATAGGACATATTGCTATCAACTGTCCTATTAGTGACAACAAGGACAAACCAGAAAGGTTCAAGAAATTCAAAGGAGGAAACCGGAGAAATTGTTTTGTGGCAGTTGATGAAGGTGTCACAGATGAGGAATCAGAAGATGAAGAGAATGAAGACATTGTGTTCATTGCTGTAAAGGAAGATGTGGTAGACAAGAAGGCTCTTGTCTCCTAGTTTGATGATTCCAATGAGTGGATCATTGACAATGGATGCTCTCACCATATGACTGGTGACCGGAGCAAGTTTCTATCCTTAGAAAAGTATGATGGTGGTGTGGTTCGCTTTGGCAATGATGCACCATGCATGGTCAAAGGCAGAGGGTCCATCTCCTTGAATGGAAAGAGTAGTGTTGACAATGTGTACTGGGTTGATGGTCTCAAACACAACCTTCTAAGTGTTGCCCAATTAAATGACAGTGGCCTCACTTTGTAATTCAAGAATGGAGTTTGTAGAATCAAAGGTGAAGATGGTAAATTGGTAGCCACCGGCATGCATACTAAAGGTAACCTAATTCATCTAAATGTTAATATAAGTACATGTCTTATGGCTAAGCTTGATGATAGCTCGATATGGCATAGGAGATTCTATCATGTGAACTTTGACAACATTGTGAAGGCTAGTAAGATCAAGGCAGTTAAAGGGTTGCCGGTGCTGAGCAAACCAGATAATACCTTGTGTAGAGAATGTCAATTGGGGAAAATATCTTCCTCAACCTTTAAAGGTAAATATTTCACTGCTGGCAACTTGCTTGATCTTATGCATACTGATTTATATGGTCCTATGAAAGCTAAAAGTGTGCAGGGTGATAGGTACTTTATAATTCTCACTGATGACTACTCAAGAATGATGTGGGTCACATTCTTGAAAGACAAGTCTGAAGCTTTTGGGAAATTCAAATCTTTTAGAGCATTAGTGGAGAAGGAAAGCGGTAAAGGGATCAAGTGTCTCAGAACTGATCAAGGAGGGGAATTCACTTCCAGTAAATTCAACAAGTACTGTGAAGAATTTGGCATCAAGAGATAGCTGTCTGCCCCCCAGACTCCATAGCAGAATGGCCTAGCAGAGAGGAATAACCAGACTGTAGTTGAAGCAGCTAGAACTATGTTGATCCAAGGAAAGGTTGCTCACACCTTTTGGAGAGAAGCGGTGAGCACTGCAGTCTACACTATGAACCGGGTACTCATCAAAAAGGGTAAGGACAAAACTCCTTATGAGTATTGGACCGGTAAGACACCTATGGTTAACTACTTTAAGGTATTTGGTAGCAAATGTTACATCAAGAGGAGTGAACATCAGGGAAAATTTGAAGCTAAATGTGATGAAGGAATATTTATAGGATATTCCACCAAGAGTAAAGCTTTCAAGTGCTACAACAATAGGACTTAGAGAATTATGGAAATCATCAATGTAAGAGTTGATGAATCCTCTGAGAAGACTGAGGAAATTGGCAATGAGCAAGTTGTAAATGAACCGGTTGCAACCTTCTGGGAACCAGTTGTTAGTCTACCTAGTACCAGTAATAGTGTTTCTGAACCGGTGAATGCTGATACTGATGAAGATGAGGATGAAGAAGAAAAGCAAGACGAACCAGTTAAGACCATTCCACGGTATGTCAAGTTGAATCATGACCCTAAGCAGATCATAGGTGATAAGGATGTAGGAATCCTTACCAGAAGAAAGATCAGAGAAAACTCATGTATGATCTCTGAATTTGAGCCCAAGTCATTCAAAGAGGCTCATAAAGATGAAGACTGGATCAAGGCAATGGAAGAAGAACTTGACCAGATAGAGAAAAATGGTACATGGTCCTTGGTACCCAGACCAGAGCATAAAAATGTCATTGGCACCAAATGGGTGTTCAGAAATAAGTTGAATGAGGATGGCACAGTGATTTGGAATAAAGCCAGACTGGTATGCAAAGGATATGCTCAAGAAGAAGGTGAAGACTATGAGGAAACCTTTGCTCCTGTAGCTAGATTGGAAGGAGTTCATATGCTTCTTGCATATGTAGCTTTTAAGAGATTCAAGGTATATCAAATGGATGTAAAATCTGCATTCCTAAATGTTGTACTTGAAGAGGAGGTGTATATTGAGCAACTGGATGGGTTTACCCTATCTGAAGATAGTGACATGGTATGTAGGCTACACAAAGCATTATATGGTCTAAAGAAAGCACCTAGGGCATGGTATGAGTGCCTACATTCCCATCTTGTGAATATTGGATTTGAGAGAACAAGTGAAGATAGCAATATCTACTTGAAGTTTGAAGAAGATCAGATCTTGATCTGTGAAGTTTTTGTTGATGACATTATTTTTGGAGGAGATGACAAGATGAGTCATGAGTTTTTTGATGAAATGAAGAAAGAGTTTGAGATGTCACTCATAGGGGAGATTAAGTTCTTCATAGGACTACAGATCTAGCAAATGAATGATGGAATCTTCATCACTTAGTCCAAATATGTCAAAGAGGTGTTGGAGACTTTTGGCATGGAAGATAGCAAACCGGTTGCAAACTGACAAAGGAGGATAATTTTGCACTGGTTGATGAGAAGGAATACCGGTCTATGATTGGTAAGTTGCATTATGTAGTGCATAGAAGACCGGATATTGCACATGTAGTTGGCATCACTGCAAGGTTCCGGAAGAGTCCAAGAGAATCTCACTTGAGTGCAGTCAAGCAAATTCTTAGGTATCTGAAGGGAACAATTGACTATGGATTGTGGTACCCATATAGCAATAATTTCAATCTAAAAGTATTCACAGATGCTGATTGGGCCGATAATGTGGATGACCGGAAGAGCACAACCGGTGGTGCATTCTTTCTTAGTGGTAGACTGGTCTCATGGATGAGTAAAAAATAGAGTTGCATCTTTTAGTCTACAGCAGAAGCAGAGTATGTTGCAGCTTTCATGAACTACACTCAGACAATTTGGATGAAGCATGTACTGGAAGGCTTCAAGATCCCTGTATTTGAACCGATAAGTATATTCTGTGATAACACAAGTGCTATCAATATATCAAAGAATCCGGTTTTACATTCTAGAACCAAGCATTTTGAGCTTAAGTATCATTTCCTAAGGGAAAAGGTTCAGAATAAAGAGATTGCACTGGAGCATGTGTCCAGTAAGGAGCAGTTAGTAGACATATTCACCAAGCCTCTCCCAAAGACAACATTTGTGCATTTGAGAGGTGAATTAGGGGTATTGCCCCTTTAGGAGGTGAACTAAAAGTGATTGTTCCACATCAGTCAAGTATTGAAAAGACAAATCTTTTGTTGATTGGTGTGTTTATGGATGCTACTCCTCAGGGGGAGCAGCATGATGAAACAGTGATGATTGTACCTCCACTTTGGCATTGTTGTCAAAGGGGGAGAAGGAGTGAGAGTGAAGCGAAAAGATATCTGTAGCAAATGGGGAGAAGATGTGAAGCAGAGAAGATATCTTTTGTATATTGCCATCAATGCCAAAGGGGGAGATTGTTGGCATTATGTGAACCGGCATGAGCTTTATGTAAACTGGCACGAAGACATAATGATATTGTATGTTGTCATTGATGTCAATATGAGACATGGTGAGAATCGGCACATGTGATAGGTGAAGACAAAGGAACCAGCATATGTATGAACTGGTTTATATGCCAAAGTGAAGCGGCACATTTGTTCAAGGTGAACTGACATGTAGCTATGTGAACGAGCACATGGAAGCATTGTATGGTTACCGGTTGGTAGGTAGCCTCCACTTCAGGGTTTCCGGTTTGAGCAACTCAAGTGACTCAATCAGTAATCTTCATGTGATGAGTTAGTATTATGATGGAGGACAGATCATGTTGCCACGTACGCTCTATGCACGTGAAGGATCTTGCATGAAGAAGACTATTCCTATCCACCTCAGGAAAGTGCGAAGTCTGTCAAATGGTGATAATGCATGATGGGTTATCAGTCGCTATGAAAATGGTGGATAATGGATGATGGAGAATGTCTTGAGATCGATTCAAGATTATTGCATTTAATGCAGTATGATTCAATGGTCAGGATCAAACCGTCTGAATTGCTTGACCTAATAGGTTTAGGGTTTAGGGTTTTTGCTACCGACTTGTATGTTTCCTATAAGGTCGATGTTGGGTTTCTATCTAAGGTTGTGGGCAAAAAGTTGTGAGTGTGTATCCAAGGAAAGTGATACGTGATTCTTGCCAGACCATAGGAGAGAAGAGATACTTGCAAAGTGAATGTGCAGAAGGAAAAGAGGAGCCTAAACGGATCTGCATTAGCATTAAGTGATGTTAACATATTATTGTAATGTGTTGATCTCTAACCACATCAACATTTGTAAAATCCCCTAATAGGGTAGCCTTAACTGGCTTGATTCAAAATCCCTTAAATCGGGTGGTCTTAACCGGCTTGTTTCAAATCCCTTAACTGGGTAACTCGAGGCTAATGAGTTCTGAGAAGCTTGAGAAGCTTAGGAGATCCTTTTAGCTATTGAGTTCTTGAAATCCTCTGACAAGGTGGCCCTACTGGGTTTAACCCTTAACCGGGTGATCCCTAACAGGATCAGTTCCTACCAGAACCTATTGTAATGTCCTTAACCGGACAAGGCTCCTAACAGAGCAGACTTCTAAAGAGTTCAAAAAGAAGCTTTTGGGTATTCATTCCCATCGTGGTTTTTCCCAATTGGGTTTCCACGTGAAAAATATGTGTGTCATATGAAATGCTTTTGTCTTGTGATGCTTTGTCTTACCTATTAAGCATATGAAGGTTCTGATGCCCTCCTAAATGGCACAAGGTTAGTAAATGATCAACAACACAAAAAGACACAAAACCATTAGATTGTTAGCGTTAGTCAATCAAAAACTAATCTAAAAAGGCATACCAAGAGAGAAACTAAAAACATGCTAATATATCTAACTAAAGAAGCAAAGATAATGAGGCATCTCCAAATGCCTCTTAGCATGGTTTTGGTTCCTTTCTCCCTTGTTCCTCTCCTCTCCAAGTTCCAAAATAGTGTAGCTCTCAGCAGCTTTTTGCAGTATGGATGCTTATGGAGGATTGAGATTGTAGCATTGAGCTTTGAATGTGAAATAAAAAGCTAATGCTATGCTATTGATGCTAAACTGATATATTTTAACCAAAATAACAAGATATTAGATGATTATGCTAAGAATGCTCTCTAAAATGTCTATAGCTTAGATGCATACAAGTTTTCAGGATTTGGATTATGTAGAAATGGGCTCTATTTATAGGAAAAATGGAGCAATGGATGGTTAAGATTGAAAGATTCAATCAAGGGTTGAGTTTGAAAGTTGGGGATCCATGTGCACAATTGGCACCAATGAAATGATGACAAGTGTCAACATAGGGTTGGGTTGAGAAAGGGGTTGGAGGCATTAAAGGCTTGAGAAGACCTCATGGTTATCTAAAGGCTAAGGGTCAAGTCTAAATTAAGCTTACCCACTGGATTAAGAGTTAATCCAAGGATAAACCTTTGTGCAAATGTTTAAGAGATAATCATGGTCAAAGCATTAATGGCCTGATGAGACCTTTGGGTTGGATAGAGGTTGAGTCAAAACAAATGTTTTAACCATGTGGGAGGGTTTGAATTAACCATTAATGGTTATTGGAGACTTTGGGGATTAAGTGGTTGAAGGTTGAAAGCCTTTAAAGGTTATCAAAGACTTTGAGCCATTTAGTGGTTGAAGACTTGAAGCCTTTAATGATTATCAAAGACTTTGAGGTTTTGAGAAGTGACTTCCCTTTCCTTAGGGATGTGACAAAGTTTAGAGGATGGATTAGGCTAATTAGGAAGGGGTTAGAAGAGTCTAGAAGGGGATTAGATTTTGCAAGTGGATTTGGTGGGTGAGGGAAAACAGGATTTTATTTAAAATAAAAATTCATTTATTCCAATAAATGTGTGCAAGTTGCATTTGTAGGAAAATGCAAGTGGGGTGGGGATAATGATTTAAATAAATGTTTTATTTAATTTATTTAAAAGAGGAATAGGGGGATCTAATTAATTGATTTGTATTTGGTTTAATGAATTAATTAAAATAAATTGAATAATTTATTTAATTAATAGAAGAATGTTTGGAGATGAATTAATTAAATATTTATCTAATTAACTGATGGCTTAATGGATTTTTAATCAAATAAATAGCAAATATTCATTTAATTAAAATGGACATATTTATGTGACTACAGGTTCTATGTTTTATGCCTGTCTATAAAACACATTGAACTCACTATTGTGAAGATTTGATGGTTAAGTTTACCTATTTATGCATGAGAATATAATGATACTGTGGTATTGAGCCAAGAGGAAAGCTTATTGAGTGACTGGTTCATGACTGGTTGAGCTATACTAGATATTGTCCGTTGCACTTTGTTTCACCGGTATCCCTGTTTGTTAGTCTTTTGGAGTATTTGCTATCAAACCGGTTTTGGATGATATTGGTGTTTGTACTGGTTCACCCCCCCTCTCAGTACTGGTTTGGTACTAGTGGATCATCATTGATTTATCAAAGACATGGTTTCAGGGTTGCCTTCTATTCGATTTTCTGATGGAGTTTGCCAAGGATGTATTCTTGGTAAGCATCCTGAGGAGAAGTATGATAAAAGCAAAGCATGGAGAGCTCCATAGCTATTGGAGTTGGTACATAGTGACTTGGCAGGACCATTTCCACAACCATCTTTCAGCAGGGTTAGATATGTCTTAACATTTATTGATGACTTTTCCAGATTTACATGGGTTTACTTTCTCAAACAAAAGTCTGAGGTATTTGAGAATTTTCTAGATTTCAAAGCTTTTGCAGAGAAACAATCTGGGAAGTTCATCAAGATTCTGCATACAGATAATGGGGGTGAATATGTTAATAATCAGTTTGAAAAATTTTGTGCTTCAGAAGGTATCAACATGCAGCACACAGTTCCATATAGTCCTCAGCAAAATGGTGTCACAGAACAGAAGAATATGTCCTTGAAGGAGATGGCAAATTGTATGATTCATTCCAAGTCTTTGGCACCTCAGTATTGGGCAGAGGCCATCAATTGTGCATGTTACATCCAGAACCAAGTTCCTCATAAAACTATGAAGGGGGTAGCTCCTTTTCAAGCTTGGACCAGTTGGAAACCTACAGTTAAGCATTTCAAAGTGTTTGGTTCTCTTGCATGGGCCTACATTCCAGCAGAGAAATGCAAGGCTATGGGTCCACAGAGCAAGCCTTG
The DNA here is from genome assembly GCF_030272615.1 of Cryptomeria japonica. Lineage (NCBI taxonomy): Eukaryota > Viridiplantae > Streptophyta > Pinopsida > Cupressales > Cupressaceae > Cryptomeria > Cryptomeria japonica. The sequence continues at coordinate 907,981,087 of NC_081414.1, forward strand.
CATATTTGTTGGGTATCTAGATGATGTCAAAGGGTATAGACTTCTCCATCCCTCTACACATGAGTTGTTCATTGAGAGGAGTGTTCATTTTGAGGAGAGTTCTTCTATTTCTTCTCAGACCACTTCTCCATCCACTATCACATTGGAGACATTGCATGATGATGACAGTTCTTCTGAGGATCTTAATCCTCCTAATCTTGTTTAGGAGTCTTCTTCCTCCACTTCAAATGGTGACAGTGATGGTGAGGATTCACATTCTTCTCATAGTCATCCTTTAGAGGTTGATGATTCTCCCCCAGACTCTCCAAGGTGTGTATCCTTTCTTAGTGATCTCCCAAATATCCTTGCCAAGACATCTAAAATGGGTCTCCATTTGAATTTTCCATATCCCATAATTTGTTCCATCAAGCTTAGGGATTTCTCTTCTAAAAATAGTTGCTAGTGGATTTGAAGTGTTAGCTACCATAGGATCTACCTCAAGCAGTTAAGCTTCTAGAAAAGAGGACCAAAGCTCTGATACCAATTGTTAGGATAAATGGTGAATAACTGAGAGGGGTGGGGGGGGTGAATCAGTTGTTAACAAATTATATCATTTAATCCACTTAATGACCTTTAACCAGATTAAGTACTGGTAAAATAGAAACAAATATCGGTAAACAATAAAACTTAATAATGAAATAGATAATCAATACAATGCAACCATACCACATAACATCATGATTTGTATGTGGAAAAACCAAAAAGGGAAAAACCATGGTGGGAATCCTACCCAGAGTAAGATGATACTTCTGCAGAAAGTATGTGATACAATGAGGGGCCTACATATGCAGGAAGGCACACTACCTAGAGCGTAATTCTCATTACAAAAGAGTCTCACTGACTACATAGAGGTTAAAACCACCTTAAGATAAATGGACAACAATCCAAAATAATGAACTGTCAGAGATAGCATCTACCATGCTTGATTACAGTCTCGGTTAAGCTCAATACCAGAGGCCTTTGTCCTCTTCCTTAATCCCAATTCGATCACCTATGATTGACCAAATCTCCTTTGCATATGATATTGCATTCCAAGACCACGACACATAATCCCCATTCCATTCACATGATTTACAATGAGATCTTACATCATTTTATACCAACCCTAAGGCCTAAATCAATTAGGTTGACTACCTAAAAGATATTACAATAAGATCATTACATAAATCCATATTACAATGATATGCCATGTCGGCTTAAGACCAAAACAACAATAACCAATCCATAGAACATCCTGAAATATCCCAGTAACATGTAGAGTACATGTTAACATGATACCGGTCCATAACCTAGATAGACACTAGACCTATTAGGGGTCCACCATGCCAAAGCAATGTCTTCAAGCAGTTGAACCATGATCAAAGAACATCTTCAACATCTGAAAATCCATCTAGAAGTCGCACCAACACCACTTATGCATCCTATCAAGATTCCTAAGTGAAAGCTCTGTCAGTTAAACCTTAAACCAATGCTAGTAAGGGTTTACAAGAGTGTATGGTAGCATCTGACTACCAAATCAATACCAACTGACCAAAACATGCTTGAGGAACATGTAACACATAAAATCAAACATACTCCATTGATCCAAACATACTGGAAGTGTCCAACAGATAGTCTCTTCTATCGGTAACACTAGATCTTCTACCAGTAACCAAAACCTGTCTGTCAGTAACCAACCATAACAGCTAGTGTTGACATCAATGACAAAACATCAATGCAACACATAATCAATTCATTTATAATGCCAACATAAAGCTCCTTGTCATTTCCCACTCCCACCCCATTTTAATTTTCTTTTGCTTTTCTTCCTACCAACATCATCTTCAATGCTAGCATTTTCATCCAAGTGAATTATCTCATTATGGGTATCCATTACAACATCTTCTCTCAGGCCAGTATTATCATCCTCATTTGACACATTTAACTCAATGAAAATCCCACCTTGTTGTGCTGGTGAGATACTATGAATGGCTTCTGCAACTACAGAAGTTGATGGACCAGAAACTTTACCAATTCCAAAGTAAGACTTTATGGTAGTATCTCTAAGTTTTGGGCATTTTGATGGCCTCCCAATCACTTCACCACCCTGAGGAGTCCTACCCTTATCTGGCCTCCCAACCCCTTCACCTCCTTGAGGAGTCTCACCCTGGTGTGACATACCAATCCCTTCACCACCCTGAGGATTCTCAATCTCACCCTTGTCTAACATTGCAATCCCTTCACTAGACTGAGGAGTCTGAGTCTCACCCTTGTCTGTCATCTCAGTCCCTTCACCACCCTGACGAGTCTTATCATTGTCTGACATCTTGACCTCTCACTACAAATTAAAACTAATTCTAAGAAGTATGAATAAATGATTACTCACCTTTACGCTTTCTCAACTAAATCAAGAATCAGGAATGTCTAGGCATGTGTTGCAGGATTGCAACTCTGGCCCTCTGCCCTACAATCAACTTCAAGGTTCCAACTCAAATTGTGCAATGTGAATCAAGAGCTCCCAAATTTACTAATCAAACATGAACAAATTGTAAGGAAGACTATTTAAAACCTTCAATTGTATTTATATCAATCCATGATTCCATTTTTGGTGAATTTTGCGGGCTTTTCAAAATGCATCTTATTGGCCCTCTGGTTTGTATGTAGGTGTCATACTCTATATGCATTATAATTTGGCAAAATGGGTCCTCGAATGCTTATAAATTTTTATTAGCCCTCCGATTTGTATGTAGGTGTCATACTCTATATGCATTGGAATTAGGCGAAATATGATGCAGGAGCATCCCCGGTGATAGGACCTAAAATTATGTTTTGCAAAATTTTAGGTCATTCTAGTTTTGTTTTGCCCTCTTTCAAGTTTTCAGGGTTTAGGGATTTAGGGGCTGTGTCTTGTCTTGATTAAGTCTTGGTATAAAGGAAAATCTTCAATCCATTTTATATTTTGTCATTCCCTTTTTTCTCACTTAAGGTTGAGGGTTCCACTTCGTTGGTGGGGCCATTTTGCTCCCTAAACATTAAATCATGTTAGACCGGTCTATGAAATGATTTCCCTAAGTTGCAAAATTTTTCCCTATGGCTGGTCTCCCTTTAAATATTTGTACCCATGCTTATATTTTCCTAAGTCCAAAAATCCTAAGTATTTTGGCGGGTTGTTAAATACAAAATGAATCCAACAGTTCATGCTTCCTCGTGATCAAAGATGCGAGGATTATAAAGACTATGACATCGTGAGATCATGCCATGTTTTTTCAGTGGAAACTCGCCAAGTTGGTAGTATATCCAATCGAAGTTTTTTGTTACAGGTTCTTAGATAGTAAAGGTCAGTTTACTAATAGTCTTATCAATTTGAACATGTTCAAAATGAATAATGATCTTATGTCCTGAGGTAAAAGGTGCCCAATTTTTAGTTCTGGAGGACTTAATGGGCATTGTGCATAGCAGTAAAGAGTGAAAAGATTTGATAGTTCCCTGTATCCCCATGATGGAAGTTTCAAGGAAGTTATGGACCGCAGCATCATGAGATGATGCCATGTGTCCCAAGCTAATCAGGAATACCTATGGTGGGGCCACTGATGGAGTCTAGTTGAAAGATGATGTGGTGCTGATTAGTTGTGATTTTGTGGGTCCGTTGATACAAATAGAAAGTCAAGTGCTAAGTCGACAAGGAATGATTGTTGGATTTCCCAACTTGGAAGATGATCGACGGCTAGGTTTTAAACTTTTTTAAATGCAAATTAGGAGCCGTTGTTTCGCTCGCATGAGTAGTAATGGTAGATGAGACATTTGCATTCTTTTCTAGATAGTAATTAAAGACTCTTAAAAGGTCGTTCTTCATTTACAAAATATTTCATAGCAATCCAAAAGGTTTTCCTGCTATTGAAGAAGGTTGAAACAACTCTCTGCAACACAGAATTGTCATCTCTCTAGTGAAAATGGAAGTAGTAAGTTTATCTAATCCATTCATCTTTTCTTGAAACAAATTGATGTTATAAATTGTGCATGAAGTTGTAAGAAGAGAATTCAATTTGTTGTAGGGTTAGGTGCTAGACAAAGAGTAGTGAAATTTCTTTGAATTATTCTGGTAACTTAAAATCTCATACAAGCCCTAGTTTTTTCTTCCTGAATTTGGAGTTATAGTATAAAACCTAGTTTCAAAATATGGCTCCCTCATAGAAACATTCAGGACAAATGGATTATATAAAAAGAAATCTATATGATGATTTCTTAGATCAATCGAAGCCCTTGACAAATGATAAACAACAGGGGCAGAGATTTGTGATTGCAAAAACCCTAGGGGAAGGGCTACTTAATAAAGAATTTCACTTGGTGGATGCTAATATACCAATAACTAGGTTAGAGATGTTCAAGTTATGGTATGGACAAAGGAATTTGCATTCCCCATTATAGAGTCCTTGGTAGTGTGATTTGGGTAAGTTGGTAGTGCCAGGTGTTTTCATGGATGTCAACCTACTCAAAGTTGTTCCTAACAGATATGACCATGTTTAAAGGGTTTCTCTGGACAACCACATGTACTGCCCTTCAACGTTCCTCTAAGAATGGGTTTTGCTGAGGTGATGTGACAAATAGGATACATTTAGAATAAGGATTTAAAAGGAAAGGGAAAATTAAAATTTTCCCAGATTACACTATTATCCCTTACTTTGTAATTTGAAGGGAGGATATGAGAATTTTGATAAATTATTTGTTCCATATCATTTGGGAGTGAGTATAGCTAGACACAATGATCTTGAGGGTTTTCCAAATCTTTTAGAACAAGAATAAAAGGAGGTTTGTTTCCCCATGAGCATAATTTTCCTAAGGACTTAATTAGGAATGAATTTGATTCCATGACTCAGTAATGGAGAAAAGAGAAGTGGATAATCTTCAAAAAAATATAGGCTTCTATCCAAAAGATGGATCCAAAATATGACCCATTAAAGGATTTTCGCCATTTTGTACCAAGATTGATTTTATTATGAAAATTTTTGATGAGTTGAAGAATATTTTAAAGGAGAAGATAGATGGACTTGAAGAAGTTCATGGCTGAAAACAATCGAGCTCACAACCTCTTTTATCTCAGAGAGAAGGTGTCATGGTAGCAGGGAGGCCTATTCAAGAATCTTCTCACAAAAGAGAAAAAGAAGAAATGAGTAATGAAGAGGATAGTAGAAATGATAGTGGAATATTAATAAGGAGAAAGAGTAATAAGAAGATGAGTGCAGAGCCTTTCCCTAAAATAAAAACTAATCCTCTTCAAGGAATCAGGATCATTGATCTTGAAGATTCGAATAGAAGTCCTCCACAATCTGTTGTATCTTTTTTGCTAGTAAGGCAGGGTGAAGAACAAATGGAGGAAGGCATGTTCATTGCAACAAGTGTAGAAATGCAATTTGGTGTTCCTCCTTTGCCTCCTAATTTGGAGTTAGATCTCACTAGGGTAAAGGCTTCAACGATACAAGAAAGGAGGCATGTGATAAGTTCCTTGAGGATGATGCTTTTGTGAGGAGACCAATCTTTCTATAGTTAGTATAGAAGATGAAGGTTGAGGAGTACAAAAGGAGAATTACTGATAAGAAGGCCCAAAGGCTAGACATATCAGATCAAGAGAACCAAGAAGAAGTAGAGAATGAGATAAGGGAAGAATTTAAGGAAATCACTGCTAATGAGGGTAGGAAGATTATAAGTTAGGCTGGAGTCTTGATCTTGCCAGAATGGGACATAGTAGATGCAGTGCCATTTGATACAATCAGGAAATCAAAGGGTCAACCTTCCAATTCAGAAGAAGAAGCAAGGTTAGCATTAAAAGGATCAGATTTTGTGGATGATTATGCAACCCTGACAATCTGGGCATTAGAGGAAGGACCTAGGAAGCCTAACATTAGTGATTTAAACCCCAACTTGAGGGGAAGCTTAATTATAAAAAAAGCAAAACTGACACATGAGAGCAAAAAAAGAGAAGCTTCAGAGAAGGCTGAGTTGATAAGAAAGTTTGACAAACTTTTTAATGATTATATTGCATATCAACAAATGTGTGTGGAGTTGCAAATGAGGATGCAACTCCTTGAGGTGGGACGAATAATTTTTTTCCATCCTACACTTATAGGGCCATCAGAGCCATCAACATCCAGCTCGCCACCTACGATCTAGGGAGGAGAAGCAATTCAACTTGATACAAGTGTTGATGTCCATGGTATGGCATTAGTTCCCTATGATGATGATGATGACCCTGATACTACAAGATCAACTAAACTAAATGAGTCTCAGCTTTTAGAAAATATTGTTGAATTAGAAAATAAGCTAAAAGAATTAGAAAATCAATCAGTTGGGAAACAAAAGGATATAGTTAACTCAGTGCTAACTCATTTGAATGAGAAATTTGATAGCAAGTTAAACAGTGTCCATGCGTTATATTCTTTTCTTTTCAATGCTATTCAAAAATTTAATGATGATAAAGAAGTGGAAATTCCTCTGTTTACAAAATGGTTGCAAAGAGGAAATGAGCTTAGAATGATGTCCATGGCCTCTAAATTTCATATTGAGAGACTGTTGGCATTTCAACAGTAAGAAAGATTGTTGATATTCAATAAGGATATTGAGAAGGTCGTTGAAGATTGTTGATATAACTAAAGAAGGATGATAACTATCTTTATAACATTATTTTGTCATTGATTTCAAGAAATTGATTATTTGATTCAGTATGATGTTTCCATATCTTGAGAAGATTGATTAGAAGAGAATTAAGATATCGGTAAAAGACACTGAAAGATTGTGATGAATAAGAGGAGGAATAAGTTATTCAATGGGCAACTATTACCAAGTTAGAAAATGATGAGATCATGATGTTTAGATTGTTTTGATATCCTACATATGTTGTTGATTGTAAGATTAATACTATACTATGTCACCAAGTAAAGAACCTAGTTGGTAAACCCTAAGGTTATCGATATCGGTTAATAAAGGTGGAATGTCTACCGAGTAAGGTTTAGTATTTACCGAGTTGCAACTGAGTTATGACAGTGCGCATTGGATGGATAAAGCATTATTTAATGAAGGACAATGATTAGCTGGAGATGTATAAATGATTGGTATGTCATGCATGAAGTTTGTTAAGGATCTATGGGAAAGAAAAATCGGCAGGAAGATCTACAACACAGATTGAACCGCAATAACCTTGTGCAAGTTCCAAGAAGGGAATGCAAGTCCCTAGGCAAGGTAAAACATTTTCAGATTGGAAGGATACATTGAACCTGGTCAAGTTTGAAGATCTAATGGCTAAGATTGATCATGAGAAATGTGATCAAGGAGATTAAGCGGTTAGCAATTGTTTATAAATAAGGAATTGTTAATAAACAATGTATGCATGCAAGTGTAAGCACAGGAATGCTACATAGTGATTACAAAGCACAAAAGCTTGAAGGCCTATTTGAATAATAGAGTAGAGAGCCCAATAGAGGGACAAGATAAGTCCTATGACTAGATTGTTTTGAGAAAATAAGAATCTGCTTTAGCATTTTAGATGTGAAGTTGCAGATAGATTTTTATTACTGTTATTTTGTAAGTAACACAAAATCTCTTAACCGAGTGGACTTAATAGTCTTATTTGTAAACCCTCTAGCAAGGTAACATTCTAAATGAGTTTTTGAAATCCTTTGACAAGGTCACTTCTAACAAAGTGAAGATCCTAACAGATTTGAGGGAAATCCCTTAATCAGGTCACATCTAGCAATGTGTTTGTAATCTTTAACAAGATTTGCTTTTAACTGAGCATACTCTAGAAGAGTATATTTCTTAGTGGGTCCGAAATCCCACAGTGGTTTTTCCCTATTTGGGTTTCCACATTAAATCTAGTGTTATGAGTGTTATGATGATTATGTGTTTATGAGTTAACATGTTTAGCAGTTTTTGGTTATGTTGCTGAAGTAGAAGTTACTGAGGTTGAATCTGTTGATTTTATGAAAGTTTAAGTTTGTATGATTCATGCCCCCTCCTCTCATCTTGTGATCTATTGGCATCTGTACTTTAAAATTAGTATCAGAACTAATAATTGGTATTAGAGCTTTGGACTCCAGAAAAAAAAGTTTAAAGGTACTTGAGGCAAAGATCCAAAGATGTATAAAAGGGATGCACCGAAGCTGAACAAGTCAAGTTTCTCCACATGGCAGAAAAGGATGAAGCTGCATTTATTAGGAATTGGAGAATATGCAACATATTATCTGGAGAATGATTACATTGCACCAAGCACCAACCCTATGACCTTGGAAGAGATAAAGGCAAAGCAAGAACATATTCAAGCTATGATTGAAATAACATTAGCATTGACCGACTCATAGTTTAATGATCTAAAAGGTTGTAATGATGCAAAGCAATGTTGACTAAGCTCATATCTGTGTATGGAGGTGATGAACATGTTCAAAGAGCTAAAGTAGATAGTCTAAGAGGACAACTTGAATCCATGAGAATGAATGAAGGTGAGAACATAACCCAATATAGTATAAGACTAAAGGAGATTGTCAATCAAATTAAAGGAGCAGGTGGAACTATTGAAGAAAAGGATATAGAAAGTAAGTTGTTGAGAACCCTTCTACCAGCTTATGCTATTTGAGTCTCTGCAATCAATGAATTGAGGTCTGTACCTAACATGCTAGTTTCTTTGGATGCTACTATTGGTAAGCTACATGCATTTGAGTTAAGTAATTTGGATAACAGTGGGTCTTCGGTAAATAGAGTAGAATCTATATTCAATTCTTTTCATATTGGTGAATCTGATGATTACAATGATAGAATGAGTAAGTACTCTGAAGGGGATCACAGTGGAGCAAGTGAAAGTTTTCACAAGAACATGGAAAAAGTGCACAATGATAGTATGAGGAAATCAAGAAGCAAGAATAATTTGAAGCATTATTAGCCAAAAGGTTACCGAGAGGCAAAGGTAAGTATAAAGGGAAGCTACCTTTAAAATGTTTCAATTGTGATAAAATAAGACATATGGCTTCTAACTGCCCTGACAAATAATCTAGTGAAAAGAGTGAATACCGAGATAATAGGCAGAAAGACAACCAATACAGAGGACACCGAGACTTCAGGATGAGAGATAGAAAGACATGTCTAGTAGCTGATGAGGAATCCAACGATGATAAATCTAATGAAATTGATACTAAGGAAGTTGTTTATGTGGCTATAAAAGATGTATCTGATGAAGAAAGGTATGAAGAAAAAGCTCTAATATCTCACATAAATAATAATGATTCTTGGATCATAGACAACGGATGCTCACATCATATGACATGTGATAAACACAAGTTTGTTAAATTAGAAGACTATGATGGAGGCTATGTAAGATCTGGTAATGATGCACCATGTTCGGTAAAAGGTAAAGGATCTATAACACTTCTTGACAATGCTAAATGTGATGATGTATACTAGGTTGAAGGATTGAAATATAATTTGTTGAGTGTAGCACAGCTAAACAATATAGGATACCAAATAGAATTTCAGAAAGGAATTGTCAAAGTTCATGACAAGCATGGAAAGTTAGCTGCTACCGAGACACAAACAAAAGGTAATACATTTAATATTGACTCAACATGGAACAAGTGTCTTTATGCAAAGATAGATGATACCTAGTTATGGCATAAAAGGTTTTATAATGTAAATTTTGATAATCTAATCAAAATAAGTAAGAAGCACCGAGTAAGAGGTCTACTGAGTCTTGAAAAACTTGAGAATGCTATGTGCTGAGGATGCTAGATGGGTAAGATCACAAGATCAAGCTTTACAAGTAAGTCTTACACTTCTAAAGGAATTTTAGATCTAGTACACACTGATCTTTGTGGTCCTATGAAAGTTCAAAGTTATTATGGTGATAAATATTTCATATTATTTGTGGATGATTACTTAAGGATGATGTCAGTTATGTTTTTAAAAGAAAAATCAGAAGCTTTTCAAATGTTTAAATGGTACAAGGCAAGAGTTGAAAATAAAACAGGAAGATAGTTGAAATGTCTTAGATCTGATAGAGGAGGAGAGTTCACTTCTGATGAATTTAACTTATTCTGCAATGATCATGGTATAAAGAGGCAAGTATTTGCACCGAGAACACCTCAGAAAAATGGGATAGCCAAGAGAAGAAACATATCAATTGTGGATTGTGCAAGAAGCCTAATGATAGAAAAGAGGGTACCTCAAACATTTTGGAGAGAAGCAATCAGCACTACAGTTTACACCCTAAACTGAGTACAACTAAAGAAAGTAACTATGAAGACACCATATGAGATATAGTATGACAAGAAACCTAATGTAGGTTATTTTAAAATATTTGGAAGTAGATGCTATGTTCACAAAGATGACATAAATGGAAAATTTGATCAGAAAAGTAAAGAAGGAACATTTCTTCGTTATTCTTCTAGAAGTAAAGCATTTAAATGTCTGATCAAATCATCTAACAAAATAGTGGAAAGTGCAAATGTGAAAATTGATGAATTTGCAGAAAGAAATGATGAAGGAAATTTCAAAGAGCCAGAAGATTATGAAGAATTTGTTTATGTTCAACTGAGAAGTCCTACCAAGAAAGTTGCTGAAGCAAATGAAGATAATTTCCAGTTACTGAGTGATGAAGAAGATCATATAGAAGCTACCAAGCCTATATTAGCCAAATATGTCAGAAGACATCATGCATCAAGTCAGATTATAGGAGATAAGGATGATCCAATGATGACAAGGAACAAATTGAGATAGAACACATGTTTGATTTCTGAATTTGAACCGAGAATAGTAAAAGAGGCATTTAACAGTGAAGATTGGGTAAACTCTATGACAGAAGAGATTGATCAAATCAAGAAGAATGACACATGGACACTGATCCCAAGACCGAAGGACAAAAATGTAATCGGTACTAAGTGGATTTTTAGAAACAAGTTAAATGAAAAAGGTGAGTTTATTCACAACAAAGCAAGACTAGTTTGCAAAGGTTATTCTCAAGAAGAAGGAATAGATTATGGTGAGACTTTTGCACCTGTGGCTAGACTGGAGGGAGTAAGAATATTGTTGGCATTTGCTGCTTTCAAAAATTTCAAGGTATATCAAATGGATGTTAAATCTGTATTTTTGAATGGTATACTAGAAGAGGAAGTTTACATTAAACAACCTGAAGGATTTGTTGAAGACAAGAGTAAAGATCAAGTATGCAAATTGAACAAAGCCTTATATGGTCTCAAACAAGCACCTAGAGCATGGTATGAAAGATTGCACTCTTATTTAATCAAGATTGGTTTTATAAGGACAAGTGAAAACAACAATATGTACATGAAGAAAGATGAGGACAATGGAATACTGATCTCATCCTGTAGCATCGTAAATTGTACGCACTTGCTAGGGTGGTACAATTTCACACCTAGTTTAGCACCCGCCTTGGCGCATTTTGCATTTTGCATTGCATTTCCCCTTTAGTACTTAATTAATCAAATTAATTAGGTTTAAGGTTCTATTTTATCATCTCCCACATCATAAAGTTGGGCCTTTTTATTAAAGTGTGCCCTTTTCATTTTATTCCTCCTATACATTATTTAATCAAAAACCCTAATTAGGTCCTATTTTGAACTTGGGGGCTTGGTTTTGGGGGTCAAAACATCTTGAAATCACCTGTAACTTCGGGATTCTCTCTAAAATCATTGTATCTGACGGCCCTAAAAATTTGGTGAAAATTTGTCGGGACCATGGCGCCCGGAGAGGACCATGGCGCCCGGAGTGCACATGGTCCTGGACATTTTTCCCAAAATTTTAGGAGCACGATCCAATCATAAAATAAAGCTTAACCCCAATAAATTGGCGGGATATTCAATCTCTAGGTCGGCCAAAGGTCGAAATTAAGACCTAGGGTTTCATATATAAGAGCTCTCTTTCTTCATTTGAAAGGATCGGAATTTTTGGCTTTCAAGGACCTTCTATGCAGCAAAAGAGAAGATCTTTGAAGACTTCAATAACATTCAACATCCATCCATCAAGCATTCATCAATTTCATTCATTTAGGGCTTGGGAGACATTGAAGAACAATAGGAGATTACCGACTGAAGATTGGCTTGTACTCCTCCCTTAAGGGTTGGGTATGATTTCATGTTGTTTTCATGTCTTTGCATAAGCTTCAATATATCCTTTATTCATGCTTTAGATCACAATTAGGGTTTATTTTCTAGGTTGCTCTAGTTTGCTTTCTTGCATTTAAGGACCTTGCACACACACTAGGTCTGCACACACAATACATTTTACAATACAACTTGGCTATTCATGGAGGTGGAAATCACCGAAGTGGGGGTTTGACTAAGGCAAAACCCTATATAGCCACCCATACCCTTTTCAGATATAAGTGCAGGTTTCGGGACTCGGACGACGCCGCAGGTGACAGATCTGGGAAAAGAAGGTCAAGATAGCACTCCACACCAAATCTCAGAGCAAAAGACCAGGACAGGGGCATGGGGCGTCCTGGTCCTGCCAGGACAGGGGCACTGGGCGCCTTGGTCCTCCTGACAGACAGCATTTTCAGCATTTTTGACAGCTTTTCCAGAGTGCAAAAACAGCAGTTTTCGGAGCAGTTTCAGGGGCAGAATCAGGACAGTGGAGCCCGCGCCCCCGTCCCGAACATTTTCACTCAGATTTTAACATTGGGTACGCATTTACATTCTTGTCTTGTCCTTGTGTTTACAGCTTTCCACTTTCCATTGTTTAAGTTCAATTCTGCAATCTTGTTATTAGTTCATACTTGCACTTTGGGGTTAGGGATTGAACTTGCATTATTTTATCTTTCAATTACAACAAAGGAATAGAAATCCTAATAGGTAGCTCGTGTCTCTCTCTTCCACAAAAAGAAGTAGCCAATTGTGTGATACTTCTAGGCTCTTTCGTATTCCACAAATGTGTGATTGAAAGTGAGATTAGGGCATGTTTGCTTAGTTTCACTTTATAAGGACAAGTGAAAACAATAATATGTACATGAAGAAAGATGAGGACAATGGAATACTGATCTCATCCATATTTGTTGATGACATTATATTTTGTGGTAATGACTCCTTATGCAAGAATTTTGGAAATGAAATGTGCAAAGAATTTGAGATGTCACTAATCGGTGAGATAAAGTATTTTATAGGTTTACAGATACTGCAAATGAAAGATGAGATTTTTATTACTCAATCCAAGTACATAAAGGAAATCTTGAAGAAATTTGGAATGGAGGATTCTAAACCAGTAAGTACTCCTATGACTACTAACTATAAATTATCAAAGAATGATGAATTTGCATCTATTGATGAGACACTTTACCGATATATGATTGGGAAATTGCAATATGTTATGCATAGTAGACCGGATATAGCACATGCAGTAGGTATTGTAGCAAGATTCTCTGCACATCCCAAGGAAACCCATATGACAGCAATCAAGAGAATTTTTAGATATCTGAGAGGCACAAAAGATTATGGCTTAGTGTAGTCACATAAATCTGTCCACTTAATTAAATGAATACTTAGTATTTATTTGATTATTTAACCATCAATTAATAATTAATTAAATTAATATTTAATTAATTCATCTTAACCCTCTTCTCCTATTAATTAAATAAATTATTTGATTTATTTGATTTAATTCACTTAACCAAATTCATACCATTAATTAAATAAATAAATCATATTTATTTAATTAAATATTCTCTCACATTTAAATAAATTAATATTTATTTAAATCCCCCAAAATCCCACCTCTCACATTTAAATAAATTAACATTTATTTAAATCACCTTTATCCTCTACCCACTTGCGTTTTCCTACAAAAGCAAGTTGCACAATTATTTTAAATAAATAATTTATTTAAATCACCTTTATCCTCCACCCACTTGTATTTTCCTACAAAAGCAAGTTGCACAACTATTTTAAATAAATTATTTATTTAAAATCCTATTTATCCTCACCCACTTGAAACCTTTAATGGTTTCCCTTAAAGTATTCAAACTTGATGGCTTTAAAGTCTTCAAACTTGATGGCTTTAAAGTCTTCAAACTTGATGGCTTCCTTCTATAGTCTTCTTAAGACTTTAATGGTTTTCCTTAAAGTCTTCAAGCCTTTAATGGTTTCCCTCAAAGTCTTCAAGCATTTTAATGCTTTATCTTCATTTTTCTCATTTAAATAAATTAATATTTATTTGAATATTTATCCAAATGCAAATTACACCATTTAATTGAAATAAATAATTTTATTTTAATTGAAAATACCAAAATTTCTCCCACTTGCATTTTCCTACAAAATCCACTTGCATGCCTAAACCCCTTCTAGAATTTTCTAATCACTTCTAAATAACCTAACCCCTTCTCTAAACTTTGTCACATTCCTAAGCAAAAGGGAAGTCACTTCTCAAACCCTCAAAGTCTTTGATAACCCTTAAAGGCTTTCAAACTTCAACCACTAAATGGCTCAAAGTCTTTGATAACCATTGAAGGCTTTCAACCTTCAACCACTAAATGGCTCAAAGTCTTTGATAACCATTGAAGGCTTTCAACCTTCAACCACTTAATCCCCAAAGTCTCCAATAACCATTAATGGTTACCTCAAACCCTCCCACATGGTTAAAACATTTGTTTTGACTCAACCTCTACCCAACCCAAAGGTCTCATCAGGCCATTAATGCTTTGACCATGATTATCTCTTAAACATTTGCACAAAGGTTTATCCTTGGATTAAATCTTAATCCAGTGGGTAATCTTAATTTGGACTTGACCCTTAGCCTCTAGATAACCATGAGGTCTTCTCAGGCCTTTAATGCCTCCAACCTCTTCTCTCAACCCAATCCTATGTTGACACTTGTCACCATTTTATTGGTGCCAATTGTGAACTTGGATCCCCAACTTTCAAACTTGGCCCTTGATTAAACCATTCAATCGTAACCCTTCATTTCCCCATTTCTTCCATAAATAGAACCCTTCTCCTCAAGCAAAGAAGAAGAAGCATTAGAGTATTGTTGTTATACTGGCATTAGCATAGAGCTTTCTCATAGCATCACTATCTACACTTGCATAGCATTTGCTTATCATATTCAACTATCTTGAATCTCCATATGGCATCCATGGCTAGTGCTAAAAGCTGAGAGCTACACTCATTTGGGACTTGGAGAGGAAAGGAACAAGGGAGGAGCAACTATGAGCATCTTGATTAGCTATTTTATTCTATGTTTATATGCTTTCTATTTCATGCTTAATATCTCTCTTGATATGCCTGTTTAGGATAATCTTTTGTTGCTAACACTAACGTTTGTTTCTTGTGCTCTTGTGTGTGTTGCCATCAAACAGATTTTCTAATCCTTTTTGTAGAGCATCATTTGGTGAACCCGACGTGAATCCAAACACCAAAAAGATCAACTTTTTTTTTTAACCAATAACATGTTTGAATGTTGAAAATGTCACATAGGTTGCGTTTTTGACACTGTTTTGGTGCGTTTGACATTATTTTGGCGCTATTCACCCTATTTCAGTGCTTTTGTCTTCTCTTGTCTTTCCCTTTCTTTTAGTGCATTTCTGTTAAATAGCGCCTCTGTTCAAACGCAGACTAGCGCTATTGTAACAGAACGTTGTACAAATCACCTTGTAACCAAAAAAAAATAAAATTAGGCTTGTAGAAGCCCACCAAATAGGCGGATTTTACTAACTATTTTTCTCTTTTGTGCATATTTAAATTAGATTAAAAAGTAGATTTATATTTCTTACTAACTTGTTTTTGAAGTTGGTTTTAAAAAAATGAATTCACTTTTTATTTTGGTTTAAAATTAACTTCACATTTCAAATTTGGGCTTTTAAAAAAAGAATCACACATTTGTTTGGGGCTCTTAAAAAGAATTTCATTGTTCCAAGGTAAAAAGAACCACAAACTTATACAAAACAACTTGATTTCTTGCAAGTTAGGAAACAAACTTCGTTTTGGTGCTTAAAATCAACAAAACAAAATTTATTTTCTTGCATCAACTTAAAAGAAATTTACAATCAACACTTTGTTTTGGGGGAAATCTAAAAAGAACAAGCCATTTTTCCTTCAAGCTCAAAAACAATTTTACTTCAAGCAAGATGTGTTTTCAATTTAGTTGACTAGGATTTCAAAGTTCCTAGTTTACAAAATATTTTGCCTTTGAAAAACACCATGACTGTTGGAGCAACATCTCCAAATAGTTAGATCACATTGCAATGACAGATTAAAAAGAACAAGTGTTTTTCGTGCTTGGCACACCTGTGCAAAGAGTTGGTCGAGTGGTCCAACTTCTAACACACACTATCCTCTCCCTTGGCTTTCGTGGTCCTAGGTGCAAGAGAAAAGTGTTAGTAACACTCAAAATTTTATCTTTTTAAGAGAGGCCTGCCAAGGGATCGATACTCTTGGGAATGACCTCGAGCGGTAAATCCTTTGAGCCGCTATAGAAATCAGGTAAGAGCGAAAGCTGTAGCCTTGGGTATAGCTGTTCCTACAGTGTAACTGGCCGAAAGGACAAATGGGCCCCACCACCAGTTACAAGGCTCTTAAGTGAGTCACTGCAGAATGAACTTATGTCCAAAAACATCGAACATGACTAAAAACCTTTTAGTAGTAGCCCACCCATTCTATTGATTGAGGATATTTGCGATATAATTTAGTGCAAGAGCATAGATGGTTTTTCTCCCAAGATACTCACCATACATATTTCCTTGAGTAGAAACATAGCTTTTTGAAAAGTCACTTGTGGCTTGATAAAAGTGGTGACTCCCCCATCATAGGGATCATCTATTTGTTATGCTCGTGGAAGACTTAGTATATCACATCCTTACCTGCCAAGGCGGGATTCATAAAGTATGTAGTACCAAAGTCGAAGAAATATCAAGATGTGGGCTAAATTTATCACAACTGGCCATTTGACCTTAGGGATAAAAAGTGTTTGAAGTGTGTTCGTTTTAAAGACCAAGTACAAATTGAGCCAACTTCAGGCTTTGGAAATACACCTTAAAATACATCTAAAGGAAGGGTCATATACAAGTCCAAGGATTGGGTTAATCTAGACCCATACTCATTTGTGCCTTTTAGGCAACATTCTTGTGTTTGTGTGCTTGCTTTGTTTTCTTGTCAAAGAAACATCAAATCAAAAAATCAATCCCAAAAACAAAGTATTCATGCAACCAAACATCTTTCAAAAACAACCAAAAACATCAAAAACAAAGTGCAAACAACAAAAGAGTCAAAAATTTTATGACCATTCTTCACATCTTGCGAAAGAAGAAGCGTCATCAAAATATCAACTTGAAAAGAAGACAATTAAGCTCAAAGGCTTTGATCAAACGAAGGAAATTATTCTATATCAATAGAAAAATCTTTGTCTCCCATAGAGTTTTCTTGCGTCACATGTGTCTCTATCTTCAAGGCAAAACAAACGAATTTGATTCCAAATCATTGAACCGCAGAGCTTTTATGCAATACAGAGCTCTGAGTTATCACAAAAACCGAGGAGGAAAGATTAATCCCAACTTCTTCCCAAACGTCTGTATCACATACAACATAGCTTGAGAAATACCACCAACACCCGAAAGGGAAGAGATAGAGTTTGTCCCATTTATAACACAAAGTTTTTATTGAAGTTGAAAAACATTTTCATCCATCATCTCACTCATACATCATCACTTCATCATCAATCCGTCCCAACTCTCAAAACATTAAGAGGTTATTGTTCCAAGTTCTCTTTTAGATATTGCTTGAAATCAAATGCATCACATCACTTTTTAGATTGTTTCTACATCTAGGATAAGCTCATCCTAAGAGACACATCTACGCAGGTTAAAACTAGTTCATGAGTGAATCCTCTCATTACTAGGTAGTTAAATCTGTAACACATCTCAGATTTCTCTACACCTTATCACATCAAAACTTATCAAACAAACATGCAATTCAAAGAAGGAATTTTGGTTACATCCACCTTAAAAGTGCTAGAGATCCACATGCAACACAATTCACCAACCAACAACCTTTCATTTCATCAAAAACTCATCATTATTTTCACACAACTTCAACAACAGCTTGCAAGCAAAATGGCCCAAACCCGATCACAGTCCAAGCAACGAGAAATAGAAAGGGAAGAAGAAGAAGAGGAAAATCTCAATGAATTTCAAGAAGCACTTGGAGGAAATGCAGATGACGAAAACCCAAGTACTCCCACTCTTGCAACAATAGAAAGGGCTCAACATAACCCTCTCTTTAACAGACTTTTTGACGAAATACTCAGGAGCAATGCGGATGCTCACTTCTTAAGACTCGCTCAAGAAGGAGCAAAAATCCCCTCTGACTTTGATCTTTCCCAATTAAGACAAGCATCAGAAAGACAAAGTCACCATGAAGAGGAAAGAGGTAGAGATCCCATCAGATATAACATTCCTCGAGGTAACCCACCACCTCCTCCTCCAAATGAAATGGAGATGTTGCGGCAACAAGTCGAGAATCTCGCCCAACAGCTTCATAGTGGTGTCAAGACTAACCAATTCTCACTCAATGACATATGTCCCTATCCTTTTGATAGGAATCTTTACATGCCACCATTTCCACAAGGATTCAAAACACCCAAATTTGAAAAATATAGAGGAAAGGGGGATCCCCGCGATCATGTCCGAGAATTTCATTCCGCTTGTCTCAAAGTAGCATATGAAGACACATACCTAATGCGCCTTTTTCCCCAAAGCTTAGGAGGAACAACCACATCATGGTTTTCCCGACTACCAGGTGGCATTAGAACATTTGAGGAACTCATCCAAAAGTTCCTAGCTCATTACTCTCATAACATTGAACGCGATCTCACCATGGCTGATCTATGCAACACCAAACAAAAACCAAGTGAGCAATTCTTAGTATTCCTGCAACGATGGCATCAAATGTCTAGCAGACGTTCTCTTCAGTTACCTGAACCAGAACTAGTGGAGATATTCATTTCCAACTTAAACGAAGAAATGGAATTTCACCTGAATGTCAAAGACATAGACTCTTTTAATGATATGATCACCAAGGGTTTGAAGTGTGAAAGGGCACTTATTAAGAAGGGACTCATCAAAATCTTTAATGAACCAAAAGATGGTCCTCGCCTATGCTTCAATAGCGATAAACCAAACTTCTGGAATAAAAACAAGAATATCGTCAATGATGGGGTTGTGGATGCCAGGACTGTCCAAAATGCACAACCTGTGGTTCGGTTTGCAGGACAAAATCCTCCACCTCAGAATAACAAAAATATTCCTTCCAATCAAGGTTGCATCACATCTCACGATGAACCTAGACCTCATCAGCAAAAACAAAAACACACATACACTCCCTTAGGGGAACCCATTGAAACAGTATTGCGACAACTCCTCTCTCAAAATTTGGTCACTCTACCTAAGCTATCAAACTATGAGCCTCAAGTCAAACCAGCATGGTGGAGAGATATTGAACACTGTGAATTCCATCAAGGAAGAGGGCACAAGACAAGTAATTGTCACCGATTGAAAGATCTCATTCAGGATCTTATTGATCGAGGAGAAATTGAAATTGAAGGACATGACCCAAAAACAACAAATAATGATCATCTGATGTTCAAAAATCCACTTCCATCCCAAGATCAAAGGGGTCCTTCTACTTCTAGGCAAGGCACTGATACCACTGATTATACATAGGTTGCATATAATTACACTGTAAATCACCTGTATGATGCCAATGAACAAGTTACAACAATAACCTTCAAAAATCCCAACTCAAATTGCAATGTTGTTACACGTCGTGGCAAAGTTACCATCAAGGTAGCTCCACAAGGCACCACCTCCATCCCAAAGCAGTACAATCTTGTGGAATAATTAGACAAAACCCCTGTGCTTATATCCATTTTGGAGCTTTTGCGTCTGTCACCCTCTCATAAAACTATCTTGGATCAAGCACTCCAAGAAGCGTCAGTCCCCGCAAATCTAAATATAGACCAATTTCAAGCCATGGTTGGAAGTCTAAAGTTATCACCTTGTCTCACTTTTTTTGAAAGTGACAACTCTTCCTTCAAGCAACCGCATAACGCCTCACTCCACATTGAAGGCTTTATCAACCAACACAGGATCAAGCGAGTCTTGATCGATAATGGAGCAGGCCTAAATATTTGCACACTGCAGTTGGTCACAGCATTGGGATATGCGGTCGAATCAGTGGATCCTCATCAGAAGATCACAATCAAAGCCTATGATGATGCGGAGCGTTCATCCAAAGGAGCTGTGGTACTACCAATCCGAGTGGGCCCCGTGTTAAAGCACATCATTTGTTAGGTTCTGGACCTTCCTCTGCCATACAATCTATTATTAGGGAGACCTTGGATACATGCCATGCAAGCTGTTCCATCTACCTACCATCAATGTATCAAGTTCCCACATAACGGTGTAGAGATCACAATTCTGGGCGATGCAAACCCCTTTGCATTTTGCCATAATATCAGCCATCAACTAGAGATTACTGTTCCTAATAATAGAGAAGCCATTTCTTCCACATCATATATAAGTCCAGCCTCTCTTTCCAGTTCAAACACCACTATATCAAAGCAAGAAAAGCTTAAGATGAAAGTAGTAGAGGAAGGTCCTGGGGAATACAACTTGAGTCAACTCTTTTGTGTGGGACAAATGCCCACTTCTCCTAGAACACATGGTAAACCACAACAGTTACTCTAGCAACCACTGACCACACTAGCATGTGCTTTGACACCTTTCATCCTTGGAAAGAGTCAAGAGGAAGAAACCCAAGATGAGGACCTAGCGGAATGGATCTATAAAGATCCCATCACCACTGATATCCTGCCAGTTAAACTTCCTATGGATCAGTATGGCAAAGGTCTCCTCATTATGCAACGAATGGGATATGATGGTCAGAGTGCTTTGGGATATTGCAAACAAGGATGACATGAACCTCTACTGCCAGAATTAAAGCCCAAAGGTAATACAGGCCTAGGCTTTGAGAAAGAAATCTTTCCTAAACTCAGATTCAAAGGAAAACCCAGCAAACCATTATGTCAACCTACTGCAAAAAGGACACCTTTCATCATTAAAGCAGCCTCAAGCACCATCCCGACTGCCCCATCGAGGCTCACAACCCCAACACAACCATGTACAATACTAATCATCCCACCAATCAAACCAGTAATCCCATTCGGAACAGCCATTACATCCATAGTACCATTAGCAGCAGCAACTGTATCAGAACCTATAGCAACATCTATGGTACCAGCAGTTCCCGTAGAAGCCATTGAGTCAACACTGCCGATACTTCCTATGCCAGATTCTTTTATCCCCATCAAACTTCCTGTAGCACCGATCACTACAAAGGTACATCAACCAATCACACCTGCAGTGTTTAACTCAAAAGACATCCCAGTATGGTATAGCAATCAGATGCTGGAAAGTGATTCAGAGACCGACTCACATGAATGGGAATTTGATTCGGTACATCTTAATACTTTAGATGAGGAAGACACATCACCACCTCCACCATGCAAAGACATCCCTGTTTATGGAGAAGCACAGATAAAGACCACTTGGGTTCCTAAACTAGAAACGTCTTCCACAGACCCTACGTCTCATCCTACGCCTGATTCTAACAGGGAAAGTACCATCAATGACCTTCACCATAACATCTTAACCCTCACTGATACGTCCAACACACTTAACATAATCGATGAAGTAATGCCCATTATCTACCCTGAACTCATCGAATGGAACCAACCAAATCCCCCATGTCTTGACCTCTTCCAAAACGATGAGGCCATCATTGACTTTTTGGAATTAAGGGATAACCTACCAAATGGGGATCACAAAGCTGGATTTGCCATTGAACTTAATAGCGCAGCATACTTCGGGGCAGATGCCAAACCTTTCAGCTGCAAAAATATAACATTAAAACATGGATCTTCTAGTGAAAACCACACGGTGGCACTATTTGATCTGACAAAAGTAAAAAGAAAGAGCGTATCCAATGGTGAAAACCTCTCTGAGGTGCTTGAGGATGAAGGGTTTGACATTCTCCCTGATAATACACAACAGGAACGATCAACAATTCTCATCGAGGAAACCAAAGAGTACAATGTGGGGACTCCTGAAAATCCTCATATCATACATCAAGCATCTCTTCTCACTCCAGAGGAACAACCTAAATTTATAGAGTTCTTCCAAAAGCGTCAGATCAACTTCGCATGGTCATATGCAGACATGCCTGGGCTTGATCCTGATTTAGTCATGCATCACCTCACCATCGCAGAAGGAGCCAAACCTATCAAGCAGAAGCTTCGTAAGATGCATCCTCAGATTGCAGTGCTAGTCAAAACAGAACTCAAGAAACTCCTAGATGTTGGCTTCATTAGGCCAATTGATTATGCAGAATGGATCTCCAATATTGTGCCTATCAGCAAACCAAAAGGGGGCATCTGCATTTGTACTGACTTCAGAGATCTGAATAAAGCCTATCCTAAGGATGACTTCCCCCTTCCAAAAATCGACATCATAGTGGATATAACAGCAGGACATGCCATGCTTTCACTCATGGATGGTTTTTCAAGATACAATCAGATAAAGATCGCACCAGAAGATCAACATAAGACCGCCTTCACATGTCCATGGGGCACATATTGCTGGAATGTAATGCCTTTCGGCCTCAAGAATGCAGGAGCAACCTATCAAAGAGCAATGACCACCATCTTCCATGACATGATGCATACCATGATGGAAGATTATGTGGATGACTTACTAGCAAAATCACTCACCAGAAAAGGACATCTCCACATCTTAGATAAAATCTTTGATAGACTAGAGCAATACCATGTTCAACTCAACCCAAAGAAATGTGTCTTTGGAGTGACCTCCGGGAAGCTTCTAGGATACATTGTCTCAAGCAAAGGCATTGAGGTCGATCCAACAAAGGTTAAGGCAATCATGGACATGCCACCTCCAAAGAATATCAGTCAGCTAAGGACCCTACAAGGATGACTTCAATCCATCCGAAGATTCATTACACAATTGGCCGATAAGTGTCACCCATTTACACATCTACTACACAAGAACATCCGCTTTCAGTGGGATGCCTGATGCCAGCAAGCATTTCAGATGCTTAAAAACTATCTCATGAATCCACCATTGTTACTCTATATCTCAGCAACAAGTACAACATTAGGTGTATTACTGGCACAACATAATGCAGAAGGAAAAGAGTGTGCTGTTTACTACATCTCTTGCACACTGGTAGGCTATGAACTCAATTACACCCCTATTGAGCGAGCTTGCCTAGCAGTAATCATAGCAGCCACAAAATTGAGACACTATCTATTAACACACAAGGTACAACTCATTGCAAAGATTGATCCACTCAAGTATTTACTCAGCAAAGCAGCATTGACAGGCTGCTTGGCCAAATGGGTGATGATTCTAAGTGAATTTGACATCGAGTATGTAGACCGTAAAGCTATCAAAGGTCAGGTTATTGCAGATTAGTTGGCCAATGCACCACTCACAGGCGATCATCCTCTCATTTCCAATTTTCCAGATGAAGAGATATTCATGATCACAACAGCACAACCATGGAAACTATATTTTGATGGTTCATACACTAGGCACGGCTCGGGGGCAGGCATTCTGTTTATCACACCTCAGGGTGATAGCATCCCGAAGTCTTACAGGCTCACATTTCCATGCACAAACAACATAGCAGAGTATGAGGCCTTGATCACAGGACTCAGGTTAGCCGTACAATGGAAATTACAAGAACTACAAGTATATGGCGATTCCCAACTAGTCATTCGACAAGCAACAGATGAATATCAGACCAAGGATGATAAACTCATGCCATATAAGCAAATGGTGGACACTCTAAAGGCATCATTTACTACTATCACTTTTGAGCAGATACCAAGAGATCAGAATCGAGCTGCTAACGCCATGGCTACCATCGCATCTCTCCTAGATCTTCCACAGAATTCAACACGTTATGAGTTCTTGGTCGAACAGCTTTGGATCCCCGCTTATGATATCCCTAAATCCGAGATGATATGTCACCTTGTCAGTTCTGAATCCCCATGGTACGGTGAGTTCTACACCTATCTTCACGATCATACCCTTCCTCCCAACCAATCGAATAACCAACGAAAAACCTTCATTCACCAAACTGCTTGATATACCATTATTGCCGAAACCCTATACCGACGCGGTCTTGATGGTACTCTCCTTCGATGTCTGGAACAAGATGAGATAACAAAGGCTTTGGAAGAGGTACATGAAGGAATTTGCAGGACTCACTCAAGTGGTCCGTCACTAGCCAAGAAACTCATGCGAGCTAGATATTATTGGCCATCTATGGAAAAGGATTCCTACTACTTTGTCAGAAAATGCAAGAAATGTCAAGCTCATGGTGACCTGATACATGCACTGGCCCAGGAAATGCAACCAATCATGACACCATGGCCTTTCTGTCAATGGGGCCTTGACCTTGTGGGTAAGATTCATCCATCTTCATCCAATGGCCATAAATTCATTATTACCGCCACCAAATATTTCACAAAGTGGATCGAAGCTGTTCCACTTACCCAAGTCATCGGGAAGCAGATCGCCTCATTCATCCTCAATTACATCATCTGCCGGTATGGTGTACCCATATCCATCATCACAGATAATGGTCTCCCTTTCAAAAATCAGGATGTCCGTGAACTTTGTGAGGAATTTCATATCCAACACCGCTTTTCCACTCCCTATTACCCACAAGGCAATGGTCAGGCCGAAGCATCCAATAAAAACATATTAAGAATCCTCAAAAAGATAGTCAATGATGCTGGCCGTGATTGGCATGTTCAACTAAATCCAGCACTATGGGCATATCGAACTAGCATTCGAACCCCTACAGGTGCAACTCCTTATTCATTGGTCTATGGTGCAGAAGCTATCTTGCCTATTGAGGTTGAGATACCATCACTACAGGTTTCCTTGCACAATCTCATTGATGATGAAGCTTATAGAGTCTCACGTCTTTAGGACTTAGAGTTACTTGATGAGAAGCGACAAGCTGCATACAACCATCTCAAAGCCTATCAGTAGCGCATGAGCAGAAGCTACAATCACTGAGTTAGACCTCGTACATTTGAGGTAGGTGATCTTGTTCTACGAGAGAATCCTTGCAACCAACCAAACCGAGAACATCAGGGCAAGTTTGAATCAAACTAGCTGGGCCCATATGTTGTCACTGTTGTGTTCGGGTCCGGGGCATATCAGTTGGCTACATTAGAAGGAGAACCACTTGTAGATCCAATCAACAACATGCACCTCAAATGGTTTTATACCTAAGCTGTATAGAGCATCAGGCTCCCCTACATACCAGAAAATACCAAAAACATTCAGAAAAATGTCTTGAAGAAAATACAAAAACATTCAAAAAGAGTAAAGAAAAATCATGCATCCAAACGGTGAACAACCACTCCGGTGGCACCTTGGGTAAGTATGATGGTGAAAACCTAACAAACAGGGACCACTCATAAAGGCTATGGCTCCATTGTCTTTCAGACTTGTTGCGATCACATCTAGTTCATACATACATCCATCCATCCAAAAAAAAAACATGGCTTGTTATTCCTCTGCAATTATGATAGTACTCCATACATCTTGCATCCCGCTTTTTCATAGTCATGTCTAAAACTGGGGGCAATGCCTTTAACCTATTGATGGAAGTGGATTCTACATTGTCGTATGATTCATTAAGTTCTTCATTCAAACAATCATCAAAAATCCAAAAACATTCAAAAATATCTCGCAAAAATACCAAAAACATTCAAAACAATTCAAAATCTAAAAACATCGACAAAACCATTGAAAAATCACACAAAAACATGGCAACACCTTGTACATACCCATCTGAGCAGATCCCAAACAAACATTGCGACATACTCCAAACACATGACCACTTATCAATCAAACCAAACAGTCAATTTCAAACACGCAAACTATCTTCAACAAGGATGTATCCTTCCTTACCAAAACAAAGACAAGATGACATTTTCTTTGACAAGAAAATTCTGTTTATGCTATCAAATACTTGGTTGATTTATGGTATAGTAATTTATATCGGGATCTTTCAGCATTATTTTGTATCGTTTGCACATTATTCCGATGAAGTTCTGGGGCATGTACTAATGGTGTCTACGTGGGAAGTTCACTAAGCTATGTGATCATAGGCAAAAACACAGTCATAGATCACTACGACTTGTTGACTACATCGTATACCTAGACCATATGAGCATGAACCATTACCAAGGATCCATATTCTTTATTCTTTATGTATATACTATTTGTTTGCATGTACAATGCTTTTTCTTTGGTTCCTCCTACCTCCTCCAAACTAGATAAAGGTTTTATCTCTTATTACGGTATGCACTTGTCTCAGGATATGATCAGCCTAAGATCAAGGAGGACGATCCAAGTCATGCATGAAAGGAGTGTTGGTTGAAAATTTTGTACACTTGGGGAAATATACAAAATTGTGGTTTCAACCACAGCACACGAGTAAAAACTCTCCTAATTAAGGGAAGGCTCCCCCTATCTAACTACAACTTGGAAAATAAAATGGGATGGGACAGCAATCTTTCTTCTTTTTTCAAGAAAGACAATATCCTTTTCTCTTCACAGAAAAGGATAGCGATTGAATAACAGCAGTAACCACTTTAAAGTGAAATAAGAGAAAGGAAATGAAATTTCCTGAAAGCGCAAAGACTTCCGTCACTTCCTTCGGGACGGGACAGCAATATCAAGCTCAAAGACTTGACTATTGGAAGTCCTATCTACCCTTTGCTATACTAAATTTTACAACGAATAAAAGATAACAGCTCAAAGACTGGAATAATCTATTCTTTTAACACAAAGACAAGAACTAATGCAAGCTCAAAGACTTGCTGCTATTTCTTATCAAACAGTAATTTTCCTCAAGAATAGACGCAAGCTCAAAGACTTGCTGCTCCTTCTAGAGATTTTTCCTATTTTAATTAATCTTCTCTACTTGCAGCTCAAAGACTTCAAATCAGATTGGACTAAGCTCCTTTAGAAACACTTTGCATAGAAGAAATAAAAGATTCAAACCCAAACATGTAGCTCAAAGACTCAAAACTTGAGTAATCCTTCTTTATTATTCTTCAAAAACTTTCAATCCACATACATAAGCTCAAAGACTTCTTGCTGTAAATTTGGCAGAGTTTTTGCTTGCTTTCCAAAAGATATATTTACAATGGACCTCTCAAGTATTTATAGAAGAGGAGCCTTGAGAAAAAGGTGGGAGGATCCTAACTAACTTGAGAGATTCTCTTAACCACCAAGACTCCTTCAATAAATAACTGAGACTTCATTAATTAACTAAGAGTTACTCTAACTAACTAAGACTTATTCCAACTACAGTCCTAATCGGACATAACTTGTAGTTGCCTTACATGTAATTACAAAAGTACAAGTAATGTGTAACTTGTATTTTACAAAAATTACTTTTACATGTAACTTGTCAAAACGAAATTACAACTAAAGATTACGAAAGAGAGAAAATTCAACTAAGTGTTGAAAAACACTTAGGTTGCCTTTTGTGAAGACATGAATCCTTGAAATTTCCGGATGCTCGCTTGTAGTTCCTCGGGATTCGGTTCATGAGTGTTCTTAGCAACTACCATAGTCTTCACAATAGTGTCGTGACAGCGGAGGAGCGCGGAATTGTCTCTATCCAGGATGGACTGGATTTCATGCAAAAAGGCTTGATGTTTCATCAATGCTTGAATTGAAACTGCCGAGAATTGTTCACTCCTCCATTCACCATGAATCCTCATCTGTAAGTCCGCAAGAACTTCTTCTTCTGGAATTAGCTCTCCATCCTGACTTACTATATTGCAAGAGGCCCTTTCACAATGTGAGACAATACCTTGATAAACTTCATTCCGGAATCTCCTTGCATCACTGATCTCTTCGATGAGGGACTTAAGAACAAGGGTTTTGTTTTCCATGAGTTCCTCAAATTCCAAGTACATGACCCTGGAAGAGATGATGGTGTGCTCCTGCAAAATACTCAGCTGTTGTTGGGGCATGGTACGCCAGATTGCCAGACTTTTCTCAACACTTTCCAGATTCTTTTTGAAAGTGTTAGAAGTTTGATCCAATTTCTCCTCAATGGTTTCCAGCTTAGACATTATTTGAAAAATGTCTTTTATCACTTGCACGCATTGATCATGAAGGTGATCAATCCAGGAATCCAGTGCTTGTACTTTTTGAGCAGCCCTTTCTACTCCACGAATCGATTCTTGGGAACCGGAAGAACCTATGGAGTTACTCCCTTCAGCAGCAGGTTTTGTGATTTTATTGATGGCTGCCATGAGCTGTCGGTTTTCTTCTTCTAGCTTGTCTTTCTTTGCAAGAAGATCGTCACACCTTTGCACTAGTGAAGCAACAGAAAACTGAGCATCATGTTTAATGACTTCATGTGTTTGCTTGCCCAATTCTACCCTTGTAACCTTATAATCAGCAGCTGACATTTCATCAAGTGGTTTATCTGCAATAGGTTCCACAATTTCAGCTACTTTCATCTTGTTGCTATCAACAGTTACCCTGGAAATAGTCTTCGCCTTCTTAGCAACTTTGGATCTGGACTGTTTGAGTTGCTGGTAGTCGAAGGCATCAGGTGAGATCTCTTGCTTCTTTCTTTTCGGGGTGAAAGAACTAAGCCATGGAGGCAAAGTCATCAACTCACTTCCTGTAACAGCTGTAGGCAAAGGAGAAGCAGTTTCTGTTTGAATCACTGTGGTCACCCTGGGAGGAATATCTGTTTGAATAGCGACTATGTTTTGCTCAGTTACCAACGGACATGAAGATTGCCTCATGAATTCTTCAAAACCAGAAGTGGAAGTATCAATTTCTGATAACTGAATGCAAGTGGGATTATCTTCAGGAACTTCCAACACACATTCTCGTTGTTGCTCAGGAGAAGGCCCGTATGCTGAAATGGGAACTGCGTTCTGAGGAGACTCATCAATGAGCAAATCAGGAGGAGAAAGAGGCGTCTCAATAGAAACTGGAGGAATGACCTCATGAGGCGTGTCTGAAACTGGAGACTTAGGCGCATCATCAGATTGCTGCCCCTCTTCTGGATTATCCAGATCGATCACCCGAACATGGAACCGTGATTTCTCCTTCCCATGAGTAGTTGTCTCCTCAGGAGGAAGCACTACTGCACGACTAACTCGTAACTTGATCCTTGTGCTTGAAGATGAAGCACCCTCCTTATTATCAATCTGAATCTCAGACTTTCATCCAAGAGGCCCTGTAGAATCATCTTCTTTACCAACCTTGATTTTGATAAGTCTAACAGCATTGCTTTTCAACCATGCGTTAGTGTTGGCCAAGATAGGCTGAAATCTGTCAAGAATGGAGACGCAATCTTTATGTGACCATTGGATCAAAGGAAGTGGAGCTTCCTCAACCCTCCGTGAAGTGTATTCAGGATCAAGTATATGCCCATCATCAATCATCCCTTGTGGGATATCTGCCAAGTTCAAGTCAACAATTTGCTCAACAGTGAGCCTGCAGTAATCCATCTTCAGGACTTCAGCTTCTGTGCGGAGATCTGCCCAGATGTCTTCAATGCGATGAACATGTACAAAGGATTTTTTGATCTTTTCCTTCATACCTCTATAATCAAAATCAGCTCTAGGTTTGAACCTCTTAAGCTTGATTTCCTGCAATTCAACCTCCATGGCCTTAGCCTTCACAGATGTGACAAGGGAGTATCGACCAATTTTCAACGGATTTGTGCTGGAGATCCCCATTCCAACCTTGTGTCTAGCAGACTGAAGAGTATGAACAGCCATAATTTGTCTACCCAACTCCATAAGAATTATCCTATCGGTCGGGTATCTTGGTAGCATGTATGGTTGTCCATCATAGCACCCAATCCTCATGTAGGTGAAGGTGGGAAATTGCAGGAATAAGCACCCATACTCAGATACCTTGACCCATGCCTCATCTGATACTCGCTTATTTCTGAGATCCATGTCAAACTGACACATAAAATATCCAAAGAATGCGTCTTGGACTCTTCTAAAATGTAGTCTGCTAGGTTTCAAAGGCAGCTGGTCATAATATTCCCAAACTGGTATGAGAGAGCGATCACCCTTGGTAGAAAGACCTGGAAAGTGTCTAAGTGATGCTGCTAAATATACCAAATAAGAATTCATAAAGAAGGTCATAGTGGTAGGAACCGCTGCAAGTTGTTCGCACAAAGCATCGCTGATGATTTCACCCCATGAAATGTGATGCGACTGCCGTATGAACATGATGAATTGATACATCCATGACTCAAAGACATTAGAGTGCTCAAGGCCTAACATTCTGCTGAGAAGAGTGATGGTGTCTCCTATCTCCCACTTGAAATCACAACGGTACAACTTTGCCCATCTTGAGAAGGAAGGACGTGGCTCATGAATCCACCTATTGATGTGGCGCTTGCAATCTTTTTCTCTTTTCACATAATACTCTGCTGCACTTTCTTTGGTGATTTCCATGTAAACAGGTGCAGGAGGTATTTTGAAGACCTTCTCGATTGTATCCGCATCAAGACGAATTATGGCTTCACCATCATCATTTTTTATGACTCTTGACTCTTTGTCAAAATGATGGGCGCATGCAAGAACAAATTCAGGTTCTAGGGCAGCCACTGGGAAAGAAGACGCATGATGGATATGGCTGTCCAACAGCCGCTGCAAGTTGTTATCCTGTGGATCTTCTACCCTGTGAATGAATTCTGCCATATCAACATGCCCTATTTCTGTGTCCCTGATGCGATCCAATGGCGAGGAGACCTGGGAAGGTGTAACCTCATTCTGGTATTTATCATATTTGTATTTCATTTTCTTTGGAGTTGGCGATGCCGGCAAATCTGACATTAATTGCGAACCTGGAATGCTGTGATGAAGACTTAAAAGGGTTAAGGCCACATCATAATCAGCTGCAAATATCATTCTTTCTTTTTTCAAATGGGTAAAACTTCGATCTCTGAATTTCACGGTTTTGTGAGAAGAAGAGAGAAGACATGTAGAAATGGGAAAATCTTGACTTTGACCAATTTCGGATCTTGGGGGAATTTTCGCAAGTATACAAGTTGGAAAGTACATACATGCAATCGGGATTTTAAAACCCGAATACAAGTATACTTGTAAATTCGAAAATGGAGAAATGGATGAAAAATGGGATTTTGACTTGCGGGAAATGATGGGAATGGAAAGTACAGATATGGGGAACGTGAATGAATAGAAACGGGAATATCCGGGAAAGTCATTTTAATGAAAATGGGAAGATCTTTTCAACATGTAATCCGGTATTTAAAACACGAATTTGCAAGAGAGAGGTATTTCACATTTTTCAAGCTTGGAAATTTAACCAAAAATGATTAAATTTCTCAACCGTAAGGGAAGAACAACAATTTCCAGCGAACTTGTAATCGAGATTAAAAATCCCGAATACTAGCTAAGATGGAATTTTGAGAAGAATAATGCAATTTAACAATTGCATTTCAAAGGGAAGATTTGTTTCATGAAAACCAATTTTAAGGGAAGAACAACACATGTGAAGAATGCAATTAATAACAAAAAATTGAAGAAAACATGAAAATAAAAAGAAGAGAAGAAAGGAAGAACATACCTTGATTGGAAAATCAAAATGCTTCTCCAACAATGCAATACTTCTTGAGATGAGGAAGCAAAACTGAACTTTTAAACCCTTATCACGTTTTTGTGAAAATGCCCCCAAAAATGGTAGCAATCTTAAACTTGCAAGAGTAAAATGCCAATGAAAGTGTTCATTTCAAGTTTGTTGCAGCAAAACGATCAAGGTATTTGCTAAAGCAATAATACCAAAGGTGTTTGAAGAGATATCAATGCCAAAAAACACAGCCAAGAGAGTCACGTTTTTGTGAAAAAACGTGGCATTCATTACACATTCAATGCACCATTAAATGGTGCGAACCTGCTCTTACCCTCCACGCCTTAGGAAGAAAGGCCAAAATGATTTAGGAGTGTGGGCAACATTTAAGATTTAACCGCTCAAATCGTGGCATTCATGAGGCACGTTAAAAAAAAACGCAGTTGCTATTTCTTAGGGTAAAAACCAGCGGATTTGTCTTTGAAATGGCATGATAGATGTCAAAAAATGCAAGAAGATCGGATGCAAGCTCAAAACGCCCCCATCATCCAACGATTCATCCACGAATTTCGCCTTGAAAAAGTCCAAAATCGCTTCATTCTTGCATTTCGGGTTTTGAAAAATGAATGACAAGTTCGATTTTCTTCAAAAGGAAGCAAATCGGGTTTTAAACATAAAATAACAAGTTCGATTTTCTTCAAAAGGAAGCAAATCGGGTTTTAAACATAAAATGACAAGTTTGATTTTCTCCTTTTTCCTCATTAAGCCAAAATCGGGTTTTTTTGGACAAATGACAAGTTTAGAAATTGTCAAAAATGAACTTTATGTTAAAATCGGGTTTTAAAAGACAAACTGCAAGTTTAAAAATACTTGTAAGGGGGAAATAAAATCCCTACAACAAGTATTAAACACTTGTACACATGTAATGGGGATTTAAAATCCCTATTACATGTAAAACCCATTAAAGTAGGGGTTTTTTGGACAAACTGCAAGTTTACTTGCAGTTGAGCTAAAAAACCCCTATTTTAACTAAAAATGACCAAAAAACAACAAAAAGATAAAA
The DNA here is from genome assembly GCF_030272615.1 of Cryptomeria japonica. Lineage (NCBI taxonomy): Eukaryota > Viridiplantae > Streptophyta > Pinopsida > Cupressales > Cupressaceae > Cryptomeria > Cryptomeria japonica. Next base: position 908,013,903 of record NC_081414.1, read on the forward strand.
ACATTAAATGGGAAACTTAAAATAAATTACAAGTGACATATTTGAAATAAAAAATGCACATGTAAGTGATCAAAAATTCCCCTACAAAGACCACAACAATGAATATCATTAAAACTTGCATTTTGAAGAAAATTCTCCACCTGCAGTCTGGGTTTTAAAACCCGAAATTGAAGGAAAGGCATGGCAAACGAACCCAGAATTGGACGAAATTTGAAACGTAGTTCGAGAATGGACTGAGGATTAATCTAGTCCAAGGATTAGTCAAAATTTCGCCTCGGGAAGCATGCCATAGAGTAATAATTTTCATTTTTCATAAAAAATTCCATCGTAGTGGTCCTTCATTTTTGGAAACAAAAATGAGGACAACAACAGGCTCTGACTGGGGAATTCTTTCGTTTATCCTTCAAGATTATGAGAGAAAAGAATCCAGAACTCTTAGTGCCTTCCTCTTATCCATTGGGTCACAGAGTCAAACAAAGCAAAAACAAACAAACAAAAGGCGAAAAACAAACAAGAGAAAGACATTATTTACAAAAAGTTACCTCGAATCTTCATTCAAAGTAATGCTTCAAATGCTGACCATTATATGGCAGCACAAATGGAGTTCCATCATGATAAGACAAGATAAAACTATCTTCTCCAGCAATACGGTGAATGGTGAAGGGTCCTCGCCAAAGAGAATCAAATTTGCCATGTAAGCCTTTCGGTTCCCTTCGCTTATCCCAAAGCAAAACACGATCACCAACTTGGAATCCTTTTTGTTTTGCTTTCTTGTCAAAAAGAATTTTAACTTGTAGCTGATGCTGAGCAATTCGGTCTACCACTTGTGTTCTTTGTTCTTCCAGTTGGGAAAGATACATGATCCTTTTATCTAAAGCATCCTCATAAGTTTGATCCTCAATTGCTTTAGATAACTTGAGAGCAGGAAGTTCCAAAGTGATGGGTATTTCTGCATTAATCCCATAAAGGAGCTGAAATGGAGACATACCAATAGCCCTTTTGGGTGTAATCCTGTCTGCCCATAAAGCATCAAAAAGAGCCTTATGCCAGGACCTTTGATTTTCCTCCACAAGCTTGCGAATGATAGTAATCAAATTCTTGTTACTAGATTCCGCTTGACCATTACCTTGAGGATAATAATCAGATGAATGAGTTAACAAAATATTATACTCAAAGCAAAATTGTGAAATTTCTGAGGAAGAGAAAGTAGCCGCATTATCAGTCACAATCTTGAAAGGAACACCAAACCTGGAAATAATATTCTCCTTGAGGAACCTGCATACTACCTCAGAAGTAGCGTTCTTTACTGGTATGGCTTCCACCCACTGGGTGAAATAATCAGTAGCTGTAAGGACATAGGAATGACCCGCACTTGAGGAGGGATTGATCACACCAATGAAATCAATGCCCCATTGCCGGAAAGGTTCTTCAACAATAACCGCCTTCAATGGTAATGCTGCAAGCTTTGGTTTACCTACAAACTGCTGACAATGTACACACTTACGTACCCACCGAAAAGCATCTTGAAAGAGTGTAGGCCAATAATATTTTGCTCTCAAAATTTTATGAGCGGTCACTGGGGCAGAAAAATGTCCACCACAAGCCTTGTCATGAAAAGATTCCAGCAATTTAGTTTGTTGCGCTTTGTCAACACAACGGAGGAAAGTACCGTCAATGGCTTTCTTGTACAAACCAGCATCCCATAATACGAAGTTTGCAGCTTTCAACTTGATACTTCTCTTTTCCTTGAATGTCAAATGTTGTGGACATTCGCCATAGGTCAAGAAAAATGCTATATTAGAGTACCATTCATCAGTAGTACTAACAAACAACACCTTGGGAAGATCTTCTGAATCATTCAATTCTCGCTCCTCCGGAATACCTTCCGCCATCAGCTGACAGAGTCCTCTTCCTCGAACGAGCTTTGTAGGCTTGATTTCCAAGTCATATTCTTGGATTTTAGCAATCCAATTTCCTCTTTTTGTACCAAAATCCTGTTGTGTTAAGATAGATTTGACTGATGTATCAGGAACTAACACAACGGTATGAGAATTCAAGATGTAAAAACGGAAATTCTTAACTGCTTTTACCACCGCATAAGCATTCTTCTCAAAAGAGGAATACTTGAGTTCATGAGACTTCAAAGGACAACTCATGAAAGCAATAGGAGATTCAATTCCTTCTGAATTTTTCTGCATCAAAATGGCTGACAAAGTATGCTCGGAAGCATAGCTATACATAATGAACTCCTTGGTGTAGTTAGGACAAACCAACACGGGTGCATGAGCAATTGCATCTTTAATTTCATTGAATGCCGCTCTTCCTTCAGAATTCCAATGGAAAGAAGACTTTCCTTTCATCATGTCCACAATATGACGAGTCTTCTCTGCAAAGTCAGGAATAAATCTTCGCAAAAAATTAACCTTACCAAAAAAGGAATGAACAGCAGTCTTGTTGGATGGCAAAGGTAGATTCTGAATTGATTTAACCCTCTCAGGATCAACTTTTATACCCTCCTTGGAAACAATGTGACCAAGAAGTTTTCCCTCTGTCACCCCAAAAACTGACTTCTTGGGATTAAGAGAGACACCATGCTTGCGACATCTTTCAAGTACATCTTGTAGATGAAAAAGATGATTCTCACGATCTTTGGAAAAAATAGTAAGATCATCAAGATATACTACAATATATCTTCCAACAATACCATGGAAAGCCAAGTCCATAGCTCCCTGGAAAGTAGCTCCTGCATTGATCAACCCAAAAGGCATTCTTCGGTATGCAAACGTACCCCACGGAGTGGTGAATGCAGTCTTGTGTTGATCAGGTTCACTAAACTCAATCTGATTGTATCCCGAAAATCCATCTAGCATAGATAGCATCTCGGAACTTGTCACCGTTTGCAAGACTTGATCCATGATTGGCAATGGATAATTGTCTTTGAGTGATAGCTGATTAAGATTTCTAAAATCCACACAGATACGTATTTCTCCATTCTTCTTACGCACCGGTACTATGTTTGCCAACCATGTTGAATGATGGATGGGAAAGATAATCCGAGCATCAAGCATTTTTTGAACTTCAGAAAGAATGGTACCTGAAATCTTTGGATTATATTGGCGTTGCTTTTGTCTGAAAGGTTCCGCACCAAGCTTGAGAGGAATGTCATGCTGCACTTCCTTGGGTTGGAAGGACTTTAGATCATCATATGAGTACGCCAAGACATCATGATATTGACACAAAAGCTGAATAAACTGATTTCTCTCTTCTAAAGTGCAGTTATTGCCAATATTGACAAACTTTGGATCTCCGTCAGATCCAATATTGTATTTCTCATATCCCATAAGAGAATCAGTACCCTCTTGTTGTCGTCTCTTGATATAACGATCATGTTGATCGAAAAGTTTTTCAAGAGAAACCAATCCCTTGGGGATTTTATTTCCTTTCAGCTGAAGGATATTTTCATCTGATTCAGATGATGTATCAGGCACTGGACCTGAAGACGAAGAAGAAGGAGAATTACTTCCTTCAAAATACAAGTTGTTGAAACCATCCTCAGCTTGCAAGAAATTATTAATCTGCTTATCATCATTGAAGATCTGCCAATGATCCCAATTATCAGGCACACTTGGTCTGCAGATTATCTCAATGATGTATTTATCCTGACCAAAGTCAAGATGTGGAATTAATGAAGTAGCTGAAACAGCAAGAGAATCAGCTCTATCATTGTATTCACGAGGAACAACTGAGATATTGAAAGAATCAAACTCTTCAATATTCTCCCATACCAAATTGCGATAATGCTTGAGCCTGTCATTCTTAGTCTGATATATATTTCTCACTTGACAAACAATTAATTCTGCATCGCCTTGGGCATGAAGGTTTCTGATTCCTCTTTTCAATGCAACACTCATTCCCAACAAGAGCGACTCATATTCAGCCGTATTGTTGGTATTAGCAAATTGTAATTTGAAAGAGTAAGGGAAGATCTCTCCCTTGGGAGATATAAGAACTACACCAGCTCCGGATCCATTCGTAGCACAGCTACCATCAAATTCAAGAGTCCATACATCATTTGAACTGTTGTTTTCATTGGAATGATTAGAGCTGCCTTCCTCCAAGATGAGTGCATTGTGAAAAGAAAAGTTATCATCTTCTTCCATAGGAGAGGATGAACTTTCCTCTTGAACAGACGAAGAATGAAGCTCTTCTTGTTGAGGAGGTGATGGAATACTTTCATCAGCAACTGAAGATGCGACCTCTTCAACCATAACATATGAACTGGATGACCCACCTTCTGATGTTTGATCCTGATCAATATCAACAAAACTTTCATTTGCCGAAAGTAATGAAATGTCAGAGCTGCTAGAAGGATAATCTTCAGCAAATTCTGAAATTTCATCAACATGGAGGTAATAATTACCAAAACCTGAAGATTCAAAAAGAATCTGAGCATGAGGGTCATTGGATTTGACAACCGTGTACTTGGTCTCTCTTTCAGGAATTAACTTCTGCACAACACCTTTGACAGGTATTCTTGCTTCTGTCATATCCATGTTGAGTTCACCTCCAACATCTTTACAAAAATTACGGCCAAGCAACATTCCGTATGATGCAGGAATGTCAGCCACCAAGACAGTCATCTTTATCTTATTATCCGGAAAAGCAGCAAATGCAAATTGTGCGTCCTTGATTTGTCCAATAAGGGGTACTTGCTTGTTCTCCATGGAATAACAATGACCAAAAGTTTTGGTCAAAGTCAGCCCCAAAGCTTGAGCAACTTTCGCGGGCATGACGTTATCAGAAGCACCAGAATCCAAGACACAATTGCTTAATTGAAAACCATTGATCAACAAGGAAATGTAAAAAGGTTCTATTTTTCCCTGGGTGGTAGATGGAATGGTTACCAAATGATTAGGCAACTTCTTGGGTTCTTGTGAGATAGTGTTTTCAAGTATAGGACGAGTCTCCTTGCTTCTAACAAAATCAGCTAATCTATCAAATTGATCAGGATTAGCTTGCAAATACTCAACTTCGGACATCTGGATCTTAGTCTTCCTAGCATGGTCAATAATATCAAAGGCTTGAAATGAACCAGCTAGAAAAGGATTAACATTGTCTGATAATGTTTTGGGGTTGGGCATATTGGGCTTGGGATCAACAGATGAAGCAAGAGGAGGACTTTTGTTACTTACTTGGTTTTTCGCTGCATCCTTTGAAATATAAGGCAGCGGTGTTCCTCTTTGAGCAATAACAACAGGTGTTTGTAAATCGCTTGCGATCTTTGCAGCTTCTTCTTGCTGGGCCAATCGGGTCTGGGATCTTGTCGTTACAGCAAATGCTTGGCTATGAGTCCTGTCGGCAGCAACAGAGTCATCATAGTGCATGTAATGTATAGTAGAGTCGCCAGTCACTTCTTCTTCTTCTTGTTGAGGAAGAGCAACTTCATCGGACTGATAATCAAAATAAGAAGACTCATTTTGATCAGTCTCATAATAACCAACTGCTGCCTTTGAAGGAGGTGGCTCAAGCGCAAGTTTCTCCGGAGGGGGAGGCAACTTGGGTTGATTTTTGGCAGCATAACTGGCAGCAGCATTAGGATATGTCCTTCTTGGGATATCCTTGTATGGTGCGGGGTAGGAATTCTGAGACACTTGCTTCTTCAAAGCAAGAAGTTCATTTGCCAATTTCTGTACCATTGGATCGGTAGAACCAGAAAATGAACTATCCTGGTGCGAAACTCCTTTGAACCGATTAGAATCCTTCTTGATCTTACCAGCTAAGATCAAGTCGTCCTCAATTTCAGTAGCCATTGATTGAGCAACTTCTAAATCAGCAGGAGATGCTCGTCTTAAGAAGAAACTAACCTCGGGCAATTGAGTGTTGATGAAAAAACACTTGAGGTTTTCAGGAGTAGGCTTAGAATTAACGGGAATTCTATTTGCTAATTTGTTAAATTTAGCAATGAATTCACGCATGCCTTCATGCGTATCCTTCTTCATTTGTGTCAACTGGGCCAATAAGGCGTGCTCATCTTCTGCAGGCTTAAAACGTTCCTCGAACTTGTCTCTCAACGAGTTCCAGGAAACAATTGAACCAGCCGTAAGATTGAAAAACCAGTCGGCTGCAATACCTTGAAGAGTCTCTATGAACAACCGAACAGCAACATCTTGATGTTCAACCCCAAGAACACCACATGCCATATAAAAGGACTTGACATGTTCATCTGGGTGTTGCTTTCCATCGCCATAAAATTTGGGAAGATTTTTGCGCGAACCTTGTGGAAGCGGATGAAGAGGCGGGGTTAAAGCCAAAGGCCCAAAAGCTACTCCCCATGGACCGGGAGGAGGAAGTGGAGGATTAGCCATATTAGGTAATGAAGGAATTAGTGGTTTGAAAAAGAAGGAAGAATTTTCACTTGGGATGGATTTCTTCTTCCTTGAAGGAGGATAACTTGTGGTTCGTGAAAGGGAAGATGTACTAGCGAGCAAAAAGTATCTAGCTCTTTCAGCAACAGATATTTCTTCTGAATGTTCACCTTTCTTCCAACGAACGTAAACACGCGAACTTTCCAGCTTAAAGAAATGAAGGAATTTCCAAGATCTTCTTTCAAAATGGTAGGACACTAGTCTTCAAACGAAAGCGTGAGGCTCCCGAATGCGTCCGTGTCCCCAGCAGAGTCGCCAAAAAAACTGTTGGTTGAAAATTTTGTACACTTGGGGAAATATACAAAATTGTGGTTTCAACCACAGCACACGAGTAAAAACTCTCCTAATTAAGGGAAGGCTCCCCCTATCTAACTACAACTTGGAAAATAAAATGGGATGGGACAGCAATCTTTCTTCTTTTTTCAAGAAAGACAATATCCTTTTCTCTTCACAGAAAAGGATAGCGATTGAATAACAGCAGTAACCACTTTAAAGTGAAATAAGAGAAAGGAAATGAAATTTCCTGAAAGCGCAAAGACTTCCGTCACTTCCTTCGGGACGGGACAGCAATATCAAGCTCAAAGACTTGACTATTGGAAGTCCTATCTACCCTTTGCTATACTAAATTTTACAACGAATAAAAGATAACAGCTCAAAGACTGGAATAATCTATTCTTTTAACACAAAGACAAGAACTAATGCAAGCTCAAAGACTTGCTGCTATTTCTTATCAAACAGTAATTTTCCTCAAGAATAGACGCAAGCTCAAAGACTTGCTGCTCCTTCTAGAGATTTTTCCTATTTTAATTAATCTTCTCTACTTGCAGCTCAAAGACTTCAAATCAGATTGGACTAAGCTCCTTTAGAAACACTTTGCATAGAAGAAATAAAAGATTCAAACCCAAACATGTAGCTCAAAGACTCAAAACTTGAGTAATCCTTCTTTATTATTCTTCAAAAACTTTCAATCCACATACATAAGCTCAAAGACTTCTTGCTGTAAATTTGGCAGAGTTTTTGCTTGCTTTCCAAAAGATATATTTACAATGGACCTCTCAAGTATTTATAGAAGAGGAGCCTTGAGAAAAAGGTGGGAGGATCCTAACTAACTTGAGAGATTCTCTTAACCACCAAGACTCCTTCAATAAATAACTGAGACTTCATTAATTAACTAAGAGTTACTCTAACTAACTAAGACTTATTCCAACTACAGTCCTAATCGGACATAACTTGTAGTTGCCTTACATGTAATTACAAAAGTACAAGTAATGTGTAACTTGTATTTTACAAAAATTACTTTTACATGTAACTTGTCAAAACGAAATTACAACTAAAGATTACGAAAGAGAGAAAATTCAACTAAGTGTTGAAAAACACTTAGGTTGCCTTTTGTGAAGACATGAATCCTTGAAATTTCCGGATGCTCGCTTGTAGTTCCTCGGGATTCGGTTCATGAGTGTTCTTAGCAACTACCATAGTCTTCACAATAGTGTCGTGACAGCGGAGGAGCGCGGAATTGTCTCTATCCAGGATGGACTGGATTTCATGCAAAAAGGCTTGATGTTTCATCAATGCTTGAATTGAAACTGCCGAGAATTGTTCACTCCTCCATTCACCATGAATCCTCATCTGTAAGTCCGCAAGAACTTCTTCTTCTGGAATTAGCTCTCCATCCTGACTTACTATATTGCAAGAGGCCCTTTCACAATGTGAGACAATACCTTGATAAACTTCATTCCGGAATCTCCTTGCATCACTGATCTCTTCGATGAGGGACTTAAGAACAAGGGTTTTGTTTTCCATGAGTTCCTCAAATTCCAAGTACATGACCCTGGAAGAGATGATGGTGTGCTCCTGCAAAATACTCAGCTGTTGTTGGGGCATGGTACGCTAGATTGCCAGACTTTTCTCAACACTTTCCAGATTCTTTTTGAAAGTGTTAGAAGTCTGATCCAATTTCTCCTCAATGGTTTCCAGCTTAGACATTATTTGAAAAATGTCTTTTATCACTTGCACGCATTGATCATGAAGGTGATCAATCCAGGAATCCAGTGCTTGTACTTTTTGAGCAGCCCTTTCTACTCCACGAATCGATTCTTGGGAACCGGAAGAACCTATGGAGTTACTCCCTTCAGCAGCAGGTTTTGTGATTTTATTGATGGCTGCCATGAGCTGTCGGTTTTCTTCTTCTAGCTTGTCTTTCTTTGCAAGAAGATCGTCACACCTTTGCACTAGTGAAGCAACAGAAAACTGAGCATCATGTTTAATGACTTCATGTGTTTGCTTGCCCAATTCTACCCTTGTAACCTTATAATCAGCAGCTGACATTTCATCAAGTGGTTTATCTGCAATAGGTTCCACAATTTCAGCTACTTTCATCTTGTTGCTATCAACAGTTACCCTGGAAATAGTCTTCGCCTTCTTAGCAACTTTGGATCTGGACTGTTTGAGTTGCTGGTAGTCGAAGGCATCAGGTGAGATCTCTTGCTTCTTTCTTTTCGGGGTGAAAGAACTAAGCCATGGAGGCAAAGTCATCAACTCACTTCCTGTAACAGCTGTAGGCAAAGGAGAAGCAGTTTCTGTTTGAATCACTGTGGTCACCCTGGGAGGAATATCTGTTTGAATAGCGACTATGTTTTGCTCAGTTACCAACGGACATGAAGATTGCCTCATGAATTCTTCAAAACCAGAAGTGGAAGTATCAATTTCTGATAACTGAATGCAAGTGGGATTATCTTCAGGAACTTCCAACACACATTCTCGTTGTTGCTCAGGAGAAGGCCCGTATGCTGAAATGGGAACTGCGTTCTGAGGAGACTCATCAATGAGCAAATCAGGAGGAGAAAGAGGCGTCTCAATAGAAACTGGAGGAATGACCTCATGAGGCGTGTCTGAAACTGGAGACTTAGGCGCATCATCAGATTGCTGCCCCTCTTCTGGATTATCCAGATCGATCACCCGAACATGGAACCGTGATTTCTCCTTCCCATGAGTAGTTGTCTCCTCAGGAGGAAGCACTACTGCACGACTAACTCGTAACTTGATCCTTGTGCTTGAAGATGAAGCACCCTCCTTATTATCAATCTGAATCTCAGACTTTCATCCAAGAGGCCCTGTAGAATCATCTTCTTTACCAACCTTGATTTTGATAAGTCTAACAGCATTGCTTTTCAACCATGCGTTAGTGTTGGCCAAGATAGGCTGAAATCTGTCAAGAATGGAGACGCAATCTTTATGTGACCATTGGATCAAAGGAAGTGGAGCTTCCTCAACCCTCCGTGAAGTGTATTCAGGATCAAGTATATGCCCATCATCAATCATCCCTTGTGGGATATCTGCCAAGTTCAAGTCAACAATTTGCTCAACAGTGAGCCTGCAGTAATCCATCTTCAGGACTTCAGCTTCTGTGCGGAGATCTGCCCAGATGTCTTCAATGCGATGAACATGTACAAAGGATTTTTTGATCTTTTCCTTCATACCTCTATAATCAAAATCAGCTCTAGGTTTGAACCTCTTAAGCTTGATTTCCTGCAATTCAACCTCCATGGCCTTAGCCTTCACAGATGTGACAAGGGAGTATCGACCAATTTTCAACGGATTTGTGCTGGAGATCCCCATTCCAACCTTGTGTCTAGCAGACTGAAGAGTATGAACAGCCATAATTTGTCTACCCAACTCCATAAGAATTATCCTATCGGCCGGGTATCTTGGTAGCATGTATGGTTGTCCATCATAGCACCCAATCCTCATGTAGGTGAAGGTGGGAAATTGCAGGAATAAGCACCCATACTCAGATACCTTGACCCATGCCTCATCTGATACTCGCTTATTTCTGAGATCCATGTCAAACTGACACATAAAATATCCAAAGAATGCGTCTTGGACTCTTCTAAAATGTAGTCTGCTAGGTTTCAAAGGCAGCTGGTCATAATATTCCCAAACTGGTATGAGAGAGCGATCACCCTTGGTAGAAAGACCTGGAAAGTGTCTAAGTGATGCTGCTAAATATACCAAATAAGAATTCATAAAGAAGGTCATAGTGGTAGGAACCGCTGCAAGTTGTTCGCACAAAGCATCGCTGATGATTTCACCCCATGAAATGTGATGCGACTGCCGTATGAACATGATGAATTGATACATCCATGGCTCAAAGACATTAGAGTGCTCAAGGCCTAACATTCTGCTGAGAAGAGTGATGGTGTCTCCTATCTCCCACTTGAAATCACAACGGTACAACTTTGCCCATCTTGAGAAGGAAGGACGTGGCTCATGAATTCACCTATTGATGTGGCGCTTGCAATCTTTTTCTCTTTTCACATAATACTCTGCTGCACTTTCTTTGGTGATTTCCATGTAAACAGGTGCAGGAGGTATTTTGAAGACCTTCTCGATTGTATCCGCATCAAGATGAATTATGGCTTCACCATCATCATTTTTTATGACTCTTGACTCTTTGTCAAAATGATGGGCGCATGCAAGAACAAATTCAGGTTCTAGGGCAGCCACTGGGAAAGAAGACGCATGATGGATATGGCTGTCCAACAGCCACTGCAAGTTGTTATCCTGTGGATCTTCTACCCTGTGAATGAATTCTGCCATATCAACATGCCCTATTTCTGTGTCCCTGATGTGATCCAATGGCGAGGAGACCTGGGAAGGTGTAACCTCATTCTGGTATTTATCATATTTGTATTTCATTTTCTTTGGAGTTGGCGATGCCGGCAAATCTGACATTAATTGCGAACCTGGAATGCTGTGATGAAGACTTAAAAGGGTTAAGGCCACATCATAATCAGCTGCAAATATCATTCTTTCTTTTTTCAAATGGGTAAAACTTCGATCTCTGAATTTCACGGTTTTGTGAGAAGAAGAGAGAAGACATGTAGAAATGGGAAAATCTTGACTTTGACCAATTTCGGATCTTGGGGGAATTTTCGCAAGTATACAAGTTGGAAAGTACATACATGCAATTGGGATTTTAAAACCCGAATACAAGTATACTTGTAAATTGGAAAATGGAGAAACGGATGAAAAATGGGATTTTGACTTGCGGGAAATGATGGGAATGGAAAGTACGGATATGGGGAACGTGAATGAATAGAAACGGGAATATCCGGGAAAGTCATTTTAATGAAAATGGGAAGATCTTTTCAACATGTAATCCGGTATTTAAAACACGAATTTGCAAGAGAGAGGTATTTCACATTTTTCAAGCTTGGAAATTTAACCAAAAATGATTAAATTTCTCAACCGTAAGGGAAGAACAACAATTTCCAGCGAACTTGTAATCGAGATTAAAAATCCCGAATACTAGCTAAGATGGAATTTTGAGAAGAATAATGCAATTTAACAATTGCATTTCAAAGGGAAGATTTGTTTCATGAAAACCAATTTTAAGGGAAGAACAACACATGTGAAGAATGCAATTAATAACAAAAAAATGAAGAAAACATGAAAATAAAAAGAAGAGAAGAAAGGAAGAACATACCTTGATTGGAAAATCAAAATGCTTCTCCAACAATGCAATACTTCTTGAGATGAGGAAGCAAAACTGAACTTTTAAACCCTTATCACGTTTTTGTGAAAATGCCCCCAAAAATGGTAGCAATCTTAAACTTGCAAGAGTAAAATGCCAATGAAAGTGTTCATTTCAAGTTTGTTGCAGCAAAACGATCAAGGTATTTGCTAAAGCAATAATACCAAAGGTGTTTGAAGAGATATCAATGCCAAAAAACGCACCCAAGAGAGTCACGTTTTTGTGAAAAAACGTGGCATTCATTACACATTCAATGCACCATTAAATGGTGCAAACCTGCTCTTACCCTCCACGCCTTAGGAAGAAAGGCCAAAACGATTTAGGAGTGTGGGCAACATTGAAGATTTAACCGCTCAAATCGTGGCATTCATGAGGCACGTTAAAAAAAAAACGCAGTTGCTGTTTCTTAGGGTAAAAACCAGCGGATTTGTCTTTGAAATGGCATGATAGATGTCAAAAAATGCAAGAAGATCGGATGCAAGCTCAAAACGCCCCCATCATCCAACGATTCATCCACGAATTTCGCCTTGAAAAAGTCCAAAATCGCTTCATTCTTGCATTTCGGGTTTTGAAAAATGAATGACAAGTTCGATTTTCTTCAAAAGGAAGCAAATCGGGTTTTAAACATAAAATAACATGTTTGATTTTCTTCAAAAGGAAGCAAATCGGGTTTTAAACATAAAATGACAAGTTCGATTTTCTCCTTTTTCCTCATTAAGCCAAAATCGGGTTTTTTTGGACAAATGACAAGTTTAAAAATTGTCAAAAATGAACTTTATGTTAAAATCGGGTTTTAAAAGACAAACTGCAAGTTTAAAAATACTTGTAAGGGGGAAATAAAATCCCTACAACAAGTATTAAACACTTGTACACATGTAATGGGGATTTAAAATCCCTATTACATGTAAAACCCATTAAAGTAGGGGTTTTTTGGACAAACTGCAAGTTTACTTGCAGTTGAGCTAAAAAACCCCTATTTTAACTAAAAATGACCAAAAAACAACAAAAAGATAAAAACATTAAATGGGAAACTTAAAATAAATTACAAGTGACATATTTGAAATAAAAAATGCACATGTAAGTGATCAAAAATTCCCCTACAAAGACCACAACAATGAATATCATTAAAACTTGCATTTTGAAGAAAATTCTCCACCTGCAGTCTGGGTTTTAAAACCCGAAATTGAAGGAAAGGCATGGCAAACGAACCCAGAATTGGACGAAATTTGAAACTTAGTTCGAGAATGGACTAAGGATTAAGCTAGTCCAAGGATTAGTCAAAATTTCGCCTCGGGAAGCGTGCCATAGAGTAATAATTTTCATTTTTCATAAAAAATTCCATCGTAGTGGTCCTTCATTTTTGGAAACAAAAATGAGGACAACAAGGAGATAATCCTTGTCTGTTCCGCAAGCAATACTCAGGTCAACTTGATCCATTATATCAAGTTGCTTGTATTAACTTGCTATATAAAATCCATGAAAGGAATACTCAGGTCATCTTGAATCTTTATGTCAAGTTGCTTGTATTTTCTTAAAACATTTTAAAGCTCAATGATAAAAAATAAAGCACCATGGATCGTCATTCCATCTCATCTGTATATATTGCATTTCGTTGCATTCCATCCATCCATACATTCATAAATAGCTGCATATCATTCATACATAGTTATGACAATGGATACTCTATTTTCCTCTTCTTCCATAGGAATGTAATAGGTCCTCCATTTCTTCTATTTAACATTGAACCCCCCCCTCACCCTCCCCATCTTGATAATCGGCATCACATACCCTACATCGTTTCTCAATCAACCCACTCAAGCCACGTTCATCACCATCCATCTCTAAATAGGAGGGATTGTGTTTCCTATCCTAAGTCATCCAATAAGTCAAGAAAGTTACTCTATCTGCATAGGTACATCAACTCATGCACACCTAGACTATCAACAGATACTCTGATCAAGTATCTTCAGGTCTCAATAGGTAATCGATTATGGCAAACCTAGACTACAATAGGCATTTATCATAATGACCTAGTCTCAACGCGGCTGCCATGATTCCCCACAACCATCCATCACACGCACACACTATCAATTGATCAACCAATCAAACACAATCCAACAGACAATTACATCAATTGTCTACGTCTTAACGAGTGTTTTGCTTCATATACCTTGACTTCATCGGGCAATTACATCAATTGTCTAAGTCACATCAGGTCACTTTGATTCACTTACTCAAACTTTATCATGTCCAAGCGACCAACTGACATCAACTGTCACGCTTTGACTTGACTAGGGCAATTAAACCGATTGCACTAGATTGTCCAACCAATTTTGATCAATTGTATAGCATCAATCCAAACCCCACACTACATCTACTATGTATCTCTTGCATGACCTCAGGGTACTCGTTGGCTTGTTGTTTCTTCATAGTCACTCCATTTTCTCCCATTCTTTCATCATTAGTTCTAATTTCTTCTATTCTACCTCCCCTCCACTTTTCATTCTTTTTCGAGAGATCGCCCGATTTTTCAAAAAAAAATTCAGCCCATCTCTCAAGGGGGCATACCACCCATTAAATTTACATTTTATGGGGCATTTCTACACACCTATTTTCTTTCTTTGAAACGATGCGATAAACCACACCGTCTCAAAGAGGGGCAAATGTAGTCACATAAATCTGTCCACTTAATTAAATGAATACTTAGTATTTATTTGATTATTTAACCATCAATTAATAATTAATTAAATTAATATTTAATTAATTCATCTTAACCCTTTTCTCCTATTAATTAAATAAATTATTCAATTTATTTGATTTAATTCACTTAACCAAATTCAGACCATTAATTAAATAAATAAATCATATTTATTTAATTAAATATTCTCTCACATTTAAATAAATTAATATTTATTTAAATCCCCCAAAATCCCACCTCTCACATTTAAATAAATTAACATTTATTTAAATCACCTTTATCCTCTACCCACTTGCGTTTTCCTACAAAAGCAAGTTGCACAATTATTTTAAATAAATAATTCATTTAAATCACCTTTATCCTCCACCCACTTGTATTTTCCTACAAAAGCAAGTTGCACAACTATTTTAAATAAATTATTTATTTAAAATCCTATTTATCCTCACCCACTTGAAACCTTTAATGGTTTCTCTTAAAGTATTCAAACTTGATGGCTTTAAAGTCTTCAAACTTGATGGCTTCCTTCTATAGTCTTCTTAAGACTTTAATGGTTTTCCTTAAAGTCTTCAAGCCTTTAATGGTTTCCCTCAAAGTCTTCAAGCATTTTAATGCTTTATCTTCATTTTTCTCATTTAAATAAATTAATATTTATTTGAATATTTATCCAAATGCAAATTACACCATTTAATTGAAATAAATAATTTTATTTTAATTGAAAATACCAAAATTTCTCCCACTTGCATTTTCCTACAAAATCCACTTGCATGCCTAAACCCCTTCTAGAATTTTCTAATCACTTCTAAATAACCTAACCCCTTCTCTAAACTTTGTCACATTCCTAAGCAAAAGGGAAGTCACTTCTCAAACCCTTAAAGGCTTTCAACCTTCAACCACTAAATGGCTCAAAGTCTTTGATAACCATTGAAGGCTTTCAACCTTCAACCACTAAATGGCTCAAAGTCTTTGATAACCATTGAAGGATTTCAACCTTCAACCACTTAATCCCCAAAGTCTCCAATAACCATTAATGGTTACCTCAAACCCTCCCACATGGTTAAAACATTTGTTTTGACTCAACCTCTACCCAACCCAAAGGTCTCATCAGGCCATTAATGCTTTGACCATGATTATCTCTTAAACATTTGCACAAAGGTTTATCCTTGGATTAAATCTTAATCCAGTGGGTAATCTTAATTTGGACTTGACCCTTAGCCTCTAGATAACCATGAGGTCTTCTCAGGCCTTTAATGCCTCCAACCTCTTCTCTCAACCCAATCCTATGTTGACACTTGTCACCATTTTATTGGTGCCAATTGTGAACATGGATCCCCAACTTTCAAACTTGGCCCTTGATTAAACCATTCAATCTTAACCCTTCATTTCCCCATTTCTTCTATAAATAGAACCCTTCTCCTCAAGCAAAGAAGAAGAAGCTTTAGAGTATTGTTGTTATACTGGCATTAGCATAGAGCTTTCTCATAGCATCACTATCTACACTTGCATAGCATTTGCTTATCATATTCAACTATCTTGAATCTCCATATGGCATCCATGGCTAGTGCTAAAAGCTGAGAGCTACACTCATTTGGGACTTGGAGAGGAGAGGAACAAGGGAGGAGCAACTATGAGCATCTTGATTAGCTATTTTATTCTATGTTTATATGCTTTCTATTTCATGCTTAATATCTCTCTTGATATGCCTGTTTAGGATAATCTTTTGTTGCTAACACTAACGTTTGTTTCTTGTGCTCTTGTGTGTGTTGCCATCAAACAGATTTTCTAATCCTTTTTGCAGAGCATCACTTAGTATATGAAAAGAGGAATAATTTTGATTTAAAAGTTTATACTGATGCTGATTAGGTAGACAACATAGATGACAGGAAAATCACAAGTGGTGGAGCTTTCTTTTTGGGAGAAAGACTAGTAAGTTGGCTTAGCAAGAAACAAGGATGTATTTCAC
The DNA here is from genome assembly GCF_030272615.1 of Cryptomeria japonica. Taxonomy (NCBI): domain Eukaryota; kingdom Viridiplantae; phylum Streptophyta; class Pinopsida; order Cupressales; family Cupressaceae; genus Cryptomeria; species Cryptomeria japonica. Next base: position 908,030,522 of record NC_081414.1, read on the forward strand.
AGTCTACAGCAGAAGTTGAATATGTTGCTGCAGCATTGAATTGTACCAATATAGCATGGATCAAAAAACTGTTGGAAGGTGTAAATGAGAAATTTACCAAGCCAATAACTATATTATGTGATAATACTAGTGCCATTAACATTTCAAAGAATCCAGTAATGCACTCTAAGACAAAGTATATATCTATAAAGTATCACTATCTCAGAGAAGAAGTTCAAGAGAAGAAAGTTGTGTTGGAATATATCAATGCAAAGGAGAAATTAGCAGACATCTTCACAAATCCATTACCAAGGGACACTTTTGAGTATCTTAGAAGAAATTTAGGGGTCCTACCCCTATCTTCTACTCAATGATTGAGTTTAGTGAAAGCATCAATTTGATGAATCTACAAAATATTATGTGTGGATTGATGCTGATTTATGCACATTAGAAGGTTTTCTAAAGGTGTGCAGGAAATAGTGAATAGGAACAAGTTTCTCTGATGGAGACTAAGATGATACACAACAAGGTAAATCACTTCACAGAGAAAGAAATCATGATTTAGTTCTTTTACTTTTTGACATTGTTGTCAAAGGGGGAGAAGACTAAATGGTTGGAAGGTTAAATGGTTGACTGAATGGTAAAGCCCTGAATGATGAAAATAATAGAAGACTAATGACAGGGGGAGATTACTATAATAGAGAGAAGACTAAATGCAAGACAATAGATCAAGGATAACATGAGAAGTCTAACAACAATCTGAATTCAAATCAATTTGAATATCTTGTTGGAATTACGATTTAATTGTTGGTTTTGCCATCAATGCCAAGGGGGGAGATTGTTGGCATTTCAACAGTAAGAAACATTGTTGATATTCAATAAGGATATTGAGAAGGTTGTTGAAGATTGTTAATATAACTGAAGAAGGATGATAACTATCTTTATAACATTATTTTGTCATTGATGTCAAGAAATTGATTATCTGATTCAGTATGATGTTGTCATATCTTGAGAATATTGATTAGAAGAGAATTAAGATGTTGGTGAAAGATAGAGAAAGAATGTGATGAATAAGAGGAGGAATAAGTTAATCAATGGGCAACCATTACCGAGTTAGACAATGATGAGATCATGATGTTTAGATTGTTTTGATATACTACATATGTTGTTGATTATAAGGTTAATACTATACTATGTCACTGAGTAAAGAACCTAGTCGGTAAACCCTAAGGTTATCGATATCGGTTAATAAAGGTGGAATGTCTACCGAGTAAGGTTTAGTATTTATCGAGTTGCAACCAAGTTATGAAAGTGCACATTGGATGGATAAAAGCATTATTTAATGAAGGACAATGGTTAGTTGGAGATGTATAAATGATTGGTATGTCGTGCATGAAGTTTGTTAAGGATCTATGGCAAAGGAAAATTGGCACCAAGATCTACAGCGCAAATTGAACCGCAATAACCTTGTGCAAGTTCCAAGAAGGGAATGCAAGTCCCTAGGCAAGGTAAAACATTTTTGGATGGGAAGGATACATTGAACTTGGTCAAGTTTGAAGATCTGATGGCTAAGATTGATCATGAGAAATGTGATCAAGGAGATTAAGCGGTTAGCAATTGTTTATAAATAAGGAATTGTTAATAAACAATGCATGTGGGCAAGTGTAAGCACAGGAATGCTACATAGTGATTACTAAGCGTAGAAGCTTGAAGACCTATTTGAATAATAGAGTAGAGAGCCCAGCAGAGGGACAAGATAAGTCTTATGACAAGATTGTTTTGAGCAAATAAGAATCTGCTTTAGCATTTTAGATGTGAAGTTGCAGATAGATTTTTATTACTCTTATTTTGTAAGTGATAGAAAATCTCTTAACCAAGTGGACTTAACAGTCTTATTTGTAAACCCTCTAGCTAGGTAACATTCTAAATGAGTGTTTGAAATCCTTTGACAATGTCACTTCTAACAAAGTGAAGATCCTAACAAATCTTAGGGAAATCCCTTAATTGGGTCACATCTAGCAATGTGTTTGTAATATTTAAGAGGATTTTCTTTTAACCGAGCATACTCTAGAAGTGTATATTTCTTAGTGGGTCCAAAATCCCACAATGGTTTTTCCCTATTTGGGTTTCCACGTTAAATCTGGTGTTATGAGTGTTATGATGATTATGTGTTTATGAGTTTACATGTTTAGTAGTTTTTGGTTAAGTTGCTGAAGTATAAGTTACTGAGGTTGAATCTGTTGATTTTATGGAAGTTTAAGTTTGTATGATTCACCCCCCCCTCTAATCTTGTTAGCTATTGGCATCTGTACTTTACAATTAGTATCAAAACTAACAAAGACCACATGCACTCCAACCAACATATTTGTTGGTAAAATTAATGGAGGAAGCCCAGATTTTGCCAGAAAATATAGAAAGAAAAGTAAGGGAATTGATGAAGAGTTTAAATGAATTGGAAGAAACTCTTTTTCCAGATATTGAAGATAGAGAAGGAGCAGTCAAGCCTTTACAATTTTGGAAGGAAGAGGAAGAAAGAGTCATCATTACTCAAGTAGAAATGATATGTGAAGGGCTAAATATGGATATGTTGGAGGATAACATGGATAAAATAATTGCTACAAGATTATTTTTTGAAACATTTGAAAGAAAGGCAAACCAAGTAGTCATTAAATATATTCCACACAGGGCAAAAGATGGCAAAGTCATGAATTTGAATTGGCCATTTAATGAAGACTATAGTACATAGAGAAGCATGTATCTGACTGATAAATAAAGGTTATAAATAGTTTGCATAACTATTTTTGTCTTCTAGTAGTAGATATTTTGAACCTATATAATAGAAATGATAGAAATTTTCATCATAAGTTTTAAAGAAGGTGGTTGTATACTTTGATCCTTCATAAGCGAGTTCAAGGATGAATGTTTGTATAATAGAATGCAGTTATGTGTAATCATTATGAGATAACAGGTGTCTCTTCTAGCCTGAAGTTTTTTGGCTCCCTTGTTTTTTATAAAAGGGAATTTAGGGCTATGAGATGGGGTTCGGATTTTTGGTCCCTTGAGTGTTTCGAATTTCTGTTTCTAAACAGAAAAGTCTAGGTGAAACAAAATTTGTCAAAGGTTATTTTACAAAGCAAAATAAAAAAGAGTCTTGTGTCTGTATTTTTTTAGGTTCTTGAAGGAGTTATGTATGAATTGTATTCTTACAGAGATAGCCGAATTATTCAATAAATATATAATTTAAACCCACTTCTCTACAATATATTGTTCTATCATTTTTTGAATGCATATATCAAGGATTTTATCATCCATTACACTATTGTGGTGTATGCATTTTTTATTCATGCTTTGGTCTAAGGGGTCAATTAAATGCTTAAATAAAATTATAGAGTGATAGGGGTATTTGCAGGAATTTTAATAAGTAGTTCTGGGTTGGAATTTCAAATATGATGTATTGCAAGGCAATATTATCTTATGTTATATGTTGTTAGATAAATTTTGTCAGAAATACAGTTTAATGTAGTATGAATTCATGTACTCAATGGGATAAGGCACTGATCATAGCTAAGTGAATGCCTTGGCATTGATTTACTGTTCGAGATCACCACTGGTTTGCTATAACCTATTGAATATTAGATTATTTTCATTTATACAAATGTTGTCATGTGTTTTAACCATCTCATGCTCCAAACTGGTCGAGGATCACTAAGAAATTTTCCATTCCTAAGCATTCTCCCTTATTGTTGAGTCTTTATATGAGATTATCTTCTTTGTTTCATGTATAATTTGTGAGTGTGGTGTAAAATTCACAAACTAGAATGGGGATCACCTTCCCTGGTTTAGCAGAGCCTAAAGTGTAGAAGGATCTCGCATCCTTGTTATTGTTGGTCCAAGTTTGAAGAGTATTAATAGTTGGAAGTGGCTTTCCGTATATATTTTAGAAGAAAACAACTTGGTCTCTGCCTTGTGTTATTGTAAACCCATTTTTGGCACCAACAAAAAATGGTGACTCTGCTAGGGATATGAATGGTAAAGAGTCTCTGGTTAAAGAGGTTTTGTTTAAAGTACAGTAGAGGTTTTCATAGTATCTATGTGATTTGATAGTTGAGCCCGCAATTCTGTGTTATTGGTTCATGTTTTCCTATGAAAAAGGTGTTCTACATTTTTGTGAGAAAGATATTCCAGTTTGTGAACAAGGTTCATAGATTTCTTTCAAGGTTTCTAAAGTAGTATATTATCTGATACCCCAAAGCAATTTGGGTGGCAACTCTGAGGTTTTTGCGCTAGTGTGTATATTTTTAAATAATTCTAACAAATCTTTTAAGGACTCTGTTACTATGAGTAAAACGAAGAACACCGGAGGTTACATGAGGCTGCATCCTGAATAAAATTTGGAAGAGCTTCATGGAGCTCTATAGAGATAGGGAACAAGGAGAAATGTAGATACAAGTACCACTCCATCATCATGGAAGCCTAAGCACATGAATGCAAGTAAGTCACAATTAAATCTTGTTCATAAGGTTCATGCATCATCTTCTAAAAGTTTTGAATCAAATAGTTTAGGATTTTTTAATTCTTTATTTGATAAACCTGTTCAAGAAGAAATGCAACCACAAAGAGATGAATGTACTCGAGTTCAATATTTAGGTAAGATAAGAGGTCAGAGTAGAAGTAGAAGTCATCAAAGTGAAAATGCTATTCGTGTGCCTCCTCCTCCAGGTCTCACAACATTTTTTTCTCATGGTTATGAGTGAGTACTAGAACAAGATAATGTGAACATGATTGATTTAGATGATACTTCCAGATTTGAGATAACTTTACCAGATTCAGAAGAAGATATTCAAGATATAGATACATTGAGAAGAGAACTCCAAGAATAGATAGATCTTAGAAGTAAGAGAGAAAAAGAAAAGGAATCTGAAGTTATTAGAGCTGTTGTAGAAAGAGATGGTCTAATAAGACAATTAGCAACACTTAAAGCCTTGGCTCAAGAAAATGATAAGCCTAGTATTGAGGGCCTTGTTTTAAGAGGGATTGTAGATAAGCAATCTGAAAATATCATAAAGGAAAAGGCTAAGAGAAATATGGATACCCATAGGTTAGTAGATCTTAACCAGCCAAGTATTCAAGTTCCTAAATTAGACTTGGATAAAGGAAAACATAAGATATTTGGTGTTAAGTAGATGATAGAATATCTTTGAATATCCCAAATCTAAGTCTAAAGTTATCTCAATTTGACATTAAGTTAGAAACAACTAGAATAGAAAATGAGACTCTTGTAAAAGAGTCAAAGAGAGTTGAAATGGAAGCCTCAAATGTAGAAATGAAAAGGAAAATTTATTTCCTTAAGTTGTCAACATTAAACAGTGCTTCATTCATTGTTGGCCCTGTTGGTATTTTGGTATGGTTTTTTCATTGATGTCAACACCTAATATACCTTATCAACTCTGGCACTTTGGAGAATCAACAACATTCACCGGCAAGAAAATGACTTATGCACAGTCACTGGTATCTGGTACACCAGTAGAATATAATGATCACCGGCACTTGGAATGGCATGGAAAACACTTGGCTATGTCAAAGACATCGTTTGGACACCTTGTCTTGGAGATTTGATTATTGGTATATTCATATTTGCATATTTGTTGTTACCGGCAAATAGGTCCAGGTTATACATGGGCAGGATTTTTTCTAGATCAGCATGGCACACTATCGAGATGACTTATTATTGTTGTAAATGGATTAAGCCGACATGTTGAATCAGTTATTGCATCGGGCATTAATTTATTTGTAAATTGATTCTATTGTAATATCTCTTAGAGCCGACCTACTAAAATTGGTCCTAGGTTATAATATAAATGTAAGATCTTATTTGTAAGATCAGATGTGGAATGTGAAGAAGAATTGTGTGAAGGTATATGCGAGATTAAGCAGAGCTATACACACAGACATCATTTGAAGGTGAAGCAAGGTTTTCTGTGAAAGCATATCAGAACTACACTGATACTAAATCCAGCATATGAAGATGCTATTTTGAGAAATACATCCTTATTGGATTTAACCATCCAATTGTAGTCAGTGTGACTCCTATTTTGTGTTTGAGCAGTGAGCTCTAGGCGCTTGGCCTTTTTGCATGTGTAGACCCCATTTGTATACACTTACTATCTGTAGTAGTATCATCTGATTGTGGGTAAGGTTTCCCACCATGGTTTTTCCCCTTATAGGGTTTCCACGTATAAATATTGGTGTTAAGTGTTGTGGATGACTTTGTATTTTTGTTTCATACATTAATCCTTACCGGTATTGTAATTATCTGATAATAGTGTCCACCGGTATAAAAGACTGGTTCACCAGTATTAAGTAGTAAGTTGGTTAAGTTGTTTTTGTTTTGAATTTATTAGACAACTGATTCACCCCCCCTCTCAGTTATCTCCAGGACCTAACAACTGGTATCAGAGCTTAGTCCTCTTTTGGAGAAGTTTAACAGCTTGAGGAGATCCAATGTCTACTAACAATTTCAGGAAGGACAGTCTTAAACTTGATGGAACCAACTATGGCATATGGAAGATCAAAATGGAGACACATTTAAATTTCATTGGAAAGGACATCTAGGATGTTACAAATAATGGACTTACTGCTCCTACTCAAAGCCAGCCTAATCCACCTAACTTGACTAGAGATGAAGAAAATGATTGCAAATCAAGAGAAGCACTTTTGAGTGCATTAACAGATCAGCAAATCATGGGATTATCAGATAGATCAACTGCTAAAGCTATTTGGGATCATTTGGAAAAACTGAATGAAGGAGATTCCATAGTCAAAATTCCAAAGCTTGAATGTTAGGTCCCAAAGACAACTAAGAGGGGGGTGGGTGAATTAGTTGTCTAATAAATTCAAACCAAAAACAACTTAACCAACTTAATGCTTAATACCGGTAAACCAGTTAAGTGTGTCGATAGACAATGTTAACAGTAAATTGCTATACCGGTAAAGATTAATGCATGACACATAAACATAAAGTCATCCACAACACATAACACAAATATTTGTACGTGGAAACCCTGTAAGGGGAAAAACCATGGTGGGAAACCTTATCCACAATCAGATGAAACTACTGGAGATAGTAAGTGTACGTAAATGGGGTCTGCACATGCAGAAAGGCCAACAACCTAGAGTTCACTGCTCAATCACAAAAATGGGAGTCACACTGACTACAGTTGGATGGTTAAATCCAATAAGAATGTACTACACATAATAGCATCTTCATATGCTGGATTTAGTACCGATGTAATGTTGATATGCTTTCATGAAAACCTAGCTTCACCTTCAAATGAGGTCTTTGTGTATATCTCTTCTTAATCTCTCATATACCTTCACACAATTCTTTTTTGTATTCCACATTCGATCTTACAAATAAGATCTTACATTTATGCCATAACCTAAGACCAATTTTAGTAGGTCGGCTCTACAAGATATTACAATAAAAACATTTTACACACAATATAATATCTGATGCAATAACTAATTAAACATGTCAGCTTAATGCATTTACAACAATAATAAATCATCTCCATAGCGTGCCATGCTGATCTAGAAAAGATAAATCTGTCGGTGTAACCCTAGGTAACCCTGGACCTATTTGTCGGTAAAAGCAAATATGCAAATATGATTATACGAATCATTAATTATTCAAAACAAAGTGTCCACACAATGTCTTCAACATTACCAAGTGTCTTCCATATCATTCCAAGTGCTAGTGATCATTATATCCTACCAGTGAACCGTATACTAGTAACTGTGCAATAGTTACTTGCTTGCCGATGAATGTTGCTGGATCACCAAAGTGCTAGTGTTTTAGTAGGTGTTGACATCAATGAAAAAACCATACCAAAATACCAACAATCTCCCCCTTTGGCATTGATGGCAACACAAGATGGAAAAACCATCAAAGTGCCAAAACAGAAATGCCAAATACCAAAAACCAACAATCTCCCTTAAACAACAATCTCTCCCCCTGGGAGCAACATGTGTTTATCCAAGGATTTTCAATATCAATTTCTCTACCAATCTCTCCGTAAAAGATAATGTGTTTTTCCATAGATATCTCTCCCCCTTTGACATCAAATGCCAAATTTTATATACAAAATACCAATCAATTCAATATACCAACTACTCCCCTTGAGAAGTAGCTTCCTCATCAAAGATCGGAGTAAAAGATTTGTCTTTCAATTCTGTCGGTTGATGACAATAATCAATTGTCTAAGTCTCTACTGGTGGTTGTATAACTCCAAGCTGATCTTCGAGATATTCAAAAGTCTCCTTAGGCAAAGGTTTTGTGAAAATATCTGCAAGTTGTTCTTTAGTATTCACATAAACCAGTTTTATCTCTTTTTCTTCAACTTTTTCCCTTAGAAAATTCAGTTTGATAGAAACATGTTTTGTTTTAGAGTGTAATACTAGATTCTTAGATATAGCAATTGCTGCAGTGTTATCACAATATATAGTAATAGGTTCCTTGCATTTTACCTTTGTGTCTTTCAACATTTGTTTAAGCCATAGTACCTGTGTACAGTTAGTTGCTGCTGCAACATATTCTGATTTTGCTGTTGATCAAGATGTACAACTTTGTTTCTTACTCAACCAAGAAACTAATCTCTTTCCAAGAAAGAATGCTCCACCGGTGGTTCTTTTTCTATCATCCACATCTCCTGCCCAATTTGCATCTATGTATGCACATAGATCAAAATTTGCATCTCTAGGATACCATAATCCAAGATTTGCAGTGCCTTATAAGTACCGAAAAATCCTTTTTACTGCTGATTCATGATTTTCCTTAGGATTACTTTGAAATCTAGAAACAATACATACTGCATTCATAATATCAGGCCTGGTTTGTGTCAAATATAGTAAACCTCCTATCATAGATTTGTATCTAGTTAGATTAATAGGTGTAGATTCATCTCTTTGAGATAATTTGTCATTTGTAGTCATAGGTGTGCTTACCTGTTTAGAGTTCTCTATCCCAAACTTCTTTAGTAACTATTTTAGGTACTTGGATTGACTCAAAAACATACCTTTATTAGTCTTTGAAATTTGCAATCCTAAAAAGAATTTTATTTCTCCAATCATAGTCATTTCAAATTCTTGCTGCATTTTAATAGAGAATTCCTTACATAATCCATCTTCTCCTCTAAAGATTATATCATCAACGAATACTTCTATAATCAAGATAACATCATTAGTTATTTTGTAATATAAATTGTTGTCTGCATTTCCTTTAGTAAAACCAATCTTTAAAAGATACTTATCCAACCTTGCATACCAAGTTCTTGGGGCTTGTTTCAATCCATACAGAGTTTTTTTTAGCCCGCAAACCATATCATTGTCATCTGTCAAAGAAAATCCATCAGGTTGTTCAATATAGACTTCCTCTTCAAGATCTCCATTCAAGAATGCACATTTAATATCCATTTGATAAACTTTGTAGTTCTTGTGAGCTGCAAAAGCCAAGAATAATTTGACTACCTCAATTCTAGCTACCGGTGCAAAGGTTTCATTGTAATCAACTCCTTCTTTCTTAGAATATCCCTTACACACTAGTCTTGCTCTATTTCTGACAACCTTACCATCTTCATTAAGTTTGTTTCTAAATACCCATTTGGTTCCAATTACATTTTTATCTTTAGGTCGGGGAACTAATGTCCAAGTATTATTTTTCTCAATTTGTCCTAATTCTTCTTCCATAGCTTTAATCCAAAATTTATCTTCCATGGTTCAATTTGAGAAATAAGACATACCTCTTCATTTTTCAATCTTCCTCTTGTCATAACTCCTTTAAATTTGTTTCCAATTATCTGATCTTTAGAATGATTCAATCTTACATACGAGGGTGTCTTAGTTTGTTGTTGTTCTTCAATTACTGTGGAATCCTTTGATGGTACCGAGGTAACTGGATCTTCATTTTCTACTGGTGGATTTAGTGTAGGTTCATTTGTCACAATTTCTGTTGCTGGTTCAGAGTCTATATACCTTGAAGTTCCTCTGAATTGTTCATCAATCTTTACATTTATACTCTCAACAATTTTCTACAATCTCTTATTAAAACATCTATATGCCTTGCTCTTAGATGAATAACCAAGAAATATTCCTTCATCACTTCTAGGATCAAATTTGCCAATATACTCATCTCTTCTAATATAACATTTACTTTCAAAAATTCTAAAATACTTAAGAGTAGGAGTATTACCAAGCCATAGTTCATGAGGGGTCTTACCAGTTTCACCTTTGATGTAAACTTTGTTGAATGTATAGACAGTTGTGCTAACTGCTTCTCTCCAATATATATGTGGTAAAATTTCTTCAGATAACATACTTCTTGCTACATCCAAGATAGTTTTGTTTTTCCTTTCAACAACTGCATTCTGCTGTGGTGTCCGAGGTGCTGCTAACTGTCTTCTAATTCCATTCACTTCACAGGATGTATTAATGTCCTTAGATGTGAATTCACCTCCTTTGTCTGATCTTAAACATTTGATTTTCTTACCGGTTTCATTTTCAACCATTGCTTTGAACAGTTTGAACTTTCCAAGTGCTTCTGATTTTTCTCTGAGAAAAGTGACCCAACACATTCTAGAATAATCATCAATAATTAGCATGAAATATCTATCACCTTGTAAGCTTTTAGTTCTAGCTGGACCACATAAATCAGTGTGAATCAAATCAAGAGCATTATTGGATTTTTCTAGAATACTTTTGAGACTAGCTCTAACTTGTTTTCCAAATTGACATTCCTTACAAATTGTATTCTGAGGTTTCATAATTTTAGGTAGATCTCTAACTACCTTAGAAGTACTAATCTTCACCATGCAATCAAATTTTACATGACAGAGTCTCTTATGCCATAACCAACTTTCATCTATATGAGCAATCAAGCATGCCTTTTCACTATTATTCAAATGAAAGATATTACCTCTAGTCTAATTACCGGTTCCAATTTCCAAACCAGTTCTATTCATGATTTTGCATTTTCCATTTTTAAATTGTAACTGAAATCCCTTCTCAACCAATTGACCAACACTTAAAAGATTATTCTTTAATCCTTCAACATAGTAGACATTGTCAATATTATGCTTACCATCAAGAGATATTGTACCCTTACCTTTGATTTAACAGGCTTTGTCATCTCCAAATATTACTAAACCTCCATTGTATTCTTGAAAGTTCAAGAATTTGTTGGTATTTTGGTATGGTTTTTTCATTGATGTCAACACCTACTGAAAACAAGCACTTTGGGGATCCAACAACATTCACCAGCAAGCAACTATTGCAACAATTACTGGTATATGGTTCACTGACAAGATATAATGTTCACCGGTACCTGGAATGATATGGAAGACACTTGGTAATGTTGAAGACATCGTGTGGACACTTTGATTTGAATAATTGATCATTGGTATATTTATATTTGCATATTTGCTTTCACTGGCAAATAGGTCCAGGTTATCTAGGGATACACCGGCAAGTTTATCTTTTCCAGATCAGCATGGCACGCTATGGAGATGATTTATTATTGATGTAAATGCATTAAGCCGACATGTTTAATCGGTTATTGCATCGGATATTATATTGTATGTAAAATGATTTTATTGTAATATCTTGTAGAGCCGACCTACTAAAATTGGTCTTAGGTTATGGTATAAATGTAAGATCTTATTTGTAAGATCAAATGTGGAATGCAAAAAAGAATTGAGTGAAGGTATATGCGAGATTAAGAAGAGGAGTACAAAAAGACATCATTTGAAGGTGAAGCTAGGTTTTTGTAGAAGCATATCAGCATTACATCGGTATTGAATCTAGCATATGAAGATGTTATCTTATACAGTACATTCTTATTGGATTTAACCATCCAACTGTAGTCAGTGTGACTCCCATTTTGTGATTGAGCAGTGAGCTCTAGGCTATTGGCCTTTTTGCATGTGCAAACCCCATTTATGTACACTTACTATCTGTAGTAGTATCATCTAATTGTGGGTAAGGTTTCCCACCATGGTTTTTCCCCTTATAGGGTTTCCATGTACAAATATTGGTGTTATGTGTTGTGGATGACTTTATGTTTTTGTCATGCATTAATCTTTACCGATATAGCAATTTACTGTTAACACTGTCTACCGACATACTTAACTAGTTTACCGGTATTAAGCATTAAGTTGGTTAATTGGTTTTTGGTTTGAATTTGTTAGATAGCTGATTCACCCTCCCCCCCTCTCAGTTGTCTCTGGGACCTAACAATTGGTATCAGAGCCTAGTCCTCTTTTGCAGAAGTTTAACAACTTGAGGAGATCCAATGTCTACTAATTACTTAATGAAGGATAGTCCTAAACTTGATGGAACCAACTATGGGATATGGAAGATCGGAATGGAGACACATCTGAATTGCATTGGCAAAGACATCTGGGAAGCTAATAAGAATGGTTATACTGTTGTTGGAGCTGGTCAGACTGCTCCAACTACTTTAGCCAAAGATGAAGAGAATGATTGCAAAGCAAGAGAAGCAGTTTTGAGTGCATTATCAGATCAACAAATCATGGGATTATCAGATAGGTCTACTGCTAAAGCTATTTGGGATCATTTGGAAACACTAAATGAAGGAGATTCCATAGTCAAGATTGCAAAACTTGAAAGCTTCTGAGTCAGGTATGGACATCTAAAAATGGAAGAAGATGAAAGCATTTCTTCTTTAATGGAAATAGTAAATGAAATTGTTTTGGGTATTAAATGTTGTGGAGGAACTCTGAGTGAGGATGAAATTGTTTCAAAAATCTTATGAGGATTACCATTGGCATATAATTTGAAGGTTACTACTATAAATGAGTTGAGAACAATGCCTAATACATCAGTAACTAGGGATACATTGATTGGAAAACAATATTCATGACTTCTTTCAAGCATTAAAGGCCAAAATGAAGAAAAGAATCAGGTTATCACAAAAGATTGTCAACAAATACAAAGATGAAATATGCTTTGTAATCAAGAAAGATGAAATCTAGATGGAAGCAGTCATCCCTAGGACAGTTTGGGTAACTGAGATGGGCTATGAAATAGATGATCATTTAATTGAAACATATGCTAAAGCACTTTTGGAAGCCCCCAGAGAACCTAAGGAATAAATATTTGGTAGTGAAGAAACTATTGAAAGCCAAATACAATCAAAGAAAAGAGTGAAAAAGGTTGAGGCAGTTGTAAGGAAAGGTTCCAGACAAGCAAAAGTCATCAAAGAAGATGTGTTGAAGAAAACCGATATAACAGAGATGACTTAGCAGCTCCACAACCTGAAACTCACCTATCACCGGTAGGTACTTCTTCGAGGAGTGACATGCTTGCAACTTTCAAAAGAGTTATAAGGAAAAGAGATCCCTCACCGGCAACCAAACCCTCACCCAGGAGGACAAGACAAAAACAACAAGTAGTGAGATCTCTGGTAAGAAAGGCTACACCAAAGAAGAAGAAACTAACACCCAAAAAGAAGAAGAGGACAAACAAAGACTTGGCCCCTCTTGATATACTGTTGAATAAAATTACAGAGGAAGGTAAATTGAAAAATATAGAGAAAATATATGACACTTTAATAGTTGATGAAAAAGAACAAGTTTAAAATAGTGTTATATTGCATATGGATATGTATAAGAAGTTTTTGATGGAAGTAGTCAATGAAATTCCAGATGAACTATTTAAAAGACTAGAAGAAAGAAAACAAGCAGTAATAGAACTGGACAAGAAAATAAAGATTGAAAAGCTACTTGTTGTATATCTGGTAAACTCACCCAAAGAAATTGATGACCTAATTGCTCAAGCCAATCAGATATTATTTTCTACTGCACATTGGCACGTTGCTTTAATGGTTGGAAGAGTTAATGAGGTGACTGAGGAGACAGAAAATGGATGGGATATATTCCTAGTTGAGAAAGAAAAACAAGAAGAGTACAGGAACCCCAAACCCATAAAAGCTTATCAAAAAGATAGAGACAAGGGTAAAGGTAAAGCTGGTGGACCACCTAGTATCAAGGTTAGAGACAACTTACCCCCACCTCCTTTAATTACTCCACTGGTAAAAATAATAGCTATAGAAGATCAACTGGAAACTGAGAGTATGGATGTAGAGGATGATAATCCTAATCCTGAAGTCTTATATATTGTGGATGTTGATACTCAAAAGGTCAACATAGTGGTAGACAAAGATACAACTGATAAGACTAGCATGGCTAGTGAGTCTCCAGTAGCTGAGGAAACTGATAACACACAGGAGAAACTAGCAGAAGACAAAGAGAAAAAGGTAGATACTCAGACTCAGACTGAGGCAATACAACAAATAGAGAAACAAATAGAGCAAAAGGTTTTGGAATAGGAACAACAACAATAGGAACAGGTACATAAGGAAACAGTACCACCGGCAACTAGTGAAGTAGAAAAACCATTGCTTAAAGAAATGCAGACACAAACAAACCTACCAGAGGTCAATACAAGCTTGGTTATTTCCACCGGTACTCAGATTGTTGGTTCATCATCAGGCTACAAGTCAACTAATGTGACTGAGGTACTATTAGATTCAATCAAGAAGATAACCGACTGCAGTTGACAAGCTTACAAGGCAATTGATGATACCATACCAATTTTGAAGGTAATTGCTCCTAACTGTAATATAGACAATAAAGATTCTTTAGGACAACTTGATACACTGTGTAAATATATCACAGAAAACATTGAGAAAATAAAGGAAGAGTCATTAAAGGATAAAGTAGAAGTTGAAAAACAAAAATTCTTTGATGAGAAAATAAAGAAGTGTAACAGAGATTTTGACACACTTCTACTGGAATTATGTAATTTATTGAAAGAGTACAAAAATCTGTACAAAGATACCTGTAAAACAAAATTTTTGACTATAGATATAGACAAGAAGATGAGCAAGGTATAGGACGAGATCAATAAACTTGCAGATAATTTTGTTAAATCACCTGATACACTATCAGTTTTTGAGGAGAAGATAACAAATTTTGAAGAAGAATTACTTAAATTGGAAAGAGAGAAAGAAAGAATAGTGAATAAGGCAAAGCATTTGAGATCAAAACTAAGTCCAAAATTGGACTATCTAGCATCACTACATAAGGAAGTATCTGAGGCACTAATATAGGGAAAGAAAACACCGCCAGAGCATTTGCAACATCTCACTGGTATAGTGAGGAGAACAAAAACAACAATAAAGGATAGCAAAAAGTTTATGCATAATATAAACTTGATTTTGGGAGATCTTTTTCAAATTGTAACCACCCAGTTACAAGGTTGAAACTACAAACTCTACTGACATCTTGACAACATTTGTCATTGATGCCAAAGGGGGAGTAGTGGGATGAGAAAATTCAAATCATAGGAATCATATGCTCAAGGGGAGCTCACACATTTTTGGTAACATTTTTGGACTTCACATTTTTGGATACATCTTTTCAAATTTCTCATGAGTGTTGCCATCAATGCCAAAGGGGGAGATTGCTAGCATATGCACACTCCAATGAGACATTGTATGTGATTGAAGGTTTTTTCATTGATGGAAACCTTGCAATCCTATGACATCAACAAAGGCATTATATCGGCATCAGTAGATCACACTCTACACCGGCACTCAGGACACCGACACCGACATAGAAGAAAGGAAGTATACCGGCACAGAGGCCGACAGGATTTTTTTTTGTTTATTATTGAAAAAATTTGTAAGTCGACTTGGAAAATTGTAAAATGACTCATATATAAAAGAGATCATTGTAGACCTTTGATAAGAGATGTAAGCATTAAAGAAAAATATTAGGTAGACCTATTATGCGAAATATAGGTTAAGGGGTTTATGTAAGTAGCAGAGTAGCAACTGGTATTGGATCAGGCATTGAAGATGCTATTGTAAAGTAGTACAAGATATTGGATTTGTATAATCCTCATTGTAAGTCAGTGAGACTTCCCATTGAGCAGTGAGCTCTAGGCAGTTGGCCTTCCTACATGTGCAGGCCCCTATTGTAAGTAATATTCTCTTATTGGCCAGTGAGTGAATATTGTGGGTCACAAATCCCACTGAGGTTTTTCCCACACTAGGTTTCCTTGTTAAAACCTTGTGTTATGGTGTGCTTTTTATGTGGATGTTCTTGAATTTGTTTATTGCATTATTTCTTGCATACCGATACATTATTATATTATATTCTGCATGTTTTAAGTTAAGAAATTCTAAACACCAGTTAGATACTTATTCACCCCCCCCTCTTAGTATTTGTTGGATTCCTAAAAAAATCCAATAAGAATGTACTGCACAGAATAGCATCTTCATATGCTTGATTCAGTACCGGTGTAATGCTGATATGCTTTCATAAAAACCTAGCATCACCTTCAAATGATGTCTTCGTGTATACCTCTACTTAATCTCGCATATATCTTCACACAATTCTTTTTCGCATTCCACATTCGATCTTACAAATAAGATCTTACATTTATACCATAACCTAAGACCAATTTTAGTAGGTTGGCTGTACAAGATATTACAATAAAAATATTTTACAAACAAAATAATATTCGATGCAATAACCGATTAAACATGTCAGCTTAATGCATTTACAACAATAATAAATCATCTCCATAGCATGCCATGCTGATCTGGAAAAGATAAACCTGTCGGTGTAACCCTAGGTAACCCTGGACCTATTTGTCGGTAAAAACAAATATGCAAATATGATTATATGAATTATTAATTATTCAAAACAAAGTGTCCACACGATGTCTTTGACATTACCAAGTGTCAGTGATCATTATATCATGCCAGTGAACCATATACCAGTAACCGTGCAATAGTTACTTGCTTGCCAGTGAATGTTGTTGGATCACCAAAGTGCTAGTGTTTTAGTAGGTGTTGACATCAATGACAAAGCCATACCAAAATACCAACATTGAAAGCTTCCGGGTCAGGTATGAAAATCTGAAAATGGAAGAAGATGAAAGGATTTATGCTTTTATGGAAAGAGTTAATGAAATTATTTTGGGTATTAAATGTTGTGGAGGAACCTTAAGTGAAGATGAAATTGTTTCAAAAGTTTTAAGAGGATTTCCACCGGCATATAAAATGAAAGTCACTACTATAAATGAGTTAAGAACAATGCCTAATACATCAGTAACTAGAGATACATTGATTGGAAAACTTTTAGCCTTTGAAATTGAGGAATTTGGTCTTGTTGCTACTATAAAGACAGATTTAGCCTTTAAAGCATCAACATCATCTACATCATCATTTGACAAATCTGATTGGAAAGCCTTTTATGCAAGAGAACTTGAAGAAAGCAGGAAAGAAAATGAAGAACTTGAAGCACTATTTGCAAGGAAAATGCCTAAAGGTCTAGTTGGAAGTAAGTATGAAGGTAAAGAACCCTTTAAATGTTTTAATTGTAATAAGATTGATCACATGGCTTCAAGATGCCCTAATAGACATGCTAGACTAAGAGAAGAAGCTAGAAGAACATACAAACCTAACCCTGAATATCAGAGATACAAATTTAAGAAGAATAAAGATAAATCTTGTTATCTTGCTGATGAGGGAGTGATTGATGATTCTGATGAGGATTTGATGGACAATGGATGGGTTTTTGTTGTTATAATAGAAGATCAACTAGCACATACAATACAAATAGTAGAGCAGGCCTTGGCAGCTAAAATTGAAGTAAAGGATGAATGGATCATTGATTCAGGATGCTCACATCATATGACAGGTGATAAAGGTAAATTCTTGAACTTTCAAGAATATAATGGAGGTCTAGTAAGATTTGGAGATAATAAAGCTTGTTTGATCAAAGGTAAAGGTACAATATCTCTTGATGGTAAGCATAATACTGACAATGTTTACTATGTTGAAGGTTTAAAGCATAATCTTTTGAGTGTTGGTCAATTAGTTGAGAAAGGATTTCAGTTACAATTCAAAAATGGAAAATGCAAAATCATGAATAGAACTGGTTTAGAAATTGCAACCGGTAATCAAACTAGAGGTAATATCTTTCATTTTAATAACAGTGAAAAGACATGCTTGATTGTACATATTGATGAAAGTTGGCTATGGCATAAGAGACTCTGTCATGTAAACTTTGATTGCATGGTGAAAATCAGTACTACTAAGGCAGTTAGAGATTTACCTAAAATTGTCAAACCTCACAATACAGTATGTAAGGAATGTCAATTTGGAAAATAAGTTAGAACTACCTTTAAAAGTATTCTAGAAAAATCCAATAATGCTCTTGACTTAATTCATACTGACTTATGTGGTCCAGCTAGAACCAAAAGCTTGCAAGGTGATAGATATTTCATGCTAATCATTGATGACTATTCTAGAGTGTGTTGGTTTACTTTTCATAGAGAAAAATCAGAAGCACTTGGGAAGTTCAAACTGTTCAAACCAATGGTATAAAATGAAACTAGTAAGAAAATCAAATGTCTAAGATCAGATCAAGGAGGAGAATTTACATCTAAGGAATTTAATGCATTCTGTGAAGTGAATGGAATCAGAAGATAGCTATCAGCACCTCGAACACCACAGCAAAATGAAGTTGTTGAAAGGAAAACCAAAACTATATTTGATGCAGCTAGAAGTATGTTATCAAAAGCAAATCTGCCACATGTATATTGGAGAGAGGTGGTAAGTACAACAGTCTATACATTCAACAAAGTTCATATCAAAGGTGAAACTGTTAAGACTCCTCATGAACTATGGTTTGGTATTACTCCTACTCTTAAATATTTCAAAATATTTGGAAGTAAATGCTATATTAGAAGGGATGACTATATTGGAAAATTTGATCCTAGAAGTGATGAAGGAATATTTCTTGGTTATTCATCTAAAAGTAAAGCATATAGATGTTTTAACAAAAGATTGCAAAAAATTGTTGAGAGTACAAATGTGAATATTGATGAACAATTCAGAGCAACTTCAAGGTATATAGATTCTAAACCGGCAATAGAAATTCTAACAAATGAACCTACACTGAACCCAAGTTACATCGGTATCATCTGAAAATTCCACTGTGACTGAGGAACAATAGCAAAAAAAGACACCCCAATATGTAAAACTGAATCATTCTGAAGGTCAGATAATTGGAAACAAGTATAAAGGAGTTATGACAAGAGGAAGATTGGAAAATGAAGAGGTATGTCTTATTTCTCAAATTGAACCATCATCAATTAATGAGGCATGTGAAGATAAACATTGGATTAAAGCTATGGAAGAAGAATTAGAACAAATTGAGAAGAATAACACTTGGACATTAGTTCCCTCGCCTAAAGATAAAAATGTAATTGGAACCAAATGGGTATTTAGCAACAAACTTAATGAAGATGGTAAGGTTGTCAGAAATAAAGAAAGACTAGTGCATAAGGGATATTCTCAGAAAGAAGGAATTGATTACAATGAGACCTTTGCACCGGTAGCCAGAATTGAGGTAGTCAGATTATTTTTGGCTTTTGCAGCACACAAGAAATGCAAAGTATATCAAATGGATATTAAATGTGCATTTCTGAATGGAGATCTTGAAGAAGAAGTTTACATTGAACAACCTGATGGATTTTGTTTGACAGATAACAAAGATATGGTTTCCAAGTTAAGGAAAGCTTTGTATGGATTGAAACAAGCTCCAAGAGCTTGGTATGCAAGATTCGATAAGTATCTTTTGAAGATTGGTTTTTCTAAAGGTAATGTTGACAACAACTTATATTATAAAGTGACTAATGATGACATCTTGGTTATAGAAGTTTTTGTTGATGATATAATCTTTGGAGGAGAAGATGGACTATGTAAAGTATTTTCTATTGAAATGCAACAAGAATTTGAAATGTCTATGATTGGAGAAATAAAATTCTTTTTAGGATTGTAGATTTCACAGACTAACAAAGGTATATTCTTGAGTCAATCCAAGTACTTAAAGGAGTTACTAAAGAAATTTGGGATGGAGAACTCTAAACCGGTAAGCACACCTATGACTACAAATGACAAACTATCACTAAGGGATGAATCTACACCTATTAATCCAACTAGGAACAAATCTATGATAGGAGGTTTACCATATTTGACATAAACCAGACCTAATATCATGAATGCAGTATGTATTGTTTCAAGATTTCAGAGTAATCCTAGAGAAAATCATGAATCAATAGAAAAAGGATTTTCCGGTACTTACAAGGCACTACAAATCTTGGATTATGGTATCTTAGAGATGAAAACTTTGAATTATGTGCATACACAGATGCAAATTGGGCAGGAGATGTGGATGATAGAAAAAGAACCACTGGTGGAGCATTTTTTCTTGGAAGCAAACTAGTTTCTTGGTTGAGTAAGAAACAAAGTTGTACATCCTTATCAACAGCAGAATCAAAATATGTTGCAGCAACAACTAACTGTACACAGGTACTATCGCTTAAACAAATGTTGAAAGACATAAAGGTAAAATGCAAGGATCTTATTACTATCTATTGTGACAACATTGCAACAATTGATATATCTAAGAATCCGGTACTACATTCTAAAACCAAACATGTTTCTATCAAACTAAATTTTCTAAGGGAGAATAGCAAAAGAAATTAAACTGGTTTATGTGAATACTAAAGAGCAGATTACAGATATTTTCACTAAACCTCTACCTAAGGAGACTTTTGAATATCTTAGAGATCAGCTTGGGGTCATTTCCCCACCGGTAGATACTTAGAGAGTTGATGTTTGTCATCAACTGGTAGAATTAATAGAGAAATCTTTTACTTCGGCTTTGATGAGGAAGCTACTTCTCGAGGGGAGTAGTTGGTATTTTGTAATGAACCTGGTTTTATAATAACTTTTCCATTTGATGTCAAAGGGGAAGAGATTGGTATAGAAAAACAAAAGGAAACATATGTCACTCTCAGGGGGAGAGATTGTTACTTTAGGAGAGATTACTTATATTTTTGTAATTGTTCGTATTTTGGTATTTGGCATTTCTATTTGGCATTTTGATGGTTTTTCCATCTTGTGTTGCCATCAATACCAAAGGGGGAGATTGTTGGTATTTTGGTGTGGTTTTGTCATTGATGTCAACTCCTACTAAACCTTATCAACTTTGACACTTTGGAGAATCAACAACATTCACCGGCAAGCAAATGACTTATGCACAGTCACCGGTATTTGGTACACCGACAGGATATAATGATCACCGACACTTGGAATGGCATGGAAAACACTTGGTTATGTCGAAGAAATCGTTTGGACACCTTGTCTTGGAGATTTGATTATTGGTATATTCATATTTGCATATTTGTTGTTACCAGCAAATAGGTCTGGGTTATACACCAGCAGGATTATTTTTTCCAGATCAGCATGGCACACTATGTAGATGACTTATTATTGTTGTAAATACATTAAGCCGATATGTTGAATCGGTTATTGCATCGGGCATTAATTTATTTGTAAATTGATTTTATTGTAATATCTCTTAGAGCCAACCTACTAAAATTGGTCCTAGGTTATAATATAAATGTAAGATCTTATTTGTAAGATCAGATGTGGAATGTGAAGAAGAATTGTGTGAAGGTATATGCGAGATTAAGCAGAGCTATACACATAGATATCATTTAAAGGTGAAGCAAGGTTTTTGTGAAAGCATATCAAAACTACACCAATACTGAATCCAGCATATGAAGATGCTATTTTGAGTAGTACATCCTTATTCGATTTAACCATCCAATTGTAGTCAGTGTGACTCATATTTTGTGTTTGAGTAGTGAGCTCTAGGCACTTGGCCTTTCTACATGTGCAAACCCCATTTGTATACACTTACTATTTGTAGTAGTATCATCTGATTTTGGGTAAGGTTTCCCATCGTGTTTTTTCCTCTTACAAGGTTTCCACGTACAAATATTGGTGTTAAGTGTTGTCAATGAGTTTGTTTTTTTGTTTCATACATTAATCCTTACCAGTATTGCAATTATATGATAAAACTGTCCATCGGTATAAAAGACTGGTTCACCGGTATTAAGCAGTAAGCTGCTTAAGTTGTTTTTGTTTTGAATTTATTAGACAACTGATTCACCCCCCCTCTCAGTTGTCTCTAGGACCTAACAGGCCCATCCAAAACTGAGGCTATTTCTGGTACAACACCAAATGTCATTGCGAGTGTTCCAACCCGAAATGTCCAAGATACTTAGAGTACTGGAATTCTAGTTATTGGACAAAAATGTCAAGGGACTACTCATAATAGTAGTCAACCCCAATTTCCTAAAGATTTTAATACAATTGCAGGGGTTAGCGCCGAAGCAAATGCTATTGCAGCTAATACCATAATAAATATTGTAGGACGAGCTGTAGCAAGACAATTTCAAAGAAGACCTATTCACCTAGAGAGATACAAGCAATTACATATTGGTGGGATCCCAGGATATCCCAATGTTATCCCAAATGACTTAAGGGATAAATTTAGTAAATTCACAGGCAATAATGCTATAACTGGCAAACAAAACGTAAGGGCATTCACTGATAAGCTGAATGACTATGAGGTAGAGCATTAGGATGTGGTTATAAAATTATTTGGGCAATCTCTGACAGAGGATGCCAGTGATTGTATAGAGGATTGCCAACTACAAGTATTAGTTCCTAGAAATAATTTGAGAGATTTTTTAAAGAGAAGTATGGTGACAAAACAAATCTCAGCTTGATGTTAAACGAGTTCAAGAATATTAAGAAGTCATTAAACGAGGATGTGTCTGATTTCAATATCATATTTTATAAACCTATGCATAAGTTCTTTCAAGTATTAAGGTTAGATGATAATGTTTTTCTTACCACATATATGAATGCATTTGATGCAAAAATGGCATATATCCTTAGAGACAAGGACCCTCAAACTCTGAGAGATGCATTTAGGATAGCTATAAATGTTGAAGGAAATAGAAGAGCTTCAGGAAAGCTAAGAAGGAAAGAGGATCCTAGATTTTCTAAAAATGCCAAAGATAAAATTGAAGAGTCTTAAGGCACAAAACCTAAAGAAGAAGAAAGATGGGACAAGGTGCTTAATACCTTCAAGGATTTGAAATTAACAGTAGAAAAAAATGACAAGAGTTTTGTACCAGAAAAGCCACAGTTTAATAAATTTAATAGACCACCAAGATTGCAAGATTATCCTTACAATACAAATTGGAAGGATGGAAAGCCTTTCCAGTAGAAAAAGAGTAAATAGGAACATCAAACTCCTGACCCATTGCAGAAACATATAATAAACATGGTGGATGATAATCCTTTTTGTGTTGCTTGTCAATCACCCCACTCACCTGGATATTATGTTGTAGAACAATTTATTTCTACTAAGGATGACACACATGAAGAAGAGGAATAAACCTTTGAAGGTGACAATGTTGATTGTCTTATGATTTTTTCTTGTCTTGGATAAATATGTTAGGACTTGAAAATGACAACTAAGAGGGGGGGTGACTCATTTATTAACCAATTGTATATAAATTCTAATCCAAATGCAAATTATTCCAACTTAAACTTAATGCTGGTAAACCAAACTTAAGATTCGGTAAAACAGATTAACAAATATAGGAGTACCAGTTTAACTTAATACATAAAACAAAAAGAGACAAAACATCCACAACACATAACACAGATTTTGATGTGGAAACCTAGTAAGGGAAAAACCATGATGGGAAACCTTACCCACAATCAGATGATACTGCTACAGATAGTATGTGTATACAAATAGGATCTGCACATGCAGAAAGACCAACTACCTAGATCTCACCACTCAATCACAAAATAGGAGTCACACTGACTACACAATTGGATGGTTAAATCCAATGATAATGTACTGCTCAAAATAGCATCTCCAATACTAGATTTAGTACCGGTTAAGCTTTGAACATGAGTGTCAAAACACCTTCATAACCTTCCTTCAACCTTCAAATAATGTATGCGTGATTCACACAAGGATCTTCTTATTTTCTCTCTTTAATATTTGAACACACTCATATCATAACCATATCCTGATCTTTGATAAGATCTTCCAATCATTTATACAAAATCTAAGACCAAATGTATAGGCCGGCTCACTAAATTTATTACAATTAAATCAATTACAAATAAGTCTTGATGTGATACAACATGTCATCTCAATACATTTACCAAGTTATCCAATTAATAAACAATCTCCATAACTTGTCGTGTTGATCTAGAGTACCGGTCCATAGCCTAGACCTATCTGCTGGTAAATGCAAATATGTCAACCTAATTATACTAATAAGAAAACACCAAATCCAAACTTCCAATCCATGTCTTCGACATAACCTAATGATCTCCAAATGATAACAAGTCATCATCGCTACCGGTGAACCATATAACCTGCTGGTGAACATATACCGGTGACTGTGCATAAGTCACTAACCATACCGGTGAATACAATGTAAACCTCCAAGAAGATAACTATTTATATCAATGACAAAGCTAATGCAACACATGACGAAGTCATCCATAATACCAACAATCTCCCCCTTTGGCATCGATGGCAACACTAGATGGAAAAACATCTAAATGCCAAAAATAGAATGCCAAAAATAGGAAACCATCAATTTCCCAAAGATAGATCAATACAAAGTTTTGTAACAGAAACAAAAACCAAAATACATCTCTCCAAAGAGTATATCTCTCCCCCAAGGAATAATGTTTTTCCATAGATATCTCTCCCCCTTTAACATCAAATGCCAAAGCAGTTAAGAATTCAAAACTTAACATTCAACCAACTACTCCCCTTGAGAAGTAGCTCTCCTCCATCAAAGCCAGAAAAAGATTTTTCTGTTAGTCCCTATTTTTTTGATGTCAATCTTCAACATCTAAGTCTCTACTGGTGGGGAAATTACCCCAAACTGCTCTCTGAGATATTCAAATGTTTCCCTAGGCAAAGGCTTTGTAAAGATATTTGCAATTTTCTCTTTAGTATTTACATAAACCAATCTCACTTCATTTGCTTCAACATTCTCTTTCAAAAAATTATACTTAATAGAAACATGCTTTGTCTTAGAGTGAAATACCGAATTCTTTGATATATCAATTGCTATTTAATTATCACAATAAATTATTATTGGTTCTTTGCATTTTACCTTTATATCCTTCAACATTTGCTTGATCCATAATACCTGAGTACAATTAGTTGTTGCTGCAACATATTCTGATTCTGCTGTTGATAATGATGTACAAGTCTACTTCTTGCTGATCCATGAAATCAATCTTCTGCCAAGAAATAATGCATTGCAAGTGGTACTATTTTTGTCATCTACATCTCCTTCCCAATTAGCATTGATTTATGAACATAAATCAAAATTTTCATCCTTAGGATACCATAAACCAAGATTTGTTGTACCTTGTAGGTACTGGAAAATCTTTTTAACTGTTGATTCATGATTTTATTTAGGATTTCTTTGAAATCTAGATACAATACATACTGCATTCATTATATCAGGTCTGGTTTGTGTCAAATATAGTAAACCTCCAATCATAGATTTGTATCTTATCGGACTAATAGGAGTTGAATCATCCTTCAATGTCAATTTATCTACTGTAGTCATAGGAGTACTTACTGGTTTAGAGTTTTCCATACCAAATTTCTTCAGTAGTTCCTTTTAGTATTTTGTTTGACATATGAATATACCTTTATCAGTTTGTGAAATCCGCAATCCTAAAAATAATTTTATCTCCCCAATCATAGACATTTCAAATTCTTCCTACATCTTGTTAGCAAAGTCCTTACATAATCCATCTTCACCTCCAAAAATGATATCATCAACAAATACTTCAATAACCAAAATATCATCATTGGTGATTTTGTATTACAAATTGTTGTCAACATTACCTTTTGTGTAATGAAGCTTCAAAAGATATTTATCCAATCTAGCATAGCAAGCTCTGGGAGCTTGCTTCAATCCATATAAAGCTTTCCTTAACCTGCAAACCATAATCTTATTATCTGTCAAAGAAAATCCATCAAGTTGTTCAATGTGAACTTCCTCCTCAAGATCTCCATTCAAAAATGCACATTTTACATCCATTTGATAAACTATAGTTCTTGTAAGCTGCAAATGCAAGAAATAGTCTAACTGCCTCAATTCTAGCTACCGGTGCAAAGGTTTTATTATATTCTATTCCTTCTTTCTGTGAATAACCTTTACAAACTAATCTTGCTTTGTTCCTAATTACTTCTCCATCTTCATTAAGTATATTTATATATACCCATTTAGTTCCAATTACATTTTTATCTTTAGGTCGGTGAAATAATGTCCAAGTGTTGTTCTTTTCAATGGGTTCTAATTCATCTTCCATTGCTTTTATCCAATGTTCATCTTGACATGCTTCAATAACAGATGCTAGTTCAACTTGAGAAATTAAACATACCTCTTCATTTGCCAGTCTCCCTCTAGTCATAGCACCTTGATTCTTGTTTCCAATTATCTGATTCTCTGAATGATTCAATCTTATATACCTAGGTGTGTTCTGATTAACATTCATAGGTTGTTGTTCTTCAGTCACTGTTGAGTTTTCTGATGATGCCTTTGTGATTGGGTCTTCATTCTGTACCGGTGCAATCTGTGTCGGTTGATCTATGATCATTTCAACTACCAGTTCTACAGATCTTGAATCTCCTCTAAAGTGTTCATCTATCTTCACATTAGTACTCTCAATTATTTTCTGTAATCTTTTATTATAACATCTATATGCCTTACTTTTAGATGAATAACCAAGAAATATTCCTTCATTACTTCTAGGATCAAATTTGCCAATATACTCATATCTTCTAATATAACATTTGCTTCCAAATATTCAGAAATACTTAAGAGTAGGAATATGACCAAACCATAGTTCATAAGGGGTCTTACCAGTTTCACTTTTGATGTGAACTCTATTAAAATTATAAATCATTGTATTCACTTCTTCTCTCCAGTACACATGAGGTAGATTTTCTTCCATCAACATGGTTCTTGTTGCATCCAAAATAGTTTTGTTCTTCCTTTCCACAACTCCATTTTGATGGGGTGTCTGGGGTGCCGATAGTTGTCTTTTGATTCCATTCACTTCACAAAATGCATTAAATTCTCTAGATGTAAATTCTCCTCCTTGATCTGATCTCAAACATTTGATTTTCTTATCGATTTCATTCTCTACCATTGCCGTGTATATCTTGAATCTTCCAAAAGCTTATGATTTCTCCCTAAGAAAAGTAACCCAACATATTCAAGAATAATCATCAATTATTAGCATAAAGTATCTATCACCTTGTAGACTTCTTCTTCTTTTTGGACCACACAAGTCAGAATGAATTAAATCAGGAATATTATTGAATTTCTCAATAATGCTCTTAAATGTAGTTCTAACTTGCTTTCCCATTTGACGTTCCTTACATACCAGATTATGAGGTTTCACAATCTTAGGTAAATCCCTTACTGCCTTAGCTGAACTGATCTTTACAATGCAATCAAAATTCACATGACAGAGTCTTTTATGCCATAACTAACTTTCATCAATGTGTGCAATCAAACATGTCTTATCACTGGTATTCAAGTGAAAGATACTACCTTTAGTCTGATTACCGGTTGCAATCTCCAATCCAGTTATGTTTATGATTTTGCATTTCCCATTCTTGAATTCTAACTGAAATCCTTTCTCAACTAATTGACCAACACTCAAAAGATTATGCTCTAATCCTTCTACATAATAAACATTATCAGTATTGTGCTTACCATCCAAAGATATAGTGCCTCTTCCTTTTATTAAAACAACTTTATCATATCCAAACCTTGCTAGACCTCCATGAATTTCTTGAAATGATAAGAATTTTCTTTTATCACCAGTCATTTGATGTGAGCATCCACTATCTATAATCCATTCATCCTTTTCTTCAATTTTTTCTACCAGTGCCTGCTCTATCAGTTTGACAATAGGTGCTGGTTGATCTTCTTTTATTGCAACAAAATCCCATCCGCTATCTGTTGGATCTTCATCTGCATAGTAACATGACTTATCTCTGTTTTCTTAAATTTGTATCTCTGATATTCAAGGTTAGGCTTATATGATCTTTTTGCTTCCTCCCTTAACCTTTCATGTCTATTAGGACATCTAGATGCTATATGACCAACTTTATTGTAATTAAAACATTTGAAAGGTGATTTACCTTCATACTTACTTCCTGCTAGACGTTTAGGCATCTTCCTTGCAAATAGTGCTTCAAGTTGTTCAAGTTCTTCATTTTCTCTCCTCATATCTTCAAGTTCTTTTGCGTAAAGTGATTTCCAATCAGTTTTGTCAGATGATGATGATGATGCTTTGAAAGTTAAATCAGTCTTTACAGTAGCAACAGGACCAAAATCTTCAAGTTCAAATGCATAAAGTTTTCCAACCAAAGTATCTTTATAAACTAAAGTATTAGGCATTGTTCTCATTTCATTAATAGCAATCACTTTCATTTTGTAAGCCGGTGCCAATGCTCTTAAAACTTTAGACACAATTTCATCTTCACTTAATGATCCTCCACAACATTGTATTCCTAAAATAGTTTCATTAACTCTTTCCATAAATGCATAAATTCTTTCATCCTCTTCCAATTTTGAATTTTCATACCTGACCTAGTAACATTCTAGCTTTGTAATTTTGACAGTGGTATCTCCTTCATTTAGTGTTTCCAATTTATCCCAAATAGCTTTAGTAGTAGATCGGTCTGATAATCCCATGATTTTCTAATCTGATAATGTGCTCAGAAGTGCTTCTCTTTCTTTGCAATCATTGTCCATGTCCTTAGCCAATGTTGGTGGATGAGGTTAATTCAGAACAAGAGCAACATAGCCATTTTTTGTAACATCCCATATATCTCTTCCAATGTAGTTTATATGTGTTTCCATTATTATCTTCCATATGCCATAGCTAGTTCCATCAAGCTTTGGACTATCCTTCTCGAAAATATTTGTTGCCATAGGATCTCCTCAAGTTGTTCGGCTTCCACAAAAAGAGGACTTGGCTCTGATAACAATTGTTAGGACCTGAAAAGGACAACTGAGAGGGGGGGGGGTGAATTAATTGTCAACCAGTTGTATATAAATTATAATCCAAATGAAAATTATTTCAACTTAAACTTAATGCTGGTAAACCAAACTTATGAGCCGGTAAAACAAATTAACAAATATAGTAGTACTGGTTTAACTTAATGCATAAAATAGAAAGAGAAACAACATCCACAACACATAACATAGAGATTTTGACATGGAAACCTGGTAAGGGAAAAACCATGATGGGAAACCTTACCCACAATCAGATGATACTACTGCAGATAGTATGTGTATACAAATGGGGTATGCACATGCATAAAGGACAACTACCTAGAGCTCATTGCTCAATCACAAAATAGGAGTCACACTGACTACACAATTGGATGGTTAAATCCAATGATAATGTACTACTCAAAATAGCATCTCCAATGCTAGACTTAGTACCAGTTAAGCTCTGAACATGAGTGTCAAAACACCTTCATAACCTTCCTTCAACCTTCAAATAATGTCTGTGTGATTCACACAAGGATCTGCTTATTTTCTTTGTTCAATATTCAAACACACTCATACATTAACCATATCCTGATCTTCAATAAGATCTTCCAATCATTTATACAAAACCTAAGACCAAATATATAGGTCAGCTCACTAAAGATATTACAGTTAAATCAATTACAAATAAGTCTTGATGAGATACCACATGTCGGCTCAATACATTTAGCAAGTTATCCAATCAATAAATAATCTCCATAACGTGTCGTGCTGATCTAGAATACCGGTCCATAACCTAGACCTATCTGCTGGTAAAGGCAAAACTATCAACCCGATTAGACCAATAAGAAAAACACCAAATCCAAACTTCCAATCCATGTCTTCGACATAACCAAATGATCTCTAGATGATAACAAGTCATCATCGCTTCTGGTGAACCATATAACCTGCTGGTGAATATATACCAGTGATTGTGCACATGTCACTAACCATACTGGTGAACACAATGTAAACCTCCAAGAAGATAAGTGTTGACATAAATGACAAAACCAATGCAACACATGACGAAGTCATCCATAATACCAACAAAATAGAATATTCTTCTAACATTGAGACTCGGGACTTTGATATAGATAATCAAAGGAAAATAAATGAAATATATCATCAACAAGTTTTTTTTGATGAGGAATTATCTGTTAATGACTAAATGTGTAATGTTAAACAAGGTGAGTGTTATGTGTCATTGAGAAGACCCTCAAATGAAGAGATTGCCAAAATAACAGCTGCTATGGTAGCTCGGGTAAAAAGCAACTATCAATTGAGAAATAGGATTGTGGGTGAAGACCAGGGCAGGCCTTCAGGTTTATTTGTCAAAGAGTTAAAAAACAAAGGCAAAGAGGTCAAGGAGGATAAATCAGGGAAAGAAGAAATCAAAATTAAGGAGGTCAAGAGAAAGGAGTGGGCTAAGAAAGTAGAGGTTGTGAAACCTATTTAAAAAACTTCTCCACTTAAGATGAAAGCAAAGATGGTTGAAAAATTCGTTTCACCCATTGAAGTAGATTCATAGAAAGCACAAAACATTGAAGGAAATAAACCAAAGAAATATGAAGAACAATTAGGTATGTCACTTGAATTACCAAATTACACACATGTGGATATGGTTCAGTTGCTTTCTCAGATTACAGTTAAGGTTCCTTTGCAGGAGATGTTAAGAATTGAAGAGAATAGAGAGAAAGCCATGGCTTGGGTCAAGGGTATTTCTCATTTTGTTGAAATTGAAAATAAGAATGTATCTCATAATGTAAAGGAACAAATAATTAAAAATGAAACAAAGGATAAAGAGTTAGAGGGAACAGTTTCTCAAATGCCCCAAATTTATCTTGAAGATACCTTAGGTGAGAGCCTTGACAATATGGACCCTTTCTTTCTAAGTGTTATTATAAATGGAGGAGTCATGACGAATTGTATGATTGATTTTGGGGCCTCAAATAATGTCATGCCAATAAGGATAATGCAATCCATGGGTTTGAAGGTAGATACTCCTCATGGAAGATGTTGTGCTATGGATTCAAGAGAAGTGTCTATGATAGGAACTATAAAGGCACTACCTTATAAACTTATTGCTTTCCTTGAGAAAGAATTAATTATAAGTGTCCTAGATGTATATATTCCACCACATTATGTGATGTTATTGTCAAGAAAATGGAGTGCCTCTATGGGTGGAAGTTTGCAATGTGACCTGTCTTATGCTACATTTTGCATTGATGCTAAAAATGTAAAGGTTAAAATATAATCTAGGGTACCGTATATGATGGTACATACAATACAATTTGATGAAGATAAGACTTGTTTTGTAGACATATGGATAAACACATTCAGGGTTGAAGATTCTCCACAAAAGAAGTAGAAAAATCATCAAGAAATGATAATTTCTGGACCATGTATTTTGATGGAGCCAGTTCTAAGGAGGGCTCAGGAGCAGGTGTGTTATTCATATCCCAAATAAGATCTAAATCTGAAGCAGAATATGAAGTGTTGTTGCTTGGTGTGAGACTATCTGAAAAATATGGGATAAAGAATCTCAAGGTTGTTGGAGACTTTGAGTTAGTCATATCCCAAATCAGATCTAAATATAGCTCTAAGGTCAGAGGATATCACTTTTGTTAGAATTTGAAAGATTGAGATTCAGACAAGGCCTTAAGTCCCTGACAACATTAAAAATTGGTAGGTTTTTAATAATGATGATGATATTTTAAGGTTTCTACTTTGTGTAGATGAATGTGAAAATTAGGAGATTGATTTCAGTGCTTTTTTTCCAAACAGAGGATGACAAGGAAAAAATCTTTGGGAAGGAAGTGATTCAACTGAATACAAATAAAATTCCCAAAGGTTTGGCTATTTTAGAGAGGGTGTTTGATGGTCAAGATAAGGCTAAGGTTGTTAATACTCCCCTGCACCTTGATGATTTAGAAGAAGTTAACCTTGGGACAAAAGGAGCCCCAAGGAAGGTATATATTGCAAAGAAAATGTCACCTAGGGTTAGGAAAATGCTAATTGATTTATTGAGAAAATGCAAGCATGTTTTTGCTTGGTCATATGATGACTTCAAGGCTTACATGGAACACATATCTCAACATGAGATTCCCTTGAAATAAAATTCCAAGCCTTTTAGACAAAAATAGAGGTCTATTAATCCAACATTAGCACCTAAAATGCAAGAGGAGCTAGTCAAGCTAAGAGATGTTGGGATTATAAGACTAATCAGACATTCATAATGGGTGTCTAACTTGGTACCTCTGAGAAAAAATAATGAAGATATCAGAATGTGTGTTGATTTTAGAAATTTGAATATATCTTCATTAAAAGACAATTATCCATTGCCAAATATGGAAGCAATGTTACAAAGGGTAACAGAAAGTGAGCTTTTGTATATGATGAATGGATTTTGAGGTTACAACCAAGTAATGGTTAAACAGTTAGAACAAAACAAAATAACATTTACTACACCTTGGGGAGCCTATGTTTATATAAGAATGCCTTTTGGTTTAACAAATGCAGGAGCAACATTTAAATGAGCTATGCATGTTTCATTTCTAGATATTATAAATGTTTTATTAGTAGTATATCAGGATGATCTAACAACTTATTCCAAGAAGGAAAGTGATCAATATGGTCACCTTGAAATTTGTTTTGACAGAGCTATTGAATATGGGATATCCCTAAACCCAAAAAAATGTATTTTTGGGGTAACTGAAGGTAAGTTTCTAGGTCACATTGTTTCAAAAGATGGTGTGAGAATTTACCCAGAGAGGGTAGTAGCGACTGACAAAGTCCCTCAGCCCAAAATAGTGAAAGGTATCCAATCTTTCTTTGGGCAGATTAATTTTTTAAGAAGGTTTGTCACTAATTATTCTAAAATTAGTAGACCTATATCCAAGATGTTAAAGAAAGGTGCAAAGATAGAATGGAATGAGGAGCAAGTCAAGGCATTCTAGGAGATCAAATAGGCTACTACAAATGCATCTGTTCTTAAAACACCTGATTACTGCAAACCTATGCAGATATTTTTGTTTGCATCTTTTCATATTGTTGTTGTTGTATTATTGCAAAATAATTTAGAAGGTTTTGAACAACCTATAGCATTTTTTAGTAAATCTTTGCAAGTTGCAGAGCTGAAATATGATTTAAATGAGAAGAAAGCTTATGCACTAGTCAAGGTTGTTAAAGCTTTTAGGAGTTACTTGATTGCAGCAACAGTGGTTGCATACATGCCTAGTGCTACAATTAAAGATATTTTCACACAAGAGGAAGTATCTAGAAGAAGATTTTGATGGATAAATAGGATCCAATAATTCAACATTGATATCAAAATCACTAAGTTAGTGAGAGGAAAAGGATTGCCAAAGTTGATGGCCCAGAGTAATTTGGATGGCAATCAAATAAATATTGTGGAAGAAGAGAACAGATCTTGTATCTGTGACATGGATGGTTGCAAATGGTATGCTAATATCATATTGGTTTAGGAGAACCTCATTACTAAGATAATAAGAGCAATAAAAGCTAAAAGACACACATAAGAATGTGACCTTTCAGTCTATGTAATAGGGTAGTCTTGTTTGTTTGATGTTTGATTTGTTTGTATTAAACCCCACCTTGTTACCCAATGACATGGATTTGGAAAATTGATAAGTCACCATGGGAATATCGGCCTAGGGGTATTTGGTTGAATATTTTTATATGTGTTTATGTGTTGCAGATGTCTTAGAAAGGTTTAATCTCAAAAGTTGCTCAAACTTAACAACTTTTAATGACAACTTTTGGTTGCAAATAGAAGCTTCTTTCCAATGGTCACCTTAGTTCTAAAGGTGGTTGATAACCCTTGAGGAAGGTATAAAATGTCATCCCCAATCATCATTTACAAGAAGACAATGAGGGGAGAATGACTTTGTAAACTTTGGCATCATTGAAGTAGTAGATTTCTAAGAATTTTCTGCAATTTCGTTATTCTACGTGGTGTATTGTATTGTATGATCATTTTGAATTAGGAAAACAATGGGATGTGTTAGAGTGGCCAATAACCTTTCAAATGAATCAAGTCCAAGGTCCTAATTCATCTCTACATGGAAGAAATCGGCAAATTTCTGGAAGTAGTCTAGACTTGACACTTTTGTCAAGGGTTTTGCAAAGAAATGGCCTTACCTTACTGATCCTTTATTGGTGGTTCATGGATTTGAAGGGGATAAAAGTATGGCTAGTGTATTTTAGGATTTTAAAGTCCTTTTGCAGGTTAGGACCAGTTGGAGGCGAGGGTTTGATGCATTAAGGTGGGCAACTCCATGTGGCCACCGACAAGTGTAAGCAAACATGTCTCACATCAGGGGTTAAAAGGTCTGATCATGGCCTAAGACTTAGGAATTGGTGTATTTTCAATGGCTTAAGAGTATTCCTTGAGCTTTTTTGGTGAGTTAAGGTCTGTTTCTACACACTCCTTTGTAAAATAGGCCTAATTGGGCTATATTGGTCTCCTAACCAGGTAAGGTTTGGATTCTTGTGTTCCCTACCAATAAGAACCCTTATAATATGTTTTGTAACTCCTAAAAGGGTATCCAAATCTGGAATTTTTTGTCTGGTATTTTGGAGAAGTAAAGAGTTAAGTGTAGAAAACTAGTCTGGCAAGCCTACTAGGTTTTGTAGACCTTGTTGCAGTAGTTACCCAAACCAGTAGAAGGAACCTGAATAAAATGATTATAGGGGGTCTCCTTGACCTATGGGACTTATAATAAAACCTTAAATAGCCATTTTTTCATTTGAGAGGAGACCAAACCATTGTTGACCATGGAGACCTTGTATCAGTCAATGAACGAGATC
The DNA here is from genome assembly GCF_030272615.1 of Cryptomeria japonica. Lineage (NCBI taxonomy): Eukaryota > Viridiplantae > Streptophyta > Pinopsida > Cupressales > Cupressaceae > Cryptomeria > Cryptomeria japonica. Next base: position 908,065,463 of record NC_081414.1, read on the forward strand.
TTGTATCGGTAACCTTTTGTTTGGGAATAAAGGGATGTGGGACTTGTCAAATGGATATTACTTAACCCCTGAGAGTGTTGTTTGATTTCTAGGGTCCTTGGTGTGTTCTTGGATTAGGGGAACCTATCCTATACCGGTACTAGGACCTTTGCATCAGATTTGTATCAAAGCGAAGGAGGAATCCTTTTGGGAATAAGAATAGTACATGCCAGCACAAGAATCAGAGGGTGAGGCTAGAAGAATGCTTCAAAAGATGACAAATGTGGAACTTTCCAAGATGGTGCAAGAGAACAGAGAAGAAAATGATTGGCTTAGAAGATTGATTGAGAACTTGGAAGGTAGGCTGGAGAGAGGACCTTATGGCTCAGAGGAAGTGGGAGAAGATGAGAACCCACAAGGGCAGGAAGAAGAGAAAGTTCTTGCAGAGAATAGGTACCTAGTAAATTCCTTGAATTATGTGGAGAGGAGAACCATGGACCAAAAATCAAACCTTCCTATTTTTAGTGGGAAGATGGATGTTGATGGAGTGATGGACTGGATAGAGTCCTTGAACAATTTTTTTTGAATGTGAAGACATTGCTAACAACCAAAAAATGAAGATTTCCAAGTGAAAAATGCAGGGAGCAATCCTGACATGGTGGAATTTTGTGCAAGGAGAAAGAGTGAAAGAGGGAAGAGGAATGATCAAATCTTGCAAGAAGATGATTAGAGAGATCAAGGGATTATATGTACTGGAGAACTATGAAGTCCAATTACACAAGAGAAGGCAAAATCTCAGGAAAAAAGAGATGGATGTTTGTGCCTATACTGAAGAATTTTAGAAATTGAGTATAAAGTCTAATAAGGTTGAAGATGAAAGTGAAAGAGTGGCAAGGTATCTAAACAGCCTAAGGTGGAACATACAAGAAGATTTGAACCTCTTGTGCCCTGACACTATTCATAGATGCTATCAATTAGCATTAAAAGTAGAGGAGAAGCTCAAAAGAATATAAGAGAAGAGCAATAGAGGAAGGGGTAAGCAACTAAGAGGAAGGAGCAACTTCAGAGAAAGAGGATAAAATTTTGAATTTCAAGGAGAGAGCAGTCAAGACTCCTCAAGGAATGACAACAACAACAAAGGCAACTTCAGAGGTAGAAGGCCAAATTTTAGAGGAAGATCGTCAGGAAGAGGAGCAGGACTAGTAAAATATTTTAATAGCAACCAAGAGGGACACATTTCCAATAGATACCCAGAGAAGATGGGGTCTAGTTCCCAAGGAGAAAGGAGAGCCAATCTAACCCAAGAATCAGATTACCAAGGAAGTAGTAAACCTGATTCATATGGTTATCCAGAGACTGGAGAGACACTAATATTGAGAAGAACCCTCTTCAAGGTACCAACACCTATGGAGCCACCTCAAATGAAGTCTATCTTTTGCACCACTTACTAATCAGGAGGAAAGGTATGTAAAGTTCTGGTTGACTTAGGGTCTACCGAGAACTTTATTTCAATAGAAATGGTAGAGAAGTTGAAATTAAGGATGATAGCCCATCCATACCCCTTTAAGGTGTCTTGGCTCACAAAAGGGAAACAAACTCTTGTAGAAGAGCAGTCAAGGGTAGAATTCCAGATAGGAGCTTATAAAGATAAGATTTTGTTTGATGTTGTTAACATGGATGCTTGTCACCTCTTGTTTGGAAGACCATCGTAGTATGACCTCAAAGCACACCATGATGGCTTTAGGAATACCTATTCCATGACAAATAATGGCAGGGTCATAGAGCTACTGCCCCTGACTAAAAACAATGAAGAGCAGAAGGAAACTGAGTCCAAAGTGATGATGATGGAGGGCAAAGCATTCCTCAAGGAGGTAAAGATGGAAGAAGGAATATGCTTTGCATTGCTTCCAATACCAACCTGAAAGGGGAAGCCTGCTATAGATGACAGAGCAAAAGGAAAGGACAAGGATCTCAGTCCAGAAGTGAAGGAGATCATTGGTAAAAACCAAGGCATAATTGCAGATGGAGTACCAAGGAGTTTTCCACCAATGAGAGAGATCAATCACTGTATTCACTTGATCCCAGGGGCCACATTACCTAACAAGGCTGCATACAAATTTACACCACAACAAAATGAGGAGGTGGAAAAGTAGATTCGAGAGTTTTTAGACTCTAATCTGATTAGAAAGAGTCTTAGCCCATGTGCAGTACTGACCGTTTTGGCACCCAAAAAGGATGGAACATGGAGGCTTTGTACTAACTCAAGAGTTCTAAAAAAGATCACCATAAGGTATAAATTTCCAATGCCTAGGATAGAGGATTTGCTTGATTGTTTAGGGGTTGCAAAATATTTTTCTAAAATTAATTTAAAGAGTGGATACCACCAAATTAGAATTAGACTTGGTGATGAGTGGAAAACAACCTTCAAAACAAATGAAGGGTTGTATGAATGGAAGGTTATGCCATTTGGTTTTTCGAACACCCCAAGTACTTTCATGAGACTCGTGAATGAAGTTTTGAAAGAATTCACAAGAAAGTTTGTAATAGTGTATTTGGATGACATCCTAGTATTTAGTAGGACAAAAGAAGAACACTTGAGGCATCTAGACATGTTTTTGAAAAGGTTGAGTGAAGAGGAATTGATGACAAATATGGAAAAGTGTTTGTTCATGTAGGAAGAGCTCATCTACCTAGGATTTGTGATCTCCAAGGGTCACTTGAAGATGTATTAGGATAAGGTAAATGCAATTATTTCTTGGCATGCTCCTAGGACTATTGGTGAAGTTAGAAGTTTCCATTGGTTAGCTACATTTTATAGAAAGTTCATAAGAGGTTTCAGTTAGATATGTGCTCCAATGTTGGAAACCATAAAAGGTTCTCAAAAGTGCAAGTTTTCTTGGACAAAAGAGGTGGATGATGGATTTGTAACTCTCAAGAAAAAGGTATCTCAACAACCAATACTTTCTTTACATAATTTTAACAAAGTGTTTCAGATTGAATGTGATGCTAGTCATGTGGCCATGGGAGTAGTCATAAGCTAAGAAGGAAGACCTATAGCATTCTTTAGTGAAAAACTCAATGAGGCAAAGAGAAAATATTCTTCTTATGACCTAAAAATGTATGCACTAGTTCAAGCATTGAAAAAATGGAGACACTATCTACTACCAAAGGAATTTGTGGTGTACATTGACAACCAAGCCTTGAGTTTCATTAATAGCCAAGAAAAGTTAAGCCATAGGCATATGAAGTGGGTAGAATCCCTACAAGCCTATACCTTTTCCATAAAACACAGGAAAGGAGTAGCCAACAAAGTGGTTGATGCACTGAGTAGGAGAGTGCTAACCATATCAGAAATCCAATTAGAAAGCATTGGGATTGATGCAATGAAAAACACGTATGTTAAAGATAAGGACTTTAAGGAGATTTACAAGGCATGAACTGAATTTGGTGAAAGGTATCATGTGGAGTTTTTTGATTTTCTGATCTAGGATAGAATTATTTTCAAAGGTGGGCAATTGTGCATGCCAAAGTTCTCAATGAGGACTAATATCATCAAGGAATAGCATAGTGGAGCTATGTCAGGTCATTTTGGTTTTGACAAGACACTTGAATTGGTAAGAAGGCACTACTTTTGGTCCAAATTGTAGGTTGATGTAAGAAAATTTGTAGACACATGCACCATTTGCCAAAAGGAAAAAGGAAGAAGTACTAATGCTGGTCTCTATCAACCCTTACCCATTCCCTCAAGACCATGGGGAAGTGTGTTAATAGAATTTATAATGGGTTTACCTAGGACCCAAAAGGGATTTGACAGTGTATTTGTGATAGTGGATAGGTTTAGTAAAATGGCACATTTCTTGCCACGTAAGTCAACTAGTGATGCATCTTATATAGAAGACTTGTTTTTCAAAGAATTAGCAAGGATTCATGGACCTACATTGAACATAGTGTCTGACCGGGATGTCAAATTTGTTGGCCATTTTTGGAGAACTTTTAGGAGGAAACTTGGCACCATTTTTTCCTTCTCATCAGCCTATAATCCACAAATGGATGGGCAGATAGAAGTAGTAAACTGGTCATTAGGGAATTTGTTGAGATGTCTTACAAGGCAACATGATGAAAAGTGGGATTCAATCTTACCTTGGGCTGAGTTTGCCTACAATGACACTATAAACAGAAGCATATGGAAGTCACCATTTCAGATTATGTATGGGTTGCATCCAAGAGGGGTATTGGAGCTGAGAAAAATGATAACTTAATGATGAGCGAATAGTACCAAAATGGTACCGAGAGAGGGGGGGTGAATCAGTATAGACAAAAATACAGTCCAAAACCGGTTTGACAGCAGACACTTCAAATGACTGGCAGATAGTGACACCAGTTTGAAACAGAGTGCAACTGGTAAAGCTAAGAATGTCTGAGAGAAGCATTTACCGATTACTCACTTAGCTTTTCACTCAATCTTGAGACTACACTACCATTTCACCCTTATGCATAAACAGGTAATCTATCATCATATCATAATAATAGCTAGTTCAACATGTTTTATTGACAAGCATAAAACACAAAACCATCATATGCTTGACAGACAATAGAAAAGCATCACAAGATAAAAGCATCACACGACACATATTTTTCACATGGAAACCCAACTAGGAAAAACCATGGTGGGGATGAATACCCACAAGCTATTTTTGAACTCTTTAGAAGTCTGCTCTATTAGGAGCCTTGTTCGGTTAGAGACATTACAAAAGGTTATGCTAGGAACCGATCTTATTAGAGATCACCCGGTTAAGGGATGGCTACAATACCTAGTTAAGGGTTAAACCCTGTTAAAGGTTACCTTTTTAGAGGATTTCAAGAACTCAATAGCTAAAGGATTCTAAACTCAGTAGCTTTGAGTTACCCTGTTAAAGGATTTTTAGCAAGCTGGTTAAGGCTACCCTGTTAAGGGATTTTCCAACTGCTGAGGTGGTTAGAGATCAATAGGTATTACAATGATCTGGTAACAACACTCAATGCCAATGCAGATCTACTTAAGCTCCTCTTCACCTTCTACACTTACACTCTACAGGTATCACTTCTCTTCTTTTGGTCTAGCAAGAATCACATATCCCTTCTCTTGGATACACACACACAACTTTTGCCAACAACATCAGAAAGAGACACAACATCAACCTTATAGGAAAATAGATAGGCCGGTAGCATAAACCCTAAACCCTAAACCTGTTAGGTTAAGAAATTTGAATGGTTCAATCCTAACCGTTGAGCACACTGCATTAAATGTTGCAGATCTTGATCCAAACTCAAGACATTCTCCATCATCCATTTCCACCGATTTTATGGCAGCTGATAACCCATCACATGTTATCATCATTTTACAGACTTCACACATTCTCGAGGTAGATTGGAAATATCTCCCTCATGCAAAATCCTTCACACACTCAGGCTTGCATGGCAACATGATTCTTTCTTCTTTATAATGCTAACTCATCATCGACCTTATAGGAAAACAGATAGGTTGGTAGCATAAACCCTAAACCCTAAACCTGTTAGGTTAAGGAATTCAAATGGTTCAATCCTAACCATTGAGCACACTACATTAAATGTAACAAATCTTGATCCAAACTCAAGACATTCTCCATTGTCCATTTCCACCGATTTTATGGCGGCTGATAACCCATCACATGTTATCACCATTTTACAGACTTTGCACATTCCCGAGGTAGATAGGAAAAATCTCCCTCATGCAAAATCCTTCACGCACTCAGGCTTGTGTGGCAACAAGATCTATTCTTCTTTACAATGCTAACTCATCACAAAATATTATCGGTTGAGCCACACAGGCTTGAAGCACATCAACCGGAAACCCTAAAGTTGAGACTACCAATCGGTAGTCATACAATACTTCCATATGCTAGTTCATCATGAACAAGCACACTGCTTCACTTTGGCACAAATGTCGGTTCACAGTGTTATACTGGTTCTCACATATGCCGGTTCACACCTCTTCAACATATTGACATCAATGAGAACATACAATGTCATTATGTCCTCATACCGGTTCACATAATGCCAACAATCCCCCCCTTTGGCATTGATGGCAATATAAAAAGATATCTCTCTGCTTCACATCTTCTCCCCCTTTGACAACAATGCCAAAGTGGAGACACAAGCTACCCTATTCCATTATGCTGCTCCCCCTGAGGAGTAGCATCCTTCAACACATCAATCCAAAATAAATTTGACTATGCAATACTTGATTGATGTGGAGCATATGCTTTTAGTTCACATCCTGAAGGGGCAGTACCCCTAATTCACCTCTTAAGTATATGAATGTAGTCTTTGGGAGAGGCTTGGTGAATATGTCTACTAACTACTCCTTACTGGAAACATGTTCCAGTGCAATCTCTTTGTTCTGAACCTTTTCCCTCAAGAAATGATACTTAAGCTCAAAGTACTTGGTTCTAGAATGTAAAACTGGATTCTTGGAGATATTAATTGCATTAGTGTTGTCACAAAATATACTTACTAGTTCGGATACAAGAACTTTGAAGCCATTCAATACATGCTTCATCAAAATTGTCTGAGTGCAGTTCATGAAAGCTGCAACATACTCTGCTTCCACTGTAGACTGAGAGATACAACTCTACTTTTTACTCATCCATGAGACCAATCTACCACCAAGGAAGAATGCACCACCAGTTGTTCTCTTCCGGTCATCTACATTACTAGCCCAATCAACATCTGTGAACACTTTCAGGTTAAAATCATTATTGTATGGATACCATAACCCATAGTCAATAGTTCCTTTCAGATACCTGAGAATCCACTTGACTACAACCAAGTGGGATTCTCTTGGAACTTTTTGGAATCTTGCAGTAATGCCAACTGCATGTGCAATATCCGGTCTACTATTCACTACATAATGCAACTTACCAAACATTGATCAGTATTCCTTCTCATCAACCAATGCAGAGTCATCCTCTTTGGATAGTTTACAACTAGTCACCGTCGATGTACCAACAGGTTTGCTATCTTCCATGCCAAAGGTCTCCAACACCTCTTTTACATACTTGGATAGAGTGATAAAGATTCCATCCTTCATCTACTGGATCTGCAATCCAATGAAGAACTTAATCTCCCCTATGAGTGACATCTCAAACTCTTTCTTTATCTCATCTGCAAATTCATGACTCATCTTGTCATCTCCACCAAAGATAATGTCATCAACAAATACCTCATAGATCAGGATCTGATCTCCTTCAGACTTCAAGTAGATATTGCTATCTTCACTTGTTCTCTCAAATCCAATCTTCACAAGATGGGAATGCTTCTCTAGGTGCCTACTTTAGCCCATATAAGGCTTTATGTAGCCTACATACCATGTCACTATCTTTAGATAGGGCAAACCCATCTGGTTGCTCTATATACACCTCCTCTTCAAGTACACCATTTAGGAATACAGATTTTACATCCATTTGATATACTTTGAAACCTTTAAAAGTTGCATATGCAAGAAGCATACAGACCCCTTCCAATCTAGCTATAGGAGCAAAGGTTTGTCCATAGTCTTCTCCTTCTTCTTGAGCATATCCTTTACATACCAATCTGGCTTTGTTTCTAATCACTGTGCCATCCTCATTCAGCTTATTTCTGAAGACCCATTTGGTACCAATGACATTTTTATGCTCCGGTCTGGGTACCAAAGACCATCTATCTGGTCAAGTTCCTCTTCCATTGCCTTGATCCAGTCTTCATCTTTATGTGCCTCTTTAAATGATTTAGGCTCAAATTTAGAGATCATACATGAGTTTTCTCTGACCTTTCATCTTGTAAGGATTCCTACATCCTTATCTCCTATGATCTGATTAGGATCATGATTCAGCTTGACATATCGGTCTTGATGGATTCCTCTTGCTTTTCTTCTTCATCCTCATCTCCATCAGTATCAGCATCTACATTTGCTAGTGTAGGAACACTGTTACTGATACTTGGTTGATTGACAACCAGTTCATTTACCGCTTGCTCACTGCTAGTTTCCTCAGTTTTCTCAAAGGTTTCATCAACTCTTACATTGATTCTTTCCATAATTCTCTATTTCCTATTGTTGAAACACTTGAGAGCTTTGCTCTTGGTGGAATATCCAAGGAATATTCCCTCATCACATTTCACATCAAATTTGCGCTGGTGTTTGTTGCCTTTAAAATCTGATTCACATTAACATCCTTATAATAAAATGATTTAAACTTTGTGCAAAAGAGATATTAAAGGGAAAGAAACTCTTAAGACAACATATGAAAAGGTTTGATTTAACCTTCTACACTTCGGACTTACTCAGAGTCTAGGCGGGTATACCTTTGTGAACTAAATTCACACTTTCAAAAGATAAATCCACAACAAACCAGTCCAGAAAACCAATGGATCTAATCACCTTGAAACCAACTGAAACAAAGGAATAAAAATTATACTCATATTCAGTATTTTGATCTACAAAACATGCAATAGACAACCTTGATTTATACCAGTGCCTTATCCAAGGTCACAGAGTCATCTAAATTCAAACAATACTCCCCAAACAAAATATCTCTACACATCCCATTAGCTCGGCTTCTGTTAATCCTTATATATGCCTGACATACATGAGAATTTATGCACACCAAATCAAACTATGCTCATCAAGATTCAAGATGTCTCATAAGTAATTTACCGGTAGAAGTGATCCCCCCATATTTAATTTCCCTCCTAAAGAGAAAAGCTAGCAAACACATCTACTGAAAGTTGCCTTACAACCCCTATTCAAACAAAATAACCCTGGATTATTCAGTATGAAATAGTAAATAATTGTAAACACATTTGAAGATGACACAAAGCTTTACTCAAAACCGATGGTCTGTATATTGATATTATCTTCAAGAAAGTATTACAAGAGACTTTTGAAGATTCTCCATTAAACTTAGAAAATCTCAGATAAATTTCTGTAGTGTTTTCTTACAATTCTTTGCGATCCTCTTTTTACTAGTCCTGGTATCCATTTATAACATTATGGATGCACAAATCTTCGGACTTTCCTAGGAGAATTTGTTACAATAATTGCTTTTCAAAAAGAAGTTACAAAACCTTTTGCAAAAATAGTTACAAGTCCTTTTTGACCTCTACAACTTCTTCAACATGTTCCCCGGTTGCAACCTCTTCTAACTATTCAGGAACACCCTTTAACTGCTCTACATCCTAGATGGCATATTTTCTTGTCCACTCATGGTACACATCATCAGTGGGCCATGTGAAATTAATCACTTTTTCTTTAGCCTTGGTTATCTTTTTCCATGAATTCCTTATCTTGTTAACCTCTGAATTGAGAAAACCATAATGAGATTTGATTCTCTTGATCTCCTGAATTGTTACAACAAAAAGGGAAGCATCATCTAAGTCAACAATGCCTTTAATCTTGGCTGACAATTTGGCCTCTAATTCCTTGAGCCACACTTGTTTGTCCTTCAGTTGATCTGGGCTAGCAAAACTCCTAGGAGCAACTCACAAACCTGATCATTATATTCCTTTTTATACAAGTTAATTTTCCTATCAGCATTATCCACCCCTTTTGCTAGTTTCACTAGATCCTTGGTGGTATCACAAGTGGATTTGATGATAGGATTGGCCCCTGCTTCATCATAAGAGGCACAAATAGACTCCAAGCCCTGCTCTCTAGGCCTCCATTTGTCAAAAATAGGTGTCAGAATGGCCTTATCTCCATTGAGCTCATTTGCCATTTCCAAAATCTTGCTTATATTATTGAATAGCAATGAGACACTCATTGTATCTGCAAAACTTAAAATAGTGGCCTTTACTCTCTCCTCATATTTCTTTGCATACAAGGCCTGAGCCTATTTTAAATTCTCTAGCTCTTGAGGAGTAATCTCAACCATTTGAGAGCTGGAAGGTGCTGGAGATGGTGGGAACTCAATGATGGGGCTAGTAGGTGGAGGTATTGTAGGGGAAGAGGAGATCATCAGTGTTGAAGAATCGCCTTGATGGTACTGTCTTGTCAACTGGCTCTGCAACTTAGCAATTATGCTATCCTTGCCTCTTACCTCCTCCTTAGCACTATTGTAGGCCTTCAAAACTGTCTCCAACTTAACTTGGAGGACCTCTTTTTCCTTGGCTTCCTTTTCTACTACTGCAACACTAAATTTTGCAGTCTCTAGCACAGTGCTAGCGGCTTCTACCACCCCTGTGTTCTACACTCTCTTCACTATCATTCCACCAAGGTAGCTTGACCCTAGGGTATCTTTGCTTCTCTTACTCTCATCTCTCTTGAGAGACCACATGACGAGTACAACATTATCCTTGCTGAAAGTAATTCCCTCCATGGGCATGGTCTCCTTTCTCACTGCCTCTAGTACGAGGGCATCTGCTATATCCCGCTCAGGTAGAATAAGCACTCTAGCTTATGCCACCATATCTCTTCCTTGGTCAGGAGTGATAGTCTTAAATTCTTCCATCATCTATTGTTTTATTTCCTCCTCCACTAGGGCTAGATCTTTGTTAGGTTTCTCACATTTTCTCTTTTCACATCTTGCATTGTACCTATCTATATTTTGTTTCCATATAAACTACATAAATGCTCCTGATGAAACAAAATTGTTGTCAGCCAAGAAGTCATCACTTGCCTGCTTTATCTCAGGATCCCACTCCTGGCCTTTATGTTCAGTGGTAGTGATGTTCATTTTAGCAGCAAGGGGTTCTTCTGGCATACTCTCCTCTACTTCATCATATGTATAAGCAATTTCTCCTAGACTGCCTAATTGTAGAAGTTGCTCAGCTACTGCTTGCTCATCTCCTATGTGGATAGGGGATTGGGATGGAGAGTACAAAGGTGTATCAGATTGTACTTCTTTCCCTACTCTCTATTTCTTTGGGCTCTCTTGGATGTCAATGACATCTTGTATCTTCCTCTTTCCTTTGGAGGTAGAGGGCTCCCCTGTTGTAGGCATCAGCACACTATAACTAGATTTCTTGTGCAGGGTGTAGTCACCAAGAGGGATTTCTTTGGTGGAGGTAGACCTATTGAGAATCATTCTTGCCTTTTTAGGGTTGCTTTTAATCACAACTTCCCTCTTCTCCTTAAGGGTCTGCATCACATCCTCAAAGCAAACAATTAAAAACTTTATTTTCTCCTCCAAAGGGAAAAAGCTAGACAATGGGTCATAGCTGGCATCAAACTGTTGCACAACATCTAAGGCTTTCTTATAAGCCACCCATTTCTCCTTCCTTAGTTCATGCTCATCCAAATCCAATTCATTTCTAATGAGGTCTTTAGGAAACTGAAATTGATGGGGTCTACCTCTGCACGCTGCTCTCTTTCTAAATATGTCATTAGAGAAGTCTTCTGGATCGGCACACCTGGATATTGTAGTTGACAAATGATAAGGTATGAGGAAATCCTCAAAACAATTCCAACCTCCCTTAGTTATTACAAATTGGTGGGCTATGGTAACCGTAGGGAAAATGGTCCCTTTACCCCTGCCTATCAGTTCTGCCTCTTGTACGTTACCAATTTGTCTAAGGACTTCTGGAATTCCCACTTTGAGAGGGACCTGATAGGGTAACAAGAATGGAGTTCCTTTGAAACCAAAAACTCTAAAAAACTATTGAGACTAGGTACAGATAAATGTCACCCCAATTATGAACAATCTTTATGCTTTCTACAAATTCTTTTGATCTAATGAATTCCAAAAGAACCTTGGGGATTCTTGGGTTCTCTGAGCAGAGGAGAGTCCTGATCTTGGATGCAAAATATTTATCAAACTTCAAGAAACTGGCATCCTCTCTATCCCATGACAAGATAGTAATCCATAGTTGTACTGACATCTTTTCTCCTTCCTTCTCTTTGATAAGGTCCAGTCCATTGGCAAAGTAATCACCTCCTTTGAAAATAAATAGATGCATCAGGAGTGAGTACCATCCGAAAGGACTATCCACCTTTCCATTCTTTATTCCTACTAACCCTCCATGGATAGCATCAGCAATGAAAGAAGCATAATCAAATATTACTGCAAGGGAAGGATTTAAAATCTGAGAAATCATTAACAAGTAAAGATTGGGCATATTCGCTTTAGCATCTTCTCCCAAAAGTTGGCAAAGTTACCAATACATTCCCTTAGCTCGGAGGGTAAACAAATTTAATGAGAAGGGCTCTTCTGTGTTGGGTCCTACAATAGTCAACCCACCTATCTTCATAAAAAATTCCTTAAGAGGCCCACTCCTAAGATGATTCCTCTGTGCACTGTATACTTGAGCTAATGATTTGAAATTTATCGGTTCAAGAAAATTTGTAAACTCATTTAGCCCAAAAGTACTTTTGAATTCTTTAGTATTAATATCAATAAGGGCTTTTCCATTTATATCCCAAATGCTTCTTGTGACTGGATCATAATTAAGTGCAATTTGGGTCAACAGATCCATAGCCATAAATACCCCTGGGACTACCAACTTCCCTACATCTAATTCCCAAATATTATTTTGTGGAGCTGGAGAATTCCTCATTCCAAATCCAACCTTAAATAACCCCAACCCAAACAATCCGACCTGCGGATCTCTCAACCACTTACCCTTGTCATATAGCCCTTCTCCTATTTTCAAACGAGGAGTTCTAGGCACTAATTCTTTTGCTTTCGATGCCTGATTAGTTGACAACGTCAACTGCTCAAGAAAATCATCACAAATGGCTCTCTCTGGATAATTGACTTTCCCAGAAAATTCCCTCTTTGGTGCCATTTTGAAAAATGTAAGAAATCAAAATACTACCCCCAAATAGTTTTGTGACAAATCAATATCTTATTTTAAGCACACCACAAATGAATTGCTATACGAGATTACAAGAAAACCTGTTTTTAGCTCGAGTGAATCCGCTCTGCAATTGAATATGCTTGCTTTGTATCTACTCCTCTGCAATAATTCTTTAGAAAAATACCTTCATCCGGTTGATAGGAAATCATATATGGTACTCGAGCTCTTAACTGCAACATTGATTCGGCATGCTTCGGCCATCCCTTTAGAATTGAATTCATGAGACAATTCATATTTTCGCTCCAACAGGCCATTTGATTCTTGCAATTATTTCCTTTCTCTCTTTCACAACTTCACGAAGCATAACCTTGAGGCAATTTCATCCTATGAAATAGCGCCAACCGTCCGATCAAAAGGAACCTGATCGACCATTATACTGACTTAATAGTCTTGCCTCTGCACTGGGCCCCACCTTCTTTTCACCATTTCATAGACTTTATCTTTTGAGCACTTCTCCTTTGAGAAACAGCGCCAGGCATTAGATGGAACTCTAACTGCTCAGTGTTTAACTTTGACTGAAACCGTCAACATCTTTACTAACCGCGCCTTTACTATGACTGCTAGTGGTTTTTCGCTATTTTGCGAAGCTTAAACATCTATGAACTTTAGGTTGTGAAATAGCGCGAAGCGTTGGATCAATTTGGAGATGACCATCCTTTAAGGGAAACCTTTATACTTGCTTTACTTACACCGCCTTTTCATTGGCTACTAGCTACCATGTGGCACTCAACCATTGGCTTTGGAAAACCCTTCGTGTCTCTCCTTTATACCGCCGGTTTCACCTTGGCGGGCCCACAGCTTCTTCTAAGACCACGTGTCCATGGACACATCACCATCTATCATGACACCTGGATGAACCTTTTTTACTTTCACTATTTCGTGAAGCATATCCTTCAAGAATCTCGCAACCACAAAATAGCACCGGCCGTTGGATCAAAACAAAGTCAATCCTCTTTTAACCTTATGTTTTATTCACCTTTGGGGATGAAAAACCTTTTCACCATTTCGTAAGGTATAAAGCACGAGCATCTCATCCTTGCAAAATCACGCGGGCCTTCAGATCATTTTCTACTTGTTTGGTACTTAACCATCTGAATAGACTCCAGCAGATGTGGGCCCTCCGACTCAACCTTGAACACCTGGCATTTAATCACTTTCAGAGCTGACATGTCAGTCTTTCATTTGCTGAGAGAAAACACTGGGTTCCAATTAAATCTCACCACCTGCATCTACCACGTCACCTCTTATCTCGTGGCATGACTCACCTCTGGGACCTACCTTTTAACTCTTAGACCCGGCTTGCCGACTATTGTAGCCTATGCCATGTGCCACCATCTTACTCGCCCTCTCGACTAGCTGGACCGTATACTTGGAATGCCACATCATTTTGCAACTTCATGAAAGATAACTGTTGAGCATTTTCATCCTACGAAATAGCACGAACCGTCAGATCAAAAGGGACTTGATCACCTTTTAGTCACTTAGAAAATCCTCACATGCAGGGTCCCACCAAACGCTTTCGCCATTTCGCGAAAGGTATTTTGCTTGCAAGTTCAGGTTGCAAAATAACGCTAGTCATTGGATCTTGGACAAGATGAGACCTCTTTAGACCGGACCAAAATCGCCATTTAGAACGCAAAGCCTTTTCGCAACTTCACGGGTTTTAAACCACACGCAACTTTGCCTAGCAAAATAGCAAAAACCATAGATCCACCTGAGAGATGCACACCACATACTGGGCCTGACAACACTAGGAGGAAAAAACATAAGGCATAAATTTTACGATTAATTCACATGACCACCTAGGCAAATGACAAGGGGGGACACTTCCTATGACCCCAGGACCCATTACTTAAGTGGATAAAGTAATGAAGGAAAAGAAACTAGAGGGTTTTTTATCAGACATTAAGCAATTTAAAATCAAAACCCTAAACCCTTAAGACCCAACACAGACCTGAAGCAATTGATAATGTGTCTTACTCAAAATTACAAAAATCATAACCAATCATGGGAAAGGAAAACCCATTTTTTAAACAGTGATAACAATGGCTTTGACTAGGGATAGTTGATCACAAGATCGACACAAGAAAACTCAGAAACTCTGGAGAAACAGACCAAAACACAGACCCAAACACAAAAACAGGAAGGATACAAAATATGTACAAACAAAGGACCTACCGTGCATGGACATCAAGAGAAATAATGTTTTAGGAATTGTCCATGCACTGGAAATTCCTATACTTCATCATTCATATTCTTCACAAAATATGATTCCTTACCATTTATGTCATGGACCACAAAAGGACCAATCCATGATGATTCAAATTTTTTATGTTTTCCCTTGTCTTGTCCTTTTGCATTCCATTGAAGAACCATGTCATCAATTTGAAACTTCCTTAATGATGTTCTTTTATCAAAAAGGTATTTGGATTGCATTTGGATCTTCTAATTTCTTTTGTGAGCTAAAGCTTTGAGCTCTTCCATCTCCACAATTTGGATCATTCGGTCTTCCATAGGTTAAGATAACTCCATATCCTCATCTTGCAAGAACTTGTAAACTGGAAGAAGATTATTCACTAGCAATCTAACCTGAGCTCCATAGACTAGTTCAAAAGGGGACATTCCAATAGCCTTTTTAACTATTATTCTATCCGCCCATAGAGCTAACTTCAATTTCTCATCCCAAGATCTTTTATTTTCTTCTAGGATTTTCTTGGTGATAGTCAAAAGGCTTTTATTGCAGGATTCTGCTTGTCCATTCCTCTGAGGGTGATAAGGTGAAGAGTAAGACATGAGTATTCCATGACTGGTACAAAAGCCTATGAACTCTTCTGATCTAAAACACATGGCATTATCCATCACCAATTTCGCAGGTACTCCAAATCTAGTTACAACATTATTCATCAAGAAATCAATGACAACCTTACTTGTAGCCCTTCTTGTAGGAACAATTTCTATCCATTTTGTGAAATAATCAGTGGCTACTATGACCCATTTGTGACCTCTCCTTGACCTCTCAACAATCTCTCCAATAAAATCAATTCCCCACTGGACAAAAGGAGCTTCTACAGAGACTGGATTTAGGGGTAAGGCTCCTTCGTATTTCAGCTTGGATGAGAATTTCTGACATGGGTCACATTTCCGAACATATGCGTGAGTATCTTTAAAGAAAGTGGGCCAATAGTACCCAACCCGGATTATCTTACCAATAGTAGTCTTAGCAGAGTAATGGCCTCCACATACTTCGTCATGCATTTCAGTCAATACTCATTTAGCCTAGAATTCATCCAAACACATTAGTAATTCTCCATCTCTTTTCCTCTAGAACAGATCACTCTGAATGAGCACATATTTTTGGGACTTGAGTTTCAGAGTTCTTTTTTGATTATGTGTCATTCCTTTTGAGAATGCAACATCTCTTAAGAATCTGGCTATCTCTGAGTACCAAGGTTGCCTTTCAATGCTAGTGACTGAAGTATCTCTAACTTCAACATTATGTATTTCAACATTCATAAGATTGGACTTAGTCATGAGTTTAGCCAAACCTAAACCTCTTACCAATTTGGTAATCTTTATCTCCAAGTCAAATTATTGGATTCTATTAATCCATCTGCATCTTTTCCCTGTAACTTCAGACTGGGACAGAATATCCTTAACTGTAGCATGTGGGACATAGGCAATGATATTTGCATTCCCCAGATATGGCCTAAAAGACTTGACATCTTTAACTAGAGCACAAGCTTGTTTTTCCATGGTCTCATATTTCAATTATGCTGCCTGCAAAGACTTACTGTAGAAGGCTATGGGATGTTCATATCCCTCATTGTCCTTTTCTAACAATATTGCAGCTACTATATGATATGAAGCAAAGGAGAAAAGAGAAAAGGGCTTACTGTAATCAGGAGATTTTAACACTGGTGCTTCCTGAATTGCCTTCTTAATTTCAGCAAAAACCTTTGAGGCCTCTTGATCCCAACAAAATTTGGTATCCTTCTTGAGCAACTCGACAATAGGCTTCACTATCTCTACAAAGTTTGCAATGAATCTCCTAACAAAATTCACTTTGCCTAGAAAGGATTGAATACCTTTTACATTTCTAGGTTCGGACACCTTATTTATTGCTTCAATTATTTTAGGGTCTATCCTTACCCCTTCCTTGGAAACAATGTGTCCCAATAGTTTTCCTTTAGTGACTCCAAAATGACATTTCTTGGGATTTAGTGACACACCAAATTCCAAAGCTTTATTGAACACCTTTTCCAAATGTCCACAATGATCGTCAGCTCTTTTGGAGAAATAGGTTAAATCATCTTGATAAACCACCATGATGATATTAATGAATTCTTTGAAGGCTACATCCATGGCTCTCTGGAATGTAGCTCCAGCATTTTTCAATCCGAATGGCATTCTCACGTAGACATATGTTCCCCATGGAGTAGTGAAGGCAATTTTAAACTGTTCAGATTCCTTCACTAACACTTGATTGTATCCTAAAAAACCATCCATCATGGATAAAAGGTCACATCCTGTCACTCTCTGTAGCATGGCTTCCATATTTGGGGAAGAGTAGTTATCTTTTAAAGAGGCAACATTTAAATTTCTGAAATCTACACACAAGCTAATGTCCCCATTTTTCTTTCATACTGGGACTAGATTAGAGACCCATGAAGAATGCCTTATTGGTTTGATAATCCCTCCCTCTCTCAATTTAGTCAACTCTTGCTGCATTTTAGTTTCTAATAGGGGATTGATGGGCCTTTGTTTCTGTCTAAAAGGCTTAGCATCTAGAAGCAGAGGAACTTCATGCTGAAAAAGATCTTGTCTATACGCCTTTAGGTCCTCATAAGACCAAGCAAAAACATGTTTATACTTTTCAATAAAATTAATTAAGTTAGTCCTAACATGAGGGGGTAATTTCTTTCTGATGTTTACTATCTTAGGTGATGATTCAGTCCCCGGGTTTACCTCCTCTAACTCTTCCAACTTGGTGGTAGACTGCTAATGTAAGAGACTATCATTATAACTGAACATGCTTTCTAGCTCTACCAGCCCTTTAGGTATTTCATTGGTTTCCAACTAGACTAAATCATTTCCAAACACTGTTTCTCTATTATCAATTACCTCCACCAACGCATTACAATCAATCTTCTATCCATCATAATCATCAACACATTGGATGAACCTAAGAATGTCTTCATCATCAGCAAAAACTTGCCAATTGTACACATTGTCAGGGATGGTAGGCCTAGATTTTATCTCCACAGTGGAAATACCAGTTAATGTTGCATCATCAATCTTCAAAGCAACATTGGCTAGGAAATCTACCATAATGTTCTCTGATCGCTCTATCCAATTAATAGAAAATGCACTGAAACGCTCAATAACATCCCAAACTGAATGCTTATATTTCTTTAATCTATCATTCTTGGATGCATATTTGGCTCTCACCTGAGATACAACCAATTCTAAATCCCCTAACACTATCAACAGTTGGATCCCATGCTTCTTTGCAACTTCAAGCCCCAACAATAGAGCTTCATACTTTGCAGTGTTATTTGTGCATTGGAAGGCCAATAGGAATGAATACTTGAAAGTTATACCTGATGGGGATACAAAAAGAACCCCTGCTCCAGATCCTTCTTTAGATCAAGCTCTGTTAAAATACATCTACCATAAACCACACTATTGTGCTTCTAATTCGACCATGATGGGGTCAGTATTCTTCAATTGGGGTAAAATTGGTTGAAGTCTAAAGTTGTCAAGATGTACACCATACAATTGAGCATATTAGGGTCTACATTTTCAATTACCCTAGGACCTCGTGGCTCTCTATACAATTTGACTTGATTTCCATTGATTGGAATGGTGGCATAGGATAAGTCTAGTTGAACATTTCCTCCTACTGCTGCTGCCCATTGCCTGGAAAGTAACATACCATAATGGGGTTTGGTATCAGTAACAATGACATCCATTTTATAAGTTGCCTCAAGGAATGCTGCTATCTTTACTTCAACATCTCTCATTGTACCTATCACAGGTACTTCCTTGTTATCCATGGCATAGCATTTCACATACACAGTGGTTACTAACAATCCTAATTCTTTCATAACACCATAAGGCATTACATTAGCAACAACTCCTAAATCTATCATGCAGTTTTTAATCAACCGGTTATTTACTAACAAAGTAACATAGAAAGGGTCTACCTATGAAGGCTCTTGAGTGATAGTGGTTCCAACATAAACCTCTAGGGTTTGGAACTCTTGATCCTTTCCAATTCTAGCTGAACCAGTGGGTAAGATTGTGTCACTATCAGATATACTAGAAAATAAAGACAAGATTGCATCCCTATGCTCTTTAATCTTTAGTAATTCTACTAATGGAACAGTGACCTTCATTTGAGTAAGAGCTTGAGTCATGTCAAATGTAGAACTATTGCTTGTTTCAGTATTAGCTCTAGCTCTTTCTGTCCTGAGCTGACTTGTCTTTTTCACTGTGGCAGCTCCTTGTATGTCACCAGTATCTGTACTCTTTGGTACACCTTTGACCTGTTCCTTCTTTTCTTGACCAATCTTAGGAACAGTAGTAGCACTACCTGCTGCCCCCTTTTGGGTGATCTCTTTTATGAACATGGAACCAGGTTCACTCTGATCAGTGTCCTTCTTGGTGCTTCTCAAGTTATAGTTGTGTTTTGCTTTGGCAATGGCGGCTTTAGTGAGATTTTTGACTTCTTCCTCACTGGGCCTTCTAAGATGAACCTCTTCATCCTCAATTGTTACCACATTCAATGTACGATGCCAATCTAAAGTTAGTTGTCCTTGAACAAACCTTTCATTATCTAATACATCACTGTATTCACTTTGTATTGACTCCTCATCACTTTCTATGATGATTTCAAACATATTGATGTCAGGCTCAGCTTCTTGTCTCATAGATTCTTCAAGAGCCTGAGCCACTGCACACTGATGAGGAGAATGTGGTCCATCACAAGCAATACACCAGGGAGTGTTTTCTATATTATGGACAGTTTTCCCTTTCAAGGGATCTGGAGTGTCCTAATTTTGGGCAATTTTGGGCTTCTCATTTTTGGGTTTGCCATCCTTCCAGTTGGTATTATATGGCATGTCATGCAATCTAGGGGGTCTATCTTGCCAGTTATAATGAGGCTTGTCATTTTTGTTTACCTTGGTAGTCAGATCCTTCATTGCAATAACCAATTTCTCTATCTTATCATCCTCCTTAGCAACTTTATTAGGTTGTTGTTTTGTTTCCTGCCATAATCTACCATCTGTTCTTCTTCTTAACTTCCCGAATGCTTTTCTATTACTTTCTACATTTATGGAAACTCTAAAAGCATCTCTCAAGTTATGTGGATTCTTATCTCTCAGGATATAGGCCATCTTAGAATCAAATGCATTATAATAAGTATTTAAACACATTTTATCATCTAATCTCATCACTTGATACAATCTGTCCATGGTCTTTTGGAATCTGGCATTGAAGTCAATGATGATTTCATTATCAAACTTTTTGATATTATTGAATTCATTGAGCATGAATCTCACATTAGTCTTGTCACCATACTACTCTTGAAAACAATTTTTAAAATCCTCCCATGACCCTATGCTATTGACTGGAAGACCTCTGTACCAATATCTTGCATCATCAACCAGGGATTGGATAAATAGTTTCATGATAACATTTTCATCCACTATCTCATAATCATTTATTAGGTCCCCAAAAGATTTCAGATGTTCCTCAGCACTAATGGCATTGTTCCCAGCAAATTTATGGAGTCTTTCTTGTAACTCAGTAGGAACATGATTGGGATATCTTGGGATCCCATCAAAGAACAATTGTCTATATTGTTCTAAATTGATTGGTCTCCTTTGAAAAGGGGTAATAACATTATTATTTCCCATCTTCATTCTAATATTTTGAATTGGAGACTGAGATATTTGGGTGTGATGACTATTCACAGGGATTTGACTCACTGATGCTACATTAGCAGGCACTGTAGGTTGAATCTTAACAGGGGGAAGAGAAATTTGTTGAGGATCAGGCTTATTAAGATCTTCTAATGGAAACATGATAGGGGGAGCCTTTAAATAACTAATTTTTCTTTTTACTTCCTGATTTACTGCTTCCAATTCAGCTTTCTCTAGCTCCATTTGGAGATCCTCCTTTTCTTTCCTCATTCTTTCCATTTCCCTCTCATGTGCTGACAACCTATGAGAAACCTCCTCTATAGTTTTAGATTCAATTCCATCATCTACCCATTTCTATTTTCCTTTATCCAGATTTGTCCTAGGAAATTGTGAATCACTAAGTACATCCTTACTTGGCTGAACTACTGACCTATATGCTGGCTTAGCCTTGGGGATCAGGATTTCTCTAATCATAGGGCCTTCTTCATCACTCTTTTCCTTTTCTTTGCCCAGTACCTCAAGATCAGACATTTGTCTAAGAAGCCTATCTCTCTCCATTAATTTAGCTTTAACTTCTTTCTCCCTATTTGCTTCCTTTTGGGCTCTTAGGGAAATTAAATGGTGAACTCTTCTATTCAAGTCTTCAATCTCTTAGGACACTTTATCTTCATCAGGGAAATTTTATTCAGAGTCTGATGCATTGACTTGGTCTATGTCAAACAAACTAATGTTTCCATCTATTGTTCTAGGCACAGAGTGTCTAATTACATTTGAACTGGTCCTATCTCTTGCAGAAACACTAACATGGGACAAATCTTGATTTAAAACAGGACCATTATCAACATTTCCAAACAATCCTGAATGAAAACATAATATATCATGTTCTGAATCTCTGGAAGATGAATTAGACTTTGCATAAATGGGTCAACCGGGCATCTTACTAGTTGTAGATCAGGAAATTGAGGATTCATCAAAACAAATAACAATTAGGACAATCACAAAACCGAAAACTGCAATGAAAACAATCCTAATCTAATCAATGAAAACATGAAGACAAGATATTCAAAATGAAATCAAAGCAAACCAAATGCAGATATCTCCTTCATGTGGCTCCATTGTCCTTCTTTCACCTTCCAATTTGATGTTGTTCTCACCTACAAAGTGCATTTGCAAGTGGAAAGCAAGTTGTTGATGAAATTTGTAGCATAAGGTTACTCAAAAATGTGATTGATTGATTGACAAAGGAGCTCATCCAATTTATAGATAAATTGGAGAAAAGACAAGATTAGCATGAAGAGATTTGAAAGGAAATTCAAATCAAGAATGGCAAAATTATGACAAGTGTATGACAAATTGCTATGCAAGGTGTTATGACAAATTATGACAATTTATGACAAATTATGATAAATTGCTATGCAAGATGTATGACAAAAATTTGAAATAGAAATAGAAATTAGAAATTAGGAGAAATTAGAAAATTAGGTGAATTAATTAATAATTTTTCATTCATTAATTAATTCACAAAAAGAGGGGGAATTAATTAGCCAATTAAATAAATATTTAATTGTGACAAGAAGACTTAGGATAAATAAATAAATTATTTAACCTAGAGGGAAAATGACAATCAAGATTAAATGAATAAATCATAAAATCCTAGAAGATGAATTATAAATGCAAGGACAACAATTAGGTCTTGACAAAAGATAATTGATGTAGGGTCCATTTGATCATGATTCTGACTGACAAAGGACTAGTGTTGATAAATGATTGAGATTGGTTGACAAAAATCAATGACAAATTGACCAAGATTGACAAGGAGATCAAATTGATAGGTGCCAATTGACGAGGAACAATGACTAATCGATCCAAATTGACATGATTGAAAAGGACAAGGATCGATGACGAATCGATCACAAAATGAAAAGATTGACAAGTGGACAAAACCTTAGTTCTATCATCGATTAGGATTGACGATGTCTAAAATGATGATAAATGAGCACAGACCATGATGCGATAGGATAAGATCAACCAAAATCATGATTGAAGATTGCTATCGACAAGACCTAATTTGAAAGCGATAAAAATGAGGAATGCAGAAGAAGAACTCGATGCTCGCAAATGATAAAGACCAAGTGCACAACATAGAAGAAATGTCAATGCGATGCAAAAACCCTAAAATAAGGTAATGCACAAATGTTAAAGTATGACTCCACAAGCGTTGACCATTTTTAGACGACTACATTTTGCCCCTCTTTGAGACAATGCGATTCTAAGCATTGTTTGAAAGAACAATAATGAAAATGCACCAGACAATAACAATGACATATGCATGCCCCCTTGAGGAATTGGCTGGACGAAATCCAGAAAAGAGGCCAAGTGATCAATAAGAATGATAGAAGATGATAGGTTCGAACGGACTGCCAAGACTGACAGAAGAAATGTTAGTAAGCAAAAATTAGATAGAGGACAGTTAGAGATGAAGGAAAACTTGCTTTCACAAATGCACATAAGTAGGTGAGAACCTTTATTTATTGTAGCAAAGTGGATGCAGAGCATCATGGCATTGAAGGCCAAAGCTAAAATGCAACCGCTTTTGCAAAAGACAGACACATCGCACGCAAAGAATGAGTGAAGCATCCTAGGGTGCATACATCAAGGGTCGAGGTATGTGCAGCATTCACAAAGTGAACGTACTTATCACAAACACCCAATTATATAGTTGCCCCAGTTTGTGACAAACATTCCACAAACAACAAACACAACAAAAAATGGAAAGGGACCATGAACCATCCCGGTCACTCTAAATCACTCAGTGACATCATTGAGCAACATAGGAACATTATCGAAGCGAAAGATAAACCAGCAAAAAGATAAGACACACAAATTCAACCAAGTCAAACAAACAGTCTGATCGTCATTGTCAAAAGTGGAAAACAATAATGATCATGCTATATGGTTTCAGGGAATGCGGTACCCCGTCTAAGACAGGACATAGTCTAGTTTTGAGTATACCACACCCTGTATAAGACCCATGATAATATTGACAAGGACCAATGGTAATGTTGATGCTATTTTGATTGATATGACAACTATGATTAATTTGAATGTCTGGGTTGATTGAAAATTTCATCTATGAATGCATGATTTCAGTAAAGCGCAGTGTTGTAACATGATATCTGTTTGTTGTCTACACAAATGTTTGATTGATTATCATTGAATGTATGCTCAGTGATCTGTCTATGCACAAAGGGGACCATTTATTGACAAAATGCAAAATGCCAAAGAAATTGTTTTTGGATTTTGATGTTTTTCACTTCGTAGGAATTTGAACTTTTTTTAATTTTTTTGTTCGTTTTTCAGGACTTTATTTGACTTTTTCAGGGTTTTTTTTAGGACATTATTTGATTTTTAGGGATTTTTTCAGGACATTTTTCGATGTTTTTGGATTATTTCAGGACATTTTTTGAATTTTTTTTTAATTATTATTTGAGGACATTTTTCAATTTTTATGATTTTGTCCCCAGTGTCTAGCAAGGCAAGGAATATGATAGGTGAATAAATAGGCTTGCTGAAATGTTGGTGGATAGAGGGAAGACAAAGGCCTTTTATCATGGAGACAATATGGATGCAATTTTCAAGGGCTATTGCGTGATAGGACAAGAGACTGGATATGACAATGTAAAGCAAGAACATGGCATGAGGGACATGTCAAGAGGTTTTTGAAACTATGTTTAAATTTTGGCATCCTTATGTAAGATCAAGATCAAGGAATGAAAAAGAGTATATGGATAGTGATAAGATATGGATAGGATAAGCAAGACCAAGAATGGATAAGGGACATGGACTGAAGGTCGAGGTAGGATACGAGATAGTGGCAGAAAGTTGCAATAAGCTAGGGAATATGGATGAAAGGTTATAATAATCAAATGGATAAATACCAAAAGCTATGATGGACTAAAAGCTTCAAACAAGATGCATGATGTTCATGAAGATCCTCAACCTTGTCAAGATCAAAGATGGAAAGAGGAAATGGACATAAGGGACAATAGGATAATTGAGGGTAATGACATGGTATGATAGGATAATGAAGGGCAATAGGATATGAAGGAGGAAACCTGCCCCCAAGTGTGGTGTGCAAGAAGTTCATAGATTATGCATGATGCCTATTTGCCAAGTTTTCATCACGGTACTTGCCCAAGGCGCCTGTTTGCTAGGTTTTCACCAGTGGACGAATTATTTTTGCTTTACTTTTTTCTTTTGTCTTTTTTTTATTTTTTATTTTTATTTTTTATTTTGACTTTTTCAATAGAAGATGGACACATGATAGGGGATGGAAGAAGGACTCAAACATCTTTTTGTTTGGATAGTAGCCTTTGAAAAAAAAATGGACCATGACCTTTAAAAGTATGCTCAAAGATGTTGGTAAGATAAGGACATGGAAAAAGAGATGAAACTAAGGCAAGGATTTATGCAAAGGATTGGATCAAAGGGATCGAAGGATGAAAAATATGCACTGGATAATGGATAGGGCATTGGAAGAATTGGGCTTCAGTGGACAAAGATGTTGGCAAGATCAACATTGGAACACACCTTGACGGGTGGTGGATTGATGGAGGAAAAATGGATCTTAGATTGTGAGATTTGGATGGAGGAATAGCTTGGGATTTTGGGACATAAGGGCCCAAAATGGATGAAGAAGGTGATGGAGGAACAAATTTGAGAGGGTTGGATGGAGGAATAGAAAATTTGGATGCCAAGTTGGATGTTTCTTTAGGCTTTTGTGCTTCAAGGAGCCGCTTAGGAATCCACATTGTTTTTTATTTTTCATGCTTTTGTGGTTCCTTGGAGTGCATTGCTTGCACAAGGGATTTAGGAACCCATATATATTTTGACTTTTGTTTTTGAGCAATGGGCCTTTGTGACCTTTTGGATTTTTCCTTTTCTTTTTGGATCATATTTTTCTTTGCTTTGACATGTTGATTAAATTGGACATGTTGATCCTTGAATACATGTGGATTTCTAGACTTATGACTTTTATACTTGGCATCTAAATTGCTTGGAGGGGGAAAGGAATGCATGGATGGATAGGAATGAAGTGGAGGTCTTTTGCATGGATGAAAGTTACTCAAATATGTGTTCCTTTGTTGACCTTGCATAGAGGACAAAGGGATATGTTTTGATTGTGATGGAGGGATACCAACATCTTGAGAGTGAGTTTTGTAGACATGACCCTTAAGATCTTATTTGATATGGAGGGGTTCTTTCTCATGAAGGTCTACTCCTTTGCCTTTATGAATATCTTGACTTGTAGGATACTCTTTTCTTTGGGAAAAAGACATGAGTCCATTATGATGTGGATATGGTATGAGAGAAATAATGAGATCTTGAAGTGGATCGGATTGCACCAAAGTGGAAGAACCCATTATGAATGTCAAGGGTTTATGAACATCTTGCACTGACACGTTAGAATCATGAGGGGGATTAGGATCATGAGGGGGACTAGGATTGTGTAGTGGACATGGTTCAATGACAGGCTCTTCAAGAGATGGAATGGGAGAAATAATGGGATCATCAAAAGAAATGTGATCTTGGAGTGTATATGGAGCATTAAGACAAAGAGATGGAGGAACAAAAGGATCTTGTGGAGGATTTAAAGGAATAATTTGATCTTGACAAGGAGGAAGATCATTGGAATCCTCTTTAAAGTTTCTTTTCTCTGGACTTTTAATGGGATCATTGGAAAGGATGGAAGGGATATCTTGATCTTTCTTAGGAAGTGGAATGCCAATGGGATTTGAAAGGACATTTTTTTCATGAAATGGAAGGGGATCATTTGGGATTGGATGGACTGGGATATCTTGATCTTGCTCAGGGAATGGAGTGTCAATAGGACTTTGAATAGGATAGACAAGAATAGGGGAATCATCATGAGTGTCTGGGAACATGGGGTCCTGGTCAACAATTGGATGGGATGATAACGTTTCAGGATCTTGATCTTGATCTGTTTTAAGACATGTTTCTTCATGCTCTAAATTATCCTCTTGACATGGTGTTGAACTTTGGATATGCATGGAGGATTCTGACAAGGGCTCAATGTTTTGGGATGAAGGAAATGCACTTTGAACATTTGTGATGGATTCTGACAAGGAATCAATGCTTGAACATGAGGAAGAGGGACTTTGAATGGGGTCCTCTAAAATAGGTAATGGCAATAAAGTTCATGGTGGCATTGGGTCTTATATTTCTGAAACATGACAAGGATGTGCATCAGGAATTGGATTATCTTGGCAATCACTTATGGATAGCCCTTGGATAATTTCATCCTTGGGTGTATTGTTTGATGAGGACAATATGGAAGGTTCTTGGGAAACTTCTAAAGGTGTAGGGATAGATGCCATTGGAGAGTCAATTTGTTTGTGGGGGGATGAGGCATTGCTAGACATAAGTGTATTATCTTGATCTTCCTCAAAGAACTCACTTGGTATTTTCGTTAACATCCTTGCAATAAGGCCACCTTTCTTTCGAGGTTTTGACATAGTTGTATCTGGAATTTGAACTTGTTTGGAAAGGACTTGGTTCTGGTCTGATGTCATGTTTTGATTTCGAACTAGATGTTGATCAAATTGGTTTGACATGTTCAAAATTTGGCTTGGTGTGTGCTGCAACCTTTGTTTTTGAATGTTTTGTTGGTTGTTGACATTGATATGTTGATTGAAGTTGTTGATATTCCACCATTGGTTGAACCATTTGTTGACATTGTATAGTTGGTTGGACATATTGTTGAAATTGGACCATTGGTTGTGTTGGTTGTATATGTTGGACCATTGGTTGTGTCTATTGGATATGTTGTTGATTCGAGATTTGATTGAATGAAATTTGACCAAATGAATTTTGATTTGGGACTTGATTGAAATTTGTGCTTGTTTTTTGAAATTGTTTTTTCATCTCTATTTGAGAGATGAGAGTTGGTATGTCTAATCATTTGATAAGAGCTTTTACATCAATTGGCTCAAAGTTTGGGTTTGGACCTTGAAATTTTTTAAATGTTTTGGACATTTGTGATCTATTCTTCTCAATGTTTTTCACTTTTTGTTCCAAGATCTCTTTTTCTCGAACTAGTTTTTCCTCTAGTTTTTGTATTTGGAGCCCTGTTTCATCATAAAAAGTTTGACCGATATTACCTTGTTGTTGGGTTGGATATAATTGTGATTGCCTTAGATTAAAATTTGATTGCATTGTCATTTGATACATCAAACTTTTTTGCATCATTGGTGCTTGGAACCTTTTTTCAATAGACATGTCACTACGCAATGTTTTTGGGATTTTTGATTTTAAAAGGATGATGTATGATATGCAACTAAATGCAATCTCAATAAATGAAAATGCAATCTATGGAAAGAATGCAACCTATGTTTTTGTTGTTTTTCAAGATTTGGACATACTTTTTGGAATGCAAACCTAAAGACACAACCTTGGGAAGCTGAAATGAAGCCAACACCTTAAAGGACACAGGACCAAATGACAATAGGACAAATTGACAATGTCTCACCTATATGCTTGGATACTAATCTAGGTTTGACACAAATGATAATAATGAAAGGACAAATTTTAGACAAGGTCAAGACTCCCGAACAACAACTTAGGATATCATCCAAAGTTTTGATTTTTCAAGTTTGACAAACCAAATTTTGAGACTAAATGCAAGAAGGCAATGATTATGACAATGACTTAGGATATGACATGAAAATGATCTAAGGATATGATATGACAAGATGAAGCCAAGACAAGATGACAATACAATGATAAGGATGTGTGAAGACCAATGACTTGGAATATGCAAAATGCAACCTAGGCAAGACCTAATTTTAGCATGACAAGGATAATGCATGAATGTCACCTAAATGGAAATCTAGCTTGGATATGGCAATAAAATGCAAACTTAGGGAAAATTATTTTGAACCTAAGTGCAAAATGAGGACGCTTGCAATGAAAAGGACTAAAATGAAGGGAGATGACAATATGTCCTAGGACCTAAGTTGGACTATGCAAAACCTAGCCTTAAGTGACATGAATATTGAAACAAAGACATTCAATGTTTTGACAAGCCATGTTCAAATGTTGGATGAATACTTGGACAAATTTGGACTTTTGCTTGGATTTTGTTTTGAATTGAAGGTTGTTGATTTTGAAAACCCAAGTTGATTATGAGCACTTTAGAAAGTTTGTATTTGATTTAACCTTTGACAATCACGGAAGACAAAATGTTTGTTTGACTTTGACTCAAGACAATCAAGCACATTCACAACAAATCCTATGGCTAGCAAGGGCAATATCTGTTGAATCCTCTAACCATAAAATGCAACACTCAGCCGAATAGCTAGACGTTTGGTAGCACTGGCTCCCCCTTACAGTGCACTCACTTCTCGGGCATACCAAGCTTCAAGTTCAAGGGGCATCACTTTCCAAGAACTTGATATCTCTAATTGAGGAGTACATGAGAGGTGTCTTTAGCATGCGCATATCACAACGCCTGAGCCAATAGATAGAAGGATTTTGGCATCTAAAAACAAGAGATTCTAGTAAGGGCATCCGTTCAGGTGGGTATTGATCTGGCGAATAAATAGTCACAATACCATTCCAGTACCCATTGTCTACAACTTTTGTTGCATCCACAGTTATTTAGAATGGTGTGGAAGAGCTTGGCTTTAGCCCGTCACCACTTTGGGTTGTTCCCTCTCACCAATGCCTGTGTGAAGTGCTAGGCAAATCGGGAGGCAGGCCCAACTCTAAGGCTTAAAACATACAATCAAATTGAAAACAAACAAAGCATGCATGGTGTTTATTATCCTTTAAGAAATGAAATGTGCTTTAAAAATTTGCAAGCAAGATGTTTTAATGTGAGCCTTTGACCACATCCTGCATAAGATTCATTAGTAGTTGCATTTTTGTCTTCATCATACGTAACACCAAGATGTTGCACAGAGAATTAGTACCAAGGAAAAAAACCTAATGCAAGAAACAAATTGCAAACAAACAAACTTGCAAGAAAAAAACAACTAATTTTTACCCCTATTTCTGGCCTTACACAGGCACAGATCTCATCAACACAGGCACAGATCTCCTTAACATAGGCGTAGATCCCTCCTACACAGGTACAGATCTTATCTACACAGGCACAAATCCCTTCTACATAGGCGCAAAATGCCTCAACACAGGCGCAAAAGTGTCCAGAAAGCTTTGAGTTGCCATGTTTCTTGATTTTTTCACCTGCAAACAGTTCAAAAAGCACTCAAAACATGGTTAAATGGTTAGTTCACGTTGGGTTCACCAAAATGTACATCAGGAAATTGAGGATTCATCAAAACAAATAACAATTAGGACAATCACAAAACCTAAAACTGCAATGAAAACAATCCTAATCTAATCAATGAAAACATGAAGACAAGATATTCAAAATGAAATCAAAGCAAACCAAATGCAGATATCTCCTTCATGTGGCTCCAATGTTCTTCTTTCACCTTCCAATTTGATGTTGTTCTCACCTACAGAGTGCATTTGCAAGTGGAAAGCAAGTTGTTGATGAAATTTGTAGCATAAGGTTACTCGAAAATGTGATTGATTGATTGACAAGGGAACTCATCCAATTTATAGATAAATTGGAGAAAAGACAAGATTAGCATGAAGAGATTTGAAAGGAAATTCAAATCAAAAATGGCAAAATTATGACAAGTGTATGACAAATTTCTATGCAAGGTGTTATGACAAATTATGACAAATTGCTATGCAAGATGTATCACAAAAATTTGAAACAGAAATAGAAATTAGAAATTAGGAGAAATTAGAAAATTAGGTGAATTAATTAATAATTTTTCAATCATTCATTAATTCACAAAAAGAGGGGGAATTAATTAGCCAATTAAATAAATATTTAATTGTGACAAGAAGACTTAGGATAAATAAATAAATTATTTAACCTAGAGGGAAAATGACAATCAAGATTAAATGAATAAATCATAAAATCCTAGAAGATGAATTAGAAATGCAAGGATGACAATTAGGTCTTGACAAAAGATAATTGATGTAGGGTCAATTTGATCATGATTCTAACTAAAAAAGGACCAGTGTTGATAAATGATTGAGATTGGTTGACAAAAATCAATGACAAATTGACCAAGATTGACAAGGAGATCAAATTGATAGGCGCCAATTGACGAGGAACAATGACTAATCGATCCAAATTGACATGATTGAAAAGGACAAGGATCGATGACGAATCGATCACAAAATGAAAAGATTGACAAGAGGACAAAACCCTAATTCTATCATTGATTAGGATTGACGATGTCTAAAATGATGATAAATGAGCACGCACCTTGATGCGACAGGATAAGATCGACCAAAATCATCACTGAAGATTGCTATCAACAAGACCTAATTTCAAAGCGATAAAAATGAGGAATGCAAAAGAAGGACTCTATGCTTGCAAATGATAAAGACCAAGTGCGCAACATAGAAGAAATGTTAATGCAACGCAAAAACCCTAAAATAAGGCAATGCGTGAATGTTAAAGTATGACTCCGCAAGCGTTGACCATTTTTAGATGTCTACATTTTGCCCCTCTTTGAGACAATGAAATTCTAAGCATTGTTTCAAAGAACAATAATGAAAATGCCATAGACAATAACAAGGTCAAGAATCCCTAATAGCAACTTAGGGTATCATCCAAAGTTTTGATTTTTCAAGTTTGACAAACCAAATTTTTGAGACTAAATGCAAGAAGGAAATGACTATGACAATGACTTAGGATATGACATGGAAATTATCTAAGGATATGATATGAAAAGATGAAACCAAGACAAGATGACAATACAATGATAAGGATATGCAAAGACCAATGACTTGGAACATGCAAAATGCAACCTAGGCAAAACCTAATTTTAGCATGACAAGGATAATGCACGAATGTCACCTAAATGGAAATCTAGCTTGGATATGACAATAAAATGCAAACTTAGGGAAAATGATTTTGAACCTAAGTGCAAAATGAGGATGCTTGCAATGAAAAGGACTAAAATGAAGGGAGATGACAATATGTCCTAGGACCTAAGTTGGATTATGCAAAACCTAGCCTAAAGTGTAATGAATTTTGAAACAAAGGCATTCAATGTTTTGACAAGCCATGTTCAAATGTTGGATGAATACTTGGACAAATTTGGACTTTTGCTTGGATTTTGTTTTAAATTGAAGGTTGTTGATTTTGAAAACCCAAGTTGATTATGAGCACTTTTGAAAGTTTGTATTTGATTTAATGTTTGACAATCACGGAAGACAAAATGTTTGTTTGACTTTGACTCCAGACAATTAAGCACATTCACAACAAATTCTATGGCTGGCAAGGGCAATATCTGTTGAATCCTCTAACCATAAAATACAACACTCAGCCGGATAGCTAGATTCTTGGTAGCACTAGCTCCCCCTTACAGTGCACTCACTTCTCGGGCATACCAAGCTTCAAGTTTAAGGGGCATCACTTCCCAAGAACTTGCTATCTCTAACTAAGGAGTACATGAAAGGTGTCTTCAGAATGCATGTATCACAACGCCTGAGCCAACAAATAGAAGGATTTTGGCATCTAAAAACAAGAGATTCTAGTAAGGGCATCCATTCGGGTGGGTATTGATCCGGTGAATAAATCATCGCAATACCATTCCAGCACCTGTTGCCTACAACTTTCATTGCATCCACAGTTATTTAGAGTGGTTCGGAAGAGCTTGGCTTTAGCCCGTCACCACTTTGGGTCATTCCCTCTCACCAATGCTTGTACAAAGTGCCAGGCAAATCAGGAGGCAGGCCCAACTCTAAGGCTTAAAACATACAATCAAATTGAAAACAAACAAAGCATGCATGGTGTTCATTATTCTTTAAGAAACGAAATGTGATTTAAAAATTTGCAAGCAAGATGTTTTAATGTGAGTCTTTGACCACATCCTACATAAGATTCGTTAGTAGTTGCATTTTTGTCTTCGTCATACGTAACGCCAAGATGTTGCACAGAGAATGAGTATCAATGAAAAAAACCTAATGCAAGAAACAAATTGCAAACAAACAAACTTGCAAGAAAAAAACAACTAATTTTTACCCCTGTTTTTGGCCTTACACAGGCGTAGATCTCATCAACATAGGCCTAGATCTCCTTAACATAGGCGCAAATCCCTCCTACATAGGTGCAGATCTCATCTACACAAGTGCAAATCCCTTCTACACAGGTGTAGAAGTGTCCAGAAAGCTCTGAGTTGCTCTGTTTCTTGAGTTTTTCACCTGCAAACAGCTCAGAAAGCACTCAAAACATGGTTAAATGGTTAGTTCACATCGGGTTAACCAAAATGTAGATCAGGAAATTGAGGATTTATCAAAACAAATAACAATTAGGACAATCACAAAACCAAAAACTGCAATGAAAACAATCCTAATGTAATCAATGAAAACATGAAGACAAGATATTCAAAATGAAATCAAAGAAAACCAAATGTAGATATCTCCTTCATGTGGCTCCATTGTTCTTCTTTCACCTTCCAATTTGATGTTGTTCTCACCTACAAAGTGCATTTGCAAGTGGAAAGCAAGTTGTTGATGAAACTTGTAGCATAAGGTTACTCGAAAATGTGATTGATTGATTGATTGACAAAGGAACTCATCCAATTTATAGACAAATTGGAGAGAGGATAAGATTAGCATGAAGAGATTTGAAAGGAAATTCAAATCAAGAATGGCAAAATTATGACAAGTGTATGACAATTTCTATGCAAGGTGTTATGAAAAATTATGACAAATTATGACAAATTGCTATGCAAGATGTATGACAAAAATTTGAAATAGAAATAGAAATTAGGAGAAATTAGAAAATTAGGTGAATTAATTAATAATTTTTCATTCATTAATTAATACACTAAAAGAGGGGGAATTAATTAGCCAATTAAATAAATATTTAATTGTGACAAGAAGACTTAGGATAAATAAATAAATTATTTAACCTAGAGGGAAAATGACAAACAAGATTAAATGAATAAATCATAAAACCCTAGAAGATGAATTAGAAATGCAAGGATGACAATTAGGTATTGACAAAAGATAATTGATGTAGGTTCAATCATGATTCTGATTGACAAAGGACCAATGTTGATAAATGATTGAGATTGGGTGACAAAAATCAATGACAAATTGACCAAGATTGACAAGGAGATCAAATTGAAAGGCGCCAATTGACGAGGAACAATGACTAATTGATCCAAATTGACATGATTGAAAAGGACAAAGATCAATGATGAATCGATCACAAAATGATGAGATTGACGAGGACAAGGATCGATGACAAATCATCGCAAAATGACAAGATTGACAAGGACAAGGATCGATGACAAATCGATCGCAAAATGACGAGATTGACAAGGACAAGGATCGATGACAAATCGATCGCAAAATGATAAGATTGACTAGGACAAGGATTGATGACAAATCGATTGAAAAATGATGAGATTGACAAGAGGAAAAAAACCCTAATTGTATCATCGATTAGGATTGACGATGTCCAAAATGATGATAAATGAGCACGCACATTGATGCGACAGGATAAGATCGACCAAAATCATGACTGAAGATTGTTATCGACAAGACCAAATTCGAAAGTGAGAAAAATGAGGAATGCAGAAGAAGGACTCGATGCTCACAAATGATAAAGACCAAGTGCGCAACATAGAAGAAATATTAATGCGATGCAAGAACCCTAAAATAAGGCAATGCGCAATTGTTAAAGTATGACTCCGCAAGCGTTGACCATTTTTAGACGTCTACATTTTGCCCCTCTTTGAGACAATGTGATTTTAAGTGTTGTTTCAAAGAACAATAATGAAAATGCCCCAGACAATAACAATGACATATGCATGCCCCCTCGAGGAATTGGTCGGAAACATCCAGAAAAGAGGCCAATTAATCGATAAGAATAATAGAAAATGATAGTTTCGAACATATCAAGAATTGAAGGTCAGATGCACAAATTACAAGCAATAGAAGGCACAAAAGACTGTGACTAGCATAAGATGGAGAGCATGCACATCCATCTAGGCACTAACAAAGATCTATAAATGAGACAAGGAGAAGGAAAAGAGCTCATTTGCACTAGCCAAAGTGGAGGAATTGTTGCTCAGGAAAAAGACCCTTGTAGAGAGATGGCAAACATTCCAATTACAGATCACCTTGGGGAATGTGTATGCACCTACAGATGACCGGAAAATGTGGGAGAAATGGTATGTAGCTCAAAAACCCATATTGTCAATTTCATGAATTTTGCTTGATTGCGGGACATTGTGGGGCCCACAGGGAAGGAAAAAATGGACATCTGTGCCTGTGTGGGCGCATTTTTTGCCTATGTAAGGATGTTCTATTCCTGTGTAGGGTACACAGGTGCATCTTGATGCTACACAGGCGCAGGATAGGGTACACAAGCGCAATTGTGCATTGAAAACACTAATTTGATCGAAAACAGAGCGTGAATGATCCCGAAAAGAGGGATAAAGGTAGGATAGGTCAAAATAGATTAAAAAAACCCTAATTCGGGTATGAAACAAGGAAATGCAGCCCTTAGGAGAAAACCCTAAAAATGACAAAGTGTGCCCCAATTGTGATGCAGAGTCGATAGTATCCATTGATTACACGGGAGAACAGACCCGACTGCTTCATGTTGCAACATAGACTCAAGAGGACGGATAGAGAAACATTAGTAGGACTGGGATTATACTACATCACATACATGCTTGAGATTAGGGCAAACATTGGACTACTCACTGCATTGGCAGAGCAATGGCATTAAGAGACTTCCTCATTCCATCTCCCGACTGGAGAAGCGACAGTGACACTAGAGGACGTGTGGCATATCTTCCGCATTTCGATTCATGGGGAGATGGTAGTATATGACCTAGCGATAGGGAGAGACACTTTGTGTAGATTATTTGAGTGTGATGCAGATGACCTTGATATCGTAGAGAGGGAGATTGGCTGGAAGACCATGGCATCCAAGTATGATCAACGATATGTGGTGATAGCAGTGGTTATAGCATGCCTATTAGCCAGGGACAGATGAGGACATGGATTCCCTATTGGATGGGGAAGAGTGCCAGAGCGAATGGTGACAGAGGGGATTGTATATGCATGGGGACCATGTGTGCTTGCTACTCTATATTTTCAGCTATATTAGATAGCATATCAGAGGGTGCAAACTTTGAGCTGTGGGGTCACACTATTATAGGTATGGGCATTTGAGCACATAGCCATATGTCGACTGATTGCAGAGAGACAGGTAGTACCATATCGACCAAATGTGTACTGCTATGGGGGAACGCTAAGATAGGGTCCATTTGGATACATATTGTATTGGCGACATGAGCTAGACATATTGAGAGAGTTTGAGAGAGTTCACATGGAGGCCATATCATGATTGCCCTGGATGGTCAGATGATAGTGATGAGCTACCATATTGTAGATAGGAGAGATACCTGATTGGGCGACTAGTGAACCACCAGAGAGTGATTGAGATGTATTTTCCAGAGAGAGTCAAATGATAATTTAGAGAGAGACAGGATGTACCAAGAGGGATTGCACACTTTGCTCGATCTCACAGAGAGATGAGTCAGTGAGGGAGGATGATTCAGCCACACATAGCATATGCCGACTTCACACAGCTACAACAGACATAGTGGGATTGGAGATTAGATGTTTTGGTTGTCGGGATGATAGAGGAGTATGAGAAATGGTTTGCACGACAATGACCTGTGCCATTGACAGATCCTGATATTCCAGTACCTAGGAGACAGGAGGACTTCCCACTCGCTGGAGAGGAGGAGGGAGATGCTGAGGATGAGGAGGATGAGGAGGATGATGAAGACGGAGGGGATGATGATGAGGAGGACGAAGACAGAGGGGATGATGAGGATGAGTAGGATGAGCCAGATCCAGCGGATCAGGAGTCATTGCAGGATATACCCATAGAGCTAGAGACAGCTAGCATAGAGGAGATGGAGATATGTAGGGCCACCATAGTGAGTCAGCATGATCACATTGTGAAATTAGAGAGACAAAGTGGTATCTTGAGGACAAAGTAGGATCAGTTCATAGCAGAGATAGCTAGACTGATAGTGGCTCGAGATACAGCAATAGCCCAGGCACAACAAGCAGAGCAGAGAGTGACTGAGTATATTGGGTCGATTAGGGATGCCTGTGCATGTGAGATGGCACAGATATTGGTAGACACTAGAGATGAGATTCACTAGTTGAGGACACTATATGAGAGTCTAGTTCCACCAGAGTAGAGAGCAGTGTCATATCGGTCACGGTCAAGGACAGAGAGCAGGCCATGCTCTCGGAGGTCAATGAGCAGCATTAGGGTGAGTGGACCTAGGAGACCACCATAGCTAGGACCCGGGATAGGAGGGATATCATCATTGAGACATGGTAGGGATGAGGAGGATAGAGGGAGCTCCCAGCGACAGAGGCACGTGCTCCTTATGACAGAGACATATATAGTTTGACATTATGTTCTCAGCATGCGGGCCATACTTAGGACAGATAGTCCAATTTTGTACTCTGATATTGTTTTGATATATGATATGATATGTAGCTATATGATGGGATGCAATGTGTTATGGCTTATGTTGATGTTCCATGTATGGATGGCTTATGCATTGTTTATGTACCATTGTGGAACATGTATGAATATATTTTTATGTGTTTTTGATGCATTTATAATATGAAATGGATAAAATGCTTGATATAATGCAAATTGTGTGTGTGAAAAGTGGTATGAAAATCTGTATCTGCAAGACACAACACTTCAATTAAGTCATTACATGCATGGTTGATCAGATATAATCAATGAATAAATAAATCATAACAAATCGACCCATTGCCTTCTAAAAGATGCGAGTATAAGATTGCTCTCAGATTATAAGCAATACCAGTGACTAGACAACATCAAGACGAAGGATTTTATCTATATGAACAGGATGAATGCTAGATGGATGCAATATTAATCTAACAATATTTTTGCAATATTAAACTAAATGATTTAATTAATATGAAATAATTAATATGCAATATATCAATGAAATCCTAGAGCAAAAATAGTATAATAACAATATATTTTCCAGCCTCTCTTTGAATGAGAGATGAGCCTGAATTTATAGAAAATTCAGAAAGAAACCAATGGTTGAGATCAAATGATGATGAGCGGTCAAGATTTTCCAAGAGGAAGCACAATCCAGGTGAATTGATGTGATTGGATGCTTTTCTCAGTTTTAAAGGAAATTGAACTAAAATTAAGATTAAATCAAGAAAAAACTTATTTAAAGGAAATTGAACTAAAATTAAGATTAAATCAAGAAAAAACTTATTTAAAGGAAATTGAACTAAAATTAAGATTAAATCAAGAAAAAACTGATTTATTCTCTATTTCATTCAATTTTAATATTTAATTGTTTTAATTCTTTTCTTTGAGATTATCTATCAATTTTTAATTTGTTTTTTTCAAGATTATCTCCAATTGATTTCTTTTCTCAAATTTTAATTCTTTTTTGTCAATTAATTCCTTTTTTGATTTATTTCCATTTTTGAAGATTTGTGCTCAATTAATTTATTTAATTGAATTAATTCCTCTTTCTTGATTTGTTTCCTTTTTTGAAGATTTATGGCAAATTGCTTTATTTAATTAAATTAATTCCTCTTTCTTGATGTGTTTCATTTTTTGAAGATTTATGGAAAATTGCTTTATTTAATTAAATATGCTAAGATATTTAATTAAAATAAATAAGATAATTGTTTAAAATGATTTACTTGGAATGATTAATTAATTAAATAAATATTTAATTAATATTGAGTGATTGATTTGCCATGTGACATTTGATGATTTTAGGAATTAATTGTGTGCTCAAGATTGACTTAATTGCCTTTGGTTAGGACCTTGGTGACGTTGTCGAGATTAGGGGCCTATGGTTTAGATGACCATTTTTAGGGTATTACACAAATGTACTAACCAATGGATGTAGGATGCAGCGTATATTTTTTTGGAGACCAGAGAACTAGACCGAACTAACTGCCCAAACTGATGGAAGAAATGTTAGTAAGAAGAAATTAGACAGAGGACAATTAGAGATGAAGAAAAACTTGCTTTCACAAATGCACATAAGTAGGTGAGAACCTTTATTTAATGTAGCAAAGTGGATGTAGAGCATCATGGCATTGAAGGCCAAAGCTGGAACGCAACCCCTTTTGCAAAAGACAGACACATCACACACAATGAATGAGTGAAGCATCCTAGGGTGCATACATCAAGGGTCAAGGTATGTGCGGCGTTCACAAAGCAAACGTACTTATCACAGACACCCAATGATATAGTTGCCCTAGTTTCTGACAAGCATTCCACAAACAACAAACACAACAAAGAAAGAGAAAAAGGGACCATGAACCATCTCGGTCACTCTAAATCACTTAGTGACATCATCAAGCAACATAGGAACATGATCGAAGCCAAAGATAAACTAGTAAAAAGATAAGACGCACAAATTCAACCAAGTCAAACAAACAGTCTGATTGTCATTGTCAAAAGTGGAAAACAAGAATGATCATGCTATCTGGTTTCAGGGAATGCGGTATCCCGTCTAAGACAGGACATAGTCTAGTTTCGAGTATACCACAACCTGTATAAGACCCATGATAATGTTGACAAGGACCAATGGTAATGTTGATTCTATTTGGATTGATGTGATAGCTGTGATTGGGTTGAATGCTTGCTTGGTCAAATAGTTCATATGTTAATGCGTGATTTCATTAAAGCATAATGTTTGATTGATTGTCGTTGGATGTATGATCAGTGATCTGTCTATGCACAAAGGGGACCATTTATTGACAAAATGCAAAATGCCAAAGAAATTGTTTTTGGATTTTGATGTTTTTCACTTTGTAGGAATTTCGAGTTTTCAAAATTTTTTTGTTCATTTTTCAGGACTTTATTTGACTTTTTAGGGATTTTTTCAGGACATTATTTGATTTCTAGGGATTTTTTAGGACATTATTTGATTTTTAGGGATTTTGTCAGGACATTATTTGATTTTTAGGGATTTTTTCAAGACATTATTTGATTTTTTAGGGATTTTTTCAGGACATTTTATATTTTTTAGGGATTTTTTAAGCTCTAGTCCGCACACAGGAATAACTCCAGTAATTGATCATGACAAAGGCGAGCACCCAATGAAAATTGGACAGACATATACAGTGACCAAGACCAAAACATATGTACAAGGATTGGAAACTTGAGTATGCAAGACAATGATGCTGACCAATCATAGGCCTGGAACAGAACATTGGGTCAATGTAAGGATAATCGTGATAAACCTCCGGGGGGAAAATATAGCTAGGAGTCAGGATAGAGAATGAAGCAATAGTCTTCTACACATGGCGCCTGTTTGCTAGGTTTTCACCATGGTACTTGCCCAAAGTGCCTATTTGCCAGGTTTTCACTAGAGGACGAATGATTTTTCTTTACTATTTTTCAATTTTTTTCACCTTTTTTTTTTTTTTTTTTTTCTTTTTTTTTTGTATTTTTGATCTTTTTTGATTTTTTTGTATTTTTTCAGAATCATATTAAAGAACTACTAACAAAAGAACTATGCCCAGTACTTGTGAAGGTGCATGCTATTTACAGGATCTGACAAAGGTTCACCATCTGGGGTTGCAAGCTGATATGCCCTCGAACCATAGGCTGCAGTAACTATGAAAGGTCCAACCCAATTAGGCTCAAATTCTCCTTTGATGATGTCATTAGATTGTGTATTCTTGGGGTTTGCCTTTAAAACCAAATCTCCCACTTTGAAGTGTCGCCCTTTGACCTTCTTATTATAAGAGCGACGAAGACGGTTTTGATATGCTTGCAAATGCATCAGGGTTGTCTGACGTTTCTCATCTAACATCTCAAGCTGATGCAACCTAGAGACTCTATGTGTCTCATCATCAATCAAATATTGCAAGGAAACACGCAAAGAAGGAATTTCCACCTCCAAAGGTAAAATGGCTTCCGCACCGTACACCAAGGAATACGGTGTTGCGCCAGTAGGTGTGCAGATGGAAGTACAATAAGCCCATAGTGCTGGATTCAACTGTACATGCCAATCCTGACTAGCGTCATTGACCACCTTTTTCAGGATCTTAATAATGGTTTTATTTGATGCTTCAGCTTGACCATAACCCTGTGGATAGTAAGGACTGGAGAAACGGTGTTGGATGCGAAACTTTTCACACAGTTCCTTGACATCTTTATTCTTGAATGGACGGCCATTATTTGTGACTATTGCAAGAGGAACCCCATATCTACATATGATATAATTTAGTAGGAATTTTGAAATTCGCACACAAGTGATATAGGTCATAGGGATAGCCTCGATCCATTTTGTAAAGTACTTTGTGGCTGTAATGATGAACTTGTGTCCATTTGCAAATATCAGGTGAATCTTGCCAATGACATCCAATCCCCATTGAGAAAAGGGCCACAGAGATATGACAGAATGAAGTTCTTGGGCTGGTGCATGAATGTAATTTCTGTGTATTTGACATTTGTAGCATTTCTTGACAAAATCATGAGCATCCTTTTCCATGGTGGGCCAATAATACCTAGCACGAACCAACTTTTTAGCTAGACTCAGACCATTGAAATGGCCCCCACATATACCATCATGAACCTCGTGTAAAGCCGTTTGTGCTTCATCAAAATCCAAACACCTGAGGATTGTGTGGTCAAAGGAACGATGGTAAAGAGTGTCAGTGATGATGACATATTTGATAGTTTGGCATTTGAAGGCTCGACGTTGATTAGAGGAAAGGTTAGGTGGTAAATTTTGGGATTTTAAATACCGATAGATGTCATTGTACCACGGGGAATTAGGACCAACAAGAACACACATCACATCTGCTGTCAAAATTTCAAAAGAAGGGACAAGCAACTGTTTGACCAAAAATTCACATCTATCCATATTATGGGGCATATTTAACATGGAGGCAATAGTTGCCATAGCATTTGCTAACTTGTTTTGTATTCTTGGAACTTGACTAAAATGGATAGCCATAAATTTTGTCTTGAAGAAATCCACCATATGCTTATAAGGAAGAACCTTTTCGTCTTTTATTTCATAGTCATCATTTACTTGACAGATGACTAACTGGGAATCTCCATAGACTTGTAAATGTGTAATGTTCCATTAGATTGCTACTCAGAGCCCTGTGACCAAAGCTTCGTATTCTGTAATATTATTAGTACAATGGAAAGTGATCCTATATGACTTTGGGATAGCATCGCCTTGAGGGGTGACAAACAATATACTTGCTCCCAAGCCATACTTTGTGTGAGATCCATCAAAGTATAATTGTCATTCCTTAGAAGAAGTAAGAG
This sequence comes from Cryptomeria japonica, assembly GCF_030272615.1. NCBI lineage: Eukaryota > Viridiplantae > Streptophyta > Pinopsida > Cupressales > Cupressaceae > Cryptomeria > Cryptomeria japonica. Next base: position 908,107,700 of record NC_081414.1, read on the forward strand.
CTAATACTGATTCATTAGGAAAATCTATCAACATTGGATGATCATCATGAATAGGTGCCTTTGCAAGTTGATCTGCTATGATTTGTCCTTTTATTGCCTTTTGCTCAATGTACTCAATATCAAACTCACTCAAGATCATAACCCACTTTGCCAGGCGACCTATCAAAGCTGCCCGGCTAAGCAAGTATTTTAAGGGATCAATTTTTGCAACTAGCAATGTCTTATGATTTAACATATAGTGTCGAAGCTTCTGTGTTGCAAAGACCACTACTAAGCATGCCCATTCAATAGTTGAATAATTCAGTTCATAGCCCACTAGTGTCTGACTAATATAATAAATAGCCCATTCTTTGTCTTTCTCATCTTGTTGGGCTAAAAGAACTCCTAGTGTCGTTTCAGTTGCCGATATATACAATATGAATGGCTTCCCTGCTATAGGAGGCATTAGAATAGGTGGCGACATTAGATAATCCTTGAGAGTTTGAAATGCTGATTGACATTGCTCAGTCCAGTTAAAAGTGACACCTTTATGCAATAAATGTTGGAAGGGATGACATTTGTCTGCCAAGTGAGCTATGAACCGACGGATTGACTGTCACTTCCCTTGCAGACTTCTGAGTTGATGGAGATTGGAAGGTGAAGGCATATCCATTGATGCTTTAACTTTTTCTGGGTCTACTTTGATGCCTCTATGAGAAACAATGTACCCTAATAATTTGCCTATTGTGACACCGAAGACACATTTCTTTGGGTTAAGTCTGAGCTTATAGGTTTCCATTCGAACAAAGATTAGGCCAAGGATGGCTAGATGACTATCTCTTGTGACAGATTTGCATAATAGGTCATCAACATAGTCTTCCATCAAAGTATGCAAAAAATTATGGAAAATTGTTGTCATAGCTCTTTGATATTTTGCTCCAGCATTTTTAAGGCCAAGGGGCATCACATTCTAGCAGTAAGTACCCCAAGCACATGTGAATGTAGTCTTATGTTGATCTTCAGGAGCAATGCGAATTTGATTATATCCGAAAAAACCATCCATCAATGATAGCATCCCATATTCGATAGTCATGTCAACTATGATGTCGATATTCGGCAATGGAAAGTCATCTTTAGGGCATGCTTTATTAAGATCCCTAAAATCCGTACAGATTCCGATGCCCCCAGTTACTTTGCTAATTGGTACCAAATTTGAAATCCAATCTGCATAATCAATGGTTTTGATAAAGCCCACATCTAATAATTTTTTTAGTTCTACCTTGACCAAGAGAGCCACCTGGGGATGCATCTTTCTAAGTTTTTGTTTGACGGGCTTGGCATCTGATTTTAATGGCAAGTGATGAAGGACTAATTCTGGATCAAGGCAGGGCATATCTGCATAGGACCATGCAAAACTGATCTTCTTCTCAAGAAAGAAATTGGCAAAATCTATCTTTTCCTATTTTGATAGAGAAGCAGCGAAATGAATGACCTTAGGGTTGTTGGGTGTACCCAAATTTATCTCTTCGGTCATTTCCACAAAGCAATGTTGATTTATCTTGACTTGATAGGGGTATGTCCAATCTTCCACCTTTGGGTGTCTCAGAGAGGTTTTCACCCACAGGTACGTCTTTTATTTTTACTTTTCCATGGTCAGAGAGCACCTTACGGTTTTCACTCAAAGACTCATTCTTTTGATTTTTTACTTTTTCTTTTTCTTTTTCGTTTTTATGACTAGAAGATGGAGTTGACTCCCCAAAATATGTTGTGGAATCTAGATCAATAGTAAATCCTGCTTTATGATCACCTTGTGCTATGCCTTCTCATAATCCAAGAAATTCAGCAATTGCTTCGTCATTTTGAAAACAATCTAATGTGAGTGGTTCTTGTTGGTCATGTTGGATAAGCTGAGGATAGAGAGGGGCATGTCATCATCGGTTTTAAGGAGAGAGAGGGCCGAGATGGTAAAGATGTAAACGTCTATGTTATCACTGTCTGAACTACTCATATTTGATTCGAAGCTTGGGTCCCAGAATGACTCTATCCAAGCATTAGGACATGTTTCAGGTGGGCAAGTTATTTCATGTTTATCTTCCATGGGCAAATCATTAGGGTCAAGGAAAACATTTTCAAGGGCATAGGAGCTAGAAGAAAAGGAAGTCCACTCCCATTCATTGGAATCAATTTCAGGTTGGGTATCCTCAGGTGTCATTTCATCATCAGAGTCATGCCCCTTTCTACACGTGGTCACTTTGGTAGACAAGGGTCCAATTTACAATGGTACAAAACCTAATCCTAAAGTTGGATGTCGCATCTTGGGTATAATAGGTTCTAGTCTTCCTTTCTTGTCAGGTCCCAAACCACTGCAGCCATCATATCCCTTTTTCTGCAGCATAGTAAACCCTTTGCCATACCGCTCCACTAGAAACCTGATAGGTGGTGTCTTAGTTGGATCCTTATAAAGCCAATCTATGACATCATCATCCAAAGTTTCCTTGTCAAGTTCACCCCATCTTGTAAATGTAGTGGGGGGCTGATATTGAATGACTATCTTAAGTTCCTTTTACAACAAATGTGGTTTGCCATGTGATTTTGGAGATATTGGTAAATTCCCAATTAGGAATGTTTGGGCCATGGAATACTCTCCACATCCTTGGTCCTGTATCTTCAATTTTCCTTTGACAGCATCTAACAATTCATTGGGATCCACATAATTATGTGAGTGGGCCTCTCTATTGACTGGGACTTGTTGCTTCGGGGAATCCTTTAGATTAGCACAAAATTGAAATGGATTACGATCTCCTGGAATTGTTATCTCAATCCCATTGTAAGGATATTTTAAACACTGATGATAAGTAGATGGAACTACTTTCATTGCATGCATCCACAAACAGCCAAGAATCATATTGTAAGGGAGATCGAGGTCTAGGACCTACAGGAAAGTGTTTTCTGTCACTGGACCAACTCTGATAGGCAATAAAATTATCCTTTTAGATGGGCACTCAGCATCATCATATGCTTTGATTGTAATTCTTTCGGAAGAATCAATGTCATTTTCTCTATAACCAAGACCAATGACTACCCTCAAGGTACAGATGTTAAGACCTGCTCCACCATCTATCAAGACTCGTCTAATTTTGCAATTATGGACAAAAACTTTGAGATGTAAAGGATCATTATGAGGGAGCTTATCAGGTGAAATATCATTATCAAAAAAGGCAACGTGTTGGGAAATGGCGAGATGTCCAATTCGGGCTTGAAATAGGTCAACATCAAAGAACCAAATGTCATGAAGAAAAGACAAGATTAGCATGAAGAGATTTGAAAGGAAATTCAAATCAAGAATGGCAAAATTATGAAAAGTGTATGACAAATTGCTATGCAAGGTGTTATGACAAATTGCTATGCAAGATGTATGACAAAAATTTGAAATAGAAATAGAAATTAGAAATTAGGAGAAACTAGAAAATTAGGTGAACTAATTAATAATTTTTCATTCATTAATTAATTCACAAAAAGAGGGGGAATTAGTTAGCCAATTAAATAAATATTTAATTGTGACAAGAAGACTTAGGATAAATAAATAAGTTATTTAACCTAGAGGGAAAATGACAATCAAGATTAAATGAATAAATCATAAAAACCTAGAAGATGAATTAGAAATGCAAGGATCACAATTTGTCATTGATGTCAACACCTGCTAAATACACCTACTTTGGAGATCCAACAACATTCACCAGCAAACAGTAAGCTGTGCAAACAATCACCAGTATATGGTTAACCGACAGGATATAATGTTCACCGGTACTTGCATTGACATGGAAGACACTTGGTAATGTCGAAGACATCATGTGGACACTTTACTTTGAAGTAATAATCATTGGTATATTCTTATTTGCATATTTGCTTTTACCAGCAAATAGGTCCAAGTTATCTAGGGTTACACCGGCAGGTTTATCTTTTCGAGATCAGCATGGCACGCTATGGAGATGATTTATTATTATTGTAAATGCATTAAGCTGACATGTTCAATCAGTTAATGCATTGGATATTGTATTATTTTTAAAATGTTTTTATTGTAATATCTTGTAGAGCCGACCTACTAAAATTGGTCTTAGGGTATGATATAAATGTAAGATCTTATTTGTAAGATCAAGTGTGGAATGCGAAAAAGATTTAAGGAAGGGTATATGTGAGATCAAGCAGAGATATACACGAAGACATCATTTGAAGGTGAAGTTAGGTTTTTGTAGAAGCATATCAGCATTACACCAGTACTGAATCCAGCATATGAAGATGCTATTTTGTGCAGTACATTCTCATTAGATTTAACCATCCAACTGTAGTCAGTGTTGTATGCGGGAAAAACGGGTCGATAGAACTCAATATATGAAAATATTCCAAAATACCTGTCCACACACACACATAGGACTTCTTGGTGCAAGCTATGGAGTAATGAAGTAATACTCAGCTTCCCAAGGTTGGTCCCATGGTTCTCTATCTTACAATATCCCTCAAACCAATGCTTTTGCTCTCAGATCATTGAGCAAAATGGTTTAGGGATGGCAAATGCAAGAACGAGGGATGCTTTGATAGATTTTAGTATGAGATGTATCCTAAGCTATGCATGATTCTAGAAATGCAATAAACTAGCTATAAGATGACAAGATTAGTATAAATACTATCCTAACATGATATATTAGTCTATGATTGAGCTAAAATGATAAAGAAATTATTCTAAACATGCATATTTAGTCTAGTTCCTGATTTAAAAGAGGCTAAAATGATGAGCATAAAATGAGATATGAAAGCTTAAATGTATTTGAGCATAAGTATGATACTACAAATTTGGAGGATCATAAAATGGAGGAATGAGAGCTCTATTTATAGCAAAAACAGGGCAATGGATGGTCAAGATTGAAAGAGTTGATCAAGGGTTGAGTTTGAAAGTTGGGGATCCATGTTTGCAATTTGCACCAATGAAATGGTGACAAGTGTCAACATAGGGTTGGGTTGAGAGAAGGGGTTGGAGATATTAAATGCCTGAGAAGACCTCATGGTTATCTAGAGGGTAAGGGTCAAGCTTAAGTTAGGTTTACCCAATGGATTAATATTTAATCCAAGGATAAACCTTTGTGCAAATGATTAAGAGATAATCATGGTCAAAGCATTAAAGGCCCGATGAGACCCTTGGGATGGGTGAAGGTTGAGTTAAAACAAATTCTTTAACCATGTAAGAGGGTTTGAGTTAACCATTAATGGTTATTGAAGACTTTGGGGGATTAAGTGGTTGAAGGTTGGAAGCCTTTAATGGTTATCAAAGACTTTGAGGTTTGAGAAGTGACTTCCCTTTGCTTAGGGATGTGACAAAGTTTAGAATGATGGGTTAGGCTAATTAGAAGCGATTAGAAGATTCTAGAAGGGATTAGAAAGGGGTTTAGGATTTTGCAAGTGGATGGAGGGAGAATAGGATTTAATTGAAATAAAGTAATTTAATTCAATTTGGTTGCAATTTGGAGAAATTGAATAAATTAGATTTATTCAATTTTAGGATAACTATTTAATTAAATTTGAATTTAATTAAAAGTGGATAGGGGGGGTTTAATTGAATAAAATGATTTATTCATTAAATGGGTATAGTGAATTTTATTTAAATAAATTGAGTAATTTACTTAATAAAATAGAAGAATGTGGATAATTTAATTAAATTGGATTTAATCAAATAGAGAAATGAACATAAAATATTCATTTAGGAATATGGTCATTTTTATATGTCTACATGTTGCCCCTCTTTGAAGTGACGTGTGTGCACATGTTATTTCAAAGAAAATGATGTGTTTTTGTGATTTATGATCAAATGCAATTTTTGTGTCGCTCTTATGATTTGCAAGTCATGCCACAGATTTGATTTGATGTGTGATGCCCTAGATTCGATATTTAATGGTGATGCCCCTTCAGGAGATGAATCAATATTTTAAAAAAAAATTATTTAATTTTATAAGTGGCGTATGATGTGTATGATTTCGTGCATGTGAAATGTGGGAAAATTGATTCATCTCCCAATAAGTTACAAATGTTATGGTATAGGGGAGACCGCAACCATATTACAGGTCCGTTCGGCTAACCCTAATTTCATTTTCCTCCTATAAAAGGGGAAAAGGGCTTGAATTAGATTCATTTATGCTTTGTTGACTTTGGAGAAAGAGAATTTGATCTACAGAGATAATGCCTATTCCATATCATAGACACCATTTCGAGCACGTTCGGAGGTACTGGAGAGCTGCAGGGTATGGACTACTAGTAAGTCAACATTTTTGACCCTCTTTTGACTTTTCATTTAGTCGTTTTTAGTCATTTTTTTTATTTTCAAAGTTCGATTTTAGCGGTTTAGCGCGTCTAAGTCATAGATTAGCACATACGAAGTTTTAAGTAGTGCATCAAGTCGAATATTAGGGGTCACGTCCGAAATAGATAGGATAGCGCATAAAAGAAATAGGTTAGCACATATATGTAGAATAGTGCATGGCAACCGTCGGGTAGCGCGTTAGGTCAACAGGTTAGTGCGTAGGGTAGACCTAGCGCATAGGAGTCGCAGGGGTTCGCATAGGTAAGGGGGTTTAGCGCATAGGGTTAACCTATCGCATAGGGTCAAACGGGTAGCACCTAGGAAGTGTAGATTAGCGTGTGGGTATGGTTTAGCGCATAGGCTTGGTTAGGTGGCGCATGGGGGAAATATTTTAGCGCATAGAGTCAATCTGGCGCATAGGGTAAATAGATTAGCGCTTAGGAAAAATAGCCCAGCGCGTGGGGGAGTTTTAGCGCAACGGGAGTTTGTTTTAGCGCATTTGGAAAATTATTGTGAGATGAGCTGAAATGTAAATTTGTTTGCTTTGTCTGTCATGGTTTTATGGATTTGTCCAATATGAGTGTCGATATAACTTGTTTTGATTTGCAATTTTTTCAAGTTATGTATAGATATCAATGTGGTGTTTTGATCAAAATATGATTTGTTTTCTTACCGTGTTTCAAGTTCAATGTGTGAAGCCTGAGTTGTGTTACAAGCTGATATGGGTTGGAAACTTGAGTTGTGTTACAAGCTGATATGGGTGGGAAACTTGAGTTGTTTTACAATTTTCTGTGATTGTGGAGACTTGAGTTGTGTTACAAGTTTTGATATGGTTTTTGATAACTTGAGTTGTTTTACAAGTTGATATGAAATGATAGGATTTTGAACTTGATGTGAAGGAGCAAATTGTTTCATGTTGTTGATGTGAGTTTGATTTTGATATCTTTGTTTTGATGTGGAAACTAATATTGGATTTGTTTTGCTTGTTGACAGGAGCGATTGGGTGTGGTTCAGTCACAAGAGAGATTTTCGAGACTGTGGACATTGATACCATGGTTATCGCAGGCCGATCTTGATATTATCGAGAGATGTGGGTTGACTTCCCTCTTAGATATGCCTCAGTTCACGGTGAACCGGGGGCTATTGACAGCACTTGAGGAGAGGTGGCACAGTGATACAAACACCTTCCATTTTGCCACTGGAGAGATGACAGTCACACCAGAGGATTGTTATAGGATCCTGCACATCCTTGTAGTAGGGGCACTACTACCATATGAGCAGTTGGAGGAGGGTGGGATAGAGGCACTGCGCCGCATTTTCCAGGATGATACAGTCTATGGCTATGAGATCCCATGGTAGGAGTTTCTAGACCTAGATTATGCACCACTGCCATCCATACTAGCAGGGTTCATTGGTGGATTCCTTTGTCCCGATCGCAAGTCAAAGGGATTTTTGGTGGGATGGGGGCTGGTTTTGGAGGAGATGGTCACACAGGGCCGGAGGTTTTCATGGGGGTCAGCTATGCTGGCCCATCTATACAAGGGTTTGCATGAGGTAGTATACCTCGGTTACAGCAGTCTGTCAGCTGGCATGACATTATTATAGGTATGGTGCTGGGAGCACATTCCAGCGGCGAGGCCACTGGCAGACAGAGACAGGCCTGTAGGTGCGACATATGCCTATGGATACAGGGGTCTAGTTGTCCAACGTAAGCTGGGCAAACTAGAGCACTAGAGGAGAGTGCTTAATGATATTGATATGGTTACATGGCGACTGTATACAGGATGTGAGGTATGGGCTAAGGATGGGCTAGAGATGCCTTTTGTATTTATGACTAGATACCTGATCGGGAGGAACCCGTTTATTATAGAGAGGTTTGTGGTGACCCGAGTTTTGAGGCAGTTTGGGCGCCAACAGGGTATTCCACAGGGAGCTGCCTATATGCATGGCGGTGGCAGTATGTGGCTGATTGGGGGCCGACCATTGATAGTGGAGTGGCGGTGGAGGAGTTTGTGGGGTTAGCAGGGCAGATATGGGATTATGCCCCAGAGATTTAGGATGCATGCATGACTGATGAGTTTGCCAGATTATTTGCTGCGCGGGCGGTGGCTAGGATATCTGATCCTAAGGACATGAGGTCAGCCTTTGATGAGGAGGAGGAGGGAGACGGGGGAGACGACTAAGATGATGGGGATGATGGAGGAGGAGGATGAGGGAGAGGAGCCAGAGGGAGGCGGGGAGATAGAGGGAGGAGAGGGATAGAGGTGTGGATAGAGCAGTGAGACAGGCGGTGATAGACAGGGGGAGAGGTGGATTAGCTATTGGAGCCGGTGGAGAGGGGAGAGTGGGGGAGGTGTTAGCTGCAGTGGGTGGTACAGAGGAGGCTAGGCGACCAGCGCAGAGGAGGAGGACGAATGTGCTCCCACCTCTAGCACCGAGGATAGGCCGAGTGGGAGGGATTCCGCTAACACAGGTACCACTACAGGTTCGGGTCCCAGGTCATATGGAGGATGCTCAGATGCAAACCCTACAGATTACTGTACAGCAGTTGCAAGCACAGGTATTGACATATCAGTGGCAAATTGCATAGTTGATCACTGAGCGAGATACCGAGATAAAGTGGAGGGGACAAGTGGAGGAGGTGGTGTCGAGTATGCAGAGAGCAGTAGCGGGTGGTCAGATGAGAGACACCTTGGGAGAGCTGACATTGAGAGCCCAGGAGGCAGAGTACTATCGGTGGCACTATGAGGTTGTAGTACCCAGGGATCGCCGAGTACAGAGTTTTGCACAGTCGAGATCTAGTCGATCTCGAGATACTGGGTCACGATCTGAGAGCCAAGGTGTCACGGGGCCACCGAGATAGGACCCTTCTGGGGATCTAGGGGTGGGTGCATCTGGAGCGAGACCATCTCCGTCAGGGGATAGTCATACTTGAGAGACATGGTCTCTGTTGTATTTTTTATCATTTTATTCTTTGTACTGGACACAGTTTTGACACATTTTGTACATTTGGATCATTTTTGAGATATATATATACGACACCATTTGCTTTGATCATGTGATGTGTTTATATGGATGCATTTATTTGGGTTTTTTAGTTTATGTGATGCAATGCCTTTAAATAGATGATATAATGTATGATGCAGGATGTATGCTTTTATATGTTGTAAAATGTATCTTGAAAATGAGATGTATGATTTGATATGCGGTGTGATGTATCTTAAAAATGACATATATGATTTGATTTGCAACTAAATGTAAAATGATATGCAATGATGTTAAAATGATATGCAACTAATTGTTAAAATGATATGCAACTTAGTGTAAAATGATATGCCACTAATTGTTTTTGGAGCATCCTCATTTTGCATTTGCCCTCCAATATAGCCATTTGTTTGCTTTCTTTGTAGATATCATCACTGAGCATTGATCTATTTAGGATATGTTGAAAATTTATACAAGCATAATGGTATAATTGAACCATAATGACCTGAGAAAAATTTACATGATATTTGATTTTGCAACATAGCACAAACATCAAGGTATAATTGAACCAGGACGACCTGAGTGCGTATTGTGTAAATAGACAAGATTAGATCATTTGTATGCGTGAAGTGGAATCAGACCTTTAGTGATATTTGATGTATCACGTCTCGAGGCATGTATTCACATAGTACAAGTGATCGCCTCACAGATAGAAGACTAAGAAAATATTGGAAGTTCCCCATGATCTCTAGCTGTGAAGCATTTTAGTGAGAAAAGGAAAAGATTCAAATAATTTTAAAAAGTTCAAAATGCAAAATAGTCAAAAAAAATTTTATGCGATAATGCAACATTTAGTACTTCAGAAAATCATCCATCCTTGGTATTTCTGTGAAATTTTTTGTTTTGTTTTTGCGATGAAGCATGGTGTTGGTTGTTGGATGTCATGCTTCTAAGTTTTTGCAATAGTTTTGATGTCGTGAATATTTGCAAGTTTTTGAACAAGTTAATGCCCCTAGCTGAGTGTGCCTCTTGATGTGAATATGTACAGTGATTTCCAAGCCATGGTGGATTAGTGGTAAGAGGATATATATAGACAAATCAGGATAGTGACTACGCTAAGTATGTCCTGAATGGATATTTGCTAAGTGTTGGGCGATGGCCGATAGTGTTTGTATGGATAAAATGGTATTGATATAGATGGAGGAGCCATTCTTTCACAAGAGCGCCTGTTTACCAGGTTTTCACAATTTGTTTTTTTTTGTACTTTATGTTTTTGTTTTTTTTGGATTTTTTGATGATTTCTTTTTTTTTTTTTTTGCTTATTTTGGCTTTTTCCGTGCACTAGGCCACTTAAGTGTAGTACCTCTTTAGATGGATGATGTTAGTTGGTTCGTCGAGCACTTCTCCTTCAAAATTTGTTAGCTGATAGGCACCTGATCCATAGACTGATATGATAACATAGGGACCCAACCAGTTAGGTTCAAATTTCCCTTTCTTTTCAAGATCTTTCTGATTTCTTGGATTTTCTTTGAGGACTAGGTCACCAACCTTGAAGTTGCGGGGAATGACCTTGTGATTGTAGCTCCTGCACATGCGTTGTTGATATGCTTTGAGATGAGTATAAGCATGCTGACATCTTTCATCTAATAGTTCAAGCTTTTGCAGTCGGTTAACTCGATACTCTTCATCTGGGATTAAGCCTTTCAAAGAGACTCTGAGAGATGAGATTTCTACCTCCAGGGGCAAAAGGGCTTCTGATCCATATACCAATGAGTATGGTGTTGCTCTTGTAGGTGTGCGGATGCTGGTTCTGTATGCCCAAAGTGCTGGATTGAGTTGTACATGTCAATCTTTGCCTGCATCATTCACTATTTTCTTGAGGATTTTCAGTATTGTCTTGTTAGATGCTTCCGCTTGACCATTTCCCTGCGGGTAGTATGGTGTAGAGAACCTATGTTGGATTTTGAATTTTTCACATAGTTCATGGACATCTTGATTTTTGAAAGGCCATCCATTATCTGTGATGATTGAACTTGGAATACCATATCTACAGATCAGATAATTGAGGATAAAAGAGGCAATTTGTTTCCCGGTCACTGTGGTCATGGGAACTGCTTCTATCCATTTGGTAAAGTATTCTATTGCTGTTATAATGAACTTGTGTTCATTTGAAGATGAAAGATGAATTTTGCCAACCAAGTCTAGTCCCCACTGACAAAAGGGCCAGGATGTTGTAAATGGCTGTAGTTCCTATGCTGGTGCATGTATGAGATTACCATGGATTTGGCATTTAGGACATTTCTTGGCAAAGTGATATGAGTCTTTTTCCATTGTAGGCTAGTAGTATCCCATTCGTAGAAGCTTTTTAGCAAGAGTAGTACCACTTGAATGTGTGCCACAAATACCTTCATGAAGCTCGTGTAAAGCAGAATCGGAATCATTACGATCAAGGCAATGAAGAAGAGTACCATCTAGACCTCGACGATACAAAGTGTTAGCGGTAAGGGTATAACGGGCCGCTTGTTGGATAAACTTACATTTTTGGTTACGGGATTGGTCAATGGGTAAGATATTGTGCTTGAGGTAGTCGTATATTGGTCCATATAGCAGAGAATCTGAACCAGTCAAGGCATAGATAACCTGGGATTCGGAGTGGTCATAGGCAGGGGAGAACAGTTGCTCTACTAGGAACTCGTAACGACTCTGTTGCTCTGAAATTTGTAGTAGTGAAGTGAAAGTAGCGATTGCATCGGCTACTTTGTTGTTCAATCTTGGTATTTGCTTGAAGGTGATGTGCACAAAATACTATTTGAAGTCATCCACCATTCGCTTGTATGGTAGTAGCTTGTCATCCTTTGTTTGATAGTTGTTGTTGATTTGATGGACGACTAGTTGTGAGTCTCCATAGACTTTTAACTCTATGATTTTCCACTCTACGGCCATTTTGATGCCTGCAACCAGTGCCTCATATTCAGCCACATTATTTGTGCATGGAAACACAAGCCTATATGATTTTGGGATAGTGTGTCCTTGAGGAGTGATGAACAGAATGCCAGCACTAGAACCATGTTGTGTATAGGATCCATCAAAGTATAGGATCCATTGTTTAGTAGAAAGAGCAAGAACATCCTTGTCCAGAAATTCAATCTCCATGGTGTGTTTGCCTGGTAGCGGTGCTTCAGCTAACTGATCTGCAATCACTTGTCCCTTGATGGCTCATCTTTCTATGTATTGGATGTCAAATTCACTGAGAATCATGACCCATTTAGCCAATCAGCCTATAAGAGCTGCCTTGCTGAGTAGATATTTGAGAGGATCAATTTTTGCGACTAGCTTGATGGTGTGTGCTAGCATATAATGTCAGAACTTCTGAGATACGAAGACCACTGTTAGGCAAGCCTTTTCAATGAATGTATAGTTGAGTTCATAGCCATTCAGTGTCCTAATAATGTAATATATGGCGCGTTCCTTCCCTTGTTGATCTTCTTGTGCCAATAGTGCCCCCAGTGATATATCTGTTGTTGAGATATATAAGATAAGAGGCTTTCCTACGACTGGTGGTACTAGAACTGGTGGATTCATCAGGTACTGTTTGATTTGGTAAAAAGATTCTGCACACTTGGCCTCCCATTTGAAGGGTACATTTTTGTGTAGTAAATGGTTAAATGGTAGACTTTTATCTGCTAGCTGAGCAATGAATCGCCTGATTGATTGAAGTCATCCTTGTAGAGATCTAAGTTGACTGATATTCTTTGGTGGTGGCATGTCCATAATGGCTTGTACCTCTGCTGGATCTACTTCAATACCTTTAACTGAGACAATGTAGCCTAGTAACTTGCCTGATGTAACCCCAAAGACACACTTCTTAGGGTTGAGCCTGACTTAGAATTTCTCCAATCGATCAAAGATCTTTGTTAGGATGCTGAGATGTTTGGCTCTGGTGAAGAACTTAGCGAGTAAATCATCCACATAGTCTTCCATAAATGTATGCATCATGTCATGGAATATTGTGGTCATTGCTCTCTAATAGGTAGCTCCTGCATTCTTTAAGCCAAAAGGCATAACATTCCAATAGTACGTTCCCCAAGGACAGGTGAACGCGGTTTTATCTTGATCTTCTAGGGCTATTTTTATTTGATTATAGCCTGAAAAACCGTCCATTAGTGAGAGCATTGCATGGCCTGCTGTGAGATCAACAATTATGTCTATACTAGGCAGAGGAAAGTCATCCTTTGGACAAGCTTTGTTGACGTCTCTAAAGTCAGTGCAGATTCTGATACTACCATCTAGTTTTGATATGGGAATGATGTTGGAAATCCATTCTGCATAGTCAATGGGTCGGATGAATCCGACGTCTAATAATTTCTTTAGTTCAGTTTTGACCATGAGTGCCACCTGTGGATTCATCTTTCGTAGCTTTTTCTTGACTGGTTTAACTCCTGAAGAGATGGACAAGTGATGCATGATTAAGTGCGGATCCACTCCAGGCATATCAGCATAGGACCAAGCAAAGTTAATTTGCTGTTCTTTAAAGAAGATGATGAATGCTGATCTTTCTGCCTCTGTTAGAGATTCTGCAAGGTGTAGGTTCCTAACTACTTCTGTGATGCCAATGTTGATTGATTGAGTGGTCTCAATCAATATGGGTGATCGTTCATGAAAGTGCTCAAGAAGAGTGTCAAGTCTCCCATCGTTAGGTGCCTTAAAAAGGTTTTCACCCTCAAATGCATCCTTTATTTTTACTTTTTTATGATCTAGAGCTGCCATTGACTAGTTTTCAGCATCAGATCCTTTATTTGGTTCATTTTTGCGACTGAGAGACTTGGCACTCCCTAATTGACAGACATCATTATTTTGTTCACTGATAGAGCTTGTTTCTGGATTTACGGTACATAGGTAATGGATAATAGATTCGTCATCTGGGAAAATTGGTATATCATGTGTTTCAGGTTCATCCCAATCGATGAGGTCAGGAAAGACAAGCGGTAAGGAATCGTTGGGTTGATTAAGCTTGGCTACTGTAAGTGTTAGGATAGAGTTTTCATCGTGATGGGTCTTGGTTTTAAAGAAGGCCAGGATTTCATCGAGGTCTTCGATGGTATTATCTTCTGCATAGACTTGTGCATAGTGTTTCTGTTCGCTTTCCTTAGCATCATAGATATTTTGTGGTCCAAATTCAAGAGGTCTATCTTCTGCATTATGTTCTTCTTGAGAAAGGGATATAGAATCAGTATCATCCAGGACATTTGTAGTAGCATTGGAGTAGGTACCCCATTCATATTCATTGGAATCTATCTCATAGGCATCATCCCAGATTCTATTAGTGCTGTAAATTGGTATGTTGTATGGTGAAAACAAATCTTTGACGATGGATACCATTTTGATGGTTTTTGTTGATTCTGTATCAGATCCGTCTTCTACTTTCTAGATTTGTTCATAGACTATGCTTCCTCGGGGAGGAATAATGGTATCTGGAGATGACATGATTTGTTCTTGAGACATTGGTGTTTGAATATGAGCTACTACTATAGATAGGGCCTTCTTATGACTTAGAAGCTTTCCCTGATGCAACTTCTGATCTTGACGTTCTCGTGCCTTGCGGATTGTTTCTGCTGATTCAAAGAGTGCTTCCTGCCAGGATTCTTCTTTGTACTTCTTTACCTTCCATTGAGGTTTTGTAGTTGTGTGTGGCGACCGTTTCAATAGGAATGTGAGTTTAAAACCCAATCCTGCTTTGTTTCTACTAGGTTGTAAAGGAAGATCTATAGGTTCAATGACTCCTTTGTGTTTCCCAATAGGTCCTTTACCGCCATATCCCATTTGCTTCATGATTAAGTAGCCTTTTCCATATAGGTGTGTTGGTAGAACAATGTCTAGAGCGGCTGCTCTATGATCTTCTTCCTCATCTTTGTATAACCAGCTAAGAATGTCCTTGTCTTCTGATTCATGTGCTAGAGTACCCAATTGGATGAAGGCACCATCAAATTTAGTGATGGGCTGAGTGGCCAGATGTGTTGATGTAGTAGGTAAACCATGTGATCTAGGTGTTGTTGGCAATTTGGCCAAACATAAAGGCTCTAAAGAGTATTCTCCCATACCTTGGTCTTTGATTTGCATTTTCTGTTTGAAGTCTCCCAATAAGGAGTTGGGCTTTGCTGTTTGTGGATCTAATATTGAAGATCGCTTCTTTTCTCTATTATGAGAAACCAAACTGTCTTGGGCTGCCCCCATTGCATTGCAATGTTGAAATGGATTATGATCAACTGATATGGAGATTTCTTGTCCATCATAAGGAAATTTTACACACTGGTGATATGTGGAAGGTACTGCTTGCATTTCATGTATCTAGGGTCGTCCTAACAAGATATTGTAGGTTAGATCTATGTCTAAGACTTGACATATAGTATCCTTTTGTACTAGTCCTACTTGAATAGGTAATATCACTGTTCCTTTAGAGGACCTTTCCTCATCATCATATGCTTTTATGGTAATCTTCTTGCAAGGATCAATAGATTCTTCTGAGAAGCCTAATGCACGGATAAGCTTTAAAGTACATATATTAAGTCCGGCTCCTCCATCTATTAAGACTCTTTTTACTCGGTGTTTGCAAACAATGACTTCAATATGGAGAGGAGTATTATGCGGATGACTCAAGGAAGTATTGTCATGCTTTGAGAAGGTGAGGTTATGAGGTCCAGTCATATGGGCGACCATGGCTTGAAATCTGTCTATATCCAAATTTTGAGGTACATTGGTTTCCAATAGCGCTTGCTCCAATATGTCTTTGTGCTTTGGTGATAGTTTCAATAATTCCAGGATAGATATCTGAGCTGGAGTCTTGCGTAGTTGGCTAACCAAGTCATATTGGATTTTTGGTGTGGTATTTGTAGGTGTAGTATGTCCGTTCAAGACATATTTCTGAGTTCAGGTTGTTACATTGACAGATTCATGATCATGCCAATCTCGAATGGTGATGACATTGACTTGATGATCTTCAGTTGATATGTGATTTATGGTGTTGTTGTAGATATGGTTGATACGAGCTCCATGTGTATTATCCGAAGTTGATGCTCCATCTTTGTTGTAATTTGGAAGAGGATTTTTGAAGGCTCCGTGATCACCATTTGTTTTGAGACCATCCACCGTTAAGTCACCTCGATCAATCATGTCCTGTACTATGTGTTTCAATCTCATGCACTCGTTTGTCTAATGACCCTTGTTACGATGATAATCACAATAGTGTGAATCATTCCACCAAGGTGGTTTGATTTGAGGTTCATAGTTGCTGATTGGAGGCAAGAAAAGAATCTTGTGTGCCAAAAGTTCTCTGAATGCTGATTCTAGTGATTGCCCCAGTGGTGTGAAGATATGCTTTTGGAAATTGTTTGGGTTGTTACAGGAATTGTTGCTAGCTCCTGGAATCATGTTTCTGTTTTGAATATCATTGGTGTTGTTTGTGTTGAGTTGTCCTTGATCGGTGTTTTGCGCATATGTGTTAGCATTTGTATTATCATTTTTAGGATTTTTCATGTTTTGAGGATTTCCAGATAATGCAAGCACTGGTTGTTTAGATTTGGGATCATGTGTTTCATTATTGCCTTCATTTTTGTTTTGAGTCCAAAATCGAGATTTGTCAAGGTTGGTGTTGTTCTGGTTATTGTAGTTTGATGAGTTTGTTCCTTGTAAAATTTGAGTGTTCTCTTTTTGACACAGGCTTCCTCTACTTGAATGCCATTTTCAATCAATTTAGCGAAAGATGGTATGCATTAAAGTTTTATTCTGTAACTCATTTCACTATTCAAGTTATCGATAAAGATTTCCATTTTCTCCTTTTTGGGAATATCTCAAGGATATCTAGAGACCATGTGTCGCCAGCATTGAAGGAACACCATGAATGTTTCGTTGTTGTTTTGTTTGGTGTTGCAAACAGCTAGCATGGTTATGGCATGTTGGATGTTGTAGGAATAGTGGGTTATGAATTTGTTAACTCATCAAATGATCTCACAAGCGATGTAATTTTGGATAACCATTCCATGGTTTGCCCTCCCAAGCTTCTAGGGAATAACCTCATCAAATAGGTGTCATCATGAGCAAATTCAAGGCTTAGTGTGCAAAATTCTCGAACATGATCTTGAGGATCACTTTTGTCATCATATTTATCAAATTTAGGAACGTCTGAGTTTGGAGGAAAAGGCACCATGTTCAATCTTCTGTCAAATGGGTAAGGACAAATTTCATTTAAAAAGTACTGCACTGTTATCCCTTGTTGCATATCCTGTATTTGCCTTTGCAACATTTGCATTTGTTGAGTAAGAGCTGCCAAAGGTATATTGTCTTGTCGAGGGAAAAGTTCTTCCCTTGTATTGGTTCTTAGCTGAAAAGGTGTGGTAAATGGTATATTTTGCTCTGGTGTTTCTAGCTCAGGTATACGCATTTCTGGTATGCATTGTTCTGGAATGTGTTGTTCAGGTATATGTTGTTCAAAGTGTAGCGTCTTAAAATTGCAACACTTGCAATTTCAACTGCATTTGGGTCTTCACGATGGCGGCGCAACATTGAACCTGAATGGAGACCCCAAAACTTGTTTATGACACCAAAAACTGCATTTTTCTGCACCCTGGCCTGATCCCTCCTTGCACCCTGCTGTCCCGGGAGGTGGGACCATGGTGCCCAGCGCCTTGGTCCTTCAGGACAATGGCGCCCAGTGCCCTGGTCCCCCAGGACCATGGCGCCCAGCGCCCTGGTCCCGGGCCCTATTTTTGGGCCCGCTCTCTTTTGGGCATCGAGTCTTTAAGTTTGCAATTCGGGAAATAATGTTTCCTGGTCGGCCTAAGGTCGAGAAAATTAGTCTATCAACCCTAATTGACAAGTATATAAACTACTTTTCCTCTCCTAGAAAGGGAGGAAGGAAATAGGAAATACATATGTGTGCAAGACGCGGAAGCGATATTCGAACATTCAAGCATTCAAGCATTCCTTCAAGCAATTGAGCATTCTAAGTCTCCATTCAAGGCTAAGTGTTGCATTCAAGACAAGGATTCAACCATTGAAGAGGAGATCACTTACAACATACAACATACAACATACATTAGACCTTTGCATGTAAGAATACAAACATTCTTACAAGGTATCAGTACTTGTTTACATTACAAACATTTACATTTACAGCATTCTCATTTCTTGGTTAATTCCAAAACCAGGGTTTGACCTAAAGGCAAACCCCTCATCCCTAACCCCCCAATCGTCCTCTCTTTTTTTTTTGTGTAGGTTGTAGGTATGCGGCTGTAATTGAAGATCTGGAATCCTTGTGTAGAGACGAACAGATCCCCCTTCGTTTCGCGGATTTTTCGGAGGACCGTGTGCAAGCCGGGCGCCATCGTCCCATCAACTTTCGCTCAAATTTGCAGAACAGCACCGTCTCGACATTTTACTGCTAATTCTAGGTCCGCAGCTTCATCCCATATCCCTATCTTTGTTTATAAGTGAATCTTTCTTGCTTCTACATGCATTCCTAGTTCAATCTTTCTATCTACATTCTTTACAAAAGAGGGTATCCTTGATGTCTTAACCCTTGAAACTCATTTAGAATCCAATCTTGCATTGCGTGGGATTGGATCTTGTGGGTTTCAACCCCTCTTTTGAATGTAAAGTCTCCCCTAAGTGAAAACCATCAACCCTAGTGACTCTCCCTTCTCTTTCCTTGGGGTTGGGGAGGGGAGAATGACTAGGGTTCGATTTTTCCGCTTTACACAAAGTTATGGGTTTCTTTTTTTCTTTGTTGTTCTTGATATGCATATTGTCGAGATCCACTTTTAAAGATGTTTGGGTCTAAATCTTCGGGAAGTTTAATGCCTTTACTTGTAAGCATGAGCAGATATTTTTCTTTGTCATTTTCCATGAGCTCTTTTACAAGTTTTTGGAATGAAGGGTTTTCTTAACATTCCCGAATAAGTGCTTCAGTAATTTTTGGTTCTTCTATGGGTGGAACTTCAAAAGGATTTGATAGTCTGCGGTTCATACTAGACTCAGCATGTGTCTCACTTTGTTTGTTTCCTTGAGAGCGAGTAACAGGCATTTTAGTAGAAACTCTCAGTGATGAAAGGGACAAAAGCCTCGTTGATATGTTGTTCGGGGGTGGGTGGTTCTGGTCGAGATGTGTTATAAGTGATACACTCGTCGGGCAAGAATGCGGGATTGATTTTTCCGCTGCGGTTTATGGTTTGATTAAAAGCAGACTTTTGACATTATGCTCTTGTCTTCAAAGGTTCTTTGTCAAATTCGTTGGATTTGTTTTGGATATAACATTTGACGTGATGAAGGAATACCCGATGAGATTTGAATAGTTGACGATTGATGTATAAGAACTTGTTTCTTTTGATAAATTTGGAAAAACTAGGTTGTTGTTTCTTCAATGTGATGTTACGATAAAGGTTCTTTCTTTTCAGAATATGAGGATTAGTCATGCATGAGTGATCAATGGTTTCCTTTGATTGGTTTTGGATTCAATTGATTCTTGTTTTTAAAAATTTCAAATCTTACTATATCAAAGTGAAGGTTTAGATGCCCCTTCACAACAAAGTGTGTCAAAATGATATGGATAAAAGCCTCCTGATCTGGAAACTTGATTTGATAATTTGAAAGTTTTAAACAAGTGTTTTGAGATAAAAATCCGTAAGATGGTAAAGGATTCTGTTGATACTGATGATAAAATTTCTGGATTATGATAGGAGAGACATCCTTTATGGTGCGATTCGTTTCGGATTCTGACAACATTTGTTTTGACACAAATTTAATGCAAGAAATAGTTTTAATGGTTTGTTTGCCACTCTGTTTTGATGAAAGATGATGTTGATAGAAAAAGGCTTTAAAAAAATGTTTTTGAAAATTTCAAAAATTTTCCCAGTTTTACTCTCTGTTTTCCTGTTTTGGATCACGCACTAGAACAAAGGCTACATGCACTACTGAAATTCCTCTACGCGCTAAAATAATAACCACACGTGCTAGGCTACCCCCAAACATGCACTAAAGTTTTGACTATTTTAAAAAATTGTTGTCTAATAGTTGAAAAACCTATGCGCTATCTTGGGTCTGCCACACGCTATTTTTTGGACTTTATGCGCTAATGTTTGATTTCCACACGCTAAGTTGTTGCTTCCACGCGCTAAACTATTTTTCTGATGCGCAAAAATGTTTCAACATTGATTTGTCTTGGAATAAAATGCTACTATTTGGAACCGACGCGCTAACTTGAGGTTTGGATGCGCTAATAGAAGTACTCTACGCGCTAAGAAGTTGCTCTTATGCACTAAACTACCCTGATTTTTTTTTTTTTTGGTTTGGTTTTTGTGAATTTTGAATTTCTGTTGCGAATTTTTCAAGTTTGATGGATGATTTTCTGAAGTAATAAATGTAAGCACGGCACAAAAAGTACAACCATTTTGCCTAATCTAACAAAAA
Organism: Cryptomeria japonica; assembly: GCF_030272615.1. Taxonomy (NCBI): domain Eukaryota; kingdom Viridiplantae; phylum Streptophyta; class Pinopsida; order Cupressales; family Cupressaceae; genus Cryptomeria; species Cryptomeria japonica. The sequence goes on from NC_081414.1 coordinate 908,128,467, forward strand.
GTGTATGTTCTGCGAGGATGTGTTCAAATCCCCAATGTTTTAACAGGTTTGGATACAAATAATACACTTCAGAAAGACTCTTTAGTCAAGGGTCATAAATAACATCATAGCCCACTAGTCTCGATACTCCGTCAGCTCAAACAACCGTGTCACCCCCTAGAGGGCATCCGTTTTTTTGCCTTTTGTCAGAAATTAACTCAAAGTGAATTGCTTCACAGTTGAATAGTTATCTTGGGAGATATATGGTGAGTAATTTTGGGGGCGGATTCTTCCCCACCCTTGCACTATGATGTTATAAATGTCTGGTTACTGACTCGGTTCAAAGTTTTTATTTCTATGGTTCGTAATCAGGCTTCCCGTTCAGCCGTCAGTGATAAACTCCCTCAGGAGGCTTCCCAACCTTTAGAACAAAGACTTTACGTTTCCCACTTAGGTCGTTCCCTTCACACCGGCCATAAACAACTTTAAGAGTTGATTCCAACTCCTCGGGAAGGCAGGCCTACTAAAGGATGTAAATGCTTGAAGTACAGGAAGCTGTAAGAGTGGTCTGGATTTTTGATCACCTAGTTAAGGGGAGAGCATATTCCTTCCACTTTCAAGATAAAGCAATCAAGTTGTTCTTTTTAGCCTTTAAGACAATGATTCGTTAAGATCTATATGGAGATGTTGCTCCATGAAAACATGGTGTTTATTTTATCCTTTTAAAGCAATGGTTTTCTGATCTATGAAAAAGAATTGGTCAACAAAGCAAAATTTTTGATCTTGGTGGTCAACAAAAGAAATTGATAAAAGCAAATTTCCTGCTCCACCTCCAAGAAATTGTTAGAGTCCTGCAAAATTTTAATCAACTAGTTAGAAAATCTGGATTTCGGCAGACTTCTACAAGTCTAAATTTTAGTTCGGTTACAATTTTAAATTTTTGCTCTCTGTCTGTGATGCGCTACAGAAAGGACTGCATGCACTACAATACAACCTAGATGCGCTAAAACTATGTCAAAAAGTGCTAAATTGTTTGCTAGATGCGCTACTCTGTGCATCGAAAGTGCTGGTTTTTTTTTTCGCGTTGAGATCTGTAGAAAAGTGTTGATTTGATGCGCTAAAAGATGGCCTTCACGCACTAGATGATGGGCTTTAAGCGCTAGATTGTTAACTAGATGCGCTATCTGATAGACATGACGTGGCAAATTACTTTTCAGATGCGCTACTCTGTTTTTCTTCCACGCTGAGACCTATAGAAAAATTAGTGGAGGTTATGTGCTAAAGTATGGATTTCACGCGCTACAGTATAGGCCTCACGTGCTAAACAGTAAGCGGGAAGCGCTAGACTATTAGCCGGATGGGCTAGAGAATGTTTCCCACGCACTGATTCCGGTTTCTTGCAGACCTGTAAAATGAGTTAATTTTAAAAACCAATTTGATATATGGGGTAGGGCCCCACGATGGGCACCAGAAAGGTATGCGGGAAAAGCGAGTCGATAGAACTCAATATATGAAAATATTCCAAAATACTTGTCCACACACACACACAGGACTTCTTGGTGCAAGCTATGGAGTAATGAAGTATTACTCAGCTTCCCAAGGTTGGTCCCATGGTTCTCTATCTTACAATGTCCCTCAAACCAATGTTTTTGCTCTCAGATCATTGAGCAAAATGGTTTAGGGATGGCAAATGCAAGAACGAGGGATGCTTTGATAGATTTTAGTATGAGATATATCCTAAGCTATGCATGATTCTAGAAATGCAATAAAATAGCTATAAGATGACAAGATTAGTATAAATACTATCTTAACATGATATATTAGTCTATGATTGAGCTAAAATGATAAAGAAATTATTCTAAACATGCATATTTAGTCTAGTTCCTGATTTAAAAGAGGCTAAAATGATGAGCATAAAATGAGATATGAAAGCTTGAATGTATTTGAGCATAAGTATGATACTACAAATTTGGAGGATCATAAAATGGAGGAATGAGAGCTCTATTTATAGCAAAAACAAGGCAATGGATGGTCAGGATTGAAAGAGTTGATCAAGGGTTGAGTTTGAAAGTTGGGGATCCATGTTTGCAATTTGCACCAATGAAATGGTGACAAGTGTCAACATAGGGTCGGGTTGAGAGAAGGGGTTGGAGACATTAAATGCCTGAGAAGACCTCATGGTTATCTAGAGGGTAAGGGTCAAGCTTAAGTTAGGTTTACCCAATGGATTAAGATTTAATCCAAGGATAAATTTTTGTGCAAATGATTAAGAGATAATCATGGTCAAAGCATTAAAGGCCTGATGAGACCCTTGGGTTGGGTGAAGGTTGAGTTAAAACAAATTCTTTAACCATGTAAGAGGGTTTGAGTTAACCATTAATGGTTATTGAAGACTTTGGGGGATTAAGTGGTTGAAGGTTGGAAGCCTTTAATGGTTATCAAAGACTTTGAGGTTTGAGAAGTGACTTCCCTTTGCTTAGGGATGTGACAAAGTTTAGAATGATGGGTTAGGCTAATTAGAAGCAATTAGAAGATTCTAGAAGGGATTAGAAAGGGGTTTAGGATTTTGCAAGTGGATGGAGGGATAATAGGATTTAATTGAAATAAAGTGATTTAATTCAATTTGGTTGCAATTTGAGAAAATTGAATAAATTAGATTTATTTAATTTTAGGATAACTATTTAATTAAATTTGAATTTAATTAAAAGTGGATACGGGGGGTTTAATTGAATAAAATGATTTATTCATTAAATGGGTATAGTGAATTTTATTTAAATAAATTGAGTAATTTACTTAATAAAATAGAAGAATGTGGATAATTTAATTAAATTGGATTTAATCAAATAGAGAAATGAACATAAAATATTCATTTAGGAATATGGTCATTTTTATACATCTACAAGTGTGACTCCCATTTGTGATTGAGCAATGAGCTCTAGGCTATTGGCCTTTCTATATGTGCAGACCCCTCTTTGTACACTTACTATCTGCAGTAGTATCATTTGATTGTGGGTAAGGTTTCCCACCGTGGTTTTTCCCCTTACAGGGTTTCCACGTACAAATATTTTTGTCATGTGTTGTGGATGACTTTGTGCTTATGTTTCATGCATTAATTCTTACCGGTACAATAATTTTTTGTTAACACTGTTTACTGACATACTTAACTGTCTTATCGGTATTAAGCATTAAGTTGGTTAATAAGATTTTGGTTTGAATTTATTAGACAACTGATTCACCCCCCCCCCTCTCAATTGTCTCCAGGACCTACAATTGGTATCAGAGCCTAGTCCTCTTTTTGCAAGAAGTTTAACAACTTGAGGAGATCCAATGTCTACTAATAATTTCTGAAAGGATAGTCCTAAACTTGATGGAACCAACTATGGGATATGGAAAATTAGAATGGAGACACATCTGAATTGCATTGGTAAAGACATTTGGGAAGTTACTAAGAATGGTTATACTGCTACTATAGCTAGTCAAATTGCTCCCATTACTTTAGCTAAAGATGAAGAAAATGATTGCAAAGTAAGAGAAGCACTTTTGAGCGCATTATCAGATCAACAAATCATGGGATTATTAGATAGATCCACTGCAAAAGCTAGTTGGGATCATTTGGAAACACTAAATGAAGGGGATTCCACAGTCAAAATTGGAAAACTTGAAAGCTTCTGAGTCAGGTATGAACATCTGAAAATGGAAGAAGATGAAAGAATTTTTACTTTTATGGAAAGAGTAAATGAAATTGTTTTAGGTATCAAATGTTGTGGAGGAACCTTGAGTGAAGATGAGATTCTTTCAAAAATCTTAAGAGGTTTGGTGCTGGCATATAAAATGAAGGTTACTGCTATTAATGAGTTGAGAACAATGCCTAATACATCAGTAACTAGGGATACATTGATTGGAAAACTTTCAGCTTTTGAAATTGAGGAATTTGGTCTTGTTGCTACTATAAAAACTGATTTGGCCTTCAAAGCATCAACATCATCTGCTCCATCTTTTGATAAATCAGACTGGAGAGCCTTTTATGCAAGAGAACTTGAAGAAACCAGGAAAGAGAATGAAGAACTTGAAGAACTTGAAGCACTATTTGCAAGAAAAATGCCAAAAGGTCCCATTGGAAGTAAGTATGAAGGTAAAGCACCCTTTAAATGTTTCAACTATAATAAGATTGGTCATATGGCTTCAAGATGCCCTGATAGACATGCTAGACTAAGAGAAGAAGCCAGAAGGACATACAAACCTAATCCTGAATATCAGAGATACAGATTTAAGAAAAAAAAAGATAAATCTTGTTACATTGTTGATGAAGGTGTGACTGATGATTCTAATGAAGATTCAGCAGACAACAGATGGGTCTTTGTTGCTATAATAGAAGATCAACCGGTACCTATTGCTCAACTGGTAGAACAAGCCCTAATAGCTAAAGTGGAATCAAAGGATGAATGGATTATTGACTCAGGATGCTCACATCACATGACTAGAGACAAAGGTAAATTCTTGAACTTTCAAGAATACAATGGAGGTTTAGTAAGATTCGGAGATGACAAAGCATGTTCAATCAAAGGTAAGGGTTCAATATCTCTTGATGGTAAACATAACACTGACAATATTTACTATGTTGAAGGATTAAAACATAATCTTTTAAGTGTTGGTCAATTAGTTGAGAAAGGTTTTCAGTTACAATTTAAAAATGGAAAATGCAAAATCATGAATAGAACTAGTTTGGAAATTGCAACCGGTAATCAGACTAGAGGTAATATCTTTCATTTGAATAACAGTGAAAAGGCATGCTTAATTGCTCATATAGATGAAAGTTGGCTATGGCATAAAAGACTATGTCATGTAAATTTTGATTGCATGGTAAAAATTAGTACTTCTAAGGCAATAAGAGATCTACCTAAAATTGTGAAACCTCAGAATACAATTTGCAAGGAATGTCAATTTGGAAAACAAGTTAGAGCTAGTTTCAAAAGTATTCCAGAAAAATCTAATAATGCTCTTGATTTAATTCACACTGATTTATGTGGTCCGGCTAGAACTAAAAGCTTACAAGGTGATAGATATTTTATGCTAATTATTGAAAATTATTCTAGAATGTGTTGGGTTACTTTTCTCAGAGAAAAATCAGAAGCACTTGGGAAGTTCAAACTATTCAAAGCAATGGTTGAAAATGAAACCGGTAAGAAAATTAAATGTTTAAGATCAGATCAAGGAGGAGAATTCACATCCAGAGATTTTAATACATTCTGTGAAATAAATGGAATCAAAAGACAATTATCACCACCTTGGACACCAAAATAGAATGGAGTTGTTGAAAGAAAAAATAAAACTATTTTGGATGCAGCAAGAAGTATGTTATCAGAAGCAAATCTACCACATGTATACTGGAGAAAGGCAGTAAGCACTACTATCTATACATTCAACAAAGTTCACATCAAAGGTGAAACCGATAAGACCCCTCATGAACTATGGTTTGGTAATACTCCTACTCTTAAGTATTTCAGAATTTTTGGAAGTAAATGTTATATTAGAAGAGATGAGTATATTGGCAAGTTTGATCCTAGAAGTGATGAAGGAATATTTCTTGGTTATTCATCTAAAGAGTAAAGCATATAGATGTTTTAATAAAAGATTACAAAAAATTGTTGAAAGTACAAATGTAAAGATTGATGAACAATTCAGAGGAACTTCAAGGTATATAGACTCTAAACCAATAACATAAATTATGACAAATGAACCAACAGTAAATCCATTGGTACAAAATGATGATCCAGTTACTCTGGTATCATCAAAGGATTCCACAGTAATTGAAGAACAACAACAGACTAAGACACCCCGGTATGTAAGACTGAATCATTCTGAAGATCAGATAATTGGAAGCAAATTTAAAGGAGTCATGACAAGAGGAAGATTGGTGAATGAAGAGGTATGTCTTATTTCTCAAATTGAAACATTATCTATCAATGAGGCATGTGAAGATAAATTATGGATTAAAGCTATGGAAGAAGAATTAGGACAAATTGAGAAAAATAATACTTGGACATTAGTTCCTCGGCCTGAAAAATAAAAATGTAATTGGAACCAAATTGGTATTCAGAAACAAACTCAATGAAGATGGTAAGGTTGTCAGGAATAAAGAAAGACTAGTGTGTAAGGGATATTCTTAGAAAGGAGTTGATTACAATGAAACCTTTGCACCGGTAGCCAGAATTGAGGTAGTTAGATTATTCTTGGCCTTTGCAGCTCACAAGGATTACAAAGTTTATCAAATGGATATTAAATGTGCATTTTTGAATGGAGATCTTGAAGAGGAAGTCTATATTGAACAACCTGATGGATTTTCCTTGACAGATGACAATAATATGGTTTGCAGATTAAAAAAAGCTCTGTATGGATTAAAACAAGCTCCAAGAGCCTGGTATGCAAGATTGGATAAGTATCTTTTAAAGATTGGTTTTACTAAAGGAAATGTAGATAGAAATTTATATTACAATGTAACTAATGATGACATCTTGATTATGGAAGTATTTGTTGATGATATAATCTTTGGAGGACAAGATGGATTATGCAAAGAATTTTCTCTTAAAATGCAGCATGAATTTGAAATGTCTATGATTGGAGAAATAAAATTCTTTTTAGGATTGCAGATTTTATAGACTGATAAAGGTATATTTTTTAGTCAATTTAAGTACTTGAAGGAGCTACTCAAGAAATTTGGGATGGAGAACTCTAAACCGGTAAGCACACCTATGACTACAAATGATAAATTATCTCAAAGGGATGAATCTACACTTGTTAATCCAACTAGATACAAATCTATGATAGGAGGTTTACTGTATTTGACACAAACTAGACCTAATACTATGAATGTAGTATGTATAGTTTCTAGATTTTAGTGTAATCCTAGGGAAAATCATGAATCAACAGTAAAAAGGATTTTCCGGTACTTACAAGGCATAGCAAATCTTGGATTATGGTATCCTAAAGATGAAAATTTTGATCTATATGCATACACATATGCAAATTGGGTAGGAGATGTGGATGATAGAAAAATCACAACTAGAGGAGTATTCTTTCTTGGAAAGAGATTAGTTTCTTGGTTAAGTAAGAAACAAAGTTGTACATCTTTATCAACAAAAAAATCAGAATATGTTGCAGCAGCAACAAACTATACACAGGAACTTTGGCTTAAGCAAATGTTGAAAGACATTAAAGTAAAATGCAAGGAACCTATTACTATATATTGTGATAACACTACAACAATTGATATATCTAAGAATCCAGTATTACATTCTAAAACAAAACATGTTTCTATCAAACTGAATTTCTAAGAGAAAAAGTTGAAGAAAAGGAAATAAAACTGGTTTATGTGAATACTAAAGAATAGCTTGTAGATATTTTCACAAAACCTTTGCCTAAGGAAACTTTTGAGTATCTCAAAGATCAGCTCGGAGTCTTACCTCCACCGGTAGAGACTTAGACAGTTGATGATTGTCATCAACCAGTAGAATTAAATGGACAAATCTTTTATTCCAGTATTTGATGAGGAAGCTACTTCTCAGGGGGAGTAGTTGGCATATTGAATTGGTTGGTATTTTGTATGAACTTGACTTTTTGTGACTTTGGCATTTGACGTCAAAGGGGGAGAGATATATGGAAAAACATTAAGGAAAGATATATGGAAAAATGCATTATCTTTTTGAGGAGAGATTGGTATGAGAGTTTGGAATAAACACATATTACTCCCAAGGGGAGAAATGGAGATTATTTTTTTTGTACTTGGCATTTCTATTTTGGCACTTTGATGGTTTTTCCATCTTGTGTTGCCATCAATGCCAAAGGGGGAGATTGTTGGTATTTTGGAATAGTTTTGTCATTGATGTCAACACCTGCTAAATACACCTACTTTGGAGATCCAGCAACATTCACTGGCAAACAGTAAACTGTGCAAACAATCACCAGTATATGGTTAACTAGCACAATATAATGTTCACCGGTACCTGCATTGACATGGAAGACACTTGGTAATGTCAAAGACTTCATGTGGACACTTTACTTTGAAGTAATAATCATTGGTATATTCTTATTTGCATATTTGCTTTTACCGACAAATAGGTCCAGGTTATCTAGGGTTACACCGGTAGGTTTATCTTTTCCAGATCAGCATGGCACGCTATGGAGATGATTTATTATTGTTGGAAATGCATTAAGCCGACATGTTCAATCAGTTATTGCATCGGATATTGTATTATTTGTAAAATATTTTTATTGTAATATCTTGTAGAGTCGACCTACTAAAATTGGTCTTAGGGTATGGTATAAATGTAAGATCTTATTTGTAAGATCAAGTGTGGAATGCGAAAAATATTTAAGGGTATATGAGAGATCAAGCAGAGATATACATGAAGACATCATTTGAAGGTGAAGTTAGGTTTTTGTAGAAGCATATCAGCATTACACCTGTACTGAATCCAACATATGAAGATGTTATTTTGTGTAGTACATTCTCATTGGATTTAACCATCCAACTGTAGTCAGTGTGACTCCCATTTGTGATTGAGCAGTGAGCTCTAGGCTGTTGGCCTTTCTGCATGTGCAGACCCCTCTTTGTACACTTACTATCTATAGTAGTATCATCTGATTGTGGATAAGGTTTCCCACCATGGTTTTTCCCCTTACAAGGTTTCCACGTACAAATATTTGTGTCATGTGTTGTGGATGACTTTATACTTATGTTTCATGCATTAATTCTTACTGGTACAACAATTTTCTGTTAACACTGTTTACCGGCATACTTAATTGTCTTACCAGTATTAAGCATTAAGTTGGTTAATAAGATTTTGGTTTGAATTTATTAGACAACTAATTCACCCCCCCCCCTCTTAGTTGTCTCCAGGACCTACAGATAAATGATTGAGATTGGTTGACAAAAATCAATGACAACTGACCAAGATTGACAAGGAGATCAAATTGATAGGCGCCAATTGACAAGGAACAATGACTAATCGATCCAAATTGACATGATTGAAAGGGACAAGGATCGATGACAAATCAATCACAAAATGACAAGATTGACAAGAGGACAAAACCCTAATTCTATCATCGATTAGGATTGATGATGTCTAAAATGATGATAAATGAGCATGCACCATGATGCGACAAGATAAGATCGACCAAAATCATGACTGAAGATTGCTATTGACAAGACCTAATTTGAAAGTGATAAAAAAGAGGAATGCAGAAGAAGGACTCGATGCTCGCAAATGATAAAGACCAAGTGCACAACATAGAAGAAATGTTAATGCAATGCAAAAACCATAAAATAAGGCAATGCCTGAATGTTAAAGTATGACTCTGCAAGCATTGACCATTTTTAGACATCTACACCAATATTATTGTTCTTTTGTACCCAAGCAGCATTTGATGGCTTGTGTAACATTGATCTCTTCTGACCACTCCGTGACTGCCTTGGCAAACCTTCTTGCAAAGTTTCATGAGGATGATTCTTCATGAATGACCTGGTGTTTTTTCCTCCTTGCATTATGCTTGTCTTCTTTTGGAATGATTTATAATTCACAAGGACTGGTTCCAATTAAACAGAGTCACCACCCACAAGAATATGGGAATTATGAGAACAAGATTTTAGAATAATACGCAGGAATTCCACAAACACAATGGTTTTCTTTACAAATTTAAGCACAAATCTGCATCTGGATCTTAAATGTGACTCTCCCCAATAGAGTCGCCACTTTTGTTGTCTTTGAAATATGATTCACCTTAACATCCTTATAATAAAATGATTTAAATTCTGTGTAGAAGAGATATTAAAGGGAAAGAAACTCTTAAGACAACATATGACAAGGTTTGATTTAACCTTCTACACTTCGGACTTACTCAGAGTCTAGGCAGGTATACCTTTGTGAACTAAATTCACACTTTCAAAAGATAAATCCACAACAAACCAGTCCAGAAAACCAGTGGATCTAATCACCTTGAAACCAACTGAAACAAAGGAATGAAAATTATACTCATATTCAGTATTTTGATCTACAAAACATGCAATAGACAACCTTGATTTATACCAATGCCTTATCCAAGGTCATAGAGCCATCTAAATTCAAACAATACTCCCCAAACAGAAGATCTCTACACATCCCATTGGCTCAGCTTCTGTTAATCCTTATATATGCCTGACATACATGAGAATTTATGCACACCAAATCAAACTATGCTCATCAAGATTCAAGATGTCTCATAAGTAATTTACTGGTAGAAGTGATCCCCGCATATTTAATTTCCCTCCTAAAGAGAAAAGCTAGCAAACACATCTACTAAAAGTTGCCTTACAACCCCTATTCAAACAAAATAACCCTGAATTATTCAGTATGAAACAGTAAATAATTGCAAACACATTTGAAGATGACACAAAGCTTTACTCAAAACTGATGGTTTGTATATTGATATTATCTTCAAGAAAGTATTACAAGAGACTTTTGAATATTTTCCATTAAACTTAGAAAAGCTCAAATAAATTTTTGTAGCTTTTTCTTACAATTCTTTGCGATCCTCTTTTTACTAGTCCTGGTATCCATTTATAACATTATGCATGCACAAAGCTTCAGACTTTCCTAGGAGAATTTGTTACAATAATTGCTTTTCAAAAGGAAGTTACAAAACCTTTTGCAAAAATGGTTACAAGTCCTTTTCAAACTCTGTAGCTTCTTCAACTTGCTGCCCGGTTGCAACCTCTTCTAACTATTCAGGAGCGCCCTCTAACTGCTCTGCATCCTGGATGGCATATTTTCTTGTCCACTCATTGTACACATCATCAGTGGGCCATGTGAAAGTAATCACTTTTGCTTTAGCCTTGGTTACCTTTTTCCATGAATTCCTCATCTTGTTAACCTCTGAATTGAGAAAACCATAATGAGATTTGATTTTCTCTATCTCCTGAATTGTTACAACAAAAAAAGAAGCATCATCTAAGTCAACAATGCCTTTAATCCTAGCTGACAATTTGGCCTCTAATTCCTTGAGCCACACTTGTTTGTTCTTTAGTTGATCTGGGCTGGCAAAAACTCCTGGGAGCAACTCAAAAACTTGATCAATATATTCCTTTTTATACAAATTAATTTTCCTATCAGCATTATCCACCCCTTCTACTAGTTTCACTAGATCCTTGGTGGTATCACAAGTGGATTTGATGATAGGATTGGCCCCTGCTTCATCATAAGAGGCACAAATAGACTCCAAGTCCTGCTCTCTAGGCCTCCATTTGTCAAAAATAGGTGTCAGAATGGCCTTATCTCCATTGAGCTCATTCGTCATTTCCAAAATCTTGCTTATATTACTGTATAGCAATGAGGCACTCATTGTATCTGCAAAACTTGAAATAGTGGCCCTTACTCTCTCCTCATATTTCTTTGCATACAAGGCCTGGGCTTGTTTTAAATTCTCTAGCTCTTGAGGAGTAATCTCAACCATTTGAGAGCAGGAAGGTGTTAGAGATGGTGGGAACTCAATGATGGGGCTGGTAGGTGGAGGTCTTGTAGGGGAAGAGGAGATGATCAGTGTTGAAGACTCTCCTTGATGGTACTGTCTTGTCAACTGGCTCTGCAACTTAGCAATGATGCTATCTTTACCTCTTACCTCCTCCTTAGCACTATTGTAGGCCTTCAAAACTGTTTCCAACTTAACTTGGAGGACCAATTTTTCCTTAGCTTCCTTTTCTGCTACTGCAACACTAAATTTTGCAATCTCTAGCATAGTGCTAATGGCTTCTACCACCCCTATGTTCTGCACTCTCTTCACTATCATTCCACTAAGGTAGCTTTACCCTGGGGTATCTTTGCTTCTCTTACTCTCATCTCTCTTGAGAGACCACATGACGAGTGCAGCATTATTCTTGCTGAAAGTAATTCCCTCCATGGGCTTGGTCTCCTTTCTCACTACCTCTAGTACCAGGGCATCTGTTGTATCCCACTTAGGTAGAATAAGCACTCCAGCTTGTGCCACCATATCTCTTCCTTGCTCAGGAGTGATGGTCTTAAATTCTTCCATCATCTCTTGTTTTATTTCCTCCTCCACCAGGGCTAGATCTTTGTTAGGGTGCTCACCTTTTCTCTTTTCACATCTTGCATTGTACCTATCTATATTTTTTTTCCATATAAATTGCATAAATGCTCCTGATGAGACAAAATTGTTGTCAACCAAGAAGTCATCACTTGCCTGCTTTATCTTAGGATCCCAATCCTGGCCTTTAAGTTTAGTGGTAGTGATGTTCATTTCAGTAGTAATGGGTTCTTCTGGCATACACTTCTCTACTTCATCATATGTATAGGCAATTTCTCCCAGACTTCCTAATTGTAGAAGTTGCTCAGCTACTACTTGCTCATCTCCTATGTGGATAGGCGATTGGGATGGAGAGTACAAAGGTGTATCAGATTGTACTTCTTTCCCTACTCTCTGCTTCTTTGGGCTCTCTTTAATGTCAATGACATCTTGTATCTTCCTCTTTCCTTTGGAGGTAGAGGGCTCCCCTATTGTAGGCATCAGCACACTATAACTAGATTTCTTGTGCAGGGTGTAGTCACCAGGAGGGATTGCTTTGGTGGAGGCAAACCTACTCAGAATCATTCTTGCCTTTTCAAGGTTGCTTTTAATCACAGCTTCCCTCTTCTCCTTCAAGGTCTGCATCACATCCTCAAAGCAAAAAATTACAAACTTTATTTTCTCCTCCAGAGGGAAAAAGCTAGACAATGGGTCATAGCTGGCATCAAACTGATGCACAAAGTCTAAGGCTTTCTTATAAGCCACCCATTTCTCCTTCCTCAGTTCTTTCTCATGCAAATCAAATTCATTTCTAATGAGGTCTTTAGGAAACTAAAATTGATGGGGTCTACCTCTGCACGCTGCTCTCTTTCTAAACATGTTGTTAAAGAAGTCTTCTAGATCGGCACACCTGGATATTGCAATTGACAAATGATAAGGTTTGAGAAAATCCTCAAGACAATTCCAACCTCCCTTAGTTATTACAAATTGGTGGGCTATGGTAACCGTAGGGAAAATGGTCCCTTTACCCCTGCCTGTCAGTTTTGTCTCTTGTACGCTACCAATTTGTCTAAGGACTTCTGCAATTCCCACTTTGAGAGGGACCTGATAGGGCAACAAGAATGGAGTTCCTCTAAAACCAAAAACTCTGAAAATTGTTGAGATTGGGTATAGATAAATGTCACCCCATTCCTTCTCTTTGATAAGGTCCAGTCCACTGGCAAAGTAATTGTTAGGGTTCCCACAGATACTGAGAGGGGGGGGGTGAATCAGTATCTGATCGGTAATGTAATTTTCTTAGGACAAAACATGTAGAACATAAAGTAACAGTGTACCGGTATGCAAGAATTAATATAATAAATAGAATCAAAAACATCCACATGAAAAGAACACCATAACACAAGATGTTTAACAAGAAAACCCGGTGTGGGAAAACCTCGGTGGGATTTGTGACCCACAATATTCACTTACTGGCCAATAAGAGAATATTACTTACAATAGGGGCCTGCACATGCAGAAAGGCCAACTGCCTAGAGCACACTGCTAAGTGAGAAGTCACACTGACTTACAATGAGGATTATGCTAATCCATTATTCTGCACTGCTTTATAATAGCATCTTCAATGCTAGATTCAGTACCGGTTCTTGCTCTATTCTTTACATATACCCTTGACCTACAATTCACACATTAGGTCTGCCTAATAATTTTCTTTATAGTCGCTACATTCACCTGCAAATGTCTACAATGATCTCTTTTATATACAAGAGTCATTTTACAATTTGCCAAGTCGGCTTACAATAATAAACAAAATATTTCATATCAAAAATCCTGTCGGCCTCTGTGCCGATATACATCTTTTCTTCTGTGTCGGTGCCGGTGCCGGTGTAGAGTGGTCTTGTTGATGCTGGTGCACTGTCTTGCTTGAATAATGCTTTACCTATAGAATATCGTGTCGGTGCCATAGGATTGCAAGGTTACCATCAATGACAAAACCTTCAATCACACACATTGTCTCATTGGAGTGTCCATATGCCAACAATCTCCCCCTTTGGCATTGATGGCAACACTCATGAGAAATTCCAAAAAGATGTCCAAAAATGTGTAGACCAAAAAATTTACCAAAAAAAATGAGGGACTCCCCCTGAGCATATGATTCCTGTGTTTTGAATTTTCTCATCCTACTACTCCCCCTTTGGCATCAATGACAAAGGTTGTCAAGATGTTAGTAGAGTTTGTAGTTATATCAGTCCATAACCTCAGCCTTGTAGTTGGGTAGTTATTATCTGAAAAAGATTGCCCAAAATTATATTTGTACTATCCATAAACTTTTTGCTATCTTTTATTGTTGTTTCAGTTCTCTTCACAGTGTCGGTGAGATGCTGCAATTGCTTTGCCAGTGTTTTACTTTCCGGTGTTAATGCCTCTGAGATTTCCTTCCGTAGAGATGCTAGATAATCCAATCTTGGACTCAGTTTAGATCTCAGGTATTTTGCCTTGTTTATTATTGTCTCTTTCTCTTTCTCCTGTTTAAGTAATTCTATCTCAAAATTTGCTAACTTATCTTCAAAAACAGATAATGAATCCGGTGAGTTGACACAATTGTCTGCAAGCTTGTTTATCTCTTCCCGTGTCTTGCTTATCTTCTTGTCCATATCTATAGTCAGGAAGTTTTCTTTGCATGTGTCTTTGTACAAGTTTTTGTACTCTTTTAACAAACTACATAGTTCCGATAGAAGTGTGTCAAAATCTCTGTTACACTTCTTAATTCCTTCCTCAAAGAATTTCTATTTCTCCTTTTCTACAATGTCCTTTACAGATTCTACCTTTATTTGCTCAATATTTCCAGAAATGTATTTACATAGTGTATCTAACTGTCCTAAAGAATCTTTATTATCTATATTACAATTAGGAGCTATTGTTTTCAAAAAAGGTATTGAATCATCTATTGCTTTGTAAACTTGTGAGCTATAGTCAGTTATTTTCTTGATGGATTCAAGTAATACCTCAGTCACATTTGTTGACCTTGATGGTGACCCAACAAACTGAGTATCGATGGAAGTGACCATGCTTGTATTGACCTCTAGCAGGTCAGTTTGTGTCTGCATTTCCTTTAGCACTGGTTTTCCTGCTTCATTTCTTATCAGTGGCATCTATTCTGGAGCCTTTAGCTTTGTCAGTTTCTCTGTTTGTGCTTCAGATTCCATCTTTTTCCCTGTATCCGCTACTAGTTGCTCTATATTTCTTGTTACCAGAGGCTCTTTGGCTATATCTGATTTTTCACTTGGGTCTTTATCAATTGTTATGTTGATCTTTTGGGTATCAACATTTATAGTGAATAGGACTTCAGTATTTGTATTGCCATCCTCTGTATCCATGCTTTCAGTTGCCGGTTGGTTTTCAGGGATTGTGATTTTTACAAGTGGAGGTAGGTTATCTTTAATCTTTATGCTTGGAGGTCCACCAACTTTTCCTTTCCCTTTGTCCTTCTAATATACCTTAATAGGCTTGGGATTCCTATATTCTTCTTGTTTTTCTTTTTCAACCAAAAATATGTCCCAACCATCTTCTGTTTCCTCTGAAACCTTTGTAACTCTACCTGCCATCAGTGAAATTTGCTGGTGTGTAGTGGAAAAAACTGTCCGGTTAGCCTGAGCTATCAGATCATCAATTTCTTTTGGGGAGTTTACCGGATATACAGCAAGTAGTTTTTCTATTTTTATTTTCTTGTCCAGTTCAATTACTCCTTGCCTTCTGGCCTCAAGTCTTTTGTATAAGTCATCAGGAATTTCATTTAAGACTTGCATCAAAAACTTTTTAAATATGTCCATGTATAATATTACACTCTCCTCAACTTGCCCTTTCTCATCAGCCGATAGGGTGTCATAAATTTTCCCTATGTTCTTCAATTTTCCTTCCTCTGTGATCTCATTTAATAAAATTTCTAGAGGTACCAAGTCGGTTGTTCCCTTTTTCTTTTTCTTAGGGGTCAGCTTCTTTTTAGGTGTGACCTTTCTGACTGGAGATCTCACAGCTTGTTGCTTCTGCCTTGTCCTTCTAGGTGAAGGAGTGGTTGCCGGTGAGGGATCTCTTTTCCTAACAACTCTTTTAAAAGTTGTTGGCATATCTCCTTCTGAGGAAGTACCTATCGGTGATAGATGAGCTTCAAATTGTGGGGCTGTCAACTCATCTTTAGTTATGCCAGTTTTCTTTAATATATCTTCCTTAATGGCTTTTGCTTGTCTGGATCCTTTTCTCACAAATGCCTCAACCTTTTTCACTCTTTTCTTTGATTGAATTTGGCTTTCTATGGTTTCAGCACTACCAAATATTTCTTCTTTAGGTTCATTGGGGGCTTCCAGAAGTGCTTTGGCATAAGTTTCAACTATGTGGTTATCTGTTTCATAGCCCATTTCTGTTACCTAGATTGTCCTGGGGATGACTGCTTCCATCCATATTTCATCCTTTTTGATAACAAAACATATATCATCTTTGTATTTGTCTACAATCTTCTATGATAACCTTGTCCTTTTCTTCATTTTTGTCTTTAGTGCTTGGAAAAAGTCATGAATGATGTTTTCCTTATTCTCGCCCATGGTATTGAACAATTTCATCAGTTGCTTTCCTACCGGTATGTCATATCCAAAATCTGTATATCCTATACCGGGAACTTGTTTTGTTATATGAAGCATTAGACACACTAACAGATTTCCAAATCTGAAGGTTCCTTTCTTATCCTTCTTTATCTTCCCAAGGTTGTCTATCAGTTCATCCTTTAGCCATTCATAGATGTCAATTTTTGCATTGTTGGTTATTATGTCATAAGCACTCTTGATGCATAAACTTGAAACAGAGTTGAGTCTATTGGCATGAGTGGCTTTGTAACCTAATATCATGCTTATGATTCTCACATTTGTATCCTTTACATCGTTAACCCTTAAAGATCTTTTATCAGATGTTGCACCTGTTAGGTCAATGACTAAATCATTTGAAACTTTATTGTTTTTATCTGGTCTTTTACCGGTGGCCGGTAACCCTGTGACAGCCTTTACCGCTTGCTTGGTGATCTTATGAATTGTATCTAACTAGAAAAATTCTCCATGAACTCTGCTTAATACTATCCTAATCACATCCTTATGAAATTCAGGAATACTAAGGATTTTGTGTTCAGCTTTGATATTGCCAGCATCATCACATATCTCAATTTTGTACATGATTTTGATTTCCTCGTCTCCTAGCTCTTCAATATTGCAGTGAATATACATTCTAGGGTCTTCAGCATATACAACACCTTTAGGGATTTGAGAGAATGCACCTAAGGTATCATCTTTCTTTGCTATTTCGGGGACCAACTGAAATACGGGCCTAGGTCTTTTAATTACTTCCACAATAGTAGGGTTCGCTATGTATTCAATTGCAAAGGTGGATGCCATGATAAAATACCTTTTTTCTGTCTTGGATGAATGATTGCTTGGAGTGTGCTTGCTTCTTGCTTGAAATGCCTTAGCTCGGAAATCTTCGCGCTCTCTGAAAGTTTGAAATCACGGTGAAATGAAATGGAGCCAAAACCTTATTTTATAAAGTCTTTTTCGCTACCTACCACATTAATTGCTTGTCGGTAATGTATTCACTTAACTTTATTTGCCGGTAATGAGTGATTTTCAACTTCTTTTCTCTAACCAAGGGAATAATAGCACGTGTCATTAGACTGCCAAACCCTCAAGATAATTTTCTTCAATTAGATGAAGAACTTCCTGCCAGTTGAGCACTGCTCTGTCCTGCTGGTGGAGCACTGCTCTGTCCTGCCGATGGAGTATCACATTGTCCTGCTGGTGGAGCATTTCTTGATTCTACTAGTGGAAGAGTATTCCCAAATTTTAGATTAGCTTTTCTAATCCATTGCTTTGAGAATTCTTGCTTAACCTCTTCAACCTTTTCTTTACCTTTCAAGCTAGTACTTTGGTTGTGTACCGGTGTACCTTTACTTCTACATAATTTAGCAATATGACCAATCTTGTTACATGCATAACAAGTTACATTATTTTTCTAAATAGCTTTCCCATAACCTATGCCGGTTTGTGTTCTGCATTGATTTGATAAATGCCCAAATCTTCCACAAACATAACATCTTACATTCATTCTACAGTTTTCAGAGTTATGACCAACTTTGTTGCATTTGGAGTATTGACCAGTGGGAGGATTGATATTCTGATAATTCCTAGATCTACATTCGTTTGCCCTATGACCATATTTATTACAGTTAAAGCATTTTCCATTGAATTTATAAGTATTAGGAGGTCTTACCAGTTTGTTGTGATCCTGAGTATTTGTAGTACCGAAACTTTCTCCAACTTCAAATCTAATTCCAGAAGTGTCACCTTTGGGTCTTTGATTCTTCAATTAGATACCAAGTTCTTCTGAGCTTTTCTTGAATTTTTCTTTGTGTTGATTTGCAGTTTCCAATTCCCTTTCCAAGATTTCTTTTTGTCTCATTAGTTCATTCGAGTCATTCTGAGTATGCATCAGATCTATCTTCAACATGTCATTTTCATAGCTAAGTCTTGTGTTCTCATTTGCTACATCACTCAGTCTTCTGGTCAATTCTTCTTCATTCTTCTTTCTGTCCTCAATCTCTTTGCAAAATCTCATGGTCATATCCTGCATTTCATTTTTTGTTGTCATGATCTCTTGTTTCAACTTGCTTATCATATCATTAAGTGATTCCTTTTCATCATTCTCATTTTGCAATTTTTCACAAAGTTCTCTTATTTCTTGTAATAGTAAGATTTTCTTGAAGTTCTTGAATGATATCCTGAGGTGCTTTTACATCATCTTCTAATTTGATATTTTTCAACTTCTCTGCATCATAGTCAGTAAGAGCTCCTTCAAGTTGCTTCATTAGATTTTCCATTTTTACCGGTGTCAAGATCTTCCTCAAGCTATTAGGCTTCTGAAAATAGAGGACCAAGCTCTGATACCAATTTTTAGGGTTCCCACAGATACAGAGAGGGGGGGTGAATCAATATCTGACCGGTAATGTAATTTTCTTAGGACAAAACATGCAGAACATAAAGTAACAGTGTACCGGTATGCAAGAATTAATGTAATAAACAGAATCAAAAACATCCACATGAAAAGAATAGCATAACACAAGATGTTTAATGAGGAAACTTGGTGTGGGAAAAACCTCAGTGGGATTTGTGACCCACAATATTCACTTACTGGCCAATAAGAGAATATTACTTACAATAGGGGCCTGCACATGCAGTAAGGCCAACTGCCTAAAGCACACTACTTAGTGAGAAGTCACACTAACTTACAATGAGGATTATGCTAATCCAATATTCTATACTACTTTATAATAGCATCTTCAATGCTAGATTCAGTACCAGTTCTTTCTTTGTTCTTTACATATACCCTTGACCTACAATTCGCACATTAGGTCTGCCTAATAATTTTCTTTATACTTGCTACATTCACCTACAAATGTCTACAATGATCTCTTTTATATAAAATAGTCATTTTACAATTTGCCAAGTTGGCTTACAATAATAAACAAACTATTACATATCAAAAATCCTGTCGGCCTCTGTGCCGGTATACATCTTTTCTTCTGTCCCGGTGTCAGTGTAGAGTGGTCTTGTTGATGTCAGTGCACTATC
The DNA here is from genome assembly GCF_030272615.1 of Cryptomeria japonica. NCBI lineage: Eukaryota > Viridiplantae > Streptophyta > Pinopsida > Cupressales > Cupressaceae > Cryptomeria > Cryptomeria japonica. The sequence continues at coordinate 908,148,155 of NC_081414.1, forward strand.
TTGCTTGAATAATGCTTTGCTGGTAGAATGTCTTGCCAGTGCCATAGGATTGCAAGGTTGCCATCAATGACAAAACCTTCAATCACACACAATGTCTCATTGGAGTGTCCATATGCTAGTAGTAATCACCTCCTTTGAAAACAAATAGATGCATCAGGAGTGAGTAACATCCAAAAGGCCTATCCACCTTTCCATTCTTTATTCCTACTAACCCTCCATGGATAGCATCAACAATGAAAGAAGCATAATCAAATGTTACTGCAAGGGAAGGATTTAAAATCTGAGCAATCATTAACAAGTAGTGATTGGGCATATTCGCTTCAGCATTTTCTCCCAAAACTTGGCAAAGTGACCAATACATTCCCTTAGCTCTGAAGGTAAACAAATTTAATGAGAAGGGCTCTTCTGTGTTAGGTCCTACAATAGTCAACCCACCTATCTTCACAAAAAATTCCTGAAGAGGCCCACTCCTAAGATGATTCCTCTGTGCACTATATACTTGAGCTAATGATTTGAAATTTATGGGTTCAAGAAAATTTGTAAACTCATTTAGCCCAAAAGCACTTCTGAATTCTTCAGTATTAATCTCAATAAGGGCTTTTCCATTTATATCCCGAATGCTTCTTGTGATTGGATCATAATTAAGTGCAATTTGGGTCAACAGATCCATATCCATAAATACCCCTGGGACTACCAACTTCCCTACATCTAATTCCCAAATACTGTTTTGTGGGGCCAAAGAATTCCTCATTCCAAATCCAACCTTAAATAACCCCAACCCAGACAATCTGACCTGTGGATCTCTCAACCAATTACCCTTGTCATATAGCCCTTTTCCTATTTTCAAACGAGGAGCTCTAGGCACTAATTCTTTTTCTTTCGATGCCTTATTAGTTGACAACGTCAACTGCTCAAGAAAATCATCACAAATGGCTCTCTCCGGATAATTGACTTTCCCAGAAAATTCCCTCTTAGGTGCCATTTTGAAAAATATAAGAAATCAAAATACTACCCCCAAATAGTTCTGTGACAAATCAATATCTTATTTAAAGAACACCATAAATGAATTGCTACACGAGAGTACAAGAAAACCTGTTTTTAGCTTGCGTGAATCCGCTCTGCAACTGAATTGGCTTGCTCTATATTTGAAGAAAATGGTTCTGTATCTGCTCCTCTGCAATAATTCTTTAGAAAGATACCTTCATTCGGTTGATAGGAAATCATATATGGTACCCGGGCTCTTAACTACAACATTGATTCTGCATGCTTTGACTGTCCCTTTAGAATTGAATTCATGAGATAATTCATATTTTCACTCCAACGGGCCATTTGGTTCTTGCAATTCTTTCCTTTCACTCTTTTGCAACTTTGTGAAGCATAACCTTTAGGCAATTTCATCCTGTGAAATAGTGCCAACTGTTCGATCAAAAGGAACCTGATCGGCCATTATACTATCTTAACAGTCTTGCCTCCGCATTGGGCCCCACCTTCTTTTCACCATTTCGCAGACTTTATCCTTCGAGCACTTCTCCTTCGTGAGACAGCGCCAAGCGTTAGATGGAACTCTAACTACTCGGTGTTTAACTTTGACCGAAACCATCAACATCTTTACTAACTGCACCTTTACTATGACTGCTAGTGGTTTTTCGCTATTTCGCGAAGCTTAAACATCTATCAACTTCAGGTTGCGAAACAGCACGAAGCATTAGATCAATTTGGAGATGACCATCCTTTAAGGGAAACCTTTATGCTTGCTTTACTTACACCGCCTTTTCATTGGCTACTGGCTACTATGTGGCACTCAACCATTGGCTTTGGAAAATCCTTCATGTCTCTCCTTTATACGGCCGGTTTCACCTTGGTGGGCCCACAGCTTCTTCTAAAACCACGTGTCCATGGACACATCACCATCTATCATGACACCTGGATGAACCCTTTTTACTTTCACTATTTTGTGAAGCATATCCTTCAAGCATCTCGCAACTGCGAAATAGCGCCGGTCGTTGGATAAAAACAAAGTCGATCCTCTTTTAACCTTATGTTTTATCTACCTTTGGGGATGAAAAACCTTTTCGCCATTTCATAGGGTATAAAGCATGAGCATCTCATCCTTGTGAAATCACACGGGCCGTCAGATCATTTTCTACTTGTTCGGTGCTTAACCATCTGAACAGACTCCAGCAGACGTGGGCCCTCTGACTCAACCTCGAACACTTGACATCTAATCACTTTCAGAGCTGACATGTTAGTCTTTCATTTGCCAAGAGAAAACACTGGGTTCCAATTAAATCTCACCACCTGCATCTACCACGTCACTTCTTATCCCGTGGCATGACTCACCTTTGGGACCCACCTTTTAACTCTTAGACCCGGCTTGCTGACTATTGTAGCCTATGCCACATGCCACCATCTTACTTGCCCTCTTGACTAGCTGGACCATCTACTTGGAATGCCAGGTCATTTCATAACTTTGCGAAAGATAACTATTGAGCATTTTCATCCTGCAAAATAGCGCAAACCGTCAAATCAAAAGGGACTTGATCACCTTTTAGTCACTTAGAAAATCCTCGCATGCAGGGTCCCACCAAATGCTTTTGCCATTTCACAAAAGGTATTTTGCTTGCAAGTTCAGGCTGCAAAATAACGCCAGCCGTTGGACCTTGGACAAGATGAGACCTCTTTAGACCGGACCAAAATCGCCATTTAGAACGCAAAGCCTTTTCACAACTTTGCGGGTTTTAAACCACACGCAACTTCGCCTAGCAAAATAGTGAAAACCATAGATCCACCCGAGAGATGCACACCACTTACTGGGCCCAACAACACTAGGAGGAAAAAACATAAGGCATAAATTTTACAATTAATTCACATGACCGCCTAGGCAAATGACAAGGGGGGACACTTCCTACGACCCCAGGACCCATTACCTAAGTGGATAGAGTAATGAAGGAAAAGAAACCAGAGGGTTTTTTATCAGACATTAAGCAATTTAAAATCAAAACCCTAAACTCTTAAGACCCAACACAGACCTGAAGCAATTTATAATGTGTCTTACTCAAAATTTCAAAAATCATAACCAATCATGGGAAAGGAAAACCCATTTTTTAAACAGTGATAATAGTGTTCACTCCTCTTGATGTAACATTTGCTACCAAACACTCTCAAGTAGCTAACCACATGTGTCTTACCGGTCCAATACTCATAAGGAGTTTTATCCTTACCTTTCTTGATGAGTACTCGGTTCATTGTGTAGATTGCAGTGCTCACCACTTCTCTCCAAAAGGTGTGAGCTACCTTTCTTTGAATCAACATGGTTCTAGCTGCTTCAACCACAATACAGTTATTCCTTTCTGCTAGGCCATTCTGCTGTGGAGTCCGGGGGCAGACAATTGCCTCTTGATGCCATGTTCTTCACAGTACTTGTTGAATTCACCGGAAGTGAATTCCTCTCCTTGATTAGTTCTCAGGCACTTGATCCTTTTACTGCTTTCCTTCTCCACTAAAGCTCTAAAAGCTTTGAACTTTACAAAGGCTTCAAACTTGTCTTTCAAGAATGTGACCCACATCATTCTTGAGCAGTCATCAGTGAGAATCATGAAGTACCTATCACCCTGCACACTTCTAGTTTTCATAGGACCACACAAATCAGTATGCACAAGATCAAGCAAGTTGTCAGCAGTGAAAGATTTACCTTTAAAGGTTGAGGAAGACATTTTCCCCAATTGACATTCTTTATACAAGGTATTATCCAGTTTGTTTAGCATCGACAACCCTCTAACTGCCTTGATCTTACTAGCTTTCACAATGTTATCAAAGTTTACATGGCAGAGTCTTCTATGCCATATCCAGCTATCATCAAATTTTGCCATAAGACATGTACTTATATTTGCATTCAGATGAAATAGGTTACCTTTGGTCTGCATGCCGGTGGCCACCAATTCACCATTCTTTCCTTTGATTCTGCAAATTCCATTCTTGAATTCAGAGTTAGGCCATTGTCATTCAACTGGGCAGCACTTAGAAGGTTGTGTCTGAGACCATCAACCCAATACACATTGTTAGCACTACTCTTTCCATTGAGATGGATGGACCTGGTGGAACCTAAAATTATCCGGGTTGGACAATCAAAAAATTATTCTACAGGTAGTATATCTTACCCAAGAATATTTTTTGCAATGCGATTATATTTTGCATATAAATGATTCAAAAATAAAATATATTTTTACAAAAGGGTAGGGAGAGGGAGTTGAACACTCAACCTCTCAACCCAACCTTCCTAACTACCCATACCTACCCTCCCCTTTTATCAATTGCTCTATTGTATTACTTGAGAATGTTTATTAGGGTAAATTACTATGGATAATAATTTGCAAATATTTCCACAAGATTTTAATTTATTAAAGTAATCTTGAAATGTGGAAATACATTTTTAAATATATGATTTAAATAAATTATTTTTACCCTAAAACATTGGTTAAATATATATTAAGGTAAAATGTTATTTCATATAAATGGATCTTATTTTGAAAAATGTTTCAAAGGTGTGAAATGTTTCAAATCACAAGTGGAGATAATAAAAAGCATTTGTTTATTTAAGTGGATTTTTAATCTTTTCATATGCATATTATTCGCCCTAGAGTTAATAAATTGAATAATTTATATTAGGGTAAACCATCTTATCATGTAGTTAATGGTTTGATTGGTTTGTTGCAAGTATGCATCCCATGTGCTAAATTATTTCCAACCAAATTGAGTTTTCCTTCAAGATGAAAATCTATTTTGGAATATTTCCCAAGGTAATGTATTTTTATCAAGCGGAGGTAGGTATGTTTTAATCATTTGCTTTTGATTTATTATTTTAAAGGTAAAATTAATTTCAAGAGGTTATTATGGCAAATTCTTTGTTACTTTGGAAACTATTCAAGTGAAAGTAAAAACACTCTCAAATCTTTAATATCCTTATTTGAATGTTTACTCAAGAAGTTTCCATTTACTTTTGGAGTTTTATGTTAATATCATATTTTATTAGAAATATTTTACCCTAATTGTGTGCAAAGATCATATGTCTCTTTAGGGGGAAAATATTTTTATCTGCATGGGGAAAATATTATTAATGATTTTATTAAATATATCCCTATGAAATAGGAACATATGACCTATCAAGCTAGTTGATTTTTTTTATGTTTTGTGCAGGATACTATAGGCAAAAATTTTATTTCTTGGGTGCATATTAAAGGAAGTATCCCTTACTCAAGAAATTTAATTTAATGTTTTGATATTATAATTTGATGATTTTCAGGAGCACCTTGGCAAAAGAAATCTTGTTTACAACATTTGATAGGATAATAATAGTTTTCAATATTATCTTTTGAAATTACCTTTTGAGAGGTTATAAAGGGATATATTTTATCACAAAGAAAGTTATATTTTATAAGTTCTTTTACCATGGTTAATTCTTTAATTTGATGACCTAATAAATTTTCACATTTTGATATTATCATTTGATCATTTATATTTTTCACCCTAAGTGAATAAAATGGAACATGTATACATTAGGGTTGATTTTATGCAAGATCAAAGAATGATTATTATTATTTTGGAGAAAATTTACTTTTACCATAAGTAAAATGATGAAAAGCATTTATTTATTTAAGTGATCCTTCCATATACATATTATTTTCACCCTAGGTAAATAATTTGAACATATTCATTAGGGTTAGTCATTTAATGCTTGATTGGTTTTTGCAAAGGTTACTTTATATGATATAATATTTCCAACCCAAATTAAAGATTACCAAAAGGTGAGAAAGTATTGTACCATTATCGAAAGGGAAGTATTTTCTTTTACTTACTGTACAAAATCTTTTACCTTATGTTATTTAATAAAAACTATTATTGGAATAAATATTTACAAGTGTTTAATACTTTGATTTAAGTGAATTGTTGTAAATAAGTATTTTACATAGGGTAAAATGATTATTGCCTAATCTAAAGTGGAATATATTTAATCTTTAATTAATAAGGGATTTGATTGGTTTATTTTATGTGTAGGAGATATTGAATATTTACAGGAAGTATTATCAAAGTGGAGGATAAAGGATATATTATTGAAGCTTTATTTAGTGTGTATTTTAGGGATTCAAATGTAATTATCTCTGTAAACCAAAGGGTGTGTCCTTTGGAAAAACAATTGTTTGTAACTCCCTCCTATATGCGAAAGGGTGTGTCCTTTCATATATGTCTTTTGGATTAGGTATTTATAGGGAGTCTTTTGCAATTAAGAAAAGGGATCCAGAACAATTCACAATTTGTGAGGCTGCCAGTAGGGGCTATGGGATGTCTGTATTGTAGAAGTCTGTAGGAATGGAAGTATCATTTTGAGCAATCACTGTGTAATGGAGTATCTGTAAGTGTAGCTATTGTATGCATTCACTCTCCAAAAATTAATATACAAGATTTGATGTTTCAATTCCAGAATTCGTGTATACTTTTGTGTTGATGAATTTCATTTTGTCCTCTTGATAAATCTGATAAAGGGTTTAATACAGTGTGCCACCACAAGTTGTTATAATTAAATATAAGATTTGCTTCTTCATGTTCTTATAGCACTTAATGGAACCTCTGTATTGATAGTCTTTTGTTACAAGTTGCCTGAAAACTGTCTCAAGAGTTTAATTGAATTATTTTTCCACAAAGTATCATGCATATTCCTGGATAGAGGCACTGGTCTGTTATTTATTTCTGAGATTTTGATTTGTATGCATAAGCTCCTTACAGAGAAACATTCTTCCATTTCCTATTTGAACTAATCCTTGCAGATTTCATTCAAGTCCTGAAAGCATTTCATTTTTAATATACAATATCTTTAACATACACTTTTATTCATATTCAGTTTTCATTTTTCAAATTATTCAGCTAAAACACATGATATAGCATAGTTGCATAACACTAATTTGATAGTTGTGTAAACTTGCTTAGAGGCTTAAATCCACATTTAAATAACTCTTTTGTGCTTGAGAGGGAAGGGTACACCCACCTAGGTCTTGTGGAGCCTGAAGTGCAAAGGGATTTGGTCTTCGACCATTCCTGTTCATTGGCCAAGGCTGATTGGATTTCCTAAGGAGTTGGCAAGTCTTTGGGTTTTCCAATCTATGGTTTTGGGCACCAACAGGACCCTCTACCTTTGACCATGCATGGTGCATCATTTCCAAAGTGAACCACACCACCATCATACTCCTCCAAGGATAGAAACTTGCTCTGGTCACTAGTCATATGGTGAGAACAACCACTATCAATGATCCACTCATTGGAATTATCAAACCAGGAGACAAGAGCCTTCTTGTCTGACACATCTTCCTTGACAACAACAAACACAATATCTTCATTTTCTTCATCCTCTAATTCTTCATCTGTGGCACCTTCATCAACTGCCACAAAATAGTTTCTCTAGTTTCCTCCTTTGAATTTCTTGAACCTTTCCAGTTTGTCCTTGTTGTCACCATTAGGACAATTTACAGCAATATGTCCTATCCGGTTGCAAGAAAAGCATTTCAAAGGTAACTTACCTTTGTATTTTTCAGTTCCTTTAGGAAGTTTCCTGGCAAGGAGAGATTCAAATGCCATCAAAATCTCCTCATCATCCATTTCTTTGCTCTATCTTGGTTCACCACTAGTGCTAGCTTCTTTTCCTTTTTTGGATGGTATAGCAGAAGCTTTAAAAGCTGATTCAGTCTTTTGAACACTGCCATCAAAACTATTTAGCTCATAGGCTGTCAACTTTGCTATGATGGAGTCTAAGGATACCTTAGTCTTGTCTATTGATCTCAGCTCCTGAATAGCAGCAACCCTTATTGCATAGACTGGCAATAGGGATCTTAGGACTTTTCTTACCACAGTGGCATCTTCTATTTTACCACCTACACTCTTGATATCTCCAACAATGGTTTTGATCCTTATTCCATACTATTGAATGGTCTCACCTTCAACCATCCATATATCTTCAAACTTCCCTGTAAGGCTTTCTTCCTTAGCCTATTTTACATGCTCATCACCGCCATAGATATTTTCAAGAGTATCCCATACATCTTTCAGATTTACCTTATCCTGAACATCAATAAACTCAATGTCAGATAAACTACTAATTAGGGCTTCCATGACTTGCCCATTCTCTCGCATCTCTCTCTTTTGGTCATAAGTAAGGGTACTGGTAGGAGCAACATAGATAGTCTCAACATAGCTCCAATGTTGAGCACCCATTCTTTTGATGAATATCTTCATTATGTCTTTCCATATACTAAAAATTTTCTCTGTTAAACTTTGGACCTTCCCTCTTCATCATTAGACTGGGATCTTTACCTCAAGCGGTTAAGCTTATAGCACAAAGGACCTGGAGAATGCTCTGATACCAATTGATAACTTAATGATGAGTGAATAGTACCAAAATGGTACTGAGAGGGGGGGGTGAATCAGTACAGACAAAAATACAGTCCAAAACTAGTTTGACAGCAGACACTTCAAATGACTAGCAGACAGTGACACCGGTTTGAAATAGAGTGCAACCGGTAAAGCTAAGAATGTCCGAGACAAGCATTAACCAGTTACTCACTTAGCTTTTCACTCAATCTCAAGACTACACTACCATTTCACCCTTATGCATAAACAGGTAATCTATCATCAGATCATAATAACAGCTAGTTCAACATGTTTTATTGACAGGCATAAAACACAAAACCATCATATGCTTGACAGACAATAGCAAAGCATCACACATGACACACATATTTTTCACATGGAAACCCAACTGGGAAAAACACGGTGGGGATGAATACCCACAAGCTATTTTTGAACTCTTTAGAAGTCCACTCTATTAGGAGCCTTGTCCGGTTAGAGACATTACAAAAGGTTCTGCTAGGAACCGATCCTGTTAGAGATCACCCGGTTAAGAGATGGCTATAATACCCGGTTAAGGGTTAAACCCTGTTAAAGGTTACCTTGTTAGAGGATTTCAAGAACTCAATAGCTAAAGGGTTCTGAACTCAGTAGCTTTGAGTTACCTTGTTAAAGGATTTTCAGCAAGCCAGTTAAGGCTACCCTGGTAAGGGATTTTTCAACTGTTGAGGTGGTTAAAGATCAACAGGTATTACAATGATCTAGTAATAGCACTCAATGCCAATGCAAATCCTCTTAAGCTCCTCTTCACCTTCTGCACTTACACTCTGTAGGTATCACTTCTCTCCTTTTGGTCTGGCAAGAATCACGTATCCCTTCTCTTGGATACACACACACACAACTTTTCCCAACAACCTTAGAAAGAGACACAACATCAACCCTATAGGAAAATAGATAGGCTAGTAGCATAAACCCTAAACCCTAAACCTATTAGGTTAAGGAATTCAAATGGTTCAATCCTTACCATTGAGCGCACTACATTAAATGCAACAGATCTTGATCCAAACTCAAGACATTCTCCATCATCCATTTCCATCGATTTTATGGCGACTAATAATCTATCACATGTTATCACTATTTTATAGACTTCACACATTCCCGAGGTAGATCGGAATAATCTCCCTCATGCAAAATCCTTCACGCACTCAGGCCTGCATGGCAACATGATCTGTTCTTCTTTACAATGCTAACTCATCACACAATATCATCGATTGAGCCACATAGGATTGAAGCACATCAACCAAAAACCCTAAATTTGAGACTACCAACTGGTAGCCATACAATACTTCCATATGTCGGTTCATCATGAACAAGCACACCGCTTCACTTTGGCACAAATGTCGATTCTCACATATGTCGGTTCACACCTCTTCATCATATTGACATCAATGACAACATACAATGTCATTATGTCCTCATACTAGTTCACATAATTCCAACAAAAACTACTACATATAGATCCCATAAGTGCAGATGGTGAGAGGTTTGTGGTGCAAGAGCACCTATGGAGCACCTATGAAGACCTAAGGAGGCAAGGTGCACTAGGGTCATTGATAGGCCCTCATGAATAATTAATGATTAATGAATTCTAAAAGGAATTTAAGGTATTAAAACAATGTAATCATGGCCATTAGAGCCAATAAATGCAATGAAATGTAATGAAAAGGTCAAAAAGTGTAAAATTGTCAAAATTGGCAATTAGGCCTAGAAAGGGCTAAAATTGGGTTTTGAAGGGTAGAATAGGTTTGTGAGGAATAAAACATGTTTGAAATGTGTATAAGGTCATATTAAGACCATTTTTTTGTGCTGGTAGAGTTAGGATTCCAAGTTGGTCATGTTGACAACTTTGTTTGTCAAATGACAACTTTTGAGAGCAACTTTTTATTGTCAAAAATGCAAAAAATGACAAAAATAGGTGGTTAGAGGTAGTTGGGTGGTTATGGTTCGGTCTTGAAGGCCAAAAGTGTTATAAAAGGTTGTAAAACAATGATATTGAGAGATAAGGTGAGTGTATGGTCGAAGACAATCATTTGGAGCAATAAAAACCATATTTTCATGTGCAAAACAAAAAAAAAACGGTGCCATTTTTTTTTTGCACATGAAAATATGGTTTTTATTGCTCCAAATGATTGTCTTCGACCATACACTCACCTTATCTCTCAATATCATTGGTTTAAAACCTTTTATAGCACTTTTTTCCTTCAAGACCAAACCATAACCACCCAACTACCTCTAACCACCTATTTTTGTCATTTTTTGCATTTTTGACAATAAAAGTTGCTCTCAAAAGTTGTCATTTGACAAACAAAGTTGTCAACATGACCAACTTGGACTCCTAACTCTACCAACACACAAAAATGGTCTTAATATGACCTTATAAACATTTCAAACATGTTTTATTCCTCACAAACCTATACTACCCTTCAAAATCCAATTTTAGCCCTTTCTAGGCCTAATTGCCAATTTTGACAATTTTACACTTTTTAACCTTTTCATTACATTTATTGGCTCTAATGGCCATGATTACATTGTTTTAAGACCTTAAAGTCCTTTTAAAATTCATTAATCATTGATTATTCATGAGGGCCTATCAATGACCCTAGTGCACCTTGCCTCCATAGGTCTTCATAGGTGCTCCATAGGTGCTCCTGCACCAGTTTGTTGAAGCCATAAAAGAAGTTCATGAGAAGGTCAAAATACAACTTCAAAAGTCATCAGAAAAATACAAAGAACATGCAGATTAGAAAAGGAGAGAGGTATAGTTTCAAGTTGGAGATTTGGTTTGGGCAAATTTGAAGAAGGAAAGGTTACCCAAGGGAAAACACACTAAGCTCATGCAAAGGAAAGTAGGACCATGTCAAATCTTGAAGAATTTTGGCACCAATGCTTATGTAATTCAATTACCATCAGACCTTGGCATATCTCCTATTTTTAATGTTTGTGATCTAACTCCTTTTAAAGGTGACTCTAATGTAGGTAACTCATAGTAGATCCTAGAAGAAGCAACATATATAGATTTTACCAAACATGAGCCACCTAAACTTGCAAAAGTGTTGGACACCAAGATTGTAAAGAAGACCAGGAACAATGAGTATAAACAATACTTGGTCAAATGGAGAGGAAAACTAGACTTTCAAGCCATTTGGTTGGATGAAGATCACATCAAGAAGCATGGCACCACATTAAATGACCTCATCTCAAGTGGACTTGAGATTCATTCAGCCCAAGAGTATGGTGCAGGAGAACCTAATGACTAAGATAATAAGAGCAATAAAGGCTAAATGACACACGTGAGAAAAGGACACACATGAGAATGTGACCTTTCAATCTATGTAATAGGGTAGTCTTGTTTGTTTGATGTTTGATTTGTTTGTATTAAACCCCACCTTGTTACCCAATGACATGGATTTGGAAAATTGATAAGACACCATGGGAATATGGGCCTAGTGATATTTGGTTGAATATTTTTCTAGGTGTTTATGTGTTGGAGATGTCTTAGAAAGGTTTAATGTCAAAAGTTGCTCAAACTTGACAACTTTTAATGACAACTTTTGGTTACAAATAGAAACTTCTTTCCAATGGTCACCTCGGTTATAAAGGTGGTTGACAACCATTGAGGAAGGTATAAAATGTCATCCCCAATCATCATTGATGTTGAGACATGGACCAGCTAGGACGCGAACCTAGGACCTTCCATATGTTGCTGGAGTGCTCTACCACTGAGCTACTGGCCCCTCTTGGACCAGTCTATCATCGATCCAGGTGTAGCTTATTTCCAACACCAACACCCCCCCTTAAGCCACACCTCTCATGTTCTTGGGGCTCCTAGCTTGGACCTAGCTCTGATACCATGTTGAGACATGGACCAGCTAGGACGCGAACCTAGGACATTCCATATGCTACTAGAGTGCTCTTCCACTAAGCTACTAGCCCCTCTTGGACCAGTCCATCATCGGTCCAGGTGTGGCTTATTTCCAACACCAATAATTGACAAGGAGAGAATAAGGGGAGAATGACTTTGTAAACTTTGGCATCATTGAAGTAATAGATTTATGAGAATTTCCTGCAATTGTTATTCTATGTGGTGTACCATACTGTACGATCATTTTGAATTGGGAAAATAGTGGGATGTGTTAGATTGGCCAATCACCTTTAAAATGCATCAAGTTTGAGGTTCTAATTCGCCGAGACAAGGAAGAAATCAAAAAATTTCTGGAAGTAGTCTAGACTTGATAGTTTTGTCTAGGGTTTTGAAAAGAAATGGCCTTACCTTGCTGATCCTTCATTGGTGGTTCACAGCCTTGAAGGGGATGAAAGCATGGCCAATGTATTTTAGGATTTTAAAGTCCTTTTACAGGTTAGGACTAGTTGGAGGTGAGTGTTTGATGCATTAAGGTGGGAACCTCCATGTGGCCACCGACAAGTGTAATCAAACAGGTCTCACATTAGGGGTTAAAAGTTCTGATCATCACCTGAGACTTAGGAATTGGTGCATTTGAAATGTCTTAAGAGTATTCCTTGAGTTTTTTTTTTGAGTTAAAGTTTGTGTCTACACACTCCTTTGTAAAATAGGCCTAATTAGGCTATACCGGTCTCCTAACCAAGTAGGGTTTTGATTCTTGTGTTCCCTACTAGTAAGAACACTTAGGATATGTTTTGTAACTCCCAAAAGGGTATCCAAATCTGGGATTTTTTGTTTGGTATTTTGGAGAAGTAAAGAGTTAAGTGTAGAAAATAGGTCTGGTAGGGCTACTAGGTTTTGTAGACCTTGCTACAGTAGTTACCCAAACTGGTAGAAGGAACCTGAATAACATGATTGAAGGGGGTCTCCCTAACCTATGGGACTTCTAATAAAACCTTAAATAGCCATTTTTGCATTTGAGAGGGGACCAAACCATTGTTGACCATGGAGACCTTGTACCGGTCAATGAAAGAGATCTTGTAACGACGGCCTTTTGTTTGGGAAGAAAGGGATGTGGGACTTGTCAAACAGATATTCCTTAACCCTTGAGAGTGTTGTGTGATTGCTAGGGTCCTTGGTGTGTTCTTGGATTAGGGGAACATATCCTATACTGGTACCGAGACCTTTGCATCACATATATTATTTGCAGAGCATGAAATGTCTGGAAGACATGACAAATAATAAAAGAAGGAAATTAAAACTACATGCTATTAAATATGCCATTGTTAATGGGAAGCTCTGGTGGAGGAATAGTGATGGTGTGATGTTAAAGTGTGTGGACCAGGATCAAGCTCAAAAGTTGTTGTCTAAATTACATAGTGGAGTTTGTGGAGGGCATTATATGGCCAAAACAACTGCACACAAAGCATTAAGAGATAGGTTCTGGTGGCCAACAATTTTCAAAGATGTGCACCAACTAGTCAAGAAGTGTGACCCATGCTAGAGATTTTGAGGAAAATTAATTTTTTTAGGAAATCTACCATTAAGACCTGTGAATGTGTAAGCTCCATTTCAGAAGTGGGGTGTAGATAGTATTGGAGAGATAGCATGCAAATATAGTAGTGTTCACTCTTGGATTTTAGTGGCCACTAACTATTTCACTTAGTGGGTTGAAGATATACCCAATAGAAAAGAAACAAGTAAGGTGGTAATTGATTTCTTTACAAATAATATATTGACCACATTTAAATGTCTAGAGAGGATAGTCTCTAATAATGCAATGAGTTTTAGGTCAAAAGAATATGAAAACTTATGCAACAAATATGGTATCTAGATCTCCTATTCATCACCTTACCACCCACAAGGAAATGGGCAAGCTAAATCCATCAACAAAATTTTGATGAAGATCATTAAACGAGTCCTAGAAAAGAATAAAAAAGCTTGGGATTCAAAGCTAAGATTAGCAATTTGGGCAGATAGGGTAACAATCAAGAAATCAATTGGATGTGCACCTTTTGATTTGGTGTATTGTATGCGTGCAAGGTTACCCCAAAATAATCTAATGGAGATTTATAAGTTTGTCCAAACTTATAAAAATGATATAGATGATGATATGTAGTTGAGAAATGAGGCTTTAATGGAATTAGATGAAGCTATAAGAGAAGCCAGTACCAAAAATACAAAGCTATAGATGTAAGTTAAAAACTTGTATGATAAAAGAGGAACTGCAAGGATTTTTCAAGTTGATGATTTGGTTCTGATGTGGAATACTAGAATAGAGGATAAGGGAAAACATGGCAAGTTTGATGCCATTTGTTTGGGCCCATAACTAATTCAAAGCAAAGCAAACAGGGAGAAGATTCTTATATTCTCTAGGATATACATGGTGATACTCTTTAATTTCCTATTCATGGACAATTCTTGAAGTTCTAGTTTTCTTGAAAGTAGTTATTTTTCCATGAGAATTAGTCAGGTTTTGTATATATTAGTGTAGTTTCCTTTCAGTTGAAGTTACCCTATCCAGGTAGTTTATTTTTGGTCTGCTTTGTAAGTGGTATGCTTCACCCAAAATTCTGATTTCTCATCTCATTCCTATAAAATGAACATCCCCAACTAGAGCCACTGATAGGACCTAAAATTACGTTTTGCAAAATTTTAGGTCATCCTGGTTTTGTTTTGCCCTCTATTAATTTTTGAGGGTTTAGGGCCTTAGGGGTTGTGTCTTGTCTTGACTAAGTCTTGGTATAAAAGAAAATCTTCAGTCCTTTTTATATTTTGTCATTGCCTTTTTTCTCACTTAAGGCTGAGGGTTCCACTTTGTTGGCAGGGACATTTTGTTCCCTAAACAATAAGTCATGTTAGACCGGTCTATGAGATGATTTCCCTAAGTTGCAAAATTTTTCCCCATGACTAGTCTCCCTTTAAATATTTGTGCCCGCGCTTATATTTTCCTAAGTCTGAAAATCCTAAGTATTTCAGTGGGTTGTTAAATACAGAATGAATCTGATAGTTTGCGCTTCCCCATGATAAAAGATGTGAGGATTATAAAGACCACGACGGTTGGCAGTATATCCGATCAAATTTTTGTGTTACCAGTTCTCAGATAGTAAAGGTCGGTTTACTAATAGATTTATGAATTTTCACGTTCTCAAAATGAAGATGATCTTATGTCCTAAGGTAAAAGGTGTCCAATTTTTAACTCTGGAGGAGTTAACGGGCATTGTGCAAAGCAATAAATAGTGAACAGATTTGATGGTTCTCCGTGTCCTTGGAATGGAAGTTGCAAGGAAGTTAGGAACCATGGCACCGTGAGATGATGCCACGTGTCCTAGGCTGACGCAGAAGACCTAGGTGGGGCCGCTGATGGAGTTTGGTCAAAAGATGATGTGGTGCTGATTAGTCATGATTTTGTGGGTCCATTGATATAGATATAAATTCAAGTGTTGCCTCAACAAAGAATGATCATTGGATTTTCCAACTTGGAAGATGATCGACGAGCATGTTTTAAACTTTTTTAAATGCAAGTTAGGAGCCTTTTTTTCGCTCATGCGAGTAGTAATGGCAGATGAGACATTTGCGTTCTTTTCCAAGCAGTAATTAAAAACTCTTAAAAGGTTTTTCTTCATTCACACATGATTTATAGCAATCCAAAAGGTTTTCCTGCTACTGAAGAAGGTTGAAACGACTCTCTGCAACACATAATTATCATCTCTCTAGTGAAAATCAAAATAGTAAGTTTATCTAAGCCCTTCATCCATTCTTGAAACAAATTGATGTTATAAATTGTGTCTGAAGTTGTAAGAAGAGAATTCAATTTTTTCTAGGGTTAAGTGCTAGACAAAGAGTAGTGAAATTTGTTTGAATTACTCTGGTAATTTAAAATATCATACTAGCCCTAGTTTTTTATTCCTGAATTTGGAGTTATAGTATAAAACTCTAGTTGAAAAATATGGCTCCCTCACAAAAACATTCAAGACAAATTGATTATATGAAAAGAAATCTATATGATGATTTCTTGGATCAATTGAAGCCCTCGACAAATGATAAACATCAAGGGCATAGATATGTGAGTGGAAAAACCCTAGGGGAAGGGTTAATTGATAAAGCATTTTTCTTGGAAGATGCTAATATACTCATAACTAGGTTAGATATGTTCAAGTTATGGTATGGACAAAGGAATTTGCATTCCCCATTATCCAATCCTTGGCAGTATGATTTGGGTAAGTTGCTAGTGTCGAGTGTTTTCATGGACATCGACCTACTCAAAGTTGTTGCTAACATATATGACCTTATTTCAAGGGTTATTAGGGGGAATGATGGAGAAATTGTATTAACCATCAGAAGGGAAGAGTTCCAAGAGATTTTTGATCTGTATGAACCATCTCCAAGCATGGTGTAGATAGATTTGAATGAGCAAAAGGCAGAGTATTACAAGATGAGGGAATTCATTGGAAATAATTTCCTTCCACTACATTTGACCAGAGAAGGGAATACACCATACCATATCAGCCCTAGCTCAGAGAAACCATTCCCAATTGGTGCTTTTGCTCCCTATTTCCAGGCTACTTTCTTCTCTCTATGTCAAATATTAGGTTTTAATCCAATTACAGTGATGCCACCTAATTTTATGTACATGGATATGCAAATATAGCATCCAGACTATACAGTGGTTTTTGACTTTGCCCCTTACCTTGAGGAAAAGATTCATGAGGGGTTACTAGACATTAAGAATCAAGTAGCTGGTGCTAAATTCTCCTGGTATTCTTTACTCATGTATATATTCCTTTTTAGAAATGCAGATTACTTTGAGGGTACCATGAACCTTAAAAGGACAATTGATAACTAGGAGATTGCAGTATAGCTCTAGAGCACAGATATGTCTTGGGATAGATACGAGGCCAGCTTTGTAAGGTTTGATAACAGTTTTGCTTCTAGGTTGAGGCAAAAGTTGACAGTTAATCTGCCAAGGATTCCTAAGGAACTACATGATTTTGTGAGACCCAAGGTGAGGTTACCTCTTGCCATGATTGAACATAATTGGGGGGATTTTATCCCTTACTCTGTAAGTACTGTTATCAATATCTACGGTTTCTCTAGACAACTACATGTACTGCCCTTCAATGTTCCTCTCAGAATGGCTTTTGTTGAGGTGATATGGCAAATAGGATGCATTCAGGACAAGGATTTAAAATGAAAGGGAAAAGAAACAATTTTCCCAAATTATACTGTTATCCCTCACTTTGTAATTTTTAAGGGAGAATATGAGCATTTTGATAAATTCTTTGCTCCATATCATTTGGGGGTGAGTTGAGGGGTTTTACAGAGCTTTTAGAATAAGAATAAAAGGAGGTATGTTGCCCCATGAGCATAATTTTCCTGAGGACTTAATTAGGAATGAATTTGATTCCATGACTCAGGAAGGGAGAAAAGAGAAGTGGATAAGCTTTTGAAAATTATGGGCTGCTATCCAAAGGATGGATCTAAAATATAACCCATTAAAGGATTTTTCCCCATTTTGTGCCAAGATCGATTTTGTTATGAAATTTTTTGATGAGTTGAAGAAGATTTTAAAGGAGAAGATAGCTAGACTTGAAGAAGTTCATTGCCGACAACAATCGAGCTCACAACCTCCTTTATCTCAGAGAGTAGGTGGCATGGTAGAATGGAGGCCTATTCAAGAATCTTCTCACAAAAGAGAAAGAGAAGAAATGAGCGATGAAGAGAATAGTAGAAATGAAAGTGGAAGATTAATAAGGAGAAAGGGTAAGAATATGATGAGTGCAAAGCCTTTCCATAAAATAAAAAATAAGCCTAGTCAAGGAATCGAGATCATTGATCTTGAAGATTTGGACAAAAGTCCTTCACCATTAGCTATATCTTTTTTTCCAGTAAGGCAGGGTGAAGAACAAATGGAGGAAGACATGTTTATTGCAACAAGTGTAGAAATGCAATTTGGTGTTCCTGTTTTGCCTCCTAATTTGGAGTTGGATCTCACTCCTTTGGATATCCAAGGTAAAGCTTTCAAAGATGGAAGAAAGGAGGCATGTGATAAGTTCCTTTAGGATGATTCTTTTTTGAGGAGCCCAGCCTTTCTATAGTTAGTATGGAAGATGAAGATTGAGGAGTACAAAAGGAGAATTACTAAGAAGAAGGCCCAATGGCTAGATAGACCAGGTCAAGAGAACCAAAAAGAAGTAGAGAATGAGATGAGGGAAGAATTTAAGGAAATCATTGCTGATGAGGGTAGGAAGATTATAAGTCAGGCTGGAGTCTTGATCTTGCCAGAATGAGACATAGCAGATGCAGTTGCATTTGATACAATAAGGAAATCAAAGGCTCAACCTTCTAATTAAGAACAAAAAGAAAGGGTAGCATTAAAAGTATCCTATTTTGTGGATGATTATGCAACCTTGGGAATTTGGGCATTAGAGGAAGGACCTAGGAAGCTTAACATTAGTGATTTAAACCCCAACTTGAGGGGAAACATAATTATAAAAAGAGCATCTGACACATCAAGTGTAGATGATACAAAGTTAAATGTTGATGTTTCTAAACTGACACATGAGAGCATAAAAAGAGAAGCTTCAGAGAAGGCTGAGTTGATAAGAAATTTTGATAAGATTTTTAATGATTATTATGCATCTCATAAAATGTGTGTGGAGTTGCAAATGAGAGTGCAAATCCTTGAGCAGGGATAAGTAAAGGTTCCCCATCCGGCACTTACAGGACCATCTGATCCATCAACATTGAAGTCACCACCTATGATCTAGGGAGGAGAATCAATTCAACTTGATGCAAGTGATGATGTCCTTAGTATGCTATTAGTTCCCTATGATGATGATGATGAGCCTGATACTACAAGATCAACTGAACCAAATGAATCTTAGCTTTTAGAAAATCTTGTTGAATTAGAAAATAAGCTGAAAGAATAAAAAAATTAATTACTGGGAAACAAAAGGATATAGTTATCTTAGTGCTAACTCATTTGAATGAGAAAGTTGATAGCAGGTTAAATAGTGTCCATGCCTTATATTCTTTTCTTTTCAATGCTATTCAAAAATTTAATGATGATAAAGAAGTGGCAATTCCTCTCTTTAGAAAATGTTTGCAAAGAGGAAATGAGCTTAGAATGATGTCCATGGCCTCTAAATTTCATGTCGAGAGACCACATGCACTCCAACCAACATATTTGTTGGTAAAATCAATGCAAGAAGCCCAAATTTTGGCAGAAAATATAGAAAGAAAAGTAAGGGAATTGATGAAGAGTTTCAGTGAATTGGAACAAACTCTTTTGCCAGATATTGAAGATAGAGAAGGAACAATCAAGCCTTTACAATTTTGGAAGGTAGAGGCAAAAATAGTCATCATTACTCAAGTAGAAATGATATATGAAGGGATATATAAGGATATGCTGGAGGATAGCATGGATAAAATAATTGCTACAAGATTATTTTTTGAAACTTTTGAAAGAGAGGCAAACCAAGTAGTCATTAAATATATTCCATATAGGTCAAAATATAATGAAGTCATGAATTTCAATTGGCCATCTGATGAAGACTATAGTGCATGGAGTAGCATGTATCTAAATGATGAATAAAGGTTATAAACAATTTTGCATAACTATTTTTGTCTTCTAGTGGCAAATATTTTGAATCTGTATAACAAAAATGATGGCAATTTTCATCATAGGTTTTAAAGAAGGTGATTGTATACTTTGATCCTTCCTAAGCAAGTTCAAGGATTAATGTTTGTATAACAGAATGCAATTATGTGTAATCATTTTGAGATGACATGTGTCTCATCTACCCTGAAGCTTGTTTTCTCCCTTGTTTTTCATAAAAGGGAATTCACGACTATGAGACAGGGTTTAGATTTTTGGTCTCTTGAGTGTTCCAAATTTTTGTTTCCAAATAGAAAAGTCTAGGTGAACCAAAAGTTGTAAAAGGTAATTTTACAAAGCAAGATAAACAGATTCATGTGTCTGTAATTTTGCAGGTTCTTGAAGGAGTTATGTATGAATTGTAATCTTACAGAGACAGTCGAATTATTCATAAATATATAAGTCAAACCCAGTTCTCTCCAGTGTATTGTTCTATCATGTTTTGAATGCATATTATCAAGGATTTTATCATTCGTTGCACTGTTGTGGTGTATGCATTTTTTGTTCATGCTTTGGTCTAGGGGGTCAATTAAATGCTTAAATAAAATTACAGAGTGATAGGGGTATTTGTAGGAATTTTGATAAGTAATTCTTCATTGGAATTGCAAATATGATGTATTACAAGGTAATATTATCTTAGTTTATATGCTATTAGATAAATTTTGTCGGAAATAAAGTTTAATGCAGTATGAATTCATGTACCCAATGGAATAAGGCACTAATCATAGCTAAGTGAATGCCTTGGCATTAATTTACTGTTTGGGATCACCACTGGTTTTCTATAACCTGTTGAATATCAAATTATTTTCATTTACAGGAATGTTATATGTGTTTTAATCATCTCATGCTCCAAACTGGTTAAGGATCACTGAGAAAACTGTCATTCATGAGCATTCTCCCTTATTTTTGAGTCTTTATATGAGATTATATGCTTTGTTTCATGTATAATTTGTGAGTGTGGGATAAAATTTGAAAACTAGCATGGGGATCACCCTCCCTGGTTTTGCAGAGCCTAAAGTGCAGAAGGATCTTGCATCCTTGTTATTGTTGGACCAAGTTTGAAGAATATTAATAGTTGGAAATGGCTTTCCGTAGATATTTTAAAAGAAAACAACATGGTCTTCGCCTCGTGTCAGTATAAAACCATTTTTGGGAAACAATAATAAATGGTGACTCTGCTGGGGATATGAATGGTAAAGGGTCTCTGGTTAAAGAGGTTTTATTTAAAGTACAGTAAAGGTTTTCATAGTATCTATGTGATTTGATGATTGAGCCCACAATTCTATGCTTTTGGTTCATTTTTTCCTATGAAAAAGGTGTTCTACGTTTTTCTAAGAAAGATATCCCAGTTTGTGAACAAGGTTCATAGATTTCTTTCAAGGATTATCAAGAAGTATATTATTTGATATCCCAAAACAATTTGGGTGGTGACTCTTCGGTTTTTGCGCTAGTGCGTATATTTTTAATAATTCTAACAAATCTTTGAAGGACTCTATTACTATGAGTAAAGCGAAGAACACCAGAGGTTACATGAGATTGCATCCTAAAGAAAAGTTGGAAGAGCTTCATGGAGCTCTACAAAGACAGGGAACAAGGAGAAATGCAGATACAAGCATCGCTCCCTCATCATGGAAGCCTAAGCACAAGAATGCAAGTAAGTCATAGTTAAATCATGTTCATAAGGTTCACGCATCATCTTCTAAAAGTTCTGAATCAGATAGTTTAAGATTTTTCAATTCTTTATTTGATACACCTATTCAAGAAGAAATGCAACCACAAAGAAAAGAATGTACTTGAGTTCAGTATTCATAGAAGAAAAGAGGTCGAAGTAGAAGTAGAAGTAATCAAAGAAAAAATGATATTGGTGTGTCTCCTCCTCCAGGTCTCACAACAAATTTTTCTCGTGGTTATGAGTCAGTACGAGAACAAGATAATGTGAACTTGATTGATTTAGATGATACTTCCAAATCTGAGATAACTTTACCAGATCCAGAAGAAGTTTTTGGAGATATAGATACATTGAGAAGAGAACTCCAAGAATAGATAGATCTCAGAAGTAAGAGAGAAAAAGAAAAGGAATCTGAAGTTATTAGAGCTGTGATAGAAAGACATGGTCTAATAAGACAATTAGCAACACTCAAAGCCTTGGCTCAAGAAAATGATAAGCCTAGTATTGAGGGCCTTGTTTTAAGAGAGATTATAGATAAGAAATCTAAAAATGTCATAAAGGAAAAGGCTAAGAGAAATATGGATAACCAAAGGTTAGTAGATCTTAGTCAACCAAGTATTCAGGTTCCTAAATTAGACTTGGATAAAGGAAAATATAAGATATCTGGTGTTAAGATAGATGATAGAAAAACTTCGATTATCCCAAATCTAAGTCTAGAGTTATCCCAAATTGACATTGAGTTAGAAACAACTATAATAGAAAATGATACTCTTGTAAAAGAGTTGAAGAGAGTTGAAATGGAAGCATCAAATGTAGAAATGAAAAGGAAAATTGATTTCCTTAAGTTATCAAAATTAAACAGTGCTTGATTCATTGCTGGCCAATCCAAAACTTAGGCTATTTCTAGTACAACACCAAATGTCATTGCGAGTGTTCCAACCCAGAATGTCCAAGATACTCAGAGTACTAGAATTCTAGTTATTGGAAAGAAAAGTCAAGCAACTACTCAGAATAGTAGTCAACCCCAATTTCCTAAAGATTTTCATAGAGCTGCAAGGGTTAGCACCAAAACATATGCTATTGTAGCTAATACCACAACAAATATTGTAAGACGAGCTGCAATGGGGAAATTTCAAAGAAGACCTATTCACCTAGAGAGATATAGGCAATTAAATTTTGATGGGATCCCAGGATATCCCAATGTTATCCCAAATGACTTAAGGGATAAATTTAGTAAATTTACATGCAATAATTCTATAACTAGCAAAGAACACCTAAGGGTATTCACTGATAAGATGAATGACTATGAGGTGGAGCATGAGGATGTGGTTATGAAATTTATTTGTGCAATCTCTGACAAAGGATGCCAGTGATTAGTATAGAGGATTACCAACTACAAGTATTAGTTCCTGGGAAGAATTTGAGAGATTTTTTAAGTAGCATTATGTTGACAAAACAAATCCAAACTTCATGTTAAATGAGTTCAATAATATTAAGAAGTTATTGAACGAGGATGTGTCTGATATCAATATCAGATTTCAGAAACCTATGCATAAGTTGTTTCAAGTATTAAGGTTGGATATTAATGTTTGTCTCACCACATATATGAATGCATTTGATGCGAAAATGACATATATCCTTAGAGACAAGGACCCTGAAACTCTGAGAGATGCATCTAGGATAACTATAAATGTTGAAGGAAATAGAAGAGCTTCATGAAAGCTCAGAAGGAGAGAGGATCCCAGATTTTCTAAAAATGTCAAAGATAAAATTGAAAAGTCTTTTGGCACAAAACATCAAGAAGAAGAAAAATGGGACAAGGTGCTTAATACCTTGAAGGATTTGAAATTAAAAGTGGTAAAAAATGATAAGAGTTTTGTACCTAAAAAAGCCATAGTTTAAAAATTTTAATAGACCACCAAGATTGCAAGATTATCCTTACAATACAAATTGGAAGGATGGAAAGCCTTTCCAACAGCAAAAGGGTAAATAGGAACAACAAACTCATGACCCATTGTAGAAACATATAGTGAACATGATGGACGATACTCCTTGGTGTGTTGCTTGTTAATCACCCCACTCACCTGAATATTTTGTTGTAGCACAATTTATTTCTGATAAGGATGAGACACAAGAAGAAGAGGAAGAAACCTTTGAAGGTGACAATATTAATTATCTTATGATTTCTTCTTGTCTTGGAGAAACATAATATTCTTCTGACATTGAGACTCGGGACTTTGATATAGATAATCAAAGGCAAATAAATGAAACATATCATCATTAAGTTTTTTCTAATGAGGAATTATCTGTTGATGACCGAATGTGTAATGTTGAGCAAGGTGAGTGTTATGTGTCCTTAAGAAGACCCTCAAATGAAGAGATTGCCAAAATAAAAGCTGCTATGGTAGCTCAGGTAAAAAACAACTATCAATTGAGAAACATGATTGTGGGTGAAGACCAGGGCAGGCCTTTTGGGTTTATTTGTCAAAAAGTTAAAAAATAAAGGCAAAGAGGTCAAGGAGGATAAATCGGTGAAAGATGCAATCAAAAATAAGGAGGTCAAGAGAAAGGAGTGGGCTAAGAATGCAGAGGTTGTGAAATATATTGAAAAAACTTCTCCACTTAAGATGAAAGCAAAGATGGTTGAAAAATTCATTTTGCCCATTGAAGCAGATCCATAGAAAGCACAAAACATTGAAGGCAACAAATGAAAAACAATTAGGTATGTCACTTGAATTACCAAATTACACACGTGTGGATATGCTTCAATTGTTTTCTCAGATTATAGTTAAGGTTCATTTGCAAGAGATGTTAAGAATTGAAGAGCATAGGGAGAAAGATATGGCTTGTGTCAAGGGTATTTCTCATTCCATTGAAATTGAAAATATGAATGTATCTCATAATGTAAAGGAATGAATGATTAAAAAAGAAACAAAGGATAAAGAGTTAGAGAGAATAGTTTCTCAGATTCCCCAAATTTATCTTGAAGATACAATAGGTGAGAGCCCTGACAATGTAGACCCTTTCTTTCTAAGTGCTGTTATAAATGGAGGAGTCTTGAAGAATTGTATGATTGATTCTTGGGCCTCAAATAATGTCATGCCAGTGAGGATAATAGAGTCCATGGGTTTGAAGGTAGATACTCCTCATGAAAGATGTTGTGCTATGGATTCAAGAGAATTGCATGTGGTAAGAAATATAAAGGAAATACCTTATAAACTTGTTTCTTTCCTTGAGAAAGAATTAATTATGAGTGTCCTAGTTGTAGATATTCCACCGCATTATGGGATGTTATTGTCAAGAAAATGGAGTACCTCTATGGGTGGAAATTTTCAATGTGACCTGTCTTATGCTACCTTTTGTATTGATGGTAAAAATGTAAAGGTTAAAAGAGAATCCATGGTACCATATATGATGGTACATACAATACAATCTAATGAAGATATGACTTATTTTGTAGACACAAGGATAAACACATTCAGGGTTGAAGATTCTGCATAGAAGAAGAAGGAACAACCTGCATTATTGGATGAAGTAGAAAAATCATCAGGAGATGATAATTTGTGGACCATGTATTTTGATGGAGCCAGTTCTAAGGAGGGCTCAGGAGAAGTTTTGTTATTTATATCACCCCATGGAGAAACTTTTAAGTTTTCTTTTACTCTAGCCTTTGCATGTACAAATAATGTAGCAGAATATTAAGTGTTGTTGCTTGGTTTGAGACTATTTGAAAAACATGGGATAAATAATCTCAAGGTTGTTGGAGACTCTAAGTTAGTCATATCCCAAATTAGATCTAAATATGTATCAAAAAATAAAAGGCTGAAGTAGTATAGAAATGTTGTATGGAACCAAATTGAGAATTTTGATGCATTTGGTATTGAATGGGAAGAGAGGATTGATAATAGAATGGCTGATTTCCTGGAAAATATAGCTCTAAGGGTAGAGGACATCACTTTTGTTGGAATCTCAAAGATTGAGATTTAGGCAAGGCCTTCAGTCCTTGAAAACATTAAAAATTGGTAGGTTTTTAATGATGATGATGATATTTTAAGGTTTCTACATTATGTAGATGAATATGAAAATCAGGAGATTGATTTCAGTGCTTTTGTACAGACAGAGGATGACAAGGAAATTTTTTTTGGGAAGGAAGTGATTCAATTGAAGACAAATAAAATTCCCAAAGGTTTGGTTGTTTCAGAGAGGGTGTTTGATGGTTAAGATAAGGCTAAGGTTGTTACTACTACCCCACACCCTAAAGATTTAGAAGAAGTTAACCTTGGGACAGAAGGAGCCCCAAGGAAGGTATATATTGGGAAAAAAATGTCACCCAGGGTTAGGCAAATGCTAATTGATTTATTGAGAAAATACAAGATTTTTTTTTCTTGGTCGTATGATGACTTGAAGGCTTATAGGGAAGACTTATTTCAATGTGAGATTCCTTTGAAAGAAAATGCCAAGCCTTTCAGAGAAAAATAGAGGTCTATTAATCCAACATTAGCACCTAAAATGCAAGAGGAGCTAGTCAAGCTAAGAGATGTTGGGATTATAAGACCAATCAGACATTCATCATGGGTGTCTAACTTGGTACCTATGAGAAAAAAGAATGGAGATATCAGATTATGTGTTGATTTCACAAATCTGAATATATCTTCATTAAAAGACAATTATCCATTGCCAAATATGCAAGCAATGTTACAAAGGGTAACAGGCTATGAGCTTTTGTCTATGATGGATGGATTTTCAGGTTACAACCAAGTAATGGTTAAAGAGCTATAACAATACAAAACAACATTTAATACACCTTGAGGAACCTATGTTTATATAAGAATGCCTTTTGGTTTAACAAATGCAGGAGTGACATTTCAAAGAGCTATGGATGTTGCATTTTCTGTTATTATAAATGTGATCTTAGTAGTATATTAGGATGATCTAACAACTTATTCCAAGAAGGAAAGTGATCATTGTGGTCACCCTGAATTTTTTTTTGATAGAGCTATTGAATATGGGATATCCCTAAACCCAAAAAAATGTGTTTTTGGGGTGACTAAAGGTGAGTTGCTAGGTCACATCATTTCAAAAGATTGTGTGAGAATTTACCCAGAGAGGGTAGTAGCGATTGACAAAGTCCCTTAGCCCAGAACAGTGAAAGGTATCCAATCTTTCTTTGGGAAGATTAATTTTTTAAGAAGGTTTGTCACAAATTTTGTTGAAACTAGTAGACCTATATCCAAGATGTTAAATAAAGGTGCAAAGATAGAATGGAACAAAGAGTTAGTCAAGGCATTCCAGGAGATCAAACGGGCTATTAAAAATGCACCTGTTCTTAAAACACCTGATTACGACAAACCTATGCAAATATTTTCATTTGCATATTTTCATACTATTGTTGATGTATTGTTGCAAAAGAATTTAGAAGGTTTTGAACAACCTATAGCATTTTTAAGTAAATCTTTGCAAGCTGCAGAGCTAAAATATGATTTAAATGAGAAGAAAACTTATGCACTAGTGAAGGTTGTTAAAGCTTATAGGAGTTACTTGATTGGAGCAACAATGGTTGCATACATACCTAGTGCTGCAATTAAATATATTTTCACACAATAGGAAGTATCTGGAAGAAGATGTTGATGGATAAATAGGATCCAAGAATTCAACATTGATATCAAAATCACTAAGTTAGTGAGAGAACAAGGATTGGCAAAGTTGATGGCCTAAAGTAATTTGGATGCCAATCAAATAAATATTGTGGAAGAAGAGCTTAGATATTGTATCTGTGATATGGATGGTTGCAAATGGTATGGTGATATCATATATTATTTGCAGAGGATGAAATATCTAGAAGACATGAATGATAATAAAAGAAGGAAATTAAAATTACATTCTATTAAATATGCCATTGTTAATGGGAAGCTCTGGTGGAGGAACAATGATGGTATCATGTTAAAGTGTATGGACTAGGATCAAGCTCTAAAGTTATTGTCTGAATTACATAGTGGAGTTTGTGGAGGGCATTATATGGCCAAAAAAACTACACACAAAGTATTAAGAGTTGGGTTATGGTGGCCAATAATTTTCAAAGATGCACACCAACTAGTCAAGAAGTGTGAACGATGCCAGAGATTTTCAGGAAATCTACCATTAAGACCTATGAATGTGGAAGCTCCATTTCAGTAGTAGGGTGTAGATTTTTTTGGAGAGATAGCATGCAAATCTAGTAGTGGTCATTCTTGGATTTTAGTGGCCACTAACTATTTCACTAAGTGGGTTGAAGTTATACCCACTAGAAAAGCAACAAGTAGCGTGGTAATTGATTTCCTTATAGATAATATATTGACCAGATTTGGATGTCCAGAGAGGATAGTCTCTGATAATGCATTGAGTTTTAGGTTAGAAGAATATGAAAACTTCTGCAACAAATATGGTATCCAAATCTCCTATTCATCACCTTACCACCCAC
This sequence comes from Cryptomeria japonica, assembly GCF_030272615.1. Lineage (NCBI taxonomy): Eukaryota > Viridiplantae > Streptophyta > Pinopsida > Cupressales > Cupressaceae > Cryptomeria > Cryptomeria japonica. The sequence continues at coordinate 908,176,290 of NC_081414.1, forward strand.
AAAGAAATGGGCAAGCTGAATCTAGCAACAAAAGTTTGATGAAGATCATTAAACAAATCCTATAAAAGAAGAAAAAACATTGGGATTCAAAGTTGAGATAAGTAGTTTGGGCAGATAGGGTAACAATCAAGAAAGCAATTGGATGTGCACCTTTTGATTTGGTGTATGGTATATGTGCAAGGTTACCCCAAAATAATCTGATGGAGATGTATAAGTTTGTCCAAACTTATAACAATGATATAAATGATGATATGCAGTTGATAATTAAGGCTTTAATGGAATTAGATGAAGCTAGAAGAGAAACAAGTACCAAAAATATAAAGTTACAGATGCAGGTCAAAAACCTGTATGATAAAAGAGAAACTGCAAGGATTTTTCAAGTTGATGATTTGGTTCTGATGTAGAATTCTAAAATAGAGGACAAGGGAAAACATGGCAAGTTTGATGCCATTTGGTTGGGCCCATATCTGATTCAAAGAAAATGGGGAGATGATTCTTATACTCTCCAGGATATACATGGTGATACTCTTGAATTTCCTATTCATGAACAATTCTTGAAGCTCTACTTTTCTTGAAAGTAGTTATTTTTCCATGAGAATTAGTTAGGTTTTGTATATATTAGTGTAGTTTCCTTTCAGTTGAAGTTACCCTATCTAGGTAGTTTCTTTTTGGTATGCTCTATAATTGGTCTACTTCACCCAAAATTCTAGGTTCTCATCTCAAACCTGTGAAATGGACATAACCAACTAGAGGCCTAATGGTCCTTATTTATGACCATTTAAAGGCCAGTCAAATTAACCGGATGCAGCCCTCTATGGACTCTGAGGAAGATATGTTTGATTCTGCTTTTTTGGAGGAGGAGGAATCCGACAATGATTCCTCATCTGATACTGAGGATAGCTCTGATGATTCAGAGTATGAGAGTAGTAAGAAGAGGAAAACAAGATCCTCATCTTCCAAGGGCAAAAAACTTCAAATCAAACCCTTGATTAGCATCTCTTCGAAAGAAGAGGATTCAGATTATTCTGAGGAGAAGAAGAACCCTAAAGGGTTGCTGAAGAAGAAAATTAAAAACCAAGCCCAGACCTGGAAAAAGCATAAGAAAAAAGAGGAGACTGGCAAGGAACCGGAAGCTGACAAGCAAACTAGGATCTTGGAAGCCGAGCATAGCTTGGAAAAGGAGACAATGGAAGAGACTCTTAGGGCTGCCAACACTATCTCCACCCTCCATATCCCTAAAGATGAATAGGTAACCCCTAGAAAAGTGACTCCCCCCTATGGCCCTCCTCCCGAGGGCTTGCATGGTTTTATGAAAACTATGGAATGGCTCACTGATGGTTACAAGAAAGCTGTGGATGAGTATAAAAAACTATGCAACAGAGTCCTGATTCTGGAGACCATTAATATAGGGGAGGGGAATACAATGGTTGACTATATTGAGGATTTGAAAAACACTATTGCTAAAGCAGAAGACATCAGAGATGCTTTCAACCCCAGGTTTGAGAAGATTGAAAAGGAGATGCTAGAGAGAAAAAGCCTTGCGGAAACTAGTGAAAAAACACTATCGGATACTGTCACTAAAGTGGAAAAAATTGAGGAGTGCCTTAAGAATATCATGGAGCAAAGTCTTAGTATTCTGAAAATCTCAGCCAATAATACTCATACCCTCATCAATAAGCTTGATGTTGACAAGGAAATCCAAGAAATTGACCTGGATGCTGAAGGTACAGGGGAAGCTCAAGGTCCCAAAACCCGCACCAGAGGCAAGAGGAAGGAAAAGAAAATGAACAAGGATCTGGAAGAGCTGAAAGCTGTCGAGGCTACCTATGATGAGTTGGTGATAAAGGCAGAGGACCTGCTAAAGAAAATTGTTGTGTAGCGTCTCCCCAGTTTCTTTGCTATGTTTTGTTGTTTTGTTGCTTTGTTGTTCTTTATGTTCACTGGTCTTCTGGTCAGTCGTTATGTATGCGGACTTTAAATCCTTTTGTTGCTCTTTCTCTTTCTATGATGTAAAGGTTTCGGGTCCTTAAAACCTATTTTTTAATCAATCAGAACTAGAGCCACTGATAGGACATAAAATTATGTTTTACAAAATTTTAGGTCATCTTGGTTTTGTTTTGCCCTCTGTCAAGTTTTTCAGGGTTTAGGACTTTAGGGTTGCATCATGTCTTGATTAATTCTTGGTATAAAGGAAAATATTTGGTCCTTTTTATATTTTTTCATTGCCTTTTTTCTCACTTAAGGCTGAGGGTTCCACTTCGTTGGTGGGGCCATTTTGTTCCCTAAACATTAAGTCATGTTAGATCGGTCTATGAAATGACTTCCCTAAGTTGCAAAAGTTTTTCCTATGACTAGTCTCCCTTTAAATATTTGTGCCCGCACTTATATTTTCCTAAGGTCACAAATCCTAAGTATTTCAGTAGGTTGTTAAATACAGAATGAATCTGACGGTTCGTGCTTCCCCATGATCCAAGGTGCGAGGATTATAAAGACTGCAACATCATGAGATGATGCCACATGTTTTCAGTGGAAACTAACAAGGTTGGTAGTATATCTGGTTGAAATTTTGTGTTACCAGTTCTCAGATAGTAAACATAGGTTTACTAATAGTCTTAACAATTTGCACGTATTCAAAATGAATGACGATCTTATGTCCTGAGGTAAAAGGTGCCCGATTTTTAATTTTGGAGGAGTTAATGAGCATTGTGCAAAGCAGTAAAGAGTGAATAGATCTTATGGTTCCCCGTATCCCCAAGATGGAAGTTGCAAGGAAGTTACGGACCGTGGAACCATGAGATGATGCCACGTGTCCTAGGCTGACCAGGGAGACCTTCGGTGGGGCCACTAACGCAGTCTAGTCGAAAGATGATGTGGTGCTGATTAGTCATGATTTTGTGGGTTCATTAATACAAATAGAAAGTCAAGTGTTGAGTTAACAAGGAATGATTGTTGGATTTTCCAACTTGGGAGATGATTGACAGCCAAGTTTTAAACTTTTTTAAATGCAAGTTAGGAGTCGTTGTTTTGCTCTCGCGAGTAGTAATGGCAGATGAGACATTTGCATTCTTTTCTAGGCAATAATTTAAGACTCTTAAAAGGTTGTTCTTCATTCACAAAATATTTCATAGCAATCCAAAAGGTTTTCATGTTGCTGAAGAAGGTTGAAATGACACTCTGCAACACAGAATTGTCATTTCTTTGGTGAAAATTGAAGCAGTAAGTTTATCTAAGCCCTTCATCCATTCTTGAAACAAATTGATGTTATAAATTGTGCATTAAGTTGTAAGAAGAGAATTCAATTTGTTCTAAGGTTAGGTGCTAGACAAAGAGTAGTGAAATTTGTTTGAATTACTATGGTAATTTAAAATCTTTTACTAGCCCTAGTTTTTTATTCCTGAATTTGGAGTTATAGTATAAAACCCTAGTTGCAAAAGATGGCTCCCTCATGGAAACATTCAGGACAAATGCCTTATATGAAAAGAAATCTATATGATGATTTCTTGGATCAATTGAAGCCCTCGACACATGATAAACAACAGGGGTAGAGATTTGTGAGTGGACAAACCCTAGGGGAAGGGTTAACTGATAAAGCATTCCGCTTGGCGGATGCTAATATACTGATAACTAGGTTAGAGATGTTCAAGTTATGGTATGGACAAAGGAATTTGCATTCCCCATTATCCAGTCCTTGGAAGTATGATTTGGGTAAGTTGGTAGTGTCGGGTGTTTTCATGGACATCGACCTACTCAAAGTTGTTGCTAACAGATATGACCCTATTTCAAGGGTTATTAGAGGGAATGATGAAGAAATTCTATTAACCATTAGAAGCAAAGAGTTCCAAGAGATTTTTGATCTATATGAACCATCTCTGAGCATGGTGTAGATAGATTTGAATGACCATGTAAGGAAAGAAGAGTGCAAAATACGCTCTCCTATCATCAATTCTAAGGGGATAATCAAGCAAGGGAGTATAATAATTTCAGTTTGCAATACATTAAGATAAACACAGACAAAAGAATGCTAGATAAAGACACCAGATATACATGGGAAAACCCTTACAGGTAAAAACCCCACCACCAAGAAGATTCCTTTATTCTGTAAACAACAGAGTTATAATAAATTCTCAGATCTTCTTTTCAGACTCTATTCTTAGAACTCTGTTCTCACAACATGCAGACACCTCTCCACTCAGCTTCTTCAACTTCCACTATAATGTCTACTTCCTTAACCACCTATATACACCAAACATTCCTCTATCAGTTTGTATATCGGCCTTGTAACCATCGAGTAACAACCTATCCATCCATGAACACGTGGAAAACCTATTATCCCACATTCATCTGAAAGTCGGGTCTGTTCATATTCAAATACATAGACATAAATATTCCACATGTCTACCTACAAGTCTTTTGGACTTTGGTCCGGGTCACCATCTACAGTCGGATACTTCTTCATCGGCCCATCAGAATCATCACTCAAATGTTACCTCGATCTTCGATCACTAGTAGATGACCTCATCGGCCCATCAGAATAGCAAACAACCAGTTCTTCCAATCTCTGATGATGCCCCAATCATCGAAGGAAATCCCAGTCGTGCGATCTTCCTTGATCTCTTTCTGTGCTCCACCATGTGGCACCCCTTGAATGGCTCTAGGGTCCATTCCCTCACCATAGCACGACCTCACTATCCGCTCGAAATTCCTTTGTCGCTAGGTCATGATGGAAAGTCTCACGAGCAATTTCCCATCGCAACCTAGCGAGCACTATTAGATCTTCTATAATTATCATCCGATCATTTTGATCTACTTGGCCTTTAACTCGCCTTAGCTACTCTCCTGCTAGGTCCCACCACTTGGTCTCCATGTCCCAAGGGATATACTAATGAGCAGTTTCCCATCACGACATAACGACCACCATTGGATCAACCTGATCTGCTCAGTTGTTATCTCACTTGAGCCGCTCGGGCCAGCCACGTGTTAGCCTCTGATTCACCTCTTAGACCCACCATTGGACCCAGGCCCACCTTGTCGCCAAGTCGCAAGAATAAAATGGTGAGCTACTTCCCATCGCGATATAGCAACTGTTGTCGGATCATTCTTGATCACCCTCTGATCAACCCAACTTTCTCACCCGATAACCAAACACAAGAAGAGGTTCCATCGGTCATCGACATGACTTACATCCTTTTCCTACAATAGCTGATGATGACCCGATCGTCGAAGGCGACTTCATCAGGATATTGGTAGAACTTGAATATAGCTAACCCAATAGGCGATGTTAACCCGAACAATGGTCAGGAGATTCAAGGCAGATTCCCAACAATCTCCCACTTGCTAAGGAATCTACTGGACCGGTCTACCATGTCGAACATGTTGGGACTGATTAAAATTGAGTCAAATTTTGTAGGCCTATTTCAGATTTTTGCTTTTCATCTCCGAGCATCTTCAAATAAGCTAGTTTGAATGGCCTAGTTAGCAAGGGGGTAAAATGGAGCCAGTTGATTTTCAGAGGGTAAGGCTCAAGATTCATGTCCCACACCTTTTATTTGGTCTATTCAGTGATGTGCAACTTTTAGAATTCAATTTGGATAAGTTTATGAGGTACCCATTTTGAGGGGTGAGCTGGAAGTGCATTTTAGGCACAAATGCAGATTTTATTGAGTAGCCTATTTTGAGCGATTACATCTTTTGCCCTGTTGATCGTCATGTAGAAATTCAAAATGGATTCAATTGTATGCATTAATGTGATTCATCCTACACAATTTTAGGTCTTGACAAATCCATTTTCTCAGTTTTCATAGACAAATCCGTTTGCAGTTTGTGTGGTTTGACTAGTCCCTGTTTCGACAGCTAGTCGGAGCCCTATTTCGCACAAGTGTAAAAGTTGCCTCAGTAAGCATCATGTCAGAATGTTTGTTCCAGGATAATTTTGGTATAAATGATGAGCTACGATTCAAATTTCAAGCCTCTACCAATCCGTTTGATCGGTTTTCAAAAGAGCTCATTTTGCCATCGTTTTTAGTTATCCATACTTTCAATGCTATATCAGTTAATGTAGCCATTTTTGTGAGCGCGCCGTTTGTATCCTGTCAGTCTGGTGATCAAACTGAGAATTCAAAGATTTAATATGTACTTCAAGGTACCTATGTTTCAATTTGAGGGCCTACAAAGGTCGTTTGGTATTTTTGAGAAAGGCGTCATGTGTTGCCAGGACATTGACTTCATCAGGTCTGTAGTGTCGACAAAGCCAGTTGGGCATTTTCAGAAATTATTATCTCTTCACTCGGGACTCATCTTGAGAAACCGTTTGGTAGAAGTCATCCTTGTATATCAAAGTACACACCTGTCAGATGGCGAGCTCCAGAAAGGTGTTTTGACAGGTTTGAAAATTACGTCTTCGCGATTAAATGCGAAAATGTGGCGTAATCGCCTAAAGGTTGCAAAATTCAGTCTGATGATTCGAAAATGATGCCAATCATTTCCAGAGGTATGTTTGAGGTCCGTGAAGCATTTCAAAGGCCAGTTGCTTGAAATCGAAAAATCTTTTAGTCGGACCCACTTTGGGGCCCGACCTGGCTCGTGCCCGCGGATTGATTTTATTGGCGATTTTTGTTTACTAGGGGAATTTCAGAATATTCATAAATGATGCAAATCACCAAGTCAAAAGCCAAGAAAAGGACAGTTAATGAGTGTTTGGGGAATATATGATCATTCATTAGGCATGAAACTTGGTGTATATTTTCATTTACGGGGGATGCAAAGAATGCACATTTGAAAAAGCTAGAAGGGGCAAAGGAGTGGCTTGAACTTCTAAATGCGGTTTTGTGGGACTATGACTCACTTTTTACTGCAATCAATGGGTGTATTGGAGTTTTTTTTTTAATATGCAACATGCCTGGTTCCTTCATATAGGATGTCAAACCCAGAGTGATGATTAGTCCTGCTGTGAAGGGAATTTTGAATATACTGAAGGCATGTTCAGTGGCCAAAGTGAGGCGTGTAATTACAACATCATCTATAGTTGATGCTATTTAGTACCCAAAACCTTTCTTATGAAACTCATGCTGCAGCAGGGCGATATCTGTGTTTAACTAATGCAACAACAACCAAGGAATTGTCTGGCATCCTTCATGTACCGTATGGAGTGAGAATTTTGTTTTGTAACCAGCAGTCAAATGTAATTTAATTCTATGTTCACCTTCCCTGTTGTGTGTGGTCAATGTTTTCTTAGTGGAGTTTGCTGCATGGAAGTAACGATAGTGGTTTAGCAAATGGCTTTTGGCAGGCGTATGCCCAAACACCACAATACTGTAATAGCTCCCTCCTCCTCACGTGAAGCCTTTGGCAGCCAGTAAGAACATTCACCAAATGCAAACCGGTGGAACAAAGTTGTATGCATTGTGTGGCATATGGAGTTCTCCAACGGTGGCTCCTCCCTCGCACTTCCCTTTCCTCTGTGTAGTTCTCCCCTTCCATTGCATGGCACAGAGCTGAATGTGTAGAATCCTGCGTGGATTTAAGCCAAGCGATGCCTTTGCTGGGGAGTGTGGAGTGTTTTAAAATAAATTTTGAGCCAATGCCGTTGGCATATTAGCCCCTACGTGGTGTTGGAGGGTAGGTTAAACCATCAAGCTGCAACAAACAGCAGTCTAGTTTCCCCCCACATGGAAACCAACATTGCAATTCGTGAGTGTTTAAATGTTTAAACCTAGGCGTGGAAATAGGATTGAGGAGAGTGTAGAAGGCTTTCAGCTCCCTCTGTGTGGGCTTGTGTGGAATTAAAAACCCAGCCATCACTCCTCCTATTGGCTTTTGTGCATCGATCTTCATATGGCAGGGAGATAGGTGTGGGGTTGTTGGGACTCCCTGGACCATTCAATAGAGCCGAATAACATAGAATTTCCCCATCCTACGATGCTTGTCTCAGGCAGTGATGATTGTAGGGTTAAGGTATGGTGCGCAGGGTAAGATGCAAAATGTTTGACACATACTTTGTTTTGTTTTCCATTCTAATTTCTTTGATGGCTTAATGGAGGAGATAAACCATGGCAACACGGGTGCTCATATCATCAAGGAAAAGGAGAACCTTCACCACTGGCGCCATTAAGACTCAAAGACCTTCAGAAAGTGTAGTTTCTGGGCATGTTGTTAATCCCACATTCATTGTGGAGGGTGCCTTTTTGGTATTTATAACCAAGAACGCACACATCTCTAATGTCTAAGCCATAAAGGCTTTTGACAGATGGTGCCTATGGGCGCCCAAGGCGGGCCCACGCATGAGCACGCTTCCCGAGGTGATAGAGGAAGATGACTAAGCGGCAACTAGGTGGACCCCACACAAGCAAGCTTCCCAAGGCAGATGGGCGAAATTTTGCAGAGGAAGGTCGGGTTAACAAGTGAGCAAGTTCAAGATGGATCAACGGTGCGCACTATTTCGCGAAAGGAAGTTGCATGTAGTTTAAAACCAGCAAAGTTGTGAAAGCCAAGTGGCGGGTACAGTCAGATGTCCAGCAGGTGGGTCCCGGTGAGGTGGTAGTGACATGGCACATAGTTGGTGCATAGGTGGCAGTCCAGTGGTGATGATGTGGCGATGAAGTGGTAGATGAGCAAGTGAACATGTGGCGGTGATGAGGTGTCATCCCAAGTGGCGACTAGTCAACCCCATCGACCAATCAGAGGCCACCACGTGGAAAAGCATTAGAGCACATATGGAGGCAAAAATCAAATTTAAAATCCATAAATAATATAGTTCAAACTATATTAAAAATTCAAAAAATTTAAATGATGGTGCACATTGGGGAATTAATTTGCCCAGGGCTCAATTTTTGGCCAAGATATAAAGTGTTATATATTTTCGGAAAGCTCTCGGAGTGAGGAATCCGATTATGAAGTTAATTTTGACAAATGTGAGATATTTTGGAAGTATTTTGGCTGGGAGTAAAATTCAATTAAAGAGAAGATATTTGATATTTTCAGTTGCAGATTTGATCTTCTTCCCTCCTTTTATTCCCAATTCTTCTCAGTTGTAAGGGTTTCAGAATTCTGTGAGAATGGCTCCAGTTTTCATGGCTTCCAATTTTGAGTATTCTTAAAGATTGTACAGGGCAGGGCTTTTCCTTCAGTAATGGAGTTCAATTCTTGCTATAGGTGTTCTTAGTTGCAGGTTCTTGTGTATGTAAGGCATACATAAATTCACACAGGATTGTCTCTAGATTTGTATTTCCATTTTATGAAATCAGATCCTCAAGGAGGTTGAAATTTGTTATCTCAAGGAGATAGTTATGATTGTTTGCTAGGATTCTTCAAGGAAGGATTTAAATTCTGTAATAAATCATAAAAAAATGGAATATAGTTTCAAGATCTGATGATTTTGTGAATGATCTTAGTAATGCATTTATGCAAGGCATTAATGCATGAATATTTAATAATGAAGATGGATTTGCAATTGAAGCTTTCATTTATAGTTTGATGTATGACTCTATTGCCCTTGGATAAGGCACTGATCTTGCAATTAAAGGGGTTCTCAAACCAATTTAAAATACAATCAGAATACCTTTAGTTTATGTTATGTTTTGAAATGTTTCATCTATCTCATGCTCAAGCATAGTTGAGTTTTATGTGTAGATCTAGCCCATCTACAATAAACTACTTGTTTTGGAGCCCTAGTGAGATCTATCTATTTATGTTGATGCTGTCATAGGTGTGTAATAGGTTTAATTTTAAGCATCAAAGGTATACCTGCCTAAGTTTTGCAGAGCCTGAAGAGTAGAAGGATTCATATCCCTGTCATGTTGTCCAAGCCCTGAAGTTCTTCATAGATTGAATTGGCTACTTCATAGATCAATTGCAGGTGTTCTTGGGTTATCACTTTTGGTGAACAACAGAACACTTATAGATTGCACTGAGAACCATGAACTCTAAAGCCCATCATTCGATCATAAAACATCAAGAAACAAAAAATTAACATGTGCACCTATGCAGAGTAGTCTCATCTTATTCATGAACACTTCAACCTTCTACCATGCCACTACCACTAGACATACATAGAATTTATTCACTGATAAAACTACAACTCTGTCTCTTGAGCAAACAAATCTCATGATCCAAAACTAACCGAATGTACCAATATTTTTACAGGCATAGCTAGAATAGCACCCACAACAAGTGCTAGCACATCCAACTACACATACCCCTAAGGTATACCAAAATGAATTTAGAACATTAGCATGTACTGCCTGTTACCCACAGTCTCAAGCTTCACATGCAATACACACCATGGAGCTCCCACTACATAGGTAATGTGACAGTTGAAAATAACCATTTACAACATCACAAAGAAGTGAATAAATATTTGTACCAAGAGCTTTCCTAATACTGACTGGAAGCAAGTCTTCACAACACCCTATATCATGCCCTTCTATAATCCCCTCTTAAATGTCAACTGTGTTATAACAGATGAATGCATCTGAGTTGGACCTATTAAACATTCCAACACATACATCTCTATCCATTAGAGAAAGATAGCACCATCTACTATTTTCATATATCCATGAGCACCTGTAACTGATCAACACATGCCAAACTCCAAATGCATAACCACATTATCATGAAGTATCAAACAATATGATCAATGTACTCAACATTACAAAAACAAAAAACTAGATCATTGTCAAACTTTCCAATTGCAGAATCAGGAATCTAAACATGACAAACATGATCTAAAACATCTCTTCCAAAGAGCATACATGCTCTGTATGAACATAACCATATTATGTCACAACTCTAAATGCATCTCAAGAGTGTACCCAAGCATAATATAACACATCCTAACAAAGGAAAACATCTCTTCCAAAGACTTATGAATCCTCAAGATGTTAGCATCTCCAGTCACATGAAGATCATCCACCATCAAATGATGAATATGCATCACTACCAAAGACCCCTGGTATCTAGTCTTACATGGAATCGTGACAAAACCAGACACCACTAGATCTATCTGGCCAAAGCAATTCAGAAGGCATCTCCATCCTCATTCTGTGAGGATGCATAAGATGAAGAATCTGAAGAACTCTTGATTCATTTCTTCTTCTTCTCTTTGCAATCCTTTCGAATGTGACCAACCTGCCCACAGTTCCGGCACTTCGCTTTGGACTTCTTTCCAAGAGCATAACTTTCCTCTAACTTGGATTTAGCCTTCTTTTCCTCTATCTTGCCATGAATAGCAAGGGCCTCCTTGACCATCTCAAAAGATTTTCTTTGTGTTTATGTTCCTCTATCTTGAAAGTGGTTGTTGTACTCTCAATGGCCATTACCAAATGATCCCACATGTCAGGAAGAGAACATAACAAAATCATACATCAATGCTCGTCATCAATCTTGACTCCTACGGAAGTCAGCTAAGCAACCATCATGTTGAAAACATTCAGATGATCTGCAATAGATGTACCCTCATCCATCTTCAAGGAATACAACTTCTTCCTCAGGAACAACTTGTTTACTAGACATTTCCCTTGATAAATATCACCAAGTTTCTTCCATGAAAAATGTGCATTCTTTTCCTCATGAATGTTTAATAGAACAGAGTATGCCAAACAAAGTCTAATCAATCCTCTGGATTTTCTATCTGCAAGATCCTAGTCTTCTTGCCTCATGCCTAAAGGTTTTTTTCTAGACATAGCAAACCACAGATCTTGATCAAATAGAAAATCTTCCATCTTGAGTTTCCACAAATCAAAGTTTAAACCATTGAACTTCTCAATCTCCACTCGTCCAGAGTTGTTTGCCATCTCAATCTACAAACAAATACTCTGCCAGACTCCCACTGAAAAACATAATTGACACAAAACAACCCTACCCGTCAAGGATAACACAACTAAATGGCTCTGATAATACTTGTAAGGAAAGTAGAGTGCGGATTACGCTCTCCTATCATCAATTCTAACGGGATAATCAGGCAAGGGAGTATTTTAATTTCAATTTGCAATACATTAAGATAAACACAGAAAAAAGAACAACAAATAAAGATTCCAAATATACGTGGGAAAACCCTTACGGGTAAAAAACCCACCACCAAAAAGATTCCTTTATTCAGTAAACAGCATGGTTAAAATAAATTCTTAGATCTTCTTTTCAGACTCTATTCTCACAACATGCAGACACCTCTCCACTTGGCTTCTTCAACTTCCACTATAACGACTACTTTCTTGACTACCTATATATATACCAAACATTCCTCTATCATTTTGTATACCTACCTTGTAACTGTCGAGTAATAGCCTATCCATCCATGAACTTGTGGAAAACCTATTATCCCACATTCATCCGGAAGTCAGGTCGGTTTGTATTCAAATACATCGATAGAAACATTCCACATGTCCGCCTACAAGTCTTTTGGACTTTGTTTCGAGTGACCATCCGTAGTCAGATACTTCTTCATCGACCCATCAGAATCATCACTCAAAAGTTACCCCTATCTTCGATCACCAGTAAATGACCTCATCAGCCCATCAGAATAACAAACAACTAGTTCTTCCGATCTTTGATGATGCCCCGATCACATAAGGAAATCTCGGTCATCTGATCTTCCTTGATCTCTTTCTGCTCTTTGCCATGTGGCACCCGTTAATTGGCTCCAGGGTCCATGCTCTGACACCATAGCATAGCCTCACTATCTGCCCAGAATTCCTTTGTCACTGGGTCATGATGGAAAGTCTCATGAGTAATTTCCCATCGTGACCTAGCGACCACCATCAGATCTTCTACGATTGTCATCTGATCATTTTAATCTGCTCGGCCTTTAACTCGCCTTAGCCACTCTCCTATTGGGTCCAACCACTTGGTCTCCATGTCGTGAGGGATATACTAATGAGCAGTTTCCCATCACAACATAACGACCACCATTGGATCAACCTCATCTGCTCAGCTGTTATCTCACTTGAGCCGCTCGGGCCAGCCACCTATCAGCCTCTGATTCACCTCCTAGACTCGCCATTGGACCTGGGCCCACCTTGTTGCCAAGTTGCGATAATAAACCGGTGACCTACTTCCCATCACGGTATAGCAACTTTTGTCAGATCATTCTTGATCACCGTTTGACTTGCCTAACTTGCTCACCCGATAACCGAACATAGGAAGAGGTTCCATCGGTCATTGACATGACTTACATCTTGTTCCTGCGATAGCCGATGACGACCTGATCGCCAAAGGTGACTTCATCAAGATATCGACAGAACTTGAATACAGCTAACCCACTAGGTGATGTTAACCCGAACATTGGTAAGGAGATTCAAGGCATATTCCCAATAGAGCAAAAGGCAAATTATAACAAGATGAGGGAATTCATTAGAAAGAATTTCCTTCCAATGCATTTGGCTAGAGAAGGGAAAACAACATACCATATTGGCCCTAGCTCAGAGGAGCCATTCCCAATTCATGCTTTTGCTCCCTATTTTCAGGCTACTTTCTTCTCTTTGTGTCAAATATTGGGTTCTAATCCAATTACAGTGATGCCACCTGATTTTATGTACATGGATATGCAAATACAACATCTAGACTATATAGTAGTTTTCGACTTTGCCCCTTACCTTGAGAAAAAGATTCATGAGGGGTTACTGGACATTAAGAATCAAGCAGCTAGTGCTAAATTCTCCTAGTATTCTTTACTCATGTATATGTTCCTTTTTAGGATTACTTTGAGGGTACCATGAACTTCAAAAAGATAATTGATAACCAGGAGATTCTAGTACAACTCTGGAGCACAGATATGTCTTGGGATAGACAGGAGGCCAACTTTGTAAGGTTTGATAACAGTTTTGCTTCTAGGTTGAGGAAAAAGTTGACAGTAAATCCGCCAAGGATTCCTAAGGAACTACATGATTTTGTGAGACCCAAGGAGAGGTTACCTCTTGCCAGGATTGAACATAATTGGAAGGATTTTATCCATTACTCTATAAGTATTGTTATCAAGATCTATGGTTTCTCCGGATAGCCACATGTTTAGCCCTTCAATGTTCCTCTGAGAATGGGTTTTGCTGAGGTGATGTGGCAAATAGGATGCATTTAGGATAAGGATTTAAAACAAAAGGGAAAAGGAACAATTTTCCCAAATAATACTATTATCCCTTACTTTGTAATTTTGAAGGGAGGATATGAGCATTTTGATAAATTCTTTGCTCCATATCATTTGAGGGTGAGTATAGCTAGACACAGTGACCCTAAGGGATTTTTGAAAACTTTTAGAACAAGAATAAAAGGAGGTTGTCCCATGAGCATAATTTTCCTGAGGACTTAATCAAGGATGAATTTGATTCCATGACTCAGGAATAGAGAAAAGAGAAATGGATAATCTTTAGAAAGTTATGGGCTATTATCCATGTATATGGTGAAAATGGATAACAATAATACAATATTGAAAGGCTAAATGAATTCAACCACAAAACCCTAGCCTAACCATCAACAAAGATCCACCATAACATATGAAGATTACCTAAGACAATGCAAATCAAATGAAATCACAAAGATTATACCATCACATGTCCAATAGGGTTTGGATCTCCATTCTTCCTATCTCCATTGATCTTGCTTGATATATTTGCTCTCAGGTTTTATGTGCACAAGAGCTCAACAAAGAACAGAATGTGGTTGCAAGTAGGATCGTAGTGTAGTCAATTGCATAAAAGATGATTAGAATGCCTAGAACCATTAGGGTTTGATAATGAAGGAAGCATCTCCTTATATAGAAGACACTATATGAAATGGAGGGATAAGATTGAGAGGTGTAAAAGGAGGTCGGCTATGATTAGAGGGTAGGTAAAAGAAATAATAAAATAATAAAAGGGGTAGGTAGTGTATGAATTAAGAGATGAATGACATGTGTCATAGGTGGAAAAGGCTAATGAACTAATTAAATAAATAAAGATTTATTTAATTAACAGAAGAAGTGGGATCAATTAAATAAATAAGATATTTATTTAATTTAGGAAAAGGATAATTTAAATAAATAAATGTATTTATTTAAATGAGAAATAAGGCTAGAAGAGGATAAATGAATTAATTAAATAAATAAGGATTTATTTAATTAATAGAAGAATTAGGCTTAGATAATTAAATAAATAAAATATTTATTTAATTAGACATGACAATTTTAGGTGTCTACATTTTGCCCCTCTTTGAGACAATGCGGCTTGTCGCGTTGTTTCAAAGAAGATAAGATGAACTGATACAGAGTTGCCCCAGAATGGGAATGATATGCCCCCTCGAGAGATTGGATGAAAATGTCTGAAAAGATTGCAGACAATCTCTCGATAAGAAAGAGAGGCTAGAATGGACTGACCGAACAAAGTGACAGAGTCACAGGATAATGAAGACTGACTCGGGAAACGAGGGCTAGGGCTAGGGCTAAGGTAGTCTATAAGATAGAACATCGGGGAACATACATCCTCATTGTCATCTACACATACACGAGAGAATATTCCAGAGCGAGAATAGAGCAGCAGCAGTCAGTAGCAATGGCCTTCACTCACAGATTCGATCGCGTTTGCCAATTCTAGAGGCCAGCAGAGGCAGGAGAGCTGGTAAGTACCACCAAACCTCCTTGTACTTTGACGCATTTAATTTTGTCATTAATGTATGCTAGATAGGGTCATAAATGCGCTTAGACTAGGGTCTAAAAAGTGTCAAAAATGTTTAGGCGCGTCTGCGTTGGTGCAAGGCACGTTTGTGTTTGCTAGGCACGTCTGTGTAGAGCATAGCACGTCTATGTCAAGAAGGCGCGTCTGTGTTTCTCAGGAACGTCTATGCAGTCTTCTAGGTCAAATCGGCAGTTCTGTGATGAACATATGTTGTCGATTGGATAAGTTGCTGAGAGGATACACTCAAGCAGGTCCTCTAGGAAGACTAGGATAGATCAAGGCACTTTGTGATGAATATTGAGTACCAAGATAGAGTACTTTGTGATGAACAGGGAGTACTGAAATATGAGCAGCACTTTGTGATGAACAGGGAGTGCAAATGTGAGTAACATTTTGTGATGAACTGGGAGTGTCACACACGTAATACTTTGTGATGAACAGGGAGTACCACTAGGATAAATAGCAACACTTTGTGATGAACAGTGAGTGTCACTAGGGTAAATAGCCATATGCATTTAGATAAAAAAGTAGCATTTTGAGATAAACAGTGAATGCCACTATGACTGATATGATTTGATTTGCTTGACTGCAGGAGTATTTGTCGATGCTGGAGTCACGGGAGAGATTCCCATCGACACAGAGGTTGCGACCTGAGTTGTCATTTGAGGACAGAGCTTCCATCGAGGAGATGGGATTGAGACATGTGTTGTATGTGCCTGAGTTTCGGGCAAACATGGGTTTGCTGACTGCGTTAGCTAAGAGATGGCACTCTGAGACGTGCACGTTTCATTTGTCAATAGGTGAGATGACAGTCACCCTGGAGGATGTCTACAGGATTCTGTCGGTACCAATAGATGGGGAGCTGATCCCATACGATCGAGATGGAGACAGAGAGGCTTTGAGATGGGTGTTTTAGGACCCTGGACTGGAGATGAGGGCAGGACACGTGGCATGGGACACCATGATAGCCATAGGACTAGCATTGCTAGCAGTGATAAGAGGAGCTATCAGTGGGTTCCTGTGTCCAGATAGGGCGACACGGGGTTTGGCTGTGGGCTGGGGAGGAGCACTAGAGACACTGGTGACGTAGCACACTAGATATGCCTGGGGACCATGTGTGCTGGCCCATTTGTATTATGAGCTTCATCAGTTTGTTTATCATGGATCAATGGGATTGGGCTGTGGAGTGACATTGCTGCAAGTATGGGCCTACGAGCATCTGCCGGTTACCCGACCGATACACTTCAGGGGTAGAGGTCATAGATGCAACTTTGTACATTTGTATGATATGATCACATCACAGCCGTGGATTGGCAGGTTAGAGCATTAGCGGCGAGTGTTGGATGACATTGATGTGGTCATATGGAGACCATATCTGGGCTGTGAGGAGTGGGAGGATGACGCAGTTGAGCTGCCCTACACCTTCTGGAGCAGGTACCTGATTGGGCGGATACCCTATGTGTTAGAGAGACAGCTGGTAGACAGGGTTGGCCGACAATTTGGCCAGATTCAGAGGATGCCCCGAGGCTCAGGCATGTATGCCCGCACAGTTAGAGATCAGGCATAGTTTGGGCCATTGCTGTCGTATGATCAAGCAGTGACACAGCTGGTGGAGATGATGCCCCTACCCTGGGATATGTAGACTGAGATCGAGGATACCGACATGGATGCTGAGTATATAGCTTATTGGGCAGAGCATCCATTCCCATGGTTGACAGATCTAGGAGAGGCATTGGAGGGAGATGGGGGGGGAGATGATGAGGAGGGTGGAGGTGATGGGGGCAGAGGCCAATGGAGGAGGGGAGTAGTTGGAGAGAGGCGGGTTGCACCTCGGAGGGAGGGTGGAGAGGAGAGGCAGGCTCGGGTGGTGAGGGGTCACGGTGGATTGCCTTTACAGGTGCCAGCAGCATAGGGTCCCAGGTAGGTACAGATACAGGGAAAGGGATAGAGACAGGTACTAGTACAGGCACCAGTATAGGTATAGGTATAGGCACAGGGGCAGGCACCCGCAGAGGGGGAGCCACAGGCAGAGGTAGAGGGGGATGACCCAGTGGAGGATGAGCTGCTAGAGCTGCGGGAGATCCGCCAGGGCTAGGCAGATGAGATTCAAGAGCTGGAGAGGGAGAGGGATTGGTTCAGGATGAGGCTCAGAGATACTGAGCAGGAGCAGGATCAGGCTATCCAGTGCTATACAGAGGCTAAGACAGCACTGAGGGCAGGGAGACAGGCAGCTGAGGATACAAGGGTAGGATATGCTTATGTCTTATAGGCAGGGGAGGAGATAGCCTATTGGAGACACCTCTACTATGGTGCAGTGCCAGTAGATCAGTGGGCGAGGAGCTTCCATAGACCGTCACGTACAGCGACAGCTATGGGAGGGAGCCAGAGGAGACAGGCATCGAGTGGTGGGGTTATGGGTCCTCCACCACCACCAGATGGAGGGGATAGGTAGGATGATCCTGGGGCAGGTCCTTCAGGGGCTCAGATTCCATCGAGGCCAGGCGGCTCCGAGGGAGGGAGTTCATCATAGCCATAGAGGGCTCCCTTTGTATCAGTTTTGTACCATTTTTGTATTGTAGACACCTGCGGGTGCTTTTGTAGCCATATGATTTTGACATCATTGTATCATGACACTTTATTTATATATACAAGATGATTCATTTTTGTGGCAGCTATATGTATGTGTACCTATGTGATGAGATGTTCTTATGTGATGTTTGTTTATGAGATGGATGCAAATATGTATATGATGCAACTCAACATATTTTGTTCTTTTATGTTTTAAAATGTTATACATGAGGCAAATGTAAATGTATGTAATGCAGATGAATATGCTAATGCAAATGTAAATTGTGCTAACAGGTGTTGTGTGCAGGATGTGATGCAATTGTGATATCTATATGTATGTATGAAATGCTTATATGTGGTAATGCAGGTGAAACTACATGAAATACAGATGTTTTTGGCGAGTCATTATACTTAGTCATGTGATAGCAGGCTACGCAAACTCAAGAAGGACGATGGAAGTCAATCAAGAAAGGGGGATGAAAGACAAAAGATATGAAAGTGAAAGAGCTTCTTGTGCGTTATCATCATTGAGCTTTATTATGGCAAAATAGGTTATGACAATCGAGGCATATGTTTGACCCAGAAAGTCATTGTACCCATTTGCATGGAGATAAGACAGTCACAAACAAGGAATGCCCTAGTTCACACTAGACTCACAGTGTCCTCATATCCTAGGACAAGTCATAGCATTACTAAGAGACAATTTATAGACAGCAAAGAAAAATAGGTGACAATACCCCATCCTTGCCTTTCTAGTCAAAGACATCCTGGAAATAGAATCTCTAGTCAGAGACATCTTGGAAAAGCTAAAAGACATGTCACCAAAAGATAAAATCAAAAGAAAACCAAGACTTGACACCAACATCCACTATAGTCCTCAAGTTAGTGTCCCTTGTCACTTGTATAAGTCTTATTTGATTGTGGTCACAATGTTTACTTTCACAAAAAGGATAGATAGCACTGAACCATAATGTTGTCTGTGTCTGTTGAAAGTTTTGATTTGTTGAAGCCCACTGTTGCTGCTGTGTCCCATCTAAAACTGACTGAATCCATGAAACTGATACTTTATTGTGGAGAAGATGAAACTTTATTGCGAATCTGTGATGCAAATGTGGCTTTATTCTGGATTGTGCGCGGATAGACTGAAGGAAGCTGGAAGAAACTGTACTCCTCAAAACATGTGATGTTCTCAGTTCCACACCCATCACTAGACGTAGGTTTTGCCTTAGCCACAGATAGGAGCTGGTTTATTATGGATGGAAAGGGAGGTGAAAAGGGAAGTTTATTATGAATGGCTAACCAATCTTGGGTAGATCAATAACAAGCCATGATGGGAATAGGTAAGTTTATTATGGATGAATTGGTCGTGAGTGTGTGCAAAGTGAGGATGAAAGTGAATCCTGAAGGAGGGAGGAGCAATGTCTCTACGCATGGCACTAGTGACCCAGTTTTCACTATGGTACTTGCCCAGGGTGCCACCGCAGTGGTTTTCACCATTGGATGAAATTATTTCTCTTTACTTTTTTTATTTTTCAATATTTTTTGTGTCACAAGGTGCCTGTTTGCCAGGTTTTTACCAAGTAACGATTTTTTTTGTTTTATAATTTTTTTTTTTGTATTTTTGAATTTTTTATTTTTTATTTATTTATTTATTTTTTTTGTATTTTTGAATTAGGATATTCCGAAGAGCTATGTGTAGAACCTGCGAAGGTGCATGCTATTGATAGGATCCTCCAAAGGTTCACCTTCTGTAGTTGAGAGCTGATATGTACCAAATCCATATGCTGCTGTAATAATGTAAGGACCAAGCCAGTTTGGTTCGAACTTGCCCTTCTTCTCTCTGTCTTGTTGATTTTTAGGATTTTCTCTGAGAACTAAGTCACCCACCTCAAATGTGCGAAGCTTGACCTTGTGATTGTAGCTGCGACTCATTCGTTGTTGGTAAGATTTGAGATGATTAAAAGCAATTTGTCTTCTTTCATCCAGTAGTTCCAGCTCTTGCAAGCGAGAGACCCTATAGTCTTCATCACTGATGATGTTTTACAAAGAGACCCGTAAAGAGGGTAACTCGACCTCAATAGGAAAGATAGCTTCAGCGCCATAGACAAGTGAATAGGGTGTAGCTCCTGTAGGTGTGCGGACACTTGTGCGGTATGCCCAAAGTGCAGGATTGAGTTGGATATGCCAATTATGACCAGCATCATCGACTGTCTTCTTTAGGATTTTAAGGATTGTTTTATTAGACACCTCAGCTTGGCCATTACCTTCTGGGTAATATGGTGTGGAGAAACGATGGGAAATATGGAAGCAGTCACAGAGTTCACAAACATCCTGATTTTTGAAGGGACACCTATTATCAGTGATAATGGAAACAGGAATACCGTATCAGCAAATGATATAGTTAAGTATGAATGTAGCAATCTGTTTTCTAGTAACTTGTGTGAGAGGCACGGCTTCAATCCATTTTGTAAAATACTCTGTGGCAGTGATAATGAATTTGTGACCATTGGAAGAAGGAGGGTGAATCTTGCCTATGAGATCGAGTCCCCACTGACAAAAAGGCCAAGGAGACTCAAGTGGTCGAAGTTCTTGTGCTGGCGCATGTATGAGATCTCCATGAATTTGGCATTGATTACATTTCTTGACAAACTGATATGAGTCTTTCTCCATATTGGGCTAGTAATATCCAGTCCTAATGAGTTTCTTGGCCAAGGTAGGACCACTAGCATGCGGACCACATATCCCTTCATGCACTTCTCATAACACAATCTGAGTTTTGTCGCTTTCTAAAAAACTAAGAAGAGTGCCATCTAGACCTCGCCGGTATAGGATATCAGCTAAAATGACATATCGAGAGGATTGGCGAATGAAAGTGAGACATTGGTTATTTGATAGATCAGGAGGTAAAGTATTGTCACGTAGGTATGTGAAAATGGAACTATATAACTGGGATTCGGGACCAACAACACATATTGTCATAGTAGGCATGATCTCATATGAAGGGACCAAAAGGTTATCCACTAAGAACTCATAGCGGGTCTCATTTGGAGGTAAATCAATCAGTGAAGCAATTGTAGCCATGGCATCTGCGGCGCGATTCTGCTCTCTTGGTATCTGCTCAAAGTCTATCTTTGTGAAGTGTTGTTTTAGATCATCCACCATTGTTTATAAGGCATTAACTTTTCATCTTTTGTTTGGTAATCATTAGTTGCTTGATGGATGACAAGTTGGGAGTCCCCAAAAACATGAAGTTCTTGGATCTTCCATTGAACTGCAATTCATAACCCTGTTGTTAATGCCTCATATTCCTCTATATTGTTAGTGCAAGGAAATGATAAGTGGTATGATTTTGGTATAGAATCCCCTTGAGGAGTTATAAAGAGGATGCCAGCTCCTGCCCCATGTTGTGTGTATGAGCCGTCGAAGTACAGTTGCCATGGCTTTGCATGTGACATTGTTAAAATGGATTCATCTAGAAATTCTGAACTTAGAGGAACATCATCTATCATGGGAGCATCTGCTAATTGATCTGCGATGGCTTGTCCTTTTATTGCTTTTCTATCCACATACTCGATGTCGAATTCACTCAGGATCATTACCCATTTGGCTAGTCGCCCAGTAAGTGTTGCTTTATTGAGAAGGTATTTCAATGGGTCTATCCTTGCAACTAACTTAGTCTTATGAGTAAGCATGTAATGTCGTAATTTCTGTGAAGCAAAGACCACAGTGAGACATGCACGCTCAATTGGTGTGTAGTTTAGCTCATATCCTACCAATGTGCGACTGATATAGTATACTGCTTTTTCCTTGCCCGCAACAATTTGTTGTGCTAAGAGTGCCCCCAGTGCTGTTGGAGTGGCTGATATGTATAGTAACAGAGGCTGATCTGGAACTGGTGGCATCAGAACTGGCGGATTTAGAAGATAATCTTTGAGCATCTGGAAAGCCTGTTGACAGTTGTCATCCTAGTTGAATTTGATGTTTTTATGTAGCAGGTGCTGAAAAGGATTACACTTGTCTGCCAATTGTGCTATGAATCTTCAGATGGACTGGAGTCTGCCTTGTAAGGATCGAAGTTGACTGATATTTCTTGGTGGTTGCATTTCCAAGATGGCCTTGAACTGTTGCTGGATCAGCTTCAATTCCTCTTTTGGACACAATGAATCCTAGGAGCTTCCCGGAGGTTACTCCAAAGACACATTTCTTGGGGTTTAATCTTACTTTGTATTTTTCCAACCGATCAAAGATGACTGAAAGTATGTCCAAATGTGTATTTCTGTCTATTGATTTGCCCAAGAGGTCGTCAACATAATCTTCCATGGTTACGTGCATTAGATCATGAAAGATAGTAGTCATGGCTCGTTGATATGTAGCACTTGCATTCTTTAGCCCGAAAGGCATGAAATTCCAGCAAAAAGTTCCCCACGGACAAGCAAATGCTATTTTATGTTGATCCTCAGGTGCGATCCTTATTTGATTATAACCAGAGAATCCATCCATCAGTGATAACATTTCATGACCTGCTGTGAGATCAACAATCAAGTCAATATTTGGTAATGGGAAGTCATCTTTTGGGCAAGCTTTGTTGATGTCTCTGAAATCTGTACATATTCTGATGCTGCGATCTGGTTTACTGACAGGCACTAAGTTGGAGATCCATTCAGGATAATCGATTGGGCATATGAATCCGACATCCAATAACTTCTCAAGTTCTGCTTTGACTAGTAATGCCACTTGTGGATGCATTTTTCTTAGTTTTTGTTTTACTGGTTTTGCCCTCGGTTTTACTGTCAAATGATGCATTACCAAATCCGGATCTAATCCAGGCATATCAGTGTATGACCAGGCGAAGTTGATTTGTCATTCTTTGAAGAAACTTATGAATTTTGACTTTTCGGACTCTGTCAGTGATTGAGCTTGGAATATGTTGTGTGGAACCTCTTCTGTACCAATGTTTGTTTTGATAGTCTCCTCTACCAACATTGATGACTTTTCCTCATATGATGCTGGGAGAATGTCGAGCCTTCCATCTTCAGGTGCCTCAGAGAGGTTTTCGCCCTCAGATACATCCTTTCTTTTTACTTTTTTGGGGTTAGACAGCGCCACAGTGTGGTTTTCGCCATAAGACCCTTGATTTGTTCTTATTTTCACATTTTTGTGACTGGAAGGTCTGACACCCTCACCAAAATATGCCATGTTATTGAGTTCTATAGTGTATCCCACTTTATGGTCACCAGGGGGAAGATCATCTCATATGCCCAGATAGTCAATAAAAGCTTCATCATTTTGGAATGTATCAAACTGTGCAGGTCCTTCATGATCCTAGTCAATGAGTTGGTGGTGAACAAGGGGAAGGCCGTTAATGTCTTCGAAGTTAGCGAGGCTAAGAGTGAAGATGTGGTTATATTCAGGTATGTCAAGGTAATTATCGAGGTCATCGATGGCACTCTCCTCATCAGTCTCGATCACGAGCAAATCCAAATTATCATCACTAGTAGCGCATTCTGGGACAGGTGTTCTCATCCTATGTGATTTCAACCTAGAACCTTGAGACAAGGACTATGTAGACTCCTCATGGGTTGTTTCTTGACCAACTCTAAACTTGTTATAAAATTCCTCTTCTTCCATGGGTTCATCTGGCTCCCTAAATGTCTCGGTGAGATCATAGTCACTAGAAGACTTGTCTAAACCCCATTCCCATTCATTGGAATCTGTGGAATAGCGATTCTCTTGTTGAATTTTGGCAGCTTTGATTTGTAAGGCTTCTTTTGTCCTTTGGGTGTAGACCTTGGAAGTTAAGAAACCAAGTCCTTTTGAGCATTCCTTCTTGAGAGTCAGTTCAGGTTGTAAAGGTTCAATGATGCCTTCCTTTCGTAATCCCAGAGGGCTTTTTCCATCATACCCGAATTTTTGTAGAATTTTGAAGCCTTTGCCATATTTCTCACATGGTAGATTGATGTTCTCTTGTGTTTCCTCTTCATTGTCTCTGAAAAGCATTTGGTATAAATCTTCCTCTTCTAGTTCACCCCATCTTTGAAAGGTAGTAGGGTCCCATTTAAGCATCATGATGGAGATTTGCTTGTTAGGATGTGGTCTTCCATATTCTTTTGGGGAACTCATGACTTGTCATAAGTACATGGTCTGATTGAAAGTATATTCCCCCATGCCTTTGTCCTGAAACTTTCCTTTAAGCTCACCTTGTTTTGATGTCGAAGGTTTTAATGACTCAGGATCAATGTATGCCGAGGAAGGAATAGCCTCATGATTACAAGGAATGATGGTCTCAGTCTTTGATTTCAAGTTATTGCAATATATGAATGGATTAGGATTGCCATTAACTGTTACTTCCACTCCATTATGAGGAGACTTAATGCATTGGTGATATGTGGATGGGACTGCCCTCATTTCATGAATCCAAGGATGTCCTAACAATATGTTGTAAGTGAGATTTAAATCCAGGGCTTGACAAACCACATCCTTTGTAACTAGCCCTACTGTAAGAGGCAAGGTGACTGTGCCTTTGGATGAATTCTCTTCGTCATCATATGCTTTAATGGTGATCTTGTTTGTAGAATTCACAGCTTTATCAGAATATCCCAATTGTGTGATAGTGCTTAATGTGCAAATGTTTAGACCTGCTCCTCCATCTATCAGGACTCTTTTTATTTGATGTTTGTGTATGAAGGCTTCAATGTGTAATGGTGCATTATGTGGCTGACTTACGGAGGCGTCATCTACTTTTGTGAATGTAAGGGAGTGTGGAATGGAAAGGTATCCCACCATGGCTTGAAACTGGTCCACGTTTAGATCAGTAGGAACGGCAGTATCTCTCAAAATTTTGTCAAGAATGGCTTTATGTGCGGGAGATATGCGTAGTAGCTCAAGGATTGAAATGAGCGCGGGTGTCTTCCCTAACTGTTCTACAAGGTCATACTCAGGTTTGGTTGATGAAGAAGTAGTGTTTTTAGTTGGAGCACCTTGCAAAGTGAATTTACTTCTGTGAGTTGTAACATGACATTCAGAGGTAGGTTCCGAAGAAGATCCAACACCTTTTAGGACAATCTTGGGTCTCTGAGTAGAATTCTCAGACGCTTTGTCCTTGATGATAATAGTAGAAACATAATTGTCCATCGATATGTGATTGATAGTTGAATCATAGTTATAGGATGCTCTGGTATAGTTGGTTTGGTCATCTGTGGCTTTAGCTTTTCCCTTGTCATGTTTTGGGAATGGTTCCTTAAACATCTCATGTTCTTGATTAGACAAATGTCCCTCAATCTCAATGTCACCTCTATCAATGAGATCTTGTATGATGTTCTTCAGTCGATGACAATTTCCTATCTTATGACCCTTGCTCTTATGAAATTCACAATATTCATCATCATTCCACCAATTTGGTTTGACCTTTGGTTCATATGGAGGAAAATCTGGAACTGTGATTACCTTGTTTGCCACAAGTTTCTTGAAAACTGACTCAAGTGGTTCTCCCAATGGGGTATACTTCCTTCGTGATCTGGAAGTTGTTTGAGTATTCACTTGATTGTTTGTAGAACTTGATCTATAAAAAATGAATTTGGGTCGCACTGTGTTGGCATCAACAACACCATCATTGACTGTGTTCTTGTTTTTATTCCAAAATCTTGGCTTGTCTTTTCCTTTAAAGTCATCTTTGTTTTCCTTGAATATCTTAATGACTCCTTGTTCAATTAGGACCTTCTCTGTCACTAAGCCTTTTTCAATAACGACCTTTAAGGTGGACAAACAAGCTTTTCTTAGATCATAGCCAATGTCTTTGTTAACATTTTGGGTGAACATTTCTACCATTTGTTTTTGTGGAATTTCACAAGAGCATCTGCTGGCTAGATTTCTCCATCTTTGTAAGAATGATGCAAAAGACTCTCCCTCTTTTTTCTTGGTGTTGCACAAAGTAGTAATTGATATGTCTGTCTCTATATTGTAGGAGAAATGTTGAATAAATGCCTCTGCTAGATCACCCCATGACTTAATACCAGGTGGTAGTTGGGAGAACCATTCCATAGCTTGATCACCTAAGCTTTGTGGGAATAATCTCATCAAATATGTCTCTTCTGCTGCTACCTCAATGCAAGCTATGAGAAATTGTCTTATGTGTGCCTTAGGATCCCCTTTTCCTCTATACTTATCAAATTTAGGTGTCACAAAGTGTGTAGGAAAAGGAGGCATTGGAATGCTCTTGTCAAATGGATAAGGACATATGTCTCTCATTGTGTATGTTGGCTTTGGTGCATTTATGTCCTCCATTTTCTTTTGTAATTCCCTGATTTGTTGCTCCAAATTGCTCTTAGGTGGAGATCGACTTCTTGGACCATACCCCATTCTTGAGGCACCAATTGGAGGAGGAGCATGTTGCATATATGGATGATATTAATCATACACATGTTCATATGGAGGAGGTCTATAATGATGTTGCGTATATGGACCACTTGATATAGATTCATGTTGAGGAACACCATATCTATTTTGTGCATGTATACCATACTCTACAAGCATGTCATGTTCTATTGTATTGCCCCCAAATTTGACACGGGGTTTCCTTGTGTCCAAATTTTGAGCATGCCTTTGCATATCCCATTGCTTTGGTGGTTGATCCTTAGCATTGATATGTGATTGAGCATATTTTTCTCCATAAGATTTCCATAATGGTCTGCGAAGGTGAGTATCATATGTTTGACCATGTGTATGTGGGACCTCTGGTTTTTGAAGCAAAGTTGATGGTGATTTAGGTACCATATATGGTCCTCTATTTCCTCCACTATTAGGTCTCCTTTGATCCATGTTGGAGTGAGGTTGTTGCAAAGGTTGATTTTCCATTATTTGAGACATGTCAAAATCATGAGGTATCTTGGCTCCACTTTGTGCCATCATTTGTAAAAAGTATTGTCTATCCCTCCTCATTATTTCCTCAACCAATCGATTGAAATGGGGATTCGTAATGGATTCTTCCACATCTGCTGAATGTACTGAAAAGTTGTCCATATTGTCATTATGTGTAGCATTGTTGTTTATAGTGTCCATGTTCTCAACATTTGGAATGTTTCTATAGGCATCCATGTCAGGTAATGTAGTATGATTAGAATTGAAAAAGATATCATTGTCATACTCATAAGAACTCATGTTTGCGGACTCTTGAGCCTCTTTAGTTTCTCTCCTAGATTTTTGAAGACGGGTTTCAACCATGAACTAGGTATTGACCAAGATGTGTGAGACTAGATGAAAAATGGAAAGAGTATGGAAGACCAAGACTTGGATGAAATGTAAATGAATCTAAAGTGTACTTACAATGTCTAAAGTGTAAGACCAAGTATGTATGTAGTAGAGTAGGTGTGACTTCCAAAGAGAGGATAGTTTCTCTTGATGAGGTAAGTTGACCTTGACTCTAAGTAGGACCAAATGAGACCCAAAGGTAAGAAACCTTGATGAGGGACCACTTAGCAAAGTGTTGTTGTATGTAGTGTGTTGACAAAGTATGATGAGGACAAGCAAGTGACTTTTTGACTCAAGTTTAGACAAATGTGAATGTAAAGTGAGATGTAAAGCAATGATAGATTTTATGAGACCCAAAGATAGGTTGACTGCTAGATGAACCCTGGAGAAATGACCTAGGAAGTTCAAGAATTCTGAAACTGACTGTGTTTGTTTGCTGGACTATAACAGTTTTTCAATTCTGGACATAGACGTGGTTCTGTGAAACACAGACGTGGTTACAGAACACAGATGCGTCTTCTGGACACAGACGCGGATAAAACTAGTATAGACGTGACTTTACAACACAGACGCGTTTTCCTGAACCTACAAAAATAAAATATTTCCAATACATAGAAGCGGATCCAGATGTCGCAAACGCACCAGAAAATCAAAAACGCAATCCGAAAGAACGCAGACGTGGAAATATCAAAATGCTGCTGAAAATGTCGGATCTGCAACTTCAAAATACAAAATCTGCAACAAGATGTTAAATGCAAAAAGGGACAAGAGTCCCACCGCGCGTGCCAAAATGTATATGGTGAAAATGGATAACAATAATACAATATTGAAAGGCTAAATGAATTCAACCACAAAATCCTAGCCTAACAATCAACAAAGATCCACCATAATGTATGAAGATTACCTAAGACAATGCAAATCAAATGAAATAACAAAGATTATACCATCACATGTCCAATAGGGTTTGGATCTCCATTCTTCCTATCTCCATTGATCTTGCTTGATATATTTGCTCTCAGGTTTTATGTGCACAAGAGCTCAACAAAGAACAGAATGTGGTTGCAAGTAGGATCGTAGTGTAGTCAATTGCATAAAAGATGATTAGAATACCTAGAACCATTAGGGTTTGATAATGAAGGAAGCATCTCCTTATATAGAAGACACTATATGAAATGGAGGGATAAGATTGAGAGGTGTAAAAGGAGGTCGGCTATGATTAGAGGGTAGGTAAAAGAAATAATAAAATAATAAAAGGGGTAGGTATTGTATGAATTAAGAGATGAATGACATGTGTCATAGGTAGAAAAGGCTAATGAACTAATTAAATAAATAAAGATTTATTTAATTAACAGAAGAAGTGGGATCAATTAAATAAATAAGATATTTATTTAATTTAAGAAAAGGATAATTTAAATAAATAAATGTATTTATTTAAATGAGAAATAAGGCTAGAAGAGGATAAATGAATTAATTAAATAAATAAGGATTTATTTAATTAATAGAAGAATTAGGCTTAGATAATTAAATATTTATTTAATTAGACATGACAATTTTAGGTGTCTACAATCCAAAATATGACCCATTAAAGAATTTTTCCCCATTCTCTGCCAAGATTGATTTTGTTATGAAAATTTTTGATGAGTTGAAGAATATTTTAAAGAAGAAAATAGCTAGACTTGAAGAATTTCATGGCCAACAATAATCGAGATCACAACCTCCTTTATCTCAGAGAGCAGGTGGCATGGTAGTAGGGAGGCCTATTCGGGAATCTTCTCACAAAAGAGCATGAGAAAAAATGAGTGATGAAGAGGATAGTAGAAATGATAGTGGAAGATTAATAAGGAGAAAGGGTAAGAAGATGACGAGTGTAGAGCCTTTCCCTAAAATACAAACTAATCCTCTTCAAGGAATAAGGATCATTGATCTTGAAGGTTTAGACATAAGTCCTTTGCCATCAACTGTATCTTTTTTTCCAGTAAGGAAGGGTGAAGAACAAATGGAGGAAGACATGTTCATTGCAACAAGTGCATAAATGAAATTTGGTGTTCCTTCTTTGCCTCCTAATTTAGAGTTGGATATCACTCCTTTGGATATCTAGGGTAAAGCCTTCAAAGATGCAAGAAAGGAGGCATGTAATAAGTTCCTTGAGGATGATGCTTTTGTGAGGAGCCCAACCTTTCTGTAGTTAGCATGGAAGATGAAGGTTAAAGAGTACAAAAGGAGAATTAATGAGAAGAAGGCCCAAAGGCCAGACATATCAAATCAAGAGAACCAAGAAGAAGAAGAGAATGAGATGAGGGAAGAATTTAAGGAAATCACTGCTGATGAGGGAAGGAAGATTATAAGTCAGGATGGAGTCTTGATCTTGCTAGAATGGGACATAACAGATGCAGTGGAATTTGATACAATCAAGAAATCAAAGGGTCAACCTTCCAATTTGGAAGAAGAAGCAAAATTAGCATTAAAAGTATCAAATTTTGCAGATGATTATGCAACCTTGGCAATCTAGGCATTAGAGGAAGGACCTAGGAAGCCTAACATTAGTGATTTAAATCCCAAATTGAGGGGAAGCTTAATTATAAAAAGAGCATTTGACACATCAAGTGTAGATGCTAAAAAGATAAATGTTGATGTTGCTAAACTAGCACCTGAGAGCACAAAAAGAGAAGCTTCAGAGAAGGATAAGCTGATAAGGAAGTTTGACAAGATTTTTAATGATTATAATACATCTCAAAAAATATGTGTGGAGTTGTGAACGAGAGTGCAACTCTTTGAGCAGGGACAAATAAACGTTTCCCATCGTATAATTACATGGCCATCCGAGAAATCAACATCCAGGTCACCACCTATGATCCAGGGAGGAGAAGAAATTCAACTTGATACAAGTGTTGATGTCCCTAGTATGGAATTAGCTCCCTATGATTATGATGATGAGCCTGATACTACAAGATCAACTGAACCAAATGAGTCTCATCTTTTAGAAAAGATTGTTGAAATAGAAAATAAGCTGAAAGAATAAGAAAATCAATCACCTGGTATAGTTAGCTCAGTGCTAACTCATTTGAATGAGAAAGTTCATAGCAAGTTAAACAGTGTCCATGCCTTATATTCATTTCTTTTCAATGTTATTCAAAAATTTAATGATGATAACAAAGTGGTGATTCCTTTATTTACAAAATGGATGCAAAGAGGAAATGAGCTCAGAATGATGTCCATGGCCTCTAAATTTCATGTTGAGAGACCACATGCACTCCAACCAACATATTTGTTGGTAAAATCAATGCAGGAAGCCCAAATTTTGCTAGAAAATATAGAAAGAAAAGTAAGGGAATTGATGAAGAGTTTCAGTGAATTAGAACAAACTCTTTTACCAAATATTGAAGATAGAGAAGGAGCAGTCAAGCCTTTACAATTTTGGAAGGAAGAGGCAAAAAGAGTCATCAGTACTCAAGTAGAAATTATATGTGAAGGACTAAATATGGATATGTTGGAGGATAGCATGGATAAAATAATTGCTACAGGATTATTTTTGAAACTTTTGAAAGAGAGGCATACCAAGTAGTCATTAAATATATTCCATACTGGGCAAAAGTTGATGAAGTCATGAATTTCAATTGGCCATTCGATGAAGACTGTAGTGCATGGAGTAACATGCATCTAAATAATGAATAAAGGTTATAAACAATTTGCATAACTGTGTTTGTCTTCTAGTGGCACATATTTTGAACTTGTATAATAGAAATGAAAGCAATTTTCATCATAGTTTTTAAAGAAGGTGGTTGCATACTTTGATCCTTTGTAAGAGAGTTCAAGGATGAATGTTTGTATAACAGAATGCAGTTATGTGTAATCATTTTGAGATGACAGGTGTCTCCTCTATCCTGAAGCTTGTTTTCTCCCTTGTTTTTTATAAAAGGGAATTCAGAGCTTTGAGATGGGGTTCGGATTTTTGGTCCCTTGAGTGTTCCAAATTTCCGTTTCCAAATAGCAAAGTCTAGGTGAAACAAAAGTTGTAAAAGGTTATTTTGCAGAGCAAAATAAAAAGAGTCTTGTCTCTATAATTTTGTAGGTTCTTGAAGGAGTTATGTATGAATTGTATTCTTACAAAGACAACTGAATTATTCAATAAATATATAATTCAAACCCACTCCTCTCTAGTGTATTGTTCTATCATGTTTTGAATGCATATTATCAAGGATTTTATCATTCGTTGCACTGTTGTGGTGTATGCATTTTTTGTTCATGTGTTGGTCTAAGGGGCCAATTAAATACTTAAATAAAATTATAGAGTGATAGGGGTATTTGCAGAGATTTTGATAAGCAGTTCTCGGTTGGAATTAGAAATATGATGCATTGCAAGGAAATATTATCTTAGGTTACATGCTGTTAGATAAATTTTGTCGGAAATACAGTTAAATGCAGTATGAATTCATGTACCCAATGGAATAAGGCATTGATCATAGCTAAGTGAATTCCTTGGCATTGATTTACTATTTGGGATCACCACTAGTTTGCTATAACCTGTTGAATATCATATTATTTTCTTTTACACGAATGTTGTCATGTATTTTAATCATCTCATACTCCAAACTAGTTGAGGATCACTGAGAAATTTTCTATTCCTGAGCATTCTCCCTTATTGTTGAATCTTTATATGAGATTGTCTGCTTTGTTTAATGTATAATTTGTGAGTGTGGCCTAAAATTTATTTGTAACATGGGGATCACCCTCCTTGGTTTTGCAGAGCCTAAAGTGCAAAAGGATCTCACATCCTTGTTATTGTTGGCCCAAGTCTAAAAAATATTAACAGTTGGAAGTGGCTTTCCATATATATTTTAGAAGAAAACAACTTGGTCTTTGCCTTGTGTTAGTATAAACCCGTTTTTGGGAACCAATACCCAATTCACAAGAATCTTGCATCAATAAAAAAAAATTTCCTTTTTGTTTCATTTTCTATTTGCAGTTTTAGTTTTCCTTTTTGTGTGTCCCAGTTAATAAAAAAACATTTTCTTTTTTGTTTTATTTTCTATTTGCAGTTTCAGTTTTCCTTTTTGTGTGTCCCAGTTTTGGTTCACCGGATCTTGTGGAGTTGGATTCTACTTTAAGACTTGATCATCTTTCTTGCTTTCAAACCGCATCTCTTTTGGATCACTTTCCAGCAAGATATCACTACCGGTTTCTTTGATAGTTTCTTGTTACCGGTTCCTTTGTTATCGGTTGCCTGAGACCTATTCTGGTGATCTACTGGAACCCATTCTGAAAATTGTGGAGCCTTCGATGTTGATCTCTATTTTTGTTGGTGTGTGGCTGACCTTCTACGTTTCACCCTTTGGATTTTTCAGAGGAATCTCTTGGCGAAGGATGATGTTGTTAATTTTGCACGTTAGGTTTGTTCTTTGGGTTTTGATCTCTTTTGGGCTGACTAGATCCTTTGGATCGATATTTATATTTGTAATCATGCTTTAGAATGCAATCAATAATAGAATATTAAGAAGTATCGAATAGCTAGACTGTGCCTAGAAGATAGATCTTTCGATTCAAGGTCTCGGTATGACCTATTCTACCAAGCATGTGTGTCGGTATGTTGTAATCTGGTTGTTACCGGCTATATGTAATCAAATTTCATGCAATAAAACTATCTATTTTGCATTGCCTCCATCATATCTATGTGTTTCCATTGTGTTTACTCTTGCTGACCAATTTGGACAGATCTCCTTGAGGTCCCTCCTCATTGGTGACTGCTTCAAGTGGTATCAGAGTGAAGTTTCATTCCAAAGGTTGTGTATCCTGAAATTTTGTTGTAGGGTGGCGGATTGCGGATCCAACCTACAACTACAAAGGACTAGTGTGGATCAATGGTGCGAAGAGGATCTAGGAATAGTGGAGCATGTGGGAATGCAGACCCTGCTATGATGGAGATGTTGCGAGGAATAGCAGCCCTGTTAGAAGCCGCAAAGACATCCTAGAGAAGAGGATGACATATTGAGGATGTGAGAAAAGATGAAGGAAAAGAAGCCCCAACAGAACAAGTGAACCTACCGACAGTTGATCTAGAGGAGGAAAGGTTTTTAAGGGTTTTGAGTAGAGAAAACACTAAACCTCATTTTACCCCACCAGAATATGATGGGAAGTTAGATTCAGATGAATTGATGGATTGGATCTCAGAAATGGAGAAGTATTTTGATTTTGAAAACACTGTAGAAGAGAGGAACGTGAAATATGCCGGTACCCGATTGAAAGGTCATGCATCTCTTTGGTGGGAGCACTTGCAAGTTGATAAGCAAAGAAGAAGTAAAGAAAAGATTAAGACATGGGATAGGATGATTGCTAAGTTAAAATCAAAGTTTGTCCCAGCGAATTATCAAGTAGATTTGTTCTAAAAATTGCAGAACCTGAGACAAAAGGAATCTAGTGTGAAGGAGTACATCGAAGTATTTTACAAGTTGAACATCAGATCCAGACATGTTGATGATGAAGTTGAACAAATTGCAAGATATTTGAACAAATTACGAATGTCTATACAAGATGAACTCAGTATGATCAAATTGGAGAATGTTGAAGAGGCTTACCAGTATAAAATAAAGGTTGAAAAGAAATTGAACAAAAGGCATGAGCGGAGATAGAGATAGAGGTGGAAGGTTTACCAGAAGAATATTTAAAGGAGGAAGAAGATATACTAGAGGAAGAGGAACCATTATAGATCAAAACAAGGACAAGGAAGTGATCAAGGAAGGTAATTCATACCGGAAGGATGATAGAAATTTCTATTGGAGGAGAGAACCGAATGGTTACCAGAATGAGAACTTTGGAAGACAAGACAAAAGGACATTCAAAGGAACTTGCTTTAAATGTGGAGGAGAAGGACACGATGCATTTGAATGTAAGAAGATAGAGGCTACCGGAAGAGCAATAGTGATGTAAGAGAACCCCACTGGATCAGATAATAAACCGAAAGATGGAGAAGTGTTGATGATGAGGAGAGCTTTGTGTTATACCGAAGGAGATGAAGAACCCTTGCAGAGGAAGAACCTATTCAAGACCAAATGTAAGGTATCTGGTAAGTGTTCTAAGGTTTTTATTGATAGTGTTAGTTCAGAAGTGATGGTGAATAAGTTGAAATTGGAGAGATTGAAACACCCTAAGACTTATTAGATAGCATGGATTCAGGATGAACATAAGTTATTAGTAAGTGAACAATGTTTAGTAAAATTGAAAATTGGGAATTATCATGATGAAGTTTTGTGTGATATTATGCCTATGGATATTTTTCATCTTTTGTTGGGAAGACCTTGATAATTTGATAGATAGGAAATACATGATGGGAGGAAGAATATATACACTGTTGTGGCCAATGAGATGAAGAAAACCTTGTTCCCTTTGGAGGAACCTTTGAAGAATGAAGTTTGTACAAATACCAGAATCTGTTTGGTAGATGGATGGATTGAGACATGAGAATGTGTATTTTTCCTTAATTCCTAAGAAGACTAAGAGACTAGAACTGGAAGGAGAGCACCCAAAAGAGATAAGAGATTTGCCGACAAAGTATGAGGACATCATTTCAGATAATGTACCTGATGAATTGCCACCTATTAGAAGTATTAGTCATTGTATGGACCTAGTTCCTGGAGCTAATTTGCCTAACAAAGCTGCACACCAGTTGACACTGACAGAGAATGAAGAAGTGAATAGACAAGTGCAAGAGTTATTGGGGAAAGGTTCTATTAGGGAGAGTTTGATCCCTTGTGCAGTACTAGTAGTATTAGCACTTGAGAAGAATGGATAATGGAGGATGTGTATCGATTCAAGAGCAATAAACACGATCATAGTCAAATATCGATTTCCTTTGCCTAGGATGGATGACATAATTGACTACTTGAGTGGAGAAAAATACTTTACAAAGATATATTTAAAGAGTCTCATCACATCAGGATCAGGGAAGGTGATTAGTGAAAGACAACATTTAAGACAAATGAAGGATTATATGAATAGTTGGTGATTCCTTTTGGATTGACTAATGCACCGAGTACTTTCATGAGGTTGATGAATGAGGTATTGAAGAAATTTTTGGGTAAGTTTGTTATTGTGTATTTGGATGACATTATGATTTTCAGTAAGACAAAAGAGGAACATTTGTTGCAATTAAGAAAAGTTTTGCAGAGGTTGAGAGAAGAAAAGTTGTTGATCAATATCAAGAACTATACTTTCATGAAGGATGAGTTAGTCTATTTAGGATTTGTGACATCTAAGGATGGTTTGAAGATGGACCCTAAGAAAGTGAAAGCCATTGTTGAGTGGCCTACACCAGAAAAGCATTAGAGAGGTAAGATCATTTCATGGATTGGCTAGTTTTTACTAGAAGTTTATTAGAAATTTTCAGTTCAGTTTGTAATGTTATGACTGATACCATGAGGGGAGATCGAAAGGAATTCAAGTGGACCACCAGAGAAAACAAATTTTTTGAATTGTTGAAACAAAAAGTGACTGAGAAACCTATGTTGGCATTATTGGATTTCAATAAGGTATTTCAAGTGGATTGTGATGCAAGTAGAACAACAATAGGAGCAGTTTTGAGTCAAGAAGGGAGAGCAATAGCATATTTCAATGAGAAATTGAATGATGCCCAAAAGAGATATTCAGTATATGATTAGGAATTTTATGCCATAGTTCAAGCCTTGAAGAAATGGAGACATTACTTGTTTCCTAAGGATTTTGTGTTGTATACAAATCATCAAGCTTTGTAGTATTTGAACAGTCACTGTAAGTTGAATAAGAGACATATGAAATGGGTAGACTTCTTGCAGAGTTACACCTTTGTGTTGAAGCATAGAAGTGGGAAGTTTAACAAAGTTGTTGATGCATTGAGTAGGAGAAGGAATTTGTTGACATATATGAGAGTGATAGTATTAGGTTTTGAATATTTGAAGACCTAGATTTTGTAGAACCTTAGAAAGCATGTAGAGAACCAGTTATGGTTGATAGAAGAAAATGGTTGGATTATTTCATTCAGGAGGGGATGTTATTCAAGGGAGTTCAGTTATACATACCTAAGAGTTCCTTGAGAAAGAACCTAATCAAAGAGAAAAATAGTGGAGGTTTAGCTAGACATTTTGGCATTGATAAAATAGTTGCATTGGTGAGTGAGCAGTACTTTTGTCCCCAGATTTAGAAGGATGTTAAGAGATATGTGTAGAGTTGTAGAGTTTGTCAAGTTGCCAAAGGTAGTAGTCTGAATGTGGGATTGTATAAACCTTTGACAGTACCAGGAAGACCTTGGGAGGAAATAAGCATGGATTTTGTACTTGGATTGCCTAAGACACTGAGAGGGAATGATTCTATATTTGTGGTAGTGGATAGATTTTCAAAGATGGTTCATTTTATACCTTGTAAGAAGACATCAGATGCATTGCATGTAGAAGACCTATTTTTCAAGGAAGTGGTAAGATTGCATGGATTACCTAAGAGAATAGTTTCAGATAGAGACACTGAGTTTGTTGGCTATTTTTGGAGAACACTTTGGAAGAAGAAGAAGATAGATTTGAAGTTCAGTTCTACTTTTCATCCACAAACTGATGGAAAGAAAAAAGTAGTTAACCAGAGTCTATGAAACTTGTTGAGATGTTTAGTGGGAGTTGATTTCTACTTGAATACTTGATCATCTTTCTTGCTTTCAAACCACATCTCTTTTGGATCACTTTTCGACAAGATATCGCTACCGGTTTCCTTGACAGTTTCTCGTTACTAGTTCCTTTATTATTGGTTGCTTGAGACCTATTATGGTGATCTATCAGAACCCATTCTAAATCTTATGGAGCCTTGGATGTTGATCTCAATGTTTCTTGGTGTGTGGTTGACCTACTACATTTCACCCTTTGGATTTTTTGGAGGAATCTCTTGGCGAAGGCTGACCTTGTTCATTTTGCACATTAGGTCTTGTTCTTCGGGTTTTGATCCCTTTTGGGCCAACTAGATGCTTTGGATTGATATATATATTTATAATCATTCTTTAGAATGCAATCAATAATAGAAGATTAAGAAGTATCGAATAGCTAGACTGTGCCTAGAAGATAGATCTTTCAATTCAAGGTCCTGGTGTGACCTATTCTACCAAGCATGTGTGTCGATATGTTGTAATCCAGTTGTTACTAGTTGGATGTAATCAAATTTCATGCAATAAAACTATTTGTTTTGCATTGCCTCCATCATATATGTGTGTTTCTGTTGTGTTTACTCTTGTTGACTGGTTTGGACTGATCTCCTTGAGGTCCCTCCTCACTGGTGACTAGTTCAAAATGGGTCCTTGAATGCTTATAATATTTTAATTGTTATTAGTGAATTGGATCTCATTATTCTTAACATAAAATTTAACAATTGGTGAAATGGGTGGCCGCATGAATTGAAGATTTAATTAACCATTGGTGAAATAGGTCCTGGGTACAGTGTCGTGTTACTATTTTTGGTGAATAAGGGAGGTGATCTAATACCCACATTCGAGTGATTCCAGACAAATATAACGGGCATCCACGTGAAATGTTATGTGGTCAATGGCGAATCTAAAATACATTGGACCATTAATGCCAAAATTCTGGGCGATTTGGCCACCGTGTTGTCTAATACTATTCGCCAAATCTGACAAAATAGAATTGCATAATTTTCCAAAAGGCAAATATTCGCCACTAAAAAACACTCTGATACACTCACACTCATCCACACACCACCACTTGAATACAAAATTATTACATTTATTGATACATGACATCAACCTTGGAGAAATCATCAAGGTCAGCTCAACAATCACCACCTAATTACAAAAATACAACCACACTCAATAAAATATTACATGCGGACCAAGCAATGTCGGTCAAGACATAGAACATACCCAAATATTTCACCTCGAACACATTACACCTCCAAAAATTACATCTCGAACATCTGCAACATGTTACAAGCATCTAGTCAGCAAAGAACATGAAGAATACCAATGTATCAAAGAAAACATCAATTACAAGATCAACGGTCAATGAAAACCACAATCACAAAAGACACATGATCCAGAGACATCCACAAGTATCACGAATTACCATAGAAACATCTACACCAACACAAATTAGTAGAAACACCAACATCTTCATACCGAATCTCAGGAACACTAACTACAATGACTGTAAATCTTGAAAAATATTTTGCGGACCTCCAAAACACAAACCACTTGAATTGAGGACACACACCAATGTCAGAAACATACCTCCAAATTTGCAGAATAAGATATTACAATGCGGAGCAATGCAGATCAAAATATTGTCACTATGTCATCATTGAACAACTGAAAAACTAGCCACAACACAGATACCTATAACTCAATCAAATCTCCATGTAGACCTCTAAAAATTGAATTGAATCAACTATAGAAAACCCTCTACAAACCCTTTAATCCACAAACTTTGATCTTCATCATACTTACTATGCTGAACAAACTAACTTGTTGAACTTTACTACATCATTGCCATAGACAGAGAAACACGTTGACATCAATGACAACACATCTCTCAAATATCTCTCAAGAACATATTTGCAACATTCTTCCAACAATTTTACTTTGTCAATAATTAAAAAAATATTTAAAAAATTAATTATTTGAAAAGTGTGAAGATTATGATAACTATTGCCACCCTCCTACTAAAAATAAAATAAAAAGTGAAATTCCAATAAAAGATATGTATTATATAATTAATTAATCCAATTACATAATAATAATTAGATAGGATTTTTTAAATTGAAAATCTCAGATGTGACTATG
This sequence comes from Cryptomeria japonica, assembly GCF_030272615.1. Taxonomy (NCBI): domain Eukaryota; kingdom Viridiplantae; phylum Streptophyta; class Pinopsida; order Cupressales; family Cupressaceae; genus Cryptomeria; species Cryptomeria japonica. The sequence goes on from NC_081414.1 coordinate 908,215,524, forward strand.
ATGTTAAATCACTAACAAATATTAAAGACAATAAATTTTTATCAAAATGAGATAACAAGAAAAGATAAAATAAAATATCCAAAACATTGATAATGAAAAAAATGAATCAATAATAAATGGTTCAAATACATGTCAACAATTATTAGAGATATGGTAAGGATATAATATAAACAAAATTGTGATAATAACTTTTCACAAGTCAAATTATGATAATGTTGATGATAAACACTTTTTTATATTTATAATATAATAGGATATAATAGATTAATAATATTTTTTTAATCTTTATATAAATTAGAATGATAAATCAACAAATATATTTTACTTTGTCAATAATTTAAAAAATATAAAATAAATTAATTATTTGAAAAGTGTCAACTTACTATCACAATCCCCTACTAATAATAAAATGAAAAAGTAAAATTCCAACAAAAGATATGTATCTTATAATCTATGTCATCTTTACATTATGCTATTGTATATTACAAAATCTATGTTTTATCTTTCTAAAATTGTTAGATGATAAATTTTATAGTATGATTCTTCTCTAAATTTGTGTAGGAATCATTTCATTTTATTTGACATGTTTTTAATAGTTATCTTGCTATAATGTGAGTGATGTTTTTATTATATTTTTTATTGAACAAAAAAAATTGTATTACAAAAAAATGTTGTAGCTATTCAAATAATTCTCCAAAACATTAATTATGATTATTTTCAAATTACTTAAATTTATACTCAATATATCCTTATTCATAATAGCAATCAAATTTATATTATTTTACTAAATTTATAAATAAAATACTATTCATAATATTTATAGTATGCATACTTAATCAAGAATGTTGAAACATGACATATCTTTATATTAGTTTAGAAAAATTAAAGTGAATACATAATATATGATTTGAATGATTGTCAACCACAATACAATATATCATTAGTAATTTAATATGAATAAAATTGTAACATAACTTTTCATGAGTTACATTATGATAATTCTAATGATACATACTTTTTTATTTTTATAATATATTATAAAATATTAATAATATTTTCTTAATCTATATATAAATTAGAATGATTTCTCAACAAAAAGAAACAAATTATTTTTTGGGTCATGGAGAAGAGCAACATTCAAATTTCAAATTCCCTGCAAAACGGGAACTCTGGTTCCAATGGTGGGAGGGGCCAGAGTGATGGAGTTGGTCCTATGGGGGACAAGAACAAACCTTCAGATATTCTGAAGGCGGATGATATTCCGTAGGCTGTTGGTACTCTGCCAAAGAAGAAAGTGGTCTCTGAAATCATGAGGGGGAGGTCCAGCAGGGGGTCCAACCCATGTGAAGAGGCCTTGGAGATTGGAATCGAATCTAGAAAATGGTCATCCCTTTTTGGAACAAGACCAACTAGAAAATCCTCTTTACCTCCTATCAAGAATATATCAGACCCTACCCGTGGTAAGTTTGCTATCTCTACCCCTGATTCAGTTTTGGATCATAATATTAGCAGTATGTCGAACTCCCTAGTAGGCAAGTTTATGGGTTCGCGCCCAAACATCGAAGCAGTAAGGGCTTATGTCAAAAGGAAATGGGCTTTGAAAGGTAATGTCAAAATCATGGCCTTGCCCAAAGGCCTCCTTACCTTTTCTTTCGCATGTGAAGAAGATAAAACAAGGATTCTATGTGGTAGTCCTTGGATGGTCAGAAAGATAGTATTGGTCCTTCAGAAATGGCATCCAAATCTAAACATGAATGATTCTCTTCTGGCGTAGGTCCCAGTTTAGGTAAAATTACCAAGTCTGCCTCTTGAGTATTGGGCAGAAAGTATTTTCTATGGAATAGCAAGCTCCTTTGGTGAGCTCCTCTCAATAGACCCAGTCACAGCCTCAAAAAGGAGGCTTAATCATGCTAGATTTTGTGTAGGGATAGCTCATGATGCAGATATGCCATAAGAGATAGACATCGTGTCAAAGGTGGAAACATGGAAGCAACTGATAGAATTTGAATCTATCCCCTTTTCTTGTTTTCATTGCAAGAAAGTTGGTCACTGGGCTAAATCCCGTCCTCTCAAGCCTAAAGGGGAGCTCAAGCAAGCCAAACCTTCGGCTGAAAGTAAAAAGGCTCCTGAAAAAAAGGTATGGCAAGTCAAAAACTCTGAAAAATAAGGAAGTTGACTTTGTTGATAATAGCTACTTTGGACCTTTGGGGGAAAATAAGGAAGTGGTATCCTCAACCCCTGTCTCTAATCTCCCCACTCAGGAAGTCCTGAGGAAGGAGTTAATGAAAGTAAACAACCCCCTGGAAGGGCAGATCCGAATAAAGGAATCTAAAGGACAACCTAAATCCTCAAAATAAATAGTTGAGATGGTAATTGTTGATACTTTGGCCAGCAAGGAAGCGCCCAATAGAGAAGAACAACCTGAGGAAGCGGAGATCATTGGCTCTCAAGAAGAAAAGACTGACTCTTCCCCACTTTTGATCAGCTCTAAAATGCAAGAAGCCCAGAAATATGCTATATTGGGAATAAATCTCTCAGATTTAGATCAAATTTCTAAAACAGTCAATAGTACTTCATAGGACTCCAAATTTCCTAATTGGGGTAATGAAGAAGAAATTTCGAAAATTCTCAATAACCCTGAAGCTGTTCTTGAGAAAGAAGCTGACTAGAAAATACCAAAATATAGGGATAAGAAAGGATCCACCCCCTCGGCTTCCCAATTAAGGAGGTCTAGCAGAATTGCTCAAGTTGATGTTGGGTATGTTTCCTCTTCTCTAGGATGAACTTCAAACCACAAAGTCAGAGACAAGGAGGCCAACAAGAACATAGCAGATGGGACTTAGAAGACTCTAAAGGAGTTAGGAATTGGTAAGTAATTATGAAGATCATCTCTTGGAATATTAGGGGACTAAATAATCCCCACAAGCATGATATTATTAGGAATATGATAACAGATATAGCAAACCCGATATTTTTCTTATTCAAGAAACTAAGATGAGTAGAGAAAAGGTTGAATCTTTGAAGTTCTTGAAATTTGTAAGCTTAAGTGGTGGTAGCCTGGAAGGTGCCTCAGAGGCATTGCAACCATTTGGAATCTCAATAGTGTAAAAGGTCATGTTCTTCTGCAAGGTCACCAATATACTATGTGGATGTCAATCAAGAGGACTCCCACCGGATAAAGATGTAGTCACCATTTGAAGAGATGATTGATAGTGAATGTGCCCCAACTGGATCACATTCTTATGATTAACGGACGTCGAGAAATGCGATACCGAATATTGACAACTTTGAGCAATTTGAGCACTTGGGCGATTTCGCTGCTAGGGTGTGGCCCGCAATGAATGGACAAGTTGGAGAGAAAAAAGAAGGCATTCCTAGTGTAAACCCAACCACCCCAACGCGTACGATCTGACGGTTCGGTGTTGCGACGAACGGATTGAAAGATAGGGCATTGTGCAACTTTTCATTGAACTCATTTGACGCTTTTTGTCGCAACCGAGAAAGAGATGCCACGAGCAACTGGATCTAAGAATACCAAAACCAAGAGAGAATTTTTTAGAGTGCCATAACATGACCCCGTGGGAGCATTTAAAAGATGGAACATCTTGGATCCTCACTAATATTTATGCTCCTAACACCTTGAAAGCCAGAAGCAATTTTTGGAAAAAACTAATGGAAATAAGGGACAACTTCAAGAATCTAAGCTGGCTGGTCATGGGAGACTTCAACACTCCCTTGAGAGAGGAGGAAAAATTTGGAGGAAGCCCTTCACAGTTGGAAAGTAGACTGGCCCTCATGGAATTTATAAACTCTCAGGCTCTCAGTGATGTGGATGTTGGCATTATGTGAACCGGCATGAGCCTTATGTAAACTGGCATAAAGACATAATGATATTGTATGTTGTCATTGATGTCAATATGAGACATGGTGAGAACCGACACATGTGATAGGTGAAGAGAGAGGAACCGGCATATGTATGAACTAGTTTATATGCCAAAGTGAAGCGGCACATTTGTTCAAGGTGAACCAGCATGTAGTTATGTGAACCAGCACATGGAAGCATTGTATGGTTACCGGTTGGTAGGTAGCTTCCACTTCAAGGTTTCCTGTTGGAGCAACTCAAGTGACTCAATCGGTAATCTTCGTGTGATGAGTTAGCAACATGATTAGGATAGATCATGTTGCCACGTAAGCTCTATGCGCATGAAGGATCTTGCATGAAGAAGACTATTCTTACCCACCTCAGGAAAGTGCGAAATCTGTCAAACAGTGATAATGCGTGATGGGTTATCAGCCGCCATGAAAATGGTGGATAATGGACGATGGAGAATGTCTTGAGATCAATTCAAGATTGTTGCATTTAATGCAGTATGATTCAACAGTCAAGATCGAACCGTTTGAATTGCTTAACCTAACAGGTTTAGGGTTTAGGGTTTTTTCTACCGACCTATATGTTTCCTATAAGGTCGATGTTGGGTTTCTATCTAAGATTGTTGGCAAAATTTGTGAGTGTGTATCCAAGAAAAGTGATACGTGATTCTTACTAGACCATAGGAGAGAAGAGATACCTGCAAAGTGAATGTGCAGAAGGAAAAGAGGAGCCTAAATGGATCTGCATTAGCATTAGGTGCTATTAATAGATCATTGTAATACCTATTCATCTCTAACCACTTCAACAGTTGTAAAATCCCCTAATAGGGTAGCCTTAACTAGCTTGATTCAAAATCCCTTAAATCAGGTGGTCTTAACTGGCTTGTTTCAAATCCCTTAACTGGGTAACTCGAGGCTAATGAGTTCTGAGAAGCTTGAGAAGCTTAGGAGATCCTTTCAGCTATTGAGTTCTTGAAATCCTCTAACAAGGTGACCCTATCAGGTTTAACCCTTAACTGGGTATCCCTTAACCGGGTGATCCCTAACAGGATCAGTTCCTACTAGAACCTATTGTAATGTCCTTAACCGGACAAGGCTCCTAACAGAGCAAACTTCTAAAGAGTTCAAAAAGCAACTTGTGGGTATTCATCCCCACGGTGGTTTTTCCCAGTTGGGTTTCCATGTGAAAAATATGTGTGTCATGTGAAATGCTTTTGTATTGTGATGCTTTGTCTTACCTGTTAAGCATATGAAGGTTCTATGTTTTATGCCTATCTATAAAACACATTGAACTCACTGTTGTGAAGATCTGATGGTTAAGTTCACTTATTTATGCATGAGAATATAATGATACTATGGTATTGAGCCAAGAGGAAAGCTTATTGAGTGACCGGTTCATGACTAGTTGAGCTATACTAGATGTTGCCAGTTGCACTTTGTTTTACCGGTATCCCTGTTTGTTAGTCTTTTGGAGTATTTGTTGTCAAATCAGTTTTGTATGATATTAGTGTTTGTACTGATTCACCCCCCCCCCCTCTTAGTTCCAGTTTGCTACTAGTGGTTCATCATTGAGTTATCAACTGGTGTTAGAGTACTCCAGGTCCTTTGTGTTGTAAGCTTAACCGCTTGAGGAAAAGATCCTAGCCAAATGATGAAGAGGGAAGTTCCAAAGTTCAACAGGGAAAACTTTGGTATATGGAAAAATAGGATGAAGATATTCATCAAAAGCATGGGTTTTCAACACTGGAGTTATGTTGAAAATGTATATGTTGTTCCTACTGGTACTCTCACCGATGACCAAAAGAGAGAGATACAAGAAAATGGGCAAGTCATGGAAGCCCTCATCAGTAGTCTTTCTGACATTGAGTTTATTGATGTTCAGGACAAAGCAAATCCCAAAGAGGTATGGGATGCTCTTGAAAATATCTATGGTGGTGATGAGCATGTAAAACAGGCTAAGGAAGAGAGCCTGAGAGGAAAGTTTGAAGACATGCAAATGGTTGAAGGAGAGACCATTCAGCAGTATGGAATAAGAATCAAAACAGTTGTTGGAGAAATAAAGAGTGCAGGTGGCAAAATAGAAGATTCCATTATGGTAAGTAAAGTCCTGAGATCCCTATTGTCGGTCTATGTAATAAGGGTTGCTACTATTCAGGAGCTGAGATCAATAGACAAGTCCAAGGCATCCTTGGACTCCATCATAGCCAAGTTGATAGCCTATGAGCTGAATAGCTTTGATGGTAGTGTACAAAAGTCAGAATCGGCTTTTAAAGCTTCTGCTATACCATCTAGAAAAGGAAAAGAGGCTAGCACTAGTGGGGAACCCAATCAGAACAGAGAAATGAAGGATAAAGAGTTTCTGATGGAATTTGAAGCTCTTCTTGCCAGAAGATTTTCAAAAGGGACTGGTAAATACAAAGGTAAGCTTCCTTTGAAATGTTTCTCTTGTAACCGGATAGGACATATTGCTATGAACTGTCCTATTAGTGACAACAAGGACAAACCAGAAAGGTTCAAGAAATTCAAAGGAGGAAACCGGAGAAATTATTTTGTGGCAGTTGATGAAGGTGTCACAGATGAGGAATCAAAAGATGAAGAGAATGAAGACATTGTGTTCGTTGCTGTAAAGGAAGATGTGGCAGACAAGAAGGCTCTTGTCTCTCAGTTTGATGATTCCAATGAGTGGATCATTAACAGTGGCTGCTCTCACCATATGACTGGTGATTGGAGCAAGTTTCTATCCTTAGAAGAGTATGATGGTGGTGTGGTTTTCTTTGGCAATGATGTACCATGCATGGTCAGAGGTAGAGGGTCCATCTCCTTTAATGGAAAGAGTAGTGCTGACAATGTGTATTGGGTTGATGGTCTCAGACACAACCTTCTAAGTGTTGCCTAGTTAAATGACAGTGGCCTCACTCTGCAATTCAAGAATGGAGTTTGCAGGATCAAAGGTGAAGATGGTAAATTGGTAGCCACCGGCATGCAGACTAAAGGTAACCCATTTCATCTAAATGCTAATATAAGTACATGTCTTATGGCTAAGCTTGATGATAGCTGGATATGGGATAGGAGATTCTGTCATGTGAACTTTGACAACATTGTGAAGGCTAGTAAGATCAAGGCAGTTAGAGGGTTGCCGGTGCTGAGCAAACCAGATAATACCTTGTGTAGAGAATGTCAATTGGGGAAAATGTCTTCCTCAACCTTTAAAGGTAAATCTTTCACTGCTGACAACTTGCTTGATCTTGTGCATACTGATTTATGTGGTCATACAAAAACTAGAAGTGTGCAGGGTGATAGGTACTTCATGATTCTCACTGATGACTACTCAAGAATGATGTGGGTCACATTCTTGAAAGACAAGTCTAAAGCTTTTGGGAAATTCAAAGCTTTCAGAGCATTAGTGGAGAAGGAAAGCGGTAAAAGGATCAAATGGCTCAGAACTGATCAAGGAGGGGAATTCACTTCCAGTGAATTCAACAAGTACTGTGAAGAATTTGGCATAAAGAGACAGCTGTCTGCCCCCTGGACTCCATAGCAGAATGGCCTAGTAGAGAGGAATAACCAGACTGTGGTTGAAGCAACCAGAACTATGTTGATCCAAGGAAAGGTTGCTCACACCTTTTGGAGAGAAGCAGTGAGCACTGCAGTCTACACTATGAACCGGGTACTCATCAAAAAGGGTAAGGACAAAACTCCTTATGAGTATTGGACTGGTAAGACACCTGTGGTTAACTACTTTAAGGTATTTGGTAGCAAATGTTACATCAAGAGGAGTGAACATCAGGGCAAATTTGAAGCTAAATGTGATGAACGAATGTTTCTAGGATATTCCACCAAGAGTAAAGCTTTCAAGTGCTACAACAATAGGACTCAGAGAATTATGGAAAGCATCGATGTAAGAGTTGATGAATCCTCTGAGAAGACTGAGGAAACGGGCAGTGAGCAAGTTGTAAATGAATCAGTTGCAACCTTCTGGGAACTAGTTGTCAGTCAACCTAGTACCAGCAACAGTGTTCCTGAACCGGTGAATGCTGATACTAATGAAGATGAGGATGAAGAAGAAAAGCAAGAAGAACCAGTTAAGACCATTCCTCGGTATGTCAAGTTGAATCATGACCCTAAGCAAATCATAGGTGATAAGGATGCAGGAATCCTTACCAGAAGAAAGAACAAAGAAAACTCATGTATGATCTCTGAATTTGAGCCCAAGTCATCCAAAGAGGCTCATAAAGATGAAGACTGGATCAAGGCAATGAAAGAAGAACTTGACCAGATAGAGAAAAATGGTACATGGTCCTTGGTACCTAGACTAGAGCATAAAATGTCATTGGCACCAAATGAGTGTTCAGAAATAAGTTGAATGAGGATGGCACAGTGATTAGGAATAAAGCCAGACTGGTATGCAAAGGATATGCTCAAGAAGAAGGTGAAGACTATGGGGAAACCTTTGCTCCTATAGCCAGATTGGAAGGAGTTTGTATGCTTCTTGCATATGCAACTTTTAAGAGATTCAAGGTATATCAAATGGATGTAAAATCTGCATTCCTAAATGGTGTACTTGAAGAGGAGGTGTATATTGAGCAACCAGATGGGTTTACCATATCTGAAGACAGTGACATGGTATGTAGGCTACATAAAGCATTATATGGTCTAAAGCAAGCACCTAGGGCATGGTATGAGCACCTACATTCCCATCTTTTGAAGATTGGATTTGAGAGAACAAGTGAAGATAGCAATATCTACTTGAAGTTTGAAGAAGATCAGATCCTGATTTGTGAAGTTTTTGTTGATGACATTATCTTTGGAGGAGATGACAAGATGAGTCATGAGTTTACCGATGAAATGAAGAAAGAGTTTGAGATGTCACTCATAGGGGAGATTAAGTTCTTCATTGGACTGCAAATCCAACAGATGAATGATGGAATCTTCATCACTCAGTCCAAATATGTCAAAGAGGTGTTGAAGACTTTTGGCATGGAAGATAGCAAACCAGTTGGTACACCAATGGTGACTGGTTGCAAATTGACAAAGGAGGATGATTCTACACTGGTTGATGAGAAGGAATATCAGTCTATGATTGGTAAGTTGCATTATGTAGTGAATATCAGACTAGATATTGTACATGCAGTTGGCATCACTGCAAGGTTCCAGAAGAGTCCAAGAGAATCTCACTTGAGTGCAGTCAAGTAGATTCTTAGGTATCTGAAGGGAACAATTGACTATGGATTGTAGTACCCATACAGCAATAATTTCAATCTGAAAGTATTCACGGATGCTGATTGGGCCGGTAATGTGGATGACCAAAAGAGCACAACCGGTGGTGCATTATTTCTCAGTGGTAGACTGGTCTCATGGATGAGTAAAAAGCAGAGTTGCATCTCTTAGTCTACAGTGGAAGCAGAGTATGTTGTAGCTTTCATGAATTGCACTCAGACAATCTGGATGAAGCATGTACTGGAAGGCTTCAAGATCCCTGTATCTGAATCGGTAAGTATATTCTATGATAACACAAGTGCTATCAATATATCAAAGAATCCAGTTTTACATTCTAGAACCAAGCATTTTGAGCTTAAGTATCATTTCTTAAGGGAAAAGGTTTAGAATAAAGAGATTGCACTGGAGCATGTGTCCAGTAAGGAGTAGTTAGTAGACATATTCACCAAGCCTCTCCCAAAAACAACATTTGTGCATTTGAGAGGTGAATTAGGGGTATTGCCCCTTCAGGAGGTAAACTAAAAGTGATTGTTCCACATCAGTCAGGTACTGAAAAGATGAATCTTTTGTTGATTTGTGTGTTTATGCATGCTACTCCTCAAGGGGAGCAACATGATGAAACAGTGATGATTGTACCTCCACTTTGGCATTGTTGTCAAAGGGGGAGAAGGAGTGAGAGTGAAGCGAAAAGATATCTGCAGCAAATGGGAAGAAGATGTGAAGCAGAGAAAATATCTTTTGTATATTGCCATCAATGCCAAAGGGGGAGATTGTTGGCATTATGTGAACCGGCATGAGCCTTATGTAAACTGGCATAAAGACATAATGATACTGTATGTTGTCATTGATGTCAATATGAGACATGGTGAGAACCGGCACATGTGATAGGTGAAGAGAGAGGAACTAGCATATGTATGATCCGGTTTATATGCCAAAGTGAAGCGGCACATTTGTTCAAGGTGAACCGGCATGTAGTTATGTGAACTGGCACATGGAAGTATTGTATGGTTACCAGTTGGTAGGTAGCTTCCACTTCAGGGTTTCTGGTTGGAGCAACTCAAGTGACTCAATCAGTAATCTTTGTGTGATGAGTTAGCAGTATGATGGAGGATAGATCGTGTTGCCATGTAAGCTCTATGCACGTGAAGGATCTTGCATGAAGAAGACTATTCCTATCCACCTCGGGAAAGTGCGAAGTCTATCAAATGGTGATGATGCGTGATGGGTTATCAGCCGCCATGAAAATGGTGGATAATGGATGATGGAGAATGTCTTGAGATCGATTCAAGATTGTTGCATTTAATGCAGTATGATTCAACGGTCAGGATCGAACCGTTTGAATTGCTTAACCTAATAGGTTTAGAGTTTAGGGTTTTTGCTACCGACCTGTATGTTTCCTATAAGGTCGATGTTGGGTTTCTATCTGAGGTTGTTGGCAAAAGTTGTGAGTGTGTATCCAAGAAAAGTGATACGTGATTCTTGCCAGACCATAGGAGAGAAGAGATACCTGCAAAGTGAATGTGCAGAAGGAAAAGAGGAGCCTAAATAGATTTGCATTAGCATTAAGAGATGTTAATAGATCATTGTAATACCTGTTGATCTCTAACCACTTCAATAGTTGTAAAATCCCCTAATAGGGTAGCCTTAACTAGCTTGATTCAAAATCCCTTAAATCGGGTGGTCTTAACCGACTTGTTTCAAATCCCTTAACCGGGTAACTCGAGGCTAATGAGTTCTAGAAGCTTGAGAAGCATAGGAGATCCTTTCAGCTATTGAGTTCTTGAAATCCTCTAACAAGGTGACCCTACTGGGTTTAACTCTTAACCAGGTATCCCTTAACCGGGTGATCCCTAACAGGATCAGTTCCTACCAAAACCTATTGTAATGTCTTTAACTGGACAAGGCTCCTAACAGAGCAGACTTCTAAAGAGTTCAAAAAGAAGCTTGTGGGTATTCATCCCCACCATGGTTTTTCCCAGTTGGGTTTCCACGTGAAAAATATGTGTGTCATGTGAAATGCTTTTTTCTTGTGATACTTTGTCTTACCTGTTAAGCATATGAAGGTTCTATATTTTATGCCTATCTATAAAACACATTGAACTCACTGTTGTGAAGATCTAATGGTTAAGTTTACTTATTTATGCATGAGAATATAATGATACAGTGGTATTGAGCCAAGAGGAAAGCTTATTGAGTGACCGGTTCATGACTGGTTGAGCTATACTGGATGTTGCCGGTTGCACTTTGTTTTATCAGTATCCCTGTTTGTTAGTCTTTTGGAGTATTTGTTGTCAAACTAGTTTGGTACTAGTGGTTCATCATTGAGTTATTAGTGGATATACAGTGATGCAATTACACTTGGACTAACAGGAGGACTATTAATGACCTTAGTCAAGTTCACCTTGATAGGGCTCTTATTTCTGATGACTGGTACCAACATTATTATTGTTTCCTGTTTGCCAACATCTGGGTTGGGTCTGACCATTATCCCATAAATTTTTATGCTGGTCCTATAAATAGAAGAAGGCACTTTCCTTTAAGATTTAAAAAAATGTGGACTCTTCATCCTGACCTCATTCTTAAAATTCAGGAATGGTGGAACATCAAAGTTGAGGGCACTGCTATGTATAGAGTTGTGAAGAAACTCAAATGTATTAAAGACAATATAAGGTTATGGAACAAAACCAACTTTGGGAATATTTTTGCAGCCAAAGGAAAAATTCAAGAAGACCTCAATAAAATACAGGTTCTGTAGCATCCTAAAATTGCGACACTTGCAATTTTGACTGCATTTCGGTCTTCATGATGGCGACGCAACACGCAACCTGAATGGAGACCCCGAAACCTGATTACGACACTGAAAACTGCATTTTTCAAGCACCCTGGCCTGAACCTCCTTGCACCCTGCTGTCCCGGGCAGGGCGCCCAGCGCCCTGGTCCCTGGGTCCTATTTTGGGCCCGGTCTCCTAAGGGGTCTCGGGTCTTTTTGTTTGCAATTTGGAAATTAACTTTCCTAGTCGGCCTAAGGTCGGGAAAATCAGTCTATCAGCCCTAAATGACAAGTATATAAACTACATTTTCCTCTTTCATTCGATATGATGGAAAAGGCGTGGAAACTATACTCAAGCATTCAAGCATTCAAGCATTCCTTCAAGCAATTGATCATTTCAAGTCTCCATTCAAGGCTAAGTGTTGCATTCAAGACAACGATTCAACCATTGAAGAGGAGATCACATACTACTACAACATACAACATACAACATCTAAACCTTCGCACATAAGGATACAAACATCCTTAGAACAAGGTATTAGTACTTGTTTTACAGTCATTTACATTTACAGCTCTTGCTCATTTCTTGGTTAATTCCAAAACCGGGGTTTGACCTAAAGGCAAACCCCTAATCCCTAACCCCCCAATCGTCTTCACTTTTCTGTGTGTAGGTTGCAGGTACACGGCTGAGATTGAAGATCTGGAATCCTTGTGCAGAGACGAACAAATCCCCCTTCGTTTCACGGATTTTTCGGAGGACCGTGGCGCTGGGCGCCATCGTCTCAACAACTTTTGCTCAAATTTGCAGGACAGCGCTGTATCGACATTTTACTACTAATTCCAGGTCCGCAGCTTCATACTGTATTCCTATCTCAGTTTATAAGCGAATCTTTGTCACTTTCTATGCATTCCTAGCTTAATTCTCCTATGCACATTCTTTACAAAAGAGGGTAGCCTTGCTGTCTTAACCCTTGAAACTCATTTAGCATCCAATCTTGCATTGCGTGGGATTGGATCTTGTGGGTTTCAACCCCTCTTTTGAATGTAAAGTCTCCCCCCTATGTGAAAACCATCGAATCCTAGCGAACCTCCCTTCTCTCTCCTTGGAGTTGGAAGAGGGGAGAGCAACTAGGGTTCGATCGTGATTTTTCCGCTTTACATTTTGGTGAACCCGACGTGAACATCCTTTCTGATTTTTCATGCTTAGATCTGAAAAATTTGATTACATTTCCATGTTTGATCTTTTGCAAAATTTTAGAGGTGATTGCATAAAAACCTTAAAATTTCTTTTTAGTAATTAAGCTTGTGAAAAGTTTAATTGTTAATGCTTATTTCAGATCTATCCTTCTATTACAAATTATCAATTCATATCTATGTTTTAATTTTGAAAATTAAGTGGTTAAGTGTGAAAACCCTAATTTTTGAAACCCTCTTGATTCAACCTTTGTTCGACAATTTCACCGATCAAAACATCTCCAAATCAGCTGTAACTTTGGATTCCGCAATAAAATCACAATATCTTTCATCCCTGAAAATTTGGAAAAAAGTTGCGAGGACCGTGGCGCCGAGCGCCATCGTCCCCGACATTTTTTCCGAAATTTCGGGAGCAAGATCTTACTGTATTTTTCTACTAAAATCCACAATTTTGGCTGATTTTATCAATTTTAACACCTTCAAAATTACAGTCAAAGTTGGTCTTGTGATTGCTTGGATTAAGGCTTTTAAACATTCAAAAATCATTGAAACTGAAATTTTGTGTCAAAATTGTGTTCTTACTGTCCTAAATCTAAAAAGTGCGTTAACATTCATTAAAAATTTCAATGCTTTATTCAAATTCTTGCATTTTGTGATTTTTGAAATTAAGTGCTTAATTACAACAACTTTGATTTCCGCTTTCAAAATTGAATTTTGCGTGAAATTGAGTCAACTTTTGAATTTCAAAACTTGCATTGCTTTTGGCATTCCCTCTAAAAATCATAAAATTCAAAATTTCAGTTTCCCTCTCTTTTTTCAAAATTCAAATTTTGCATTTTTCGACAATCTGGGTAGGGTTCAATTTTGAGATTGCAACTTTAATTTGGCCTATCTATAGATCGTAAAATCACTCAATTTTTTCAGATTAGCTTTAAAATCATCATACCTTTCATCCCTGCAAATTTCAGAAAAAGTTGCAAGGACCGTGTTGCACTCCGAGCACCACGGTCCCGGACATTTTTTCCGAAATTTCGGGAGACTATCGTGATTGCATTTAACAGCTTAAATCCAGAAGATTGGCTGATTTTACTGAAAATTGCTACCTCTAAAATCAAAATTTTCTCTCCTTCTCTAGTGCATGAGTTTTACAACAATAAGCCCTACTTACACTATTCCCATTAGACGAAGCCGTAGAATTAAGTCTTTCCGAGGTTTAACTACTGAGGAGATGGAACCTAATTTGAATAGCCTTTTTAACGAGGACATGGGTAATTCCTCTAATCCTCCTAATGATGAAGAAGCTCTCCATGAGGTTTCTGAAGAACAACTTTTGAAATTGGATAACCAATTTGACGATTTTCGACAATGGATGTCTCAAGAATACCGTGATAGTCAAGCTCTTCCTTTAATTGAGGGTCTAAAACATATGCTTCAAAGTGATAAGAATGGAATTGATATTTTGCATGGTATTTCACACATTGTGGATTCGAACGTGATGCCTATGAAGAGTTGTGCCGAAACTTTAGGTTATACACAACCTCCTACACAAGTCAATCATTCTATTCCTTTGATGACTTCTATTGCTAGCATACCTACCTTTACATCAAACACAATGGCTACTTCTACACAAGACATTCCTCCTGTGATCACTAGTAATGGGGGCAATCCTTCCTTTTCAATTAACCCTCTTCCTTCATTCAATCTGACTTCTTCATTCACTCCTTCAATGAGTGTTCCTATTACATCTCCGCAAATGAACATGATGCAAGGGGGCAATTCATTTAATCATTCCATTCCTCCTTTTAGTCTTCCTCCTGTCCAATCATCTCCTCTGAATAATTATCATAGGGTCCCACCACCTTACTCTTTACCTTCTTTCAATAACATAACACCTCCATCTCAATCTAACACATCTAATATGAACCCTTCGACTGAAGTGACCATTAACAATCTTGCACAAACTGTCTCTTCTTTACAGCAACAGATTGCCTCTATGAATCAATCTAAGTTTAGTGTGCCCACATTTGATGTTGCGAGCCCACTTTCTCTTGACATTGTTCGAGCTATTCCTCCTAAACATGTTGAAATCCCGCATTTGGAGCTTTATAATGGTAAAGGAGATCCTCTAACACATGTTAAGACTTTTCAAACAATCTGTACTGATTTTTCTTATGACCAAAGGTTGCTTGCAAAACTGTTTACTAGAACATTAAGAGACAAAGCCCTACAATGGTATTGCTCATTGCCTTCCTATTCTATTACTTCTTTCGAACAACTTGCAAATGCTTTCATTCAACAATTCAAAACAATATAAGTCCTAAAGTTACTTTGATTGATTTAATGCATTGTAAACAAGGTGTTAAAGAAAAAGTGACTGATTTCATTGGTAGATATAAGCATTTGTATGCTCAAATTTCTTTTCCAGTGCCTGACAATGATATTCAAAGAATCTTTATTTCTAATTTACAAAAAGATATTCGAGACAAACTTCTGTTTTCTGAGTTTACTTCTTTCCAACAGTTGTGTGCAACTCTTCACAATTATCAACTGACTGTGAGTCAAATGGAACAATCACATCCTATGGCTCCGAGTGATAAGGGTGATAGCAGTCAACAACCATTTGGGAAGTTTAAACCGAACAGAGATTCCATCAAATTCAATGAAAACACCATCAACAACAATGTGAATGCAGCATCAGGTGTGCCTCCTATTTCTAAATTTTTCAAGAAAGAAAGAAAGTATACTCCTTTGAATGAATCATTGCATAGTATTATGAATAAGTTATTGGAACAAAATGTGCTTACTCTTCCTCCTATAAGGCAAATTGATCCTGCAAAGATTACTTCACCTTATTTTCATAACAAAGCCTTTTGTCAATTTCATCGTCAGCCTGGGCATGATATTGAAAAATGTTTTTCTTTAAAGGGTAAAATTCAAGATTTGATTGATAATAATACTATTTCTATTTCTGGAGTGAATGATAAAGGCAACACATCTGTAGCTCCTCCTAACCAAAATCTTTAGATTTTCACTGATCCATTACCTTCTCATACCTCTAATGCGATTGAGACTAATGATTCCTCTTTTTCATCTGATGGTCTTGTGTCTATGACTCCAAATGTGATTAACTTTGTAGAGCAGCAAGAAAACCCTAAAGAACCTTCCATCACATTTGATTCCAGTGAAACCATTAGGGCACCTGATGGTCCTTTATACATAGTTGCAAAATTCAAAAATACACCTTGCCGTGGAGTGCTTATTGATCCTTCGTGCATGGTTAATGTTATTACTAAAGAATTTCTTTTTACTTTGCAATTGAATCAAGTGATTTATGACAAAACAGATGTGATTGTGAAACTATTTGATGCATTTTCTTCTCCTACAATTGGTTCTATTACATTGCCTATTGAGGTCTATAACAAATCCCTTGATGTGAACTTTGCTATTATTCCATCTTCCGAACAATTTCATGTGAAGCTTGGCTATCCTTGGCTATCTTCCATGAAAGCTATTGCTTCTCCTATTCATAAGTGTTTGAAATTTCCCCATAATGGTGAAGTTGTTACTGTCAATCATAGCCTCTTTAAACCAGCTGAAAGAACCTCTAGTGTTCCTCTTGATTACTTTTGGCCTAAACAATTCCAATCCCTTCCTCCGCGAAGTGATCATCTTTTCAAATCTTATCAAAAGTGGAAAACAGATATGATCCTATCTTTAAGTGAACCTAGAACACCTAAACTTGACATTCCTATCATTCTTGAGAAGGAAGTTCTTCCTTTGAAAGATAAAACTAATGTCTTTCCTCAAGAAGATTCCCAACCCATCCCTATGGATGTGACTATGTCTATATCTAATAAACTTCCTACAAGTAGACCTATACCTCCTCGTCATGATGGACTTGGTCTCCTTCCTAAACCAAAAATTCCTCCTTTATATGGAGCAGTTCCTCCTCCTTCTTTTTATAGAGAGAAGAGACCTTCTTCTTCTCCTATTATTCAGCCTAAGAGACCACAACCTAAACACCCAAGTGATAGGGATGAGAATATTCCTCCTCCTCAATCTTCTTCACTTCCTACTAAGACTAGACGAAATCGTTCTGCACGTGAACGCCGATGAAAGCGTCATCTTAGGGCTCAAGCAGCTGCTTCTCAAACTTTAAAATCTCCAAAAACACCTTCAACGAGCATTATTCCATTTTCTCCTCAGCCGGACATTGAGCCTAAATCTCCTAAACATAAGATGCATGATGGTCTTGATCCTGTGCGAGTTAAAGATCCTATTTTTATAAATCTTGATGATGATATAGATGAAAATGTTATTCATGATGAAAATGTTACTCCTGTTCATTCTGATAGTGAATATGAACTTGTTGATATTGATAACCATTTATCTACTGAATTTTCTAAAGCACTTATCCTAGCTCCTAGACAAGAACAACGTGGCTTAGAACATGAACATAGCCCTTGTTTGGATCTTGTGATAGCTCCATCTACTGTGTTGAATGTTCCTCCTCTAGCGTGTTCCCTGCCTTCCCGAAACATTGATCAGCAAGATCGGGGGGTAGATGACGTGCTAGAATAGTTACATTAGCATAGCAGATTCTCTCCTCCTCTCTTGTGTTACTTCTTCTATATGTTACTCTCATTCTTCTATTTGTTGTCCTTAGTGTTGTCTACTTGAGGACGATGCAAAGCATTGAGATCTCTCAATCTCTCTCATGTTGACTCAAAAGACACATGTGTTCCCTTCTTCTAGGTGACCTTCCTTGATTGGGGAATGAAGAACAATTATGCATACATACATATGATATATATACATGACTTATCATACAGCATACTGACCCCAAGGAAAGCGAAGTCACCTCGTGCTTTGTGTTTTGTGTCTATTATCCTTGGGCTTATCTCACACTCGGGGGCTAAATCCTTGCGATAACGTGCTCCTTTCCTTTCTCATTCTTATGTGTATCACTACGTTAAAACAATCACCCCCGGTGAGGTGTGTGCGATCGCTTTAACGTGGGGGGGCATACATCCCGTTCATATCTTTTCAAGATACTTGAGAATTTCTTGGCAAATTTAGCTTTGCCTTGAAAATTCTTGATATCTTTCTTGCATGACTCATAGTGAGGGAACCTTACTACTGAAAGTCATGGTTCTCCCTCGTGATCTTCCCTTTTACTTTGTCAATCGAAGTCATAAGATCCTTATTCCACTGGGGGCTTGGTGTATCTTGCCTCCTTGACGTGGTGAAAGTCTTTCAATGATTGTTCCTTGTACTTTACCGGAAGTATGAGCATACATACTCCCGCTAAAGTGGGGGCTAAATGTAGCGTCCTAAAATTGTGACACTTGCAATTTTGACTGCATTTCGGTCTTCACGATGGCGACGCAACACACAACCTGAATGGAGACCCCGAAACCTGATTACGACACTGAAAACTGCATTTTTCAAGCACCCTGGCCTGAACCTCCTTGCACCCTGCTGTCCCGAGAGGTGGGACCAGAGCGCCCAGCACCCTGGTCCTTCAGGACCAGAGCGCCCAGCGCCCTGGTCCTTCAGGACCAGGGCGCCCAGCGACCTGGTCCCTGGGTCCTATTTTGGGCCCGGTCTCCTAAGGGGTCTCGGGTCTTTTTGTTTGCAATTTGGAAATTAACTTTCCTGGTCGGCCTAAGGTCGGGAAAATCAGTCTATCAGCCCTAAATGACAAGTATATAAACTACATTTTCCTCTTTCATTCGATATGATGGAAAAGGCGTGGTAACTATACTCAAGCATTCAAGCATTCAAGCATTCCTTCAAGCAATTGATCATTTCAAGTCTCCATTCAAGGCTAAGTGTTGCATTCAAGACAAGGATTCAACCATTGAAGAGGAGATCACATACTACTACAACATACAACATACAACATCTAAACCTTCGCACATAAGGATACAAGCATCCTTAGAACAAGGTATTAGTACTTGTTTTACAGTCATTTACATTTACAACTCTTGCTCATTTCTTGGTTAATTCCAAAACCGGGGATTGACCTAAAGGAAAACCCCTAATTCCTAACCCCCCAATCATCTTCACTTTTCTGTGTGTAGGTTGCAGGTACGCGGCTGAGATTGAAGATCTGGAATCCTTGTGCAGAGACGAACAGATCCCCCTTCGTTTCGCGGATTTTTCAGAGGACCGTGGCGCCGAGCGCCATCGTCCTGACAACTTTTGCTCAAATTTGCAGGACAGCGCCATATCGACATTTTACTGCTAATTCCAGGTCCGCAGCTTCATACTGTATTCCTATCTCAGTTTATAAGCGAATCTTTGTCACTTTCTATGCATTCCTAGCTTAATTCTCCTATGCACATTCTTTACAAAAGAGGGTAGCCTTGTTGTCTTAACCCTTGAAACTCATTTAGCATCCAATCTTGCATTGCGTGGGATTGGATCTTGTGGGTTTCAACCCCTCTTTTGAATGTAAAGTCTCCCCCCTAAGTGAAAACCATCGAATCCTAGCGAACCTCCCTTCTCTCTCCTTGGAGTTGGAAGAGGGGAGAGCAACTAGGGTTCGATCGCGATTTTTCCGCTTTACATGTTCAAATTCAGAAGGATGGTTTCTCTATTGTGTTAATTGCTGAAGAAAATTAAATCCTCAAAAAATACCATGAAATCATTTCTAAAGAAGAAATTTTTTAGAAGCAGAGATCAAGATGTACTTGGCTAAAGGAAGGAATTAAGAACACAATAATCTTTCACATGTCGACTATTAAACATAAAGCGGCAAACAGGATCACTAAACTAGTTATGTACAACGGGGAGCTGGTTATGGAGGATGAGATAAGAAATGAGGCCAAAAGATTCTTTGTTGATCTCCTTTGTAGGGATCATAGACTGGATGTTGATGCTCAAAGCTCTTTCCTTAATAATATTCCTTGCCTCATTGATGAGAAGACAAATGCCTCCCTTTCTTCTATACCTTCTAACTAGGAGATCAGGAATGTTGTATTTTCTTTTGATGGTAACAAAGCACCTGGACCTGATGGCTTCCCATGTTCTTCTTCTAAGAATTTTGGGATATTGTTGGGAAAGATGTTTCCAATGGAGTCAAAGAGATTTTCAGGGCTAGAAGACTTTTGAAAGAGATCAATGGTATGTTCATTGCTTTAATCCCCAAAATTCAAGGTGCTAACTCCATGGATAAGTTCGGCCCAATTAGCTTATGCAATTCTTTTTATAAAATTATTTCTAAGGTCCTTACCTCAAAACTCCTGACTGTTCTTCCTCCTCTGATTAATAATCAAGAAAATGGTTTTGTGCCAGGAAGACAAATCCTTGATTCCATTATAACTCTTCATGAGAATATTCATTCTCTAGTTATGGCTAAGAAACAGGGTTTCATCCTTAAGCTTGATCTCTCAAAGGCCTATGATCGGGTTGATTGGTCTTTCCTTGTGAAGGTTCTTTTGGCCTATGGCTTCTCTACCAAATGTGTGGATCTCTTCAAACAACTTATTACTACTACCTCCTTTGATGTTCTTATCAATGGATCTCCCTCCACCTTCTTTCAAGCTTCTAGAGGACTGAGGCAAGGGGATCCCATTTCTCCTATCCTCTTCATAATTATGGCTAAATGTTTTAGTAGATCTATGAAAAGTATGGTGATGAGAGGAATTTTCAAGGGACTCTAACCTTCTTCAGTTGATCATACATGTTCCCACCAACAGTTTGTGGATGACACTATTATCATGGGGGATTCAAGCATCTCAGAAGCCAGAATTCTCAAGGACACCCTATGTAAGTTTTCTTCGGCTTCTGGCCAACTTATCAATTGGGTTAAAAGTGAAGTGTTTTTCATCAACACTCCTGAGAGGAGACAACATAGAATCAATAGAATTCTGGAATGCCAGATTGCTGATCTTCCAGCCACTTATCTTGGTCTCCCTCTGGGCATTGCACCACCTGATTCCTTTTGGAGTTCTTTGGTGGACAAATTTCAAAAAACACTTATTGGATGGAAAGGTGCCATTTTAAGTCAGCCTGGAAAGCTTCTATTAGGATTCCCAAAGATACTGAGAGGGGGGGTGAATCAGTATCTAACCGGTTTAAGGATTTACTTGATTTAAAACATGTAAAGCATGTCAATACAGTGTATCGGTAAATCAAAAGTAATGCAGTAAACAAGAAAAACAATAACCACATGAAGAGCACACCATAACATAGTAGTTTAACGAGGAAACCTGGTGTGGAAAAAACCTCGGTGGGATTTGTGACCCACAATATTCACTTCCTGGCCAATAAGGGAATATTACTACTACAATAGGGGCCTACACATGTAGGAAGGCCAAGTGCCTAGAGCTCACTACTCAATTACAAAAGGAAGTCACACTAACTTATAAAAATGGATTATAATAATCCAATGTCTTGTACTGCTTCAAAATAGCATCTGCTATGCCAGATCTAGTATCGGTTTTAGCTTTGCTGCATACATAAACCTTTAACCTAAAATTTGTATATTAGGTCTGCATTATTTCTCCTATTACTTCATTTTTAAATGTTTTATAATGATCTCATACATATATGAGTCATCATACAACTCGCCATGTCGGCTTACAATGATTTTACAATTAATTACAAAATATATTACAAATAAAATTCCTGTCGGCCTGGGTGTCGGTATCCTTTCTTTCACTATCGGTGTTCTGTGTGTCTATGTAGAGTTTGTCGTTGTCGGTGCCAATATAATTGTCTTGCCGGTATCATATGATTGCAAGGTTTCCATCAATGACAAAACCTTCAATCACCTACAATTTCATTGGAGTGTGCATTTGCCAACAATCTCCCCCTTTGGCATTGATGGCAACACTCATGAGAAAAATCCAAAAAGTGTCATCCAAAAAGAATCTACCAAAATTGTCTTACCAAAAACTGTCTTACCAACAATTATGTGCCAAACATATGTGCTCCCCCAAAGCTGATGGTGTCTTCTGCTAATCATTTTTCTCTGCTAATCATTTTTCTCATTACCACTACTCCCCCTTTGGCATCAGTGACAAAGGTTGTCAAAGTGTCAACTAAGTGTGGTTTCCATCTTTATCCTTGTAACTGGTTGGTTACAATCTGAAAAAGGTCTGCCAATACCAGATTCAAGCTCTCAGTGAACTGTTCACTGTCCTTTAATGCGGCCTTTGTCCTCTGAATTATACCGGTGAGGTGTTGCATTTGTTGTTCCAGTGTCTTCTATCCTTGAACCAATGCCTCAAATATCTCTTTTCTCAAGGAGGCGAGGTAGTCCAATTTTGGACTAAGTCTCCATTTCAGATCTTTTGCCTTTCCTTTTATTCTTTCCTTCTCTCTTTCAAATTTCTGAAGTTCCTCCTCAAAACCTGTTATTTTCTGCTCAAAAACTAATAATGGTTTAGATGAATTAATGAAATTGTCAGCTAATTTATTTATTTCTTCCTATACCATACTAATCTTCTTGTCTATATCTATTGTCAAAAAGTTTGTTTTACATTGTATCTTTGTACAACTTTTTAAATTCTTTTAGCGTTTTACATAGTGTCGGTAAAAGAGTGTCAAATTGTCTCATGCACTTCTTTATTTCCTCTTCAAAGAATTTATGTTTTTCTTTCTCAACTTTCTCTTTGAATGCTTCCTCATTTATTTGTTCAACTATCACAATGTTGTCAGTAATATACTTAGACAATGTTTCAAGTTGATTTAAAGAATCTATAATATCCACATTACACTTGGGTGCTATCATTTTCAAAATTGGGATTGTATCATCAATAGCTTTGTATGCTTGTGCACTGCACTCTGTTATTTTCTTGATTGAATCCAATAGAACTTCTGTCACATTTATTGATCTGAATTCTGCCATGAAAGAACCAACAATCTGTATTCCATCGATGTGAGTAACTTCTTTTCTTGTAGTGACCTCGGGTAGGTCAGTTTGTGTTTGCATTTCTCTAAGCAAAGGTTTGGGTTTCTCAGTTGTTGCCGGTGGCACTGTCTCTGCATGAACCTGTTCCTGTGAGGGAGCCTGTTGCTCTGCCTATTTTTCAGTGTTGTCCACTACCGATTTTTCTTTTGTGCTGCCTATTTCCGGTGGCTCAGTAGATGAATCATTATGTACATGTCTGTGGTCTTTGCCTTTCCAGTGTTCAGGGTCACTGTAATATTTTTTGCCGATGGCTCTGTTGCCACATCTGATTTCCTAGTTGATTCTTTATCCACCACAATATTGAATTTCTGAGTGTCAATGTTCATTGTATATAATACCTCAGAATCAGGATTTGTATCCTCATGTGGTGTGTCCATACTCTCAGTAGCTGGTTGATTGTCTGTAGTGTCTACCAGTGGAGTATCTAGAGGCGATGGGGGTAAGTTGTCTGTTATTTTTATACTAGGTGGTCCACCAACCTTACCTTTTCCCTTATCCTTGTCCTTTTGATATACCTTGAAGGTTTTAGTTTTTGATACTCTTACTATTTCTCATTTTTCTACTAGGAATATGTCCCATGCATCTGTTGTTTCCTCTGTTACTCGATTCACTCTTCCTGCCGTCAATGCTACATGCCGGTGAGCAGTTGAGAATACTGATCGGTTAGCCTCAGAGATCAATAGATCTATCTCATCAGGTGAGTTAACAGGGTGCACTAGAAGTAGTTTTTCAATCTTTATTTTCTTATCTAGCTCAACAATAGCAACTCTTCTAGCTTCTAGTCTATTATACAGATCTGCCAGTATTTCATCAACAACTTGCATCAAAAATTTCTTGTAAATATCTAAGTGTAAGATTACACTGTTCTCTACTTTCTCCTTGTCATCAACGGATAGTGTGTCATATAATTTGTTGATGTTCTTCAACTTTCCATCCTCCGTAATTTCACTGAGAAGTTTATCAATGGGTGCAATAGTTTTGTGTGTCTTCTTCTTAGGAGTCATCTTCTTTTTCTTTGGAGTTAATTTCTTTGTTGGTGGCCTCACTACTTGTTACTTATGTCTTGTCCTCTTGGGTGTAGGAGAAGGTGCCAGTGAAGGTTTTCTTTTCCTTTCAACTCTCCTAAATACAATAGGTATGTCACTTTCTAAAGAAGTTCCAATCGGTGAAAGGTGAGTTTCCGGTTGAAGTGCTTCTAGCTCACTTTCAGTTATATCGGTTTGTTTTAGTACATCTTCTTTAATAGCTTTTGCATGTCGGGTTCCTTTTCTAACAGTTGCCTCAACCTTATTAGCCTTTTTCCTTGATTGAATTTGGTTTTCTATAGTTTCAGCACTACCAAATACTTCTTCTTCAGGTTCCTTAGGCGCTTCCAGGAGGGCTTTTGCATAAGTTTCTATTATGTTGTCATTAGTCTCATACCCCATTTCAGTTACCCAGATGGTTCTAGGAATAACTGCCTCCATCCAAATTTCATCCTTCTTTATTACAAAATAGATTTCATCCTTATATTTGTCCTCAATTTCTTGTGACAATCTAACTCTAGTTTTCATTCGGGCCTTCAATGCCTGAAAATACTCATTTATGTTCTTTTCCCTATTCTCTCCCATGTTGTTCAGTAAATCTAACAATTATTTTCCTACCGGTATATCAAAACCAAAATTTCTAATACCAATATCAGGTACTTGTTTGGTTATGTACAGCATCAGATAAACAAGTAGGTTTCCAAATATGAATGTTCCCTTTTTGTCTTTCTTTATCTTTCCCAAATTATCAATCAGTTCATCTTTAAGCCATTCACATACATCTATTCTAGCATTATCTTTTATGATATCATAGGCACTTTTAATGCATAGGCTAGAGATTGAGTTTAACCTATTTGCATGTGTAGTTTTGTAGCCTAAGATCATACTGATAAATTTGACATTGATATCCGTTACATCATTTACCCTTAGTGATCACTTGTCAAATGATGTACCAGTTAGGTCTATCACTATGTCATTTGAGACTCTCTTGGTTTTGTTAGGTTTGTTACTAGTGGAAGGTAACCCTGTTATAGCTTTAACAACTTCCTTAGTAATCTTATGAATAGAGTCCAACCAAAAGAATTCACCATGAACCCTGCTTAGCACAATTCTTATGATATCCTTGGGAAAATCTGGGATACTAAGAATTTCTGTAAAACCTAGGGTTTCTATTATCTTGTGTTCAGTTTTGACATTTCTGGATTCATCACAAATTACAAATTTATACATGTTTTTTATTTCATCATCACCCAATTCCTCTATATGACAATGTATATACATTCTAGGGTCTTCAGCATAAACTACTCCTTTAGGGATTTTAGAGAATGCACCAATGTTATCATCTTTCTTAGCAATTTTGGGAACCAGTTTGAAGACGGGTCTAGGGTGCTTAACTACCTCAACAACAGTAGGGTTTGCAATGAATTTAGGAGTAGATGAAGAAGCCATGGTTATAAATACCTTTATCTACCTTAAGGAATGATTGCTTGATAAATTACTTCACTAAGGGTGCCTTCACTCAGAAATTTTCGCGCTCTCAAAAATTTGAATGCTCGGTGAATGAAAATGGAGCCAAAACACTTGCTTTATAATGTTATTTTTGCCATCTACCACATTTAATGCTTATCGGTTAAGTCACAACTTAACTCATCTACCGGTATAGAAGTAATTTCAACTTCTCACCATCAACCAAGGGAATAATAGCATGTTTTTCACTTAGTTTCTAAACCCTCAAAGGATTTTCCTTCAGTTAGATGAAGAGTCTCCTGTTAGTGGAGTGTTACTCTGTTCTGCCGGTGGAGGAGTATTCATATCAGCATTCTGATCTAACTTTCTAATCCATTGTTTTGAGAATTCTTTCTTTACCTCTTCAACCTTTTCTTTACCTTTCAAACTAGGTCCTTTGTTATTTTCTGGTGAGGTCTTGCTTCTACAAAATTTAGCAATGTATCCAATCTTGTTATAGGCATAACAAGTCACCTTTTTTTTTTCTGAATAGCTTTCTCATATCCTATGCTAGTATGTGTTCTGCATTGATTAGATAAATGTCCAAATCTTCCACAAACATAACATCTCACATTCATTCTGCAATTTTTTGAATTATGACCAACTTTGTTGCATTTAGAACATTGACCAGTGGGTGTATTGATGTTCTAATAATTTATAGATCTACACTAATTTTCTCTATGACCATACTTGTTACAATTAAATCATTTGTCATTAAATTTGTAAGCAGTAGGTTGTCTTACTGATTTTCTATGATCATGATTGTTTGCAGTACCAGAGCTTTCACCAACTTCAAAGCCAAGCCCATTTGTATCACCATTTGGTTTCTGATTCTTCAACATGTCACCAAGTTCTTTTGAACTTTTCTTGAATTTTTCTTTGTGATGATTTGTAGCAGTTAGTTCACTTTCCAAGATTCCTTTCTATCTTATGAGTTTAGATCTGTCATTTTGTGTGTGCATTAAATCTATCTTCAACATATCATTTTCATGACTGAGTCTTGTGTTCTTATTTCCAACATCATTTAGTCTTCTGGCCAAGTCTTCTTCATTCTTCTTCCTATCTTTAATTTCTTTAAAAAATCTCATAGTCATATCTTGCATCTCATTCTGCATTGTACTGTTTTCTTGTCTTAGATTGTTTACCAGATCATTAAGAGTTTCTTTCTCATCTTCATCTTTCTACATCTTTTCACAAAGTTCTCTTCTCTTATTTCTTGCAATGGTGAAATTTTCTTGAAGTCCTTGAATAATGTCTTGAGCAGCCTTCGGATCATCTTCAAGTTTGATATTCTTCAACTTTTCTACATCATAGTCTGAAAGAGCTGTTTCCAATTGTTTCTTCAAGTTTTCCATCTCTATCGGTGTCAAGATCTTCCTCAAGCTGTTAGACTTCTGAAAATAGAGGACCAAGCTTTGATACCAATTGTTAGGATTCCCAAAGATACTAAGAGGGGGGGGTGAATCAGTGTTTAACCGGTTTAAGGATTTACTTGATTTAAAACATGTAGAGCATGTTAATACAGTGTACCAGTAAATCAAGAGTAATGCAATAAATAAGAAAAACAATAACCACATGAAGAGCACACCATAACACAATAGTTTAATGAGGAAACCCGGTGTGGGAAAAAACCTCGGTGGGATTTGTGACCCACAATATTCACTTACTGGCCAATAAGGGAATATTACTGCTACAATAGGGGCCTGCACATGCAGAAAGGCCAAGTGCCTAGAGCTCACTACTCAATTACAAAAGGAAGTCACACTGACTTACAAAAATGGATTATAATAATCCAATGTTTTGTACTGCTTCAAAATAGCATTTGCTATGCCAGATCCAGTACCGATTTTAGCTCTGCTGCATACATAAACCCTTAACCTAAAATTTGTATATTAGGTCTGCATTATTTCTCCTATTACTTCATTTTTATAATGTTCTATAATGATCTCATACATATATGAGTCATCTTACAACTCACCATGTTGGCTTACAATGATTTTACAATTAATTACAAAATATATTACAAATAAAATTCATGTCGGCTTGGGTGCCGGTATCCTTTCTTTCACTACCGATGTTCTATGTGTCGGTGTAGAGTTTGTCGTTGTCGGTGCCGGTATAATTGTCTTGTTAGTATCATATGGTTTCAAGGTTTCCATCAATGACAAAACCTTCAATCACCTATAATTTCTCATTGGATTGTGCATTTGCCAACAACTTCAACTTCTAAAAGCTTCTCTTCAAAGCATTCCTATTTATGCCCTTAGCCTCTTCAAAATTCCTGTCAAGTATGCTGAAGCAATTCAGAAAATTCAGAAAAAATTTCTTTGGTCAGGGGTCAAGGAAAAGAAAAGAATGTCTCTTGTGGCTTGGGAAAAGGTGTGCAGACTGAAAAGTAAGGGAGGCCTGGGCCTGAGAAGAATCCAGACCCTCAATGAAGCTCTCTTATCTAAATAGGTTTGGAGACTATTCCACTCTGACAGTGAATGGTGCAAAATCTAGAAAAGTAAGTACTCTCTTTTGTCTTCTTCTCTTCCAGATTTTATCAATTTTGATTTCAATATGAATGGGTCCCATATCTGGAATCATGCCTCTAAGTGTAAAGACAACATTGCCAAAGGGGTTAAATGGAATGTTGGCAATGGTAGGAAAGTTAGATTCTAGGAAGATCCCTGGCTTTTCGATAAACCTTTGGTAAATATCCCTGAATGGGCCCCTTTTTCTCCCTCTTGTATTAGAATCTTTGGCACTTTGGTTGAGGGATATTGGAGAGGTGATAAATGGAAGAACATTGAAAGTATTCACCCCGGGCCTTATTAATCTTAAGAACCATCTTTCTTCTATTTGGCTGAATAAAGAGGAAGACTCCCTTATTTGGAAATTTGATTCTAAAGGCAACATCTCTGTCTCTTCAATGTATGGTGTTCTTTCCCCTGCCTCCTTTGAGAATCCTTTTTGGTCTAAAGCTTGGATAAAAGGTCTAATCCCTAAAACCAATTTTTTTCTATTGGACTATCCTTCAAAATAAAATCCTGACCTTAGATAATCTTAAGGGTAAAGGCTTTTCTTTCCCTAATAGATGTTCTCTCTGTCTCGAGGAGGAAGAGTCTATGGACCATTTGGCTATCCACTACTTCAATTTGGGAAAGACTTCTTAAGAATTTTTGCATTGATTGGGGTTTTCCTAACACCATCAGTGATTTGTTCCATTCTTGGAATTATCACTGGGCTAAACCCTTTTTGAGATCTTTGTGGCAGTTATCTCTCCCTCACATTCTATGGGGAATAAGGAAAGAAAGGAACAACCATATCTTCAGGGACACTTCTCTCACCCAAATTCAATGGGCTATTGTGGAGAACATTGGAATCATTGGGAATCCTTGCATTTTTGCCAACCCCATAGAAACTCACATTTTAAGTTCCTGGAATCTGAATAATGTTGGTAGTCCTAATCCCACTCTAAACAAAAGACTCGAAGTTAGATGGCATACTCCCCCACATGGTTGGCTCAAAGTCAACTTCGATGGTGTTGCAAAAGGCAATCCTGGTCCTGCGAGATGTGGTGCAATCCTTAGAGATGAAAAAGGTAATTGTAAGGAAATGATTGTTGTTCCTATAGGGAGTCAAACTAACCACAAGACAGAAGCAATCGCTACACTCCAAGGTATTCTCCTGGCCAAATGATGGAATTGTCCCTATCTATGGATAGAAGGGGATTCTAATAACATCATCAAATGCCTAAAGGGAACCTTTAAGCCTTCATGGACTATCAATAACATAATAAAGGGTGCTAGAGATCTCATCAACACTTTTGATAAATGCTTCATATCTCATATCTATCGTGAAGCTAATTGTTTGGCTAACTGGGCAGCCAACATGGCAGTCATTCAAGATCAAATGATCACATGGAAGGGTGAGGAGCACATCCCTGATGACATCAGACCAATCATTTTTAAGGATCGATACAATAGTACCCCAAAGTGTTGGTATTTTGGTATGGTTTTGTCATTGATGTCAACACTTACTAAAGCACTAGCACTTTGGAGATCCAACAGCATTCACCGGCAAGAAAGTAACTATTGCACAGTTACTGGTATATGGTTCACCGACAGGATATAATGATCACCGGCACTTGGAATGATATAATGTCAAAGACATCATGTGGACACTTTGTTTTGAAGAATTAATCATTGGTATAATCATATTTGCATATTTTCTTTTACCGGCAAATAGGTCCTGGGTTACCTAGGGTTACACCGACAGGTTTATCTTTTCCAGATCAGCATGGCACGCTATGGAGATGATTTATTATTGTTATAAATTCTTTAAGCCGACATGTTTAATTGGTTATTGCATTGGATATTATATTGTTTGTAAAATGTTTTATTGTAATATCTTGTAGAGCCGACCTACTAAAATTGGTCTTAGGTTATGGTATAAATGTAAGATCTTATTTGTAAGATCGAATGTGGAATGCGAAAAATAATTAAGTGAAGGTATATGCGAGATTAAGCAGAGCTATACATGAAGACATCATTTGAAGTTTAAGCTAGGTTTTTGTGGAAGCATATCAACATTACATTGGTACTGAATCTAGCATATGAAGATGTTATTTTGTGCAATACATTCTTATTGGATTTAACCATCCAACTATAGTCAGTGTGACTCCCATTTTGTGATTGAGTAGTGAGCTCTAGGCTGTTAGCCTTTCTACATGTGCAGACCCCATTTATGTACACTTACTATCTGCAGTAGTATCATCTGATTATGGGTAAGGTTTCCCACCGTGGTTTTTCCCCTTACAGGGTTTCCACGTACAAATATTGGTGTTATGTGTTGTGGATGACTTTGTGTTTATGTTTCATGCATTAATCTTTACCGGTATAGCAATTAACTATTAACACTGTCTACCGGCATACTTAATTGGTTTATCGATATTAAGCATTAAGTTGATTGAGTTGTTTTTGGTTTGAATTTATTTGACAACTGATTCACCCCCCCCCTCTTAGTCGTCTCCGAGACCTAGCAATTGGTATCAAAGCTTAGTCCTCTTTTGCAGATGTTTAACAACTTGAGGAGATCCAATGACTACTAATTATTTCAGGAAGCACAGTCCTAAAGTTGATGGAACCAACTATGGGATATGGAAGATCAAAAAGGAGACACATCTAAATTGCATTGGTAAAGACATCTGGGAAGTTACAAAGAATGGTTATACTGCTGTTGTAGCTGGTTAGACCGCTACAACTACCTTAGCCAAAGATGAGGAGAATGATTGCAAAGAAAGAGAAGCACTTTTGAGCGCTTTATCAGATCAAAAAATCATGGGATTATCAGATAGGTCTACTACTAAAGCTATTTGGGATCATTCAAAAACACTGAATGAAGGAGATTCCACAGTCAAGATTGCAAAACTTGAAAGTTTCTGAGTCAGGTATGAACATCTAAAAATGGAAGAAGATGAAAGGATTTCTACTTTTATGGAAAGAGTAAATGAAATTGTTTTGGGTATTATATGTTGTGAAGGAACCTTGAGTGAGGATGAAATTGTTTCAAAAATCTTAAGAGGATTGCCACCGGCATATAAAATGAAGGTTACTGCTATAAATGAGTTGAGAACAATGCCTAATACATCAGTAACTAGGGATACATTGATTGGAAAACTTTCAACTTTTGAAATTGAGGAATTTGGTCATGTTGCTACTATAAAGATAGATTTGGCCTTTAAAGCATCAACATCATCTACTCCATCATTTGACAAATCAGATTGGAAAGCCTTTTATGCAAGAGAACTTGAAGAAACTAGGAAAGAGAATGAAGAACTTGAAGAACTTGAAGCACTATTTGCAAGGAAAATGCCAAAAGGTCCAGTTGGAAGTAAATATGAAGGTAAAGCACCCTTTAAATGTTTTAACTGCAATAAGATTGGTCATATGGCTTCGAGATGCCTTGATAGACATGCTAGACTAACAGAGGAAGCTAGAAGAACATACAAGCCTAATCTTGAATATCAGAGATAAAGATTTAAAAAGAACAAAGACAAATCTTGTTACATTGTTGATGAAGGTGTAACTAATCATTCTGATGAGGATCCAGCAGACAATGGATGGGTTTTTGTTGTGTAGCATCGTAAATTGTACGCACTTGCTAGAGTGGTACAATTTCACACCTAGTTTAGCACCCGCCTTGGCGCATTTTGTATTTTGCATTGCATTTCCCCTTTAGCACTTAATTAATCAAATTAATTAGGTCTAAGGTCCTATTTTATCATCTCCCATATCATAAAGTTGGGCCCTTTCATTAAAGTGTGCCCCTTTCAATTTATTCCTCCAATACATCATTTAATCAAAAACCCTAATTAGGTCCTATTTTGAACTTGGGGGCTTGATTTCGGGGGTCAAAACATCTCGAAATCACCTGTAACTTCGGGATTCTCTCTAAAATCATCATATCCGACGGCCCTGAAAATTTGGTGAAAAGTTGTCGGGACCATGGCGCCCGGAGTGCACATGGTCCCGAACATTTTTCCCGAAATTTTAGGAGTGCGATCCAATCATAAAATAAAGCTTAACCCCAAGAAATTGGTAGGGGATTCAATCTCTAGGTCGGCCAAAAGATGAAATTACGACCTAGGGTTTCCTACATAAGAGCTCTCTTTCTTCATTTGAAGGGATCCGAATTTTAGCTTTCAAGGACCTCATATGCAGCGAAAGGGCAGATCTTTGAGGACTTCAATAAAATTCAACATCCATCCATCAAGCATTCATCAATTTCATTCATTTAGGGCTTGGGAGACATTGAAGAACAACAGGAGATTACCGACTGAAGATTGGCTTGTACTCCTCCCTTGAGGGTTGGGTATGATTTCATGTTGTTTTCATGTCTTTGCATAAGCTTCAATATATTATTTATTCATGCTTTAGATCACTTTGCATCTTGATTTAGAGCATTTACATTATCATTTACAAGCAATTAGGGTTTACTTTCTAGGTTGCTCTAGTTTGCTTTCTTGCATTTAAGGACCTTGCACACACACTAGGTCTGCACACACAATATATTTTACAATACAACTTGGCTATTCATGGAGGTGGAAATCACCGAAGTGGGGGTTTGACTAAGGCAAAACCCTATATAGCCGCCCACCACACCTTTTCAGATATAAGTGCAGGTTTCGAAATTCGGACGATGCCGCAAGTTATAGATCCGGAAGAAGCAGACGGAGACCGAACTTCACACCAAATCTCAGAGCAAAAGACCAAGACAGGGGTGTGGGGCGCCTTAGTCCTGCCAGGACAGGGGCGCTGGGTGCCCTAGTCCTTGGGACAGGGGCGCTGGGCGCCCTGGTCCTTCTGACAGCAGTTTTCAGCATTTTTGACAACTTTGCAAAACAGCAGTTTCCGGAGCAGTTTCAGGGGCAGAATCAGGACAGTGGCGCCCGCGCCCCCGTCCCGAACATTTTCATTCATATTTTAACACCGGGTACGCATCTGCACTCTTGTCTTGTCCTTGTGTTTACAACTTTCCATTGTTTAAGTTCAATTCTGCAATCTTGTTATTAGTTCATACTTGCACTTTGGGGTTAGGAATTGAACTTGCATCATTTCATCTTTCTATTACAACAAAGGAATAGAAATCCTAATAGGTAGCCCATGTCTCTCTCTTCCACAAAAAGAAGTAGCCAATTGTGTGATACCTCTAGGCTCTTTCGTATTCCACAAATGTGTGATTGAAGGTGAGATTAGGGCATGTTTGCTTAGTGTCACTTTTTCCCCCACACATTTTGGTGAACCTGACGTGAATCTATCATTGCTTCCTCTTTCATTGCATTTGTTAGATCTAGATCTAGATTTAGTGTGTTTTCATTTCATTTTCATTAAAAAGAAAAAAAAAAAAGTGTGTTTCTTTGCATTGTGTGCAATTTCAAAATGTCAGATTTTTATTTGCAAGATGTTCATATTTGTGATGATTATGAGTTAGATGAAGCTTTAGATGAGTTTTTGAAACCTAAAGATACCAAGCCTTCATTTTACCAAAAACTCATAAACATTGTTACTATGCCATTTCGTTGTGATGAGAAAGATAAGTCGAATGATTCCTCTCAAGGGTACATTCCTATCAGCTCTTCCACTAAATCTAGTAACATGGTTGTTTTCAATGATCCCCTCTATGAAGAGATATCTCCTTTTGAATCAAAAGATAAACCTTTTAATAGATATGATCATGCTTTGTTGGATGATGCCCTTGATGACTTTGTGGCTCCTAAAAAATGCTCCCTTCATGAGGATCCTTTTGTGCAAGAAGATGACATTATCCCTACATTTCCTAGTGATGGCATTTCCTTTTCCAACAAAATTCCCACTAGAGATGATGAATTAATGATAAATGCTTGCCCTTCTCCTAAAGTTGGTCTTACCCATAAGCATCCCTTAGAGAAAGAAGATGAAATAAAAAGCAATTTCCTTAATTCTCTCTCCCCTAAAGATCATATTGAACATATTTTGAGGAAAGAGGATGAGTTTAACACATCTATTGATGCTCTCCCTCCTAAGGATGAGGAATTAATAAACAATGTTATCTCCTCTCCCGAAATTGACAATACTTCAAACATTCCTTTCAACAAATTCACTATTTGGGATGAACCATTAGAAGAAGGTGTAGATTATTCTCTACCCCTAGCCAAAGGGGATGAAATCAAGATTGAAAACTCCCTTGATAGTTTCTCACCTTCCTTGAATCTCAATTATTCTCCCTCTCCTCAACTTTGTTCTACTCATAAGGATACCCTAGTTCAAAGCAAGATGGTTAACATCTCTTTCAAAGATCTCCCTCTCAAAAGTGAGACTTTAGAGAGTAATGTTGATCCTTCTCCTCGAGAGTTTATTCCCCATGTAGATCCTTTGATGATAGAGGATGATATGACCTTTCCTAGTATTACTCCTCCTACTAGAACATCAATGCCTATCCCTTGTCTCTCTCCTAAAATTGATTTGATCCGTGATAAGATTTTAGTGCAAGAGAAGACTATCAATAATTCTTCCAACACTTTTGTTCATTCCTCTAAACCATCCTCAATCAATTTGATACATGTGAATGAGACACCTAACAAACCTCTCTTCACTGTCCAAGGTGCTTGTCCTTCTCAAAATTCTCAACCTTTAAATAAGCCTATCTTAGTGGTTCAAGGTGGTTATGCTAATGATTCTTTTTGCACTCCTAAGAAACCTATTATTACTGTGCAAGGAGGTTATTCTTCTAAGAGCCCTTATGAGTATGCTAAGCAACTAACTAGAGAGAGTTATCATGCGGTTGCCCATACTTATAACACAAGAAACAATAGGCAACCTAATCCTCCTCTAGTTATCCCAACTTCACTTCCTCCTTCCCAACCTATTCTTCCTCAAGCTCCACGTATTTCACAAATGCTTAGTAAGGACTATGATCTCATAGAACAACTTAAAACTACCCCTGCTAAGATATCCCTTTGGGATTTGATCCAAACTTCTTCTGCTCATCATGGAATGTTACAAGATGCCTTGAAAGATTTGAATGTTCCTCCACCTAATACATCTAGTAATATAGTGTCTTTGGTTAACTCTGTGATGAATCCTAAAGCTCAAATTGTGTTTACCCAAGATGAGTTGCCTACTAGTGAAATTCAACAACAATATGATCCCTTGATGATTGTGGTTATCATAAATGACACTGCTATAAGACGAACACTGGTAGATAATGGCTCTGGCCTTAATGTGTGTAGCATTAATCTATTGCATAAGATGAATGTGGATACATCCCTTATTGAGCCTGACTCTCGTCCCATTCGAGGCTTTGATAATGTGTCTAAGTCTTCATTAGGTATTATCACCTTACCCATCACAGTGGGACCTATTACTTTGCCTACTCCTATCCATGTTATGTCGGGAAATCTAACATACAACTTGTTATTAGGGAGACCTTGGATTCACAGTATGCAAGCTGTCCCCTCTACATTGCATAGACAAGTTAAATTCATTTATAACAATAAGACATATACCTTTATAGGTGATACTAATTTTCAAACTTGTTTGCAAACATCTACTTCCAAAGGGAGTTCTTCTAAGCCTTCCTCTTCTAGTGATGACTCGTTAAACAAGATACCTATGGATGAATCATCACCTTCTGATAATCAAAATTCTTTGGATGAGTTTGAAGTTCCTGAAAGGCTTTTGATCCTGAGAAGGTTCTCGTAGAAGACGATTGGGGATCTCTTGATTTTAATCCCACCTTTGTAGGTGAGTATAGGGTTCCTCCTAGAGAGTTTAAAGTTAAAAAGAAGGAAGAAACTAGAGATCAATCAGTCTTACCTGAACCTATGAGTAATAATTTTGTGGCCGCTTCTCAAACTTCTTCTCCTCACACTTCTAATTCTGAAGTGTTTGATTCTTTGTCTTATGAAAAACCGCCTTCTCTTTCTGAAATGGCTGATCGTTATGGTCTTGGTTTTCGCATTTTTGCTAAGCATGGGTATCATGGAAATGGTTGTGGCACTCACAAACAAGGGATAAAGGTTCCTCTAGAGAATAATCTTCACAATTATGCCTTTGGACTTGGCTATAATCCCTGCAATCTCACCAAAGCATCTAAAAGACCATCTCTCAATGTGAATGCTATATATAGTAGTGATGATGATCTCACTTCAGCTAAATCATCTTCTACTTCTATCAACTCTCATTCCCCTCATAAGGAAATCTTGGCGATGAACAAATCTCTTTATGACTCCCCTCAAATTTCTAAATCCGCTTATGAATCTTTTTCTCCTATTCATCATAAAGTCCTTTCCTCTAGGGATAAGGCTCTAATAAATTACACTCATCCCTCTTCTAAGATTTCTTGTGACTTTTCGTCTTCAATTTTTATCATTTTATACATGTTTTTGATCTCACTTATAGTTGAGCATTTAGCATGTCATATTCAAATACCTCATTCAATCTATCATGTCTTTAAATAACATTAATGGCTGTTATGTTGCTCATCATTATGTGACATTGGTAGCTCATTTACTGGGGGCCCATTGTCATTCATAATGGTACAATTTCAAGTGCAATCATATTTTCGAAGCAACATAATAGCCTAATTTTTATGTTATCTCTTGTTCCTATGGGGACAAGGGTGATTTCATAACATCTCTTCTTTTTATGGTTAACATTTCCCTTTGGGGTAATAGTGTGGAAATATTGATCATCTTTTCTTTAGAATCCTCTTTTCCTAGATATGGGAGAAGATGTGTATTCTCTTTCTTATCCTACCCACTTCTTGTGAGGAGCATTTTACATACACTAATGTCTTGCTTGCATGAGCTCATGTGAGTATGTAGTACATTTTGCTGATGTCTAAATCTCTCCCTAAAAGATTGTGTAAGTCCTTCTCATTGTCCTTATCCTTGGGAGGCAATGATCTTTCCTTATTTTTATCTAAGGATCCACTTTTTCCTATTTTGTGGATGGTGTGGACTTTATTACTTGATGTTATGCCTTGTGCGCATTTGTTGTTGTTTGTTCAAGGATTCTCTCTTACAAGAGGTGTAAGTCCTTGACTACAACCTCTTTTGCACTTGGTAAAATACATCCATAACGAATTCACTCTCCTAATTGGGTTAAAAAGAGCATCATCCTTCATTAAGAATCACTTTCACCTCACGAAAGAAGGTATTGCATTCTTATTCTCTTCTTTGTCTTATTCTAGAAGATGTTATATTTGTCTAAGACAATTTCTCTCAGGGATAGGTGTCTTTTGTACAAAGATCTCTTCTCCTCTAAGGATCTCCTTTACACATACTATAGGATATCCCTTCTCAACTATCTTATCCTTGCTTAAAGAGTGCAACACTCTCTTGCTTGGATCTATGACATTGTTGCATTTTTGGGGTATCTTCTTTTGTGATGAAGGTAGGTATCCTTGTTCTAATTTTCTTATGACATAAACATTACACTTTTTGAGCAATGGGTCATTCTCGGAACTAGAGCACAGACTCTTAGAGCGTGATGTCACGTTTTTTTACTATACATATACAGGTTGTAGCATACTCGGGCATAGACTCCTATGAGGTGCTTCTAACCTCACTTACACACACATGCACGAGGTTGAGTGGAACTAGCGGCATAAGGCTAGACTTTCTCACTCTCCTCCCTTACATGGATCACCTAGACAGACTCTAGGGGCTAGTTTTCCATGTCCTTTTTCCCATGGATCACCTAGACAAGATCTAGGGGCGAGAAGTCCATGTTTTCTCTCTCACTATTCTTCTCATGGATCACCAATGTGTGTATTCATGCTTTTTTCCTTTCTTTTCTTCTCTTTGCATTTTGTTTCCATTTACATCCTTCATCTTGTGTTAGAGAACGCTCAAATCCTCACACTCTTTGTTGTGTTGGAATTGAGATTTAGTCCTCTTTCTTACCAAATGATTCTCCATTAGTTTTTGATCTCATATCAAATCTTCTTGTGAGCATTTGTCATCAATATTCTTTAACAATTCGAAGTGGTAAACTTGATACCCTGTTTCAACTCACTAAAATTAGCAAGCCGAAACAGGGGGGGCATATAGCTACCCTCGAATTTTCATCACCTTCCTTAGTAAGCATTAGGTGATTTTGTGATCTAACGTGTGTTTTGTAGGGTGCGGTTCCTAACTGTGTACTGCAGATACTGCTAGGGGTTTCGTTCGACAGAATTATGGATATATCCTTTTTCAAATAATGTTTACTTTTCTGTACTTTAGCTTGCATATGCACGTAGTGTTCATATGACCACTAAAGTGGGGGCTAAATGTAGCGTCGTAAATTGTATGCACTTGCTAGTGTGGTACAATTTCACACCTAGTTTAGCACCCGCCTTGGCGCATTTTGTATTTTGCATTGCATTTCCCCTTTAGCACTTAATTA
This sequence comes from Cryptomeria japonica, assembly GCF_030272615.1. Taxonomy (NCBI): domain Eukaryota; kingdom Viridiplantae; phylum Streptophyta; class Pinopsida; order Cupressales; family Cupressaceae; genus Cryptomeria; species Cryptomeria japonica. The sequence goes on from NC_081414.1 coordinate 908,253,948, forward strand.
ATCAAATTAATTAGGTCTAAGGTCCTATTTTATCATCTCCCATATCATAAAGTTGGGCCCTTTCATTAAAGTGTTCCCCTTTCAATTTATTCCTCCAATACATCATTTAATCAAAAACCCTAATTAGGTCCTATTTTGAACTTGGGGGCTTGATTTCGGGGGTCAAAACATCTCAAAATCACCTATAACTTCGGGATTCTCTCTAAAATCATCATATCCGACGGCCCTGAAAATTTGGTGAAAAGTTGTCAGGATCGTGGTGCTCGGAGTGCACATGGTCCCGGACATTTTTCCTGAAATTTTAGGAGCGCGATCCAATCATAAAATAAAGCTTAACCCCAAGAAATTGGCGGGGGATTCAATCTCTAGGTTGGCCAAAAGACGAAATTACGACCTAGGGTTTCCTACATAAGAGCTCTCTTTCTTCATTTGAAGGGATCCAAATTTTTGCTTTCAAGGACCTCATATGCAGCAAAAGGGTAGATCTTTGAAGACTTCAATAACATTCAACATCCATCCATCAAGCATTCATCAATTTCATTCATTTAGGGCTTGGGAGACATTGAAGAACAACAGGAGATTACCGACTGAAGATTGGCTTGTACTCCTCCCTTGAGGGTTGGGTATGATTTCATGTTGTTTTCATGTCTTTGCATAAGCTTCAATATATCCTTTATTCATGCTTTAGATCACTTTGCATCTTGATTTAGAGCATTTACATTATCATTTACAAGCAATTAGGGTTTACTTTCTAGGTTGCTCTAGTTTGCTTTCTTGCATTTAAGGACCTTGCACACACATTAGGTCTGCACACACAATATATTTTACAATACAACTTGGCTATTCGTGGAGGTGGAAATCACCAAAGCGGGGGTTTGACTAAGGCAAAACCCTATATAGCCGCCCACCACACCTTTTCAGATATAAGTGCAGGTTTCAGAATTCGGACGACGCTGCAAGTTACAGATCCGGAAGAAGCAGACGGAGACCGAACTTCACACCAAATCTCAGAGCAAAAGACGAGGACAGGGGCATGGGGCACCCTGGTCCTGCCAGGACAGGGGCGCTGGGCGCCCTGGTCCTTCTGACAACAGTTTTTAGCATTTTTGACAACTTTGCAAAATAGCAGTTTTCAGAGCAGTTTCAGGGGCAGAATCAGGACAGTGGCGCCCGCGCCACCGTCCCGAACATTTTCATTCATATTTTAACACCGGGTACACATCTGCACTCTTGTCTTGTCCTTGTGTTTACAGCTTTCCATTGTTTAAGTTCAATTCTGCAATCTTGTTATTAGTTCATACTTGCACTTTGGGGTTAGGAATTGAACTTGCATCATTTCATCTTTCTATTACAACAAAGGAATAGAAATCCTAATAGGTAGCCCATGTCTCTCTCTTCCACAAAAAGAAGTAGCCAATTGTGTGATACCTCTAGGCTCTTTCGTATTCCACAAATGTGTGATTGAAGGTGAGATTAGGGCATGTTTGCTTAGTGTCACTTTTTCCCCCACACATGTTGCTATAACAGAAGATCAATCAGCACCTACTGCTCAACCGATAAAACAAGCCCTAGCAGCTAAAGTTGAAGTAAAGGATGAATGGATCATTGACTCAGGATGCTCACATCATATGACAGGAGACAAAGGTAAATTCTTGAACTTTCAAGAATACAATGGAGGTTTAGTAAGATTTGGAGATGACAAAGCTAGTTCAATCAAAGGTAAGGGTACAATATCTCTTGATGGTAAGCATAACACTGACAATGTCTACTATGTTGAAGGATTAAAGCATAATCTTTTAAGTGTTGGTCAATTAGTTGAGAAAGGATTTCAGTTACAATGTGTAGCGTCGTAAATTGTACGCACTTGCTAGGGTGGTACAATTTCACACCTAGTTTAGCACCCGCCTTGGCGCATTTTGCATTTTGCATTGCATTTCCCCTTTAGCACTTAATTAATCAAATTAATTAGGTCTAAGGTTCTATTTCATCATCTTTCACATCATAAAGTTGGGCCCTTTCCTTAAAGTGTGCCCTTTTCATTTTATTCTTTCAATACATCATTTAATCTAAAACCCTAATTAGGTCCTATTTTGAACTTGGGGGCTTGATTTCGGGGGTCAAAACATCTCAAAATCACCTGTAACTTTGGGATTCTCTCTAAAATCACCATATCCGACGGCCCTGAAAATTTGGTAAAAAGTTGTCGGGACCATGGCGCCCCGAGTGCAACATGGTCCCGGACATTTTTCCCAAAATTTTAGGAGCACGATCCAATCATAAAATAAAGCTTAACCCCAAGAAATTGGCAGGAGATTTAATCTCTAAGTCGGCCTAAAGTTGAAATTAAGATCTAGGGTTTCATACATAAGAGCTCTCTTTCTTCATTTGAAAGGATCCGGATTTTTGGCTTTGAGGGACCTTCTATGCAGCGAAAGAGCAGATCTTTGAAGACTTCAACAACATTCAACATCCATCCATCAAGCATTCATCAATTTCATTCATTTAGGGCTTGGGAGACATTGAAGAACAACAGGAGATTACCGACTGAAGATTGGCTTGTACTCCTCCCTTGAGGGTTGGGTATGATTTCATGTTGTTTTCATGTCTTTGCATAAGCTTCAATATATCCTTTATTCATGCTTTAGATCACTTTGCATCTTGATTTAGAGCATTTACATTATCATTTACAAGCAATTAGGGTTTACTTTCTAGGTTTCTCTAGTTTGCTTTCTTGCATTTAAGGACCTTGCACACACACTAGGTCTGCACACACAATACATTTTACAATACAACTTGGCTATTCGTGGAGGTGGAAATCATCGAAGCAGGGGTTTGACTAAGGCAAAACCCTATATAGCCGCCCAAACACCTTTTCAGATATAAGTGCAGGTTTCAGAATTGGACGACGCCGCAAGTTGTAGATCCGAAAGAAGCAGACTGAGATAGACCTTCCCACCAAATCTCAGAGAAAAAGACCAGGATAGGGGCGTGGGGTGCCCTGGTCTAGCCAGGATAGGGGCGCTGGGCGCCCTGGTCCCTGGGACAGGGGCACTGGGCACCCTGGTCCTTCTGGCAGACAGCAAGTTTCAGCATTTTGATAGCTTTTCAGGTTGCAAAACAGTAGTTTTCGGAGCAGTTTTAGGGGTAGAATCAGGATAGTGGCGCCCGCGCCCCCGTCCTGAACATTTTCAGTCAGATTTTAACTCCGGGTACGTATTTGCATTCTTGTCTTGTCCTTGTGTTTACAACTTTCCATCATTTAAGTTCAATTCTGTAATCTTGTTATTAGTTCATACTTGCACTTTGGGGTTAGGGATTGAACTTGCATCATTTCATCTTTCAATTACAACAAAGGAATAGAAATCCTAATAGGTAGCCCGTGGCTCTCTCTTCCACAAGAAGAAGTAGCCAATTGTGTGATACCTCTAGGCTCTTTCGTATTCCACAAGTGTGTGGTTGAAAGTGAGATTTGGGCATGTTTGCTTAGTTTCACTTTTTCCCCCACACATTTTGGTGAACCTGACGTGAACTCCAATCTTCTCTAATTCTGATTTATTTTTCAAATTTGAGTGTTTATGCTATTTACAAGTTTTAATTTCTTGCAAAATTCAAAAAAATTTAGAGGAAATTTTTGCTAAAACCCTAATTTTTTTTTAATTCAAAGTTGAACTTGTGGATAGCTTAATTGGGATCAATAATTTCAAATCTGATTTAGGAACTCATTTGAATCATAAATTTCATTTTCTAAATCTACATTATAAGTGCTTGCATTGGTTAAAATTAAACATTTCCTTCTATTTTGCATGTGTTATCATTTGAAAGAGGAAAATTGTTGTCATGATGCATTCATTTCATAGATGTGATAATGGGTTAGCTTCCCTTGTTTCAATTTTTCCTTCTCCTAAAGAACCTCCCTCCATCTATAACAACATTTTAGTGCCTAAAAGAGTTGCTACCAATCCCTTTGAGACTCTCCCATGCTCTAAGGATGAAGTCTTTAAGAGTGATCTTGATAATTCTCCTAAAATGTGCCCTTCCTATTTAGCTATCCTAGAGGAAGAGAATGATATCATAAACACCTTTCTTAATGTTACTTCACCTTCCCTCCATGATGCCTCTCTAAGTGAAAAGGTATTGATGGACATTGAATTATTTTCTCCTAAAGTTGGTCCTTCCAATGGGGGCATGTTAGTGCAACAAGAGGTTATGAACACTTCTTTCAAAGATCTCCTTCCTAAGTATGAATCTTTGGAGAAATATGTTCATGTTCCTCCTAAAAAACACTCCCTTCATGAGGATCCTTTTGTGCAAGAAGATGACATTATCCCTACATTTCCTAGTGATGGCATTTCCTTTTCCAACAAAATTCCCACTAGAGATGATGAATTAATGACAAATGCTTACCCTTCTCCTAAAGTTTGTCTTACCCATAAGCATCCCTTAGAGAAAGAAGATGAAATAATAAGCAATTTCCTTAATTCTCTCTCCCCTAAAGATCATATTGAACATATTTTGAGGAAAGAGGATGAGTTTAAAACATCTATTGATGCTCTTCCTCCTAAGGATGAGGAATTAATAAACAAAGTTATCTCCTCTCCCGAAATTGACAATACTTCAAACATTCCTTTCAACCACTTCACTATTTGGGATGAACCATTAGAAGAAGGTGTAGATTATTCTCTCTCCCTTGATAATTCCTCACCTTCCTTGAATCTCAATTATTCTCCCTTTCCTCAACTTGGTTCTACTCATAAGGAAACCCTAGTTCAAAGCAAGATGGTTAACATTTCTTTCAGAGATCTCCCTCTCAAAAGTGAGACTTTAGAGAGTAATGTTGATCCTTCTCCTAGAGAGTTTATTCCCCATGTAGATCATTTGATGATAGAGGATGATATGACCTTTCCTCTTCCTACTAGAACATCAATGCCTAGCCCTTGTCTCTCTCCTAAAATTGATTTGATCTGTGATAAGATTTTAGTGCAAGAGAAGACTATCAATAATTCTTCCAACACTTTTGTTCATTCCTCTAAACCATCCTCAATCAATTTGATACATGTGAATGAGACACCTAACAAACCTCTCTTCACTGTCCAAGGTGCTTGTCCTTCTCAAAATTCTCAACCTTTAAATAAGCCTATCTTAGTGGTTCAAGGTGGTTATGCTAATGATTCTTTTTGCACTCCTAAGAAACCTATTATTACTGTGCAAGGAGGTTATTCCTCTAAGAGCCCTTATGAGTATGCTAAGCAATTGACTAGAGAGAGTTATCATGCGGTTACCCATACTTATAATACTAGAAACAATAGGCAACCTAATCCTCCTCCAGTTATCCCAACTTCACTTCCTCCTTCCCAACCTATTCTTCCTCAAGCTCCTCGTATTTCACAAATTCTTAGTAAGGACTATGATCTCATAGAACAACTTAAAGCTACCCCTGCTAAGATATCCCTTTGGGATTTGATCCAAACTTCTTCTGCTCATCATGGAATGTTACAAGATGCCTTGAAAGATTTGAATGTTCCTCCACCTAATACATCTAGTAATATAGTGTCTTTGGTGAACTCTGTAATGAATCCTAAAACTCAAATTGTGTTTACTCAAGATGAGTTGCCTACTAGTGAAATTCAACATCAATATGATCCCTTGATGATTGTGGTTATCATAAATGACACTGCTATAAGACAAACACTAGTAGATAATGGCTCTGGCCTTAATGTATGTAGCATTAATCTATTGCATAAGATGAATGTGGATACATCCCTTATTGAGCCTGACTCTCGTCCCATTCGAGGCTTTGACAATATGGCTAAGACTTCATTAGGTATTATCACCTTACCCATCACAGTGGGACCTGTAACTTTGCTTACTCCTATTCATGTTATGTCGGGAAATCTAACATACAACTTGTTATTAGGGATACCTTGGATTCACAGTATGCAAGCTGTCCCCTCTACATTGCATAGACAAGTTAAATTTATTTATAACAATAAGACATATACCTTGATAGGTGATACTAAACTTCAGGCTTGTTTGCAAACATCTACTTCCAAAGGGAGTTCTTCTAAGCCTTCCTCTTCTAGTGACGACTCTTTAAACAAAATACCTATGGATGAATCATCACCCTCTGATAATCAAAATTCTTTGGATGAGTCTAAAGCTCCTGAAGAAGATCCTTCTCGACTTGAGTCTACACATGAAAAGGCTTTTGATCCTGAGAAGGTTCTCGCAGAAGACGATTAGGGATCCCTTGACTTTAATCCCACCTTTGTAGGTGAGTATAGGGTTCCTCCTAGAGATCTTAAAGTTAAAAAGAAGGAAGAAACTAGAGATCAATCAGTCTTACTTGAACCTATGAGCAATAATTTTGTGGCCGCCTCTCAAACTTCTTCTCCTCACACCTCTAATTATGAAGAGTTTGATTCTTTGTCTTATGAAAAACCACCCTCTCTTCCTGAAATGGCTGATCGTTATGGTTGTGGTTTTCGCATTTTTGCTAAGCATGGGTATCATGGAAATGGTTGTGGTGCTCATGAACAAGGGATAAAAGTTACTCTAGAGACTAATTTTCACAATTATGCCTTTGGACTTGGCTATAATCCCTGCAAACGTACCAAAGCATCTAAAAGACCATCTCTCAATGTGAATGCTATATTTAGTAGTGATGATGATCTCACTTCAACTAAATCATCTTCTACTTCTATCAACTCTCATTCCCCTCATAAGGAAATCTTGGTGATGAACAAATCTCTTTATGATTCCCCTCAAATTTCTAAATCCGCTTATGAATCTTTTTCTCCTATTCATCATAAAGTCCTTTCCTCTAGGGATAAGGCTCTAATAAATTACACTCATCCCTCTTCTAAGATTTCTTGTGACTTTTCTTCTTCAATTTTTATCACTTTATACATGTTTTTGATCTCACTTATAGTTGAGCATTTAACATGTCATATTCAAATACCTCATTTAGTCTATCATGTCTTTAAATAACATTAATGGCTATTATGTTGCTCATCATTATGTGACATTGGTAGCTCATTTACTGGGGGCTCATTGTCATTCATGATGGTACAATTTCAAGTGCAATCATATTTTTGAAGCAACATAATAGCCTAATTTTCTTGTTCCTATGGGGACAAGAGTGATTTCATACATCTCTTCTTTTTCTTATGTCCAAATCTCTCCCTAGAAGATTGTGTAAGTCCTTCTCATTGTCCTTATCCTTGGGAGGAAATGATCTTTCCTTATTTTTATCTAAGGATCCACTTTTTCCTATTTTGTGGATGATGTGGACTTTATTACTTGATGTTATGCCTTGTACGCATTTGTTGTTGTTTGTTCAAGGGTTCTCTCTTACAAGAGGTGTAAGTCCTTGACTACAACCTCTTTTGCACTTGGTAAAATACATCCATAATGAATTCACTCTCCCGATTGGGTTAAAAATAGCGTCATCCTTCATTAAGAATCACTTTCACCTCGCAAAAGAAGGAAGTATTGCATTCTTATTCTCTTCTTTGTCTTATTCTAGAAGGTGTTATATTTGTCTACAACAATTCCTCTCGGGGATAGGTGTCTTTTGTACAAAGATCTCTTCTCCTCTAAGGATCTCCTTTACACATACTACAAGATATCCCTTTTCAACCATCTTATCCTTGCTTAAAGAGTGCGAAACTCTCTTGCTTGGATCTATGACATTGTTGCATTTTTGGGGTATCTTCTTTTGTGATGAAAGTAGGTATCCTTGTTCTACTTTGCTTATGACATAAACATTACACTTTTTTAGCAATGGGTCATTATCGGAACCAGAGCACAGACTCTTAGAGTGAGATGTCTCCATTTTTCTTTTATGCAAGGTGATTATTCTCGGAACCAGAGAACAGACTCTTAGAGCGAGATGTCATGCTTTTTTTACTATACATATACAGGCTGTAGCATACTCGGGCATAGACTCCTATGAGGTGCTTCTAACCTCCCTTACACACACATGCATGAGGTTGAGTGGAACTAGCAGCATAAGGCTAGACTTTTTCACTCTCCTCCCTTACATGGATCACCTAGACAGACTCTAGGGGCTAGTTTTCCATGTCCTTTTCCCATGGATCACCTAGACAAGATCTAGGGGTGAGAAGTCCATGTTTTCTCTCTCACTATTCTTCTCATGGATCACCAATGTGTGTATTCATGCTTTTTTCCTTTCTTTTCTTCTCTTTGCATTTTGTTTCCATTTACATCCTTCATCTTGTGTTAGAGAACTCTCAAATCCTCACACTCTTTGTTGTGTTGGAATTGAGATTTAGTCCTCTTTCTTACCAAATGATTCTCCATTAGTTTTTGATCTCATATCAAATCTTCTTGTGAGCATTTGTCATCAATTTTCTTTAACAATTCGAAGTGGTAAACATGATACCCTGTTTCAACTCACTAAAATTAGCAAGCCGAAACAGGGGGGGGCATATAGCTACCCTCAAATTTTCATCACCTTCCTTAGTAAGCATTAGGTGATTTTGTGATCTAACGTGTGTTTTGTAGGGTGCGGTTCCTAACTGTGTACTGCAGATACCGCTGGGGGCTTCGTCCAACGACTTATGGATATATCCTTTTTCAAATAATGTTTACTTTTCTGTACTTTAGCTTGCATATGCACGTAGTGTTCATATGACCGCTAAAGTGGGGGCTAAATGTAACGTCGTAAATTGTACGCACTTGCTAGGGTGGTACAATTTCACACCTAGTTTAGCACCCACCTTGGCACATTTTGCATTTTGCATTGCATTTCCCCTTTAGCACTTAATTAATCAAATTAATTAGGTCTAAGGTTCTATTTCATCATCTTTCACATCATAAAGTTGGGCCCTTTCCTTAAAGTGTGCCCTTTTCATTTTATTCTTTCAATACATCATTTAATCTAAAACCCTAATTAGGTCCTATTTTGAACTTGGGGACTTGATTTTGGGGGTCAAAACATCTCAAAATCACCTGTAACTTCGGGATTCTCTCTAAAATCACCATATCCGATGGCCCTGAAAATTTGGTAAAAAGTTGTCGGGACCATGGCGCCCGGAGTGCAACATGGTCCCGGACATTTTTCCCAAAATTTTAGGAGCACGATCCAATCATAAAATAAAGCTTAACCCCAAGAAATTGGCGGGAGATTTAATCTCTAAGTCGGCCTAAAGTTGAAATTAAGACCTAGGGTTTCATACATAAGAGCTCTCTTTCTTCATTTGAAAGGATCCGGATTTTTGTCTTTGAGGGACCTTCTATGCAGCGAAAGAGCAGATCTTTGAAGACTTCAACAACATTCAACATCCATCCATCAAGCATTCATCAATTTCATTCATTTAGGGCTTGGGAGACATTGAAGAACAATAGGAGATTACCGACTGAAGATTGGCTTGTACTCCTCCCTTGAGGGTTGGGTATGATTTCATGTTGTTTTCATGTCTTTGCATAAGCTTCAATATATCCTTTATTCATGCTTTAGATCACTTTGCATCTTGATTTAGAGAATTTACATTATCATTTACAAGCAATTAGGGTTTACTTTCTAGGTTTCTCTAGTTTGCTTTCTTGCATTTAAGGACCTTGCACACACACTAGGTCTGCACACACAATACATTTTACAATACAACTTGGCTATTCGTGGAGGTGGAAATCATCGAAGCGGGGGTTTGACTAAGGCAAAACCCTATATAGCTGCCCAAACACCTTTTCAGATATAAGTGCAGGTTTCGGAATTTGGACGACGCCGCAAGTTGCAGATCCGAAAGAAGCAGACTGAGACAGACCTTCCCACCAAATCTCAGGGCAAAAGACCAGGACAGGGGCGTGGGGCGCCCTGGTCCTGCCAGGACAGGGGCGCTGGGCGCCCTGGTCCCTGGGACAGGGGCGCTGGGCGCCCTGGTCCTTCTGGCAGACAGCAAGTTTCAACATTTTGACAGCTTTTCAGGTTGCAAAACAACAGTTTTCAGAGTAGTTTTAGGGGCAGAATCAGGACAGTGGCGCCCGCGCCCCCGTCCCGAACATTTTCAGTCAGATTTTAACTCTGGGTACGTATTTGCATTCTTGTCTTGTCCTTGTGTTTACAGCTTTCCATCATTTAAGTTCAATTCTGTAATCTTGTTATTAGTTCATACTTGCACTTTGGGGTTAGGGATTGAACTTGCATCATTTCATCTTTCAATTACAACAAAGGAATAGAAATCCTAATAGGTAGCCCGTGGCTCTCTCTTCCACAAGAAGAAGTAGCCAATTGTGTGATACCTCTAGGCTCTTTCGTATTCCACAAGTGTGTGGTTGAAAGTGAGATTTGGGCATGTTTGCTTAGTTTCACTTTTTCTCCTACACACAATGTAAGAATGGAAAATGCAAAATCATGAATAGAACTGGTTTAGAAATTGCAACCGGTAATCAGACTAGAGGTAATATCTTTCATTTGAATAACAATGAAAAGGCATGCTTGATTGCACATATATATGAAAGTTGGTTATGGCATAAGAGACTTTGTCATGTAAACTTTGATTGCATGGTAAAGATCAATACTTCTAAGGCAGTTAGAGATCTACCTAAAATTTTGAAACCTCAAAATACAATATGTAAGGAATGTCAATTTGGAAAACAAGTTAGAGCTAGTTTCAAAAATATTCTAGAAAAATCCAATAATGCTCTTGATTTAATTCACACTGATTTATGTGGTCTATCTAGAACTAAAAGCTTACAAGGTGATAGATATTTCATGCTAATTATTGATTATTATTCTAGAATGTGTTGGGTTACTTTTCTCAGAGAAAAATCAAAAGCACTTGGAAAGTTCAAACTATTCAAAGCAATGGTTGAAAATGAAACCGGTAAGAAAATCAAATGTTTAAGATCAGATCAAGGAGGAGAATTCACATCTAGGGACTTTAATACATTCTGTGAAGTGAATGGAATCAGAAGACAACTATCAGCACCTTGGACACCACAGCAGAATGGAGTTGTTGAAAGGAAAAATAGAACTATCTTGGATGCAGCAAGAAGTATGTTATCTGAAGCAAATTTACCACATGTATATTGGAGAGAAGCAGTCAGCAGAGCCGTCTATACATTCAACAAAGTTCACATCAAAGGTGAAACCGGTAAGACCCCTCATGAACTATGGTTTGGTAATACTCCTACTCTTAAGTATTTCAGAATTTTTGGAAGTAAATGTTATATTAGAAGAGATGAGTATATTGGCAAATTTGATCCTAGAAGTGATGAAGGAATATTTCTTGGTTATTCATCTAAGAGAAAGGCATATAGATGTTTTATAAGAGATTGCAGAAAATTGTTGAGAGTACAAATGTAAAAATTGATGAACAATTTAGAGGAACTTCAAGGTATATAGACTCTGAACTGGCAACAGAAATTGTGACAAATGAACCTACACTAAATCCACCGGTACAGAATGAAGATCCAGTTACCTCAGTACCATCAGAGGATTCCACAGTAATTGAAGAACAACAAAAAACTAAGACACCCTGGTATGTAAAATTGAATCATTCTGAAGATCAGATAATTGGAAGCAAATTTAAAGGAGTTATGACAAGAGGAAGATTGGCAAATGAAGAGGTATGTCTTATTTCTCAAATTGAACCATCATCTGTTAATGAAGCATGTGAATTTAAATTTTGGATTAAAGCTATGGAAGAAGAATTAGAACAAATTGAGAAAAATAATACCCGGACATTAGTTCCCCGACCTAAAGATAAAAATATAATTGGAACCAAATGGATATTTAGAAACAAACTTAATGAAGACGGTAAGGTTGTCAGAAATAAAGCAAGACTAGTGTGTAAGGGATATTCTCAGAAAGAAGGAATTGATTATAATAAAACCTTTCCACCGGTAGCTAGAATTGAGGTAGTCAGATTATTCTTGGCTTTTGCACCTCACAAGGATTACAAAGTTTATCAAATGGATATTAAATGTGCATTTTTGAATGGAAATCTTGAAGAGGAAGTCTATATTGAACAACCTGATGGATTTTCTTTGACACATGACAATGATATGGTTTGTAGATTAAGAAAAGCTCTGTATGGATTAAAACAAGCCCCAAGAGCTTGGTATGCAAGATTGGATAAGTATCTTTTAAAGATTGGTTTTACTAAAGGAAATGCAGATAACAATTTATATTACAAAGTAACTAATGATGACATCTTGATTATTGAAGTATTTGTTGATGATATAATCTTTGGAGGAGAAGATGAATTATGCAAAGAATTTTCTCTTGAAATGCAGCAAGAATTTGAAATGTCTATGATTGGAGAAATAAAATTCTTTTTAGGATTGCAGATTTCACAGACTGACAAAGGTATATTTTTTAGTCAATCCAAGTACTTGAAAGAGTTACTAAAGAAATTTGGGATGGAGAACTCTAAACCGGTAAGCACACCTATGACTACAAATGACAAATTATCTCAAAGGGATGAATCTACACCTATTAATCCAACTAGATACAAATCTATGATAGGAGGTTTACTGTATTTGACACAAACCAGACCTGATATTATGAATGTAGTATGTATTGTTTCTATATTTCAAAGTAATCCTGGAGAAAATCATGAATCAGTAGTAAAAAGGATTTTCCGGTACTTACAAGGCACTGCAAATCTTGGATTATGGTATCCTAGAGATAAATTTTTTGATCTATGTGCATACACATATGCAAATTGGGCAGGAGATGTGGATAATAGAAAAAGCACCACCGACAGAGCATTCTTTCTTGGAAAGAGATTAGTCTCTTGGTTGAGTAAGAAACAGAGTTGTACATCTTTATCAACAACAGAATCAGAATATGTTGTAGTAGCAACTAACCGTACATAGGTACTATGGCTTAAGCAAATGTTGAAAGACATAAAGGTAAAATGCAAGGAACCTATTACTATATATTGTGATAACACTGCACCAATTGATATATCTAAGAATCTAGTATTACATTCTAAACAAAACATGTTTCTATCAAACTGAATTTTCTAAGGGAAAAAGTTGAAGAAAAAGAGATAAAACTGGTTTATGTGAATACTAAAGAATAGCTTGCAGATATTTTCACAAAACCTTTGCCTAAGGAGACTTTTGAATATCTCAGAGATCAACTTGGAGTCATACCACCACTGGTAGAGACTTAGACAGTTGATGATTGTCATCAACCGGCAGAATTAAAAGACAAATCTTTTACTCCGGTCTTTGATGAGGAAGCTACTTCTCAGGGGGAGTAGTTGGTATATTGAATTGATTAGCATTTTGTATATGAACTTGGTTTTCTTATTATAAATTTGGCATTTGATGTCAAAGGGGGAGAGATATCTATGGAAAAAAACATTATCTTTTAAGAGAACTTTGGATAACACATGTTGCTCCCAGGGGGAGAGATTGTTGTTTGAGAGAGACTATTACTCTTTGTATTCTGGTTATGATCTTTTTGGAGAGATTGTTGGTTTTTGGTTTTTGGCATTTCTGTTTTGGCACTTTGATGGTTTTTCCATCTTGTGTTGCCATCAATGCCAAAGGGGGAGATTGTTGGTATTTTGGTATGGTTTTGTCATTGACGTGAACACCTACTAAAGCACTAACACTTTGGAGATCCAACAACATTCACCGGCAAGCAAGTAACTATTGCATAGTTACTGGTATATGGTTCACCGGCAGGATATAATGATCACCGACACTTGGAATGATATGGAAGGCACTTGGTAATGTCGAAGACATCGTGTGGACACTTTGTTTTGAAGAATTGATCATTGGTATAATCATATTTGCATGTTTGCTTTTACCGGCAAATAGGTCCAGGGTTACCTAGGGTTACACCAGCAGGTTTATCTTTTCCAAATTAGCATGGCACGCTATGGAGATGATTTATTATTGTTGTAAATGCTTTAAGCCGACATGTTTAATTCGTTATTGCATCGGACATTATATTGTTTGTAAAATGTTTTATTGTAATATCTTGTAGAGCCGACCTACTAAAATTGGTCTTAGGTTTGGTATAAATGTAAGATCTTATTTGTAAGATCGAATGTGGAATGCGAAAAAGAATTAAGTGAAGGTATATGCGAGATTAAGAAGAGCTATACACGAAGACATCATTTGAAGGTGAAGCTAAGTTTTTGTGGAAGCATATCAGCATTACACTGGTATTGAATCCAGCATATGAAGATGTTATTTTGTGCAGTACATTCTTATTGGATTTAACCATCCAACTGTAGTCAGTGTGACTCCCATTTTGTGATTGAGCAATGAGCTCTAGGCTATTGGGCCTATCTGCATGTGCAGACCCCATTTATGTACACTTACTATTTGCAGTAGTATCATCTGATTGTGGGTAAGGTTTCCCACTGTGGTTTTTCCCCTTACAGGGTTTCCACGTACAAATATTGGTGTTATGTGTTGTGGATGACTTTGTGTTTATGTTTCATGCATTAATCTTTACCGGTATAGCAATTAACTGTTAACATTGTCTACTGGCATACTTAACTGGTTTACCAGTATTAAGCATTAAGTTGATTGAGTTGTTTTTTGTTTGAATTTATTAGACAACTGATTCACCCCCACCCCCCTCTCAGTTGTCTCCGGGACCTAACACAAAGATCATAAATGGACAAAGTAATGATGAAACAGATTAGTAGGAATGCTATGAGTAATTATAATAATGTCAGTACCGTTTATTGCAAGACTTACACTATCACTTCCCATGCTTTATGGGTATATTTGGTAGTTCTGAGAAATCTCTTGCCTAAAGCTCTCTGCAATTCTCGACCTGTTGCTCTAAACAGAGAAAAAATGGGAGGAAATTGATGCTGCTATGAACCTAGCAACTGCAAGGAGTGGAAGCAAAAGGAGGTTGTTTAGAACATTTTGCAGAAGGGCGGGTTTTCAAAGTTTATGGAGAGGCTCCATGGGCGCGACGCCATAGTTACTAATTTCTTTTGTAAAAAATGGAGAAAGGGAACTCTGAAGATGGGAGATCAATCTATCTCCATAGATGAAGACCTCATTTCTCAGGTTACAGGTCTCCGTAGGGAAGGAAGCAATTACTAGAGAGACAAGAAATTGAGCAAGGAGGCCATTGAAAGATATCCTGAAATGACAAAGGAGAAAAAGCTCCTAGTTAAGCTAAGTAAAACTTACTATCCTCCTAGGGCTTTTGTTAAACCATGGAGGGAGGTCTTATTTTCTATAATGTGCTATGTAACTTTGGATGGTAGATTCACAAAAGTGTATGGCTACCATTTTGTTTTTTTGAATCATTTTAGGTATGATGAAAAAGTTAATATCCCATATTTTCTGTTGTGCTCTATGAATGCAACCATTAAGGCCCATAAAGAGAACCCTAAGGGTGATACAACCATGCATCAAGGTCTCATGGTATTAATTTATGACCACCTCAAAGCCAACCAAATTGCCCACCCTCAGCTTTCCATCTTTGAGTTTGAGGAGGAAGGGTCAAGATTCTATTTTTTCTATGGGTGAGGAGTCAGATAGTGATTTGATGAGTGAGTCTGAAGAGAGTCTGGATGAATCTAAAGCGGAAACTAGAAAGAAAAGAAAACATGCGAGAACCAAGCCTTCCTCCTCGAAGGGTAAGAATAAATCTAAAGATAAAGTTCTCCAAATTAGCTCCTCCTCGGAGGAAGAGGTCTCTGAGGATTCTAAGAAGGAACCCCAGTCTCCTCAGAAAAAGAAAAACAAAACTTCTATTTAGACAAGGAACAAACAGAAGAAACAAGATGAGCTCAAGGAACAAGTGCAGAGAAAGAATCCGGACTTCGACCAGAATTTGGAGGAGACCACTGGGGAAGGTTTTGAACAGAGAATCGTAAAAGTTGGTAAAATCACAGTCGGAGACACCTCCAATAAGGAAAAAGACAACTCTGGTGAGAAATCACCCTCCTCATATCCTCCTCCTGAGGGTTTGAAAGTCTTTGTGGACACCATTGATTGGCTAATTTCGAGTTACAAGAAAGCTATGGAGGATATTAAGAAGCTCAATCACAGAGTCCAAATCCTGGAGACTATCAGTTTTGGCGGAGGCAATTCAATGGTAGTACAGGTTGAGGATTTGACTAAAATTGTTGCTAGAGCCGAAGAGATCAGAGACTCCTTTAACCCCAGGTTCGAGAAAATCGAGAAAGACCTGACTGAGAGGAAAAATAATGAGATTGGTATGGATCAAAGAATGGAGGAAACTGACAAAAAAGTCAATAAAATTGAAGAAAGCCTTAAAAGCATTGCAAAACAAAGCTTAAATATTTTGAAGGCATCAGCTAGCAGCACAAAAATGCTCATTAGTAAAATGGAAGAGGAGAAGGACTCCCTGGAGATTGAACCTAACATGGATGGCATGAGAGAAGTGCAAGGACCTAGAACAAGGACCAGAGGTAAAAAGAAGGAGAAAAAGCCTAACAAAGACATGGAAGAATTCAAAGCTGTCGCGACAAACTATGATCAGCTGGTGAATAAGGCAGAGGAGCTCCTTAAGTATTTTTAGTTGTGTTGTGTTTTCTCAGGTTTTTTCTGCTCTGTTGTTCCTTTCTTTTGTTGTCATTTCAGTTGACTGGTTTTTGCCAGTCATTTTGTAAGTTGTTCCTAGTAGATCTGGATACTTTTTGATGAACTATTTTATGCTCCTATGTTAAAGGTTTCGGGTCCTT
Organism: Cryptomeria japonica; assembly: GCF_030272615.1. Taxonomy (NCBI): domain Eukaryota; kingdom Viridiplantae; phylum Streptophyta; class Pinopsida; order Cupressales; family Cupressaceae; genus Cryptomeria; species Cryptomeria japonica. The sequence goes on from NC_081414.1 coordinate 908,270,615, forward strand.
AAAACCTGTTTTTCTTATTAATCAGAACATATTATACTTTGTCGATAATTTAAAAAATATTAAAAAAAATATTATTTGAAAAGTGTGAGGGTAAAGATAACCATCATCGCCCTCCTACTAAAAATAAAATGGAAAATGAATTCCAACAAAAGATGTGTATCATATAATTAATCAATCGAATTACACAATAATAATAATTAGATAAGTTTTAGAAATTGAAAATATTAGATTTGACTTTGATGTCAAATTACTAACAATTATTAAAGACAATAAATTTCTATCAAACGGAGTTAACAATAAAAGAGAAAAGAAAGGACATTGATAAAGAAAAATGTGAATCAATAATAAATGGTTCAAATATATGTCAACAATTATTAGAGATATGGTAAGTAATATAATATGAATAAAATTGTGATAATAGCTTTTCACGAGTCACATTTGATAATGTTGATGATAAACATTTTTAATATTTATAATATAATATAAAATATTAATAATATTTTTTAAGTCTATATATAAATTAGAATGATAATTCAACAACTATATTTTACGTTGTCAATAATTTAAAAATTAAAAAAAATTAATTATTTGAAAAGTATTAGGTTAAAGATAACCATTGCAACCCCCCTACTAATATAATAAAATGAAAAAAGTGAAATTCCAATAAAAGATATGTATCTTATAATCAGTCAATCCAGTTACATAATAATAATTGGATAAATTTTCGAAATTGAAAATCTTAGATATGACTATGATGTTAAATTATTAACAATTATTAAAGACATTAAATTTCTATCAGAATGAGATAACAACTAAAAAGAAATATATAAGTTTCAGAAATTAAAACTCTTAGATGTGACTATGATGTCAAATTACTAACATTATTAAAAATAATAATTTTTTATCAGAATAAGAAAATATCCAAAACATTGATAAAAAAAAAAAGTTAGACAATCAAATTTAAAAATATATCGAAAATATACCAAACTGATAACTACCTTCAATCCAATATATTTAATCAATTTGGAGAATGGTGATTCACAGAACCAACCAGCATCGGCATCGACCAACTAACTTCGGGCCGCCCATCGTATAAAATAATTAAATTTGTCGACCTTTTAAAAGTCTGATCTTTACATGTTACCAGTCAGACCAAATAATAAGTCGGCAACGTGTATGGACAACGGAATGTCCCCTGGATTTTCTTTTTTGGTGGCGCAAATCTGAATTTGCGACGTCGGTGGTGGAAAAGTGAGTAAACTGATTTGTTCCAAGTGTCTCTGAGGATTTCAGAGATTCCATGGAAGCCTCACAGAGCTTGACACAGAATAGAATTTTTATTAATACAAATCACTATCCATGATTTTATGAACAGACAAGTAACTTTTAACTGACCGACCTGTTCCCTTCAGTGCTCCACCTGGAACAAATTTCATGGAGAATCTTTAAGACCTTGGCAGATAATGTTCATTGTCGTGTTTTTCCAGACGCAGAGTAACTTGGCGTTCAAGTCAAGTCCCAGGAATTATTAAATTCCTCACCAGTCGCATTCTAGAAATTGTTCTGTATCCAAAATTTAATATTATCAACTTGATTTCCGTGTCATTAATAATATTGAATTAAGCCTTAAATTCCACGAGTCTATTACCTTTTCCTGCTTTGAAACTGACAAAATTTTACTTCTTTCTGAATATTCTGGTTGATACTCAAACCCTGACCGACTTTTAGTTTAACACCCTAGGCAATTGATTGTTTAGGCAAACCGCCATTGACTCTCAGAGGAATCTCTAGCTTTGGCGCCGCTGTCTTTACGACAAATGTTATTATTTTCGACTTTAAAACCCTTGCTGTTGTTTTGTAGGGTTAGCCGTACAATAATTTTCTGCATCTTGTGATGGATCGAGGAGAAATCAACCAAAAAAGTATAGTGCAAAAGGTCACGAGTCAGAATCGGCAGGATTAATTTAGAAGAAACTTGTCAATTTCCAGGCCTTCAGATGTATGGACGGCTTGAATTTAATACAGACGGCTTGGAAGAAATTTTCTCTGTCCCGTACAAAGGCAGACCAGTTCACAGTGCCGTAAATCCGCGTGTCCATTTTTCTTTCGAAATTTAAAGGAAATCTTTATGTGACTGTCACCGTTAAACGCCAAATTGCAGCTGTTCTCAAAGCGGAAATAATTATACGCTTTGAATCCAGAGCTTCACAGAACAATTGCCGCGTGTCGCTGTTACACATTTACAGCGAGACATGGCACGAATTCCTTGAACAGCTCGAGCTTTAAGACATTGCCGTATGTCGCAGTTCAGAAAATTATGTGCTTCGTCCTACTTTTAGTGCATGACACCTGGTTCCAAGTACAGAGGAACACTCGTCCATTTCCTATTGATAGAAAGTTCACATTTCAGAGACAATCTGTAAAATTATACGGCATTATACCTCGAATTTCGCATCCGCCGAAATATTTTAACTCCCAGCGATCTTCTTCACCCCAGAAATTCAGATCCGCGTGTGGACAATAATAGAAAGTAAACTTTAAGCTACAACAGCGGTTGTCAGGGCCTAAATCTGGTGGTAACTTGTCATATTCCCGACCTGTGCTTAAATAAATAAATAAAAATAAATGGTGGAGAAGGAGCTGAGACAGCTCACAAGTTTGTAGCCGGTCAGTCACGGTGGGCCATGGCTGTGGATTCTTGACGCGTAGAGGTGGTCCTGTGAGAGAATTCTAAAAATTTAACAGATTTATTTGAAATTTTTTGGCCCTACAGTTTTACAGATCAGAGCGAAAAGGATGTTCGAATACAAAATTACGGTCAAATTCTTTACTAGTCGGTCAGTTATATTAGTTACATGTCGATTGCACAGGCTTCCACACCAGTCAGATTCAGTCCGATTCATGTTTTGCGCCTCCAATTTATAAAATAAGCAGTCAATTAATAAACAAATCTTGCTGTGTTTTCAAATCAATCACCTCTCTGTTGAGCTATCAATTCGTACTCACTGTTTGAGAACCCAAATCACTTGGCTGTTAATGGAGATGAAAGGTTATAATGTTTTGGTTTGGTGGTATTAAATATGAATTGTCATAAGCCAGTACTTGTTTGGATCTTTTGGCACTTAGCATGAGGACAAGGTTCGAGTCCATTAGAATAAAACCTAAGACTCGGGTTCGAATCTCCTAGAGTATTTGTGTCCTCTCAGGAACTCACATTTTGCGCATGAATATGTATTAGGTGTGGTGTTCCAGTCACCTCACCGACTTCCTTATGAGCTAAGTTAACTGAATTAGACACATGACTTATATTGAAGATTCCAGAGCTTTTCTCTTGGCTTTATATGATGATCATAAGATATAATTTGATAAATAAATTGGTTTGTGCTGTCGAAGTTGACTTCCATGCAAAATTCACAACAGCTATTGCTTTATTTATTGATAGTTGCCATCTCTGGTTCGGTTTTGTTTGACAAAACGGAATAGATATATAACTAGCAATTGCATTTTGGTGTGCAATGGGTACGCCGAATAAGTATGGAGGGTCAATTAGAAAAAAAGGGTCCATTTCTTGCATACATTTATGCAATACATGACATCGATTGGTAGGCCATTTAGCAAATGATGTTTTTTTTTGAAAAAAGTATCAATGGAGAAGTGATAACTTCAAATCAACTATGCATCCTCTTACAAGGACTGAAATGCAATTGAAGCGAAACCTCTGAATGAGAAAGTTAATTAGGCTCCATTACCAATAAGCTCTTAGAGAGAGAGAGAGAGAGAGAGAGAGAGAGATGCGCAAGGATTTTTAGTATCGACTCTATCTACATGTTAATTTTTCATTAGCTTGACAGATTCCAGGGACAATTGCATATATATTTTGTGCATATTTTACGATCATAGAAATCCATGACAAGATGTCTATAAGAAATTCTACTAAGCAATTTTCTCCCACATAATTGGATCACTTTAACTATAGTAAAGATTATTTCTCTACTTAGAAAATAATATTAAATTAATCTATAAATTATGATGTAATATTAAATAAAATTTTAATGATGTTTATTATAAATTATATATTATAATATAATAAAGAGTATTCCTTAAAAATAAAAAATAAGATATATATATATATATATATATATATATATATATATATATATATATATATATATATATATATATATATATATATATATATATATATATATATATATATATATATATATATATATATATATATATGCAAGAGTAATATTAATATAAATAGTTTATTTAATGTATAATTATAATTCATGGGATGAATTTGTAGCCCATCTAACAAATGATGTTGTTTGTTCAAATAATGTCTTAATGAAGAAATGATAGATTGAAAATAATTATGCATCCATTTATAGGGTTCTACATATGAGAGAAAATCCTCTAAATCGGGAAGATAATCAGGATCCGTTATCAACAATCTCATATTATGTTTGTAATAGAGAGAGAGAGAGAGAGAGAGAGAGAGAGAGAGAGAGAGATATGGAAGAAGAAAAATGGAGGGATAGAGATAAAAAGGCAAAGAGATATTGATAAAAAGGTATAAAGAGAGGGAGATGGATGGTTACAGAGAGGGAACATGTCTAGATATAGAGGGGGAGAGAGGATGATAAAGGTAGAGATGAAGATAGAGAAAGACAAGAAGATTGAGATAAATAAATAGAGATAGAGAGGGGTAGAGGGGGAAATAAAGACAACAAGAGATAGGGAGATAGAGAAGAAGATGTAGAGAGAGATATAAAGGAAGAGGAAGAAGGAGAAATGGAGAAAGATTTAAACACAGATAGAGATATAAGAAGATATTGTGTGTGTGTGTGTGTGTGTGTGTGTGTGTGTGTGTGTGAGAGAGAGAGAGAGAGAGAGAGAGAGAGAGCTATAAAAAGAGATATAATGGGAAAGAGAGAGGGGGAAGGGAGAGACGAAGAAAGGGATATAATTTATTCTATAATATAAAATTTCACAATAGTATGAATTTTAATATTTTTTTTTTTTTAAATAGACATTTTTATAAATATTATCTTTAAAAAATAAAAAAGATAAATTAACTTTTCAAATTTTATATGGTTTTAATTAACCAAATTCACTAGCACTTATCACAAGTCTTAGAAACAATGACTCCATATATGGTATACATTACACTACGATAATCATACTCCATGAGATGTGATCATATTCTTCTTTTTTCATATGGGTAAATTACTTATGGGTGTCCAACAATCTTCAATGCTTGACTTACATGTAAACAACCTTAATTTTAACAAGTCACTTTTATTTTCTTGTTCATGATTATTATTTGTTCACTTTGTTGTAATGATGGATAGACTAGTTGAAAGGTGTTTGCCAAAACAATATTTTATATATTATATATTAATACATATATAATATATGTATGCATTTAACATTTAATATGACATATTAATACATGTAATATTTATTATATATTAGATAAAAAAATAAATTTAACTATATATTCATTATATAATATTTATATGTATTTAATATCTACATATATTTAATATAAAAAATTAAAACTAAATAAATATTATAAAAGAACAAGTGTTTATCACAACAATGTTTAATATTTAATAATAAAATTAAATAAATATTGTACAGATAACATTTTTTTATTCTTTAATTTAATATTGATTTTACAATACTAGTATATATCTATATAATTATAATTAAATCTATTTACTTAAAATTAAAATGGACATCTTTTTAGGCATATTTAAGGCTGGTGTAATGTTGTGTGGAAGGAAATTTTGGAGAATACCAAACTTGTAATCCTAATAATAATAATAATAATAAATTAAAATGTTATCACTTGTGTTGAAAGATGGAAAAGGTACTTTCATGGCATGATTAAGATAGGTATGTGATGTCCCATGCTATAATTTTGTAAAATATTAAGCAATACCTGTATGGTGGCATATATGAATTTTTAGACATCAAATCGAATTTGGTCTGACATTTGTGAAATCTGGGATTTCTTATGCCAAAATATAAATTAGATTTGAAAAAGGCAATAAATGTATGGGATTATTTAAAATAGTGAATGTTGTGCATTTCCCCATGAGCATGCCAATGATCCACCGAAAAGTTCAATTAGCAATTTTTTTTGGTCTATAGATAGAGGGATAGGGAAAGAGATAGGGAGAGAGATAGAGAAAAAAGAGTGGGAGAGATGAGTGAATAAGATAGAAGTAGAGATAATGAGACAAACAATTATAAATCAAATTAATCCTAATCACTTTTAATTATTATTTGTAATTCCATAAAAAGATATAAATAATTAAAATGATTTTCAAACTTAAATATAAATTAAAGTCAAAACCTATTAAAAAGATAAAAAATCAATTCCTAATTTTATGATTTATTTAATTCAACTTATATATTTCTTTTTACTTTTAATTATTATTGGTAATTTCATAAAAAAGATATAATTAAAAAAAATAAAACTTAAATTAAATTAAAATGAAACACATTAAAAAGATAAAAAATAAATTCATAATTTTATGATTGTTTTAATTTAACTTTAATATACATAATAATTATTAAAATAAATGATTGGAAACTAATAAATATTATAAAAGAAACACAAAATATTATCAATGGGTTTCCTTACATACTTCATTTACTTGATCATGCATAGTGTCTCATTTGTAGTTGTCGAATTAGAACTAAGAGTGAGTTTTTTTTCCATTGGATGGAGACACGAGGGCCATTCATTGGTTTGTGCTGTACACCATTCAAAAAAATTGTATGTCGTATTCTACACATATAGATATTATGAAACTTAACCAAAGCATAATAAAAATAATCTCCAATAAAGCAAAAAGAAAAAGAAAAATTAGAATAAATGACCACGATGAAAAAAAAAGAAAAGAAAAACAAACAACTAAAATGTACTAAACTGAAAAAATAACAAACATATAATATATCTAACATTAATAATTATATTACACAAATCATAAAATATAGTTACAAATATTCAGCTCCCATTAAAGCCATGATAATAACTAAAATTAAATATTCCCATATTCCTATAGTACTTCAATTATGCAACCACTTACAAGGATCTAAACACAATTGAAAAAAATCTTTGAAGTAGGAGTATAATCAAGTTCAAATACCAACAAGATCATTTTATGTTTGCAAAAAGGAGGGAAGAGGAATGAGGGAGAGATAGAGGGGCAAAGAGGGATATAGAGAGAATGAGAGGGAGAGATAAAGAGAGAGATAAGACAAAGAGACATAGAGGTCAAAGAGATAAGTATAATGAGAAGGAGAGAGAGGGAGAGATGGAAAGAGATGTTCATCATGCTAGGAAGTGATATAAAGAGAGGAGTAGAGAGAGGAAGAATATAGGGGTAGAGGGATATGGAGAGATAGAGATAGAAAGGCAAAAAACATGTAGGTATAGAGGTATAGGAAGAGGGAGAGAGGGAGACATATAGAAATAGAGTGGTAGAGAGAGAGATAGAGGGAGAGGTAAGGTAGATTGATGTAGGGAGACAGAGAGGGAGAGATAGAGAGATATAGAGGGAGAGAGAGAGGGAGAGGGAGAGATAGAGAGATATAGAGGGAGAGGGAGAGGGAGAGGGAGAGATAGATGTAGATGATGAGATAGAGTGATAAAGATGTGAGGGGAGATAGAAGAGGCTTGGAGAGGGAGAGAGAAATAAGTAGAGGAAGGAGAGAGAATACATGGGTGAGAAAGGGAGAGAGACACTTGTAGAGAGAGAGGAGAAGAAGAAAAGGAGGATGGATACAGGGAGAGATAGATAAATATATAGATAGGGAGTGGGAAAGGGAGAGGGAGATATATAGATAGAGAGAGAGGGACCTTAATGAATAAAGAAGAAGAGAGGGGGTGATATATAGAGGGATATAGAGAGAGATATAAAAGTTATTAATGGAGAATTAATAGGGTTAAATAAACTATGCATCTATTTATAAGGATTTAAACAAGACTACAACAAAATATTTGAATCAAGGAGACAATAAGGGTCCATTACTAATAACCCGATGTTATGTTTGGACTAGAGAGAGAGAGAGGGGTAAGGAGATATAGATATAGAGGAAGATATAAATAGAGATGGAGAAGGAGAGGGATATTGATAGGAGAGGGAGAGATCAAGAGAGAGGGAAACAATAAATATAGAGAAATAGAAAGGTATATTTGTACTTGTCTTGCTTTACTTTCACATACAACCTTGTGAGTATGAAGATACTATTTTGATGATGTAAGCTTTATTACTATGAAGATACCATTAAAGGTGTTCTTGAATATTGATACATTATGAGTTCAAGTCTTCTTAAGACCCATACAACCTTGTATTGTTCTAATGACTTTTATGTGTTGCTAATCAAATTTTAAAATAAATTAACATTATTTTTTATTCTCTATTCAAAAATCATATTAAATGCAATTTAATCTAATTTATTTTATTGTGTCTCTATATTATACAAATTTAATTATTAACTAAGAAACTCTTATTTTTATATTCATAACATATTATTAAATTTATAAATAAATAATTACAAAATAATATTAAATTAATTTATTATTTATTATATAATATTAAATTTAATAACTTAAATTTATTTCTATAATCTATTCAATTATCATATTAAATTTATTTCTATAATCTATTCAATTATCATATTAAATTTTACTTTATCTAATTTATTTTTATCATATCTCTATATTATACAAATTAAATTGTTAACAAAAATAACTATTATTATTATATTTATAGCATATTATTAAATTTATAAATAATTAATTACAAAATAATATTAAAACAATTTATTATTTATCATATAATATTCAATTAATAACTTAAATTTAATCAACACTAATTATTTAAATAAATATCTATAAATAAAAAAGGTCAAAGTGAGAAAATAAAAGTAGTTAGAGTGCATATTTACAACCATGGTGAAAATGATATTTAACTATTTAATATTTATCTTGATCTCATTCAATTAATTTGTTTTTATTGCCACTAATGTTGTGGAAAAAATTCTAAATAAAATATAAAATATAGGGCGGGATACAAAATAAAATGATATATATTAAAAAATTCTCTCATACATGGCTTTCCTTCTGAGACATTTACATTATAATTATAAATTATGATGTTTTCATAAATATGTCATCAACCAAATTTTAAACATTTATTTTCATCTCTTAATAATTTTATATGAATGAACATATATTTAAATACAAATAGTACAAGGACAAAAAGATATACAACAGGAAGGAAAATGAATTGATATCTGAATATTAGGATATAAACAAGAAAGAGATAAAACTTTAACCATGTCTTCTACTATAGACTCAGAGCAAAAACCTTACCTAACTCATTTCAGGTGGTTCTTCATCCTTTGCAAACACCTAAGTGGCAAGGTAAAGTGCAAGTAGTAGGATAAGTGAGCATAAGCCAAAGACTAAAACTATATAATAGGTGAAGTATTCACTCCAATGTAGAAGAGAGGTCTGATAATTTTTATTTAATCTTTTATTGAAGATTTTATGCAATTAATTATAATTGAAGAATTTAGTATGAGCAGTGGTTATAAATAGAGAATTATATAAAATTGTGGTTAATACTAATTATAGTTAGATAATTAACTAAAACTAATCTAAATTATATTTAAATTTTATTATTATATTCAATTTTTTTATTATATTCAATTTTTTATTATATTCAATTTTTTTTATATTCAAATAATATGAAAATATAAATTACATAAAAGAACATAGTTAATAGATTGTCAATAAAGAATTAACTACAGTTTTACCTAAAAAAATTATAACATACCGTCAAATTGAAGAAAGTAATACAAACAGCCATAACTATCAAGAAAACTGTTCAAAACTAAAAATACAACTATGACTTTATTATATCTTTATTTATAACCTATGCAATTATGACACGAATAATCATTCAAGTCAAACTTTCACTAAGCTCCTAATCTTGAATAAGATTTGAGGTTATCCCCTATGCAGTAAAGAAAGTGGTCAAATTTCCCCCCTTATGAGGAACAGATTCGTTCCACAAAGCTGGGAATACATGTACACCATCCTGTACATGTTTTTTGATAGTAAATTAACTCCTCTTGGCAGTTCTTTTCCTTAAGTGCAATGGTCAAGAAAATCGGAATGAATGGGGCAAAGCAAATTGCAAACAAGGGAACACTATTAAATTTTATTTTCCTAGTAGGCGACTATTGAAACACATTAAATATTCCTAGGCAAATAGTACAATTTGTATTCTATCAGTAGATTCCTTTGTAAATACAATGAAGTGTATTGCTCACTATGGTACTAAGATACTTGGAAAACGGTGAAGACATCGAATCAGAAGACTTTGAAGACGTTTGCATCTTTTACTTTGACATGACAACAGTAGACTATAACTCTGAGAGCGAGTAATGCATGGGGAGAAGTAAAAATTGCCAAAATAAAAAAGTTATCAATGGCGGTAGACGTCCCAATCATCTTGCACACCTTTAGATAAATGCACACCATTGATTTTATATTTCAGGTCGTCCATTCTCAGATAGGAGACGCCTTCGGCATAATTAAGGTTTTGAACGGTTGCCCAATATTGCAAAATTTTCTACTTTTTCTCATATAATTTGATTGTATCTTTCATGGAGTCCTGTGGATGAGTTGTATCTTTCATGGAACCCTGTGGATGAGTTGTTATAATTGTACATTTTTTTTCTTTTAGCTATCTATTAGTAGTTTTTCATATATGTTTCTCAAATTTTCCGCTGTGTAGAAATTTTTGCATCAACCTTTCAAATCACATTTCATGATTCATCTTTTTCTCTTACAACTCTTTTATCCTGATGATGAGTCATGGAGTGTGATTCGAAATATTGATGCAAAAAATTGTACACAACTGAATCCAGAAGCATATATGAATTTAGCATGGACTGTGGAAATCTTCTCTCTAGTTTCATTTTTGTAATTGCTTTGTTCAATATAAAAAAATTATTGTAGAATTTTTTAGTCCAAACAAACTTATTGTGTTAATAATTATATGAAGAATGGCACTCAAACTATTATGAGTTTGTGAGTACAGATTGTGTAAGAAATTGTATAATGAGGTGATCAAATTTACACAAACATGCCTTTTAAATTTTATTTTGGTTTCACTTGACAAATTGGTGGTGTAATATAATATAATCATTAGGAATAGTACTTTTAAAGTGGAAGAATACTGTGTTTAGTTAATAAGTTTATTTAAAATATTAAAATTATTTAGGAGTGATTATTTCTATTCATATTTTTAGTTGTCATCTTTGGTTTGATTTTGTTTGACAAAACAAACTAGATTTATTAAGGTTTTGAATAGTTGGCCACATTGCAAAATTTTCTACTTTTTCATCTTTTATGGAGTCTTATGGATGAAATGTGTATCTTTTCTTTTTAGTTATCTTTTGGTAGCTTTGTACAATATATAAAAAATATATTAACATTTTTTTAGTCGGAACAAGCTTATTGCATGGATAATTACATGAAGAATGATACTCGAAGTGTGATGAATTTGTGAGTGAAAATCGTGTAATGAGGCGATCAAATTTGCACACACCTGCCATTTTCCATTTAATTTAGATTCACTTGGATAAATTGATGGTGTAACATAATATATTTTGTTTGGGATCTAGTTTTTTTAAAGTGAAAGAATATTGTATTACTTTAATAAGTTTATTTAAAATATTAAAATTATTTAAGGGTGATTATTTCTATTCATATTTTTAATATATTGTAACATTATTTTTTAAATGATAATATACACATTATACATCCAAAAATATACTATTTTTTCTTACTTAATAATAACATAGCATATTTAATTATTGGTTATCAAATGTTTGAATGGTCTAATCAATATTTGATAGAAATGTGGATAGTGCTATCATTATTTAATTAAGACTATCTATGATTTAGTTGATTGGCTTAATTATCTTTTAGATTAGGAGTGTTACTCATATGTCATTTTGATTCATGCATCTAAGAAGTTTGTATATTGTTCCTCATTTATTGTGCTAAATATTCTTTGCATCCTCCATATTGAAATAGTATTTTATATAAAATCTTGAAATCTATATATTATATATAATTTATGTTGTGTGAAATGCTTCTCTCACCTAAATCATGGATTTTATGCTCATTGATTTGTAAATAGTTTTGAAGGTTAGTGTTGCTAGGGATATCCATGTGAGAAGAAATTGCATCTATAGGTGTCAATCTACTAGGAGTTACGTGTTAGCTCACTAGGGTTGTGGTCAATCCGTTAAGAGTGTTGCCATTTTGATGATGTTTTGATTGTCATTGATGGACACACACTTTCTTGATGTATGAGTTATGCTCAACCAGTAATTGTTCCAACCGGTATTGTGTATTATTGAATGTATAGTCTTTAGACTATCAGTATTTTGCAGAAGATGATTTACCGGTCACAGATTGATTGAAGATCCCAAGCGGTATGAAGACCCCAAGCGGTTCAAGGATCTCAAGCGGTATGAAGGACCCAAGCGGTAGTTAACTTTTGATTGGAACACTACGATCTTCCAGTCTTCATTTTTGACAACCGGTAATCGGTATATTATATTAACGTGTATTATTGTAATGTGTGATGAGTTATCATCCACCGACACTTTGGCGGTGTGTTTGTGTCGTGTTACCAAATGTGTCTAGATGCACTGTACCTAGGAACTTGTAGTCTAATTCTATTGGACGAACATGAAATCAGATTCTTTTATAGGGACATCATGTCTAGGGTTTGCATGTATGAGATATAGAAAAGAAAAGGTTATGTGTGATCATTGAAGAGAAGATTAGGTCTGTGTGAAGAGATAGAGTGTGGATATATTGAAGACTGAAGTAATGCTGAAATGCATTAACAATGAGTTGTCAAGGATCTAGTTAAGCATACTGTGTTGTTATCTAGATCATTCACTTGTTGATTACTAATATCTTCGACAAGTCTGAAACCCTTAACTGGGTAGGCCCAACAAAGCCTTTGTAAATCCTCTAACAAGGTGGTTCACAACTGTGGATCTGAAATCCTTTAACAAGGTAGTCTTTAATAGGACTTATCTCCTAATAGAGATCTAGATTCCTAATAGGATCTGTTCTGGTGAAGAACATTGTATGATCTTAACCGGTCTGGTTACTATTCTACAAATAGTTACTTGTGAGTTTCTGCTCACCGTGGTTTTTCCCATTTGGGTTTCCACGTCAAATATCTTGTGTTATGGTGATTGTGCTTTTGTGGGTGAATGCTTTTTTTTCTATTTGGTTTGCACTTATCTTAACCGATTTATTAGTGAATCTGCTGCACCGGTTAATTGCTAAACTATTTAAAAGATTGATTATAGTATTTTTTGGTATACTAATTCACCCCCCTCTTAGTATTCATCAATTGGTATCAGAGCCAACCTTTCTATAAGTCTAACCACTTGGAAGGAGATATGGGGGAATACAGTGTGAGGGAACTTACTCATCATCTCACTCAAACTGAGAGAGCCTATGACGAACTCAAAGTCAAGTATAGAGCCTCTTTGGCCAAGAGAAGAGAGCATGCTAAGAAACTGATGAAACTCACTGAAAATAGCTCTTCTGATGAAGTTGACATGGATGCCCTAGTTGAAGAAGTTGAAAAACTGGATGAATCTAAAGCCAACTTGAGAAGAGAGTCGGAAGGACTGACTATCAGAATGTGTCAAGAGCTTGAGAACAGAAGGAAAGCTGAAGATCTGGTAAAAGACAAAGATCATGAGATCTCCAAGCTAAAGAAAGAAATCAATACCCTTACCGCTCATCTCCAAGAGAGTAAAGTGGAAAAAGAAGAAATGCAAGGTGAACTAAACATGGCTATTTCTGAGAATGCAACCTTGATGGAATCCAATGTTGCTATTTCCAAGAAACTTACTAAGTCAAAGGAAATACTTGCCAAATTTAATAAGAGTACTGCTAAGCTAGAGCAAAAGCTAGAATCGGCAAAGCCAGTAAAGAATACCACTGGACTTGGTTTTTCTGGGTATGAGGAAGGTGAGACCTCTGGAACAAAAGATAAAGCATCAAAGAAGCAACCGACATCCAAGGATAAAGGTAAGCAAAAATTTAAACCTGTTTTCTTTAATTCTCTCAAAGAAGGACATATTGCCAATGTGTGTAGAAGCAAGGCCTACAACAATTTTCCTTATTTTCAAAACAATACGCCTAGATCCAATAGATTTAATGGAAACTGTTATGCATGCAACAAGTTTGGGCATAGAGAATTTGAATGCAGGTCTATTTTGCACAACACTGAGAGATGTCCTCCAAGGACTCAAGGAGTTATTCTAGAACTTCCTGTGAACCGGAATCCCAACCGGTACAATACCTATGACCATCGCTTAGGTGGTTATCAAGCGGCAACTAGTTGGAGAGCAACTTGTTTGATCTGTCGTGGTAGCGGTCACACTACTGCAACATGTAGAAGGAAGAATGGAAGTATGAATAACAGACCATGGATAACACCTGGAATGGTATGCTATCATTGCAACAAATCGAGACACACTGCCAGAACTTACAAACTCAGAAAGAACCTATCGGGTGATATACCGATCACTCCAGAAGGGAAGATTGATGTTGAAACCATTCAGGTGGAAATGAATAAAACTTGGAGAAAGAAATTAGAAGAAGAGTCACAGGATGAACCTGCTTCTACACCTAGTGTGGAAGTCTTTGAACCGGCAAACTGAGCTTCAGAAAAGATTAGGGGGAACATATCGGTGAAATATTTCGAACCCCCGGTTTATATCAGTAAAGACCTTTATCGGTATATATTACCTGTCAGTCAGCAGAAGATTTGAAGTGGTAAAAAGAAAAATTAGGGTTTGTACCCTAGCAATGATACATTTATTATGGTCAGTGAGAGTTTGTTTAAAAGGGTTTTTTCGTTGTCATTTTCACTTACCTGTTTATGAAAGAAGAATCTTCAAGAGCTAAGCAACTAGAGCAATTTGTTTAGCATTTGGAGAAATTGTGTGTGAAATATTGCAATCATCTTCAAGCAATCAGTGAAGAACACTAAGCGGTGAACTAGCAACCAAAGTGGTGAACTGTGCATGATATTGGAAAACTTAAATTTCAGATTGTGAAGGTATTCTATGAAATTCTTTCTTATCATTTGGTTATGGCTTTTGCATCGCACTCTAGTTCTAGTGCACCTGAAGATACACCTGAGTTTCTTCAAAAGAAAATGAGATACAATGCCCTATCTCAAATTCCTGCTGGAGTTATTGTCGAGGAAGATATTTCAAGGTATAGATATTGTAAGTTGGAAGGCCTAGGATCCCTAGTAATTCACTCCCAGCTAAGTCTGTTTTGTGGAGATGACAAGAAGATCAAACTAGAGTATAGCATCCTCAAGAAGATGAAACTACACAATGCAGTATACTTTCTGGAAGAATTTATAGAAGAACATATTCGCATTACCCTCAACAGAGTGCATGGTGACAAAATGTATCTCGAGCGGACCCATGACATCACATGGGAAGAGGTTCATGCCGTCACCGGATTCTGCAATGTTGGAGAAGTACTAGTTCTACGGAAGGTCACCAAAACTAAAATGACAGAGTTCACCGGTTCTGTGAGTGACCAACAGGCAATGACCATCAACATCATTAAAGATGATCTGGTAAAATATGCTTGCATGGTGATTGGTTACAAGATATTTTATGCCAGTAGAATGAATTTTGTCCTTGCTGTTGCGGTGAATGCTTCTTATAGGATGATCAAGGAAGATACTAAATTTGACCTATGTACCTATTTATAGAAGCAATTGTTGGTGAATTTGAAATCCATCAAATAGGATAAATCACTGAGGTTCAAGTTTGGCCAACTTCTGGTCGGCCTATTTTTCTATTTACAAGGTTATTTCCCTGGAGTAGGTGATGTTCAATGGTCTACTGACCTACCGGTTTCTGGACAGATTAAGGAGAGTCTACAAGTAGTAGGAACTGCATATCTCGAGGTTTTAAATAAGTATTTTGATGAATTCAAACGAAAGATGAGCCAGAGAATTAGGACATCTAGTGATATAGTGAAGAAGTATGAAGATGACATCTGCTTCACAATAAGGACAGATGACTGCATAATGGAAGCTGTGGAACCTAGAAAGGAAGTAGTTGGCCCTATGGGGTATGAAGTGGTGAATGACATATTGATCGGATATGCCTCTACCCTACTTGCCTCACCACTGGATGCAAAGAAGAAAAGAACCGGTACCTACTTGGAGAGGGTCACACCGATTGAGGAACCAAAGCAGAAAAAGGGCAAAGTAGTGCCATCGGTATCTGCACCGGTTACATCTATCAGTTCGAAAGTGACCAAGCGGTCACCAGCCAAAAAAGAAACCTGAGATTATTTTGGCAAAAGTATTCGAGAGGAAGTGGAAAACCAGGAATCACTCACCAGAGTTAGAGGACACTGAACCGAAGGTTGAAATAAAGAAGACAAGGAAATCAAGCAAAAAGCCGAAGTCTACTGGTAATGCACCAACAACTTCTGCATCGGTAAATATAGATATTTCCTCTTATAAACCAATGACACATTGTCAGAGGAAAATAAAGAATATTAGGAGGAAAGTGCTTGATGATTTAAACAAATATTTTGATGACTTTAGTGATAGTGAGAAAGAGGAGGTAGAACAAGAGGTCAGTAAATATTTATGTGTTAATGATTGGTCACCTTCTGAGATTAAATCTGTTACTCCAAATTCTTTGGATAATATATGGCGCATTGCCATTGAAAGAGAACAAGAGACCAGGGAGAAAGTTTTGAACAATACTTTCCCGATGCTTCAAATTTTGAGTTATTTGAAATTATGGATAAGAGCAAAGACATCTTCTTTAGGAGGCGAATTAGGTTACTAGAAGGTAAAACCTCTGAAGTAGAAAAGGATACACACATACATGTTAAAGCTGTTGTCGAAATACACCAAGTATCTGAAGCCACTAGGAAGGCTAATCAAGAACTTGGCCTATGCTTAGGCAAACCAGATGAGGTATTTGACAGTCAAGGTGAAAGATTGACAGAACAAATTGACCCTATTGATGTTGATACATTAGATAATGAGGATGTCACTCCTGACAAAGAAAAAGTTGAGAAAGAGAAACGGGACAAAGAGAAAGCAGAGAAAGAACAAGAGGAAAAAGCAAGGCAAGAAGAAGATAAGAGAAAAGAAGAAGAGAAGAAGAGAGAAGAAGATAAGAGAAAAGAAGAAGACAAGAAGAAAGAAGAAGACAAGAGAAAGGAAGAAGAACGAAAGAAGGAGGAAGAGAAGAAAAAGCAGGAAGAGGATAAGAAGAAGGAAGAAATGGAGAAGAAACAAGAAGAGGATAAAAAGAAAGAGTCAGAGAAGAAGAAAGAAGAAGAAAAGAAAAGAATGGAAGAGGAGAAGGAAGCCGAGAAGAGAAAAAAATCAGAGATCAAGACCAAAGAAGGAGGGCATGCTCCTAAGGCAACCAGTGATCAAACCAAGCAGGTTGATTCCACCAGTTGTATTGATCTAACTCTTGCATGTCTAACTCAATCAATAGATGAGTCTGAGCTACTTCGAGGCATCAAACTTGCACAAGAGAGACGGGAAGAATTGCGGAGGAAGAAAGAATAGGATGTCATACAAATTGCAGTTGACACCCTTACTAGTCTAATTTCTGGTACTAAGTGTTGGCAAATGCACACTCCAGTGAGATATTGTAGGTGATTGAAGGTTTTGTCATTGATGGCAACCTTACAATCCTATGACATCGGAAGGCAATCTACCAGTACTAGCAAGGTTAGACTCTATATCGACACATAGACCACTGACACCAGCAGTGAAAGGAAGCATACCAGCACAGAAGCCGATAGGAATTTTGTTTGTAATATATTTTGTCAATTATTGTAAAATCATTGTAAGCCGACTTGGCAAGTTGTAAAATGACTCATATATATAAGAGATCATTGTAAAACATTGTGTAAAAGATGGAAGGAATTATATAGGTGAAATAAGGTAGACCTATTATGCGAATTATAGGTTAAGGGTTTATGTATGAAGCAGAGCTATAAACCGGTACTAGATCTGGCATAGTAGATGCTATCTTGAAGCAGCACAAGACATTGGATTTATATAACCTATTTTGTAAGTCAGTGAGACTTCCCATTTTGTAATTGAGTAGTGAGCTCTAGGCACTTGGCCTTCCTGCATGTGCAGGCCCCTCTTGTAGTAGTAATATTCTCTTATTGGCCAGTAAGTGAATATTATGGGTCACAAATCCCACTAAGGTTTTTCCCACACCAGGTTTCCTTGTTAAACTACTGTGTTATGGTGTGTTTTCATGTGGTTGCTATTATCTTTGTTTATTGCATTATTTCTTGTTTACCGGTATATAGTATTGATATGCTCTACATGTTTTAAGTTAAGAAAATCTTATAACCGGTCAAATACTGATTCACCCCCCCCCCCTCTCAATATCTGTGGGAATCCTAACAATTGGTATAAGAGCCTGGTCCTCTATTTTCAGAAGCCTAACAACTTGAGGAGGATCTTGACACCGGTAGAGATGGAAAACTTGATGAAGCAATTAGAAGGAGCTCTCTCAGACTATGATGTAGAAAAGTTGAAAAATATCAAACTTGAAGATGACCTAAAGGCTGCACAGGATATCATTCAAGCACTTAAGAAAATCTTACCATTGGAAGAAACAAGAGAAGAGAACTTTGTGAAAAGATGCAAAATGAGAATGATGAAAAGGAAACTCTTAGTGATTTGATGAATAAGCTGAAACAAGAAAACATGACAACAAAGAATGAGATGCAGGATATGACTATGAGATTTTGTAAAGAAATTGAAGATAGAAAGAAGAATGAAAAAGATTTGACTAGAAGACTAAGTGATGCTGAAAATGAAAACACAAGACTTAGTTATGAAAATGATATGTTGAAGATAGATCTGATGCATGCACAAAATAACTCAAATGAACTCATGAGATAGAAAGGTATCTTGGAAAGAGAACTGGATACTACAAATTAGCACAAAGAAAAATTCAAGAAAAGCTCAGAAGAACTTGGTGACTTGCTGAAGAATCAGAAACCAAATGGTGACACTAATGGCCTTGGCTTTGAAGTTGGTGAAAGCTCCGATATTGCAAACACACAGGATCAAGACAAACCGGTAAGACAACCTACTACTTATAAATTTAATGGCAAATGCTTTAACTGTAACAAGTATGGTCATAGAGCAAATCAATGTAGATCTAGAAATTATCAAAGTACAAATACAACCACTGGTCAATGTTCAAAATGCAACAAAGTTGGTCACAATTTAGAGAATTCCAGAATAAATGTAAGATGTTATGTTTGTGGAAGATTTGGACACTTATCTAATCAATGCAGAACACAAACTGGCATAGGTTATGGGAAAGTTATTCAGAAAAATAATGTGACTTGTTATGCCTGTAACAAGATTGGACATATTGTTAAATTTTGTAGAAGCAAGTCCTCACTGGTAAATAACAATAGTGCTAGTTTGAAAGGTAAAGAAAAGGTTGAAGAAGTAAAGCAGGAATTCTCAAAACAATGGATCAAGAAATTAGAACTAAATGGTGATAGGAACACTCCTCCACCGGTAGAACAGAGTAACACTCCACCAGCAGGAGACTCTTCATCTAACTGAAGAAAATTCATTTGAGGGTTTGGCAATCAAAAGTGAAACTTGCTATAATTCCCTCGGTTGATGGTAAGAAGTTGAAATTACTTCTATACCGGCAGATAAGTTAAGTGATTACTTAACCGGCAAGCATTAAATGTGGTGGTTGACAAAAATAACATTATAAATCAGTGTTTTGGCTCCAATTTCATTTCACCGAGCATTCAAACATTCGAAGAGCGCAAAAATTCCTGAGCGAAGGCATTCCAAGCAAAGAAGAGAAGAAATTCATCAGGCAATCATCCTTGAGGCAGATAAAGGTATTTATATCCATGGCTTCTTCATCTATTCCTGAATTCATAGAAAACCCTAATGTAGTTAAAGTGATTAAATGCCCTAGACCCGTATTCCAGTTAGTTCCCGAGATTGCCAAGAAAGATGATGATGTTGGTGCATTTTCTCAAATCCCCAAAGGAGTAGTTTTTGCTGAAGACCCTAGAATGTACATTCATTGTCACATAGAAGAATTAGGTGATGAGGAAATCATGCGCATGTATAAGACTGTAATTTGTGACGAAACCAGTAATGTTAAACCTGAGCACAAGATAGTGGAAACCCTAAGTTTCACTAAAATTCTCAGTATTCCGGATTTCCCTAAAGATGTTATAAGGACAGTTCTAAGCAGGGTTCATGGTGAATTCTTCTGGTTGGACTCAGTTCACAAAATTACAAAAGAGGCAGTAAAAGCTGTGACAGGGTTACCTTCCACCGGTAACAGGCCTGATAAAACAAAGAAGGTCTCAAATGACCTAGTGATTAACCTAACAGGAGCAACATCTGATAAGAGATCTTTAAGAGTAAATGATGTAACCAACATCAATGTCAGATTCATTAACATGATTTTAGGCTACAAAACCATACATGCAAATAGGTTAAACTCAGTCTCTAGTCTATGCATAAAGAGTGCCTATGATATGATCAAAGATAATGCAAAAATAAATGTGTGTGAATGGTTGAAAGATGAACTTATTGACAATCTTGGAAAGCTAAAGAAAGACAAAAAGGGGACATTTAGATTTGGAAACCTGCTTGTCTATTTAATGTTGCACATAACAAAATAGGTGCCCAGTATCGGTAATAAAAATCTTGGTTTTGATATACCGGTAGGCAAACAATTGTCTGATTTACTAAATAACATGGGTGAAAACAAAGAAAAGAATATAAATGAGTACTTTCAGGCATTAAAGGCTCAGATGAATACCAGAGTCAGATTATCACAAGCAATTGTAAAAAAGTATAAGGATGAAATATGTTTTGTTATTAAGAAGGATGAGATTTGGATGGAGGCAGTTATCCCAAGAATCATTTGGGTTACTGAAATGGGTTATGAAACTGATGACCACATAATTGAAACATATGCAAAAGCCCTCCTGGAAGCACCCAAGGAACCTAAAGAAGAGGTATTTGGCAGTGCTGAGACTATTGAAAATCAAATCCAATCAAAGAAAAGGGTAAAGAAGGTGGAAGCAACAGTTAGAAGAGGATCTAGACAAGCTAAAGTTATCAAAGAAGATGTACTTAAGCAAACTGGTATTACTAAAGATGAGTTAGAAGCACAACAACCAGAAACTCACCTTTCACCAGTTGCAGCCTCTTTAGAAAGTGATATGCCAGTTGAATTTAAAAGAGTTGTGAGAAAAAGGGAACCTTCACCGGTATCTATAGCTTCTCCTAGAAGAACCAGACAAAAACAACAGGTAGTAAGGCACCCAGCTAGAAAAGTAAATCCAAAGAAAAAGTTAACACCCAAGAAGAAGACTCAACAAACCATTGCTCCAATTGACAAACTTCTAAATAAAATTACAGAGGATGGAAAGCTGAAAGACATCAATAAATTATATGATTCATTATCAGTTGATGACAAGGAGAAAGTTGAAAACAGTGTAATTCTACACTTGGACATTTACAAGAAATTTCTAATGCAAGTTGTAGATGAATTACTGATAGAACTGTTTAAAAGACTTGAAGCTAGAAGGCAAGCTGTTGTAGAATTTGATAAGAAAATAAAAGAAAAACTACTTTCTGTTTATCCTGTCAACTCACCAAAAGAGGTAGATGATCTGATCTCTGAGGCTAACCGGTTAGTATTTTCAACTACACACCGACATGTAGCACTTATGGTTGGTAGAGCGAATGAGTTAGTAGAGGAAACTGCTAATGCATGAGACATATTCCTTGTAGAGAAGGAAAAGCAGGAAGAATATAGAAACCCTAAACCCATCAAAGTATATCCGAAGGATAAGGATAAGGGAAAAGGTAAGGTTGGTGGACCACCTAGCATAAAAAAAAAAGATAACTTATCCCCACCGTCTCTGAATACTCCACTGGTAGTTACCACTGACAATCAATCGGCTAGTGAGAGTATGGACATACCACAAGAGGACACCAATCCCAATTCTGAGGTGTTATATATAGTAGACATTGACACACAAAAAGTCAATAGTGTGGTAGATAAGGATACAACTGGGAAAAAATATATGGCTAATGAGCCATCGGTAACAGATAGTACATAAGGTAAATAGGCAAAGCAACAGGCTCCATCACAACAACAGGTTCATATAGAGATAGTGCCACCAACATCAACTGAGCAATCCAAACCTTTGCTTAAAGAAATGGAAACACAAATTGACCTACAAGAGGTCACCACAAGCAAGGAAACTGCTCCCACCGATGGAATATAGATTATTGGCTCATCAAATGTTGAATTCAAATAAACTAATGTAATAGAAGTTCTTTTGGATTCCATTAAGAAGATAACAGATTGGAGCTCACAAGCATACAAGGCAATAGATGATACCATTCCAATTTTGAAAATGATAGCACCTAAATGTAATGTAGATAGTAAAGATTCTTTGAGTCAACTTGATACTTTGTCTATGTATATTACTAACAACACTGTGACAGTTGAACAAATAAAAGAGGAAGCATTCAAGGAGAGATTAGAGAAAGAAAAACTCAAATTCTTTGAGGAGGAAATAAAGAAGTGTACAAGGCAATTTGACACACTTTTACCGGAACTGTGTAGAACATTGAAGGAATTTAAAACTTTGTACAGGGATACATGTAAAACTAACTTTTTGACAGTTAATATGGACAAGAAGATCAACAAGATACAGGAGGAAATAAATCAACTAGCTGATACCTTCATTAATTCATCTGATTCATTATCAGTTTTTTAGCAAAAAATAACAAGTTTTGAGGAAGAACTACTAAAGTTGGAAAGAGAGAAGGAGAAAATAAAAGGAAAGGCTAAAGATCTAAAATGGAGACTTAGTACAAAATTGGACTACCTAACCTCCTTAAGAAAAGAAATATCTCATGCTTTGATTCAAGGATAGAAAACACCGGCAGAGCAAATGCAACACCTCACCGGTATAGCTCAGAGGACGGAGGCCGCAATAAAAGACAACAAAAAGTTCATTGAAATCCTGAATCTGGTTTTGGCAGATCTTTTTCAGATTGTAACCAACCGGTTACAAGGGTGAAACTGAAAACCGCACTCAATTGACAGTTTGACAACCTTTGTCATTGATGCCAAGGGGGGAGTAGTGGAATGAGAAAAATAATCAGTAAATGACTCATCAACTCAGGGGGAGCACATACTCTTTTGGTACACAATTTTGGTAATTATGGCAGATTCTTTTTGGATAACAATTTTTGGATTTTTCTCATGAGTGTTGCCATCAATGCCAAAGGGAGAGATTGTTGGCAAATGCACACTCCAATGAGATATTGTAGGTGATTGAAGGTTTTGTCATTGATGGAAACCTTACAATCCTATGACACTGGCAAGGCAATCTACCAGCACTAGCAAGATCAGACTCTACACCGACACATAGACCATCGACACCAGCAGTGAAAGGAAGCATACTGGCATAGAAGCTGACAGGAATTTTGTTTGTAATATATTTTCTCAATTATTGTAAAATCATTGTAAGATGACTTGGCAAGTTGTAAAATTACTCATATATATAAGAGATTATTATAAAATATTGTGTAATAGATGGAAGGAAATATATAGGCGAAATAAGGTAGACCTATTATGCGAATTATAGGTTAAGGGTTTATGTATGAAGCAGAGCTATAAACCAGTATTGGATCTGGCATAGTAGATGCTATCTTGAAGCAGTACAAGACATTGGATTTATATAATCCATTTTGTAAGTCAGTGAGACTTCCCATTTTGTAATTGAGCAATGAGCTTTAGGCACTTGGCCTTCCTGCATGTGCAGGCCCCTCTTGTAGCAGTAATATTCTCTTATTAGCTAGTAAGTGAATATTGTGGGTCACAAATCCCATCGAGGTTTTTCCCACACCGGGTTTCCTTGTTAAAATACTATCTTATGGTGTGTTTTTCATGTGGTTGTTGTTATCTCTGTTCATTGCATTATTTCTTGTTTATCGATATACAGTATTGATATGCTCTACATGTTTTAAGTTAAGATAATCTTATAACCAGTCAGATACTGATTCACCCCCCCCCTCTCAGTATTTGTGGGAATCCTAACACTAACCTCCCTAGTACTGACTCCTCTCTATCCAAGCTCAAACTACTTTGTATCATAGTAGAGGACCAGGTACAATTCTTGGAAGATGTTGCTCAAGCAACTGCAAGAAAGAACCATGAAAAGGCACTCAATATTGCCTTATTCAAGCAAATGAATGAACTCAAGACACAACTACTGAAGCAGTAGAATGATATCAGTGTTGCTATGGGTGAGGGTAAATTACTTTTGAGTAAAATCTGCCAACCCCATCTATTTTGTGAAGATGTGCTCAAACAAAAAGCTCAACTCCAATCGGAGTTACAGGAATATATCAGCAACTTCAAGATGCCCTATGATTTATTCATTGCCTACGGACAAACTGTTCATCATTTTCAGCATCACACTACCAAGATGGACCTAGAGATCAGCAACTGGACTCAAGATTTGCAAGAGTTTCAACTACTCCTATTACCTAAACTGCAGGTTCTTTAGAGATGTTTTCTCAACTTGGAAGCCATCACGGTAACTCAAGAGATGAGTACCATCGATGCAATGGAAGAACTGACATTCCAGATGAAGACTGAAAGTGAGGTTGCTACCTCATTACTTGAGTCATGGACATTGGACATGAAGATTTTTGTGTAGAACTTTAAATCTGTTTTTGAGAAATTTCATTCCTTATTGTCATGAACATCTACTCTTTGTTATTTTATAAAAAGGTTACTTTGCATTACTTTATCATTGTTGGCAAAGGGGGAGTAGTGTACATACTGATGTCATGGAAATGGGGACAAGGCAACAACAAAGTTCAATGTTAATAAGCTAGTTTCAACCATAAAACCAAAACAAAGAACTAAAAACCATTCCAAACATATCAAAAGAGATTTCAAAAAAAGCATGAAAGAAGTTTAACAAAACAAAAGAAAGGAGGAACCTCCCTAAGATTCTTCCATGATGCCTTTTGATGCTTCTCCCTTATTTCTCCCCTCTCCAAGTTCCACATGCTATGCAAGTGTAGATAGTGATGTTATGAAAAAGCTCTATGCTAATACCAATATAACAACAATACTCTAATGCTTCCTTCTTTGTTTGAGGAGAAGGGTTCTATTTATAGAAGAAATAGGGAAATGAAGGGTTAAGATTGAACAATCTTAACAAGGGTTAGGATTGAAAGATATTCAATCCATGTGAGACTTTCAATCCAATCCCATGTTGACAAGTGTCACCATGAGGAGGCTTGAGAGGAGAGATAAGGAGCATTAAATGCTTGAGGGGACATGATGGTTACCCTGGGGGGTTGGGTTAGGGTTAGGTTAATGGATATTCCTTTTATCCAAGGGATAAATGAATGTGCAAGGGTTAAATGGTTACCTTAGTCAAAGAAATAAATGCTTCGAAGAGACCCATGAGTCAAAAGGATGGTTAAGTTAGAGGAAAGTCTCTAACCAAAGGTAAAAGGTGAGTTAACCATAAATGGTTATGTAAGAGCCTTTAATGGTTTGGAAGACTTTAGAGGTTAACCATTTGAAGACATAAAGCCTTTAATGGTTATTGAAGACTCTGGAGGTTTTTGAGAAGTGACTTCCTTTTATTTAGGAATGTGACAATGATTAGGATAGGATTAGGCTAATTAGAAGGAGTTAGAAGAATCTAGAAGGGATTTAGGCATGCAAGTGGATTTTGTAGGAGAATGCAACTGGGAGGAATTTTGGGATTTTCAATTAAAATAAAATTATTTATTTCAATTAAGTGGTGTAATTTGCAGTTGGATAGATATTTAAATAAATATTAATTTATTTAAATGTGAATGTGAATTTTGGATTTTATTTAAATAAATCTTAATTTATTTATATGAGAAAAAGGAAGATAAAGCATTAAATGCTTGAAGACTTTGAGGGAAACCTTTAAAGGCTTAAGAAGACTCTAGAAAGAAGCCATTAAGTTGGAAGACTTTAAGGGAAACCATTAAAGGCTTAAGAAGACTCTAGAAGGAAGCCATTAAGTTTGAAGACTTTAAGGGAAACCATTAAAGGCTTGAGAAGACTCTAGAAGGAAGCCATTAAGTTTGAAGACTTTAAGGGAAACCATTAAAGGTTTCAAGTGGGTGAGGATAAATAGGGTTTTAAATAAATAATTTATTTATTTAAAATAGTTGTGCAACTTGCATTTGTAGGAAAATGCAAGTGGGTGGAGGATAAAGGTGATTTAAATAAATGTTAATTTATTTAAATGTGAGAGATGAGATTTTTGGGGATTTAAATAAACATTAATTTATTTAAATGTGAGAGAAGATTTAATTAAACAAATATGATTTATTTATTTAATTAAAGGTCTGAATTTGGTGAAGTGAATTAAATCAAATAAATTGAATAATTTATTTAATTATTAGGAGAAGAGGGTTAAGATGAATTAATTAAATATTAATTTAATTAATTATTTATTGATGGTTAAATAATCAAATAAATACTAAATATTCATTTAATTAAGTGGACAGATTTATGTGATTACACATACATTAAAATTTTGGTGAATGTTTATGCACTTAGTTGTAATTTTTGAAAAGGGGGTAGTGTATATGCTTAGGGGGAGTAATTTTGATTGTAGCATCTTTTGTGTTATTGTTGTAAAAACACTTAGATGTCAAAATTTTCCTAAGTGTTGCCATCAATGCCAAAGGGGGAGATTGTTGGCATTTTGATGATGTTTTGATTGTCATTGATGGACACACACTTTCTTGATGTATGAGTTATGCTCAACCGGTAATTGTTCCAACCGGTATTGTGTATTATTGAATGTATAGTCTTTAGACTATCGGTATTTTGCAGAAGATGGTTTATCGGTCACAAATTGATTGAAGATCCCAAGCGGTATGAAGACCCCAAGCAATTTGAGGATCTTAAGCGGTACAAAGGACCCAAGCAGTAGTTAACTTTTGATCGGAACACTACGATCTTCTAGTCTTCATTTTTGACAACCGGTAATCAGTATATTGTATTAACTGGTATATATCTATGATGAGTTACCAGTCGGTATTACCGTAATGTGTGATGAGTTATCATCCACAGACACTTTGGCAGTGTGTTTGTGTCATGTTACCAAATGTGTCTAGATGCATCATACCTAGGAACTTGTAGTCTAATTCTATTGGACCAACATGAAATCAGATTCCTTTATAAGGACATCATGTCTAGGGTTTGCATGCATGATATATTGAAAAGAAAAGGTTATGTGCGATCATTGAAGAGAAGATTAGGTCTGTGTGAAGAGATAGAGTGTGGAGATATTGAAGACTGAAGTAATGCTAAAATGCATTAACAATGAGTTGTCAAGGATCTAATTAAGCATATTGTGCTACTATCTAGATCATTCACTTGTTGATTACTAATATCTTTGACAAGTTTGAAACCCTTAACTGGGTAGGCCCAACAAAACGTTTGTAAATCCCCTAACAAGGTGGTTCACAACTGTGTATCTGAAATCCTTTAACAAGGTAGTCTTTAATAGGAATTGTCTCCTAATAGAGATCTAGATTCCTAACAAGATTTGTTCTGGTGAAGAACATTGTATGACCTTAACTAGTTTGACCTTAACCAATCTGGTTACTATTCTGCAGATAGTTACTTGTGAGTTTCTGCTCACCATGGTTTTTCCCATTTGGGTTTCCACGTCAAATATCTTGTGTTATGGTGATTGTGCTTTTGTGGGTGAATGCTTTGTTTTCTATTTGGTTTGCACTTATCTTAACCAGTTTATTAGTGCATCTGTTGCATCAGTTAATTGGTAAACTGTTTAAAAGATTGATTACAATATTTTTTGGTATACTAATTCTTCCCCCCTCTTAGTATTCATCATAGAGTCCCTTGATTCAAAACTTGTATTGACATACTATTTAAAAATCCATGTGATTTGTACCTATGCATTAAAAGGAAAATTTCTAGTTGAAAATTGACACACTAGTATATTAGGTATTGAGTCAATAAAATTGCCATAAAATCTCAATCCCTTTTATAAGGTTATTTGACAAGTTGATGAAGACATGCACCCACATTTATGGTGGAACATACAACCCTTGTTTGTCATAAATTGACCTTTTGATTTGGTCTATAAAACCAAAACCAAATCATTAGTTGTCAAACTATAAAAAAATGGACAATTCTTAATATATGGGGATTTAACCATACTTTTATTGACTGCATGACTACAAATAATTAATAGAAAAACCTAGACTAGAGTCTAAGGATGTATAAAAAAGGATAACTTTTATAATGAAAGATGTATAATAACAAAAAGTAAAGAGCCATTTCAAGGGGGTAGACCTGTTCGAATCCAAGAACGCTGAGAGGGGGGGTGAATTAGTGTTCTGCTAGATATAAATTTTTTAACCTTATTAACAAATCCACTTAATAACAAGTATGCATAAAAGAAAGTAACAACAAGTAATATTAATGCAACCACATGAATCAACACCACAACACAAATATTTATACGTGGAAAACCTCAAAGAGGAAAAAACATGGTGGGATTGGAGATCCACAATATCTATCCACTGGCCAACTAAATAAATATTACAAGAGGGGCCTACATATGCAGGAAGGCACACTACTCATCGCAAAAGGAGCCTCACTAACTATAAATCCAAAGTACTGGATTACAAACAAAAATTGAACTCAGAATGAGCTTCTGCTATGTTGGATGAGATCCATTTAAAGAACTGTATGTACCGGTTATACTGTAACCTCCCTTACTAGTAGCTTAGATTGCTTCCCAAACCTCTAGACAAATAATCAAGAACGATTACAAATCTTTACATTCACATTATATCGATCAAGATCTCGCTCAAATACCATCACATAACCTATTGTGTCCCTTATCTATCATATCCACAAAATGACCTAACCTGGACTGACTTATATACCCAATTACATGAATAAACACAAATGCCTTATGTCATCTTACAACCATATTTCAAATGATAAGACACGTGCCGGCCCAAACAAAATATAAACATGAAACAATATGACTATTTCCGCTTCCACGCTTGCCAAATCAATCTCCTATGTCGGCCTTAGAATATGGGTTCCAAGTTTGCCGGTTACATGCCTGTCGGTTCCCTAAATGCTAGTGAAGTGAATGTTGGTTACCTTGATTGTCAGATCTCCCATGAAGTGTGTTGCCGGCAATGACAACACCCATAACCCGGATGAGTGTCAATTGCCAACAAGACCTCCAAATATCTCCATTGAGAACACACTTCACAATATGATGATAAAATAAGACTCACTATCTAATGAAGGAGCATCCCTGGTTCATGGCAATCTTGCATCAACCAAAAATATTCTCTTTTAGTTTATTTCTTGTTTTGCAGTTTTAGCATTTCTTTATGTGTTTCTTTGCATTTTTTCATCGGATCTTATGGAGCTATATTTTGTTTGTGGACATGTTCATCTTCCTTAACCTATGTCCGTGGGACATTTGGATCTCTTTTCGGCAAGTTATCTCTCCCAGAATCTGAGACAATTTTCTTGCTTAGAACACCGAAACCGCTTGGACCTATTTCCTATTTGGTGGATCTTGCGGATCATTTTTGTAGCTTGCAGAGCTTTTGTTGGTTGTTTCCAACATTCCTTGGTGTGCGACTTATCTTCCTTTGGGTCCGCACTTCATTCTTTGGATTTTTGGGGGGGATCTCTTTGGCAGAGGCCGACCTTGTTGTTTTACACGTTTCATCTTGTTCATCGGTATTTGTTTCATCTTGGGCTGATGTGGATCATTCTTGATCATATAAATCAATATAATTCAGCATTAGAATTTTGTGGTTATAACATATAAGAATAACCCTAAGGTTTGTAGGTCTGGAGTTGGATCTCATTCTTGCTTGAGCCTCAACGTTGCATAACATGCATGTTTTATACTTATGCCTATGAGCCAAATCTTGTGAGCCCAGATGTTGTCGATAGATTGTAGCTAATTTTCATGACATAATATAGTTTGTTTCTACATTGGCTCCATCAGATTGAGTTGTTTCTGCTATGTGACTCTTGTTGCATGATCTAGACTATTCTCTTTGAGGACCCTCCCCACCATGACTGCACCAAGTGTCATCAGAGTGAGTTTTTCATTCCAAAGATTACAGAGTCTTGTTCAATTTTGTTGTAGGGTGGTGGATTGAGGATCCGGCCTACAGTTGCAGAGGACTGGCGTAAAGATGGCCTGGAGAAATGCTAGAGGTGTTGGAGCGTGTGGAAATGTAGACCCTATTGTGATGGAAATGTTGAGAGGAATTGTAGCCCAATTGGAAGCTATTGAAATGACCTAGAGAAGAGGTTGTCATGTTGAAGATGTAAGTGATGATGAAGAAGAAGAGGTGGTTGGAGAACAAGGACGAATCCACCTACGAATGATCTGGATGAAGAGAGGTTTATAACATCATTGTCAAGAGCAAATGCCAGACCACATTTTACCCCACCGGATTATGATGGCAAGTTGGATTCGGATGAATTGTTGGATTGGATCATGGAGATGGAAAAGTATTTTGATTTTGAAGGCACTGTGGAAGATAAGAAGGTAAGATTTTGTTGCACTAAGTTGAAAGGTCATGCATCTCTATGGTGAGAAAAATTGCAAGTAGATAGACAGAGAAGAGGTAAATAGAAGATTAAATCTTGGGAGCGGATGGTTATCAAATTAAAATCAGAGTTTATGCTTGCTGATTATAAAGTGAACCTATTCTGGAAGTTATAAAACCTGAAGCAGAAGGAATCTAGTGTGAAGGAGTATACCGAAGCATTCTACGAGTTTAATATCGGATCCAGATATATTGATGATGAGATCAAACAAGTTGCTAGGTACCTGAATGGGTTGGGTATGTCAATATAAGATGAAATCACTCTAATCAAGTTGTGTAGTGTTGAGGAAGCTTATCAATATGCCCTAAAAGCAAAGGAGAAGTTGAATAAAAGACAGGAGTACAAGGAAAGAGGTAGAGGTAGAAGGTTTTTTGGAGGAAGATTTAAAGGAGGAAGAAGCTATTACAGAGGAAGAGGACCCTGTACAAATCAGAATAAAGACAAGGAAGTTAGAAGAGATGGTAGTTCTGTTGGACATTGCTAGTACTGCTAGGATATGTTGTTGTCATTGATGTCAACATATTCCTATGATTTATCGCAACCACCATTGCAGATTATTTTATTGAGATCATGGTGTATTTCTTGTTTCATTACATCCTTTTGTATCGATTTCAGTTATCCGAAAGATTAATTGATCATATCATATGATCTAGTTTGCAGTTTGGTTTTTCTGATCAATGCTTTGCAGATTTTGGTATTTCCTCTGGTATATTCTGATGTGATCAAATCTTGAGTTATCATTTTGGGAGATTGTTTGGGATTTTCATGTGTATCAACATTTCAGATGGTTTATGATTTGGTGCTCTGTAAGCTATCATTCTAGTTTGAGTTCTTGTTGTTTAAGTGTTCTTGAGTTTTAGATGTTGATCGATGAAGATTTGATAAGTGGTCTTGGTGCAGCTATTGTGGATGGTTCTAATGTGTTTTTTTTTGTTTCCTAATCATGTCCTATTTGTTTTGGTGGTCTGCATTGATCATTGTGCACGGCATTGGTGATTTTGTTGATCTAGTGATATTCTTCATGCTATGCGACATTCCTGTGTTGGCAATTTAGAATTGATTATGTGTTGCATTGATGTTTTGTCATTGATGGAAACACCAGTTGTTTTGGTTGTTAACTGGTTTCTGATTGGTTTTGGTAGAGTGGCTGATTATGATATTGATCTAGTAGGATCGGTATGGTTTGGTTTGTGGAATTGGTCTGGATCTATCATTCATGTTATTCAAACAATCAATTAAAAATCAGTTATAGTCATTGAATGATCACCGCACCTCGATCTGATACACTTTCAAACCCTTAGCTCATTTCGCTAAGCACTTCGCACATTCCCAAGAAATTCACTCTTGAACATGCTAAAACATCATTCAAACACTTAATGTGGTTCTAGCCACATCATCACCAATATTTGAACTTGCTGTAGATCACCGCCAAACCAAAAATCATTATTGGTTAAGAGAATTCTTTACCGGTCCTTAAACCCTAGAAAAAATATAACAAAAATCATAAACATGACTTTCGATAACCAAAACATGATGTGGTTTTGGTTAGATACATATTACAATGATACAAACTCACATTCCAAACCACAACACTTCAATCATCACCATTCGCCAGATTTAATCAAAACATTTCCTCGTTTACCGATTAAGGTCCTAATTCCCAGTTTCTCGTTTCTTTACCAGTAAGGTCTTTCTAGTAGACCAAAAAGACTAAGATGAAAAAAAATAACATATTAAACATTTATTTCCATCAATGACAATACTAATCCTAAAATCATGCTAACAAATCTCACATTTGTATCTGTTACATCATTTACCCTCAAGGACCTTCTGTCAGATGTTGCACCAGTTAGTTTAGTTACTAGGTCATTTGAGACTTTCTTAGTCTTGTCTGGTCTTTTACCGGTGGAAGGTAACACTGTGACAGCTTTCACAACTTCCTTGGTAATTTTGTGAATTGCATCTAACCAGAAAAATTCACCATGTACCCTGCTTAAGACTATCCTAATCACATCCTTGGAAAATTCAGGAATGCAGAGGATTTCAGTAAATCCTAGGGTTTCAATGATTTTATGTTCCGGTTTTACATTTCCAAAATTATCACATATGACAGATTTATACACTGTTTTGATCTCTTCATCTCCCAATTCCTCTATGTTACAGTGAATGTAAATTCTGGGGTCTTCAACATAAACAACTCCTTTTGGTATTTGAGAGAAAGCACCTATATTGTCATCTTTCTTTGTTACCTCGGGAACTAGTTGAAATGTGGGCCTAGGGCATTTTATAACCTCGACTATAGTCGGGTTTGCTATATATTCAAGTGCAGAGGTGGATGCCATAATGATAAATACCTTTTTCTGTCTTTGGATGGATTGACTGCTTGAAGTGCTTCGCCTCTTTGCTCAAAATCCCTTAGCTCTGCAAATATCGCGCTCTTCGAATGTTTGAAATCACAAATTTATATTGTTTATTTACCATCTACCACATTTAATGCATGTCGGTTAAGTAGTCACTTAACATTGTCTGTCGGTAATGAAGTAATTTCCAACTTCTCATCTCTAACCAAGGGAATAATAGCACATGTGTCATTAGAATGCCAAACCCTCAAGGAAACTTTCTTCAATTTGATGAAGAACTTCCTGCCGTGGAGCACTACTATGTCCTGCCAGTGGAGTAATACTCTATTTTGCCGGTGAAGCATTGATTGGTTCTACCGGTGGAGGAGTATTCCCAACATTTAGATCAACTTTTCTAATCCATTGTTTTGAGAATTCTTGCTTAACCTCTTCAACTTTTTCTTTACCTTTCAAGCTAGAACTTTTGTTGTCTGCCGGTGATCCTTTACTTCTACAGAATTTTGCAATAGGCCCAATCTTGTTACATGCATAAAAAGTCACATTATTCTTTTGAATAGCTTTCCCATAACCTATGCCGGTTTGTGTTCTACATTGATTAGATAAATGTCCAAATCTTCCACAAACATAACATCTCACATTCATTCTACAATTTTTAGAGTTGTGACCAACTTTGTTGCATTTTGAACATTGACCGGTGGGTGTGTTGATATTCTGATAATTTATAGATCTACATTCATTTTCTCTATGACCATACTTATTACAGTTAAAGCATTTTCCATTGAATTTATAAGCATTAGGTTGCCTTACTGGTTTGTTGTGATCTTGTGTGTTTGCAGTACTAGAGCTTTCACCAACTTCAAAGCCAATTCTAGAAGTGTCATCTTTAGGTTTTTGATTTTTCAGCAAGTTACCAAGTTTCTCTGAGCTTTTCTTGAATTTTTCTTTATGTTGATTTGCAGTTTCTAGTTCTCTTTCTAAGACTTCTTTTTGCCTCATCAGTTCATTGGAGTCATTCTGAGTGTGCATCAGATCTATCTTCAACAAATCATTTTCATAGCTAAGTCTTGTGTTCTCATTTGTTGCATCACTTAGTCTTCTGGTCTATTCTTCTTCATTCTTCTTTCTATCTTCAATTTCTTTACAAAATCTCATAGTCATATCTTGCATCTCATTCTTTGTTGTCATGTTCTCTTGTTTCAGCTTGTTTATCATATCATTAAGTGATTCCTTTTCATCATTCTCATTTTGAATCTTTTCACAAAGTTCTCCTCTTATTTCTTGCAATAGTAAGATTCTCTTGAAGTGCTTGAATGATATCTTGAGCTGCTTTTAGATCATCTTCTAGTTTGATGTTTTTCAATTTCTCTGTATCATAGTCTGAAAGAGCTGCTTCAAGTTGCTTCATCAGATTTTCCATATCTACCGATGTCAATATCTTCCTCAAGTTGTTAGGCTTCTGAAAATAGAGGATCGGACTCTGATACCAATTGTTAGGATTCCCACAGATACTGAGAAGGGGGGTTGAATCAGTATCTAACCAATGAATTGAATTTCTTAACTTAATACATGTAGAACATATTATAACAGTGTATTGGTATGCAAGAAATAATGCAATAAATAGAAATGAAAGTAACCACATAAGAAACACACCATAACACAATGTTTTAACAAGGAAACCTAGTGTGGGAAAAACCTTGGTGGGATTTGTGACCCACAATATTCACTTACTAGCCAATAAGAGAATATTACTTACAAGAGGGGCCTGCACATGCAGGAAGACCAACTGCCTAGAGCTCACTGCTCAATGGGAAGTCTCACTGACTTACAGTGTGGATTATAAAAATACAATATCTTGTATTGCTTTACAATAGCATCTATAATGCTAGATCGAGTACCGGTTTCTGCTCTGTTCTTTACATAAAACCTTTAACCTATATTTCGCATAATAGGTTTGCCTAATATCTTTTTCTCATCACTTACAAAATATCTACAATGATCTCTCTTATATATAAGAGTCATTTTACAACTTGCCAAGTAGGCTTACAAAGTTTTTACAATAATAAACAAAATATAATATATCAAAAATCTCGTCGGCCTCTGTGCCGATGTCGGTGGTATGAGTGTCGGTGTAGAGTCTGATCTTGCTAGTGCCGGTGTAGTGTAATGCCTTGCTGGTGCCATAGGATTGTAAGGTTGCCATCAATGACAAAACCTTCCAATCACCTACAATGTCTCATTGGAGTGTGCATATGCCAACAATCCAATCATGCAATCTAAATTTCTTCATCACAATGTCATCGCAAACAGTCCTTTATCAGTTCAATCATCATTCTTCATCTGCATCAGTTATGCCAATCATGCCAATATTCTCCCCCTTTGGCATTGATGGTAACACCAACATATTTAACTAAAATCATGGTACTTAGTTCTAGAACTTCTCTACTACACTTCACTCTTTTGTCAGTTCTTCTCTTCTCCACCTGGAACTAAATCTTCATTTCTTCTCCCCAATCATATTTCTTATTCTCCCCCTTTGACAACAATGCCAAAGGTGCATATGAATCATTGGTCATCAAATCTATTGTTGTTGTCTTCAACATCTCTACAAATCTCATCTACGATGCTCCCCCACATGGTTCCAGGACTATAATTGATTTGTAATTGATTGTAATGATTCATATGATTATCTGTAATGAGTTGCAAAGATCTATGATGATCTATGTTGTAAGTCTTAGGGTTTTATAACCAACTAATTTGTAAAGGTTATTTATGTCGCTATAGTTGATGTTTGTTGTGTCGGTGGTTTTTGAGAAGAGTGTGAGAGATTTGCCAAGAGGGTAGAATATTTGGAGTAGAATTGGATCTGATCAAGCAAGTAGTTAAGTTCTATATCTAGATCATTCATTGTTGTTCCCTAACAGTTGTAGCAGTCAAAATCCCTTAACCGGGTAGGTCCTAACAAACCTTACATTGTAAATCCCTTAACCAAGTAATTAACATCTAAGTGTTAAATCCTTTTGCGAGGTTGATCCTAATAGGTCAAAGCTCCTAACTGGGTTAGGCTCCTAACAGGGCACATTCCGAAAGTGTTCACAATTTTTGTGGATGCCACTTCCCATCGTGGTTTTTCCCTATTTGGGTTTCTACATGAAAAAAATGGTGTTCATGTGGTGAATGTTTATGATGTGTTGATTTGATTTACTTTCAGTTTATGCATGTTGATGAACACTTAATGAGCAGTTTTGTTAAATCAGTTTAACATTTGGTTATCAGTGATTACCGATAATGGTGAAGAGTTTACTACTAGTTTATGATTGATTTAGTGAAGGTTTATAAGTTTAAGTTTTAAGTTTGAATTTGTTGTTAATACTGATTCACCCCCCCTCTTAGTATTAACCAAATCCTCTATGATTAACATTATCTTACCCATTTGTTGTTAATACTGAATTTGTTGTTAATACTGATTCACCCCCCCTCTTAGTATTAACCAAATCCTGTAGGATAATGAGGAAAAATATTTGAATTCTGAGAGGGAGAAGAACAAGGAACCTGAGAAGGATACGGCTAAGGATAGTTTGAGTGAGGATAAGGAAAGCACTAGAGAAGGGTTATTCCTGGATAACCTTAAAAAAATCACTGAGGCTAGATTGGGTTATGACAGATGGACATATGAACTATTGAAGAACTTGGAAAAAAATGGGAAACAGATGCATGAGAAAAGAAAGGAAGATGACAGGGATCAGAAGCAATGGAAGCAGGACATGGACGAAAAAGTTAAAAAAATGGCAGCTCAGATTGACTATCTAGAAGAAGGGAAAATGGCGATGAAAAACCTACTGGGTATTATCCCGAATATCTTGTCTGTTGTTACAAAGAACCTAGAGGATATTTCAAAGGTCCTCGATAACTCTAGCTCTCCCAAACCGGTGGTGGACCTCGACATGGATGAAGATGCAATCGAGATTGGAAGTGGGGAAGCTACACCTGGTGGAGCAACAAAGAGAACTAGAGTGAGTGTTAAGAAAGCTGATGTTGCTTCTGCTAAGGATATCCCTAATCTTAGGGATAATATCTGTAGACACCCAAAATTGTTCAGTCTAATTAGATAAATATTTTATTTATTTAATTATCTAAGCTTAATTCTTCTATTAATTAAATAAATCTTTATTTATTTAATTAATTCATTTATCCTCTTCTAGCCTTATTTCTCATTTAAATAAATACATTTATTTATTTAAATTGTCCTTTTCCTAAATTAAATAAATATCTTATTTATTTAATTTACCCCACTTCATCTATTAATTAAATAAATCTTTATTTATTTAATTAATCATTAACCTTTTCTAACCATGACACATGTCATTCATCTCTTAATTCCTACACTACCTACCCCTTTCATTATTTTATTATTTCTTTTACCTAACCTCTAATCATAGCCGACCTCCTTTTACACCTCTCAATCTTATCCCTCCATTTCTTATAGTGTCTTCTATATAAGGAGATGCTTCCTTCATTATCAAACCCTAATCAATCATTCTAATCAATTTTATACACTTGACTACACTACACTTTTCATATGTGATCCTACTTGCAACCACATTCTGTTCTTTGTTGAGCTCTTGTGCACATAAAATTTGAGAGCAAATATATCAAGCAAGATCAATGGAGATAGGAAGAATGGAGATCCAAACCCTATTGGACATGTGATGGTATAATCTTTGTGATTTCATTTGATTTGCATTGTCTTAGGTAATCTTCATATGTTATGGTGGATCTTTGTTGTTGTTAGGCTAGGGTTTTGTGGTTGGATTCATTTAGCCTTTCAATATCATTATTATTGTATCCATTTTCACCATACACATTTTGGCACGCCCAGTGGGACTCTTGTCCCTTTTGCATTTAACATTTTTGTTGCAGATTTTGTGTTTTGAAGTTGCAGATCTGACATTTTGCGACAATATTTTGATATTTCTGCGTCTATGTACTTTCAGATTGCATTTTTGGCTTTCTATCGCGTCTGTGAACTTTTGGATCGCGTCTGGGTTCCCGAATCGCGTTTATGACATCTAGAACCGCATTTGCAGCTTCGACAGCATTTTTATTTTTTTTGCAGATTCTGAAAAATCGTGTCTATGTTCCTCAGTCGCATCTGAGGTGTTTTTAGACGCGTCTGTGTCCAAAAATCATGTCTGGGTTCTAGAGCCGCATCTGCGGAAGATAGGTGCATCTGTGTTTGGGGTAACTGCATTTGTGTGTGTTGATTTCTTTTTTTTTAGCTTCATTGATTTAGTTTTTGGTCATTTCAGATCTAGTTTATTTTGAGCTAACATCTTCAGATCTAGCTAACGAAATTGGTGCAGCTTGTCTTGAAAGAAAAATTGTTTGGTTGAAGGCCTCTATTTTCACAAAGTCTTTTGGATTTAAAATTTACCTAACTTGTGTGCTTGCAGGAAGGGGTGATTATTTCAAACACTCCAAACTACTAATAAATCTTTGTTGCAGGTCCTTGGCAAGGGTTTTTGATTTTTTTATTGTGTGCCTTGTTTTCATAGACTAGCAAACACTTCAATTGGTGCACTAAAATTGAATCATTGTCTTTTGTGTCTTGAGCAATAGGCTCTTTTTGTTTAATCTTTAGAGGGCTTGTCTTCCCGTGTGGTCATTAGGACTACTAGTGAGAAGAAAATGACCCAAGTGGTAGAAAAAGAAAAGCCATCTTCTTCCAAACCACTATAAATAACTGTATTCATGGTGAAAACTATGGATAACGTGTGCTGATTAGTTCATACCAACACTATGTCTCCCCATAAACCCATTTGATCAAATTTATTTGAACATTTGTAGGGCGTAACCCCTACCGGCTGGGAGCCTTCTGTATTTATAGAGCTGAAAGTGCCGCATGTATGGCCACACGAGCGAATGCCCTTACTAGCACCTTTTTGTTTTAGAAGCCCAAATCCTTCTACTTGTTGGGGCAGGAGGTCGGACCTCTGGTAGCAGCCCATACACATACGGTTCTTAGTAGAGATACAAATTTCACCATGGGGAGTTTTCATGGGGATTGATGCTTACTTGACCCAAGAAGTGAGTGCCGAGGGTGGAGCCAGTGAGGTCAAGCATCTAAGTATCCGCTCTGAATAGCGTAGCCTCAGGGGTAAAACCCCATGTGGGATCAACAACTATTGTCTTGGCCAGCCATAAGAATTGTGCTTGACTTATTTTAAACATTCAAACATTCAAGACCAAACAGCAAAACATTGTGTCTTTTATGTCTTCAAGTGTATGCAAAACATTTATACATCAAACAACACACTTTTTTTTTGGAGTCATTTTGAGTCTAGACACTTGCAAACATTGGGTCTTCATCAACACTATGTCCTCTTGTCACGAAAAACAGTCAAACAGTCAGATTTGGTCACAACAAAAACGACTTCATAGATTGGAAAAAATTGCACAAATTTTGCAGAAATGCGTCTGTGTCGAACATAATAGCGTCTATGTTGTATAACCGCGTCTGTGAAGGGCAGAAATGCGTCTGTGTTTCCAGAATCAACAGTGCACTTTACAAAAATCTCAGAAACGCATTTGTGTTAAATAGAACAACGTCTGTGTCAGGAAATCGTGTCTGTGCAGGATACAGGCGCGTCTGTGTTCAGAATTGAAAAACTTTTACAATACAACACACAAACATAGTCAGTTTCAGAATTCTTGAGCTTCCTAGGTTATTCCTCCAGAGTTTCATTTAGCATTCAACCTATCTTTGGGTCTCACACAATCCATCATTGCTTTACACCTTACATTACATTCACATTTGTCTAAACTTGAGTCAAAAGGTCATTTGCTTGTCCTCATCATACTTTGTCAACACACTACATACAACAACACTTTGCTAAGTGGTCCCTCATCAAGGTCTATCACCT
Source organism: Cryptomeria japonica (assembly GCF_030272615.1). Taxonomy (NCBI): domain Eukaryota; kingdom Viridiplantae; phylum Streptophyta; class Pinopsida; order Cupressales; family Cupressaceae; genus Cryptomeria; species Cryptomeria japonica. Next base: position 908,310,807 of record NC_081414.1, read on the forward strand.
TTGGGTCTCATTTGGTCTTACTTAGAGTCAAGGTCAACTTACCTCATCAAGAGAAACTATCCTCTCTTTGGAAGTCACACCTACTCTACTACATACATACTTGGTCTTACACTTTGGACATTGCAAGTACACCTCAGATTCATTTACATTCCATCCAACTCTTGGTCTTCCATACTTTTCCCATTTTCATCTAGTCTCACACATCTTGGTCAATACCTAGTTCATGGTTGAAACCCGTCTTCAAAAATCTAAGAGAGAAACTAAAGAGGCTCAAGAGTCCACAAACATGAGTGTCTATGAGTATGACAATGATGTCTTTTTCAATACTGATCATAACACATTACCTGACATGGATGCCTATAGAAACATTCCAAACGTTGAGAACATGGACACTACAAACAATAATGATACACACAATGACAATATGGACAACTTTTCCGTACATTCAGCAGATGTGGAAGAATCCATTATGGACCCCCGCTTCAATCGATTGATTGAGGAAATAATGAGGAGGGATAGACAATACTTCTTACAAATGATGGCACAAAGTGGAGCCAAGATCCCTCATGATTTTGACATGTCTCAAATAATGGAACATAGACCTTTGCAACAACCTCACTACAACATGGATCAAAGAAGGCCTAATAGTGGAGGCAATAGAGGACCACATATGGTACTTGAATCACCATCATCTTTGTTTCAAAAACTAGAGGTCCCACATACACATGGTCAAGCATATGATACTCACCTTTGCAGACCATTATGGAAGTCTTATGCAGAGAAATATGCTCAATCACATATCAATGCTAAGGATCAACCACCAAAGCAATTGGATATTCAAAGGCATGCTCAAAATTTGGACACAAGGAAACCCCGTGTCAAATTTGGGGGCAACACATTAGAACATGACATGCCTGTAGAGTATGATATACATGGACAAAGCAGATATTTCATTCCTCAACATGAATCTATACCAAGTGGTCCATATATGCAGCATCACTATAGACCTCCTCCCTATGAACATGTGTATGGTCAATATCATCCATATATGCAACATGCTCCTCCTCCAATTGGTGCCTCAAGTATAGGGTATGGTCCAAGAAGTCGATCTCCACCTAAGAACAATTTGGAGCAACAAATCAGGGACTTACAAAAGAAAATGGAGGACATAAATACACTGAAGCCAACATACACAATGAGAGACATTTGTCCTTATCCATTTGACAAGAGCATTTTGATGCCTCCTTTTCCTACACACTTTGTGACACCTAAATTTGATAAGTATAGAGGAAAAGGGGATCCTAAGGCACACATAAGATAGTTTTTCACATCTTGCATAGAGATAGCAGCAGAAGAGACATATTTGATGAGATTATTCCCACATAGCCTAGGCGATCAAGTTATGGAATGGTTCTCCCAACTTCCATCTGGAATTAAGTCATGGGGTGACTTAGCAGAGGAATTTATCCAACATTTCTCCTACAACATAGAGATAGACATATCAGTCACTACTTTGTGCAACACTAAGCAAAAAGATGGAGAGTCTTTTTCATCATTTTTACAAAGATGGAGGAATCTAGCCAGCATATGCTCTTGTGAAATTCCACAAAAACAAATGGTAGAGATGTTCACCCAAAATGTTAACAAAGACTTTGGCTATGATCTAAGGAAAGCTTGTCTATCCACCTTCAAGGATGTCATTGAAAAGGGTTTAGCAATAGAAAAGGTCCTAATTGAACAAGGAGTCATTAAGATATTCAAGGAAAACAAAGATGACTTTAAAGGAAAAGACAAGCCAAGATTTTGGAATAAAAACAAGAACACAGTCAATGATGGTGTTTTTGATGCCAATACAGTACAACCCAAAATCATTTTTTCTAGATCAAGCTCTACAAACAATCAGGTGAATACTCAAACAACTTCTAAATCACGAAGGAAGTACACTCCATTGGGAGAACCACTTGAGTCAGTTTTCAAGAAGCTAGTGGCAAACAAGGTAATCACTATTCCAGATTTTCCTCCATATGAGCCAAAGGTTAAACCAAATTGGTGGAATGATGACGAATATTGTGAATTTGATAAGAGCAAGGGACATAAAATAGGAAATTGTAATCGACTAAAGAACATCATACAAGACCTCATTGATAGAGGTGACATTGAGATTAAGGGACACTCATCCAATCAAGAACATGAAATGTTTAAGGAACCATTCCCAAAACATGACAAGGGAAAAGCTAAAGCCACAGATGACCAAACCATCTATACCAGAGCAACCTATAACTATGATTCAACCATCAATCACATCTTGATGGACGATTACGTCTCTACCATTATCATCAAGGACAAAAACCCTGAGAATTCTACCCAGAGACCCAAGATTGTCCTAAAAGGTGTTGGATCTTCTTCCGAACCTACCTCTAAATGTCATGTCACAACCTGCCAAGGTAAATTCACTTTGCAAGGTGCTCCAGCCAAAAACACTGCTTCCTCATCAACCAAACCTGAGTATGACCTTGTAGAGCAGTTAGGGAAGACACTCACACTCATCTCCATCCTCGAGCTCTTACGTATATCCCCTGCACATAAAGCCATTCTTGACAAAATCTTGAGAGATACTGCTGTCCCTACTAATCTGAACGTGGACCAGTTTCAAGCCATGGTGGGGTACCTTTCCATTCCACATTCCCTTACATTCACAGAAGTTGACGACGCCTCTGTGAGCCAACCACATAATGCACCACTACACATTGAAGCCTTCATACACAAACATCAAATAAAATGAGTCCTGATAGATAAAGGAGCTGGTCTAAACATTTGTACATTGAGCATAATTAAACAATTGGGATATTCTGATAAAGCTGTGAATTCTACAAATAAAATCAGCATCAAGGCATATGATGATGAAGAGCGTTCATCCAAAGGCACAGTCACCTTGCCTCTCAGAGTTGGGCCGGTTACGAAGGATGTGGTTTGTCAAGTCCTAGACCTAGATCTCACATACAAAATATTGCTAGGACGTCCTTGGATTCATGAAATGAGGGTAGTCCCGTCTACATATCACCAATGCATTAAGTTTCCTCACAATGGAGTTGAGATAACAGTTAACGGTAATCCTAATCCATTCATATACTGCAATAACCTGAGATCAAAAACTGAGACCATCATTCCCAGTAATCGCGAAGCTATTCCTTCTTCAGCATACATTGATCCTGAGTCATTAAAACCTTCGACATCAAAACAAGGTGAGCTTAAAGGCAAATTTTAGGACAAGGGCATGGGGGAATACACTTTAAATCAGACCATGTACTTATAACAAGTCATGAGTTCACCAAAAGAATATGGAAGACCACATCCTAACAAGCAAATATCCATCATTGTACTCAAATGGGACCCTACTACCTTTCAAAGATGGGGCGAACTAGAAGAGGAAGACTTATACAAAATGCTTTACAAAGACATTGAAGATGATACACAAGATCACATCAGTCTACCATGTGAGAAATATGGCAAAGGCTTCAAGATCCTACAAAAATTTGGGTATGATGGAAAAATCCCTCTTGGGTTACGAAAGGAAGGCATCATTGAACCTTTACAACCTGAATTGACATTCAAAAAGGAACGCTCGAAGGGATTGGTTTCCTGACTTCCAAGGTCCACACTCAAAGGATAGAAGAAGCCTTACAAATCAAAGCTGCCAAAATTCAACAGGAGGATCGTTATTCCACAGACTCCAATGAATGGGAATGGGGTTCAGATAAATCCTCCAGTGACTACGAGCTCACCAAGACATTCAGAGAGCCAGATGAACCCACAGAAGAAGAGGAATTTTATAAAAGATTCAAAGCTGGTCAAGAAACAACCCATGAGGATTCCACACAGTCCTTGTCTCAAGGTTCTAGGTTGAAATCACATAGGATGAGAACACCTGTCCCAGAATACATTACTAGTGATGATAATTTGGATTTGCTCGCGATCAAGACTGATGAGGAGAGTGCCATTGATGACCTCGATAATTACCTTGACATACCCGAATATAACTGCATCTTCACTCTTAGCCCTGCTAACTTCGAAGACATTAAAGGCCTTCCCCTTGTTCACCACCAACTCATTGACTGGGATCATGAAGGACCTGCACAGTTTGACACATTCCAAAATGATGAAGCTTTTATTGACTATCTCGGCATACGAGATGATCTTCCCCCTGGGGACCATAAAGCGGGATACACTATAGAACTCAATAGCATGGCATATTTTGGTGAGGGCGTCGAACCTTCTAGTCGCAAAAATGTGAAAATAAGAACAAACCAAGGGTCTTATGGTGAAAACCACACTGTGGCGCTGTCTGACCCCAAAAAAGTAAAAAGAAAGGACATATCTGAGGGCGAAAACCTCTCTGAGGCACCCGAAGATGGAAGAATCGACATCCTCCCAGCATCATATGAGGAAAAGTCATCCATGTTGGTAGAGGGGACTATCAAAAGAAACATTGGTATAGAAGAAGTTCCACACAACATATTCCTGGCCCAATCATTGACGGAGTCAGAAAGGTCAAAATTCATACATTTCTTCAAAGATTGACAAATCAACTTTGCATGGTCATACGCAGATATGTCTGGATTAGATCTAGATTTAGTAATGCATCATTTGACGGTTAAACCGGGGGAAAAACCAATGAAACAGAAATTAAGAAAGATATATCCACAAGTCGCATTATTGGTCAAAGCAGAGCTTGAGAAATTATTGGATGTCGGATTCATATGCCCAATTGATTATCCTGAATGGATCTCCAACTTAGTGCCTGTCAGTAAACCAGATCGCAGTATCAGAATATGTACAGATTTCTGAGACATCAACAAAGCTTGTCCTAAGGATGACTTCCCATTACCAAACATAGATTTGATTGTAGATCTCACAGCAGGTCATGAAATGTTATTGTTGATGGATGGATTCTTTGGTTATAATCAAATAAAGATTGCATCTAAGGATCAACACAAAACATCATTCAATTCTCCTTGGGGAACCTTCTGCTAGAATGTCATGCCCTTCGGGCTAAAAAATGCAGGCGCTACATATCAAAGAGCCATGACTACTATCTTTCATGATCTCATGCACGTAACTATGGAAGATTATGTCGATGACCTCTTGGGCAAATCAATAGACAGAAATACACATTTGGACATACTTTTAGTCATCTTTGATCGGTTGGAAAAATACAAAGTAAGATTAAACCCCAAGAAATGTGTCTTTGGAGTAACCTCCGGGAAACTCCTAGGATTCATTGTATCAAAAAGAGGAATTGAAGCTGATCCAGCAAAAGTCAAGGCCATCCTGGAGATGCAACCACCAAGAAATATCAGTCAACTTCGGTCTTTACAAGGGAGACTCCAATCCATACGAAGATTCATAGCGCAACTTGCAGATAAGTGTAATCCTTTTCAGCACCTGCTACATAAAAACATCAAATTCAAATGGGATGATAACTATCAACAGGCTTTCTAGATGCTCAAAGATTATCTTCTGAATCTGCCAGTTTTGATGCCACCAGTTCCAGATCAGCCTCTGTTACTATACATATCAGCTACTCCAATAGCACTGGGGGCACTCTTAGCACAACAAATTGCTGAGGGCAAAGAAAAAGTAGTATACTATATCAGTCGCACCTTGGTGGGATATGAGCTAAACTACACACCAATTGAGTGTGCATGTCTCGCTGTGGTCTTTGCTTCGTAGAAATTACGATATTACATGCTCACTCATAAGACTAAGTTGGTTGCAAGAATTGATCCATTGAAATACCTTCTCAATAAAGCAACGCTTACTGGGCGACTGGCCAAATGGGTAATGATCCTGAGTGAATTCGACATCGAGTATGTGGAAAAAAAAGCAATAAAAGGACAAGCCATCGCAGATCAATTAGCAGATGCTCCCATGATTGATGATGTTCCTCTAAGTTCAGAATTTCCAGATGAATTCTTTTTAACAGTGTCACATGCAAAGCCATGGCAACTGTACTTTGACGACTCATATACACAGCATGGGGTAGGAGCTGGCATCCTCTTTATAACTCCTCAAGGGGATTCTATACCAAAATCATACCGCTTATCATTTCCTTGCACTAATAATATAGTGGAATATGAGGCATTAACAAGTGGATTACGGATTGCAGTTCAGTGGAAGATCCAGGAACTTCATGTTTTTGGGGACTCTCAACTTGTAATCTGTCAAGCAACTGATGATTACCAAACAAAGGATGAAAAATTAATGCCTTACAAAAAAATGGTGGATGACCTGAAAAAACATTTCACAAAGATAGACTTTGAGCAGATACCAAGAGAGCAGAATCAAGCTGCAGATGCCATGGCTACAATTGCTTCACTGATCGATCTACTTCCGAATGAGACCCGCTATGAGTTCATGGTGGATAACTTTTGGTTCCTTCATATGAAATCACTCCTATTGAGATGATATGTGTCGTCGGTCCTAAGTCCCAGTTATATGGTTCCATCTTCACATACCTTCATGACAATACCCTACCTCCTGATCTATCCAATAACCAACGTCGCACTTTCATTCGCCAATCCTCTCGATATGTCATTTTAGCTGATATCTTATACGGGCGAGGTCTAGATGGCACTCTTCTTAGATGTTTAGAAAGTGACAAAGCTTAGATTGCATTATGTGAAGTGCATCAAGGGATATGTAGTCCACATGCTAGTGGTCCTACCTTAGCCAAGAAACTCATTAGGACTGGATATTACTGGCCCAATATGGAAAAAACCTCATATAAGTTTGTCAAGAAATGTAAGCAATGTCAAATTCATGGAGACCTCATCCATGCGCCAGTGCAAGAACTTCAATCAATTGCATCTCCTTGGCCCTTTTGTCAGTGGGGATTCGATCTCATAGGCAAGATTCACCCTCCTTCCAATGGTCATAAATTCATTATCACTGCCATAGAGTATTTCACAAAATGAATTGAAGCCGTGCCTCTTACACAAGTCACTAGAAAACAGATTGCTATGTTCATCCTCAACTATATCATTTGTTGATACAGTATTCTTGTTTCCATTATCACTGATAATGGGCGTCCCTTCAAAAATCAGGATGTTCATGAACTCTATGATCACTTCCATATTTCCCATCATTTCTCCACACCATATTACCCCCAAGGTAATGGTCAAGCTGAGGCGTCTAATAAGACAATACTTAAAATCCTAAAAAAGATAGTCGACGACGCTGGCCGTAATTGGCATATTCAACTTAATCCTGCACTTTGGGCATACTACACAAGTGTCCGCACACCTATAGGAGCTACACCCTATTCACTTGTCTACAGCACTGAAGCCATCTTGCCTATTGAGGTCAAGCTACCTTCTTTATGAGTCTCTTTGCAAAACATCATCAGTGATGAAGACTATAGAGTCTCTCGCTTATAAGAGCTGGAACTACTGGATGAACAAAGACAAACAACTTTTAATCATCTCAAGGCTTATCAACAGCGAATGAGTCGCAGCTACAATCACAGAGTCAAGCCTAGCATATTTGAGATAGGTGATTTGGTTCTCAGAGAAAATCCCAAAAATCAGCAAGATAGAGAGAAAAAGGGCAAGTTTGAACCAAATTGGCTTGGACCTTACATCATTACAGCAGCATATGGATCTAGGGCATATCAGCTCTCAACTACAGAAGGTGAACCTTTGGAGGATCCTATCAACAACATGCAACTTCACAAGTTCTACACATAGCTCTTTGGAATATCCTAATTCAAAAATACAAAAAAATAAAATAAAATCAGAAATACAAAAAAAATTATAAAACAAAAAAAATCGTTACTTGGTGAAAACCTGGCAAACAGGCGCCTTGTGACACAAAAAACATTGAAAAATCAAAAAAATTAAAGAGAAATAATTTCATCCAATGGTGAAAACCACTTCGGTGGCACCCTAGGCAAGTACCATGGTGAAAACTGGGTCACCAGCGCCATGCATAGAGACATTGCTCCTCCCTCCTTCAGGATTCACTTTCATCCTTTCACTTTGCACACACTCACAGCCTATTCGTTCATAATAAACTTACACATTCCCATCATGGCTTATTATTGATCTACCTAAGATTGGTTTGCCATTCATAATAAACCTCCCTTTTCACCCCTTTCCATTCATAATAAATCAGATCCTATCTGTGGCTAAGGCAAATCCTACGTCTAGTGATGGGTGTGGAACTGAGAACATCACATGTTTCAAGGAGTACAGTTTCTTCCAGCTTCCTTCAATCTATCCGCGCAAAATCTGCAATAAAGCAACATTTGCATCATAGATGCGCAATAAAGTTTTGTCTTCTCTGCAATAAAGTATCAGTTTCATGGATTCAGTCAGTTTCAGATGATACACAATAGCAACAATGTGCTTCAACAAAATCAAATCTTTCAACAGACTCAGACAACATATGGTTCCGTGCTATCTATCCTTTTTGTGAAAGTAAACATTGTGACCACAATCAAATAAGACTTATACAAGTGACAAGAGACACTAAACTTGAGGACTATAGTGGATGTTGGTGTCGAGTCTTGGTTTTCTTTTGATTTTATCTTTTGGTGACATGTCTTTTAGCTTTTTCAGGATGTCTCTGACTAGAGATTCTATCTCCAGGATGTCTTTGACTAGAAAGGCGAGGATGGGGTATCGTCACCTATTTTTATTTGTTGTCTGTGGATTGTCTTTTAGTAATGCTATGACTTGTCCAAGGATATGAGGACACTGTGAGTCTAATGTGAACTGGGGCATTCCTTGTTTGTGACTGTCTTATCTCCATGCAAACAGGTTCAATGACTTTTTGGGTCGAACATATGCCTCGATTGTCATAACCTACTTGCCATAATAAGCTCAATGATGATAACGCACAAGAAGCTCTTTCAATTTCATATCTTCTATCTTTCATCCCCCTTTCTTGATTGACTTCCATTGTCCTTCTCGAATCCATGTAGCCTGCTATCACATGACTGAGTATAATGACACACCAAAAACATTTGTATTTCATGTAGTTGCACCTGCATTACCACATATAAGCATTCCATACATACATATAGATATCACAACTGCATCACATCCTACACACAACACCTATTAGCACAATTTACATTTGCATTATCATATCCATCTGCATTACATACATTCACATTTGCATCATGCATACACATATAAAACATAAAAGAACAAAAAAATATATTGCATTGCATCATATACATATTTGCATCCATATCATAAACATACATCATTAAACATCTCATCACATAGGTACACATGCATATAGCTGCCACAAAAGATGAATCATCTCATATATATAAATCAAAAGTGTCATGATACAATGATTTCAAAATCATATGGCTACAATCACCCGCAGGTGTCTACATCATCATAAAAAATTGGTACAATACTGATACATAGGGAGCCCTCTACAGCTATGATGAACTCCCTCCCTCAGAGCTGCCTGGCCTCGATGGAATCTGAGCCCCCGAAGGACCCACCCCAGGATCATCCCTCCTGTCCCCTCTATCTGGTGGTGGTGGAGGACCCATAACCCTACCACTAGATGCCTGTCTCCTCTGGCTCCCTCCCGTAGCTGTCGCTATCCGCGATGGTCTATGGAAGCTCCTCGCCCACTGATCAGCTGACACTGCACCATAAGAGAGATCTCACCAGTAGGCAATCTCCTCCCCTGCCTGTAGGACATAGGCGTATCCAACCCCTGTGTCCTCTACCACCTACCTCCCAGCCCTCAGTGTTGTCTCAGCCTCTATGTAGCACTAAATGGCCTGGTCCTGCTCCCGCTCAGTATCTCTGAGCTGCCTCCTGAGTCTATCCCTCTCCCTCTCCAGGTCCTGGATCTCATCTGCCTGTCCTTGGCAGATCTCCCTCAGCTCCATCAGCTCATCCTCCTCCGCCTCAGCCCCCTGTGGCTCTACCTGTGGCTCCCCCTGTACGGGTGCCTGCCCCTGTGCCTGTGCCTGTACTGATGGCTGTACCTATGCCTATACCTATAGCTATCCCTGTACCTACACCTATCTGGGACCCTGTGCTGCTGGCACCTGTAGCGGTAATCCACTATGACCCCTCACCACCTGAGCCTTCCTGTCCTCTCCACCCTCCCTCCGCGGTTCCACCCTCCTCTCTCCAACTACCCCCCTCCTCCTTTGTCAGCCTCTACCCCCATCATCTCCATCATCATCACCATTCCCACCACCATCTCTATCTAGTAGCTCTCCTAGATCCGTTAGGCGTGGGAATGGATGCTCGGCCCAGTATGCTGTGTACTTTGCATCCATGCCGACATCCTCAATCTCTGGCCATATGTCCCAAGGTAGGGGCATCATCTCTACTAGCTATGTAACAACCTAATCATATGATAGTAATGGCCCAAACTGCACCTGATCTCTGACAGTCCATGCATACATGCCTGAACCCCTTGGCATCCGCTGGATCTTGCCGAACTGCTTGCCCACCCTATCCACTAGCTGCCTCTCTAGTACATAGGGCGTTCGCCCAATCAGATACCTACTTTGGAAGGTGTAGGGCAGCTCTACTGCATCATCTTCCCACTACTCACATCCCAGGTACAGCCTCCATATAATCATATCAATGTCATCTATAACCCACCGCCAGTGCTCTAACTTGCCAATCTGTGGTTGCGAGGTGATCATGTCGTACAAATGCATGAAACTGCATCCGTGACCTCCGCCCCTGAAGTGTATCAGTCTCATCACCAGTAGATGCTCATAGACCCACACCTGTAACAATGTGACCCTGCAGCCCAATCCCACTGACCCATGGTACACAAAATGACTCACGATCCCTAGGCATATCTAGTGTGTTGTGTCACCAGTGTCTCCAATGCACCTCTCCAGCCCACAGCCAACCCTCGTGTCGCTCTATCCGGACACAAGAATCCACTGATCGCTCCTCCTATCACTATCGGTAGTGCCAATCCTGTCTATGTCATGGTATCCCATGCCACATGCCCTGCCCTCATCTCTAGTCCTGGGTCCCGAAACACTTGTCTCAGGGCCTCCCTGTCTCCATCTCGATTGTAGGGAATTAGCTCCCCATCGATCGGTATCCTCAAGATCTGGTATACATCCTCTAGGGTGACTGTCATCTCACCCATCAGCAAATGAAATGTGCAAGTCTCAGAGTGCCACCTCTCTGCCAGTGCAGTCAATAGTCCCATGTTCACCCGAAACTCAGGCACATACAGAATATGTCTCAGACCCATAGCCTCAATCGTAGCTCGGTCCTTGAAGGTCAGCTCAGGTCGCAACCTCTAAGTCGATGGGAATCTCTCCCATGACTCCAACATAGGCAAATACTCCTGCAGTCAAGCAAATCCATAATGTCAGTCATAGTGGCATTCACTATTCATCACAAAATGCTACTTTTTATCTAAGTGCATATGGTACTCTATCCTAGTGACACTCACTGTTCATCACAAAGTGTTGCTTCTATCCTAGTGGTACTCCCTATTTATCACAAATTACTACGTGTTTGGCACTCCCTGTTCATCACAAAGTGCTGCTCACATTTGCACTCACTGTTCATCACAAAGTGCTGCTCATATTTTAGTACTCCTTGTTCATCACAAAGTACTATATCTTGGTACTCACTGTTCATCACAAAGTGCCTAGATCTATCCTATCCTAGGGCCTCTGCTTGAGTGAATCCTCTTGAGTAGTTTCCTAATTGGCAATGTATGTTCTATCACAGAATTGTCAATCCTAGCCCTATTTGCAATCCTACTCTTCCCTAGAGGACCTGTTTGAGTGTATCCTCTCAGCAGCTTATCCAATCGACAGCGTATGTTCATCACAGAACTGCTGATTTGACCTAGAAGACACAAATTCACATTTTTTGGACACAAATGCGCTACCCTGATATAAACGCGCTTAGAGACTGCATAAACGCGCCTATTTTACACAGACGCACTTGAAGCACACAAACGTGCCTATGCTCTGCATAAACGCGCCTGGATGACACAAACGTGCCTTCCTAGCATAGACGCACCTGCACAGCGCAGACGCAGCCGCATTCGACACAGACGCCTTTTCTCGCACAGATGCGCCTGGCACAAACACAGACGCGCCTGGCACCAACGCAGACACGCCTGGACATTTTTGACATTTTTTGGACCCTAACCTAAAGCGCATTTATTACCCTATCTAGAATGCATTAATGACAACAATAAATGCAACAAAGTATGAGGAGGTTTTGCAGTACTTACCAACTCTCCTGCCTCTGCTGGCCTCTAGAATCGTCGAATGCGGTTGAATCTGTGAACCAAAGCCATCGCTGCTGACTGCTGCTGCTCTATTTTCTCTCTGCACTCTACTCTCATGGATGTGTGGATGACAATGAGGATGTATTTTCCCTCGTGGTCTATCTTATAGACTACCCTAGCCCTAGCCCTCGTCTCCCGAGTCAGTCTTCATTATCCAGTGACTCTGTCACTTTATCCGGTCAGTCCATTCTATCCCATTCTTTCTTATCGAGAGATTGTCTGTGATCTTTTCAGACATTTTTCCATCCAATCTCTTGAGGGGGCATATCATTCCCATCTTGGGGCAACTCTGTATCAGTTCATCTTATCTTCTTTGAAACAATGCAACAAGCCGCATTGTCTCAAAGAGGGGCAAAATGTAGACACCCAAAATTTTCCAGTCTATTTAATTTTATTTATTTAATTATCTAAGCTTAATTCTTCTATTAATTAAATAAATCTTTATTTATTTAATTAGTTCATTTATCCTCTTCTAGCCTTATTTCTCATTTAAATAAATACATTTATTTATTTAAATTGTCCTTTTCCTAAATTAAATAAATATCTTATTTACTTAATTTACCCCACTTCCTCTATTAATTAAATAAATCTTTATTTATTTAATTAGTTCATTAACCTTTTCTACCCATGACACATGTCATTCATCTCTTAATTCCTACACTACCTACCCCTTTCATTATTTTATTATTTCTTTTACCTACCCTCTAATCATAGCCGACCTCCTTTTACACATCTCAATCTTATCCCTCCATTTCTTATAGTGTCTTCTATATAAGGAGATGCTTCCTTCATTATCAAACCCTAATCAATCATTCTAATCAATTTTATGCACTTGACTACACTACGTTTTTCATATGTGATCCTACTTGCAACCACATTCTGTTCTTTGTTGAGCACTTGTGCACATAAAATCTGAGAGCAAATATATCAAGCAAGATCAATGGAGATAGGAAGAATGGAGATCCAAACCCTATTGGACATGTGATGGTATAATCTTTGTGATTTCATTTGATTTGCATTGTCTTAGGTAATCTTCATATGTTATGGTGGATCTTTGTTGTTGTTAGGCTAGGGTTTTGTGGTTGGATTCATTTAGCCTTTCAATATCGTTATTATTGTATCCATTTTCACCATACACAATGTCAAAGACCTATATGGGATTAGCAGTAACTTGGCTAATGCCCTGAAAAATATAAATTAGTTCCTTTTGTTAGGTCTGGCTAGTTTTTTGCTAGTTTTTTGGGGCTTTTAGCTGGTTTTTTCTAGTTATTTTACTGGTTTTCCTAATGTTTGTTCCTCCTGGTTTCTTAATGCTTTAATCTTATAAGGTCCTTTTGTAAAAGGTTTCAGGGCCCCTTCAAAACCTTCTTTTACTTTAATAAAAAACATTATCTTACCCATTTCGACTGTCAAAGCATATTTACATACCTATGAATTATGGCTTGAGCCACTGAGCTAGATTTGGCATTAGATGAACCTATTATCTCTCATCCTTAGAAATTAAAAAAAAGTTGATAGGACCAAGTCGTTGGGATTCATTCTGGTTCCACAATTTTTTTCCCTAAATTTTAGGAGGATAATTTGGTAGTCCTATCTAATTCAAATCCCTTTACATGTGAAAATATATCAAATCTAAGTCAGCCTAATGGTTATTTTAATTATAAAATCCTTATATAAGGCACCCCTCTCAATTATTTTCCATAATCTTATCTTATGCTAACATTATCATCAATTCAAGAGCAATTCCTCTTCCTTAAGAGTAGATCTGATTCAAGGAGCAACAAACTACATCAAGACATTTTCATATCATGTTTCAATTATGATTTCATGATGAATTTTATGTGATTTATCATGATATTACATCAACACATGGAGGACATATCCATAGAATAGTGCATCACCTATTGAAGGTGATAGCCCTAGAAAATAATTACACAAGAATTTTCATTTTTGAGCTTAAATATTAATCATTCTGGTTTTATTCTATCCTCTGTCAAAGTTCAAGGTCTAGAGTTTAGGGTTTGTGAATGTCTGACTATCTCTCGTGAAGAAAAACCCTAACCTTGTTATATTTTGTCGTTACCTTTTCCCAATTAAGCCAAGGGTTGGTTACCATTGGCGGGGCCATTGTATTTCCTAAGCTCTAAATTATGTTTGACTGGTCTATCTAATGTTTTTCCTAAATCGCACGAAATATTTCCTTGTAGTCAGTCTCATGTTAATATTTGTGCCCGCGCCCATAAATTTTCCCAAGTCTAAAAATTCTAAGTATTTTGGCCGGTGGATAAAGGCAAGTTAGATCTAATGGTCCACACTTCCCTGTAGTTGAAAGTGCACTGAAGATAAAGATCGTGACATCACGAGATGATGCCACGTGTTTTTGGTGCAGAGAGGCAATCTGGCGGTGTAACTTTACAAAACCTCATGTTACCAGTTTTCAAGAGGTAAAGATGTTAGGATAACCGGTGAACAACTGAGAGGGGGGGTGAATTAGTTGTTAATAGATTATAATATTTAATCCACTTAATAACCTTTAACCTGATTCAGTATGAGTAAAGCAGAAATAGATATCGATAAACAATACAACTTAACAATTAAATAGATAATCAATGTAAAGCAACCATACCACATAACAACATGATTTATACGTGGAAAACCTGGAAAGGGAAAAACCATGGTGGGAAGCCTACCCACAGTTAGATGATACTTCTACATAAAGTATGTGTTACAATAAGGGGCCTGCACATGCAGGAAGGAACACTTCCTAGAGCGTACTGCTCATTACAAAAGAGTCTCACTGACTACAGAGAGGCTACAACCATCTAAAGATAAATGGACAACAATCCAATAGAGTGAACTTCTAGAAATAGCATCTACCATGCCTGATTACAGTCCCAATTAAGCTCAATACCAGAGGCCTTTGACCTCTTTCTTAATCCCAATTTGAACACCTATGATCGATCAAATCTCCTTCGTATATGATATTGCATTTCAAGACCACAAACACTTATTCCATTCCCATATCACACATGCCACGATCTACAATGAGATCTTACATCATTTTATACAAATCCTAAGGTCTAAACCAATTAGGTCAGCCACCTAAAAGATATTACAATAAGATCATTACATATATCCATATTACAATGATATACCATGTCGGCTTAAGACCAAAACAACAATAATAAATCCATTAAACATCCCAAAACATCCTGGTAACGTGTAGAGTACATGTTAACATGATATCGGTCCATAACCTAGATAGGCACCAGACCTATTCTGGGTCCACCACGCCAAAGAAATATCTTCAAGCAGTTGAAGTATAATCAAAGAACATCTTCAACATCCTGAAATCCATGTAGAAGTTGATTATGCATCTTGTCAAGATTCCTTAGTGAGAGCTATGCTGGTAAAGCCTTAAACGAGTACTAGTATGGGTTTACCAGAGTGTATGATAGCATCCGATTACTAAGTCAATACCAAATGACCAAAACATGCTCCAGGAGCACATACCACATGTAACCAATCACATTCCATAGATCCAAACATGCCAGAAGTGTCCAACAGATAGTCTCTTCTGCCGGTAACATTAGATCTTCTACCGATAACCAAAACATGTCTGTCGGTAACCAACCATAACAACTAGTGTTGACATCAATGACATAACATCAATGCAACACATAATCAATTCATCCAATAATCCCAACAAAAGATTGATTCACACATGGCCCTATCAATTGGCATGTGTTTCAAATGAATGGTGATGTTATCTTTTGGGCGAAAAGGTGTCCGATCTTTAATTCTGAAAAGGTTAACCGACACTATGTCTGAACGATAAAGTGCAAAAATATCTGATGGACCTCGTATGCCCAGGTTAGAAGTTGCAAGAAGGTTATGGATTGTGGCATTACGAGATGATGCCACGTGTCCCAAGCTGACCATGAAAACCAAGGGTGGGGTCGTTGATAGCATTGAGTTAAGAGATGATATGGCATTAATTTGTCATGGTTTTTTATGGGTCCACAAGCACCAATGGAAGGTCAATTGCCATATTGACCATTAATGATCATTGGATCTGCCAGGCTGGACAAGATCTGTGGCTAAGTTTCAAATTTGAATTTGAAAAGGGTCATTAAAGGTACTGGTTGTCGCCCATGTGAAAAAGATAGAATGAGTAGAACACAAGTTTGTCAACTTAGGATAGATAGCGACAAGTTTGAAGTTTTTAAATTTAGACTCTGTTGAGACCTATAAAATCTTGAGGGTTTAGGGTTTCTACTTTTTCTTGAAAACATTTAAAAAATTAAACCATTGTAGCCCATCATTATAATTCATATTGAACTTGAACCCTTGAACCTTTTTTGGTTTAAGGTTCAAGGTTCAACCACTTCTCTTGCATGTGTCGTGGTTTTGTAATGGTTTTTAAATAAGCAAGTGTGAATGCGTTAAGTCAGTTTTGAACCATCTACAATTAGTTCAAGGTTCAAGGTTCAAAATGTCCCTTTCTTTCGCTAAAAGTATTTTCTCATTACTTTTCCACTTAAGTGGAAGGGTCTATGCGTCATCAAGAGGGGCCCCCTTTTAAGTCTAGGCCTGGGCAGGTTCTGATAAATTTTAATTTTGCCTAAGTCTTATGTCTCTTCCTCTGTATCTGTCAGGCTTCCTAAAGATTGAGCAGGTTCCTATTGATCTTGCGGCTGTCACTATACTGCAACCCAAGAGTGCTCGATGGTTATTCTCTGTGACATGGCGACTAAGTGGTGGGCCCCATGAGAAAAGTGCAAAGCACAAAACATCTAGGAGGATCAGAGGTCAGGTTTTAAGACTATCCTGATGACCCAATGGAAAGGGCTAAGGCAAACATTTTATCCCACATTGGCCGCAGGGAGGAGCATTTCAATATTTATGTGCAAGGCCGCATATATCCTAAGTGTCAAAGCTTACGGGCTTTTGGCAAGTGACAGCTCAGAAGCGGTGGGCCCCCTACACGCATCTCAAAGCACCTAAAATTTTGCAGTAAAAGGGCAAGTTAAACAGCGAGCAAGTTGAATGCAGATCCATGGCCATCTATATACCACCGCGCGAAGGTGATCGACTATTAATGGCCGTGACTTGGTGACTAATGAGGTGGCAGACAAGTGGTAGACATGTGGTGACACCATGGCATAGGATGTAGCTGCTCAGAGGGGCTAAGGGTCAAGTAGATCAAGAAAGATCAACGATGATCAAGATGGATCCAAGGGTTTTCACTATGTCGTGATGTAAAAATGCTCGCGAGATATCGCCTACGATTTGGTGACAAACCACTAGTGGTGAAGCATGGGCGACAATTAATGCAAGCGGTTAAGGTAGGTGATTCATTTTGGTGGTTGGTGGAGGCCGTGCTAAGGTGTCAGAGTGGAGAGCCCATAATGAATACCCTCGTGACAGGTGGCGCCAAGTTGTGAACTCTGGAGCCAATCAAAGGGTGCCACATGGCAGACAAGTGGCATATCATCAAGGTGTATATCAAGAAGACCATGGATTTGATGGATCATTGAAGGGACTCAACGAAGGCATCAGTTTCATCGACATGAAAGGTGTCAATGAAACTAGGGTTTCGATAAAATATGAAAATGGCTAGCCCAAGAGGAGGTTTAGCTGAAAGAGTGGTGGGTCCATTAGTGTTGAGGTGGCAGATAGTGCTCAAGCGAATCTCGAGAGAAAATCATGAGGTGCCATGTAGCTAATGAGGTGGAAGTTCTAGTGGTGTACCATGTGGCAGAGTAGGTGATATGTCATCAAGATGAATGTCGGGCGGACCTTGGCTACGATGAACCTCTAAATGGTTTTATCGAAAGCTCGGTTCCATCGACAAGGGCACATCAAAGAAATATCAACTAATCATGTCGATAAAATAATGGCATCGATGAAACTATGGTTTTGATGAGATAAGAAAATGGCTAGCCGAAGAGGATGTTTGGCCGAAAGAGTGATATCCACCAGAGAGGAGACTAGCCCAAATGAATTAACTGGTGGGAAAGTCAAGAGGGATCTAACGGTTGGATTGATGATCTGATGGTGGTCACCATGTCACAATATAGAGTTGTGTGGTTTTTATTAGCCGCGACTTGGCAACTAAGCGGTGGGACCGAGAGAAAGAGCAGTTTGGAGGAATGATACACAGTAGGAAAATTTGAAAGGATCCAACGGTGGTCGCTGATCCGCTATGTGGAAAAGATAGATGAATAATCATCGTAGATCAACAACAAAGGAAGAAACAATGAAGGATGGGTCTGGCCATGCTCGGGTGGTAGGATAGGTGGAGTCCAGAGGGACTCACGAGCAAACCAAGAGGTGACATGTAGCCGAGATCTGCGAGGGTTAATTTTTGCCTAGATATGGATTTGTCAAAATATCAGTGGATGGCTCTCGATCTGAGGAATTTGATTTTGTAGTCAAGTGCAATCCACAGCAAGTATTGTTGGGACAGTGACCTAGGGATCTCAGGGTTTATTCTTCAATTAGAAATATTGGATTTTCTACAGGCCAATTGTAGTAGCGGTTAAGTTTTTAATAGCCAGAGACCAGGTGGTGGGGCCCATTTCTAAGCGGATTACTCTAGGAAGTTAAAAGGCGTGTTAGTTTCCCATAATCAGAAGGTTGTCGCTATACCGCAATGAAAACACATCTAAACTTTAAAGGTCGCGACTTGGTGACTAAAGGAAAAGTGCTCAGAGAGAAGGCTTCCTAATCCATTGGCGCCAAAGAATTTTGAATATTCAAAAGAAATATTAGCAGAGCTATGCAAGTTTAATCTGACATTGCTTCAAGATGAAAATGGGTTGGTGAGAGGTATCCAGGAGATCTGCAGGGAGATATGCGAAGAACATAATGGTGTGTCGCTCTGTGTTTTCTTAGTTAAAACCATCAATGCTCTAGCACAAGATGATCCATCGACATTATGAAGCTGACAGTGGTTGTATCCGATTTTGGGTAATAGGAATTTACCCTTTCGACCATTTTCCAAGTGAATGCCTAGTAAATTAATGAAGCACGCTTCCCAGAAGGAATGTTAGATTTCCCCCTCAACTATAATGGTAAAAATATATAACTTTTGCAATAAATGAATGTTAGGGTAAGATTTTTCTTCTAGGTGGTCCGAAGCTTGTTGCATCCTGATTTCTATAAAGGATACCAAGGCTACCTAGAAAAAGGGGGACACAAATTTTTGTAGCTAAACTTTGGCAAAATTAATACAAGCCTTTGTCTTAGCAATTTCTGAGTCAAATATGAAGTACTTGTAGCCTTCTGATAGAAGAATGAAATATATAGTCTAGAGAATTTAAATTTAGATTTGTATTGTCTCTATGTCATTGTATTGGTGTTCATCCCGTTTAAGTAATCAAGGATTGCTTATTTGAATGATTTGCTAGGCATCTAATGAAGTTGTTTTGAGTCTTTTTATTAAGGAGAAAAATATAAATATACTTCGAACAAAGTCATTGATATTAGTATTTTTGGTGTGGATTTGATGATGAAATTTGGTGCAAGTTAGGACTCTGTGTATGTTGAGAATATTCAGAGTTGATAGATCAGGAACTTGTGATTTGTGTACTAGTTTCTCTTGTCAGGTTGCAGTCTGTTGTAGATGACTCTGTTGCCCAGATAAGGCACTGGTTTATCTGTTGGTTTTTTGTTGCGTTTTGCGATCCTTTTTAAGAAAGTCAAATCAATTTTCCATTTAGGTTAGTTGTACTAGTCAGTAAGGAATGTTTGCAAGAATTTACACTAGTTTTTTGCAAACCATTTACTATTTTTGTGAGAAAATAATCTTTAAAAGGGTTCACCTGCCCAAGCTTTTATAAGCTTAAAGTATAGGAGGTTTCCTAATTCTGGAACCTCATATTGTTGTCTTTATTTTAAACTTTTGTTGTTCTCTTCCATTGCAACATAGTGGCAGTAAATTTCACTTTTAAAGAGAAGAAATAAAAGTTTTCAAAATGGAGAAAAACAAAAATGGCGATCCTGTTGGGGAGAGTCAAATAAGATAAGTCTTATACTCCTAATCTATGTTTTTATTTCATAAAAGTGTTGAGATCAAGTTCTCTTGGTTTCAGTCTGAAAATTATTGAGTTTATCTTTCTAAAGAAAATCCCTGATCTATCTCATAGCATCTTAGAATACTATTCAGTTCTTTTCTAAAGATCAACAGTTTAATTCTTAGGTGTCTTGTAAGTGATTCACTATGTTAAAATATATTTTATTCCCAAGATATTGGGTGGCGACTCTGAAGTAAAAAAAAAACCTGTGTTCTTTTAGAAAAAATCATAGTCACTTCACAAGGTTAGCAAGATGAATAGGAGAAGGAATACTCGGTCTTATATGAAGACAAACCCTCAAGAGAAGTTGCATGAAGGGTTACCTAAACTAGTCAAGAAGGGCTAGAGAGGAACTGTTATTCCTGAGCAGTCAAGTCAGTCATGGAAACAAAAGAGTAATAAAATGGGTAAGTCTTCTCAGCGTCTTGTATATGCAAGGTTCAATGCCTCTTCTCATGACTCTGACCATGATATTATGGGTTTTCATGCTGGCCTATTTGGCACTAATGATGATATCCAAACCTTTCACCAAATATTGTCTAATGCTAGTGTTTCTGGGAGAGATAGGCATAATATAAGTAATAGAGCCAGTCCCATTCCCAAAACTATGGAAGGAAATATTAGCCTGATTGATATGGACCAGCTAAATGTGTCTGATTCAGAGGAAACCTTGCCAGACCAAGATGAAGTGTCTCATGAGATTGAGGTTCTAAATCAGAGAGTACATCAATTGATTGCCATAAGAAAAAGGAAAGATAAGGAAAAGGAGAATGAAACCAAAGCCAAACTCATTGCAATAGATAGGTTATTAAGACAGATTGTAGAGCTTGAGTTGTTTGCTCAAGAAGAACCTTGGAGTAAAGAGCAAGGTCCTATTATTAGGGAAATCCTTGATCCAAAGATTGTTTCTGCACCTAAAGTTGTATCACAACCTAGTAGGGAGGTCCATAGTGATCCCCAACCTACTAGACCTGTTATTGACAAAGGGAAGCAGAAAATAGTAGACCTGTTATTGACAAAGGAAGTGTAGAAGGACCCCGGTGAGTGATGTCGCATGAGATTGAGGTAGAAAAGATAAGGAAAGAAAATGAAGACCTACAAAGGGAGTTAGAGAATGCTGAAATAGAACCACTTAATGCCGAGTTCAGGAGAAAAATACGATGCTTGAAAGCTCCTCCTATAACTTTCCCACCTATAGATCATTGTAATCCTATGTCCCAACATACTTCTATCTCTCTGTTGAACACTCAACCAATGATACAAACAAGTGCCATCCCACCTGTTAATCAATCTAAAAATTCTACCCCAAATAATTCTACTATTCATGCAAGTACAATTCTAGCAAATCAAACCAGTCACAGATTACCCCATAATCAAAGCCATCAAAGTCCTAGAGTTGGGAGATTAGGCCCAAGGGTGAATACTGGAAACAACTTTATTGAAAATCAGTTTCAAAGGAGACTATTAAATGTTGAGTTTTATAGGCCATTGTATTTTGATGGGATTCCAGGATATCAAAACCATGTGCTTATTGAAATGAGGGATAAACTCCAGAAGTTTGTTGCCAATAATGTTGTCAGTGTTGAAGAGCATCTAAAATCTTTTGGTGACATGATTAATGACTATGAAATTGCACATGAGGATGACATCATGAAGTTGTTTGTGTAATCCTTGATTGAGGATGCTAGAGATTGGTACAAAGGGTTACCTGTGGACAGTATAGGTTCTTGGGAAGAGTTCAAAAATTGCTTTCAAGGGCAATATGGAGACAAGACAAATGTGAGCTGCATGATCAATGAATTTAACAACATCAGGAAATCTGATAATGAAGCCGTCACAAATTTTAATGCAAGGTTTCAAAAGGTGATGCATAGACTCTTTCAAGTAATGAGGATAGATGAAAATGTGGGTCTAACTACATACTATAATGCGTTCAAACCCAAAATGGCTTACATTCTTAGAGATAACAACCCACATAGCTTAAGCGATGCTTTTAGAATTGCCATTAATGTAGAGAGTAATAGAAAAGCATCGGGTAAAGTGGGAAGAAGGACTGATGGAAGATTGTGGCAGGAACAAAAACCACAACAAAATAAATCCTCCAAAGAAGAGGATGAGATAGAGAAATTAATGACTGATGTCAAGGATCTTACTACTAAAGTAAATAAACCTGAGAGGCCTCACTACAACTGGCAAGATAGACTTGCTAGATTGCATGATATGCCGTATAACATTGCATGGAAAGATGGCAAACCTGTGCAAGATAGAGCAAAAGGCAAACAAAATCAGAATACCCTTGATCCTTTGAAGGGAGGAAACAAACATAATGTGGAAAATACCCTGTGGTGTATGGCATGTGATGGGCCACATTCCCCCTATCAGTGTGTTGTGGCTCAAGCTCTAAATGAATCAATGAGAAGTGAGGATGAACCCGTAGTTAATATGTTTGAGTATACAGTGGAAACTAACTGTGAGCTTTTAGAAGATGAACCAAGTGAATATTCTATCTCAAGAAGAAATGCAAATTACCAGGAGCAATTAACAATTGATTGGCATCCCACTTTGAATGTAGTCACAATACAAGATCAAGAGGTTCACCTTAGAAGGCCTAGTGAGGAGGAAGTCAAGAATCTCACTAAGGCTAAGCATAACTATAATCTAAGAAGCAACAAAGATGATGGAAGTCAAGGTATGCCTGGTTCTCTATTTTTTAAAGAAACTTCTTCTAAAAGGTCCATTGAGAACAAAATTTATGTCAAAGATAGTCAGGCTAAAGGTGATCAGTTAAGTAGTTCGGCGAAACCTGGTATTCCTGACATAAGTGGATGTAAGGAAGAAACCACTGGTGACAAGAGAACAAGTCACCATAAGGCAGAAAAGGTTAAAACTCATGTTGAGTCTAATGTTAACACTGTTTTTGATATGATTCAAGCTTTAACACATATGAAGGTTTCAGTACCTTTGATAGAGTTGCTGAAAATAAAAGAACATAGAGGTTGCTTTTTCTTTGATTTCAAGTATATCAAATGGAGATGCTTCTTCCAAAAGGGGAAATGCAAAGGATGAGAAGGATCAAGAACAAGGAGTCCTAGAAGTTTATGTGGGCACCACTATTAATCAAGAACCATCTCAGATAGATCCCTTTTATGTCACACTGTTAGTAAATAACAGATTGATAAAAAATTGCATGATAGATTCTGGTGCGGCTACTAACGTGATGCCTGATGGGGTTATGAAAGAACTAGGTTTGTCAGTACACACTTCATATGGGATGTGTTATGCTATGGATAATAGATAAGTGCCTGTTGTGGGTACTATGAGAGATGTAGAAGTAAAAATAGTAGCTTTCCCTGAAGCTACTTATAAAATGGATGTAATTGTTACAGACACCAAGCCACAGTATGGCATGCTTCTATCTAGGCCGTGGGCTGCTACTGTTGGAGGACATCTTCAGCTGGATTTGTCATATGCAACTATCCTAGTGAATGGGAATTCTGTAAAATTGTATAGAGAACCACGTGCCCAGTGGTTATTGAAAAACTAGACCCAAACATGCTTAATTGCATGATTGATGTGGATCTTGATAACTTCAAGATTGAACCCATTCATCCTCAGTTGAAGAATACTGATCCTATTGTTGATGAGCTGGAATCACAACAAGAAGGCCTATGGTAGATGTACTTTGATGGAGCTTTCTCTAAGGAAGGGTGTGGAGTGGGAGTGCTATTTGTTTCCCCATCAGGTATTACCTTCAAGTATTCGTTTCTATTAGCATTCCAATATACAAACAATACAGCTAAGTATGAAGCTCTATTATTGGGATTAGAGATTGCTAAAAGACATGGAATCAAGTTTTTAAGGGTTTATGGAGACTCTGAACTTGTAGTGTCTCAAATAAGGTCAAGATATGCATCTAAAAATGACAAGTTAAAAAGGTACAAGCATGTTGTTTGGGATGTCATTGAACACTTTGATGCATTTTCCATTGATTGGATTG
This sequence comes from Cryptomeria japonica, assembly GCF_030272615.1. NCBI lineage: Eukaryota > Viridiplantae > Streptophyta > Pinopsida > Cupressales > Cupressaceae > Cryptomeria > Cryptomeria japonica. The sequence goes on from NC_081414.1 coordinate 908,335,212, forward strand.
AAAGGCCTAAAGAACATTATGGCAGATTTTTTAGCTAATAATGATTTAACATTGACTGGAGTCTCAATAATTGAGACAAAAGCAAGACTATCCATCCCAAATAATGTATTTTTTGAGGATGATGAAGACATCCTTAGATTTGTACAATGCATAGATGACTATGAAGGTCAAAAGATTGATTGTAATGCATTGGTGAAGGTAGTAGATGGACAGGAAATGGTTTTTGGAAGTGACATAGTGCAATTAGAGACAAATGAAATACCTAGGGGACTAGTTGAACTAGAAGGTATATTCAGTTACAGTGATGGTCACTTACATAAAGCATCATCTACAAAGTTGGAGGAATTGGATGATGTGAACTTAGGGATAAAAGCATCCCCTAAGTTGGTGTATATTGGGAAGAACTTGTCTCCCCATATTAGGACCAACCTCGTTAACTTATTAAAAGGGTATAAACATGTTTTTGCTTGGTCCTATGAGGACCTAAAGGTGTATAGACAAGACTTATTCCAACATGAAATCCCTCTGCATGTTGATGCTAAGCCTTTTCGATAGAACCAAAGACCTAGTAACCCCCTTTTGGAGACCAAAATGCAACAAGAATTAACCAAGTTAAGGGAAGGGAGATTATAAAACCTATAAGGCATTCTTCATGGGTGTCCAACTTGGTCCCTATCAGAAAGAAGAATGGGGATAGAAGGCTTTGTGTAGATTTTAGAAATCTGAATGTTGCCTCTTTAAAAGACAACTATTCTTCCCCAAATATAGAAGCCATGTTACAAAGGGTAACAGGTTGTGATCTATTGTCAATGATGGATGGGTTCTCAGGTTATAATTAGGTACTAGTAAAATAATCTGAACAATTTAAGACTGCTTTTACTACCCCTTGGGGGACTTATGTGTATGTGAGAATGCCATTCGGTCTAAAGAATGTTGGAGCTACTTTTCAGAGAGAAATGGATGTAGCTTTTAAGGAGTTTATCAATATCATAATGGTTGTTTACCAGGATGACTTGATGTGTTTCTCAAAGAAGGTAGTTGATCACTGCGGTCACTTGGAAAAAGGCTCTGGAGTTTGGTGTATCCTTAAACCCAAAATAATATCATTTTGCAGTGACTGAAGGAAAATTATTAGGGCATATTGTCTCCAAGGAAGGGGTTAGGATAGACCCTGAAAGGATTGAAGCTATAAATAATGTACCTCGGCCAAACAATGTTAAAGGAATTCAGTCTTTCTTGGGCAAGGTAAATTTTGTCAGAAGATTTATTGCAAATTTTGCTGAAATTGTCAAGCCCATTATGAAGCTTTTGAAGAAAGATGTAAAGTTTTCTTGGGATGAAGAATCTGCACACGCTTTTGACAAAATTAATAAGGCTATTCAGGAAGCACTAGTGCTAAAATCACCTAATTATAGTAAGCCTTTCTCATTATTTTCTTTTGCTTCTTATCACATAGTAGCCGGAGTTCTACTACAGAAGGATGATGAAGGATATGAACATCCAATTGCTTTCTATAACAAATCTTTATAGGCTGTTGAGTTAAAGTATGAAATCATGGAAAAATAGGTGTATTCTCTAGTCGAGGTTGTTAAAGTATTTTGTCCTTATCTGAAAAATGCCCAAATTGTAGCCTATGTACCACATGCAGTTGTCAAGGATATCCTGTCCCAATCTGAAGTAACTAGAAAAAGATGCAAATGGATAAGCAGAATACAAGAGTTTGATCTTGAGATCAAAATCATAAAGTTGGTAAGAGGTCTATGCTTAGCCAAGTTAATGACTGAGACAAACTTTAACGATATTGACATAAATAATGTTGAGATTGAACAAGCTTTTGTAACCAGTATTGAGAGGTAGCCATGGTATTCAAATGTGGTACACTTCTTGAAGAATGCCTCATGTCCAGAAGGTATGACACATAGCCAGAGGAGAACATTAAAGTTAAAATCATAGAAATATGTTCTTATTCAGGGAGACTTGTATTGGAGGAATATTGATGGAATGCTACTGGTTTGCCTGGATGAATTCCAAGCTAAGAAGGTTCTGAAAGAGATGCACAGTGGGGTGTGTGGAGGCCACTATTCAGATAAGACTACTACTCGTAGGATAATCCGAGCAGGGTACTATTGGCCAACTTTGTTCAAGGATGCTCATAAATATGTTCAAAAATGTGATCCTTTTCAAAGGTTTTCCTCTAAACTAAGGTATGTTGGTGCTTTGCCCTTGAATTCTGTTACAGTTGAAGCCCCTTTTGTTCAATGGGGCATTTATTTTATTGGAGAGATAATAGAAAAATCAAGAAGAGGTCACAGATGGATTCTAGTGGCTATGGACTATTTCACCAAGTGGATTGAAGCCATACCTACCAAACAGGCCACTAGTAAGGTAGTCATTAATTTTTTGATGGATAATATAGTGACAAAGTTTAGTGTGCCAGCTAAAATAGTCATGGACAATGCTATGTGCTTCAGGTCTGAGGAGTTTGTAGAGTTCTGTACTAATTATGGGATTATTATGTCATACTCTTCACCCTACCACCACAGGGAAACGACTAGACATAATTGAGTAATAAAAGTCTCCTCAACATCATCAAGAAGATCCTAGAGGAAAATAAAAGGTCCTGGGATCAAAAGCTCAGATTGGCTTTATGGACTGACAAGGTGACTGTAAAAAGGCCATTGGTACATCCCCTTTTGAGCTAGTTTATGGAGTGAAAGCCAGGTTACCTGTGAATAATTTGCTTTCAGTTTACCAATTTTTGCAGATTGAAGAATTAGAAGTGTCTGAACCCATGGAAGAAAGAATGATTCAGTTGGTAGAGCTAGAGGAAATGAGGAATGCAGCCCATAAAAGGAATATGAAACTTCAATTATGGTTGAAGTACCTTTTTGATAAAAGGACTAGTGCAAGGAAGTTCCAGGTTGATGGCATGGTGTTGCAGTGGAATGCAAAAGACCAAGACAAAGGCAAGCATAAGAAATTTGAATCACTGTGGATAGGCCCTTTAATTGTTTGTGATATCAATGGAAAGGATTCATACTTCTTGAAAAGAATGAATGGCAAAGTACAGGAATTTCCAGTGCATGGACAATTCCTGAAATATTACTTCTCTTGATTTGTTTTAGTCCATGCACAATAGTTGTAGGCTGTATATATTTACTTTCAGTTGTGTGTTTTTCAATAAGGTGCCCCTGTTTTGAATTGAAGAGAAGTCTTTTGTCCCTGTTGGTCTATGTTCCAGAGTTTTTGCCAGATTCTTGTGTTGGTCTTGCGTCCAACCATCCCCAGTCAGAGCCACCATTGGGACCTATAATAATCTTGAGGGTTTAGGGTTTTCGCTTTTTCTTGAAAACATTTAAAAAATTAAACCTTTGTAGCGCATCATTGTAATTCATATTGAACTTGAATCCTTGAACTTTGTTTGGTTCAAGGTTCAAGGTTCAACCGCTTCTCTTGCATGTGTCGTGGTTTTGTAATGTTCTTTAAATAAGCAAGTGTGAATGCGTTAAGTCAATTTTGAACCATCTGCAATCGATTCAAGGTTCATGGTTCAAAATGTCCCTTTCTTTTACTAAAAGTCTTTGCTCATTATTTTTCCACTTAAGTGGAAGGATTTGTGCGTCGTCAAGAGGGGGCCCCTTTTAAGTCTAGGCCTAGGCGAGTTCTGATAAATTTTAATTTTGCCTAAGTCTTATGTCTCTTCCTATGTATCTGTCGGGCTTCCTAAAGATCAAGCAGGTTCGTGTTGATCTTGCAGTTATCGCTATAGTGCAACCCAAGAGTGCTCGATGGTTATTCATCACGACATGGTGACTAAGTGGTGGGACCCATGAGAAAGGTGCAGCGCACAGAACGTTTAGGAGGATCGGAGGTCAGGTTTTCAAACTATCTCGATGACCCGATGAAAAGGGCTAAGGCAAACCTTTTATCTCACATTGGCCGCAAGGAGGAATATTTCAGTATTTATATGCAAGGCCGCATATATCCTAAGTGTCAAAGCTTACGGGTTTTTGGTAAGTGGTTGCTCAGAAGTGGTGGGCCCCCTGTGCGCATCTGAAAGCACCCAAACTTTTGTAGCAAAAGGGCAAGTTAAACAACGAGCAGGTTTAATGCAGATTGATGACCATTGCTATACCATTGTGCGAAGGTGATCGACTGTTAATGGCCGCGCCTTAGCGACTGATGAGGTGGCAGACAAGTGGCAGACATGTGGTGACACTATGGCATAGGATGTAGCCACTCAGAGGGGCTAAGGGTTGAGAAGATCAAGAAAGATCAATGGTGATCAAGATGGATCCAAGGGCTATCGCTATATCGCGACGTAAAAATTCTCGCTAGATATCACATGCGACTTGGTGACAAACCACTAGTGGTGAACCATGGACGGTAGTTAATGCAAGCGGTTAAGGCAGGCGGTTCATTTTGGTGGTTAGTGGAGGCCGTGCTAAGGTGTCAGAGTGGAGAGCTTGGAATAAATACCCTTGCGACAGGTGGTGCCAAGTTGTGAACTCCGGAGCCAATCAAAGGGTTCCATGTGGCAGACAGGTGGAATATCATCAAGGTATATATCAAGTAGATCATAGCTTTGATGGATCATGGAAGGAGCTCACCGAAGATGTTAGTTTCATCGACATGAAAGGTGTCGATGAAATGAGGGTTTGAATAGAATATGAAAATGGCTAGCTGAAGAGGAGGTTTAGCCGAAAGAGTGGTGGGTCCGTTTGTGCTGAGGTGGTAGATGGGTCCGTGCTCAGGTGGATCTCAGGAGAAAATCATGAGGTGCCATGTGGTGCCACCTTAGCTGATGAGGTGGAAGGTCCAGTGGTGTGCCACGTGGCAGAGCAGGTGATATGTCATCAAGATGAATGTCAGGTAGACCTTGGCTACAATGAACCTCTAAATGGTTTCACCAAAAGCTCGGTTCCATTGACAAGGACACATCGAAAAAATATCAACTGATCCCACCAATAAAATAATTGCATTGATGAAACTATGGTTTCGATGAGATAAGAAAATGGCTAGCCGAAGAGGATGTTTGGCTGATAGAGTGATATCTGCCAGAGAGGAAAGTTGCCCAGGTGAATTAACGAGTGGGAAAGTCAAGAGGGATCTAACAGTTGGATTGATGATCTGATGGTGGTCGCCATGTCGCAATATAGAGTTTCACGGTGTTTATCGGCCATGACTTGGTGACTAAGCAGTGGGACCTGGAGAAAGAGAAGTTCGGAGGAATGATACACAACAAGTAGCTTAGAAAGGATCCAACGGTGGTCACTGATCTGCTATGCAGAAATGCTTGATGAATAATCATCATGGATCAATGACAAAGGAAGAAACAATGAAGGGTGGACCTATTCATGCTTGGGTGGTAGGATAGGTGGAGTCTAGAGGGACTTACAAGCAAACCAGGAGGTGACATGTGGCCGAGATCTGTGATGGTAATTTTTTCCTAGATATGGATTTGTCAAATATCAGTGGATGGTTGTCGATCCGAGGAATTTGATTTTGTAGTCAAGTGCAACCCAAGGGAAGTATTTTTGGGACAGTGACCTCGGGATCTCAAGGTTTATTCTTCATTCAGAAAGATTGGATTTTCTACAGGCCAATTGCGGTAGTGGTTAAGTTTTTAACAACCAGAGACCAAGTGGTGGGGCTTGTTGGCATTGTGTTGTCATTGATCTCAGACAGTACAGGATGTTACCGGTATCTCTGACATTGATGTCAACTAGTGAACAAGAGGTTGTTGGCATTAGAGTTTGATGTCAACCGGTATGGGAGAAGAGTTGATGTGTTGTCATTATTTACCATCTTATTGCAGATGAAAGAACCGACATGTATCGATATGTTTGATGTGCAGTTATATGACCACTTTGTCAGAAGGGTTGGTGATATGGTATTGCGTATAACCAAGATGAAGAGATTACATGATGTGCATTGATTGTGCTGAAGTGGCAGAATGCTACTTGGTTCACTTCTACACCAGAGGAGAAGTATGAGCAGGCCATCAGATTGCTATTGTAAGGATAACTAGCGGGACTCCCACTAGATGAAGAAGCTATCACAGGCTAGGTGATAGGTTGATAGAGTATGTTCCCTCTGTGCGCATGATGACATATGTCATATGGATGATGTATCCTCCCCCTGGTAAAGTCTCACCTGTACCGACAAAATGATTCCCTAAGATAAAAAATGCACACCAGATAAGGAAGTGAAAACAAGGTGTGCTACCGGGATAGTGAAGGAAGAATGAGGAGTTGAGATGGTGTGTTTGTCAGCTTGACAAACTAAATGAGAGGAGAATCGGTTTGATAAAGAAGGATGCTAATGGGTCTGCAAGAATATACATGGTGATACCAGGATGCTGAAGGAAAGTATGTTGTCTGCCGACAGACACATCTACTAGAATTTGCATAGGTGATAGTTGACATGTTATGTCAATCAGTGAATCATTAGAGAAGAAACAAGGGAGATAAGGTTCTCACTTGATAAAGAGGAGTGCAGAAAAATGAATTTTAAGGAGAGTGTGATCAGAGATACACACCTAATATGCATTTGAAGAAGGTATGTTGCGTTGCCACCAGTGCAAAACTAATGGAGGATGATGACATCGTGTCATCTAGGTAATTGCCTATAAACAAGGATACTGGTATGCAGTTGAGTGAGAAGAATGTGAAAGAGTGGAAGACCTTCATTTGATGAAGTTACACATGATGTGTTACTCTTGATAGTTGTTGTGGACTACCATGGTTGTTGCCTGATTGATGTACTACACTAGCAAGATTAAACTAGTGTAGGCATGAAGCTTTACCAGCAAGGTGTTATATGCTAGTAGGGTTTGTTTACTGGTAGATGAAACCAATTATTTGTGTGTTCGATGATTACGCATGAATCAAAAAAATAGTGTGATGAGGTGGATGCTGACACTGATGCCACGTGAAGATTAAGTGGCAAACTTGCATGAAGTGGCAGATGAAACATGCATAGGTCGGTGAGGTAGTTGTGATTGGTCCGACATTAATGGTGACTACAAAGCTTGAGGTAGAGTTGCAGAGTTGTGCAGCTTGAGATCCAGGACAAATTGATTATGCAGATTGGAGTAGGCGAAGGAAATAGCTGGGCCATTTATGGCAATTGACTAATTAAAGCTGACAGATTGATTGGAGGTTGCTGAAAAAGGAAGACATGTTTTTGAAGACATGATAATGGCAGAAATGTGCAAGCAGTCATCTCAGAGTTATGATCTGATTAGATCTTATTGGATTCGATGTGCCTCGTGATCAATGGAGACAACCCTAAGGCGCCAAGTTTGAATTGGTTCTTGGTGAGAAGTCTGGGCTATAAATGTGCAAGCAAAAGACATTGTTAAGTGCTACTGAATAGAAGAAGAGACTGCTATTGCGAAGTGACTGAGTCTTATTTCTGCATGTGAGAGAAAGTCAGTCAAGCACTCAACACATACCTGAGAAGAGAGATTGAGAGTGAGGGTGAACCTAGTTGAAGTGTTCAATTGGTAGCTTAGCAGAACCAATAGTGTCCATACCAGCAGAGCAGAAGTGAAGGAAGTTACAGAGAAGGTAGACATAGAACTGGTAGAGTATAGTACCAGTGAAGAGCAGAGAAGTGAGGAGGAGATCCAGTAGAGTAGAAGGAGAGTAGAGGTGAACTGGTAGAGTTTACCGGTAGTGAAGTAGCAAAAGAATGAGCTGATATAGCTGAGAAAGTGTCACATCAACAGAGAGAGGTATATGAGATGGTTACAAGATTCACTTTAACATTAGTAATAATTGTGTTTAAAGTTATCTTTGTGATCATTGAGTTGTAGCTCGGTGTAGGGGTTCTAGCTTCTTTGGGTTGTAGCCCATAAAAAAGGTAGGGGTTGTAGCCCATCAACAAGGTAGGGGTTATAGCTCCTTGGGTCGGTACCCTAAACATTGTAATAGGGATTTGACTGTGAGGCTGGATTGGAGCACTAGACTCCAGCAACATTGCTCACCGAGGTTTTTCCCATTTTGGGTTTTCCTCGTACATCTTGGTATTATGAGATGCGTCTTTGTGTATGATTGTTTTTGAGTTGGTCTTCTCACTAATCGGTATTTTTCCATTGTGTTAGATTATGTTGGTGCCCAAAAATAGGTTTACATTGACTCAAAGGTAGAGACCAAGTTGTTTTCTCCTTAAAATATCTATGGAAAGCCACTCCCAACTATTTAATATTCTTCAAACTTGGACCAAAAATGACAAGGATGCTAGATCCTTCTACGCTTTAGGCTCTGCAAGTCCAGAATTATAGTCTAATGTAGTATGAATTCATGTACCCAATGGAATAAGGCACTAATCATAGTTAAGTGAATGTCTAGGTATTTATTTACTATTCAAAGTCACCACTGGTTTTCTATAACTTGCTGAATATCAAAATACTTTCATTTTAGATGAATGTTATCATACGTGTTAGTCATCACATGCTCCAAGCAGGTTGAGGATCACTGAGGAATTTGCCATTCCTGAGAATTCTCCCTTATTGTTGAGTCTTTATATGAGATTATCTGCTTTGTTTCATGCATGATTTGTGAGTGTGGCATCAAATCACAAATAAGCATGGGGATCACCCTCCCTGGTTCTGTAGAGCCTAAAGCGTAGAAGGATATAGCATCCTTGTCATTATTGGTCCAAGTTTGAAGAATATTAAACAGTTGGGAGTGGCTTTCCATAGATATTTTCAAGAGAAAACAACTTTATCTCTACCTTTGAGTCAGCGTAAACCTATTTTTGGGCACCAAGAAAAAATGGCGATTGTCCTGGGGAATGAATGATAAAGAGTCTCTGGTTAAAGGGTTCTTGTTTAAAATATAGTAGAAGTTTTCATAGTATTTTTCTAATTTGACGGTTGAGCCTGCGGTTCTGTATTTTTGGTTCATGTTTTCTTGTGAAAAGGGTATTCTACATTTTTGTGAGAAAGATTTTCTGGTTTATGAACAAGGTTCACAAATTTCTTTCAAGAAGTATCAAGCAATATATTATTTGATATCCCAAAGTAATTTGGGTGGTGACTCTGAGGTTTAGAAAAAATGGCGATTGTCCTGGGGAATGAATGATAAAGAGTCTCTGGTTAAAGGGTTCTTGTTTAAAATATAGTAGAAGTTTTCATAGTATTTTTCTAATTTGACGGTTGAGCCTGCGGTTCTGTATTTTTGGTTCATGTTTTCCTATGAAAAGGGTATTCTACATTTTTGTGAGAAAGATTTTCTGGTTTATGAACAAGGTTCACAAATTTCTTTCAAGAAGTATCAAGCAATATATTATTTGATATCCCAAAGTAATTTGGGTGGTGACTCTGAGGTTTTTACGCCAGTGCGTATATCTTTGAATAATTTTAACAAATTTTTGAAGGAATCTGCTATTATGAGTAAAGCAAAGAACACTAGAGGTTACATGAAGTTGCACCTTGAAGAAAAATTGGAAGAGCTTCAAGGACCTCCACAGAAATAAGGAATAAGAAGAAATACAGATACAAGAACCACTCCCTCATCATGGAAGCTCAAGAATAAGAATGCAAGTAAGTCACAGTTAAACTCTATTCCTAAGGTTCATGCATCATCTTCCAAAAGTTCTGAATCAGATAGTTTAGGAGTTTTCAATTCTTTATTTGATACACCTATACAAGAAGAAATGCAACCACAAAGGAAAGAATGCACTCAAGTTCAATATTCAGAGAAGGCAAGGGGTTGGAGTAGAAGTAGAAGCCATAAAAGAGAGAATTCTATTGGTGTACCTCCTCCTCTAGGTCTCATAACATTTTTTTCTCGGAGTTATGAATCAGTACGAGAACAGAATGATGTGAATTTTATTGACCTAGATGACACTTATAGATCTGAAATAACCTTATGAGATCCAGAAGAAGTTTTTGGAGGTATAGATACATTGAGAAGATAACTCTGGGAACATATAGACCTCAAAAGTAAGAGAGAAAAGGAAAAGGAATCCAAGGTTATTAGAGTTGTGATAGAAAGAGATGGTTTGATGAGATAGTTAGCAACACTCAAAGCCTTAGCGCAAGAAAATGCTAAGCCTAGTGTTGAGGGCCTTGTTCTAAGGGTGATTATAGATAAGAGATCTGAAAATGTCATAGGGGAAAGGGCTAAGAATAATATGGATAACTAGAAGTTAGCTGATCTTCGCCAGCCAAATATTTAGATTCCTAGATTAGACTTGGATAAGGGAAAATAGAAAGTGTCTATTATTAAGATAGATGATAGGAAGTCTTCGACTATCCCAGATTTAAGCTTAAAATATCCCAAATTGATATTGAGTTGGAAACAACCAAGATAGAAAATGAAACTCTTGCAAAAGAGTTAAAGAGAGTTGAAATGGAAGCCTCAAATGCAGAGATGAAAAGGAAATTGATTTCCTTAAGTTGTCAACTTTGAACAGTGCTTCATTCATTGTTGGTCCATCCAAAACTCAGGCTATTTCTGGTGCAATGCCAAATGTCATTACAAGTGTTCCATCTCAAAATGACTAGAATATTCAGAACACAGGGATTCCCCTTATTGGATAGAAAAGTCAAGGAACTACTCAAAATAGTAGTCATCCCCAATGTCCTAAATATCTTAACAGAGTTGCAGGGGTTAACATTAGAACACATTCTACTGCAACTAATACTACAACAAGTGTTGCAGGACGAGTTGCACCAGGGCAATTTCAAAGAAGACCTATCCATCTAGAGAGGTATAGGCAATTATATTTTTATGGGATCCCAAAATATCCCAATGTTATCCCAAATGACTTAAGGGATAAATTTAGTAAATTCATAGGTAATAATTCTATAATAGGCAAAGAACACCTAAGAGCATTCACTGATAAGTTGAATGATTATGAGGTGGAGCATGAAGATGTGGTTATGAAGTTATTTGTACAATCTCTGATAGAGGATGCCAGTGATTGGTATAGGGGATTGCCAACTACAAGTACTAGTTCCTGGGAGGAATTTGAGAGATTTTTCAAATACTAGTATGGTGACAAAACAAACCCCAGTTTCATGTTAAACAAGTTCAATAACATAAAGAATTCATTGAATGAAGATGTGTTTGATTTCAATATCAGATTTCAAAAAGCTATGCATAAGTTGTTTCAAGTGTTAAGGTTGGATGACAATGTCTATTTGACTACATATATGAATGCGTTTGATGCGAAAATGGAATATATACTTAGAGACAAGGATCCTAAAACTCTAAGAGATGCATTTAGAATGGCTATAAATGTGGAAGGAAATAGAAGAGCTTCAGGTAAGCTCGGAAGAAGAGAGTATCCTAGATTTTCTAAAACTACCAAAGATAAAATTAAAAAATCTTTAGGTACAAAACCTAAAGAAGAAGAAAGATGGGACAAGGTACTTAATACCTTGAAGGATTTAAAATTGACTGTGGCAAAAAATGACAAGAGTTTTGTACCAGAAAAGCCATAGTTCAATAAATTCAATAGACTGCTAAGATTGCAAGATTACCCTTACAATAAAAGCTAGAAAGATGGAAAACTTGTCGAGCAGAAAAAGGGTAAACAAGAACAACAAACCCCTGACCCATTACAAAAACATACAGTGAACATGGTGGATGATACTCCCTAGTGTGTTTCTTGTCAATCACCTTATCCACCTGAATATTGTGCTGTAGCATAATTTATTTCTGCTAAAGATGAGATGCATGAAGAAGAGGAAGAAACCTTTGAAGGTGACAATGTTGATTGTCTTATGATTTCTTCCTGTCTTGGAGAAGCAAAATATTTTTCTGATATTGAGAATCAAGACTTTGATATAGATAATCAAAGGCAAATAAATGAAACATATCATCAGTCTAATGAGGAATTATCTGTTGATGACCGAATGTGCAATGTTGAACAAGGTGAGTGTTCTGTGTCTTTGAGAAGACCCTCAAATGAAGAGATTGCTAAAACAACAGCTGCTATGGTAGCTCAGGTAAAAAGCAACTATCTATTGAGAAACGGGGTTGTAGGTGAAGACCAAGGCAATCCTTCAGGTTTATTTGTAAAAGAATCAAAAAATAAAGGAAAAGAGGTCAAGGAGGATAAATCAATGAAAGAAGCAATCAAAATTAAGGAGGTCAAGAGAAAGGAGTGGGCCAAAAAAGCAGAGGTTGTAAAACCTATTGAAAAAATTTCTCCAATTAAGATGAAAGCAAAGATAGTTGAAGAGTTTGCTCCGCCTGTTGGAAGAAACTCACAGAAGACACATAATATTGAACGCAACATATCCAAGAAATATGAATAACAGTCAGGTATGTCACTTGAAGTACCAAATTACACACCTGTGGATATGCTTTAGTTGCTTTCTTAGATTATAGCTAAGGTCCCTTTGCAAGAGATGTTAAGAATTGAAGAACATAGGGAGAAAGTCATGGCTTGGGTTAAAGGTGCTTCCCATTCTATTAAAATTGACAATAAGAATATATCTCATAATATAAAGGAATAAGTGATTAGAAATGAAACAAAGGATAAAGAGTAGGAGGGAATGGTTTCCTAGATTCTTTCTTTCTAAGTGTTATTATCAATGGAGGAGTCTTGAAGAATTGTATGATCGACTCTGGGGCATCAAATAATGTCATGCCAGTAAGGATAATGCAATCCATGGGTTTAAAGGTAGATACTCCTTACAGAAGATGTTTTGCTATGGATTCAAGAGAAGTGCCTGTGATAGGAACTATAAAGGAACTACCTCATAAACTTGTTGCTTTCCCTGAGAAAGAATTAATTATGAGTGTCCTAGTTGTGGATATTCCACCCCATTATGGGATACTATTATCAAGAAAATGGAGTGCCTCTATGGGTGGAAGTTTGCAATGCGACATATCTTATGCTACTTTTTGCATTGATGGTAAAAATTTAAAGGTCAAAAGAGAATCCAAGGTACCATATATGATGGTACATACAGTACAATCTGATGAGAATATGACTTGTTTTGTAGACACAAAGATGAATGCATTCAGGGTTGAAGATTCTCCTTTGAAGAAAAAAGAACAAACTGCATTATTGGATGAAGAGGTAGAAAATTCATCAAGACATGATGATTTATGGACCATGCATTTTGATGTAGCCATTTCTAAGGAGGGCTCAAGAGCAGGTGTGTTGTTCATATCACCCCGAGGAGAGACTTTTGAGTTTTCTTTTACTTTGTCCTTTGTATGTACAAATAATGTAGCAGAATATGAAGTGTTGTTTCTTGGTCTGAGATTATCTGAAAAACATGGGATAAATAATCTCAAGGTGGTTGGAGACTATGAGTTAGTCATATCCCACATCAGATCTAAACATGCATCAAAAAACAAAAGGCTGAAACAGTATAGAAATGTTGTATGGGACCAAATTGAGAACTTTGATGCATTTGATATTGAATGGAAAGAGAGAAGTCATAATAGAATGGCCGATCTCCTAGAAAAAATAGCTTTAAGGCCAGAGGACATCACTTTTGCTGGAATCTCAAGGATTGAGATTCAGACAAGCCCTTCAGTCCCTGATAACATTGAAAACTGACAGGTTTTTAATGATGATGATGATATTTTAAGATTTCTACATTGTGAAGATGAATATGAAAATCAGGAGATTGATTTCAATGCTTTTATGCAAACAGATGATGATAAAGAAATGGTCTTTGGGAAGGAAGTGATTCTGATGCTTTGCAAAATGGACAAGGTTAGCAAATGACAAACAACATAAGACACCAGAAAATCATTAGTGTTAGTCATCTAAACAGGCATATCAAAAGAGACACTAAAATCATGCTAATATATCTAATGAATGAAACAAAGATAATGAGGCATCTCCAAATGCCTCTTAGCATGCTTTTAGCTCCTTCTCCCTCGTTCCTCTCCTCTCCAAGTTCCAAAATAGTGTAGCTCTCAGCAGTTTTTTGCACTATGGATGCTTATAGAGGATTGAGATTTGAAATATAGCTCTAAATGTAAATAAAGAAGCTAATATTAAGCTATTGATACTAAAATGATTTATTTTAACCAAAATGACAATATATGAGTTTGCTATGCTAAATGCTCTCTAAAATGCCTATAGGTTAAATGCATACAAGTTTTCAGGATCTAGATTATGAAGAAATGGGCTCTATTTATAGGGAAAATGGAGCAATGGATGGTTGAGATTGAGCAATCTCAACAAGGGTCAGGATTGAATGATTTCAAATCCATGTGAGGGCTTTCAACCCAATCCCAGGATGACAAGTGTCAATGTGAGATAGGTTGAGAGGAGAGGGAATGAGCATTAAATGCTTGATATGACCTTGGGAGTTTAAAGTCAAGGTTAGTTGAATGAATAAACTCTTTATTCAAAGAATAAAGCTTTTATCCAATGGATAAACTCTTGTGCAAGTGTAAAAAGGATAAATATGGTCAAAACATTAAATGTTTGGGGAGACAAGTTTGAAATAACCATAAATGGTTATGTAAGAGCCATAAATGGTCATGTAAGAGCCATTAGTGGTCTTGGAAGACTTTGGGGGTTAATTTGTTGAACACACAAAGCATTAAATATTTTTCAAAGACTTTTGAAGTCTTTGAGAGGTGACTCCATTTTGCTTAGGAATGTGACAATAATTAGGGGATGGATTAGGCTAATTAGGAAGGGGTTAGAAGAATCTAGAAGGTGATTTAGGAATGCAATTGGATTTGGTGGGTGAGGGAAAATAAGATTTTAATAAAATAAAAATTCATTTATTTCAATAAATAGGTGCAAGTTGCATTTGTAGGAAAATGCAAGTGGGGGGGGGATAATGATTTAAATAAATGTTTTTTATTTAATTTATTTAAAAGAGGAATAGGGGGATTTAATTAAATAAATAGATTTTATTTATTTAATTGATTTGAATTTGATTTAATGAATTAATTAGAATAAATTGAATAATTTATTTAATTAATAGGAGAATGTTTGGAGATGAATTAATTAAATATTAATTTAATTAACTGATGGCTAGTGGATTTTTAATCAAATAAATAGCGTATATTTATTTAATTAAGCTGGACAGATTTGTGTGACTACATTTGCCCCTCTTTGAGACGGTGCGGTTTATCGTGTCATTTCAAAGAAAGAAAAACTGGTGTGAAGAAATGCCCCATAAAAAGTAAATTTAATGGGTGGTATGCCCCCTCGAGAGATGGGCCAAAAAAAATTTAGAAAAATCGGATGATCTCTCGAAAAAGAATGAAAATTGGCAGGGTGTTAGAAGAAAAGGAGTTAGCCATACAAGTGAAAAATAGAAGAAAATGGGGGTAAAATGGAGAAATGGGGAGCTCAGGAAGTTTACGGGGACTACGGCGGTGAGTAGGGGGAAGTTATGGTGACGGTGAAGGGTATAAATGGGGTGAAAGGGATGAAAACAGGATCATTTGTGACCGCGACCAGTGTGAAACCAAAGCTCTGATAGTGACATTTGGAGGAGCGAGCAGCAGTCAGGATGCCGATTCCGATTACAAAGCATAGATTTGAGCAAGTCCGACGGTTCCAGCAGCCAGACGACTACGGACCAGCGGTACACAAATTGGAATTTTGAATTTTTATGCATTTTTTATAGGCCTTTTACTGAGTCCAAGTTGAGTCAGAGCAAGAGCACTGAAACTATGGTTTTGGCACTTTTGCTCCATGAACTAGCGCTATGGTGCCGCAATGGCGCTATCGGCCTATTGTTTGAGCACTTTTGAAATGTTTTAGCGCTATTGTATGCATGTTTAGGTGCTATTGATTAATAAGCGCTATTGAGTGCTTAATTGAGCGCAATTGATCTGAATGAGCGCTATGGTGAAGTTGTTTTAGCACATTTATAGTTTGAGCACTATTGGATAGTTGATTGAGCGCTTTTGCTAGGGTTGTAGCGCTATTGTTGAGAAACTAGCACTTTTATTGGTAAAATAGCGCTTTTGCTTTAGGATAAAGAGATGCCCCAGTTTCGATGAAGAAAATCTCCCGATGCCAATGATGGATGGATGGCGATGTGAAGTGGGAGTTGTTTTGAACCATAGCAGCCTGATGAGACTTAGGTCATTTGTTAGGATAAATGCCCGTTAAAGTCTAGGTGGCCATGATTGCTTACTTGTTGAAACTCGAAGATACTTGATCAAAGTATCTGTTGATAGTCTAGGTTTAAACTTAAGAAAGTTTGAAAACAAAACAATTGATGATGATTGATGAATGTCCATGTGCAGGAGGAGCTAGGCGTGTTGTAGTTACGCGAGAGACATCCTGCGACACAAGGGTTGTGGGATCGATTGACAGAGGCAGAGATAGATTGTATTGCTGCTACTAGACTGTATGAGGTGATGCACATGCCCGTGAATCAGATGAATCACGGTTTGATCACAGCGTTAGCCGAGCGGTGGCATAGCGAGACGTGCACCTTCCATCTGGAACAGGGGGAGATGACAGTGACCCTAGAGGATGTGTGGCGCATCCTACAAATTTTGATTCGGGGGGAGCTGGTCACATATGACAGATCTTGGGGGACCCTTGCAGTTCAAATGATTTTTGATGAGGACATTTTTATTAATGATGGCTCGATTTCCTAGGAGGAGATAGCGGCGTTATATGAGCCTCTTCCAGCAGTTGTATCAAGTATCGTGGGAGGACTTCTTTGTCCAGACAGGTGATCACATGGTTTGGCCGTGGGATGGGGGCAGGTGATCGAGATGATGATTATTGAGGGGACCCAATTTGCGTGGGGGCCGTGCGTGCTGGCGCACCTGTACCACGAGCTCCATGAGGTGGTTTACTAGGGGAGGGCTTCTTTAGTAGTGGGAGTGATGTTGCTGCATATTTGGGCCTAGGAGCACCTACTAGTGACTCGACCAGTGAGTCTAAGATTCCGTGTAGTAGATCAGCTATATATGTTCATGTATAGCGGCATGATGAGTTAGCCCCACCTGGGGAAGTTAGAGTGGTGGTGCCGGGCACTGGACGATCTAGATGTAGTCATATGGTGACCATACCTAGAGTGTGAGCCATGGGATGATGATGCAGAGGCACTGCCTTACGTTTTTATGACCCAATTCCTCATTGGGAGGACCTCGTACCATGTGGAGAGATAGGTGCCCAGGAGAGTGATGAGGCAGTTTGGACGGTAGTAGGGACTACCTAGTGGATCAGGGGAGTATGCTCAGGTGATTCGGGAGAGGTATGCATGGGGGCTAGTGCTACCGTATGATCAGGCACTGGCAGAGTTTCGGACGCTACAGGCGAGACTGTGGGATATATGACCGAGGGTCGTGGATGTAGGAGTATTAGATGAGTACACGCAGTACTAGGCAATGCACCCGATCCTACGGATATCCGATCCAGTAGAGCCGATCTCAGATTTTGAGGATGAGAGGGGACGAAGATGGAGGAGGGCAGGTGGAGGAGGTGGTGGAGGAGGAGGTGGGTTGGGGATGCGGGTTCAGCAGAGAGGGAGAGGTGGACTGCCTCTACGGATAGCACAGGGACCATTGATACAGGGAGGAGTTTGGTTGGGTGGGAGAGGGATGGAGAGGGAGATCCCGATGGACAGAGGGGAGGGAGCTACTGGTGGTATAGGTGAGGCTGCTATGGATACCGAGGAGGGAGCCACTGGTGGTACAGGTGAGGCTGCTATGGATACCGGGGAGGGAGCCACTGGAGATCTTCAGGATCACATGATAGCACATTTGCAGACCCAGATAGAGGATTTGGAGGCGAAGGTGGCAGCTAGGGATGTGCGGCTATTTGCACGAGAGTCTGAGCTGGCGGTGGTGTTGTAGGAGAGGGATAGTGCAGTGGAGAGATTGGCAGAGCTGTAGGAGAGAGTTCAGATTGGAGTAGGAGCATAGGGGCCTACGGGGGAGGTGATGAGGGAGATGTGGCGAGCACAGGTAGAGATAGACTACTGGTGGGGTTTATATGAGAAGGTGGTGCCAGTTAGTCAGCGAGCTCTTAGCTATTCGCAGATGCGGCAGGCCAGATCAGAGCGATCACAGAGAGTGCAGAGTAGTGGGGGTGTGATGGGTCCTCTGTGGAGGGAGAGATCAGGGGATGCAGGAGTGAGTGGGGGTTCGATGAGGCCTCCACGGAGAGATGGATCAGGTGGTGTAGGCACCAGTGGGGGAGCAAGTGGTGATGGTGGTACAGCATCTAGCCAGAGTGGCATTTGAGAGAGCATTTTTGCATATATGTATTGTATCATTGTTTATTTTTTTTGGACTGTATCTTGGATGGCTCTTGGTAGCCGATTGTGTAGACTTCATTGTACTCTGATATATGAGATGATATATATGAGGAGATCCCATATGTTGATGATATGCAGTTGATATGTATGGATGTTTATGCAGGATGATGAGTTATTTGCTTAGATGGATATGTGTACATGTATGCATTTTGATGAGATGATTCTTATATGCATGTGTTTTTATGATGATTTTATGATGTTGGATACTGACATATGAATGCAGGTTTATATACGTATGATTTGTTTGATTTTCGATGTAATGCTTTATGTATGTAATGCCATGATGATGATGTATGCTATATGATGATTTATGAACAGGATTTTGGTGTTTCCTATTGCAATATAATGATGAGATAATTTATGTGATGATGTTAATATAATGGTTGAATGAATGATGTTTATGTATGGATATGCATCTAGATGTTTTTAGTATGGATGTAATATGGATAAACAAAATGTAAAGTACAAATGTTTATAATAATGTTTAAATGAATGCATATGTATAATGGATATATATATAAAATGGTATGAACCAATGTTTGGAAACAAATGGATTGATGATTCTAAATGCTAAAATATGTTTAAGTAAAAATGATAATATGATGATATGATAACTTATGGTTTTAATAACTGCATCTTAATGCAATTAAAAAGAGGATAATGAATGCAATGTGAATGAATCCTAAAATGAGAATAATAAGATACTTAATAATGGATGAATGAATGCACCTTGTAACTATAAATGAATGTATGCAATGATAAAGAATGATGAAATGAGGATGGATAATTGACACTAAATAAATGTCTAGCAAATGATTTAAAACAATCAAAGACAATTTTATCCCATGAATGAATCTAATTATTTATGATTGATGCAATGATGCAAATGATTATTGAAAACTAATGTAAAAAATGAACTATATGCAATGTGAAGTTAAAAATGACATGAATGTACTTAATGCAAGATGCAACTAAATGCAATGATGATATGACCATGAGGAATGCAAGGTTTTTGAGACTTTGCATGATGCATCGATGATGTATCAGAGTACTCGGTCGTGATTGTATCCAAGACTAGCTTTAATGGTCACTTTTGCATATAAAGCCTACATATGAATGAATGGATGGGTGATATGCAATGGAATGCAATATATAAACAGATGAGATGAAATGATGATCCATAGTGCTCTATTTTCATCATTGAGCTTTAAAATGTTGGAAGAGAATACAAGCATCTTGACATAATGATTCAAGATGACCTGAGTATTTCTTACATGGATTTTGATATAGCAAGTTAATACAAGCAACTTGATATAATGGATCAAGTTGACCTGAGTATTTCTTGCGGACCAGACAAGGATTATCTCCACTCATGCATGACTTGGATCGTCCTCCTTGATCTTATGCTGATCATATCCCGAGACAAGTGCATATCGTACTAAGAGATAAAAGCCTTTATCTAAATTGGATGAGGGGGAAGGAACCAAAGGAAGAGCATTGTTCCTGCAAACAAACAATATATACATAAAGAATAAAGAATAAGGATCCTTGGTAATGGTTCATGCTCATATGGTTGAGGTATACACTATAGTCAACAAGCCGCAATGATCTATGACTGCATGTGGCATAAGATCACGTAGCTTGGTGAACTTCCCACGTAGACACCATTAGTACATGCCCCAGAACTTCATCGGAAATAAGGCGCAAATGATACCAAACAATGCTGAAAGATCTCGATATAGATAAATGAATGATTGTACTCACAAATCAACCAAGTATTTGATAGCTTAACATAATTTTCTTGTCAAAGAAAACGTCACTTTTGTCTTTGTTTTGGTAAGGAAGGATGCATCCTTGTTAAAGACAATTTCTGATTTTGTTGATGTTAATTGTGTGGTTTGATTGGTAAATGGTTATCGTGTGAGTATTATGTCATTGTTTGCTTTGTATCTGTGTGGATGAGTATGTACAAGGTGTTGCCATGTTTTTGTTTGATTTTCGATGGTTTTTCGATGTTTTTGGACTTTTGTGGAACATTTTTGAATGTTTTTGGATTTTGTGAGACATTTTTGAATGTTTTTGCCAATGAATCATCAATAATGTAGAATCCACTTCCATCAACTAGATTGTAAGGGCATTGCCCCCAAGTTGGACATGATTTATGAAAAAGCGGGATGCCAGACGCATGAAGTAATTTCTTTGATTACAGATCAAATAACAAGCCATGGTTAGATGGATGGATGTGTGTATGTATGAATGTGATCGCAACGAGCCTGGAAGATACTGGAGCCATTGTCTTTATGAGTGGTGCCTGTTTGCTAGGTTTTCACCATCGCACTTACCCAAGGTGCCACCGGAGTGGTTGTTCACCGTTTGGATGCATGATGTTTCTTTACTTTTTTGAATGTTTTTGTATTTCTTCAAGACATTTTTTTGAATGTTTTTGGTATTTTCTGGTATGCAGGGCAGCCTAATGCTCTGTACAGCTTAGGTATAAAATCATTTGAGGTGCATGTTGTTGATTGGATCTGCGAGCGGTTCTCCTTCTTATGTAGCCAACTGATATGCCCCGGACCCGAATATAGCAGTGACAACATATGGGCCCAGCCAGTTTGATTCAAACTTGCCCTAATGTTCTCAGTTTGGTTGGTTGCGAGGATTCTCTCAGAGAACAAGATCACCTACCTCAAATGTACAATATCTAACTTGGTGATTGTAGCTTCTACTCATGTGTTGTTGATAGGCTTTGAGGTGATTGTGTGTAGCTTGTCGCTTCTCATCAAGTAATTCTAAGTCTTGGAGGCGTGAGACTCTGTACGCTTCATCATCTATTAGATTATGCAAGGAAACCCATAGTGATGGTATCTCCACCTCAATAGGTAAGATAGCTTCAGTGCCATAGACCAATGAATAAGGTGTTGCACCTATAGGGGTTCGAATGCTAGTTTGATATGCCCATAGTGCTGGATTTAGTTGAACATGCCAATCATAGTTGGCATCATTGACTATCTTCTTGAGGATTTTTAATATGTTCTTATTTGATGCTTCAGCTTGACCATTGCCTTGTTGGTAATAGGGGGTGGAAAAGCGGTGTTGGATTT
This sequence comes from Cryptomeria japonica, assembly GCF_030272615.1. Lineage (NCBI taxonomy): Eukaryota > Viridiplantae > Streptophyta > Pinopsida > Cupressales > Cupressaceae > Cryptomeria > Cryptomeria japonica. Next base: position 908,356,554 of record NC_081414.1, read on the forward strand.
GAAATTTCTCACAAAGTTCATGGACATCCTGATTTTTGAAAGGAAGACCGTTATCTATGATGATGGACATAGGTACACCATACCGGCAGATGATGTAGTTGAGGATGAATGAGGTGATCTGCTTGCCGATGACTTGGGTAAGTGGAACAGCTTCGATCCACTTTGTGAAATATTCGGTGGCGGTAATAATGCTGGTGCATGTATCAGGTCGCCATGAACTTGACATTTCTTGCATTTTCTGACAAAGTAGTAGGAATCTTTTTCCATAGATGGTCAATAGTATCCATTGCGCAGGAGTTTCTTGGCTAGTGATGGATCACTTGAGTGAGTCCCACAAATTCCTTCATGGACTTCTTCCAAAGCCTTTGTTATCTCACCTTGTTCCAGACATCGAAGGAGAGTACCATCAAGACCGCGTCGGTATAGGGTTTTGGCAATAATGGTATATCGAGCAGTTTGGCGAATGAAGGTTTTACGTTGGTTATTTGATTGGTTGGGAGGAAGGGTGTGATTGCGGAGATAGGTGTAGAACTCACCGTACCATGGGGATTCAGAACCGACAAGGTGACATATCATTTCGGATTCGGGGATATCATAAGTGAGAATCCAAAGGTGCTCTACGAAGAACTCGTAGCGTGTTGAATTTTGTGGAAGATCTAGGAGAGATGCGATGGTAGCCATAGCGTCAGCAGCTCGATTCTGATCTCTTGGTATCTGCTCAAAAGTGATAGTAATAAATGATGTCTTTAGATTGTCTACCATTTGCTTATATGGCATGAGTTTATCATCCTTGGTCTGATATTCATCTGTTGCGTGTCGAATGGCCAGTTGGGAGTCGCCATATACTTGTAGTTCTTGTAATTTCCATTGTATGGCTAACCTGAGTCCTGTGATCAAGGCCTCATACTCTGCTATGTTGTTGGTGCATAGAAATGTGAGCTTGTAAGACTTCGGGATGCTGTCACCTTGAGGTGTGATAAATAGAATACCTGCCCCCGAGCCATGCCTAGTGTACGAACCATCAAAGTATAGTTTTCATGGTTGTGTTGTTGTAATCATGAATATCTCTTCATCTGGAAAATTGGAAATGAGAGGATGATCGCCTATGAGAGGTGCATCGACCAACTGATCCGCAATAACTTGACCTTTGATAGCTTTACGGTCCACGTACTCAATGTCAAATTCACTTAGAATCATCACCCATTTGCCCAAGCGGCCTGTCAATGCTGCTTTGCTAAGTAAATACTTGAGTGGATCAATCTTTGCAATGAGTTGCACCTTGTGTGTTAACAGATAGTGCCTCAGTTTAGTGGCTGCCAAGATTACTGCTAGGCAAGCTCACTCAATAGGTGTATAATTGAATTCATAGCCCACCAGTGTGCGAGAGATGTAGTAAACAGCACACTCTTTTCCTTTTGTATTATGTTGTGCCAGTAGTACACCCAATACTATACTTGTTGCTGAGATATAGAGTAACAAGGGTCTACTTGGATCTAGTGGCATCAGCAATGGTGGATTCATGAGATAGTCTTTAAGTGTCTGAAATGCTTGCTGGCATTGGGCATCCCACTAAAAGCGGATGTTCTTGTGTAGCAGGTGTGTGAATGGGTGACACTTATCAGCCAATTGTGCAATGAATCTTTGGATGGATTGAAACCGCCCTTGTAATGTCCTTAGCTGACTGATATTCTTTGGTGGTGGCATGTCCATGATTTCTTTTACCTTTGCTAGGTCGACCTCAATACCTTTGCTTGAGACAATGTATCCTAGAAGCTTCCCGGAGGTTACTCCAAAGACACATTTCTTTGGGTTGAGTCAAACATGGTATTGTTCCAGTCTATCAAAGATTTTATATAAGATGTGGAGATGCCCTTCTCTAGTGAGTGATTTTGCTAGTAAGTCATCCACATAATCTTCCATCATAGTATGCATCATGTCATGGAAGATGGTGGTCATTGCTTGTTGATAGGTTGCTCCTGCATTCTTGAGACCGAAAGGCATTACATTCCAGCAATATGTGCCCCATGGACATGTGAAGGTTGTCTTATGTTAATCTTCTGGTGCGATCTTTATCTGATTGTATCCTAAAAAGCCATCCATGAGTGAAAGCATGGCATGTCTGGCTGTCAGATCCACTATGATGTCGATATTTGGAAGGGGGAAGTCCTCCTTAGGACATGCCTTATTTAGATCTCTGAAGTCAGTACAAATGCGGATGCCCCCTTTTGGTTTGCCAATAGGCACAATATTGGAGATCCATTCTGCATAATCAATTGGCCTAATGAAACCAACATCTCGGAGTTTCTTGAGTTCTGTTTTGACTAGTACTGCAATTTGAGGATGCATCTTACAAAGCTTCTGCTTGACAGGTTTGGCTCCTTCTGCGACAGTGAGGTGATGCATGACTAAATCAGGATCAAGCCCAGGCATGTCTGCATATGACCATGCAAAGTTGATCTAACACTTCTAGAAGAAGTCTATAAATTTAGGCTGTTCCTCTAGAGTGAGAAGAGATGCTAGATGTATGAGATGAGGACTTTCAGGAGTCCCCACATTGTATTCTTTGGTTTCCTCAATGAGAATCGTTGATTGTTCCTGTTGTGTACTAGCAGGGAGAATGTCAAACCCTTCATCCTCAGGTGCCTTAGAGAGGTTTTCACCATTGGATACGCTCTTTCTTTTTACTTTTGTCAGATCAAACAGTGCCACAGTGTGGTTTTCACTAGAAGATCCATGTTTTATTGTTATATTTTTGCAGCTGAAAGGTTTGGCATCCGCCCTGAAGTATGCTGCGCTATTAAGTTCAATGGTGAATCCAGCTTTGTGATCCCCACTTGGTAGGTTATCCCTTAATTCCAAAAAGTCAATGATGGCCTCATCATTTTGGAAGAGGTCAAGACATGGAGGATTTGATTGGTTCCATTCGATGAGTTTAGGATGGATAATAGGCATTACTTCATCGATTAGGTTAAGTTCGTTAGAGGTATCAGTGAGGGTTAAGATGTTATGGTGAAGGTCGTTGATGGTACTCTCTCTATCAGAATCAGGCGTAGGATGAGACGTAGGGTCTGTGGAAGATGTTTGCAGTTCAGGAACCCAAGTGGTCTTTATCTGTGCTTCTCCATAAATAGGGATGTCTTTGTGTGGCAAAGGTAGTGATGCATCTTCCTCATCTGAAGTGTTAAACTATACAGAATCAAATTCCCAGTCATGTGAGTCAGTCTCTGAGTCACTTTCCAGCATCCAATTACTATACCATACTGGGATGTCTTTTGAGTTAAATACTGCAGGTGTGATTGGTTGATGTACCTTTGTAGTGATTGGTGCTGCAAAAAGGTCGATGGGGATAAAATAATATGGTACAGGGAGTATCGGTAATATTGACTTAATGGCTTATGCTGGAACTTCTGGTGCCATAGATGCTGCTGCAGGTTCTGATATAGTTGCTGTTGCTAATGGTGTTGCTGATGGGACTATTGGTTCGCTTGGTGGGATGAATGGTTTTGTTGCTGGTTATGTTAGGGTTTTAAGCCTCGATGGGGCAGTGGGGATGGCACTTGAGGCTGCTTTGATAATGAACGGTGTCCTTTTTGTAGTAGGCTGACATAATGGTTTGCTAGGTTTTCCTTTGAATTTGAGTTTAGGAAATATCTCTTTTTCAAAGCCTAGGCCTGTATTACCTTTGGGCTTTAATTCCGGTAGCAGAGGTTCATGTCGTCCTTGTTTGCAACATCCCAAAGCACTCTGACCATCATACCCCATTCTTTGCATAATGAGGAGACCTTTGCCATACTGATCTATAGGAAGTTTGACTTGCGATATATCAGTGGTAATGGGATCTTTATAGATCCATTTCGCTAAGTCCTCATCTTGGGTTTCTTCTTCTTGACTCTTTCCAAGGATGAAAGGCGTCAAAGCACATGTGGGCATAATTAGTGGTTGCTGGAGTAACTACTGTGGTTTACCATGTGTTCTAGGAGAAGTGGACATTTGTCCTACACAAAAGAGTTGACTCAAGTTGTATTCCCCAGGACCTTCCTCTGCTACTTTCATCTTAAGCTTTTCTTGCTTTGGTATAGTGGTGTTTGAACTGGTAGGAGAGGCGGGACTTATATATGATGTGGAGGAAATGGCTTCTCTATTATTAGAAATGGTAATCTCTGGTTGATGGCTGATATTATGGCAATACGCAAAGGGATTTGCATCACCCAGGATTGTGATCTCTACACCATTATGTGAGAACTTGATACATTGATGGTAGGTAGATGGGACGGCTTGCATGGCATGTATCCAAGGTCTTCCCAACAATAGATTGTATGGCAAAGGAAGGTCCAGAACCTGACAGATGATGTGCTTTACCACAGGGCCCACTCGGATTGGTAGTACCATAGCTCCTTTGGATGACCGCTCTGCATCGTCATAGGCTTTGATTGTGATCTTCTTATGAGGATCCACTAATTCTACTGCATATCCCAATGCTATGACCAACTGTAGTGTACAAATGTTCAAGCCTGCTCCATTATCTATCAAGACTTGCTTGATCCTATGCTGGTTAATAAATCCTTCGATGTGGAGTGAGGCGTTATGAGGTTGCTGGAAGGAAGAGTTGTCACTTTCGGAAAAAGTGAGACAAGGTGATGACTTTAGACTTCCAACCATGGCTTGAAATTGGTCTGTATTCAGATTTGCAGGGACTGACGCCTCTTGGAGTGCTTGATCCAAGATAGTTTTATGAGATGGCGATAGGCGCAATAGCTCTAAAATGGATATAAGTGCAAGCGTTTTGTCTAATTGTTCCACAAGATTGTATTGCTTTGGAATGGAGGTGGTGTCTTGTGGAGCTGCCTTTATGGTAACTTTGCCACGACGTGTAACAACATTGCAATTGGAGTTGGGATTTTTGAAGGTTATAGTTGCAACTTGTTCACTGGCATCATACAGATGATTTACAGTGTAATTATACGCAGCTTGCATATAATCAGTGGTATCAGTGCCTCACCTGGAAGTGGAAGGACCCCTTTGATCTTGTGATGGAAGTGGATTTTTGAACATCAGATGATCATTATTTGTTGTTTTTGGGTCATGTCCTTCAATTTCAATTTCTCCTCGGTCGATAAGATCCTGAATAAGATCTTTTAATCGGTGACAATTACTTGTCTTGTGTCCTCTTCCTTGGTGGAAATCACAGTGTTCAGTATCTCTCCACCATGCCGGTTTGACCTGAGGCTCATAGTTTGATGTTTTTGGTAGAGTGACCAAATTTTGAGAAATGAGTTGTCGCAATACTATTTCAATGGGTTCCCCTAAGGGAGTGTATGTTCATTTTTGTTTTTGCTGACAAGGTCTTGGTTCATCGTGAGATGTGATGCGACCTTGATTTGAAGGAACATTTGTGTTATTCTAAGGTGGAGGATTTTGTCCTGCAAACCGAACCACAGGTTGTGCGTTTTGTATAGTCCTGGCATCCACAACCCCATCGTTGACGATATTCTTGTTCTTCTTCCAGAAGTTTGGTTTATCACTATTGAAGCGGGGGTGAGGACCATCCTTTGGTTCATTATAGATTTTGATGAGTCCTTTCTTGATAAGTGCCCTTTCACATTTCAAACCCTTGGTGATCATATCATTAAAAGAGTCTGTGTCTTTGACATCCAGGTGAAATTCCATTTCTTTGTTTAAGTTGGAAATGAATATTTCCACTAGTTCTCATTCCGGCAATTGAAGAGAACATCTGCTAGACATTTGACATCATCATTGCAGGAATACTGAGAATAGTTCACTTGGTTTTTGTTTGGTGTTGCACAGATCAGCCATGGTGATGTCGCATTTAATGTTATGAGAGTAATGAGCTAGGAACTTCTGGATGAGTTCCTCAAATGTTCTAATGCCACCTGATAGTCGGGAAAACCATGATGTGGTTGTTCCTCCCAAGCTTTGGGGAAAAAGGCACATTAGGTAGGTGTCTTCATATGCCACTTCAAGACAAGCAGAATGAAATTCTCTGACATGATCATGGGGATCTCCCTTTCCTCTATATTTTTCAAATTTGGGTGTTTCGAATCCTCGTGGAAAGGGTGGCATATAAAGATTCATATCAAAAGGATAGGGACAAATGTCATTGAGTGAGAATTGGTTAGTCTTGACACCACTATGAAGTTGTTGGGTGAGATTCTCGACTTGTTGCCGCAACATCTCCATTTCATTTGGAGGAGGAGGTGGTGGATTACCTCGAGGAATGTTATATCTGATGGGATCTCTAACTCTTTCCTCTTCATGGCGATTTTGTCTTTCTGATGCTTGTCTTAATTGGGCAAGATCAAAGTCAGAGGGGAGTTTTGCTCCTTCTTGAGCGAGCTTTAAAAAGTGAGCATCCGCATTGCTCCTGAGTATTTCATCAAAAAGTCTGTTAAAGAGAGGGCTATGTTGAGCCCTTTCTATTGTTGCAGGAGTAGGAGTACTAGGGTTTTCGTCATTTGCATTTCCTCCAAGTGCTTCTTGAAATTCATTGAGATTTTCCTCTTCTTCTTTTTCCATTTCTATTTCTCGTTGCCTTGACCGTGATCGGGTTTGAGCCATTTTGCTTGCAAAATTTTGTTGAAGTTGTGTGAAAATGATGATGAGTTGTTTGATGAATTGAAAGATTGATGGTTGGTGATTTGTGTTGCATGTGGATCTCTAGCACTTTTAAGGTAGATTTAACTGAACTTCCTTCTTTGAATTGCTTGTTTGTTTTTGATAAGGTTTGATGTGATAAGGTGTAGATAAATATGAGATGTGTTACAGATTTAACTACCTAGTAATGAGAGGATTCACTCATGAACTAGTTTTAACCTACGTAAATGTGTCTCTTAGGATGAGCTTATCCTAGATGTAGAAACAATTTAAAATGTGATGTGATGTGTTTGATTCAAGCAATATCTAAAAGAGAATTTTGGGACAAGCACCTCTTAATGTTTTGAGAGTTGGAACGGATTGATGATGAAGTGATGATGGATGAATAAGATGATGGATGAAAAATGTTTTCAACTTCAATAAAAACTTTGTGTTACAAATGGGACAAACTCTACCTCTTCCCTTTCAGGTGTTGGTGGTATTTCTCGAGTTGTGTTGTATGTGATACAAATGTTTGGGAAAAAGTTGGGATTAATCTTACCTCCTTGGTTTTTGTGATAACTCAGAGCTCTATATTGCATAAAAGCTCTGCAGTTCAATGATTCTGAATCAAATTCGTTTGTTTTGCCTTGAAGGTAGAGACGCATGTGATGGAGAAAAACTCTATGGGAGACAAAGATTTGTCTATTTAGATAAAAGAATTTCCTCCTTTTGACCAAAGCCTTTGAGCTTAATGGTCTTCTTTTCAAGTTGATATTCTGATGACACTTATTCTTTCACAAGATGTGAAGAATGGTCATAAAATTTGACTCTTTGTTATTTTGCACTTTGTTTTTGATGTGTTTGGTTGTTTTGAGAAATGTTTGGTTGGATGAATACTTTGTTTTTGGAAGTGATTTTCTGATTTTTCTTTGACAAGAAAACAAAGCAAGCACACAAACATAAGAATGTAGCCTCAAAGGCACAAATGAGTATGGGTCTAGATCAACCCAATCCTTGGACTTTTATATGACCCTTCCTTTAGATGTATTTTAAGGTGTATTTCCAAAGCCTGAAGTCAGCTCAATTTGCACTTGGTCTTGACTAAAACGAACACACTTCAAACACTTTTTATCCCTAAGGTCAAATGGCCAGTTGTGATAAATTTAGCCCACATCTTGATATTTCTTCGACTTTGGTACTACATACCTTGTGAATCCTGCCTTGGCAGGTAAGGATGTGATATACTAAGTCTTGCACGAGCATAACAAATAGATGATCCCTATGATGGGGGAGTCACCACTTTTATCAAGCCACAAGTGACTTTTCAAAAAGCTATTTTTCTACTCAAGGAAATATGTATGGTGAGTATCTTGGGAGCAAAACCATCTATGCTCTTGCACTAAATTATATTGCAAATATCCTTAATCAATAGAATGGGTGGGCTACTACTTAAAGGTGTTTAGTCATGTTCGATGTTTTTGGACATAAGTTCATTCTGCAGTGACTCACTTAAGAGCCTTGTAACTAGTGGTGGGGCCCATTTGTCCTTTCGGCTAGTTACACTGTAGGAACAACTATACCCAAGGCTACAACTTTCGCTCTCACCTAATTTCTCTAGCGGCTCGAAGGATTTACTGCGCGAGTTCGTTCCCAAGAGTGATGTGTCTCTTGGCAGGCCTCTCTTAAAAAGATAAAATTTTGAGTGTTACTAACACTTTTCTCTTGCACCTAGGACCATGAAAGCCAAGTGAGAGGATAGTGTGTGTTAGAGGTAGGACCACTCGACTGACTTTCTGCACAAGTGTGCCAAGCACGAAAAACACTTGTTCTTTTTAATCCGCCATTGCAATGTGATCTAACTATTTGGAGATGTTGCTCCAATAGGCATGGTGTTCGTTTTAACTTTCAATGGCAAAATGTGTTGTAATCTAGAAATTAGAAATCCTGGTCAATTGAATTCGAAGCACGTATGCATGAAGTAAAATTGCTTGCAAAAATCAAAACAAGTGGATTGTGTATTTTATGTGCACCAAAATTTGAAGTGTGGATTGTAAATTCTTTAGGTCTGAATTGATGCAAGGAAATCAAATTTGTGTTGTTGATTTTAAGCACCAAAAGAAAATGAGTCCTAACTTGCAATGAAAGCAAATGTTTGTTTTGTTCAGTTTTAATGCACCAAAGACAAGTGACCCTAACTAGAAAGCAAGGAAATTTTGTTTGTTCAAGTTTTTAAAGCACCAAAAGAAAGTTTGTGATTTTTAATGGTGAGTTTTAAACATGCACAAACAACAACTGGTTAGTAAAATCCATGTTTAAGGGGGGCTTCCACAAGCCTAAACACTTTCACTTTTTCGGTTACAAGGTCCTTTTTACAACGTTCTGTTACAATAGCGCTAGTCTGTGTTTGAACAGAAGCGCTATTTAACACAAACGCGCTAAAAGAAAAGGAAAACAGAGAAGGCGAAAGCGTTGAAATAGGAACAATAGCGCCAAAACCAGGTCAAAAGCACCAAAATAGTTGCAAAAGCACTGAACTTGACACAATAGCGCTATTGTAAGAACAATAGCGCTAAAATCGTAAGTATCGATAGTGCTACAACGAGTTCAATAGCGCCAAAGCGCAACCTGTGTGACATTTTCAACATTCAAACATGTTAGTGGTTTAAAAAAATGATCTTTTTTGGTGTTTGGATTCATGTCGCGTTCACCAAATGATGCTCTGCAAAATGGACAAGGTTAGCAAATGATAAACAACACAAGACACCAAAAAATCATTAGTTTTAGTCAATCAAAAACTAATCTAAACAGGCATATCAAAAGAGACACTAAAATCATGCTAATATATCTAACAAATGAAACAAAGATAATGAGACATCTCCAAATGCCTCTTAGCATGCTTTTAGCTCCTTCTCCCTTGTTCCTCTCCTCTCCAAGTTCCAAAATAGTGTAGCTCTCAGCAGCTTTTTGCACTATGGATGTTTATGGAGGACTGAGATTTGAAATATTGCTCTAAATGTAAATAAAGAAGCTAATATTAAGCTATTGATACTAAAATGATTTATTTTAACCAAAATAACAATATATGAGTTTGCTATGCTAAATTCTCTCTAAAATGCCTATAAGTTAAATGCATACAAGTTTTTTAGGATCTGGATTATGAAGAAATGGGCTCTATTTATAGGGAAAATGGAGCAATGGATGGTTGAGATTGAGCAATCTCAACAAGGTCAGGATTGAATGATTTCAAATCCATGTGAGGGCTTTCAACCCAATCCCAAGATGACAAGTGTCAATGTGAGATAGGTTGAGAGGAGAGGGAATAAACATTAAATGCTTGATATGACCTTGGGAGTTTAAAGTCAAGGTTAGTTGAATGAATAAACTCTTTATTCAAAGAATAAAGCTTTTATCCAATGGATAAACTCTTGTGCAAGTGTAAAAAGGATAAATATGGTCAAAACAATAAATGTTTGGAGAGACAAGTTTGAAATAACCATAAATGGTTATGTAAGAGCCATAAATGGTCATGTAAGAGCCATTAGTGGTTTTGGAAGACTTTGGGGGTTAATTTGTTGAACACACAAAGCATTAAATGCTTTTCAAAGACTTTTGAAGTCTTTGAGAAGTGACTCCATTTTGCTTAGGAATGTGACAATAATTAGGGGATGGATTAGGCTAATTAGGAAGGGGTTAGAAGAATCTAGAAGGTGATTTAGGAATGCAATTGGATTTGGTGGGTGAGGGAAAATATGATTTTATTAAAATAAAAATTCATTTATTTCAATAAATAGGTGCAAATTGCATTTGTAGGAAAATGCAAGTGGGGGGGGGGATAATGATTTAAATAAATGTTTTTTATTTAATTTATTTAAAAGAGGAATAGGGGGATTTAATTAAATAAATAGATTTTATTTATTTAATTGATTTGCATTTGATTTAATGAATTAATTAGAATAAATTGAATAATTTATTTAATTAATAGGAGAATGTTTGGAGATGAATTAATTAAATATTAATTTAATTAACTGATGGCTAGTGGATTTTTAATCAAATAAATAGCGAATATTTATTTAATTAAGCTAGACAGATTCGTGTGACTACAGATTCAACTAAAGAAGAATAAAATTCTCAAAGGTTTGGTTGTTTTAGAAAGGGTGTTCAATAGTCAAGATAAAGCTAAGGTTGTTACCACTGCCCCACACCCTGAATATTTAGAAGAAATTATTCTTGGGATGGAAGAAGCCCCAAGGAAGGTATATGTTGGAAAGAAAATGTCACCCAGGGTCAAAAAAATGTTAATTGATTTATTGAGAAAATACAAGCATGTTTTTGCTTGGTCGTATGATGATTTGAAGGCTTACAGGGAAGATCTATTTTTAGCATGAGATTCATTTGAAAGAAAATGCCAAGCCTTTTAGGCAAAAATAGAGGTCTATTATTCCAACATTAGCACCTAAAATGCAAGAGGAGATAGTTAAGCTAAGAGATGTTGGGATTATAATACCTATCAGATATTCATCATGGGTGTCTAACTTGGTACCTGTCAGAAAAAAGAATGGAGATATCAGACCATGTGTTTATTTCAAAAATTTGAATATATCTTCATTAAAAGACAATTATCCATTGCCAAATATGGAAGTAATGTTACAAAGGGTAACAGGTTGCAAACTTTTATCCATGATGGATGGATTTTCAGGTTATAACCAAGTGATGGTTAGAGAGTTAGAACAATACAAAACAACATTTACTACACCTTGGGGAACCTATGTTTATATAAGAATGCCTTTTTGTTTAACAAATGCAGGAGCAACATTTCAAAGAGCCATGGATGTTGCATTTTCTAATATTATAAATGTATTCTTAGTGGTATATCAGGATGATTTAAGAACTTATTCCAAGAAGGAAAGTGATCATTGTGGTCACCTTGAAAAAAATTTAATAGAGCTGTTGAATATGGGATATCCTTAAACCCCCAAAAATTTGCTTTTGGGGTAACTGAAGGTAAGTTGTTGGGTCACATTGTTTCAAAAGATTGTGTGAGAATTGACCCAGAGAGGATAATAGTGATAGACAAAGTCCCTCAGCCCATAATAGTGAAAGGTATTCAATCTTTCTTTGGGCAAATAATTTTTGTAAGAAGGTTGGTCACTAATTTTGCTGAAATTAGTAGACCTATATCCAAAATGTTAAAGAAAGGTGCAAAAATTGAATGGAATGAGGAGCCAGTCAAGGCATTCCAAGAGATTAAATAAGCTATTAAAAATAAACATGTTCTTAAGACACCTGATTATGGAAAACCTATGCAGATATTTTTATTTGCATCTTTTCATACCATTGCTTTTCTATTGTTGAAAAGAATTTAGAAGGCTTTGAACAACCTATAGCATTTTTTAGTAAATCTTTGCAAGCTGCAGAATTGAAGTATGGTTTAAATGAAAAGAAAGCTTATGCACTAGTGAAGGTTGTTAAAGCTATTAGGAGTTACCTGATGGGAGCAATAGTAGTTGCGTATGTGCCTAGTGCTGCAATTAAAGATATTTTCACACAACAAGAAGTGTCTAGAAGAAGATGTCGATGGATAAACAGGATCCAAGAATTCAATATTGATATCAAAATCACTAAATTAGTGAGAGGGTTAGGATTGGAAAAGTTAATGGATCAGAGTAATTTGGATGCCAATTAAATAAATATTGTGGAAGAAAAGCACAGGTCTTGTATTTGTGATATGGATGGTTACAAATGGTATGATGATATCATATATTATTTACAAAGGATGAAATGTCCTGAAGATATGACTAATAATAAAAGGAGAACATTAAAATTACATTCTATTAAATATTCCATTGTAAATGGGAAGCTCTGGTGGAGGAACAGTGATGGTGTCATGTTGAAATGTGTTGACCAGGATCAAGCTCAGAAGTTGTTGTCTGAAATACATAGTGGAGTTTGTAGAGGGCATTATATGGCTAAAATAATTTCACACAAAGTATTGAGAGTTGGTTTCTGGTGGCCGACAATTTTCAAAGATGCACATCAACTCGTCAAGAAATGTGACCCATGCCAAAGATTCTCAGGAAAATTAAAATTTTCAGGAAATTTTCCATTAAGACCTATAAATGTGCAAGCTTCATTTCAGCGGTGGGGTATAGATTTCATTAGAGAAATGGCATGCAAATCAAGTAGTGGCCATTCTTGGATTTTAGTAACCACTGATTATTTCACTAAGTGGGTTGAAGTTGTACCCACTAAAAAAGCAACAAGTAAGGTGGTAATCGATTTCTCTACAGATAATATATTGACTAGATTTGGATGTCCAAAGAGGATAGTCTCTGATAATGCAATGAGTTTCAGGTGAGAAGAATATGAAGACTTATGCAATAAATATGGTATCCAGATTTATTATTCATCACCTTACCACCCACAAGGAAATAGGCAAGCTGAATCCAGTAACAAAAGTTTGATGAAGATTATTAAATGAATTTTAAAAAAGAATAAAAAGGCTTGGGATTCAAAGCTAAGATTAGCTGTTTGGACAGACAAGGTAACAATCAAGAAAGCAATTGGGTGAGCACCTTTTGATTTGGTGTATGGTAGACAAACAAGGTTACCCCAAAATAATCTGATGGAGATGTATAAATTTGTCCAAACTTATAACAATGATATAGATGATGATATGTAGTTGATAATTGAGGCTCTAATGGAATTAGATGAAGCTAGAAGAGAAGCAAGTACAAGAAATACAAAGTTATAGATGCAAGTTAAAAACCTGTATGACAAAAGAACAACTGCAAGTATTTTTCAGGTTAATGATTTGGTTCTGATGTGGAATGCCAAAATAGAAGAAAAAGGAAAACATGGCAAGTTTTATGTCATTTGGCTAGGCCCATATCTTATTCAAAGCAAATTGGGAGAAGATTCTTATTTCCAGGATATACATGGTGATACTCTTGAATTGCCTATTCATGGACAATTCTTGAAGCTCTACTTTTCTTGAAAGTAGTTATTTTCCATGAGCATTAGTTAGATTTTGTATATATTAGTTTAGTTTCTTTTCAGTTGAGGGTACCTTATCCAGGTAATTTCTTTTTGGTCTACTCTGTAATTGGTCTGCTTCACCCAAATATTTTGTTTTCTCATTTCATTCCTATGAAATGAACATCCCCAACTAGAGCCACTAATAGGACCTAAAACTATGTCTTGCAAAATTTGGTCATCCTAGTTTTATTTTTGTCCTTGGTAAAGTTATCAGGGTTTAGGGCTATAAGGGTTGTGTCTTTTATGATTAAAAAGTGGTTTGAAAGTAAGTTTTTAGTCCCTGATATATTCTATTGTTACCTTTTTTCTTACTTAAGGCTGAGAGTTTTACTTTCGTTCGTGGGGCCATTTTTATTTCCTAAGTATTAAATGTTGATCAACCGGTTTGTGAAATATGCTATTCCTAAGTCATCTACATGAAATTCCCTATAACCGGTCCCCTTTTAAAATACTTATTCCCACGCTTATATTTTCCTAAGTCTGAAAAGTCCTAAATACTTTGACTATTTGATAAAGACGGGACAAATCCAATGGCTAATGCTCCCTCGCGATCAAAGATGCGAGGATTTTAATGACCGCGACATCGTGAGATTATGCCCCATGTTATCGGTGGAAACCGACAGGGTTAGCAATGTAACTGGTCGAAAGTATTATGTTACCGGTTTGCAGGCAGTAAAGGTTGAGTTACTAACAGTCCCATCAATTTGCACATGTTCAGAATGAATGAAGATGTTTTATCCTGAGGTAAAAGGTGTTTGATTTTTAAGTTCAAGAAGAGTCAACCAGAAGTATGTTAGGCGGTAAAGTTTGAACAGATCAAACAACCCTCATATTCTTGCAATGGAATTTTCAAGGTGGTTACGGACCGCGACATCGCGAGATGATGCCACGTGTCTTGAATTGGCCAAAAAGACCTATAGTGGGGTTGCTGATGGAGTTCGACAGAAAGATGAGGTGTTGCTGATTTGTCACAATTTTGTGGGGCCATTGATACAGATGAAAGAACAAGTGCTGAGTCAATAAGGAGATGATCGTTGGATTGGCCAATAGGAAGACGATTGACGACTAGTTTTCAAACTTTTTAAATACAAATTTATGAGCCATTTTTTTGCTTGCATGAATATTAATGGCAAATGAGACATTTGTGTCCTTTCCTGGACAATAATTAAAAGACTCAAAGGTTTTTCATTCACAAAAGATTTCATAGAAATTCTGAACAATTTCTTGCTATTGAAGGAGACTGAAATGACCCTCTGCGACACGAAATTGTCATCTCTAGCGAAAATCAAAAGCAGTAAGTTTATCTGAGCTCTCCATATGTTCTTGAAACAAATTGATATTACAAGTTGTGTGTAAGGTTGAAAAAAAGAAAATTGAATTTGTTCTAGGGTTAAGATACTAGACAAAAAATAGTGAAATCTGTTTAAATTACTCTAGAAATTTAAAAATCTTGTAATAAGCCCTATTTTTCTTTCCCAAACTTGTAGATATAGTAGAAAGCCCTTGTTTGTAGAAGATGGCTCCCTCATGGAAAAATTCAGGGTAGGTGGATTATATGAAAAGAAATCTTTATGTTGATTTCTTGGACCCAATTTCAAGGGTATCAGGGGAGACATTTGCATCCTTTCCCAGACAATAATTAAAAGACTCAAAGGTTTTTCATTCACAAAAGATTTCATAGTAATTCTGAACAATTTCCTGCTGCTGAAGGAGACTGAAACGACCCTCTACGACACAAAATTGTCATCTCTAGCAAAAATCAAAAGCAGTAAGTTTATCTGAGCTCTCCATATGTTCTTGAAACAAATTGATATTACAAGTTGTGTGTAAGGTTGAAAAAAAGAAAATTGAATTTGTTCTAGGGTTAAGATACTAGACAGAAAATAGTGAAATCTGTTTGAATTACTCTAGAAATTTAAAACTCTTGTAATAAGCCCTAGTTTTCTTTCCCAAACTTGGAGATATAGTAGAAAGCCCTTGTTTGTAGAATATGTCTCCCTCACAGAAACATTCAGGGCAGGTGGATTATATGAAAAGAAATCTTTATGATGATTTCTTGGACAAAGGAAATTAAATTCCCCATTATCTAGTCCTTGGCAGTATGACTTGGGCAAGTTGGTAGTACCGGGTGTTTTTATGGATGTCAATTTACTCAAGGCTATTGCAGACAAATATGATCCAATTTCAAGGGTTATCAAGGGAAATGATGGGGAGATTCTATTAAACATCAGAAGGGAGGATTTTCAAGAGATTTTTGACTTGTATGAACCGTCCCCTAGCTTGGTACCAGTAGATTTCAAAGAACAAAAGGCAAAGTATTACAAGATGAAGGAATTCATTAGAAAGAATTTCCTTCCAATGCATTTAGCCAGAGCAGGAAGTACAACATACCATATTGTCCTAAGCTCAGAAGAGTCGTTCCCAATTGGTGCTTTCTCTCCTTATTTCTAGGCTACTTTCTTCTCTCTATACCAAGTGTTGGGTTTTAGTCCCATTACAGTAATGCCGCCTAATTTCATGTACATGGCTATGTAGATACAACATCTAGACTTTACAGTAGTTTTTGACTTTGCCCCTTATCTTGAGGAAAATATTCTTGAGTGGTTATTAGACATTAAGAATCAACTTGCTGGTATTAAATTCTCCTGGTATTCTTTGCTCATGCACATGTTCCTTTCAAGGAATGCAAATTATTTTGAGGGTACCTTGAACCTCAGAAGGACAATAGATAATCACGAGACTCCAATACAACTCTGGAGCACAGACATGTCATGGGATAGACAAGAGCCAAGAGGCTAGCTATATAAGATTTGATAGCAACTTTGCCTCTTGGTTAAGACAAAAGTTGATAGTGAATTCACCAAGGATTCCTAAAGAATTGCATGATTTTGTGAGACCCAAGGAAAGGGTACCTCTTGCTAGAATTGAACATAATTGGGGGGATTTTATCCCATACTCTATAAGTACTGTAATCAGAATCTATGGCTTTTTCAGACAGCCTCATGTACTTCCCTTCAATGTTCCTCTGAGAATGGGTTTTGCTGAGGTGATGTGGCAAATTGGATGTATTCAGGATAAAGATTTAAAAGGAAAAGGAAAAGGGACATTCTTCCTGGATTACACCATTATCCCTTATTTTGTGATTATAAAGGGAGGACATGAGCACTTTGACAAATTCTTTTCCCCATATCCTTATTGGAGTTGAGAAAATACAACACCATAGGAGCCCAAATGATCTTTGCAAGCTGAAAAACCTATTACAAGGAGAAGCAAGGAAGCAAATCACAGAAGAAAGAAATACATGGAAAATATGCTGAAAAAGAGAGAGCTCAATATTCACAAAAAATGTAATGTAATAATCCTCCTTGTTACAAAGAAAAGAAAGAACTTAACCTTTAATAGGTCAAGAAGCCCTAAAAGGGAAAACCTAGGTTTGCACATAATAATAAATAAAAGATTTACTTATTATGCACCTAAAGTTAGCTTAAGTGTAAAAGAGATAATAGGGAACTTAAAGAATTAAACAAATATTGTTTAATTAATCAAGTAAATACCAAATTACTCTAACACCCCCCCTTACGCTAGACTTAGGGAGAAGCTAAAACCTAGAACACCTACTAAAAGTAGGAAAGATGGGTCGCGTCAACAAGGCCTGATTAGGTACCCAAATACAATGAAATCTCTATGAACTAGATAAATAGAGAAAAACATGTGGGAAAAAACTCTACTCCAAAAAGAGATGGAAAAGAACATCACTGAAGTATGAAGAAACTGCAAACATTGTCGAAGAATAACTGTTGATCTGAAGAACCTCCACTGAAATAGAACATGACCAGGTAGAGAAGACTGTAATCTGTATGAGTGCCCTCAAATGACACTACTCGAATCAGAAGGAAAACAAGGCAAACAATTGAAATCAAAGATACAGATGGCATGAAAACACCAAAGCCTGAAGAGCTAATCAATCAAACCACAAAAGCATTAGAACCAACAAGACAAACCTCCCCATAATGCCGAAGAGGGACAGAAACACTGAAAACAATGGCCAAGAAGAACTGCATGACGAAGAACCAGGAACAACAAAGGCGTAGAGATAGTACATGATGTCGTGGAAGGAACACTCACTTGACAAAGGTAGATTGCAAACAAGGCAAACATCAACCCCCTCATGGCACTTTATAAGGAGTGCATGTACAATAAGGCACAAGATGTGCAAGATCCCAAGTAAACAATGCATGATGGCACTTTATCTCAATGTGTTTGAATAAATATAGTGCTACAATGATAATAAGATTGGAAATAGAAAGGAGAACCAAAATAGAGACATCCTACCCAGAGAAGAGATCCCAAGACCTGAAACAACCAAGATATCCATCAGAGTGCTGAAAAGAAAAAAACTAAATAAAATATGCATGGAGAAGAATCTAGAAATAAAACTCAGATGGTTGGCAAATACACAGCACATGCTTTTCAAAAATATAAACTTTTCAAAAAACAGAGGTCAGATGCTCATTCTACGTCTCCCAGAGTGCAAAAAAGAGACCTCACTTTGACTGGAAAAAAAAAATAGTCAAACAGAAAAATTAGAAAAAATTACCAACATGAAAAGGTCTAGCTCGGAACCAAATTTTTGACACCTATTCATTTTTGAAAAATTGACTCCGTATGCCCAAGATATGATCAAAACACCAAACCCCCCTTCAAAACAAGAGGAAGGGGTAGTCTGGTGGCTCTGGCGAGCGGAGGTGGCCAGTGAGTGGCGGCTGGTGGCAACTCGGTGGTCAGGTGACAGTTCCCGGTGGCAGCAAGGGTCGGGTGGGGTAGGTGGTAGTTCTCAGTGGTGGCGGTGGTGGCAAGCGCCAGGTGGGGAGCAGAGGTTCCCAGCGGTAGCGGCAGCAAGGGTCAGGCAGCGGGGAGCTCTGGCAGGGAGGCAGGTGCTGCGGATTCCGGTGGGGACTAATTTGGGTGATGACAGAAGTAGCAGTGGTGGGGAGCTGTAGGGAGGTTGGGGAAGCACAGACGCAGCAGTGGGGGCCAGGGAGGCACGGACGCAGCGGCGGGGGTTGGGGGCTAGAAGGCGGCGGGGAGCCGGGGAGACGCGGACGTAGCCGTCGGCGGCCGGCGGGACCGACAGGGGCTAGCGGGGCCTGGGAGCTGGTAGGGAGCTGGAGGTTGCCAGTGGCAGGGCCTAGTCTGACAGGGCGGTGGGGAAGCCTGTAGCTTGGCAGGGGGCCCCACGGGTTGCCCCCCCCCCCCCAAAAAGTTTTTTTAAAAAAATTTTTTTGCTAAAAAAACTTCGGCCCTTTTTTTTAAAGATTTCTTTATTATTTTTTATTTTTTTCTTTTTTTTTCCAAAAATCAAAATCCGGCCTACATGACATAAAAAAGAAAAAAAAAATTGAATTTTTTTCTTGAACTGCATGTCAGGGTCGTATGACCTAGATCTAGAAAAAAATACTCATAGAGGCTCAAGAACCAAAAAGGTCAAATTTTATATGACCATAGGGGTTTTCGGGCCTTCTGAGCATGATGGTGAGGTCTATTTAGGCCCAAAGTGTTTAGAAAAAAAAAACCTATCCCTAGGTGCATAAAAAAATTTCTAAAACCCCAGATTTGCTTCCAATGCAAAAATTCTCAAAATAAGAATAGATAGCTGCAGATTTGAAGCTTTGATAACATATTAGAGTTGAGAAAATACAACACCACAGGAGCCCAAATGATCTCTGCAAGTTGAAAAACTTGTTACAAGGAGAAGCAAGGAAGCAAATCATAGAAGAAAGAAATACATAGAAAATATGCTCAAAAAGAGAGAGCTCAATATTCACAAAAAATGTAATGTAATAATCCTCCTTCTTGTTACAAAAAAAAGAAAGAACTTAACCTTTAATAGGTCAAGAAGCCCTAAAAGGGAAAACCTAGGTTTGCACATAATAATAAATAAAAGAATTATTTATTATGCACCTAAAGTTAGCTTAAGTGTAAAAGAGATAATAGGAAACTTAAAGAATTAAACAAATATTGTTTAATTAATCAAGTAAATACCCAATTACTCTAACAATCATTTGGGGGTAAGTATAGCTAGAAACAATGATCCTGAGGTTTTTTACAACACTTTTAGAAGGATAATAAAAGGATCTTTATTGTTCCATGTGCATAATTTTCTTGAGTACTTAGTCAGGAATGAATTTAACCCCACAATGCAGGAATGGAGAAAAGAGAAGTGGATAATTTTTAGAAAATTATGGGCTGCTATTTAGAAGATGGATCCAAAATATGATCCATTAAAGGATTCTTCCCCATTCCATGCCAATATTGAATTTTTTATGAAATTTTTTGATGAATTGACTAAGGTCTTAAGAGAGAAGCTAGCCAGACTTGAAGAATTTCATGGCCAACAACAATTAAGCTCACAACCTCTTGTATCCCAGTTAGCAATTGGTGTGATAGCAGAGAGGCTTGTTCAAGAATCTCTACACAAAAGAGTTAGAGAAGAAGTAAGTGAGGAAGAAGATAGTAACAATGATAGTGGGAGATTGATAAGGAGAAAGGGTAAGAAGATGATGAGTTCAAAAACCTTTTCCCAAGATACAAACTAAGCCTCTTCAAAGAGTCGGGATCATTGATCTTGAAGATTTTGATAGAAGTCCCTCGCCATCAGCTATATCCTTTTCACCAGCAAGGCAAGATGAAGCTCAGGTGGAGGGAGACAGGTTTGTTGCAACAAGTGCAAAAATGCAGATGGGTATTCCTGTATTGCCTCTTAATTTGGAGTTGGATCTTACTCCCTTGGATATCCAGGGTAAAGCCTTCAAAGATGCAAGAAATGAGGCATGTAATAATTTCCTTGAGGATGATGCATTTGTAAAAAGCCCAGCCTTTTTACAGTTACTATGGAAAACAAAGGTTGAGGAATATAAAGGAAGGATTGCTGAGAGGAAGGCCTAAAGGCCAAATAGATTAGACCAAGAAATCCAAGAGGAAGTAAAAAATGAAATGAAGGAAGAGTTCAAGGAAATCACTGCTGATGAGAGCAGGAAAATTATAAGTCAGGCTGGAGTCTTGATATTGCCACAATGGGATATAGCAGATGCAGTGGTATTTGATGCAATTAGGAAATCAAAGGAAAAAGAAGCAGGGTTAGCATTGAGAGGATCAAACTTTGTAGATGATTATGCAACCTTTGCTATATGGGCATTAGAGGAAGGACCTAGGAAGCCTAACATCAGTGATTTAAACCCTAAATTGAGGGGAAGCTTGATTATAAAGAGAGAGAATGACACATCAAGTGTAGAGGCTACAAAATTGAATGTTGATGTTGCTAAGATGGCATATGAGAGTGCAAAAAAGGAAGCTCCAGAGAGGGTGGAGCTGATGAAGAAATTTGATAAACTTTTTAATGATTATAATGCATCTCAGAAAAGATGTGTGGAGTTGCAAACGAGAGTGCAACTCCTTGAGCAAGGACAAATAAAGGTTTCCTATCTCGCACTTGCAGGACCGTTTGAGCCATCAACATCCAGGTCACCACCTATGGTCCAAGGAGGAGAAGCAACTCAAATAAATACAAGTACTAATATCCTTGGCATGGCATTAGTCCCATATGATGATGATGAGCCTGATACTAGCAGATCAACTGAACCAAATGAATCTCAGCTTTTGGAGAAGATTGTTGAATTAGAAAGTAAATTGAAAGAATCAGAAAAACAATCAGCTAAGGAGCAGAAGGATATAGTTAGCTATGTGCTAACTCATTTAAATGAGAAAATTGAAAGCAGGTTAAACAATATTCATGCCTTATATTCTTTACTTTTTGATGCTATTCAAAAGTTTAATGATGATTAAAAAGTGGCAATTCCCCTGTTTACAAAGTGGTTATAAAGGACAAATGAGCTTAGAATGATGTCCATGGCCTCTAAATTTCATACTGAGAGGCCACATGCACTCCAACCAACATATTTGTTGGTGAAATAAATGCAAAAAACCCAAATTATGCCAGAAAATATAGAAAGAAAGGTAAGGGAATTGATGAAGAGTTTTAGTGAATTAGAACAAACTCTTTTGTCAGACATTGAAGATAGAGAAGGGGCAGTTAAGCCTTTGATGTCTTGGAAGGAAGAGGCAGAGAGAGTCATCAACACCTAGGTAGAAATGATTTGTGATGGGCTAAATATGGATATGCTAGAGGATAGTATGGATAAAATTATTGGTACAGGGCTATTTTTTGAAACTTTTGAAAGAGAGGCAAACTAAGTAGTCATTATGTATATTCTATATTGGAAAAAAGAAGATGAAGTAATGAACTTCAATTGGCCCTCTGATGAAGACTATAGTGTGTGGAGTGGCATGTATTTGAATGATGAATAGAAAGTTGTAAATAGTTTGCATAACTATTTTTGTTTTCTAGTGGTAGATATTTTGCAACCCATAAGACAAGATGGGGGTAATTTTCATAATGAGTTTTGAAGAAGGCGGCTACAAATTTTGATCCAGTATAAGCAAATTCAAGGATCATTGTTTTGTATAACAGAATACGGTTATGTATAGTCATTCTAAGATGACAGGTGTCTCCTCTAGCCTGAAGCTTGTTTGCTCCCTTATTTTTTTTATAAAAGGGAATTTAGGGTTATGGGACGTAGTTCAGAATTTTGGTCCCTTATGTGTTCCAAATTTCTGTTTCCAAATAGCAAAGTCTAGGTGAAACAAAAGGATTGTAAAAGGTCATTTACAGAGCAAAAAATAGAAAAGAGTCTTGTGTCTATGATTTTTCCAGGTTCTTGAAGGAGTAATGTATGGATTGTATTTTTACAGAGACAACAAAATTAATGAATAAATATATAATTCAAACCCATTTCTCTCCAGTGTATTGTTCTATCATGTTTTGAATGCATATTATCAAGTATTTTATCATTCATTTTACTATTGTGGTGTATGTAACCTTTTATTCATACTTTGGTCTAATAGGTCAATTAAATGCTTCAATGAAATTGCAGAGTGATAGGGGTCTTTACAAGGATTTTGATAAGTAGTTTTGGGTGGGGAATACAAATATGATATATTGTAAGGTAATATTATCTCTGGTTATATGTTGTTAGATAAATTATATCAGAAGTATAGTCTAATGTAGTATGAATTTGTGTACCCAATGGAATAAGGCACTGATCATAGTTAAATGAATGCGTGGGTATTTATTTACTATTCGAAGTCACCATTGGTTTTCTATAACTTGATAAATAGTAGAATACTTTCATTTTATATGAATTTTATCATATGTGTTAGTCATCTCATGCTCCAAGCGGGTTGAGGATCACTGAGGAATTTGCCATTCTTGAGCATTCTCGCTTATTGTTGAGTCTTTATATGAGATTATCTGCTTTGTTTCATGCATGATTTGTGAGTGTAGCATAAAATCACAAATAAGCATGGGGATCACCCTCCATGGTTT
The DNA here is from genome assembly GCF_030272615.1 of Cryptomeria japonica. Taxonomy (NCBI): domain Eukaryota; kingdom Viridiplantae; phylum Streptophyta; class Pinopsida; order Cupressales; family Cupressaceae; genus Cryptomeria; species Cryptomeria japonica. The sequence continues at coordinate 908,379,625 of NC_081414.1, forward strand.
TGCAGAGCCTAAAGCATAGAAGGATCTAGCATCCTTGTCATTGTTGGTCCAAGTCTAAAGAGTATTAAATAGTTGGGAGGGGCTTTCCATAGATATTTTCAGGAGAAAACAACTTGGTCTCTACCTTTGAGTTAGTGTAAACCCGTTTTTGGGCACCAATAGATTCCATAACCGGTATACACATAGAAGTTAGTTAAAGGGAAACAGATTAAGAACCACTAATTCACCTCCCTCTCAGTGGTGCATTCTGTCTAACAATTGGTATCAGAGCATAGGTTCCCAGTCAGATGAGCTTTCTCCAGCTTCGGTAGATTCTGGCTTAAGGACACAATGGTTTGTTTAGTATCATTCTCTGCTCCTATTTTTGATGGATCAAACTATGCTATTTGGAGCTATAGAATGGAAGTCTTCATGTCCTCTTAGGGGTATGATGTTTGGATGGAAGTTGTTAGTGAACTCCCTAGGTATGTCAGTCCTCCCTCCGGATCTGAAGATGAAATAAGATGCATATGTAATGAAGAAGCCATGAAGGCCATAGTCAATGTGCTCATCGGTGATATTCCATCATAGGTGGATAGATTCAAATCGGCAAAGAGTCTATGGGATAGGCTGAAGAAGCTCTATGGAAATAAACCTTGCATCACGGAATCAACTTCTGAGAGTGAGAAGAACTTTGCAGTAGATACGTGTGTAGATGACATAGGCAGTTCAGATTGTTGCAGCTGCAATGTTGATGAGGAGACTCATCTTTTCATGGCCCATGAGACAGACATTAAGAATCACACATCAAAAAGGGATAAAGCAGATAGATCCCACCAGTATGATGTGTTTGACAGTGACACTGAAGAGGAAGAAGAAGGAGACAAGGTAAATAGATAGAGCCAGCAAGATCTATTTGGAAATGATGATGAAGAAGAAGAAGATGCAGAAGTGGATATTGAGTGTGACCTGGTAAGTGCTCTAGAAGAGCTTACAAATGATAGAAATGATTTTTAAAAACTACAAAAGATCAGTTCATGAGGATTGCAGCTAGTTGAGAACCCGCCTTGAAGTATCAAACCAAAAGGTTGGTTTATTGTCCACTCAACTAGAAGAGACAAAAGGATTGACTGATGATTTGAAATCAGTCTTAGACTCCAAGGGAAGTGGAATGGAGAATCTGATACAAGTTGTTTAAGAATGTTGCAGTTGTTGAGCAAAACCGGTTGATTAGATACCTTGAAGAATCTGAAAGATGTTTCTCAGAGTTAAATACTCAACAAAAGGACACCAAGGAATGCAGGTGCAAAGATCTAAAGGCTGAGCTAGAGATAAAGGATAAAGAGTATCAGCAGATAATAGTTGAAATGGAGTTCCTCAGGAAAGAACTTGAGAAATGTCAAGATGAGCTCATGATGACGATGAAGAATGGTGTTGCATGGAGAAACAATACAGATTTGAAAGGAAAAGGAAAGATGAGGGAAGACAGTGTTACCGATAGCATGAATAAGAGAAGACCTGCTACCAATAGAAGACAAAGAAATGTTGCTGCCACCAAGTCAAGACAAGCATGGCAGAAGAAGAGACCAGATGGAAGATCTGTAGAGGATGGACAACCCTGGATCTATTCCTGAAGAAGAAGAAATGTTGATGCCAAACTGGTAAGAACACCTCATGTTTGGCTGAATAAATTTGTAAGTAATAAGCCTCCTTTCTCCGGCTATTGTTTTGAATGTAAAGATTATGGCCATAGGGAAGAAGAGTGTAAAATAAGGTCTAGGAATAGACAGAGTGTGCTTCCTAGGTATAATAAATCAGATGGCTATAGACTTCATGCATATGAGATAATGCATCTTGGAGTAGAAGCATGCATACCCCCTCTCCCGGTATCACTAGTGTTGTATGTTATAACTGAAATAGACCCGGCCATAGAAGTTATGACTGGAGGAAAAAGGACTTGTTGTCCAAAGGCAACTAGAAAATCAATCATGCTCAGTATAAGAGCAGCTATAGGGGATATGAGCAGCATAGACCTACATGGAACAAGATGATTGGTGTTCCTTCTCAAGCAAGGTATCCAAGGAGACTGATAGATGGCTGCAATGACATGAAAAGAAGAAGAAGAGTGAACCGGTACAATAGAAGGTTCCTAAATCATGAGATCAGCATGGACATTATGTGCTACTACAACACTACTTCTTGTCTTGGTGTTGAATCCATAAGTATAAGGATGAATCAACAAGAGAAGAAGAAACCTTCTCCCTAGACTGAAAAGGGGAAGAAAAGTGAGATCAAGTAGAAATGGAGGAAGAAGCAAGAAAGTAGAACCAGGGATCGACATTGTGCATTTAATACACAAGTGTTATCTCCTATGGCTTAAAGGAGATGCAAGACTCGGGGGGAGTTACATATTGACCAGATCATCCACTCCTTAGTTGAATGTGGATAAGAAGATGAACAAGCTACTGCCAGTAAGAGGAAGAAAATATGATGCCAATATGTGTGTAGTTACTGCCTTGACCACACATTAGTGATGGTTTACTGCTATAGGTGAAATGAATGGTAGCAGAGGAAATTGGAACCAGGAAATAAAGGTAAAGAGGAAAGTGTCCTGGTAGAAATAAGAGACCAGTATGTGCAACATGTTACCAGCATAGATGTTGATAAGTGTTGCAGATTATGTAAGTCTATGAGGTGAGGGATCATTGTAGTAACTCCAATAGCCTGAATAGATAAGGTTATGTCTCAGGTGATATTGAAAAGGATCTGAATGACTTATGGTGGTCTGGTAGCTAATCTTATGCGCATACATCTTAATGGGTCAATAGGTTGGATATGTGACTTGCTAGTTGGCATTGTGGTCATGATGATGGATGTCACAAGTATTGATGTGAGTCCCAATTTGGGATCTGGTAGATGAGAAATGAAGACCAGAGGTCTGAGGTTCAGGGGGAGTTCAGAGCTATATCCTCAAATTGATATCAGATATACTGTACACAAAAGCAGATCAAGCAGATGCTCAAAGAAGGAGAGAGATAGGTGTATGTTGTTAAGCGTTGTTAGGTACATGAGATTTCCATCTCAAATGCTCGTGGGTGAGGTTATGGGAGACATCTTGGAAGGCTTCTATTTTTGAATCTCAAGCATTGCGCATTTTTGACCTCACCATTGCGTTTGAGAGGTTGTTTCCATAGCCTCCATAAAAATCAAGTATTAACTCGACCTATTTTGGCGAAAGTCAAATTTTGGGTGATGGAGGAATTTTTTACCCAATTCGGATAGTATGATATGGATTTAAAAAAATATATATATTTTTAATTCTGCGAAGAAAAAAAAAATTGATTTATTTCTTCAAAAAAAATATATCATATTTCGTAGATTTTTTTAAAAATTTGAAAAGCTTTTCATTTTTTTATTTAAAAAAAAAAAAAATTATTTTTAGGGGGGTCGGAGGGTATGTTGACCCCACCCCACCATACCCTGCACAGTCTGCAGGGACCTGCATGGTTTGCAGATCATACCTGTGCCGATGATGTCCTTTCCTCTAAACGTCGTATGCCACCACAGCTCCTCCTACATGCAAAAGCTCCTCCCGCTTGTAGCCCGACCTCCAGCTAGCTCGGCCACCACCGGCTAGCTCCGGCTCAGGCGACCAACCTGCCGACACCACCACCGGCCATCGACAATAGTGGTCACCTCCCGACTGCCAGCCTCAACAGCCCGTTGGCTCCGACACCCCTCCTCCCATCGGCCAGTCACCGGCTCTGGCCACCACCAGCCATCAATGACCTCCTGTCGTGCTACCACACCTCCCTCTGATGAACCCACGTCTGCCACTGGCTAATGGGAAAAACATTCTGACACATCACCTACTCAGTTGGTCATCACATTAGCATATCTGTACAGCCAAGGAGAAGGGTACGATGACCATTTTGATGGTCATATGATCGTCAAATTTAACACAATGATTTGCTGATGTCATACTGCATCAACACTATTTTGAAAATTTTAGACCCATCTCCATTGAATAGTTTGGTTTTTTGGGTCAACTTCGGAAGCTCATAACTTGCTCAATTTTGCTCCTTTTTGGGTGCAATTTTTTTTTATTTGGGCCATTTTTTGTGCTCTCCATAGTGGTGTTGTCATTTTCTAATTTTGGTGCATATTTGTTTCAGAAGTTTCAAATTCTCTTCAGTTGTACCTGTCCAATCCTCAATTTTACAACTTCAAAGGCTTCGCTTGGGCTCATACCACCTCCTTTTCAGGTGCCATTTTTTTGTCTACTTTCTTAATATGTCATCAGTATGTAGAGGTTTTGAGTTGATATTGTGCTTGCATATATTGGTCCTTTTTGGCCTACTTGGTACTTGTAATTTGCTTGGATCTTATTTTAGATCTCTTGCACTATCAGTTTGAGTCTCCTTTGGCCTCTTTGAGGCAGTTGTAAAGTTGAAATCAGAAGTCCACTTTGCCATTTTTTGCAAGTGGCCCATGCACTAAGTATAAAGTGCCAAATCATCATTTTTTTTGGTGGGGGGGTCTTTGATTGAGTGAATTTGGGGGGGATGTCTTGTGTGATTGTGCCTATCTTTCCTTGTGCTCTTTCATTTTTGTTGCTATGAGTTCTCATAAATTTCCACCTTTAACTCTGTTGCACCCATTTTTTTTTTTGTTTATAGCCTATTAAAAAAAAGGGTAATTATTTTCCTAGGACTTAAGTCTTCATTAAACGAGTTTCGTACTCATGTGTTGAACCTTTTATAAAGCTCACAATTCGAGTTCAAGAGAAACACGTTCCATAAAGTTCTAAGTTGTCAATAGCATAGTCATTGAACTTTAACTTTGAACCTTTTCGGTTCAAGGTTCAAGGTTCAATCGGTCTTTTGTCTTGTGTTTTACGGCTGTCTTTTTGGTACTAGTCTTGTGGTCTCTTTGAACTTGAACCATTGAACTTTTGTTTTGAAATGGTTCAAGGTTCATGGTTCATTCTTGTGTTATTAAAAGTTCCTTTTGTCTCTTTTTGCCTATTTGCAAAAGTGACTTGTTGTCATTAAACTTTGAACCAATGAACTTCTTTTAAAATGAGTTCAAGGTTCAAAGTAGTGTTTTCAACTCAGCCCGATGGTGTCTTGGAAGAAAAGGTGGTGCAATCAAAACATAATTTTCCTTGGTTTTCGTGTTTTCAAATTGTAATTATGGAAACAATCATGAGAAGGCATGTCGACTATGTGGAGTTGATTTCTAATTAATAAGCATGTCAGAATTATATCAAGTCACAAGTGGTTTCACATGGATGAATAAGCTAGGCCAAAGTGTGTGTTGGTTCATTTCAGTCTTTTCCGTCTTTAAATATGGGGCATCTCAGGTAATGTAATTATTGTTGCCATTGGCAAAGAGTGGAGACGCAGAAGGTAATTTAGGTCAGTTCTTCTAAGGGTTTCACAGTTTGATGTTGAAGACAGGTGAGTTCAATTGCTTATTTTCCCCTGCTCTGTTTAGTTCTGAAAATTGGAAAGTGTAATTCTTTGCTTTAGAGTTGAATGCTATCTGATTGACGCAATTTAAAGCAAAAATGAGACCGATTTTGCCCAAATTGGGTTGAACATCATGCTTGGTTAGTACCTTTTCAGAGTTAGATGATACAACCTTCATTCAGGATGAGCTAGATAACTTTTTAGAGAGGGCCAAGAACCCAACAGCCAATTCCATGATGGAATAGATAGTTTACAGTGGTCTTGTTGAGGCCACTGCATTCCCAATTGCTACTCCTTGCCCAGAATTAGTATATGCATGCATGAACTGATATGATGCTAGTAATAGGTGTATTAGAGCCAATAATGGAGACATGCTAGTGCAGATTGATAGAGAAACTGTAATGGCTGCAATTGGAATTCCTCACAAGGAGCCGTATGAAGATTGGTCCATAGGAACCTCATACACATTTTTCTCTGAGAAGAGAAGTGTTTATCAGAATGTCATAGCTAGGAACTGGCTCCTTAAAATACAAAAGGGAGGTTCTAGGCTACCCAAACCCTTAACAAGAGAGCATTTCATCATAGAAGTTAGGGATATTGTGATCCTTTTGAACAAGCTTAACAGGAATTCACATGCCTTCTATTGGGAGGACTGAATGTATTTTTAAATTCAGGTATTATTAGCTAGTGAAAAATACCTGGACTGGGCGCAAGTAATTGTTGAGAGATTGCATGAAGGGTTGAGTAATTTTGTTTGAACAACTAATTTTCACATGACTTCATACTGGTTCTATATTTTAGCATGTATCAGAGAATGGCTGGGATTACATCAGGAACCTTGGGTTAATGGAATGAAGGTCTACGAGTGCTATCCACATTTGCAAATACAGAGATACACAAAAAATTTCTTGAGATGGAATGATGTCTTTGCGAGAAGATTAACTTTCGAACTACAAGCAAATTTGAATAATAGGATGTCACCTGAGGCATTAAAGTTGGTCACCACATACAGGAGTTGTTTCATTCAATTTCCTAGATTCACTTATATCAGAATTGGAGGCTTTGAAGATGAACCTTTCAGATTACCCGGATATGCTCTCGACAGTTATGTACTTTTAGAAGTTAGCAGACAGCTAGCTCATGTGGATAAGATATTTGGGATGAAAAATGAATCTGAAGCAATTTTCCCAGTTGAACTCGGACATTATAGTTGCCAGACTATTTTTGATGCATTGAACTTAGAATTGGAACTCAAGAAGATGATTTGCCGCCATATGTTGCTCGACAGGGGTTCGCCAACAAAGAATATACAGTGAAGCACCTGAATGTTGATGTGAACTTTTCACATATACCCCAATTAGAAGATTATTGGGAGGATTGCTGTGATGAATTTGAAGTTCGGAGAAGATTATGGTCGAAGTTCACTTTACAACAAATTATTACTTTGAAATTGCCCATGAATATTGCAAGAATACAAGAACCGGAAGATGAAGATGTATTAGACCCGGAGTTCAATAAAAGAGTTCATGTGCAACCTATTCCTGAAATTGATTGGGATAGGAAAGAAGAAGAATATATTCTGTCAAGAACCTTTAATGTAATAAGGAGAATAGAGAAATGGTTAAGAGATCGTAGGCCTGGAATAAAATTTACTACTGGCTCAGTCGAGAAACCAGTTGAGCAATCTCATGCTACTGCACCAATCTCTTCTTCTAACATTGTTGTTGATATTGCAGGTGTCACTAGTACTCAAAGTCAAAAGGTTCAAACCAGAAGACTTAAAGAATCACTGTTTGGCCCCTCAACGGTTCGAGTCACCCATTCCAGAAGTAAAAGGAAAAGCGCAGACATCACAGGAAAAAAAACCATCATAGTTCTTGATACTGAGGAGGCGCAAGTGATTATGTATGAACCAAAAATAGACATTCCTGTAGCTCAAGATGCAGGTAAAGAAAAGGAGCAGTCTGGGGAAGGCCCCGATCAAGTGATTACTTTGGTGACCATGGATTCATCTGAATGTCAAATGCCGTCAGCTAAGATATCCTCAAATGTTTCAAGGTGGTTAGGAGCATCAATAAGTAAGAAATGCAACGTAGTCCCTATCAGTGTACCCATGGAAGATATGGTCAGCAAATGCCTCGAAAAAACACCTAAGTCTAAAAAGCTAAAAGTAGAAGCTATGCTGGAGGTAGATGAGAATACAGGGCACTGGGTAGCTAAAGTGGCTAGGCCTATTTCAGACAAAGATTCAGAAAATGTAATGGAGCAGGATTTTGTTGTTGAAAAGATTGATTTAGGAACTACTTCAAGGGCTGCTGATGCAAAACACCTAGAGTACTCTGCTAAATGAATGTTATCCAGAACATGGAAGGATGAGAAAGACAAATGAGAGTTGAAATAGACCATGAAGTACATGGCAGAGTATATTAATGCCATTCATCAGCCCAGCCCACAACCCCTGTCACAGGTTCCTCAGAATTTTGATCCTAGATCTCCCATGAACCAGAATTTGTTGGATAAGGTTTAGAGAAATCATGTGCTAGCAGAAACCTTTGAAGAGTGGCTTGAGTTCATAATTCAGCAAGGAACAAAGTATATTGCTAATCTGGTAAAGGTGTACGAGAATGCTGTGACTGTAACTCAAGATCTGGAAACAGAAGTGTCGGCGTGGGAAAAGGAAAGGAAAAAATGGGCTGCAGTACTAGTTCAAATGAGAGATGTACAGAAGTATGGTGTAATGAAATTCCTTACAGAAAAGGTAGTAAATGATTTGGATGATAAGGTACTGCATGTGGCCAAGGAAAATATTGAATGGAGAAATTCAATCATAAAACAAGGTCATGAAGAGTCCATTAAGTTGCTAAAAGAGTTGAAAGAACTCATTGTCGTGATGTAGAAAGACTTGAAGTGCATCGATGTACAAATTCTGAAGGGAGACAGACAGACCATTGAATAGGTAGTAGATATGGTGCATAATTTCAAAGGGAAAATAAATTCTATTAAAGAATCAAAATCTTTCACCCGAGATGACTTCACCAGAGTAGCTCGCATTGAATCCATGTTGGTTGTCTGTTCAGATCACTTAGAAGTGCATAAAACTAAAGTCACGCAAGTGGGTATGGATAAAGAAGTTTGGAAGCAACGCATCCTGCACATTGGTCTCCCACATTACCCAGTAGTTCATAACTTCTCCGCAGCTCATATGGAGTGGCGAAATATACGTGGCACCACGCACACTTCAGAGACAATTTAGGCCATTTTCTATTCTTTTAGTTATGGCTCTATTTACGGCTTGTAGTCATTTAGTTAATTTCAATTATAGATGGTTGTCTCTTGAATTTCATATTTGCATTTTGTTTAAAAAGACAATTAAGCCTAGCGGCTATATATATTTGTAAGGATGTTTTTGTGCGATATAGAATTTTTGGTGTAAAAACTTGGAGGACCAGGCTAATATCACTTGTAATTTTTTAGGAATACCCATCTTTGAGTGGAATGAAATATATGATACACCTTGAGAAACCTGTGTGTTTGGAATGCATAAAATTTCTATTGGAATGATTATGTGTTCGTGTATTAGTTTCTTTTCTCTGATTTTTCATTTGAAGTCTGCGAATCAATTTGGTAAATGAAACTAGCTGTAAGCTTTTGAATTTTTTGATTCCCCTTGTTCTATGAGACATGAGTGAGTGTCAATCAAAGTTCAAACATTCTTTTATCATCCTGAGAGTTAATTTCCATTTGAGATCAAATGTCTTATTATGAATTTCATTATCCATCATTAAGCATTCATATTGTGTTGACTAGTGGATGTTGAAGCCTTTTGTTTACTTTTTGGTTAAAAGTGAATCACATAAAGAAAAAATTATTCAAAATTCATTGAAGATCATATAGGGAGCTGTACCTTAATGCAGAGGGTAAAAATAATAATTATTTACCCAACTACTGGTTATCATTGGTTTTCTATTTGGGCAACAGGAGTATTTATTTGTAAATTTTGAGAAATCTAATCCATTAACCAATAGATTTTTGGCGTCTCTATTGAGGAGTCGAATAATAAGATTAGTTTTATAGCCATAAGTTACTTTGAATTGGTTCGTAGTTCATTTTAAAGACTATAGGGTGTGAGCACACTGGAGACCAGAAGATATACTAGATCCCAAAGGTGAGAAGGATTAGTCGATTCAGCTTTTGAAGAATTGCAAAACCTAAATTCCTTCCCTTCCTTTACACCTTAAAGAAGGGCAAGAAGTAGGCCCCCAAGATCTCCTTCTATTCCTTCCCAATCTTCTATTTATCACTCCTTGACCTTACATGGTGTTGTCTTTCCCACTGTGATTAATCCCACCCCTCTGAATATTATCCTTCCTATGGCTGCAAATAATCCCTAGGGTCCAGCAGTAGGACCACTTGCCCTTGGAGCAAATTTGAATCCCTTACCTAAAGGTTCTAGAGAAAATTTACCTAAGTTTAATGGTGATGCAAAATTTACAGTTGATGAGCATTTTAATTCTTTTAATGTTGCATGTGGCGTGTTGGCGGTTCAGCATGAAGATGTAGCAATAAGGTTGTTTATTCAGACACTTACTGGAATAGCAGCCGACTGGTTTTACCATTTGCCGAATGGTGTAATAAGAAACTGGCAGGATTTGAAAACTAGATTTGAGGATAGGTTTAAAGTGGCAGAAGATGACCATTCTCTTTTAGCTCAATTAGCTCAACTGAAAAAGGAAATACCCGAATCCATTAGAGACTTTGTGGCAAGGTTTGACAAGATTGTTCATAAGATTCCAGTTAATCGGAGACCTTCTGATAACAATTTGAAATGTTTCTTCATTAATGCAATGCCTGCAGAAATAAGTTTCTTTATTCGTAGACAAAGGGTCCAGGACTTAGCCACTGCCAAAACCACTGTAGTAGAATTAGAAGATGATTTGATCAATGGAGGCAAATGGAGAAGAGAAGTTCAAGCTGCTAACTCATAGCCATCAACTTCCACAACTCTCTCTGACCCTGTAATCCAAAGGTTGGTTAACGATGTGATCACCCTCAAGAGACAGCTCCCTAAGGCTAACACATCATATCCTCAACCTTATCAAGACATTCCAAGATGGCCTAATAATCAGCCTGCCGGAGTAGGAAATAAAGCTTTACAATTGCCCCCAACTTAGCAAAGACTAGCCATTGAAGCACCCCCTCTCAGGAGAAATATGTGCATCTTTCATTTAACAAATGACCACGATGGTAACTGATGTCCAGAAATGGTGAGACATGCACAGATGCTTAGCACAGGAGAAGTTCTAAATGAACCTGGCTCAATAAAGGAAACTCATGGACAACTTGGCAACTCTAGAATACACTTCCTTGAATATGAATATGAAACAGATAGAGGAGGAGATATATTGGTAACCCTTGAAGATCCCTCTTGTGCCGTTTTCACTAGAAACCAGCATCAACTTAAAAATACAGGCACTCCATCATCCTATGAAAATTCAACTAAGGGTAAGGAACCTATGAACCGAAATTCAAAAGTAAGTTCAAAGGTTCAAGAGGTTCAAATATTGAAGCGACCTGAGTCTGATATCTCTTTTGATATTGTTGAGTTTTGTAAAATGTCAAAAATTCAAATCTCTCCTGCTGAATACCTCAGGTTGAATCCCAAAGAGCTAGAAAAGTTGATTAAATATGTGCGGGGGGAAAATTTTTAGTTGCAGCCCTCAGATGTATTGACAAACTTTGAGTCTTTACCATTCAATACTGAAGCCCAGTTAATAGAACAAGCCAATGCTTTTACATCAAAAGAGTCAGTTAATGAATCTGTAGGACCATCACATGTGCTTGATTAGAAACTTGAGCCTTTCTATGTCTCCCTATTTATCAATGGTTATAAACTTAATAACTGTATTATTGATTCGGGAGCTTTAGATAATATAATGACTTCCACAGTGGCCAAAGCCTTAGGTCTCACACTTACTAAAACCTTTGGCAAATGCTTCTCAATGGATTCTAAACAAATTCCTTTACTTGGTTAGATCAAAGACGCTTAGGTAGCTTTAGCGGTTCATCCCAATAAAAGAGTAAAACTCACAATATTGGTTGCTGATATTCCAGCAAGTTACGAAATGTTGTTGAGTAGAACTTTTTGTAAAGACTTGGGTGGAGAGATTAAAATGGATTGGTCTGAGGCAACGTTTCCTATAGGAAGACAAAAGATCACTCTCATACCAGAACCAAAATCTAAATTTACAGTGTTTCCTTTAGAGGATCCAAAATCACAAATATTGTATTAGGAATGTGAATTTGGTAACTATTTTCTTTTTTCTGATGACACTAAAAATATGTCGGAAGATGTGGATGATCACACCGCAGGGTTGTGGACAATGGAATTTGACAGGAGTTGTGTATCTGCTGGATCTAGCACTGGAGTGGTACTTGTTTCTCCATAGGGTGAGAATTTTCCTTTTTCATTTAAGTTGGAGTTTAAAAATATAAATAATAACGTAGAATATGAGGCATTGTTGCTAGGAATTGAGCAATCCAAGAAGAAAGGGATTAAAATGTTGTGTGCTAAAAGTGATGTAGAATTGATTGTTAATCAGGTATGCAATCGTTATTCTATGAAAAATGAGAGGCTCAAGCATTATAGAAATAGAATTTGGGATGAAATTGAGTATTTTGATGCATTTTCAATAGAAGCTATTCCTAGAAGTCAAAATTCTCACACAGATTCCCTAGCAGTATCAGCATCATTACTTCTTCCACATCCAGATTTTGGTACAAATGTTTATAGAATTGAAGTAGTTTATCGCCCAAACGTACTTGATAATTCAGATTTCTGGCAAGTGTTTGAAGATGATAAGCATATTGATAAGTTCTTACAAAATGCTGCTATGTTTGCTTCTTCTTATTTTGAAGGTTCAGAAAACCAATGTAATGAATTTTGTCTAGATGAGAAGGGAAGCTTCAGAGAGGGAGTAGTTCAGCTTAAGAGAAATCGAATTTCAAAAGGATTGGTGACTTTAAAGAGCCTGTTCGACCGCAATGACAAGTCTGTAAGAAGAACTGATTCCCACGATGCTTATACATCAGGTGAATATGAGAAGATTAATATTGGTGAGGAAAAGAATCCAAAAATGGTTAATTTGGGTAAATGTTGCACTCCGAAAGAAAGGCATTTGTACATCGAACTGTTGAGAAAGTTTCTTGATGTTTTTGCCTGGTCCTATGAAGATTTGAAAGATTTCAGAGATGGTCAATTTCAGCATCATATTCCCCTAAAACTAGAAGCGACTCCTTTCAGGTAGAAATTAAGGAATTATAACCCAGAAGTTGCAGATGCAATTTTCAGAGAAATAGATAAAATGCTTCAGGCAAGGATAATCTATCCAATTCATCATTCAACATGGGTGGCTAACATTGTTCCAGTTCGCAAGAAAAATGGAGAGATAAGAATTTGTGTTGATTTCCAGAACCTGAATCAGGCTAGCTTAAAAGATAATTATCCTTTACCTTTAATGGATCACATTCTCCAAACTGTCGCCGGGTTTGAAATGATGTCTATGCTTGACGGTTTCTCTAGATATAATCAGATAAGCATGGCAAAAGAAGATCAACACAAAACCGCCTTTACAACACCATGGGGAACTTTTGCCTATAACCGCATGCCTTTCGGTCTAATAAACACTGGAGCTACTTTCCAAAGGGCAATGAACCTTTCTTTTGGTCATCTAATTGGTAAAATTATTGTAGTGTATCTAGATGATTTGATAGTTTTCTCCAAGAAAAGGGAAGATCATTTCAAGGATTTAGAAACTATGTTGCAAAGGTGTCAAGATCATGGTATTTCCCTTAACCCAAAGAAATCAGTTTTTTGTGTTACTAAAGGAAATCTTTTAGGACATATAGTTTCACAAGATGGTATCAAGATTGATCCAGATCGTGTTAAAGCTATTCAGCAGTTAAGTTTGCCATCAGATAGGAGTGGTGTCAAATCATTCTTTGGTCAAGTGAGTTTTCTCAGGAGATTTGTGCCAGATTTCACTGAAATTACTAAGCATATTGTAGGAATGATGAGTGAGAAGCAGATCTTTAAATGGAAAGAGGATGCAAGGAAAGCTTTTGAAGAAGTTAAAAAGACGATCGCTCATGCTCCAACATTAGTTAATCCTAACTTCAAGAAAAGCTTTATCATTTACTGTAATGCTCCAGAACACACAATGTCTGGTATTTTGCTATAGAAGAATGAACTTGGTGAAGAGTTTCCTATTGCATTTATGAGCGTTCCGCTTAAAAAGTATGAATTAAACTATTCATTGAATGAGAAGTAGGCTTTCGCAGTTGTAAAAGTTGTAAACATTTTAGGTATTACATATTACATTCTCATTCAGTTGTTTTTGTGCCAAATTCCGCTGTTAAAAGTATATTGACACAGCAAGAGGTGGGAATGAATAATAGAGCAACTTGGGTTTCAAAGGTTCAAGAGTTTGACTTGGACATCAAGCCAACGAAATTAGTTCGTGGATAGGGGTTATGTCATTTAATGGCAGAAAATAAAGAAGAAGAAAAAAGTTTCCCTTTAGCTCTTTTTGTTAGCCTGCAGGATGAGTGGTTCACTGATGTAGCCTTTTTCCTGACATATGGAGAATGTCCTACACATTTGTCCCCCAGAGAAAAGAGAAACCTGAAATTAAAAGCGGCTAAATATGTTACTTTTGGTGACATATTATATAAGAAAGGCCTGAATGGAACCTTCATGAGGTGTGTGGATAAAGCACAACGTGAGTCCTTGCTGAAGTCATTTCATGATGATGCTTGTGGAGGTCATTTCTCCTCTATAGTCACCGCATACAAAATATTAAGAAATTGCTATTATTGGCCCGATATGTTTAAAGATGCTTATGTTTGGGTTGCAAAGTGTGATAAATGTAAATTCTTTACAGGGATACCACAACTAGCTGCTCTACCTCTCAAGCCAGTAGTTGTGGAAGAACCTTTTAAGCAATGGGGACTAGATTTCATTGGTCCGCTGACACCTTCTTCTAGTGTTGGACATACGCATATTCTCACGGCTACAGATTAGTTTACTAAGTGGGTAGAAGCAGTGCTGTTAGGAGAACAACCTCAGAAGTAATATGTGAGTTCTTAAAGGAAATATTCTGGTTTGTTTTGGAGTACCATTGAAGATAGTGACTGACAATGCTGCAAGTTTTTCTTCTATAGAAATATCCATGTTTTGTTATGATCACGGTATTTTCTTGGCACATTCCTCTAACTATTATCCACAAGGTAATGGTCAGGAAAAATCCAATGACAAAAATTTGATAAACATCATGAAGAAATTGGTCAGTGAAAATGCTAAGGATTGGCATAAGAAGTTATATGAGGCCCTGTGGGCAGCCAGGACATCACCAAAATGAGCAGTTGGTATGTTGCCTTTTGAACTAGTGTATGGTGTTGGGGCTCAACTCTCACTTCCTCTTGAATTGACAATTTCCAAGTTACAGACAGTTATTGAAGATTCACATTTTCAAAATGCACTAGAAAGGAGGATTATGCATCTGGCTAGAATAGAAGAGGAAAGGGAAAAGTTGGTTGACCACATTACAGAACATCAGCAACGGGTTAAACAGATTTTTGACTGTAATGCCAGGCCGAGGAAATTTATGCAGGGAGATCAAGCTCTACTCTGGGACAAAAGAAGGGAGCCGAGAGGAGCACATGGAAAATTTGAGTCCTTGTGGAAAGGTCCATTTCTAATTCATGAGTTGAAGGGATCAAATTCTTTCAGGCTCACGTATATGGATGGTACTATTCTTCCCCTGTCTTACAATGGATAGGATCTTAAGCTCTACAAATTGTAAGTGAATGTTCCTCACATTTTCTGTACATAGCTCAGTTTTGTTGTGTTGGTTTTGTTGTGTCAGTTTTATTGTGTCAGGCCGTTCCTATTTTGTATCCTCGTCCTTGTTTTAGTGCGAAACTAGAGATCCTAAGTTCCTTCCTAGTCCTTCACAGTCCTGTTCCCCAGTCAGAGCCAATTGTTGCCCCCTTTTTATTTTTTCGTTTATAGTCTATCAAAAAAAAGGGTAGTTATTTTCCTAGGACTTAAGTCCTCATTAAACGAGTTTCATACTCATGTGTCGAACCTTTTATAAAGTTCACAATTCGAGTTCAAGAGAAATGCGTTCCCTAAAGTTCTAATTTTTCAGTAGCATAGTCATTGAACTTGAACTTTAAACCTTTTTGGTTCAAGGTTCAAGGTTCAATCGGTCTTTTGTCTTGTGTTTTGCGGCTGTCTTTTTGGTACTAGTCTTGTGGTCGCTTTGAACTTGAACCATTGAAATTTTGTTTTGAAATGGTTCAAGGTTCATGGTTCATTCTCGTGTTATTAAACATTCCTTTTGTCTCTTTCTGCCTATTTGCAAATGTGACTTGTTGTCATTGAACTTTGAACCAATGAACTTCTTTTAAAATGAGTTCAAGGTTCAAAGCAGTGTTTTCAACTCAGCCCGATGGTGTCTTGGAAGAAAAGGCGGCGCAATCAAAATAGAATTTTCCTTGGTTTTTGTGTTTTCAAATTGTAATTATGGAAACAATCATGAGAAGGCATGTCGACTATGAGGAGTTGATTTCTAATTTATAAGCATGTCATAATTATATCAAATCACAAGTGGTTTCACATGGATGAATAAGCTGGGCCGAAGAGTGTGTTGGTTCATTTCAGTCTTTTTCGTCTTTAAATATGGGGCGTCTCAAGTAAGGTAATTATTGTTGTCGTTGGTGAAGAGTGGAGATGCAGAAGGTAATTTAGCTCAGTTCTTCCGAGGGTTTCATATTTTGATGTTGAAGATAGGTGAGTTCAATCACTTATTTTCCCCTGCTCTGTTTAGTTCTGAAAATTGGAAAGTGTAATTCTTTGCTTCGTAGTTGAATGTTATCTGATTGACGCAATTTAAAGCAAAAATGAGACCGATTCTACTTAAATTGGGTCAAACATCATGCTTGGTTAGTACCCTTTCAGAGTTAGATGATATAGCCTTCATTCAGGATGAGTTAGATAACCTTTTAGAGAGGGCCAAGAACCTGATAGCTAATTCCATGATGGAAAAGATAGTTCACAGTGGTCTTGTTGAGGTCGCTACATTCCCAATTTCTGCTCCTTGCCCAAAATTAGTATATGCATGCATGAACCGATATGATGCTAGTAATAGGTGTATTAGAGCTAATAATGGAGACATGCTAGTGTGGATTGACAGAGAAACTGTAATGGCTGCAATTGGAATTCCTCAAAAGGAGTCGTATGAAGATTGGTCCATAGGAACCTCATACACATTTTTCTCTGAGAAGAGAAGTGTTTATCGGAGTGTCATAGCTAGGAACTGGCTCCTTAAAATACAAAAGGGAGGTTATAGGCTGCCCAAACCCTTAACAAGAGAGCATTTCATCATAGAAGTTAGAGATATTGTGATCCTTTTGAATAGGCTTAAGGGGAATTCACATGCCTTCTATTGGGAGGATTGAATGTATTTTTACATTCAGGTATTATTAGCTAGTGAAAAATACCTGGACTGGGTGCAAGTAATTGCTGAGAGATTGCATGAAGGGTTGAGTAATTTTGTTGGAACAACTTGTTATCACTAATTAAAAATGGGCTTTTCTTTTCCCATGATTGGCTATAGGTTGTTGAAATTTTGAATAGGGTGTAGTTCCAAATGCTTCAGCTTTGTTCTAGACCTCAAGGGTTTAAGGGTTTTTGATTTTAGATCGTCTTGTATTTCATTTTAAACCCTCTGGTTTCTAATCTTTCGTTACTTTATTCACTTAAGTAATGGGTCATGGGGTCGTAGGAAGTGTCCCCCCTTGATGTTTGCCTAGGCGGTTATGTTAATTAATCAAAAAAATTATGCCTTATATGTTTTTCTTCTAAAGTTGTCAGGCCCAGTAACTAGTGCGCATCTCGCGGATGGATCCACGTCTCACGTTATTTCGCTAGGCGAAGTTGCGCGTAGTTTAAAACCAGCGAAGTTGCGAAAAACACATGGCATGCCACATAGATGGTCCTGCTGGTGGTTGACAGCGAGTAAGTTGGCGGCACGCGGCACAAGTCACAATAGTCAGCAGGTCAGAATTAAAGGCTAAAAGGCGGGCCCTAGAGGTGAGTCAAGTCGCAGGTGGAGATGACTTGGCAGGTACAGCTGTTAATAACTTACTGGGGCCCCGTGGTTTCCTTTTGGCATATAACAGAGTGACAAGTCAGCTTCGAAAGTGAATGGGCGCTAGGTGTTCACAACGAGTCAGCGGGCCCACCCCTTTTGAGAGCCTTTTCAGGCGGTTAAAAGCAGATCAACTTGAGAGATGATCCGACGGCCCATGCTATTTCGCAAGGGTAAGATGCACGTTCTTTATACCCCATGAAATAGCGAGAGTGAACAAGAGCCATCCATGTGTCATGATGATGACCTGGAGGATATAGTTGTTAAGAAGAAAGTGGCGCCCCGTGGTTTCCTTTTGGCGTATAACAGAGTGACAAGTCAGCTCCAAAAGTGACTGGGCGCCAGGTGTTCACAACGAGTCAGCGGGCCCACCCCTCCTAAGAGCCTTTTCAGAGGATTAAAAGCCAATCAGGTTAAGAGATGATCCGACGGCCCGCGCTATTTCGGAAGGGTAAGATGCATGTTCTTTATACCCCGCGAAATAGCGAGAGTGAACGAGAGCCGTCCATGTGTCATGATGATGACCTGGAGGATATAGCTGTTAAGAAGAAAGTGGGGCCCCGTGGTTTCCTTTTGGCATATAACAGAGTGACAAGTCAGCTCCGAAAGTGACTGGGCGCTAGGTGTTCACAACGAGTCAGCGGGCCCACCCCTCCTGAGAGCCTTTTCAGAGGATTAAAAGCCGATCAGCTTAAGAGATGATCCGATGGCCCGCGCTATTTCGCAAGGGTAAGATGCACACTCTTTATACCTTATGAAATAGCAAGAGTGAACGAGAGCCGTCCACGTGTCATGATGACACGTGGTCTAAGAAGAAAGTGTGGGCCCGCCAAGGTGGAACCGGCGGTATAAAAGAAAGACATGCGACCAGTATCAAGTGGAATGCGAAGGGAATTTCAAGGCAAATGGTTGGAAACCACGTGGTATTGTGTAGCCAATAGAAAAGTGGGACCTAGAGCAAAGCCAAAGCCATCAGTTAACCTAACGCTCGATCAAGTTTCTTTTGATCGAACGGTTGGCGTTATTTCGCACGACCAAGCTTCCCGATAGTTATGCTTCGCAAAGTTGCGAAAGAGCAAAATGAAACACTTGTAGGAATGTTGTGACCCGTTGGAGCGAAAAATATGAATTCTTGTATAAATTCAATTTTGAAGGGACGGTCGAAGCATGCGGAATCAATGTTATAGTTAAGGCCCTGAGTACAAATATTTGATTTCCTAACAACCGGGTGAAGATATCTTTTAAAGGATTTTGCAGAAGAGCAGACGCAGAGTTATTTTCCTCAGATATAGAGCAAGTCAGTTCAGTTGCAGAGCAAATTCCTTCAAGCAAAGAATAGGTTCTCTCATATTTTTGTGTAGCAATTCTTGTGTAGTGTTCTTGATTCGTCGCAGAATTGTTTAAGTGTGGCATTCATTTCTTGCATTTTCAAAATGGCTCCTAAAAGAGAATTTTCTGGCAAAGTTAACTATTTAGAAAGGAGTGTGTGTGATGATTTTTTAGAATAGTTGACGTTGTCAACTAATCAGGCATCAAAGGCAAAAGAGTTAGTGCCCAAGGCTCCCCGTCTAAAGATAGGAGAAGGATTATATGACAAGGGTAATTGGTTGAGAGACACACAGGTTGGACTGTTAGGGTTGGGGTTGTTTAAAGTTGGATTCGGAATGAGAAATTCTCCTGCCCCGCAAAACTGTATCTGGGAACTAGATGTCAGGAAATTAGTTGTCCCAGGAGTATTTATGGACACAGATTTGCTAACCCAAATGGTGCTCAACTATGATCCAGTCACAAGAAGCATTCAGGATGTAAATGGGAAAACCCTTGTTTAAATTAATGCTGAAGAGTTTAGGACAGCATTTAGGCTTAATGAGTTTACAAACTTTCTAGAACCTATAAACTTCACATCATTAGCCCAAATTTACGGTGCATAGAGGAGTCATCTCAGGAATGGGCCTCTCAAGGAATTTTTTGTAAAAATAGTAGGGTTAACAGTTGTAGAACCCAACACACAGGAGCCCTTTTCATTAAGTATGTTCACCCTAAGGGCTAAAGGAATGTATTGGGCACTTTGCCAAGTTTTGGGAGAAGATGCTGAAGCAAATATGCCAAATCTTTACTTGTTAATGATTTCCCAGATTCTGAATCCTTCTCTTGCAATTACATTTGATTATGCCTCTTTTATTGTTGATGCTATCCATGGAGGGTTGATAGGAATCAAGAATGGAAAGGTGGACAGGCCTTTCAGATGGTACTCACTCCTAATGCATCTTTTTCTCTTCAAAGGTGGAGATTACTTTGCCAGTGGATTGGACCTTGTTAAGGAGAAGGAAGGAGAAAAAATGCCGGTACAATTATGGAGTATTGTGTTGTCATGGGATAGAGAGGATGCCAGTTTTCTGAAGTTTGATAAATATTTTGCATCAAAGATAAGGACTCTCCTCTGCTTTGACAACCCAAGAATCCCCAAAGTTCTTCTGGAATTCATGAGACCAAAAGATTTCGCAGTAAACATAAAAATTGTTTATAACTGGGGTGACATTTACTTGTATCCAGTCTTCACAGTTTTCAGAGTTTTTGGTTTTAGGGGCACCTCATTTCTGTTACCTTACCAGGTCCCTCTCAAAGTGGGAATCGCAGAGATCCTTAGACAAATTGGTGGCTTGCAAGAGGCAGAGTTGAGAGGCAGGGGTAAAGGGACTATTTTCCTTGCAGCTACCATAGCTCACCAATTTGTAATAACAAAAGGAGGCTGGAATTGCTTTGAGGATTTCCTCAAGCCTTATCATTTGTCCACTGCAGTGTCCAGGTGTACTGATCCAGAGGACTTCTTCAACGGTATGTTTAGGAAGAAGGTAGCTTGCAGAGGTAAGCCTCATCAATTCCAATTTCCCTTTAGACCTCATCAGAAATGAGTTTGATCTAGATGAACAGGAGCTAAGGAAAGAGAAGTGGGTGGCTTATAAGAAAGCTTTGGATTTTGTGCATCAGTTTGATGCTAGCTATGACCTATTGTCTAGCTTTTTCCCACTGGAAGAGAAAATGAAGTTTTTGATTATTTTCTTTAAGATTTCATGCAGACACTGAAGGAGAAAAGGGAAGCTATAATTAAGAGAAACCTTGAGAAGGCAAGAATGATCCTTAGTAGGTCAGCTTCTAGCAAGCCAATCCCTCCTGGTGATTACACACTACATAAGAAATCAGGTTATAGTGTGCTAGTGCCTACAACCGGGGAGCCCTCTACTTCCAAAGGAAGGAGGAAGATACAAGATGTCATCAACATCCAAGAGAGCCCAAAGAAGCAAAGGGTGGGGAAAGAAATACAATCAGATACACATTTGTATTCCCCATCCCAATCCCCTATTCATATAGGAAATGAGCAAGCAGCAACTGAGCAACTTCTACAATTGGGTAGTCTAGGGGAAATTGCATACACCTATGATGAAGTGGAGAAAGGGATGCCGGAAAAACCCATTGCTGCTGGAATGGATATTACCTCCACTGAACTTAAAGGCCAGGAGTGGGATCTTGAGATAAAGCAGGCAAGTAGTGCCTTTCTAGTTGATAACAATTTTGTCACATCAGAAGCATTTATGCGGTTTATATGGAAACAACACATAGATATATATAATGCTAGATGTGAAACAAGAAAGGCTGAGCAGCCCAATAAAGATCCAGCCCTAGTGGAAGAGGAAATAAAGCAAGAGATGATGGAAGAATTCAAAACCATCACCCCTGAGTAGGGAAGAGACTTGGTAGCACAAGCTGAAGTGCTTATATTACCCAAATGGGATATTGCAGATGCCCTGGTACTAGATGCAGTAAGAAAAGAGACTAAACCTATGGAAGGGGTTACTTTCTATAAGGACAATGCTGCACTTGTCATGTGGTCTCTCAAGAGAAATGAGAGTAAGAAAAGCAAAGACACCCCAAGGTCAAGTTACCTTGATGGAATGATGGTGAAGAGAGTGCAGAGTACAGGGGTAGTAGAGGCCGCTAGCACTATGTTGGAGACTGCAAAATTCAGTGTTGCAGTAGCAGAGAAGGAAGCCAAAGAGAAAGAGGCCCTCCAAATCAAGTTGGAAACAGTTTTAAAGGCCTATAATAGTGCCAAGGAGGAAGTAAGAGGTAAGGATAGCATCATTGCCAAACTGCAGAGCCAGCTGACTGGACAATACCATCAAGGTGAGTCTTCAACACTGATGATCTCCTCTTCTCCTGTAAGATCTCCACCTACTAGCCCTATTATTGAGTTTCCACCATCTCCAGCACCCTCTAGCTCTCAAATGGTTGAAATTACTCCTCAAGAATTGGAAAACTTGAAACAGGCTCAGGCCTTATATGCAAAGAAGTATGAGGAGAGAGTAAGGGCCACAATTTCTAGTTTTGCAGATACAATAAATGCCTCATTGCTCTACAACAATGTAGGTAAAATTATGGAAATATGGAATGAGCTCAGGAGAGACAAGGCCATTTTGACGCCTATTTTTGACAGACAGAGGCCTAGGGAGCAAGATTTAGAGTTTATGTGTGTATCCCGCGATGAAGCAAGGGCCAATCCTATAATTAAATCCACTTCTGATGTCGCTAAAATCTAAATACAATTAGTAGCAGAGGTGGATAATTTGGATAGGAAGGTCAATTTGTGCAAGAAGGAATACACTGACCAAGTTTTTGAGTTGCTCCCAAGAGTTTTTACTAGCCCGGATCAGTTAAATGACAAACAAATGTGGCTTAAGGAGATAGAAACTAAATTGTCAGCAAGAGTTAAAGGAATTATT
This sequence comes from Cryptomeria japonica, assembly GCF_030272615.1. NCBI lineage: Eukaryota > Viridiplantae > Streptophyta > Pinopsida > Cupressales > Cupressaceae > Cryptomeria > Cryptomeria japonica. The sequence goes on from NC_081414.1 coordinate 908,402,068, forward strand.
GATCTTGATGATGCTTCTTTCTTTGTTGTGACAATACAAGAGATAGAGAAAATTAAGTCACATTATTCTTTTCTCAATTCAGAAGTCAATAAAATGAGAAATTCTTGGAAAAGGTTGACTAAGACTAAAGATAAAGCGATTAATTTCTCATGGCCGACAAAAGAAGTGTATAATGAGTGGACAATTAAATATTGCACCCATGATCTGGAATAGTTGGAGAGCGTCCCTAAAAAGATAGAAGAGGTTGCAACCGAAGAACCTGTTGAAGAATCTGCAAAGGCTGATACTGCTTTTGCGAAAAGTTTGTAACCTCTTTACTCTGAAAGAAATGATTGTAACAAACTCTCCTTGAGAAGTCCGAAGCTTTGTGCATCCATGTTGTTATAAATGGATACTAGGACTAGAGGATAAGGGATCGTAAAAAATTGTAAGAAAACGCTGCAGAAATTTATCTGAGCTTTTCTAAGTCTAATGGAGAATACTCGAAATTTCTTGTAATATTTCTTGAACTAAATATCAATATACAGACCATTGGTTTTGAGTAAAGCTTTGTGTTGTCTTCGAGTGTGTTTACAAATTTGTTTACTGCTTTCATTCTGAATAATCTAGGATTGTTTTGTTTGAATGGAATTGCAAAGCAATTTTAGTAGAAGTGTTCGTTAGCTTTTCTCTTTAGGAGGGAAATTAAAGAGGCGGGGATCACTCATACCAGTAAACTCTTTGGAAGGAACTTTGAATTTTGATGACCATAGCTTGGTTTGGAATGCTTGAATTCTTGTAGGTGTCAGGCATATACAAGGATTAATAGAAACCAAGCCGACAGGAAGCATAAAGATGTTTTGTTTGAGGAGTCTTATTTGAGTTTAGATGACTTTGTGACCTTGGATAAGGCACTAGTATTAATTGAAGTTGTTTATTGCATGTTTTGTTGATCGAAATGCTGAACTTAAGTACAATTTCCATTCTTTGCTTTCAGTTGATTTCAAGGTGAATAGATCCATTGGTTTTCTGGACTAGTTTGCTGTGGGTTTATGTTTGAAAGCGTGAATTTAATTCACAAAGGTATACCCACCTGGGCTCTGAGTAAGCCCGAAGTGTAGAAGGTCTAATCAAACCTTATCATATGTTGTCTTGAGAATTTCCTTATCTTTGATGTCTCTTCTGCACCAAGCTTTAAACCATATTATTTTAAGGATGTTAAAGAGAATCAGATTTTGAAGACAACAAATGTGGTGACTCTGGTGGGGAGAGTTACAATAAAGATATAAGCATAGATCTGTGTTGAGGCTTGTAAAGAAAATTATTGTGTGTTTGTGGATAAGATTGCTTGTTTTCATTATTCCCATAGTTTTGTGGGTGGCGACTTTGTTACTTTGAACCAGTCCTTGTGAGATATAAATCTTTCTGAAAGGAAGACAAGCAAGATGCAAGGAGCAAAAAACACAAGATCATTCATGAAGAAACATCCTTGTGAAACTTTGCAAGAAGGTTTGCCAGAATAGTCACGGAGACGCCAGAAGAGATCCGTGTTGCATGAGCCATCAAATGCTACTTGGGTGCAGAAAAATAATACTACTGGTAAGATGCTTGACCGACCTATTTATGCAAAGTCTAATTCATCTTCCAGAGATTCAGAGCATGATATCTTAGGTTTTCATTCGGGATTGTTTGGAAATATTGATGATGCACCTATTTTAAATCAAGATCTATCTCATGCTAGTGTTTCTGCAAAAGATAGAACGAGTTCAAATGCAATTAGGCACTCTGTTCCTAGGACAATTGATGGGAACATTAGTCTGATTGACATAGATCAAGTTAATGCATCAGACTCTGAAGAAAACTTCCCTAATGAGGATAAAGTGTCTCAAGAGATTGGAGATTTAAATAAAAGAGTCCATCATTTAATCTCCCTAAGATCCCAAAAGGAGGCAAATAAGGAGAAGGAAGTTAAAGCCAAATTAATGGAAAGAGATAAGCTTCTCAGACAGATAGCTGATCTTGAAATGCTTGCTAAGGAAAAAGAAAAAAGTGATGAGGAAGGCCCTGTGATTAGGGAAATCCTAATCCCTAAAACTAGACAAGCTTGTAAGTCAGTAGCCCAGCCAATTAGGGAAGTATTAAATGACTCCCAGCCTCCTAAAGCTAATTTAGATAAAGGAAAACAGAAATGGGTAGATGATGGAATAGAATCTAAAACTGCAGAAGAGATCTCTCATAGGATTCTAGCACATGAGAGAGAGATGGAAAGGATGAGGAAGGAAAAGGAAGATCTCCAAATGGAATTGAAAAAGGCCGAGTTAGAAGCAGCGAATCAAGAAGTAAAAAGAAAGATTAACTACTTAAAGGCTCCCCCTATTACATTCCCATCAGAAGATCTTAGCAAGCCTAATCCCCAACACATTTCATTTCCTCAGGTTAATGCTCAACCTGCAGTATAGGCCAATATTACCTCAGTAAGCCAACTACCTGTGAATAAATAATACACCCCAGCACCTCAATCTCCAATCCCAAAAGCTAGAATGACCATGGGAAATAATAGTGCTATTACCCCTTTTCAAAGAAGGCCCATCAATCTGGAACAATATAGACAATTGTTCTTTGATGGGATCCCAGGATATCCAAATCATGTTCCCATTGAGCTAAGAGACAGACTCCATAAATTTGTTGGGAACAATGCAATTAGTGCTGAGGAACATCTGAAATCTTTTGGGGATTTAATAAATGATTATGAGATAGCAGATGAAGATGTTATTATAAAACTATTTGTTCAATCCCTGGTTGATGATGCAAGAGATTGGTACAAAGGTCTTCCAGTAAATAGCATAGGTTCATGGGAGGATTTTAAAAATTGCTTTCAAGAGCAGTATGGTGACAAGACTAATGTGAGTTTCATGCTAAATGAGTTCAACAACATTAGAAAATCTGAAAATGAAATGGTCACTGATTTCAATACCAGATTCCAGAAAGCTATGCACAGATTGTATCAGGTGATGAGGCTAGATGACAACATTTGTCTAAATACATATTACAATGCATTTGATTCCAAGATGGCCTATATCTTAAGAGATAAAAACCCCCATAATTTGAGAGATGCTTTTAGAATTGCCATAAATGTAGAGAGTAACAGAAAAGCATATGGAAAATTAGGAAGAAGGACAGATGGTAGATTATGACAAGAAACCAAATAGCAACCTAATAAAGTTGCCAAAGAGGATGATAAAATAGAGAAATTGGTTAATGCTATGAAAGATCTGACTGCTAAGGTTAACAAAAATGATAAACCTCATTATAACTGGCAAGATAGACCCCCTAGATTACATGATATGCCCTATAATACAAATTGGAAGGATGGTAAACCCCAAATTGAGAAGCCCAAAATTACCCAAAGTCAAGACACACCAGATCCCTTGAAAGGGAAAACTGTTCACAATATAGAAAATACTCCTTGGTGTATTGCTTGTGATGGACCACATTCCCCTCATCAGTGTGTAGTAGCTCAAGCTTTGGAAGAATCTATGAGACTAGAAGCAGAGCCTGACATTAATATGTTTGAAACCACCATAGAAAGTGATGAGGAATCTGTGCAAAGTGAATACACTGATGTGCTGGATAATGAAAAGTTAGTGCAAGGATAGTTAGCCTTAGGTTGGCATCCTATATTGAATGTGGTAACAATTGAAGATGAAGAAGTTCATCTTAGAAGGCCCAGTGAGGAAGAAGTTAGAAATCTCACTAAGGCTGTAATTGCCAAAGCAAAACATAACTATAATCTAAGAAGCACCAAGAGAGACACTGATCAAGGTGAGCCAGGTTCTATGTTTGTAAAAGAAGTCACAAAAAGGGGGGCATCAAGAAGTGTTGCTACTTTTCCTAAGGTCAGTCAAGAAAAAATGGAACAAGTTAAAGATGTACCTAAAGACATAGATGATAAAAATGTTGGTGATGTACAAGGAGCAGAGACAGTGAAAAGGGCAAGTCAATTCAAAACAGAAAAAGTTAGGGTTAATACTGAAAAATGCAATAATTCTACATTTGATATGGCCCAAGCTTTAACTCAAATGAAAGTCACTATTCCATTAGTAGAATTGCTACAGATTAAAGAATATAAGGATGCAACTTTGTCTTTATTCTCTAGTATATCTGATAGTGACACAGTATTACCCACTGGTTTAGTTAAAGTTGGAAAGGATCAAGAGTTCCAATCCCCAGAGGTTTATGTTGGAACCACTATCACTCAGGAGCCTTCTCAGGTAGATCCCTTCTATGTTACTTTGTTAGTCAATAACCGGTTGATTAAAAACTACATGATAGATTCAAGAGTTGCTGCTAATGTAATGCCCTATGGTGTTATGAAAGAATTAGGGTTATCAGTAACCACTGTGTATGGGAAATGCTATGCCATGGATAATAGAGAAGTACCTATGATAGGTACAATGAAAGATGTAGAAGTAAAAATAGCAGCATTTCCTGAAGCCACTTACAAAATGGATGTTATTGTTACTGACACTAAACCCCACTATGGTATGTTACTTTCCAAACAATGGGTAGCAGCAGTAGGGGGAAATGTCCAACTGGATTTATCTTATGCTACTATTCCTATTGGTGGTAATCAGGTCAAATTGTATAGAGAGCCACGAGCTCCTAGGGTAACTGAAAATGTAGACCCTAGTATGCTTAATTGTATGATTGTTGTAGATTTAGATAACTTTAGACTTCAACCAATTTCACCTCAATTGAAGAATACTGCCCCCATTGTAGTCAAGCTATAAGCATAGCGGTATGGGTTGTGGCAGATGTATTTTGATGAAGCTTGCTCCAAAGAAGGATCTGGAGCAGGGGTTCTTTTTGTGTCCCTGTCAGGTATAACTTTTAAATACTCATTTTTATTGGCATTCCAGTGCATAAATAATACTGCAGAGTATGAAGCCCTGTTACTAGGACTTGAGGTTGCAAAAAGGCATGGAATCTAACTGTTGAAAGTAATGGGGGATTCAGAATTGGTTGTTTCTGAGGTGAGATCTAAATATGCATCCAAAAATGATAGATTGAAGCAGTATAAGCATGCTGTTTGGGATGTTATTGAGCATTCTGACGCATTCTCTATTAATTGGATAGAGCGAGCAAAAAATATTATGGCAGATTTCCTAGCTAATGTTGCTTTGAAAAATGATGATGCAACGCTAACCGGTATTTCCACTGTGGAAATAAAATCTAGGCCTGCTATTCCTGATAATGTGTACAATTGGCAAGTTTTTGCTGATGATGAAGATATTCTCAGGTTTATCCAATGTGTTGATGATTATGATGGACAAAAGATTGATTGTAATGCATTGGTGGAAGTGGTAGATAATAGACAGACAGTGTTTGGAAATGATGTTGTCCAGTTGGAAACAAATGAAATACCTAAAGGGATGGTAGAGCTGGAGAGCATGTTTAGTTATAATGATAGTCATTTACATCAGTAGTCTACCACCAAGTTGGAAGAGTTAGAGGAGGTAAACCTGGGGACAGAATCATCCCCTAAGTTGGTATATATTGGAAAGAAATTACCCCCTCATGTCAGGACTAACCATATTAATTTATTGAAAAGGTATAATCATGTCTTTGCTTGGTCTTATGAAGACCTAAAGGCGTATAGACAAGATCTTTTTCAGCATGAAGTTCCTTTACTTTCAGATGCTAAGCCTTTCAGACAGAAACAGAGGCCTATCAATCCCTTGTTTGAAACTAAAATGCAACAAGAGTTGACCAAATTGAGAGAAAGGGGGATTATCAAACCAATAAGGCATTCTTCATGGGTCTCCAATTTGGTCCCAGTGAGGAAGAATAATGGAGACATCAGATTGTGTGTAGATTTTAGGAATCTAAATGTCGCTTCCTTGAAAGATAATTATTCATCCCCAAATATGGAAGCCATGCTACAAAGAGTGACAAGATGTGATCTTTTATCCATGATGGATGGTTTCTCAGGATATAATCAAGTGTTGGTAAAGGAGTCTGAACAGTTTAAAATAGCTTCCACTACTCCATGGGGAACTTATGTATATGTGAGAATGCCATTTGGATTAAAAAATGGAGGACCTACATTTCAGAGAGCTATGGATGTAGCTTTCAAAGAATTCATAAACATCATCATGCTGGTTTATCAAGATGATTTAACTTGTTTCTCTAAGAAAGCTGATGATCATTGTGGGCATCTAGAGAAGGTGTTCAATAAAGCCTTGGAATTTGGTGTATCACTGAATCCCAAGAAATGTCATTTTGGAGTCACTGAAGGAAAGTTATTGGGAGACATAGTTTCTAAGGAGGGGGTAAGAATAGACCCTGAAAGAATTGAAGCAATCAATAGGGTGTCTGAACCTAAAAATGTGAAAGGTATCCAATCCTTTTTAGGAAAAGTAAATTTTGTCAGGAGATTCATTGCAAACTTCACAGAGATAGTGAAGCCTATTGTCAAATTACTTAAGAAAGACACAAAGTTTCATTGGGATCAAGAAGCTTCAAAAGCTTTTGCTGAGATTAAGAAGGCAATCCAGGAGGCACTAGTGTTGAAATCCCCTGATTATAGTAAACCTTTTTCTCTGTTTTCTTTTGCTTCATATCATACGGTGGCTACAGTATTACTACAAAAGGACAATGAAGGATATGAACATCCCATAGCCTTCTATAGTAAATCTTTGCAAGCAGTAGAACTAAAATATGAAACCATGGAGAAACAAGCTTATGCCCTAGTTAAAGCTGTTAAGGCTTTTAGGCCATATCTAGTGAATGCAAACATCATTGCCTATGTCCCACATGCTGCAGTTAAAGATATTTTGTCTCAGTCTGAAGTTACTGAGAAGAGATGCAGATGGATTAATAGAATTCAGGAGTTCAACTTGGAGATAAAGATCACCAAATTGGTGAGAGGTTTAGGTTTGGCTAAGCTCATGACTGAGTCAAATCTCATGAATGTAGAAATACACAATGTTGAGGTTAGAGATGCTTCGGTCACTAGTATTGAGAGGCAACCCTAGTACACAGAGATAATCCAAGTTTTGAGAGGTGATATACTCCTAGAAGAAATGACATACAATCAGAAAAGAACTCTGAAACTCAAGTCCCAAAGATATGTGCTCATTCAGTGTGATCTTTTCTGGAGAAACAAAGATGGAGAGTTACTAATGTGTTTGGATGAGTTTCAAGCTAAACAGGTGTTGACTGAAATGCATGATGGAGTATGTGGAGGTCACTATTCTGCTAAGACTACTGCTGGTAAGATAATACGGGCTGGGTATTATTGGCCCACCTTATTTAAAGATACCCATGCATATGTTCGGAGATGTGATCCATGTCAAAGATTCTCATCCAAGCTCAAGTATGAAGGAGCCTTGCCCCTAAATCTAGTCTCTGTAGAAGCTCCTTTTGTTCAGTGGGGTATTGATTTTACTGGAGAAATTGTTGAGAAGTCAGGGAGAGGTCATGGATGGATCATAGTGGCCACTGATTATTTCACCAAATGGATAGAATCCATCCCTACAAGAAGAGCTACTAGTAAAATTGTCATTGATTTCCTGATGGATAATATTGTAACTAGATTTGGGACACCTGCAAAATTGGTGATGGATAATGCCATGTGTTTCAGATCAGAAGAATTTGTAAGCTTTTGTACTAGTCATGGTATACTTATGTCATACTCTTCACCTTATCACCCTCAGGGGAATGGGCAAGCAGAATCCAACAATAAAAGCCTGTTGAATATCATCAAGAAAATCTTAGAAGAGAATAAAAGATCTTGGGATCAAAATTTGAAGTTAGCTTTGTGGGTAGATAGAATAACAATTAAAAAATCCATTGGAATGTCACCTTTTGAATTAGTTTATGGTGCCCAAGCCAGACTGCCGGTAAATAACCTTCTTCCAGTGTATAAGTTTTTGCAGAATGAAGATATGGAGGTATATGAACCAATGGAAAACAGAATGATCCAAATTGTAGAAATGGAGGAGCTTAGAGCTTTTGCCCATAAGAGAAATCCAAAGATCCAGTTGCAGTCAAAGTATCTTTTTGATAAAAGGACATCACTAAGGAAGTTTTGACTTGATGACATGGTTCTTCAGTGGAATGCAAAAGGACAGGATAAGGGAAAGCATAAGAAATTTGAATCACTATGGATTGACCCTTTTGTGGTTTGTAACTTAAATGGTAAGGATTCATATTTCTTGAAGAATATGGATGATGAAATGCAAGAATTTCCAGTGCATGGACAATTCTTGAAGCATTATTTCTCTTAAATGTCCATGCACGGTAGGTTCTTTGTTTGTACATATTTTGTTCTTTTCCTGCTTTTCTGTTTTGGTTTGTTTCTCCAGAGTTTCTGAGTTTTCTTGTGTTGACCTTGCGATCAACCATCCCCAATCAGAGCTGCTGTTATCACTAATTAAAAATGGACTTTTCTTTTCCCATGATTGGCTATAGGTTGTTGAAATTTTGAATAGGGTGTAGTTCCAAATGCTTCAGCTTTGCTCTAGACCTCAAAGGTTTAAGGGTTTTTGATTTTAGATCCTCTTGTGTTTCATTTTAAACCCTCTGGTTTCTAATCTTTCGTTACTTTATTCACTTAAGTAATGGGTCATGGGGTCGTAGGAAGTGTCCCCCCTTGTTGTTTGCCTAGGCGGTTATGTTAATTAATCAAAAAATTTATGCCTTATATGTTTTTCTTCTAAAGTTGTTGGGCCCAAAAACTAGTGTGCATCTCGCGGATGGATCCACAGCTCGTGTTATTTCGCTAGGCAAAGTTACACGTAGTTTAAAAGTAGCGAAGTTGCAAAAAACACATGGCATGCCACATAGACGGTCCTGCTGGTGGTTGACAGCAAGTAAGTTGGCAGCACGCGACACAAGTCACAACAGTCAGTGGGTCAGGATTAAAGGCTAAAAGGCGGGCCCCAAAGGTGAGTCAGGTCGCAGGTGGAGATGACTTGACGGGAACAGCTGTTAATAACTTACTGGGGCCCTGTGGTTTCTTTTTGGCATATAATAGAGTGACAAGTCAGCTCCGAAAGTGACTGGGCGCCAGGTGTTCACAACGAGTCAGTGGGCCCACCCCTCCTGAGAGCCTTTTCAGGCGGTTAAAAGCAGATCAACTTGATAGATGATTCAATGGCCCACGCTATTTCGCAAGGGTAAGATGCACGTTCTTTATACCCCATGAAATAGTGAGAGTGAACAAGAGCCGTCCACGTGTCATGATGATGACCTGGAGGATATAGCTGTTAAGAAGAAAGTGGGGCCCCGTGGTTTCCTTTTGGCATATAACAGAGTGACAAGTCAGCTCCGAAAGTAACTGGGCACCAAGTGTTCACAACGAGTCAGTGGACCTACCCCTCCTAAGAGCCTTTTCAGAGGATTAAAAGCCGATCAGCTTAAGAGATGATCCAACGGCCCGTGCTATTTTGCAAGGATAAGATGCACGTTCTTTATACCCCACGAAATAGCGAGAGTGAACGAGAGCCATCCACGTGTCATGATGATGACCTGGAGGATGTAGCTGTTAAGAAGAAAGTGGGGCCCCGTGGTTTCCTTTTGGCATATAACAGAGTGACAAGTCAGCTCCAAAAGTGGTTGGGCGCCAGGTGTTCACAACGAGTCAGTGGGCCCACCCCTCCTAAGAGCCTTTTCAGAGGATTAAAAGCCGATCAGTTTAAGAGATGATCCGACGGCCCACACTATTTTGCAAGGGTAAAATGCACGTTCTTTATACCCCATGAAATAGCAAGAGTGAACGAGATCCATCCACGTGTCATGATGACACATGGTTAAGAAGAAAGTGTGGGCCCGCCAAGGTGGAACCGGCGGTATAAAAGAAAGACACATGGCCAGTATCAAGTAGAATGCGAAGGGAATTTCAAGGCCAATGGTTGGATGCCATGTGGTATCGTGTAGCCAATAGAAAAGTGGGACCCAGAGCAAAGCCAAAGCCATCAGTCAACCTAACACTCGATCAAGTTTCTTTTGATCGAATGGTTGGCATTATTTCGCACGACCAAGCTTCCCGATAGTTATGCTTCGCGAAGTTGCGAAAGAGCAAAATGAAACACTTGCAGGAATGTTGTGACCCGTTGGAGCAAAAAATATGAATTCTTGTATGAATTCAATTTTGAAGGGACGACCGAAGCATGCGGAATCAATGTTATAGTTAAGGCCCTGAGTAAAAACATTTGATTTCCTAACAACTGGGTGAAGATATCTTTTAAAGGATTTTGTAGAAGAGCAGACGCAGAGTTATTTTCCTCAGATACAGAGCAAGTCGGTTCAGTTGTAGAGCAAATTCCTTCAAGCAAAGAACAGGTTCTCTCATATTTTTGTGTAGCAATTCTTGTGTAGTGTTCTTGATTCGTCGCAGAATTGTTTAAGTGTGGCATTCATTTCTTGCATTTTCAAAATGTCTCCTAAAAGAGAATTTTTCGGCAAAGTTAACTATTTAGAAAGGAGTGTGTGTGATGATTTTTTAGAACAGTTGACGTTGTCAACTAATCAAGCATCAAAGGCAAAAGAGTTAGTGCCCAAGGCTCCCCATCTAAAGATAGGAGAAGGATTATATGACAAGAGTAATTGGTTGAGAGACCCACAGGGTAATTGGTTGTGCAAAACTGTATCTGGGAACTAGATGTCGGGAAATTAGTTGTCCCAGGAGTATTTATGGACACAGATTTGCTAACCCAAATTGTGCTTAACTATGATCCAGTCACAAGAAGCATTCAGGATGTAAATGGGAAAACCCTTGTTGAAATTAATGCTGAAGAGTTTAGGATAGCATTTGGGCTTAATGAGTTTACAAACTTTCTAGAACCTATAAACTTCACATCATTAGCCCAAATTTACGGTGCACAGAGGAGTCATCTCAGGAATGGGCCTCTCAAGGAATTTTTTGTAAAAATAGGAGGGTTAACAGTTGTAGGACCCAACACACAGGAGACCTTTTCATTAAGTATGTTCACCCTAAGGGCTAAAGGAATATATTGGGCACTTTGCCAAGTTTTGGGAGAAGATGCTGAAGCAAATATGCCGAATCATTACTTGTTAATGATTGCCTAGATTCTGAATCCTTCTCTTGCAATCACATTTGATTATGCCTCTTTTATTGCTGATGCTATCCATGGAGGGTTGATAGGAATCAAGAATGGAAAGGTGGACAGGCCTTTTAGATGGTACTCACTCCTAATGCATCTTTTTCTCTTCAAAGTTGGAGATTACTTTGCCAGTGGACTGGACCTTGTTAAGGAGAAAGAAGGAGAAAAAATGTCGGTACAATTATGGAGTACTATGTTGTCATGGGATAGAGAGGATGCCAGTTTTCTGATGTTTGATAAATATTTTGCATCAAAGATAAAGACTCTCCTCTGCTCTGAGAACCCAAGAATCCCCAAAGTTCTTCTGGAATTCATGAGACCAAAAGAATTCTCAGAAAACATAAAAATTGTTCATAACTGGGGTGACATTTACTTGTATCCAGTCTCCACAGTTTTTAGAGTTTTTGGTTTCAGGGGCACCCCATTTCTGTTACCTTACCAGATCCCTCTCAAAGTGGGAATTGCGGAGATCCTTAGACAAATTGGTGGCTTGCAAGAGGCAGAGTTGGCAGGCAGGGGTAAAGGGACTATTTTCCCTGTAGCTACCATAGCTCACCAATTTGTAATATCAAAAGGAGGCTGGAATTGCTTTGAGGATTTCCTCAAGCCTTATCATTTGTCCACTGCAGTGTCTAGGTGTGGTGATCTAGAGGACTTCTTCAACGGTATGTTTAGGAAGAAGGTAGCTTGCAGAGGTAAGCCTCATTAATTCCAGTTTCCCTTTAGACCTCATCAGAAATGAGTTTGATCTAGATGAGCAGGAGCTAAGGAAAGAGAAGTGGGTGGCTTATAAGAAAGCCTTGGATTTTGTGCATCAGTTTGATGCTTGCTATGACCCATTGTCTAGCTTTTTCCCACTGGAAGAGAAAATAAAGTTTTTGATTGTTTTCTTTGAAGATGTCATGCAAACACTGAAGGAGAAAAGGGAAGCTGTAAATAAGAGCAACCCTGAGAAGGCAAGAGTGATCCTTAGTAGGTCAGCTTCTAGCAAGCCAATCCCTCCTTGTGATTACACATTGCATAAGAAATCAAGTTATAGTGTGCTGGTGCCTACAACAGGGGAGCCCTCTACCACCAAAGGAAAGAGGAAGATACAAGATGTCATCGACATCCAAGAGAGCCCAAAGAAGCAAAGGGTGGGGAAAGAAATACAATTAGATACACCTTTGTATTCCCCATCCCAATCCCCTATCCATATAGGAAATGAGCAAGCAGCAGCTGAGCAACAACTACAATAGGGTAGTCTAGGGGAAATTGCATACACCTATGATGAAGTGGAGGAAGGGATGCTAGAAGAACCCATTGCTGCTGGAATGGATATTACCTCCACTGAACTTAAAGACCAAGAGTGGGATCCTGAGATAAAGCAGGCAAGTAGTGCCTTTCTAGCTGATAACAATTTTGTCACATCAGAATCATTTATGCAGTTTATATGGAAACAGCACATCGATATATATAATACTAGATGTGAAACAAGAAAGGCTGAGCAGCCCAATAAAGATCCAGCCCTGGTGGAAGAGGAAATAAAGCAAGAGATGATGGAAAAATTCAAAACCATCACCCCTGAGCAGGGAAGAGACATGGTAGCAGAAGCTGGAGTGCTTATATTACCCGAATGGGATATTGCAGATGCCCTGGTACTAGATGCAGTAAGAAAAGAGACTAAACCTATGGAAGGGGTTACTTTCTATAAGGACAATGTTGCACTTATCATGTGGTCTCTCAAGAGAAATGAGAGTAAGAAAAGCAAAGACACCCGAGGGTCAAGTTACCTCGGTGGAATGATGGTGAAGAGAGTGCAGAGTACAGAGGTAGTAGAGGCCGCTAGCACTGTGTTGGAGACTGCAAAATTCAGTGTTGCAGTAGTAGAGAAGGAAGCCAAAGAGAAAGAGGCCCTCAAAATCAAGTTGGAAACAATTTTAAAGGCCTATAACAGTGCCAAGGAGGAGGTAAGAGGTAAGGATAGCATCATTGCCAAACTACAGAGCCAGTTGACTGGACAATACCATCAAGGTGAGTCTTCAACACTGATGATCTCCTCTTCTGCTGCAAGACCTCTCCTTACTAGCCCTATTATTGAGTTTCCACCATCTCTAGCACCCTCCAGCTCTCAAATGGTTGAAATTACTCCTCAAGAACTGGAAAACTTGAAATAGGATCAGGCCTTATATGTAAAGAAGTATGAGGAGAGAGTAAGGTTCACAATTTCCAGTTTTGCAGATACAATAAATGCCTCATTGCTCTACAACAATGTAGGTAAAATTATGGAAATATGGAATGAGCTCAGGAGAGACAAGGCCATTTTGATGCCTATTTTTGATAGATGGAGGCCTAGGGAGCAAGATTTAGAGTTTATGTGTGTATCCTGCGATGAAGCAAGGGCCAATCCCATCATTAAATTCACTTCTGATGTCGCTAAAATCTTAATACAATTAGCAGCAGAGGTGGATAATGTCGATAGGAAGGTCAATTTGTGCAAGAAGGAATACACTGACCAAGTTTTTGAGTTGCTCCCAAGAGTTTTTGCTAGCCCGGATCAGTTAAAAGACAAACAAATGAGGCTTAAGGAGATAGAAGCTAAATTGTTAGCAAGAGTTAAAGGAATTACTGATCTTGATGATGCTTCTTTCTTTGTTGTGACAATACAAGAGATAGAGAAAATTAAGTCACATTATGCTTTTCTCAATTCAGAAGTCAACAAAATGAGAAATTCTTGGAAAAGGTTTACTAAGACTAAAGATAAAGCGATTAATTTCTCATGGCCGACAGAAGAAGTGTATAATGAGTGGACAATTAAATATGCCACCCATGATCTGGAACAGTTGGAGAGCACCCCTGAAAAGATAGAAGAGGTTGCAACCGAACAACTTGTTGAAGAAACTGCAAAGACTGAAAAGAGTTTGTAACTGCTTTTGCGAAAAGTTTGTAACCTCTTTACTCTGAAAGAAATGATTGTAACAAACTCTCCTCGAGAAGTCCGAAGCTTTGTGCATCCATGTTGTTATAAATGGATACCAGGACTAGAGGATAAGGGATCGTAAAAAATTGTAAGAAAATGCTACAGAAATTTATCTGAGCTTTTCTAAGTCTAATGGAGAATACTCAAAATTTCTTGTAATATTTCTTGAACTAAATATCAATATACAGACCATTGGTTTTGAGTAAATCTTTGTGTTGTCTTCAAGTGTTTTTACAAATTTGTTTACTGCTTTCATTTTGAATAATCCAGGATTGTTTTATTTGAATGGAATTGCAAAGCAATTTTAGTAGAAGTGTTCGTTAGCTTTTCTCTTTAGGAGGGTAATTAAAGACACGGGGATCACTCATACCAGTAAATTCTTTGGAAGGAACTTTGAATTTTGATGACCATAGCTTGGTTTGGAATGCTTGAATTTTTGTAGGTGTCAGGCATATACAAGGATTAATAGAAACCAAGCCGACAGGAAGCATAAAGATGTTTTGTTTGAGGAGTCTTATTTGAGTTTAGATGACTCTGTGACCTTGGATAAGGCACTAGTATTAATTGACGTTATTTATTGCATGTTTTGTTGATCGAAATGCTGAACTTAAATACAATTTCCATTCTTTGCTTTCAGTTGATTTCAAGGTGAATAGATCCACTAGTTTTCGGGACTGGTTTGCTGTGGGTTTATGTTTGAAAGAGTGAATTTAATTCACAAAGGTATACCCACCTGGGCTCTGAGTAAGCCCGAAGTGTAGAAGGTCTAATCAAACCTTGTCATATGTTGTCTTGAGAATTTCCTTATCTTTGATGTCTCTTCTGCACCAAGCTTTAAACCATATTATTTTAAGGATGTCAAAGGGAATTAGATTTTGAAGACAACACAGCTAATTTTCACATGACTTCATACTTGTTCTATATTTTAGCATGTATCAAAGAATGGCCGGGATTACATCAGGAACCTTGGGTTAATGGAATGAAGGTCTATGAGTTCTATCCACATTTGCAAATACAGAGATACACAGAAAATTTCTTGAGATGGAATGATGTCTTTGCAGGAAGATTAACTTTCGAACTACAAGGAAATTTGAATAATAAGATGTCACCTGAGGCATTAAAGTTGGTCACCACATACGGGAGTTGTTTCATTCAATTTTCTAGATTCACTTATATTAGAATTGGAGTCTTTGAAGATGAACCTTTCAGATTACCCAGATATGCTCTCGATAGTTATGTACTTTTAGAAGTTAGCAGACAGCTAGCTCATGTGGATAAGAGATTTGGCATGAAAAGTGAATTTGAAGCAATTTTCCCAGTTGAACTCAGACATTATAGTTGCCAGACTATTTCTGATGCATTGAACTTAGAATTGGAACTCAAGAAAATGAATTTGCCACCATATGTTGCTCAGCAGGGGTTCGACAACAAAGAATATGCAGTGAAGCACCTTAATGTTGATGTGAACTTTTCACATATACCCCAATTAGAAGATTATTGGGAGGATTGCTATGATGAATTTGAAGTTCGGAGAAGATTATGGTCGAGGTTCACTTTACAACAAATTATTACTTTGAAATTGCCCATGAATATTGCATGAATACAAGAAGCGGAAGATGAAGATGTATTGGACCCAAAGTTCAATAAAAGAGTTCATGTGCAACCTATTCCTGAAATTGATTCGGATAGGAAAGAAGAAGAAAATATTCAGTCAAGAACCTTTAATGTAATAAGGAGAACAGAGAAATGGTTAAGAGATCGTAGGCCTTAAATAAAATTTACTACTAGCTCAGTCGAGAAATTAGTTGAGCAATCTCATGCTGCTGTACCAATCTCTTCTTCTAACATTGTTGTTGATATTGCAGGTGTCACTGGTACTCAAAGTGAAAAGGTTCGAACCAGAAGACTTAAAGAACCACTATTTGGCCCATCAACGGTTTGAGTCACCCATTCCAGAAGTAAAAGGAAAAGCGCAGACATCATAGAAAAAGAAACCATCATAGTTCTTGATACTGAGGAGGTGCAAGTGATTATGGATGAACCAGAAACAGGCATTCCTGCAGCTCAAGATGCAGGTAAAGAAAAGGAGCAGTCTGGGGAAGGCCCCGATCAAGTGACTACTTTGGTGACCATGGATTCATCCGAATGTCAAACGCCGCTAGCTAAGATATCCTCAAACATTTCAAGGTGGTTAGGAGCATCAATAAGTAAGAAATGCAATGTAGTCCCTATCAGTGTACCCATGGAAGATATGGGAAGCAAATTCCTCAAAAAGACACTTAAGTCTAAAAAGCTAAAAGCAGAAGCTATGCTAGAGGTGGATTGGAATACAGGGCACTGGGTAGCTAAAGTGGCTAGGCTTATTTCAGACAAAGATCCAGAAAATGCAACGAAGCAGGATTTTGTTGTTGAAAAGCTTGATTTAGGAACTGCTTCAAGGGCTGCTAATGCAAAACACCTAGAGTCCTCTACTAAACGAATGTTATCCAGAACATGGAAGGATGAGAAAGACAAATGAGAGTTGAAACAGACCGTGAAGCAGATGGCGGAGTATATTAATTTCATTCATCATCCCAGCCCACAGCCCCTGTCACAGGTTCCTCAGAATTTTGATCCTAGATCTCCCATGAACCAGAATTTGTTGGATAAGGTTCAGAGAAATCATGTGCTGGCAGAAACCTTTGAAAAGTGGCTTGAGTTCATAATTTAGCAAGGAACAGAGTATATTGCTAATCTGGTAAAGGTGTACGAGGATGCTATGACTATAACTCAAGAGCTGGAAATAGAAGTGTCGGCGTGGGAAAACGAAAGGAAAAAATGGGCTGCAGTACTGGTTCAAATGAGAGATGTACAGAAGTATGGTGTAATGAACTTCCTTACAGAAAAGGTAGTAAATGATTTGGATGATAAGGTACTGCATGTGGCCAAGGAAAACATTGAATGGTGAAATTCAATCATAAAACAAGGTCATGAAGAGTCCATTAAGTTGCTAAAAGAGTTGAAAGAACTCATTGTCGTGATGCAGAAAGACTTGAAGTGCATCGATGTACAAATTCTGAAGGGAGACAGAGAGACCATTGAATAGGTAGTAGATATGGTGCAGAATTTCAAAGGGAAAATAAATTTTGTTAAAGAATCAAAATCTTTCACCCGAGATGACTTCACCAGAGTAGCTCGCATTGAATCCATGTTGGTTGTCTGTTCAGATCACTTAGAAGTGCATAAAACTAAAGTCACGCAAGTGGGTATGGATAAAGAAGTTTGGAAGCAACGCATCCTGCACATTGGTCTCCCACATTACCCAGTAGTTCATAACTTCTCCGCGGCTCATATGGATTGGCGAAATATACGTGGCACCACGCACACTTCAGAGACAATTTAGGCCATTTTCTATTCTTTTAGTTATGGCTCTATTTACGGCTTGTAGTCATTTAGTTAATTTCAATTATAGATGGTTGTCTCTTGAATTTCATATTTGCATTTTGTTTAAAAAGACAATTAATCCTGGCAGCTATATATATTTGTAAGGATGTTTTTGCGCGATATAGAATTTTTGGTGTAAAAACTTGGAGGACCAGGCTAATCTCACTTGTAATTTCAGTAGAATACCCATCTTTGAGTGGAATGAAATATATGATACAACTTGGGAAACCTATGTGTTTGGAATGCGTAAAATTTCTATTGGAATGATTATGTGTTCGTGTATCAGTTTCTTTTTTCTGATTTTTCATTTGAAGTCTGCGAATCAATTTGGTAAATGAAACTAGTTGTAAGCTTTTGAATTTTCTGATTCCCCTTGTCTTGTGAGACATGAGTGAGTGTCAATCAGAGTTCAAACATTCTTTAATCATCCTGAGAGTTAATTTCCATTTGAGATCAAATGTCTTATTATGAATTTCATTATCCATCATTAAGCATTCATATTGTGATGACTAGTGGATGTTGAAGCCTTTTGTTTACTTTCTGGTTAAAAGTGAATCACATAAAGAAACAATTATTCAAAATTCATTGAATATCATATAGGGAGTTGTACCTTAATGCAGAGGGTAAAAACAATAATTATTTACCCAACTGCTGGTTATCATTGGTTTTCTATTTGGGCAACAGGAGTATTTATTTGTAAATTTTGAGAAATCCAATCCGTTAACCAACAAACTCCTTATAACTATGCATCTTGGAAAATTGAAGCATGGAGCAAACTAATGGAAAAAGGACTCATGTATTACATAGATGGAACAATAGCAGCACCACCTGATCCTAAGGTTGATCCTAATGCTCAGTTAGAATGGATCACTAAGAATTGTATGGCTCTTGGAACTTTGCTTAAGTATGTATCAGATGACCTCATTTTTCATATTGAGAAGTGTTCTACAATCAAAGAGGCTTGGGATATCTTTCAGAAATTGTATGGTCAAGTTGATGAACTCAAAGGCTACAAGATTGAAACTAAGCTCACCAACTTGGATCCCAAGAGTTTTGATACAATCCAAGATTATGTCACCAAAGCAAATGAGCTAAGAGAAAATCTTAAGGATTGTGGAATTGACAAAAAGGATTCGCAGTTGATATTCAACTTGTTGGACAAGCTTTCACTTGAACATGCAACATTTGTTTCTAGCTTCCGAACTCATCATTTGGCAATGGGGAGTTCCTACACTATGCCTTCATTTGATGCTTTCAAATAAATGTTGATGTTGGAACAATCTAAGTTGTTGAACATGGGGATTCTCAAGTCTTCAAAGTCCAAGGCTTTGGTGGCTAATCAAGGGAGTCAAGGAAAGGATTCCAACAACAAGAAGAAGCAATCTAAGTCAAAGCCATAGTAGGAAAAAGGAAAATAATCCTCTTCCAAGAAGGGGACTCCACTTAAGAAGGATAAACCAACTTGTGTTTATTGAAATAAGTATGATCATGATGAGCATCGATGTCACACCAAGAAAGTTGATAAGTTGACAAATCTTCTTAAGAAGAAAAACATCAATTTGCCATCTGCCTACAACAAGAAGGATTCATCTCCTTCCACTTCCTCATAGTCTAAGGGAAAAGGGCAAGCATTTGTGACTAAAACAGGTTCTTCACAGCAGTGGATACTTGACTCAGGTGCCTCTTATCACATGGGTTCTACAAAGGAGTAGTTTTCTTCATTGGAGCCATCAGAGGTACCTCACATTTACATAGGAGATGATACACAAGTTGAGGTTGAAGGGAAAGGTTCAGTTGACATGGATGATGGAACATTTTAGAATGTTCTTTATGTTCCTAACTTGTCCACCAATCTTTTCTCTATCTACCAAATCACTCACTATGGGAATGGGAAAAAAGTTGAGTTTACACCTAATTTTGTTGTGGTAAAGGAACTTGATAATGATGCCTTGGTAGCAGTGGGGCAAGTAAATGACAAATCAAGGCTTTATTCATTCTCCTACTTTGTGCCAAGTTCTCCTTCTAGGGCCTTGCTTCCTCATTCAAATTCAGAAAGTAAGCTATGGCATGAGCGGTTTGGTCACCTCAACTACCGCTATCATCAAAAACTTAACACTAAAGACATGGTCATAGATCTACCTCAAATTAGTTTTTCAGAGGGTGTATGTTTAGGGTGTTCCATGGGCAAGCATCCTGAGGAGAAGTTTGATAAGGGGAAATCTTGGAGAGCTTTGGAAGTTCTTCAACTTGTTCACAACAATGTAGCAGGTCCATTTACGTCACCTTCATTTCAGTAAGGCTTGCTATGTCCTCACCTTCATTGATGACTACTCCCACTTCACTTGGGTCTATTTTCTTGTTCATAAGAGTGAAGTGTTTGACAGATTTCTAGACTTCAAGGCTCATGTGGAGAAGCAATTAGGGAAAGTGGTCAAGATTATTTGCACAAATAATGGAAGGGAATATTTGAACAAAAGACTTGAGGATTTTATTACATTTGAGGGGATTGATCTTTAGCATTTTGTTGCCTACACTCCATAATAAAATCGATTTGTAGAACGCAAGAATAGAACTCTCAAAGAAATGGCTAGCTATATGATACATGCACGTTCTCTTGATCTCGCTTTTGGGCAGAGGCTATCAGTTGTGCCATACACATCCAAAATTGGGTTCCTCACAAAGCTTTGACATGTATTACTCCTTTTGAGGCTTGGGTTGGAAGGAAACCGATTATGAGACATTTCAGAGTCTTTGGGTGTCCATCATGGGCTCACATTCCTCCGCAGAAATGCAAGGCATTAGAAACTCAGAGTTGTCCTTGTATTTTTGTTGGATATCCCGAGGGTGTTAAGGCATATCAATTGATGGATCCTGAGACACATGAGGTGTTTATTGAGAGGAGTGTTCATTTTGAGGAAAGCTCTCCTAGCTTAGCCTCCCTTCCTCCACCTTCCTCCATTATGGATAGTGATGCAAGTGATTTAGATGATGAGATTCCTTCAACTCTTACTCGCAGGGTTCCACCTCTGCATGGCCCACTTGTAGTTGAGGAGCCTCGTTCTCCACCTCCACCTAGACCTTGTTGGGCTCGACAGACACTTGAGTCAGTAGGTTCTCTTGCTGGGGATCCTTCAGATACATGGAGAACTCGATCATAGCATCAAGACCTTCCACATGCATACATTTCTGCCACTTCTGATCCACAAACATTTCAGGAAGCATCAGGGGTTCCTGAGTAGGACCAAGCTATGGAGAAAGAGTATAGTTCCTTGATGAGGAACAACACATGGGAGTTAGTCCCTCTCCCTAAGGGGAGAAAAATGGTTCGATGTAAGTGGGTCTATCAGACCAAGTTTGTAGTGGACGGTAGTGTGGATAAGTATAAGGCTCAACTTGTTGGGAAAGGTTTCTCTTAGGTTCCAGGTGTTGACTACACTGAGACCTTTGTGCCCATAGCCAAGATGAACTCCATTCACTTGACACTTGCTATTGTTGTAGCTCATGGTTGGGCTATACATTAGATGGATGTGAAGAGTTATTTTCTTCATGAGGATGTTGATGAGGAGATATATATGGAGTAGCCATAGGGTTTCATCTAGGATTCTTCATTGGTTTACAGACTAAGGAAATCTCTCTATGGCCTTAAGCAGGCCCCTAGGGCTTGGTACGCCAAAATGGATTCCTTCCTTCTCTCATCAAGGTTCACCAGGTGTCATTCCAATTTGAATGTCTAAATTTTGCGATAGAATGATTCACACTTGATACTTGTGCTCTATGTTGATGATTTGATCATTATAGGGAGCACCACATCCATCATTAGCAGTGTCAAATTTGCTTTGCATGACATATTTGCTATGACTGACTTGGGTCGTTTGCACTACTTTCTCAGGATAGAGATTTCACAATCATCTTCAGGGATTACTCTTTCACAGCCCAAGTATGCTCTTGATCTTCTTGCACGCTTTCATATAGTTGATTGTAAGCCTACATTGACTCCCTTTCTTTTAGGAGTCAAGCTTGAGGCTAGGTTCTCTTCTCCACCAATTGATGCCACATTGTATCGTCAGCTTCTGGGTAGTCTCATCTACTTGACTCACACATGCCCTAATATTTCATTTGCGGTTGGCATGGTTTATCGCTTCATGTAGGAACCATATGAGCTTCATTGGAAAGCTGCCAAACACATTCTACACTACATCTAGGGTACACATCATTATGGGGTTCATTATGTAGAAGGCACAAGACTTCACTTGGTTGGATACATAGACTCTAATTGGGCTGGCGATCTTGATGATCGTAAGTCTACTTTTGGTTATAGCTTCCACCTTGGTTTAGGTCCCATTTGTTGGCAGAGCAAGAAGCAACATGCTATTGCTCTCTCTTTGACTGAGACTATTTGGCTTTAGCATATTTTGATAGAGTTTGGGTTCTCCACTCCACGTCCGACAATTCTTTGTGGAAATCAGAGTTCTATTGCAATCTCGAAGAACCCGGTTCAACATTAGCGGATCAAACACATTGAGATTCATATGCACTACATCTGATAGTTGATTTAGGAGAAGGTCATTGATTTGCAGTATTGTCCTACAGCAGAGAAAGTTGCAAACATATTCACCAAACCCTTCACTGAGAGTAAGTTCCAATAGTTGCGAGCTCTCTTGAGGGTGCAAGATATCTCATTAGGGGGGTTAGTTGACTTATCCTTCCTCTCTTATGGGGAGGACTTTTTCCTCTTTGAGGTTTTATCCTTTTGCTTTGAGAGTCTTTTGTGTATTAATCTCTCTTTTGGGGGGGAGGTTTTTCCCCTTGGGTTTTCTCCCTTTCTCTGTTTTGTGAGAGATTGCATTGCATAGGTTTGCTTGCATTTTCATACTGTACATGGGTACCTATCATGTCCTAGTATCCGAGACCCATCTTGCATTGTTGACTTGAGTCTTCATTCCCCTAAGTTGCACTTAAGGGGGGGTGTTGGTGTATTTATTTATTCTTATAGGATATAATTACACTTTGCTTAAATTAACTTAGGATGATTCATCTCATCGTAGTTTGGATATGAGACACTTAGGGAAGTGTGCACATAGGGATAATGCTTGTAGGAGAAATTCCAACTTTTGTGGTCTTATCTTGTTGTTACATTCCACATTCGGTGGGTCATCCACCTCTTGTGGAATATTATATTATTTCTCCTACCTACCCCTACTTTTTCTTACCTACCCTTGTTTCTCATTGAGCGACATGTCATGATTGTGTGCTCACATATTCTTTTGGCCTTGCCTATATATGCAGGCCTATATTCATTATATTGGTGTTGTCACTGAGGATTGCACCCGTGATGCTAAGTTCGAAAACAAGCAATCCTATGAAATATGGAAACACCTTCCAGCCTGTGGGTTTCTCAAAGTGAAGGTGAATCTTTGGACATCAAGTCGGCTTCCTATTTGGTGAATCTCTTGTAAATACTATTGATAAGAAAAGGGATAGAAAGAGATAGAAAGCTTTGCATGTAATGAAAATCTATCTAATGAAGGTGATGCACCAAATATCTTATCTGAGATTTGCAACTTGCTTAACTCACAAAACCTTCAACAAATAACCTTGATTGCTTCACAACTCAACTGAACATGTAGATGCATAAATATTTCCTAGAAAGCGATGAATTTAATGCGTGCATGAAGGAAAACAACAAGTTTCACAACTTTAAGAAATTAAAATCAACTAACACAAACTAGAACCTGCAACTAACACGTATCTCCTTGCACCATAAATTGACTGAATGAGACAAATTAGAGGATAAAAATCACAGGAAATCATCAAATCATTCATTCACTAGATAATACAAGAAGTACCAAGAAGGAAATCTACTACTATATTACTGAAAAATAAAGGAGTGTTGCTGTTACAAAACTCAAATACTACTGAGCTACAATGCTTTTTTGTAAAAATGTGTATGTAAATAAGAAAGAACCAGACGTAAAAAAGGAGAGAAGGAATATATAGAAATCATGATGAATCCCCTTCAAAAACCCTAAAAACACTGCATGAGAAAAGCCTTGGGTGAAATTGCCCCAAAAATGGCATAAAAACTCATGCATAATCTATAAAATAATAATCTTTACTACTCAAAAGGATTGCCACTGATCCTCCTGTAAGAAAATTTTCATATCTAAATGCGAAAAATAGTTATCCCCATGTGAAAGTTGCATGATGAACTGAACAGTGACTATATTTAAAAGAAATCCCACTAAGAAAATCTTATGCATCCCTTGGCAACTGCTCTCCATGTTAAAGACCTCTATTAAAAATGGTTGTGGAAATGATCTCCCTATTTCGTGAGCTTTCCAACAATATGTAACACTAGCATATTCAGATAATCAACTGTATTGATCTTTCGTGTAGAAATCATCCCCTTACTTGGCGGGCTTTTCACTTTTCGAACAACCAGTTCTGAATTCACCATGCAATTTAATATTATTGCCAGCCATTGGATTGCCTGCATGAACCATGGCCGCTTGCATTTAACTTTTTTTGTTTACTTCTTAGCGGGCCCCACCGTTTGTCACCAACTCACTATGATTACCCATCGATCATTTTTATCTTGCGGTATAGCGACAACCATTGATCTATCAGGAACCTGCTTGCCTTTTAGTATTCTTGTTTGCTTTTATCTTCCTAGGCCCATGGGAATGAACGATGCTAATGAACTTTGAACTATTGAACCATTGAACTGTTGGCAAATGCACACTCCAATGAGATATTGTAGGTGGTTGAAGGTATTGTCATTGATGGAAACCTTAAAATCATGTGATACCAGCAGGTAGACATCGACACTGGCACCGACAGACTCTACACCGACATACAGAACACCGGCACCGAAAAGGAAGATTACCGACACCCTGGCCGATAGCAATTTTGTATAAATATATTTTGTAATTAATTGTAAAATCTTTTGTAAGCTGACATGGCAGATTGCAATATGACTCATATATGTATGAGATCATTGTAGATCATTAAAGATATGATATGATGTGAAATATGAATAGAAGGTAGTAGACCTAATATGTGAATTAGTGGTTAAGGGTTTATGTATGTAGCAGAGCTTAAACCGGTACTGAATTTGGCATAGTAGATGCTAATCTGAAGCAGTACAAGACATTGGATTTGTATAATCCATTTTTGTAAGTCAATGTGACTTCTTTTGTAATTGAGCAATGAGCTCTAGGCACTTGGCCTTCCTGCATGTGCAGACCCCTATTGTAGCAGTAATATTCTCTTATTGGCCAGTAAGTGAATATTATGGGTCACAAATCCCACCGAGGTTTTTCCCACACCGGGTTTCCTCGTTAAAATATTGTGTTGTGGTGTGTTTTTCATGTTGTGGTTGTTATTCTTATTTGCTGCATTATTTATGGTTTACCGATACACAGTTTTAATATGTTTTTCATGTTATTAGTTAAGAAAATATTATAACTAGTCAGATACTAATTCACCCCCCCCCCCCCCCCCCCCATCTCAGTATCTTTAGGAATCCTAACAATTGGTATCAGAGCTTGGTCCTCTATTTTTAGAAGCCTAACAGGTTGAGGAAGATCTTGTCACTGGTAGAGATGGAAAATTTGAGAAAGCAATTGGAAACAGCTCTTTCAGACTATGATGCAGAAAAAGTAAAGAATATCAAACTCGCGGATGATCTGAAGGTTGCTCAGGATATCATTTAAGCACTTTAAGAAAATTACACTATAGAAAGGAATAAAAGAAGAGAACTTTGTGAGAAGATGCAGAAAGAGGAAGATGAAAAGGAAACTCTTAATGATCTGGTGAACCAATTGAGACAAGATAACTGTACAATGAAGAATGAGATGCAAGATATGACTATGAGATTTTGTAAAGAAAATAAAGACATAAAGAAGAATGAAGATGACTTGACTAGAAGACTAAATGATGCCATAAATGAAAACACAAGACTCAGTCATGAAAATGATATGTTGAAGACAAATTTGATGTACACACAAAATGACAAAACTGAACTCATGAGATAGAAAGGAATCTTGGAGAATGAATTGACTGCTGCAAATCAACACAAAGAGAAATTCAAGAAACGTTCAGAAGAACTTATTGACATACTGAAGAATCAGAAACCTAATGGTGATACAAATAGCCTTGGCTTTGAAACTGGTGAAAGCTCTGGTACTGCAGACAATCATGATCATAATAAACTGGTAAGGCAACCTAATGCATATAAATTCAATGGGAAATGCTTTAACTGTAACAAGTATGGTCATAGAGAAAATTAGTGTAGATCTAGAAATTATCAGAACACTAATACATCCACCGGTCAATGTTCTAAATGCAACAAAGTTGGTCATAACTCAGAAAATTGTAGAATGAATGTAAGATGTTATGTTTGTGGAAGATTTGGACATCTATCTAATCAATGTAGGACACATACCGGCATAGGATATGGGAAAGCTATTCATAAAAACAATATGACTTGTTATGCTTGTAACAAAATTGGACATATTGCAAAATTTTATAGAAGCAAGTCCCCACTGGCAAATAACAAAGGTCCTAGTTTGAAAGGTAAAGAAAAGGTTGAAGGGGTAAAGCAAGAATTCTCAAAACAATGGATCAGAAAGTCAGATCAAAATGTTGATGGGAATACCCCTCCACCGGTAGAACAGAGTATCACTCCATTAGTAGGAGACTCTTCATCTAACTGAAGGAAAATCCTTTGGGGGTTTAGCAACAAAATGAAAAACACGCTATTATTCCTTCTGTTGATGGTGACAAGTTAAATTACTTCTATACCAACAGATTAGTTAAGTTGTGACTTAACCGGCAAAGCATTAAATGTGGTAGTTGCAGAAAATAACATTATAAAGCAAGTGTTTTGGCTCCTTTTTCATTCACCGAGAATTCAAATCTTCGAGAGTGCGAAAATTCTTGAGTGAAGGCATCCTTAGCAAAGAAGTGAAGCAATTCATCCAAGCATTCATCCTTCAGGCAGATTGAAGTATTTGTTGGTATTTTGGCATGGTTTTTTCATTGATGTTAACACCTACTAAAACTCTAGCACTTTGGAGAATCAACAACATTCACCAGCAAGCAAGTGACTCATGCAAAGTCACCGATATCTGGTACACCGGCAAGATATAATGATCACCGACACTTGGAATGATATGGAAAACACTTGGTTATGTCGAAGACATTGTGTGGACACTTTGTTTTGGATTTTTTTTTATTGGTACATTAGCATTCGCATATTTGTTGTTACCGGCAAATAGGTCTAGGGTTCCACCGATAGGTTTATCTTTTCCAGATCAGCATGGCACGCTATTGAAATGATTAATTATTGTTGTAAATGCATTAAGCTGATATGTTCAATCGGTTATTGCATTGGATATTGTTTTGTTTGTAAAATGTTTTATTGTAATATCTTGTAGAGCCGACCTACTAAAATTGGTCTTATGTTATGGTTTAAATGTAAGATCTTATTTGTAAGATCCGATGTGAAATGCGAAAAAGGATTGTGTGAAGGTATATGTGAGAATAAGCAGAGCTATACATGCAGTCATCATTTGAAGATTGAAGAAGGGTTTTTGTGAAGACAATCAGAACTACACTGGTACTGAATCCAGCATATGAAGATGCTATTTTATGCAATACATTCTTATTGGATTTAACCATCCAACTGTAGTCAGTGTGACTCCCATTTTGTGATTGAGCAGTGAGCTCTAGGCACTTGGCCTTTCTGCACATGCAGACCCCATTTATGTACACTTACTATCTGTAGTAGTATCATTTGATTATGGATAAGATTTTCCACCGTGGTTTTTCCCCTTATAGGGTTTCCATGTACAAATATTGGTGTTATGTGTTGTGGATGACATTGTCTTTATGTTTCATGCACTAATCCTTACTAATTTAACAATTAACTGTTAAAACTATCTACCGGCATGTTAAACTGGTTTACCGGTATCAAGCATTAAGTTGGTTAAGTTTTTTTGGTTCGAATTTATTTGACAACTGATTCACCCCCCCCCTCTTAGTTGTCTCTGGGACCTAACAATTGGTATCAGAGCTTAGTCCTCTTTTACAAAAGTTTAACAGCTTGAGGAGATCTAATGTCTACTAAATATTTTAGGAAGGACAGTCCTAAACTTGATGGAACCAACTATGGCATATGGAAGATCTGAATGGAGAGACATCTAAATTTCATTGGAAAAGACATCTAGGATGTTACAAAGAATGGTTATACTGCTCCTACTCAGAGTCATCCCACTCCACCCAACTTGACTAAAAATGTGGAAAATGATTGCAAAGCAAGAGAAGCACTTTTAAGCACATTATCAGATCAACAAATCATGAGACTATCAAATAGGTCTACTGCTAAAGCTATTTGGGATCATTTGGAAACACTGAATGAAGGAGATTCCACAGTCAAAATTGCAAAACTTGAAAGCTTCCGGGTCAGGTATGAACATCTGAAAATGGAAGAAGATGAAAGGATTTCTGCTTTTATGGAAAGAGTAAATGAGATTGTTTTGGGTATTAAATGTTGTGGAGGAACCTTAAGTGAAGATGAAATTGTTTCAAAAGTTTTAAGAGGATTGCCACCGGCATATAAAATGAAAGTCACTGCTATAAATGAGTTAAGAACAATGCCTAATATATCAGTTACTAGGGATACATTAATTGGAAAACTTTCAGCTTTTGAAATTGAAGAATTTGGTCCTGTTGCTACTATAAAGACAAAATTGGCCTTTAAAGCATCAACATCATCTGCTCAATCATTTGACATATCTGATTGGAAAGCCTTTTATGCAAGAGAACTTGAAGAAAGCAGGAAAGAAAATGAAGAACTTGAAGAACTTGAAGCACTATTTGCAAGGAAAATTCCTAAAGGTCCAGTTGGAAGTAAGTATGAAGGAAAAGCACCCTTTAAATTTTTTAACTGCAATAAGATTGGTCATATGGCATCGAGATGCTCTGATAGACATGCTAGACTAAGAGAAGAAGATAGAAGAACATACAAGCCTAACCCTGAATATCAGAGATACAAATTTAAGAAGAATAAAGACAAATCTTGTTACATTGTTGATGAAGGTGTGATTGATGATTCTGATGAGGATCCAGCAGACAATGGATGGGTTTTTGTTGCTATAACAGAAGATCAACTGGCACCTACTGCTCAACCGGTAGTATAGGCCATTGCAGCTAAAGTTGAAGTAAAGGATGAGTGGATCATTGATTCAGGATGCTCACATCATATGACAGGAGACAAAGGTAAATTCTTGAACTTTCAAGAATACAGTGAAGGCTTAGTGAGATTTCGAGATGACAAAGCTTGTTTAATCAAAGGTAAGGGTACAATATCTCTTGATGGTAAGCATAACACTGACAATGTTTACTATGTTGAAGGATTAAATCATAATCTTTTGAGTGTTGGTCAATTAGTTGAGAAAGGATTTTAGTTACAATTCAAAGATGGAAAATGCAAAATCATGAATAGAACTGGTTTAGAAATTGCAACCGGTAATCAGACTAGAGGTAATATCTTTGATTTGAATAATAGTGAAAAGACATGCTTGATTGCTCATATTGATGAAAGCTGGTTATGGCATAAGAGACTCTGTCATGTAAACTTTTATTGCATGGTGAAGATCGGTACTACTAAGGCAGCTAGAGATTTACCTAAAATTGTCAAACCTCAGAATATAGTATGTAAGGAATGTCAATTTGGAAAACAAGTTAGAGCTAGTTTCAAAAGTATTCTAGAAAAATCCAATAATTCTCTTAACTTGATTCACACTGATTTATGTTGTCCAGCTAGAACTAAAAGTTTACAAGGTGATAGATATTTCATGCTAATCATTGATGACTATTCTAGAATGTATTGGTTTACTTTTCTCAAAGAAAAATCTGAAGCACTGGGAAAGTTCAAATTGTTCAAAGCAATGGTTGAAAATGAAACCGGTAAGAAAATCAAATGTTTAAGATCAGATAAAGGAGGTGAATTTACATCTAAGGAATTTAATACATTCTATGAAGTGAATGGAATTAGAAGACAGTTATGAGCACCTCAGACACCACAACAAAATGGAGTTGTTGAAAGGAAAAATAGAACTATCTTGGATGCAGCAAGAAGTATGTTATTAGAAGAAAACCTACCACGTGTATATTGGAGAGAGGCAGTCAGTACAATGGTCTATACATTCAACAAAGTTCACATCAAAGGTGAAACCGGTAAGACCCCTCATGAACTATGGTTTGGTAATACTCCTACTCTTAAGTATTTCAGAATTTTTGGAAGTAAATGTTATGTCAGAAGAGATGAGTATACTGTAAAATTTGATCCTAGAAGTGATGAAGGAATATTTATTGGTTATTCATCTAAGACCAAGGCATATAGATGTTTTACCAAAAGATTGCAGAAAATTGTTGAAAGTACAAATGTAAAGATTGATGAACAATTCAGAGGAACTTCAAAGTATATAGACTTTGAACCGGCAATAGAAATTTTGACAAATGAACCTACACTAAATCCACCAGTACAGAATGATGATCCAGTTACCTCGGTATCATCTAAGAATTCCACAGTAACTGAGGAACAACAACAAACAAAGACACCCCAATATGTAAGACTGAATCATTCTGAAGATTAGATAATTGGAAACAATTTTAAAGGAGTTATGACAAGAGGAAGATTGGCAAATGAAGAGGTATGTCTTATTTCTCAAATTGAACCATCATCTGTTAATGAGGCATGTGAAGATAAATTTTGGATTAAAGCTATAGAAGAAGAATTACAACAAATTGAGAAAAACAACACTTGGACATTAGTTCCCCGGCCTAGAGATAAAAATGTAATTGGAACCAAATGGGTTTTTAGAAACAAACTTAATGAAGATGGTAAGGTTGTCAGAAATAAAGCAAGACTAGTGTGTAAGGGATATTGTCAGAAGGAAGGAGTTGATTACAATGAAACCTTTACACTGGTAGCTAGAATTGAGGTAGTCAGATTGTTTTTGGCTTCTGCAGCACACAAGAACTACAAAGTTTATCAAATGGATATTAAATGTACATTTTTAAATGGAGATCTTGAAGAGGAAGTGTACATTGAACAACCTGATGTATTTTCTTTGCAAGATGACAATGATATGGTTTGCAGGTTAAGAAAAGCTTTGTATGGATTGAAACAAGCTCTAAGAGCTTGGTATGCAAGATTGGATAAGTATCTTTTAAAGATTGGTTTTACTAAAGGAAATGCAGACAACAATTTATATTATAAAGTAACTAACGATGACATCTTGATTATAGAAGTATTTTTTGATGATATAATATTTGGATGAGAAGATGGATTATGTAAAGAATTTTCTATTAAAATGCAGCAAGAATTTGAAATGTCTATGATTGGAGAAATAAAATTATTTTTAGGATTGTAGATTTCATAGATTGATAAAGGTATATTCTTGAGTCAATCCAAATACTTAAAAGAGTTACTAGAGAAATTTGGAATGGAGAAATCTAAACCGGTAAGCACACCTATGACAACAAATGACAAATTATCACTAAGGGATGAATCTACACCTATTAATCCAACTAGATACAAATCATAGGAGGTTTACTGTATTTGACACAAACCAGACCTGATATTATGAATGTAGTATGTATTGTTTCAAGATTTCAATGTAATCCTAGAGAAAATCATGAATCAGTAGTAAAAAGGATTTTCCGGTACTTACAAGGCACTATAAATCTTGGATTATGGTACCCCAGAGATGAAAACTTTGAATTATGTGCATACATAGATGCAAACTGGGCAGGAGATGTGGATGATAGAAAAAGAACCACCGGTGGAGCATTCTTTCTTGGAAACAAATTAGTTTCTTGGTTGAGTAAGAAACAAAGTTGTACATCTTTATCAACAACATAATTAGAATATGTTGCAGCAACAACTAACTGTACACAAGTACTATGGCTTAAGCAAATGTTGAAAGACATAAAGGTAAAATTCAAGGAACCTATTACTATCTATTGTGATAACACTACAGCAATTGATATATCCAAGAATTCGGTATTACATTCTAAAACCAAACATGTTTCTATGAAACTAAATTTTCTAAGGGAAAATGTTGAAGCAAAGGAGATAAAATTGGTTTATGTGAATACTAAAGAGCAGATTGCAGATATTTTCACTAAACCTTTGCCTAAGGAGACTTTTGAATATCTCAGAGATTAGCTTGGAGTCATACCACCACCAGTAGAGACTTGGATAGTTGATGATTATCATCAACCGGCAAAATTAACAGAGAAATCTTTTTTCTGGCTTTGATGGGAAGCTACTTCAAAGGGGGAGTAGTTGGTATATTGAATTGATTGGTATTTTGTATATGAACTTGTTTTTATTGTAAATTTGGCATTTGATGTCAAAGGGGGAGAGATTGGTATGGAAAAACACAAGGAAAACACATGTTGCTCCAAGGGGGAGAGATTGTTGTTTGGGAGAGATTATTACTCTCTGTATCTGTATTTTGATTTCTAGTTATGATTTATTTTTAGAGATTGTTGGTTTTTGGTATTTAGCATTTTTGTTTTGGCACTTTGATGGTTTTTTCATCTTGTGTTGCCATCAATGCCAAATGGGGAGATTGTTGGTATTTTGGTATGGTTTTGTCATTGATGTCAACACCTACTAAAACTCTAACACTTTGGAGAATCAGCAACATTCACCGGCAAGCAAGTGACTCATGCATAGTCATCGGTATCTGGTACACCGGCAAGATATAATGATCATAGGCACTTGGAATGATATGGAAAACACTTGGTTATGTCGAAGACATTGTGTGGACACTTTGTTTTGGAGTTTTGTTTATTGGTACATTAGCATTCACATATTTGTTGTTACCGGCAAATAGGTCTAGGGTTACACCGATAGGTTTATCTTTTCCAGATCAGCATGGCACACTATGGAAATAATTAATTATTATTGTAAATGCATTAAGCCGACATGTTCGATCGGTTATTGCATCAGATATTGTATTGTTTGTAAAATGTCCTATTGTAATATCTTGTAGAGCCGACCTACTAAAATTGGTCTTAGGTTATGGTATAAATGTAAGATCTTATTTGTAAGATCAGATGTGAAATGCGAAAAGGAATTGTGTGAAGGTAAATTCGAGAATAAGCAGTGTTATACACGCAAACATCATTTGAATATTGAAGAAGGGTTTTTGTGAAGACAATTAGAACTACACCGGTACTGAATCCAGCATATGAAGATGCTATTTTGTGTAGTACATTCTTATTGGATTTAACCATCCAACTGTAGTCAATGTGACTCCCATTTTGTGATTGAGCAGTGAGCTCTAGGCGCTTGGCCTTTCTTCATATGTAGACCCCATTTATGTACACTTACTATCTGCAGTAGCATCATCTGATTGTGGGTAAGATTTCCCACCATGGTTTTTCCCCCTACAGGGTTTCCACGTACAAATATTGGTGTTATGTGTTGTGGATGACTTTGTCTTTATGTTTCATGCCTTAATCCTTACCAGTATAACAATTAACTATTAAAACTATCTACCAACATGTTAAACTAGTTTACCAGTATCAAGCATTAAGTTGCTTAAGTTGTTTTGGTTTGAATTTATTTGACAACTGATTCACCCCCCCCCTCTCAGTTGTCTCCGGGACCTAACAGTATATATAACTATGGCTTCTTCATCCACTCCTGAATTTATTGTAAACCCTACTGTGATTGAGGTTGTTAAGTGACCTAGACTCGTTTTCAAACTGGTTCCCAAAATAGCATAGAAAGATGATAGCATAGGTGCATTCTCTCAAATTCCTAAGGGAGTAGTATATGTTGAAGACCCTAGGATATACATAGATTGTCATATAGAGGAATTAGGTGATGATGAGATCAAAAACATGTATAGCACTGTGATTTGTGATGAATCTAGAAATGTCAAGCCGGAACACAAGATAGTAGAAACCCTAGGCTTCGTGGATATTCTTAGCATTCCTGATTTTCCTGAGGATATTATAATAATTGTGCTAAGAAGAGTTCATGGTGAATTCTTCTAGTTGGATTCAATCCATAATATCACAAAGGAAGACGTTAAGGCAGTAACAGGGTTACCTTCCACTGGTAGCAGACTTGACAAAACAAAAGAGTCTCAAATGACACAGTGATGGATTTAACCGGTGCAACTTTTGACAAAAGGTCTCTAAGGGTAAATGATGTAAAGGACATTAATGTCAGATTTGTTAGTATGATTTTAAGCTACAAGGCTACACATGCAAATAGGTTGAACTTAGTTTATAGCCTATGTATCAAAAGTGCATATGACATGGTTAATGAAAATGCTAGAATAGATGTGTGCGAATGGCTCAAAGATGAATTGATAGACAATCTAAAGAAGATTAAAGGAGATAAGAAAGGAACCTTTAGATTTGGAAATTTTCTTGTGTTGTCTAATGATGTACGTTACTAAACAAGTACCCGGTATTGGTAGAAGATAATTTGGCTTTGACATACTAGTAGGAAAGCAACTATTGGATCTATTGAACAACATGGGATAAAACAAGGAGAAAAACTTAAATGAACATTTTCAAGCATTGAAAGCTCAAATGAAAACTAGAATAAGACTGTCACAGGCTATTATGGACAAATATCAGAAAGAAATTTGTTTTGTAATCAAGAAAGATGAAATCTGAATGGAGGCAGTTGTCCCTAGAACTATCTAGGTAACTGAAATGGGCTATGAGATAGATGACAACATTATTGAAACTTATGCAAAAGCCCTCCTTGAAGCACCAAAGGAACCCACCGAGAAAGTCTTTGGAAATGTTGAAACAATAGAAAGTGGAATTCAGTCTAGGAAAAGGGTTAAGAAGGTTGAAGAAATAGTAAGGAAAGGAACCCGACAGGCAAAAGCAATTAAGGAAGATGTTTTGAAACAAACAGGTATAAAGGAAAGTGAGTTGGAAGGACTTCAATCGAAAGCTCATCTTTCACCGGTTGGAACCTCCTCTGAGAGTGATATGCCAACAATATTTAAAAGGGTAGAAAGGAAAAGAAAACCCTCACCAGTACCCTTTCCTACACCCATGAAAACAAGGCAAAAGCAATAGGCAGTGAGGCCTCCAGTGAAAAAGAAGTTGACTCCTAAGAAGAAAAGGAAGGTAAAACAAGAAATTGCTCCACTGGATAAACTCTTAAGTGAAATAATAGAAGATGGTAAGTTGAAAAACATCAGCAAAATATATCACACACTATCTGCTGACGACAAGGAACACATAGAGAAAATTGAGAAGTTAGAGAAGGACAAAGAAAAAGTTTAGGATGAGGCAAAGAGCTTGAAATGTAAACTTGATCCAAAACTAGACTACCTCATTTCTTTAAGAAAATAAATTTTTGAGGCTCTGGTTCCCGGATTTAAGACATCAGAAGAGAAAATGCACATACTCACTGGTATAGTTCAGAGAACCCAAGAGGCATTAGAGGAAAGCACAAGATTCAACGACAGCTTAAAACTGATTTTGACAGACATATTCCAGATTGTAACCCACCGGTTACAAGAATCTAGGCAGGACTCCACTGACAACGAATGACAACCTTTGTCATTGATGTCAAAGGGCGAGTAGTAGAGATGATAAAAATAAAAAAGTAAAGATCATCTGCTTAGGGGGAGCACACATCTGGTACAATTTTTTTGGTACAGTTTTTGGCAAGATTTTTTAACTTCAAGTTTTGGATACATTCTTGAATTTTTCTCATAAGTGTTGCCATCAATGCCAAAGGGGGAGATTGTTGGCAAATGCACACTCCAATGAGATATTGTAGGTGATTGAAGGTATTTTCATTGATGGCAACCTTACAATCATGTGATACCAACAGGAAGACATCGACACTGGCACCGATAGACTCTACACCGGCATACAGAACATCGGCACCGAAAAGGAAGATTACCGACACCCTGGCTGACAACAATTTTGTATAAATATTGTAGTCACATAAATCTGTCCATCTTAATTAAATGAATATTTCATATTTATTTGATTAAATATACACTAGCCATCAGTTAATTAAATTAATATTTAATTTATTCATCTTCAAATCATTCTCCTATTAATTAAATAAATTATTCAATTTATTTTAATTAATTCATTAAACCAAATTCATAATCAATTAAATGAATAAATTCTACTAATTCAATTTAATCCTCTTTCCTCTTTTAAATAAATTAAATAAAACATTTATTTAAAACATTTATTTTCCCCCCCACTTGCATTTTCCTACATCTCCCACCTGTCCTTCCTAAATTCTTCTGGAACCTATCTAATCCTAATCAATTAGCCTAATCCTTCCCCTAATTATTGTCACATTCCTAAGCAACTTGGAGTCACTTCTCAAAGACTTCAAAGTCTTTGAAAAGTATTTAATGCTTTGTGTGTTCAACAATTTAACCTCTTAAGTCTTCTAAACCACTTATGGCTCTTACATGACCATTTATGGTTAACCCCTAACTCAACCCTCATGTGACTCATGTTTCTCCTCAAGCATTTATTGATTTGACCATGATTATCCCTTTTACCTTTGCACAAGTGTGTATCCATTGGATAAAGGCTTTATTCTTTGAATAAAGAATTTATTCACTCAACCCAACCTTGACCTTAACTCCCAAGTTAACTCTCAGGTCATGCCAAGCATTTAATGCTTATTCCCTCTCCTCTCAAGATATCTCACATTGACACTTGTCATCCTGGGATTGGGTTGAAAGTCCTCACATGGATTGAATATCATTCAATCCTAACCCTTGTTGAGATTACTCAATCTCAACCATCCATTGCTCCATTTTTCCTATAAATAGAGCCCATTTCTTCATAATCCAGATCCTAAAAACTTGTATGCATTTAATCTATAGTGAATTCTGGAGAGCATTTAACATTTACATTTACTCTTTTGGATTAAAATCAACACTAGACTAGATAATAATCTCATTTTCTAGCTTGTTCATACTTGCATAGCATTTATAGTAATCATCTACAATCTTGAACCTCCATAAGCATCCATAGTGCAAAAGCTACTGAGAGCTACACTAATTTGGAACTTGGAGAGGAGAGAAACAAGGAAGGAGAAGCTACCAGCATGATAGAGAGAATATGGAGAAGTTTAGTTACTTTTTGGAGATTCCTTAAGCTTTCTTTTTGTTTAGTAGTATCTTTCTTGATATGCTTGCCTAGGATAGTTTTTAATTGGTGATTTCTAACACTAACATCTAACAATTGATTTCTTTTGTTTCTTGTTTTGTGTTTGTTTATCCTAACTAACATTGTCCATTTTGTAGAGCATCATTTGGTGAACCTGACGTGAAAAACTTAAATGATGAACACTTATCACATCAACCAAAAAAATCAACATGAACGCACCCACTGTCTAAACAAGGATGCATCCTTCCTTACCGAAAACAAAGACAAAATGACATTTTCTTTGACAAGAAAATTATGTTTAAGCTATCAAATACTTGGTTGATTTGTGGGTTATTTATTCCTATCAGGTTCCTACAACATTGTTTGTGTATCTTCTGCAAATTATTCTGATGAAGTACTAGGGCATGTACTAATGGTGTCTACATGGGAAGTTCATTAAGCTACGTGATCTTATGCAAAATACAGTCATAGATCACTACGGTTTGCTAACTACAACGTATGCCTCGACCATATGAACATGAACCATTATCGAGGTTCCATATTCTTTATTCTTTATATATGTTGTTTGCCTACAGATACAATGCTCCATCTTTTGTTCCTACTACCTCATCTAAACTCAATGATGGTTTATCTCTGATTACGGTATGAACTTGTCTCAGGATATGATCGGCAAAAGATCAAGGAGGACATTCCAAGTCATGCATGAAAGGAGATAATCCTTGTTTGTTCCACAAGCAATACTCAGGTCAACTTGATCCATTATATCAAGTTGCTTGTATTAACTTGCTATATCAAAACCATGCAAGCAATAATCAGGTCAACTTGAATCATTATGTCAAGTTGCTTGTATTTTCTTACAACATTTTAAAAAGCTAAATGATGAAAATAAAGCACTATGGATCATCATTCCATCTCATCTGTTTATATTGCATTATGTTGCATATCGTTCATCCATTTACTCATTCATTATTCATATGCATAGTTTTGTGTGCAAGTGTGAACAAAGTTAATATGAGCAGTTATGTAAAAAATTGAGTTGGTCTTGGATACAATCATGACAGAGTACTCTGATACATCATCAGTGCATCATGAAAAGTCTAAAACAACCTTGCATTCATCTATCATGATCATATAATCATGATTGCATTTAGTTACATTTACGTCAAAGTGCATTTCATATCATTTAGATGCATAAAGTTATATAAAGTTTAATATCATTTATTGACATTAGTCTTATTATATCATTTTCATCATTGCATAATCATGACATTTAGATTCATTCATATGATACAAATATCCTTGATTGTATTATCTATTACTATGCATTCATTTAATATCATTTACAACTCATCATTTATCATCATTTATCATCATTTATCATTACATACATCTATTTATCTATCCATTAGTTAAGTGAATTCATTTATTCATTTAGTATATTTTTATACTCATTCAATTCACTTCATTTAGGATTCATTACAAACATGCGTTCATTCTACTTTTTAATTGCATTAAGGTGCAGTTATTCATGAGTTGCATTATCATTACATTATCATTTCACTTCATCATATGTTCTGACATTTAGAATCATAATAAAAACCATTTTGTTTCCACATTGGTTCATACATTATCCATATACATTCATTTAGAAATCATTATTTAACAACATTTGTACTTTACATTTGTTTATCCATATTGCACTCATCTAAAAAACATCTAGATGCATTTACATATATAAATCATTCATTTACTACATTAAATCCTAAAAAGATTGCATATCATTATCTCATTGTCTCATCAAAATCCAAACAACCATCATAATCATCATTTTATTATGCATACATAATCATCATGACATTACATACA
This sequence comes from Cryptomeria japonica, assembly GCF_030272615.1. Lineage (NCBI taxonomy): Eukaryota > Viridiplantae > Streptophyta > Pinopsida > Cupressales > Cupressaceae > Cryptomeria > Cryptomeria japonica. The sequence continues at coordinate 908,440,639 of NC_081414.1, forward strand.
TAAGGCATTCCATCATTAACACATCACACGCACATATATAAACCTACATATACATGTTAGCATCACATCATACAATATGCATAGGGACATCATGTAGGTGTAAATCATCATAAAAACATGCATATAGGAATGATCTCATAAAAACACATACATATAGCAAGTACAACTATCCATCTATGGATAAATCATAAAATCATCATCCTGCATAAGCATCCATACATGTCATCAAAATGCACATCCTCACCAAAATGAGATCTCCTCATATATCATATCATATCACCAAAAATATACATGTATCAGAGTACAATGAAGTCCCAAAAATCGGCTACCAAGAGCCATCCAAGATACAGTCCAAAATGACAATATAAATATGTGCATACAAAATGCTCTCTCAGATGCCACTCTGACTAGATGCTGCACACCCATCTCTACCTGCTCGCCCACTAGTCCCTACACCACCTGATCTATCTCTCCATGGAGGACCAATCACACCACCACTGCTCTGCATCCTTTGAGACTGCTCTGATCTCGCCTGCCACATCTTAGAATAGCTCATTGCTCGCTGACTAGATGGCACCACCTGCTCGTATAACCCCTGCCAATACTCTATCTCTTCCTGTGCCTGTCGAATCTCCCTCATTACCTCCCCAGTAGGACCCTGTGCTCCTACTCCAACCCTGACTCTCTCCTGCAGCTTTGCTAATCTCTCCACTGCATCATCCCTCTCCCACAGCACCATAGTCAGCTTTGACTCTCGTGCAAATAGCTACATATCTCTAGCTTCCACCTCTTCCTGCAAATCCTCTACACGAGTTTGCAAATATCCTATCATATGATCCCGCAGATCTCCACCCATGGCTCCCTCCCCAATATCTATAGGTGCCTCCTTAATGGCTCCCTCTCCCGTAGCTCCCTCCTCTGTATCCATAAGTGCCTGTCCCTCACCTACATCCCTGCCACCTAATATCATACCTCCCTGCATCAACGGTCCCTGAGATAGCCGCAATGGCTGCCCACCTATCCCTCTCCTCTATAATCGACCACCACCCCCACCTCCACCTCCACCTCCGAATCCACTACCTCCTCAAAACCTGCCACCCCCTCCTCCTCCTCCTCCATCCCCACCACCACCATCTCCATCAACACCATCCCCTCTCCCCCATCCACCTACTACTCCGCAACCTCCTCTCCTCCTCCATCTCTGTCCCCTCTCCTCAAAATCTAGAATCGGCTCTACCGGATCTGATATCCGAGGAATTGGATGAGCCACAATATACTATGTATACTCCTTTGACACACCTACATCTACTATCCCCAACCTCATATGTCGTGGTCTCGCCTATAGTATGCGGAACTCTACCAATGCCTGATCATAGGGTAGCACTGGCCCCCATAAGTACCTCTCTCAGACCACCCTAGCATACTCTCCTAAAACACTAGGCAATCCCTGCCTCCACCCAAACTATCTCAACACCCAGCCCAGAAGTTGTCTCTCCACATTGTAAGCTATCCTACCAATGAGGAATCACGTCATAAAAACATATGGTAATGCCTCCGCATCATCCTCCCATGGCTCACACTCAATGCACAGCCTCTAGATCACTGTGTCCAAGTCATCTAGTGCCAGCCGCCACCACTCTAACTTCCCCAGGTGGGGCTGACTCATCATAGCACCATACATATATACATATGACTGGTCCACTGCCTGAAATCTCAGACTAACTGGTTGAGCCAATAGTAAGTGCTCCCATGCCCAAATATGCATCAACATGATCCCTACTACCAAGGAGCCCCTCCCTCAGTATACTACATCATGAAGCTCTTGATATAAGTGTGATAGAATGCATGGTCCCCATGCGAACCGGGTCCACTCTGTAATCATTTGCTCGATCACTTGACCCTAACCAATGGCCAGTCCATACAATCGTCGATTTGGGCATAGTAGTCCCCCAACAATACCTGATAACACTGCTGGAAGCAGCTCATACAACGCGGCTATGTCCTCCCAGGCTATCGATCCATCATCAATATAGACATCCTCCTCAAAAAATCTCTGCACAGCTAGGGTCCCCCACGCTCAGTCATAGCTCACCAACTCTCTTCGGATGGGAATGTGCAAGATGCGCCATACATCCTCCAGTGTAGCTATCATCTCTCCCTATGCTAAGTGAAATGTGCACGTCTCACTATGCCACCACACTGCCAATGTTGTAATCAAACTGTGATTCATCCAAATCATGAGCATATGCATCACATCGTACAGGCATGTCGCTGCAATGCAATCCACCTTGACCTCTGTCAACTGATCACACAACACCTGTGTGGCAGAATTCCTCTCGCGCAACTATAAGACGCGAAGATCCTCTTACACAAGTGCATCAACCATCATCATCAGTTGTTTTCTTTCAAACTTTCTTAAGTTTAAACCTAGACTATCAACATATACTTTGATCAAGTATCTTCAAGTCTCAATAGGTAAGAAATCATGGCACACCTAGACTTCAATAGACATTTATCCTAATGACCTAAGTCTCATCAAGACTGCTATGGTTCAAAACAACTCTCACCTCCTCTCCCCATCCATCCATCATTAGCATCGGGAGATTCTTTTTCAAAACACTCTGGGGCATCTTTTTTTCTACATAAAAAGCGCTCACTCAACTAGGCAATAACGCTCAAACAACAATAGTGCTATACTGACTCTACCATAGCACTACTTAATTTCAAAAGCACTAATTAAACTACTGAATAGCGCTAATTACGCAAAAATGCTATTCTAACTACACAAAAGTGCTACTTAGAAGGAAAAGCACTCAATTGACCAAGCAATAGCACTAAAAACCCAAAAGCGCTCAAACAACTATAAAATAGCACCACTATTAACAAAAGCGCTACTTTATTTAACAAAAACACCAAAACGAAGTTCTAGCGCTATTGTCTCGACTCAACTTGGACCTAGCTAAAAACATATAAAAAATGCACAAAAATCAAAAATTCAAATTCACATACCGCTGGTCCGTAGTCGTCTGGCCACTGGAATCGATGGACATGCACTAATCAGTGCTCTGCTATGGGAATTGACATCCTGATTACTGCTTTCTCCTCTAAAAAGTCAAAACTAGAGCTCAGATTTTACTATGGTTGCAAATACAAATGAGTCTATTTTCACCCCTTTCTCCCCATATAAACCCTTCGTTGTAACCCTAATTTTCCCCTGGTCACCGTCATGGTCCTCGTAAACTTCCCGAGCCTCCCATTTCTTCATTTTTTCTCCGATTTCTTCTATTTTTCACCAGTGTTGCTAAAATCTTCTCTTCTACCACCCTGCCAATTTTCATTCTTTTTCGAGAGATCGCCCAATTTTTTGAAATTTTTCGACCCATCTCTCGAGGGGGCATACCACCCATTAAATTAATATTTTATGGGGAATTTCTTCACACTTATGTTTCTTTCTTTGAAACGTTGCGATAAAACTGCACCATCTCAAAGAGGGGCAAATGTAGTCACATAAATCTGTCCATCTTAATTAAATGAATATTTCATATTTATTTGATTAAATATCCACTAGCCATCAGTTAATTAAATTAATATTTAATTAATTCATCTTCAAATCATTCTCCTATTAATTAAATAAATTATTCAATTTATTTTAATTAATTCATTAAACCAAATTCACAATCAATTAAATGAATAAATTCTACTTATTCAATTTAATCCTCTTTCCTCTTTTAAATAAAATATTTATTTAAAACATTTATTTTCCCCCCCACTTGCATTTTCCTACATCTCCCACTTGCCCTTCCTAAATTCTTCTAGAACCTATCTAATCCTAATCAATTTGCGTTATCCATCCCCTAATTATTGTCACATTCCTAAGCAACTTGGAGTCACTTCTCAAAGACTTCAAAGTCTTTGAAACACATTTAATGCTTTGTGTGTTCAACAATTTAACCTCTAAAATCTTCTAAACCACTTATGGCTCTTACATGACCATTTATGGTTAACCCCTAACTCAACCCTCATGTGACTCATGTGTCTCCTCAAACATTTATTACTTTGACCATGGTTATCCCTTTTACCTTTGCACAAGAGGTTATCCATTGGATAAAGGCTTTATTCTTTCAATAAAGAATTTATTCACTCAACCCAACCTTGACCTTAACTCCGAAGTTAACTCTCAGGTCATGTCAAGCAGTTAATGCTTATTCCCTCTCCTCTCAACCTATCTCACATTGACACTTGTCATCCTGGGATTGGGTTGAAAGTCCTCACATGGATTGAATATCATTCAATCCTGACCCTTGTTGAGATTACTCAATCTCAACCATCCATTGCTCCATTTTTCCTATAAATAGATCCCATTTCTTCATAATCCAGATCTTGAAAACTTGTATGCATTTAATCTATAGTGAATTCTAGAGAGCATTTAGCATTTACATTTACTTTTTTGGATTAAAATCAACACTAGACTAGATAATAATCTCATTTTCTAGCTTGTTCATACTTGCATAGCATTTAGAGTAATCATCTACAATCTTGAACCTTCATAAGCATCCATAGTGCAAAAAGCTGCTGAGGTATACACTAATTTAGAACTTGGAGAGGAGAGGAACAAGGAAGGAGAAGCTACCAACATGATAGAGAGCATATGGAGAATTTTAGTTACTTTTTGTAGATTCCTTAAGCTTTCTTTTTGTTTAGTAGTATATTTCTTGATATTCTTGCTTAGGATAGTTTTTAATTGGTGATTTCTAACACTAACATCTAACAATTGATTTCTTTTGTTTCTTGTTTTGTGTTTGTTTATCCTAACTAACATTGTCCATTTTGCAAAGCATCAAATATATTTTGTAATTAATTGTAAAATCTTTTGTAAGCCGACATGGCGGATTGTAATATGATTCTTATAAGTATGAGATCATTGTAGATCATTTAAGATATGATATGATGCAAAATATGAATAAAAGGTAGCAGACCTAATATGAGAATTAGTGGTTAAGGGTTAATGTATGTAGGAGAGCTTAAACTGGTATTGAATCTGGCATAGCAGATGCTAATATGAAGCAATACAAGACATTGGATTTGTATAATCCATTTTTGTAAGTCAGTGTGACATCTTTTGTAATTGAGCAGTGAGCTCTAGGCACTTGGCCTTCCTGCATGTGCAGGCCCCTATTGGCCAGTAAGTGAATATTATGGGTCACAAATCCCACCGAGGTTTTTCCCACACCGGGTTTCCTTGTTAAAATATTGTGTTATGGTGTGTTTTTCATGTTGTGGTTGTTATTTTTATTTGCTTCATTATTTCTGGTTTATCGGTACACAGTTTTAATATGCTTTTCATGTTATAAGTTAAGAAAATATTATAACCAGTCAGATACTAATTCACCCCCCCCCTCTCAGTATCTTTGGGAATCCTAACATGAACCACTTTTAAGTGGTTCAAAGTTGAAGTTCAAAGATGACTTAAAAAATATATACATCCACTCGTCTGTAGACTTTTGCCATGTGTCTGCCTCTCATTTGCTCATGGGTCCACCTTGTCTGCCATCTAGACTGTCATCTTCTCTCTACCAAGTGGCACATCTTCATTTGTTCTGAGCCCATTGAACCACTATGAACCGGTGAACCACTTTCGGCTTCTGACTATAACTGGTATTCTCTATCAGGGCATCAGAATAGCATTGAAAAACTTATTCCGATGGCCGATGATATTTTCCAAACTGTGGAATCCCTCAATGGTTTTTATCAAGTCATCGGAATAGCACTGAAACACTCATTCCGATGACTGGTGATGAACACCCAACTTAATATTATTATATTAGATTACCGGACGACACCTAAAATGCTATACCGATACTCAATAGCTCCACTCCAACTCGCTCCAATCTGCTGGCAACCTCATCTAGATATCGGGGTAGGTTAAAAACCAATTTGTTCCGATACCCGATGGTAGCACTCCACAGATTTCTTTAACGGGTCCCACCACTTGGTCTCCAAGTCGCAACGAATAAACACCGCGCATCTTACGATCGCGGTATAGAGACCACCACTACATCTTCAGGAACCTACTTGCTTTTTACCTTTAGTTGTTTCTCTCTATGGCTGTGCCATGTGTCAACCTCTAGATCGCCTTTGGATCGAACTAGGCACCACCTTAACCGCCAGGTGATCAGTCGCCATGTCGCGTAAGATAACCGGCGAGCATCTTCATCATGCAGTATAGCGATATCCATTTATCTGCTCTCAAATTGCTCGACCTTTAAATTCTTAACTGCTCACGTTTTCCGCACATGCTTTGTCGTCAAGTCACAGAAATAACAGGCAAGCTTCTTTCTATAGCAGTATAGAGATAGCTCTTAGATCCTTCAGACTACTGTTGATCTTTCCTAAACTTGCTCGATCTTTAGCATTGACTGATCTTCTCTCTACCATATGGCGCATCCTTATTCGCTCTAGAGATCCACCTGGGCACCACCTGTCTGACACATCATCAGTCACCACGCGTCTTGCTCTATCGGATCTCTTCTTTCAGCCAAACTAATCTCTCAGCGAACCATTTACCAGTCTCATCGAACCTAAGGTTTCATTGATATGGTTATGTCGATGAAACTGAGCCTTTGGTGAAACTTTTTTGGGACTCATCACAGCCAAGATCTGCTTGATGTTGTCCATCTATGCCATGTCACTAGCCACTGGACCTCCACCTGTCTGCCACGTCATCAGTCGCTAACTCGCAGTGATAATTTGGTGTGCATCTTTTCATTGCAACATAGCAATAGCTGTTAGATCTCTGTGATCACCGTTGATCTTTCCTAAAATTGCTCTCTCTTTAGCACTGACTGATCTTCTCTCTTGTGCCATGTGCACACATGTGTCATCGCTTGATTGGCTCCGGAGATCCACCTGTGCACCACCTATCTGCCATGTCATCAGTTGCCAAGTCGCGATGATATCTAGTGAGCATCTAACCATAGCGCCTTAGCGACCACCGTGAGATCTTTTGCCTGACCGTTGGATGTGATCAATCTGTTCGATCTTTACCTTCTTCTTTATGGTCTAATACAAAATTTGGGTCACCTTGAGATGTGTGTGGGTGCGGAGTCCACCAGGCCACGAGCTGCCTCTCATTGCCAAAAGCCCGTAAGCTTTGACACTATAGTTATATGTGACTTTACTTTTAAATACAAAAAAGATCCTCCCCGTGACCAATGTGGGATAAATGTTCTTCATTCCTGGCGACTGAAAACGCTTGGAAGTTCTCTGGCTTTTTTAAAATAACCCTCTTGGCGCCCAAGTAAAACTTTAGATAGGCCAATTACATTTTCTTTGAGTTTCTTTTGGCCTTACATCAGCCCTGTCAATTCATCTATGAAGGAGCATAAATATTTTTGTGATCTACAACATATTGAGCTCAACCCTCATTGGAGCCCATTTTAACCCACATGCTGCATTGCTTTCCTATATCTGGACATGAAGCAAACAAGTTAGAAAAAATAGTGCATTTCTTCCTAGTTCATGATTTGGACCTTTTTCAAAAATGAATGCAAGGCTTCATTAGGGCACCAAATTTGGCATTGTGCAAAATTTTGGTAAAATTTTTGGTGACCTCTTAGGGGTGTTTGCCTGCAAAATAGTAGAATCCAGTAGCCTAGCATATCCATTGTGCATTGAGTCAATTTTGCCTTTCTCAAAATCTAGAACTACATCTCATCATTCTAAACAAAACTAAAAAGGAAACTACAAAGGCTCTACATACAGCTGAGCTTGCACACTGTGCAATCTGCACTTCTTGAAAAACTAAAACTAAAAACTGAACTCAAATTGAAAAAAATACTCTATCCTACCCTTACCAAGTGTAAAACCTAGTTATACAAAACCATTCACTAGTTTTGAGAAATAACATCATTTTCTTTCCAGCTTAGGATGTTTCAAACTCTTATGAACAATTGACAAGAAATGATGAATGCAGAGGTTCCTCACATAATGTTGTAAGACTATTGTAAGTATGAAAATAAGGTGGCCTACCTCTTTTGTTTGCTCATATATACTGCTATCTATGAGGTTATAGGTAAGATGATAACCTTTTACTAAAGCTTCATTTTTAGGCATAAGCTCATCTTGTATTGTCTTTTTGGCCTCCAATCTGGAAAGATATCTTATAGGAAAGCCCCTTGTATGAACAAAGCTTGGGCTCCCCTTCCTGGTTTCTTCTTGGTTAACTATGTCTTGAGTTATAACTGTTTCTTTCTCCTGAGTATGCTAATCAAAAAAAATTCTTTCCAAAGGTATCAAGTTATCAGCAAGATTAGAACAAAAATCTTCAATGATGTTTGAGAAAATACTCACTTCTTAGTCAATTTCACTATGCTGAGTATTGTTTGTTGTAATTTACTGATTGTTTTCAGCACTCATATCTTAGAAATCTGTGTCTTGCTGATTTTCTTTCTCTACCTAAACCAAATTTGCATCTAGATCAACCTCCTGAACTTAATCAACAACGCTGCTTTTTGTTTCGTCTATTTCAATCTATTGAGGAAGAGGATTGTCTACTACCTTGTTGCAGCTCTCTCGTGTGATCAAAACAATAATGTTTTGAACCTCTTCTTGTTGTGGTGAAGTTGGTATGGCTGCAATCGGAAGTTCATTTTCCTCATCTTCGACAAAAAGTGGCAGTTCATCAAACAAATTAGCTAGAACTTTACAATTATCAACCTTTTCTGGATTTTGAACCTGCAGTTCTTCATTTATAACCTTTTCTTTTTGTTGTAATAGATCTAACCTATCATCTTGAATATCATAAGCATGCATCTTAATAGGTGAGAGATCTGATTTATTTTCACTAAGTACCTCTTTTTCTTGATCTTCGACTTGAATATCTTGAGGAACCAAGATATCAATGGGTTCTTCAGGAAAGAATTATTGAGGCTCTTGAACTAAAAGAGGTTGTCTAAAATTTGGGAATGCAAATCTGCAAGGCTCTTCTTTAATAGGTTGATTCATGATGGGATTTTTTTGAATGATCTTTTTATAGGGATGCACTTGTTCAATAATAGGTTCTTGAAATGATTGAGGACTCCTAAAACTAGGAATTTGAAAATTAGGAGATTTAGAAGACTCACTATGTTTGAAACTTGGTATTTTGATCTTGGAAGTCTCTTGATTGGCAGATAATAACCTCATCTGCATCTCCTTTGTAGTGATCTATTATTGAAGCTCTTCTTCAAACCATCTTTTTTGCATTTCATATTGAACATTATCTGCATGTGTTACCTTTTCTTTGGTAGGGGAAGGTACTATTACTGGAGGTGCTTGGTCAAAACCAGGCATTGGAAGAATCTGATCTTTCTGAAATTCAACTGTTAAAGCCTTCATTTGCTCATTTTTTGCTGCCATCACCTTTGCAAGCTGCTCTTCATGCTGCCTTTTTTGGTCCTCCATCTCTTGCTCACAAAGATAAATTTGATCAACTAGTTCATCCTCTTCGATGTTATCATCTTGTTGCTTTAATGTGTCTTGCCTATCATAACAACACTCTTGAGATTCAACATGATCAGTCAAATAAACTTGTGAAGTTTCTTCACAAGGCTACTCTTGAGCAATTGTAGGCTGAATTTTCTCATATGTGGGCTCATTAAGCATAAAACACATGGTGTTAAATGAATGGATTTCCTTACCAAAGAAAGGGTTTGGAAAAATACCAGCTGGGCATTCTTCTTGTTTAAGCACAAAATCTTGCAATGAAAGAGGAGGTATTGATTGTACCTCTAACTTGGTGAGCTTCTCATCATATTGCCTTTTTTGGACTACCAACTGATTTGCAAACTTCTTACCTTGTTCCTTCAATTTTTGTTCATAAAATTGAGCTTGCAAATCTAAGTCTTCTTGCCCATGAAGATAGGCTTGATGAGCCCACTCATCTTGTTGCTGTTCTAAATTCCTGTTAGTCTCATCAATATGCACAACATAGCCTTGCAATATACTATTGATGGATTGTAGGTCTTTGAAATGCTTTTCTGCCATATCATTGATCTATCTAAGCTCTGAAGCATATTGATTTGCATCAATAAAACTTCCCTGAGGATGATTATAGGCTGGGTTAGGTTGCCATACAAACTAAGTTGTGGTGGGTGGGTGGTAAGAAGGATAAACTTGCTAGTTATTAGCTGCAATATGGCTATTTGAGTTAAAACCAATAGTATGACTATTTGGGTATTGCTAATAAGAAGCATTTTGGACAGAATTCTCATAATACGGAGGTGGGTAATTATAATGTCCCTGGAAATTAGACATCTTTATTTATATAAAGAGATGGAAACTAAAAATTTAGAATTGTTTTGAATCATAACATCACTTAGACTACTGAAACCAGTAGATTTATAACTCAGAGTCGCCAGGTGTGGGTAGATCTTGCCTCCAAAGGCTGAAATTTTTTATTTTCACACCAAAAATCAATATTTTGTGAAAAAGATTTGGATTGATCAATCGAAAGAGGTCCCATCGGGCGTGCCAAAAATTGTTGTCACTGAGGATTGCACCTGTGATGCTAATTTCAAAAACAAGCAATCTTGTGAAACATGGAAACACCTTCAAGCCTGTGGGTTGCTCTTGAAGTGAAGGTGAATCTCTGAAGATCATGTCGACTTCCTGTTTGGTGAATCTCTTGTAAGTACTATTGATAAGAAAAGGGATAGAAAGGGATAGAAAGATTTGGATGTAATGAAAATCTATTCTAATGAAGGTGATGCACCAAATATCTTATCTGAGATCTGCAACCTACTTAACTCACAAAACCTTCAACAAATAACCTTGATTGCATCACAAATCAACTGAACATGTAGATGCATAAATATTTCCTAGAAAGGGATGAATTTAATGCATGCATGAAGGAAAACAACAAGTTTTCACAACTTCAAGCAATTAAAATCAAATAACACAAACTAGAACCTGCAACTAACATGTATCTCCTTGCACCACAAATTGATTGAATGTGACAAAATAGAGGATAAATATCACAGGAAATCATCAAATCATTCAGTCACTAGATAATACAAGAAGTACTAAGAAGGAAATCTGCTACTATATTACTGAAAAATAAAGGAGTGCTACTGTTACAAAACTCAACTACTGTGTGTATGGAAAAAAGAATGAACCAGACAGAAAAAAGAAGAGAAGGAATATATATAAATCATGATGAATCCCCTTCAAAAACCCTAAAACCAATGCATGAGAAAAGCCTTGGGCGAAATTGCCCCAAAAATGACATAAAAACTCATGCATAATCTGTAAAATAATAATCTTTACTGCTCAAAAGGACTGCCACTGATCCTCTTGTAGGAAAATCTACATATCTAAATGCGAAAAATAGTTATCCCCATGTGAAAGTTGCATGATGAACTAAACTATTATTATATTTAAAAGAAATCCCATTGAGAAAACCTTATGCATCACTTGGAAACTACTCTACGTGTTGAAAACTTCTGTTACAAATGGTTGTGGAAATGATCTCCCTGTTTCGCGAGCTTTCCAATGGTATGTAACACTTGCATATTCAGATAATCAATTGCATTGATCTTTCATGTAGAAATCATCCCCTAGCTTGGCGGGCTTTTTAGTGTTCAAACAACTAGTTTTGAGTGCACCATGCAATTTAATATTATTGCCAACCATTGGATCGCCTGCATGAACCATGGATGCTTGCATTTAAATTTTTTCATGTACTTCTTACCGGTTTGTCACCAAGTCACTATGATTATCCATCGAGCATTTTTATCTTGCGGTATAGTGACAACCATAGATCTTCAAGAACCTTCTTGCTTTTTACCTTTGGTTGTTGCTCTTTATGTTTGTGGCATGTGTCAACCTCTGGATCACCTTTGAATCGAACTGGGTGCCACCTTAATCGCCAGTCATCAGTCGTCATGTCGCATAAGATAACCAGCGAGCATCTTCATCATGTAGTATAGCGATATCCATTGACCTACTCTCAAATTGCTCAACCTTTAACTTCTTAGTTGCTCACCTTTTCTGCATGTGCTTTGTCGCCAAGTCACGGAGATAACCGGTGAGCTTCTTTCTATAGTGCTATAGCGATAGCCCTTAGATCCTTTGGACTACTGTTGATCTTTCCTGAACTTGCTCGATCTTTAGCACCGATTGATCTTCTCTCTACCATGTGGAGTGTCCTTATTCGTTCTGGAGATCCACTTGGGCACCACCTATCTACCATGTCATTAGTTGCCAAGTCACGATGATATTCAGTGAGCATATAACAATATCACCTTAGCGACCACCATTATATCTTTTTCCTGACCGTTGGATGTGATCAATCTACTTGATCTTTACCTTCTTCTTTATGGTCTGATGCAAAATTTGGGTCACCTTGAGATGTGCGCGCACATGGGGTCCACCAGGCCATAAGATGCCTCTCATTGCCAAAAGCCCGTAAGATTTGACACTATAGTTATATGTGACTACTTTTAAATACAGAAATGATTCTCCTTGTGACCAATGTGGGATAAATGTTCTTCATGCCTGGCGATTGAAAATGCTCGGAAGTTCTCTGGCTTTTTTAAAATAACCCTCTTGGTGCCCAAGTAAAACTTTACACAGGCCGATTACATTTTCTCTGAGTTTCTTTTGGCCTTACATCAGCCCCGTCATTTCATGTGCGAAGGAGCATAAATATTTTTGTGATCTACAGCATGCTGAGCTCAACCCTAGTGGGAGCCCATTTTAACCCACATGTTGTATTGCTTTCCTATATCTGCACACCAAGCAAACAAGTTAGAAAAAATAGTGCATTTCTTCCTGGTTCATGATTTGCATTTTTTTCAAAAATGAATGCAAGGCTTCATTAGGGCACCAAATTTGGCATTGTGCAAAATTTTGGTAACAATTGGTTAATCCAGTTCATCATTTGTATATTGATTTGAATATAGTTTGTTCTTGTCATACTATTGTCTCTTTTATGTGCTTTTCATTGTGCCCTTGATCTTGGCAAAATCTCACAAGAACATTGCCCCCAGTTAGATGTCGGTATGAAAGTGTGATGTGAGACACATGTAGTAATAACCATGATTGAAGATCAATAACAAGTCATAGTATAAATGATGGATGAATGGATGCAATGGATGTGATCACAACAAGTCTGAGAGACAATGGAGCCGTAGCCTTTACAAATGGCACCTATTTACTAGGTTTTCACCACCGTACTTACCCATGGCGCCATCGGAGTGGTTTTCACCATTTGGATGAATGACTTTTTTTCTTTACTATTTTCTTGATTGTTTATTTTTTTGTATTTTTTTCAGGATATTTTTTGAATTTTTTTTGGTATTTTCTAATATTTGATGAGCCTGATACTATGTTATGTATGAAACTTTTTGAGATGCATGTTGTTGATTATATCTGCTAGTGGTTCTCCTTCTGATGTTGCTAACTGATATGCCCCAGACCCAAATATGGCAGTGATGACACATGGACCCAGCCAATTAGATTCAAATTTTCCCCAGTGTTCTCTGTTTGGTTGATTGGGAGGGTTTTCTTTGAGAACAATATCTCTGGCCTCAAAAGTGCGAGGTTTGACCCTATGATTGTAGATTATACTCATGCATTGCTTATATGTTTTAAGGTGGTTGTAGGCAACTTGTCGCTTGTAATCAAGTAGTTCCAAGTCCCAAAGACATGAGAATCGGTACTCCTCATCATTTATTCGATTGTACAAGGAGACCCGTAGAGATGGTAATTCAACCTCAATAGGCAAGATGGCTTCTGCTCCATAAACAAGTGAGTAGGGGGTTGCACCTATAGGGATTTGAATGCTAGTTAGATATGACCATATTGTCAGATTCAAACGAATGTGCCAATCATGACCAACATCATTGACTATCTTTTTGAGGATCCTCAATATATTCTTATTTGATGCGTCTGCTTGATCATTTCCTTGTGGGTAATATGGGGTGGAAAAAGGATTGGCGTATGAAGGTTTTTCATTAGTTGTTTGATTGGTTAGGGGGAAGGATTTGATCACATAAATAGGCATAAAATTCACCATACCATGGGGAATCGGTACTGATAAGTTGACAGACCATCTCAGATTCTAGGATATCATTGGGGATCCAATGTTGTTCAAATAAGAACTCGTTGCATGTGGAGTTTTGTGGAAGATCAAGGAGAGATGCTATTGTAGCCATTGCATTTGCAACTCTGTTCTAATCTCGAGGAATCTGCTCAAAAGTGATAGCCATGAATAATTCCTTGAATTTATCAACCATTTTCTTGTAAGGCACAAGCTTATCATCCTTAGTCTAGTAGTCATCATTGACTTATTGTATGACTAACTGGGAATCACCATATACTTTTAGCTCTTTCAAATGCCATTGGATGACCATGCGGAGTCCTATGATACTCTTCTATGTTGTTCATGCATGGGAATGTGAGCGTGTATAATTTGGGTATGCTATCACCTTGAGGAGTGATAAAATGAATGCCTACTCCCAAACCATGTCTAGTGTAAGACCCATCAAAATATAGCTTCCATGATGGTGTTGGCATAACTGTGAAAATATCCTCATCTGGAAAATTGGAAATGAGAGGATGGTCACCTGTGAGCCGTGCTTCAGCTAGGTGATCTGCAATGACTTGTCCTTTGATGGCTTTGCGTTCCACATATTCTATGTCAAATTCATTGAGAATCATAACCCACTTTTCCAAATGGCCTATTAGTGCTGCTTTATTGAGTAGATACTTGAGTGGATTTATCTTGGCAATGAGTTGTATCTTGTGTGTCAACATGTAGTGCCTCAATTTGGTGGCTGCCAAAATTACTGCTAGACAAGCTCATTCAATAGGGGTATAATTGAGTTCATACCCTACCAGTGTTTTAGAAATGTAGTATATTGCACATTCTTTGCCTTTTGCATTATATTGTGCGAGTAAGACTCCTAAGGCCATAGTTGTGCCTGATATGTATAATAATAAGGGCAGGTCTGGAGATGGTGGCGTCAGTAATGGTGGCATCATTAGGTAGTCCTTTAGCTATTGGAATGCTTGCTAGTAATTCTCTTCCCATTTAAAATGAACATTCTTGTGAAGCAAATGTGTGAAGGGATGACATTTGTTGGCCAATTGTGCAATGAATCACCAAATTGATTATAGCCTTCCTTGTAATGTTCTTAATTGACTCATGTTCCTAGGAGGTGGCATTTTCATAATTGCTTTGACCTTTGCAGGATCAACCTCAATTCCTTTGTTTGAGACAATGTATCCTAGGAGCTTTTTTGAAGTTACCCCAAAGACACACTTCTTTGGATCTAGGCGTACATTATATTGCTCCAGTCTATTGAATATTTTGTCCAATATAGCAAGATGACCCTCTCTAGTTAATGATTTAGCTAGTAAATCATCCACATATTCTTCCATCAGTGTCGTGGAAGATAGTAGTCATTGGCCTTTGATATGTGGTGCCAACATTCTTGAGACCGAATGGCATTGCATTCCAATAGTATGTACCCCATGGGCATGTAAAAGTTTTTTTGTGGTGATTCTCTAGAGAAATCTTTATCTGGTTGTATCCTAAAAATCCATCCATGAGTAATAGCATTGCATGTCCTCCCGTGAGTGTTGGCATTTTTTATGATGATGTTGTGATTGTCATTGATGGACACACACTTGCTTTGAGATCACTTTTTGTATGTATGAGTTATGCTCAACTAGTATTTGTTCCAAGACGTATTATGTATTATAGTCTTTAGACTATCAGTGTTTTGCAAAAAGTGTTTACCGATCTCAAGTGGTATGAAGACCCAAGCGGTATGAAGACTCAAGCGGTTCGAGGATCCCAAAGCGGTACGAAGAAACAAAGCGATTGTTATCATTTTTCCCAATCTTCATTTTGACAAACCGGTAATCGATAAAATGTGTGAACCGGTAATCGGTAAATATATGAACTCGTATTACTCTTTGATGAGTTACTAACTGATATTTTTGTGATGGGTTATCATCCACTGACACTTTGGCGGTGATTCTGTGTCATGTTACCAATTGTGTCCAGATGCACTGAACTTAGAAACTTGCAATGTAATCCTATTGGACCGACATGAAATCAGATTCCTTTATAAGGACATCATGTCTAGGGTTTAAGGAGTTGTTAGGGTTTTAGGTGGTTGATGAGGTTTTTACATGTGCAATCACAGAAGAAGATTAGGTATGTGTGAAGAAATGAAGTGTGGAGATTTTGAAGACTAAAGTAATGTTGAAATGCATTAACAATGAGCTATCAAGGATCTAACCAAGCATACTGTGCTAGTATTTAGATCACTCACTTGTTGATTACTCACATCTTCGAAAAGTCTAAAACCCTTAACCAGCTAGGCCTGGAAAAGCCTTTATAAATCCTCTAACAAGGTGGTTCACAACTGTGGATTTGAAATCCTCTCACAAGGTAGTCTTTTATTGGACTTATCTCCTAACATAGATTGAGATTCCTAACAGGATCTGTTCTGATGAAGAACATTGTATGACCTTAACCAGTCTGGTTACTATTCTGCAGATAGTTACTTTTGAGTTTCATCTCACCGTAGTTTTTCCCATTTGGTTTTCCACGTCAAAATCTCTTGTGTTATGGTGATTGTGCTCCTGTGGGTGAATGCCTTATTTTCTATTTGGTTTGCATTTGTCTTAACCAGTTTGTTAGTAAAACTGTCATATCGATTTACTGCTAAACTATTTAAGTGTTTGAGTTTAGTATTTTTTGGTATACTAATTCACCCCCCCTCTTAGTATTCATCAATTGGTATTAGAGCCAACCTTTCTATAAGTTTAAAAACTTGGAAGGAGATATGGGGGAATACACTGTGAGGGAACTTACTCATCATCTCACTCAGACTGAGAAAGTCTTTGATGAACTCAAAGTCAAATATAAAGCCTCTCTAGAAAAGAGAAGAGAGCGTGCTGAGAAACTGATGGAGCTTACTAAAAATAATTCTTCTGATGAAGCAGACATGGAAGCCCTAGTTGAAGAAGTTGAAAAACTGAATGAATCTAATGCTAACCTGAGAAGGGAACTGGAAGGACTGACTATCAGAATGTGTCAAGAGCTTGAGAACTAGAGGAAAGCTGAAGATCTGGTAAAAGACAAAGATCATGAGATCTCTAAGCTGAAGCAAGAAATCAGTGCACTTACCGCTCATCTCCAAGAGAGTAAAGTGGAAAAAGAAGAAATGCAAGGTGAACTAAACATGGTTATTTTTGAGAATGCAACCTTGAAGGAATCCAATGCTACTATTTCCAAAGAACTCATTGAGTCAAAGGAAATACTTGCCAAATTCAATAAGAGCACTGTTAAGCTAGAACAAAAGCTTGAATCAGAAAAATTGGTAAAGAATACCACTGGACTTGGTTTTTCTGGTTATGAGGAAGGGGAGACCTCTGAAACAAAAGATGGAGCATCAAAGAAGCAACTGACACCAAAGGATAAAGGTAAGTAAAAGTTCAAACCTATTTTCTTTAATTGTCTCGAGGAAGGACACACTGCCAATGTATGTAGAAGTAAGGCTTACAATAATTTTCCCTACTTTCTAAACAATAAGCCTAGATCCAATAGATTTAACAGTAACTGTTATGCATGCAACAATTTTGGGCATAGAGCATTTGAATGCAAGTCCATTATACAAAACACTAGAAGATATCCTCAAAGGAGTCAAGGAGTTTTTCCTGAAGCCCCTGTGAACCGAAATCCAAACCAGTATAATGCCTATGACCATCAGTCAGGTGGTGGTGGCTATCAAGCAGCAACTGGTTGGAGAGAAACCTATTTGATTTTCCATGGTAGCGGTCACACTACTACAACATGCAGGAGGAAGAATGGTAGAATGAAAAATGGACCATGGAGAACATTTGGAGTGGTATGCTATCATTGCAATAAACTGGGACACCCTGCCAGAACCTACAGAATGAGAAAAAACATATCAGATGATATATCGATCACTCCGAAAGGAAAGATTGATGTTGAAACTGTTCAAGCAGATATGAAGACAACATGGAAGAAGAAACCTGAAGAAGTGTCACAAGAATAACCAGTTTCTGCACCTAGTGTGGAAGTCGTTGAACCGACAAACTAAGCTTCAAAAAAGCTTAGGGGGAGCAAATTGGTGAAATGTTTCGCACCCCCCAGTTATATCGGTAAAAGACCTTAACTGATATGTGTTACCTGTCAATCTGCAGAAGACCGAAAATGGTAAAAAGAAAAATTAGGGTTTATAACCTAATTATGGAGCATTTACTATGGTAGGTGAAGAATTTGTTTAAAAGGGTTTTTTAAGTCATTTTCACTTATCAATTTGCGAGTGAAGAATTTCTCAAGTGCAGAGCGACCAAAGGCGATTCATTTTATGATTCAAAGAGATTTCAAAAACTTTGAAAGAAGAATCCGGAGATAATATCAATTAGTCAGGTGAAGAACACAAAGCGGTAATCCAGCAACCGAAGTAGTGTGTGGTGAAGATGAAGTTGCAAACCCTAAATTGTAGATTTCTAAAGGTATTTATCAAAATTCTTGTTTATCCATTTGTCATGGCTTATGCATCCCACTCTAGTTCTAGTGCACCTGATGATTCAATAGATTTCATCCAACGGAAGGAAAAATACAATGCCCTATCCTAGATACCCGCTGGTGTTATAGTTGAGGAAGGTATTTTAGATTATATTGATTGCAAAATAGAAGACCTAGGATCTCTAGTGATCCATTCTTAGTTAAGTTTATTCTGCGGGAATGACAAGAAGATCAAACCAGAATACAACATCCTAGAAAGAAAGAAACTTCACAATGTGGTCTTTTTTCTTGAAGAATTTATAGAAGATCACATCCACATCATTCTAAGAAGAGTGCACGGTGACAAAATGTATCTTGAGCAGATACATGACATCACACCCAAAGCGATTCATGCCGTCACTAGTTTCTGTAATGTTGGAGATGTGCCAACCCTAAGAAAAGTCATCAAGACTGAAATGACGAAGCTCACCGGTTCTGTGCGCGACCAATGGGGAATGACCGTCAATACCATCAAGGATGATCTGGTCAAATATGCTGGTATGGTGATAGGTTACAGAATGTTTTATGCTAGCAGAATTAACTCTGTCTCTACTGTAGTGGTCAATGCCGCCTACAGGATGATCAGGGAATATGCCTCATTTGATTTATGCATCTGTATGCAAAGGCAACTTCTGGTGAACCTGAAGTCTATTAAACAGGACAATGCCTTAATATTTATATTTGGACAATTTTTGGTAGGATAGTTTTTCTACTTTCAAGGCTATTTCCCAGGAGTCGGTGATATACAATGGTCTGCTGACCAATCGGTTACCAAGCAAATCATAGAGAGTCTTCAAGTGGTAGGAACCGGTTATCCTAAAGTCCTAAACAAATACTTTGATGAGTTTAGATGTAAGATGAGCCAGAGGATGAGAATATTTGGTGATATTGTCAAGAAGTATGAAGAGGACATCTTCTTTATCATCAAAGTAGATGAGTGCATAATGGAGGCGGTTGAGCCTAGAAAGCAAGAAGTGGAACCTATGGGATATGAGGTGATGTATGACATGCTTGATGGGTATGACTCTACCCTACTTGCCTCGCCTCTTGATCCAAAGAAGAAGAGAACCGACACCTATTTGAAGAGGATAACACTAGTTGAAGAACCTTTAGTGAAGAAAGGAAAGGCAGTGCCATCAGTATCGACACTAGTTACTTCAGCAAGTCCTAAAGTGACCAAGCGGTCATTGAAAAAGAAGAAACTGGAAGTTGCACCTGTCGAGGTCTTTGAAAGGAAGCAAAAAACTAAGAATATCTCACCAGATTCTGAGGATACAGAACCTGAGGTACAACCTAAAAAAGACTAGGCAAACGAGGAAGAAGACAAAGACAACCAGCAATGAACCAACATCATCAACACTGGTAAATATAGACATTTCCTCTTACAAACCTTTGACACACTGTCAAAGAACTATCAAGAATATTAGGAGAAAACTGCTAAGTGATTTAATAGAAAATTTTGATGATTTTAATGACAATGAAAAGGAGGAAGTTGAACAGGAAGTTATTCAATATTTATGTATTAATGATCAGTCACCATCAGAAATTAGATTTGTGACATCGAATTCTTTATATAATTCTTTAGATAACAAATGGCGCATTGCCATAGAAAAGGAATAGGAAATAAGAGAAGAAATTTTTGCACAATATTTTCCTGATGTGTCAAATTCAGAGCTATATGAAGCTATGGATAAATACAAAGGCCTCTTCTTCATGAGAAGAAGAAGACTCTTGTTAGTGGAAGGGAAAGTTCTTGAAGTGGTAAGAGATACACACTCACATGCCAAAGCCACTCTAAGGTTGCACCAGGTGTTTGAAGCCAACAAGAAGGCTAAGCAAGAACGAGAAACTAGAAAACCAGATGAGGTGTATGACAGTGAAGGAGAACCGGTCACTAAACAGATGGACACAATTGATGTTGATGCTTTGGATGGTGAAAATGTCACTCCGGATGCAACAAAGGAAAAGGTTGACAAAGAGAGAGTGGACAAAGAAAAATAGGACAAAGAAAAGGCTAATAAAGTGCAAGCGGAGAAAGAGAAAAAGAATAAAGAGGAAGAGGAGAAGAAGAAAAAGGAAGAGGAGAAGAAGAAAGAGGAAGAGTAGAAGAAGAAAAAGGAAGAGGAGAAAAAGAAACAGGAAGAGGAGGAGAAGAAAAAGGAAGAGGAGAAGAAGGAATGAGAAGAGGAGAAGAGAAAAGAGGAAGAGAAAAGGAAACAAGAAGAGGAGAAGAAGAAAAAGGAAGAGGAGAAGAATTAACGGGAAGAGGAGAAGAAGAAAGAAGAAGAGAAGCGGAAAGAAGAAGATAGAAGGAAGAAGAAAAGAGAAAGAAAGAAGCAGAGGAGCAAAAGAAGGTTGAAGAGGAAAAGCAAAGAGCCAAAGAGAAGGAGGAAGTGGCAAAGAGCACACAAGTGGAGACCCCAAAGGCAACTGGTAGTCAAGCCAAACCGGCTGACATTACCAGTCCCATTGACCTCCAATCTGCAAATGAAACGGAGCTTCTCCAAAGCATTAAGCTTGCCTAAGAGCGACTAGAAGTGCTAAGGAGGAAGAAGGAGCAAGATGTTATTCAAACTGCGGTGGAAACTCTTACCAGTTTGATTCCCAGTACCAATTCCTCTCTGCCCCAACTGAAACTTTTATGCACAGTTGTAGAGGACTAGGTGCAATGCCTGGAAGATGTTGCTGAAGCCAATGCACAAAAGAAGCATCAAAAGGCACTAAGCACTACCTTAGTGAAGAAATTAAACGAGCTTCGATCTGAACTTCAGAAAGCACAAAAAGACATAAGAGATGCTATGGATGAGGGGAAATTACTGCTCAGTAAGATAAGCCAACCCCATCTATTCTGTGATGATGTGCTTGCTCAGAAAGACAAACTGCAATCTAATTTGGAGGCATATATAAGCACCTTCAAGACACCCTATGATTCCTTCACCACATTTGGGCAAATCGTTCATTGATTTCAACTCCAGACTGCCAGAATAAAGTTGGAGTTCAGCAACCGGACCCGAGATTTGCAAGAACTTCAACTGGTTCTACTACCAAGACTGCCATATATGCTTTCATGTTATCTCTTTAAGGGACTAGTATACATTTTATTTTCTGCAAAAGGGATACTGTATATGCTTAGGGGGAGTAATTTTGATTATGGCATATTTTTGTTGTAAAACACTTAGATGTCAAAATTTTTCCTAACTGTTTCCATCAATGCCAAAGGGGGAGATTGTTGGCATTTTTGATGATGATGTTGTGATTGTCATTGATGGACACACACTTGCTTTGAGATCACTTTTTGCATGTATGAGTTATGCTCAACCGGTATTTGTTCCAACTGGTATTATGTATTATAGTCTTTAGACTGTCGATGTTTTGTAGAAAGTGTTTACCAATATCAAGCGGTATCAAGACCCAAGTGGTATGAAGACTCAAGTGGTTTGAGGATCCCAAAGCGGTACGAAGAAACAAAGAGGTTGTTATCCTTTTTCCCAGTCTTCATTATGACAAACCGGTAATCGGTAAAATGTGTGAACCAGTAATCGGTAAATATATGAACCAGTATTACTCTATGATGAGTTACCAACCAGTATTTTTGTGATGGGTTATCATCCACTGACAATTTGGCGGTGATTCTGTGTCGTGTTACTAAATGTGTCCATATGCACTAAACTTAGAAACTTGCAATGCAATCCTATTTGACCAACATGAAATCAGATTCGTTTATAAGGACATCATGTCTAGGGTTTAAGGAGTTGTTAGGGTTTTAGGTGGTTGATGAGGTTTTTGCATGTTCGATCACAGAAGAAGATTAGGTCTATGTGAAGAAACAAAGTGTGGAGATTTTGACGACTGAATTAATGCTGAAATGCATTAACAATGAGCTATCAAGGATCTAACCAAGCATATTGTGCTATTATTTAGATCACTCACTTGTTGATTACTCACATCTTTGACAAGTCTAAAACCCTTAACCAGGTAGGCCTGGCAAAGCCTTTGTAAATCCTCTAACAAGGTGGTTCACAAATGTGGATCTAAAATCCTCTCACAAGGTAGTCTTTAATCAGACTTATCTCCTAACAGAGATTGAGATTCCTAATAGGATCTGTTCTGATGAAGAACATTGTATGACCTTAACCGGTCTCGTTGCTATTCTGCAGATAGTTACTTGTGAGTTTCATCTCACCGTGGTTTTTCCCATTTGGGTTTCCATGTCAAAATCTCTTGTGTTATGCTGATTGTCCTCCTATGGGTGAATGCCTTATTTGTTGTTTGGTTTGCATTTGTCTTAACCGGTTTGTTAGTAAAACTGTCATACTGGTTTACTGCTAAACCATTTAAGTGTTTGAGTTTAGCATTTTTTGGTATACTAATTCACCCCCCCTCTTAGTATTCATCAGTGAGGTCCATGATCATATCAATGTTTGGAAGAGGGAAGTCATCCTTAAGACATGCTTTGTTTAGATCTATAAAATCTATATAGATACAGATGCCTCCAATTTGTTTTGACACTGGTACCAGGTTGGAGATCTATTTTACAAAGTCAATGGGTCTAATGAAACCCACATCTAATAGCTTTTTGAGTTCAAATTTTACTAATAGTGTGATCTGAGGATGCATCTTTCTAAGATTTTGTTTACTGGTTTGGCTCCTTCTGCTATTGTTAAGTGATGCATTACTAGTTCTGGATCAAGTCTTGGCATGTTTGCATAGGACCATGAGAAATTGATTTGTTTCTTGTGAAAGAACTTTGTAAATTCAAGATCTTCTATTGTAGTCAGTGATTCGTCTAGATGTATGTGAATTTTTAGGTGCCCCCAAATTGACTTCCTTTGTTTCTTCTATGAGAATAGACCATCTCTCATGATTAGAGCTAAAGGGGAGAATCTAAAACCTTCCATCCTTAGGTGCCTTGGAGAGGTTTTCACCATTGGATACGTCCTTTGTTTTTACTCTTTTTGTTTCCACAAGTATCACAATGTGGTTTTCACTTGAGGATTATGTTTTGATTGTAATATTTTTGTGATTGAAATGTTTGGCGTTCTCTCCAAAGCAAGTTGCACCGTTAAGTTCAATAGTATACCCAACTTTGTGATCCTTGCCTGGTATGTCATCCCGTAATTCAAGAAACTGTATGATAATGTCATCATTTTGGAGGGTATCAAGGTGTGGAGAATATTGCTAGTTCCACTCAATGAGTTCGGGGTGAATAATTGTCATTGCTTCATCGATCAGGTTAAGTTCATAGTGTAGACACCTAAAAATGGTCAACGCTTGCAGAATCATACTTTAACATTTGCGCATTGCCTCATTTTAGGTTTTTGCGTCGCATTAACATTTTCTCCTATGTCACGCACTTGGTCTTTATCATTTGCAAGCATTGAGTCATTCTTCTACATTCTTCATTTATCTCGCTCTTGAATTTGGTCTTGTCGACAACAATCTCCAGTCATGATTTTAATCGATCTTATCTTATTACATCAATGTGCATGCTCATTTGTCATTATTTTGGACATCGTCAATCCTAATTAGGGTTTTGTCCTCCTGTCAATCTTGTGATCGATTTGTCATCGATCGTTGTCCTCTTGTCAATCTTGTCATCTAGGGATCGATTTATCATCAATCCTTATCATTTTCAATCTTGTCGTTTAACGATCGATTTGTCATCGGTCGTTGTCATGTTCGATCTTGTCATTTTGTGATCGATTTGTCATCGGTCGTTGTCATGTTCGATCTTGTCATTTTGTGATCGATTTGTCATCAATCGTGGTCATTTTCAATATTGTCGTTTTGCAATCTATTTTGTCATCAATCAACAAATTTTGCATAGAAAGTGCACAATTTTTCATAATTTGTCATAATTGACATAATTGATTTGCAATTTCCATTTGAATTGAATCATGCTAATTTGATCCATCTCTCCAATTTGTCTATAAATTAGATGAATTTCTTCAATCAAATCCCCTAATCAGACTATCGAATTTCTAATCAATCATGCTTTGAGTATTCTTGCGCTTCTATCTTGTCTACTTGCTTTCATCTCATGTGTATGCACTTGTAGGTGAGATCCACAAACAAAGTTATTTGAAGAAGAAAGAAGGACAATGGAGCCGCATGAAGGAGATATTCAGATCTGCATTTGGCTTGCTTAGTTTTTAATCTTTGACCGAATGGAGACATACAAGCTCAGACTCAATCCAAAGAAGCGTGTCTTTGGTGTCATAGCTGGCAAGTTACTAGGGTACATTGTTTCTCACAGAGGCATTGAGGTCGACCCTACCAAGGTTAAAGCAACAATGGATATGCCTCCACCTTCAAACCTCCAGCAATTAAGAAGTCTGCAAGGAAAGCTCCAATCAATCCGCCGCTTCATAGCTCAGTTGGCCGACAAATGTCATCCATTCCAACATCTACTGCACAAAGGTGTCGCTTTCAAATGGACTGAGCAATGTCAATCAGCCTTTCAAGCTCTCAAAGATTATTTGCTATCGCCGCCTATTCTAATGCCTCTGATAGATGGAAAGCCATTTTTATTGTATATTTCTGCAATTGAAACGGCATTAGGAGTTCTCTTGGCCCAACAGGATGAGAACGACAAAGAGCGAGCTATTTACTATATCAGCCAGACACTGGTAGGCTATGAGCTAAATTATTCAACTATTGAAAGGGCATGCTTAGCAGTGGTATTTGCAACGTAGAAGCTCCGACATTATATGTTAAGCCACCAAACATTGTTGGTTGCAAAATTTGATCCCCTAAAATACTTGCTTAGCCAAGTAGCTTTGACGGGTCGCCTAGCAAAGTGGGTCATGATTCTTAGTGAATTTGACATTGAATATATGGAGCGAAAGGCGATAAAAGGACAAGTCATAGTAGATCAGCTTGCAGAGGCTCCTATTTCTGATAATCATCCCATGTTGACTGATTTTCCAGATGAATCAGTCTTTGCTTTCACATCCTCTAATGAATGGAAGTTATACTTTTATGGGTCCCATACCAAGTTCGGGTCCGGAGCAGGCATCTTGTTTGTCACCCCTCAAGGTTATGCTATTCCAAAGTCCTACAGAATAACTTTTCATTGTCCCAATAACATTGCAGAGTATGAAGCACTAGTTACAGGACTCCGAGTAGTAGTCCACTGGAACATCACGCATTTGCAAGTCTATGGAGATTCTCAATTAGTCATCCGACAAGTGAATGATGACTACGAAACAAAATATGAAAAGCTTATTCCCTATAAGCACATGGTAGATTTCTTCAAGACCAAATTCACGGCTATCCATTTCAATCAAGTTCCAAGAATGCAAAACAAGTCAGCAGATGTGATGGCTACGATCGCCTCCATGTTAAATATGCCAAACAATATGGACAAATGTGAATTTTTAGTTGAACAATTGCTGGTTCCTTCTTTTGACATTCCGATGATAGATGTGATGTGCATTCTTGTTTGTCCCAACTCCCCGTGGTACAATGACATATATCAATATGTAAAATCCCAAATTTTACCACCTAACCTTTCCGCTAACCAACGCCGAGCCTTTATCCGACAGACAGCCAAATATGTCATCATCGCCGACACCCTTTACCGTCGTTCCTTTGACCATACCCTCCTCAGGTGTTTGGATTCTGACGAAGCACAAACGGCTTTACATGAGGTTCACGATGGTATATGTGGGGGCCATTTCAATGGTCTAAGCTTAGCCAAAAAGTTGATTCGTGCTGGGTATTATTGGCCCACTTTAGAAAAAGATGTTCATGATTTTGTTAAGAAGTGCTACAAATGCCAGATTCATGGAAACTACATTCATGCACCAGCCCAAGAGCTTCATTCTGTCATATCTCCATGGCCTTTTTCTCAATGGGGATTGGATCTTATTGGCAAGATTCACTTGACATCTGCAAATGGAAACAAGTTCATCATTACAGCCACAAAGTATTTTACAAAATGGATCGAGGCTATCCCCATGACCTATATCACAGGTGTCCGAATTTCAAAATTTTTGCTGAATTATATCATATGCCGGTATGGTGTTCCCCTTGCCATAGTCACAGATAATGGTCGTTCGTTCAAGAATAAAGATGTCAGGGAACTCTATGAAAAGTTTCATATCCAACACCGATTCTCCAGTCCATACTAT
Organism: Cryptomeria japonica; assembly: GCF_030272615.1. Classification (NCBI taxonomy): domain Eukaryota; kingdom Viridiplantae; phylum Streptophyta; class Pinopsida; order Cupressales; family Cupressaceae; genus Cryptomeria; species Cryptomeria japonica. The sequence continues at coordinate 908,467,366 of NC_081414.1, forward strand.
CCATAGGGGAATGGTCAAGCCGAAGCATCAAATAAAACCATTATCAAGATCCTGAAGAAGGTTGTCAATGATGCTGGTCGAGATTGGCATGTACAATTGAATCCAGCACTATGGGCCTATCGCGCTTCTATCCGCACACCTACTGGCACAACACCTTATTCCTTGGTGTATGGTGCAGAAGCTATTTTACCCTTGGAAGTGGAGATTCCTTCCTTGCATGTTTCCTTGCAACATTTGATTGATGATGAGACACACAGAGTCTCTCGGCTGCATCAGCTTGAGATGATAGATGAAAAATGTCAGACAGCTCTGACACATTTGCAAGCATATCAAAACCGTCTTCGTCGCTCTTATAATAAGATGGTCAAAGGGCGACACTTCGAAGTGGGAGATCTGGTTTTAAAGGTAAACCCTAAGAATGCACAGTCTACTGACATCATCAAAGGCAAGTTTAAACCTAATTGGGTTGGGCCTTTCATAGTAACTACAGCATATGGCTCGGGGGCATATCAGCTTGCTACCTCAGAAGGTGAACCTCAGTCTGATCCTATAAACAACATGCATCTTCGCAAGTACTGGGCATAATTTTCTATCAGTACTTCTTCAAATATGATCCTGAAAAAATACAAAAAAATGGAAAAAGCAAAAAAATACAAAAAAAAATTGAAAAAGAAACAAAGCAAAAAAGAGCAAAAAAAAAAAAAAGTAAAGAAAAATGATTGATCATCGGAACTTTTGCATTTAAAAATGTCCTGAAAAAATCTCAAAAACATTCAAAAATGTCCTGAAAAAATCTCTTAAAAATTGAAAAATGTCCTGAAAAAATCTCTTAAAAATTGAAAAATGTCTTGAAAAAATCTCTAAAAAATCAAATAATGTCCTGAAAAAAATCCTAAAAATCATATAAAGTCCTGAAAAAATGAACACAAAAACATTTCAAAACATTAAAATCCAAAAAAAAAAAAAGCATTTTGTCAATAAATAACCCCTCTGTGCATAAGACAGCTCACTGAGTATACATCCAACAACTCGCAATCCAATGCTGTGCTTTAATGAAATCATGCCTAAATAGATGAAACTTTTCACTTAAACCAGACATTCAAACTGATCAAAAATTGTCATATCAATCAACCTCAAAATCATTTGTCCTTGGCACACTATCATGGGTCTTATACAGGGTGTGCTATATTCGAAACCAAACTGTGTCCTGTCTTAGACGGGGTACCACATGTCCTGAAACCAGACAGCATGATTGTCCTATCAACGCTTTCAACTTTTGACAATGAAGATCAAGATGTTTGTTTGATTTGTTGGAATTTTGTGCATCTTATCTTTCTATTGATTTATCTTCGATCATGCTCCTATGTTGCTCGATGATGTCACTGAGTGATTTAGAGTGACCGGGATGGTTCATGGTCCCTTTCTTTTTTTGTGATTGTTGTTTGTCTGTGATATGTCTATCTTTTGCAAAGAGGGTTGTATTTCAGCTCTAGCCTTCAATGCCATGATGCTACGCATCCGTTTTGCTACATAAAAATAAAGGTTCTCACCTACAAAGTGCATTACTAAAAGTAAGTTTTTCTTCATCTCTAATTGTCCTCCATCTCATTTTCTTCTTACTAACATTTCTTCCGTCAGTTCGGATAGTCAGTTTGGTCTAGTGCTCTGATTTCCCCAAACATACATGCTGCATCCTGCATTCATTGGTTAGTACATTTGCATTACATTAAGCATCATATCAGGACTTTTATCCATTTCATATTATCAATGTATCAAAAACACATTAAAAAAAATGCATCCATACATGATACATGAACAGTACATAAGTCATCCATACATAGAAAATCACATAAGTCATAACATATTGCATCCCATCATATCAATGCATATCATATCATATGTCACAATAATATCGGAGTACAAAATTGGACTGTCTGTCCTAAGTATGGCCCATAGGATGACTACAAAATGTCAAACTACATAATGTCCATTGTCTATCATAAGGAGCACATGCTCTCTGCTCTGGTGGAACTGCACTCTCGTATAGTGTCCTCCAATCACGTATCTCCTCTCCGGTCTCTACCAGCATCTGTGCCATCTTGCGTGCACTAGCATCCCGAATCGATCCAATGTACTTAGTGACTCTCTGTTCCTCTCGCTGTGCCTGAGTAATTGCTGTATCTCAAGCCGCTGTGAGTCTGGCTATCTCCGCTTTGGACTGATCATGCTCTCTCTCTAAAGTCACAATGTGATCCTGCTGACTTGCTATAGTAGCCCTGCACATCTCCATCTCTTCTGTCCTAGTTGTCTCCGGCTCTATGGGTATATCTTGCAATGCCTGCTGCTCCCCATCATCCTCATCTCCATCCTCATCATCCCCATCATCCTCGTCTCCATCCTCATCATCCCCCTCATCGTCATCACCGTCCTCCTCCTCCTCATCCTCATCATCTCCCTCCTCCTCTCCTGTGAGTGGGAAGTCCTCCTGTCGCCTCAGTACTGGAATGTCTGGATCTGTCAATGGCACTGGCCGCCATCATGCAAACCATCTCTCATACTCCTCTGTCGTCCCAACATCCACCACATCTGATCCCCAATCCCACTGTCTTTGTTGTAGCTGTGAGAAGTCAGCATATGCTATGTGTGGTTGAATCATACTCCCCCACTGACTTGTCTCTCTGTGAGATCGGGCAAAGTGTGCAGTCCTCCTAGGTACATCCTACCTCTCTCCAAACTGTGGTCTGACTCTCTTTGGAAGGTACAACTCAATCACTCTCTGGTGATTCACTAGTTGCCCAATCAGGTACCTCTCTTGTCTACAATACGGTAACTCCTCACTGTCATCTGACCATCCCGGGCAATCACGATATGGCCTCCATATGAACTCTCTCAGTCTGTCTAGCTCATGTCGCCAATATAGTATGTATCCAAAAGGACCCTGTCTCAGTGCTCTCCCATAGCAGTACACATATGGTCAATGTGGTACTACCTATCTATCTGTGATCGGTCGACATATGGCTATGTGCTCAAATGCCCATACCTGTAGCAGTGTGACTCCACAGCTCAAAGTCTGAACTCCCTGATATGCTATCTGATGCAGCTGAAAATACAGCATTGCCAGTACACATGGTCCCCATGCATACACCATCCCCTCTATCGCCATCCACTCCAGTACTCTTCCCCATCTAATAGGGAATCCATGTCCTCGTCTATCTCCTGCTAGTAGGCATGCTATCACCACTGCTATCACCACGTATCGTCAATCATACTCTGATGCCATGGTCTCCCAGCCAATCTCCCTCTCCACGATATCTAGATCATCTGTGTCACACTCAAATAATATGCACAACGCATCTCTCCCTGTCACTAGGTCATACTCTATCACCTCTCCATGAATCGAAATGTGGAGGATATGCCATACATCCTCCAGTGTCACTGTCGCCTCTCCAGTCGCCAGATGGAAAGAGGAAGTCTCCGAATGCCATCGCTCTGCCAATGCGGTAAGCAATCCTATGTTTGCCCTAATCTCGGGCATGAACGTGACATAGTATATCCCAAGTCATGCTAATGTATCTCTGTCCGTGCTCCTAAGTCTATGTCGTAGCATGAAGCAGTCAGCTCGGTTCTCCCGTGTGATCAACGGATACTGTCGACTCTGCATCACAAATTGGGGCACATTTTGTCAGTATTAGGGTTTGCTCCTACAGGTTGCATTTCCTCATTTTCATGTCCAAATCAGGGTGTTTTTCATCCATTCTGACTTATCCTACCCTTATCCTCCCTTTTCGGATCATTTGCATGCAGTTTCAAACCAAAATTGAGTCACAAATGCAAAATTACGCCTGTGTCAAGGAACCTGCGCCTGTGTCATGTAACCTGTGCCTATGTCTCCCTACACAAGCGCAGGAGTCCTTTTCTGCATCCCCTGTGGGCCCCGCAATGTCCCGCAAGCAATCAAAATTGATGAAATTGAAAATATGGGTTTTTGAGATCCATACCGTTGCTCCTGCGTCGTCCGATCGTTTGTATGTGTGTACATGTTCCCCGAGGTGATCCACCATTGGAATGTTTGCCATCTCTCTGCAAGTGTCCTTGTCCAGAGCAATAAATCCTCCTCTTTGTCTAGTGCAAATGAGCAATTTTCACTCTCTTGGCCCCATTTATAGATCTTTGTCAGTGCATAGATGGACGTGCACCCTCTCCATCTTATGTTGGTCGTGGTCTTTTTCACCATAAATTGCTTGTCCTTCATGCATCCGATCTCCGATTGTCAGTCCGTTCGATCCTATCATTTTTATCGATCAATTGGCCTCCTCTCTACATGTTTCCGGCCAATTCCTCGAGGGGGCATGCATATGTCATTATTATTGTCTGGGGCATTTTTGTTATTGTATGCATATGTCATTGTTAGTATCTGGGGTATTTTCATTATTATTCTTTGAAACAACGCTCAGAATCACATTGTCTCAAAGAGGGGCAGAATATAGACACCTAAAAATGGTCAACGCTTGTGGAATCATACTTTAACATTTGCCACTAAAAGCTGATGCCAAGCCTGTCAAACAGAAACTTAGAAAGATGCATCCCCAGGTGGCTCTTTTGGTCAAGGTGGAACTAAAAAAATTAATAGATGTGGGCTTCATTAGACCCATTGATTATGCGGACTGGATTTCCAATTTAGTACTAGTTAGCAAAGTAACTGGGGGCATCAGAATCTGCACAGATTTTAGGGATCTCAATAAAGCATGCCCTAAAGATGATTTTCTATTGCCAAAATATTGATATCATAGTGGACATGACTACTGGATATGAGATGCTCTCATTGATGGATGGTTTCTCCGGCTATAACCAAATTCGCATTTCTCCTGAAGATCAACATAAGATAGCATTCACCTGTGCTTGGGGTACCTATTGTTGGAGTGTGATGCCCTTCGGTCTTAAAAATGCAGGCGCAACATATCAAAGAGCAATGACGACAAGTTTTCATGATTTCATGTACACTTTGATGGAGGACTATGTTGATGACTTGTTATGCAAATCTGTCACCAGAGATAGTCATCTAGCCATCTTGGGCCCAATCTTTGACCGAATGGAGACATACAAGCTCAGACTCAATCCAAAGAAGTGTGTCTTTGGTGTCACAACTGGCAAGTTACTAGGGTACATTGTTTCTCAAAGAGGCATTGAGGTCGACCCTGCCAAGGTTAAAGCAATAATGGATATGCCTCCACCTTCAAACCTCCGGCAATTAAGAAGTCTGCAAGGAAAGCTCTAGTCAATCCACCGCTTCATAGCTTAGTTGGCCGACAAATGTCATCCATTCCAACATCTACTGCACAAAGGTGTCACTTTCAAATGAAATGAGCAATGTCAATCAACCTTTCAAGCTCTCAAAAATTATTTTCTATCGCCGCCTATTCTAATGCCTCTGATAGACGGAAAGCTATTTTTATTGTATATTTCTACAACTGAAACGGCATTAGGAGTTCTCTTGGCCCAACAGGATGAGAACGACAAAGAGCGAGCTATTTACTATATCAGCTAGACATTGGTAGGCTATGAGCTAAATTATTCAACTATTGAAAGGGCATGCTTAGCAGTGGTATTTGCAACGCAGAAGCTCCGACATTATATGTTAAGCCACCAAACATTGTTGGTTGCAAAAATTGATCCCCTAAAATACTTTCTTAGCCGAGGAGCTTTGACGGGTCGCCTAGAAAAGTGGGTCATGATTCTTAGTGAATCTGACATTGAATATATGGAGTGAAAGGCGATAAAAGGACAAGTCATAGCAGATCAACTTGCAAAGGCTCCTATTTCTGATAATCATCCCATGTTGATTGATTTTCTAGATGAATCAGTCTTTGCTTTCACATCCTCTAATGAATGGAAGTTATACTTTGATGGGTCCCATACCAGGTTCGGGTCTAGAGCAGGCATCTTAATTGTCACCCCTCAAGGTGATGCTATTCCAAAGTCCTACAGAATAACTTTTCATTGTACCAATAACATTGCAGATTATGAAGCACTGGTTACAGGACTCCGAGTAGCAGTCCACTGGAACATCATGCATTTGCAAGTCTCTTGGAGATTCTCAATTAGTCATCCGACAAGTGAATGATGACTATGAAACAAAAGATGAAAAGCTTATTCCCTATAAGCACATGGTAGATTTATTCAAGACCAAATTCATGGCTATCCATTTCAATCAAGTTCCAAGAATGCAAAACAAGTCAGCAGGTGCGATGGCTACGATCGCCTCCATGTTAAATATGCCAAGCAATATGGACAAATGTAAATTTTTAGTTGAACAATTGTTGGTTCCTTCTTTTGACATTCCGACGGCAGATGTGATGTGCGTTCTTGTTGGTCCCAACTCCCCGTGGTACAATGACGTATATCAATATTTAAAATCCCAAATTTTACCACCTAACCTTTCCGCTAACCAATGCCGAGCCTTTATCCGACAGACAGCCAAATATGTCATCATCGCCGACACCCTTTACCGCCGTTCCTTTGACCATACCCTCCTCAGGTGTTTGGATTCTGACGAAGCACAAACGGCTTTACATGAGGTTCATGATGGTATATGTGGGGGCCATTTCAATGGTCTAAGCTTAGCCAAAAAGTTGATTCGTGCTAGGTATTATTGGCCCACTTTAGAAAAAGATGTTCATGATTTTGTTAAGAAGTGCTACAAATGCTAGATTCATGGAAACTACATTCATGCACCAGCCCAAGAGCTTCATTCTATCATATCTTCGTGGCCTTTTTCTCAATGGGGATTGGATCTTATTGGCAAGATTCACCTGACATCTGCAAATGGACACAAGTTCATCATTACAGCCACAGAGTATTTTACAAAATGGATCGAGGCTATCCCCATGACCTATATCACAGGTGTCCAAATTTCAAAATTCTTGCTGAATTATATCATATGCCGGTATGGGGTTCCCCTTGCCATAGTCACAGATAATGGTCGTCCGTTCAAGAATAAAGATGTCAAGGAACTCTGTGAAAAGTTTCATATCCAACACCGATTCTCCAGTCCATACTATCCACAGGGGAATGGTCAAGCCGAAGCATCAAATAAAATCATTATCAAGATCCTGAAGAAGGTTGTTAATGATGTTGGTCGAGATTGGCATGTACAATTGAATCCAGCACTATGGGCCTATCGCACTTCTATCCGCACACCTACTGGCGCAACACCTTATTCCTTGGTGTATGGTGCAGAAGCTATTTTACCCTTGGAAGTGGAGATTCCTTCCTTGCATGTTTCCTTGCAACATCTGATTGATGATGAGACACACAGAGTCTCTCGGCTGTATCAGCTTGAGATGCTAGATGAAAAATGTCAGACAGCTCTGACACATTTGCAAGCATATCAAAACCATCTCCGTCGCTCTTATAATAAGACGGTCAAAGGGCGACACTTCGAAGTGGGAGATCTGGTGTTAAAGGCAAACCCTAAGAATGCACAGTCTACTGACATCATCAAAGGCAAGTTTGAATCTAATTGGGTTGGGCCTTTCATAGTAACTGCAGCATATGGCTCGGGGGCATATCAGCTTGCTACCCCAGAAGGTGAACCTCTGTCTGATCCTATAAATAGCATGCATCTTCGCAAGTACTGGGCATAATTTTCTATCAGTACTTCTTCAAATATGATCCTGAAAAAATACAAAAAAATGGAAAAAGCAAAAAAATACAAAAAAAAATTGAAAAAGAAACAAAGCAAAAAAGAGCAAAAAAAAAAAAAGGTAAAGAAAAATGATTCGTCCTCTAGTGAAAACCTGGCAAACAGGCACTTGGGGCAAGTACCTTGGTGAAAACCTGGCGAACAGGCACCATGTTTAACATGAGATTGTTGCTCCGTCATCTATCATGACCTCTAAGCTATGCTTTCTCTAGGTTGGTTTCTCATGTCTATCTTTATCTTGCCCCAATGTTCTATTCCAGGCCTGTTATTGGTCAACATCATTGTCTTGCATATTCTAGTTGCTTGTACATATGTTTTGGTCCCTGTCTATGCATGTCTTTCAGATGCGCATTGGGTGTGTTCCCCTTGTCATGATTGATCACTGGAACTTTTGCATTTAAAAATGTCCTGAAAAAATCTCAAAAACATTTAAAAATGTCCTAAAAAAATCTCAAAAACATTCAAAAATGTCATGAAAAAATCTCTTAAAAATTGAAAAATGTCCTGAAAAAATCTCTAAAAAATCAAATAATGTCCTGAAAAAAATCCTAAAAATCATATAAAGTCCTGAAAAAATGAACACAAAAACATTTCAAAACATTAAAATCCAAAAAAAAACAAGCATTTTGTCAATAAATAACCCCTATGTGCATAAGATAGTTCACTGAGTATACATCCAACAACTCGCAATCCAACGTTGTGCTTTAATGAAATCATGCCTAAATAGATGAAACTTTTCACTTAAACCAGACATTCAAACTGACCAAAAATTATCATATCAATCAACCTCAAAATCATTTGTCCTTGGCACACTATCGTGGGTCTTATACAGGGTCTGGTATACTCGAAACCAGACTGTGTCCTGTCTTAGACGGGGTACCACATGTCCTGAAACTAGACAACATGATTGTCCTATCAACGCTTTCAACTTTTGACAATGAAGATCAAGATATTTGTTTGATTTGTTGGAATTTTGTGCATCTTATCTTTCTATTGATTTATCTTCCATCATGCTCCTATGTTGCTCGATGATGTCACTGAGTGATTTAGAGTGACCGGGATGGCTCATGGTCCCTTTCTTTTTTTGTGATTGTTGTTTGTTTGTGATGTGTCTATCTTTTGCAAAGAGGGTTGCATTTCAGCTCTGGCCTTTAATGCCATAATGTTACGCATCCGTTTTGCTACATAAAAATAAAGGTTCTCACCTACAAAGTGCATTACTGAAAGCAAGTTTTTCTTCGTCTCTAATTGTCCTCCGTCTCATTTTCTTCTTACTAACATTTCTTCCGTCAGTTTGGATAGTCAGTTCGGTCTAGTGCTTCAATTTCCCCAAACATACATGCTGCATCCTGCATTCATTGGTTAGTACATTTGCATTACATTAAGCATCATATCAAGTCTTTTATCCATTTCATATTATCAATGTATCAAAAACACATATAAAAAAATACATCCATACATGATACATCAATAGTACATAAGTCATCCATACATAGAAAATCACATAAGTCATAACATATTGCATCCCATCATATCGATGCATATCATATCATATGTCACAATAATATCGAAGTACAAAATTGGACTGTCTGTCCTAAGTATGGCCCGTAGGCTGACTACAAAATGTCAAACTACATAATGTCCATTGTCTATCATAAGGAGCACGTGCCTCTATCACTGGGTGCTCCCTCTGTCCTCCTCATCCCTGCCATGTCTCGCGGATGATGTCCCTCCTGGTCCTGGCTGTGGTGGTCTCATAGGTCCACTCACCCCCATGCTGCTCAATGACCTCCAAGAGCGTGCCCTTCTCTCTATCCTCGATCGTGCCCGATATGAAGGTGCTCTTTGCTCTGGTGGAACTGTACTCTCGTATAGTGTCCTCCAATGGCGTGTCTCCTCTCCGGTCTCTACTAGCATCTATGCCATCTTGCGTGCACTGGCATCCCGAATCGACCCAATGTACTCAGTGACTCTTTGTTCCTCTCGCTGTGCCTAAGTAATTGCTGTATCTCGAGCCGCTGTGAGTCTGGCTATCTCCGCTCTGAACTAATCATGCTCTCTCTCTAGAGTCACAATGTGATCCTGCTGACTCGCTATAGTAGCCTTGCACATCTCCATCTCTTCTGTCCTAGTTGTCTCCAGCTCTATGGGTATATCCTGCAATGCCTCCTGCTCCCCATCATCCTCATCTCTGTCCTCATCATCCCCATCATCCTCATCTCCATCCTTGTCATCCCCCTCATCATCATCACCGTCCTCCTCCTCCTTGTCCTCATCATCTCCCTCCTCCTCTCTCCTGTGAGTGGGAAGTCCTCCGTTCGCCTCGGTACTGGAATGTCTAGATCTGTCAATGGCACTGGCCACCGTCATGCAAACCATCTCTCATACTCCTCTTTCGTCCCAACGTCCACCACATCTGATCCCCAATCCCACTGTCTCTACTGTAGCTGTGAGAAGTCAGCATATGCTATGTGTGGTTGAATCATACTCCCCCACTGACTCGTCTCTCTGTGAGATCGGGCAAAGTGTGCAGTCCTCCTAGGTACATCCTGCGTCTCTCCAAACTATCGTCTGACTCTCTCTGGCAGGTACAACTCAAACACTCTCTAGCGATTCACTGGTCGCCCAATCAGGTACCTCTCCTGTCTATAATACGGTAACTCCTCATTGTCATCTGACCATCCCGGGCAATCATGATATGGCCTCCATATGAACTCTCTCAGTCTGTCTAGCTCATGTCGCCAATATAGTATGTATCCAAAAGGACCCTATCTCAGTGCTCCCCCATAGCAGTACACATATGGTCGATGTGGTACTACCTGTCTATCTGTGATCGGTCGACATATGGCTATGTGCTCAAATGCCCATACCTATAGCAGTGTGACTCCACAGCTCAAAGTCTGAACTCCCTGATATGTTATCTGATGCAGCTGAAAATACAGCATAGCCAGTACACATGGTCCCCATGCATACACTGTCCCCTCTGTCGCCATCCGCTCCAGTACTCTTCCCCATCCAATAGGGAATCCATGTCCTCTTCTGTCTCCTGCTAGTAGGCATGCTATCACCACTGCTATCAACACGTATCGCCGATCATACTCTAATGCCATGGTCCCCCAGCCAATCTCCCTCTCCACGATATCCAGATCATCTACGTCGCACTCAAATAATCAAGCGGTATCAAGACCCAAGTGGTATGAAGACTCAAGTGGTTCGAGGATCCCAAAGTGGTATGAAGAAACAAAGAGGTTGTTATCTTTTTTCCCAATCTTCATTTTGACAAACCAGTAATTGGTAAAATGTGTGAACCAGTAATCGGTAAATATATGAACCAGTATTACTCTATGATGAGTTACCAACCGGTATTTTTTTATGGGTTATCATCCACCGACACTTTGGCGATGATTCTGTGTCGTGTTACCAAATGTGTCTAGATGCACTGAACTTAGAAACTTGCAATGTAATCCTATTTGACCAACATGAAATCAGATTCTTTTATAAGGACATCATGTCTAGGGTTTAAGGAGTTGTTAAGGTTTTAGGTGGTTGATGAGGTTTTTGCATGTTCGATCACAGAAGAAGATTAGGTCTATGTGAAGAAACAAAGTGTGGAGATTTTGAAGACTAAAGTAATGCTGAAATGCATTAACAATGAGCTATCAAGGATCTAACCAAGTATATTTTGCTATTATTTAGATCACTCACTTGTTGATTACTCACATCTTCAACAAGTCTAAAACCCTTAACCAGGTAGACCTGGCAAAGCCTTTGTAAATCCTCTAACAAGGTGGTTCACAACTGTGGATCTGAAATCCTCTCACAAGGTAGTCTTTAATTAGACTTATCTCCTAACAAAGATTGAGATTCCTAACAGGATTTGTTCTGATGAAGAACATTGTATGACCTTAACTAGTCTGGTTGCTATTCTGCAGATAGTTACTTGTGAGTTTCATCTCATCGTGGTTTTTCCCATTTGGGTTTCCACGTCAAAATCTCTTGTGTTATGGTGATTGTGCTCCTATGGGTGAATGCCTTATTTGTTGTTTGGCTTGCATTTGTCTTAACTGGTTTGTTAGTAAAACTGTCATAATGGTTTACTGCTAAACCGTTTAAGTGTTTGAGTTTAGTATTTTTTGGTATACTAATTCACCCCCCCTCTTAGTATTCATCAGTGAGGTCCATGATCATATCAATGTTTGGAAGAGGGAAGTCATCCTTAAGACATACTTTGTTTAGATCTATAAAATCTATACAGATACAGATGCCTCAAATTTGTTTTGACACTGGTACTAGGTTGGAGATCTATTCTGCAAATTCAATGGGTCTAATGAAACGCACATCTACTAGCTTTTTGAGTTCAAATTTTACTAATAGTGTGATTTGAGGATGGAACTTTCTAAGATTTTGTTTACTAGTTTGGCTCCTTCTGCTATTGTTAAGTGATGCATTACTAGTTCTAGATCAAGTCTTGGCATGTCTGCATAGGACCATGAGAAATTGATTTGTTTCGTGTGAAAGAACTTTGTAAAATCAAGATCTTCTATTGGAGTCAGTGATTCGTCTAGATGTATGTGAATTTTTAGGTGCCCCCAAATTGACTTTCTTTGTTTCTTCTATGAGAATAGACCATCTCTCATGATTAGAGCTAAAGGGGAGAATCTAAAACCTTCCATCCTTAGGTGCCTTGGAGAGGTTTTCACCATTGGATACGTCCTTTGTTTTTACTCTTTTTGTTTCCACAAGTATCACAATGTGGTTTTCACTTGAGGATTATGTTTTGATTGTAATATTTTTGTGATTGAAATGTTTGGCATTCTCTCCAAAGCAAGTTGGGCCGTTAAGTTCAATAGTATACCCAACTTTTTGATCCTCGCTTGGTATGTCATCCCGTAATTCAAGAAACTGTATTATAATGTCATCATTTTGGAGGGTATCAAGGTGTGGAGAATATTGCTAGTTCCACTCAATGAGTTCGGGGTGAATAATTGTCATTGCTTCATCGATCAGGTTAAGTTCATAGTGTAGACACCTAAAAATGGTCAACGCTTGCGGAATCATACTTTAACAGTTGCGCATTGCCTCATTTTAGGTTTTTGCATCGCATTAACATTTTCTCCTATGTCACGCACTTGGTCTTTATCATTTGCGAGCATTGAGTCATTCTTCTACATTCTTCATTTATCTCGCTCTTGAATTTGGTCTTGTCAACAACAATCTCCAGTCATGATTTTAATCGATCTTATCTTATTACATCAATGTGCATGCTCATTTGTCATTATTTTGGACATCGTCAATCCTAATTAGGGTTTTGTCCTCCTGTCAATCTTGCGATCGATTTGTCATCGATCGTTATCCTCTTGTCAATCTTGTCATCTGGCAATCGATTTATCATCAATCCTTATCATTTTCAATCTTGTCGTTTAATGATCAATTTGTCATCGATCATTGTCATGTTCGATCTTGTCATTTTGCGATCGATTTGTCATCAATCGTGGTCATTTTCAATATTGTCATTTTGCAATCTATTTTGTCATCAATCATCATTCTTTTCAATTATGTCAATTTGGATCAATTAGTCATTGTTCCTCGTCAATTGGTGCATTTATCAATCAAATCATTTATCACACTGGTCATTTATCAATCGTGGTCATTTTCAATATTGTCGTTTTGCAATCTATTTTGTCATCAATCATCATTCTTTTCAATTATGTCAATTTGGATCAATTAGTCATTGTTCCTCGTCAATTGGTGCATTTATCAATCAAATCATTTATCACACTGGTCATTTATCAATTCAAAATCATTATTGAATCGATATCAACTATCCTTTGTCAAGATTTAATTCGTCTTCTAGGGTTTCGTGATTTAATCATTTAACCTAGTTTGTCATTTCCTCCTTTAGGATTAATAAATTATTTATTTATCCTAAGTTTTCTTGTCACAATTAAATGTTCATTTAATTGGCTAATTATTCCTCTTTGTGAATTAATTAATAAATGATAAATTATTAATTAATTTACCTAATTTCTAATTTCCATCAATTTCTTAATTCCTAAATTCTTAATTCTCTAATTTCCTAATTTTCTAATTCCTAATTTCAATTTCCTCCTATTTCTCTCCTAAATTCATGGAAATGACATAGAAATTTGTCATAATTTGTCATAATTGACAATCAATCAATTTTTGACATAAAAGTTTGTCATAATTTGTCATAAATCATCAATCAACAAATTTTGCATAGAAAGTGCATAATTTGTCATAATTTGTCATGATTGACATAATTGATTTGCAATTTCCATTTGAATTGAATCATGCTAATTTGATCCATCTCTCCAATTTGTCTATAAATTGGATGAATTTCTTCAATCAAATCCCTTAATCAAACTATCGAATTTCTAATCAATCACGCTTTGAGTACTTTTGAGCAATTTTCTTACCTACTTGCTTTCAATCATGTATGTGCACTTGTAGGTGAGATCCACAACCAAACTATTTGAAGAGGAAAGAAGAACAATGGAGCTGCATGAAGGAAGCATTTGGATTTACCTCTGGTTTGCATAATCTTTTTGAATGTTTTATCTTTATGTCTCTATTGAATGTGTTTAGGATAGATCATTGCAATTGTGCTTTCATGATTGAGCTAATGATTAGTATGTTTATATTGTTTGTGATGATTTCTGATTTCCTAGCGTACACATAGGATGCGTCAATTATGGTAAGTATGGAGGAACCAAGGTCATCGTCAGTACTATCCTCTTTGTAATCAGGCTCGAGAGGTGACCTATCCGTTGTTGAAGTATCCTCATCAACTGGGTCCCAAAAGGTTTTAATAAATGCATCTCCTTCATCTTTATTAACCTCAAAAGTGTCCCCAGTAGATGATTGTGAAAATTAAGAATCCAACTCATATTCATGTGAATCCGTTTTGGAATCACTTAGTAGAACACTGTCACTATATGTCATAGGGATGTCTGCTGATGTGAAAGGTTTGTAAATAGTTTTTTCAAGGGTTTTATCTGATGGGATTGTTGATGTTGCTTGGGTGTCTGAAGTAGACAAGAGTTTTATCCTAGGAGTGATAGTTTGGCGGGAAACTTAACTCCTTTGCTTACTTGCTATAAATTAAAAATTGTTTTTGTAACCTGAAATATTTAGACCTGGTAGGTTGATTTGCAATAGACATTATCCTGCTTCTAGAAGTGGTGATCTTAGAAGTGTTCCTCTTATGTTTTCTTGGAATCTTGAGCTTAGAAGAGTTGCTTGAACCAGGGTTGAATCTGAGTCTAGTTGTATCCTGTGGTTGTAACAATGGTTGCAATGGCTCTTGTACACCTTGCTTGTGGAATCCCAATGCAGTATGGCCATAATAACCCATATTTTGCATTAGGGTAAAACCTTTACCATACCTTTCTGTTAGGATCTTGACCTATTGTCTAGCTATGTCAGAAGGGTCTTTGTAGATCCATACTTCCAAATCTTCATCAAAAGTTTCTTGTTCCTGTGATCTGCTTGGGATGAATCCATCAAGTGTAGTAGTATGTGATGCAACAAGTGGTTTGAGTGACTATTGTTGTTTTCCATAAGTTCTAGGTGAGAGGGGTAGTTGGCCAACATAGAAAAGTTGACGCTTCTTGGAGAGCTTGATCTAAGATGGTTTTATATGATGGTGATATACGCAAAAGCTCTAGTATGGAGATAAGTGTTGGTGTCTTAGCTATTTGGTCCACAAGGTTATAATGTTTGGGCACATATGTCTCTCTAGATGGTGCACCTGGTAAGACAATCTTCCTATGAATGGTAACAACATTGCATGTGGGATCTTTGCCTTTGATGGCAATGGTAGCAACTTGTTCATTGGAATTATAAATATTATTGACAATATAGGTATAGGTTGTGTGTGTATAATCTGTCATGTTATCTTGATTCTTACCTTGATGGGAGGGACCTGCTTTCTCATATTATGGTAGTGGATTTTTTAACATGGTATGATCAGTATTGGAAGTGTTTGCATTGTGACCATCCACTTCTATGTCACCTCGATCAATGAGGTCTTGAACGATATCCTTTAATCAATGACAGTTGTTTTTTTTGTGCCCTCTTCCTTTATGAAATTCACAATAATCATTCTCTCTCCACCAAGAAGGTTTGAATTGTGGTTCATAGTTTGATGTTGTAGGTAATATGATAAGATCAGAAGAGATGAGTTGGTGTAAAATCTTTTCAAAATATTCTCCCAACGGTGTGTAGGTGCGATTGGGTTTGTAGATAGGGTACCTATTTCTAGGTTCCTCTTCTATGTGTTTGAAGGCTGATTTCCTAGATTGGTTTGAGGATTACCTTGATTGGTAGTGGGGTTGTTGTGACTATTTGCAACCCCTGCAATTCTGACTATGGGTTAGGCAATTTTCACATTTCGTGTGTCCACAACACCATTGTTAACAATGTTTTTGTTCTTAGCCCAGAACTTTGGTTTGTCACTATTGTAGGATGGTCTTGGATCCTACTTGTTGTCAATATATATTTTGACAAGTCCCTTTTTGATAAGGGATTTCTCTATTTTAAGTCCTTGAACTATGATGTCTTTGAAATTGTCAAAACATTTTATGTCTAAGTAAAATTCTATTTCCTCATTTAAGTTTGAAATAAAAATTTCAAATAATTACTCTTCGGGAATGGGAAAGGAATGTCTTCTAGAAAGGTGTCTCCATCTTTGTAAGAATGTTGAGAATAAATCACCGTTCTTTTGTTTTGTATTGCATAGATTAGCCATGGAGACATCCTATTCTATGTTATGTGCATGATGAATGATAAATTTTTGTACGAAGTCCTCAAAGGTCCTGATCCCACCAAGTAGGCATGCAAACCATTACATGACTAAGCCTCCCAAACTATGGGGAAAGAGGTACATTAAATATGTGTCCTCAAATGCAACCTCTAAGTAGGTAGAGAAAAATTCTCACACATGATCTCTAGGGTCTCCTTTTCCTTTGTATTTATCAAACTTTGGGGTTTCGAAGGTGCATGGGAAATGAGGCATGTATATGTTTTTATTAAATGGATATGGATAGATATCTTCAAGAGCATATTTCTTTTGTGTCCTTCTTGAGTGCACTTGTTGGGTGAGGTCTTGCATCTATTGTCTTAACATATCCATTTCTATAAGATGAGGGGGGATGTTGTCATGTTGATAATTATCATCATAGTTATGTGTATTCTTTTTCCCCCTTTCACCATAATTTTGTTCTTGTCACTGACTATGTTTGGCTTGTTTTGGTATATCCTTAAGTTGTGATACGTCAAAGTCAGTGGGAAGTTTGGATCCTTCTTGAGAAAGTTTTATAAAATGGGCATCAACACTTCCCTTGATAACTTATTCAAAAAGTATTAAATCTGGGTTTTCTAAGTGCGTCTTCTATTTGTGCTTGTGTAGGGGTATCTGGGTCTCCTCTTCTGGAAAAGGGGTTAACATTTTCTTCTTCTTCTTCTTCCCATATTTCATTTTGAGTTTGTCATTGACTCTAAGACCTAGTCCTAGCCATGTTTGAAGCATGCATTTGTGGGTAAAAACGTGTTTGGTTGAGAATGAGATGAATGAAAAAGTGGATATGTGATCCCTTCTTATAATTCCAAGATTTTATGATGATGATGATAAGTTGAAGTGTTTCTGGATGTTTGATCTCCTACACTAAAGGTTGGGTATCAACAAAGTCCTCTTTAGAATTGCTCGTTTGATGTCTTAACAATTGTGAGATGAGGTGTAGCAAGGTTTTTGCTGTTACAAAAACAAGATATCTAGTAATGAGAGGATGCACTCATGGACTACTTTTAACCTATCTAGATGTTTAGTAATGCCTTTTAGGATGATTGATCCTAGATGTAGAGATACACTAGAAAGTAATTTTGTTGGTATGATAAGCAATATCCGAAAGGACTAAGGACAAGACCTCTTTGTGTTGAGACTTGAATGGATTTTTGATGTGTTTGGAATGAGTGTGAACCTTTGAATTTCTACCAAGGGACTATGAATTTGATGATTTATTTTGGAAATAATTTTGAAGTGAGAAAGATGGAAGAAAATATAGGAGGACTATGTGAACCTAGGAATCTCTAATAAGTGATTGCGGGTTGTGGAATTTATGATGGAGGAATGCGTTGACCATGATTGTGATGATATGATAGAGCCCTTCTTTGAAAGAAAGCTTGTGATGTAAGTGGTTCTAATTCAAAGTTGTCAGTAAAACCGTGACTAAAATTGTGATATCGATGGTTGAAAGTATGATGTTTCAAAAATAACTTATGGCTTTTGTATAAGAAATTTATTCTCTTTTGGGTTTTCTTTTCACTTTGCTTCTTTTTGGATTTTCTATAAATTGACTTTTTGACGTATTTGAGAGATTTCCTAATATGAAGCATGGGTATCTTTTTGCAAGAATGTGTGAATTTATTTTGTTGACATTGTTGTTGGGATATATCTTGGTTTAAATGGTTGATTCCTTGGACAAGAAAAGATGTCAAGCACACAAGCACATATTCTTGCCTTTACAAAAATGGCACAAAAGGTGGGTCTAAATAAACTCATTCATGAACTTTTTGACCCTGATAATGCGTGTATATTCATAGGCCTAAAGTCGGCCCAAATTTTTACTGGTATGAAATAAAATGAAGACAACTCAAACAATTTTTATCCCTAAGGTAATGACCAATTGCGATATTTTTAGCCCACAACTTGATATTTCTTCGACTTTGGTACTACATACCTTATGTATCCTGCCGTAGTAGGTAAGGATGTGATATACTAGGTCTTGTGTGAGCATAAAAGATAGGTGGTCCCTATGATGTGGGAGTCACCACTTTCATCAAGATACAAGTAGCCTTTCAAAAAACCCTTTTTCTACTCAAGGAAATATGTACAGTGAGTATCTTGGGAGCAAAACTATCTATGCTCTTGCACTGAACTTTTCACAAATATCCTCAATCAATAGAACGGGTGGGCTTCTAAAATAAGAGGTGTCTAGTAATGTTAGATGTCTTTAGATGTAAGTTCATTCTGCAATGACTCACTTAAGAGCTGTGTAACTCATGGTGGGGCCCATATGTCCTTTCAACAAGTTACACTGTAGGAACAGATACACCTAAGGCTACAACTTTCACTCTCACCTGATTTCTATACTGGCTTGAAGGATTTATTGCTCAAGGTCATCCCAAGAGTGATGTGTCTCTTGGCATGCCTCTCTTAAAATTAGAAAATTTAGAGTGTTACTAACACTTTTCTCTTGCACCTAGGACCACGAGAGACAAGGGAGAGGATAGTGTGTGTTAGAATTGGGACCACTCTACAAATTTGCACAAGTGTGCCAAACACAAAAGACAATTGTTCTTTTTAACGTTTCATTGCAATATGATTTATTTGCTACTTGGAGATGTTGCTCCAACAACCATGGTGTTCTTTTTAACCAAGATAGCAAATGATTTTGACTTTTGAAAACAAGCTTGGTCAACAAAAACTAAAAATGTGAGATTCTTTGTTGGAGTTGTGTTTTAAGTGTACCAAATGAAAGTTGGAGTTGTGTTTGAAGTGCACCAAAAGACAATGAAGTTAATTTTATCCTTGTTTAAAAAAAAGAAAGATTGGATTCATTTTTTGCACCAAATAAAAGTTGAGTTGTGTTTTAAGTGCACCAAGAGACAATGAAGTTCATTTTATCCCTTTGTTGAAAAACAAGAAAGATTGGATTTGTTTATGCACCAAATAAAAGCTGAGTTGTGTTTTAAGTGTACCAAAATACAATGAAGTTTATTTTATCCCTTTGTTGAAAAACAAGAAAGATTTGTTTTAAACCAAAAAAATTAAAATGCTTTTAAACTAACTCCTTCCAAAACCTGCAACAAACTATTAGACCTGCAAAATCAACTCCAAAGGTTAGGCAAAATGGTGGGCTTGACAAGCCTAAAACTTCATTTTTCTTACAAAAATTATCTCTCTGCCCGATACAAAAGTGCTAATCTGAGGGAAAATAAAAGTGCTAACATTATACAAAGGCGCTATAATTTTCAAGGAAAGTGCAATAACAATGCAAGAGCGCTACAATAGACAACAAAAGCGCTATAATAGACAACTAAGGCGCTAAAATGAACAATAGCGCTACTATGCAGGTAAAAACTAGACACAAAATTAGAGACAAAAGAAACACTTCGTCAGATGAATGCGCTAAAGAGTGACCTGTGCGTGAAAATATGCAAATTTAAAATGGTTAGTTAAATTTTTGTAACTTCATATTCTTTGATTCATGACGGGTTCACCAAATGATGTTGAGAAAATGTGGACAAGGCAAAAACAAAGTTCAAATGTTAGTTTCCAACCATAAAACCAAGACAAATATATAAAACCATTCTAAACATATCAAGAAAGATTAAAAATCATGTAAGTAAAGAAAGATAAAAGAGAAGTAGGAAGATAAATCTCCCTAAGATGCTTCCATGATGCCTTTTGATGCTTCTTCCTTGTTTCTCCCCTCTCCAAGTCCCAAATGAGTGTAGCTCTCAGCTTTTAGCACTATCCATGGATGCCATATGGAGATTCAAGATGGGTATAGATGATAAACAAATTCTATGCAAGTGTAAAAGGGTTGCTATGAAAAAGCTCCTAATGGCTATGTAAATTTCACTATAATAACAATGCTCTAATTCTCTCTAATGCCTTTTTTTGTTTGAGGAATGAGGTCCTTTTATAGGGAAAAATGTTGATTAAATGGCTAAGATTGAGTGAGCTTGTGAAGGGTCAAGATTGATGGGTTTAGGATCCATGTGATGGCTTTCAACCTAATCCCATGATGATTAGTGTCAACATGAGATGGCTTGAGAGGAGAGGGAATGAGCATTTAATGCCTGAGGAGACATGAGGGTAACCTCATATGGGTTGGATTATTGGATAAATCTATTATCCAAGGGATAAACTCTTGTGCATGAGTAAAAGGGATAACCATGGTCAAAGCAATGAATGCTTGAAGAGACCCATGAGTTAAAGGATGGTTGAGTTAGCGAGAAAGTCTCTAACCAAAGGTTGAGTTTGGGTTAACCATTTGATGCACACTGAAAAAAATTCAAGAAACACAAGATTCAAATGTTAGTGTTGTTAGTGACAATCAAAAATGAAAGATGAGAGAAACTACAATCCTAAGCATACATATCAAGAGAGATATAAAATAGATTATGGAAAGTACACAAAAATGGAGGAAAGACACAAAACCCTCCCAGATGCTCTCCAACATGCTCATAGTTGCTCCTCCCTTATTCCTCTCCTCTCCAAGTTCCACATGAGCATAGCCCTTAGCTATTTGCACTATTATGGATGTCTTATGGAAATTAAAGATTATGAAAATGACTAATTATGCAATATGAAAAATACCTAATTAATCTATGTTAATTTTATCCAAAATAACAAAGAAAAGTTCTTCTAAATGCTCTCTCAAATTTGGTATAAGTTTTATGGATACTAGATTTCTGCATTTGGTGAAGAAGGAATGGGCTCTATTTATAGGAAAAATAGGGAAATGGATGGTTGAGATTGAGTAATCTCAGCAAGGGTCGGGATTGATGGGTTTATGATCCATGTGAGGGCTTTCAACCCAATCCCAAGATGACAAATGTCAACATGAGATAGCTTGAGAGGATAGCAAAGAAGCATTAAATGCTTGAGATGACATAAAGGTTACCTTAGGAGGTAAGGTTAGGCTTGAGTTGAATGAATAAAGCCTTTATCCAATGGATAAAATCTTGTGCAAGAGTTAGTGGGGATAACCATGGTCAAAGCTATGAATGCTTGAAGAGACCCATGAGTTAAATGAGTGTTGAGATAGAGGGGAAGTCTCTAACCATGTGGGTGAGTTGAGTTTAACCATTAATGGTTATGTAAGAGCCATAAATGGTTATGTAAGAACCATTAATGGTTTGGAAGACTTTAGGGGTTGACTTGTTGAAGACATAAAGCTTTTAATGCTTTTGAAAGACTTTGAGGCTTTGAGAAGTGACTTCAAGTTGCTTAGAAATGTGACAATAATTAGGGGATGGGCTTAGGCTAATTTAGAATGGGTTAGAAGAGTCTAGTGGGTTTGGTGGGTAAGAGAAAATAGGATTTTAATTAAAATAGAATTATTTTATTTCAACTAAATAAGTGCAACTTGCATTTGTAGGAGAATGCAAGTGGGGGGGAGGTGGTAGTTTAGGGATTTACATAAATATTTTATTATTTATTTAAATGAGGAAAGGGGGTTAAATTAAATAAATGTGTTTTATTTATTTAATTGTTTTAGAGTGTGGCTTAATGAATTAATTTAAATAAATTACATAATTTATTTAGTTAATAGAAGAAGAGGTTGAGGATGAAATTAATTAAATATTCATTTGATTAAGTGGACAGATTTATGTGACTAAATTTGCCCCTCTTTGAGACGGTGCGGTTTATCGCGTCAGTTCAAAGAAAGAAAGATAGGTGTGAAGAAATATGCCCCATAAATGTTGATTTAGTGGGTGGTATGCCCCCTCGAGAGATGGGCTGAAAAATTTCAAAAAATCAAGCGATCTCTCAAAAAAAAGAAAAAAGTTGGAGAGGAGGTAAAATAGAAGAAATTCAAAATATTGGTGAAAGAATGGCAAAAAATAGAGTGAATACGGAGAAACGGAAAGCCAGTGAGTACATAGGGGTCACGGTGCGAATGTAGTGTTTGTGCTTTTGATTGATACTATATAATTGATGAAAATTGGTAGGATAATCTAGTGCAATCGGTTAAATTGCCATGATTGATTCAAAGTGTGACAGTTGATGTTAATTATTTGCTTGGATAGGATATAGTCTGAGTAAGTGAATAAAAGTGACCTGTTGTGAATTAGACAATTGTTGTAATTGCCCAATGAAGTCAAGGTATCTGAAGCAAAAATAATCATTGAGACTTAGACAATTGATGTAATTGTCCATTTTGATTGTGTTTAATTGGTTGATCAATTGATAGTGTTTGCATTGTAGGTTGGTTTGTGGTGAATCATAGCAGCCCCGTTGAGACTAGGTCATTGTAATAAATGTTTGTTGTAGTCTAGGTTTGCCATAATCGATTACCTATTGAGACCCAAAGATACTTGATCAAAAAGTATATGTTGATAGTCTAGGTGTGTGTGAGTCGATGTACCTGTGTAGACAGAATAACTGTTAGAGTAATCTTTTATTAGCTAATAATTATTTATTTAATTATTAGTCTATTATACTCTATGCTTAAGCTAAAATTAGGAATTTTTTAATTCTTTAGGGTTTTCACCTTTAGGGTTTTGAGTATCCTCTTATAAGGATTCTCTCTTTGTATTTTGATAACTACTGTAATTATTGAATTGCATTCTTGTTGCACAATCAATATGATTCCTCTTTTTTGGATCTTTGAATTCTGGCCTCCATAGCTGTTTTGCTTCTCTCTTTCTGTAACAGGTTTGCATGCAGGTGATCTATTATCACTGTTTAAAAATGGGTTTTCCTTTCCCATAAATCGGCTAAGTTTTGAAATTTTGAATTAGACATGCTATCAGTTGCTTCAGCTCTGTGTTAGGTCTTAGGGGTTTAGGGTTTTAATTTTAAATCGTTCAATGTTTTATCAAAAAACCCTCCAGTTTCTATTTCTTCGTTACTTTATCCACTTAAGTAATGGGTCTCAGGTTCGTAGGAAATGTCCCCCCTTATCATTTGCCTAGGCAGTTGTCGAATTAATTGAAAAATTTATGCCTTATGTCTTTTCTTCTTAATGTTATCGGGTCCAGTAAGTTGTGCGCAGTTCTCAGGACGATCTATGGTTTTCGCTATTTCGTTAGGCAAAGTTGTGCGTGGTCTAAGATCTGCGAAATGGCGAAAAGGAAATGTGTTCTAAATGGCAATTTTGGTCTAGTTTAAAGAGGTTTCATCTCTTCCAAGATCCAATGGTTGGTGTTATTTCACAACCTAAACTTGTAAGTGAAATACCTTTCGCAAAATGGTGAAAGTGTCTAGTGGGACCCTGCATGTGAGGATTTTCTAAGGGACTAAAAGGTGATCAAGTCCAATCTGATCCAACAGTTCACATTGTTTCACAGGATGAAAATGCTCAACAGTTATCTTTTGCAAATTGGCGAAATGACATGGCACTCCACATAGACGGTCCAGCTAGTCGAGAGGGCGAGTAAGATGGTGGCACGTGGCAGAGGTCACAATAGTCAACAAGGTGGGTCCTAGAGGTGAGTCATGCCACAGGAAAAGAAGTACAATCAGACATAGGTGGCAAGGGAAAGGTAGAACCCAGTGTTTTCTCACAACAAATGAAAGACTGACATGTCAGCTTTGAAAGTGACCTGATGCCAGGTGTTTGAGGTTGAGTTGGAGGGCCCACGTCTATCGGAGTCAGTTCTGATTGTTAAGCATCGAGCAAGTCACAAATAATCTGACGGCCCGCGTGAATTCGCAAGGGTAAGATGATCATGCTTTATGCCCTGTGAAATGGCGAAAAGGTTTTTCGTTCCCAAAGACAGATAAAACATGAGGATAAAGGAGGATCAACTTTGTTTTGATCCAACGACCGGTGTTATTTCGTGGTTGCAAGGTGCTTGAAGGATATGCTTCATGAAATAGCAAAAATAAAAGGGGTTTGTCCAGGTGTTGAGTTAGATGGTGACGTGTCCATGGACATGTGGTTTCAGAAGAAAGTTGAGGGCTCACCAATGTGTAACCGGTGGTAAAAGGGAGAGACACGTGGCTAATGTGGAACTAGGCTTGAATGATTTTCAAAAACCAGTGGTCGCATGCCACGTAGTAATCAGTAACCAATGAAAAGGTAGAATAAGTAAAGCATGCATAAAGGTTTCCCTTAAAAGATGGTCATCTCCGATCTGATCCAACACTTCACATTGTTTCATGGCCCGAAGTTGAAAGCTGTTTAAGCTTCATGAAATAGCGAAAGACCGCTAGCAATCAAGGTAAAGGTGCGGTCAATGAAGATGTCGACGGTTTCGGTAAAAGTTAAACACCGAACAGTTAGAATTCCATCTAACATCTGGCGTAGTTTCGTGAAGGAGAAGTGCTCGAAAGATAAAGTCTGCAAAATGGCGAAAAGGAGGTGGGGCTAGTGCAAAGGTAAGACTATTAAGTCAGTGTAACAACCGATCAAGTTTCTTTTGATCGGACGGTTGGCGTAATTTCGTTTAACGAAATTGCCTAAAGGTTATGCTTCCCGAAACAGCGAAAGAGTGAAAGGAAAGAATTGTAGGAATGTTGTGACTAGTTGGAGCGAAAATTTGAATTCTTTCAGGAATTCAATTCTGAAGGGATGGCCGAAGCATGTGGAATCAATGTCGCAGTTAAGACCTTGGGTACCATATATGATCTCTTGTCGATTGAGTAAAGGTATCATTCAAAACAATTGTTGTGGAAGAGAAAATACAGAGCTATTGTCTTCAAATACAGAGCGAGTTAATTCAGTTGCAGAAAGGATTCCTTCGAGCTAAAATCAGGTTTTCTTGTACTCTTGTGTGGCCATTTCTTTGTGGTGTTTTAATTAAGGTCTTGATTTGTCGTTGAACCATTTGGGGGTAGTATTTTGATTGCTTGCATTTTTAAAATGGCACATAAGAGAGAATTTTCCAGGAAAGTTAATTATCAGGAGAGGGCCATTTGTGATGATTTTCTTGAGCAGTTGACATTGTCAACTAACCAAGCATCAAAAGTAAAAGAATTAGTGCCTAGAGCTCCTCGTTTGAAGATAGGAGAAGGGCTATATGATAAGGGAAACTGGTTGAGAGATCCACAGGTTGGGTTGTCTGGGTTGGAGTTATTTAAAGTTGGATTTGGAATAAGAAATTCTCTAGCCCCACAAAATAGCATCTGGGAGTTAGATGTAGGGAAGTTGGTAGTTCCAAGGGTATTCATGGACATGGATCTACTGACTCAAATCGCACATAATTATGATCTAGTCACAAGAAGCATTAGAGACATAAATGGGAAAGCCCTTATTGAAATCAATAATGAAGAGTTTAGAAGTGCTTTTGGGCTCAATGAGTTTACCAATTTTTTGGAACCCATTAACTTCAAATCATTAGCTCAAGTATACGGTGCACAAGGGAACCACCTTAGGAGTGGGCCTCTTAAGGAATTTTTTGTGAAGATAGGTGGGTTGACAGTTGTAGGACCCAACACTGAGGAGCCCTTCTCATTGAATCTGTTCACCCTCAGGGCTAAGGGAATGTATTGGTCACTCTGCCAGATTTTGGGAGAAGATACTGAGGCAAATATGCCCAATCACTACTTGCTAATGATTGCTCAGATTCTGAATCCTTCCCTTGTAGTAACATTTGATTATGTTTCTTACATTACTGGTGCTATCCATGGAGGATTAATAGGAATAAAAAATGGGAAGGTGGAAAGGCCTTTCGGATGGTATTCACTCCTTATGCATCTATTTTTGTTCAAAGGTGGTGACTACGTTGCAAGTGGACTGGACCTCATAAAAGAGAAAGAGGGAGAAAAGATGCTAGTGCAACTATGGAGCACTATGTTGTCATGGGATAGAGAGGATGCCAGTTTCTTAAAATTTGATAAATATTTTGCATCAAAGATTAGGACTCTCCTCTGCTCAGAAAACTCAAGAATCCCCAAGGTTCTTTTGGAATTTGCTATACCAAAAGAATTTGCAGAGAGTATAAAGATTGTTCATAATTGGGGTGATATTTACCTATACCCAGTCTCAACAATTTTCAAAGTTTTTGGTTTCAAAGGTACCCCATTCTTGTTGCACTATTAGGTCCCTCTCAAAGTGGGAATTACAGAAGTCCTCAGACAAATTGGTAGTGTACAAGAGGTAGAGCTCACAGGTAGGGGTAAAGGGACTATTTTCGCTACGATTACCGTAGCCCATCAATTTATAATAACCAAGGGAGGTTGGAATTATTTTAAAGACTTTCTCAAACCTTATCATTTGTCAACTGCAATAGCTAGGTGTGTGGATCCAGAAGATTTATTCAATGGCATGTTTAGAAAGAGAGCAGTGTGCAGAGGTAAGCCCCATCAATTTCAGTTTTCGGAAGACCTCATTAGAAATGAGTTTGATCTAGATGAGAACGAGCTAAGGAAGGCAAGAATGATTCTAAGTAGGTCTACCTCCACCAAAGCAATCCCTCCTGGTGAGTATACACTGCATAAGAAATCTAGTTATAGTGTGCTGATACCTACAACAGGGGAGCCCTCCACCTCCAAAGGAAAAAGGAAGATACAAGATGTTATTGACAAGAGAGCCCTAAGAAGTAGAGAGTAGGAAAATAAGTACAATCAGATACACCCTTGTACTCTCCATCCCAATCCCGTATCCACATAGGAGATGAACAGGCAGCAACTGAACAACTAATACAGTTAGGCAATCTAGGAGAAATTGCCTATACATATGATGAAATAGAAGAGGGGATGCCAGAAGAGCCCCTTGCTGCTGAAATGAGCATCACTACCAATGAACTTAAGGGCTAGGAGTGGGATCCAGAGATCAACCAGGCCAGTGATGACTTCTTGGCTAATAACAATTTTGTTACCTCAGGAGCATTTATGCAGTTTGTATGGAAACAAAATATAGACAAATACAATGCAAGATGTGAGAAGAGAAAAGGTGAGCAGTTTCACAAAGATCCAACTCTAGTGGAGGAGCAAATAAAACAAGAAATGATGGAAGAATTTAAGACCATCACTCCTGAGCAAGGAAGAGATATGGTGGCACAAGCTGGAGTGCTTATTCTCCCTGAGTGGGACATAGCAGATGCCCTAGTTTTGGAGGCAGTGAGGAAGGAAACCAAGTCCATGGAGGGAATTACTTTCAGCAAAGATAATGTTGCACTCTTCATGTGTTCTCTCAAGAGAGATGAAAATAAGAGAAGCAAAGATACCCCAAGGTCAAGTTACCTTGGTGGAATGATAGTGAAGAGAGTGCAGAACAGAGGGGTGGTAGAAGCTACTAGCACTCTACTAGAGACTACTAAATTTTGTGTTGCAGTAGCAGAGAACGAAGCCGAGGAAAAAGAAGACCTCCAAGTCAAGTTGGAGACAATTTTGAAGGCCTATAACAGTGCTAAGGAAGAGGTAAAAGGTAAGGACAACATCATTGGTAAGTTGCAGAGCCAGTTGACAGGACAGTACCATCAAGGTGAGTCTTCAACACTGATGATTTCCTCCTCTCCTGCAAGACCTCCACCTAGCATCCCCATCATTGAGTTCCCACCATCTCCAACACCTTCTAGCTCCCAAATTATTGAGATTACTCCTCAAGAGCTAGACAATTTGAAATAGGCTCAGGCCTTGTATGCCAAGAAATATGAAGAAAGAGTAAGAGCTACTATTTCAAGTTTTGCAGATACAATGAGTGCTTCACTGTTACATAATAATATAAGCAATATTTTGGATATGTGGAATGAGCTCAATGGAGATAAGGCCATTTTGACACCTATTTTTGACAAGTGGAGGCCTAGAGAGCAAGACTTGGAGCTTATTTGTGCATCTTATGATGAAGCAGGGGCCAATCCTATCATCAAATCCACTTATGATACCACCAAAGACCTAGTAAAATTAGCAGAAGGGGTGGATAATGCTAATAGAAAAATAAACTTGTACAAAAAGGAGTATGCTGAGCAAGTTTTTGAGTTGCTCCCAGGAGTTTTTGTTAGCCCAGATCAACTAAAGGACAAACAGGTGTGGCTCAAATAATTAGAGGCCAAACTGACAGCCAGAATTAAAGGAATTATTGATTTAGATGATGCTTCCTTCTTTGTTGTGACAATTCAGGAGATAGAGAAAATCAAATCTCATTATGGTTTTCTCAATTCAGAAGTCAACAAGATGAGAAATTCTTGGAAAAGGTTGACCAAGGCTAAGAGAAAAATGATTAATTTCACATGGCCAACTGATGATGTGTACAATGAATGGACAAGAAAATATGCCATCCAGGATGTAGAGCAGTTAGAGGGCACTCCTGAACAGTTAGAAGAGGTTGCAACCGGACAACAATTAGAAGAAGCTGCAGAGGTCGAAAAGGACTTGTAACTATTTTTGTAAAAGGCTTTGTAACTTATTTTGGAAAAGAAATGATTGTAACCAATTCTCCTAGGAAAGTCTGAAGCTATGTGCATACATATTGTTATAAATGGATACTAGGACTAAGAGTAGAGGGATCGCAAAGAATTGTAAGAAAACGTTGCAGAAATTTATATCTGAGCTTTTCTAAGTTTAATGAAGAATATTCAAGAGTTTTTGTAATACTTTCTTGAATAATATATCAATATATAGACCATCGGTTTTGAGTAAAACTTTGTGTCATCTTCAAATGTACTTGCAATTGTTTACTATTTCATTCTGAATCATCTAGGGTTATTTTGTTTGAATGGGGTTGTAAGGCAATTTTCAGTAGATGTGTTTGCTAGCTTTTCTCTATAGGAGGGAAATTAAATATGCGAGGATCACTTCTACCAGTAAATTCTCTATAGGATACTTTGAATCTTGATGATCATGGTTTAATTTGGCATGCATAAATTCTTATGTGTGTCAGGCATATATAAGGGTTGACAGAAGCTGAGCCAATGGGATGTGTGAAGATGTTTTCTTTGGGGAATATTGTTTGAATTTAGATGACTCTATGACCTTGGATAAGGCACTGGTATAGATCGAAGTTGTCTATTACATGTTTTGTAGGTCAAAATACTGAATATGAGTATAATTTTCATTCCTTTGTTTCGGTTATTTTCAAGGTGATTAGATCCACTGGTTTTCTGGACTGGTTTATTGTGGATTTATTTTTTGAAAGTGTGAATTTAGTTCACAAAGGTATACCTGCCTAGACTCTGAGTAGGTCCGAAGTGTAGAGGGTTAAATCAAACCTTGTCAT
Source organism: Cryptomeria japonica (assembly GCF_030272615.1). Taxonomy (NCBI): domain Eukaryota; kingdom Viridiplantae; phylum Streptophyta; class Pinopsida; order Cupressales; family Cupressaceae; genus Cryptomeria; species Cryptomeria japonica. The sequence goes on from NC_081414.1 coordinate 908,496,982, forward strand.
ATTTTGTCCAAAGAGTTTCCTTCCCTTTGACATCTTTCCTGCATAGAGTTTAATCATTTTATTATAAGGATGTTGAAGTGAATCAGATTTTGAAGACAACAAAAGTGGTGACTCTGTTGGGGAGAGTCACATTAAGGATCCAGATGCATATTTGTGCTTAAGTTGTGAAGAAAATCATTGTGTTTGTGGAATTCCTGCGTATTATTCTAAACTTTGTTTTCATAATTCCCATACTCTTGTGGGTGGCAACTCTATCTTATTGGAACCAGTCCTTGTGAATTATAAATCATTCTAAAAGGAAAACAAGCATAATGCAAGGAGGAAAAAACATTAGATCATTCATGAAGAAGAATCCTCATGAAACTTTGCAGGAAGGTTTACCAGAGTAGTCACGAAGGGGCCAGAAGAGATCAGTGTTACACGAACCATCAAATGCCGCTTGGGTATAGAAGAATAATAATACTGGTAAGATGCCTGATCGACCTGTTTATGCAAAGTCTAATTCTTCTTCTAGGGAAGGTTTCCATTCTGGATTGTTTTGAAATATTGATAATGCACATGTTTTAAATCAAGATTTATCCATGTTAGTTGTAGCTAGGAATTTGGAAATCATCAAAGCAAATCAATATTAAGCTAGCTCAATCACGAAAACTCAATGATAACAATCCTAAAAACACTCAATAAAGAGATGAAAACAAGACATTCAATATGAAATCTAAGGAAACCAAATGCAGATGTCTCCTTCATGTGGCTCCATTGTCCTTCTTTCTCCTTCAAATTGCTTTGTTTTGTGGATCTCACCTACTAGTGCATAAGCATGATATGAAAGCAAGTAGACAAGATAGTAGCGCAAGAATACTCGAAGCGTGATTGATTCAGGGATCGATTCAAAAAAGAAATTAGTCGGGATTGAAGAAATTCATCCAATTTATAGATAAATTGGAGAGATGACAAGATTAGCATGAATTTGATTCGAATGGCAATTTCAAATCAAAAATGACAAATATGACAAATTATGACAAACTTGCACTTTCTATGCAAGATTGATTGATTGATAATTCATGACAAAATTATGACAAATTTCTATGTCAAAATTGATTGATTGTCAATTATGACAAATTATGACAACTTGAAATGTCATTCCCATGAAATTAGGAGAAAAATAGGAGAGAATTGAAAATTAGAAATTAGGAAATTAGAAAAATTAGAAAATGAGGAAATTAGGAATTAAGTGAATTAATTAACAATTTTTCATCTATTAATTAATTCACAAAGAGGGAGGAATTAGTTAGCCAATTAAATAAACATTTAATTGTGACAAGAAGACTTAGGATAAATAAATTATTTAACCTAGAGGGAGAAATGACAAACAAGGTTAAATGAATAAATCATGAAACCCTAGAAGATGAATTAGAAAATGCAAGAATGACAATTAGGTCTTGACAAAAGATAATTGATATCGATTCAATTTGATCATGATTCTAACTGACAAAGGACCAATGCTGACAAATGATTTGATTGATAAAATGCACCAATTGACGAGGAACGGTGACTAATTGATCCAAATTGACATGATTGAGAAAGACGACGATTGATGACAAATCGATCGCAAAATGACAAAATTGACAAGAGGACAAGGATTGATGACAAAATAGATTGCAAAATGACAAGATTGAAAATGTCAACGATCAATGACAAATCGATCACAAGACGACAAGATTGATGACAAATTGATCAAAGGACAATGATCGATGACAAATTGATCGCAAGATAATAAGATTGAAAATGACAACGATCGATGACAAATCGATCGCATGATGAAAAGATTGATAAGAGGACAAAACCCTAATTAGGATTGATGATGTCCAAAATGATGACAAATGAGCATGCACATTGATGCGACAGGATAAGATCAACTAAAATCATGACTGAAGATTATTGCCGACAAGACCAAATTTGAGAGCGAGATAAATGAAGAATGCAGAAGAAGGACTCGATGCTCGCAATTGATAAAGACCAAGTGTGAATTATAGAAGAAATGTTAATGCAATGCAAAAACCCTAAAATAAGGCAATGCGCAAATGTTAAAGTATGACTCCGCAAGCGTTGACCATTTTTAGGTGTCTACATTTTGCCCCTCTTTGAGACAATGCAATTTTAAGCGTTGTTTCAAAGAACAATAATGAAAATGCCCCAGATGCTGACAATGACATATGAAAATGCCCTAGACAATAACAATGACATATGCATGCCCCCTCGAGGAATTGGCCGGAAACATGTAGAAAAGAGGCCAATTGATCAATAATAATGATAGAATATGATAGGATTGAACGGACTGACAATTGGAGATCGGATACACGAATGACAAGAAATTGAAGGTGCAAAAGACCGCGACCAGCATGAGATGGAGAGAGTGCACGTCCATCTATGCACTGACAAAGATCTATAAATGAGACAAAGAGAGTGAAAATTGCTCATTTGCACTAGCCAAGGAGGAGAATTTGTTGCACTAGAAAAGGACACTTGCAGAGAGATGGTGAACATTCCAATGGCAGATCACCTTGGGAATGTGTACATACCTATAGACAACCGGCGACGTGGGAGCAGCCGTATGTGTCTCAAAAACCCATATTGTCAACTTTATGAATTTTGATCGCTTGCAGGACATTGCGGGGCCCACAGGGGATGTAGAAACTGACTTCTGCGCCTGTGTGAGCGCATCCTACATTTGTGTAGTGTATTTTGCACTTGTGTAGGGTACATAGGCGTAGGTTGTGCTACACATGTGTGGGACTTATCACACAAGCCCATTTGTGCATTGGGAACCCTAATTTGGCCAAAAATAGCATGCGAAAGATCCGAATAGGGGGGATAAGAATAGGATAGGTCAAAATAGATGAGAAACACCCTGATTTGGACATGAAACAAGGAAATGCAGCCCGTAGGAGCAAACCCTAAAATTGACAAAATGTGCCCCAATTGTGATGCAGAGTCGACAGTGTCCATTGATCACACGGGAGAACCGACCTGACTGCTTCATGTTACGACATAGACTCAGGAGCATGGACAGAGATACATTAGTAGGACTTGGGATATACTATATCACATTCATGCTTGAGATTAGGGAAAACACAGGACTGCTTACCACATTGGCAAAGTGATGGCATTCAGAGACCTCCTCATTCCATCTGGCGACTGGAGAGGCGACTATGACACTAGAGGATGTATGGTGTATACCCGCATTCCAATTCATGGAGAGATGATAGAGTATGACCCAGTGACAGGGAGAGATGCGTTGTGCATATTATTTGAGTGCGATGCAGATGATCTAGATATCGTAGAGAGGGAGATTTGCTGGGAGACCATGGCATCAGAGTACGATCGATGATATGTGGTGATAGCCGTGGTTATAGCATGCTTACTAGCAGGAGATAGATGAGGACATGGATTCCCTATTGGATGGGGAAGAGTGCTAGAGCGGATGGCGACAGAGGGGATGGTGTATGCATGGGGACCATGTCTACTGGCTATGCTATATTTTTAGCTGCATCAGATAGCATATCAGAGAGTTTAGACTTTGAGTTGTGGAGTCACATTGCTACAGGTATGGGCATTTGAGCACATAGCCATATGTCGCCCGATTGCAAAGAGATAGGTAGTACCACACTGACCATATGTGTATAGTTATGGGGGATCACTAAGAGAAGGTCCTTTCAGATACATATTGTATTGGCAGCACGAGCTAGACAAACTGAGAGAGTTCACATGGAGGCCATATCTTGATTGCCCTGGATGGTCAGATGATAGTGATGAGCTACCGTATTGCAGATAGGAGAGATACCTAATTGGGCGACCAGTGAATCACTAGAGAGTGATTGAGATGTACCTAGTAGAGAGAGTTAGACGATAGTTTGGAGAGAGGCAGGATGTACCTAGAAGGACTGCACACTTTGCCCGATCTCACAGAGAGACAAGTCAGTGGGGGAGTATGATTCAGCCACGCATAGCATATGCTGACTTCACACAGCTACAGTAGAGACAATGGGATTGGATATCAGATGTGGTTGACGCTGGGATGACAGAGGAGTATGAGAGATGGTTTGCACGATGACGGCCAGTGCCATTGACAGATCCTGATATTCCAGTACCGAGGAGACAGGAGGACTTCCCACTCGCTGGAGAGGAGGAGGGAGATGATGAGGATAGAGATGAGGATGAGGGTGGTGATGAGGATGAGGGGGATGATGAGGATGGAGATGACGAGGGGGATGACAATTATGAGCCAGATTCAGCCGATCAGGAGTAATTGTAGGATATACCCATAGAGCCGGAGACAGCTAGCATAGAGGAGATGGAGATGTGTAGGGCTACCATAGTGAGTCAGCATGATCACATTGCGACATTAGAGAGACAGAATGCCATCTTGAGGATAGAGCAGGATCAGTTCAGAGTGGAGATAGCCAGACTTATAGTGGCTCGAGATATAGCAATAGCGCAGGCACAGCGAGATGAACAGAGAGTCACCGAGTATATTGGGTTGATTAGGGATGCCAGTGCACGGGAGATGGCATAGATGTTGGTAGAGACCAAAGAGGAGATATGCCATTGGAGGACATTATATGAGAGTGCAGTTCCACTAGAGCAGAGAGCAGCATCACATCGGGCACGATCGAGGATAGAGAGCAGGGCACGCTCTCGGAGGTCAGTGAGCAGCATGGGGGTGAGTGGACGTATGAGACCACCACAACTAGGACCTGGGATAGGAGGGACATCATCCTTGAGACATGGTAGGGATGAGGAGGAGAGAGGGAGCACCCAGTGACAGAGGCACGTGCTCCTTATGACAAACAGTGGACATTATGTAGTTTGATATTATATAGTCAGCCTGTGGGCCATACTTAGGACAGACATTCCAATTTTGTACTCTGATATTATTTTGACATATGATATGATATGCATTGATATGATATGCATTGATATGATGGGATGCAATGTGTTGTGACTTATGTTATTTTCCATGTATGGATGACTTATGCACTGTTTATTGTGGAACATGTATGGATACATTTTGATGTGTTTTTGATGCATTTATAATATGAAATGGATAAAATGCTTGATGTGATGCTTGATGTAATGCAAATGTACTAACCAAATGGATGCAGGATGCAGCTTATGTTTTTGGAGATCAGATCACTAGACCGGACTGATTGCCCAAACTGACGGAAGAAATGAGATAGAGGACAGTTAGAGATGAAGAAAAACTTGCTTTCACTAATGCACTTTGTAGGTGAGAACCTTTATTTTAATGTAGCAAAATGGATGCGTAGCATCATGTCATTGAAGGCCAGAGCTGAAATGCAATCCTTTTTGCAAAAGACAGACATGCAGATAAACAACAATCACAACAAAAAAAGAAAGGGACCATGAACCATCCCGGTCACTCTAAATCACTCAGTGACATCATCGAGCAACATAGGAACATGATCGAAGATAAATCAATAAATGATAAGACTCTCTAATTCCAACAAGTCAAACAAACATCTTGATCTTCATTGTCAAAAGTTGAAAGTGTTGATAGGACGATCATGTTGTCTGGTTTCCGGGAATGCGGTACCTCGTCTAAGACAAGACACAGTCTGGTTTCGAGTATACCACACCCTGTATAACATCCATGATAGTGTGCCAAGGATGAGTGATATTGATGTTGAGTGATTGATATGACAATTGTGATCAGTTTGAATGTCTGGTTTGATTGAAAAGTTCATCTGTTAATGCGTGATTTTCAGTAAAGTGTAGTGTTGGATTACGTGTCATTGGAGGATGCTCAGTGATTTTTCTTATGCATAAAAAGGATATTTTTTTTTTGCTTTTCGAATTTTTACAATTTTTTTGTGTTCATTTTTTTTTTTTTTTTTTTTTGCTTTTGAAGTTTTTACAATTTTTTTGTGTTCATTTTTTTTTTCAGGACTTTATTTGACTTTTTAGGGATTTTTTCAGGACATTTTTCAATTTTTTTGGATTATTTCAAGACATTTTTCAATTTTTTTGGATTATTTCAGGACATTTTTCAATTTTTTTGGATTATTTCAGGACATTTTTCAATATTTTTGGATTATTTTAGGACATTTTTCAATTTTTTTGTTTTTATTTCAGGACATTTTCAATTTTTTTTGTTTTTATTTCAGGACATTTTCAATTTTTTTGTTTTTATTTTAGGACATTTTTCAATTTTTTTGTTTTTATTTTAGGACATTTTTCAATTTTTTTGTTTTATTTCAAGACATTTTTCAATTTTTTTGTTTTTATTTCAGGACATTTTTCAATTTTTTATGATTTTGCCCCCAGTGTCTAGCAAGGCAAGGAATATGACAGGTGAATAAATAGGCTTTCTGAAATGTTGGTGGATAGAGGGAAGACAAAGGCCTTTTATTATGGAGACAACGCAGATGCAATTTTCAAGGGCTATTGCATGATGGGACAAGAGACTGGATATGACAATGTAAAGCAGGAACATGGCATGAGGGACATGTCAAGAGGTTTTTGAAACCATATTTAAATTTTGCATCCTTATGTTAGATCAAGATCAAGGAATGAAAAAGAGTGTATGGATAGTGATAAGATATGGATAGGATAAGCAAGACCAAGAATGGATAAGGGACATGGACTGAAAGTCGAGATTGGCTAAGGGATAGTGGCAGAAAGTTGCAATAAGCTAGGGAATATGGATGAAAGGTTATAATAAGCAAATGGATAAAGACCAAAAGCTATGATAGACTAAAAGCTGCAAACAAGATGCATGATGCTCATGATGATCCTCAGCCTTGTCAAGATCAAATGTGGAAAGGGAAACTGGACATGAGGGATGATAGGACATGAAGGAGTATGACATGGTATGATAGGATAATGAAGGGCAATAGGATATGAAGGAGTATGACATGGGTTCGATAGGATAATGGAACAATGAAGGACAAAAGGATATGATAGGATAAAACTTTCCCCCAAGTGTGGTGTGCAAGAAGTTCATAAATTACGCATGATGCCTATTTGCCAGGTTTTCATCACGGTACTTGCCCAAGGTGCCTGTTTGCCAGGTTTTCACCAGTGGACGAATTATTTTTTGTGTTATTTTTTTCTTTTGTCTTTTTTTTTTTGAATTTTTGACTTTTTCAATAGAAGATGGACACATGATAGGGGATGGAAGAAGGACTCAAGTGTCTTTTTTTTTTTTTTGGATAGTAGCCTTAAAAACAAAAATGGACCATGACCTTTAAAAGTATGCTCAAAGACGTTGGTAGGATAAGGACATGGAAAAAGAGATGAAACTAAGGCAAGGATTTATGTAAAGGATTGGATCAAAGGGACCGAAGGATGGAAAATATGCACTGGATAATGGATAGGGTATTGGAAGAATTGGGCTTCAGTGGATGGAAATGCAGGCAAGATCAACATCTACACACACCTTGAGGGGTGATGGATTGATGGAGGAAGAGTGGGTTTTGGATATGGAGATTTCGATGAAGGAATAGCTATGGATTTTGGGACATAAGGGCCCAAAATGGATGAAGAAGGTGATGGAGGAACAAATTTGAGAGGGTTGGATGGAGGAATAGCAACTTTGGATGCCACGTTGGATGTTTCTTTAGGCTTTTGTGCTTCAAGGAGCCGCTTAGGGATCCACATGGTTTTTGATTTTTCATGCTTTTGTGGTTCCTTGGAGTGCATTGCCAAAACAAGGGATTTAGGAACCCATATATATTTTGAATTTTGTTTTTGAGCAATGGGCCTTTGTGGCCTTTTGGATATTTCTTTTTCTTTATAGATCATATTGTTCTTTGTTTTGACATGTCGATTATATTGGACATGTTGACCCTTGAATACATGTGGATTTTTAGACTTATGACTTTTATACTTGGAATCCAAATTGCTTGGAGGGGGAAAGGAATTCATGGATGGACAGGAATGAAGTGGACTTCTTTTGGATTGATGAAATTTACTCAAGGATGTGTGCCTTTGCTGACCTTGCATAGAGGACGAAGGAATATAAGGACCTAAGATGGATGGAAAGTATGATGGGGAAGGGATATGTTTTGATTTTGATGGAGGGATACCAACGTCTTGAGAGTGAGTTGTGTAGACATGACCCTTAAGATCTTCTTTGATATGGAGGGGTTCTTTCTCATGAAGGTCTACCCCTTTGCCTTTATGAATATTTTGACTTGTAGGATACTCTTTTCTTTGGGAAGAAGACGCGAGTCCATTATGAGGTGGATATGATATGAGAGAAATAATTTGATCTTGGAGTGGATCGGATTGCACCAAAGTGGAAGAACCCTTTATGCATGTCGAGGGTTCATGAACATCTTGCATTGACACATTAGAATCATGAGGGGAATTAGGATCATGAGGGGGACTAGGATTGTGTAGTGGACATGGTTCAATGACAGGCTCTTCAAGAGATGGAATGGGAGAAATAATGGGATCATCAAAAGAAATGCGATCTTGGAGTGTATATGGAGCATTAAGACAAGGAGATGGAGAAACAAAAGGATCTTGTGGAGGATTTAAAGGAATAATTTGATCTTGACAAGGAGGAAGATCATTGGAATCCTCTTTAAATGTGCTTTGCTCTTGACTTTTATTGGGATCATCAGAAAGGATGGAAGGGATATTTGGAATGTCAATGGGATTTGAAAGGATATTGTGTTCTTGAAATGGAAGGGGATCATTTGGGATTGGGTGGACTAGGATATTTTGATCTTGCTCAGGGAATGGAGTGTCAATAGGACTTTGGATAGGATGGACAAGAATAGGGGAATCATCGTGAGCATCTGGGAACATGGGGTCCTGGTCAACAATTGGATGGGATGATAAGGTTTCAGGATCTTGATCTTCATCTATTTCAAGACACGTTTCTTCATGCTCTAAATTATCCTCTTGACATGGGGTTGGACTTTGGATATGCATGGAGGATTTTGGCAAGGGATTAATGCTTTGGCATGAAGGGGATGCACTTTGAACATTTGTGATGGATTCTGACAAGGAATCAATGCTTGAACATGAGGAAGAGGGACTTCAAATGGGGTCCTCTAAAACAAGTAATGGCAATAAAGTGCATGGTGGCATTGGGTCTTGTATTTCTGAAACATGACAAGGATGTGCATCATGAATTGGATTATCTTGGAAATCATTTATGGATAGCCCTTGGATAATTGCATCCTTGGGTGTATTGTTTGATGAGGACAACATGGAAGGTTCTTGGGAAACTTCTAAAGGTGTAGGGATAGATGCCACTGGAGAGTCAATTTGTTTGTGGGGGGATGAGGCATTGCTAGACATAAGTGTATTATCTTGATCTTCCTCAAAGAACTCACTTGGTAATTTCCTTAAGAGCATTGCAATAAAGCCACCTTTCTTTCGATGTTTTGACATAGTTGTATCTGAAATTTGAACTTGTTTGGCAAGAATTTGGTTTTGGTTTGATGTCATGTTTTGATTTCGAACTAGATGTTGATCAAATTGGTTTGACAGGTTCAAAATTTGGCTTGGTGCATGTTGCAACCTTTGTTTTTGAATTTGTGATTGTAGTTGTTGGCATTGATATGTTGATTGAACTTGTTGATATTCCACCATTGGTTGAACTATTTGTTGACATTGTATAGTTGGTTGGACATATTGTTGAAATTGGACCATTGGTTGTATTGGTTGAAAATCTGATTGATAGTAAACACCTTGTTCTTGTTGTGGAGGCACGTAATGTTGAAATTGATGTTGTCTCTTTTCTTGAAATTGTTTCATCATCTCTATTTGGGAGAGGAGAGCTAGTATGTCTGATTGTTCAAGAAGAGATCTTACATCAATTGGCTCAATCTTTGGATTTCGACCTGGAAATTTTTGAAACATTTTGGACATTTGTGATCTATTCTTCTCAATGTTTTTCACTCTTTGTTCCAAAATCTCATTTTCTTGAGCTAGTTTCTCCTCTAGTTTTTGTATTTGGAGACTTGTTTCATCATAAAAAGTTTGATCCAACTTCTGAGACATGTAGAGATTTGATTGACATGATTGATTTCTCAATTGTGATGGCATGGCTTCATAAGAAGGTTGAGACCTCATTTCAACAAACATGTCACTATGCAATGCAACTAATGGGATTGACAAATGCAACCTAAAGGATGACAATGCAACTTAATGTTTTTGTTGTTTTTGAATTTTTGACAAACTCATGAATGCAATTCTAAAAATGAGACCCTTAGGAAATTGAAATGATGTCTAGATCTCAAAGGACAAAATGACAATGTCTCCCCTATATGCTTGGATACTAAGCTAGGTTTGACCAAATGACAGTGATGACAAAAAGACAATGGTTTGATAAGGTCTAGACTTCCTAATAATAACTTAGGGTTTATCAAAAATTTGCATTACTCAAGTATGACAAAACCTAGTTTTGACACTATATGCAAAGGGATAATTACTATGCAAATGACCCTAATATGCTATGATAATGACCTAAGCTTAATGAAGAGACCTAGGGTATGTAAATGTGACCTAATGTTATGAGGACAAGGATGCAAATGCAAATGTATGACAATGTCAACCTAAGGCAAAACCTAAGGTTGAATTATGAAATGGTATTTCTCTAATGCAAGAGGACACATGCAAATGGATGACCCTTATTGATATGCAAAGGAGTATGACCTAGGTGAAACTTAACCTTGGTAATTGACACTGAATTTGCAAAATTCAAACCTAGGATGAACCTAAATCTAAGTGACATGAATGTTGAGACAAGATTTTGAAAAATGTTTGACAACCATGTTTGAAGATGTTTTGAACTTTGTTGGATGAAATGTTCTTGTGTTTAACCTTGTTTTGAATCAATTTGTCTTGTTTTTGAAATGAGATACAATTCAACTTTTGACAAACAAAGAAGACAAGATATTTCAACTTAGACTCAAGACAATCATGCTCATTCACACATTTCTTATGGTAGGCAAGGACATTAGGTACTTGAGAGGTAGACTCGTTATGGGATTCAAGGAGAATACATAGATGCTTGACCCCACGGGCTCCCCTCCATGGCACTCACTTCTCAAGGCAGCCAAGCATCAGTCCCCATGGAAATCTCCCCATGGAAAACTTAGTATCTCTTCCAAGTATCCGAACTCGTCCTTCTCAAGCAACTAGAAGGATTTTTGGCCTCTAAATACAAGGTGTTTAATAAGGATTTCTGTTAAGTGTTACTCCTTGGTGTCACGCAAGCATGATTGCGACATTAAGCCCACCAAGATACCAAAAAAATGTAGTCACGCAAGCATGATTTAGACCATGAGGCCCTACTTAGATGTTGATATGAGAAAGAGTTCAAGGGTCATCACTTCCCAAGTAACTACAATTCCCACGTAACCCTTCCTTCAAAGCTTTCGCTCATCAGGTATTTATTTATAGTGAGTTAGAATGCCAAGCTATTCTAGCTGTACTCACTTTGGGTCATTCCCTTCTCATGATTGTCACTTGCTTGCAAAAGCAAATGGTCGGGAAGGCAGGCCCTCTAAAGGTGACACACAATCTGAACCAAGAGAATAGTATCGAAGATCTAGATTTCTGATCACCCTAAGAAGGATGAGAGCATACTCTCCTACTCTGATGTCAAACTCAACACTCAAAGCAAAAACACATTCATTCCATCCTATTTAGCAATAATACTAAGTGCCTAATTATGAATTACAAACACCAAGTTTAGTTGGAGTATAAGGCAACCTGCAAAACCACCAAGTCAGAAGTTTGATTTTCTTAGTCTTTGACTAGCGAACCTGCATACAATGTGTTAGTAGTTTCATTTGGTGTCTTTGTCATGTGTATGCCAAGGTGCTGCATAGAGAATCAATACCAAAAACACAAAAAGCAGAAACAAAATGCAAAACAAAACAATTTGCAAGTAAAAAACACTGCCTTTACCTCTGTTTCTAGCCATACACAGGCGCACAATGTCTCACACAGGTGCAGAATGCTTGACATAGGCATAGATTGTCCTTAAAATAGGTGCAAAATGCTTGACACAGGCACAGATTGTCTCACATAGGCGCAGAAGTTCTCAGAAAACCCTGCATTACCCTATTTCTTGGGTTTTTCACCTGCAAATCAACTCAAAAGCACTCAAAAGCATGATTAGGGGGTTAGTTCACGTCGGGTTCACCAATTAATGTAGCTAGGAATTTGGAAATCATCAAATCAAATCAATATTAAGCTAGCTCAATCATGAAAACTCAATTGCAATGGTAACAATCCTAAAAACACTCAATAAAGACATGAAAACAAGACATTCAATATGAAATCTAAGCAAACCAAATGTAGATGTCTCCTTCATGTGGCTCCATTGTCCTTCTTTCTCCTTCAAATTGCTTTGTTTTGTGGATCTCACCTACTAGTGCATAAGCATGATGTGAAAGCAAGTAGAGAAGATAGTAGTGCAAGAATACTTGAAGCATGATTGATTCGGGGATCGATTCGAAAAAGTGATTAATCGGGATTGAAGAAATTCATCCAATTTATAGACAAATTGGAGAGATGAAAAGATTAGCATGAATTTGATTCGAATGGAAATTTCAAATCAAAAATGACAAATATGACAAATTATGACAAACTTGCACTTTCTATGCAAGATTGATTGATTGATAATTCATGACAAAATTATGGCAAATTTCTATGTCAAAATTGATTGATTGTCAATTATGACAAATTATGACAACTTGAAATGTCATTCCCGTGAAATTAGGAGAAAAATAGGAGAGAATTGAAAATTAGAAATTAGGAAATTAGAAAAATTAGAAAATGAGGAAATTAGGAATTAAGTGAATTAATTAACAATTTTTCATTTATTAATTAATTCACAAAGAGGGAGGAATTAGTTATCCAATTAAATAAACATTTAATTTTGATAAGAAGACTTAGGATAAATAAATTATTTAACCTAGAGGGAGAAATGACAAACAAGGTTAAATGAATAAATCATGAAACCCTAGAAGATGAATTAGAAAATGCAAGAAATGACAATTAGGTCTTGACAAAAGATAATTGATATCGATTCAATTTGATCATGATTCTAACTGACAAAGGACCAATGCTGACAAATGATTTGATTGATAAGATGCGCCAATTGATGAGGAACAATGACTAATTGATCCAAATTGACATGATTGAGAAAGACGATGATCGATGACAAATCGATCGCAAAATGACAAAATTGACAAGAGGACAAGGATCGATGACAAAATAGATTGCAAAACGACAAGATTGAAAATGTCAATGATCGATGACAAGTCGATCACAAGACAAAAAGATTGATGACAAATTGATCAAAGGACAAGGATCGATGACAAATCGATCGCAAGATAATAAGATTGAAAATGACAACGATCGATGACAAATCGATCGCATGATGACAAGATTGATAAGAGGACAAAACCCTAATTAGGATTGATGATGTCCAAAATGATGACAAATGAGCACGCACATTAATGCGACATGATAAGATCGACCAAAATCATGACTGAAGATTATTGTCGACAAGACCAAATTCGAGAGCGAGATAAATGAAGAATGCAGAAGAAGGACTCGATGCTCGCAAATGATAAAGACCAAGTGCGAATCATAGGAGAAATGTTAATGCGACGCAAAAACCCTAAAATAAGGCAATGCGCAAATGTTAAAGTATGACTCCGCAAGCGTTGACCATTTTTAGGTGTCTACATTAGTGTCTCTGCAAAGGACAGGACCAGTTCAAATGCAATTAGACACTCTGTGCCTAGAACAATTGATGGGAACATTAGTTTGATTGACATAGATCAAGTCAATATATCAGATTCTGAGGAAAATTTCCTTGACGAAGATAAAGTATCCCAGGAAATTGAAGATCTGAATAAAATAGTTCACCATCTAATTTCCCTAAGAGCCCAAAAGGAAGCAAATAGGGAGAAGGAAGTCAAAGATAAATTAATGGAGAGAGGTAGGCTTCTTAGACAAATAGCTGATCTTGAAGTGCTAGCTAAGGAGAAAGAAGAAAGTGATGAGGAAGGCCCTATGATTAGAGAAATTCTGATCCCCAAAGCCAAGCAAGCATATAGGTCAGTAGTCCAACCAAACAGGGAAGTATTTAGTGATTCTTAGTTTCCTAGGACTAATGTGCATAAAGGAAAATAGAAGTGGGTGGATGATGGAATTGAATCTAAAACTGCAGAGGAGATTTCTCATAGGTTGTCAGCACATGAGAGAGAAATGGAGAGAATGAGGAAAGAAAAAGAGGATCTCCAAATGGAACTAGAGAAAGCTGAATTGGAAGCGGCAAATCAGGAAGTGAAAAGAAAAATTAGTTACTTAAAGGCTCCCCCTATCATGTTTCCATCAGAAGACATTAGTAAGCCTAATCCTTAACAAGTTTCCCTTCCCCTTGTTAAGATTCAACCTACAGTGCCTGCTAATATAGCCTCGGTGAGTCAAATCCCTATGAATAGTCAACACACCCAAGTATCTTAGTCTCCAATTCCAAAAGTTCGAATGACCATGGGAAACAATAATGCTATTACCCCTTTTCAAAGGAGACCAATCAATCTAGAACAATATAGACAATTGTTCTTTGATGGGATCCCAGGATATCCCAATCATGTTCCTACTGAGTTAAGAGACAGACTCCATAAATTTGCTGGGAACAATGCAACTAGTGTTGAGGAACATTTGAAATGTTTTGGGGACCTAATAAATGATTATGAGATAGTGGATGAAGATGTTATCATGAAACTGTTTGCCCAATCCCTAGTTGATGATGCAAGAGATTGGTACAGAGGTCTTCCAGTTAATAGCATAGGGTCATGGGAGGATTTTAAAAATTGTTTTCAAGAGCAGTATGGTGATAAGACTAATGTGAGCTTCATGCTCAATGAGTTCAATAACATCAGAAAGTCTGATAATGAAATGGTCACTGACTTCAATGCCAGATTCCAAAAGGCTATGCACAGATTGTATCAAGTGATGAGATTAGATGATAACATGTGTTTAAATACCTACTACAATGCATTTGATTCTAAGATGGCCTATATCCTAAGAGATAAAAATCCACATAACTTGAGAGATGCTTTTAGAATTGCCATTAATGTAGAAAGTAATAGAAAAGCATCCGGGAAGTTGGGAAGAAGAACAGATGATAGATTATGGCAAGAGACAAAACATCAACCTAATAAAGTTCCTAAGGAGGAAGATAAGATAGAGAAGCTAGTTATTGCAATGAAGGATCTAACTGCCAAGGTTAACAAAAATGACAAGCCTCATTACAACTAGCAAGATAGACCCCCTCGATTACATGACATGCCATATAATAAAAATTGGAAAGATGGTAAACCCCAGAATGAGAAGCCCAAAATTTCTTAGAATCAGGACACTCCAGATCCCTTGAAAGGGAAAACTATCCATAATATAGAAAATACTCCCTTGTGTATTGCTTGTGATGGGCCACATTCTCCTCATCAGTGTGTAGTGGCTCAGGCTCTTGAAGAATCTATGAGACAAGAAGCTGAGCCTAACATCAATATGTTTGAAACCATCATAGAAAGTGATGAGGAGTCTGAGCAAAGTGAATATAGTGATGTGCTAGATAATGAAAGGTTTGTTCAAGGACAACTAACCTTAGATTGGCATCCTACATTGAATGTGGTAACAATTGAGGATGAAGAGGTTCATCTTAGAAGGCCTAGTGAGGAAGAGGTTAAAAATCTCACTAAAGCTACCATTGCCAAAGGAAAACACAACTATAACTTTAGGAGCACTAAGAGAGACACTGATCAGGGTGAACTGGGTTCCATGTTCATAAAAGAGGTCACTTATAAGGGGGCAGCAGGTAGTGCTACTAATGTTCCTAAGATTCGTCAAGAAAAAGGGGAACAAGTTAAAGATGTACCCAAGGGTACAAATGATAAAAACACTGGTGATATACAAGGAGCTACCACAGTGAAAAAGACAAGTCAACTCAAGATAGAAAGAGTTAGAGCTAGTACTGAAACAAGCAGTAGTTCTTCATTTGACATGGCTCAAGCTCTTACTCAAATGAAGGTTACTGTCCCATTAGTAGAATTACTGAAGATTAAAGAACATAGGGATACAACCTTGTCTTTATTTTCTAGTATATCTAATAGTGACACAGTCTTACCCACCGGTTTAGCTAGAATTGGAAAGGATCAAGAGTTCCAAACCCCATAGGTTTATGTTGGAACCACTATCACTCAAGAGCCTTCACAGGTAGATCCTTTCTATGTTACTTTGTTAGTAAACAACTGGTTGATTAAAAATTGCATGATATATTCAGGAGCTACTGCTAATGTAATGCCTTATGGTGTTATGAAAGAATTAGGACTATCAGTAACTACTATATATGGGAAATGTTATGCTATGGATAACAGGGAAGTACCTGTGATAGGTACAATGAAAGATGTTGAGGTAAAAATAGTAGCATTCCCTGAGGCAACTTATAAAATGGATGTTATTATTACTGACACCAAGCCCCATTATGATATGTTACTATCTAGGCAGTGGGTAGCAGCAGTAGGAGGAAATGTTCAACTGGACTTATCCTATGCCACCATTCCAATCAATGGAAATCAGGTCAAATTGTACAGAGAGCCACGAGCTCCTAGGCTAATTGAAAATGTAGACCCTAATATGCTCAATTGTATGATTGATGTAGATCTTGATAACTTTAGACTTCAACCAATTTTACCCCAATTGAAGAATATTAACCCCATTGTGGTCGAATTAGAAGCACAACAGTATGGATTATGGCAGATGTATTTTGATGGAGCTTGCTCCAAAGAAGGATCTGGAGCAGGGGTTCTCTTTGTATCCCCATCAGGTATAACCTTCAAGTATTCATTCTTATTAGCCTTCTAGTGCACAAATAACACTGCAGAGTATGAAGCCTTATTATTGGGGCTTGAGGTTGCAAAGAAGCATGGAATCCAGCTGTTGACAGTGTTAGGGGATTCAGAATTGGTTGTATCCCAGGTAAGATCTAAATATGCATCCAAGAATGATAGATTGAAGAGATATAAACATGCAGTTTGGGATGTTATTGAGCATTTTAGTGCATTTTCTATTAATTGGATAGAGCGATCGAAAAACATTATGGCAGATTTCCTAGCTAATGTGGCCTTCAAAAATGATGGTACAACACTAACCGGTATTTCCACTGTGGAAATAAAATCTAGGCTTGCTATTCCTGATAATGTGTACAATTGGCACATTTTTGCTGATGATGAAGACATTCTTAGGTTTATTCAATGTGTTGATGATTATGATGGATAGAAGATTGATTGCAATGCACTAGTGGAGGTGGTGGATAATAGGGAAACAATATTTGGAAATGATTTGGTCCAGTTGGAAACCAATAAAATACCTAAAGGGCTGGTAGAGCTAGAAAGCATGTTCAGTTACAATGACAGTCACTTACATCAACAGTCTACCACCAAGATGGAAGAACTAGAGGAGGTAAACCTGGGGATTGAATCATCCCCTAAGTTAGTATACATTGGAAAGAAATTACCCCCTCATGTCAGGACTAACCTTATTAATTTATTAAGGAAGTGTAAACATGTTTTTGCTTGGTCTTATGAAGACCTAAAGGCATATAGACAAGATCTTTTCAGCATGAAGTTCCTTTACTTCTAGATGCTAAGCCTTTCAGACAGAAATAGAGACCCATTAATCCCTTATTAGAAACTAAGATGCAACAAGAGTTGACTAAATTAAGAAAAGGGGGGATTATCAAACCTATAAGACATTCTTCATGGGTGTCCAATCTGGTCCCAGTAAGAAAGAAGAATGGGGACAATAGATTGTGTGTAGATTTTAGGAATCTAAATGTTGCTTCTTTGAAAGATAACTACTCTTCCCCAAATATGGAAGCCATGCTACAAAGAGTGACAGGTTGTGGCTTTTATCCATGATGGATGGTTTTTTAGGATACAATCAAGTGTTAGTGAAGGAATCTGAATAGTTTAAAACTGCCTTCACTACTCCATGGGGAACATATGTTTATGTGAGAATGCCATTCGGATTGAAAAATGCTGGAGCTACATTTTAGAGAGCCATGGATGTAGCCTTCAAATAATTCATCAATGTCATCATGGTGGTTTATCAAGATGATCTAACCTATTTTTCTAAGAGGGTTGATGATCATTGTGGACATTTGGAAAAGGTGTTCGATAAAGCTTTGGAATTTGGTGTGTCACTAAATCCCAAGAAATGTCATTTTGGAGTCATTGAAGGAAAACTATTGGGACACATTGTTTCCAAAGAAGGGGTATGGATAGACCCTGAAAGAATTGAAGTAATAAACAAGGTGTCTGAACCTAAGAATGTAAAAGGTATTCAATCCTTTCTAGGCAAAGTAAATTTTGTTAGGAGATTCATTACAAACTTTGCAGAGATAGTGAAGCCTATTGTCA
The DNA here is from genome assembly GCF_030272615.1 of Cryptomeria japonica. Taxonomy (NCBI): domain Eukaryota; kingdom Viridiplantae; phylum Streptophyta; class Pinopsida; order Cupressales; family Cupressaceae; genus Cryptomeria; species Cryptomeria japonica. Next base: position 908,515,467 of record NC_081414.1, read on the forward strand.
AGTTGCTCAAGAAAGATACCAAATTTTGTTGGGATCAAGAAGCCTTAAAGGCTTTTGCTGAAATTAAGAAAGCCATTCAGGAAGCACCAGTGTTAAAATCTCCTGATTATAGTAAGCCCTTTTCTCTATTTTCTTTTGCCTCATATCATATAGTAGCTGCAGTATTGTTACAAAAGGATAATGAGGGATATGAACATCCCATAACTTTCTACAGCAAGTCTTTGCAAGCAGCAAAATTAAAATATGAGACCATGGAGAAACAAGCTTATGCTTTGGTTAAATCTATCAAGGCTTTTAGGCCATATCTAGTAAATGCAAATATCATTGCTTATGTCCCACATGCTGCAGTTAAGGATATTTTGTCCCAGTCTGAGGTTACAGGGAAAAAATGCAGATGGATTAATAGAATTCAAGAATTTGACTTGGAGATAAAGATCACCAAATTGATGAGAGGTTTGGGTTTGGATAAGCTTATGACTGAGTCTAATCTTATGAATGTAGAAATACATAATGTTGAAGTGAGAGATGCTTCAGTCACTAGCATTGAAAGGCAACCTTGGTACTTAGGGATAGTCTGATTCCTAAGAGATGCTGCATTCTCAGAAGGAATGACACATAATCAGAAAAGAACTCTGAAACTCAAGTCCCAAACATATGTGCTCATTCAAGGTAATCTGTTCTGGAGGAAAAGAGATGGAGAATTACTAATGTGTTTGGATGAGTTCCAGACTAAATGAGTATTGACTAAAATGCATGATGGAGTATGTGGGGGTCATTACTCTCCCAAGACAACTGCTGGTAAGATAATCCAGGCTGGATACTTTTGGCCCACCTTATTCAAAGATGCTCATGCATATGTCCGGAAATGTGACTCATGTTAGAAATTTTCATCCAAGCTAAAATATGAAGTAGCCTTACCCCTAAATCCAGTCTCTGTGCAAGCTCCTTTTGTCTAGTGGGGCATTGATTTTATTGGAGAAATTGTTGAGAGGTCAGGAAGAGGTCACAGATGGATCATAGTAGCCACTGACTATTTCACCAAATGGATAGAAGCTATTCCTACAAGAAGAGCTACAAGTAAGGTTGTCATTGATTTTTTGATGGATAATGTAATAACTAGGTTTGGAACACCTGCTAAATTGGTAATGGACAATGCCATGAGTTTTAGGTCAAAAGAGTTTGTAGGATTTTGTACCAGTCATGGAATACTCATGTCTTACTCTTCACCCTATCACCCTCAGGGGAATGGACAAGCAGAATCTAGCAATAAAAGCCTTTTGAACATCATCAAGAAAATCCTGGAAGAAAATAAAAGATCTTGGGATCAAAAATTGAAGTTAGCTTTGTGGGCAGATAGAATAACGGTCAAAAAGGCCATTGGAATGTCGCCTTTTGAACTAGTTTATGGTACCCAGGTCAAATTGTCAGTGAATAATCTTCTTCCAGTTTACAAATTCTTGCAAAATGAGGATATGGAGTTATCTAAACCAATGGAAAGAAGAATGATCCAGATTGTGGATGTGGAAGAACTTAGGACTTTGGCTTATAAGAGAAATTAGAAGATCCAATTGTAGTCCAAATACTTTTTTCATAAGAGGACATCAATAAGGAAGTTTCAAATTGATGACATTGTTCTTCAGTGGAATGCAAAAGGATAGGACAAGGGGAAGCATAGAAAATTTGAATCATTATGGATTGGCCCTTTCGTGGTCTGTGACTTAAATGGTAAGGATTCATATTTTCTGAAGAATATGAATGATGAAATACAGGAATTTTCAGCGCATGGACAATTCCAGAAACATTATTCTCTTGATGTCCATGCATAGTAGGTCCTTTGTTTGTACATATTTTGTTTCTTTCTTGCTTTTCTGTTTGGGTCTGTGTTTTGGTCTGTTTCTCTAGAGATTTTGAGTTTTCTTGTCTTGACCTTGCGATCAACCATCCCTAGTCATAGCCACTGTTATCACTGTTTAAAAATGGGTTTTCCTTTCCCATAAATTAGCTAAGTTTTGAAATTTTGAATTAGACATGCTATCAGTTGCTTTAGCTCTGTGTTAGGTCTTAGGAGTTTAGGGTTTTAATTTTAAATCATTCAATGTTTTATCAAAAAACCCTCTAGTTTCTATTTCTTCATTACTTTATCCACTTAAGTAATGGGTCTTAGGTTCGTAGGAAGTGTCCCCCCTTATCATTTGCTTAGGCGGTTGTTGAATTAATTAAAAAATTTATGCCTTATGTCTTTTCTTCTTAATGTTATCAGGTTTCGTAAGTTGTGTGTAGTTCTCAGGAAGATCTATGGTTTTCGCTATTTCGTTAGGCGAAGTTGCACGTGGTTTAAGATCCATGAAATGGCGAAAAGGAAATGCATTCTAAATGGCGATTTTGGTCTGGTTTAAAGAGGTTTCATCTCTTCCAAGATCCAATGGCTGGCGTTATTTCGCAGCCTGAACTTGCAAGTGAAATACCTTTCGTGAAATGGTGAAAGTGTCTAGTGGGAACCTACATGTGAGGATTTTCTAAGGGACTAAAAGGTGATCAAGTCCAATTTGATCCGACGGTTCGCGTTGTTTCGCAGGATGAAAATGCTCGACAGTTATCTTTCACGAAGTGGTGAAATGACATGGCACTCCATGTAGATGGTCCAGCTGGTCAAGAAGGTGAGTAAGATGGTGGCACATGGCAGAGGTCACAATAGTCAGCAAGGCGGGTCCAAGGGTTAAAAGAAGGTGGGTCCTAGAGGTGAGTCATGCCGCAGGAAAAGAAGTACAATCAGACATAGGTGGCAAGGGAAAGGTAGAACCCAGTGTTTTCTCTTAGCAAATGAAAGACTAACATGTCAGCTTTGAAAGTGACTAGATGCGAGGTGTTTGAGGTTGAGTCGGAGGGCCACATCTGCCAGAGTCAGTTTCGATTGTTAAGCATCGAGCAAGTTGCAAATAATCTGACGGCCCGCGTGAATTCGCAAGGGTAAGATGCTCATGCTTTATGCCCTGTGAAATGGCAAAAAGGTTTTCCGTCTCCAAAGATAGATAAAACATGAGGATAAAGGAGGATCAACTTTGTTTTGATCCAACAACCAGCGTTATTTCGCGGTTGCGAGGTGCTTGAAGGATATGCTTGTTGAAATAGTGAAAGTAAAAGGGGTTTGTCTAGGTGTCGAGTTAGATGGCGATGTGTCCATGGACACGTGGTTTCAGAAGAAAGTTGAGGGCCTACCAAGGTGTAACCGATGGTAAAAGGGAGAGACACGTGGCTGACGTTGAACTAGGCTTGAACAATTTTCAAAAACCAGTGGTCAAATGCCATGTAGTAATCAGTAACCAATGAAAAGGTGGCATAAGTAAAGCACGCATAAAGGTTTCCCTTAAAAGATGGTCATCTCCGATTTGATCCAATGCTTTGCATTGTTTCATGGCCTGAAGTTGAAAGCTATTTAAGCTTTGCAAAATAGCGAAAGACTACTAGCAGTCAAGGTAAAGGCGCGGTTAATGAAGATGTCGACGGTTTCAGTAAAAGTTAAACACCGAGCAATTAGAATTCCATCTAACATTTGGTGCAGCTTCGTGAAGGAGAAGTGCTCGAAAGATAAAGTCTGTGAAATGGCGAAAAGGAGGTGGGGCCAGCGCGAAGGCAAGACTATTAAGTCAGTGTAACAGCCGATCAAGTTTCTTTTGATCAAACGGTTGGCATAATTTCGTTTAATGAAATTGCCTGAAGGTTATGCTTCGTGAAACATCGAAAGAGTGAAAGGAAAGAATTGTAGGAATGTTGTGACCTGTTGGAGCGAAAATTCAAATTCTCTCAGGAATTCAATTCTGAAGAGACGATCGAAGCATGCGGAATCAATGTTGCAGTTAAGACCCTGGGTACCATATATTATCTCCTGTTGATTGAGTAAAGGTATCATTCAAAAGAATTGTTGCAGAAGAGCAGATACAAAGCTATTGCCTTCAAATACAGAGTGAGTTAATTCAGTTGCAGAAAGGATTCCTTCAAACTAAAATCAGGTTTTCTTGTACTCTTGTGTGGCCATTTCTTTGTGGTGTTTTAATTAAGGTCTTGATTTGTCATTGAACCATTTGGGGGTAGTATTTTGATTGCTTGCATTTTCAAAATGGCACCTAAGAGAGAATTTTCCAGGAAAGTTAATTATCAGGAGAGGGCCATTTGTGATGATTTTCTTGAGCAGTTGACATTGTCAACTAACTAGGCATCAAAAGTAAAAGAATTAGTGCCTAGAGCTCCTCGTTTGAAGATAGGAGAAGGGCTATATGATAAGGGCAACTGGTTGAGAGATCCACAGGTCGGGTTGTCTGGGTTGGGGTTATTTAAAGTTGGATTCGGAATGAGAAATTCTCCAGCCCCACAGAATAGCATCTGGGAGTTAGATGTAGGGAAGTTGGTAGTTCCAGGGGTATTCATGGACATGGATCTATTGACTCAAATTGCACATAATTATGATCCAGTCACAAGAAGCATTAGAGACATAAATGGGAAAGCCCTTATTGAAATCAATAATGAAGAGTTCAGAAGTGCTTTTGGGCTCAATGAGTTTACCAATTTTTTGGAACCCATTAACTTCAAATCATTAGCTCAAGTATACGATGTACAAATGAACCACCTTAGGAGTGGGCCTCTTAAGGAATTTTTTGTGAGGATAGGTGGGTTGATAGTTGTAGGACCCAACACTAAGGAGCCCTTCTCATTGAATCTATTCACCCTCACGGCTAAGCGAATGTATTGGTCACTCTGCCAGATTTTGGGAGAAGATGCTGAGGCAAATATGCCCAATCACTACTTGCTAATGATTGCTCAGATTCTGAATCCTTCCCTTGCAGTAACATTTGATTATGCTTGTTTCATTATTGATGCTATCCATGGAGGATTAATAGGAATAAAAAATGGGAAGGTGGATAGGCCTTTAAGATGGTATTCACTCCTTATGCATCTATTTTTGTTCAAAGGTGGTGACTACTTTGTAAGTGGACTGGACCTCATAAAAGAGAAAGAGGGAGAAAAGATGCCAGTGCAACTATGGAGCATTGTGTTGTCATGGGACAGAGAGGATGCCAGTTTCTTAAAATTTGATAAATATTTTGCATCAAAGATTAGGACTCTCCTCTGCTCACAAAACCCAAGAATCCCCAAGGTTCTTTTGGAATTTGTTAGACCAAAAGAATTTGTTGAGAGTATAAAGATTGTTCATAATTGGGGTGATATTTACCTATACCCAATCTCAACAGTTTTTAGAGTTTTTGGTTTCAGTGGCACCCCATTCTTGTTGCGCTATCAGGTCCCTCTCAAAGTGGGAATTGCAGAAGTCCTCAGACAGATTGTAAGTGTACAAGAGGCAGAGTTGACATGTAAGGGTAAAGGGACTATTTCCCTACAGCTACCATAGCCCGTCAATTTATAATAACCAAGGGAGGTTGCATCTATTTTGAAGACTTTCTCAGACCTTATCATTTGTCAACTGCAATAGCCAGGTGTGTCGATCCAGAAGACTTATTCAATGGCATGTTTAGAAAGAGAGCAGTGTGCAGAGGTAGGCCCCATCAATTTCAGTTTCTTGAAGACCTCATTAGAAATGAGTTTGATCTAGATGAGCAGGAGCTAAGGAAGGAAAAATGGGTGGCTTTTAAGAAAGCCTTAGACTTTGTACATTAGTTTGATGCCAGCTATGACCCATTGTTTAGCTTTTTCCGTTTTGAGGAGAAAATAAAGTTTTTAACTATTTGCTTTGAGGATGTCATGCAGACCCTGAAGGAAAAGAGGGAAGCTGTGATTAAAAGCAACCCTGAAAAGGAAAGAATGATTCTAAGTAGGTTTTCCTCCACCAAAGCAATCCCTCCTGGTGAGTATACACTACACAAGAAATCTAGTTATAGTGTGCTAATGCCTACAATAGGGGAGCCCTCCACCTCCAAAGGAAAAAGGAAGAGACAAGATGTCATTGACATGCATGAGAGCCCTAAGAAGGAGAGAGTAGGAAAAGAAGTACAATCGGATACACCCTTGTACTCTCCATCCCAATCCCGTATCCACATAGGAGATGAATAGGCAGTAGCTGAACAACTGATACAGTTAGGCAGTCTAGGAGAAATTGCCTATACATATGATGAAATAGAAGAGGGGATGCCAAAAAAGCCCCTTGCTGTTGAAATGAGCATCAGTACAAATGAACTGAAGGGCTAGGAGTGGGATCCTAAGATCAAGTAGGCTAGTGATGAGTTCTTGGCTGATAACAATTTTGTTACCTCAGGAGCATTTATGCAGTTTGTATGGAAACAAAATATAGACAAATACAATGCAAGATGTGAGAAGAGAAAAGGTGAGCAGTCTCACAAAGATCCAGCTCTAGTGGAGGAGGAAATAAAACAAGAAATGAGGGAAGAATTTAAGACTATCACTCCTGAGAATGGAATACATATGGTGGCACAAGCTGGAGTGCTTATTCTCCCTGAGTGGGACATAGCAGATGCCCTGGTTTTGGAGGCAGTGAAGAAGGAAACCAAGCCAATTTAGGGAATTATTTTTAGCAAAGATAATGTTGCACTCATCATGTGGTCTCTCAAGAGAGATGAAAATAAGGGAAGCAAAGATACCCCAAGGTCAAGCTACCTTGGTGGAATGATAGTGAAGAGAATGCAGAACACAGCGGTGGTAGAAGTTGCTAGCACTGTGCTAGAGACTGCAAAATTTAATGTTGCAATAGTAGAGAAGGAGGCCAAGGAAAAAGCAGACCTCCAAGTCAGGTTGGAGACAATTTTGAAGGCCTATCACAATGCCAAGGAAGAGGTAAAAGGTAAGGACAACATCATTGCTAAGTTTCAGAGCCAGTTGACAGGACAATACCATCAAGGTGAGTCTTCAACACTGATGATCTCCTCCTCTCCTGCAAGACCTCCACCTAGTAGCCCCATCATTGAGTTCCCACCATCTCCAGCACCTTCTAGCATGAATGAGATTACTCCTCAAGAGCTAGAGAATTTGAAACAGGCTCAGGCCTTGTACGCCAAGAAATATGAGGAAAGAGTAAGAGCTACTATTTCAAGTTTTGCAAATACAATGAGTGCTTCCCTGTTAAATAATAATATAAGCAAGATTTTGGATATGTGGAATGAGCTCAATGGAGATAAGGCCATTTTGACACCTATTTTTGACAAGTGGAGGCCTAGAGAGTAGGACTTGGAGCTTATTTGTGCATCTTATGATGAAGCAGGGGCCAATCCTATCATCAAATCCACTTGTGATACCATCAAAGACCTAGTAAAATTAGCATAAGGGGTGGATAATGCTAATAGAAAAATCAACTTGTACAAAAAGGAGTATGCTGAGCAGGTTTTTGAGTTGCTCCCAGGAGTTTTTGTTAGCCCAGATCAACTGAAGGACAAACAGGTGTGGCTCAAAGAATTAGAGGCCAAACTGTCAGCCAGAATTAAAGGAATTATTGATTTAGATGATGCTTCCTTCTTTGTTGTTACAATTCAGGAGATAGAGAAAATCAAATCTCATTATGGTTTTCTCAATTCAGAAGTCAACAAGATGAGAAATTCCTGGAAAAGGTTGACCAAGGCTAAGAAAAAAGTGATTAATTTCGCGTGGCCAACTGATGATGTGTATAATGAATGGACAAGAAAATATGCCATCTAGGATGTAGAGCATTTAGAGGGCACTCCTGAACAGTTAGAAGAGGTTGCAACCAGACAACAATTAGAAGAAGCTGCAGAGGTCGAAAAGGACTCGTAACTATTTTTGTAAAAGGCTTTGTAACTTCTTTCGGAAAAGAAATGATTGTAACCAATTCTCCTAGGAAAGTCTGAAGCTATGTGCATCCATATTGTTATAAATGGATACCAGGACTAAGAGTAGAGGGATCGCAAAGAATTATAAGAAAATGCTGTAGAAATTTATATCTGAGCTTTTCTAAGTTTAATGGAGAATATTCAAGAGTTTTTGTAATACTTTCTTGAAGAATATATCAATATACAGACCATCAGTTTTGAGTAAAACTTTGCATCATCTTCAAATGTGCTTGCAATTGTTTACTATTTCATTTTGCATCATCCAGGGTTATTTTGTTTGAATGGGGTTGTAAGGCAATTTTCAGTAGATGTGTTTGCTAGCTTTTCTCTTTAGGAGGGAAATTAAATATGCGGGGATCACTTCTACCAGTAAATTCTCTGTAGGATACTTTGAATATTGATGAGCATGGTTTAATTTGGTATGCATAAATTCTTATGTGTGTCAGGCATATATAAGGGTTGACAGAAGCTGAGCCAATGGGATGTGTGAAGATGTTTTGTTTGGGGAATATTGTTTGAATTTAGATGACCCTGCGAGCTTGGATAAGACACTAGTATAGATCGAAGTTGTCTATAACATGGTTTGTAGGTCAAAATACTGAATATGAGTATTATTTTCATTCCTTTGTTTCAGTTATTTTCAAGGTGATTAGATCCACTGGTTTTCTGGACTGGTTTGTTGTGGATTTATTTTTTGAAAGTGTGAATTTAGTTCACAAAGGTATACCCACCTGGACTCTGAGTAGGTCTGAAGTGTAGAAGGTTAAATCAAACCTTGTCATACGTTGTCCAAAGAGTTTCCTTCCCTTTGACATCTTTCCTGCACAGAGTTTAATCATTTTATTATAAGGATGTTGAAGTGAATCAGATTTTGAAGACAACATGATCTTTGGGAGCTCTAGAGTTCATTTTTCTTCAAATCCAATATGGTAGCAAAGCTCCAGATTTGCATGCCCTTGTTATCTTCATGAGAGATTTTGGTCCTTGTTCTTTAGATCTCTATATTCGGGGGTCTATGCAGTTGTTTTTTTTTTCATTTTTGGGGGAAGCTTATTTTTTGATACATTTTGGTGCCAAAAGGACCTCATGGTTGGATTTAGGAGGTCGTTTTCATAAATTTTGATATATAATTTGTCTATTTTCGGTGACAGGGGCATCTAGGGCATGATTTTTTAACTGGCACATTTTTCGAGGCATGAAAATCTGTAAGGCTGTACCTGCAAATACATTAGGAAATTTTCATCAAAAAATAAAAATAAAAAAAATTCTTTTTTTTTCTTTTTACCCTTTTTATGCCCTAAAAGAGGTGTTTTTTTTTTCTTTTGGCTGTAACTTGGTCATACAGAGCGCTTTTTCAAAAACCTTATATCAACGGAAAGCTCTTTCTGAGCTCTATCCAGATCTGGAGGTTTGAACTTTTGATTTTACTTTTTGATGGCGTTGTTTGTTGTCAAAGCCAGAGGTTCCTTTTTGCACTCTGGGAGACATAACTTGAGCATTCGAACTCCGTTTTTTGAAAACTTTATATTGTTGGAAAGCTTGTCTTGTGTAATTTCCAGTCATATGAGTGTTATTTATAGATTCTACTCCAGGTATATTTTATTAATTTTTTTCTTTTCAACACTCTGGTGAATATCTTGGATGTTTCAGGTCCTGGGATCTCTTTCTTTGAGTAGGATGTCTCATCTTTGGTTGTTCTTTCTATTTCTAGTCTTCTGTCTCTTCTTATCATTGTAGTATTTTATTTATGTAAACGCACTGAGATAAAGTTCCACCATGCATTGTATACTTGGGATCTTGCACATCTTGTGCCTTATTGTACATGCACTACTTATAAAGTGTCATGGGGAGTTGATGTTTGCCTTTTGTTTGCCATCTACCTTTGTCAAGTGAGTGTTCCTTCCATGACATTAGCCTCATGATGTGTGTCAAGTGAGTGTTCCTTCCACGACACTATGTACTTTCTCTACACCTTCGATGTTCTTGGTTCTTCATCATGCAGTTCTTGTTGGTCATTCTTTTTAGTGTACCTATCCCTCTCCCTTTTCAGCATTATGGGGAGGTTTTTCCTATTGGTTCTAATATTTCCTTGGTTCGATTGATCAACTCTTTAGGCTTTAGTGTTTTATGTCATTTGTATCTTCGAGTTTAGTTGTTTGCCTTTGTTTGCCATCAGATGCGAGTAGTGTCATTTGAGGGCACTCATGCAGATTACAGTCTTCTCTACCTTGTCATGTTCTATTTCAATGGAGGTTCTTCATATTAGCAATTACTCTTAGACAGTGTTTGCAGCTATTTCATGCTTCAATGGTGTTCTTCATTCTCTTCTTTTTGTTCCTATCTTCTAAAATACTCTTGTTTGGAGGATTCTTAGTCCTTCACTTGAGCTTTCATCTCTTCTTGGAGAGGAATTTTGTTCCCACATGGTTTTCCCTTTTTTCTCCACTTTACAGAGATTTTATTGTACTTGGGTACCTCATCAGGCCTAGTTGTCGGGACCCATTGTTGCTTTCTTGCATTTTTTACATGCTTTTTAAGTTCTTAGTTGTTTTTTAGCTACTCCCTAAGTTCATCTTAAGGGGGGATGTTAGAGTAATCTTTAATTAGCTAATAATTATCTATTTAATTGTTAGTCTATTATACTCTATGCTTAAGCTAAACTTAGGAATCTTTTAATTCTTTAGGGTTTTCACCTTTAGGGTTTCGAGTATCCTCTTATAAGGATTCTCTCTTTGTATTTTGATAACAACTGTAACTATTGAATTGCATTCTTGTTGCACAATCAATATGACTCCTCCTTTTTGGATCTCTAACTTCTGACCTCCATAGTTATTTTGCCTCTCTCTTTTTGTAACAGGTTTGCATGCAGGTGATCTTTGGGAGCTATAGAGTTGATTTTTCCTCAACTCCAATAGTAACTTGCTTGGCTAATAGGATGACTTAGGATGGGAAACACAACCCCTCTTGTTAGAAATGGACGGTGATGAACGTGGCTTGATTGGTTTGATGGGACATGATGTAGGGTATGTGATTTATGATGATGACCTAGATGGGGAGGGTGAGGGGGGATTCAATGTTAGATAGAAGGTATGGAGGACCTAGGATTCATTTCTGTGGAAGAAGATAAAAAAAAGAGAGTATCCATTGCCATTACTATGTATGAATGATATGCAACAATATGGATGTATGGATAGATGGAATTCAACGAAATGCAATATATACAGATGAGATGAAATGATAATCCATAGATTATTCATAGTGCTTAATTTTAATCATCGAGCATGGTAGTATCATTCTTGGCCAAGGTAGAATGAACCAATTTTGAGCATTTCACCTATAAGAAATCATTACAAACAAGGAAAGTTACCCTCCATTTTGGTTCATGCGCAAATGATCGAGGTATACACTGTAGTTAGCAAGCCATAGTGATCCATGACTGTATTGTTGCATACAATCATGTAGCTTAGTGAACTTCCCATGTAGACACCATTAGTACATGCCCCAAAACATCATTAGATCAATCTACAGATAACAAACAAAGAAAAAGATATCATTCCTTGCTACTCTAATCACTTTTGGATATCCCGGAGTAACGTAGGAACCTGATATAAAAAAATAAATATAACAAATCGACCAAACGCTTTGTAGCCAAACCAAATTTTTTTGTCAAAGAAAATGTTATCATGTCTTGTTTGTGAGGAAGGATGCATCCTTGCGAAGATGGTTGTGTGCAGATGTTTTTGACTTGGTTGGTTGATTTGATAAGTGATCATCATTTAAGTAGCTCAAAAATGTTTGTTTGGTGTCGTTGCGATGTGTATGTACAAAAAATATTATATATATTTTGCTATGTTTTTGATTGATTTTTTATGCTTTTGACATGTTTTTGGATTTTGTGAGCGTTTTTGAATGTTTTTGGTATTTTCTGAGTTTTTACGAATGTTTTTGGTATATTTACTGCCAATTTTGAATGAGGAACTCAATGAATCACAAGTAATGTAGATTCTACTTCCATCAATAGGTTAAGAGCATTGCCCTCAGTTTAGATGTCACTATGAAAATGGGATGCAGGACACATGAAGTACTAACCCTGATTGCATATCAATGACAAGCCATGGTTTGAATAATGGATGAATGGATGCAATGGATGTGATTGCAATAAGTCTAAAAGACAATGGAGCCATAGCCTTTATGAATGACACCTCTTTGCTAGGTTTTCACCACTGTACTTATCCAAGGTGCCACCATAGTGGTTTTCAACATTTGGATGAATAATTTTTCTTTACTATTTTCTTGATTTTTTATATTTTCTTCAAGTTATTTTCTAAATGCTTTCAGTATTTTATGATATAGTGGAGGAGCCTGATGCTCTGCATAGCTTATGTATGAAACCATTTGAGCTGCATGTTGTTGATTGAATCTGCTAGTGGTTCTCCTTCTGAAGTTGCCAACTGATATGCCACAGACCTAAAGATGGTAGTCACAACATATAGACCTAGCCAGTTGGATTCAAACTTGCCTTGATGTTCTCTATTTGGTTGGTTGTGCAGATTATCCTTGAGAACAAGATCACCTACCTCAAATGTATGAGGTTTGACCCGATGATTGTGATAAGTTGATGCTTTGACATGTTTTTTATCATGACTCTTAGGTATTTTGGCATCTTTTGGGTTGCATTGTGATAGTAAAGTATTGTGAATTGACTATATGTAATCCATGTTTTAAAACTGAACTTATGAAATCATGTTTGAACTTTGTTGGTTAATTCCTGTAGCCATGCCAATTTATTCCTGCAGCCAAATGATTTGTCCCTGTGATATGCGGATTATTTAAGATAATGTCATATGTGAGTTAATGAATGTATTAATTGAGTAAGATACATATGAATGTCCTTGTATGTAGTTTTTGTTTTAGTGCAGATAATAATTGATGCTGTGGTGGATGATTTTCTTTCGCGCCTAAGGACTGGAGAATCACGTTCAAATAACTCAAGGTCAAACTGAAGGGGATTCTAGCAAGCACAATGTATGGAATAATTAGAGTAGTTATACTTCACCATGGGATTTTAACTCTGGTGCATACTGAATTCACAAAATATTGCTTTGGCGTGCAAAAACTGTGGTTCAGTTTCAGGATCCATGGTTCCTGCAGCCAAGCCCTCAGTTATCTCCTTCATCTGACAATTATCCACCTCTTCTTCTGGGCGTAACTTGAATTGTCCATTGTAGTTTATCTTTTCTTTATAATAAGCTCTTTCTTCTTTCTTTGAGTTAGACAAGATGGAAAAGAATTGAGCAAAGTTTTTACAAGCATTCTGAATTTTCTCTTTTAGAATATGTAATCATTTTCAGGAAGAAATGAATAAAGAATATGTTGTTCTGATCTGTTAATAGTACTTTGCTGAAAGTTTGATATCACTCATCCAAGGGGGCCCACTTGGTGAGTGATCTTGTGTTTATGATCATTGAAGTTAGTTTTTACTTAGTTGCAGTAGAAGTTCATGACTGGATTGTTCCTGCAGCCAAGACAGAATGGTGTGATTTTTGTTATTTTCATTAGATCATTTCAGCAGTTTTTTGTGAAGCTTTCATGTAGCCTTTTATGATTTCCATTCTTGCCTTTCCTTTCTGCATAATGTTAGTTACTGCAGTAATGCAGAATAATCATTTAAGGAGCCTAGTGCATATATATTGCAGACCCATTTCAAGTTTTACATTCCTAGATTGATAACTAAATGAACACCAGCCATGAAAATAGTAAACTCTCCCATATGAATGTCCAAACTTCGGATTGAGATTTCAATTAGAGGTATTATTATTATCATTATAGTTGGGGTAGACATTTTTGGCACCATTATTGGGGATGGTGTCAAGCTAAGAACTTTTTATGATTATTATAGTTTCTAGTTAATTGTTTGAAATTTCATGAATCTGCATGCATAATAGAAGAAGAGATGCCAGAGGTAGATTTATGCCCACTCATACTACTCATATAGAAGATAATTTTTCAGATATAAACCCTTTTGCTGAACTGTATCAAGTCCCACAAAATTTGAATCACCCTGAGTCTGAATTTTTAGAAGGTAGTCTTCAGTTCTTTTTTGGTCCACAAGAAGAAGAATTTCCTATAGTAATGACCCCCACAAGTCCAATGCAAGGGAACCCACCTCCTATTGGGAATAATCCACCACCACCACCTGGTCCAACATTTGAGTTTCCCATCTCTAACCAACATGATAATGCTAACCTCAAGAACATTCCAGTATCTTCACTTCCTAAACTCTATGGGTTGGTGACAGAGGATCTGGATACATTTCTGTTTGAGTTTGATGTTCTCTATAGGAGTTTTGACTATACTATAGATGCCCATAGACTCAAAAAAATTTCGGCCACTTTGAAGGAGTCATCCTTGAGATGGTTTATGAGCTTGGGTAGTAGCACAATCAACACATGGGATGAGATGAAATGGTTGTTTCTTGCAAAATACAAAGATTATTGTAGAGGCACTGATTGTCATGGGGATGATATCTTTAGAATGACACAAACTGAAGATGAGAGCCTTGAGGATTATCTAGAAAGGTTTTTGTTCAGTGTCAAGAAGTCCAAGCATAGTACACTGAATGAAGATTCCCTCAAATTGATATTCTTGAGGGGTATTAGTGATGAATACACCGATTCCTTAGATCTTATGGGAGGAGGTGACATTACACAATCTACTTGGGCTGAAATAGGAAAAATTTGCAAGAAGTATTCCAGATCTACTTCTAAGAAGAATAGGAGATTTAAGCCAGGGGCACCATCATCAGCATCTAGAACTGGAGTTTCTAGATTGGAACTTAGCCATGTGTTAAAACATTTCAAGGAGGAAATTATAAACAATATGGCTACTCAATTGGATACATTGGTAGCTAAGAAGAAGCATGAGGAAGCTGATGCATTTCTTGTAGAATTTTGTCCTCATTGTAAGTAGTGGAAGAAAGATTGTAGAGGTAAGATGGTTGCAAATGTTGAAGTACCTGATTTCAAACCAATTCAAGGTGAGGATGAACAAGTCTTCTATGTTGCTCAAAGAAGACCAAATTTTCAAAGACAAGGTATGCCACCCGATCCACTTTCCTTTTCTGGTTATAGTGGTAATTCTTATGCACCAAATAACCAATGGCAAGCACAATATTCTCAAAATTTTGGTAACTATCCACATTGGTATGTATCACAAGGCCAAGGACAACAATTTGCTAATCAAATCCCCCAGTGGCAGCAGCCATAGGGAAACTGGTATCCACCTCAGGGTCCAGAGAACCAGTTTCAAGGGAATTGGCAACCTACCTCTCAATGGAGAGGAAACCCATCATGGCCATCTCATTCTTCTGGATATCACCCCCCTGCTTAGCAGCCACAACCTCCTTCTTTAATGCCTCCCCCTACAGCTACAACTACATCTCCTAAGCCAACATAGCTGCCTACTCAACTGTTGCCTAATCCAAATATCAAATCTCAGCAACAACAACAAGCTTATTCAACTGATGCTAATCAATACAGCCTATTCTTTATCACTAGATGATATTCACCTTCGATCTGGGACAACTCTACCTAATCCCTCTCATCTAGTTATTACTGAGGTACAAGAAGAGCAACCAATCTCTGATCCTAAAGATATAATACCTCAGAATCAAATATTACCACCATTTCCCCATAGACTGAAAGACAAAGAAGTTTCCACTGAACAACAACAAAGCTTTGATATTCTTGATCAACTAAAGCACATTTATGTTAAAATTCCATTATTGCAAGCAATAAAGGATGTTCCTATATATGGTAAGGCATTGAGAGAAGCATGCCTAAAGAAGCCTGACAGAAAGAAAAAAGATCCATAAATAGTTCATGTTATAGGTCAATTGGCTGATATTATGTTAGGAAAAATTGCTATTCCAAAGTATTCTGATCTAGGTAGTCTTGTTGTGAGTATAGTCATTAATGGCAGTCAAATAAAAAATGTTTTAATTGATCTAGAGGCAGCCATTAATGTAATGACAAGGGAAGTAATGAAACATCTAGAGATAGATAGTTTAAGGTCTACACCCATAGTTCTCCAACTTGCTGATGGCTCTGTAGTAAGACCTGATGGTATCATAGAAGATATAGTAGTTATTCTAGATTCCTGAGAATATCCTCCAGACTTTATGATTTTATCTCCAAAAGCAACATTGGGGGGATATCCAATCATTTTGGCAAGACCATGGCTTGCCACAACTGATGCATATATTAGGCGTAGATCAGGAGACATGACTATTTCATATGTTAGTTCAACAAAAACATTAGCCTTGTATTCCCCAGCACAACCTCAGCTTGAGCAGCATTAGGCTGTTTGGCCTATTTTGGGAGAGGAATCTGAAGAAATTGACTCTATTAATCACCTTATGATGATTAATCGAATGCCACTCATGCAGTTATATGATGAAGAATCAATTCTTTATAAGGTCTTGATAAATGAATTAATATATTAGCATATGCACACTCCAATCAGACATTATATGTGATCGAAGGATTTGTCATTGATGGCAACCTTGCAATCCTATGGCACCGGCAAAGACATTATACCGGCATCACCAGATCACACTGTAGGATTTTGCCAAGATCAAGGGCACAATGAAAAGCATAAAAAGAGACAATAGAATGATAAGAACAAACTGTATTCTCATCAATATGCAAATGATCAACTGGATTAACCAATACAATGAATACAGGCTTGCTTATATAGGCAAGGCCATATGGATGTAGGAGCACACAATTATGACATGTGGCTCAATGAGAAACAAGGGTAGGTAAGAAATACTAGGGGTAGGTAGGAGAAATAATATAATATTCCACAAGAGGTGGATGACCCACCGAATGTGGAGTGTAACAGCAAAATAAGACCACAAAGGTGGAATTTCTCCTACAAGCACTATCCCTATGTGCACATTTCCCTAAGTGTCTCAAATCCAAACTACGAAGAGATGCATTATCCTAAGTTAACTTAAGTAAGTGTAATAATATCCAAAATGAATATTTATTTACACCAACACACACTCTACACCGGCACTTAGAACACCAACATTGACACAGAAGAAAGGAAGTATACCGGCACAGAGGCCGACAGGATTTTTGTTATATAATATTTTGTTTATTATTGTAAGCCGACTTGGAAAATTGTAAAATGAATCTTATATATAAAAGAGATCATTGTAGACATTTTGTAATGTGTGAAGAATGTGAAATAGAAGCATTAAGGAAAATATTAGGCAAACCTAATGTGCAAAATATAGGTCAAAGGGTATATGTAAAGAATAGAGTAGGAACCGGTACTGAATCAGGTATTGAAGATGCTATTGTAAAGCAGTACAAGATATTGGATTTGTATAATCCTTATTGTAAGTTAGTGAGACTTCCCATTGAGCAGTGAGCTCTAGGAAGTTGGCCTTCATGTATGTGCAGGCCCCTATTGTAAGTAATATTCTCTTATTGGCTAGTGAGTGAATATTGTGGGTCACAAATCCCACTGAGGTTTTTCCCACACCGGGTTTCCTCATTAACATCTTGTGTTATGGTGTACTTTTCATGTGGATGTACTTGATTCTGTTTATTGCATTATTTCTTGCATACTAGTACACTGTTATATTGTGTTCTGCATGTTTTAAGTTAAGAAATTCTAATCACCGGTTAGATACTAATTCACCCCCCCCCCCTCTCAATATCTGTGGGACCCCTAACAATTGATATCAGGGCCTGGTCCTCTATTTTCAATAGCCTAACAACTTGAGGAAGATCTTGACACCGGTAAAGATGGAAAATCTGATGAAGCAACTCGAAGGAGCTCTTACAGACTATGATGCAAAGAAATTGAAAAATATCAAACTAGAAGATGATTTAAGAGCAGCTCAGGATATCATTCAGGTACTTCAAGAAAATTTTACTATTGCAAGAAATAAGAGAAGAGAACTTTGTGAAAAATTGCAAAATGAGAATGATGAAAAGGAATCACTTAATGATATGATAAGCAAGTTGAAAAAAGAGATCATGACAACAAAAAATGAAATGCAGGATATGACTATGAGATTTTGCAAAGAGATTGAGGATAGGAAGAAGAATGAAGAAGAATTGACCAGAAGACTAAGTGATGTAGCAAATGAGAATGCAAGACTTAGCTATGAAAATGACATGTTGAAGACAGATCTGATGCATACTCAGAATGACTCAAATGAATTGATGAGACAAAAAGAAATCTTGGAAAGAGAACTGGAAACTACAAATCAACACAAAGAAAAATTCAAGAAAAGCTCAGAGGAACTTAGCACCTTGCTGAAGAATCAAAAACCTAAAGGTGACACTTCTGGAATTGGCTTTGAAGTTGGTGAAAGCTTCGGTACTACAAATACTCAGGATCAAAGAAAACCGGTAAGACAACCTAATGCTTATAATTCAATGGAAAATGCGTTAATTGTAATAAGTATGGTCATAGAGCAAATGAATGTAGATCTAGAAATTATTAGAATATCAACACACCCACCGGTCAATGTTCTAAATGCAACAAAGTTGGTCACAACTCTGAAAACTGCAGAATGAATGTGAGATGTTATGTTTGTGGAAGATTTGGACATTTATCTAATCAATGCAGAACACAAACTGGCATAGGTTATGGGAAAGCTATTCAGAAAAATAATGTAACTTGTTATGCATGTAACAAGATTGGGCATATTGCTAAATTTTGTAGAAGTAAAGTAACACCGGTAGACAACAAAAGTTCTAGCTTGAAAGGTAAATAAAAAGTTGAAGAGGTTAAGCAAGAATTCTCAAAACAATGGATTAGGAAAGCTGATCTAAATATTGGGAATACTCCTCCACCGGTAGAACCAACCAATGCTTCACCGATAGGATAGAGTGATGCTTCACCAGAAGGACAGAGAAGTGCTCCACCAGCAGGAAGTTCTTCATCTAATTGAAGAAAATTTCTTTGAGGGTTTGGCAATCTAATGACACATGTGCTATTATTCCTTCGGTTGAGATAAGAAGTTGAAAATTACCTATTACTGGCAATCAATGTTAAGTAAATACTTAACTGGCATGCAATTAATGTGGTAGATGGCAAAAAGACACTATAAAATTAAGGTTTTGGCTCCATTTCATTTCACCGTGATTTCAAATTTTTGAAGAGCGCGAAGACTCCGAGCTAAGGCATTTCGAGCAAGAAGCAAGCACACTCCAAGCAATCATCCATCCAAGGCAATAAAAGGTATTTACTCATGGCATCCATCTCTACAATTGAATACATAGAAAACCCTACTATTGTTGAGGTAATAAAAAGACCTAGGCCTATATTTCAGTTAGTTCCCGAGATAGCAAAGAAGGATGATACCTTAGGTGCTTTTTCTCAAATTCCTAAGGGAGTTGTATATGCTGAAGACCCCAGAATGTACATCCACTATAAAATTGAAGAGTTAGGAGATGAGGAAATTAAAACCATGTATAAAACCATGATATGTGATAATACCGGCAATGTTAAAGATGAACACAAAATCATTGAGACCCTAGGATTTACAGAGATCCTTAGCATTCCTAAATTTCCAAAGGATGTGATTAGGATAGTTTTAAGTAGGGTACATGGAGAATTTTTCTAGTTAGATGCAATCCATAAGATCACCAAGGAAGCTGTGAAAGCTGTCACAGGGTTACTGACCACCGGTAAAAGACCAGATAAAACCAAGAAGCTTTCCAATGACCTAGTTATAGACCTAACTGGTGCAACATTTGACAAGAGGTCTCTAAGGGTTAATGATGTAAAAGATATCAATGTGAGATTCATCAGTATGATATTAGGGTATAAAGCAACACATGCTAATAGACTAAATTCAGTTTCAAGTTTATACATTAAGAGTGCTTATGATATGGTAACAGATAATGCAAAAATTGACATATGTGAATGGTTAAAGGATGAATTAATTGACAATCTTGGAAAGATCAAGAAGGAAAAGAAAGGAACTTTTAGATTTGGAAATTTATTGGTATGCCTAATGCTACACATAACAAAACAGGTTCCCGGTATAGGTTACAAAGAACTTGGATATGACATACCAGTAGGCAAACAATTGACTAAACTATTCAATAACATGGGTGAGAACAAGGAAAACAATATTAATGACTTCTTTCAAGCATTAAAAGCTAAAATGAAGAAAAGAGTAAGGTTATCACAAAAGATTGTAGACAAATACAAAGATGATACATGCTTTGTCATCAAGAAAGATGATATCTAGATGGAAGCGGTCATCCCAAGGATAGTTTGGGTAACCGAGATGGGCTATGAAACAGATGATCACATAGTCAAAACATATGCTAAAGCACTTCTGGAAGCCCCCAGAGAACCAAAAGAAGAAATATTTGGTAGTGCTGAAACCATAGAAAGCCAAATTCAATCAAAGAAAAGAGTGAAAAAGGTTGAGGCATTGTAAGGAAAGGGTCCAGACAAGCAAAAGCCATTAAGGAAGATGTATTGAAGAAAACCGGCATAACAAAGGATGAGTTAGCAGCTCCATAGCCTGAAACTCACCTATCACCGGTAAGTACTTCTTTAGGAAGTGACATGCCTGCAACTTTTAAAAGAGTTGTAAGGAAAAGAGATCCCTCACTGGCAACCACACCTTCACCTAGGAGGACAAGGCAAAAGAAACAAGCAGTGAGATCTCTGGTTAGAAAGACCAGACCAAAGAAGAAACTGACACCCAAGAAGAAGAAAAGGACAAACAAAGACTTGGCTCCTCTTGATATACTACTGAAAGAAATCACAGAGGAAGGTAAACTGAAAAATATAGAGAAAATATATGACACTCTAACAGCTGATGAGAAAAAATAGTGTTATATTGCACATGGATATGTACAAGAAATTTTTGATGGAAGTAGTGAATGAAATTCCTAATGAATTATTCAAAAGATTAGAGGCGAGAAGACAGGCAGTGATAGAATTGGATAAGAAAATAAAAATTGAGAAGTTACTTGCTATATATCCGGTAAACTCTCCACAAGAATTTGATGATCTGATTGCAAAGGCCAACCGATTAGTATTCTCTACTGCACACCGACATATTTCACTAATGGCAGGAAGAGTTAATGAAGTGACAGAGGAAACAGAAGATGGATGGGATATCTTGGTTGAGAAAGAAAAACAAGAAGAGTACAGGAACCCCAAACCTATTAAGGTATATCAAAAAGATAGAGACAAGGGGAAAGGTAAAGTTGGTGGACCACCAAGTATCAAGGTTAGAGACAACTTACCCCCACCTTCTTTAAATACTCCACCGGTAAAATCAACAACTACTAAAGATCAACCAATAGCTGAGAGTATGGATATACAGGATAATAATCCTAATCCTAAAGTCTTATATATTGTGAATATTGATACTCAAAAGATCAACATAGTAGTAGACAAAGATACAACTGTTAAGTCAGATATGGCTAGTGAGCCTCCAGTAGCAGGGGAAACAGATAAACCGACAGAAAATAAAGAGCAAAAGATAGAGACTGAGACACAAACTGAGGCAATGAAACATACAGAGAAACAAATAGAGCTAAACGCTCCAGAACAATAGCAACCGGAATAGGTACATAAGGAAACAATGCCACTGGCAACTAGTGAAGTAGGAAAACCAGTGCTTAAAGAAATGCAGACACAAACAGACCTACCAGAGGTCAATACAAGCTTGCTTACTTCGACTGGTACTCAGATTGTTGGATCATCATCAGGATATAAATCAACAAATGTTACTGAGGTGTTATTAGATTCTATCAAGAAAATAACCGACTGCATCTCACAAGCTTACAAAGCAATTGATGATTCCATACCAATTTTGAAGGTAATTGCTCCCAACTGTAATATAGATAACAAAGATTCTTTAGGACAATTAGATACATTGTGTAAATATATCTTAGAAAACATTGAGAAAATAAAGGAAGAGTCAGTGAAGGATAAGGTAGAAATTGAAAAACAAAAATTCTTTGATGAGGAAATAAAGAAGTGTAATAGAGATTTTGACACACTTCTACCAGAACTATGTAATTTGTTGAAAGAATACAAAAATCTGTATAAAGATACCTGTAAAACAAACTTTTTGACTATAGATATTGACAAGAAAATGAGCAAGGTATAGGATGAGATAAATAAACTTGCAGATAGCTTTGTCAACTCACCTGATACACTATCATTTTTTGAGGAGAAGATAAAAAATTTTGAGGAAGAA
Organism: Cryptomeria japonica; assembly: GCF_030272615.1. Classification (NCBI taxonomy): domain Eukaryota; kingdom Viridiplantae; phylum Streptophyta; class Pinopsida; order Cupressales; family Cupressaceae; genus Cryptomeria; species Cryptomeria japonica. The sequence continues at coordinate 908,537,535 of NC_081414.1, forward strand.
CTACTCAAATTGGAAAGAGAGAAAGAAAGAATAATAAATAAGGCAAAACATTTGAGATCTAAACTAAGTCCAAGATTGGACTATCTAGCATCTCTGTAGAAGGAAATTTCTGAGGCATTAATACAAGGAAGCAAAACACCGACAGAGCATTTGCAGCATCTCACCAGTACAGTAAAGAGAATAGAGACAACAATAAAAGACAGCAAGAAGTTTATGGATAGTATAAAGTTGATTTTGGGAGATCTTTTTCAAATTATAACTACCCAGCTACAAGGTTGGAACCACAAACTCTACTGACATCTTGACAACCTTTGTCATTGATGCCAAAGGGGGAGTAGTGGGATGAGAAAATTCAAATCATAGGAATCATATGCTCAGGGGGAGCACACACATTTTTGGTAACATTTTTGGATACTTTTTGAAATTTCTCATGAGTGTTGCCATCAATGCCAAAGGGGGAGATTGTTGGCATATACACACTCCAATGAGACATTATATGTGATTGAAGGTTTTGTCATTGATGGCAACCTTGCAATCCTATGGCACCAGCAAAGACATTATACCGGCATCAATAGATCACACTCTACACCGACACTTAGGACACTGACACCGGCATAGAAGAAAGGAAGTATACCGACACAGAGGCCAATAGGATTTTTGTTATATAATATTTTGTTTATTATTGTAAGGTGACTTGGAAAATTGTAAAATGACTCTTATATATAAAATAGATCATTGTAGACATTTTGTAATGTGTGAAGAATGTGAAGTAGAAGCATTAAGGAAAATATTAGGCAGACCTAATGTGCGAAATATAGGTCAAAGGGTATATGTAAAGAATAGAGTAGGAACCGATACTGAATCAGGCATTGAAGATGCTATTGTAAAGTAGTACAAGATATTGGATTTGTATAATCCTTATTGTAAGTCAGTGAGACTTCCCATTGAGCAGTGAGCTCTAGGCAGTTGGCCTTCCTGCATGTGCAAGCCCCTATTGTAAGTAATATTCTCTTATTGGCCAGTGAGTGAATATTGTGGGTCACAAATCCCACCGAGGTTTTTCCCACATCGGGTTTCCTCGTTAACATCTTGTGTTATGGTGTACTTTTCATGTGGATGTACTTGATTCTATTTATTACATTATTTCTTGCATATCGGTACACAGTTATATTATGTTCTGCATGTTTTAAGTTAAGAAATCCTAATCACCGGTTAGATACTAATTCACCCCCCCCTCTCAGTATCTGTGGGACCCGTAACATAATAGAAGACCAAAAATTGCAAGAATTGGTTTCGAATATTGCAGGTTTGGACTTTCCTATAGTGACTAATATCTTGCATGCCTTGTTGCCGCAAGAATTGTCTTATTCTCATTTTTCTGATATAAATTAGATTGATCTTACTATCAAGATAGAGGTGGAATTGAATAAATATTTCAACATCAATAAGAATATAACAGATACTCAAAAGGATAGCCTAGTGGACTTGCTGAAACTCCATAGAAATGCTTTTGCATGGGATTACAAGGATATGAATGTAATTGATCCAACAGTTTGTACTCATCATATTTACATAAAGGATGAGTGTTTCCCCCTCAGAAAAACCTCAAAGAAGAGTCAACCCTACCTTGAAGGAGATAGTTAAAGAAGAATTGCAGAAATTGTTGAAAACTGGGTTTATCTATCCTATCTTTGATAGTCAATGGGCATCACCTTTGGTGATAGTTCCTAAAAAGGGAGGCAAATGGAGAGTATGTGTTGATTATAGAGCCTTGAACTTAGCGACAAGGTAGGATCATTTTCTACTACCATTTATGGATCAGGTATTGGATTCTCTTACTGGTAAGAGATATTTTTCATTCCTGGATGGAATTAGTGGCTATAATCAGATACAAATAGCTCCCGAGGATCAGGAGAAAACAACATTTACTTGCCCATGGGGCACGTATGCATATTATGTTCTTCCTTTTGGGTTGTGTAATGCTCCAGCCACTTTTCAAAGGGCAGTCATCAGTATTTTTTCTGATATTTCTCAAGATATTATGGAAATTTACATGGATGACTTTACAACTTATGGCTCTGAATTTGATCAAGCATTAAGTAATTTGAAGAAAGTTTTGCAATGGTGTGAAGACTACAACTTGTCTCTAAACAGTGAGAAGTGTTTCATTATGATGGAAGAAGGAATAGTCCTTGGTCATCATATATCTGTACAAGGCATACAAGTGGATCCAACAAAGATTGAGGTTATTTAGCATATTAATGACCCTGTGAAGCAGAAAGATGTCAGAAGTTTTCTTGGCCATGCTGGATACTATAGAAGGTTTATCAAAGATTTCAGCATAATTGCAAGTCCCTTATATTCACCGCTTACTAAAGATGTAGAATTTAAATAGACCTCAGTATGAAATGAAGCTTTTTTAAAGCTTAAGCATGCTTTGACTCAAGTACCAGTTCTCAAAGGACCAAATTGGTCTCTACCATTCCAAATCCATATTGATGCATCTAATTATGTTGTAGGAGCAGTGCTAGGAAAAAAAGTTGACAAGTTCGAAAATGCAATATATTATATCAACAAGAATTTGCAAGGACTTTAATTGAATTATATAGTTACTGAAAAGGAAATGCTAGCTATCATATATGCCCTTAACAAGTTTAGGCACTATATTACAGGGTATCCCATATTTGTGAATACAGATCATACTGCAATTAGATATCTCATGAATAAGCCATCAATCACCAGTAGACTGGCTCGCTGGTTATTGTTGATGCAGGAATTTGATATCACAATTGTTGATAAGCTAGGGAAGTCTAATATTGTTGCAGATTATCTTTCACATCTTCAATTGCAGGAAGATTCTACAATAATAGATGACACTTTTCTAGATGAGCATTTGTTTCTCATACAGGCTCATACTCCATGGTATGCTGATATTGCCAACTATTTAGCTGTAGCTAAGATGCCAATTTCTTTTTCCCCTAAGGAAAGAAGGTTGCTAGTCAAAAAAAGTTTTAACTTTTCATGGATTGCTGACTATCTATTTTATACTAGACCTGACCAAGTCATACGAAGATGTGTTAGAGAAGATGAAACATATGACATCTTGCATGCATGTCATGATGAGCCATGTGGAGGACATTTTGCTACCAAAAGGACAACACTGAAAATACTCAATATCAGATACTATTGGCCTACATTATACAGGGATGCAACTCAGTAAACAAGGAAATGTGATAGATGTTAGCGAATGGGCAGACCTACAAAATTTGATGAGATGCCACTATATCCTCAAATATCTGTTACACCATTTGACAAGTGTGGATTAGATTTTGTTGGTCCCATTGATCCACCTTCTAATGGCAAATCCTATATCTTAGTATGTACAGACTATGTAACAAAATGGGTAGAAGCTAGAGCTATGCAACATGCAAGAGATAATAAGGTGGCTGAGTTTTTCTATGAAGAAATATTTACAAGGTATGGAGTACCAAGGGAAATTGTCTCAGATCAAGGACCTCAATTTACATCAACATTGATAAAAGCTTTGGTCAATGAATACAATATAAGACATAGGAAATCTACTCCATATCATCCATAGTCTAATGGACAAGTAGAAGTTACCAATAGAGAGCTTGAGGCTATTCTTACAAAAATAGTGTCTATCCACAAGAAAGATTGGTCTCATCGACTTTTAGAGGCAGTTTGGGCATATAGAACAACATGAAAAACACCAATTGGATTCACACCTTTTGAGATGGTTTATGGCAAAACAACAATGATGCCTATTGAATTTGAGCATAAAACCTTGAGAACAGCTCTACAGCTGAATATGACATTGTCTGAAGCACAGAAGGAACACATTCAGCAATTAAATGCTCTTGATGAATGGAGGAAGATAGTTGTTCAACAGACAAAATTGATTCAAAACCAAAGAGCAAGATGGCATGATAAATATATCAGAGAAAAGAAATTCAAAGTTGGTGACTAGGCACTCCTGTATGATTCCAGATATAAGGATGCTATGGGAAAAATCCAAACAAGGTGGTTAGGCCCTTATGAGGTAGAAGAATTTTTTCAGAATGGAGCAGTCCGTTTGTCCACAATAGATCCTGTTCGATTTAAACTCTTAGTGAATGGACACAGACTACGACTTTATCATAAGCCAACTAATAGACAAGAGTTCCTATAGTAGTTTGCTCCCCAAAGTGAAATAAAAGTTCCTGTAGCAACTGCCAATGATTTGGTATCAATTCATGAGCTTCCTATTGCACTTGAGCATATTGATAAAGGTGATGTTCCTGCAGCCTCTGCAGTGAACTTATTCACCGTATCATAATAAAATATTACCATGGGAATATTGTTCTCCATACATAAAGTTCTATCCACTACATTCCATTCCACTTTCTTACCAGTCACTTCATTTCATTTAGCCATCATTTTCACCCAATTGCAAGTATGTGTATATTGTACTTTATTTTAAGTATGCATTTATTAGTTCATTATGATTTTTATCCTATTTAAATCCACTCCAAACCCGAAATCTCATCAGCCTTTGTGGACACATGCTAGGTTAAGTTGGGGGGGGTACTTTATGGTCCTTTTTCCAATAAAATTTATTATCAGTATTTTTTTTATATCCCAAATTGATTTTCTAACTGACATTACTTATGATGATTATTATTTCATGCAAGTGAATAATAAGGTCTGCCACCAAAATTAAGATATGTAGATTTTAGTTTTTTGTGAAATTGTCAAACATTTTGGTGAAGTTGCGGAAGTATCAGAGTAAAGGATGGGTGGTGAGCTAATTCACCATGAGCCAATGGTCCATGAAGGGTTGCTGCAGGATGTTGTCTATGAGCATTATTTCTGAAACCACGACTGGTTGGATTATTTCTTAAAAATCAGGGATTACAACAATGAAATAGCTACGGAATTTATGCATTCCTTTGATGAAGGAGAAGCTGCAGTTAAAGGGTTGAGGGTAATTGCTACGGAGCAACGAATTGTAGAGGTCACAGGGTTGCTATAGGAAGGAGAACTCTTTCTAGAATCAAAAGACGCAAGGAGTGCTAGGGCAGAGTTCACAATTTCCACTGATAGACCCTTAATGATGGATAGACAAGGGACTAGAAGGGTTTCTTTACCAGCACATTGGCCTCAGGTAGCTTTGTATGTTATGAAATATATTACATGTGAAGGGCAGTATTCAAATCTGCATTCACCACATTTTAAGTTACTTAGTCATCTACATCATGGCCGACGGGTTAATGTCCCAAATTTCTTGTACCATCTCATTTCTATAAGTGCTAAGGAGACTCAAAAATATGGAAATCTCTCTGTTAGCCATCATGGACTGGTTAAGTTGCTTGTACAATGGTCCCTGAGAGATGTTTCACAAATGGAATGGGGTGTGTTTGAGGATATTCTGCAATTTAGGGTGGATGAAGCCCCTATTGCGAATAATCCGCCGGCTCAAGAAGAGATTGTTGCAAAAGATCTTTCTGGTGAAGATGAGGGTTTGCTGGTTGCTGAAGGAGCCACAATTATTATGGAAGAAAATATTGAAGCAGAGTCAATCAAAGATCAACCCTCTACTTCTCTTCAAAGAGATTCACCTATTTTGCAAAGGGAAGGAAACGAATTGAAAAAAGATGAATCAGATGAAGAATTTGTTATCCGGCCCCAGGAAATGCAGATTCCTCCTGTAGCCAAGAGGCATCGAACAAAAACAAAAACTCCTACAGCCATTTCAAAAGTGTATGTAAGAAGAACAAGAAGGAGGACATAGAAGACTGAATCTATGAGTAATCCAGCAGAGGTTATTGTAGTAGAAACTTCAGAAGAATAAGATGTTGTAGAGAAAGAAATGCAAGAAAATCCTATAGAAGAGGAAATTCAAGAAAACCCTGCAGAAGAAGAAATCCAAGAAGAAATTCAAGAGGAAGTTGTAATGGATAAGCTAGCAAATCTTGCTTCTGTGGCATTGCAATGTGAAGAGATTGTTGAAGATGTTCTACAGCAACCTGAAGAAAATGTGGGAGATATGTCAACTTAGAATGAGGAGTTTATTGAAGAAATTCTATGGTCTAAGGTAGGACCTATTAGACCTCCTTTATCCCTAAGTAGTTTATCAATTTCTTTAACATTTTTTTAGGCAATGGGAAATAGAGAAGGATAGGTTGCAGGGGATAATTAATAAGCAGCAAAAAGAGATTGAAAAGAAAGATAATAGAATTAAGGAATTAGAAGCTAAGGTAGAAGAGATTTATGGTATGGTTCCTGAGATGATGTAGTGTAGGGCACCCCCAAGAAATTATGCAGTACATTTGAAAGAGCGGTATCTGAATTTCAAACTAAACCGCATTGTTAGGGACCTTAATCCATCCTTGGAAACACCTGAGGAATTCTATCATGCTTATCAAACCTCTCCACATGCTGTAAGGAATTTTTTATGTGAATTATATTTACATAACTATGTTGTACCCCAAGACAGAGAATGGAATCCTTTATTGTACATTGGAGATATCCATCTCAGAGCTTTAATGTCATGGATCCAAAATGAGATGATCATAGGACCACAAGCTAGGGAGTTTGAAAAATTAGAGGTTGACTGTCCATTACCATTGAGAAGGGAATCAAAAGCACCCAGGGTTCTGTATTATGACTAGCAAAAGTTGCTAATAAGAGATGACGTTAGTAAAATAGTACTTCCAATGAGAGAGGAAGTCTATCAAGCGTATGAGTATTTGGTTCAGACCCACATGACAACCGTACTAGAAGGGTTAACTCAACGCTGGAATAATCTACTAGATCATTTAAAATTGGAAGAACCTTACTCATTACATAATTTTCATGCAGCCATACAAAGAGCCTCCAGATACATACAGCTAGGTAGGGAGAAAGCCAACAACTGGTTGCCATTGATCTTTCAGCCTCCGATCCTTATGTGACCACTTTTGGTATGCCAACCAACATAACAGAATTATGATGCAGTTGTAGAAGAAACAAATAGATGGTCCAGGTTGAAGAAAATGAAAGGATTTAACTGGAATTGCCTTCCAAGGAAACCAGATAGGACACGATTTCAGAGTTTCAGCAAAAATCAGAAATTTTCCTTTTGCTGCAGGAGAAACAAACCCTTAAAGTTGGGGGGCATGATAAGTCGATTCTTTGACATGTTTTTTATCATGACTCTTAGGTTTTTTGGCATCTTTTGGGTTGCATTGTGATAGTAAAGTATTGTAAATTGACTATATGTAATCCATGTTTTAAAACTGAACTTATGAAATCATGTTTGAACTTTGTCGGTTAATTCCTGCAGCCATGCCAATTTATTCCTGCAGCCAAATGATTTGTCCCTATGATATGTGGATTATTTAGAATAATGTCATATGTGAGTTAATGAATGTATTAATTGAGTAAGATACATATGCATGTCCTTGTATGTTGTTTTTGTTTTAGTGCAGATAATAATTGATGCTGCGGTGGATGATTTTCTTTCATGCCTAAGGACTGGAGAATCGCGTTCAGATAACTGGAGGTCAAACTAAAGGGGATTCGAGCAAGCGCAATGTATGGCATAATCAGAGAAGTTATACTTCACCATGGGAGTTTAACTTTGGTCCATATTGAATTTGCAAAATATTGCTTTGGCATGCAAAGACTGTGGTTCGGTTTTAGGATCCACGGTTCCTGCAGCCAAACCCTCAGTTATCTCCTTCATCTAACAATTATCTGCCTCTTCTTCTGGGCATAACTTGAGTTGTCCATTGTAGTTGATCTTTTCTTTATAATAAACTCTTCCTTCTTTCTTTGAGTTAGACAAGATGGAAAGGAATTGAGTAGAGTTTTTACAAGCATTCTGAATTTTCTCTTTTAGAATATGTAATCATTTTTAAGAAGAAATGAATAAAGAATATGTTGTTCTGATCTGTTAATAGTACTTTGCTAGAAGTTTGATATCACTCATCCAAGGGGGCCCACTTGGCGAGTGATCCTGTGTTTATGATAATTGAAGTTAGTTTTTACTTTGTTGCAGTAGAAGTTCATGACTAGATTGTTCCTACAGCCAAGACAGAATGGTGTGATTTCTGTTATTTTCATTAGATCATTTCAGTAGTGTTTTGTGAAGCTTTCATGTAGCCTTTTATGATTTCCATTCCTGCCTTTCCTTTCTGCATAATGTTAGTTACTGCAGTAATGCAGAATAATCATTTAAGGAGCTTAGTGCATATATATTGTAGACCCATTTCAAGTTTTACATTCCTAGATTGATAAGTAAATGAACACAAGCCATGAAAATAATAAACTCTCCCATATGAATGTCCAAACTTCGGATTGAGATTTCAATTAGAGGTATTCTTATTATCATTATAGTTAGGGTAGACAAATTGTAGCTTCTGCTCATCTGCTACTAATAGGCTTTTAGTTGGTTGTATGCAGCGTGCCGCATTTCATCAAGTAGTTCCAAGTCTTGAAGATGGGAGACTCAATATGCTTCATCATCTATCAGATTGTGCAAAGAGACTTGTAGAGATGGTATTTCAACCTCAATAGGCAACATGGCTTATTCTCCATAAACCAGTGAGTAGGGAGTTGCGCCTGTAGGGGTTTGAATGCTAGTTCGATACACCCATAGTGTTGGATTTAATCGAATGTGCCAATCACGACCAGAATCATTGATTGTCTTTTTAAGGATCCTCAATATGTTCTTGTTTGAAGCTTTCACTTGACCATTGCCTTGCAGGTAATAGGGGTGGAAAAGCAGTGTTGGATGTGAAACCTCTCACAAAGTTCACAAACATCCTGATTTCGTTATCTGTGATGATGGACATAGGTACACCATACCGACAGATGATGTAATTAAGGATGAATGAGGTGATCTTCTTGCTAGTGAGTTGGGTAAGTGGAACAACTTTGATCCACTTTGTGAAGTATTCGGTGGTGGTAATGATAAATTTATGGCCATTGGATGAAGATGGATGAATTTTATCCACAAGGTCAAGTTCCCATTGACGAAAGGGCCATGGTGTTGTGATTGGTTGCAATTCCTATGCTAGGGCATGTATTAGGTCTCCGTGAACTTGGCACTTCTTACACTTTCTGACAAAATATTAGGAGTTGTTTTCCATGGAGGGCCAATAGTATCCAACGCACATGATTTTCTTTGCTAGGGAAGGACTGCTTGAGTGAGCCCCACAAATTCCTTCATGTATCTCTTCCAAGGCCTTTTTTTTCTCATCTTGTTCCAAACATCGAAGGAGAGTACCATTAAGACTTCGCCTATATAGGGTTTTGACAATGATGGTGTATCAAGCAGTTTGGCGGATGAAGGTTTTTTGTTGGTTATTTGATTGGTTGGGAGGAAGTGTGTGATCATGGAGGTAAGTGAAGAACTCACCGTACCATGGGGATTCTAAACTAACAAGGCAACATATCATTTCAGTTTCAAGGATATCATATGCAGGGATCCAAAGTTGTTCTACCAAGAACTCGTAGTGTGTTGAATTTTGCGGAAGATCCAGGAGAGATGTAATTGTCGCCATTGTGTTGGTAGCTCAATTCTGATCTCTGGGTACTTGCTCAAATGTGATAGTTGTAAATGATTCTTTGCAACTATCCACCATCCTTTTATATAGCATGAGCTTATCATCCTTAGTTTGGTATTCATCGGTGACTTTTCGGATGACTAGATGAGAATCTCCATATACCTGTAGCTCTTTTAGATGCCATTGTATAGCCACTCGAAGCCCTATGATCAAGGCCTCATATTCTGCTATATTATTGGTGCATGGGAAAGTGAGCCTGTATGATTTTGGGATGCTATCACCTTGAGGTGTGATAAAAAGAGTACCTGGCCCTGAGCCATGTCTAGTATATGAGCCATCAAAATATAGCTTCCAAGGCTGTGTAGCTATGATCATGAAGATCTCCTTATCTGGAAAGTTGGAAACAAGAGGATGGTCACTTGCGAGGGGTGCATCAGTCAACTGATCTATAATAACCTACCCCTTGATAGCCTTGCGGTCCACATACTATATCAAATTCACCTAAGATCATAACCCATTTGGCCAAGCGGCCTGTCAATGCTACCTTGCTGAGTAGGTACTTGAGTGGATCTATTTCGACAATGAGTTGTACCTTGTGGGTTAACATGTAGTGCCTCAATTTGGTGGCTGACAAGATAACTGCTAGGCAAGCTTGCTCAATAGGTGTGTAATTGAGTTTATAGTCTACCAATGTGTGAGAGATATAGTATACAACACATTCTTTTCCTTCTACATTATGTTGTTCTAGTAGTACTCCTAATGCCGTATTTGTAGCTGAAATATATGGCAATAGAGGTTTGCTTGGATTTGGTGGAATCAACAAGGGTGTGTGCATTAGGTAGTCCTTAAGCATTTAGAATGGTTGCTGGCACTTTGTATCCCATTCAAAGTAGATATTCTTGTGTAACAGATGTGTGAAGGGATGACACTAATCAGCCAATTATGCAATGAATTTCTAAATTGATTGTAGTCTCCCTTGTAGTGTCCTTAACTGACTAATGTTCTTTGGAGGTGGCATGTCCATGATTGCTTTAACTTTCACTGGATCTACTTCAATGACTTTTCTTGAGATAATGTATCCTAAGAGCTTCCCGGAGGTTAATCCAAAGACACATTTCTTTGGATTGAGATGAACATGATATTGGTCTAATCTATCAAATATTTGACCCAGTATTGCCAAATGACCATCTCTTGTTAATGATTTAGCTAGTAAATCATCGACATAATCCTCCATTATGGTGTGCATCATATCATTAAAGATGGTAGTCATAGCTCTTTGATAGGTTTTCTCTGCATTCTTTAGACCAAATGGCATCACATTCCAACAATATGTTCCCCATGTGCATGTGAAAGCAGTTTTATGTTGATCCTCTACAGCAATCTTAATCTGGTTGTACCCTGAAAAGCCATGCATAAGAGAAAGCATTGCATGACCCGCCATTAGATCAACAATCATGTCGATGTTTGGTAAGGGGAATTCATCTTTAGGGCATGCCTTGTTCAAATCTCTGAAGTCTATACATATATGGATGCCCCCATTAGGCTTACCAACAAGTACAATATTGGAGATCCAATCTACATAATTGATTGGTCTGATGAAACCAACATCCAAGATCTTTTTGAGTTTCGCTTTGACAAGAACAACAATCTATAGGTGCATATTTTTGAGCTTTTGTTTGATCAATTCAGCTCCTTCTACCATGGTTAGGTGATGCATGACCAAATCGGGATCTAAGCCAGGCATGTCTGTATAAGACCATGCGAAGTTGATTTGACACTTCTGGAAGAATTCAACAAATTTTGGTTGTTCATCTGGAGTTAATAGAGATGCCAAATGTATTTGCTGAGGAGTCTCAGGGGTCCCCACATTGAATTCTTTTGTTTCTTTGATTAGAATCGTCGATCTCTCTTGATTTGTACTAGAGGGGAGGATGTCAAACCTTTCATCTGCAAGCGCCTCAGAGAGGTTTTAACCTTTGGATGCACTCTTTATTTTGGGATCAACAAGTGCCACTATGTGGTTTTCACTAGAGGATCCATGTTTTATTATGATTTTTTTGTAGTTGAAAGGTTTGGCATCTGCCCCAAAGTATGTTGCGCTATTAAGTTTGATGGAAAACCCAGCTTTATGATCCTCACTTGGTATGTTATCCTATATTTATAAAAAGTCTATGAGAGCCTCATCATTTTGGAAGTGATCAAGACATGGGGGAATTTGGTTGGTTCCAGTTGATGGATGATAGGCATGACCTCATTGATTGAGTTGAGTTCAAAGAAGCCATCAGTGAGGGGTAATATAGATGAGTGAAGATCGTCGATGCTACTCTTCTTGTCAGATTCTGGTGTAGGATTTGACATAGGGCCTCTGGAAGTTGTTTCTTGATCAAGAACCCAAAAGGTTTTAATCCATGCCTCTCCATAAACTAGGATATCTTTATGAGGTGGTGGAGATGATTTGTCTTCCTCGTCTGAAGTATCTAGATTCATTGAATCCCATTCCCACTCATATGAGCTTGTCTCTGAATCACTCTCTAACATCCGATTACTGTACCATGCTGGGATGTCTTTTGAATTGAAGAGTCTATTGGTCACAGGTTTATGCACTTTTGGAGGTGGGATTTATCGTGCTGCTGATGGGGTTATCGATGTTGTTGATGCTTCTGCTAGGAGTATCAGTGCTATTGGTATAGTTGGTGCTACTGATGCTACTGATGGGATTATTGGTGTTGTTGATGCTAGTGATGGCTTTGATGCTACTGATGGGGTTATTGGTGTTGTTGATGCTAGTGATGGCTTTGATGCTACTGATGGGATTATTAGTTTTGTGGGTGCAGTTGGTGCTACTGATGCTACTAATGGGATTATCAATTTTGTTGGTGCAGTTGGTGTTGTTGGTGCCGCAGAGATAATCAAGGATGGCCTCTTTGGAGTAACTAGCTGATAAATGGGTTTGCTAGGTTTTCCTTTAAATCTAAACTTAGGAAGATATTCCTTTTAAAAACCTACTCCAGTTTTATCTTTGGGTTTCAACTGAGGTTGTAAGGGCTCGTTTCATCCTTGTTTGCAATGTCCCAAAGCACTCTGGCCATCATAGCCCATTCTTTGCATGATAGTGAGGCCTTTGCCATATTTATCAATGGGAAGCTTGGCCTTTGGGCTTTCTTTGTTGATATGGTCCTTGTAGATCCATTATGCCAAGTCCTCATCCATGGTTTCCTCTTCCTGACTTTTACCAGGGATGAATTGTGCCAAAGTGCATGCTCTCTTAGCTAGTGGTGCTTGAAGAAAATTTTGAGGTTTGCCATGAGTTCTAGGGGATGTGAGTAACTGTCCAACACAAAAGAGTTGGCTAAGATTATATTCCCTGGGACCTTCCTCAGCCATTTTTATTTTCAACTTCTCTTGCTTTGGTATAGGGGTGATTGAGATGGAAAGAGAGGCTAGATTAACATATGATTTGGAAGGGATGGCTTCTTTGTTGTTAGGTACGGTGATCTCTGGTTGATGGTTAATATTGTTACAATATGTAAATGGATTTTCATCGCTAAGGATTGTGATATCTACACCGTTATGGGGAAACTTGATACATTGGTGATAGGTGGATGGAATGGCTTGCATGGCATGTATCCAAGGTCTTCCTAACAAGAGATTATATGGAAAAGGAAGGTCTAGAACTTGGTAGATTATATGCTTCACCACTAGCCCCACTCTAATAGGTAATACAACTCCTTTGGAAGAACGCTCTACATCATCATAGGCTTTAATGGTTATCTTTTTGCTGGCATCCACCGATTCTATGACATAACCCAGTGTTGTGACCAACTACAAGGTGCATATATTCAAGCCGGCTCCATTGTCAATCAAGACTTGCTTGATTCTATGTTGGTTTACAAATCCTTCAATGTGAAGAGATGCATTATGTGGTTGTTGGAAGGAAGCGTTATCACTTTCAGAAAAAAGTGAGGCATGGTGATGACTTGAGACTACCAACCATGGCTTGAAATTGATTTGTGTTGAGGTTGGCGGGGACTGATGCTTCTTGGAGAGCTTGATCCAAGATTGTTTTATGTGAGGGGGATAAGCATAAAAGCTCTAATATGGATATAAGGGAAGGTGTTTTATCCAACTATTCCATAAGATTATATTGCTTGGGCAGGGGTGTCGTTCCTTGTGGTGTCACTCGAATGGTGATCTTTCTATGACACGTAACAACATTGCATGAAGGATTTGGATCTTTGATGATGAGAGTTGCAACTTGTTCATCATCATCATAGAGGTGATTCACAGTATAATTATATGCAACTTGTGTATAATTAGTTGCAGTATCTGTGTTTTGCCCTGAGGTGGAAGGACCCCTTTGATCATGTGATGGAAGTGGATTCTTGAACATTAAATGATCATCATTAGATGTTTTAGGGTCATGCCCTTCTATTTCAATTTCTCCTCTATCAATAAGATCTTGAACAAGATCTTTTAATTGATGGCAATTGCTCATTTTATGTCCTCTTCCTTGGTGAAATTTACAATGTTCATTATCTCTCCACCAGGGAGGCTTGACTTGAGGCTCATAGTTAGAGTTTTTTGGTAAGGTCACAATATTGAAAGAAACCTATTGATGCAATATTGTTTTTGTGGGTTTCTCTAAGGGTGTGTACATGCATTTTGGTTTGTACTTTTTTTGCCTTTTCTTTGGTTCCTCTTGTGGTGTATTGCGGCCTTGATTTTGTGGATTAGTGATGGTGTTGTTTTTAGGAGGGGGATTTTGTCCTGCAAACTTGACCATAGGTTGTGCAATTTTTACTGTTCATGCATCCACTATCCCATCATTGACAAAATTCTTGTTCTTGTTCCAAAAATTTCATTTATCACTATTATAACATGGACGAGGGACATCTTTGGGTTCATTGTAGATTTTGATAAGTCCCTTTTTGATAAGGTCTCTTTTACATTTTAGTCATTGAGTGATCATCTCTTCAAAGGATTTTGTACCCTTCATGTCTAAATGGAATTCCATCTCATCATTCAAGTTGGAAATGAATATTTCCACTAGTTCTTGTTCAGGCAAATGAAGAGAATGTTTGCTAGACAGTTGCCTCCACCGTTGTAGGAAAGTTGAGAACAACTCCCCTAGTTTTTGTTTGGTGTTGCATAAATCTACCATGGCAACATCTCGTTCTATGTTATGTGCATAATGAGCAATGAACTTTTGGACTAGTTCCTCAAATGTTCTAATGCCACCTCGTAATAGTGAAAACTATTGTGTGGTTGTGCCTCCCAAACTTTAAGGGAAAAGGTGCATTAGATATGTGTTCTCATAGGGCACCCCTAAACAAGCTGAGTGAAATTCTTGCACATGATCTCTATGGTCTCCTTTGCCCCTATACTTTACAAATTTGGGTGTTTCAAACCCTCACAAAAAAAGTGACATAAGCATGTTCCTATCAAAAGGATAGGGACAAATATCGTTAAGTGAAAACCGAGTAGTCTTCACACCACTATTGAGTTGTTGAGCGAGATTTTCTACTTGTTGTCTCAACATGTCTATTTCTAAAGGAGGAGGAGGTGGATGATTCCCTTGATGATTAAGGTCATAGCGGAAGTAATCTCTACCTCTTACACCATCGTTACAACTATTTTGCTTGGATGTTTTCCATATCTGTGCGGTATCAAAGTCAGAGGGTACTTTGGCACCCTCTTGAGCAAGTCTTAGAAAATGAGCATCTGCATTGTTTCTAAGGATTTTGTCAAAGAGTCTATTGAATTTGGGATTGTGTTGTGCTCTTTCTATATATTTGGGAGTTGGAGTGTTGGGATCTTCATCATTTCTGCCTCCTCCAATGGCCTCATGGAAATTGTTGAGGTTTTCTTCCTCCTCCTCAATCTCTGGTTGTGGGTTTCTCATTGATCTTGTGTGAGCCATGTTCTTGAAAGTTTGAGGTTTGGTGTGTTAGGATTCCCATAGATACTAAGAGGGGGGGTGAATCAGTATCTAACCGGTGAATTGAATTTCTTAACTTAAAACATGTAGAACATATTATAACAGTGTACCAGTATGCAAGAAATAATGCAATAAATAGAATTAAAAGCATCCACATGAAATGCACACCATGACACAAGGATTTAATGAGGAAACCCAGTGTGGGAAAAACCTCGGTGGGATTTGTGACCCACAATATTCGCTTACTGGCCAATAAGAGAATATTACTTACAAGAGGGGCCTGCACATGCAAGAAGGGCAATTGCCTAGAGCTCACTGCTCAATGGGAAGTCTCACTGACTTACAATATGGATTATACAAATCCAATATCTTGTACTACTTTACAATAGCATCTATAATGCCAGATCTAGTACCGGTTTTTGCTCTGCTCTTTATATAAAACCTTTAACCTATATTTTGCATAATAGGCCTACCTAATATCTTTTTCTTCTTTGCTTACAAAATGTCTACAATGATCTCTCTTATATATAAGAGTCATTTTACAACTTGCCAAGTCGGCTTACAAAATTTTTACAATAATAAACAAAATATAATATATCAAAAATCTTGTCGGCGTTTGTGCTAGTGTCGGTGCCGGTGTAGAGTGTGATCTATTGATGCCGGTGAACTATCTTGCCAGTGTAATGACTTTCTGGTGCCATAGGATTGTAAGGTTGCCATCAATGACAAAACCTTCAATCACCTACAATGTCTCATTGGAGTGGGCATATGCCAACAATCTCCCCCTTTGGCATTGATGGCAACACTCATGAGAAAATTCAAAAGTGTATCCAAAACTTTAATCCAAAAATGTGTTACCAAAAATATAAGAAATCCCCCTGAGTAGATAAGTCTTTTGCCGGTTATTTTCTCATACTACTACTCCCCCTTTGGCATCAATGACAAAGGTTGTCAAGTAGTCAATAGAGTTGTAGCCTCAACCTTGTAACTAGGTAGTTACAATTTGAAATAGATCCGCCAAAATCAAGTTTATACTCTCCATAAACTTCTTAATGTCTCTTATTGTTGTCTCTGGTCTTTTAACTGTACCGGTGAGGTGCTGCATATGCTCTGCTGGTGTTTTTTGTCCCTGTATCAGTGCCTCAGATATTTCCTTCTGCAATGATGCTAGATAGCCCAATCTTGGACTCATTTTTAATCTCAAATTCTTTGCCTTATCCACTATTGTCTCCTTTTCTCTTTCTAACTTAAGTAACTCTTCCTCAAAATTTGTTATCCTTTGCTCAAAAACTGATAATGTATCAGGTGAGTTAACAAAATTATCAGCAAGTTATTGATTTCATCCTGTACCTTGCTCATTTTCTTATCTATCTACTGTCAAAATGTTTATCTTGCAGGTGTCTTTGTACAGAGTTTTGTATTCTTTCAATAAGTTACATAGTTCTGGTAGAAGTGTGTCAAATTCCCTAGTACACTTCTTTATCTGATCTTCAAAGAATTTTTTCTTTTCAATTTCTACCTTATTCTTCAAAGTCTCTTCCTTTATTTACTCAATAGTCACTGTGTTCTCAGTGAATTATTTACACAATGTATCAAGGTGTCCTAAAGAATATTTATTGTCTATGTTATAGTTAGGAGCAATTACCTTTAAAATTGGGATTGTATCATCTATAGCTTTATAAGCCTGTGAACTACAATCTGTTATCCTTTTGATTGAATCTAAGAGTACTTCAGTTACATTTGTTGATTTGTGACCTGCTGAGGAGGAACCAACATTCCAAATTCTGCCAGTGGAGGAAGTAACCAAGCTTGTTGTGACCTCTGGTAGGTCTGTTTGTGTTTGCATTTCCTTAAGCAATGGTTTGCGTACTTCTCCTGTTGCCAGTTGTACTATTTCCTCATGACTCTGTTCCTATTCCAGAGCCTTTTGCTCTTCTTGTTTCTCTGTTTGTTCTCCTGTGTTATTATCTGCCAGTTTCTCTTGTGTTTGATTAGTTTGCTCAGTTACCGATGGCTTACTAGCCATGTTTGTCTTACCAGTTATGTCTTTATCTACCACAACATTGATCTTTTGTGTATCAACATCTACTGTGTATAAGACTTCAAGATTAGGATTGACATCCTCTACATCCATACTTTCAACTATCGGTTGATCTTTTGTAGTTGTTGTTATAGGTGATGTAATCAAAAGAGGTGGGGGTAAGTTGTCTTTTACCTTGGTACTCGGAGGACCACCAACCTTTCCTTTTCCTTTGTCTCTCTCCTTCTGATATACCTTTATTGGTTTGGGGTTCCTGTATTCTTCTTGTTTTTCTTTCTCAACAAGAAATATGTCCCATGCATTTTCTGTTTCTTCAGTTACCTCATTAACTCTTCCAACCATTAAAGCAATAGCTAGTGTGCAGTAGAGAATAGTGACTGGTTGGCTTCAACAATTAAGTCATCTTTCTCCTTAGGTGAGTTTACTGGATAAACAGCTAGTAAATTTTCAATTTTGATTTTCATATGAAGCTCTATAATAGCTTGTCTTCTTGCTTCCAGTCTTTTAAACATTTCATCTGGTACTTCATTTATCACTTCCATCAAAAACTTCTTATACATGTCCATGTGCAAAATAACACTATTTTCCACTTGTTCTTTTTCATCTGCTATCAAAGTGTCATAAACCTTTCCTATGTTTTTGAGTTTCCCTTCCTCTGTAATTCATTTAGCAATATGTCAAGAGGGGCCAAGTTTTGTTTTGTTCTCTTCTTCTTCTTGGGTGTCAGTTTCTTCTTTGGTGTAGTCTTTTTAACCGGAGATCTTACTGCTTGTTGTTTTTGTCTAGTTCTCCTAGGTGAGGGTGTGGTTGCCAGTGAAGGATCTCTTTTCCTTACAACTCTTTTGAAAGCTGCAAGCATGTCACTCTCCAAAGAAGTGCCTACCGGTGATAGGTGAGTCTCAGGCTGTAGAGTTCCTAACTCATCCTCAGTGATACCAATTTGCTTTAATACATCTTCTTTAATAGCCTTTGCCTGTCTAGAACCTCTTCTCACAACTGCCTCAACCTTTTTCACTCTCTTCTTATATTGAATTTGTTTTTCTATGGTCTCAGCACTACCAAATAATTCTTCCTTTGGTTCATTTTGTGCTTCCAGAAGTGCTTTAGCATAAGTCTCAATTATATGATCATCTGTCTCATAGCCCATCTCTATTACCCAGATTGTTCTTGGGATGATTGCTTCCATCCAGATCTCATCCTTGTACTTGTCAACAATCTTCTGTGATAATCTGATTCTCTTCTTCATTTTGGCCTTAAGTGCTTGAAAGTATTCATGGATATTCTTTTCTTTGTCTTCACCCATGTTGTTGAATAGTTCTGTCAACTGTTTTCCTACCAATATATCAAATCCACTTGCTTTATACCCTATACCGAGAACCTATTTGGTTATGTGTAGCATCAAGCATACAAACAGATTACCAAATCTAAAAGTTCCTTTCCTATCTTTCTTTATCTTGCCTAATTTGTCAATTAACTCATCTTTTAACCATTCACATATGTCAATTTTCACATTGTCTGTAACCATATCATAAGAACTCTTAATGCATAAAATTGAAACTGAGTTGAGTCTATTTGCATGAGTAGCTTTATACCCTAAAATCATGCTAACAAATCTCACATTTATATCTGTTACATCATTTGCCCTCAAGGACCTTCTGTCGGATGTTGCACCAGTTAGTTTAGTTACTAGGTCATTGGAGACCTTTTTAGTCTTGTCTAGTCTTTTACCAGTGGATGGTAACCCTGTGATAGCTTTCATAGCTTCCTTGGTGATTTTGTGAATTGCATCTAACCAGAAAAATTCACCATGTACCCTACTTAAGACTATCCTAATTACATCCTTGGGAAATTCAGGAATGCAGAGGATTTCAGTAAATCCTAGGGTTTCAATGATTTTATGTTCCGGTTTTACATTTCTAAAATTATCACATATGACAGATTTATAGATTATTTTGATCTCTTCATCTCCCAATTCCTCTATGTTATAGTGAATGTAAATTCTAGGGTCTTTAGCATAAACAACTCCTTTTGGTATTTGAGAGAAAGCACCTACATTGTCATCTGTCTTTGCTACCTCAGGAACTAGTTGAAATACGAGCCTAGGGCATTTTATAACCTTGACTACAATAGGGTTTGCTATATATTCAAGTGCAGAGGTGGATGCCATGATGATAAATACCTTTTTCTGTCTTTGGATGGATTGATTGCTTGAAATGCTTCGCCTCTTTGCTTGAAATCCCTTAGCTCTGCAAATTTCATGCTCTATGAATGTTTAAAATCATGGTGAAATGAAATGGAGCCAAAACCACAAATTTATAATATTTATTTGCCATCTACCACATTTAATGCATGCCGGTTAAGTATTCACTTAACATTGTCTACTGGTAATGAAGTAATTTCCAACTTCTCATCTCTAACTGAGGGAATAATAGCACGTGTCATTAGATTGCCAAACCCTCAAGGAAACTTTCTTCAATTTGATGAAGAACTTCCTGCAGGTGGAGCACTACTCTGTCCTACTGGTGAAGCATCACTATGTCCTACTGGTGAAGTATTGATTGGTTCTACCAGTGGAGGAGTATTTCCAACATTTAGATCAGCTTTTCTAATCCAACTTTTTCTTTACCTTTCAAGCTAGAACTTTTGTTGTCTACCAGTGATCCTTTACTTCTATAGAATTTTGCAATATGCCCAATCTTGTTATATGCATAACAAGTCACATTATTCTTCTGAATATCTTTCCCATAACCTATGTCGGTTTGTGTTTTGCATTGATTAGATAAATGTCCAAATCTTCCACAAACATAACATCTCACATTCATTCTGCAATTTTTCAAAGTTGTGACCAACTTTGTTGCATTTTGAACATTGATCAGTGGGTGTGGATATTCTGATAATTTATAGATCTACATTAATTTTCTCTATGACCATACTTATTACAGTTAAAGCATTTTCCATTGAATTTATAAGCATGAGGTTGCCTTACCGGTTTGTTGTGATCCTGTGTGTTTGCAGTACTGGAGCTTTCACCAACTTCAAAGCCAATTCCAGAAGTGTCACCATTAGGTTTTTGATTCTTCAACAAGTTACCAAGTTCCTCTGAGCTTTTCTTGAATTTTTCTTTATGCTGATTTGCAGTTTCTAGTTCTCTTTCTAAGACTTCTTTCTACCTCATCAGTTCATTGGAGTCATTCTGAGTGTGCATCAGATCTGTCTTCAATAAATCATTTTCATGGCTAAGTCTTGTGTTTTCATTTGATGCATCACTTAGTCTTCTGGTCAATTCTTCTTCATTCTTCTTCCTATCTTCAATTTCTTTACAAAATCTCATAGTCATATCCTGCATCTCATTCTTTGTTGTCATGTTCTCCAATTTCAGCTTGCTTATCATATCATTAAATGATTCCTTTTCATCATTCCCATTTTGCATCTTTTCACAAAGTTCTCTTCTCTTATTTCTTGCAATAGTAAGATTCTCTTGAAATGCTTGAATGATATCCTGAGCTGCTTTTAGAACATCTTCTAGTTTGATATTTTTCAATTGCTTTGTATCATAGTTTGAAAGAGCTGCTTCAAGTTGCTTCATCAGATTTTCCATCTCTACTGGTGTCAAGATTTTCCTCAAGCTGTTAGGCTTATGAAAATAGAGGACCAAGCTCTGATACCAATCATTAGGATTCCCATAGATAATGAGAGGGGGGGGTGAATCAGTATGTAATCGGTGAATTGAATTTCTTAACTTAAAACATGTAGAACATATTATAACAGTGTACCGGTATGCAAGAAATAATGCAATAAACAAAATTAAAAGCATCCACATGAAAAGCACACCATGACACAAGGATTTAATGAGGAAACCCGGTGTGGAAAAAACCTCGGTGGGATTTGTGACCAACAATATTCACTTACTGGCCAATAAGAGAATATTACTTACAAGAGGGGCCTGCACATGCAGGAAGGCCAATTGCCTAGAGCTCACTGCTCAATGGGAAGTCTCACTAACTTACAATGTGGATTATACAAATCCAATATCTTGTACTGCTTTACAATAGCATCTATAATGCCAGATCCAGTACCGATTTCTACTCTATTCTTTACATAAAACCTTTAAACTATATTTCGCATAATAGGTCTGCCTAATATCTTTTTCTTCTTTGCTTACAAAATGTCTACAATGATCTCTCTTATATATAAGAGTCATTTTACAACCTCCCAAGTCAGCTTACAAATTTTTTACAATAATAAACAAAATATAATATATCAAAAATCATGTTGGCCTCTATGTCGGTATGCTTCCTTTCTCTGTGCCAGTGCCGGTGCTGGTGCTGGTGTAGAGTGTGATATGTTGATGCCGGTGAACTATCTTGCCGGTGTAATGCCTTGCTGGTGTCATAGGATTGTAAGGTTGTTATCAATGACAAAACCTTCAATCACCTACAATGTCTCATTGAAGTGTGCATATGCCAACAAGGTGAAAGTGATTATGAGGTGGTGATGATGTGTTTGATGGAAGACAAGTTTTTGTGAAATGTTTATTTTGAAGATGGATCTCAAGCACTAAAGGTTGGATGTTATCAAAGTTCTTTGTGAATTGCTCTTGTGTTTTCAACAATTTTGATGTGATGAGGTATATCAAGGTTTGAGATGTGTTACAAACCAAGCTACCTAGCAATGAGAGGATGCACTCATAAACTAGTTTTAACCTATGTAGAAATGCCTCTTAGGATGATTGATACTAGATGTAGAGACACTCTAAAAGTGATCTATTGGTTTGATTTAAGAAATATTTTTAAAAGAACTAAGGATAAGAACCTTTTTGTGTTTTGGAGAGATGAATGGATTTTGTGATTTATGGAAGTGAAAGTGGGTAGAATATGGACCTCAATAAAAACTTTATATCACAAAGGGGGTTTCTACTTCTTCCTCTCTCTTAGGGGTTGGTGGTTCCCCTTGAGCTTTGTTATAGGTGATACAGATTTTTGGAAAGAAAGCGGGATTGATCTTGCCCCCTTTATTTTTGTGATAATCCAAGGCTCTATATTGAGTAAAAGTTCTATTTTTCAAAGGCTCTTTGTCAAATTCATTGGATTTTCCTTGAAGATACAAGTGAATATGGTGCAAGAAGGCTCTGTGTGAGAGAAAAATTAGTCTATTGATATCAAAAAACTTCCTTCTTTTGATTAGAACTTTTGAACCCAATTGTCTCTTCTTCAATTTGGTATTTTGATGAAGATTTCATTTTCTCAAGATATGAGTGATGGTTATACAAAATGATATTTTGTTTCACTTGTTGATGTTGTTTTGTTTATCAATGTTGGATGCAAATTGTGTTGGATGGATACATGGTTTAAAATTGTTTTTGGAATTCTTTGACAAGAAAACACAATAGGCACACAAGCACAATAACCTTACCCCTTTTTCAACAAAAGGAAAAAATGTTGGCATTTTGAGTTTGTTGGCATTTTGCATATAGATTGCATTAATGATATGTTGTCATTGATGTCAATTGAACTAGTAAGGGTATTCATGTTATTGCTGATATTGTTGTTTTTTATATTGGCTAGTAACCAGTAAGAAGAGATTTGTGGAAGATGTTTTAAACCGGTGTGTTAAATTTGTGAGTTGAACCGGTAAACCGGTGTAAAGGGTTAAACCTTTCTATGCAATGTAACCGATAAACCCTATCAGCTGTTAAACCCTAACCGATCAAGTTTGTTGGTTTATTATTTGATGAGCGGTAATGATGGAGACACATGTGATCATTGTATGAGGATAAGTTCAAATTGTTTTGGTGTGTTTGTTTATTGTCTAGGGAGGGAGAAAAGTGGATTGCATCTAATGCACAATGCGTGATGAGTTACAAAGTCCGATGAAGCAGTGATCATGGAGTAGTTGGAATTTTCTTGAAGAATGTGAAGAGATTGTCATAATTTCTAACGGTCAAGATTGTACCGACTTGTTTGTAATCTTGATGATGAGAATTAGGTTTTTGTTGTCTTATCGACCTAATTGATTTGTATTTAAGGTCGATGAAGTTGTTTGTAAAGGTTATTGGCAAGATTGGCAGAAACCCATTGAGTGTGTTGTTGCCTAACCAGTGAAAGGATCTGCAGTTTGAGTGAAGGCAGATTGAAGCTTAAAAGGATCTGATTAAGCAGATGTAGTGCTATTCAGATAGATCAAGAAAACCTATTGTTTTCTAACAATTATAGTAGAAGTGCAATCTCTTAACTGGGTAAGCTCTAGCAAGCTTGGTTACTCATTAAATCCTCTAACAAGGTGGTCCATTAGCTTCGATTCTTAAATCCTCCAGCGAGGTTACTCCTAACTGGGTATTGTGCTTTTCATCAAGGCATATTTGTAAATCCCTTAACCAGTTGATTCCTAATCGGAATTAGTTCTTAACAATATTTATTGTAAAGATTTAATAGGCTTGGCTCCTAACAGGGCGAGCTTCAAAAGAGTTTAGATAGCTATCCTTGTGAGTCTCATCTCACCGTGTTTTTTACCTATTTGGGTTTTCCACGTATAAACATTTGTGTCAAGTGGTGAATGTTTTTGTGGTTATGATCTTATGTACTAATTTGATTAACTTCTGATAAGGCATGATAACTAGAAGCATTGAGAGATGAATATGTTGAGTTATGATTAAGCATTGTTGATGTTTACAAGATTGAAGTTGTTTACTGTTAAGTTGTCATAACAATCAAACCAGTTGATATCAAATATTCTTATGAATATTGATCTTGACTGAGATATGTTTACTTTGTGTTATTGAATTTGAGGTTGGGAACTTTGTATCAGTTTTTCAGCATATTGATTCACCTCCCCGCTCTCAGTATTCTACCAGATACTTATTCTTTCATCATACCATCAATTGGTATCAGAGCATCTCAGGTCCTCTTTAATCTAAAAGCCTAATAGCTTGAGGAAAAGATCTTGTAGATCATGATAGGCCATATAGTAGCTAATTTCCCTAATGGTGAAAATGAATACAAGAAAGACAAATTTAAGAAGTATAAGGGTAAAGGCAAGAGA
Organism: Cryptomeria japonica; assembly: GCF_030272615.1. Lineage (NCBI taxonomy): Eukaryota > Viridiplantae > Streptophyta > Pinopsida > Cupressales > Cupressaceae > Cryptomeria > Cryptomeria japonica. The sequence goes on from NC_081414.1 coordinate 908,562,103, forward strand.
GATTGTCTTGTAGCTATTGACAGTGGTATTACTGATGAAGAATCTGATGATGATGCTAGTGAAGATATTATTTTTGTAGCTATTAAGGAAGAAATATCAGATTAGAAGGTACTAGTATCTAGGATGGATAACTCTAATGATTGGATCATTGATAGTGGTTGTTCACATCACATGACCGATGATCAGAGAAAATTTCTTTCCCTGAAGGAATTTGATGGTGGTGTTGTTATATTTGGCAATGACTCACACTATATGGTTAAAGGTAAGGGAGTTATTACTCTTAATGAGAATAGCAGTGTTGATGATGTCTATTGGATTGAAGGCCTAAAGTACAATATTTTGAGTGTGGCATAACTTAATGATAGAGGATACCACTGGAGTTTAGAAATGGTATGTGCAAAATCTTTGACAACAAAGGTGTATTGATTGCAATTGGGAAAAAGACCATAGGTAATCTATTTCATCTTAATCCTAAAGTTAGCAACTATTTGATTGCAAAAATAGATGATAGCTGGCTTTGGCATAGGAGATTTTGCCATATAAATTTTGACAATATTGTTAAAGTAAGAAAGTCAAAGACAGTAAGAGGTTTGCCTCAGCTAGACAAACCGATTAATGCTCTTTGTAAAGAATGTCAGTTAGGAAAGATGACTTCTTCAACTTTCAAGAGAAAGTCCTTCTCAATGAAGAACTTGTTAGATTTGGTTCATACAGATCTATGTGGACCAATAAGAACAAGAAGCATTCAAGGTGATAGATATTTCATGATTTTCACTGATGATTGTTCAAAGATGATGTGGGTCACTTTCTTGAAGGATAAGAATTAAGCTTTTGGTAAATTCAAGGCATTTAGAGCCTTAGTTGAGAAAGAGAGTGGCAAAATGATAAAATGTCTGAGAACATATCAAGGTGGTGAATTTACTTCCGAAGAATTCACTAAGTACTGTGATGAGAATGGTATCAAGTGGTAGCTTTCTGCACCAAGAACACCACAACAGGATGGTATAGCAGAGAGAAAAAACTGATCATTGGTTGAAGCTGCTAGGACTATGTTGATACAATGAGGTGTAGCAAAATTTTTTTGGAAAGAAGCTGTAAGTACAACTATCTACACAATGAACTGAGTTCTGGTGAAAAGAGGTAAGGACAAGACCCCTTATGAATACTGGTATGGGAGATCACCTGATGTTAGCTATTTTAAGATATTTGGAAGCAAATGTTTTATTAAAAGAGGCGATTACATAAGCAAGTTTGAAGCTAAGAGTGATGAAGGAAAATTTATTGGCTATTCCACCAAGAGTAAGGCCTATAAATGCTTCAACAACCAGACATAGAAAATTGTTGAGAGTGTTGATGTTTGTGTAGATGAATGTCCTGAAGTTTCAGATGGAACCAAATATGAGAAGAAGGATGAAGATCCTTGTATTTTTCTTTTGGAACCTGAAACTGTTAAATCAAAAATCGATAAAGAAAATCTTGATGTCCTTGTTCAACCTGAACAAATAAATTTTGAAAAAGATGATAATGAAGAAGCTGAACCTGAAGAGAATGATCATGTTATTCCTAGGTATGTGAGACTGAATCATAGTCCTTAACAGATTATTGGGGATAAGGATGCTGGAGTACTAACTAGAAGGAGAATAAGAGAGAACTCTTGCATGATCTCCACCTTTGAAGCTAGAAGTGCTAAGGAGGCATTTGTTGATGATCATTGGGTTAAAGCTCTAGAGGAGGAGTTGGATCAAATTGAGAAGAACAACTCTTGGACCTTGGTACCTCGATCGGTAAACAAGAATGTTATAGGTACTAAATGGGTGTTCAAAAACAAGTTAAATGAAGATGGTGTTGTAGTTCGCAACAACGCAAGATTAGTATGCAAAGGTTATGCGCAAGAAGAAGGAGAAGATTATGGAGAAACTTTTGCACCTGTAGCAATATTGGAAGGTGTCAGAACATTACTTGCACTTGTAACTCATAAGAAGTTCAAGGTATACCAGATGGATGTTAAGTCTACATTCTTGAATTGGATATTGGAAGAAGAGGTTTATATAGAGCATCCTGATGGTTATGCATTGACAGATAAGGAAGACATGGCATGCAAATTTCCTAAAGCTTTGTATCGATTAAAGCAAGCACCTTGAGAATGGTATGAACGACTTCATACTCATCTGATGAAGAAAGGCTTTGCTAGAACCAGTGATGACAACAACATTTATCTCAAGTCTGAAGGAGATGAAATACTCGTGAATGAAGTATTTGTTGATGACATTATATTTGGAGGTAATGATGACATGAGTAATTGTTTTGTAGATGAAATGAAGAATAAGTTTGAGATGTCATTAGTAGGGGAAATAAAAATTTTCATAGGCTTGCAGATGCAGAAAATGGAGAATGGTATTTTCTTTACTCAATCAAAGTATGTGAAAGAGGTTTTGAAGACTTTTTGTATGAGTTACTGTAAACCAATTGGAACCCCAATGGTTACAGGTTGTAAGTTGTCCAAGGAAGATGCATATAAGTGTATAGATGAAAAGGAATATAGGTCAATGATTTGTAAATTACACTATGTTGCTCACAATCGACCGGATATTGCCCATGCAGTTGGTATTGTTGCTAGATTTTAGAAGAATCCAAAGGAGGCACATCTGATGGCAATCAAGATAATTTTTAGATATTTGAAAGGTACTATTGACTGTGGGTTATGGTATCCATATGGTGGAAATATTGATTTGAAGGCATACACATATGCTGATTGGGAAGGAAATATTGATGACCGAAAGAGTACTATCAGTGGAGCATTCTTTCTAGCAGGAAGGCTAGCTTCATGGAGTAGTAAAAAATAGAGTTGTACTTCACAATCTACTACTAAAGCTGAGTATGTAGCAGCTTATATGAATTACACGCAAGCTATGTGGATGAGGCACACTTTGGAAGGTTTGAAGATGGAAATCTCAAAATCAATAGAGTTTTTGTGTGATAATACAAGCACAATAAACATTTATAAAAATCTTGTTTTGCATGCAAGGACTAAGAAAATTGAATTGAAGTATCACTTCTTGAGGGAAAAATTTCAAAGTAAAGATGTTATCTTGGAGCATGTTTCTACCAAGGAGCAAGTTGCATATATCCTTACCAAACCTCTGCCTAGGACCACTTTCGAGTATCTTAGAATTCACTTGGGGGTTGTCCCTCTTCATGAAGTTAGTTGAGCATGATGCTGATTGCATCAGTCCTTGAATTACTTGTATAATCTTACATGGATTGATGAAGAAGTGGATGTATTCCACAGGGGGAGCATCAAGTTACAGTATGATGTTGATGCACAGTGAGAGTAGAATTACATGTTTTACTTTCACTCTGGCATTGTTGTCAAAGTAGGAGAAGAATTATGTGATTGAGGAGAAGAATTATGTGTCTTATTAGGTGAACCAGTGGCAGGCTGGAGACAAACAGAGCATGGTGAATACTTGGTAATGTAAACCAGGACTCCTATTCACCAATCTCAGCAACAATCAAAGGCATTGATATTTCTATTGCTATCAATGCCAAAGGGGAAGATTGTTGGCATTTAGAGTTTGTTGGCATTTTGCATATAGATTGCATTAATGATCTATTGTCATTGATGTCAATTGAATCAGTAATGGTATTCATGTTATTGTTGATATTGTTGTTTTTTATATTAGCTAGTAACCGTAAGAAGAGATTTGTGGAAGATGTTGTAAACCGGTTTGTTAAATTTGTGAGTTGAATTGGTAAACCGGTATAAAGGGTTAAAACTTTCTATGCAATGTAACCGATAAACCCTATCAAATATTAAACCGTAACCGATCAAGTTTGTTGATTTATTATCTGATGAGCGGTAATGATGGAGACACATGTGATCATTGTATGAGGATAAGTTAAAATTGTTTTGGTGCATTTGTTTATTGTCTAGGGAAGGAGCAAAGTGGATTGCATCTAATGCACAATGCATGATGAGTTACAAAGTCAGATGAAGTGGTAATCATGGTGCAGTTGGAATTTTCTTGAAGAATGTGAAGAGATTGTCATGATTTCTAATAGTCAATATTGTACCGACTTGTTTGTAATCTTGATGATGAGAATTAGGTTTTTGATGATGAGAATTAGGTTTTTGTTGTGTTACCGACCTAACTGATTTGTATTTAAGGTCGATGAGGCTGCTTGTAAAGGTTGTTGGCATGATTGGCAGAAACCCATTGAGTATGTTGTTGCCTAACCAATGAATGGATCTACACTTTGAGTGAAGGCAGATTGAAGCTTAATAGGATCTAATCAAACAAATGTAGTGCTATTCAGAAAGATCAAGAAAACCTGTTGTTTTCTAATAATTACAGTAGAAGTGAAATCCCTTAACCAGGTAAGCTCTAGCAAGATTGGTTACTCATTAAACCCTCTAACAAGGTGGTCCATTAGCTTGGATTCTTAAATCCTCCAGTGAGGTTAATCCTAACAGGGTATTGTGCTTTTCATCAAGGCATATTTGTAAATCCCTTAACCGAGTGATTCCTAACTGGAATTAGTTCTTAATAGTACTTATTATAAAGCTTTAATAGGCCTGACTCCTAATAGGGCGAACTTCATAAGAGTTTAGATAGCTCACCTTGTGAGTCTCATCTCACTGTAGTTTTTACCTATTTGGTTTTTCCACGTATAAACATTTGTGTTAAGTGGTGAATATTTTTGTGGTTATGATATTATTTGTTGATTTGATTAACTTATGGTAAGGCATAATAACTAGAAGCATTGAAAGATTAATATGTCGAGTTATTATTAAGCATTGTTGATGTTTACAAGATTGAAGTTGTTTACTGTTAAGTTGTCATAACAGTCAAACCGGTTGATGTCAAGTATTCTTATCAATATTGATCTTGACTGAGATATGTTTACTTTGTGTGATTTAATTTGAGTTTGGGAACTTTGTATTAGTTTTTCAGTATACTAATTCACCCCCCCTCTCAGTATTCTACTAGATACTTATTATTTCATCATACCATCAAAAAATAGGTGTGGGTCTAAATCAACCAAATCATGAAATTTTTGACCCTTTTTACAAATATATTTTATGTTTCCCAAAGCCTAAAGTTGGCCCAAATTATTACTGGTCTGACACAAGATGAAGAAAACTCAAACACTTTTTATCCCTAAGGTCAATGGCTAGTTGCAATATATTTAGCCCACATCTTGATATTTCTTTGACTTTGGTACTACATACCTTATGAATCTTGTCGTGGTAGGTAAGGATGTGATATAATAAGTCTTTCCCAAGCATAACATATAGATGATCCCTATGATGGGGAGTCACCACTTTTATCAAGCTACAAGTAGCCTTTCAGAAAGACCTGTTTCTACTCAAGGAAATATGTATGGTGAGTATCTTGGGAGAAAAACCATCTATGCTCTTGCACTAAACTTTTCACAAATATCCTCAATCAATAGAACGAGTGGGCTACTATAATAAAAGGTGTCTAGCAATGTTAATGTTTTTGGACGTAAGTTCATTCTGTAGTGACTCACTTAAGAGGCTTGTAACTTGTCATGGGGCCCATATGACCTTTCGGCAAGTTACACTGTAGGAAAAACTACACCCAAGGCTACAGCTTTCACTCTCACCTGATTTCTATAGCGGCTTGAAGGATTTACCGTGTAAGGTCGTTCCCACGAGTGATGTGTCTCTTGGCAGGGCTCTCTTAAAAATAAACTTTTTTGAGCGTTACTAACAATTTTCTCTTGCACCTAGGACCATGAGAGCCAAGGGAGAGGATAGTGTGTGTTAGAAAATGGGACCGCTCTATAGATTTTTTGCACAAGCATGCCAAACACTAAAAACACTTGTTCTTTTTAACTGCTTTATCGCAATGTGATCTATATGCTATTTGGAGAATTGCTCCAACCACCATGGTGTTCTTTTTATTATCACAAGGAAATTTGTTATCTAACTAGGAAATTGAAAATCTTGGTCAACCAAATCAAAAGCACATTTGCTCAAAGTAAAAGTGTTTGTAAACAAAATGGATAAGTTGTTTGTTCTTTTTAACTTGCAAAATAAAAAGTTGATTGTGAATTTTATCCTTGCAAGAAATGAAAGTGTGTTTGTTTGTTTTAAACCCAAAATGAAAAGTTTGTCCCTAACTTGTAGGAAAAGAAAATTTTGTTTGTTTGAATTTTGTGGTTCTTTTTAACTTTGCAAACTAAAATTCTTTTTAAGCCCAAATTGAAAATTTTGTTGATTTTAGTCCAAAATGAAAGATGAAGTTTGTTTTAAACCAAAAGGAAAGTGAATTCTTTTTAAAACTAACTTTAAAAAGCAAAGCTAGAAAGAAAAAGAAATAAAATTCCTAATTTTTAACTCCTTGAATCCTGCAAAACAAAAAGGTTAGCAAACTTGCACAATAAAAGAAAACGGTTAGTGAAATGAAGGTTTTTGGTGGGCTTCTACAAGCCTAAAATTTTAATCTTTTCGGTTAGACAAATATTTTTTTCAACTCTTTGTTATGAAAGCGCTACTCTGTGTAAACAAAGAAGTGCCACTTTAAGAAAAAAGTGTTGAAGGACTAACAGACGTGCTAAAATAACACCAACAGTGCTAAAAGATAGATAGAAGCGCTAATTAAAACTGTTCAACAAAATGAAAATTATGTCAGATAGAGAGCGCAAAGGCACTAAAAAGATTACAATAGCGCTATAACTCAGACAAAGGTGCTAATTCTGAAACAAAAGTGCCAGAACTTGGACAAAAGCACTAAATCTTCTATTGTCAAAGGTGCTAATATGTGTGTCAATAGCGCTAAAGTGCAACCTGTGTGTGGCAATTTTATGGGAAATCACAAAAAGTTAGTTTTGATATCAAAAGGTTGCGTGTTCGATTCATGTTGGGTTCACCAAATGATGCACGCTTAAAAGGATTCAAGAAACACAAGATTCAAATGTTAGTGTTGTTAGTGACAATAAAAAAAGAAAGATGAAAGAAATTACAATCCTAAGCATGCATATCAAGAGAGATATAAAACAGATTATGGAAAGTACACAAAAATGGAGGAAAGACACAAAACCCTCCTAGATGCTCTCCAACATGCTCATAGTTGGTCTTTCCTTGTTCCTCTCCTCTCCAAGTTCCACATGAGTGTAGCCCTCCACTTTTTGCACTATTATGGATGTCTTATGGAGATTCAAGATTATGAAAATGACTAATTATGCAGATGCAAACAAGCTAAATATGATAAAATACCTAATTAATCTATGTTAATTTTATCCAAAATAACAAAGAAAAGTGCTTCTAAATGCTCTCTCAAATTTGGTATAAGTTTGATGCATACTAGCTTTCTGGATTTGGTGAAGAAGGAATGGGCTCTATTTATAAGAAAAATAGGGCAATGGATAGTTGAGATTGAGTAATCTCAACAAGGGTCAAGATTGATGGGTTTATTTTCCATGTGAGGGCATTCAACCCAATCCTAGGATGACAAATGTCAACATGAGATGGCTTGAGAGGAGAAGGAAGAAGCATTAAATGCTTGAGATAACATGAAGGTTACCTTAGGAGGTAAGGGTAGGCTTGAGTTGAATGAATAAATCCATTATCCAATGAATAATGCCTTTATCCAATGGAAAAACTCTTGTGCAAGAGTTAGTGGGGATAACCATGGTCAAAGTAATGAATGCTTGAAGAGACCCATGAGTTAAATGAGGGTTGAGTTAGAGGGGAAGTCTCTAACCATGTGGGTGAGTTGAGTTTAACCATTAACGGTTGTGTAAGAGCCATAAATGGTTATGTAAGAACCATTAATGGTTTGGAAGACTTTAGGGGTTAACTTGTTGAAGACATAAAGCTTTTAATGCTTTTCAAAGACTTTGAGGCTTTGAGAAATGACTTCAAGTTGCTTAGGAATGTGACAATAATTAGGGGATGGGATTAGGCTAATTTAGAATTTGACAACTCCCAACTTATTCTAAATATACATAAAAGTATCCTTAGAAAGGGTTTTTTTGAAGATATTTATAATTTGTTCATTCGAATCAACATACTCCAACTTCACCTCCTTGTCTAAAACTTTCCCTTGAGAAATGATACTTAATTGCAATGTATTTTATGTTTAAATGTATTACTAGATTCATTGAAATATTGATAGCACTTGTATTATCACAAAGTATTGAAATAGGCTCATCAAACTCTAGCTTCATCTCTTTCAAATTCTGCTTCATCCATAAAACTTGAGTGCAAAAGGAAACTTCTACAACATATTCTACTTATCTTATAGACAAGGAAAATGAATCCTACTTGTTAATCAACCATGAAACTAGACTATTTCTAAGAAATAATTTGTTGGCATATGGACTCTCCAATGAGACATTGTGTGTGATTGAAGGTTTTGTCATTGATGGCAACCTTGCAATCCTATGGCACCGGCAAGACATTATAACGGCAAAGCATTACACAGGCAACCTTGCAATCCTATGGCACCAGCAAGACATTATACCAACAAAGCATTACACAGGCAACCTTGCAATCCTATGGCACCGGCAAGACATTATACCAACAAAGCATTACTCAAACAAGACAGTGCACTAGCATCAGCAAGATCACTCTACACCGGCACCAGCACAAAAGATGTACACCGGCACAGAAAAGAACATGTATACCGCCACAAAGGCCGACAAGATTTTTGATATGTAATATTTTGTTTATTATTGTAAGCCGACTTGGAAAATTGTAAAATGACTCTTGTATATAAAAGAGATCATTGTAGACATTTGTAGGATATGGATATGAAGCAAAAAGAAAATTATAAGGCAGACCTAATGTGCGAATTGAAGGTCAAGGGTGTATGTAAAGAACAGAGCAAGAACCAGTACTAAATCTTGCATTAAAGATGCTATTGTAAAGCAGTACAGATCATTGGATTTGCATAATCCTCATTGTAAGTTAGTGGGACTTCTTATTGAGCAGTGTGCTCTAGGCAGTTGGCCTTCCTGCATGTGCAGGCCCCTATTGTAAGTAATATTCTCTTATTGGCCAGTAAGTGAATATTGTGGGTCACAAATCCCACCGAGGTTTTTCCCACACTGGGTTTCTTTGTTAAACATCTTTTGTTATGGTGTTCTTTTCATGTGGATGTTTTTGATTCTGTTATTTACTTTAATTCTTGCATATCGGTATACTGTTACTTTATGTTCTGCATTTTCAGTTTTAAGAAAATCTCATTACTGGTCAAATACTGATTCACCCCCCCCCCCCTCTCAGTATCTTTGGGAACCCTAACAATTGATATCAGAGCTTGGTCCTCTATTTTCAGAAGCCTAACAACTTGAGGAAGATCCTGACACCGGTAAAGATGGAAAATCTAATGAAGCAACTTGAAGGAGCTCTTACTGACTATGATGCAGAAAAGTTGAAAAATATCAAATTAGAAGATGATTTAAAAGCAGCTCAGGACATTATTCAGGCACTTCAAGAAAATCTTACTGTTACAAGAAATAAGAGAAGAGAACTTTGTGAAAAATTGTAAAATGAGAATGATGAAAAGGAATCACTAAACGATATAATAAGCAAATTGAAACAAGAGATCATGACAACAAAAAATGAAATGCAAGATATGACTATGAGATTTTGCAAAGAGATTGAGGACAGAAAGAAGAATGAAGAAGAATTGACCAGAAGACTAAGTGATGCAGCAAATGAGAACACAAGACTTAGCTATGAAAATGACATGTTGAAGATAGATCTGATGCATACTCAGAATGACTTGAATGAACTAATAAGACAAAAAGAAATCTTGGAAAGGGAATTGGAAACTGCAAATCAACACAAAGAAAAATTCAAGAAAAGCTCAGAAGAAATTGGTACCTTATTGAAGAATCAAAAACCCAAAGGTGACACTTCTGGAATTGGATTTGAAGTTGGAGAAAGCTCTGGTACTGCAAATACCCAGGATCACAGCAAACTGGTAATATCTTCTAATACTTACAAATTCAATGGAAAATGCTTTAACTATAATAAATATGGTCATAGGGCAAATGAATGTAGATTTAGGAATTATCAGAACATCAATCCTCCCACTAGTCAATGCTCCAAATGCAACAAAATTGGTCATAACTCTAAAAATTGCAGAATGAATGTAAGATGTTATGTTTGTGGAAGATTTGGTCATTTATCAAATAAATGTAGAACACAAACTGGCATAGGTTATGGGAAAGCTATTCAGAAAAATAATGTAACTTGTTATGCATGTAACAAGATTGGTCATATTGCTAAATTTTGTAGAAGTACTAGCTTAAAAGGTACACCAGTAGATAACATAAGTACTAGCTTAAAAGGTAAAGAAAAGGTTGAAGAGGTTAAGCAAGAATTTTCAAAGCAATGGATTAGAAAAGGAGATCTAAATATTGGGGATACTCCTCCACCGGTAGAACCAACAAATGCTCCACCAACAGGACAATATGATGCTCCACCGGCAGGACAGAGCAATGCTCCACCGACAGGATGTTCTTCATCAAATTGAAGAAAATTATCTTGAGGGTTTGGCAATCTAATGACACATGTGCTATTATTCCCTCGATTAGAGAAAAGAAGTTGAAAATCATTCATTACCGGCAAATAAAGTTAAGCTAATACATTACCGGCAAGCAATTAATGTGGTAGGTAGCAGAAAAGACTTTATAAAATAAGGTTTTTGGCTCCATTTCATTTCACCGTGAATTCAACCTTTCAGAGAGCGCGAAGATTTTTGAGCTAAGGTATTCCGAGCAAAGAGGCAAAGCACTTCAGCAATCAATCCATCCAAAGGTAGAAAAAGGTATTTATCATCATGGCATCCTCCTCTGCACCTGAATTCATAGCAAACCCTACAGTAGTCAACATTATAAAATGACCTAGGCCCGTGTTTCAGCTAGTTCCCGAGGTAGCTAAGAAAGATGACAACATAGGTGCTTTTTCAAAAACTCCAAAAGGTGTTGTTTATGCAGAAGACCCTAGAATGTATATTCATTGCAACATAGAGGAATTAGGTGATGAAGAAATCAAAAACATGTATAAGTCTGTTATATGTGACAACTCTGGGAATGTGAAACCTGAACATAAAATTGTTGAAACCCTAGGATTCACTAAAATCCTCTGCATTCCTGAATTTCCCAAGGAAGTGGTTAGGATAGTTCTGAGAAGGGTACATGGTTCATTCTTTTGGCTTGACTCAGTGCATAAAATTACAAAGGAAGCTGTGAAAGCAGTAACAGGGTTACCTTCCACTGGTAACAGACCCGACAAAACCAAGAAGGTCTCCAATGACTTGGTAACAAACTTAACTGGTGTAACATCCGACAAGAGATCATTGAGAGTCAATGATGTGACCGATACAAATGTTATATTTGTTAGCATGATTCTAGGTTACAAAGCAACTCATGCTAATAGGCTTAACTCAGTTTCCAGTTTATGCATAAAGAGTGCTTATGACATAGTTAAGGACAATGTAAAAATTGATAGCTGTGAATGGTTAAAGGATGAGTTAATTGACAATTTAGCAAAAATCAAGAAGGATAAGAAAGGAACCTTTAGATTTGGAAATTTACTTGTATGCTTAATGCTACATATAACCAAACAGGCTCCCGGTATAGGCAACAAGGATTTTGGATTTGACATACCGGTAGGAAAACAATTATCTGACTTATTCAACAACATGGGTGAAAACAGAGAAAAGAATATCAATGAGTATTTTCAAGCACTAAAAGTCAGAATCAATAAAAGAATCAGACTATCATAGGAAATTGTCAACAAATACAACGATGATATATGTTTTGTAATAAAAAAGGATGAGATCTGGATGGAAGCAGTCATCCCAAGGACAGTCTGGGTAACAGAGATGGGGTATGAAACAGATGACCACAGAGTGGAAACTTATGCCAAAGCACTTCTGGAAGCCCCCAATGAACCAAAGGAAGAAGTATTTGGTAGTGCTGAGACCATCGAAAGTCAAATTCAATCTAAAAAGAGAGTGAAAAAGGTTGAGGCATTTGTGAGAAAAGGAACCAGACAAGCAAAAGCCATAAAGGAAGATGTATTAAAGAAAACCGGCATAACAGAAGATGAGTTGGCAGCCCAACAACCTGAAACTCATCTATCACCGGTAGATACTTCCTCAGAAGGAGATATGCCAGCAACTTTCAAAAGAGTTGTTAGGAAAAGAGACCCCTCACCGGTAACCACTCCTTCACCTAGAAGGACAAGACAGAAGAAACAAGTCGTGAGATCTCTAGTCAAGAAGGTCACACCTAAGAAGAAGCTGACCCCCAAAAAGAAGAAGAAGACAAAGACTGACTTGGCCCCTCGTGAAATATTATTGAATGAGATCATAGAGGAAGGTAAATTGAAAAACACAGGGAAAATCTATGACACCCTATCAGATGATGAGAAAGGACAAGTTGAAGAGAGTGTCATATTACACATAGACATGTATAAAAAGTTTTTGTTGTAAGTCTTAAATGAAATTCCTGATGAACTATATAAAAGACTTGAGGCTAGAAGGCAAGGAGTAATTGAGTTGGATAAGAAAATAAAAATAGAAAAATTACTTGCAGTATACCTGGTCAACTCACCTAAGGAAATTGATGATCTGATAGCTCAGGCCAACTGAACAATTTTTTCCACTGCACATTGGCAAATTTCACTAATGGTAGGTAGAGTTACTTAAGTTTCAAAGGAAATAGAAAATGGTTGGGATACATTCTTGGTTGGAAAAGAAAAACAAGAAGAATATAGGAATCCCAAGCCCATTCTGGTATATCAGAAGGACAAAGATAAAGGGAAAGGTAAAATTCATGGACCACCAAGTATCAAGATTAGAGACAACTTACCCCCACCTCCTTTAAATACTCCACTGGTAAAAACAACAACTGCAGAAGATCAACCGGAAGCTGAGAGTATGGATACAGAGGATAATAATCCTAAGCCTGAAGTCCTATATACTGTGAATGTTGATACTCAGAAAATCAACATAGTGGTAGATAAGGATACTACAGATAAATCAGGAAACAAAGAGCAACCGACAATAGGAAACAAAGAGCAACCGGTAGCAGATTTAGAGAAAAAGATGGAATCTAGAACACAAATAGAGAAACCAACAGAGCTAAAGGCTCCATAACAGATGCCACCAGTAAGAAATGATGCAGGAAAACCAATGCTTAAAGAGATGGAGACACAAACAGACCTACCAAAGGTCAATACTAGCATGGTCACTTCCACCGGCACTTAGTTTTTTGGGTCACCATCAAATGTAACAGAGGTATTGCTTGAATCTATCAAGAAAATAACTTATTATAGCTCACAAGCTTATAAAGTGATAGATGATTCAATTCCATTTTTGAAATCAATAGCTCCTAATTGTAATATAGACAATAAAGATTCTTTAGGCCAGTTGGATACACTTTGTAAATATATTTATGGAAATTTTGAGCAAACAAAGGTAGAAACTGTAAAGGAAAGTGTAGAAAAAGAGAAACAAAAATTCTTTGAGGAAGGAATAAAGAAGTGTAGCAGGGAATTTGACACACTTCTACCGGAACTGTGCAATTTATCGAAAGAGTACAAAACTCTGTACAAAGACACCTGTAAGATAAACTTTTTGACCATAGATGTAGACAAAAAGATGAGCAAGGTATAGGAAGAGAGCAATAAACTTGTAGATAATTTTGTTAACTCACCTGATACATTATCAGCTTTTGAGGAAAAGATAACAAATTTTGAGGAAGAATTGCTCAAATTAGAAAGAGAGAAAGAGAAAATAATAAACAAGGCAAAATTCTTGAGATCTAAACTAAGTACAAGATTGGACTATTTAGCATCTATGTGGAAGGAATCTTAGAGGCACTAACACAAGGAAGCAAAACACTGGCAGAGCACTTGTAGCATCTCACCGGTACAGTATACAGAACTGAGACAACAATAAAAGACAACAAGAAGTTTATGGATGGTATAAACTTAATTTTGGGAGATATTCTTCAGATAATAATCACCCAACTACAAGGTTGAGGTTATGGATTGGTACAACTACAAAATCTACTAACCTTTGTCATTGATGCCAAAGGGGGAGTAGTAGGATGAGAAAATTCAAAGCATAGGGATCACATGCTCAGGGGAAGCTCTCACATTTTTGGTAACATTTTTGGTCTACACGTTTTTGGATATCTTTTTGAAATTTCTCATGAGTGTTGCCATCAATGCCAAAGGGGGAGATTGTTGGCATATGGACACTCCAATGAGACATTGTGTGTGATTGAAGGTTTTGTCATTGATGGCAACCTTGCAATCCTATGGCACCGGCAAGACATTAAACCGACAAAGCATTACACAGGCAACCTTGCAATCCTATGGCACTGGCAAGACATTATACCGGCAAAGCATTACACAAGCAACCTTGCAATCCTATGGCACCGGCAAGACATTATACTGGCAAATCATTACTCAAACAAGACAGTGCACTGGCATTAGCAAGATCACTCTACACCGGCACTAGCATAGAAGATGTACACTGGCACAGAAAAGAACATGTATACCGGAACAGAGGCTGACATGATTTTTGATATGTAATATTTTGTTTATTATTGTAAGCTGACTTGGCAAATTGTAAAATGACTCTTGTATATAAAAGAGATCATTGTAGACATTTGTAGGATATGGATATGAAGCAAAAAGAAAATTATAAGGCAGACCTAATGTGCGAATTGTAGGTCAAGGGTATATGTAAAGAACAGAGCAAGAACCGGTATTGAATCTGGCATTAAAGATGCTATTGTAAAGTAGTACAGATCATTGGATTTGCATAATCCTCATTGTAAGTCAGTGTGACTTCTTATTGAGCATTGTGCTCTAGGCAATTGGCCTTCCTGCATGTGCGGGCCCCTATTGTAAGTAATATTCTCTTATTGGCCAATAAGTGAATATTGTGGGTCACAAATCCCACCGAGGTTTTTCCCACACCGGATTTCCTCGTTAAACATCTTGTGTTATGGTGGTCTTTTCATTTGGATGTTTTTGATTCTGTTATTTACTTTAATTCTTGCATACCGGTATATTGTTACTTTATGTTTTGCATATTCAGTTTTAAGAAAAACTCATTACCGGTCAGATACTGATTCACCCCCCCCTCTCAGTATCTATGGAAACCCTAACAGAATTCTCATCAACTTGTACTCTTCTAATCATTGATACATCTACCCTAATTTGCATCCTTTTTGTAGTCATATTCAAGTTCTCTCTTAGGACACCATATGTTAGGATTCCCAAAGATACTAAGAGGGGGAGGGGGTGAATCAGTATCTAACTGGTTAATTGATTTTCTTGACTTATGAAATGAAAAGCATTCCAAAACTGTGTACCGGTAAACCAAAATTAATTTAGTGAATAAGAACAGCAGCCACAACATGAAAGACACACCATAACACAATATTTTTAATGAGGAAACATGGTGTGGGAAAAACCTTGGTGGGATTTGTAACCCACAATATTCGCTTACTGGCCAATAAGAGAATATTACTGTTACAATAGGGTCCTGCACATGCAGGAAGGCCAAGTGCCTAAAGCTCACTGCTTACATACAAAAGAGAAGTCTCACTAACTTACAAAAGTGGATTATGAAAATCCAATGTTATGTACTACTACAAAAGGGCATCTGCTATGCCAGATCTAGTACCAGCTTAAGCTCTGCAACTTCCAAAACCTTATTCCAAACTCTGCCTTAATGTTCGCACATAATATTCATCATATATCCTACTTACAAATGTTCTCTAAGATCTCATACTTATATATGAGCCTTATTACAATATGCCTTGTCAGCTTTCAAAAAGATATTACAATTAATTACATTTTGCAATAAATAAAATCCTGTCGGCCAGGGTGTCGGTAATCAATCTTTTCGGTGTCAGTGAGCGTATGCTGGTGTAGAATCTATTGGTGCTGGTGCCTGCCAGTATCATATGATTGTAAGGTTTCTGTTATCACTGTTTTAAAAATGGATGTTTTCAATCCATATATGGCTAAGTTTTTGAAAATTTTATGTCTAGTACGCCCATGTTCTTTCAAAAAAAATTTAGATCCTAAGGGGTTCAGGGTTTAGGTTTTAAGTCGCTTCAATATCTGAGAAAAACCCTTTTGGTTTCTAATTTGATGTTACTTTATTCACTTAAGTGATGGGTCCCTTTATCATAAAAGTGTTCCCCCCTTGTCATTTACCTAGGTGGTCCCTTTTAAATATTTAATTTTTGTTCACTTTTAATATGCCTTTTCTAATGTCCATCGGGCCTTTTAAGCATCATGCAACTTTCTATTGATCTGACGGCCTGCATTGATTCGCGACCAAAAAGTGCTCGAATGTTAGCTTCCGCGAAGTAGCGAAAGGAAAAAGAGGACCCGACATATAGGTTTGGACTGAAGCTAAACACCGATCAAGTTTCATCTGATCGGACGGACGACGTGGTTTTGTGAGATCAAGTTGAACGTGTTTTAACCTTCATGAAATAGCAAAAGGTTTTGGTGGGTCCCCGAGATAAGTGATCTTCTTTGGTTAAAGAATGATCGGGTTGGAAAGAGATCAACGGTTCACGTTGATTCATGGCTAGGAGATGCACGAGGTTAACCTTCAACAAAATAGCAGAAACGTGGCGGGTCCCGCTAAAGGTGGCAATGAATGTGGTAGGTCCAACTGGGAATGACAGAGCAATGACGAGGCGCTCAGTTGGTGGTCTACGGTGGGCCCGAGAAGGTTGCCATAGAAAGGAGTAAATAACGAGCAATTTTTAAAGATCTAACAGCCTGTGTGAATTCCCGAAGATAAGAGGCTAGCAGGTTAACCTTCACTATGTGGCGAAAAGGCTGGTGGGCCCAAGGGACAGGCAAGGCATGAAGCTAAAATTAGATCAACTCTATTTTGATCTAACAGTTCTTGTAGTTTCATGGTTGCAAGCTAAACAAAGAATAATGTTCGCAAAGTCACGAAAGACAGGTGGAGATCACACAAAGGTGTGATGTGGCATAATAGCTGCCACTTTTTGTAGAGCTTGATAGTGATGTGTCAGGTGACATGTGGTTTTAAAAGTGGTTGACGGCCCACCTAGGTGTAACTGGCAGTTATGTGGGAATAATAAAGATAGCATGTGGTGGATCAAAGGTGGAACCCAGAGTAGTTTCTAGGGCTAATGATCGACTACCATGTGGCATTTTTCAACCGGAGAACAAGTGGGGTAACTAATTCCCAGATAAAGGGCCCACTTAAAAGGCACTCATCTAAAGATTGATCCAACGCTTCTTGTTGTTTTGTGGCCGGAAGATGTCCACAGCTTAACTTCAGCGAAATGGCAAAAAATCGTTAGCCATCAAAATGAGGTGCAGTTAGTAAGTAAAATTGACCGTCCCAGTTGGAGTTAAAGGCCGGGTGATTTGATTTTGATCTAATGCTTGGTGCAACCTCGCGAAGGAAAAGTGAACGAATGTTAAAGTCCGCGAAGTGGCGAAAAGGAGGTAGGGCCTGACACTAAAGCAAAGAGATCAACAAAGATAAAAGGGATGTAAGTCCTAGTGATCCAACGGCCAGCGTTGTTTTGCGAAAGAAAAGAGCACAGGTTTTATGTTCAGCGAAATAGTGAAAGAGTGAAATAGAGGAAAGACTTAGAGAAATTATGATCCGTTGGAGCCAATTTTGAATTCAATTTGGCAAATTCAATTCTAAAAAGAAAGCCGAAGCATGCGGAGTCAATTTCGAAAAAACTTAAATGCCAACTTGTCCTATTGAGTCTGCATCAACTTGATTGCTAAATATTGTTTCATCGAAGTATGTTGCAGAGCGAATTGTTGCAGGGTGATTTTCTTCAGGGGAATAATCAAGTTTTCGGTGCTTTTCTTGATAACTCTTGGTTTATTCTCAAATACTGTTGTGTGAATTACTTCATTGGAGGTCTATACTAGCTTCTAGTGGTATAGTTGTTTGACCAGAATGGCACCCAGAAGAGAATTAACAGGGAAGGTTAATTACAAGGACCGAAATATCGGTGATGATTTTTTAGAACAATTAACCATGTCCACCAACGCTGGGGCTAAGGCCAAAGAGCTAGTACCCAAGAACCCTCGTCTAAAAATTGGAGATGGCCTCTATGATAAGGGTAATTGGTTGAGGGACCCTAAAATAGGAGTGTCAGGCTTAGGACTATTCAAAGTCATTTTTGGGTAGCGGAATTCCCCAGCTCCTTTGAATGGCATATGGGAATAGGATGTAGGAAAGCTTGTGGTACTAGGTGTTTTTATGGATGTAGATCTGTTAGCCCTGATTGCATAGAATTATGACCCTATGGCAAGATGCATCAAGAACATAAAGGGATCAGTCTTGATTGAGATAAATGAAGATGAATTTAGGAAAGTGTTTAAACTCAGTGAGTCCTCCTATTTATTAGAGCCTATTGACTTTGAGTCGTTAGCCCAGGTTTACAACGCACAAAAGGATCATCTTAGAAATGGCCCATTGAAAGAATTCTTTGTAAAGATAGGGGGGTTAATAGTTGTTGGTCCCAACACAATGGAACCATTCTCTCTCAACTTATTTACTCTAAGAGTTAAGGGTATGTATTGGGCATTATGCTAGATCTTTGGAGAGGATGCTAAAAAGAATATGCCAACCCATTATATGTTAATGATTGCACAAATTCTAAAGCCCTCCCTAGCAGTAACATTTGATTATGCCTCATCCCTTGCTGATGCAATTCATAATGGGCTAGTGGGAATTAAGAATGGTAAGGTGGATAGGCCATTTGGATGGTATTCCATGTTAATGCACATGTTCTTGTTCAAAGGTGCTAATTACTTTGCAAAGGAAATGTACCTGATTAAGATAAAGGATAAAGAGGAGATGCCAATACAATTGTGGAGTACTATTCTATCTTGGGATAGAGAGGATGCAAGTTACCTAAAGTTTGATAGATGCTTTGCATCGAAAATTAGGATTCTTCTTTGCAGAGAATACCCTAGAATTCCTAAGGCCCTTTTGGAGTTTCTAAGACCAAAGGAATTTGCCGAGGATATCAAGATTGTTCACAATTGGGGAGACATATATTTGTACCCTATGTCTATTGTTTTTAGAGTGTTTGGGTTTAGAGGCACCCCCTATTTACTACCCTATCATGTCCCAGTGAAGATAGGGATTGTAGAAGTCCTGAGACAGATTGGAGGAGTGCAGGAGGCTGAGCTAACCAATAGGGGTAAAGGGACTATTTTCCCAACTATTACCATGGCTCACCATTTTGTGATCACTAAGGGTGGATGGAAATTTTTTGAAGAATTCTTCAAGCCATATAGGCTGTCTACTGTAGTGTCAAGATGTGCAGATCCTGAGGATTTTTTCAATGGCATGTTCAGAAAAAGCGCAGTGTGCAGAGGTAGGCCACATCAATTTCAGTTCCTAGAAGATTTGATTAGAAATGAGTTTAGCCTAGATGAGCAGGAATTGAGGAAGGAGAAGTGGGTTGCATATAAGAAAGCCCTAGATTTTATACATCAATTTGACACTAGCTATGATCCTCTCTCTAGCTTCAACCCATTTGAGGAGAAAATAAAGTTCCCGATTCTTTTTTTTGAGGACCTCATGCAAACTTTAAAAGAAACGAGGGAGGCCATAATGCAAAATGATCCTGATACGACTAAGATGGTATTGGCTAAGCCTGCCATTTCTAGAGATATCCCACCTGGTGACTATGTAATGCACAAAAGGTCAAAGTACACTATGATGATGTCAGTGATAGGTGAACCTTCCACCTCAAAAGGGAATAGAAAAATTGAACATGTCATTGACATTCAAGATTTCCCTAAGAGGTAAAAAATGGGAAAGGAAATTGAAACTAATGAGCGTCAATATTCTCCATCTCAGTCTCCTATCCACATTGGAGATGAACAAGCTGTGGCTGAACAATTATTGCAGCTAGGGAGTCTTGGTGAGATTGCCTATACCTATGAGGAGACCCAAGAGGGGATGCCCAAAGAGCCACCTACTATTGAAATGGATTTGACTGATTGTGAGTTAAAAGGCCAAGAATTGGACCCTACTGTTAAGCAAGCTAGTGAAGAATTCCTAGCTGGTAGCAATTTTGTCACATCAGAAGCATTTATGCAGTTTGTATGGAAGCAAAACATGGAGCAATTCAGGGTCAGATGTGAATAGAGGAAAAGTGAATAGCCTCTCAAAAATACAACTCAGGTAGAAGAAGAAATAAAGCAAGAAATGATGGAAGAATTCAAAACAATCACCCCTAAGAAAGGAAGAGAGATGGTAACAAAGGCTGGTGTGTTGATTCTCCCTGAATGGGATATAGCTGATGCCTTAGTGCTTGATGCAGTGAGGAAAGAAAAAAAGCCTATGGAAGGAGTGACATTAAGTAAGGATAATACTGCTCTTTTCATGTGGTCATTGAAGAAGGACAAATAAAAAAGAAGGAAGAATACATCAGATTCGAGCCTCTTAGGAGGCATGATAGTTAAAAGAGTCCAAGAAACAGGGGTAGTGGAAGCTACTAGCATAGTAGTAGAGACAACAAAGTTTAATATGGTAGTAGTAGAGAAAGAGGCACAAGAAAACGCTAATCTCCAACTGAAGTTGGAGACTATTTTAAAAGCTTACAATGATGCTAAAGAAGGAATAGCCAACAGAGACATCATAATTGCTAGACTCCAGAGTCAATTGGTAGGTCAACATCATTTAGGTGAATCTTCTACACTCATGATAGCCTCCTCTCTAGCAAGGCCCCCTCCTACTAGTCCCATCATTGAATACGCCCCTTCTCCCATGCCTTCCAGTTCCCAATTACCTGAAAATGTCCAACATGAGTTGGAAAAGTTGAAACAAGCTCAGACCTTGTATGCAAACAAATATGAGGAGAAGGTGAAAGCCACCATTTTGAAGTTTGCCGACTCAGTCAGAACATCCAATGTATACACAAATATGAAGAGGATTCTTGAGATTTTGATCAAATTCAAAGAAGAAGAAGCCACTTTGGAACCAATCCTGAATAAGTGGGTACCTAGAGGTAAGCAGTTAGAGCTCATGTATTCCTCCCATGTAGATGCAGAAGAGAATGACAATCTCAGGTCCACATGTGAGTTTATAAAAGAGATGAATATTCTTTCAGTAGAAGTAACAGGTATAAAAAGAAAAGCCCAACTTTATAGAAAAGAATATTCAGATCATAAATTTGAAATATTTCCAAGAGGTTTCATTGGTCCTATTCAGCTAAAGGAAGAGAAGACTTGGTTAAAGGAGGTGGACCACAATTTGTCCCTAAGGATCAATCAGATTATTAGTACTGATGACACATCCTTATTTGTCCAAACAATTGAGGAAATTGAAAAGGGGAAATCTCATTATGGTTTCATAGAAACAAAGATTGGGCATGTACGAGTCACTTGGAAGTGGCTAGAAGATATGAAACAGAAGGTTGCTAGTTTTACTTGGCCTAGTGATGATGTGTATCAGGAGTGGAAAGATAAGTATATGGGACAGAAAGAAGATGCTTGGGAGCAATTACAAGAGGGTGCAATGGAACAACAAGCAGAAGAAGTCACAGATACTGAAAAGGAGCTATAACCGCTTCTTGGAAAATGTTGTTGTTTGTAACAAACTTTCATTTGAAAGGTTTGAAGCTTGTATGCATCCATGATATTATAAATGGATGCCAGGACCTTCTAAAAAATGATCGCAAGAATTTGTAAGAAACCTCTGTAGAAATATATCTGGGATTTTCTAGTCTTATGGAGAATACTCTGAGTTTTGTAATATTTTCTCAAAATTAATATCAATATACAGACTATCAACTTTCGAGCCTAAATTTTGTGTCTTCTGGTCTACTTGCATATATTTACTGTTTTCAAATATGAGTAATCTAGGGTTATTCATTTGAGGATTGGATTGTAAGGCAATCTTAATAGAGGCATTTCTTAGCTTTTCTCTCCAGGAGGGAAATTAAATATGCATGAAGCATTTCTATCAGTGAATTCCTTGTGGGAGATTTTGAATTTGATGAATGCAGTCTAGTTTCATAAGGATAAACTCTCATGTATGTCAAGTATATATAGGGTTTTATAGAAGCCGATGTGATGGGATGTGTGGAGATATTTGATTGTGGGAATATTGTTTAAATTTTAGATGACTCTGTGGCCTGGATGAGGCACTGGTATCAATTGTGGTTATCTTTTACATATCTTGTAGGTCAATACTGAACATGATTATAAGCTTTCTTTCTTTGTTTCAGTGAGTTTTAAGGCGATAGGATTCATTGGTTTTCGGACTGGTTTACTATGGATCTGTCTTTTAAAAGTGTGAAGTCAATTCACATAAGGTATACCCACCTGAACTTTGGATAAGTTCAAAGTGTAGAAGGTTGTAAAACCTTGTCATATGTTGCTTTGAAGTTTCCTTCTCTTTGATCTCTCTTCTGTAGACAGAGTTTATCATTTTATTATAAGGGTTTTAAGGGGATTAAGATTTTGAGAACAACAGTTTCCATCAATGACAATACCTTCAATCACCTACAATTTCTCACTAGAGTGTGCATTTGCCAGCAATCTCCCCC
Source organism: Cryptomeria japonica (assembly GCF_030272615.1). Taxonomy (NCBI): domain Eukaryota; kingdom Viridiplantae; phylum Streptophyta; class Pinopsida; order Cupressales; family Cupressaceae; genus Cryptomeria; species Cryptomeria japonica. The sequence continues at coordinate 908,584,708 of NC_081414.1, forward strand.
TTTGGCATTGATGGCAACACTCATGAGAAAAATCTAAAAAGTGTTGTCCAAAAAAGTGTCTTACCAAAACTGTCAAAATTGTGTGCTTTGCGTACTCCCCCTAAGCTGATGATGTCTTTTGCTGATCATTTTTCTCATTTCCACTACTCCCCCTTTGGCATAAATGACAAAGGTTGTCATTCAATGTCAATTGAGTGTGGTTCCTGCCTAATTCCTTGTAATCTATTTATTACAATCTGATAAATTTCTGTTAAGGCAACATTCAGACTTTTGTAAAATCTCTCACTGTCTTTCAGTGCTACTTCAGTTCTCTGAATTGTACCGGTGAGAAAGTGCATTTTATCTGCCAGTGTCTTAAGTCCTAGAATAAGAGCCTCATAAATCTCTTTTCTCAAAGAGATGAGGATATCCAGTTTAGGACTTAGTCTACATTTAAGTTCTTTTGCCTTAAACTATATCCTTTCCTTGTCTTTCTCAAGCTTTTCTATTTTCTCTTCAAATCCTGCAATTTCCTGTTCAATTACTGATATTGAGTCTGATGAACCTATCAAGTTGTCAGCAATATCACTTATTTCTTTATGGGCTATGTCGATATCTTTATCTATGTCTTTTGTCAAAATGTTTGTTTTACATGCGTCTCTATACAATTTCTTGAAGTCCAAAATTTCTTTACCTAATACCAATAATAAGGTTTCCATATGTTCCTTATTATTCTTTACTATCTCCTCAAAGAATTTTTCCTTCTCCTTATTCATTTTCTCTCTAAAGGTGTCTTCATTTATCTGATCCAGTGTTATTAGGTTGTCGGTTATATATTTAGACAATGTGTCTAATTGGCTCAAAGAATCTTTATTTTCTATGTTACACTTTGGAGCTATCATTTTCAAAATTGGTAAATGCCATCTATAGCCTTACAAGCTAGTGCATTACATTCTGCTATTTTCTTTATTGAATCTAATAGTACCTCTGTTACATTTATAGGTCTAAAATTTGTCATAGATGTTCCGGATGACTATCCAACTGTCTTTACAATCTGTAATCTGTCGGTGGTTGTGATAGATTTTCTTTCCTCATTGTCTGGAGGATCTGTTTATGTTTGCATTTCCACTACCAAAGGCTTGGGCTTGTCAGATGAAGCCGGTGGTACTATCTGTGAAGGAGCCTATTGCTCTACCGGTTTCTCAGTGTTCTCTCCTAATGGTGTCTCTGTTTGTGTCTCTAAATATTTCATTGTAGTGTCCATTGCCGATTTTTCTTTGTTTACCTCTATGCTGTCTACTGTCGGTGACTTAGTTGGTTTTTCAGTTTTAGTAGTTGTCGGTGGCTCAGTAGATGCATCAGTATGAACATCTGTGGTCTCTTCCTTTCCAGTGTCTAGGGGTTCATTTGTTCCTTCAGTTTGTTGTTGTTCCCCAATTCCAATGTTTTTAACTCCAATATTTCTAGCTGGTGGCTCAGTTGCCACATCTCTTTTGTCAGTTGTTTCCTTATCCACCACAATATTGACTTCCTATGTGTTAGTGTTTATCATGTATAGAACCTCAGAGTCAGGATTCGTATCCTTATGTGGTGTTTCCATACTCTCTGTTGCCGGTTGTGTGTCATCAGTTTGTACCGGTGGAGTATTAGAAGGAGGTGGGGGTAAGTTATCTGTCACCTTTATACTTGGAGGGCCACCTACCTTACCTTTCCCCTTATCCTTGTCCTTTTCTTTTTGATAGACTCTAATAGTCTTTGGTCTCTTAAGCTCTTCTTGTTTCTCTTTTTCAACAAAAAATATATCCCACTGATCTGCAGTCTCTTCTGTTATTTCATTTACTCTTCTTGCCATTAGTGCTACATGCCAATGACCAGTTGAGAATACTATCCGGTTGGCTTCACTGATTAGCTCATTAATTTCTTGTGTGGAGTTTGTTGGCATTATGTGAACCGGTATGAGGACATAATGACATTGTATGTTGTCATTGATGTCAATATGCTGAAGAGGTGAGAACTAGCATATGTGAGAACTGGTGTAACAATGTGAATTGACATTTGTGCCAAAGTGAAGTGGTGTGTTTGTTCAAGGTGAACAGGCATATGGTTATGGGAACCAGCACATGGAAGCGTTGTATGACTACCGGTTGGTAGTCTCAACTTCAGGGTTTCCGGTTGAAGTGCTTCAAGCCTATGTGGCTCAATCGGTGACTTTGTGTGATGAGTTAGCATGGTAATGAAGAACAGATCATGTTGCCACATAAGCCTTGTGCGCGTGAAGGATCTTGCATGAAGGAGATTGTTCCTATCTACCTTGGGAATGTGTGAAGTCTGTAAACGGTGATAACGTGTGATGGGTTATCAGTCGCTATGAAATCAGTGGAAAATAGATGATGGAGATTGGATCAAGACTGTTGCATTTAATGCAGTGTGCTCAATGGTCAGGATTGAACCGTTTGAATTCCTTAACCTAACAAGTTTTAGGGTTTAGGGTTTATGCTACCGACCTATCTGTTTTCCTATAAGGTCGATGTTGTGACTCTTTCTGAGGTTGTTGGCAAAAGTTGTGTGTGTGTGTATCCAAGAGAAGGGATATGTGATTCTTGCCAGACCAAAGGAGAGAAGTGATACCTGCAGAGTGTAAGTGCAGAAGGTGAAGAGGAGCTTAAGCAGATCTGCATTGGCATTGAGTGTTGTTACTAGATCATTGTAATACTTGTTGATCTCTAACCACCTCAACAGTTGGAAAATCCCTTAATAGGGTAGCTTAAACCAGCTTGCTGTAAATCCTTTAACAGGGTGACTCAAAACAATTGAGTTCTTGCAATCCTCTAACAAGGTAACCTTTAACAGGGTTTAACCCTTAACTAGGTATTCTTGCCATCCCTTAACCGGGTGATCCCTAACAGGATCGGTTCCTAACAGAACCTATTGTATCAGTCTTTAACTAGATAAGGCTCCTAACAGAGTGGACTTCTAAAGAGCTCAAAAACAAGCTTGTGGGTATTTATCCCCACCGTGGTTTTTCCCAGTTGGGTTTCCATGTGAAAAATATGTGTGTTATGTGTGATGTCTTCCTCATGTGATGCTTTGTTGTTTTCTGTCAAGTGGTAAATCTTATTGATCTAGTTGCTCATATGTATATCATTGATTGTAGATTACTTGTTCATGTATTAGGGTGAAATGGAAATGAAGTGTTAGAGTATATGAGAAGATAGGCATCAATCGGTTTATGCTTGTCTTAGTTATTCTGGGTTTTTGCCGGTTATACTTTGTTTTAGGACCAGTGTTACTATTTGTCTGTCAATACACAGTGTCTGCTGACAAACCGATTTAAGAGTGTGCTTTTTCCTATACTGATTCAACCCCCCCTCTCAGTACCAGTTTGGTACTATTCTTTCATCATTGAGTTATCAATTGGTATCAGAGCATCCTCCAGGTCCTCTGTGTTATAAGCTTAACTGCTTGAGGTAAAGATCCCAGTCTAATGATGAAGAGGGAAGGTCCAAAGTTTAACAGAGAAAATTTTAGTATATGGAAAGACAGAATGAAGATATACATCAGAAGCATGGGTGCTCAACAGTGGAGCTATGTTGAGAATGCCTATGTTGCCCCTATTGGTACTCTCACCGATGACCAAAAGAGAGAGATGCAGGAGAATGGACAAGTCATGGAAGCCCTAATTAGTAGTCTATTTGACATTGAGTTTATTGATGTCCAAGATAAGGTAAATCCCAAAGAGGTATGAGATACTCTTGAAAATATCTATGGCGATGATGAGCATGTAAAACAAGGTAAGGAAGAAAGCCTTAGAGGGAAGTTTGAAGACATGTGGATGGTTGAAGGTGAGACCATTCAACAATATGGAATAAGAATCAAAACCATTGTTGGAGATATCAAGAGTGCAGGTTGTAAAATAGAAGATTCCACTGTGGTAAGAAAAGTCCTGAGATCCCTATTGTTGGTCTATGCAATAAGGGTTGCTGATATTCAGGAGCTGAGATCAATAGACAAGACTAAGGTATCCTTAGACTCTATCATTGCAAAGCTGACAGCCTATGACTGAAAACTCTTCTTTCTATATTAATGAATTCTATTGCCAAAACCATTACATCTTTGACACACCAAAATTTTACCCCTAGGAAAAACATTTTGTCTATTCCTAGACCTCATTTTACATTCATCTTCTCTATGGCCATATCCTTTACATGAAAATAGTAACCAGAGAATGAGAGCTTATTACTTACAAATTTATTATGCCAAACATGTGGTGATCTTGCAGGCTTGTTTCCTCCATTCCTTCTTCCTTTGTTGTTGATCCTAGGATGCTCATTTATAGTAGGCATATATCTTGGCCTTCTCCTATTCCCAGTTTTGTGTGCAGTAGCATCTCTTTGTCTTCTACCGGTAGGAGGTCTTCCAGGCTGTCTTCTCATGTTCTTATTTGTAATGAAGCCACCTTCGTTCAACTTGCATTTTCATTTTGGATCAGCATTGCCACTCATTGTAGCACCGGTCTTCACCAGTTGTAGTTAGATCAACCTTCTTCCTAGGAGCCTTTGAAACTGTGAAGGTATGTCCCTTGTCATTTATACTTAAGGAGACACACTGAATGTCTTTGTTGGAGATGTCCTTTCTTGTGGAGCATTCACTGACATTAAATCCTAATCCTCTGATATCCTTGGAGTGTTTTTGTTTGTTTAACATTTTGTCCAAGGCTTCAATGCTACCATCATACTAGATCCTCACCTTGAGCTCATCTTGACACTTCTCAAGGTCTTTCCTGAGTTTCTTTGTTTCACCCATTAGACTCTGACATTCTTTGTCCTTAGCCTCTAGCTCCGATGCTAAATCTTTACACTTGCATTTCTTGGTGTCCAAATCTAATTTTGAATCTACATTCATCCTTTTAGCATCATCCACTTATGCTTTCAGATTGAAAATGGTTGACTCTGACTCTTGAAGAATTTCAATCAACCGATTTTGTTCCACAATAGCAGCATTCTTGAACATCTTGTATTCTTTTCTTACTCTACTAAGCTCCTCAAGTGCACTTACAATTACTCCTTCAAGATCAACTTCAGCTTCATCTTCTTCTTCATCACTGCCAAACAAATCTTGCCACTAGGATTGATTTGAGTTATCATCTTTCGGTGTGTGCACCTCACTAGGAGTCTCTTGAGCCATGAAGAGATGGATTTCTTCTTCATCATTGCTACAACTACTAACCAAACTATATTTATCATCGCTATACTCATGTGTTCCACTTCTCTTCTTTCTCCCACAATCTGGTTTAGCAGTCATAGGTTAATTACCATAGAGATTCTTCAATCTATCCGACAAACTCTTTGTAGAATTGCACTTATCCACCTATGAAGAAACATCACTAGAAAGTCCACTGAGTATGGCTTTCATGGCTTCAGCATTACACTTAGATCTTCTTTCAACTTCAGGACCGGTGGGAAGACTGACAGGACTAGAAAGACCACTAACAACTGACATCCGAACATCATAGCCTAAAGAGGACAGGTAGACTTTCACTCTACAACTCCAAATAAAATAGTTTGACCCATTAAACATTGAAGTAGGGATTGACTCAAATTTAACCATTGTGTTCACAAAACCAGAATCTACCTAAGCTAGAGAAAGCTTATCTAAATGGGAACCTAGGCTCTGATACCAATTGTATAACATAAGATGCCACTAAGAGGGGGGTGAATTAGTGGTTATCAATATTTTCAACCTTTTAAACCTGATTATATGTACCAGTTAGCAGTTCAAACACTAAGTGAATATACCAGTGAGACAAGGAAGAGATTAAGATGCAATCACTCATAAGAACCAACCCCTGCACCGAGCACCAACTCAGTGATTACAATTAATGTTATTAATTCAATACAATAGTTATAACCTGATTACAAATGAATTTGTAACCCCTGCAATTAAATCTCTCTTCCAATTTATCTCTTCTCTTTAGGTTCAACTCTTCTCTATTCTCTACCGGTTCTCTACTCACTCTGAACCACTTCAACTTGTCACCATCGGTACTCTACTCACCCTCTCTGAAACTTTTTCTACTCAGCCTATACCATGTCTGACCTCTTCTCACTCTCTCTTTATTGTCCTTTGCTCACTTCTATTGCTTCTTTACCAATGCATACTATCGGTTAGATGAACAGTCAAACCATGCACCTCGTTACCAGTTACTCTACTTACTGGTTAAACCCTTCTTACTAGTTCTCTCTTCAAGCACTCAGTCACTTCATTTTTCTTTGATGAACCTTCTGACTGATTAACTCTTTGATGCACACTCACCCTCTCTTTGGTTCGACACCATGACATCATCAACTTTGATCTTTGATCTGCACATTTATACTTGTGCTTTCCTACCAAAACATAAAATCAAATCTTACGTCTTAGGGTTTTCTTCACCGACCCAATCCTTATCAGATCAAATCTAATCTCATCTTCGAGATTCACAACCTGCAACAAATTAGACTGCACCGCCAATATTTTCTTCCACTACATGTTTACTAAATTTAGAAAACACAACCCTACTTCAGTCAATCACAATAAATGAACTTGTTGTTTCCTACTCCAAATCAAATCTGCAACTGGACATCCTTCAACGATCATTGCATTACTTAGATCTTTGATCCGCATTGAGCCGTAAACCTCTGCAATCAACCTGTGATATCTGCAAAATGCATTAAACATGAACTTAGTCAGCAACTGTTAGGACCCGGAGGCAACTGAGAGGGGGGGCGTGAATCAGTTGTCTAATAATTTCAACCCAAATATAACTTAATCAAACTTGATACTTAATACCGGTAAACCAAAATTAATGTCGGTAAACAGATTACCAGTTAATATCAATACCAGTGAAACTTAATACATGAAACCGAAAGAGAAACAAAATCCACAACACATAACACAAAGATTTGTGTGTGGAAACCCTATAAGGGGAGAAAACACGATGGGAAACCTTACCCACAATTAGATGATACTACTATAGATAGTATGTGTATACAAATGGGGTATGCACATGCAGAAAGGCCAACCGCCTAGAGCTCACTACTCAATCACAAAATAGGAGTCACACTGACTACAATTGGATGATTAAATCCAATGATAATGTACTGCTCAAAGTAGCATCTCCAATGTTGGATTCAGTACCGGTTAAGCTTTGATTATTTCCTTCTCTATGGTTTGCCCATATGATCTTCAATATTCGCACATACCATGTTGCAATGCCATAACCATATACCTTCTACTTATTACCTTGCTTTTTTCATCTCACAAATGAGATCTTACATATATACCAAAACCTAAGACCAAATCTATAGGTCGGCTAGTTAAGAATATTACAATAAAATAAATTACAAGTCAATATGTGATGCATCATGTCGGCTCAACAACAATACCAATTAATTAAACCATCTCCATAATGTGTCGTCCTGATCTGGAATAGATAACACATGTCGGTCCATAACCTAGACCAATTTGCCGGTAACAACAAATATGTCAACCCGATTAGACCAATAACCAAATCACAAAAACTAAGTGTCCAAACCATGTCTTCGACATAACCAAGTGATCTCCAGATGATAACAAGTCATCCTTAGTGCCAGTGAACAATATAACCTGTCCGTGAACCAAATACCGGTGACTGTGCATAAGTCACTAAACTTACCGGTGAATTTAACCAAATATCTCCAGAAGGATAAGTGTTGATAAGTGTTGACATCAATGACAAAACCAATGCAACATATCCATAATACCAACAATCTCCCCCTTTGGCATTGATGGCAACACAAGATGGAAAAACCATCTAAGTGCCAACGAAGAAATGCCAAAAACCAAAAACCAACAATCTCCAAAATAGATATGAAAATAAATGCAGAGAGTATGTATCTCTCCCCCAATGAGTAATCTCTCCCCAAAGGATAATGTTTTTTCATAGATATCTCTCCCTCTTTGACATCAAATACTAGATACAACTAGTTCATAGAACTAATTACAAATACCAACTACTCCCCTTGAGAAGTAGCTCTCCTCCATCAAAGCCAAAAAATGGTTTCTCTATAAATTTTGTCGGTTTGATGCCAAAGGGGGAGATTGTTATTATTCTACACTCTTATGAGAATAGTTGATGTTGTCATTGATGGCAACCAACTGGCAATCATCTAGCACTTCACCGACAGCGACAACAATGCATACCGACACTCAAGCCGACATGGAATAAACTTTTGTTTATTGTTTTACAATGTAATTATCTCTTGTAAAAGCCAACATGACATATTGTAAAAGACTCATATATGTATGAGATCTTATAGGTCTTTTTGTGTAGATGATAGATGAGAAGTATAAGGCAATTTTGTATAAGGTGATATAGTTGACAGCGAAGGTTTTGGTTATAGATTGAGCTTAAACCGGTACTGAACTTGGCATAAATGATGCTGATTTGAAGAATTACATTGTATTGGATTTTGATAAGCCATTTTGTAAGTCAGTGAGACTTCTATTTTGTAGTTGGGCAGTGAGCTCTAGGCTGTTGGCCTCCCTGCATGTGTAGGCCCCTCATTGTAAGTAATATTTATTCATTGGTCAGTGAGTGAATATTGTGGGTCACAAATCCCACCGAGGTTTTTCCCACACCAGGTTTCCTCATTAAATATCTTGTGTTATGGTGTCTTCTCTATGTTGTATCTGTTATTCTTATTTGCTACATTAATTCTTATTTACCGGTACACTGTTTTGGGATGCAAAGTTCTTAATAAGTATAAATATTCTGTTAATTGGTTAGACACTGATTCACCCCCCCTCTCAATTTCTTTGGGACTCTCATTGATTCTAACAACAACTACTTCAATGATGTACCCTTCATCTACCATGACACGTTTGCCACCTAGAGACCACGTGTCAACTTTGTCGGCATCCACCTCATTTACTGAGTCGGTTTATGTTGAGTCACCAACCAAAAACACTCTATTGGTATTCACCATATACTACAGGTTTATCTTGCCTTACCAGTTATATTAACTGGTTAACCTTCATGCCATGCAATTCACCATTATGTTGGTTAGGTCATGATGACCTAGACTGCTTCCAATTCAGAGTTTATCACTTCACTTTGTCTCTTTGTTAGTTTACCGGTTTCCTTACCTACTTGCATGCTGGACTAGTATTTATTCTTCTTCACAGAGCACATATCAGTCAAATATAGATGTGCTCTCTAGTTCACCAAGATTGATGCGGTTTCAATCACAGACACATGCCAATGTTATGAGCATATATTATGAACCGCAACATCTGAGTCCTCTCTAGTTGTCTGTAGAGGTTGCTTGATCACTGCTCTATTCCTGTTTATCAGTTGACAGTACTCCTACTTGATGGTATGATGAAAGAATAAGTATTCGGTAGAACTCTGAGAGGGGGGGTGAATTAGTAAACTTAAAAACTGATACGAACTTCCCAATCTCAAATTCAAACTCACAAAGTAAACTTTCACTATCAAGATCAATACTCAACATCAACCGGTTAACTGTTATAACAACTTAATAGTAAACAAAATCAATCTTGTAAACATCAAAATGCTTAATAATATATCAACATATTCCATCTCTCAATGCTTCCAATTATCATGCCTTGTCATAGTATTTAAGTAGTCAATCAAATCAACAAATAAGATCATAACCACAAAAACATTCACCACTTGACACAAATTTTTATATGTGGAAAACCCTAATAGGTAAAAACCACAGTGAGATGACAAGATAGCTATCTGAACATCTCTCAAAGTTCGTCTTGTTAGGAGCCAAGCCTGTTAAATCTTTTACAATAAGTCTTGTTAAGAACTGATCCTGTTAGCAATCACCCGATTAAGGGATTTACAAAATGCCTTGATGAAAAGAAAATACCCTGCTAGGAGTAACCTCAATAGAGTATTTGAGAATCCAAGCTAATGGACCACCTTGTTAGAGGATTTAAGAAGCAACCAAGCTTGTTAGAGCTTACTCGGTTAGGGGATTTCAGTTCTGTTGTAATTGTTAGAACACAACAGGTTTTCTTGATCTGTCTGAATAGCACTACATTTGCTTGATCAGATCCTTTTAAGCTTCAATCCACTTTTACTCAAACTGCATATCCATTCTCCGGTTAGACAACCACACACTCAACTGATTTCTACCAACACTTTGCCAACAACTTTACAAACAACTTCATCGACCTTAAATACAAATCAATTAGGCCGGTAACACAACAAAAACCTAATTCTCTCATAGAGATTACAAGAAAATCATTTTAAGTGTGACCATTGGATTTTTATAGCAATCTATACACATTCTTCAAGAAAATTCCAACCACTCCATGATCACCACTTCATCAGACTTTGTAACTCATCACGTGCTATCCATTAGATGCAATCCACTTTGTTCATTCCCTAGACAATCAAACAAACGAACAAACGTGCCAAAATAATATGAACTTATCCTCATACAATGATCATACATGTCACTATCATTACCGTTCATCATTAGATCTTAAACCAACAAACTTGATCGGTTAGGGGTTAACAAAAACAACTGGTAGAGTTTACCAGTTACATTGCATAGAAAGGGCTTAACCTTATACATCGGTTTACTGGTTCAACTCACAAACTTACATACCGGTTTACAACATCTCCCTCAAAGCTCTTCCTACCGGTTACAAGACAATATCAATAACAACAACAATATCAGCAATATCATAAATACCATTACCGGTTCAATTGACATCAATGACAACATAAAATATCATTAATGCAATCTTTATGCAAATGCCAACACTGCCTGCATACCAGTAACACCCATGAGAACATCATGCCATCAATCTTCAACTGTCACCAACTATGGTAACACCAATCTCCATCTGCATCCTGGTAACGCACTCTTGCCTCGCAGTGTAACTCCATGTCTGCAATGATAAACCTTTCCTTCTCCATCATTAGCTCAGACCTCATCTCAACCGGTATGCCAAAGTGGCAAACTCATCACTTCTTATTCTTCCTCTTTTGTCCCAGTAGCTCATCTTGCCTTCTCTTGTTGATCCAATGCATATCATTGGTTTCATATACCCGAGGCTACCTCATGTTTCACTTTGGTTATCCGGTATAAGCCTTCAACCACCTGCCATTAACTTATCTGACTATCTTATCTAAGAGGGTTATGATGCACTTTATGCATGTTGTGAGATAAGCTAAGCATTACCACTAACCGATGTGAGTAGATGGGCTGATGCACTAACCTTCCAATACCCGATGGGAATGGATCTTTGTTGTACATTCTGCTACCTGCATTGTACTAATATGACTTTTCTGAAATTGAGCAGATACAGCATCAACTAGACATATGACTTGGTAGACATCCCATATGTATTCCTTGTTATCTTGAGGAAGCACAATTTATGTCATTTTTCTCTTAAATTGGTGACAATATCTTCATCCGGTGGGAGTCATGCTGAATGTCATCATTCAAACTGCATACCGGTTGCCTACACATTCTTTATTAGTTCAACCATGCCTTCTTATTGGTTACATGCTTACCGGTTGGCAACAACACACTACCAAACCATCACTCACTGGTTGACATTGCCATAATACCAACTATGTCCAATGCCGACACACCGGTTAACACTCCATACCGATCTCCAAACTTTCTCACCGGTTAACTCCAACTTATAACATACCGGTTGACATCAATGGCAACAATACCGATTGACATCAATGACAACATAATGCCAACATCCTTTATATACTTGGCCTAAGAAATGAATATTACCATTTATTGAATATAAAATCCATAAACCTAGAATGAAAAATAACTCACTCGACATTGACATCTCAATCCATTTTTTCATTTCATTTTGGAACTCTATACACATCATAGTCCAACACTTTCAAATAAAAGCTCCTTTGTAATTCTTGTTTCTAGATATGTACTTAGATTCTGCATGTCTATTATGTATCTTATTGTTTATGTTGATTAATATTAATTTTGCATCTTTAGACCCAGTTCTTACATTTTATCATTCTAACATATCCAAAATCAAATCACAAGAGAGAAAATAATCAATTCATTGTGCCTAGCTCTCCCAAGGGTTTATAATTGGGCCTATTGACAATTCTTAAATGTATTATTGATGTAAATGATCTTTGATTCCTAGTTTATATGATTAGACTAGTCAATCCTATTTACCACTTTACAGGATGATCTCAAGAAGACTTATAGTTTGAATGAGAGAGGCAATTGTATTTGTAGGCAACTTACACCTTTTTATTTTGATTTTTATTGAAGGGTGAAATTAGAGGCTAGTTCCTTGCTATTTACATAGTAGACATTCATAATTCAAATTTTGGGGCCAATCTACTTGGACAGGGGTCTTAGGTGTCCTAGTCATAATAGTTTGAGCTAGGAAAAAGGTCGTGAATAGGTGATTGTACCAATTTAATAGAAACAATATCTAAATTGATGATAATCAAACATAAATCAAGTACAAATGGGGCACAACCACCAAAGTGCGTCCAAACTAGGCGTGAAATTGTAAAGGGATACAATTTACTATACTCATGAAATTTTTCTTGAAGAGTCCAAAAGGCTATTTATGACCATTTTTTAATAATGAAATGATGATGAAAATATGGTTAGATATGATGGAGGGAAAGGAAGATTAGAAAATTGGATTTGAGGACAAAAAAGAAAGAAGACTCCAAAAATAAAGGAAAAAAAGTTGTAATGTGTTGCACCCTAGAGGATTTCATCATTTGTTTTGTTTTCTCATTTCATAATGTAATATTATTTTAGTTCATTTAAACAATATTTCTATTTTCTTGTGTGAGTTTTCTTTGGGTTGTTTGATTTTTCCTCTTCATCACTTTACATATTATTTTTTCATAATTTTATATAAATCATATTACTATTGTTTAAAACAATTAAACATTTTTAACAACTTTACTACTTTATTTTAAAATTTAAATATATTACAATACTAAAAAAAATATCTTCTATATTATCCCTTTAATTCTTGCTTCTTCCACTTGTATTGCTTTAAAAGGGATCATTATTATTTTTTAAATATTTTAATAAACTTATATTATTCTAATTTAATTTATAATTATAAAAAATTCAATAACATTAATATTTTATAATGTTTTTGTGGTATTGCTAAGGTTATAATGTGTCACATCTCTTTTTTAAAAACTTATAAAAATAGAATTTAGTAGAAATAGTAAGCCCAACTATCCATGAATAGTAAATTGGGATCATATGATAGTTTACATTATAATATTAATTAATATTTGTTTGTTGTTGTAAATTCAAATATCTCATAACAAACAATGTTAAATAAGTAACATTTTGGGGGCATGGAGTTTTGGGAGCATCTTGTTGGCTTTGGCAAGTTAAATAGTAGTGGGTTAGTTTTGAAAAGTTTTCTTGGAATCTTTGATCATCTTTGGCATCTAGTTGCTTTGTATGAATTCTTATGGTAGTTGTCATTAAATGATTATTCGTATTTCATGAAAGTTTTCTCCATGTTAAGTAGTGGGATTTGGGCACCCAAGATGGAAATTGAATTAATTTTCCTTTTATGCAAAGTGGGTAGAGATTTTGGATCATTCTACACTTTCCAAATTATAACCAAGCTTTGCTTGTTTCTTTAGTTGCTATCAAACCAATGGAAAGGAAAATTCTTAATATTTTTGGATAGGATGTTCATAGTTTCCATGTGATATAAAGGAAGGAGTCAAATGATTACCTCCTGGGATGTCCCAGTGCTTCACCCCTGTGAGTATCACCTAGATGCAATGAGTGCTAAGTGGACCATTCATTCTCATGAGAGATGGGTTGTTGAACCACAGCTCGTGAGCACACGGGTCAATGAGTTTGACTCAAAAACTACATAGTTGAACCCTAATAGCAATATCATAGTTTCACTTATTGTGGAAAATACCTCCTACTTATCAATTGATGAGCTAAAGGGGATCTATAATGAATGGTTCATAAGGCACAACACTTGCTAAAGGTTTTGCAAATGGGGTTGCAAGATAAGTGTGTTGAACCTTGGAGGGAACTCCGTGGTTAAGTGTGCTTGAGCTGGAGTAAAACTGGGATGGGTGACCTACCGAGAAGTCCCAGTGCTTCACCCCTCTGAGCATCACCTAGATGCAATGAGTGCTAAGCTGACCATTCATTCTCATGAGAGATGAGTTCTTGTGAACCATTGCTCGTGAACACATGGGTCAATGAGTTTGACTCAAAAACTACACAGTTGAACCCTGATAGCAATATCATAGTTTGACTTGCTGTGGAAAATACCTCCTACTTATCAACATCAAAATACTTAATTCTTTCTAACCAAATTTGTCAAAGACTAAAGATTGAATGATATCTTAGGCTATTAAAATAATAGAAGTAGAAGTATGATCACATCTTGAACTAGCCAACAAATTAGACAAAGAAGTAACATGAACAAGAGGTTGATTTTTTATGTGCCATCACTACCTCCAAATGCCCTCAATTAAGTAACTCTAAAAGAAGACATGAGTGGCACACTCCTTTGTAACCCCACAAAGAAAACACATGGAAGGACATTGAAATCATATTTTTTTTATGTTGTCAAAGATAAGAGATTTATTTGGACAATGTAAACAAAGAAAGAAATTATATTAAGGTCCACCCAATTTAATCTAGGACTTTTTCCATCATGGGAAACTCCCTATACTCAATTTTTTCATGGTCTAAGATCTTATATCTATAAGAAACTAAATAAAGTTATTGAGGATCATATCCCTATGAAAGAGTATTAACTTCATCCACAAAAGAACATGGTTGGTCAACCAAAATGAAAGATTTGGCTGCTGATCTTCTAGATATCTTTCCAAAGACCAACAACAAGGATCCTTCCAAGAATAAATGCTAGATTCTCCCACCAAATGAGAGACCTAAAATTTTGACACATTAGACCCACCAACATTCAAAAATACTTAATTTAAAGTGAACTTATGAGGAGATGAGATGAGAATCATGAGATAGGAATCCTACTAACCCAGCCAATGAAGAGCATTACTATCATAATTTACAATCTACAAAATGTCTTGCTTAAGAAGTAAAAAATCCTCATTGAGAGTATTGCAAATCATAGAGCCTTTCCCAACCAAAATCATTTATACAATGTTAGCAATAAAAATACTTCAAAAATACTTATAGTTTACAAGTTTGCCCTAAGATTTTTGGCGAGCCTTAAATCACACAAACTAAGCAACATATTAAGTCTAGAGAATGTCAATCAAATTTTAGCATTTAACACTTTTTACCCTAGAAGTCGAACCTTAGTGTATGTGATTTAAGCCATCTGAAGATGCTCATGTTAGAAACACTAAAGTTTTCCTCTGACATCTTATTTCAAATTGTTTCACTTTTTTTTGCTTCCAACTAAAGAGGGTCTCTAACGAACAATCCAAAAAAAAAACTCTCTTGCAGATGATTCAACTATAAATCCTTTAGCTACACAAAGAGGATATTGTCTATTCTAAACAGTTGCAAAGTCTTTTTAAATCAGATTCTAGTATTGCTCCTCTTGTTTACTTATGTCTAGTTCTTTAGACCTTTCTAACAGGCTTTTGGCTAAGCTAATCATTATCTCTATTCAAGGGCTTGCTAACCTAAGCTAAATAACGTTATAAGAATTAAATAAACCAAATTATTATGTAGGAGGTATGGAAATTACCAAGATTGATAAGAAGATAAGAATACCAAATTGATGCAACAAGTTCTTAACTAATGTTGCATAGTAGTCTACGTAGGAGTTAGATTAGGATTTAATTATTTTTTTAACTATAGTTGCATTGTAGTCTACATTGGAGGTAAATTGGGAGTTGAATTTTTGTTTTAATTATTGTTGCATTGTAGTCTATGTAAGAAGTAATTTAGAATATTTTTGTTGAATAAAAGGGATTGTTAAAAATATATGAGTCAATATTTGGAGATCTAATGTTTCTTATTTTTGAATAATAAAATCGGAGTAGAGTTTCAAGGGTTATGAAGCCCAATATTTTTGTTAGCCTATGTTCTATTATACTTATTTCCTCTTTTATACACATAGAAATATTATTAATTTGCAGGATCTAAGGAACTGTTTGCATCAAAAATATATGACCTTACAAGTGTGATTAACATTGGAAGCCAAATATAGTTGACAAAAAACATTTAATTCTCTATAGAAGTGAACACAGGAGATAGACTCAAATTATTGTGAGAGGTGAAGAATCTATTCAAGACAAGAAGCCAACCTCTAAGAAGACTCTTAAATCCTTCCATTATTTAAAGGAAAAAATTAAAATCATAAAACCTATCTTACAAATTAGCTTTTTCCAACCTAACTCACAAGCTTTCTCAAGATCCACAAGGAGTGACCAAGTACCAATTTGATCATTAGATTTGATCCTTTTAGTAGTAAACAAGAAGTGGAACAAAATAACATTATCTTGTCCAACTCCACCTATCTCCATATCATTTGCATTGCCACAAAACTTTTGAAAAAAGCCCAAAGGATGAGGAGACTACTTACCATCTCTATTCATTTTATCAAAAGATTTGATCCTAGAGCTAAAAGGAATGAATCCAATGAAATGACCAAATCATTCGTTACCTCAAAATCGAAATACCATATGGTGCTAAGATTTTATCCACGTAGCACTTAACCACCTAATTTTAATTTATCAAATTAAAAATTTTCTACCAAGCATACCAAATAAAACTCTAACAACCTCAAAATACTTAACAATTTCTTTCTAACCAAATTTCTCAAAGACTAAAGATAGAATGATATCCTAGGCTATCAAAATAATAGAAGTAGATGTACGATCACATCCTAAACTAGCCCACAAATTAGACAATGGAGAAACATGAAGAAGAGGTTTATTTTTGATGTGCCAACACTACCTCCAAATGCCTTCAATTAAGTAAGTTTGAAAGAAGACATGAGTGGCACACTCCTTAGTAACACCAAAAAGACCATACTTGGAAGGACAATGGAATCATATTTTTCTTATGTTGTCCAAGATAAGAGATTTATTTGGACAATGCAAGCAAAAAAACAAAATTATATTTAGGCCTACACAATGGCCTAAACAATTTAATCTAGGTGTTTTTCCACCATGGGGAACTCCCTATACTCAATTTTTTCATGGTCTAAGAACTTATATCTATAAGAAACCAAATAAACTCATTGAGGATCATATCCCTACGAAAGAGTATTAAGTTCATCCAAAGAACAACATGATTGGTCAACCAAAATGAAATATATTGTTGTTGAGCTTCTAGATATCTTCCCAGAGGCCAACAAATAGGATCCCTCAAAGAATAAATGCTAGATTCTCCCACCAAATGAGAGGCCTTAAATTCTGACACACTAGACCCACCAACATTCAAAAATACTTCATTTAAAGTGAGCTAATGAGAAGATGAGATGAGAATCACGACATAGGAATCCTACTAATCCAACCAACAAAGAACATTGCTATCATAATTTACAATCTACAAAATGTCTTGCTTAAAAAAGTAAAATATCCTTCTTGAGAGTATTTCAAATCATAGAACCTTTCCCAACCAAAATCATTTTTACAATGTTAGCAACAAAAATACCTCAAAAATACTTATAGTTTACAAGTCTGACCTAACATTGTCATGTTAGAAACGCTAAAGATTTCTTCTGACATCTTATTTCAAATTGTCTCTTTTTTTTTTTTCCCAACTAGAAAGGGTCCCTAACAAGCAATCCAAGACCAGAACTCTTGCATATGATTAAACTTTGAATCCTTCAGCTACATAAAAAGGATATTGTCAATTTTAAACAGTTGCAAAGTCTTTCTAAATTCAGATTCTAATATTGCCTCTCTTGTTTACTTATGTCCAGTTCTTTAGACCTTTCTAACAGGCTTTTGGCTAAGGTAATCATTGTCTCTATTCAAGGGCTTGCTATATTGGTTTGGCAGCCTCCAATGTTATGGTTAACATTTCTTTCTTGAGAATGTGTTGACCCCTCTCTTCTTATACATATTTTTTCGCATTGTTTCAATTAACAATGATAGAAAGAGATAAAGTTTGGGGGTGCTTTATTATTCAAGAGATACGTGTGTTGTTTCACCTCAATCTCTCTAGTGGAGTAGCTTATCAATCCGTTTTACCTTTATTCATAATCTTAGATTGCAACGGTCAATAATCATGCTTAGATCCAATGTTTGTTGATAATAATATCAAACTGCTCAAGCCGTTGGATATGGAGAATATGCATGGCAGGCAATCTTTCTTTATTGCTTGACAGTTAACAAACTGAGGCGATGCAAAAGAGATGATGGGGTGACGTTTAATGAAACCAGATTACTTATTAATTCCCCCCTGTCCACAACACAATCACTTATGTTACGGACCCGCCTCCTCATGATTATGCTCCTGCACAAACAATAATTCAAAAAACATTTCTTTTGTTGTTCAAAACATCAGAAAGACCTAAGGAACTGCTGAAAAAACCCCATTCCCATGTCCCCACTTTAGCACCATTAGAAAAAGTGTCATGGAAATGGGGCCTGCCAGAGTTAATGACTGTCAGTCAGAAAGCAGATGTCACAATTGTATCGATCAAAGGAAGGAAAAAAGAAAAAAAAAAAGTGTATTCCATCATTCTGTCGTCTTTTCCATCACTTCCACTCGATTGTATTGCACAAACCATTATTCTCTTAACTTGGACATGCGGCAATCTACATACGTACCTATACATCAAATTGCCATTGACCTAAGATATTAGTTTTGGCTCCTACTTCCTATTATTGTCAGGTAGATCTGAATTGTCTAATTCTAGAGAACAAATCATGTCGGCAGAAACGAGGGGCAGTCACCCACAGAACACATCAAAACAGTCTGCTCTGCACTTTCTCTAATTTTCAGCAATAAACTATGCAATAATGCAGATCAACAAGAGTCTGACAAGTGCTGGGTGGTCAATAAAGCCTGAAGTTGAATATAACACCCAATTTTTCTGCATTAAAATCCAGGTGAATAGACCAAAAGACTGATTACCTGAAATGACATAAGTAGTGATTATGCTTTGGATCCAGTGTTTCTGTGTGCCAGAAAGCTTGCGGTATACATGGGTAGTGGCCATAAAAGAAAAGAAAAAAGGTCAGATCAAGGCATCACATTCACATCGCAGCTGTTTTGGGTAATACAAGTGTGTTTGGTAGAAAAACCAGGAAAAAATTCTAGTTTTCCCACTAACGCATGGATTTCAAGATGGGATAAATTGTGGGTGTTGAAGCATCTCTAGGTTAAATTTTACAAAAACTTTAATTTAGTAATGCTTGTCGATTTATGTCTAAATACCACCATTAACAACCTCGGGAATCCATATTTATAGCTTTCAGATTCTGACTCGTGATGTTTCGTTTCCTAATATAACTTATTCGTTATTATTTCGTCAGTCCATCGAACCAGGCTTGATTTTTAATGTACGTTAAGTTCTATAAAGGATGACGGGGATGTTTTAACTTCAAAAAAAAAAAAAGATGCGTCAGGAGTCAGGACTGAGAACCAGAATTTGCCATGCAGATGTATGGTATATGCGTTTCAGGATACCTCTAGTGAGGCTGGATGGTTCACAATGAGTTGAACACACTTTAGAATATAATGTGATGCTCTAGGTACATAAAAGTAAACTTCAATTCTCACATCAATGCCTGACAGCTAGAACCATTAGCGTATGCTTGATCTTTGTCTATGTTTCTTTGAATTTCTGTTATTTCAATTTTAGTTTATTACAAGGGCAGTCATTTTGTTTGCAGTCTTGCATGGATGTTTCGGGTCACAGTCCATACATCAACCATCATTAGAATGAAAGAAAGCAGTTGAAGGAAAAAAAATATAACTATGTTAAAGTATAAATCCCACGTCTATCTTTCAGAACAATATTGTTTGTATTTCTATTATCAACTTGTCATTGTGTGAACATCTATTTGTTTAAGCCATTATCTTTAGCTTTGAACTTCCAATGTTAGGGTTAAACCTGATCTTTCCATTATAATTATCTCTCTTTTATGACTGTCTTGTGCTGATGTTGACCATTTGTACAACATAACCCTCACCATTATTGGACCCTCTCCCTACATTATGATGACAAGGAGGAATATTTAGGTCATTTAATTAGTACATTTGATGATGAAGAAGAACATATTTTGAAAATGAAATGAAACAAAAGATGGTTGATAAATTAAAATTATTTTGTAAGATTCAAATAATTAATAGATGAGGATATTTTTATTTGATATTTTTATCAAGATATTTTTATGTAAAGAACACGTCTAAATATGATTAAATATTTAGATCACGTCAATGACAATATACAATATTTTCATATGGCAGGTCATATTTTTGTAATCGTCTCCCAAACCTTATGTATTATACATCATACCTATAGTTTACCTATGACATTTACACATATTCCAAACATAGGTATTTTACACCATTCACCCTCCCATAGTTTGTTATGAGTTGTCAATGACTCTTTGCATGTAGTTTTATCCCTACAATTTCTCTTACCCATCTTGATTCTTCTCACATCCTTCATGTTATTTGATTTTTAAATATCACATCCATAACTATAAAGTCTACTCATTTACATATATTTATCCATTCCAAATGTATCAACGTATATATACTTCTCCTTTGATTACACATATCCCATTTAATTTTGTAAGCACCAAGTTTGGCACCATGTTACATCATGTTGGCATCCTAGTGTAATATTGCACATTTCAAGAAAAATGTTTTGTAGCACATCTAAGATAGATTGGTTTTCAATCCTCCATAGTTTGTCATACCCCTAGGCCACCTTCTTAGTTTTCCTTAGCATCCTCCTAAATTCCCCATGCCTTATGTGGCCCTCCTTCAATCTATTTGCACTTTGAATGTAACATTTTTACACTTTGGTGAAATTAATGATTTAAAATGTGGTGAGCTTGCATAATTGCAACAAATTTGAAACCACCGTATCAACATTCACACAACCTTGATGCTTTTCTTTATTTCTAGTAGGATGGTTTAGCAACATCTATGAAAATTTTGAAATCATCCATCTACTAAAAGAAATACTTTTGTATGAATTGAAAAAAATAAAGGAGAATGTAGGATGTCTCCCCTTCCCAATTAGTTATGTAATAGCTCATTATTTGACTCTAGCACCTCTTAAGCTCATTTTTATTCCATTGAGAAATTCATCTTTATTTTTTAGGTCCAATAAACGTTGTCAAGCCAAAAATCTTAAGCTCTGCAACTAATACAATAGAAACCACTTGCAAAGTTACCCTCCTTTCTTTAAAATATTTGTCGTGCTCCTTCTCATCATATCATTCCCTTTTTCTATGTTATGCCTTTACTTATACTAAATAAATAATTAATTTTAAGCGAATGATAATACTTTTGAGTATTTTTCAGTGTTGAATATAGGGTGAACTATGCAATAAAAGTATTGATAAAATGATTCTTCAATTTGAAAACTAGATGTCTGGGCAAATTAACAATATAACAATGATAAAGTTAGATGAATAATTCGATAGAGTAAAAATGCATGAAATTTAGTTGGAATGCTTGAAGGGGAGTCCTCAATTTATAGATAAATTGGAGAGTCAAGGGACAAGAAAGATTGAAAGGATCTTTGGTCAGGTGGTCAGATGAGATCAAACTCATGGCAGAGCTACCTTTCAAGGAAGGATGAAGGACAAGAAGGAAACAACAACAAAAAAGAAAAAAGTAGATTTTTGGGGATACATACCTCATTTTTGAATTAAAAATTGAAAAAGAATATATTATCCTCATTCAAGAAGATAATTAGGAAAATTAAACAAATAAAGATATTTATTTAATTCAAAGGCATAATTAGATAATTGAATAATTAAAATGATTCATTCAACTATAGGTTAGGAATGAACGAACCTTTAATCAATAAATTAAGATTATTTAATTAAAGTAGATAAATTGAAATTAATTAAATAATGCAATATTATTTAATTAATTTTAAAAGAGGAAAGGGGTTTGATGACAAACTAAGGCAAAATAATTAGTAAAAAGGGGCTTAATTAATTAATGAATTAATTAAACGTAAAAGGGTTCATAATTAGTCAAATTGATGTGCAAGGACCTAAAAGGGGTCAAATTAAGTCAATTTGGGTTGAAATGAATGAAATTGGAAAGAATGTGAAAGTTTGAATGGAAAATGAGATGATTTGAATGAAAAACTGTAAATGAGGGCAAACCGGGTAAGATCGAGCAATGTCGAGTAAACTGAGTCAAAGCGGGTCACTGAATAGGAAAAGGACAAATGCGACACCATGAGACTTGAAAAGAGGTCAAAGTGCAACTTTTGCATATGATTGGGTAGGAAAGGGGATCCAACCAGTCAAAAATGGGAGGCCAGAAGCGACAAAACCCTAAAAAGCGAGCCTAACAACCCTAAAACCGAGATAGAGAAAATGGTCAAAACGGATAATGCCAGAATGGGAGGAGAAAATAAAATGCAAGGGGGCTAAAATAGGGGTCAAAATGAAAATTTTACACTAGGAGTGGGAAGAGAGGGGAAGAATCTAGATAGGCATGAAAAAGGTTGAACGGGAGGGCCAAATCAGGGGCAAAAATCCTAATCGAGACACAATTAGGCAAAAATATCACTGCAATAGTAAGGGTTAAATTGATGCACGAGAATCCCCATTCTATGAGCAATCTTGCATCAACCAAAATTTTTTTCTTTTAGTTTAATTCTTGTCGCAATTTCTATGTCACTTTCAGCATTTTGCAGTAGTTGTTTCTTTTTCGTTTTGGATCAAATTTTTGGCTTTTAGGGTTGTTCTTGTTCATCATTCCAGATTTCCAGTTCATTTGGAATCATTTTCGACAAGTTATTCATTCTGGAGTGTCCGTTTCTTGGTTCCAGAGCATTTTTGAGCTTATCGTCTATGTTGGAGATTTCTTCTCGTGTGGAGCGATTCCTTGGATTGCGAAACACTTTGGCACCACACACGATGTTCTTAGGCCCTTGGCTCACTCTCCTTTGTGGTTTGCACTTCATGTTTGTTCTTGGCAGATGAGATCTTCACATTTTAGGGCCGACCTATCTTACATGTTTCATTTTCCTTCCTTGGTAAATGTAATATTTTGTGGCCAACATGGATGTGTTACAGATGGTATATGTATTGTTGTATACGATCCCCTTTTAGATATATCGATGTAGTATGATGATCTATATTCATGAATTGTAATTCAAATACTTCTTGGAGGTGCAAATGAATTGTATTTGGGGATGTACTCTGAATCAAACATGTTAGCCTGTATGTAACCCGAATATTAACTATGTTAGATAGTTCAAATAACCAGAAGACAACTGAGAGGGGTGGGGGGTGAATCAGTTGTAACTAGATTACCAGAACCTTAAGCAATTAAAACTTTAATACCGAAACACATACGATCAATACCGAAATGCATAAAACAATTACTAAAATACAAGATATACTAATTAGGCACAAGAAACAATTAGAGAATAAATACGATCCACATGACACCAATATTTGTACGTGGAAAACCCAGTAAAGGAAAAAATGATGGTGGGAAGCCTACCCATAGTCAGATAATACTTCCACAGTAAGTATGTGATTACAAATTGAGGGGCCTGCACTTGCAAGAAGGCCAACAAGCTAGAGCACACTGCTCATTACAAAAGGAGTCTCACTGACTACATAAAAATTCAGAATACAATCTGGAAGGAAGAATGAACTCCAATGATAGCGTCTACTATACCTGAATATAGTTCCAGTTAAGCTCAATATCGGAGGACTTAATCCTCTTACATAAACCCAACTCGATCACCACTGATCACCAATCCTTTGCATGGATTATTATTACATTATTCGCTCGCATACAACATTCCTCTCTATATCCTTTACATGATCTACAATAAGATCTTACATCATATATATACAAACCCTCGACCATAATCAATTAGGTCGACCACCAAACAATAAAGGAATTATATAATTACAAAAAATGTTGGCCTGAGACCAAATAAATAATATCCAACCCAAAGACATCCTAGAAACACATCAAGAAGTCCAAACAACATGTTACATTAAGCCGGTCCAAAACCTAGATAGACCCAAACCCAATTAAGGTCCACACATGCTAAAGGAATTATCCCAATCATCCAAGTCTCGAACATGATCACCATTAGCATCCTAAATCTCTACCAGAAGTCACACCAACACAACTTATGCATAACATCAAAGATCTTCAACAAATCTCTTCTGGTGAAACCCTCGCCGGATCAACAAACCAAGCTTACCAGCATATAAGATAGCATCTGATCACCAAATCAAAACCAATTGACTATACATGAATCTAAGTAGCATGAATAGCATATCTAAGCCAATTCCAAAAGCCAAAGCATACCACAATATACCAGATCATCATGATCTTATCCAACCAGAAACCAAACAACTTACCGGGACCAAAAGGATACCGATAAATAACCAAAACAACCAGTGTTGACATCAATGAAAAAACATCAATGCAACACATAATCAATTCCTCCAAATGGACAACAATCTCCCCCTTTGGCATTGATGGAAACACTAGATGTGAAAAACATCCAAGTGCCAAAAGATGCCAAACAAATCTCCCACATAAGACTATAGCAATAAAGTTCAGATCCATACTCTCCCTATAGATGATATCTCAGTTAAGTTCTGCAAATTTCTCCCCCTAATGTATATATCTCCTTAAGTTTTTCACATGAATATCTCTCCCCCTTTGACATCAATGCCAGAAATCTGACAAAAATATCAAAGCAAAAACATAAACCACTAAATCACAAGGCTAACTACTCTCCCTAAGTAGTAGCATCACCACATCAATCCAAAATGAATAATCTCTTTGATAATGCATATCAGATTGATGCCAAATAGCATCAATCAATTTTCTGTCGAAGGAGTAGAAACCCCTAATCTATCTCTGAGGTACTGAAATGATTCTTTAGGAAAAGGTTTAGTGAAGATGTCTGCAATCTTCTCTTTAGTGTTCACATAAACAAATCTAAATTCATTTTCTTCCACCTTCTCCTTCAAAAAGTCACACTTGATAGATATGTGTTTTGTCTTAGAGTGAAATATCGGATTCTTTGATATGTCAATAGCAACAAATTTATCACAGTGAATAACTATCGGTCCATTGCAATGCACTTTTATGTCCTTCAACATTTCCTTCATCCATAGAACTTGTGTACAGTTAGTAGCAGTAGATAAAGAAGTACATTATTGTTTCTTGTTCATCCATGAAATAAGTTTCTTTCCAACAAAGAAGGCTCCACCAGAAGTACTTTTTCAGTCATCAACATCACCTGCCCAATATTCATCTATATATGCACATAAAGTAACATGATTATCTTTAGGGTACCACAAACCATATTTAGATGTTCCTTGTAAGTATCTAAAAATCCTTTTCACCACACTCTCATGATTTTCTCTAGGATCACTTTGATATCTTGATGCAATGCATGTTAGACACAATGCACCACTGAGAGGGGGTGAATCAATGGTTCTCAAACTTTTCTCTTTTGTTGTCCTCTGTGAGCATAACAATTAATAGATCTAACTCTATGCAGACTTACCGGTTAGTAGGGAGACCTACACAAGAGCAATCACACAAGGAACATCACATAACACCAATATACATATGAGGAAAACCCAAGGTGGGAAAAACATCAATGAGCAATGCTACTAGAGACTACTGCTCCAATCCAATCTCACAATGAAAATATTGTTACAAAGTTTAGGGCACCAACCCAAGGAGCACCAACCCTTGACTTTATGGGCTACAACCCAAAGGAGCACCAACCCCTAACTTTAGGGAACCTACCCAAGGAGCACCAACCCCTAACTTTATGGGCTACAACCCCTGCACCGAGCTACAACTCAGTGTTCTTAAAGTAAACTTCAAATACAAAAGTAGTTATCCTGTTACAAGTGAATCTTGCAACCATTTCATATACCTTACTCTATCGGTGAGAGACATTCTCTTTAACACCGACTCACTTATCTTCCTTCTCTCACTTGGTGCTTCTCTAATGGTAAGCCCTACCAATACACCTCTTCTACTCTTCTTCTCTGCAAGATCTCCCCCTCACTGTTATGTACTTTACCAGTGCTCAACTCTACCAGTCCACTATCTACCTTCTCTTCATCACTCTTCACTTTTTCTTTGTGGGTATAACCACTACTGGTTCTTCTCTTCACTCTCCCTCTTGTCTCAGATACTCTCTGACAACTTGGCTGATTTTCTCTCACATGGAAAAGCAACACTTAATCACTTCACAATAGCACAAAATCTTTCTTCTCATTAGTAGCAGCACCTAACAATGTCTTTTGCTTTCATATTTATAGATTGATTTTCCTACCGAAAGGCCATTGAAAATCTAGGCAGTTAGGGTTTCTTCACCATCCTCGAGGCAAAACAAATCCAATAAGATCCTATCTGATCTGATCTTCGAGACTGCCATTCTACACAACTCCGCCATTTACGTGCCTCCTAGATCATGCCTTTCATCTCTAGTGATCTGCTTTTTACCCTATCGATCGGTCGATTGGTCAAACACCAAGATTTGGTTCTGTTGTTTCCTTCATCCACCTCGATCTCCTTAATCACTCTTAACTGGCTCGTAGTTGTCCTCCAGACCATGAGCCACAAACCCCTGCATCTCTGCAATATGTCCTGTGATTTGTGGGACCTTCCATTTATGTCGACCAACCCTGCAACTACCCTGTCTGTGTACATTCCATCCTTATCCAAAGGCAGGTTCACCACCTTGACTCCAAGTGGCATCCATGTCGACCATCTACCAGCTTGGCTCTTCATGTCGGCCTAGATAGGATCACCAACCAAATACTTCTACCGGTTCCTCTTCTCTACTGGTATACAAACCCTGCTGGCATCTAACACTTTACTGATTAACTCATCATGTTTGCCCTTTGCTAAACTGTCAGTGGAACACCTTGACCAGTCATTAGACATGTCTATCTTGAGCATGCTCATTCCCACAAAGCGGGAAGATATCTGCATCTTCACCTTGATCATATTTCCAGTGAACTTACATATCGGTAAACCTTCTTGATGACACCCTGTCATCAAATATTAGCAGTCTTCATCTTCAGTCCAGTCCTTCTCCTCTGACTGTATCTGATCAGCCTTGTCTTCTACCTGATCATCTCAGACCATATGACAACCAGTTTGTCAAGATGACAAACACATCCCACTCCTTCTGTATCGACATTTCAACATGCCTTTACCTCTTCTCTGTTATCTCAAAGAATCGTGATGCGCACTATGCATTCCTAGAGATAAGTTCCACTTACCGGTGGACTGACACCTTGACATCTGCATTCTCCAATGTACTCATGTGGCTTCCTTGTTTATGCAATGTATCTTCAAACAGGCACATGTGATCCGATGTGGAAACATTCACTGTCAGTCATTTCTTCTCATGATGACTACATCTTCATCCGGCGGAAGTTCTATTGTTCTCCAACCTCACAACATACTGGTGACCTGTTCATTCTTCTCCTCTAGTGCTGATGTGATTCAGGTAACATTCTGCATCTTCATCACAAACAACCACTCAAATAGTTAGTTGATTCGATTTCTCCATGTCAACACATCATGTAGCAATTGACATCCTTTCCTTAACGGTGATGTACTATACCAGTACCGCTCACTTTCCCAACTCATCCTCACAAGTCAGGTACAACCTTCTGTACCTGTGACTCTCGAGGTCATCTTCCTTACCTTATCGGTGTTCTGCAACACAAGGTGATATCCAAGATATCTCAACTTGTACTCCTTCTTGACAGTGTTGCACATACATCTCTCATGCCAGTTGACATCAATGACAACACAATGCCAACAATCTCCCCCTTTGGCATTGATGTCAACTCTTGTAGTATCCGGCATACTACATAATCCATCTCCCCCTTACTGTGATCCATGGATTCTCATACTTGTAGTATGCAGTATACTACATTCATTCTTCTCCCCCTTTGACAATAATGACAAAGGGCACTGTCAGGAGATCATTCCTCCCTGTATTAGCTGGTCACTGATAGAAATATTTCTCACCTTTTTCTTTACCAATTGTTCCTTTTCCTTTGATATCGATTGTTACATTTTGTTACATTTTCTCAAGTCACAACACTTGAGATGCAGGATTCAACCATCAACTAACACCAATTGAGCATGTAAAATCTGTACCATTTGTTAAAACACTCAATTTGTAGAGGGATGTGTCAGTGAACACTACTCACCTATCGGTCAACCTACATCACCTCCTG
This sequence comes from Cryptomeria japonica, assembly GCF_030272615.1. NCBI lineage: Eukaryota > Viridiplantae > Streptophyta > Pinopsida > Cupressales > Cupressaceae > Cryptomeria > Cryptomeria japonica. The sequence continues at coordinate 908,613,131 of NC_081414.1, forward strand.
TTTGATTCAAATTTCTTTAGGAATCAAATGTGATTGTACTACCAATACAACCAACCAGAGGATAGGTAGATACCCGATACAATGAAATTCTCATGGGTATTCCTACTGCAATTTTCATCATCTGTAGTTTAGGCAATTAGTATCCTTATCAGTTCAAGCATGCCGACTCAGCATCATGAGCACTTGAACTCCCCCTAAGTCACACATGCTAGGTACTCATCACCAGTCAAGTCCAATACCGGGACTCCAATCTTCACCATATACTGGTTGAGATATGCATATGTGATCATCTGATGATTCTTCAATTTCATTGTATCCACCACAGCTTATGACATGATCCTGAATTCACACAATCCCATACAATGACATCATCTTGCCATAAGATATGCAACCCTGTATGATCAACAATCGGACCCACTCATGTCATTATGGTCTTCATCAACACCACCTGAGACATAACTTCACTCCATGCTATGGGGGCTATTGCAATGATTTCCAACCTCTTTGTCTTACATAACTTGCAAGTACATGCTAGCAATCATCCCGATAATAATCTGTACATGCTAGTTTTCTTGTACTGGTCCATTATCACTACTAGAGAACCTTCCTTTGACTCCTGACATCTTGTGTCACCATGTATCTGATTCCATTTGTTAACTTGTCATGCATAGACACATCAGTACTGATTCAACATTCATATGTAGGTGTGTAGTCAAGGAAGCTTCTACACACACTTATCTTTTCATTTTCATTCTTCATACTAGCAACAACATGTCCTTCCATGTTTCCTTCTTCACTGAGGGGGTGAATGATAAGTTCAATGTACTACTCCCCTTAAGATCCTGCATCTCCTTTAGGCCTTAGGAGAGATTACCTATGCAATGGGTGCACAGTGCTGGTCCATGGTCTTCTACCTCCATGTCTTCTTGGTCTCGTCCTTCTTCCCATTTCCAAGTTTAGGAGCAGGTCTTTTCTTCTTCTCCTGATGGGTTTTTCCATTTCTTGATTGTCCATGACATCCATAAGTAGTACTTTAGTAGCACACAACATCCATCCCAACTTCATGATTGGGGAATCTCTTGACATACCGATTTGACCATCTTCTCCTGGTCATGTTGCTGTGACTAGCAACCAGAACCGGTGGACCTCTTGCACCTGCAGGGACATTCCTTGTTGGGTTCCATGCAGGTTTTTGATTTCCAAATGCTCTATATCCACTTTTCTGCAAAGCATAGTTGTTAAACTGGCCTCCATGTGACTGCAGGTTCCTCTTCCTGCACTCAAACTCTCTATGGTAAAAAACATTGCAGTTATGACAGACAACATTTGCATAACTGGGAGAGGGGACATGCATATATCTACTCTTGAATACATTTTTCTCATATGCTTAATTTCTAAGAGATCCTACAATATCCTTTCTAAATCTCTTTCTACATTCCTCTTCCCTATGGCCATAAGCATTACATGCAAAGTAGTAATTGGTAAATGATGGCATATGACTTACAAAATTATTTTCCCATGCATCAGGAGATCTTACCGGTTTTGTATCTCCATTTCTTCTTCTTTGAGAATGGATCCTTGATTGTCCATCCTGTGCAGCTCTTCCATCTGATCTCTTCTTCTCCCACACTTGCTTCCCCCTATGGGTGGTAGCATTTCTTTGTCCTCTACCAGTAGAGGGTCTTCTTTGCTACTTCCTTCTCTTTCTACTTCTGGTGAAGCTTTCTTCTCCCATTTTCCCTTTACCTTTGGGATCTGCATGATTCTTCCTTTTTACAGCACTCGTCTTCACTCTTGTCTACAAGTCCTCACCAGTTGTGGTCAGGTCAACCTTCTTTCGAGGAGCATTTCTAACTAGGAAGATTTGGCCTTTGTTTTGTCCATTTGAGGAGATAAAGTGAATGTCATTGTGGGGGACATTCTTGCTGGTGGAGCATTCACCGACACTACTTCCTAACCCTTCAGTATCCTTGGCATGCTTCTACTTCTTCAACATCTTGTCCAAAGCATCACTGCTGCCATCAAACTAGGTTCTTCCCTTGAGCTCGTCCTTACACTTCTCAAGGTCAATTCAAAGAATCTCGATTTCTCCATCCAACTGCAGATATTCTTCATTCTTTACTTCTAGCCCAGATGCTAGATCTTCACACTGGCACTCCTTGGTGTTCTCTGCCTGAGACTTCAACTCTGAGCTACATTTCTCAGATTCTTCAAGGCATTTTGTTAGCCGGTTCTTCTCTACTATAGCAGCATTCTTGAATAGCTTGTATTCTCTTCTGACTCTACTAAGTTCTTCAAGGGCGTTTACAAGCCCACCTTCAAGATCAACCTCAGCTTCTTCTTCTTCTTCTTCTTCACCTTCACTATCACTCCCAAACACATCTTGTTGGTAGGAGTGTTCTGCATGATCATTTTCAAAAGTGTGCCTTTCATCTTCTGATTCTTGAGCCATGAAGAGGTGGGTTCCTTCTTCATCACTATTTCTGCTACTAGCAAATCTATCTTCATCATCCTGATAAATATGAGATGTATTTTTCATATTTCCTTCAAATGTTGGTTCTATAGTTGTGGGCTAATTTCCATAGAGCTTCTTCAATATTTCCCATAAGCTCTTTGTTGTTTTACATCTATCCACCTTTGAGGACACATCACTAGTGAGTCCACTAAAAATAGCCTTCATAGCTTTTTCATTGCACTGGTTTCTTCTTTCTTCTACAGATCCGGTAGGAAAACTGACATTTCTAGGCAGACCATCAACTACTGACATCCATACATCAAACCTTGAAGAGGATAGGAAGATTTCCATTCTGTTACTCCAAATAGAAAAGTTTGAACCATCAAATGCAGGACCAGAGATTGACACTAGACAAACCATTATGTCCTTGAGCCAAAATCCACCCAAGTTGGAGAACACTCTTCTAACTGGGATCCTATGCTTTTATACCAATTGTTAGACACAATGCACCACTGAGAGGGGGGTGAATCAGTGGTTCTCAAACTTTTCTCTTTTGCTATCCTCTGTGACCATACCGGTTAGTAGGGAGACCTACATAAGAGAAAACACACAAGGAACATCACATAACACCAATTTACATACGAGGAAAACCCAAGGTGGGAAAAACCTCGGTGAGCAATGCTGTTGGAGACTACTACTCCAATCCAGCCTCACAATGAAAACACTGTTACAAAGTTTAGGGCACCAACCCAAGGAGAACCAACCCCTGACTTTATGGGATACAAACCAAAGGAGCACCAACCCCTAACTTTATGGGCTACAACCCAAAGGAGCTACAACCCCTACACCGAGCTACAACTCAGTGTTCTTAAAGTAAACTTCAAATAAAAAAGTAGTTATCTTATTACAAGTGAAAGTAGTTATCTTATTACAAGTGAATCTTGAAACCATTTCGTATACCTTACTCTGTTGGTGAGATACAATCTCTGCAACACCGACTCACTTCTCTTCCTTCTTTGACATGTTGCTTCTCTACCGGTAAGCCCTACCAGTAGACCTATTCTACTCTTCTTCTCTGCAAGATCTCCTCCTCATTGTTTTGCACTTTACCAGTGCTCAACTCTACCGGTCCACTGTCTTCCTTCTCTTCAGCACTCTTCACTTTTTCTTTTTCAGTATAACTGCTACCGATTCTTCTCTTCACTCTCCCTCTTGTCTCAGATACTCTTTGAGTACCTGGCTGATTTGCTCTCACATGCAGAAGAAACACTTAATCACTTCGCAAAAGCACAAAATCTTTCATCTCATTAGTAGCAATACCTAACAATGTCTTTTTCCTTCATATTTATAGACTGGTTTTTCTGCCAAAAGCCCATTAAAAATATAAGTGGTTAGGGTTTCTTCATCATCCTCGAGGCAAACCAAATCCAATCAGATCCTGTTCGATCTAATCTTCCAGACTGTCAGTCTGCATAACTCCTCAATTTACGCACCTCCTAGATCACGCGTTCCATCTCTAGCGATCTTCTTTTTACCCTATTAGTTGGTCTCTTGGTCAAACACCAAGATTTGGTTATGTTGTTTCCTCTGTCTGCTTCTATTTCCTCAATCACTCTTAGGTAGTTCATAGTTGTCCTCTAGAACTTGACCCACAAACCCCTACAATAGCTCTACAACATGTCTCGTGATTTGTGGGACCTTCCATTTTTGTCGACCAACCTAGCAACTACCCTGTCGGTGTACATTCCATCCTTATCCAAATGTAGGTTTGCCACCTTGACTCCAAGTGGCATCCATGTCGACCATCTTCCTGCTTGGCCCTTCATGTCGGTCTAGATAGGATCACCAACCAAACACTTCTACCGGTTCCTCTTCTCTGTTGGTATACAAACCCTACCGACATCTCACACTTTACCGATTAACTCATCATGTCTGCCCTTTGTTGAACTGCCAATGGAACACCTTGATTGGTCGTCAGACATGTCTATCTTGAGCATTCTCATTCCCACAAAGTGGGAAGACATATGCATCTGCAGCTTTCTCATATTTTTGGTGAACTTACATACTGGTAAACCTTCTTGATGACACCGTATCATCAACTATCAGCAGTCTTCATCTTCAGTCTGATCAGCCTTTTCTTCTCCCTGATCAACTCAGACCATATCACAACCGGTTTGTCAAACACATCACACTCCTTCTGTACAAGAATTTCAACATGCCTTTACCTCTTCTCTCTTATCTCAAAGAATCATGATGCACACTATGCATTCCTGGAGATAAGTTCCACATACCGATGCACTAACATTTTGACATCTGCATTCTACAATGTACTCATGTGGCTTCCCTATTTATGTAGCATATCTTCAAACATGCACATGTGATCCGGTGTGGACACATTCACTATCAGTCATTGCTTCTCATGATGACTGCATCTTCATCCAGTGGAAGTCCTGCTATTTTGCAACCTCACAGCATATCGGTGACCTGTTCATTCTTCTCCTCCAGTGTTGATGTGATTTAGGTAACATTCTGCCTCTTCATCACAAACAACCACTCACACACTTAGTTGATCTGACTTCTCCATGTCAACACATCACTTACCAGTCGACATCCTTTCCTTACCAGTGATGTACTGTACCAGTACCACTCACTTTCCCAACTCATCCTCACAAGTCAAGTACAACCTTGTGTACTGGTGACTCCCCAGGTCGTCTTCCTTGCCTTACCATTGTTCTACATCACAAGGTGATATCCAAGATATCTTAACCTGTACTCCTTCTTGACAGTTTTGCACATACATCTCTCATGTCGATTGACATTAATAGCAACACAATGCAAACAACATTCATTATATCCAGTCTAGTCTGACTCTAATATAGCAGACCTCCAATCATAGACTTGTATCTTGGAGGATTTACTGGTGCAGATTCATCTTTCCTTGTCAATTTTTCACTTGTAACCATAGGAGTACTAAGCAGTTTAGAGTCTTCCATACCAAAATTCTTCAACATCTCCCTAGCATACTTAGTTTGACATATGAAAATACCTTTATCAGTTTGAGTAATCTACAAACCTAAGAAAAATTTAATTTCCCCAATCATAGACATCTCAAATTCTTTCTCCATATTGGTAGAAAATTTCATGCACAACTTATCTCCAACTCCAAAAATAATGCCATCAACATATCATCATCAATATATCATCATCAGTGACTCTATAGTATAGATTACTTTCAAATATACCTGTAGTGAAACTAAGCTTCAAAGGATATTTGTCCAACCTTCCACAACAAGCTCTAGGTGCCTGTTTCAATCCATATAAGGCTTTCTTTAACCTACAAACCATGTTTTTATCATCTGAAAGTGAAAAACCATCAGGTTTCTCAATATAAACTTCCTCATCAAGATCCCCATTCAGAAAAGCACACTTAACATCCATCTGATAAACCTTTTAGTTTTAATGTGCAGCATAGGCAAGAAATAATCTTATAGCTTCAATCCTAGCTACAAGTACAAAAGTTTCACCATAATCAATTCCTTCCTTCTGAAAATATCCTTTACAAACCAATCTAGCTTTATTCCTTACAACTTGTCCATCTTCATTTAATTTATTCCTAAATACCCATTTAGTTCCAATAACATTCTTATTTTTAGGCCAAGGAACTAAAATCCATGTGTTATTCTTTTCTATCTGATCTAATTCTTCTTCCATAGCTTTCATCCAACATTCATCTTTACATGCTTCAATTATTGATACTAGTTCAACTTGAGAAATTAAACATACCTCATTAGCTACCAATATTCTTCTTTTCATCACTCCATTGTTCTTATCCCCAATGATTTGATCTTTTGAATGATTGAACCTTACATACCTAGGAGTCTTCTCATTCTCTATTCCTCTTTCCTGTTCTTCAGTTACTATTGAATTTTTTGATATTGCCAGAGTAACTGGTTCAACATTTTGTTCCAATAAAGGTGTTACTGGTTTAGTTATGTCCATTTCCACTGCCAATTCTTTCCCATAAATTCTTATTTGACTTCTATTTTGTTCATCCACCTTAATATTAGTGCTATCCACATTTCTGTGCAATCTCTTGTTATAACATCTATATGCTTTTCTTTCATTAGAATAACCAAGAAATATTCTTTCATCACATCTAGGATCAAATTTGCCAATGAAATCTGTTGGCATATGGACACTCCAATGAGACATTGTGTGTGATTGAAGGTTTTGTCATTGATGGCAACCTTGCAATCCTATGGCACTGGCAAGACATTATACCCGCGAAGCATTACATAGGCAACCTTGCAATCCTATGGCACCGGCAAGACATTATACCGGAAAAGCATTATTCAAACAAGAAAGTGCACCGGCATTAGCAAGATCAATCTACACCGGCATCGGCACAGAAGATGTACACCGGCATAGAAGAGAACATGTATATCGGCACAGAGGCTGACAGGATTTTTGATATGTAATATTTTATTTATTATTGTAAGCCGACTTGGCAAATTGTAAAATGACTCTTGTATATAAAAGAGATCATTATAGACATTTGTAGGATATGGATAGGAAGCATAAAATATTACATGGCCGACCTAATGTGCGAATTGTAGGTCAAGGGTATATGTAAAGAACAGAGCAAGAACCGGTACTGAATCTGGCATTGAAGATGTTATTGTAAAGCAGTACAGATCATTGGATTTGCATAATCCTCATTGTAAGTTAGTGTGACTTCTTATTGAGCAGTGAGCTCTAAGCAATTGGCCTTCCTGCACGTGCAGGCCTCTATTGTAAGTAATATTCTCTTATTGGCCAGTAAGTGAATATTGTGGGTCACAAATCCCACCGAGGTTTTTCCCACACTGGGTTTCCTCGTTAAACATCTTGTGTTATGGTGTTCTTTTCATGTGGATGTTTTTGATTCTGTTATTTACATTAATTCTTGCATACCGGTATACTGTTACTTTATGTTCTGCATATTCAGTTTTAAGAAAATTACATTACCGGTTAGATACTGATTCACCCCCCCCCTCTCAGTATCTGTGGGAACCCTAAAAATTGGTATCAGAGCCTGGTCCTCTATTTTCAGAACCCTAATAGCTTGAGGAAGATCTTGACACTAGTAAAGATGGAAAATCTGATGAAGCAACTTGAAGGAGCTCTTACTGACTATGATGCAGAGAAGTTGAAAAATATGAAATTAGAAGATGATTTAAAAGCAGCTCAGGACATTATTCAGGCACTTCAAGAAAATCTTACTGTTACAAGAAATAAGAGAAGAGAACTTTGTGAAAAATTGCAAAATGAGAATGATGAAAAGGAATCACTAAATGATATGATAAGCAAATTGAAACAAGAGATCATGACAACAAAAAATGAAATGGAGGATATGACTATGAGATTTTGCAAAGAGATTGAGGACAGAAAGAAGAATGAAGAAGAATTGACCAGAAGACTAAGTGATGCATCAAATGAGAACATAAGACTTAGCTATGAAAATGACATGTTGAAAACTGATCTGATGCATACTCAGAATGACTCAAATGAACTAATGAGACAAAAAGAAATCTTGGAAAGGGAATTGGAAACTGCAAATCAACACAAAGAAAAATTCAAGAAAAGCTCAGAAGAACTTGGTACCTTATTAAAGAATCAAAAACCCAAAGGTGACACTTCTGGAATTGGATTTGAAGTTGGGGAAAGCTCCGGTATTGCAAATACCTAGGATCACAGCAAACCGGTAAGACCTTCTAATACTTACAAATTCACTGGAAAATGCTTTAACTGCAATAAATTTGGTCATAGGGCAAATGAATGTAGATCTAGGAATTATCAAAACATCAATCCTCCCACCGGTCAATGCTCCAAATGCAACAAAATTGGTCATAACTCTGAAAATTGCAGAATGAATGTAAGATGTTATGTTTGTGGAAGATTTGGTCATTTATCAAATAAATGCAAAACACAAACTGGCATAGGTTATGGGAAAGCTATTTAGAAAAATAATGTAACTTGTTATGCATGTAACAAGATTGGTCATATTGCTAAATTTTGTAGAAGTAAAGGTACACTAGTAGATAACAAAAGCACTAGTTTGAAAGGTAAAGAAAAGGTTGAAGAAGTTAATCAAGAATTTTCAAAGCAAAGGATTAGAAAAGGTAATCTAAATATTGGGGATACTCCTCCACCGGTAGAACCAACAAATGCTCCACTGGCAGGACAATATGATGCTCCATTGGCAGGACAAAGCAATGCTCCACTGATAGGATGTTCTTCATCGAATTGAAGAAAATTATCTTGAGGGTTTGGCAATCAAATGACACATGTGCTATTATTCCCTCGGTTAGAGAAAAGAAGTTGAAAATCATTCATTACCGGCAAATAAAGTTAAGCTAATACATTACTGACAAGCAATTAATGTGGTAGGTAGCAGAAAAGACTTTATAAAATAAGGTTTTTGGCTCCATTTCATTTCACCGTGAAATCAAACTTTCAGAGAGCGCGAAGATTTCTGAGCTAAGGCATTCCGAGCAAAGAGGCAAAGCACTTCAACAATCAATCCATCCAAGAGCAGAAAAAGGTATTTATCATCATGGCATCTTCCTCTGCACCTGAATTCATAGCAAACCCTACAGTAGTCGAAGTTATAAAATGACCTAGGCCCGTGTTTCAGCTAGTTCCTGAGGTAGCTAAGAAAGATGACAACACAAGTGCTTTTTCAAAAATTCCAAAAGGTGTTGTTTATGCAAAAGACTCTAGAATGTATATTCATTGCAACATAGAGGAATTAGGTGATGAAGAAATCAAAAACATGTATAAATCTGTTATATGTGACAACTCTGGGAATGTGAAACCTAAACATAAAATTGTTGAAACCCTAGGATTCACTGAAATCCTCTGCATTCCTAAATTTCCCAAGGAAGTGGTTAGGATAGTTTTAAGCAGGGTACATGGTTCATTCTTTTGGCTTGACTCAGTGCATAAAATCACAAAGGAAGCTATGAAAGTAGTAACAGGGTTACCTTCCACTGGTAATAGACCTGACAAAACCAAGAAGGTCTCTAATGACTTAGTAACAAACTTAACTGGTGCAACATCCGACAAGAGATCATTGAGGGTTAATGATGTGACCGATACAAATGTTAGATTCGTTAGCATGATTTTAGGTTACAAAGCAACTCATGCTAATAGGCTTAACTCGGTTTCCAATTTATGCATAAAGAGTGCTTATGACATGGTTAAGGACAATGTAAAAATTGATATCTGTGAATGGTTAAAGGATGGGTTAATTGACAACTTAGCAAAAATCAAGAAGGATAAGAAAGGAACCTTTAGATTTGGAAACCTACTTGTATGTTTAATACTACATATAACCAAATAGGCTCCCGATATAGGCAACAAGGATTTTGGATTTGACATATCGGTAGGAAAACAATTGTCTGACTTGTTCAACAACATGGGTGAAAATAGAGAAAAGAATATCAATGAGTATTTTCAAGCACTAAAGGTCAAAATGAATAAAAGAATCAGACTATCACAGGAAATTGTCAACAAATACAAGGATGACATATGTTTTGTAATAAAAAAGGATGAGATCTAGATGGAAGCATTCATCCCAAGGACAGTCTGGGTAATAGAGATGGGGTATGAAATAGATGACCACATAGTGGAGACTTATGCCAAAGCACTTCTGGAAGCCCCCAATGAACCAAAGGAAGAAGTATTTGGTAGTGCTGAGACCATTGAAAGTCAAATTCAATCTAAAAAGAGAGTGAAAAAGGTTGAGGCTTTTGTGAGAAAAGGAACCAGACAAGCAAAAGCCATAAAAGAAGATGTATTAAAGAAAACCCACATAACTGAAGATGATTTGGCAGCCCAACAACCTAAAACTCATCTATCACCGATATGCACTTCCTCAGAAGGAGATATGCCAGCAACTTTCAAAAGAGTTGTCAGGAAAAGAGACCCCTCACTGGTAACCAATCCTTCACCTAGAAGGACAAGACAAAAGCAACAAGCTGTGAGATCTCTAGTCAAGAAAGTCACACCTAAGAAGAAGCTGACCCCCAAAAAGAAGAAGAAAACAAACACTGACTTGGCCCCTCTTGACATATTACTGAATGAGATCACAGAGGAAGGAAAATTGAAAAACATAGGGAAAATCTATGACACCCTATCAGATGATGAGAAAGGACAAGTTGAAGAGAGTGTCATATTACACATGGACATGTATAAAAAGTTTTTGTTGCAAGTCCTAAATTAAATTCCTGATGAACTATATAAAAGACTTGAGGCCAGAAGGAAAGGAATAATTGAGTATAGAAAAATTACTTGCAGTATACCTAGTCAACTCTCCTAAGGAAATTGATGATCTGATAGCTCAGGCCAACCGGACAGTTTTCTCCACTGCACACCGGTAAATATCACTAATGGCAGGTAGAGTTACTAAAGTTTCAAAGGAAATAGAAGATGGTTAGGATACATTCTTAGTTGAAAAGGAAAAACAAGAGGAATATAGGAATCCCAAGCCCATTCTGGTATATCAAAAGGACAAAGGGAAAGGTAAAGTTGGTGGACCACCAAGTATCAAAATTAGAGACAACTTACCCCCACCTCCTTTAAATACTCCACCGGTAAAAACAACAACTATAGAAGATCAACCGACAGCAGAGAGTATGGACACAAAGCATAATAATCCTAATCCTGAAGTCCTATATACTATGAATGTTGATACTTAGAAAATCAACATAGTGGTAGATAAGGATACACCAGATAAATTAGGAAAAATAGAGCAACTGGCAACAGGAAACAAAGAGCAACCGGTAGTAGATTCAGAGAAAAAGATGGAATCTAGAACACAAACAGAGAAGCCAATAGAGTTAAAGGCTCCAGAACAGATGCCACTGGTAAGAAATGATGCAGGAAAACCAATGCTTAAAGAGATGGAGACTCAAACAGACCTACCAGAGGTCAATACTAGCATGGTCACTTCCACCAGCACTCAGTTTGTTGGATCACCATCAAATGTAACAGAGGTATTGCTTGAATCTATCAAGAAAATAACTGATTATAGCTCACAAGTTTATAAAGCAATAGATGATTCAATTCCAGTTTTGAAATCAATAGCTCCCAATTGTAATATAGCTAACAAAGATTCTTTAGGCCAGTTGGATACACTTTGTAAATATATTTCTGGAAATTTTGAGCAAACAAAGGTAGAATCTGTAAAGGAAAGTGTAGAAAAAGAGAAACAGAAATTCTTTGAGGAAGGAATAAAGAAGTGTAACAGGGAATTTGACACACTTCTACCGGAACTGTGCAATTTATTGAAAGAACACAAAACTTTGTACAAAGACACCTATAAGATAAACTCTTTAACCATAGATGTAGACAAAAAGATGAGAAAGGTACAGGAAGAGATAAATAAACTTGCAGATAATTTTGTTAACTCACCCGATGCATTATTAGTTTTTGAGGAAAAGATAACAAATTTTGAGGAAGAATTGCTCAAATTAGAAAGAGAGAAAGAGAAAATAATAAACAAGGCAAAACTCTTGAGATCTAGACTAAGTCCAAGATTGGACTATTTAGCATCTCTGGAGAAGGAAATCTCAGAGGCAATAACACGGGGAAGCAGAACACCGACAGAGCACTTGCAGCATCTCACCGATACAATATACAGAACTGAGATAGCAATAAAAGATAGTAAGAAGTTTATGGATGGAATAAACTTAATTTTGGGAGATATTCTTCAGATAATAACCACCCAACTACAAGGTTGAGGTTATGAATTGGTACAACTACAAAATCTACTAACCTTTGTCATTGATGCCAAAGGGGGAGTAGTAGGATGAGAAAATTCAAAGCACAGGGATCACATGCTCACAGGGAGCTCTCACATTTTTGGTAACATTTTTGGTCTATACATTTTTGGATATCTTTTTGAAATTTCTCATGAGTGTTGCCATCAATGCCAAAGGGGGAGATTGTTGGCATATGGACACTCCAATGAGACATTGTGTGTGATTGAAGGTTTTGTCATTGATGGCAACCTTGCAATCCTATGGCACCAGCAAGACATTATATCGGCTAAGCATTACACAGGCAACCTTGCAATTTTATGGCACTGGCAAGACATTATACCGGCAAAGCATTATTCAAACAAGACAGTGCACCGACATCAACAAGATCAATCTACACCGGCACCGGCACAGAAGATGTACACCGGCACAAAAGAGAACATGTATACCGGCACAGAGGCCGATAGGATTTTTGATATGTAATATTTTGTTTATTATTGTAAGACGACTTGGGAAATTGTAAAATGACTCTTGTATATAAAAGAGATCATTGTAGACATTTGTAGGATATGGATAGGAAGCATAAAATATTACAAGGCAGACCTAATGTGTGAATTGTAGGTCAAGGGTATATGTAAAGAACAGAGCAAGAACCAGTACTGAATCTGGCATTGAAGATGCTATTGTAAAGTAGTACAGATCATTGGATTTGTATAATCCTCATTGTAAGTCAGTGTGACTTCTTATTGAGCAGTGAGCTCTAGGCAGTTGGCCTTCTTGCATGTGCAGGCCCCTATTGTAAGTAATATTCTCTTATTGGCCAGTAAGTGAATATTGTGGGTCACAAATCCCACCAAGGTTTTTCCCACACCGGGTTTCCTCATTAAACATCTTGTGTTATGGTGTTCTTTTCATGTGGATGTTTTTGATTCTGTTATTTACATTAATTCTTGCATACCGGTATACTGTTACTTTATGTTCTGCATATTCAGTTTTAAGAAAATTACATTACCGGTCAGATACTGATTCACCCCCCCTCTCAGTCTCTGTGGGTACCCTAACAAAATCATCTCTCCTGATATAATATTTACTACCAAAGATTTTGAAATACTTAACTGTAGGTGTATTGCCAAACCATAATCCATAAGGTGTCTTACCGGTTTCCCCTTTGATATGAACTCTGTTGAATGTATAAATTGTTGTACTCATTGCTTCTCTCTAGTAGATATGAGGTGGATTAGCTTCCATAATTATGGGTCTAACAACATCTAAGATAGTTGTGTTCTTTCTTTCCACAACTCCATTCTGTTGAGGTGTCCGAGGAGTAGAAAATTATCTCCTTATGCCATGCTTCTCACAAAAGTTATTAAACTCACCGGATGTGCATTCTCTACCATGATCTGACCTTAAACACTTAATCTTCAATCTTGTCTCAGTTTCAACTTTAGCCTTAAAGATTTTAAAATTTTCAAAAGCCTCAAATTTCTCCCTTAGAAAAGTAACCCACATCATTCTAGAATAATAATCAATGATTAGCATAAAATATCTATCTCCTTTAAAATGTTTGATTCTAGTAGGGCCACACAAATCAGTATGAATAAGATCAAGAGCATCATTAGATTTGTTGTATACTCTTTAAATAGGTTCTGACCTATTTTCCCATCTGACATTCTTTACATACCGGATTATAGGGCTTCACAATCTTAGGTATATCTCTAACTACCTTAGTTGAATTGATTTGTACCATGCAATCAAAATTCACATGACATATCCTTTTATGCCATAGCCAACTCTCATTAATTTATGCAATAAAACATGTCTTCTCACTAGAATTCAAATGAAATATATATATATTTTGTCTGAGTACCGATTGCAATCTCCAAGCCAGATCTATTAATAATTTTGCATTTTCCATCCTTGAATTGTAATTGAAATCCCTTATCCACCAATTGTCCTACACTCAAAATATTATGCCTTAAACCTTCAACATAATAAACATTATCAATATTGTGCTTACAATCTAATGATATAGTTCCTTTTCCTTTGATCATGCATGCTTTGTCATCTCCAAATCTAATCAGACCACCATCGAATTCTTGCAAAGATAGAAACTTCCTTTTATATCCAATCATATGATGTGAACATCCACTGTGAATTGCCCATTCATCCTTATCTTCTATTTTAGCAACAAGGGCCTTCTCTTCAGGTACATTTTCTTCTAGTGTTGGATCATCTTCCTTGATAGCCAAGAACACCGACTCCTTTTCATTGTCGGAACCACTAGCAAAGTCTTGTGTCGGTTCATCTTCAGAATTAGTCACACCTTCCTCATGCGCAAAGTAACATGATTTATCTTTGTTTTCTCAGTACTTAAACTTGTTCTGATATCCAAGGTTAGGATTAAAAGATCTTCTAGCTCTTTCCTCAAATCTTGAATTCCTTTCAGGACATCTAGATGCAAAATGACCTATCTTATTACATGCAAAATATTTAAAAGGTGATTTTCCTTCATACTTACTTGCTACCCATCTTTTAGGTACTCTTCTAGCAAATAGGGCTTCAAATTGCTCAAATTCTTCATCTTCCCTTTTCATATCATCCAATTCCTTTGCATACAAAGCTTTCCAATCTTGTTTTCCAGTTGATGAAGTAAATACATGAAAAGAAGGTTTAGACTTCACAACTCTAGAAGGTCCAAGTTCTTCAAGCTCAAAAGAAAACAATTTCCCAACCAAGGTATCTCTATTGACAGAAGTATTAGTCATTGTTCTCAATTCATTAATTGCAGTAGCCTTCATCTTGTAAGCCAATGGTAAATCTCTAAGAACTTTAGAAACTATTTCATCTTCACTTAGAGTTCCACCACAACATTGAATTCCCATGACAATTTCATTTACCCTTTCCATCAATGCAGCAATCCTTTCATCTTCTTCCATCTTCAAATTTTCATATCTCACATGTTAACCATCAAGTTTAGAAATCTTAACAGTAGGGTTACCTTCATTAAGAGTCTTCAAATTGTCCCATAAAGCCTTTGCTGATGATTTGTCAATCAATCCCAATATTTGTTAATCAGAAAGTGCACACAAGAGGGCTTCTCTAGCTCTACAATAATTCTCAAGCTCTTTATCTAAGTTTTTCGGAGGAGGATTTCTAGATGATGGATTAAAAGGTGTTACTCCATTCTCTGTTATCTCCCAAATTCCCTTACCAAGACATCACAGATGAGTCTCCATTTGAATCGTCCATACTCTATAATTTGTTCCATCAAGCCTAAGAATTTCTCTCTGAAAGATAGTAGCAGATAAACTAGATGAACTTGAACTGTTAGTCACCATAGGATCTTCCTCAAGTGGTTAAACTTCTACAAAGAGGACTAGAGCTCTGATACCAATTGTTAGATAGTTCAGATAACCAAAAGTCAACTGAGAGGGGGGGGGAGGGTGAATCAGTTGTCACCAGATTACTGAAACCTTAAGCAATTAAAACTTTAATACTGGAACATATAAGACCAATAACGAAATGCATAAACCAATAACCGAAATAGCAGATATACCAATTAAGCACAAGCAACAATTAGAGAATAAATACCATCCACATGACACCAAGATTTGTATGTGGAAAACCCGGTAAAGGGAAAAACCACGGTGGGAAGCCTACATAGAGTCACATATTACTTCTATAGTAAGTATGTGATTACAAATTAAGGGGCCTGCACTTGCAAGAAGGCCAACAACCTAGAGCACACTTCTCATTACAAAAAGAATCTCACTAACTACATAAAAATCTAGACTACAATCCGGAAGGAAGAATGAATTGCAATGATAGCATCTCCTATGCCTGAATACAGTTCCGATTAAGCTCAATACCAAAGGACTTAATCCTCTTACATAAACTCAACTCAATCACTAATGATCGACCAAATCCTCTACATGGATGATTATTACATTATTCACTCACATACCACATTCCTCTCTATATCCCTTATATGATCTACAATGAGATGTTACATCATATATATACAAACCCTCGATCATAAACAATCAAGTTGGCCACTAGACAATAAAGTAATTACATAATTACAAAAAATGTTGGCCTGAGACCAAACAAATAATATCCAACCCATAAGACATCATGTAAACACATCGAGAATTCCAAACAACACGTTACATTAAGCCGGTCCAAAACCTAGATAGACTTGGACCCAATTAAGGTGCACAGATGCTAAAGCAATGATCCCAATCAGCCAAGTCTCAAACATGATCACCATCAGCATCCTGAATCTTTATTAGAAGCCGCACCAACACCACTTATGCATAACATCAAAGATCTTCAACAAAGCTCTATTGGTGAAACCCTCACCGAATCAACAAACCAAGCTTACTAGCATATACGATAGCATCCAATTACCAAATCAAAACCAATTGACTGAACATGAATCTAAGTAGCATGAATAGAAGATCTAATCCAATTCCAAAATCCAAAGGATATGAGAGTATACCGGATCATCATGATCTAATCCAACTAGAAACTAAATAACTTATCAGGACCATAAGGATACTAGTAAATAGCCAAAATAGCTAGTGTTGACATCAATGACAAAAATTAATGTAACACATAATGAATTCCTCCAAATGGCCAACAAATCGATGTTCTATGATGAATATATGATGATCCAGATATCTGATTTTCCATTTTCTATGTTCTTTGTTGTTGCTTCCATTGTGTTACTCTTGCTGCATGATCTGGACCATCCTCTTTGTGGATCCTCTGAGTCATGGCTATCTCAGATGGTATCAAAGATGGTTGTGAGCCTTGAGATATTTCTTTGGGTGAATAGATCATCGATTTGAGGTAGGCTACGTGTGTGTTCAATAGAGCATTGACGGAGAGGCAATTGAAACCTTGTAGTCAGATCGTCTAGCTGATGCAATTGCACCAAAGCAAGGGAGGAGATGCTGTCGAGGAGGATTAACCCTAGAAGGGTAGAGAAAATGGAGGATTTCAATAATTAGATGAGGAATGAGATTTGAAATGCATTGGCTAGTTTGCAGAGGAATCCAGAATCAAAGGATGAATATGAAGAGGTAGGAGAAGAGCTTGAATTCAAAGAGGCTAAAGGACCGACAAATGAGGGTGAAGAAACATATCTTAGAGTGGTGGTGCAAGTTTATAAAGTTCATAAAGTTGAGGTTTCTAACTTTTTGGGATCCCTGAATCTGGAAGACCTGATAGATTGGATCAGAGAGTTGGAGGACTACTTCGAGTTTGAAGATGTTAAAGACCCACAAAGGGTTAGGTTAGCACAAACTAAGTTGAAAGGGCATACTTCTTTATGGTGGAAAGAGTTGTAAAGTGATAGAGTGGAGAATGGTGAGATGAAAATCACCTGGTGGAGGCAGATGGTTGCGAGATTGAAGGCTAAATTCATTTCAGGAGACTATGAATTGAAGTTGTTCAAAAGGTTTCAGAACATGAAGCAAAAGGGCATGAGTGTGAAGGAGTATACTAAATAATTCTACAAGGTGATGATTAGATCTGGTCACCAAGAGATGGATAGGGAGAAGGTGATTAGATGTATAAATGGACTTCAATTTAACATCCAGGATGAGAAGGAATGGGAAGGAATTGCATGGCAAATGAGGATTAGGAAACTAGAGTTACCAGAGCTAATGTGTTAGAACTGGATAAGGAAGAGTCCCTTTTGTTCAAAAGAGTCTTAATGGAGCATAACAGTGAAGATATCAGACCTACTCAAAGGAAGAATCTTAAATTCTAGACTATTTGCAAATCAGGTGGTAGGTGAAATAAGGTTATTATCAATATTGGATGTATTGATAATTTGGTATCAGAAGAGATGGTAGTAAAGCTTGGTTTGAAAATGCTTGAGAATCCTATCCCTTACAAGGTGAGTTGGTTGCAAGATGAGCATAAGGTGGAAGTGAGAGAACAATTCTTGGTGAATTTTAATATTGGACCTTCCAAGGATGAAGTCTTGTGTGACGTTTTGCCTATGAGTGCTTGTCATGTTTTGTTGGGTAGACCTTGGCAGTTTGATAGAGGAGCTATCTATGATTGTATAAGAAACCTGATCACTATTAAGAAGGATGGGAAACAGTTTACTTTGGCTTCTTTGAAGGAGAAGGAGAAGGTAGTGCAAAATTTGAGTCTTGTGAAGAATCACAGTGCTGAGAAGAAGGTTCCAGAGGATACACTGGATGGTGGGATGGATTTAAAGAAGGATCTAGTGGATATGTCTGATAGCAAGCTAGTATCAGATAACAGTAAGGTTGAGGTGATGGTGGAAGACTAGATGAAATCATGTGGTAGGAATAAATCAGAGTTTCAAAAGAAAGAGAGGAACAATTAGAGACAATGTGTAGGTATGAAGCAAGTAAAGGGAGATAAAGAAAAACAGAAACTAGAGAATCTGGCTGAGGTTCCAGAAGAGGTTAGGAAGAAGTTTGTAGACAAAGAAGACATTTGGATAAGAAATGAGCATGGGTTTTATAGCTCAAATCCTTTTTAATGTTCATGAGTTGCCTCTCATGGAACATCTTTTTCTACCTAGCGTGTTTGATGCAGGAGAATCCTCGGTCTATGAGCAATCTTTCATCAACCAAAAAACATTTTCTTTTAGTTTTGTTCTTGTTGCAGTTTTTGTGTTACTTTCAACTTTTTTTGGTAGTTGTTTATTTTTGTTGTGGATTAGATTTTTGTCTTTCAGGTTTGTTCTTGTTCATCATTCTTGATTTCCAATTCATTTGGATTCATTTTCAACAAGTTATTCATTCCAGAATGTCTATTTCTTGGTTCCAGAGAAGTTTTGAACTTATTGTCTATGTAGGAGATTTATTCTCGTGTGGAGTGATTCCTTGGATTGCAGAACAATTTGGCACCACACACAATGTTATTAGGCCATTTGCCAACCCTCCTTTGTGGTCCACACTTCATATTTGTTCTTTATGGATGAGATCTTCATGTTTTGGAGCCAACCTATCTTATACATTTGATTTTCCTTCCTTGGTAAACCTAATCTTTTGTGGCCGACCCGGATGTGTTCTAGATAGTATATATATTGATGTATGCAATCCTTTAAGGTATGCAATTCTTTCAGATATAGAGATGTAGTATGATGATCTAGATTCATGAATTATAACTCGGATACTTCTTGGAGGTCCGAATGAATTATATTCTGGGATGTAGTCTGAACCGAACATGTTAGCCTATATGTAACCCGGATATTACCAGATGTTCTATAATGAATATATGATGATGTGAATATCTGATTTTCCATTTTTTATGTTCTTTGTTGTTTCTTCCACTGTGTTACTCTTGCTGCATGATCTAGACCCTCCTCCTTGAGGATCCTCCGAGTCATGGCTGCGTAAAAAATGCAATCCCAAACCTAAAATGGGAAGGAAAGGGAACAATCTAGACAAGACCGGATCGCACGAATAAATATCATACACACAATAAGGTTAAAAATGAAGAACAAAGGTGGTATAGATTTAAAGTGTCTATATTATCCCCCTCTTTGAGACAATACAATTTTAGAGTGTTGTTTCAAAAAAAATTGAAAAAGAAAAATCTTTATGACCTGCAAACCAAGGGATGGAGATAAGATGCCCCCTCGATAGGTTATTGATATATGAAATAAATAAATGATCTCTGTAAATAGAAGAAGAATGTAAGATGAAAGACGAAAAAAGGATGAAAGAGAAAACAAGTTAGTAAGAAGCAAAAAGATAAGATGAGGACCAATTACAAGTGAGGAAACCTTTCTTTTATTCATGCACCTTTGGCAATAGAGAGCTTTATTTCTTATGGCAAATGGATACATCATATCATGATATGTATGGTTAGAGTGATAATGCAATCCTTTTGAAAAAGAGATAGATACATTCTAGACAAGGAATGCATCCATGATATGTTCTGAAAAATTTGGTCGTGTATCAAGGGTTGAGGTATGTGCACATTAGTCATAAAATGATGGAACCAACACACACCCAAGATGGACATTTATCAAAACATCATGAACAACATTCCACAAATAGAAATTAATAACAAAAGAGGTAATGAACCATCTTGGCCACTCTCATCACTTGGTGATATCCTCAAGTAGCATACAAACATGACCAAAGATAAATCAATACAAGATAAGACTCACTAGACCAAGCGAGTCAACAACCATTATGATCTTGTTGTCAAAGTTGATAGTTTGATTGTTTTTTATAGGACAATCATAATGTCTAGTTTCAAGAATAAAGTACCCCATTTAAGACAAAAAATTGTTTGGTTTTGAGTATACCACACCCTATATAAGACACATGATAGTTGATAAAGGACTAATAATGGTGATTGATTGATTGGTGACAAGTTGATTTGATTGATTGTTGATTGGATTGATAGGTTTCTTGTTAATGAATGATTTTGTAAGCGTAGTGTGATAAATTTTTCATTTTGTGTTTGTTGAAGTGTCAGCCTATTTCAAAGGACAATTTTATTGATGAAAGAAGATTATAGACAAATGATGATGATTTATTGCTTGGATTTTTTTATTGTTTTGAATATTTTTGGGGGGATTTTGTGGTTATTTGATGTTTTTGGAGATTTTTCTAGATCATTTTCTGGATGTTTTTTACTTAAGACAATATGTGGATGCTTTTGATTTTTTCGGGACATTTTTCAATTTGAGGGAGTTTTTTAGGACATTATTCAATTTTAGGATTTTTTAAGGACATTTTTTCAATTTATAGGGATTTTTCAGGACATCTAAGCTATGTACAAGTGTCATTGTCCATTTTTGTAATAAGAAGGACTCCATTGATTGATCATGATAAAGAAGATAACCCTAGTGTCTAGCAAGGTAGGGACATTAAGGATTCAAAAATGGACTAACAGATTGGAAATTGATAGAGGAAAGATAATGGGAGCTTATGGTGACATTGAAGCTTCTTTGATTGTCAAGGACTATCCGATAATGGGATAACATGTTTTTTCCAAGATAAGGGATTGGATATCACAAGATAAGATGATAGAATGGTGCATTGGATGGCGTGTAGTCCATAGGAAGGTACATGTCAAGAGGTTTTTTGAAAATATAGTTTTTTCAATTTTTTATCCTTATTTTATATCAAGATCAAGGGTGGATTAGGAGGATAATAATAGGACATGGATGTGATTGTTGGAAGGAACTGATACTGGCAGTAAACTGAGGGGGGGGGGATGATTCAGTCTACTCACAAGTAAAACAATTAATTCAATTATAAACCTTATAGCAGAGCACAACACAATGAAACATATATCATGAAAGCACAACACAAATAGCACCAATATTTTGACATGGAAAACCTGGAAAGGGAAAAACCATGGTGGGAAACCCTACCCACAATTAGATGAATACTTTGCAATAGTATTATGAATAATTTTAATGGGGTTTGCACTTGCAGCAAGGCCAATAACCTAGAGCGCACTGCTCATCACAAAGGGAAGTATCATTGACTTACATAAACATCGGACTACAATCCGAAAAGAAATGAATTGTGAAAGTAGCACCTACTAATGTTGATATAGTTCCAATTAAGCACTATTGTCTTCTCTCCAATAAAACACCTTTCCAACCTTCTCCTGAATGATAGGACTCTATTCGCACAAAATCCTTTCTCTCATAATTGATGCAACAACAATGGTCTAGTTCTTACCGGTTGGGCAATTTTCAGTGGAATTTCTTAAGAGCATGGCATTTCTTCATGTTTGAGTGTTTAACATTTTGGTTTTGGGTTTATTCCCTTGTGTTCATGGTCTTTATCATGCTTGACTTTCATAGCATTTGGCTTTATTTCTGATGAGATGTGGATTCTGGTATTGTCCTGGTTGATATGTTCTTACCGGTTAGCCTGACTGTATGTTGAGCGAAGATGATTTTGGGTTGCAGTTGATCTTTGTGAATTGCGGATCATTAGAGGTGTTGCTTTGGATCTTGGTCGGTATTCCTAGAATTTTGTGCATCGTTTTATTATTTGGAGATTGTTCTTAGTGATTTGAGCCGAAATTTTACTATTGCACGTTTTCATGAACCGGTTGGTCTTTGGGCTGACTTGATTGAGTTGTAATTATTTGTAGATGGTATAAATGGAATCTTGTGAATCATTTGAAGATAGAGCTTTGAGATTGAGTGAAGATGTAGAATAGGTGAGATTTTGATCCACTAGGACTGAGACTGGAAGGCTAAGGTCTGGATTAGGATAGATCTGATAGACTGTTACCGGAGACCGACTTGATATGTAGATGATCTACGGATCTTGTAATTGCATTGTAAGCATTATTTGTATCCTGGACTGCGATCCAACATGTGGCATGCATTCGTATTATAAATGTGTTGCATTAGTTTTGTCATTTCAATGTCAACACTTATCCTTCTGGAGATCTACATTGTTGATTTGGCACTATGGTTATATTGGTTTACTGTTGAACCGGCACATTGTGTTCACTGACAAGGTCAGTGACTTATGCATGGTCATCGGTATATGCTCACCGATAGGTTATATGGTTCACCGACACTGATGATGACTTGTTATCATCTGGAGATCACTTGATTATGTCAAATACATGGTTTGGATACTTGGTTTTGGTATTTTGGTTATTGGTCTAATCGGGTTGACATATTTGTTGTTACTGACAAGTTGGTCTAGGTTATCGACCGGTATACGTTATCTATTCCAGATCAGCATGACACGTTATGGACATGATTTATTGATTGGATATTGTTGTAATTGTATTGAGTAGACATGTTGTATTGCATCAAGACTTGTAATTGATTTTGTTGGCATTTTTGATGATTAATGTTGTGATTGTCATTGATGGACACACACTTGATTTGAGATTACTTTTTGTATGTATGAGTTAAAAGCTCAACCGGTATTTGTTCCAACTGATATGATGTATTATAGTCTTTAGACTATTGGTGTTTTGCAGAAAGTGTTTACCGAGCTAAAGCGGTATGAAGACCCCAAGCGGTTCAAGGATCTCAAGTGGTACGAAGGAACGAAGTGGCACAACACATATTTCCCAGTCTTCATTATTGTCAAATCAGCAACCGGTATTTTTCCTTAACCAGTATTTTGTATGAACCGGTAATACTCTATGATGAGTTACCAACCAACATTTTGTGATGAGTTACCATCCATCGATTGTTTGGCGGTGCCAACACTTTAACGGTGCTTTTTGTGTCGTGTTATAGAATATGTATAGATGCATTGAACGTAGGAAATTGTAATGTAATCCTATTGGACTGATATAAAATCAGATTCCTTGATAAGGACATCATGTCTAGGGTTTTATGAAGTTGCTAGGGTTTAAGGTGGTTGAAGAGTTTTTGTGAGTGTGAAGATAAAAACAAAGTTCAGGTCTACGAGTAGAGGCAAAGAGTGAATGTGTTGAAGACTGAAGTAATGATGGAATGCATTAGGAATGAGCTATCAAGGATCTAACCAAGCAATCTATGCTATTTACTAGATCACTCACTTGTTGATTACTCACATCTTCGACAAGTTTGGAACCCTTAACCGAGTAGGCCCAAAAGCCTTTTGTAAATCCTCTAACAAGGTGGTTCACATTAGTGGATCTAAAATCCTCTAGAAAGGTAGTCTTTAATCGAGCTTATCTCCTAACAAAGATTGAGATTCCTAACAGGATCTGTTCTGGTAAAGAACATTGTATGACCTTAACTGGTCTGACATTAACCAGTCTGGTTCCTATTCTGTAGATAGTTACTTGTGAGTTTCATCTCACCATGGTTTTTCCCATTTGGGTTTCCACATCAAAATCCCTCGTGTTATGGTGTTTGTGCTTCTATGGGTAAATGCATTATTTTCTATTTGGTTTGCATGTGTGCTAACCGGTTTGTCTGCTAAACTGTTTTACCAGTTTACTGGTAGTCTAGTAAAGTGTTTTAGTACAGTGATTTTTGGCATACTAATTCATCCCCCCCTCTTAGTATTCATCAGATTTAATTGTAATATTCTTACTAAGACAACCTACACATTTGGTCTTAGGTTTTGTATAAATGTAATATCTCATTTGTGAGATGAAGTGTGGAAGTGTGGTATGATCATGGTATGTGCGAATATTGAAGATCATATGAGAAGATCATAGAGAGAATTAAAAACACATCATTTGAAGGTTAAAGGAAGGTTTGGAGGTGTTTATGAAAGCTTAAATGGTACTGAATCCAACATTGGAGATGCTATTTTGAGAAGTACATTATTCTAGGATTTAACCATCCTACTGTAGTGATTACGACTCCCATTTGAGCAGTGTACTCTAGGTGGTTGGCCTTTCTGTATGTGTAGACCCCATTTGTATACACATACTATCTACAGTAGTATCATCTAATTGTGGGTAGGGTTTACCACCATGGTTTTTCCCCTTACCGTGTTTCCATGTCAAAAATATGTGTTATGTGTTGTGGATGTTGTTTCTCTTTCTGTTTCATGCATTAAGTTTCACTGGTATTGATAGTAACTACTAATCTATTAACTGACATTAAGTAAATAGTTTACCGGTATTAACTATTAAGTTGAATTCAGTTATAATTGGGTTGAAATTCATTGACAACTGATTCACCCCCCCCTCTCATTTGTCATCTCACTTCCTAACAATTAGTATCAGAGCCAAGTCCTCTTTTTGCAGAAGCCTAATAGCTTGAGGAGATCCTATGGCAACAAATATTTTCAGGAAGGACACTCTGAAACTTGATGGAACTAACTATGGTATATGGAAGATCAGAATGGAGACACATCTGAATTGCATTGGAAGAGACATATGGGAAGTTACAAAAAATGGCTATGTTGGTCCTACTCCGAATCAACCTAATCAACCAGCTTTGGGTAAAGATTAGGAGAATGATTGCAAAGCAAGATAAGCACTTCTAAGCGCATTATCAGATCAACAAATTATGGGATTATCAGAACGATCTACTACTAAAGCTATTTGGGATAAATTGGAAACATTAAATGAAGGAGATACCATTGTCAAAATTGTAAAACTGGAATGTTACCAGGTCAGGTACAGAAATTTGAAAATGGAAGAAGATGAAAGAATTTTTGCTTTTATGGAAAGAGTTAATGAAATTGTTTGAGGAATACAATGTTGTGGAGGATCCTTAAGTGAATATGAAATTGTTTCTTAAGATATTTTCCACCGACTTACAAAATGAAAGTAACTGTTATTAATGAGTTGAGAAAAATGCCTAATACATCAATACCTAGAGATACCTTGGTTCGAAAACTTTCAACATTTGATCTTGAGGAATTTGGTCCTATTGCTATAGTAAAGACAGATTTAGCCTTCAAAGCATCATCATCTACAACATCATCATCATCTGACAAATCTAATTAGAAAGCACTCTATGCAAAAGAACTTGAAGATATTAGGAGGGAAAATGAAGATGTGGAAGAACTTGAAGCACTATTTGCAAGAAAAATGCCTAAAGGTCTAGTTGGAAGTAAGGATGAAGGTAAAGCACCGTTTAAATGTTTTAATTGCAATAGAGTTGGTCAAATAGCATCTAGATGTCCTGATAGACATGTAAGATTGAGAGAGGAAGCTAAAAGAACATATAAGCCTACCCCTAAATATCAGAGATACAAATTTAAGAAGAATAGAGATAAATCATGTTACTATGTTGATGAAGGAGTTATAGATGATTCTGAGGAAGAACCAACAGACAATAGATGGGCATTTGTTGCAATAAAAGAAGATCAACCGGCACCTATTGTCCCACCGGTAGAGCACACCCTGGCAGCTAAAATTGAGGAAAAAGATGAATGGATCATTGATAGTGGATGTTCACATCATATGATTGGTGATAAAAGTAAATTCTTATCTTTTTCAGGAATATAATGGAGGTTTAGTAAGATTTGGTGATGATAAAGCTTGTTTAATCAAAGGAAAAGGCACTATATCTTTGGATGGTAGGCACAATACTGACATTGTTTATTATCATGTTGAAGGTTTGAAGCATAATATTTTGAGTGTTGGTCAATTAGTTGAAAAGAGATTTCAATTACAATTCAAGAATGGAAAATGCAACATCATGAATAAAACTGGATTGGAGATTGCAACCGTTAATCAGACTAAAGGTAATATATTTTATTTGAATAACAGTGATAAGACATGTTTGATTGCACATATTGATGAAAGTTGGTAATGGCATAAGAGACTCTGTCATGTAAATTTTGATTGCATTGTAAAGATCAGTTCAACTAAGGCAGTAAGGGATTTACCTAAGATTGTGAAACCTCATAATCCGATATGTAAGGAATGTCAATTGGGAAAGTAAGTTAGAATAACTTTTAAGAGTATTTCTGAGAAATCCAATAATGTTCTTGATTTAATTAGTACTGACTTGTGTGGTCCAGCAAGAACAAGAAGTCTACAGGGAGATAGATATTTTATGCTAATTATTGATGATTATTCTAGAATGTGTTGGATTACTTTTCTCAGGGAGAAATCTGAAGCTTTTAGAAAATTCAAGTTATACAAGGAAATGGTAGAGAATGGAATTGGTAAAAAAATTAAATGTTTGAGATCTGATCAAGGAGGAGAATTTACATCTAAGGAATTTAATACATTCTGTGAAGTGAATGGAATCAAAAGACAACTATCAACACCTCGGACGCCTCAGTAAAATAGAATTGTGGAAAGGAAGAACATAACTATTCTAGAAGCAGCTAGAAGCATGATATTGGAAGAAAATCTACCTCATGTGTACTAGAGAGAAGCAGTAAATATAGCGGTTTACACTTTCAACAAAGTTCACATCAAAGGTGAAACCGATAAGACCCCTTATGAACTATGGTTTGGTAATACTCCTACTCTTAAATACTTCAGAATATTTGGAAGCAAATGCTATATTAGGAGAGATGAGTATGTTGGTAAATTTGATCCTAGAAGTGATGAAGGAATATTTCTTGGTTATTCATCTAAGAGTAAGGCATATAGATGTTTTAATAAAAGATTGTAGAAGATCCTTGAAAGTGCTAATGTGAAGATAGATGAATGCTTAAGAGGAAATTTAAGGTCTGTAGATTCCCAACTCATAGTTGAGATGATCATAAATGAACCAATACAGATTGCACTGGTATAGAATGTGGATCCAGTCACACTGGCATCATCAAAGAATTCCACAGTGACTGAAGAACAACAACATGTAAATAAACCCAGGTATGTAAGACTGAATCACTGAGAAAATCAGGTAATTGGGAATAAGTATGAAGGTGTTATGACAAGAGGAAGATTGGCAAATGAAGAGGTATGCTTAATTTCTCAAATTGAACCAACATCTATTATTGAAGCATGTCAAGATGAACATTGGACAAAAGAAATGGAAGATGAATTAAAACAAATTGAAAAGAACAAGACATGGACATTAGTTCCCTAGCCTAAAGACAAAAATGTAATTGGAACTAAATGGGTATCTAGAAATAAACTTAATGAAGACGGTAAGGTAATTAGGAACAAAGAAAGATTAGTTTGTAAAGGATATTCACAGAAAGAGGGAATTGATTATAATGAAACCTTTGCACTGGTAGCTAGAATTGAGGTAGTTAGATTATTTCTAGCATTTGCAGCTCATAAGAACTATAAAGTATGTCAGATGGATGTAAAATGTGCATTTATGAATGGTGATCTTGAAGAAGAAGTTTACATTGAACATCCTAATGGATTTTCATTGATAAATGTTAAAGATATGGCTTTTAGATTAAGGAAATCTTTGTATGGATTGAAGCAAGCTCCTAGAGCTTGGTATGCTAGATTGGACAAATATATTTTGAATCTTGGTTATACTAAAGGTAATTCTAACAATAACCTATATTACAAAGTGACTAATGATGACATCTTGGTTATTGAAGTCTTTGTTGATCATACCATTTTTGGAGAAGATGGATTGTGTAAGGACTTTGCTAACAAGATGTGGGAAGAATTTGAAATGTCTATGATTGGGGAAATAAAATTCTTTATAGGATTGCAGATTTCACAAACTGATAAGGGTATATTCATATGTCAAACAAAATACTTGAAGAAACTACTGAAGAAATTTGGTATGGAAAACTCTAAACTGGTAAGTACTCCTATGACTACAACTGATAAATTGACATTGAAGGATGATTCAACTCCTGTTAATCCGACAAGATACAAACCAGACCTGATATAATGAATGTTGTATGTATTGTTTCAAGATTTCAGAGTAATCCTAAAGAAATTCATGAATCAGCAGTAAAAAGGATTTTCTAGTATCTACAAGGCACAACAAATCTTGGTTTATGGTGTCCTAAAGATGAAATTTTTTATTTATGTGCATACACCGATGCAAATTGGGTAGGAGATGTAGATAATAGAAAGAGTACCATTGGCGGTGCATTCTTTCTTGGTAGCAAAATGATTTCATGGATAAGCAAGAAGTAGAGTTGTACATCATAATCAACAACAGAATCAGAATATGTTGCAACAACAACTAATTATACTCAGGTATTATGGATTAAGAAAATGTTGAAGGACATAAAGGTAAAATGCAAAGAATTGATAATCATTTATTGTGATAATTCAACATCAATTGATATATCAAAGAAAGCGATATTTCACTCTAAGACTAAGCATGTTTCTATCAAATATAATTTTCTGAAAGAGAATATTGAAGCAAAAGAAGTAAGATTGGTTTATGTAAATACTAAAGAGTAGATTGCAGATATCTTTACAAAGCCTTTGCCTAAGGAAACCTTTGAATATCGCAGAAAGAAGCTTGGGGTAATACCCTCACCAACAGAGACTTAGATGACTGAAGATTGGCTGGCATAAACTAAACAAAGAAATCTTTTTTCGGCTTTAATGGAGGAGAGCTACTTCTTAGGGGGAGTAGTTGGTTGTATGTTTTGGTATTTATTCTTAACTGCTTTGGCATTTGATGTCAAAGGGGGAGAAATATCTATGGGAAAAAAAATTGATAGAAAAACATTATTCATTGGGGGAGAGATATATACTCCTTGTATTTTGGTTTTGATTTTTGGTATTGATTTATTCTCAAGATTGTTGGTTTTTGGTTTTTGGCATTCTGTTTTGGCACAGATGACTTTCCATCTATTGTTGCCATCAATGCCAAAGGGGGAATTGTTGGTATTATGGATGTGTTGCATTAGTTTTGTCATTGATGTCAACACTTATCCTTCTAGAGATCTACATTGTTGATTTGGCACTATGGTTATATTGGTTTACTATTGAACCGGTACTTTGTGTTCACCAGCAAGGTCAATGACTTATGCACAGTCGCCGGTATATACTCACCAATAGGTTATATGGTTCACCAGTACTGATGATGACTTGTTATCATCTAGAGATCACTTGATTATGTCAAAGACATGGTTTGGATACTTGGTTTTGTTACTGGCAGATTGGTCTAGGTTATGGACCAGTATACGTTATCTATTCCAAATCAGCATGACATGTTATGGAGATGATTTATTGAATGGATATTATTGTAATTGTATTGAGATGACATGTTGTATCACATCAAGACTTACTTGTAATTGATTTAATTGTAATATTCTTAGTGAGCCGACCTACACATTCAGTCTTAGGTTTTGTATAAATGTAAGATCTCATTTATGAGATGAAGTGTGGAAGTGTGGTATGATCATGGTATGTGCAAATATTGAAGATCATATGAGCAGATCATAGAGAAAATCAGGCAGACATAATTTAAAGGTTAAAGGAAGGTTTGAAGGTGTTTATCAGAGCTTAACCAGTACTGAATCTAGCATTGGAGATGCTATTTTGAGCATTACATTATTCTAGGATTTAACCATCCTACTATAGTCATTGTAACTCCCATTTGAGCAGTGTGCTCTAAGTAGTTGGCCTTTCTGCATGTGCAGACCCCATTTGTATACACATACTATCTACAGTAGTATCATCTAATTGTGGGTAAGGTTTCCCACCATTGGTTTTCCCCTTACAGGGTTTCCACGTCAAAAATATATGTGTTGTGGATGTTGTTTCTCTTTTTGTTTCATGCATTAAGTTTCATCAATATTGATATTAACTGCTAATCTGTTAACCGGCATTAAGTTTGGTTTACTGGTCAGTATTAAGTATTAAGCTAAATTAAGTTATAATTGGGTTGAGATTCATTGACAACTGATTCACCCCCCCTCTCAGTTGTCATTTCGGTTCCTAACAACATGTATAATTATTCAAATTTTAATAAGATTCATTCACATTGTTTACCAGTTATGTGTTCTATGTTGTTATTGGTTGTTCTTCCTACTTTTTCTAGCACCTTGTTACTAGTTACCGGTATGCTTTGCATGGTTTATGTTTTAAGCTGCAAGGTTGGGCTACCCTTCATTGGATCTCCCTGCCTTTGACTGTGTCAAATGTTATCAGAGCTGGTTCGTGAACCTGTTGTTGGACAGTGTTATTTTTGCACCGGTTGGTTGGAGTGAAGAATGAGGCAACTTATGGACTTGTTCAGATCGCCAAATGTGAGGTAGAGAAAGGTTTGCAGGTAGATCGCTGATCCTAGAGCTTGAGCTTGGGGTAGTTAGTGGGTGGAGACTTGAACAAATCATTGATTGAGGAAGTCTGCAATTTGGACTGGTAGATCATCATGGAGAGGCAACTGTAAGCTATGGTTAGATTGCCGAATCCCCTGAGGCAGTTGCAAGTACCTACTAACTGATCGTCGAACCAGAGCAAGTGATGGGACTCACTTTTAAATTAACCTCGAGAGTCTAATGCAGGAGCATTGGTCTAGTTCTTACTGGTTGGACAATTTTCAGTAGAATTACTTGAGAGTGTGGAGTTTCTTTATGTTTTAGTGTTTAGCATTATGTTTTTGGGTTTATTCCCTTGTTTTTGTAGTCTTTATCATGTTCGTGTTTCATAGTATTTGGCTTTGTTTGTAGTGAGATGTGGATTCCAGTATTGTCCTGGTTGATATGTTCTTACCGGTTAGCCTTGCTATATGTTGAGCGGAGATGATTTCGGGTTGTGGTTGATGTCTGTGACTTGTGAATCATTAGAGGTGTTGCTTTGGGTCTTGGTCGGTATTGAGCCGACGTGAATCATTTAAAGACAAAGAAGTTAGAATATTGAAGAAAGAGCTTTGAGATTGAGCGAAGATGCAGAACCAGCAAGATTCTGATCCAGTAGGACTGAGGTTGGAAGGCTAAGGTCTGAATTAGGATAGAACCGACAGACTATTACCGAAGGCTGACTTGATGTGTAGATGATTTATGGATCTTGTAATTGCATTGTAAGCATTGTTTGTATCCTGGACTACTATCTAGCATGTGGCATGTATAATTATTTAAATTGTAATAAGATTCATTCACATTGTTTACCGATTATGTGTTATGTGTTGTTACCGGTTGTTCTTCCTATTATTTTTGGCACCTTGTTACCGGTTACCAGTATGCTTTGCATGGTTTATGTTTTAAGCTGCAAGGTTGGGCTGTCCTTCATTGGATCTCCCTTCCTTGACTGTGTCAAATGGTATCAGAGCTAGTTTGTGAACCTATTGTTGGACAAAGTGTTGTTTGTGCACCAATTGGTAGGAGAGAAGAATGAGGCAGCTTGTGTACTTGTTCAGATCATCGAACGCGAGGCAAAGCATGGTTTGTAGGTATACTATCGATCCTAGAGCTTGAGCTTGAGGTATATTTGGACAAAACCCTTTCTCTCATAATGCAAACATAACCACCCATAACCATCGATCCTCAAATTACATGAACAAGTCACCTATAAATACAGATCGTCAACCTTATTGAAAAGGTTAGCTAAAACTTAAACCCATAATTATAAAAATTACACACATGATACCACCAAACCAATATTATGATTTACATTACATAGAATGGACCTAAATCAAGTAACCAAGCAATTATATCTATCAGGGATTCCTCTAAGACCAAAATCCAACACACTTCACTTGCTAGTAGAAACCCTCAATGAAAGTTTAACCATATCCAAATAGGACCACCATAATAGCACGCCATCCAATGAAAAGTCATCAAACACTCAGTATATGATCAATAAGTACCACTAGCATGAAAGAAACCAATTCCATAAGATGGACCCAAAATCCATTGACCAAGTCACCAAAATAGCATACGGTAAAGCGAACCAAGAATGCTAGAAGCTGGTAAAGCCAAAAGTTAGTCGGGAAAGCCAAGAACGAGCTGGTAAAGGAAAAAGCCAACCAGTAACTAGAAATAACAAAAGTGATAACTGAATCATGAAACCAGCAAAATATAGCAAGCAGATAACCATTAGAATAAGCATTCAAAACCGATTCTAGAGGTCTGATCATACCAGGTCAGAATCACAACTAAAACCATGAAGATCACCAAGAATAACTGGGATAGATCCAACCGGGATACCATGTTGACATCAATGAAACTACTTAACCAAATCCATCATATTACAAACAATCTTCCCCTTTGGCATTGATGGCAACACTGAATGTGAAAAACATCCAAGTGCCAAGGAATCCCAACAATCTCCAAAAGAGAAAAGATTAATCTAAAATAAAAACCATCAAATCATCTGGCAGTTTTTCACATGAATACCTTCTCCCCCTTTTGACATCAATGAAAAAGGACAGATACAATATGAAGAATACTGAACCAAACAGCTGACTACTATCATTGAGTAGTAGCACCATCTTCATCAACTCGGATCAGAAAAGTATGTCTGATAAGCTCACTGGATTAATGCATCTCTGCATATCTAAGTCTCTTCCGGAGGGTTGGTAACCCCCAACTGATCTCTGAGATATTCAAAAGCATCTTTAAGAAATGGTTTCCTTAGAATATCTACAATTTTTTCCTTAGTAGGCATATAATCTAATCTGACTTCCTTTGCTTCAACCTTTTCCTTCAAGAAATTATACCTTATAGAAATGTGTTTTGATTTGGAATGAAATACCAGATTCTTTGACATATCAATAGAAATAGTATTATCATAATGAATAACAATAAGGTCATCATAACTTACCCTTATATCCTTTAACATTTGTTTCATCCATAAAATCTAAGTATAGTTAGTAGCAGCTGCAACATATTCTGCTTCAGCTGTAGACAATGAAGTGCATGATTATTTCTTACTAAGCCATGAAACTAAATTCTTCCCAAGAAAGAATGCATACCATATCACAAACCCAAGCACTGCAGTGCACAACACAAGGAAACCAAGGGCACACACCATGCAATAATCCCTAAAGATATGATCTTCAGAATGATTTAGTTTTATACAGCTATGAGTCTTTGAATTTTCTTGATTTCCTGACTCATTTTGTTGTTCCTATGTCACTAATGAATTTTCTGATGCTATCGGTGTCACTGGTTCACTGTTCAGAATTGATTCTTGCATTACTGGTCTAGGTCTCATTAATTCATCTTCTGATCCATAATAAAATGATCTGATCTAATTACTGTCATGCTCATCCACCTTGACATTTATGCTTTCCATTATCCTATTCAATCTTTTTTATAATATCTATATTCTTTGATCTTAGTAGAATAACTCAAAAATATTCCTTGATCACTTCTAGGATCAAACTTTCCTAATGCATCATCTCTTCTAATGTAACATTTGTTTCCAAAAATTCTGAAATATCTGATAGTAGGAGTTTGACCAAACCATAGTTCATAAGGAGTCATACCGGTATCACCTTTTATGTGTACTTTGTTGAAAGTATATACAATAGTATTGACAACCTCTCTCCAATAGATATCAAGTAATTTAGCTTCAGTCAACATAGTCCTTGCTGCAACCAAAATTGTTTTGTTCTTTCTTTCCACTAATTCATTCTACTGTTGAGTCCTAGGTACAAAAAGTTATCTCCTAATACCATTCCTTTCACAAAAGTTGTTGAACTCACCAGATGTAAACTCACTGCCATGATCTGATCTTAAGAACTTTATCTTCAATCCATAGCCTTAAAGATTTTGAATTTCTCAAAAGCTTCAGATTTCTCTTTCAAAAATGCCACCCACATCATTCTAGAATAGTCATCAATAAATAACATAAAATATTTATCACCTTGAAAGCTTTTAGTCCTTTCCGGTCCACACAAATCAATATGAATGAGATCAAGAATTTCATTAGATTTATCATGTACACTTTTGAATGAAGTTCTTGATGAATAATGATGAACAACAGATATGCTAACTAGTACTGAGGGGGGGGGTGAATCAGTACAGACAAAAAAATTTCTCAACAACTTATCAAGTTAAAGAAATACCAACTAGTTCTTTCATTACTGAACTTAACCATGGCAATATCGGTTAAACAAAGTAAGACTTCAAACAATATAAACTAATAAGTCTGAACACTTCAAATACATTTAATACTTGATAACAACTTCACCCATAAACATATGCATGTTGTGTAATAGTAATACCATAACCTAATAACTCTACATGCATAATCACTCAAACAAAGAACCCTTAATCATCACATGAAAAATGCACAACACATGAGACACAGATTTTTCACGTGGAAACCCAAATAGGAAAAACCATGGTGGGGATGAATACCCACAAGCTTGTTTTTGAACTCTTTTGAATCTCGCTCTATTAGGAGCCTATTCTGGTTAACGACTTTACAATAAGGTTCTGCTAGGAACTGATCTTGTTAAAGATTGCCTGGTTGGGGGATGGCTATATACCCTGTTAAAGGTTGAAACCCTTTTAAAGGTTACCTTGCTAGAGGGTTTAAAGAAATCAATAAACTTGAGTCACCTGGTTAGAGGTTTATAGTAAGTTTGTTAAAGCTACCCGGTAAATGGATTTTCCAACTGTTGAAATGGTTAGAAGACAACAGGCAAAAATTCTGATCTAATAACAACACTACATGCCAAGGCAGATCCTTTTTAGTTCCTCTACTTTTGCAATCACACTCTGCAGTTTTCTTTTACTGGTCTGGCAAGTATCTCATCACTCGAATACACACACAACATTTTCCAACTTACAATAACAAACATCATTGACCTTATAGACAACAATTAGGTCAATAGCATAAACCCTAAACCCTAAGCATCTTAGGTTTACAATACAGGAGGTCCAATCCTAACCATCCAAACACTTTGCATAGAGCAATACAATCTCAAATAGATCACAAGACAATCCGCATCATTCATTCTTCATCGCATATGGGAATCAGTAACTCATCATGCTTTCTTCTCATACCACCAAGAAGAATGTTCATTCTTGAGGTAGACTTTTAATGCAGTCGATCTTATCATGCAAGATCCTCAAGGAAATCCTTCACATGCACCAAGCTAACATGGCACCTCGATCTCATCCTCATATCTTAGCTAAATCATCACAAAATGTCATTGGTTGCATCACACAAGCTGGATTGCCAAACCAGAAACCCTAGATTTGAGACTACCAACCAGTAGTCGCACTAAGTGAAACCCCGACATTAGTTCACTATATTTCTTCATACCGATTCACTTACACTTATTGACATCAATGACAACATACATTATCATCATATCAACATGTCTGTTCATCATAGACTAGTGTATTTTGCATCATCAGATATCTTCTCCCCATACATAAGATATCTTCTCCCCATACATTAGATATCTTCTCCCCCTTTGACAACAATGCCAAAGTGGAGGCACAAGCTTCCATTATCTACTATGTTGCTCCCCCTATGGAGTAGCATCCTTCAACACATCAATCCTAAAAGATTTGACACTGTAATACCTAACTGATTCGGAGCACACAACTCTTACTTGACTTTATGAAGGGGAAGCACCCCTAATTCACCTCTCAAATAGGTAAATGTAGTCTTCAGTAAGGGCTTAGTGAATTTATTTGCTAGCTGCTCCTTACTGGAAACATGTTGAAGTACAACCTCCTTATTCTGAACTTTCTCTCTCAAGAAGTGATATTTAAGCTTAATGTGCTTTGTTCTAGCATGCAATACCGAATTCTTAGAAATATTTATTGCACTTGTGTTATCATACAATATATTCACCAGTTCAGATACAGGTACTTTGAAACCTTCCAATACATGTTTCATCTAGATTGCTTGAGTGTTGTTCATAAATGCTGCCACATATTCTACTTCAGCTGTATACTAAG
The DNA here is from genome assembly GCF_030272615.1 of Cryptomeria japonica. Classification (NCBI taxonomy): domain Eukaryota; kingdom Viridiplantae; phylum Streptophyta; class Pinopsida; order Cupressales; family Cupressaceae; genus Cryptomeria; species Cryptomeria japonica. The sequence goes on from NC_081414.1 coordinate 908,649,550, forward strand.
AAATACAACTTTTCTTCTTACTCATCCATGAAACTAGTCTTCCACCAAGAAAGAATGCTCCACTAGTTGTACTCTTCTGTTCGTCCACATTACCCACCCAATCGACATTGGTATATACTTTGAGGTTATAATCACCATTATATGGATACCACAATCCATAGTCAATTGTTCCTGTCATGCTTTGTGAAGTGTACCTGTACCTGCAACCACAAAGCACTCAATAAATCATTATAAGCAATGGTTAGTAAATTGAATCAATGAAATAAAAACCATAGCTAATCGACTTATTGCCTCCTAGTAAATGCGAGTATGAAAAATGCTCTCAAATCTGATTATGCATATTCCAGTGACTTGACTACACTTAGATGGAGGATTTGAATGATGCAAATGCATGATCTTAGCAAGAATAGCATGATTAAGCTACATGAATGACTGATCTAGCATTATTAAGCTAAGATTTAAGCTAAAATGAGCATGATAACATTGCTAAAGATGATAAGCTATAAGCTAGATGCCTATAGTAACAATGCAAATGATGAATCAAAATGATATGAATTGGGACCCTTTGTGCTCCAAAATGAGGTCTATTTATAGAATTTTCCAAGGCTAAGGGTGATGTGGCAAGAATCAATGGTCAAGATTGATATGAAGATATCAATGGTTAAATTAGAGGAGGATGGGAAATGGGGTTGGATTAAAGGGAACATCCATCATCTCTATGGTGACAAGTGTCAAGAGGCTTCTAAAAGAGTTTAGATGAAAGGGAACACTTAGTGACAAGTGTCACAAGGTTCTAGAAGATGTTGGATGAAAGGGGACATGGTGGTAGGTAGAATGGGTTAGGTTTAGGAATGGTTAGGTTTAGGAGTGGTAGAAGTTAGGAGAATTTGAATTTAAAAATTCAAATAATAGGAAAAGGATAATTAATCTCAACAACTCATTGATTTGATTTGTTTTAATTAATTAAGGGATTAGAAGAAATTATTTTGGTGAAGGGAATTAATTAGTTAAAGGAGATGAAATGAAATGAACCTATTTAATAAATCCGTAGATTTATTAATAAGTAGATGAATGAGAGATTTAATCAAATTGCTTAGTGAATTCAATTAAATTGGGAAGGAGAGATTAATTAAATAATTGCTTATTTAATTAATTATCTTCAGACCATTTTTAGGTGTATACATTTTGCCCCTCTTTGAAGCGAGGTGTGATGACGCATTGATTCAAAGAATAATCTCATTTTGGTGCTGATATTGATTTGATAGGATGTCCTAGCTCTTGATTGCTAAATTCCAGTATGATGATGCTCCCTCGAGAGATTAATTGAGATAATTGATTTTTGGAGTTTTGCAAGATTGATATCCCGATAGATTTGATTTGATTTTTGCAACTGTGGTTTGATGAAAGTGCAAGTTCTTCGATTAGTTTCATTGCTTAAATTGTTAAGATTGAAAAATCTTGATTGATTAGATTCAGTCTGGTTTCAGGAAGGACACCTCCTGTATAAGACAATGATGATCAAAGCGTTTGGTTTCAGGAAAGATTCATCATGTATAAGACATGATCAGAACGTTTGGTTTCAGGAAGGATACATCTTGTATAAGACATGAATCAGAATCGGATCATCTAGTTTCAAGAAGGATACATCCTGTATAAGATGTGATAGAATTGATTAGGTTTGATTGATTGAATTGATTTGATAAGGTTGATTAGATAAAGAACTGACATTTTGTTGATATCAAGATGCTAAAATATTTGGATATGCTGATTGTTGACTCTGTTGAGAGAGATAACATAAGAATTTTTGCTGGGTCGATCATATCATGAGAGATATGAGTCGTCATTCTGATTGTGCATACACCTGTGATGATACTTTGATGATTCCTACGATAGATTTAACCTTGGGTAAAAGGAGCTTGTAGGATCCCATGCAAGAATGAAATGCAAGCTAGAATGCAAATGAAAATGCAACAGAATGCAAAGCTATGACCGGACCAGTCACTGGATTATTTTGTGTTTTTGCCATCAATGAGCTTTTGAAATGTGGGAAGTGAGTGCAAACATCGATGGTATAATTAAACCATGATGACCTGAGCATTACTTTCCTGGATTTTGATATAGCAAGTTAACACAAGCATCGAGGTATAATTGAACCGAGATGACCTGAGTTTTGTTTGCGTAAAACAAGCAGTATTAATCATTTTAATATGCAAATTGGAAATGTCTTCAATGATACTTCGATGATCATGTCCCGAGAAAAAATTGCACATATTAACGATTAATTTTTAGACAGCAGACAAGAAAAATAACATGTTTCTTCCTTTTTCCTCTAGTCAATGACATCTTGGAGTCACTTAGAAATCATGATAGCGAAAAGCAATATAGAAAAGTTGACCAATCATGTTACAATCATTATCCAAAAAGATATTATACATTGAAAAGTGTGTGATGTGCTTAGATTGATTTTGTGATAGCTTGATAGTTGATAGTTTGATCTTGTGTTCAATGTTTGATGTGTCTTAGTTGTTGCTTGATAAGAATTGTCTAACTGTTTGTTCTACTTGTTTGATTAAGCTCAAAATGATCAAGGTTTTTCCCCTAGCTAAGTGCAAGATTTTGCCCCAAGCTTAGAAACAAAGTTGTTATGATATATCCAATGATCCAAACCATGGAAAGAAGCCACCTAGGATGTTTGCGTATGTATAAAGGCTTAGGATGGTCAACGTTGATGGAAAAATGAATGCATGAACTAATAGATGGAAGAGATAGCAGATAGATAGCGCCTATTTGCCAGGTTTTCACCATCTATTTTTATTGCACTTTTTCTGATATTTGATTTTTAAATTTTTTTTTTTTCTATTTTTCCCTTTTTTTGATTTTTTTTTAATTTTTCACTATTTTTGATTTTTTCTGCTTTTTCAGACATAGAATTTCTTCAGGTGCATACTATTGATAGGTTCCTTGAGTTGATCTCCATCTTGTGTTGATAGTTGATCTCCATCTTGTGTTGATAGATGATATGCTCTTGATCCAAATACTACTGTGACCAGAAACAGACCTAACCAGTTTGGTTCAAACTTTCCTTTCTTTTCTCGATCTGCCTAGTTGCGTGGATTTTCTTTTAGCACTAGTTCTCCAACTTGAAAGATTCTTGGTTTAACCTTATGATTATTGCTCTGACACATTCTTTGCTGATATAGCTTTAGATGATCAAAGGCATTTTGTCTGTGTTCATGGATCAGTTCTAACTCTTGTAGTCTAGATACTCTTTTTTCTTCATCTGGGATGAGACCTTTTAGTGATACACGTAGAGAGGGTATCTCTACTTTGATTGGCAATATGGCTTATGATCCATATATAAGAGAGAAAGGTGTGGCACCTGTCGGTGTGCGGATACTGGTGCGGTAGGCCCATAGAGCAGGGTTTAGTTGAATATGCCAATCTTTCCCAGCATCGTTCACTATCTTTTTAAGAATTTTCAGGATAGTTTTGTTAGATGCTTATGCCTGCCCATTTCCTTGTGGATAATATGGTGTGGAGAATCTATGCTGGATTTTGAACTTCTCGCATAGCTCTTGTACATCTTGATTCTTGAATGGTCGCCCATTATCAGTGATAATGGTCATTGGTATTCCATAACGACAGATGATATAATTCAAGATAAATGCAACAATTTGTTTTCCTGTGATGTTTATGAGAGGTACAACTTCGATCCATTTTGTAAAATATTCAGTAGCGAAAAAAATGAATTTGTGTCCATTAGAAGAGGAAGGATTTATCTTTCCTACTAGATCAAGTCCCCATTGGCAAAAAGGCCAAGATGTTGCTAAAGCATGTAGTTCTTGTGCTGGTCCATGGATCAAATTCCCATGGATCGGACATTGTTTGCATGTTCTTGCTATCTTAAAATAATCTCATTCCATAGTCAGCCAATAGTAGCCCAAGCATATGAGTTTTTTCGAAAGGGTAAGACCACTTGAATGAGTGCCACAAATGTCATTATGGACTTCATGTAAGGCCTTCTCAGATTCTTCTTGTTCGAGACATCTTAAGAGAGTACCGTCTAGACCTCATTTATGCAGGGTATCTGCGACGAGAGTATAATGGGAGGATTGGAAAATAAAGTTTCTCTTTTGGTTTTTTTGATAAGTCAGGAGGTAAGATATTATCTTTCAAGTATGTGTAAGTTTGGCCATAGCATGAGGAATAATGTCCAATAAGTTGACAGATGGTTTGGGAATCAGGACAATTATAGGCAAGATGAAACAACTCTTCAACCAGGAATTCATAACGTTGTTGATTTTCTTGTGTCTGCAATAGAGAGGCAAGTGTAGCCATGGCATCTGTTGCTTTGTTATCATTTCTTGGAATCTATTCAAAAGTTATTTCTACAAAGTACTTCTTGATATCATCCACTATCTTTTTGTAAGGCATGATTTTGTCATCTTTGGTTTGATAGTCATCATTGATTTGATTAATGACAAGCTGAGAGTCTCCAAAGACTTGAAGTTGTTTAATATTCCATTCTACAACCATTTTGATAAATAGAATCCTTGCTTCTGATTTATGTTGTGTTCCTTTATTGATGCTTTCTCTTGATCCATGTTGTGTTCCATTATTGATGCTTGCTCTTGATCCATGATGTGTTCCATTATTGATGTCTGCTCCCAGACTGATATCTGGGTGTTGTATTGTAAGATATGGATCGAAACCTGGAACAACTGTATATGAATAGGTAAAATTGACTTGCCATCTTTTGAATGGTTTCAAGTATTTTTGTCTTGCTAGTTCTGATAGAGAGATTGCTGGATGTAGATCAGTTGTGCCAATGATAGTTGCATCTACTAGTTCTATTAGGATAGATGACTTCACTTGATAAAATTTTGGTAAGGTGTCAAATCTCCCATCTTCTGGCGCCTCAAGGAGGTTTTCACCATTAGATGTGTCCTTTATTTTTACTTTTTCTCAGTCCAATGTTGCCAATAAATGGTTTTCAACATTAGACCTGATATTGTTTTCTTGATTTTCAATTTTGCGACTAGGAGATTTGACACCCACTTGACCTGAAGATACGTTAGCAGAATCCCTGGTGAAAGTTGTTGCGGGTTTGATTTCATCCAGATACAAGGATATGGCATGGTCATTAGGAAAGGTATCAATGTCAGTATGTTCTTCATTTTCCTAGTCCATAGGTTCAGGATAGCTTAAGGGTAAAGGATCTTCAGGCTGAGATGTTTCAAAGATATTAGGGGTCATGATAGAGATGTCAGAGCTTTTAGTATGTATTTCGATGTCTAGAATGATACTCTCATCAGAACGACCTCATATAAGAAAATCATGATCATCCTTAGTTAAGTCCATGTTAGTCATATGTGACTCTGATTCAAATAGTATAGTTCCTAACGTTTGTTCTACATGCGTGTGAACTACATCGACTCCTATATTTGCTTCTTCATCCCTCTCAATTTGAAGTTGCTCTTGTTTGTTTTTCCATGATAACAAATATTCTCCATTCCCTCGATCTTTTAGCTGCATTTGTTCTTCCATGTTTGACAAAATTGATGCAAATGATTGTTCCTTAGATTGTGTGCTTGAAGCTGCTACCTCTTTGTTGTGTGAAACAATGACCTCTTGAGCCGATTTCAGATTATTACAACACTACAATGGATTTGAGACTGCTGATATTGTGATTTCTTGTCCATTGTATGGAAATTTTAAGCATTGATGACCTGTTGATGATATAGCTTGCATATCTTGTATCCATGGTCTCCCCAAGAGTCTGTTGTATGGTAGGTCCAATTCTATAACTTGGCATGTTGTGTCTTGTTGCAAGGGTTCCACTCTGATAGGTAATATCACCATTCCTTTAGATGAATGCTCTTCTTCATTATGTGCTTTGATTTTTATCCTTTTCTGGGGATCAACTGCATCTTCTGAATATCCTAGAGCATGGACAATATTCATAGAGAAAATGTTCAAGCTAGCTCCCCCATCCACCAGGACACGTTTAACAAGTGTTCTATGAATGAGGACTTCAATTTGCAAGGAAGCGCTATGGGGATTTTGTAATTGTATACATATGGTGAAAATGGATAACAATAATAACGATATTGAAAGGCTAAATGAATTCAACCACAAAACCCTAGCCTAACAACAACAAAGATCCACCATAACATATGAAGATTACCTAAGACAATGCAAATCAAATGAAATCACAAAGATTATACCATCACGTCCAATAGGGTTTTGATCTCCATTCTTCCTATCTCCATTGATCTTGCTTGATATATTTGCTCTCAGATTTTATGTGTGCACAAGAGCTCAACAAAGAACGGAATGTGGTTGCAAGTAGGATCGTAGTGTAGTCAATTGCATAAAATGATTAGGATGAATAGAACAACTAGGGTTTGATAATGAGGGAAGCATCTCCTTATATAGAAGACACAATAAGAAATGGAGGGATAAGATTGAGAGGTGTAAAAGGAGGTCGGCTAAGATTAGAGGGTAGGTAAAAGAAATAATAAAATAATGAAAGGGGTAGGTAGTGTATGAATTAAGAGATGAATGACATGTGTCATGGGTAGAAAAGGTTAATGAATTAATTAAATAAATAAAGATTTATTTAATTAATAGAAGAAGTGGGATCAATTAAATAAATAAGATATTTATTTAATTTAGAAAAAGGATAATTTAAATAAATAAATGTATTTATTTAAATGAGAAATAAGGCTAGAAGAGGATAAATGAATTAATTAAATAAATAAAGATTTATTTAATTAATAGAAGAATTAAGCTTAGATAATTAAATATATTTATTTAATTAGACTGGACAATTTTGGGTGTCTACATTTTGCCCCTCTTTGAGACAATGCGGCTTATCGCGTTGTTTCAAAGAAGATAAGATGAACTGATACTGAGTTGCCCCAAGATGGGAATGATATGCCCCCTCGAGAGATTGGATGAAAATGTCTAAAAAGATTGTAGACAATCTCTCGATAAGAAAGAGAGGCTAGAATGGACTGACCGGATAAAGTGACAGAGTCACGGGATAAAGAAGACTGACTTAGGAAATGAGGGCGAGGGCTAGGGTAGTCTATAAGATAGACCATGGGGGAAAATACATCCTCATTGTCATCTACACATCCACGAGAGCAGATTGCAGAGAGAGAAAAGAGTAGCAGTAGTCAGCAGCGATGGCCTTCATTCACAAATTCGACTGCGTTCGCTGATTTCAGAGGCCAGCTGAGGCAGGAGAGCTGGTAAGTACCACCAAACCTCCTCGTACTTCGACGCATTTATTATTGTCATTAATGCATGCTAGGTAGAGAAATAAATGCACTTAGAATAGGGTCCCAAAAAATGTCAAAAATGTTTAAGCATGTCTGCGTTGGTGCCAAGTGTGTCTATGCTCGCGAGGCACGTTTGCGTTTGAAACCGCATCTGTGCCAAATGCGGCCGCGTTTGTGATGGTCAGGTGCGTCTGTGCCAAAAAGGCACGTCTGTGTAGCCCAGGTGCATCTGTGCAGAGCATAGGCACGTCTGTGTTGGTCAGGCACGTCTGTGTTGGTTAGGCACGTTTGTGCAGTCTTTAAGCGCGTTTATGTCAGGTAAGCGCGTTTGTGTTTAAAAAGTGTGAAGTTTTATCTTCTAGATCAAATCGGCAGTTTTGTGATGAACATATGCTGTTGATTGGATAAGCTGTTGAGAGGATACACTCAAGCAGGTCCTCTAGGAAAGACTAGGATAGATCAAGGCACTTTGTGATGAATAGTGAGTACCAAGATAGAGTACTTTGTGATGAACAAGGAGTACTAAAATATGAGCAGCACTTTGTGATGAACAGGGAGTGCCACACACGTAGTACCTTGTGATGAACAGGGAGTACCACTAGGATAGAAGCAACACTTTGTGATGAATAGTGAGTGTCACTAGGATAGAATGCCATATGCATGTAGATAAAAAGTAGCATTTTGTGATAAACAGTGAATGCCACTATGACTGACATGAGTGATTTGCTTGACTGCAGGAGTATTTGCCGATGCTGGAGTCACGGGAGAGATTCCCTTCTACTAAGAGGTTGCGACCTGAGTTGACAGCCGAGGAGCGAACTGCTATCAAGGCTATGGGATTGAGACATGTTCTGTATGTGCCTGAGTTTCAGGTGAACATGGGACTGTTGACTGTGCTGGCGGAGAGATGGCACTCCGAGACATGTACTTTTCATTTGCCAATGGGTGAGATGACAGTCACCCTTGAGGATGTATACAGGATTCTGCGGATACCGATCAATGGGGAGCTGATCCCATACGATCGAGATGGAGATAGGGAGGCCCTGAGACGAGTGTTCCAGGACCCAGGACTAGAGATGAGGGCTGGACATGTGGTGTGGGATACTATGACAGCTATAGGGCTAGCGCTGCCAGCAATTATAGGAGGAGCGATCAGTGGGTTCCTGTGTCTGGATAGGGTGACACTAGGGTTAGCTATGGGCTGGGGAGGTGCATTGGAGACACTGGTGACACAACACACTAGATATGCCTGGGGACCGTGTGTGCTAGCACACTTGTACTATGAGCTACATCAGTTTGTGTACCACGGATCAGTGGGATTGGGCTGTGGGGTGACATTACTACAGGTGTGGGCTTATGAGCATCTGCCAGTGATGAGGCCGATACACTTCATAGGCAGGGGTCATGGACGCAGTTTTGTTCACTTGTATGATATGATCACATCACAGCCACAGATTGGAAGGTTGGAGCACTGGCGGCGAGTGATAGATGACATTGACATGGTCATATGGAAACCATACCTGGGATGTGAGCAGTGGGAGGATGATGCGGTTGAGCTTCCCTACACTTTCTGGAGTAGGTACCTGATTGGGCGGATGCCCTATGTGCTGGAGAGGCAGCTAGTGGACAGGGTTGGTAGGCATTTTGGCAGGATCCAGAGGATGCCACGGGGCTCAGGCATGTATGCACGCACTGTGAGAGATCAGGCATAGTTTGGGCCCTTGTTATCATATGATCAGGCTATTACACAGCTGGTAGGCATGATGCCCTTACCCTGGGACATGTGGCCAAAGATTGAGGATGTCGGCATAGATGCCGAGTATACAGCATACTGGGCAAAGCATCCATTCCCACGCCTGATGGATCCAGGAGAACCATTAGATGGGGATGGTGGTGGGGATGATGATGATGGTGGAGGTGATGGGGGCAAAGGCTGACAGAGGAGGAGGGGAGTAGTTGGAGAGAGGAGGGTTGCACCTCAGAGGGAGGGTGGAGAGGAGAGGCAAGCTCGGGTGGTGAGGGGTCGCGGTGGATTGCCACTATAGGTGCCAGCAACACAGGGTCCCAGACAGGTACAGGTACAGGGATAGGGATAGATACAGGGACAAGTACCAGTACAAGCACCAGTACAGGTACAAGCACAGGCACAAGGGCAGGCACCCATACATGGGGAGCCACAAGAAGAGGCGGAGGGGGCTGATGCAGAGGAGGATGAGCTGATAGAGCTGAGGGAGATCTACTAGGGACAGGCAGATGAGATCCAAGAGTTGGAGAGGGAGAGGGATTGACTTAGGAGGAGGCTCAGAGATACTGAGTGGGAGCGGGATCAGGCTATTCAGTGTTGTACAGAGGCTGAGACAACACTGAGGGCTGGGAGACAGGCAACAGAGGACACAGGGGCTGGATATGCTTATGTCTTGTGGGTAGGGGAGGAGATTGCCTACTGGCGGGATCTCTATTATGGTGCAGTGCCAGTGGATCAACGGGCGAGGAGTTTCCATAGATCGTCGCGTACAGCGACAGTTACGGGAGGGAGCCGGAGGAGACAGGCATCGAGTGGTGGGGTTATGGGTCCTCCACCACCACCAGATAGAGGGGACAGGAGGGATGATCCTGGGGCGGGTCCTTCAGGGGCTCAGATTCCATCGAGGCTAGGCAGCTCCGAGGGAGGGAGTTCATCATAACCATAGAGGGCTCCCTATGTATCAGTATTGTACCATTTTTGCATGATGATGCAGACACCTGTAGGTGCTTTTGTAGCCATATAATTTTGACATCATTGTATCATGACACTTTATGATTATATATATGAGATGATTCATCTTTGCGGCAGCTATATGCATGTGTACCTATATGATGAGATGTTCTTATGTGATGTTTATGATGTGGATGCAAATATGTATATGATGCAATGCAATATTTTTGTTCTTTTATGTTTTATGTATGTATGTATATGTAAATGTGAATGTATGAAATGCAGATGAATATGATAATTTAAATGTAAATTGTTCTAACAGCTGTTGTGTGCAGGATGTGATGCAGTTGTGATATCTATATGTATGTATGAGATGCTTATATATGGTAATGCAGGTGCAACTACATGAAATGCAAATGTTTTTGGTGTGTCATTATACTCAGTCATGTGATAGCAGGCTACGTGGACTCGAGAAGGACGATGGAAGGAAATCAAGAAAGGGGGATGAAAGATAGAAGATATGAAAGTGAAAGAGCTTCTTGTGCATTATCATCATTGAGCTTTATTATGTCACGTAGGTTATGACAATCAAGGCATATGTTTGACCCAGAAAGTCATTGTACCTGTTTGCATGGAGATAAGACAGTCACAAACAAGGAATGCCCTAGTTCACACTAGACTCACAGTGTCCTCATATCCTTGGACAAGTCATAGCATTACTAAGAGACAATCCAAAGACAGCAAATACAAATAGGTGACGATACCCCATCCTCGCCTTTCAAGTCAAAGACATCCTGGAGATAGAATCTCTAGTTAGAGATATCCCGGAAAAGCTAAAAGACATGTCACCAAAAAGATAAAATCAAAAGAAAACCAAGACTCAACACCAACATCCAATGTAGTCCTCAAGTTTAGTGTCTCTTGTCACTTGTATAAGTCTTATTTGATTGTGGTCACAATGTTTACTTTCACAAAAAGGATAGATAGCACTGAACCATATGTTGTCTGAGTCTATTGAAAGATTTGATTTGTTGAAGCCCATTGTTGTTGTTGTGTCTCATCTGAAGTTGACTGAATCCATGAAACTAATACTTTATTGCGGAGAAGACAAAACTTTATTGCAGATTGTGCGCGGATAGACTGAAGGAAGCTAGAAGAAACTGTACTCCTCGAAACATGTGATGTTCTCAGTTCCACACCCACCACTAGACGTAGGATTTGCCTTAGCCACAGATAGGATCTGATTTATTATGGATGGAAAGGGAGGTTTATTATGAATGGCTAACCAATCTTAGGTAGATCAATAGCAAGCCATGATGGGAATGGGTAAGTTTATTATGGATGGATAAGATGTGAGTGTGTGCAAAGGATGAAAGTGAATCCTGAAGGAGGGAGGAGCAATATCTCTACACATGGCACTAGTGACCCAGTTTTCACCATGGTACTTGCCCAAGGCACCACCGAAGTGGTGTTCACCGTTGGATGAAATTATTTCTTTTTACTTTTTTTGATTTGTCAATGTTTTTTTGTGTCACAAGGTGCCTATTTGCCAAGTTTTCACCAAGTAACGATTTTTTTGTTTTATAATTTTTTTGTATTTTTGAATTTTTTTTTTTTTTTTTTTGTATTTTTTGAAATTTTTTTTTTTTTTGTATTTTTTGAATTGGGATACTCTTAAGAGCTATGTGTAAAACCTATGAAGGTGCATGCTATTGATAGGATCCTCCAAAGGTTCACCTTCTATAGCTAAGAGCTGATATGCCCCAGATCCATATGCTGCTGTAATGATGTAAGGACCAAGCCAATTTGGTTTGAACTTGCCCTTCTTCTCTCTGTTTTGCTGATTTTTAGGATTTTCTCTGAGAACCAAATAACCTACCTCAAATGTGCGAGACTTGACCTTGTGATTGTAGCTGCGACTCATTCATTGTTGGTAAGCCTTGAGATGATTAAAAGCAGTTTGTTTTCGTTCATCTAGTAGTTCTAGCTCTTGTAAGCGAGAGATCCTATATTCTTCATCACTGATGATGTTTTGCAAAGAGACCTGTAAAGAGGGTAGCTTGACCTCAATAGGCAAGATGGCTTCAGCGTCGTAGACAAGTGAATAGGGTGTAGCTCCTGTAGGTGTGCGGACACTTGTGCGGTAGGCCCAAAGTGCAGGATTAAGTTGGATATGCCAATTACGACCAACATCGTCGACTGTCTTTTTTAGGATATTAAGGATTGTTTTATTAGACGCCTCAGCTTGGCCATTTCCTTGGGGGTAATATGGTGTGGAGAAATGATGGGAAATATGGAAGCGGTCACATAGTTCACGAACATCCTGATTTTTGAAGGGATGCCCATTATCAGTGATAATGGAAACAGGAATACCGTATCGGCAAATGATATAGTTGAGGATGAATATAGCAATTTGTTTTCCAGTGACTTGTGTGAGAGGCACGACTTCAATCCATTTTGTGAAATACTCTGTGGCAGTGACAATGAATTTATGACCATTGGACGAAGGAGGGTGAATCTTGCCTATGAGATCAAGTCCCCACTGACAAAAGGGCCAAGGGGACGCAATTGGTTGAAGTTCTTGTGCTAGTGCATGTATGAGGTCTCCGTGAATTTGACATTGCTTGCATTTCTTGACAAACTCATATGAGTCTTTTTCCATATTTGGCTAGTAATATCCAGTCCTAATGAGTTTCTTGGCCAAGGTAGGACCACTAGCATGCAGACCACATATCCCTTCATGTACTTCACGTAACGCAATCTGAGCTTTGTCGCTTTCTAAACATCTAAGAAGAGTGCCATCTAGACCTCGCCGGTATAGGATATCAGCTAAAATGACATATCTAGAGGATTGGCGAATAAAAGTTCGACGTTGGTTACTTGATAGATCAGGAGGTAGAGTATTGTCACGAAGGTATGTGAAAATGGAACCATATAACTGGGACTCGGGACCGACAAAACATATCATCTCAGTAGGCATGATCTCATATGAAGGAACCAAAAGGTTATCCACCAAGAACTCATAGCGGGTCTCGTTTGGAGGTAAATCAATCAATGAAGCAATTGTAGCCATGGCATCTGCGGTGCGATTCTGCTCTCTTGGTATTTGCTCAAAGTCTATCTTTGTGAAGTGTTGTTTCAGGTCATCCACCATTTGTTTATAAGGCATTAATTTTCATCTTTTGTTTGGTAATCATCAATTGCTTGACGGATGACAAGTTGAGAGTCCCCAAAAACATGAAGTTCCTGGATCTTCCATTGAACTGCACTTCGTAATCCTGTTGTTAATGCCTCATATTCCGCAATATTGTTAGTGCAAGGAAATGATAAGTGGTATGATTTTGGTATAGAATCCCCTTGAGGAGTTATAAGGAGGATGTTAGCTCCTGCCCCATGCTGTGTGTATGAGCCATTAAAGTACAGTTGCCATGGCTTTCCATGTGACATTGTTAAAATAGATTCATCTGGAAATTTGGAACTTAGAGGAACATCATCTATCATGGGAGCATCTGCTAATTGATCTGCAATGGCTTGTCCTTTTATTGCTTTTCTGTCCACATACTCTATGTCGAATTCACTCAAGATCATTACCCATTTGGCTAGTCGCCCAGTAAGTGTTGCTTTATTGAGAAGGTATTTCAATGGGTCTATCCTTGCAACCAACTTGGTTTATGAGTGAGCATTTAATGTCATAATTTCTGCGAAGCGAAGACCACGATGAGACATGCATGCTCAATTGGTGTGTAATTTAGCTCATATCCTACCAATGTGTGACTGATATAGTTTACTACTTTTTCTTTGCCCTCAGCAATTTGTTGTGCTAAGAGTGCCCCCAGTGCTATTGGAGTAGCTGAGATGTATAGTAACAGAGGTTGATCTGGAACTAGTGGCATCAGAACTGGCAGATTTAGAAGATGATATTTGAACGTCTGGAAAGCCTGTTGACAGTTATCATCCCATTTGAATTTGATGTTTTTATGTAGTAGGTGCTGAAAGGGATTACACTTATCTACAAGTTGTACTATGAATCTTCATATGGACTGGAGTCTTCCTTGTAAGGATTGAAGTTGACTAATATTTCTTGGTGGTTGCATCTCCAAGATGGCCTTGACTTTTGCTGGATTAGCTTCGATTCCACTTTTGGATATAATGAATCCTAGGAGCTTCCCGGAGGTTACTCCAAAGACACATTTCTTGGGGTTTAATCTTACTTTTTATTTTTGCAACCGATCAAAGATGACTGAAAGTATGTCCAAATGTGTATTTCTGTCTATTGATTTTCCCAAGAGGTCATCGACATAATCTTCCACAGTTACGTGCATGAGGTCATGAAAGATAGTAGTCATGGCTCTTTGATATGTAGCACCTACATTATTTAGCCCGAAGGGCATGACATTCCAACAGAAAGTTCCCCAAGGACAAGTGAATGATATTTTGTGTTGATCCTTGGGCGCGATCCTTATTTGATTATAACTAGAGAATCCATCCATCAATGATAACATTTCATGACCTGCTGTGAGATCAACAATCAAGTCAATATTTGGTAATGGGAAGTCATCCTTTGGACAAGCTTTGTTGATGTCTCTGAAATCTGTACATATTCTGATGCTGCGATCTGGTTTACTGACAGACACTAAGTTGGAGATCCATTCAAGATAATCAATTGGGCGTATAAATCCGACGTCCAATAATTTCTCAAGTTCTGCTTTGACTAGTAATGCGACTTGTGGATGCATCTTTCTTAATTTCTGTTTCACTAGTTTTGCCCCCGGTTTAACTGTCAAATAATGCATTACTAAATCTAGATCTAATCCAGGCATATCAGCGTATGACCATGCAAAGTTGATTTGTCATTCTTTGAAGAAACTTATAAATTTTGACCTTTCTAACTCCATCAACGATTGAGCCAGGAATATGTTGTGTGGAACCTCTTTTGTACCAATGTTTGTTTTGATAGTCTCCTCTACCAACATGGATGACTTTTCCTCATATGATGTTGGGAGAATGCCGATCCTTCCATCTTCGAGTGCCTCAGAGAGGTTTTCGCCCTCAGATATGTCCTTTCTTTTTACTTTTTTGGGGTCAGACAGCGCCACAGTGTGGTTTTTGCCATAAGACCCTTGATTTGTTCTTACTTTCACATTTTTGCGACTGGAAGGTCCGACACCCTCACCAAAATATGCCATGCTATTGAGTTCTATACTGTATCCCGCTTTATGGTCCCTAGGGGGGAGATCATCTCGTATGCCCAGATAGTCAATAAAAGCTTCATCATTTTGGAATGTGTCAAACTGTGCAGACCCTTCATGATCCCAGTCAATGAGTTGGTTGTGAACAAGGGGAAGGCCATTAATGTCTTCAAAGTTGGCCGGGCTAAGAGTGAAGATGCAGTTATATTCAGGAATGTCAAGCTAATTATCAAGATCATCGATGGCACTCTCCTCATCACTCTCAATCACGAACAAATCCAAATTATCATCACTAGTAGCGCATTCTGGGACAGGTGTTCTCATCCTATGTGATTTCAACCTAGAACCTTGAGACAAGGACTATGTGGAATCCTCACAGGTTGTTTCTTGACCAACTCTGAACTTGTTATAAAATTCCTCTTCTTCTGTTGGTTCATCTGGCTCTCTGAATATCTCGGTGAGCTTGTAATCACTGGAAGACTTGTCGGAACCCCATTCCCATTCATTGGAATCTGTGGAATAGCGATCCTCTTGTTGAATTTTGGCAGCTTTGATTTGCAAGGCTTCTTCTATCCTTTGGGTGTGGACCTTGGAAGTTAAGAAACCAAGTCCTTTTGAGCGTTCCTTTTTGAAGGTCAATTCAGGTTGTAAAGGTTCAATGATGCCTTCCTTTCGTAACCCAAGAGGGCTTTTTCCATCATACCTGAATTTTTGTAGAATTTTGAAGCCTTTGCCATATTTCTCACATGGTAGACTAATGTGATTTTGTGTGTCATCTTCATTGTTTTTGTAAAGCATTTTGTATAAATCTTCCTCTTCTAGTTCACCCCATCTTTGAAAGGTAGTAGGGTCCCATTTGAGTATCACGAAGGACGCTTGTTAGGATGTGGTCTTCCATATTCTTTTGGGGAACTCATGACTTGTTGTAAGTACATGGTCTGATTTAAAGTGTATTCCCCCATGCCTTTGTCTTGAAACTTGCCCTTAAGTTCACCCTGTTTTGATGTCGAAGGTTTTAAGGACTCAGGATCAATGTATGTCGAAGAAGGAACAGCTTTGCGATTATTGGGAATGATGGTCTCAGTCTTTGAGCTCGGGTTATTACAATATATGAACGGATTAGGATCATCGTTAACTGTTACTTCCACTCCATTATGAGGAAACTTAATGCATTGGTGATATGTGGATGGGAATACCCTCATTTCATGAATCCAAAGACATCCTAGTAATATGTTATAAGTTAGATCTAAATCCAAGACTTGGCAAACCACATCCTTTGTAACTGGCCCAACTCTGAGAGGTAAGGTGACTGTGCCCTTGGATGAATGCTCTTCGTCATCATATGCCTTAATGGTGATTTGATTTGTAGAATTCATAGCCTTATCAGAATATCCCAATTATTTAATAGTGCTCAATGTGCAAATGTTTAGACCTGCTACTCCATCTATCAGGACTCTTTTTATTCGATGTTTGTGTATGAAGGCTTCAACGTGTAACGGTGCATTATGTGGCTGACTTACGGAGGCATCATCGGCCTCTGTGAATGTAAGGGAATGTGGAATGGAAAGGTATCCCACCATGGCTTGAAACTGGTCCACATTCAGATCAGTAGGAATGGCAGTATCTCTCAAGATTGTGTCAAGAATGGCTTTATGAGCAGGGGATATGCGTAATAGCTCAAGGATGGAGATTAGCGTGGGTGTCTTCCCTAATTGTTCTACAAGGTCATACTCAAGTTTGGTTGATGAAGAAGTGGTGTTCTTAGTTGGAGCCCCTTACAAAGTGATTTTACCTCGGCGAGTTGTAACATGGCATTCAGAGGTAGGTTTGGAAGAAGATCCAACACCTTTTAGGACAATCCTCGGTCTCCGAGTAGAATTCTTAGAGGCTTTGTCCTTCATGATAATGGTAGAGACATAATTGTCCATCGAGATGTGATTGATAGTTGAATCATAGTTGTAGGATGCTTTGGTATAGTTGGTTTGATCCTCTGTGGCTTTAGCTTTTCCCTTGTCATGTTTTGGGAATGGTTCCTTAAACATCTCATGTTCTTGATTGGATGGGTGTCCTTCAATTTCAATATCACCTTTATCAATGAGATCTTGTATGATGTTCTTCAGTCGATGACAATTTCCTGTCTTATGACCCTTTCTCTTATGAAAATCACAATACTCATCATCATTCCACCAATTTAGCTTGACCTTTGGTTCATATGGAGGAAAATCTGGAACTGTGAATACCTTGTTTGCCACTAGCTTCTTGAAAACTGACTCAAGCGGTTCTCCCAAGGGAGTGTATTTCCTTCGTGATCTGGAAGTTGTTTGAGTATTCACTTGATTGTTTGTAGAGCTTGATCCCGAAATGATGAATTTGGGTCTCACTGTGTTGGCATCAACAACACCATCATTGACTATATTCTTGTTTTTGTTCCAAAATCTCAGCTTGTCTTTTCCCTTAAATTCATCTTTGTTTTCTTTGAATATCTTAATGACTCCTTGTTCAATTAGGACCTTCTCTGTCGCTAAGCCTTTTTCAATGACATCCTTGAAGATGGACAAACAAGCTTTTCTTAAGTCATAACCAATGTTTTTGTTAACATTCTGGGTGAACATCTTTACCATTTGTTTTTGTGGAATTTCACAAGAGCATCTGTTGGCTAGATTCCTCCATCTTTGTAAAAATGATGCAAAAGACTCTCCCTCTTTTTGCTTAGTATTGCACAAAGTAGTGACTGATATGTCTGTCTCTATGTTGTAGGAGAAATGTTGAATAAATGCCTCTGCTAGATCAACCCATGACTTAATACTAGGTGGGAGTTGGGAGAACCATTCCATAGCTTGATCACCTAAGCTTTGTGGGAATAATCTCATCAAATATGTCTCTTCTGCTGCTACCTCAATGCAAGATATGAAAAACTGTCTTATGTGTGCCTTAGGATCCCCTTTTCCTCTATACTTATCAAATTTAGGTGTCACAAAGTGTGTAGGAAAAGGAGGCATTGGAATGCTCTTGTCAAATGGATAAGGACATATGTCTCTCATTGTGTATGTTGGCTTTGGTGTATTTATGTCCTCCATTTTCTTTTGTAAGTCCTTGATTTGTTGCTCCAAATTGTTCTTAGGTGGAGATCGACTCCTTGGACCATACCCCATGCTTGAGGCACCAATTGGAGGAGGAGAATGCTACATATATGGATGATATTGATCATACACATGTTCATATGGAGGAGGTCTATAGTGATGCTGCATATATGGACCACTTGGTATAGATTCATGTTGAGGAATGAAATATCTATTTTGTCTATGTATACCATACTCTACAGGCATGTCATGTTCTAATGTGTTGCCCCCAAATTTGACACGGGGTTTCCTTGTGTCCAAATTTTGAGCATGCCTTTGAATATCCAATTGCTTTGGTGGTTGATCCTTAGCATTTGTATGTGATTGAGCATTTCTGTCTGCATAAGACTTCCATAATGGTCTGCGAAGGTGAGTATCATATGCTTGACCATGTGTATGTGGGACCTCTGGTTTTTGAAGCAAAGATGATGGTGATTCAGGTACCATATGTGGTCCTCTATTGCCTCCACTATTAGGCCTTCTTTGATCCATGTTGGAGTGAGGTTGTTGCAAAGGTTGATTTTCCATTATTTGAGACATGTCAAAATCATGAGGTATTTTGGCTCCACTTTGTGCCATCATTTGTAAGAAGTATTGTCTATCCCTCCTCATTATTTCCTCAACCAATCGATTGAAATGGGGATTCATAATGGATTCTTCCACATCTGCTGAATGTACAGAAAAGTTGTCCATATTGTCATTATGTGTAGCATTGTTGTTTGTAGTGTCCATGTTCTCAACATTTGGAATGTTTCTATAGGCATCCATGTTAGGTAATGTAGTATGATCAGAATTGAAAAATATATCATTGTCATACTCATAAGAACTCATGTTTGCGGACTCTTGAGCCTCTTTAGTTTCTCTCCTAGATTTTTGAAGACGGGTTTCAACCATGAACTAGGTATTGACCGAGATGTGTGAGACTAGATGAAAAATGGAAAAATTATGGAAGACCAAGAGTTGGACGAAATGTAAATGAATCTGAAGTTTACTTTCAATGTCCAAAATGTAAGACCAAGTATGTATATAGTAGAGTAGGTGTGACTTCCAAAGAGAAGATAGTTTCTCTTGATGAGGTAAGTTGACCTTGACTCTAGGTAAGACCAAATGAGACCCAAAGGTAAGAAACCTTGATGAGGGACCACTTAGCAAAGTATTATTGTATGTAGTGTGTTGACAAAGTATGATGAGGACAAGCAAGTGACCTTTTGACTCAAGTTTAGACAATTGTGAATGTAAAGTGAGATGTGAAGCAATGATGGACTTTGTGAGACCCAAGGACAGGTTGACTGCTAAATGAAACCCTGGAAAAATGACCTAGGAAGCTCAAGAATTCCGAAACTGACTGTAGTTGTTTGCTGGACTGTAAAAGTTTTGTCAATTCTGAACACAGACGCGCCTGTATACTTCATAGACGTGGTTTCCTGACACAGACATGGCTCTGTTTAACATAGATACGCTTCTAAGATTTTTGTGGAAATTGCAATGTTGATTCTGGGAACATAGACGTGATTCTGCCCTTCACAGACGCGGTTATACAACACAGACGCTATTATGTCCGACACAGACGCGTTTCTGCAAAATTTGTGCAATTTTTTCCTATCTGTGAAGTTGTTTTGTTGTAACCAAAATCTGATTGTTTGACTATTTTTCGTGACAAGAGGACACAGTGTTGATGAAGACCCAATGTTTGCAAGTGTCTAGACTGAAATGACTCTAATAAAAGTGTGTTGTTTGATGTAAAAATGTTTTGCATACACTTGAAGACACAAAAGACACAATGTTTTGCTGTTTGGTCTTGAATGTTTTGAATGTTTAAAATAAGTCAAGCACAATTCTTATGGCTGGCCCAGACAATAGTTGTTGATCCCACATGGGGTTTTACCCCTGAGGCTACGCTATTCAGAGTAGATACTTAGATGCTTGACCTCACTAGCTCCACCCTCGGCACTCACTTCTCGGGTTAGCCAAGCATCAATCCCCACGAAAACTCCCAGTGGTGAACTTTGTATCTCTACTAAGAACCGTATGTGTGTGGGCCACTACCAGAGGTCTGACCTCCTACCCCAACAACGAGAAGGATTTGGGCCTCTAAAACAAAAAGGTGCTAGTAAGGGCATCTGCTCATGTGGCCATACATGCGAAACTTTCAGCTCTATAAATACAGAAGGCCCAGCCGTAGGGGTTACGCCCTACAACTGATCAAATAAATTTGATCAAACGGGTTTATGGGGAGACATAGTGTCAGTATGAACTAATCAGCACACGTTATCCATAGTTTTCACCATGAATATAGTTGTTTATAGTGGTTCGGAAGAGGTGGGTTTTCCTCGCTACCACTTGGGTCGTTCTCTTCTCACTAGTAGTCCTAATGACCACACGGGAAGATAGGCCCTCTAAAGATTAAACAAAAAGAGCCTATTGCTCAAGACACAAAAGACAATGATTCAATTTTAGTGCACCAATTGAAGTGTTTGCTAGTCTATGAAAACAAGGCACACAATAAAAATCCAAAGACCCTTTCCAAGGACCTGCACCAAAGAGTTGTTAGTAGTTTGGATTGTTTCAAATAATCACCCCTTCCTGCAAGCACACAAGTTAGGTAAATTTTAAAACCCAAAAGACTTTGTGAAAATAGGGGCCTTCAACCAAACGATTTTGCTTTCAAGACAAGATGCACCAATTTCGTTAGCTGGACCTGAAAATGTTAGCTCAAAATAAACCAGATCTAAAACATTAAATGTAAGACAAAATGGCGAAAAATGAAAACGTAAAATTTTTTTATTTTATTTTTTTCACATAGATGCGATTTTACCTTACATAGATGCGATTCCACCCTACACAGATGCGATTTAACACCTCACAGACACGTTTTTGTAAAAAAATGCAAAACAGAAAATCTTGCAAAGCATGGACGCGATTAAAATGATCACAGACGCGATTAAATTGCGCACAGATGCGATTACACAACACAGACGTGTTTTTGCAAAAAAATACAAAATAGAAAATCCTGCAAGACACAGACATCATTAAAATGATCACAAACGTGATTAGATCTCACAGACGTGATTAAAGTGCCCACAGACGCGCCTATAATGAAAACCTGCAATCTGGAAAATGAAAATACTGCCAAAAACACAGACGTGGTTCAGAGGTTCACAGACGTGATTCGGGAACACAGACGCGATCCGAAAGCCAAAAACGCGATCCAAAAGTGCGCAGATGCAGGAATATCAAAATGCTGTCGAAAACGTCAGATCTGCAACTTCAAAACACAAGATCTGCAACAAAAATGTTAAATACAAAAGGGACAAGAGTCCCACCGAGCATGCCAAAATGTATATGGTGAAAATGGATAACAATAATAACGATATTGAAAGGCTAAATGAATTCAACCACAAAACCCTAGCCTAACAACAACAAAGATCCACCATAACATATGAAGATTACCTAAGACAATGCAAATCAAATGAAATCACAAAGATTATACCATCACATGTCCAATAGGGTTTTGATTTCCATTCTTCCTATCTCCATTGATCTTCCTTGATATATTTGCTCTCAGATTTTATGTGTGCACAAGAGCTCAACAAAGAACGGAATGTGGTTGCAAGTAGGATCATAGTGTAGTCAATTGCATAAAATGATTAGGATGCATAGAACAACTAGGGTTTGATAATGAGGGAAGCATCTCCTTATATAGAAGACACAATAAGAAATGGAGGGATAAGATTGAGAGGTGTAAAAGGAGGTCGGCTAAGATTAGAGGGTAGGTAAAAGAAATAATAAAATAATGAAAGGGGTAGGTAGTGTATGAATTAAGAGATGAATGACATGTGTCATGGGTAGAAAAGGTTAATGAATTAATTAAATAAATAAAGATTTATTTAATTAATAGAAGAAGCAGGATCAATTAAATAAATAAGATATTTATTTAATTTAGAAAAAGGATAATTTAAATAAATAAATGTATTTATTTAAATAAGAAATAAGGCTAGAAGAGGATAAATGAATTAATTAAATAAATAAAGATTTTATTTAATTAATAGAAGAATTAAGCTTAGATAATTAAATATATTTATTTAATTAGACTGGACAATTTTGGGTGTCTACAACAATGAATCAATGCTTGGATATGAAGGAGATGAGCTTTGAATGGGATCCTCTAAAATAGGTTTGATGGCAATTATGGATATCCCTTGGGGAACTTCATCTTTGGATGCATTATTTGGCAAGGATGCTATGGAAGGTTCTTGCAAGCTTTCAAGAGGTGTAGGAATAGATGCCTTTGGAGAGTCAGTTTGCTTATGGATGGATGGATCATTGTTAGACATGGGTGCATGATTTTGATCTTCTTTATCCAAATCCTTTAGGGATCTCTTTAAGAGGTTCATGAAAGAGCCACCTTTCTTTTGAGATGTATTTGAATCCTTGTGAGGTTTTAACATAGTTGGATTTTAATTTTGAACTTGTTTAATTGCTCTGATATGTTGGTTTGTCATGTTTTCTTCTTGTGTTTTGCTTTGGTATGTCATGTTGATATGATTTTCAGCTATTTCAAATGTTTTAGCAATCTTATGTTTCTGCTCTCTTGTTAAAATGGGCATTGTGTTTGATATTGTGCTAGGATTTGATTATCCAAAAGAGTGTTTTGAGTAAGTGATCAATAGTCAATTTCAAGGCAATAGAGTGATATGACACTAAAAGAGAATTCAAGTGTTTAAAGGTTTGCAAGTTTTTCGATCTTTGGTGTAGGAGTGCAATGGTGATGATTTGATAAGAACCAAGTCCAGTAGGAACGATCTATCCTACGATGTGGGACAAGGTTATCCTGACCAAACATTTCAGTTTCGTGATAAAGGATGATTGATCCTGATGAGAAACTATGTTTGAGTGATCAGTTTATCAAATAGGGTGATAATGCACTTTGAGATGTTTAGATTTTGAACTTGTTGGGGGTAAGCACTTTGAAAATCTTGAGGTGTATATTTTCTAAAGTCTGATTTTGACGAATGATACTTGACCAAGCAAACAAGAAGACAATCTAAGCATGGATTGATAGATAATAGGTGTTTATGCTTACTGCAAATTGGTTAGGCAGAGATGATAAATCTGAAACAGGCATGTAAGACACAGTTCTAGACTGACAGATGCAGAGTTTTGTACGACATAAGATGCAGCTTAGGACAACACAAGATACAAAGTCATACGACAGAACATAGTTTTCCATGTAAAAAGCAGGGGCTTGTACACAACACTTTTATGAACCATACGACAAAACAACTGACTCGTACGACATAGGATAGCAGATAGTATGACAAATGATTTTATGCAAGTTAACCTGTCTGACAGAGATTATGACTCATACGACAGGTATTTGAACAATGATAAAAATTGTTTGTTTGTTTGAGTTTCGATCACTGAATTTTGATGTTTTACTTTGGTTTTCCAGTTTTAATTGTCTAATTTTTCAATTTAGGAATGAATACACAACAAACACATGATGTGATACATGACTCTCAATCAAGCTAAAGCCTAAGGAAGTTGGCTGAGAATGAAAACCTTTGCTTGCTGACTTAGGTACACACCCAATAGCTAATCAGAATACGGCCACTAAGTCTCACGCAATGGATTCTCAACACCATATTATCTGACTCCAAACGCTAATGGGGGCACGATATGGCAAGTGTCTTGGGAGAGTTAATATCTTTCTTGCACAAAGATTATCACCCTTTCAGAGGTGAATCAGGTAGCTTCTATTTTAACCGGCACTAGTAAGGGATCCATTCGGCACATCGGGGTATAAACTCAATTAAGAGGTCTCCTAGCCTTGAAAACCAAGGTTTGATATACCCGAAGGTACGGAGGAGAGCTATTCCTGAGCACTGTCGTTTCTTTGATTTTTATCAAAAACACATTTATTTTATAGTGGGTTGGATTACTTGGCATTAGCCATTCCCACTTAGGTCGTTCCCCTCTCACCGACCTTAAGGGCTAAGAGTTAATAACTCCTCGGGAGGGCAGGCCTGCTAAAGAGATGCACTAATGAAAGCAAAAAAATGAGTCTAGCTTTCTAATCACCTAAGAAAGGTGAGAGTATACTCGCCTATCATCACAAGCACATAAGACATGATAGTTCATTTCTTTAAGCCCAAATTGAAGTGTGCCTAAAAATCTTAAAGAATACACAAAGTTTTTGTTGAATCCTTAGGCAACTTGCAAAATAGATCCATTAGTAGTCATGATTGTGTTTTGAATTTGTCTTTGACAAGTGTCCTACAGAAAAGAGTTAGGCTGCAAACATCTCATAGACATAACACGATTAGCATTAGTGATCTGAACTATGAAATTTTTAGAAAAAAACTATATGAAATTTTAGCCTAACTTCAAATAGGCTTAGCTTTTTGCTCGAGACTTGAAATTACAAATCGTTTAACTCGTTAGAAAGGTCTCCAAGAGTTCTAGATGAGACTTTGAAAGATTTGTGAACACTTTCAAGGGCTAAAAATGACCAGAAGGCCTTCAAAAATGCAAATTACCAATGCATAGACAATCTTGAAAATTCTAATTTGTAGTTTATGGAAAAACACAGAGATGCAGAAACTCATATGACATGCTTTTCCAGTTAGTACGACAAAACTTTATATTTCGCATAGGGACCAAAGTTGACTCGTACGACATAAGATTTAATAGCCAGAAATTCATACGAAACAAAATTAGCTCTAGTACGACAGTGAAAATCAACTCGTACGACACAGGAATGAGCTAGAACGAATAAAGAATTTCAATGTAAAAGATCGTACGAGTCAGAATTATACCTAGTACGAGTAAAGAATTTGCAGTATAAAAGATCGTATGATTCATAATTACACCTAGTATGAGTCAGGATTAGGTGTCGTCCGAGACTGAAAGGAAGTTCGTACGAATTTCTGAACTAGAGTCGGGCAGAGATGAAGTTTCCTGAAGATTAAGAGACCGAAAATGATGATTTCGGCCCCACGGTGGGTGCCAAAATGTCATGCTCTATGAAGTGTACCTGTACCTACAACCACAATATACTCAATAAATCATTATAAGCAATCATTAGTAAATTGAATCAATGAAATGAAAAACCATAGCTAATCGACTTATTGCCTCCTAGTAAATGCGAGTATGAAAAATGCTCTCAGATCTGATTATGCATATTCCAGTGAGTTGACTACACTTAGATGGAGGATTTGAATGATGCCAATGCATGATTAAGCTACATGAGTGATTGATCTAGCATGATCAAGCTAAGATTTAAGCTAAAATGAGCATGATAACATTGCTAAAGATGATAAGCTATAAGCTAGATGCCTATAGTTGATGAATACTAAGAGTGGGGGTGAATTAGTATGCCAAAAATCTTTGCACTAAAACACTTACACAGTCTAAAGATAAACTGGTAAAGCAGTCTGATAGTCAAACCGGTTATCACACATAAAAACCAAAATGTGAATAAAACATTCACCCACAAAAGCAATACAACCATAACACAAGATATTTGACGTGGAAACCCAACTGGGAAAAACCATGGTGAGATGGAACTCACAAGTCACCATCTGCATAATAGAAACCAGACCGGTTAAGGTCTTACAATGTTCTTCACCAAAACAGATCTTGTTAGGAATCTCAATCGCTGTTAAGAGATAAGTCCGATTAAAGACTACCTTGTTAGAGGATTTTAGATTCACATGTGTGAACCACCTTGTTAGAGGATTTTACAAAGGCTTTGAGGCCTACCTAGTTAAGGGCTACAAACTTGTCAAAGATGTGAGTAATCAATAAGTGTTTGATCTATCTGCTAGCATAAATTGCTTGATTAGATCCAGTATTGCTCACAGCTAATGCATTCTAGCATTAATTCAGTCTCCTCTATCTCTCTCAGTTACAACTCGATCTTCTCTAATAAGATCGCTCTTCACTTCCACCTTAAACCCTAGCTCAACATAAACCCTATTCACAACTTCTTCAACAACTTAAAAAACCTAGACATGATGTCCTTTTAAAGGAATCTGATTTCATGTCGGTCCAATAGGATTACATTACAATTTCCTAGGTTCAGTGAATCTAGACATACTCAGTAACATGACACAAGAATCATCGTCAATGTGTTGGCACCGTCAAACAATCGGTGGATTGGTAACTCATCACAAAATGCCGGTTAGTAACTCATCACAGAGTGTTACCGGTTCATACAAAATGCCGGTTGCTGATTTGACAAAAATGAAGACTGGTAAGAATGTGTTGTGCCGCTTTGCTTCCTCATACCGCTTGTGATCTGCGAACCGCTTGGGATCAACATGCCGCTTCAGACTGGGAAACACATTCTGCAAAATCACCACTAGTCTAAAGACTAGAATACAACATACCAGTTGGAACAAATACTGGTTGAGCATGAGCTCATACATATAAAGGGGATCTCAATACAAGTGTGTGTCCATCAATGACAATCACAACCTAACATCAAAAATGCCAACAATAGTAACAATGCAAATGATGAATCAAAATGATATGAATTGGGACCCTTTGTGCTCCAAAATGAGGTCTTTTTATAGGATTTTCAAGGCTAAGGGTGATGTGGCAAGAATCAATGGTCAAGATTCACAAAGTCATTTCATTGTTTCAAAAGAGAGATTGTCCGATCAAGTGCTTTTAGGTGGTACCCATTTAACATCCCCCAAGTAAAGAATTGATTCCAAATTAAAAGAGGCGAGATTTTTATCAGGGAACTCAATTTGCTAGTATTTTAATACATCGAACCATTTGAAGTACGCAAATAACATCACCTGGTGCATTCAAGATTGATTTGAAGATATCAATGGGTAAATTGGAGGAGGATGGGAAAGGGGGTTGGATTAAAGGGGACATCTGTCATCTCTATGGTGACAAGTGTCAAGAGGCTTCTAGAAGAGTTTAGATGAAAGGGAACACTTAGTGACAATTGTCACAAGGTTCTAGAAGATGTTGGATGAAAGGGGACATGGTGATAGGTAGAATGGGTTAGGTTTAGGAATGGTTAGGTTTAGGAGTGGTACAAGTTAGGAGAATTTGAATTTAAAAATTCAAATAATAGGAAAAAGATAATTAATCTCATCAACTCATTGATTTGATTTGTTTTAATTAATTAAGGGATTAGAAGAAATTATTTTGGTGAAGGGAATTAATTAATTAAAGGAAATGAAATGAAATGAACCTATTTAATAAATCCTTAGATTTATTAATAAGTAGATGAATGAGAGATTTAATCAAATTACTTAGTGAATTCAATTAAATTGGGAAGGAGAGATTAATTAAATAATTGCTTATTTAATTAATTATCTTCAGACCATTTTTAGGTGTATACAGTTCCTTTCAGATATCTAAGAATCCTCTTGACAGCTACCAAGTGGGATTCTCTTGGACTTTTTTGAAAATGAGCTACTATGCCTACTGCATGAGCAATATCTAGTCTATTGTGCACCACATAGTGCAACTTACCAATCATTGACCGGTACTCCTTTTCATTTACCAGCGTTGAATCATCTTCCTTAGTCAATTTACAGCTGGTCACCATCGGTGTACCAACCGGTTTTCTCTCCTCCATGCCAAAGGTCTTCAATACCTCTTTAACATACTTGGACTAGGTAATAAAGATACCCTTTTTCATTTGTTGAATCTGTAAACCAATGAATAAGTTTACCTCTCCAATCAGAGACATCTCAAACTGTTTCTTCATTTCATCTACAAAAGCATGACTCATTTTATCATCTCCTCCAAAGATTATGTAATCTACAAATAGTTCACAGATCAGAATCTGATCACCTTCAGATTTTAGATAGATGTTGTTATCCTCACTTGTTCTTTGAAATCCAATCTTCACAAGATGAGAGTGTAACCTTTCATACCATGCCCTAGGTTCTTGTTTCAATCCATACAGGGCTTTGTATAATCTACACACTATGTTACTATCTTCTGATAAGGAAAACCCTTTTGGTTGTTCAATATACACTTCCTCTTCTAGGATTCCATTAAAAAATGCAGACTTCACATCCATCTGATAAACCTTAAATCCTTTAAATGCTGCAAATGCAAGTAGCATTCATACACCTTCTAGTCTAGCCACAGGAGCAAAGGTTTCTCCATATCTTCTCCCTCCTCCTAAGCATATCCTTTTTATACAAGTCTTGCCTTGTTCCTAACAACTATGCCTTCTTCATTTAGCTTATTCATGAAGACCCATTTGGTGCCTATGACATTTTTGTGTTCTGGTCTAGGTACCAAAGACCATGTTGCATTCTTTTCTATCTAGTCTAGCTCTTCCATTGCTTTAATCCAATCTTCGTCTATAAGTGCTTCTCTGGAAGTCTTGGGTTCTAATTTAGAAATCATGCAAGAGTTTTATTTCACCTTTCTTCTTGTGAGTATCCCTGCATCTTTATCTCCTATGATTTTCTTCGGATCATGATGTAGTTTCACATATCTAGGAATGACTCTAGCTTGATCTGCTAGATTTTCTTCTTCTCCTTCACTTACCTCTTCTTCTTCTCCTACTGTAGCTTCTACTAGTACAGGAACACTGAGATATTTACTTGTTTCTTTCTTAATCGGTTCCCAGAAGGCTATACCCGGTTCATCTTCCACTTCTTCTTTGCGGGTTTCCTTAGGTTCCTCAGGGGATTCATCAACCCTAACATTGATACTCTCAACAATTTTATGTGTTCTATTGTTGTAGCACTTGAGAGCTTTTCTCTTAGTGGAATATCTCAAAAATATTTCTTCATCACTTTTAGCATCAATTTTTTTCAAATGCTCACCTCTCTTGATGTAACACTTACTACCAAACACTTTAAAGTAACTCACAGTGGGGGTTTTAACTCTACCTTTCTTGATGAGTACCTAGTTCATAGTATAGATTACAGTGCTCTCCCCTTCTCTCCAAAAAGTTTGAGCAACCTTTCCTTGGATCAACATTGTTCTAGCTACTTCAACTACATTCTTGTTATTCCTTTCTACTATGTCATTCTATTGTGGTGTCCTTGGGGTAGACAATTGCCTCTTGATACCTCTATCTTCACACTACTTGTTGAATTCATCAGAAATGAATTCACTTCCTTGATCAATTCTTAGGTATTTTATCTTTTGACCACTTTCCTTCTCTACTAATTCTCTAAAGGCTTTGAACTTTCCAAATGCCTCAGACTTGTCTTTCAAGAATGTAACCCACATCATTATTGAGCAATCATCAGTAAGAATCATGAAATACCTATCTCCCTGAATACTTCTAGTTTCCATAGGACCACACAAATTAGTATGCACAAGGTCAAGTAATTTTTCTACTGAGAAAGACTTACCTTTGAAAGTTGAGGAAGACATCTTCCCAAGTTGACATTCTCTGCATAAAGAATTCTTCGGTTTGTTCAGCAAAGGCAATCCTCTTACTAGCCTTTACTATATTATCAAAATTGATATGACAAATTCTCCTATGCCATATCCAACTGTCATCAAACTTAGCCATTAGATACCGACTTATCTTGGCATTCAACTGAAATAAGTTACCTCTGGTCTGCTTACTGGTGGCAATAAGTTCACCACTCTTTCCAATTATATTACAGACTCCACCTTTGAACTCCAGAATGAGTCCTTTATCATTTAGCTAAGAAACACTCAACAGGTTATGCTTAAGACCTTCTACCCAGTAGACATCATCTGCACTGCTCTTTCCATTCAGTGAGATGGATCCTTTACCTTTTAGCAAACATGGTGCATCATTGCCAAATCTGACAACACCTCCATCATATTCTTCTAGAGATAGAAACTTTCTCCTATCACCAATCATGTGATGAGAACAACCACTATGAATTATCCACTCATTAGAGTTGTCAATGTGAGAGACAAGTGCTTTCTTGTAAGACACTTCTTCCTTTACAGCTACAAATACTATGTCTTCATTTTCTTCATCCTCAGATTCTTCATCAATAACACCTTCATCCATTGCAACAAGACAATTTCTTCTATTTCCTCCTTTATACTTTCTAAACCTCTCTGGTTTATCCCTATTGTCATTGTTAGGATAGTTAACAGCTATATGTCCTATCTTATTGTAGGAAAAACATTTTAAAGGAAGCTTACCTCTATATTTTCCAGTACCTTTTGGAAGTCTCTTGGCAAGAAGAGCTTCAAACCCCATCAGAATTTCTTCATCATCCATACCTCTACTTTGCATGGATTCATAACTAGTACTTGCTTCTTTTCCTATTCTGGTTGGTGCAACAGATGCTCTAAAAGTTGACTCAATCTTTTGAACACTACCATCATAGCTATTCAACTCATATGCAATTAACTTTGCAATGATAGAGTCTAAGGATACCTTGGTTTTGTCAATAGACCTTAGTTCATGGATAGAAGCAACTCTGATTGCATAAATTAGTAACAATGATCTCAAGACTTTACTAACAACGGTGGCATCATCAATCATTCCACTAGTGCTCTTGATATCTCCAACAATAGTCTCGATTCTTATGCCATATTGTTGAATGGTATCACCTTCAACCATCCTCATGTCTTCAAATTTTCCTCTAAGGCTCTCTTCCTTAGCTTTCTTTACATGTTCATCACTGCCATAAATAATTTCCAATGTGTCCCATACATCTTTAGGAGTGTCCTTTTCTTGTACATCAATGAACTAGATATCAGACAAACTGCTAATAAGAGCTTCCATGACTTGCCCATTTTCTTGAATCACCCTCTTCTGATCATTGGTCAAAGTGCCAATGGGAATCACATAGGTATTCTCAACATAGCTCCAGTGTTGAACACCCAAACTCTTGATATAGATCTTCATTATGTCCTTCCATATTTTGAAGTTATCTCTATTGAACTTAGGACCTTCCCTCTTCATCATTAAGGCAAGATCTTTTACCTCAAGCAGTTAAGATTATATCACCAAGGACCTAGAGTTGTTCTGATACCAACTAATGAATAATGATGAACAAAAGATACCCTAACTAGTACTAAGAGGGGGGGTGAATCAGTACAGACAAAAAACATTCTCAACAAATTATCAAGTTAAAAGCAACACCAACCGGTTCTTTCATTACTAAACTTAACCATGGCAATACCGGTTAAACACAGTAAGACTTCAGACAACATAAACTGATAAGTTTGAACACTTCAAATACATTCAATACTTGATAACAACTTAACCCATAAACATATTCATGTGGTATAACAGTAATACCATAGCCTAATACCTCTACATGCATAATCACTCAAACAAAGAACCCTTAATCATCAGATGAAAATTGCACAACACATGACACAAATTTTTCATGTGGAAACCCAAATGGGAAAAACCATGGTGGGGATGAATACCCAAAAGCTTGTTTTTGAACTCTTTTGAAGCTTGATCTACTAGGAGCCTTGTCCAATTAAAGACTTTACAATAAGGTTCTACTAGGAATCGATCTTGTTAAAGATCACCCGATTAGGGGATGGCTATATACCCTGTTCAAGGTTGAAACCCTATTAAAGGTTACCTTGCTAGAGGATTTAAAGAACTCAATAAACTTGAGTCACCTCATTAGAGGATTTATAGTAGGCCTGTTAAAGCTACCTGGTAAAGGGATTTTCCAACTGTTGAAATGGTTAGAAGACAACAAGTAAAAACTCTGATCTAATAACAACACTACATGCCAAGGCAGATCCTTTCAATTCCTCTACTTCTGTAAACACACTTTGCAATTTTCTTTTATTGGTCTGGCAAGTATCTCATCACTTGAATACACACATTACATTTTCCAATAACTTACAATAACAAACATCATCGACCTTATAGACAACAATTAGGTCAGTAGCATAAACCCTAAACCCTAAGCATCTTAGGTTTACAATACAGGCGGTCCAATCCTAACCATCCAAACACTTTGTATATAGAAATACAATCTCAAATAGATCACAAGACAATCTGCATCATTCATTCTTCACCCTATATGGGAATCAGTAACTCATCATGCTTTCTTCTCATACCACCAAGAAGAATGTTCATTCTCGAGGTAGAATTTTAATGCAGTCAATCTTCTCATGCAAGATCCTCAAGGAAATCCTTCACGTGCACCAAGCTACCGTGGCACCTCGAGCTCATCCTCATTTCTTAGCTAAGTCATCACAAAATGTCATTGGTTGCATCGCACAAGCTGGATTGCCAAACTGGAAACCCTAAAGCTAAGACTACCAACTGGTAGTCGCACTTAGTGAAACCTCGACACCAGTTCACTACGTTTCTTCATATCGTTTCACCAACTTCTTTCAATCTGCATACCGGTTCACTTACACTTATTGACATCAATGAAAACATATATTATCATCATATCAACATGTCAGTTCATCATATGCCAATATTTCTAACTTTCTTACCCATTTTACATTCTCTACATACCGGATTATGAGGTTTAACAATCTTGGGAAAATCTCTGACAACCAGTATTGAACTGATCTTTACTATGCAATCAAAATTTACATGACAAATCCTCTTATGCCATAACCAACTTTCATCAATCTAAGCAATCAAGCAAGCCTTCTCACCAGAGTTCAAATGAAAGATATTACCTTTGGTCTGAGTTTCGGAAGCAATCTCCAATCCATATTTATTGATGATCTTACATTTTCCATCCTTGAATTGAAAATGCAATCCTTTATCCACCATCTGACCTATGCTAAAAACATTATGCTTTAAGCCTTCAACATAATAAACATTGTCAGTATTAGTCTTACCATCTAATGATATTGTTCTTTTGCCTTTAATCCTACATGCCTTGTTGTCTCCAAATATGACCAATCCACCATCAAATTCTTGCAATGATAAGAACTTTCTTCTGTCACCAGGCATGTGATGCAAGCATCCACTGTCTATAACCCATTCATCATTTTCTTCAATTTTAGCAGCCAAGGCCTTTTCCTCAGTATGTGTTGCTTCAATGACAGATTCTAGAGAATCATCCTTAATAGAAATAAAGACCCAATCTTTGCTGGATGAGGCACCATTACCAGATCCACTCACAGGTTCATCATCATCATCAGAAATACCAAAATCATCATCACCAACATAATAACATGATTTATCCTTATTTCATCTGAATCTAGATCTACTATGATATTCAGGATTAGATTATAATTCCTCACAAATCTTTCATGATTTCTAGCATCTCTTTGACGACATCTAGATGCAAAATGACCAATCTTATTGCATGAAATACATTTAAAAGGGACTTTTCCTTCATACTTACTTCCAGTTGGTCCTTTAGGAATTAATCTAGCAATCAGGGCTTCCAACTCTTCAAGTTCTCTTCTATTCATTAGCAGGTGTCAGTGTTCCAGAATTAGGATCATGAGTTATATACCCTTTCTCCACTATCTCCCAAACTTCATCTCCAAGACATCTGAGATGAATCTTCATTCACTCCTTCCATATTTTGTAATTTGTACCACCAAATCTGGGACTCTCCTTCTGGTAAGGATTGAATGTAGAACTTGATGCAGTTGCCATCGGATCTGCTCAAGTAGTTAAGCTTGTATAGAGAGGACCTCGCTCTCACACCAATTGTTGGAATGAACTGATACTGATAGTAAACTAAGAGGGGGGGGGGGGGTGAATCAGTTTAATCACAAGTACAACAATTAATTCAATTATAAACCTTATACCAGAGCACCACACAAGGAAAGATATATAATGAAAGCACAACACACATAACACCAATATTTTGACGTGGAAAACCCAAAAAGGGAAAAACCACAATGGGAAACCCTACCCACAATTAGATGAATAATTCATAGTAATATTATGAATAATTACAATGGGGTCTACACTTGCAGAAAGACCAACAGCCTAGAGTGCACTACTCATCACAAAGGGAAGTCTCACTAACTTACATAAACATCAAACTACAATCCGAAAAGAAATAAATTGTGAAAGTAGCATCTACTAATACTTGATATAGTTTTGGTTAAGCACTGATATCTGCTCTGATAGTCCTAAAAATTATTGAACAAGAATTTTAACGCTTGAGTCAAAATATTTGTCTTTCTAGATTTATTTTTCCCTCTATCAAGGTTCAAGGTTTAGGGTTTTAGGGGTTATGATTTCTAATTAAGTCTTGTAAAAGAAAAACCCTGAGCCTATTATATTTTTTCATTACCTTTTCTGCTTAAGCCAAGGGTCAGTTACTGTTGGTGGGGCCATTGTAATTCCTAAGCATTAAGTTTTGTTTGACCGATCCCTTTTAGTATTCATGCCAGTGCATATAAATTTTTCTTAATTCTAATATTTTTCATACTTCGGCCTGTGGATAAAAGCATAATAGATCTGACGGTCTACATTTCCCTGTGGTCGAAAATGCAATGAAGATAAAGACTATGACATCACAAGATGATGTCACATGTCCTTGGCAGAGAAGGATGAGTCGACGGTTTGACCTTTCAAACCTTTAATATTACCGCTTCCTAGCAAGTAAAACCCGAGTTACTAAGGGTGTATGTTTCTGTACATGCTTGTATTGAATGATGATGTTTTAATCTTGGTCCAAGAAGTGCTCAGGAGTTAGCGGCCATTATTAAGTGATCGTTACAGTTGGAAAGTAAACAAAGAACAGTTCCATCGATTTTTATAACCCCGTGATCAAGAGATGCAAGGATATTATGGACCATGGCATCATGAGATGATGCCACATGTCTGAGGAGGGCCAAGGAAAGCTAATGGTGGGGTCACTAAAAGTGGAAAAGTAAGCGATGAGTTGGATATGCCACAACATCCTAAGGGTGAACCCGCTTGCCATATTGGAGGGTCAATGTTAGATTGATTGGTTTGGTTCATGAGATTTGACAACGTGAAAGATGATCGGTGGATGGGTTTTAAACTTTTCAATTGCAAGTTAGATGCCATGTGTCCAAGGAGGGCCAAGGAAAGCCGATGGTGGGGTCACTAAAAGTGGAAAAGTAAGTGATGAGTTGGATATGCCACAACATCCTAAGGGTGAACCTGCTTGCCATATTGGAGGGTCAATGTTAGATTGATTGGTTTGGTTCGTGAGATTTGCCAACGTGAAAGATGATCGACAGACGGGTTTTAAACTTTTCAAATGCAAGTTAGAGCCGATATTTCACTCATGTGAGTAATAATGGTGGATGAGACAATGACATTTCATTCCAAGCAATAATAAAAGCACTCTCAAAGCTATTTTTGATTCACAAAGAGATTCATAGCGATTCAGAGGACATCCTCATGGCTGAAGAAGATTGAGATGATTTCTTGCAACATAGAATTGCTATTCCCCTGGTGTAATGAAAGCAATAAGTTCATTTGAGCTTTTTCATCTATTTTGAAGCAATTGATGTTGTGAATTGTGCACAAAATTGTAGGAAAAGAGTTTTAATTGTTCTAGGGTTAGAAGCTAAACAAAGAAAGGTGAAATTGCTTTAATTACTATTGTAATTTAAATCTTGTGTTATCCCTAGTCTTTTCCTTCCTAATTCGAAGCTATAGTACAAAACCCTAGTTCAAAAGATGGCTCCCTCACGAAAACATTTAGGGCGGACTAAATACCTAAAGAGAAATCTTTATGATGATTTCTTAGACCAATTGAAGTGCTCGACAAATGATAGGTACCAAGGGCAAAAATTTTCTCATGGAAAAACCCTAGGAGAAGGGTTGACTGATAAAACATACCGCTTGGCAAATGATAGGGTACCAATTACTAGGTTAGAGAAGTTCAAATTATGGTATAGATAGAGAAACTTACATTCCCCACTCTCAAGTCCTTGGCAATATGATTCAGTTAAAACTAGTGGTGTCGAGTGTGTTCATGGATGTCAACCTTCTTAAGGTTGTTGCAAACAGATATGACCCTATCTCGAGGGTTATAAGGGGAAATGAAGGAGAAACTCTGCTAACAATCAGAAGAGAGGAATTCCAGGAGATTTTTGACTTATATGAACCATCTTCTAACCTGGTACAAGTAGATTTGAATGAGTTAAAGGTAGAGTATTATAAATTGAAACATTTCATTAGAAGTAATTTTCTTCCAATGCATTTGGCTAGAGCAGGAAAGACAACGTACTACATTGGCCCTAGCTCAAAGAAGCCATTCCCTATTGGTACTTTTTCTCCTTATTTTCAAGCTACCTTTTTCTCTTTGTGTTAGATCTTGGGTTTCAATCCAATTATAGTTATGCCACCTGATTTCATGTATATGGCCATGCAAATTCAACATCCAGATTATATAGTGATTTTTTACTTTTCCCCATACCTTGAAGATAAGATTCATGAGGGGTTGCAAGATATTAAAAATGAAGTGGTTGGTACTAAATTCTACTAGTATTCCTTTCTCATGCACATGTTCCAATATAGGAATGAAGATTACTTTGAAGGTACTATGAACCTCAAGAGGACAATTGACAATAAGGAAATTCCAGTGCAACTTTGGAGCACAAATATGTCTTTGGACAGACAGGAGGCTAGTTTTGTGAGATTTGATGACAACTTTTCTTCTAGGTTAAGACAAAGGTTGACAGTGAACCCACCAAGGATCCCCAAGGAGCTGGATGATTTTGCAGGGCCTAAAGAAATGTTTCCACTTTTGAGGATTGACCACAATTGAGGGGATTTCATCCCTTATCCAGTTAGCATTGTTATTAGAATCTATGGTTTTTTTGGTCAGCCACATGTATTGCCTTTTAATGTTCATTTGAGAATAGGTTTTATTGAAGTAATGTGGCAGATAGGGTGCATCCATGATAAGGAATTAAAGGGAAAAGGAAAAGGAACAATTTTCCCTGATTATACTATCATCCCATATTTTATGATTCTGAAAAGAGGATATGACAATTTTGGCAAATTCTTTGCACCATATCATTTAGGGGTTAGCATAGCTAGACACAGTGACTTTGAGGGGTTTTACAAAATCTTCAAGACAAGAATAAAAGGAGGTCTATTACCTCATGAGCATAACTTTCCTTAGGATATAATTAGAAACGAGTTTGATTCCATGACTTAGGATTTGAGGAGAGAGAAATGGATAATTTTCAGGAAGTTATGGGCTACAATTCAGAAAATAGATCCAAGCTATGATCCAACAAAAGATTTTACTCCATTTTGTGCTAAATTCGATTTTGTTATGAACAATTTCGATGAATTGACTCTTGCATTGAAGGAGAAGAAGGCCAAACTTGAAGAGGTTCATGACCAACAAGTTGAAAGAAGAGATGTACATCGTCTAGCACCCATCATTGTGGAGGAATTGGTTTTGATTCATCAAAAGAGGATGCAATAGTCAGGCTCATGACCTCCTCTGCCTCAAAGAACATATGATCTGATAGAAAAGAGAGCAAGATAAGAAAAAAGGTGATGAAGAACAGAGCAACAACGATAGTGGAGGATTAGTGAGGACAAAAGGTAAAATGATAATAAAGACAAAGCCTTCCCCAAAGGTTCAAATCAAGCCTTTTAAAGGAGTCAAGATCATTGATCTTGAAGATTCAGATAGAAGTCCTTCACCACCACCCATGCCCTTTTCACCTTTAATGAAAAATGAAGGAAGATATGCTTGTAGCAACAAGTGTAGAGATGCAAATTGGTATTCCTCCTTTGCCCCCTAATTTGGAGTTGGACCTCACTCCTTTAGATATTCAGGGTAGAGCTTTTAGGGATGCAATGAAGGAGGCATGTGATAAGTTTCTTGAGGATGATACTTTTTTGAGAAGCCCAACCTTTTTGCAATTAGTGTGGAAGATGAAAATTTAAGAATTTAAGAAGAGAAATGACGAGAGAAAAGCTCAGAGGCTAGATAGGTTTGAACATGTGAATCAGGAAGAAGTTAAGAGTGAGATACTAGAAGAGTTCATGAGAATCACTGCAACTAAGCGCATGATGATTGCAAGGTAGGTTGGAGTTCTAATTTTACCAGAATGGGATATAGCAGATGCAGTGGCCTTTGATGCAATTAGGAAATCATAGGGCCAACAATTTTTAGTTTAGAGGAGGAAGCAAGGTTGGCATTGAAAGGATCATTTTTTGTAGATGATTATGCAACCTTGACAATATGGGCATTAGAGGAAGGACCTAGAAAGCCTAATATTAGTGACATGAATTCCAACTTAAGGGGAGGCCTTCTTGTAAAGAGAGCATCTGACACATCAAGTATGGAGGCTACAAAGTTGAATATTGATGTTGCTAAGTTGGCTCATGAAACTTCAAAGAGAGAAGCCTTGGAAAAGGAAGAGTTAATGATAAAATTAGACAATATTTTTAATGATTACAATGCAGCTCAACAGAGGTGTGTAGAGTTGCAAATGAGAGGGAAACTCCTTGAGAAAGGATAGATAAAAGTCTCCTCCTTTGCACTTACAGGGATATCAAAACCATCAACATCCAAGTCATCACCTGTCATCCATGAAGAAGAATCAGTTCAACCTAACATCAATGTTCATATCCCCAATATATCATTGGTCCCATATGATGATGATGAGGCTGAAGCCACTAGATTTACCAATCCAACTCAATCTCAGCTCTTGGAGAAGATTGTTGTATTAAAAAATAAGTTGAAGCAATTAGAAGATCAATCAATCGGGCAGAAAAAGGAGATAGTTAGCTCAGTGCTAACTCATTTAAATGAAAAGGTTGATAGTAGAATTAATAGCATTCATGCTTTGTATTCTTTAGTATTTAATGCTATTCAGAAATTTGATGATGATGAATAAGTGGCAATCCCTTTTTTCACAAAATGGTTGCAAAGGGGAAATGATCTTAGAATAATGTCTATGGCTTCTAGGTATCATGCTGAGAGGCCACATGCACTCCAACCAACATATTTGTTGGTAAAATCAATGTAGGAGGCCCAAATTTTGCCAAAAAATATAGAAAGAAAGGTAAGGGAGATGATGAGAAATTTTAGTGAGTTGAATGAAACTCTTTTGCCAAATATTGAGGATGAAGATGGGGCAGTCGAGCCTCTACAATTTTGGAAGGAGGAGACAAAGATATTTATTAGTACCCAAGTAGAGTTAATATGTGAAGGGTTGAACATGGATATGCAAGAGGATAGCATGGACAAAATAATTGCCACGAGGTCATTTTTTGAATCTTTTGAAAGAGAAGCAAATCAAGTAGCCATTAAATACACTCCATATAGAGCTAAAGCTGATGAAGCTTTGAGTTATGAATGGCCATCTGATGAAGAGTACAATGGATGGAGTAGGATGTATCTGAATGATGAATAAGAGTTGTAAATAGTTTGATTTAATTGTTTTCATCTCCTAGTGGCATATATCTTTTGAATCAAAACAACAATGATGGCGATAAAATACATCATGAGTTTTAAATAAGTGGCTGCTTATTTTGATATTGGTTATATCTTTATTAAGGATGAAACATTTTTGTAAAAAAAGGCAATTGTATGTGATCATTTTAAGATGATAGGTGTCTTCACTGACCTAAAGCTTGTTAGCTCCCTTGTTTTCTATAAAAGGGAATTCAGGGCTATGAGACAGGCTTCTGATTTTGGTCCCTTTAGTGTTTCAAAATTTCTGGTTCTAGTAGAAAAGTCTAGGTGAAACGAGCGAATTGTAAAGTCATTTGTAGAGAAAATAGAAAGAGTCTTGTGTGTGGATTTTTGCAGGTTCTTGAAGGAGTTCAATATAAATTGTGTTTTGATAGAGATAACTGATTTATTCAATAGAAATATAATTCAAATCCATATCTCTCTAGTGTATTGTTCTACTATATTTTGAATAAATAAAATCAAGGATTTTCTCATTCATTGCACTGTTGTGGTGTGTGTATTTTTTTGTTCATGCTTTGGTCTAAGGGGACAATTAAATGCTTGAGTAGAATAGTAGAGTGGTAGGTTTATTGTAGGGATTTTGATAAGTAGCTTGGGTTGGTGATAGGGAGATTGAGTGAGACGTTACTCAATAAGCCTAAATTGGTTTAATTTGTCAAGTGGACCCAAAGATATGCTTCTTCTTTTGTGTTGAATTAGTGTTTGGCAACATCAAACTTCAACACCCACACCTCTCCTCAAACAACCACCCTATTGTGTGTTATGCAACTTTGTTCTAGCTTGCTTCCTCAATGTTACTCAAATCCTTCACCATAGGTCCATACCCCAAAATGATGTCTTTACTGTCAAAATTGATTGAATTAGGCCCATTTGTGTGTGTTCAACTGTCTTTCAAAAGTTTTGAGCGTTCTATCACCTTTGAAGCAATCGGGTTCAACTTTTAGTGAAAATAGGGCTAAAAGGCTACTAGCTCATGGATGCCTAATTGAGTGAGTTTTTCTTGCATAGGGAAATGATGACCATAACCATCATCAAAATTGACTTGGAAGGTGTCAACAAGGTATAAAATCAAGGATTTTCATGGTTTTAGCCCCTGAGAAGTTGGTATAATAACTGTCCACATTTTTAGGCAAATAGGTAGGGTTTTGAGAGGGTTTTGTCCATGTAACAGAGGAATTCTCTTCTAAACTCCACACCAAGATTCTAAACTCCTATATAAATTCTGCCACATAATTTAAAGCACTTCCTCAACACTTCCCTGCATGAAATTACATCAAACACTTTCCATACAACAACAAAATGACTGTTAAAATGCATTGTCACTGCTAATTCACTATTTTTGCTACACTTTGAAGGGTTGGAACTTCATAAATAACTTCACCAAAGCATGTAACAATCTCCAAGTACTTTTTCAACACTTGACACAAGTTTCCAAGCATGAATATGTTCATTTATAAACTTTGGATGTTAAAAACATTAAATTCCCCAAAACTGGGTACTTGCTGCCAGCCACAACTCCACACATTTGCAAGATGAAATACACATTGTTTGGAGCTCCAAATACATCCAGAACTACAAGGAAACTAGTGTAGACCTCTACCTTAATTTTTTTCACTCAATTGACCTTTGAGCACAAACTTATTTGAGTCTTTGTTCACATTCCTAGCCAAATCCATCTCCAACTTGCCTAACATGAACTCAAAAACACTTCTTTTTCACAACCCTAGCCAAAACATGAATTATTTACACTGTACATGAGAAATACAACTTTTCTAAGTCCATCCATAGGATCCCAAGCTTGGATTAGACAAGTTGATGCATTTTGGAGGCCAAAACCCTTGACAGGGCAGCCAAGGAGCAAAAATGAAACTTTTTTGTACAACCAACTTGCAAAAAAAAAAAATGCAATCTAATTACATGAAGAGAATTGAATATACATTAAAATAACTATCCAAAAGGTACAGTATGGAAATGAGGAGCCCCAGTATGGATTGTTGTCCAAAATGGAGTAAAAACATGAGAAAAAGCCAGAAAATGTTTGCTCTTGCAATTGATTTTTTTAGAAAGTAAAAAAGACAACCCTATAAAAAGAAGACGGAGGAATATATATAAAATTTAGAGGTATTTATCAAGTCCTGTATGGACATAAGGCATTTTTGTCTTCTTTTTACAAAAAGTGTCCAAAATGACAACTTTTACAAGCAAAATGGCAACTTTTGTTGCTCCAAGTAGCAATTTGAGCAGCATAACTCAACCAACCTTCCAAACTCACCTATGAATGATTAAAATAACTTTCTAAACATGTTTCAATTCTTTCCAAAGAATGGCTAAGCCTATAAGGTGATTTTCCACTTTTTAGCCTTATTTGGCCTAGGAGCACAAAACTGCCAACTCAAAGCTTAAAAAGAAACACTTGATCTCTTAAGCACAAAATGAG
This sequence comes from Cryptomeria japonica, assembly GCF_030272615.1. Taxonomy (NCBI): domain Eukaryota; kingdom Viridiplantae; phylum Streptophyta; class Pinopsida; order Cupressales; family Cupressaceae; genus Cryptomeria; species Cryptomeria japonica. The sequence goes on from NC_081414.1 coordinate 908,691,608, forward strand.
GTCAAACACTTATGAAATGAATAAAAACAACCTATAACAACATTCAAAACCTATTACAAGACTCACAAACACTTAGCATGAAAAATAACAAAAATGGAGAGTATAAGCAAAACTAGGTGCTCCTACACCAGTTGGGGTTGCAGATGTGATACATTCCAAGGCAATACTATCTTAGATCTATATGTTGTAAGATAAATTCTATGAAAATTCATTTTATTTCATATTAATTTATGTACCTAATGGAGTAAGGTATTGATTATAGCTTGTAACCATCTTTCGTGACAATTTTCTGTTCAAAATCACCAACAATTTCTATAATTGGTTGAATATCAGAATATATTTTATTTTCATGTATGTTGCTAAGTGCACATAATCATCTCAGGCTCCAATTGGTTGAGGATCACTGAGACATTTTCCATTCTTGAGTATTCTCACTTTTTGTTGAGCCTTTACATGAGATTATTTGCTTTGCTTTATGCATAATTTGTGAATATGGTGTAGAGATCACAAATTCACTAAGGGATCACCCTCCTAGGTCTTGCAGAGCCCAAAGTACAGAAGGATTTGTAGATCCTTGTTGTAGTTGATCCATGTTTGAAGGATATTGATAGTTAGAAGTGTCTTTCCATAGGTATTTTGAGGAATCAACTTGGTTTCTGCCTCCTGCAATGTAAACCCATTTTCAGGCACCAACAAAAATGGTGACTCTGCTAGGGATTAGTTGTTTGGAATATTTGGAAAAGAATTGAGATATAATTAATTTCTACATTGACCCATCTGAGTCACCAACAAAAATGGTGACTGTGCTGGGGACTAATGCATAATTGTTGTCAATCTTGTCATCCATCTAGGAAAATTGCATTGAATTTTCATTGTGTTTTTGTGATTCGATGGTTGAGCCCGCAATTTTGTGTTTCTGGTTCATGTTTTTCTATGAAAAGGATGTTCTATGTTTTTGTGAGAAATATATTCTGGTTTGTGAACAAGGTTCACAAATTTGTTTCAAAGATTACCAAGTAGTGTATTATTTGGTATTCCAAAGCAATTTGGATGGCAACTCTGAGGTCTCTAGTCCAGTGCATATATTTTTGAATAATTTTAACAAATTTTTGAAGGATTTTGTTGCTATGAGTAAATTGAAGAACACCAAAGGTTACATGAGGTTTCATCTTAAAGAAAATTTGGAAGAGCTTCATGGAGCTCTGAAGAGAAATGGGACAAGAAGAAATGCAAAAATTGTTGGGATCTAAGAACACTAAGAGGGGGGCATGAATAAGTGTTCTGTCGACCTAAGATAATATTTAATAATTTTATACCATACACATATAAACCGGTAAAAAAATAAACATATAACTTGAAGCAAATAAACCATCCACATGAATGAATGCCATAACACATAGAATTTATACGTGGAAAACCTCAAAGAGGAAAAACCAAGGTGGGATTTGTGACCCACAATATCAGTTCATTGGCCATATGAAAGATATTACATATAATGGGGGCCTGCACATGCAAGAAGGCACATTGCATAGAGCACGCTGCTCATCACTAAAGAGTCTCAATGACTACAAGCTTTTGCTAAAGTAAAACATGAAAATGAACTCACAAAAATGCATCTGCTATGCCAAATAGAGTTTCAATTCTAGCTCTAATTTGTAGCAGTTCATAAACCCTGAACAATACTATTGGTATCTCTTCTCCTCCAAGAGTTCTTTCCAAAATATCTATAGATCATTGCATGATATAACATTCGCATACAAATGATCTACATACATATACTTTGCATTATACAGTTCTTCTATATTCTCCTATGTCATTGCATTCAAAATGACCTAGGAGATTGACCTATATATCCTTACAAACAATATGTTGTATGTCGGCTTACAATACATTACAAAAGATATTCAATGTCGGCGTTGACAATAAAAATGATTTTCTAAATAAATCTTCCTTGATGTTGGCTTCCTAGAAGTACTTGATGTTGGTGTCGGTGCTGATGTAACCCTGGATACTCCAATGTCGGTATATGACTTCCATTTGATCTTGTTACCATCAATGACAACAAAATGAATTTGATGAGTGTCAATCGCCAACAATCTCCCCCTTTGGCATTGATGGCAACACTCATGTGAAAAATGGATTCCCTGTCGGTTCAACTGAAATATGTTCCCCCTGAGTAATACACTCCTTCTGATATTCTGATGTCCTTCCCATATGTTCGTCTAATATTTTTTTGATATTTTTTACATATATACACTCCCCCTTTGGCATTAATGCCAAAGACTGGTGAAATAATTGAAAGAATTCAGAACAAAAGAATGAATAAATACTATTTGTTTTACCGGAGCTTGACTAACTTCAAAATTTCTGGGTGAGCCTTATCCAACAACTGTAGGTATGTATCCCAGCCAATTTTGAAAATTTTAGATATGGATGCTAGTCCACTTAGTAAGTGTGCCAGTGATTCCTTCTCTTTGACTTCTTCCGGTGTGGGTTTAGCAATCATGCACATACACTCTCATTTATTTACACCCAGTGAATCCAATCTGGGACTCACCAATCCTCTAAGACTCCTTGCTCTTCGAATGATTTTATCTCTCTCCTTCTCAAAAGCAAAAATTTGCTTCTCCAAGGATAAATTTTTTCCATCAATAGATGTCACTAGTGAGGTTTATCCATCAAATGACTTAGCAATGCTAGCTACCTTATCATGTAATTCCTTTAATCTGCTATCTACATTTGCTGTAAGAATTTCTATGTTACAACAAACCCTATAGATATTTGTACATTGTTTCAAACAATTCTCAATAAGAATGAGTTTAGCTTCAATTTTATTTTTCTATTTTTCAATGATATGGTCAAAGGCGGCTTTCTTAGCCATAGTAAATCTTTCTAATTCCTGTCAGTCTAATATCTGCTGCAGTGATTGAAAATTGTTAGATATGTGCTCTGTTAGTGTCTTAAGCTTGCTGGAAGGGCTTGCTCCATTCTCAATCTGATAATTAGGGATTAATTTATGCAACACTGTAACTGATTGATCTGTTATTCCCTTATCTTCAGATTGCTCCTTTAATAGTTTCTGAGTAGCCATCATCATTAACTCAGTTGGACTCATCTCAGTGACTAATTTCTTCTCAACTTAAGAAGTGTCAATTACCAAAACCTTTTTCGGGGAATCAATATGAACTACTGGTGTAGACTCAATTCCCTTTACCTTATCTTCTTTAGCACCGGTGGCTTCGCCACTTGGTGTAGTGTCAATTACTATCAGTGGAGTATTATCCACAATATTCACAATATCTTGTACATTGCCTTGCTCAAAAATAGTTTGTGTTGGTACAGACTGTACACTTTCCTTTACTGTCGCTTGTGTCTGTATATCTATAGTTTACTACTGGTTTAGTCAAGATTGGAGTTGAAATTCCCAAAATACCTTTCCCCTTTTGATTTATCTGGAATGGTAGAAGTTGTTGCCTTAACAAACTCTTCATGAGATGTAAGAAAGTCTGGATTCTTCTGGAAGAATTTTACCCAACCCTCACTGGTCTCATTTATCACCTCATTAACTCTACCCATCATTAGGTTTATTTTCTTGGGTTTACTACTGAAAACTATCCTATTAGCAACATCAATACATCTCTTTATTTCATCATTACTAATCGCACCACATAAAGTCAAAAGTTATACCTCTTTGATCTCCCTATCTCTCTTGATTGTGTCAAGTCTTCTAGCATCTAGTTTATTGTCCAATGATAGAGGTATTTCCTTCAAAATTTCTACTAATTCTTTCTTATAGATATTTATATGCAACAAAATTGCCTAAATAATCTCATTCTGCTCACTTTCTTCTAAATCCTCATAATACATATACATTTTTCAAAATTTCATCCTTTGTAATTTCATCAATTAATTCAGCACAGGTCATTTTGGTCTTATTGGACTCAGTATCATCACTCTTCTTCTTTTTTCTTAGGGTTGCTGGAGTAGATGTAAGTGGTTTTCTCTTTTGTATAGGCTTCCTTGCCAGAGGTGGCAACACAGTAGGTTTAGTTGCCTTTCTAACAAGTCTCCAACTAGGCTCCACCTTCTTCTGCTCTACGGATGACTGAACTACTTTCTTCCTTTGTACCCTTTTGAAAGCTAGAGGTTCACTATCCTCAAGGTCAGAATCAGAAGTGATGGTAGAAATGTAAGCTTCAGGATTCTTTTCTTATGCAGTACTAGCCACTGTCGGTTTGGATCCAGAACCCATTTCAGTATCTATTTTGTGAATGACATTCTGCACAAATGTAGACATCTTTTCTATTTTATTCTCCCTTCTCTTCTTGTTCAAGCCAATTTTGACTTCAAAGGCCTTCTCTTCTGTCATGCCAAAATGGTATGTTTTGTCATCCAATGGGGCATCTAGCAGCATTTTTGCATAGAGGTCCAAAATATTATCATGCACCTCATATCCAAGTTCTGTAACCCATATGGTCCTTGGTTCCACTGCTTCCATGAGGGTTTCATTGGTCTTCACTATGAAACATATATCAGTGGAGTACTTCTCCACAATGTTCTTTGATAACCTCTTCCTTTGCCTCATGTTTTCTTGGAATTTTTTGAAATAACACCAAAGTTTCTCATCTCTACCGGTACCAAGAATGGTGATTGATTCCTTGATCTGCATACCTACCGGTATGTCATGAGCCAAACACTTCTTCCCTAGACCAGGTAGCTCATTCAAAATGTAAAGCATTAAACAAACAATCAAATTTCCATATCTAAAAGTTCCTTTCTTAACTCCCTTTATCTTTCCAAGGTTCAATACCAATTCACTCCTCAACTATTCACATAAATCATATTTTGCATCATTCCTCAGCATCTGATATGCAACATGAATGCGAGAACTAGCAATAGAATTCAATCGGCTAAATTGAGTTACCTTATAACCTATTATCATGCTTGCAAATTTCACATTAGTGTTGGTGATTGTGTTTATCCTCATTGATATGCTATCATGAGTTGCACCGGTGAGTTTCTCAATCTCATTGTTGGATATTTTCTTGCCAGGTTCTTGTCTGACTTTGGGTAAGCTGGTGACTACTTGAATAGCCTCCTTGGTGATCATGTAAGGTCAATTCAGCTAGATGAACTCATTGTGAACCCTTCTCATAATGTATCTAATGATCTCATCTTTGAATTCTCATTGTACAGAATATCAGTTAACCCTAGATTCTCCATTTCTTTGTATTCCAGCTTGATTGTTCTGGAGTCGCCCAGTATCATAGATTGATACCTGCCTTTGATTTCCTCTATGCCTAGATCCTCTAGGGTGCGGTGAATGTATGCCCTCACATCTTCAACATACATCATGCCATCAAGAACCCTAGAAAATGCTCTCATAGAGTCTTCTTTCTTAGAAATCAAGGGAACCTCCTTCAATACGGGCCTTATCCTATCCTTAACTTTGACAATGGTTGGATTTGCAATAAAAGTAGGAGTTGAATATATAGATGCCATTTTTGAAGAATACCTGAAAGTGAACGCTAGTGGAAGATTGAGTTCTTCTTAGATAACTGCTCAAAATCCTTTCAGAATGCCTTTTCTCGCTCTTAATTTGTCTTTGCCTTTACTTCTCTCTCAATGCTTGAATGCAGGGCAAGTAAAAATGAATTCACTTTCCCCTTTTATCAATGAATAAACCCTAATATTTCTCTATCATAAATGCTTCACTCGGTTTCACAGTCTTATGCCAAGTGAGCCTTCAATAATGATGAACACAACTCTCCAAATCTCTTCTGATCTCCTCCAGGGTAATATGCAAGATTTGCAATGAATTTTCCAACCCCTAAGGCCTATGCCTCAGTTACCAGTGTAATTTCTGCCGATGCAAGAATGCTCTGTTCTATCGATGGAGTTACCAGTGTTGTTGCATTTCCACTTGGTTCTTCAAATTTTCTAACCCATCTCTTGGTGTGATCTTTTTGTATTTCATCTACCTTCTGCTTTCCTTTCTCATTACCTTTATCGTTGCTAATCGGTTGAGTCTTTCTTCTACAATACTTAGCAATATGACCTATTTTATTGCATGCATAACATGTAACATTGTTCTTCTGAATTGCTTTGACATATTCGGTGTCATTCCTTGACCTACAATGATTATAAAAATGTCCAAACTTTCCACATTCATGACATTTAACATTCTTTTTGCAATCTTCTAATGTATGACCATACTTCTTGCAATTTGTGCATTGACCGGGAACATAATTGTAGTTTTGATTTGCTCTATTTCTAAATTGTTTAGCCATATGCCCAAATTTATTACAAACAAAGCATCTACCATTGAATTTAAAAGAATTAGATTGCCTTACCAGTTTCCTTTGTTCTGATGAGTTCTACATATCGGTTGTCTGATCTTCATTTGCAGTACCAGAGCTTTCACCTTGTACAAATCCAAGTCCTCTAGAATCATCAATCTGACTTTGTCTTTTCAATAAGTCATTCAACTATGCAGCACTAATCCTGAATTTTTCTTTATACTCACTTGTAGTAGTTAGATTATCTCTCATAGTAGTTATTTTTCTTTCAAGTTCTTGTTCATTGTTCCGAGAGTGCCAAATCAGTTCTCAACAGATTATTCTCATGAGACAATCTGCCACATTCATCAAATTTGTTCGAGACAACAATAAGAGATAGTAAGAAGTTTATGGAGACTATAAACTTGATTTTGGCGGATCTATTTCAAATTGTAACTACCTAGCTACAAGGTTGAAACTACAAACTCTACTGACATCTTGACAACCTTTGTCATTGATGCCAAAGGGGGAGTAGTGGTATGAGAAAATTCAATATCACAGGAATCATATGCATAGGGGGAGCACACATTTTTGGTAACATTTTTGGACTTCACATTTTTTGATACACTTTTGAAATTTCTCATGAGTGTTGCCATCAATGCCAAAGGGGGAGATTGTTGGCATATGCACACTCCAATGAGACATTGTAGGTGATTGAAGGGTTTTTCATTGATGGCAACCTTACAATCCTATGGCATCGACAAGGCATTACATCGACAAGATAGTTCACCGGCATCAATAGATCATACTCTACACTGACACTGAAACCATCAGCACCGGCATAGAGAAAGGAATTATACTAACATAAAGGCCAACAAGATTTTCGATATATTATATTTTGTTTATTATTGTAAAAAAATTTTAAGTCAACTTGGCAAGTTGTAAAATGACTCTTATATATAAGAGAGATCATTGTAGACATTTTGTAAGTGAAGGAAGTGAAAAAGGAAGATATTAGGTAGATGTATTATGCGAAATATAGGTTAAAGGTTTTATGTAAAGAATAGAGCATAAAATTATACTGGATCAAGCATTATAGATGCTATTGTAAAGCAGTACAAGATATTGGATTTGTATAATCCACATTGTAAGTCAGTGAAACTTCCCATTGAGCAGTGAGCTCTAAGCAGTTGGCCTTCCTGCATGTGCAGGCCCCTCTTGTAAGTAATATTCTCTTATTGGCCAGTAAGTGAATATTGTGGGTCACCAATCCCATGGAGGTTTTTCCCACACTAGGTTTACTTGTTAAATCCTTGTGTCATGGTGTGCTTTTCATGTGGATGCTTTTAATTATGTTTATTGTATTATTTCTTGCATACCGGTACACTATTATAATATGTTTTGCATGTTTTAAGTTGAGAAATTCTAATCACTGGTTAGATACTGATTCATCCCCCCTCTTAGTATCTGTGGGAATCCTAACAATTCAGAGATATAACAAGATTATCTTCCTTCTTCTTTCTGTCCTCAATATCTTTTGACAACCTCATAGTCAGGGCTTGCATTTCATTCTTCATGAGCATGTTTGCTTCACTTAGTTTCTAAAATTGTTCCTTAAGTACCTTTTTCTCCTCATCATCTGGGTTATGCATAAGTTCCTTTCTCTTGGCTTGAGCCGATGATAACCTTTCTTGCAGGACAAGAATGAATTCATTAGTAGAATTCAATTCATCTTGCAATTTTAAACTCTTCATTCTTTCAACATCATAATCCTCAAGAGCCATCTCAAGTTGCTTTTCAATAGCCATGTTCAATGATTCTAGTTTCAGGATCTTTCTCAAGTTGTTAAACTTCTTCCGAGGTAAGATAATATTTTATCCTTTTATACCTTACACATATAAACCGGTAAAAAAATAAATATATAACTTGAAGCAAATAAACTATCCACATGAATGAACCCCATAATACATAGACTTTATATGTGGAAAACCTCAAAGAGGAAAAACCAAGGTGGGATTTGTGACCCATAATATCAGTTCACTGGCCATATGAAAGATATTACATATAATGGAGGCCTGCACATGCAGGAAGGCACACTACCTAAAGAACACTACTCATCACTAGAGAGTCTCACTGATTACAAGCTTCTACTAAAGTAAAACAATGAAAATGAACTCATATAAAAAATGCATCTACTATGCCAAATAGAGTTATAGTTCTAGCTCTACTCTGTACCTGTTCGTAAACCCTGAACACTACTACCGGTATCTCTTCTCTTCCAAGCATTCTTTCAAAACTATCTACCGATCATTGCACGATATAACATTCACATACAAATGATCTACATACATATACTTCACATTATACAGTTTTGCTATATTCTCCTATGTCACCACATTCAAAATGACCTAGTAGACTAACCTATATACCCTTACAAACAATATGCCTTATGTCGGCTTACAATACATTACAAAAGATATTCAATGTCAGCCTTGATAAAAAAAAAATTCTAAATAAATCTTCCTTGATGTCGGCTTCCTAGAAGTACTTGATGCTGGTGTAACCCTGGATACTCCAATGTCGTTATATTACTTACATCTGATCTTGTTGCCATCAATGACAATAAAATGAATCTGATGAGTGTCAATTGCCAACAGAAACTAGCACCGCTCCCTTGTCATGGAAATCTAAGCTCAATAATGCAAGTAAGTCACATTTAAATTTTATTCTTGAAGTTCATAATCATCTTATAAAAGTTCTAAATTAGATAGTTTAGAATTTTTCAATTCTTTGTTTGATACACCTGTTCCAGAAGAGGTGCAAACACATAGACAAGAAGTTACTCAAGTTCAGTATTCAGAAAGGAAGAGAGGCCAGAGTAGAAGTAGAAGTCACCAAAGTTAAAATGCTATTGGTGTACCTCCTCCACTGGGTCTCACAATAGATTTTTCTCATGGTTATGAGTCAATTGAAGAACAAGGTAATGGGAACTTAATTGATCTAGATGGTACTTATGGATCTGTGATAACTTTACTAGATCCTGAAGAAATTTTTGGAGATATAGATACATTGAGAAGGGAACTCCAAGAACAAATAGATTTAAGAAATAAAAGAGGAAAGCAAAAGGAATCTGAAGTCATTAGAGTTGTAATAGAAAGAGATGGTCTAATACGACAATTGGCAACACTCAAAGCATTAACTTAGGAAAATGTTAAGCCTAGTATTGAGGGTCTTGTTCTAAGAGAGATCTTAGATAAAAAAAATCTAAAAACATTACAAAAGAAAAGGCTAAGAGTAATGTGGACAACCAAAGGATAGTAGATTCTAGTCATCCAAGTGCTCGGATTCCTAAATTAGATCTGGATAAAGGAAAACAAAAGGTATCTGGTATTAAGATAGATGATAAAAGATCTTCAACTATCCTAGATCTGAGTCAATAATTATCCCAAGTTGACATTGAGCTAGAAAGAGCTAGGATAGAAAATGAAACTCTTGCAAAAGAGTTGAAGAGAGTTGAAATGGAAGCCTCAAATGTAGAGATGAAAAGAAAAATTGATTTCCTTAAGTTGTCGACATTAAATAATGCTTCATTCATTGCTATCCCATCTAAAACTCAGGCTATTTCTAGTTTGGTTTCTACAACAACACCAAATTTCAGGACAAATGCTCCTGCCTAGAATGTTCAGAATACCCAGAATACTGGAGTTGCAATTATTTTGCAAGGAAGTCAAGTGGCTACTCAAAGCATTAGTCAGCCCCAACTTTCTAAATATTTTAATACTACTGTAGACATCTACAAATGGTCAATGCTTGTGGAGTCATACTTTAACATTTGTGTATTGCCTTATTTTAGGGTTCTTGCATTGCATTAACATTTCTTCTACGTTGCGCACTTGGTCTTTATCATTTGCGAGCATCGAGTCCTTCTTCTATATTCTTCATTTTTATCACTTTCAAATTAAGTCTTGTTGATAACAATCTTCAGTCATGATTTTGGTCGATCTTTGTCCTTGTCAATCTCATCATTTTGCGATCGATTCGTCATCGATCCTTGTCCTTGTCAATCTCATCATTTTGCGATCGATTCGTCATCGATCCTTGTCCTTGTCAATCTTGTCATTTTGCGATTGATTCATCATCGATCCTTGTCCTTTTCAATCATGCCAATTTGGATCGATTAGTCATTGTTCCTCGTCAATTGGCACCTATCAATTTGATCTCCTTGTCAATCTTGGTCAATTTGTCATTGATTTTTGTCAATCAATCTCAATCATTTATCAACATTGGTCCTTTGTCAATTAGAATCATGATCGAACCTACATTAATTTCTTGTTGTCTTGACCTAATTCCTTGTCCTCTTATTTCTAGGGTTTTATGATTTGTTCATTTAATCCTTTTCTTCTTCTTTGTGGATTAAATAAATCTATTTATTTAGTCCTAGGTCTCTTTCATGAATTAATTAATGGATGAAAACCTATTAATTAATTCACCTAATTTCTATTTCATCTTTTTCCTCAATTTTCTAATTTTCTAATTTCTCCTAATTTCTAATTTCTATTTCTCCTATTTTCTTTATTTTTTTTTAATATTTCCCCTAATTTCATGCGAATGGCATAGCAACTTGTCATAATTTGTCATAATTTGTCATACATCTTGCATGGCAACTTGCCATAATTTGTGCATAATTTGTCATACATCTTGCATAGCAATTGTCATACATTTGTCATAATTTTGCCATTCTTGATTTGAATTTCCTTTCAAATCTCTTCATGCTAATCTTGTCCTCTCTCCAATTTGTCTATAAATTGAATCATTTTCTTCAATGAAAGGGAGATCAATCACATTTTGGATAATCAATTAATCAATCAATCAACCACGCTTCTAGTATCCTTATGCTGCAATTTTCATCTTGTCATCTTGCTTGCTTTCATACTTTGCTCTTGCACTTGTAGGTGAGATCCACAAACAAGATAATTTGAAGGAGAAAGAAGGACAATGGAGGTCAATTGAAAGAGACATTGGTGATGATTTTTCATTTATTTTGAATGTCTTATTTTCAATTCTTCTATTGATTGTAATAGGATTTTATTTCATTGCAATTTAGCTTTGTGGTTAGCTAATATTTATTGCTTTGATGCATTCCATTTTCCTAGTTGTTGTTGGGGTTAGCACTAGAACAAATATTATTGAAACTAATACCACAACAAATTTTGCAGGGCAAGCTGTCGTTGGACAATTTCAAAGAAGACCTATTCATCTAGAAAGATATAGGTAGTTGCATTTCGATGGGATCCTAGGATATCCTAATGCAGTCCCAATTGACTTAAGGGATAAATTCAGTAAGTTTGTAGGCAATAATTCTATTATTGGTGAGGAACATCTAAGGGCATTCACTAATAAGTTAAATGACTATGAAGTTGAGCATGAGGATGTTGTTATGAAATTATTTGTGCAATCTCTGACAAAGGATGCTAGGGATTGGTACAGAGGATTGCCAACTGCAAGTATCAACTCCTGGGAAAAATTTGAGAGGTGTTTCAAAGAGTAGTATGGTGATAAAATGAATGTAAGCTTCATGGTAAATGAGTTCAATAACATCAAGAAGTCATTAAATGAGGATGTGGCTGATTTCAATATCAAGTTTCAAAAGGCCATGCATAAGTTGTTTCAGGTTTTAAGGCTGGATGATAATGTTTGTCTGACCACATATATGAATGCATTTTATCTAAAAATTAAGTAATCCTTAGAGATAAAGATCCTCAATCTCTTAGAGATGTTTTTAGGATAGCTATTAAAGTTGAAGAGAATAGAAGAGCTTCAGGTAATCTTGGAAGAAGAGAGGATCCTAGATTTTCTAAGAGTGCAAAGGATAAAGTTGAAAAGTCTTTAGGGTCAAAACCTAAAGAGGAAGACAAATGGGATAAGGTACTTAATACCTTGAAGGACTTTAAATTGACTGTGGAAAAGAATGATAAAGGTCTTGTACCAAAAAAGCCATAGTTTAATAAATTTAATAGACCACCAAGATTGCAGGATTATCCTCACAACACAAATTAGAAGGATGGCTAACCAGTTCAGCAAAAAAATATAAGCAGGAGCATCAAACTCTCGACCCATAGCAGAAACACATAGTGAATGTTTTGAGGATACACCCTGGTGTGTTGCTTGTCAATCACCCCACTTGCCTGAATATTGTGTTGTTGCATAATTTATTTCTACCAAAGATGAGTTGCATGAAGAAGGAGAAGGAACCTTTTAGGATGATAATGTTTATTGTCTCATGACTACTTACCTTGGAGGGACAGAATATTTTTCTGATATCGAGACTCAGGATTTGGACATAGATTGCCAAAGGAAGAGAACAAAATCATACCATCAACAAGTTTTCTTGATGATGAGTTATGTGTTGATAATCGAATGTGTAATGATGAACAAGGAGAAATTTTTGTATCTTTAAGAAGACCTTCAAATGAAGAGATTGCCCAAATAATAGCTTCCATGGTAGCTCAAGTTAAAAGCAATTATTAGTTGAGAAACAGAACGGTCGGGGAAGACCATGGCAAGCCTTCTGGTTTATTTATTAAACTATTTAAAAATAAAGGCAAGGAGGTCAAGGAGGATAAGTAAGGGAAAGATGCAATCAAAATTAAGGAGGTCAAGAAAAAGGAGTGGGCTAAGAAAGCTAAGATTGTAAAGCCTAGTGAGGAAACAGTTCCACTCAAAATGAAGACAAAGATTGTCGAAAGGTCTGTTGTACCTGTCGGAAATGACATGAAGTAGAAACATAATGTTGGAGGTAACAAACCAAAGAAAAATGTAGGACAACCAGGTATGTCTCTTGAATTGCTAGATTACACACCTGTTGATATGCTTTAGTTGCTTTCTTAGATTACAGTTAAAGTTCCTTTACAAGAAATGCTAAGAATTGAGGAGCATAGAGAGAAAGTCATGGCCTGGGTCAGGGGTGTTTCTTTTTCTGATAAGATTGAACATGAGAATGTTTCTCATAATATAAAGGAATAAGTAAATAAGATTGAAACTAAGGATAAAGAGCTAGAGGGAATGGTTTCTCAGATTCCTCAAATTTATCTTGAGGACACAGTAGATGAGACCCTTGAAAGAGTGGACCCTTTCTTTCTAAGTGTTATCATAAATGGAGGAGTCCTAAAAAATTGTATGATTGATTCTAGGGCTTCAAACAATGTCATGCCAGTGAGGATAATGCAATCCATGGGTTTAAAAGTAGATACTCATCAGGGAAGATGTACCTATGATGGCTACTATAAAGGCACTGCCTTATAAACTTGATGCCTTCCCTAAGAAGGAGTTAACCATGAGTGTCCTAGTTGTGGACATCCCACCGCATTATAGGATGTTGTTGTCAAGAAAGTGGAGTGCCTCTATGGGTGGAAGTTTGCACTGCGACTTATCTTATGCTACCTTTTGTATTGATGGTAGAAATGTAAAGGTTGAAAGAGAATCCAAGGTACCGTATATGATGGTACATGCAAAAGAATCTGATGAGAACATGACTTGTTTTGTGGACACATAAATCAATACATTTAGAGTTTAGGATTCTCCACAAAAGGAAAAAGAACAACTTGTACTATTGGATGTGGAAGTAGAGAAATCATCAGGCCATGACAATTTATGGACAATGTATTTTGATCGAGCCAGTTCTAAGGAAGGCTTGGGTGCAGGTGTATTATTCATATCACCCCATGGAGAAACTTTTAAATTTTCTTTTACTCTATCATTTGCATGCACAAATAATGTGGCAGAGTATGAAGCATTGCTGTTGGGGTTGATATTAGCTGAAAAACATGCAAGAAAGAATCTCAAAGTCATCAGAGATTCTGAACTAGTCATATCCCAAATTAGATCTAAGTATGCATCAACAAATAAAAGGTTGAAGCAATATAGAAATGTTGTATGGGATTAGATTGAGAATTTTGATGCATTTGGTATTGACTGGAAGGAAAGAAGCCATAACAGAATGGCAGATCTGCTGGAAAATATAGCTTTAAGGCCATAGGATATCACTTTTGTTGGAATCTCGAAAGTTCAGGTTCAAACAAGGCCTTCAGTCCCTGACAACATTGAAAGCTAACAGGTTTTCAATGATGATGATGATATATTAAGATGTCTATATTGTGTAGATGAATATGAGAATTAGGAGATTGATTCAATGCCTTTGTACAAATAGTGGATGATAAAGAAACAATCTTTGGGAAGGAGGTGATTCAATTGAAGACAAACAAAATTCCCAAAGGTCTAGTTGTCCTAGAAAGGGTGTTTGATAGTTAGGATAAGGCCAAGGTTGCTACCACTACCCCGCACCCTAAGGATTTAGAGGAAGTTAACCTTGGGACAGAAGGAGCCCCAAGGAAGGTGTATATTAGAAAGAAGATGTCACCTAAGGCAAGAAAAATCCTAATTGATTTTTTGACTAAATATAAGCATGTCTTTGCTTGGTCATATGATGACTTGAAGGCTTATAGGGAAGATTTATTTCAACATGAAATTCCTTTGAAGGAAAATGATAAGCCTTTCAGACAAAAGCATAGGCCTATTAATCCAACATTAGCACCTAAAATGAAAGAAGAGCTTGTCAAGTTAAGGGATGTTGGGATTATAAAACCTACCAGACATTCATCTTGGGTTTCTAACTTGGTACCTATGAGGAAAAAGAATGGAGATATCAGATTGTGTGCTGATTTTAGGAATTTGAATATATCTTCATTAAAAGACAATCATTCATTGCCCAATATGGAAGCAATGCTATAAAGGGTGATAGGATGTGAGATTTTGTCTATGATGGATGGATTTTCAAGGTACAACCAAGTAATGGTCAAAGAATCAGAATAGTAAAAGACAACATTTACTATGCCTTTGGGAACCTATGTTTATGTAAGAATGACTTTTAGCTTAACAAATGCAAGAGCAACATTTTAAAGAGCCATGGATGTTGCATTTTCTAACATTATAAATGTGTTCTTAGTGGTATATCAAGATGATTTAACAACTTATTCCAAGAAGGAAAGTGATCATTGTTGGCTTGATGATGATTGTAACAAATTCATCATATGTTGTCATTGATAAAACACATACACACACACACACACACACACACACACACATATATTCATATTGTCTACCGGTGTAACTTCAAAGTTGTTTACAATACAACTAGTATACTAGAGGTTTATTTCTAACTGTAGCGTCCTAAAATTGTGACACTTACAATTTTGACTGCATTTCGGTCTTCATGATGGCGACGCAACACGCAACCTGAATGGAGACCCCGAAACCTGATTACGACACTGAAAACTGCATTTTTCAAGCACCCTGGCCTGAACCTCCTTGCACCCTACTGTCCCAGGAGGTGGGACCAGAGTGCCCAGCGCCCTGGTCCCCCAGGACCATGGCACCCAGCGCCCTGGTCCCTGGGTCCTATTTTGGGCCCGGTCTCTTTTGGACTTCGGGTCTTTTTGTTTGCAATTTGGAAATTAACTTTCCTGGTCGGCCTAAGGTCGGGAAAATCAGTCTATCAGCCCTAAATGACAAGTATATAAACTACATATTCCTCCTTCATTCGATATGATGGAAAAAGCATGGAAATTATACTCAAGCATTCAAGCATTCAAGCATTCCTTCAAGAAATTGATCATTTCAAGTCTCCATTCAAGGCTAAGTGTTGCATTCAAGACAAGGATTCAACCATTGAAGAGGAGATCACATACTACATGCTACAACATACAACATACAACATCTATACCTTCGCACATAAGGATACAAACATCCTTACAACAAGGTATTAGTACTTGTTTTACATTACAGACATTTACATTTACAGCACTTGCTCATTTCTTGGTTAATTCCAAAACTGGGGTTTGACCTAAAGGAAAACCCCTAATCCCTAACCCCCCAATTTTCTTCGCTTTTCTGTGTGTAGGTTGCAGGTATGCGGCTGAAATTGAAGATCTGGAATCCTTGGGCAGAGACGAACAGATCCCCCTTCGTTTCGCGGATTTTTCGGAGGACTGTGGTGCCGGGCGCCATCGTCCCGACAACTTTTGCTCAAATTTGCAGGACAGCGCCATATCGACATTTTACTGCTAATTCCAGGTCCGCAGCTTCATCCTATATCCCTATCTCAGTTTATAAGTGAATTTTTCTCACTTTCTATGCATTCCTAGCTTAATTCTTCTATGCACATTCTTTACAAAAGAGGGTAGCCTTGCTGTCATAACCCTTGAAACTCATTTAGCATCCAATCTTGCATTGCGTGGGATTGGATCTTGTGGGTTTCAACCCCTCTTTTGAATGTAAAGTCTCTCCCCTAAGTGAAAACCATCAACCCTAGTGAATCTCCCTTCTCTCTCCTTGGAGTTGGAAGAGGGGAGAGCAACTAGGGTTCGATCGCGATTTTCCGCTTTACATTTTGGTGAACCCGACGTGAACATCCTTTTTGATTATTCATAGTTAGATCTGAAAATTGGATTCCTTGATTACATTTCCATGTTTGATCTTTTGCAAAATTTTAGAGGTTAATTGCATAAAAACCCTAAATTTTCTTTTTAGTAATTAAGCTTGTGAAATGTCTAAATGTTAATGCTTGTTTCAGATCTACCCTTCTATGACAAATTATCAATTCATATTTGTGCTTTAATTTTGAAAATTAAGTGGTTAAGTGTTAAAACCCTAATTTTTGAAACCCTCTTGATTCAACCTTTGTCCGACAATTTCACTGATCAAAACATCTCCAAATCAGCTGTAACTTTGGATTCCGCAATAAAATCACAATATCTTTCATCCCTGAAAATTTGGAAAAAAGTTGCGAGGACCGTGTGCACTCCGAGCACCATCGTCCCTGACATTTTTTCCGAAATTTCGGGAGCGAGATCTTACTGTATTTTCCTGCTAAAATCCAGAATTTTGGCTGATTTTATCAAATCTAACACTTTCAAAATTATAGTCAAAGTTGGTCTTGTGATTGCTTGGATTAAGGCTTCTAAACATTCAAAAATCATCGAAATTGAAATTTTGTGTCAAAATTGTGTTCTTACTATCCTAAATCTTAAAAGTGTGTTTGCATTCATTCGAAATTTCAGTGCTTTATTCAAATTCTTACAATTTGTGACTTTTGAAATTAAATGCTTAATTACAACAACTTTAATTTCCACTTTCAAAATTGAATTTTGCGTGAAATTGAGTCAACTTTTGAATTTCAAAACTTGCATTGCTTTTGGTATTCCCTCTAAAATCATAAAATTCAAAATTTCAGTTTCCCTCTCTTTTTCAAAATTCAAATTTTTGCATTTTTCGACAATCTTGGTAGGGTTCAATTTTGAGATTGCAACTTTAATTTGGCCTATCTACAGATCGTAAAATCACTCAATTTTTTCAGATTAGCTTCAAAATCATCATACCTTTCATCCCTGCAAATTTCGAAAAAAGTTGCAAGGACCGTGTTGCACTCCGAGCGCCACGGTCCTGGACATTTTTTCCGAAATTTCGGGAGACTATCGCGATTGCATTTAACAGCTTAAATCCAGAAGATTGGCTGATTTTACTAAAAATTGCTACCTCTAAATTCAAAATCTTCTCTCTCTTTCTAGTGCATGAGTTTTACAACAATAAGCCCTACTTCCACTATTCCCGTTAGACGAAGCCGTAGAATTAAGTCTTTCCGAGGTTTAATTACCGAGGAGATGGAACCTAATTTGAATAGCCTTTTTAACGAGGACATGGGTAATTCCTCTAATCCTCTTAATGATGAAGAAGCTCTCCATGAGGTTTCTGAAGAACAACTTTCAAAATTGGATAACCAATTTGACGATTTTCGACATTGGATGTCTCAAGAATACCCTGATAGTCAAGCTCTTCCTTTAATTGAGGGTCTAAAACGTATGCTTCAAAGTGATAAGAATGGAATTGATATTTTGCGTGGTATTGCACACATTGTGGACTTGAATGTGATGCCTATAAAGAGTTGTGCCGAATCTTTAGGTTATACACAACCTCCTACTCAAGTCAATCATTCTATTCCTTTAATGACTTCTATTGCTAGCATACCTACCTTTACATCAAACATAATGGCTACTTCTACACAAGACATTCCTCCTGTGATCACCAGTCATGGGGGCAACCCTTCTTCTTCAATTAACCCTCTTCCTTCATTCAATCCAACTTCTTCATACATTCCTTCAATGAGTGTTCCTATTACATCTTCACAAATGAACATGACGCAAGGGGGCAATTCATTTAACCATTCCATTCCTCCTTGTAGTGTTCCTCCTGTCCAATCATCTCCTATGACTAACTATCATAGGGTCCCACCACCTTACTCTTTACCTTCTTTCAATAACATAACACCTCCATCTCAATCTAACACATCTAATAGGAATTCCTCGACTGAAGCAACCATTAACAATCTTGCACAAACTGTCTCTTCTTTATAGCAACAAATTGCCTCTATGAATCAATCTAAGTTTAGTGTGCCCACATTTGATGTTGCGAGCCCACTTTCTCTTGATATTGTTCGAGCTATTCCCCCTAAACATGTTGAAATTCCGCATTTGGAGCTTTATAATGGTAAGAGTGATCCTCTAACACATGTTAAGACTATTCAAACAATATGTACTGATTTTGCTTATGACCAAAGGTTGCTTGCAAAACTGTTCACTAGAACATTAAGAGACAAAGCCCTACAATGGTATTGCTCGTTGCCTTCTTATTCTATTACTTCTTTCGAACAACTTGCAAATGCTTTTATTCAACAATTTCAAAACAATATAAGTCCTAAAGTTACTTTGATTGATTTAATGCATTGTAAACAAGGTGTTAAAGAAAAAGTGACTGATTTCATTGGTAGATATAAGCATTTGTATGCTCAAATTTCTTTTCCAGTGCCTGACAATGATATTCAAAGAATCTTTATTTCTAATTTACAAAAAGATATTCGAGACAAACTTCTGTTTTCTGAGTTTACTTCTTTCCAACAGTTGTGTGCAACTCTTCACAATTATCAACTGACTGTGAGTCAAATGGAACAATCACATCCTATGGCTCTGAGTGATAAGGGTGATAGCAGTCAACAACCATTTGGGAAGTTTAAACCGAACAGAGATTCCATCAAATTCAATGAAAACATCATCAACAACAATGTGAATGCAGCATCAGGTGTGCCTCCTATTTCTAAATTTTTCAAGAAAGAAAGAAAGTATACTCCTTTGAATGAATCATTGCATAGTATTATGAATAAGTTATTGGAACAAAATGAGCTTACTCTTCCTCCTATAAGACAAATTGATCCTGCAAAGATTACTTCACCTTATTTTGATAACAAAGCTTTTTGTCAATTTCATCGTCAGCCTGGGCATGATACTGAAAAATGTTTTTCTTTAAAGGGTAAAATTCAAGATTTGATTGATAATAATACTATTTCTGTTTCTGGAGTGAACGATAAAGGCAATACATCTGTAGCTCCTCCTAATCAAAATCTTCAGATTTTCACTGATCCATTACCTTCTCATACCTCTAATGCAATTGAGGCTAATGATTCCTCTCTCTCATCTGATGGTCTTGTGTCTATGACTCCGAATGTGATTAACTTTGTAGAGCAGCAAGAAAACCCTAAAGAACCTTCCATCACATTTGATTCCAGTGAAACCATTAGGGCACCTGATGGTCCTTTATACATAGTTGCAAAAGTCAAGAATACACCTTGCCGTGGAGTGCTTATTGATCCTTCGTGCATGGTTAATGTTATTACTGAAGAATTTCTTTTTACTTTGCAATTGAATCAAGTGATTTATGACAAAACAGATGTGATTGTGAAACTATTTGATGCATTTTCTTCTCCTGCAATTGGTTCTATTACATTGCCTATTGAGGTCCATAACAAATCCCTTGATGTGAACTTTGCTATTATTCCATCTTCTGAACAATTTCGTGTGAAGCTTGGCTATCCTTGGCTATCTTCCATGAAAGCTATTGCTTCTCCTATACATAAGTGTTTGAAATTTCCCCATAACGGTGAAGTTGTTACTGTCAATCATAGTCTCTTTAAACCAGCTGAAAGAACTTCTAGCATTCCTATTGATTACTTTTGGCCTAAACAATTCCAATCTCTTCCTCTGCGAAGTGATCATCTTTTCAAATCTTATCAAAAGTGGAAAACAGATATGATCCTATCTCTAAGTGAACCTAGAACACCTAAACTTGATATTCCTATCATTCTTAAGAAGGAAGTTCTTCCTTTGAAAGATAAAACTAATATCTTTCCTCAAGAAGATTCCCAACCCATCCCTATGGATGTGACTATGCCTATATCTAATAAACTTCCTAAAAGTAGACCTATACCTCCTCGTCATGATGGACTTGGTCTTCTTCCTAAACCAAAAATTCCTCCTTTATATGGAACAGTTCCTCCTCCTTCCTTCTATAGAGAGAAGAGACCTTCTTCTTCTCCTATTATCCAGCCTTAGAGACCACAACCTAAACACCCAAGTGATAAGGATGAGAACATTCCTCCTCCTCAATCTTCTTCACTTCCTACTAAGACTAGACGAAATCGTTCTGCACGTGAACGCCGATGAAAGCGTCGTCTTAGAGCTCAAGCAGCTGCTTCTCAAACTTTGCAATCTCCAAAAACACCTTCAACAAGCATTATTCCATTTTCTCCAAAATCTCCAAAACATAAGATGCATGATGGTCTTGATCCTGTGCGAGTTAAAGATTCTATTTTTATAAATCTTGATGATGATATAGATGAAAATGTTATTCATGATGAAAATGTTACTCCTCTTGCTTTTGATAGCGAATATGAACTTGTTGATGTTGATAACCATTTATCTAATGAATTTTCTAAAGCACTTATCCTAGCTCCTAGACAAGAACAACGTGGCTTGGAACATGAACATAGCCCTTGTTTGGATCTTGTGATAGCTCCATCTGCTGTGTTGGATGTTCCTCCTCTAGCGGGTTCCCTGCCTTCCCGAAACATTGATCAGCAAGATCGGGGGGTAGATGACGTGCTAGACTAGTTACATTAGCATAGCAGATTCTCCCCCCCTCTCTTTTGTTACTTCTTCTATATGTTATTCCCATTCTTCTATTTATCATCCTTAGTGTTGTCTACTTGAGGACGATGCACAGCATTGAGATCTCTCGATCTCTCTCATGTTGACTCAAAAGACACATGTGTTCCCTTCTTCTAGGTGACCTTCCTTGATTGGGGAATGAAGAACAATTATGCATACATACATATGATATACATGAATTATCATACAGCATACTGACCCCGAGGAAAGCGAAGTCACCTTGTGCTTTGTGTTTTGTGTCTATTATCCTCGGGCTTATCTCACACTTGGGGGCTAAAAACTTGTGATAACGTGCTCCTTTCCTTTCTCATTTCTTATTTGTATCACTACGTTAAAACAATCACCCCCGTTGAGGCGTGTGCGATCGCTTTAACATAGGGGGGCATACACCCTGTCTATCCCTTCAGGATACATGAAAATTTCTTGGAGAACTCAGCTTTACCTTGAAAATTTTTGGTATTTCTCTTGCATGACTCATAGTGAGGGAACCTTACTACTGACAGTCATGGTTCCCCCTCGTGATCTTCCCTTTTACTTTGTCAATCGAAGTCATAAGATCCTTAGTCCACTAGGGGCTTGGTGTGTCTTGCCTCCTTGACGTGGTGAAAGTCTTTCAATATTGTTTCCTTGTACTTTATCGGAAGTATGAGCATACATACTCCCGCTAAAGTGGGGGCTAAATGTAGCGTCCTAAAATTGCGACACTTGCAATTTCGACTGCATTTCGGTCTTCACGATGGTGACGCAACATGCAACCTGAATGGAGACCCCGAAACCTGATTACGACACTGAAAACTGCATTTTTCAAGCACCCTGGCCTGAACCTCCTTGCACCCTGCTGTCCCGGGAGGTGGGACCAGAGCACCCAGCGCCCTGGTCCCCCAGGACCATGGCGTCCAGCGCCCTGGTCCCTGGGTCCTATTTTGGGCCCGGTCTCTTTTGGACTTCGGGTCTTTTTGTTTGCAATTTGGAAATTAACTTTCCTGGTAGGCCTAAGGTCGAGAAAATCAGTCTATCAGCCCTAAATGACAAGTATATAAACTACATATTCCTCTTTCATTCGATATGATGGAAAAAGCATGGAAATTATACTCAAGCATTCAAGCATTCAAGCATTCCTTCAAGCAATTGATCATTTCAAGTCTCCATTCAAGGCTAAGTGTTGCATTCAAGACAAGGATTCAACCATTGAAGAGGAGATCACATACTACATGCTACAACATACAACATACAACATCTATACCTTTGCACATAAGGATACAAACATCCTTACAACAAGGTATTAGTACTTGTTTTACATTACAGACATTTACATTTACAGCACTTGCTCATTTCTTGGTTAATTCCAAAACCGGGGTTTGACCTAAAGGCAAACCCCTAATCCCTAACCCCCCAATCGTCTTCTCTTTTCTATGTGTAGGTTGCAGGTACGCGGCTGAAATTGAAGATCTGGAATCCTTGGGCAGAGACGAACAGATCCCCCTTCGTTTCGCGGATTTTTCGGAGGACCGTGGCGCCGGGCGCCATCGTCCCGACAACTTTTGTTCAAATTTGCAGGACAGCGCCGTATTGACATTTTACTGCTAATTCCAGGTCCGCAGCTTCATCCTATATCGCTATCTCAGTTTATAAGCGAATTTTTCTCACTTTCTATGCATTCTTAGCTTAATTCTTCTATGCACATTCTTACAAAAGAGGGTAGCCTTGCTGTCATAACCCTTGAAACTCATTTAGCATCCAATCTTGCATTGCGTGGGATTGGATCTTGTGGGTTTCAACCCCTCTTTTGAATGTAAAGTCTCTCCCCTAAGTGAAAACCATCAACCCTAGTGAATCTCCCTTCTCTCTCCTTGGAGTTGGAAGAGGGGAGAGCAACTAGGGTTCGATCGCGATTTTCCACTTTACACTAACAGGTACTTGGTGACAACCAGTATATGCATAGGAGACAACCAGTGGATCAAAATGACTCAAAAATAACAGAGAGATCCAATAGAGATTATCATAGGAGCATCAAGGATAACGGTTTATATTGTTTAACTCCAACCGGTATTGATTGTTCCAACCGATATTTGCTGATTGTATGATGAGTTATCCTCACCGACAAGATTTGGTAGTATTTTTGTGATGAGTTATGATCACTTGACCAGATACACTACACCTAGGTAATTGTGTAATGATTTCTAGAGGCCAACATGAAATCTAAATGTCTATTTATTGACATCACAATTAGTTATTTTTGAATGAGAAAAAGTGATATGTTGTGTAAAGGAAGAAGTGTTAAGTCACAAAGTATGTTGGTAAAGAGGAATTAAGTGCGCAGAAGAGGATCTATACAAGCAATTTGTGCTATCACTAGATCACATCACCTATTGTTTTCTAACCACTGCAACAGTCAAATCCCCTAACCGGGTAAGCTCTAACAAGCTTCATTATTCAAATCCTCTAACCAGGTGATCCATTAGTTTGCATTCAGAAATCCTCCATCGAGGTTACTTCTTATAGGGTATATCTTTTAATTAAGCTTTGGGATCTTTAACAGGCTTCGCTCCTAGCAGAGCATATTTGTAGACCCTAACCGGTCAGTTAAATATTACTGCAGATAGTTAACTTTTGCGTCCCATCTCATCGTGGTTTTTACTTATTGTAAAGCCGACTTGTGGGAGATTAATTTTGCTAGTGTAGATATATAAGACTAATTTGGATGATGCATTTGGTGTGAGATATGATGTGATAGACTATTTTGAAGTGATTGAGCATAGTTTTACATGTGCATTTTGATCTTGGTTGATTCGAGAAGTAGTTGCAGAGCATTAATAGAGAAGATAAGCAGATCAGTTGCAGCGGATCATTTTGCACTTAACCAAAACTGATTTTTGGCATAATTAGATGTTATTCTCCATTTAACTACTTATTGTAGTCCATTTGTGATCTCTTGTAAGGCAGCGAGCCTTCCTCTAGGGTTGTTTCCCTATTTTTGTAACTTGAGCAGTGATCTCTAGGTAGTGTGCCTGAATGCAAGTGCATTCCCTTTTGTAATATTGTTTCTCTACATGCCATAGTGGAAAAATATTGTGGGTTCAAATCCCACCATGGTTTTTCCCTTTTGGGTTTCCACGTAAAAATATTGGTGTTATGGTTGCATGGTTATTTGTTTTTTGTTGTTGCACTTTACTTTCTTTCTTATGCATCCAATGATTAAAGCATCAGAATATCAAGTTTAAAATTTGTAGAATGCTGATTCAACCCCCCCTCTCAGTCTTCCTTAATTCCAACAATTGGTAATGGAGTCTAGTTCCTCTGAGGAAACCTAACCACTTGAGGAAGGTCTAGGAGATGAAGCTATGGTTTCCAGTTTGCAGAGACTTCTTTGTGTGGCACTTGAGGATCTTGATGCAACAAGAAATGAAATAAATTCCCTAAAGAAAAAATTGAATGCAATTGAATACTTCATTAAAGATTTGAAAGAAAAAGTCAACACTTCAAGAGACAAGAGGAAAGAGCTGATGGAGAAACATGAGAAAAGCATTGAAGACCAAAGCAAAACTGATGAATGTGAAAAGCTTGCTAGAGAGAATGTTGTATTGAATAACGAGAGACAATCCATTGTGATGAAGCTGACTAAGGAGATTGAACACCAGAAGAAGAATGAAGAAAGTTTGATTCAATCATTGAAAGACATATCAGATGAATGCTACAAGCTTGCCTATGAGAATGATCAAGTGAAGCTTGAGTTGATGCAATCAAGGAATGATGGACAAGAACTTGAAAGGCAAATTGTTTCCTTAAGAGATGAACTTGCTACTGCAAATTAATATAAAGACAAATTTAATGCTAGCTCAGCAAGGCTTGATGAGATGTTGGATAGTCAGATACATGGAAAAGACATGGGAGGACTTGGATATGAGAAAGGAGAATCCTCCGATTTGGGACAGAGCTTGATGCAAAAACCTAATCATCAGAAGAGAAATAATCATTTGGTAAGACAACCTAATGTTTATAAATTTAATGGTAGATGTTTCATTTGCAATAAATTTGGTCATATGGAAAATCAGTGCAGAAGTACGATGAATAATGTGAACAATGGTCCTACCTTTACCGGTCAGTGTTTCATATGCAATAATTTTGGTCACAAATCAAACATGTGCAAAGTAGTAATGAATAATTTTCAAAACAAGAGATGTTATGCTTGTGGGATGTTTGAACATATCTCTAACCAATGTAGGATGAGACCAAATCAGATGAATTTCAGACCTATGCAAAGAAATGTTGTTTTCCATGCATGCAACAAACAAGGTCACATTGCAAAACATTGCAAAAGCAAGAATAATGGTTCGGTAAACAAGAACAAATCAGATGAGAAAGACAAAGAAAATGTAGATGATATAAGAGATTGACATAAGAAGATGTGGGTTAATAAAGATAACTCTAATGTGCAGAATGGCTCCACACCTAAATCCAATGATGGAACCTCATCTGATAATTAGGGCTTTTTGGCTGTAGGGGGAGTTTTGCATACAGATTCATATAACCCCCTCTTTGGTGACTTGTATCTGCTTTTGAAAGGTTGCAGAAGGTTTAAATCATGTATGCAGATGTTATCTAGAAGAGCTGATGGAGATTTAAGGCTCCGGTAAGCGATTTCATGAAAATCAAGGTAACTAGTTGAAGCATTTATTACAATATAGAATTAGGTTTTCAAAGGTTAAAAGGGCATTTCAAAGGTTTATTTTTCACAATGTGATCAAGAGAAAAGAGCACTGTAGCGAAGAGAGGAGATTTTGTGATCTAAATCGAGCTTGTAGTGATTCGAAAGCAATTTCTTGTTCTTGGTTGAATCAAAAGGTATTTATATGTTTCATGAATCTATCCATTTTTTAACTCTAGATTCATAATGTCATCATCATCTAGAATTGCTACCCCCTATTGGTTGTTGAGATTAAGGATAGGGCTAGACCTATTTTTAAAAGACACCCCTTTAAGTCTGTTGAAGATGATCTAGAAGGAGCATTTTTTTCGGTGCCCTATGACGTTATTCACAACAAGGATATCATGGAATACATCCATTGTGATCTTGAGGATCTTGGTAGTGTTGATCTGTTATCCCTGTACAACAAACATTTGGCAGACAACTTGGGGAACATTAAACCAAAATATAAGAATCTTCACGTCAAGGGTTTTGCACAGTTCATACATTTCTCATTATTTGATGAAGCCGAATGGATTCGGTATGTCCTCGGCCAAGTCCATGATGAGTTCATGTGGCTAGGTAGGCCCTATAAGATCACTAAGAAAGCAATTTAAGTTGCGACATTCCTGAGTGAAACCAATGAAGTACCTAGTTTGAGAAAGGTATCAAATAACACTGTAATAGACACTACTGGTTCGAAGTTTGACAATAGAGCAATGACTATCAATGACATCCTAGAGCACAATGTCCGATTCACATCAATGATGGTTGGTTACAAATGTTATCAATCAAGAAGACATAATTTGGTCTCTGACACTACAATATTTTCAGCCTATTAGATGCTTAAGGAAGATAAGAGGTATGATCTATGCACAATACTTTTGAATGAACTGATAAGTAACTTGAAGAAGATTAAATAGGTCAAGAAATACACTTTCAAGTATGGGTCTCTTCTTATTTTCTTGGCATTATATTTTTTGAATGAGATCCTCGGTATAAAAAGGAAGGCCCAATGGGCCTATGATAGATCGATGGCAATGAAAATCAATCAAGGGTTGTGGGGCATAGGTGATGCCATAATAAGAATATCCACATTATGGGACTATTTCAAGACATTTTAGGCCTCCATGAAAGCCCGAGAAAGATTCCCTAAGGAGATTGTAGAGAAGTATGAGCAGAAAATTTGCTTCATAGTTGATAAAGATCAATGCCATATGGAAGCGGTTGAGCCAAGGATAGTTTGGATCATGCCCATGGGGTATAAAGTTGATTCTGTTACACTTGAAGCATACGCTCAACATCTATTGAGCCAACTAGTAGATCCTAAGGAAGAAATATTTGGCACCTTTAAGGAGAAGGACTTAATCCTTCACAATCAATTCATTGATATTGGTAGGAGGAGAAAGATTAGAAAGGAAACAAAAGCAGTTGCAGAACAAATGGGACTAACAAAGGAAGCTATATAGAGGGCTAGAGCTCAAAATATTCTAAAGGAAGAGGATGTTATCAAACCACATCCTAAACTGGTGTCCTCATCTTCTAAGAAATCCAAAGCTAAGCCTAGTAAATCTACACCTATTTCTAGAGTGAAGAAATCGGTACCTCCACTCAACCCAAGCCAACAGTATCAACTGATGGAGTTGAGAAGAGTAAAAAGGAGAATCGTTCGAGGTAGTATGTTACAACTGAGGAGGAAATAGAGTCGGATGAAGAAATATAGAAAGTTAAGAAGACTGCTACTTATAATTGAGTAGTTAGGAAGCCATCTAGTGATGCTCCACCCTCCAAGAAGAAAAGGACTCAAGGAGAGCGATCCAAAAATCCTACAGGGATAAAGAAGTAGAAATCAGAGATAGATGAAGCTTTGGAATCTGGTAAGGTTGAGTTAATCCCTCCTAAATCCTTGGAAGATATAAAAAATAAAATCATTAAGGATGGAAATTTGAATAATCTTTCCATATATTATGAGAATGTGGATGATAAAGAGAAAAGAGAAATTGAGGAAGTACTTGTTCAATATATGAATAACTTTAGTAGAGCTCTAATTGAATTATCATCAGAGTTACCTAAAGAGTTATAACATAGTCTTGATATATGGAGAAATATTGCCTACCGGAAAGATGAAGAAATGCATGAATATGTATTGGTTAATACTTGTTCAGTTATCTCTAGGGATGAAGTTGAAATATTACTGAAATCGACAAAAGAGAAATTCAGAAGCAAGAGAAGGGTAAACAAAATAATGCTCAGTAAAATTGATGAAGTTGCAAAAGTGACTAAGCAAATAATACAAGACTTTTTGGTAGAACTGAGATATGAGGTGAATTAGACAGAGGATGCCACCCAGCTGATAAAGAACATTCTTGAAGACACTTCCCTTCCGGAAGTAACTAAAGAAGTCTCTAGTGGTCAGAAGGAACAACTATCTGTTGATCTAGTTGAAACAACACAAGATACACCTTCCGAGAATCTAATAGTAGACATCTCTGGTGAAGCTACTCAGGAGCCTCCTGAGATAGAAGTAATTGAAAAAATGATAGTTGAGGAGATTGTAAAAGTAAAGAAGAGCATGCGTGTAGAGGTTGAGAAGGAGAAGAGTGATGAGAAAATAGATAAACCTCTAGTAACCATGTCTATAATCAATTTCTCTAACAAAGGTAAGCAAATTGATGTTGAGGATGACTTTTCTCATGGTCCATTTGATTTAAGAACTCTTTCCCCTCTTCAAGCATTGAAAGTTGCTACCCAAGCTTAGATTAAGGAAAGTGAAGACCTATTGAAATCTCAGTTCGAAGATAAAGAAGTCATCTCTCTTGCAACTGAGGTTTAGGAAGAGCTTGGTGGAATCCAATAACATTGAGAGGGGGGGTGGTGAATCAATGTTATACCGGTATGATCAATTTTAACCTTATTAAAACATACATACACCAACTGGTATACCGGTACATATAGAATTGAAAGAAGTAAAGCAACTAATAAGCCAATCACATAAATGAATACCATGACACACAGAATTATATGTGGAAAACCTCAAAGAGGATAAACGATGGTGGGATTTGTGACCCACAATATCAATCCACTGGCCATATGAAGAGATATTACAAAATATAGGGGCCTACACTTGCAGGAAGGCTTACAGCCTAGAGGATACTACTCAATCACAAAAGGAGCCTCACTGACTACATATAAATCCATACTACAATCTGAAGAAATGATTGAACTGCTAAGATAGCATCTTCTATGCCAGAATATAGTTCTGGCTAAGCTTTGTCTATTCCGGTCAGAAACCCTAAACCTTTTACTAGAATAACCCTTTAAAAAAATATCCTCATACATAATTTATCTGATATATTTCACGTCTTCTATCGATCCATATTCACATGCCTATCATCATCCACATATATCAAAATGATCTAACCAACTACCTATATACCCTTTACAATTTATCATGCCTTATGTCAGCTTACAAAGATAATTACAATATCAATATACATGTCGGCTAGATAACATAAATACATGAATATCAAAAGCAATTGCCAATGCCAGATCTAAAAGATGTCAGCCTCCAATACTGAATACTTTATTCTAAACCATGTCGGCTTGCATTGTCAGTAACCAAAGAAATCCTTTCAACCTGCTAGTGCCAGTGAAGTATCTGTGCAATGCCTACCAGTACACAATTGAACCAAAATGTGAAGCCGGAACAAGATACCATGTTGCCATCAATGACAACATAGTGAAACCAACTAATTGAGTGTCAATTGCCAACAATCTCCCACTTTGGCATTGATGGAAACACTCATGTGAAAAATGATCATGGTTTCATCTGTCGGTTTCATCCTGAGCCTACTCCCCCTGAGCTGAATATTCATCAATACAAATTACTCCATATCTACATAGTTCCATATCTCCCCCTAATGTATACAAATCCCTTTTTCTTTTTCTTTTTCTTTTTCACATCTATATCACTCCCTCTTTGACATCAATCCCATCAAAATTCCAAAAAGGATACCAAAAATCCAAAACCAGGACGAAGAATGAAAAGACTATACAATGAATATCCCAAAAAATACCTTACCAAAGCTTAATATATTTAAAAATTTCCGGATAGGCCTTCTCCAAAATCTCTAGATAAGTATCCAACCAGATTTTAAAATGCCAGAAATAGATATTGTCTATGGTGAAAATGGATAACAATAATAACAATATTGAAAGGCTAAATGAATTCAACCACAAAACCCTAGCCTAACAACAACAAAGATCTACCATAACATATGAAGATTACCTAAGACAATGTAAATAAAACAAAATCACAAAGATTATACCATTACATGTCCAATAGGGTTTGAATCTCCATTCTTCCTATCTCCATTGATCTTGCTTGATATATTTGCTCTCAGATTTTATATGCACAAGAGCTCAACAAAGAACGGAATGTGGTTGCAAGTAGGATCGTAGTGTAGTCAAAATGATCATTAGAATGCTTCATTAGCATGAGTGATTAGGATCATTAGGGTTTGACAATGAAGAAAGCATCTTCTTAAATAGAAGACACAATATGAAATGGAGGGTTAAGATTGAGAGGTGTAAAAAGGAGGTCGGCTAGGATTAGAGGGTAGGTAGAAGAAATAATAAAATAATGAAAGGGGTAGGTAGTGTATGAATTAAGAGATGAATGACATGTGTCATGTGTAGAAAAAGCTAATGAATTGATTAAATAAATAAAGATTTATTTAATTAATAGAAGAAGTAGGATAATTAAATAAATAAAATATTTATTTAATTTAGGAAAAGGATAATTTAAATAAATAAATGTATTTATTTAAATGAGAAATAAGGCTAGAAAAGGATAAATGAATTAATTAAATAAATAAAGATTTATTTAATTAATAGAAGAATTAGGCTTAGGTAATTAAATAAATAAAATATTTATTTAATTAGACTGGACAATTTTGGGTGTCTACATTTTGCCCCTCTTTGAGACAATGCAACTTGTCGCGTTGTTTCAAAGAAGATAAGATGAACTAATACAAAGTTGCCCTAGCATGGGAATGATATGCCCCCTCGAGAGATTGGATGAAAATGTCTGAAAAGATTGCAGACAATCTCTCGATAAGAAAGAAAGGCTAGAATGGATAGACCGAATAAAGTGACAAAGTCATGGGATAATGAAGACTGACTCGGGAAACGAAAGCGAGGGCTAGGGGTAGTCTATAAGATAGACCTCGGGCAAAAGACATCCTCATTGTCATCTACACCTTCACGAGATCATAGTGCAGAGCGAGAAAAAGAGCAGCAGCAGTCAGCAGCGATGGCTTTCGTACACAGATTCGACCGCATTCACCGATTTCAGAGACCAGCAGAGGCAGGAGAGCCGGTAAGTACCACCAAACCTCCTCGTACTTTGACGCATTCAATTTTTTCATTAATTCATGGTAGTTTAGCAATAAATGTGCTTAGGAATAGGGCACAAAAAAGTGCAAAAACGTGCAACCACGTCTGTGTCAGTGCCAGGCGCGTCTGTGTCCGCCAGGCGCGTCTGTGTCAGTTCCAGGTGCGTTTACGTCTGGAACCACGTTTGTGCTTGATGCGGGCGTGTTTATGTCTTGTAGGGGCCTTTATGTTCCAAAGTCGCGTCTATGAGTGATTTAGGTATGTTTATGTCAAACAGGCGCGTTTGCATTGTGTAAGCGCGCTTGTGCAGTCAAGAGGCGCGTTTGTGAGTTTAAAGCGTGTTTATGTCAGAAAATGCAAGGTTTTAGTCTTCTAGGTCAAATCGGCAGTTCTGTGATGAACATACGCTGTCGATTGGATAAGCTGCTGAGAGGATACACTCAAGTAGGTCCTCTAGGAAGACTAGGATAGATCAAGGCACTTTGTGATGAACAGGGAGCACCAAGATAGAGTACTTTGTGATGAACAAGGAGTACCCAAAGTGTGAGCAGCACTTTGTGATGAATAGGGAGTGCTAAATGTGAGTAACACTTTGTGATGAACAGGGAATGTTACACACGTAGTACTTTGTGATGAACAGGGAGCACTACTAGGATAGAAGCAACACTTTGTGATGAACAGTGAGTGTCACTAGGATAGATAACCATATGCATTTAGATAGCAAGTAGCATTTTGTGATGAACAGTGAATGCCACCATGACTGACATGATTGATTTGTTTGACTGCAGGAGTATTTGCCTATGCTAGAGTCACGGGAGAGATTCCCGTCCACACAGAGGTTGCGACCGGAGTTGTCTTTTCAGGATAGAGCTGCCATTAAGGAGATGGGATTGAGACACGTATTATATGTGCCTGAGTTTCGGGCAAACATGGGTTTGCTGACTGCGCTGGCCGAGAGATGGCATTCACAGACATGCACATTTCATTTGCCGATGGGTGAGATGACAGTCACCCTCGAGGATGTCTACCAGATTCTGAGGATACTGATCGATGGAGAGCTGATCCCATACGATCGTGATGGAGACAGGGAGGCTTTGAGACGGGTGTTCCAGGATCCCGGGCTAGAGATGAGAGCAAAGCATGTGGCATGGGATACCATGACTGCGATAGGGTTAGCTTTGCCAGCTATGATTGGAGGAGTTATCAGTGGTTTCCTGTGTCTGGACAGGGCGACACGGGGGTTGGCAGTGGGCTGGGGAGGAGCACTGGAGACATTGGTTACACATCACACCAGATATGCATGGGGTCCATGTGTGTTGGTACACCTGTATTATGAGCTTCACCAGTTCGTCTACCATGGATCAGTGGGACTGGGTTGTGGAGTGACACTTCTGCAGGTTTGGGCATATGAGCATCTGCCTATCACACGGCCGATACACTTCAGAGGTAGGGGTCATGGACGGAGTTTTGTTCATCTGTACGACATGATCACGTCACAGCCTCGGATTGGCAGGCTAGAGCACTGGAGGCGAGTGATAGATGACATTGACACAGTCATCTGGAGGCCGTATCTGGGGTGCGAGGAGTGGGAGGATGATGTAGTGGAGCTGCCTTACACCTTCAGGAGTAGATATTTGATTGGGTGGACGCCCTATATACTGGAGAGGCAGCTAGTAGACAGGATTGGCCAATAGTTTGGCCGGATCCAGCGGATGCCACGAGGCTCGCGTATGTATGCCCATACAGTCAGGGATCAGGCGTAGTTTGGACCGCTGTTGTCATATGATCAGGCAGTTACACAGCTAGCAGAGATGGTGCCCCTACCTTGGGATATGTGGTCGGAGATTGAGGATGCAGGTATGGATGCAGAGTACTCGGCATACTGGGCAGAGCATCCGTTCCCACGGTTGACAGATCCAGGAGAGCTACTGGATGGAGATGGAGGAGGAGATGATGATGATGATGATGGGGGTGATGGGGGCAGAGGCCAACGGTGGTGGAGGGGAGTAGTTGGGGAGAGGAGGGTGGCACCTCGGAGGGAGGGTGGACAGGAGGGACAGGCTCAGGTGGTGAGGGGTCGCGGTGGAGTGCCCCTGCAGGTACCAGCAGCATAGAGTCCTAGGGAACTGGGACAGAGATAGGGACAGATGCAGGGACAGGTGCCAGTACAAGCGCATGGACAGAGACAGGGACAGGGACCTAGACATGTACCGAGATAGGTACAGAGATAGGTACAAGAGCAGGCACCCGCAGAAGGAGAGCCACAGGCAGAGGCAGAAGCAGAGGGGGTTGACCCAGTGGAGGCTGAGCTGCTGGATCTGAGGGAGATCTGCTAGGGCCAGGCAGATGAGATTCAGGATCTGGAGAGGGAGAGGGATCGGCTCAAGACCCAGCTCAGGGATACTGAGCGGGAGAGGGATCAGGCGATTCAGCACTACATTGAGGCTGAGACAGCGCTGAGGGTAGGGAGGCAGGTGACAGAGGACACAGGAGCAGGCTACGCATATGTGCTGTGAGCCGGAGAGGAGATCGCCTACTGGAGGGATCTGTATTATGGTGTCGTGCCAGCAGATCAGCGGGCGAGGAGCTTCCATAGACCATCGCGGACAGCGACAGCTATGGGAGGGAGCCGGAGGAGACAAGCATCTAGTGGTGGGGTCATGGGTCCTCCACCACCACCAGATAGGCAGGGTGATCCTGGAGCAGGTCCTTCTAGAGCTCAGACTCCATCGAGGCCAGGCGGCTCTGAGGGAGGGAGTTCATCATAGCCATAGAGGGCTCCCTTGTATCAGTATATGTACCATTTTTGTATTGTAGACACCTGCGGGTGATTTTGTAGCCATATGATTCTTTTGACATCATTGTATCATGACACATTTGATTATATATGAGAGATGATTCATTTTTGCGGCAGCTATATGCATGTGTACCTATGTGATGAGATGTTCTTATGTGATGCTTATGATATGGATGCAAATATGTATATGATGCAATGCACTATTTTATTTTTTTTGTTTGTTTATGTTTTATATGTGTATGCATGATGCAAATGTGAATGTATGTAATGCAGATGAATATGATAATGCAAACGTAAATTGTGCTAATAGGTGTTGTGTGCAGGATGTGATGCAGTTGTGATATCTATATGTATGTATGTATGAAATGCTTATATGTGGTAATGTAGGTGCAACTACATGAAATGCAAATGTTTTTGGTGTGTCATTATACTCAGTCATGTGATACCAGGCTACAAGGACTCAAGAAGGACGGTGGAAGTCAATCAAGAAAGGGGGGATGAAAGACAGAAGATATGAAAGTGAAAGAGCTTCTTGTGCGTTATCATCATTGAGCTTTATTATGGCAAAATAGGTTATGACAATCGAGGCATATGTTCGACCCAGAAAGTCATTGTACCTGTTTGCATGGAGACAAGACAGTCACAAACAAGGAATGCCCCAGTTCATACTAGACTCACAGTGTCCTCATATCCTTGGACAAGTCATAGCATTACTAAGAGACAATCCACAGACACCAAATGCAAATAGGTGACGATACCCCATCCTCGCCTTTCTAGTCAAAGACATCCTGGAGATAGAATCTCTAGTCAAAGACATCCTGGAAAAGCTAAAAGACATGTCACCAAAAGATAAAATCAAAAGAAAACCAAGACTCGACACCAACATCCACTGTAGTCCTCAAGTTTAGTGTCTCTTATCACTTGTATAAGTCTTATTTGATTGTGGTCACAATGTTCACTTTCACAAAAAGGATAGATAGCACTGAACCATAATGTTGTCTGAGTCTGTCGAAAGATTTGATTTGTTGAAGCCTATTGTTGCTGCTGTGTCTTATCTGAAACTGATTGAATCCATGAAACTGATACTTTATTGCGAAGAAGACAGAACTTTATTGCGGATCTGTGATGCAAATGTTGCTTTATTGTGGATTGTGCGCGGATAGACTGAAGGAAGCTGGAAGAAACTGTACTCCTCGAAACATGTGATGTTCTTAGTTCCACACCCATCACTAGACGTAGGATTTTGCCTTAGCCACAGATAGGATCTGATTTATTATGGATGGAAAGGGAGGTTTATTATGGATGGCTAACCAATCTTAGGTAGATCAATAACAAGCCATGATGGGAATGGATAAGTTTATTATGGATGAATAGGTTGTGAGTGTGTGCAAAGTGAAGGATGAAAGAGAATCTTGAAGGAGAGAGGAGCAAAGTCTCTACGCATTGCACTGGTGACCCAGTTTTCACCATGGTACTTGCCTAGGGCGCCACTGAAGTGGTTTTCACCGTTGGAGAAAATTATTTCTCTTTAATTTTTTTGATTTTTCAATTTTTTTGTGTCACAAGGTGCTTATTTGCCAGGTTTTCACCAGGTAATGATTTTTTTGTTTTTATAATTTTTTTGTTTTCATAATTTTTTTGTATTTTTGAATTTTTTTTGATTTTTTTTGTATTTTTGAATTAGGATATTCCGACGAGCGATGTGTAGAACCTGTGAAGGTGCATGCTGTTGATAGGATCCTCCAAAGGTTCTTTTTTTGT
This sequence comes from Cryptomeria japonica, assembly GCF_030272615.1. Taxonomy (NCBI): domain Eukaryota; kingdom Viridiplantae; phylum Streptophyta; class Pinopsida; order Cupressales; family Cupressaceae; genus Cryptomeria; species Cryptomeria japonica. The sequence goes on from NC_081414.1 coordinate 908,727,632, forward strand.
TATTGAGAGCTGATATGCCCCAGATCCATAGGCTGCTGTAACGATGTAAGGACCAAGCCAATTTGGTTCGAACTTGCCCTTCTTCTCTCTGTCTTGCTGATTCTTGGGGTTTTCTCTGAGAACCAAGTCACCTATCTCAAATGTGCGAGCCTTGACTTTGTGATTGTAACTGTGACTCATTCGTTGTTGGTAAGCCTTGAGATGATTAAAAGCAGTTTGTCTCCGTTCATCCAATAGTTCTAGTTCTTGTAAGTGAGAGACCCTGTAATCTTCATCGTTGATGATGTTTTGCAAAGAGACCCGTAAAGAAGGTAACTCAACCTCAATAGGCAAGATGGCTTCAGCGCCGTAGACAAGTGAGTAGGGTGTAGCTCCTGTAGGTGTGCGGACACTTGTGCGGTAGGCCCAAAGTGCAGGATTGAGTTGGATATGCCAATTACGGCCAGCGTCGTCGACTGTCTTTTTGAGGATTTTAAGAATTGTTTTATTAGACGCCTCAGCTTGGCCATTACCTTGGGGGTAATATGGTGTGGAGAAATGATGGGAAATATGGAAGCGGTCACAGAGTTCACGAACATCCTGATTTTTGAAGGGACGCCCGTTATCAGTAATAATGGACTTAGGAATACCATATCGGCAAATGATATAGTTAAGGATGAAAGTAGCAATTTGTTTTCCAGTGACTTGTGTGAGAGGCACGACTTCAATCCATTTTGTAAAATACTCTGTGGCTGTGAAAATGAATTTATGACCATTGGAAGAAGGAGGGTGAATCTTGCCTATGAGATCGAGTCCCCACTGACAAAAGGGCCAAGGAGACGCAAGTGGTTGTAGTTCTTGTGCTGGTGCATGTATGAGGTCTCCATGAATTTGACATTGCTTACATTTCTTGACAAACTGATATGAGTCTTTTTCCATATTGGGCCAGTAATATCCAGTCCTAATGAGTTTCTTGGCCAAGGTAGGACCACTAGTATGTGGACCACATATCCCTTCATGCACTTCACGTAACGCAATCTGAGCTTCATCGCTTTCTAGACATCTAAGAAGAGTGCCATATAAACCTCGTCAGTATAGGATATCAGCTAAAATAACATATCGAGAGGATTGGCGAATGAAAGTGCGGCGTTGGTTGTTTGATAGATCAGGAGGTAAGATATTGTCGCGAAGGTATGTGAAGATGGAACCATATACCTGGGATTCAGGACCAACAACACATATCATTTCAGTAGGAGTGATTTCATATGATGGAACCAACAGGTTGTCTACCAGGAACTCATAGCAGGTTTCATTTTGAGGCAGGTCAATTAGTGAAGCAATTGTAGCCATGGCATCTGTAGCACGATTCTGATCTCTTGGTATCTGCTCAAAATCTATCTTTGTAAAGTGCTGTTTTAGATCATCCACCATTTGTTTATAAGGCAGTAATTTTTCATCTTTTGTTTGGTAATCATCAGTTGCTTGACGGATAACAAGTTGGGAGTCTCCAAAAACACGAAGTTCCTGGATCTTCCATTGAACTGCAATTCGTAATCTTGTTGTTAATGCCTCATATTCCGCTATATTGTTGGTGCAAGGAAATGATAAGCGGTATGATTTTGGTATAGAATCACCTTGAGGAGTTATAAAGAGAATACCAGCTCCTGCCCCATGCTGTGTGTATGAACCATCAAAGTATAATTGCCATGGCTTTGCATGTGATATTGTTAAAATGGATTCATCTGAAAATTTTGAATTTAGAGGAGCATCATTTATCATGGGAGCATAGTCTTTGAGCGTCTGGAAAGCCTATTGACAGTTATCATCCCATTTGAATTTGATGTTTTTATGTAGCAGGTGCTGGAAAGGATTACACTTATCTGCAAGTTGTGCTATGAATCTTCGTATAGACTGGAGTCTCCCTTGTAAGGATTGAAGTTGACTGATATTTCTTGGTGGTTGCATTTCCAAGATAGCTTTGACTTTTGCTGGATCCGCTTCAATTCCTCTTTTGGACACGATGAATCCTAGGAGTTTCCCGGAGGTTACTCCAAAGACACATTTCTTGGGGTTTAATCTTACCTTGTACTTTTCCAATCGATCAAAGATGACTGAAAGTATGTCCAAATGTGTATCTCTATCTATTGATTTACCCAAGAGATCATCAACATAATCTTCCACAGTTACATGCATGAGATCATGAAAAATAGTAGTCATAGCTCTTTGATATGTAGCTCCTGCATTTTTCAGCCCAAAGGGCATGACATTCCAACAGAAAGTTCCCCACGGACAAGTGAATGATGTTTTATGTTGATCCTCAGGTGCAATTCTTATCTGATTATAGCCAGAGAATCCATCCATTAATGATAGCATTTCATGACCTGCTGTGAGATCAACAATCAAGTCAATGTTTGGTAATGGGAAGTCATCTTTTGGACAAGCTTTGTTGATGTCTCTGAAATCTGTACAAATTCTAATGCTGCGATCTGGTTTACTGACAGGTACTAAATTGGAGATCCATTCAGGATAATCAATTGGGCGTATGAATCCGACATCGAGTAATTTCTCCAGCTCTGCTTTGACTAGTAATGCCACTTGTGGATGCATTTTCCTTAATTTCTGTTTCACTGGCTTTGCCCCCGGTTTGACTGTCAAATGATGCATTACCAAATCTGGATCCAGTCCAGGCATATCAGCGTATGACCATGCAAGGTTGATTTTTCGTTCTTTGAAGAAGCTTATAAATTTTGATCTTTCGGACTCTGTTAATGATTGAGCCAGGAATATGTTGTGTGGAACCTCTTCTGTACCAATGTTTGTTTTGATAGTCTCCTCTACCAACATGGATGACTTTTCCTCATATGATGATGGGAGAATGTCGAGCCTTCCATCTTCGGGTGCCTCAGAGAGGTTTTCGCCCTCAGATACGTCCTTTCTTTTTACTTTTTTGGGGTCAAATAGCGCCACAGTGTGGTTTTTGCCATAAGACCCTTGATTTGTTCTTATTTTCACATTTTTGCGACTGGAAGGTCCGACACCCTCACCGAAATATACCATGTTGTTGAGTTCTATGATGTATCCTGCTTTGTGGTCCCCAAGGGGAAGATCATATCGTATGCCAAGATAGTCAATAATAGCTTCGTCATTCTGAAATGTGTCAAATTGTGCTAATCCTTCATAATCCCAGTCAATGAGTTGGTGGTGAACAAGGGGAAGGCCTTTAATGTTTTCAGAGTTTGCAGGGCTAAGAGTGAAGATATGGTTATATTCAGGTATATCGAGGCAATCGTCAAGGTCATCGATGGCACTCTCCTCGTCAGTTTCGATCGCAAGCGAATCCAAATTATCATTACTAGTAGCGCATTCCGGAACAGGTGTTCTCATCCTATGTGATTTCAACCTAGAATCTCGAGACAATGACTGTGTAGACTCCTCATGGGTCATTTCTTGACCAACTCTGAATTTGTTATAAAACTCCTCCTCTTCTGTGGGTTCTTCTGGCTCTCTGAATGTCTCGGTGAGTTCGTAGTCACTGGAGGATTTGTCTGAACCCCATTCCCATTCATTGGAGTCTGTGGAATAGCAATCTTCTTGTTGAAATTTGGCAACTTTGATTTGTGATGCCTCTTCTATCCTTTTTGTGTGGATCTTGGAAGTCAGAAAACCATGTCCCTTTGAGCGTTCTCTTCTTACAGTCAATTCAGGTTGTAGGGGTTCCATGACGCCTTCTTTGTGTAACCCAAGAGGGCTTTTTCCATCATACCCGAATTTTTGTAGAATCTTGAAGCCTTTGCCATATTTCTCACAAGGTATATTGATCTGATCATGTGTGTCATCTTCAATGTCTTTATAGAGCATTTTGTATAAATCTTCCTCTTCCAGTTCGCCCCATCTTTGAAAGGTAGTAGGATCCCATTTGAGCGTCATGATGAATGTTTGCTTGTTAGGATGTGGCCTTCCAAATTCTTTTGGAGAGCTCATGACTTGTCGTAAATACATGGTCTGATTTAAAGTGTATTCTCCAATGCCTTTGTCCTGAAATCTGCCTTTAAGTTCACCTTGTTTTGATGTCAAAGGTTTTAATGACTCAGGGTCAATGTATGCCGAAGAAGGAACAGCTTCACGATTACTGGGAATGATGGTCTCCGTATGTGATCTCAGGTTATTGCAATATATGAACGGATTAGGATCACCGTTAACTGTTACCTCAACTCCATTATGAGGAAACTTAATGCATTGGTGATATGTTGATGGGACTGCCCTCATTTCATGAATCCAAGGATGTCCTAGCAATATATTATAAGTGAGATCTAAATCCAGGACCTGACAAACCACATCCTTTGTAACTAGCCCAATTCTTAGAGGTAAGGTGACCGTGCCCTTGGATGAGCGTTCTTCATCATCATATGCCTTGATGGTAATTTGATTCTTTGAATTCACAGCTTTATCAGAATATCCCAATTGTTTAATGGTGCTCAATGTACAAATGTTTAGACTAGCTCCTCCATCTATCAGGACTCGCTTTATTCGATGCTTGTGTATGAAGGCTTCAATATGTAATGGTGCATTATGTGGCTGACTTATGGAGGCGTCATCAACTTCTGTGAATGTAAGGGAATGTGGAATGGATAGGTATCCCACCATGGCTTGAAACTGGTCCACGTTCAGATCAGTAGAAACGGTGGTGTCTCTCAAGATTTTGTCAAGAATAGCTTTATGAGCAGGTGATATGCGTAAGAGCTCAAGGATGGAGATGAGCGCGGGTGTCTTCCCTAACTGTTCTACAAGGTCATACTCAGGTTTAGTATATGAAGAAGAGGTGTTTTTAGTGGAGGCACCTGGCAAAGTAATTTTACCTCGGCGAGTTGTTACATGACATTCAGAGGTAGACTCGGACAAAGATCCCACACCTCTTAGAACAATCTTGGGTCTCTAAGGAGGATTCTCAGGATTTTTGTTCTTGATGGTAATAGTAGAGATATGATTGTCCATTGAGATGTGATTGATGGTTGAGTCATAGTTGTAAGGTGCTCTAGTATAGTTGGCCTGATCATCTGTGACTTGGGCTTTTCCTTTGTCATGCTTTGGGAATGGTTCCTTGAACATCTCATGTTCTTGATTAGATGAATGTCCCTCAATCTCAATGTCACCTCTATCAATGAGATCTTGCACAATATTCTTCAGTCGATGGCAATTTCCTGTCTTATGACCCTTGCTCTTATGAAACTCACAACACTCATCATCATTCCACCAATTTGGTTTGACCTTTGGTTCATATGGAGGAAAATCTGGAACTGTGATCACTTTGTTTGCCACTAGCTTTTTGAAGACTGATTCAAGTGGTTCTCCCAATGGAGTGTACTTCCTTTGTGATCTGGAAGTTGTTTGAGTATTCACTTGATTGTTTGTAGAACTTGATCCTGAAAAGATGAACTTGGGTCTCACTGTATTGGCATCAACAACTCCATCGTTGACTGTGTTCTTGTTTTTATTCCAAAATCTTGGCTTGTCTTTTCCTTTAAAGTCATCTTTGTTTTCCTTGAATAGCTTAATGACTCCTTGTTCACTTAGGACCTTCTCTGTTGCTAAGCCTTTTTCAATGACATCCTTGAAGGTGGACAAACAAGCTTTCCTTAAGTCATAACCAATCTCTTTGTTAACATTTTGGGTGAGCATCTCTACCATTTGTTTTTGTGGAATTTCACAAGAGCATCTGCTAGCTAGATTTCTCCATCTTTGTAAAAATGACGCAAAAGATTCTCCCTCCTTTTGCTTAGTATTGCACAAAGTAGTGACTGAGATATCTGTTTCTATGTTGTAGAAGAAATGTTGAATGAATGCCTCTGCTAAGTCGCCCCATGACTTACTACCGGGAGGTCATTGAGAAAACCATTCCATAGCTTGATCGCCTAAGCTTTGCGGGAATAACCTCATCAAATATGTTTCTTCTGCCGCTACCTCTATGCAAGCTGTGAAAAATTGTCGTATGTGCGCCTTAGGATCCCCTTTTCCTCTATACTTATCAAATTTTGGTGTCACAAAGTGTGCCGGAAATGGAGGCATTGGAATGCTCTTGTCAAATGGATAAGGACATATGTCTCTCATTGTGTATGTTGGCTTTGGTGTATTTATGTCCTCCATTTTCTTTTGTAAATCTCTGATTTGTTGCTCCAAATTGCTCTTAGGTGGAGATCGACTTCTTGAAGCATACCCCATGTTTGAGGCACCCATTGTAGGCGGAGCATATTGCATGTATGGATGATATTGATCATACACATGTTCATATGGAGGAGGTCTATATTGATGCGGCATATATGGAGCACTTGGTATAGCTTCATGTTGAGGAACCCCATATCTATTTTGCGCATGTATACCATATTCTACAGGCATGTCATGTTCTAATGTGTTGCCCCCAAATTTGACACGGGGTTTCCTTGTGTCCAAATTTTGAGCATGCCTTTGAATGTCCAATTGTTTTGGTTGATCCATAGCTTGAGCATATCTATCTGCATAAGACTTCCATAATGGTCTTCGAAGGTAAGTATCATATGTTTGAGCATGTGTATGTGGGACTTCTGGTTTTTGAAGCAAAGCTGATGGTGATTCAGGTACCATATGTGGTCCTCTATTTCCTCCACTATTAGGTCTCCTTTGATCCATGTTGGAGTGAGTTTGTTGCAAAGGTCGGTTTTCCATAAGTTGAGACATGTCAAAATCATGAGGTATCTTGGCTCCACTTTGTGCCATCATGTGTAAGAAGTATTGTCTATCCCTCCTCATTATTTCTTCAACCAATCTATTGAAATGGGGATTCATAATGGATTCTTCTACATCTGCTGAATGTATTGAAAAGTTGTCCACATTGTCATTGTGTGTAGCATTGTTGTTTGTAGTGTCTGCATTTTCCACATTTGGAATGTTTCTATAAACATCCATGTCAGGCAATGTAGTGTGCTCAGGATTGAAAAATAAATCGTTATCATACTCATAAGAGCTCATGTTTGCGGATTCTTGAGCCTCTTTAGCTTTTCTCCTAGATTTTTGAAGATGGGTTTCAACCATGAACTAGGTATTTGACCAAGATGTGAGAGACTAGATGAAAAATGGAAAGAGTATGGAAGACCAAGAGTTGTATGGAGTGTAAATGAATCTGAGGTGTACTTGGAATGTCCAAAGTGTAAGACCAAGTATGTAGGTAGTAGAGTAGGTGTGACTTCCAAAGAGAGGATAGTTTCTCTTGATGAGGTAAGTTGACCTTGACTCTAAGTAAGACCAAATGAGACCCAAAGGTAAGAAACCTTGATGAGGGACCACTTAGCAAAGTGTAGTTGTATGTAGTATGTTGACAAAGTATGATGAGGACAAGCAAGTGACCTTTTGACTCAAGTTTAGACAAATGTGAATGTAATGTAAGGTGTAAAGCAATGATGGATTTTGTGAGACCCAAAGACAAGTTGAATGCTAGATGAAAACCTAGAGAAACAACCTAGGAAGCTCAAGAATTCTGAAACTGATTGCTCTTGTTTGCTGGACTGTAAAATTTTTCCAATTTGTGAAGTTGTGACCAAATCTGAATGTTTGACTGTTTTTCGTGATAAGAGGACACAATGTTGATGAGGACTCAATGTTTGCTAGTGTTTAGACTCCAAAATGACTCCAAGAAAAGTGTGTTGTTTGATGTAAAATTGTTTTGCATACACTTGAAGACACAAAAGACACAATGTTTTGTTGTTTGGTCTTGAATGTTTTGAATGTTTAACATAAGACAAGCACAATTCTTATGGCTGGCCAAGACAATAGTTGTTGATCCCACATGGGGTTTTACCCCCGAGGCTATGCTATTCAGAGTGGATACTTAGATGCTTGACCTCACTGGCTCCACCCTCGGCACTCACTTCTCAGGTCAGCCAAGCATCAGTCCCCATGAAAACTCCCCATGGCGAACTTTGTATCTCTACTAAGAACCGTATGTGTGTGGGCCGCTACCAGAGGTCCGACCTCCTGCCCCAACAACTAGAAGGATTTGGGCCTCTAAAAAAAAATGGTGCTAGTAAGGGCATCCGCTCGTGTGGCCATACATGTGGCACTTTCAGCTCTGTAAATACAGAAGGCTCCCAGCCGGTAGGGGTTACGCCCTACAACTGATCAAATAAATTTGATCAAACAGGTTTATGGGGAGACATAGTGTCGGTATGAACTAATCAGCACACGTTATCCATATTTTTCACCATGAATACATTTGATTATAGTGGTTCGGATGAGGTGGGTTTTCCTCGCTACCACTTGGGTCGTTCTCTTCTCACTAGTAGTCCTAATGACCACACGGGAAGACAGGCCCTCTAAAGATTAAACAAAAAGAGCCTATTGCTCAAGACACAAAAGACAATGGTTCAATTTTAGTGCACCAATGGAAGTGTTTGCTAATCTATGAAAACAAGGCACACAACAAAATTACAAAACCCTAGCCAAGGCCCTGCAACAAAATTTGTTAGTAGTTTGGGTTGTTTCAAATGATCACCCCTTCCTGCAAGCACACAAGTTAGGTAAATTTTAGAAAAACCCAAAAAGACTTTGTGAAAAAGGGGCCTTCAACAAAAACGTTTTTTTTGCTTCCAAAACAAGCTGCACAAACTTGGTTAGCTAGATCTGCAAGGGTTAGTCCAAAAATAAACCAGATCTGAAACCCTAAGTACGAAATCCGAAAAACTGAATCAAAGAAAGTTTGAAATTCTGAAACAGTAAAAACACAAACACAGTTATACCAGACACAGACGCGTCTTTATTACATAGACGCGGTTCTGTGATTCACAGATGCGGCCAAAACACACAGACACCCGTCTCGGACACAGACGCGATCATAAGTAACACAAACACGATTATGTAACACAGACGCCCCTGTCTGAGACCTGCAAAACAAAATTTGTTGAAAACGCAGACGCGATTCCAGCCTCCGCAGACGCTCCTGAAACTCAAAGACGCGATCCGAATACTCGCAGATGCGGAAATACCTAAAATGTCATCGAAAAAAAATGTCCGATCTGCAACTTCAAAAACGCAAAATCTGCAACAAAAAGGTTAAATGCAAAGGGACAAGAGTCCCACCGGGCATGCCAAAATGTTTATGGTGAAAATGGATAACAATAATAACAATATTGAAAGGCTAAATGAATTCAACCACAAAACCCTAGCCTAACAACAACAAAGATCTACCATAACATATGAAGATTACCTAAGACAATGTAAATAAAACAAAATCACAAAGATTATACCATTACATGTCCAATAGGGTTTGAATCTCCATTCTTCCTATCTCCATTGATCTTGCTTGATATATTTGCTCTCAGATTTTATATGCACAAGAGCTCAACAAAGAACGGAATGTGGTTGCAAGTAGGATCGTAGTGTAGTTAAAATGATCATTAGAATGCTTCATTAGCATGAGTGATTAGGGTCATTAGGGTTTGACAATGAAGAAAGCATCTTCTTAAATAGAAGACACAATATGAAATGGAGGGTTAAGATTGAGAGGTGTAAAAAGGAGGTCGGCTAGGATTAGAGGGTAGGTAGAAGAAATAATAAAATAATGAAAGGGGTAGGTAGTGTATGAATTAAGAGATGAATGACATGTGTCATGTGTAGAAAAAGCTAATGAATTGATTAAATAAATAAAGATTTATTTAATTAATAGAAGAAGTAGGATAATTAAATAAATAAAATATTTATTTAATTTAGGAAAAGGATAATTTAAATAAATAAATGTATTTATTTAAATGAGAAATAAGGCTAGAAGAGGATAAATGAATTAATTAAATAAATAAAGATTTATTTAATTAATAGAAGAATTAGGCTTAGGTAATTAAATAAATAAATAAATAAAATATTTATTTAATTAGACTGGAAAATTTTGGGTGTCTACAGATACCAGTCCATTTAGCATATGAGCAAATGACTCTTTCTTACTTAACTCTGCCAGTGTGGGCTTACCAACGATATCCATACACTCTTTCTTATGTACACTGAGTGAATCCAATCGAGGAATCACCAAACCTCTAAGACTTCTGGCTCTTCTTATGATTTTGTTTTTTTCTTTCTCAAGAGAAGAAACTTGGGCTTCTGAAACCAAAATATAACCATCAATGGATGTAGTCAATGAATTCAATCCATCAAAAGAATTGGCTATACTTGCAATTTTCTCCTGAGATTCCTTAATCCTCTTATCCAAGTTAACTGTAAGTACATCTATGTTACAACATACTCTGTAATTATTTGTACACTACTTTAAAGAATTGTCTATCAATTTAAACCTTTCATTAATCTTGTTCCTCTCAAACTCAATTACTTGATCAAATGTAGTTCCTTTTGCCTATGTGAACCTCTGTAGTGCTTGTTGGTTTGATATCTGCTACAAGGATTTGAAATCCTTTGAAATGTTCTCTGTGATTGTCTTAAGCTTTCCGAATGGGCTCATTTCTATATCAAACTTACACTCTAGGACTAGTCTATACAAAATAGTGATAGACTGATCAATAATCCCTTTATCCATAGATCCCTCCTTCATCAATTTCTGTGCAGCCATCATCATGAGTTCAATAGGACTCATCTTAGTTATGTTTTACTTTTTAATCTGTGAGGTGTCAATTGAAAACAATGATGGACCCACTACCGGTTCCCTACCGAATTCCCCTTTCTTCTCCTCTGATGTTTTTTTCTTTATAGCTTCCTCACTTGCACCGGTGGCTTCACCACTTGGTGTAGTCTTAGTAATTGTCCGTTCCTTCCTAGGAACTATAACCTCAACCTCTACATCTATATCTAGAGGACTGTTGTCCTCAACATTAGTATCTTGTACATTATCAACCTTTACACTCTCTGTATTTTTTGGTATCTCAACATTTTCCTGTACATTTGTATCTACCGAGGGCTTAATTTCTACTATCTTAATGTTTCAAAATTGAGGGTGAACTACCCATAATACGCTTTCCTTTTCAATCAACCAGGATGTTTACAATATCTATCTTAGATTCTGGTGAAATATAAAAACCATGGTTCTCTTCAAAGAACTTAACCCATGTCTTGTTGGTCTCCTTGATTATCTCATTTACCCTTCCTAACATAAGACTGATTATTCTATGCTTTCTATTAAAGATTTTTCTATTTGCAACCTCAAGTGTCCTATCCATTTTCTCTGGAGCAATAGAAACACAAACGGATAACAAATCTTGTATCTTAATATGCTTGTCCTCTTGCATTGTGGATAGTCTCCTAGCATCTAACATATCATACAATTCTATTAGTATTTGGTTTTCAATTTCTATCAAGGATTTCTTATAAATATCCAAATATAACAATACTGCTTCCTCTATTTCTCTTTGTTTATCATCCTCTAAATGTTCATAATAAAACTATACATTCTTTAACATACCATCCTTAGTAATCTCATTAACTAACTCTGCACAAGTTTCTGGGGGAATGATAGTTACATTACCAGATTCAATTGCCATATCAAAGTCATCCTTCTTCTTTCTCCTTCTAGTATCGGATGGGGCTGAAGGTGTTTCTTTTGGTGCTTTCTTCTATGCTAGTTTCTTTTTAGCCTCTACCTTGGTTTCTTCAATTGTATTCCTCATAACCCTTTTGAAAGCCAGGGGTGTGTCATCTTTAGATGTAGACTTTGTTGCAATAGGATCAATGAATACTTCTCGTTCTTTTCTCTTTCTGCCTTTCTCTGGGACAACATCAATCAATGCTTTGATGTCCTGTGAAACTTTTTCAAAAAATTTACTTGCCTTTCCTTCCTGCTTCTCTCTCTTCTTCTGGTTGAACTCAGTTTCAACCTCTTGTGTCTTCTATTTAGTAGTACCACAGGACTTCTCAACTTCATCAATAGGTGCATCAATCAACATCTTTGCATAAGCATCTAAAATCTATGTATCAAATTCATAGCCCATTTTCTCAATCCAGATCTTCCGGGGTTTGACCGCTTCCATGAGTGTTTCATCTTTCTTCACCGTGAAGCATATGTCAGTTGAGCTTTCCTCAACAATATTCTTAGGAATCCTTTCTCTAGATTTCATAGCCTTCTGGAATGCCTTAAAATAACCCCATACTTTGTCATCTCTTTGATTTCCCAATGTAGCAATAGACTGTTTCAGTTGCCTCCCTACCGGGATATCAAATGCTCATTGTCTCTTCCCAAAACTGGGAGTCTCATTCATGAAAAATAGCATTAAACAAATAATTAGGTTACCATACTGGAAAGTGCCTTTCTTTTCTCCTTTAATCTTACCTAGGGTTATCAATAGTTCATCCAACATCCAACCACATAGATCCAATTTCTTATTTTCTCTCATCATCTTGTAAGCTATGAAAATGTAGGAGATAGAAACAAAATTCAGTCGGTTTGATTGAGTTACCTTATACCCAATAATCATGCTTCCAAATATGATGTCTGTATCGATGATAGTACTGATTCTCATAGATCATCTATTCGAAGTTGCGTCGGTAATCTTGTTGACATGATCATTAGAAACCTTCTTATCCAGACGCTACCCAACTTGTGGTAAATCGGTGATTGCCCTGATGGCCTCCTTTGTAATATTATATGGTCTATCTAACTAGATAAAATCTCCATGCACTTTTCTCAAAATATACCTAATGATTTCATCTTCGAATTCTAGAATATCTAGAATGTCGATAAACCCTAAATCCTCAATGTGCTTGTATTCAAGTTTTACCTTTCCAGAATCTCCCATTAGCTCATTCATGTACATGCTATTGATATAAAACATTCCCAAATCCTCAATGTGAAAGTGAATGTAGGCTCTTACATCTTTGACATACACAACTCCTTTTGGGACATGGGAAAAAGTGCCAACCGAATAATCTAGGGTAGCCACATGCAAATATTGCTTGAAAGTCGGCCTGGGATGGTCTTTGACCTCAACTACAGTCGGATTTGCAACAAAGATAGGTACAGATGATGATCCTACTTCCATAATTAAATAAAAATACCTATGAATCGTTGTTGGCCAAAAATCTTAAAGACTTCTTCCAATCGCTGGTGAAATCATTCAAGAAGATATCTGATCGCACTAAATTGCCCTTAATTACTCTGAATCACTCTAAATGCAAGGTGATAAAAAATGAAGTAAATTCAACCTTTTATCCTCCAAGAAAAACCCTAATCTTTCATTGACATCATTGACTTCTGGTGAAAGATACCAAATCTTGAGCAAAACATATCCATGCCAAATAAGCATCTTTAATGTCTGGAACATCTTCCAAAACCTCTTCACGAGGCATATCCAACATCTTCATGAATTTTTCCTACTCTTAAGGCATTTTCCCCAGTTACCGAATGAGCTTCCTGCCGGTGCAGGAGCAACCTCCTCTACCAGATAAGTAACTGGTGCATTCCCATCTGCTGATTTCTCTTCAGTCATCTTGACTCATCTCTGGGTGTGATCTTGGCGGATTTCATTAACCTTTTCTTTCCCTTTCTCATTTGATCCTCCATTACCAACCGGTGAATTTCTACTTCTATAGAATTTAGGAATATGTCCAACCTCATTACATTCATAACATGTAACATTATTATTTTGAATTGCCTTGCTAAAACTAGTGTAATTGTTTTACCTACAATGATTAGTCATATGTCCAAATTTTCCACATAAATAACATTTTACATTCATTCTACAATCTTCTGTCTTATGACCATACTTATTGCATTTAAAACATTGATCGAGAGTAGAATCAGTGGTGCAGGAGCACCTAGTTGAGCAAAACTCCCATTTTTGAGTATTTAATGCTTTTATGTTTGTAAAGTCTTGTGTTAGGTTGAATTTGTTGTTTTAGGTTGTTTTTTGTCATGTTTAGTGGTTTTGATCTCATTTTGGGCTCAAGAGATCAAATTGTGCCTTTCAGGCTATGAGTTGACAATTTCTGGCTAAATAGTGCAAAATTGCCAAAAAGGTCTTCTAATGCTTTCTAAAGCATTGAAACATGTTTTTTAGGTGTTTTTAGGCATTTATAAGTTTCTTAGACAAGTTGATAAGGTTAGATTGTGAAAAATGCCTCCTTGAGCAAGAAAAGTTATCATTTGGCTTAAAAAGTTGTCAAAATTGTCATTTTCTTGAAAAATGAGATTAAGTAAGCCTTATGTCCATACTAGGGCATGAAAAACAACTGGAGAAAATATATAAGGCCTCCATTTTGTCTTGGAAAAGGTTGGTGATTGTTAAAACAAAAGGTTCTTCAATAAAATCAGAAAATAATGGCTTTATGACTAGTTTTTGTATCTTTTAGAGCAATGGTCCATACTGTAACTTCTTAATCCATACTGTACCTTTGGGAAAGTGTTAATGGTACTTTTATAATTCTTTGTAGTTGATTGTGGCATTGGTTTCTTCAAAAAGTTTGATTTTACAAAATTATTTCTAAAACTGGGTGCTTGCTGCCCTATCAAGGGTTTGAAGCTCCAAAATGACTCCACTTGACTAATCCATGCTTGGGATCCCACAATATGGAATCAGTAAAGTTGGACCTCATGTATATACTATACATATGATTTTTTTAAAGCCAAAATGGTGGTTTGAAGAAGGCTTTGAGTATATACTAGGCAAGTATTGATTACTCGGCTAGTAGTGTGTTTAAACTCAAGATTTGTACCCAAAGTCTAATTTGGGCTGTGCAAATACATGGGGCATAGGTATGGACATATGGCCAATGGTGTGTATGATCAAATTTTCCTCATTGGTTGAGCTTGATCCAATCAAACTTTATCATTTTGTAAGCAAACAGTGAGTTCACTGTTTTTATGAGTTGTATTTGACTAAATGCTCATGGAATGCCTTAAGAGCATAATCCAAGCCTTGAATCATGAAGGCATTGTAATAGAATGTTTTCTAAATGTTTGAAGACCTCATTTAGGCTCTATACAAGTTAATATTTATTGTGTAATAGTTCCAAAGAGTGCAACAGTAGTATGACTGGTAAAGGGCAACAAATTGACAGTCTTAATGACATTTCTCTCCATTTTCAGTTGCTTGCCAAGTGTTTGCTAAAATGATTGTATGGAAAGGGTAGGGGAAGCTCTAAATTTCTCTGGCAGAGGTCTCCAAGCAGTATGGGAGGATGAAACAAGTTTGATGGAGTGAATCCATGGTGGAAGCACCCAAACCCTCTTGAAAACCCTTGTTTTGAGGCTACAAAATAGGACAATCATAAATTGACCTTCCCAAGACCTCTCTTAGCACTAATTCATGATTTTGGCCAAAAGGGTACTCAAAAATATTTGCATTTTTCAAAGATTCCAAGTTGGGAGTGAGTAATGCGCAAAATAGTGTTTCAGGAGGGATAAAAAGGGCTCTTTCCTTGTAACCCTGTTTTGGGAAAAACTAAGAATCCAATTGGAGTAAGGTTTGGTGACCTTGTAAAACCTTTTGAAATCAGTAAAAATCAACCTTGGAAACCTTGTTAAGCCCTTAGAACACCAGTTTAGACATTTGGGGGTTTGGACTTAGAATAGTGGATTTGAGTAACTTGAAGAAGCAAATGACTATGAGTCTAGAACCATGTTTGACTAACAAAAATTGAACAAAACTTTGCTGCCCCCACATGTTAATGTTGGATTTGCTAATATGCATTTGGAAACAACAAGTTGGATGCCAAGAGCAGGGGTTGAGTAAGTATAGTTGGAAGGGTTAAGTATTTTGAGTAGTTTTGTGCATGGGCAAGAGACATCACCTAGAAGGAAGTTTGTTGGGCAAGCCAACCATTGAGAATTTGACATGACAACAATAGGATAGATTGGATATTCAAACACAATAGACTCTATAAGTCCTTAGCCAATAAATTGTTCATTTTGAGTAACTAGCCTTGGGAGTGCTTACCTATCAAGCTCCCTATCATAGTGGTATCAGAGCAAGCGAAAGGTTTGGGATATAGGGGTGAAGATGGAGTTAACAAAATCTAAGAAAGAGATAGTAGGTGCTTACAAGAAGTGGAAAGAACTAATGTTTGGTGGACAAAAGAAAAGAGAGGAAGAAGAGTTGAGGAAACAAGAAGTCGAAAGAACGAAGCGAAAAGAAGAAGAAAAGACACGAGATGAGTTGAGAAGTTTAAGAAGGGCTTTAGAAGCAAATGAAGCAAGATTGAGGGAGCTTAAAGAGGAACTAGAGAAAAAGAGAAAGGAAGATGTTGAAGAAGCAGATGGTGCAACAATACACAATGGAAGTTTAGTGGAAAAAGTGATCCCAAGTACCAACGAAGGTGAAGTTGAAGAGATAGACAGTCCATTCAGTGACTTGGAATAGCAGATGCATGCTGAAGTGAAGAGTGAGTAGAAAAGAGTTGAAGAGGAACCTTATACAGAAAAGGTTCTTGAGAATGAGCAAGGGTTAGAGACCAATGTGGCTGAAGAACATGATCTTTATCCTAATGATGGAGTTGTTGAACAGATTAGACAAGAAGAAGACATGGTACAAGGGTCACATGCACTTGAGAAGCCTATTGACAGGCCAGATATAGAGATAGTTATTACTGATCATTATGTTGCTATAGTGGTCTACATGCATGAACACTATTGGATTGGTATTAGTCTTTATGAAGGTGTTATGACCTTTATGGGAGCAATGCTCTATCCTAGGTTACCTATGCATGATACCAAGAACATCTATTGGTCCCCACAAATGAGCACTTCTCCTCACTTTGAGATGAAGTTCATTGAGATTTCTCATATCTATTCATGGAGTTGTTCTTGGACTAAGAGTTTTCTGGAATGGCAGTTGATGGTATCATCTACAAATTATGAGCAGCTATAGCTATGGTGGATGTTGATTTTTGAAGCAAGGCCTAGAGTGAAGATGAAGGAAGGATCTTTTCATTTGGCCATGCATGATGAAGCCAACGACAAGTACATGCCAAAGGTCAAGATGAAGTCTATATGATTTGCAGGTATCATTTCCAAGAGGACTTGGACCTTTTTCAATTTTGGGGAGTATGGTGCAGGAGCACCTAGTTGAGAAAAACTCCCATTTTTGAGTATGTAATGCTTTTATGTTTGTAAAGTATTGTGTTAGGTTTATTATGTTGTTTTAGGTTGTTTTTTTTCATGTTTAGTGCTTTTTATCTCATTTTGGGCTCAAGAGATCAAATCCTGCCTTTCAGGCTGTGAGTTGACAATTTTTGGCTAAATAGTGCAAAATTGCCAAAAAGGTCTTCTAATTCTTTCTAAAGCATTGAAACATGTTTGTTAGGTTTTTTTAGGCATGTCTAAGTTGTTTAGACAAGTTGATAAGGTTAGATTGTGAAAAATGCCTCCTTCAGCAAGAAAAGTTGTCATTTGGCTTAAAAAGTTGTCAAAATTGTCATTTTCTAGAAAAATGAGGTTAAGGAAGCCTTATGTCCATACTATGGCATGACAACAAATTGGAGAAACTATATAAGGCCTCCATTTTGTCTTGGAAAAGGTTGGTGATTGTTAAAACAAAAGGTTCTTCAATAAAATCAGAAAATAATGGCTTTATGACTAGTTTTTGTATCTTTTAGAGCAATGGTCCATACTGTACCCTCTTAATCCATACTGTACCTTTGGGAAAGTGTTCATGGTACTTTTTTAATGCTTTGTAGTTGATTGTGGCATTGGTTTCTTCAAAAAGTTTGATTTTACAAAATTATTTCTAAAACTGGGTGCTTGCTGCCCTGTCAAGGGTTTCAAGCTCCAAAATGACTCCACTTGACTAATCCATGCTTGGGATCCCACAATATGGAATCAGTAAAGTTGGACCTCATGTATATACTATACATATGATTTTTTTTAAGCCAAAATGGTGGTTTGAAGAAGGATTTGAGTATATACTAGGCAAGTATTGATTACTCGGCTAGTAGTGTGTTTAAACTCAAGATTTGTACCCAAAGTCTAATTTGGGGTGTGTAAATACATGGGGCATAGGTATGGACATATGGCCAATGGTGTGTAAGATCAAATTTTCCTCATTGGTTGAGCTTGATCCAATCAAACTTTATCATTTTGTAAGCAAACAGTGAGTTCACTGTTTTTATGAGTTGTATTTGACTAAATGCTCATGGAATGCCTTAAGAGCATAATCCAAGCCTTGAATCATGAAGGCATTGTAATAGAAGGTTTTATAAATGTTTGAAGACCTCATTTAGGCTCTATACAAGTTAATATTTATTATGTAATAGGTCCAAAGAGTGCAGTAGCAATCTGACTGGTAAAGGGCAGCAAATTGACAGTCTTAATGACATTTCTCTCCATTGTAAGTCGCTTGCCAAGTGTTTGCTAAAATGATTGTATGGAAAGGGTAGGGGAAGCTCTAAATTTCTATGGCAAAGATCTCCAAGCAGTATGGGAGGATGAAACAAGTTTGATGGAGTGAATCCATGGTGGAAGCACCCAAACCCTCTTGAAAACCCTTGTTTTGAGGCTACAAAATAGGACAGTCATAAATTGACCTTCCCAAGACCTGTCTTGGCACTAATTCATGATTTTGGGAAAAAGCATACTCAAAACTATTTGCCTTTTTCAAATATTCCAAGTTGGGAGTGAGTAATGAGAAAAATAGTGTTTCAGGCAGGCTAAAAAGGGCTCTTTCCTTGTAGCCCTGTTTTGGGAAAAACTAAGAATCTGATTGGAGTAAGGTTTGGTGACCTTGTAAAAGCTTTTGAAATCAGTCCAAATAAACCTTGGAAACCTTTTTAAGCCCTCAAAACACCGGTTTAGACATTTGGGGGTTTGGACTTAGAATAGTGGATTTGAGTAACTTGAAGAAGCAAATGACTATGAGTCTAGAACCAAGTTTAACTAACAAACCTTGAACAAAACTTTTCTACTCCAACATGTTCATGTTGGATTTTCTAATATGTATTTGGAAATAGCAAGTTGGATACCAAGAGCAGGGGTTGAGTAAGTATAGTTGGAAGGGTTAAGTATTTTGAGTAGTTTTGTGCATGGGCAAGAGACATCACCTAGAAGGGAGTTTGTTGGGCAAGCCAACCATTGAGAATTTGACATGACAACAATAGGAAAGATTGGATATTCAAACACAATAGACTCTACAAGTCCTTAGCCAATAAATTTTTCATTTTGAGTAACTAGCCTTGGGAGTGCTTACCTACCAAGCTCCCTATCAATCAGGGTTCCGATTTGCTCTATTTCTATATTGCCTAGCCATGTGACCAAATTTATTGCAAATAAAGCATCTAGCATTAAATTTAGAATCATTAAACTACCTTAGCGATGCCTTATTGTTTTGATCTTCATTAGCAGTACCAGAACTCTGTCCTTGTTCAAATCCAAGTCCACTAAAATCTCCAGTTTGCCTTTGTCCCTTCAATAACTCATCTAACTGTGCTGAACTAATCTTGAATTTTTCTTTATACTCACTTTCAATATTTAGATAATCTCTTGGAATTATCATTTGTCTCTCAATCTCGTGTTCATTACTCTGGGATTGTACTAAATCAACTCTCAACATATCATTCTCATGAACCAACCTACCACATTCTTCAAATTTGTTCTTTAGAGATACAACAAGATTTTCTTCCTTTTTCTTTTGGTCCTCAATCTCTTTAGACATTCTCATAGTTATAGCTTGCATTTCATTTCTCATAACCATGTTCTCCTGACTCAATTTATTACACTATTCCTTAAGTGCATCTTTCTCTTCATCATCCTGATTTTGCAAAAGTTCCTTCCTCCTATTTTGAACAAATGACAACCTCTTCTCTAGGACAAGAATGAATTCCTTAGAAAAATTCAATTCATCTTGTATCTTTAAGTTCTTCATCCTTTCAGCATCATAATCTTCAAGTGCCATCTCAAATTGCTTTTCCAAACCCATATCCATGGATTTCGGATTCAGAATCTTCCTCAAGATTTTAAGCTTCCTCTGAGGCACAAGGCTTTGATACCAATTGTTGGAATCCAAGAACACTGGGAGGGGAGGGGGGGGTGAATCAGTTTCTACTGGTATGATCAATTTTAACCTAATTAAAACATGCATACACCAACCGGTATACTGGTACATATAGAATTGAAAGAAGTAAACCAACCAATAAGCCAATCACATAAATGAATACCATAACACATAGAATTTTTCATGGAAAACCTCGAAGAGGAAAAACCATGGTGGGATTTGTGACCCACAATATCAATCCACTGGCCATATGAAGAGATATTATAAAATATAGGGGTCTGCACTTGCAGGAAGGCTTACAACCTAGAGCACACTGCTCAATTACAAAATGAGCCCCACTCACTAATAAATTTGGCCTAAAATTCTGATGGAGGTTTTTGACGGAGAAGGTATATTGTGAACAAATTTGATTTTTTAAAAAAACTTTCCCACATTCGTCGTAATTTTGATGACAATTCAATATATGTTTTCAATCGAGAAGGAATTAGCAATGAAATTTGTGCTTTTTTACAAAAAGTGCCCGTGTTCATCGAAATTCCGACGATCGTGGGCATTACTTTAAAAAAAAAAAAAGCACCGAGACATTTCAAATCATTTTTGCGACCTCTTCCCATTCTCACGTTGTCGCCCCAGTAGCGTACTCCCACTCAAAGTAAGCATACTCTAGGTTTTGGATGAGGCACGTGAACCATTTTGACCAATTAATGCCAGCTCCAAGCATTCTCGGCTCATGGAATAGGGTTTGCAAAAATGGGAGCAATGTCAACTCATGGAATATGGGAGCTAAAGACCAATAGGCTTCATTCCCCTTCTTTCATCTATTAGTATCGGTCACCCATCTATTTTGCACCTGCAGATAGTGATGTTTCTGATTCTCCATTGGCCTGGGCACAAGTGTAAAGCTCTATCAACATCCCCTAGCCTGTGCGAAAATGGGAGCTTTGAAATGGCACACCGACTATTTGACAGACTACCTCACAAAAATTGGAAGTTTTGGAACAAGGTATGAACATCTATCATAAGATAAATAATAGAGGAATTTTGTCACATGTTGTAGCTACAATTACCAGGGTACATGTTTTAAAGATGTTTTATATCATAGAATCAACATTCCAATGGCTATTTATTTTTTAAAATTTGGATATTGTATTCCCAACTGATGTCTATTTTCATGAAACTATTCCTTTAGGCAAGCAAAAACAACCTGAAAAAACTACACAAGGCTTTAACCATTATTCATAGCCCCTAGAAAATCTCTTCATTACCAAAAAAACCTATTCATACTTGAAACATTATTCACACCTAAAACATTGTCCATGCCTAAGACATTAATCACAACATCAAATAATATTCATAGTGTAAATAAACACTATTCATGTTTAAACTATTGGTCATAGATTCATTTAACCTCAGAAATTACTCTAAAAGCTCTTGAGTCCAAATTTGTTGTTCTCTATATGAATTATGGGGTTTGAAATGTAGGGTCCACCCTTGACTTGACTTGTTTTGACTAGAGTTGACTTTTAATTCATGCGTGATAGACATTATTGGGCTTAGGCTATTTCAGATGATTTATATGATGTTGATACTATCATTATTGATCGTGTGATTTATTAGACACTATATACTTATTATGTGATTTGATGAGCATAAGTGCTAATGGATTTTACATGCCTTACTATAATCATGAATTATACTAATCATGTACTTGATGATGTTTTGATGTACTGGCCATATTTAATGATTATCTATGATGAGTTGATCTTATGGTGTGTTTGATTATTGTATGACTGTCTTCGGGATAGAGACAATTCCACATCACTCATTGCGAGAGGGATGTGTCGTTGCGATTCTCTAACTCTTGTCTATTATAATATATATATAAATAGATATATATATATATATATATATATATATATATAAATAGATATATATATATATATATATATATATATATATATATATATATATATATATATATATATATATATATGCATATGTCATATCATTGCTTTGTGGATGCAGGATTTGCAGGTGCCAGACATTGACTCCACCTAGCTCCACAGGTCTGAGCGTGTCTTTAAATCCTAATGGTATGTGGTTCGGAGTTGGCACAATTTCCCCTCACATACTCTAGGTCTAAGTTGTTCACTGTGAGTTGTCAGTGTCTTGGCGCAAGTCGCCATGTCAGTTAGTAAGCTTGGTTTCTTCTGTGTTGTGAGTATGTTAGTATTGGCTAGATAATTCTATTTTGTTGATTGATGCGAGATTAAATAGTTAATAATGTTTATTTTAATTTATTTTGATTAATAGTAATTTGATTATTTGATTATCCAATGTTTAATTTAATTTATTGGATTCTTGCCTTTTTGGGTATTTAATTATTTGATATTTAAATATTTATTTATTTTAATGATGATTTAATATTTATTTGGTATTTAATGTTTATCTAGTTCTTTAATTCATTTATGAGCCTTTGGTTTATTTAATTTAATTTCCCCATTTGATTTATTTAATTGTGGCTCATGTTTTATTTATTAGTTTGACTTTTATATTAAGTGGGTTGTATAAATTCATATTAAAATAAAATAATAAAATGTTCCCACCTAATTGTAAAAACATGATTTATATTTATCTTACCTACCCTCTTCTCTTATTGTTTGAATTTGAGAAGGGAGGTAAAATATATTATAGATTGGAATATTTTGATTGGCCGAGATTGAGGCTAGGGTTTTTGGTTATTGTTTGGCTTTTTATTTTCTTTTGCGTGATGTTTTTGGGATTTTACAAAAATATTCTCTGCAAGAATTTTCTTTGGGTTTTGGCTTTGGATTGTTGCTGGATTTTCTTAGTTTGGCCTTGGATTTGGATGGATCTCTACCTCAACTCTCATCCATCACTCAGGGTGCAGGTTGGGTTCCTTGTCTTTGTTTATTTTCAGCTTTGAAATCTCTTTGTGTATGCTCTATGTCTGAAAATGTCTTCTGGGAGCTAGGAATGAAATATTTGGTTTATTGTAATTTTTAGATTTATATATGGTGGAGAAAACTTTATATAATATGGGTGTTTGTATAGTTGTATTGGAGAAATATTTGATCTCCTGTATGTTGTTGTTCACAACATTAAAAAGTTTGGATTCATGGCTGCTTGTAGTGAGATCCTATATCATTGTCTGGATCATGTGATTAGTGTTTTGTTTGATGTAGCTTTGGCCTTATCTATTGATGGTAGAGTTACCTGTGTATTTCAAACTCAAAGGAAGTCTTTGTGAGTGAGTTCTAGGTCTCCCAGCTGTGAATATGTTTTGGAATTTCTCCCTATATTTTATTAAACCTTATTCTAATTATTTCTTCTTACTTGTTGGTTCTAGGTGACTCTATGCATATGTTTTTCAAGGCCTTATGTTTTAAGTTTGATTTTTAAATCTCTGTCGAAAGTTCTGCATTTTCCATCCCTTTTATGCAAAAGCACTGACTGTGCATATGCGTTATCTTTTATTGCATTTGTGTTGTCCTTTCATTCATTTGCGCTGTCCTTTCATGCATTTGCGTTGTCTGTTATTGCATTTGCGCTGTCCTTCGATGTATATGTGTTGTCCTTTGTGCAAAAACGATGTCCTTATCTACATAGGCGCTAAACTATTTAACACAGGCGCTAACCTGTAATGCAAAAGCGCTAAACCTCAATGCAAAACCATTGTTCTGCCTGTCTTTGGTGTTTTCACTGTTCTCCCAGTCAGATTTGGATTTTTTGAGTTTCATTTTACTCTAGAGGCTTTTGGGGATTTTTGTAGACATTTTCCAGCTATTGTTATTTATCAGTTAGATGTGATTTTATGTATTATATGCTGGAATAATCTTGGTTTATTTATTGTTGAAGATTTGAGTCTTTTCTTATATTGAGATGTTGCAATAGAAAAATGGTATTCCTGTGGAGATAGCAAGATAGTATTGTTGTGGAGACAAGAAGATAATATCGTTGTGAAGACAGTAGATTTGATAAGTTTTATTGAGGGAATATCTCTTTTGATATAGATTTCCACATTGAGGCTCATATTGTTTTTTAATGGATTTAAGCCCTTTGTGTTCTTTGGCTATGGTCTTCCTTGTATGTTTTATGTGTTGTTGGGCTGCATGATGAAGATATTGATCTTTTCTTGGAATTTGAATTAGAGCCTCTTATGATTTATTGTTCAGCCATGTTAGGAGGAGTGGGCTTCCTTATGATGACCAGGATCACAAGAGATAGGCTTGCATGGGGTTCCTTGTAAGGATGCATGAAGTATAGACCACCAGGGCACATTGGAGTTTTCTATGATTTGTAACAAAGTGATAACATTAATAATGAATTAATTGGAATGGGTAATTAGATTTCATTTAAACAAGATAATTAATAGTTTAAGCCTCATGGCTGATTCCTAGGGAGGATGTTTTAGGATAAGCATGAGAAGGCCATGAAGATGGTATGTCAAATCTCCCTTGATTCTCTCATGGGTAGAAATGGCTCCACATGTCTATCAGGGTTATGTCGTGAAGATTTGTATTTTGACAATATTATGGGGGAGGATAGTATGTGATGACACTTCGCTCCTACATGTGCCCTTGCTTGAGATGTATTGATGCCTTATTGATTTGTGTGCCTCTGGGAGTTTTCTATTTGTGCTATCTTGTGATTGGTTCTTTCTTGATTTTCCTTGTGTTGGTTAGTCTCTTTGGTTTGAGTGTCAACCTAGATGTAGAGTGTGTGTTGGGACCTTGTGTCATCTCCTAGCATGGGGGATGGTTCTTTTGGTTCCACATGGTCAGGTGGTTGGTGCTTTTACACCATTAGGATGTTCCTGTCTTTGGATTCTTCTTGCGTGGATGAGGATGCTTCTTCAAATTGTTCATGGATAATAATTTCATCAAGAATGTAAATGATGATGTGATTTATGTAATGAAATTCTTATGTAACGGTTGTAAAAGAAATCATGCTTATGAGAAATGATTATGTTGTTCTAGTTATAATGATAGCTTTTGATTATGGTATATGATTATAATGATGAACCTTGAGTTGTATTGTAATGCATTTATATTATATGAAATGGAAGCATGAGATGTGGATAAGTATTATGGATTAGAATTAAAAGAAACAATTTGTATTCTTGATGAGCCATGTTAAAAGGAAATGGTATTAGCCTGGAAATGATTTCTTTCAATAATGCTTTAAGTAGAAGAAATGTTATGCCTCGATAGGATGTATGAGTATGAGTAATATTTTAAGGTATATTAGGACATGTTTATGAGTTGTGATTAAAGAATTTGAAATTATAGTATCATACTTCGTGGATAGTGATCTAATGGTTGGATTGAAATCTTATAATGCTTGGGATGTAAATGAATGTTTCTTATGAAAATATTGTATGGATGTCCTTAATGAATGAATTACTAATGTTATTGATGGAAATTACTAAAAAGAGTATGGATAGATAGTAAAATGAATGTTTGTTTCTTAGGAAAGGATTAGAATGTATCATGTGTTATGGTTTAATATTATATCTCCATTTGGTGGATGCTATTAGTTGTTATGGAATTAGGATGTTGTATCTTAGTTTGTGTTGAGATGAATTCATGTAGTTTCTTAATTTGTAATAAGATGATTGTTGGTTAATTGATATAGTGTAGGAGATTTTATGAGAATTAATTGGGCTATGGATTAAATGTTGAAGGAGACTTTGTGAGTATTGCATTATGTTCTTTTGAAATCATGATGAAGTAATAAGTATGCTAGGAGCATATAATTGTAAGGGTTAATCTTGGTATGTGAATGGTGATGTTTATAGTTGAAGGTGGGTTAATGGTAATAGGAATATTTGGACTTGGTGTATAAAATGAACCTAAGAGAAAAAGGGAAGTAGCTATGCATTGAAAGATAGAATATCATATTAAATGAAAGATTAAGTAGGTTGCATATCATGAGTGTTAGGTATTGCTATGTTGCACCTATGCGTGTATAATGATTAGGATTTTGAGGTATTGTTCTGGAAGAAAGTAAATGCTTATTTCTTATGTAGGTAGATTAAGTAATGGTGTTGAGATACCCTAGGGAGTTAGTAGTAATGATTTATTGTATTCCGCTTGCATAATTGTTTGAATATATTGAGTGATTTATTCTATGTTCATAACTCTTAAATGTTGTTGTGTTCTCGCTACATTTCTCAAGTGATGTTATGTGTCGTATTGTTTAAAAAAAATAAAAAAATTAGTGTGTATTTAGCTATATTTCTCTAGGGTATTTTGGCGGGCATTACATTTGGTATCAAAGCACATGTTGCAACGTTGAGATCTTTGGTTAAGGATGTTATTATTAGTCTTGTGAATGTGCCTTGATGTTCCTTTGAATCAAGTTACTCTTTGAGATTTGTGTTAAAAGAAGTGTTATTGGAATATTTGGAATCTTAGATATCTATGCCTTGTGTTTCTCTCTAATTCCTTTTAGGAATCATAACTCCAAGTAAAATGTGTATTTATTCCTTATGTATGTCTCTAGAATAAGAGAAGTGTCTATATGTTCTTACTTGCTCTGTAAAGTTCTAGTGCTTACTTGGATGATTAGGGTTGTTTTCCTGATACATAAGTAATTTTGTGGAAGAATGAGAAAAGAATGTGCGTATCCTCTTAAATAAAGCTATGTTCATAAAATTAGTCCGTTATGTTGATCTTCCTATGAATAGAAGGATGAAGTGTTTGTATTATGCATTTAGGAATAATTTAGTATAGATCATGATGTGAAAATCGAAGAAATTGTATGTGGTTCTTAATAGAAGTAACTTAATAATACCCTTTTTCCTTATTCTAATCTCCTATGTGAAACATAAGGAAGTTAGTTGGTAATGTAATGATTACCCCATGGAACTATTGGTTGTTTTGGTAAATTTGTGATTTTGTATGTAATAAAAGATTGTTTGAGGAAATCATAGCTATCAAAGGATTTGGTATTACTAGTTGCACATGTATTGGTAGGATATCTTATGGAAGTTGAAATTGCATACCTTTAAAAGTGGTAGTTGTATTTGTCATGATTAGGAAATTCAAACTGTTTTGCATAAATTTACATATATTGATTTGTGTGGCAGTATCCCTTCCTTCCTCTTCTCTCTTTGGGGTAAAAGATTCAAATGCTTGGGGGTTATTGATATTACGTAGAAGGATTGGATAATGATTGATGAACATGAATTGTATACTTTAAAGGGAAGATTAGATGAAATTAATTTGCATTGAATACTAAAACTTTGGTATTGCATTCATCATCCTTGTTGTTTAAGGGGAAGAATTGACTAAACAAAATATCCCATCATTTAAATAGGAAATGTATTGAAAAACTAAAGGGAGATAAATATGTGTATTTTAAGAAAGGATTGGTGCATTGCATATGTAGAAATCATAATGATACCATTGTGTCTTTGTTTGGTTTGGCAAGATAAAAGTTTTAGCTTTGTGTAGGAATTATGTGGCATTGAATACATATTTCTATTAGCTAGATGGATAAATTAAGAAAGGTTACTATATCATTGCTATAATTTAATTCTAAGAAGTGCTTCCTTAGTGAATTCTAATGAGATAAAATGATAATTAGTTATATGAAATTATGTTACGATTCTAAATGTCAATTTGTCTTGAAATATCAAAAATACATAGTCTATGAATGATAGTAATCAAGTAATAATAGGAAGTGATTTTAAATAGGATGGTGCATGTATTCTTGGAATTTAAGTGGCATTAGATGAAAAGAAAACTAAGTTCTGAAAGTGGGACTGAGATATTCTTAACTTAGATAACTAGAAGTATGTCATAATATTATTATTGGTAAGAGTAGAAACTGATACTAAACTTTGGCTTTAGTAATGAGACCTATTTTTCTTGTTTAGATATACGATTGAATAAATTTCTTAAAGGCCTTATGAAGGACTTTCTAATCTTCTATAGGTTATTAGTTGTGCATTAATGGAAATTATGTGCGTTATAGTCTACTATCAAGTGATTAATTGAAGCTCTAACCTCTGTTTTTGTTATAACTTGGTGAATATGATCATGGTGTAGATAAGATATCTTGAACATTAGTCATGATATGAGCATATTCCTTGTGCATGTGTGAGTGTGTAGTTGCTTTATCTCTTCCTACCTATGTCAACCTTCATAAAGGATAATTGTCTAGATTTTTGAAAATATTGCATTGCATAAAAAATAATGAAAAGAATACAGACATACGGATTAAAATAAAAGTCTTAAAATATGGCATGCACTCTCTAACACATTCAAGGCATTTCACCCTTGGATGTTGTGTAGTGGTTACTCCCTTTAGTGTGACTAACGTTGGCCACCTCGTGATGTGGGTTGGATGAATCGTTTATTTCCCTTAAGTTAATTTATGATTTATGTGATGTGTCATTAGGATTAATGTGTATTTTTGAGATTTCTTTACTTTTGGGATGACCACTGAGTTCTTCTTTCTTTTATTTTGTCCTTTTGGTGACACTTGTCACACTTAAATTTTTTTGATCGATTTCGCTGGCAAATTTTCTTTTCTTTTAATTTAATGAATTGATTTGAGGATATCTCCTTTGACCTCCTCTTTTGTTGTCTATGGTGGTCATTCTAAGTGTCGATGCATTATGGCCCAAATCTTGAGCCAGTGTTGTTTCTATCATGTTCATTACAACCTCTGATAGTGTGTCCGAGGGAGGACATCACAGAAAAGTGCACTAGACTAAGAAAACAATTAGATAATGTTGTTATTAGCTGAGTAAATGAAAAGTGTTAATAAGATGAAATTTATTGGTAACTTTCTGAATTCTATAATAGATAGAAGTTCCTTGGAATTGTGAAGTATGAAATTTATGGAATAGTTAATGTAGACACCTAAAATTGTCCAGTCTAATTAAATAAATATTTTATTTATTTAATTATCTAAGCTTAATTCTTCTATTAATTAAATAAATCTTTATTTATTTAATTAATTCATTTATCCTCTTCTAGCCTTATTTCTCATTTAAATAAATACATTTATTTATTTAAATTATCTTTTTCCTAAATTAAATAAATATCTTATTTATTTAATTGATCCCACTTCTTCTATTAATTAAATAAATCTTTATTTATTTAATTAATTCATTAGCCTTTTCTACACATGGCACATGTCATTCATCTCTTAATTCCTACATTACCTACCCCTTTCATTATTTTATTATTTCTTTTACCTACCCTCTAATCTTAGCCGACCTCCTTTTACACCTCTCAATCTTATCCCTCCATTTCATATTGTGTCTTCTATTTAAGGAGATGCCTTCTTCATTATCAAACCCTAATCAGACAGTCTAATGAATCATCTTAAGGACTTGACTACACTACGATCCTACTTGCAACCACATTCTGTTCTTTGTTGAGCTCTTGTGCACATAAAATCTGAGAGCAAATATATCAAGCAAGATCAGTGGAGATAGGAAGAATGGAGATCAAAACCCTATTGGACATGTGATGGTATAATCTTTGTGATTTCTTGTGATTTGCATTGTCTTAGGTAATCTTCATATGTTATGGTGGATCTTTGTTGTTGTTAGGCTAGGGTTTTGTGGTTGAATTCATTTAGCCTTTCAATATTGTTATTATTGTTATCCATTTTCACCATATACATTTTGGCACGCCCGGTGGGACCTTGTCCCTTTGCATTTAACCTCCTTGTTGCAGATCGGACATTTTCGGCAACATTTTTGGTATTTTCGCGTCTACGCACTTTCAGATCGCATTTTTGATTTTCAAGCGCGTCTGTGACAACTTTATCCGCGTCTGTGTTTCGTCAATATTTCATTTTGCAGGTTCCGGGATAGGCGCGTCTGTGTCTTTTCTATCCGCATCTGTGTTACATAAGCACGTCTGTGTTACAGAAGCGTGTCTGTGTCGCATTCACCCGCGCCTGTGTCGGAAAGGAGCGTCTGTGATTTTTAGGAGCATCTATGCATCACAGAACCGCGTCTGTGTTATCTAGACACGTCTGTGTTGAGGGTAACAGCATCTGTGTATTTACGGTTTCGAAATTTTGAAGTTTTCATTGATTCAATTTTCAGATTTTGTACTTAGGGTTTCAGATCTGGTTTATTTTTGGACTAACACTTTCAGATCTAGCTAACTAAATTGGTGCAGCTTGTCTTGGAAGCAAAATCGTTTGGTTGAAGGCCCCTATTTTCACAAAGTCTTTTGGGTTTTAAAATTTACCTAACTTGTGTGCTTGCAGGAAGGGGTGATCATTTGAAACAACCCGAACTACTAACAACTTTTGTTGCAGGTCCTTGGCTAGGGTTTTGAATTTTTATTGTGTGCCTTGTTTTCATAAACTAGCAAACACTTCCATTGGTGCACTAAAATTGAATCATTGTCTTTTGTGTCTTGAGCAATAGGCTCTTTTTGTTCAATCTTTAGAGGGTCTGTCTTCCCGTGTGGTCATTAGGACTACTAGTGAGAAGAGGACGACCCAAGTGGTAGCAAGGAAAACCCACCTCATCTGAACCACTATAATCAAATGTATTCATGGTGAAAACTATGAATAACGTGTGCTGATTAGTTCATACTGACACTATGTCTCCCCATAAACCCGTTTGATCAAATTTATTTGATCAGTTGTAGGGCGTAACCCCTATCGGCTGGGAGCCTTCTGTATTTACAGAGCTGAAAGTGCCACATGTATGGCCACACGAGCGGATGCCCTTACTAGCACCATTTTGTTTTAGAGGCCCAAATCCTTCTAGTTGTTGGGGCAGGAGGTCGGATCTCTCGTAGCGGCCCACACACATACGGTTCTTAGTAGAGATACAAAGTTCGCCATGGGGAGTTTTCATGGGGACTGATGCTTGGCTGACCCGAGAAGTGAGTGCCAAGGGTGGAGCCAGTGAGGTCAAGCATCTAAGTATCTGCTCTGAATAGCGTAGCCTCGGGGGTAAAACCCCATGTGGGATCAACAACTATTGTCTTGGCCAGCCATAAGAATTGTGCTTGACTTATGTTAAACATTCAAACAATCAAGACCAAACAACAAAACATTGTGTCTTTTGTGTCTTCAAGTGTATGCAAAACAATTTTACATCAAACAACACACTTTTCTTGGAGTCTAAACACTAGCAAACATTGAGTCCTCATCAACACTGTGTCCTCTTGTCATGAAAAATAGTCAAACAGTCAGATTTGGTCACAACAAAACAACTTCACAGATTGGAAAAAATTGCAAAAATTTTACAGAAACACGTATGTGTCTGTTTTAACCGCGTCTGTGTTGTCTAAGCACATCTGTGAAGGGCAGAATAGCGTCTGTGTTAAACAGAGTAGCGTCTGTGTCGGGTAACCGCGTCTGTGTAGTATACAGTCGCGTCTGTGTCCAGAATTGAAAAACTGTTACAGTCCAGCAAACATAAACAGGAGAATCTCAGAAGTGCGTCTGTGTTAAACAGAGTAGCGTCTGTGTCAGGAAACCGCATCTGTGCAGTATACAGTCGCGTCTGTGTCCAGAATTGAAAAACTGTTACAGTCCAGCAAGCAAATACAGTCAGTTTCAAAAATCTTGAGCTTCCTAGGTCATCTCTCTAAGGTTTCATTTAGCATTCAACCTATCCTTGGGTCGCACAAAGTCCATCATTTCTTTACACCTTACATTACATTCACATTTGTCTAAACTTGAGTCAAAAGGTCACTTGCTTGTCCTCATCATACTTTGTCAACACACTACATACAACAACACTTTGCTAGGTGGTCCCTCATCAAGGTTTCTTACCTTTGGGTCTCATTTGGTTTTACTTAGAGTCAAGGTCAACTTACCTCATCAAGAGAAACTATCCTCTCTTTGGAAGTCACACCTACTCTACTACATACATACTTGGTCTTACACTTTGGACATTGCAAGTACACTTCAGACTCATTTACATTTCATCCAACTCTCGATCTTCCATACTCTTTCCATTTTTCATCTAGTCTCACACATCTTGGTTAATACCTAGTTCATGGTTGAAACCCGTCTTCAAAAATCTAGGAGAGAAACTAAAGAAGCTCAAGAGTCCACAAACATGAGTTCTTATGATTATAACAATGATTTATTTTTCAATACTGATCACACTACATTACCTGACATGGAGGCTTATAGAAACATTCCAAATGTTGAGAACATGGACACTCTAAACAACAATGCTACACACAATGACAATTTGGACAACTTTTCAGTACATTCGGCAGATGTGGAAGAATCCATTATGAATCCCCATTTCAATCGACTAGTTGAGGAGATAATGAGGAGGGATAGACAATACTTCTTACACATGATGGCACAAAGTGGAGCCAAGATACCTCATGATTTTGACATGTCTCAAATAATGGAACATAGACCTTTGCAGCAACCTCACTCCAACATGCATCAAAAGAGACCTAATAGTGGAGGAAATAGAGGACCACACATGGTACCTGAATCACCATCAACTTTGCTTCAAAAACAAGAGGTCCCACATACACATGGTCAAGCATATGATACTCATCTTCGCAGACCATTATGGAAGTCTTATGGAGAAAAATATGCTCAATCACATATCAATGCTAAGGATCAACCACCAAAGCAATGGGATATTCCAAGGCATGCTCAAAATTTGGACACAAGGAAACCTCATGTCAAATTTGGGGGCAATACAATAGAACATGACATGCCTGTAGAGTATGGTATACATGCACAAAATAGATATGGTGTTCCTCAACATGAATCTATACCAAGTGGTCCATATATGCAACATCATTACAGACCTCCTCCATATGAACATGTGTATGATCAATATCATCCATATATGCAACATGTACCTCCTCCAATGGGTGCCTCAAACATAGGATATGGTCCAAGAAGTCGATCTCCACCTAAGAGCAGTTTGGAACAACAAATCAGGGACTTACAAAAGAAAATGGAGGACATAAATACACCAAAGCCAACATACACAATGAGAGACATATGTCCTTATCCATTTGACAAGACCACTCCAATGCCTCCATTTCCTACACACTTTGTGACGCCTAAATTTGACAAGTATAGAGGAAAAGGGGATCCTAAGGCACACATAAGACAATTTTTCACAGCTTGCATTGAAGTAGCTTCAGAAGAGACATATTTGATGAGATTATTCCCACAAAGCTTAGGCGATCAAGCTATGGAATGGTTCTCCCAACTTCCACCTAAAATTAAGTCATGGGGTGACCTAGCAGAGGCATTTATTCAACATTTCTCCTATAACATAGAGACAGACATATCAGTCACTACTTTGTGCAATACCAAGCAAAAAGAGGGAGAATCTTTTGCATCATTTTTACAAAGATGGAGAAATCTAGCCAGCAGATGCTCTTGTGAAATTCCACAAAAACAAATGGTAGAGATGTTCACCCAGAATGTTAATAAAGACATTGGCTATGATCTAAGGAAAGCTTGTTTGTCTACCTTCAAGGACGTTATCGAAAAAGGCTTAGCAACAGAAAAGGTCCTAATTGAACAAGGAGTCATTAAGATATTTAAGGAAAACAAAGATGACTTTAAGGGAAAAGACAAGCCAAGATTTTGGAATAAAAACAAGAACATAGTCAATGATGGTGTTGTTGATGCCAACACAGTGCGACCCAAATTCATTTTTTCAGGATCAAGTTCTACAAACAATCAAGTGAATACTCAAACAACTTCCAGATCACGAAGGAAGTACACCCCATTGGGAGAACCACTTGAGTCAGTCTTCAAAAAGCTGGTGGCAAACAAGGTGATCACAATTCCAGATTTTCCTCCATATGAACCAAAGGTCAAACCAAATTGGTGGAATGATGATGAGTATTGTGAATTTCATAAAAGAAAGGGTCATAAAACAGGTAATTATCATCGACTGAAGAACATTGTGCAAGATCTCATTGATAGAGGTGACATTGAGATTGAGGGACACTCATCCAATCAAGAACATGAGATGTTTAAGGAACCATTCCCAAAGCACGACAATGGAAAAGCTAAACTCATAGATGATCAAGCCAACTATACTAGAGCACCTTACAACTATGATTCAACTATCAATCATATCTCGATGGACAATCATATCTCTACTATTACCATCAAGAACAAAAACCCTGAGAATCCTCCTCAGCGACCCAAGATTGTCCTAAGAGGTGTTGGATCTTCTTCCAAGCCTACCTCTGAATGTCATGTTACAACTCATCGAGGTAAAATTACTTTGCCAGGTGCTTCAACTAAAAACACCACTTCTTCATCTACTAAACCTGAGTATGACCTTGTAGAACAGTTAGGGAAGACACTTGCGCTCATCTCCATCCTTGAGCTCTTACGCATATCCCCTGCTCATAAAGCTATTCTTGACAAAAGCTTGAGAGACACCGCCGTTCCTACTGATTTGAATGTGGACCAGTTTCAAGCCATGGTGGGATACCTTTCCATTCCACATTCCCTTACATTCACAGAAGCTGATGAGGCCTCTGTAAGTCAGCCACATAATGCACCATTACATATCGAAGCCTTCATACACAAGTATCGAATAAAACGAGTCCTGATAGATGGAGGAGCTGGTTTAAACATTTGTACATTGAGCACCATTAAACAATTGGGATATTTCGATAAAGCTGTGAATTCAAAAAATCAAATCACCATCAAGGCATACGATGATGAAGAACGCTCATCCAAGGGCACGGTCACATTACCTCTAAGAATTGGGCCAGTTACAAAGGATGTGGTTTGCCAAGTCCTGGATTTAGATCTCACTTATAATATATTGCTAGGACGTCCTTGGATTCATGAAATGAGGGCAGTCCCATCGACATATCATCAATGCATTAAGTTTCCTCACAATGGAGTCGAGGTAACAGTTAACGGTGATCCTAATCCGTTCATATATTGCAATAACTTGAGATCACATACTGAGACCATTATTCCCAGTAATCGTGAAGCTGTTTCTTCTTCGGCATACATTGATCCTGAGTCATTAAAACCTTCGACATCAAAACAAGGTGAACTTAAAGGCAAATTTCAGGACAAAGGCATGGGAGAATACACTTTAAATCAGATCATGTATTTACGACAAGTCATGAACTCTCCAAAAGAATATGGAAGGCCACATCCTAACAAGCAAACATTCATCATGACGCTCAAATGGGACCCTACTACCTTTCAAAGATGGGGCGAATTGGAAGAGGAAGGCTTATACAAAATGCTCTACAAAGACATTGAAGATGACATACAAGATCAGATCAATATACCCTATGAGAAAAATGGCAAAGGCTTTAAGATTCTACAAAAATTTGGGTATGATGGGAAAAGCCCTCTTGGGTTACGCAAAGAAGGCGTTATGGAGCCCTTACAACCTGAATTGACTATAAAAAGGGAATGCTTGAAGGGACTCGATTTTTTGACTTCCAAGATCCACGCTAAAAGGACAAAAGAGGCATCGCAAATCAAAATTGCCAAAATTCAACAAGAGGATCGCTATTCCACAGACTCCAACGGATGGGAATGGGGTTCAGACAAATCCTCCAGTGAATATGAGCTCACCGAGACATTCAGAGAGCCAGATGAACCCACAGAAGAGGAAGAATTTTATAACAAATTCAGAGTTGGTCAAGAAACATCCCATGAAGAGTCTATACAGTCCTTGTCTCAAGGTTCTAGGTTGAAATCACATAGGATGAGAACACCTGTTCCGGAATGCGCTACTAGTAATGATAATTTGGATTCGTTTGTGATCGAGACTGATGAGGAGAGTGCCATCGATGACCTCGATAATTACCTTGACATACCTGAATATAACCACATCTTCACTCTTAGCCCCGCTAACTTGAAAGACATTAACGACCTTCCCCTTGTTCATCACCAACTCATTGACTGGGATAATGAAGGACCTGCATAGTTGGATACATTCCAAAACGATGAAGCTTTTATTGATTATCTAGGCATACGAGATGATCTTCCCCCTGGAGACCATAAAGCGGGATACACCATAGAACTCAATAGCGTGGCATATTTTGGTGAGGGTGTCGGACCTTCCAGTCGTAAAAATGTGAAAATAAGAATAAATCAAGGGTCTTATGGCGAAAACCACACTGTGGCGCTATCTGATTCCAAAAAAGTAAAAAGAAAGGATGTATCTGAGGGTGAAAACCTCTCTGAGGCACCCGAAGATGGAAGGCTCGACATTCTCCCATCATCATATGAGGAAAAATTATCCATGTTGGTAGAAGAAACTATCAAAACAAACATCGATACAGAAGAGGTTCCGCACAACATATTCCTAGCTCAATCATTGACAGGGTCCGAAAGGTCGAAATTCATAAGTTTCTTCAAAGAGCGACAAATCAACTTCGCTTGGTCATACACTGATATGCCTGGATTGGATCCGGATTTGGTAATGCATCATCTGACGGTCAAACCGGGGGCAAAACCAGTAAAACATAAATTAAGAAAAATGCATCCACAAGTGGCATTACTAGTCAAAGTAGAGCTGGAGAAGTTATTGGATGTCGGATTCATACGCCCAATTGATTATCCAGAATGGATCTCTAACTTGGTACCTGTCAGTAAACTAGATCACAGCATCAGAATTTGCACAGATTTCAAAGACATCAACAAAGCTTGTCCAAAGGATGACTTCCCATTACCAAACATTGACTTGATTGTTGATCTCACAGCAGGTCATGAAATGCTATCATTAATGGATGGATTCTCTGGCTATAATCAGATAAGAATTGCACCCGAGGATCAACATAAAATGGCATTTACTTGTCCGTGGGGAAATTTCTGTTGGAATGTCATGCCTTTCGGGTTAAAAAATGTAGGTGCTACATATCAAAGAGCTATGACTACTATCTTTCATGATCTCATGCATGTAACTGTGGAAGATTATGTTGACGACCTCTTGGTCAAATCAATAGACAGAAATACACACTTGGACATACTTTCAGTTGCCTTTGATCGGTTGGAAAAATACAAAGTTAGATTAAACCCTAAGAAATGTGTCTTTGGAGTAACCTCCGGGAAACTCCTAGGATTCATTGTATCCAAAAGAGGAATTGAAGCGGATCCAGCAAAAGTCAAAGCTATCTTGGAAATGCAACCACCAAGAAATATCAGTCAACTTTGATCCTTACAAGGCAGGCTCCAGTCCATACGAAGATTCATAGCACAACTGGCGGATAAGTGTAATCCTTTTCAGCACCTGCTACATAAAAACATCAAATTCAAATGGGATGACAACTGTCAACAGGCTTTCCAGACGCTCAAAGACTATCTCCTAAATCCACCAGTTCTGATGCCACCAATTCCAGATCAACCACTGCTACTATATATATCAGCTACTCCGACAACACTAGGGGCACTCTTAGCACAACAAATTGTTGGGGGCAAGGAAAAAGCAGTATACTATATCAGTCGCACATTGGTGGGATACGAGCTAAACTACACACCAATTGAGCACACATCTCTCGCCGTGGTCTTTGCTTCACAGAAATTACGATATTACATGCTTACTCATAAGACTAAGTTGGTTGCAAGAATTGATCCATTAAAATACCTTCTCAATAAAGCAACACTTACTGGGCGACTGGCCAAATGGGTTATGATACTGAGTGAATTCGACATCGAGTATGTGGACAGAAAAGCAATAAAAGGACAAGCCATCGCAGATCAATTAGTAGATGCTCCCATGATAGATGATGTTCCTTTAAATTCAGAATTTCCAGATGAATCCATTCTAACAGTGTCACATGCAAAGCCATGGCAACTGTACTTTGACGGCTCATACACATAGCATGGGGCAGGAGCTGGCATCCTCTTTATAAATCCTCAAGGGGATTCTATACCAAAATCATACCGCTTATCATTTCCTTGCACTAACAATATAGTGGAATATGAGGCATTAACAACAGGATTACGAATTGTAGTTCAATGGAAGATCCAGGAACTTCATGTTTTTGGAGACTCCCAACTTGTTATCCGTCAAGCAACTGGTGATTATCAAACAAAAGATGAAAAGTTAATGCCTTATAAACAAATGGTGGATGATCTAAAACAGTACTTTACAAAGATAGACTTTGACTAGATACCAAGAGAGCAGAATCGCGCCGCAGATGCCATGGCTACAATTGCTTCATTATTTGATTTACCTCCAAACGAGACCCGCTATGAGTTCTTGGTGGATAACCTTTTAGTTCCTTCATATGAGATAATGCCTACTGAGATGATATGTGTTGTCGGTCTCGAATCCCAGTTATATGGTTCCATTTTCACATACCTACGAGACAATACTTTACCTCCTGATCTATCAAATAATCAATGTCGCACTTTCATTCGCCAATCCTCTCGATATGTCATTTTAGCTGATATCCTATATCGGCGAGGTCTAGATGGCACTCTTCTTAGATGTCTAGAAAGCGACGAAGCTCAGATTGCGTTACATGAAGTGCATGAAGGGATATGTGGTCCACATGCTAGTGGTCCTACCTTGGCCAAGAAACTCATTAGGACTGGATATTACTGGCCCAATATGGAATAAGACTCATATCAGTTTGTCAAGAAATGTAAGCAATGTCAAATTCATGGAGACCTCATACATATGCCAGCACAAGAACTACAACCACTTGCATCTCCTTGGCCCTTTTGTCAGTGGGGACTCGATCTCATAGTCAAGATTCACCCTCCTTCCTCTACTGGTCATAAATTCATTATCACTGCCACAGAGTATCTTACAAAATGGATGAAAGCCGTGCCTCTCACACAAGTTATGGGAAAGCAAATTGCTACATTCATCCATAACTATATCATTTGCCGATACGGAATTCCTGTTTCCATTATCACTGATAATGGGCGTCCCTTCAAAAATCAGGATGTTCGTGAACTCTGTGACCGCTTCCATATTTCTCATCGTTTCTGCACACCATATTACCCCCAAGGTAATGGCCAAGCTGAGGCGTCTAATAAAACAATCCTTAAAATCCTCAAGAAGATAGTCGACGACGCTGGCCGTAATTGGCATATCCAACTCAATCCTGCACTTTGGGCCTACCACACAAGCGTCCGTACACCTACAGGAGCTACACCCTATTCACTAGTCTATGGTTCTGAAGCCATCTTGCCTATTGAGGTCGAGTTACCCTCTATACGAGTCTCTTTGCAAAACATCATTACTGATGAAGATTACAGGGTCTCTCGCTTACAAGAACTGGAACTGCTAGATGAACGGAGACAAACTGCTTTTAATCATCTCAAGGCTTACCAACAACGAATGAGTCGCAACTACAATCACAAGGTCAAGCCTCGCACATTTGAGGTAGGTGACTTGGTTCTCAGAGAAAACCCCAAGAATCAGCAAGACAGAGAGAAGAAGGGCAAGTTCGAACCAAACTGGCTTGGTCCTTACATCATCACAACAGTATATGGCTCTGGGGCATATCAGCTCTCAACTACAGAAGGTGAACCTTTGGAGGATCCTATCAACAGCATGCACCTTCGCAGGTTATCCACATAGCTCGTCAGAATATCCTAATTCAAAAATACAAAAAAAAAATAAAAAAAAATTCAAAAATACAAAAAAATTATAAAACAAAAAAATCGTTACTTGGTGAAAACCTGGCAAACAGGCACTTTGTGACACAAAAAACATTGAAAAATCAAAAAAAGTAAAGAGAAATAATTTCATCCAATGGTGAAAACCACTTCGGTGGCGCCCTGGGCAAGTACCATGGTGAAAACTGGGTCACCAGCGCCATGCGTAGAGACATTGCTCCTCCCTCCAGGATTCCATTTCATCCTTTTACTTTGCACACACTCACAACCTATTCATCCATAATAAACTTACCCATTCCCATCATGGCTTGTTATTGATCTACCCAAGATTGGTTAGCCATTCATAATAAACCTCCCTTTCCATCCATAATAAATCAGATCCTATCTGTGGCTAAGGCAAATCCTACGTCTAGTAATGGGTGTAGAACTGAGAACATCACATGTTTCAAGGAGTACAGTGTCTTCCAGCTTCCTTCAGTCTATCCGTGCACAATCCGCAATAAAGCAACATTTGCATCGCCAGTCCGCAATCAAGTTTCATCTTCTCCGCAATAAAGTATCAGTTTCATGGATTCAGTCAGTTTCAGATGAGACACAGCAGCAACAATGGGCTTCAACAAATCAAATCTTTCAACAGACTCAGACAACATTATGGTTCAGTGCTATCTATCCTTTCTGTGAAAATGAACATTGTGACCACCATCAAATTCGACTTATACAAGTGACAAGAGACACTAAACTTGAGGACTACAGTGGTTGTTGGTGTCGAGTCTTGGTTTTCTTTTGATTTCATCTTTTTTTTTTTTTTGGTGACATGTCTTTTAGCTTTTCTGGATGTCTTTGACTAGAGAATCTATCTCTAAGATGTCTTTGACTAGAAAGGCGAGGATGGGGTATTGTCACCTATTGGTATCTGTTGTCTGTGGATTGTCTCTTAGTAATGCTATGACTTGTCCAAGGATATGAGGACAGTGTGAGTCTAGTGTGAACTAGGGCATTCCTTGTTTGTGACTGTCTTATCTCCATGCAAACAGGTACAATGACTTTCTAGGTTGAACATATGCCTCGATTGTCATAACCTATTTTGCCATAATAAAGCTCAATGATGATAACGCACAAGAAGCTCTTTCACTTTCATATCTTCTATCTTCCATCCCCCTTTCTTGATTGACTTCCATCATCCTTCTCGGGTCCACATAGCCTGCTATCACATGACTGAGTATAATGACACACCAAAAACATTTGCATTTCATGTAGTTGCACCTACATTTCCACATATAAGCATTTCATACATACATATAGATATCACAACTGCATCACATCCTGCACACAATACCTGTTAGCAC
Source organism: Cryptomeria japonica (assembly GCF_030272615.1). Taxonomy (NCBI): domain Eukaryota; kingdom Viridiplantae; phylum Streptophyta; class Pinopsida; order Cupressales; family Cupressaceae; genus Cryptomeria; species Cryptomeria japonica. Next base: position 908,768,478 of record NC_081414.1, read on the forward strand.
AATTTATATTTGCATTATCATATTCATATGCATTACATACATTTACATTTGCATTGGCATAACATTTTAAAAACATAAAAGAACAAAAATATTGCATTACATACATATTTGCATCCATATCATAAACATCACATAGAAACATACATCATTAAACATCTCATCACATAGGTACACATGCATATAGCTGCCGCAAAAAATGAATCATCTCATATATATAATAAAAAATGTCATGATACAATGATGTCAAAATCATATGGCTACAATCACCCGCAGGTGTCTACAATACAAAAGAATGGTACAACACTGATACAATGGGAGCCCTCTAAGGCTATGATGAACTCCCTCCCTCGGAGCCGCCTGGCCTCGATGGAATCTGAGCCCCTGAAGGACCCACCCTAGGATCATCCCGCCTACCCCCTCTATCTGGTGGTGGTGGAGGACCCATAACCCCACCGCTAGATGCCTGCCTCCTCTGACTCCCTCCCGTAGCTGTTGCTGTGCGCGACGGTCTATGGAAGCTCCTCGCCCACTGATCTGCTGGCACTACACCATAGTAGAGGTCCCTCCAGTATCCAATCTCCTCTCCGACCCATAGGACATATGCATAGCCTGCCCCTGTTTCCTCCGCCGCCTGCCTCCCTGCCCTCAGCGCTGTCTCAGCCTCTGTGTAGCGCTGAATCGCCTGATCTCTCTCCCGCTCAGTATCCCTGAGCCTCGTCCTGAGTCGGTCTCTCTCCCTCTCCAACTCCTGTATCTCATCTGCCTGACCCTAGCAGATCTCCTTGAGCTCAATCAGCTCATCCTCCTCTGGATCCCCACCCTCTGCCTCGGCCTGTGGCTCTACCTCTGCAGGTGCCTGCCCTTGTATCAATACCTGTCTTTGTGCATGCCTCTGTCCCTGCACCTGTCCCTGTCCCTGTCTCTACCTGGGATCCTGTGCTGCTGGTACCTGTAGGGGTAATCCACTGCGACCCCTCACCACCTGAGCCTGCTGCTCCTCTCCACCCTCTCTCCAAGGTGCAACTCGCCTCTCTCCCACTACTCCCCTCTGCCTCTGTTGGCCTCTACCCCCATCACCTCCGCCATCATCATCATCATCTCCTCCTCCATCTCCATCCAATAGCTCCCCTGGATCTGTCAGTCATGGGAATGGATGCTCCGCCCAATATGCTGAATACTCAGCATCCATCCCAGCATCGTCGACCTCTAGCCACATGTCCCAGGGTAGAGGTATCATCTCTGCCAGCTGTGTCAGTGCCTGATCATATGACAATAAAGGCCCAAACTGCGCCTGATCCCTAACTGTATGGGCATACATACCCGAGCCTCGTGGCATCCTCTAGATCTGGCCAAACTGTCGGCCAACCCTGTCCACCAGCTGTCTCTCTAATATATAGGGCATCCACCTAATCAAATACCTGCTCTGGAAGGTGTATGGCAACTCCAATGCATCATCCTCCCACTCCTTGCATCCTAGATACGGTCTCTAGATGACTACATCAATATCATCCAGCACTCGCCGCCAATGCTCTAACCTGCCAATCCGCGGCTGTGAGGTGATCATGTCATATAAATGAACAAAGCTACGTCCATGTCCCCTGCCTCGGAAGTGTATCAACCTCATCACTGGCAGATGCTCATAGGCCCAAACCTACAGTAGTGTCACCCCGCAGCCCAATCCAACTGACCCATGGTATACAAACTGGTGAAGCTCATAATATAAGTGGGCCAACACACATGGTCCCCAAGCATATCTGGTGTGCTGTATCACCAGTGTCTCCAATGCTCCGCCCCAGCCTACTGCCAATCCCCGTGTCGCCCTATCTGGACACAAGAACCCACTAATCACTCCTCCAATCACAGCTGGCAACGCTAACCCTGTGGCTGTCATGGTGTCCCATGCCACATGACCAGCCCTCATCTCTAGGCCGGGATCCTAAAATACCCGTCTCAATGCCTCTCTATCACCATCTCGATCATATGGAATCAAGTCTCCATCAATCGGTATATGCAGAATCCTATAGACATCCTCAAGGGTGACTGTCATCTCACCCATCGGCAAATGGAAGGTGCACATCTCCGAGTGCCATCTCTCAGCAAGTGCAGTCAACAGCCCCATGTTTGCCCGAAACTCAGGCACATACAGAATATGTCTCAGACCCATAGCCTCAATAGCAGCTCTATTCTCGAAGGTCAGCTCAGGTCACAATCTCTGAGTCGACGGGAATCTCTCCCGTGACTCCAACATAGGCAAGTACTCCTGCAGTCAAGCAAATTAATCATGTCAGTCATGGTGGCATTCACTGTTCATCACAAAATGCTACTTTTTATCTAAATGCATATGGTTACTTCTATCCTAGTGACACTCGCTGTTCATCACAAAGTGTGACTTCTATTCTAGTAGTACTCCCTGTTCATCACAAAGTACTACGTGTGTGACACTCCCTGTTCATCACAAAGTGTTACTCACATTTGCACTCCCTGTTCATCACAAAGTGCTGCTCATACTTTGGGGTACTCCCTGTTCATCACAAAGTACTCTATCTTGGTACTCACTGTTCATCACAAAGTGCCTTGATCTATCCTAGTCTTCCTAGAGGACCTGCTTGAGTGTATCCTCTCAGTAGCTTATCCAATCGACAGCGTATGTTCATCACAGAACTATCGATTTGACCTAGAAGACCAAACTTGTATTTTTTTTAACACAAACGTGCTTGACTGACACAAACGCGCCTACAGACTGCACAAGCGCGCCTGAAAAACACAAACACGCCTGTAGGACATAGACGTGCCTAGGTGGTGCATAAACGCCCCTACACATCGCAGACGCCCCTGCACAACGCAGACACGCCCACAATCGACGCAAACACAGTTCCAGACACAGACGTGCCTGGCACCGACACAGATGCGCCTGTCGGACACAGACGTGCCTGGCACCGACGCAGACACGATTGCATGTTTTCAGACTTTTTTGGTACCCTATTCCTAAGCACATTTATTTCTCTAACTAGCATGCATTAATGACAAAAATACATGTGTCAAAATACGAGGAGGTTTGATGGTACTTACCGGCTCTCCTGCCTCTGCTGGCCTCTGGAATCGACGAACGCGGTCAAATCTATGAACCAAAGCCATCGCTGCTGACTGCTCTTGCTCTTTTCTCACTCTGCACTTTGATCTCGTGATGGTGTAGATGACAATGAGGATGTCTTTTGCCCGTGGTCTATCTTATAGCCTACCCTGGCCTTAGCCTTCATTTCCCGAGTTAGTCTTCCTTATCCCGTGACTCTGTCACTTTCTCCAGTCAGTCCATTCTATCCCGTCTTTCTTATCGAGAGATTGTCTGCAATCTTTTCAGACATTTTCATCCAATCTCTCGAGGGTCCATATCATTCCCATTCTGGGGCAACTCTGTATCAGTTCATCTTATCTTCTTTGAAACAACGCGACAAGCCGCATTGTCTCAAAGAGGGGCAAAATGTAGACACCTAAAATTGTCCAGTCTAATTAAATAAATATTTTATTTATTTAATTATCTAAGCTTAATTCTTCTATTAATTAAATAAATCTTTATTTATTTAATTAATTCATTTATCCTCTTCTAGCCTTATTTCTCATTTAAATAAATACATTTATTTATTTAAATTATCCTTTTCCTAAATTAAATAAATATCTTATTTATTTAATTGATCCCACTTCTTCTATTAATTAAATAAATCTTTATTTATTTAATTAATTCATTAGCCTTTTCTACACATGACACATGTCATTCATCTCTTAATTCCTACATTACCTACCCCTTTCATTATTTTATTATTTCTTTTACCTACCCTCTAATCTTAGCCGACCTCCTTTTACACCTCTCAATCTTATCCCTCCATTTCATATTGTGTCTTCTATTTAAGGAGATGCCTTCTTCATTATCAAACCCTAATCAGACAGTCTAATGAATCATCTTAAGGACTTGACTACACTACGATCCTACTTGCAACCACATTCCGTTCTTTGTTGAGCTCTTGTGCACATAAAATCTGAGAGCAAATATATCAAGCAAGATCAATGGAGATAGGAAGAATGGAGATCAAAACCCTATTGGACATGTGATGGTATAATCTTTGTGATTTCTTGTGATTTGCATTGTCTTAGGTAATCTTCATATGTTATGGTGGATCTTTGTTGTTGTTAGGCTAGGGTTTTGTGGTTGAATTCATTTAGCCTTTCAATATTGTTATTATTGTTATCCATTTTCACCATATACAGTTAAATAAAAGAAATTGTTGATTTCTTGCCTTCAAATCCTTGTGTACACATAGTGGACTAAGGATGCCCTTTGAATGATTTGATTGGATAAGGATTGCATCTAATGTTTGTATTAAGTGTAGTGCAGTGTAAGCATGGTGGAATTTAGGACATTTGAATGGCATGAAATTTGTTCTTTGAAATAAATAGGTTATGTATGCTTGGTTATTCATTTAATTTCAGGAATCTTAGTTCTGAGAAATTTTCACTCATTTAGGCTTATGACATGATTTGTTCAATAATATAATAGGTGCATATGTGTAAGATATTGTGTAAATGTATATCTCTCTCTCTCTATTTGCATGCAACTAGATGTTGAAGGAGTGTTACTATGAATTTTGGTGTGAAATATACTGATTTCTTCTTATTAATGCTTAACTTAGTGACTAAAGTTACAGTTTTGTATTGCAAGTGTGGTTGAAATGAAATTCCCTTATAAATAGTTTAACAGTTTAGTGTACATATCGTAATTAATAGCAGTTGGTGCTTCATTACCTCTTGTGTAATGTGTTTATTTCAAATAATTGAAGAATAAGGAGGAAATTTAGTTGTCATTATCTTTCTTGGAGTTAGAAAATATTATAATATGTTTGTGTTAAAAAGAAGTTTTTGATTTATGTGTGCTAGTTGTCACCCTAACTCTTACGACTTCCAGGAGTAAGTCGAGTCTAAGGGGGGGGAGGATGTAGGGTCCACCCTTGACTCTACTTGTTTTGACTAGAGTTGACTTTTAATTCATGCGTGATAGACATTATTGGGCATAGGCTATTTCAGATGATTTATATGACATTGATACTATCATTATTGATCATGTGATTTATTAGACACTATATACTTATTATGTGATTTGATAAGCATAAGTGCTGATGGATTTTACATGCCTTACTATAATCATGAATTATACTAATCATGTACTTGATGATGTTTTGATGTACTGGCCATATTTAATGATTATCTATGATGAGTTGATCTTATGGTGTATTTGATTGTTGTATGATTGTCTTCAAGATAGAGACAATTCCACATCACTCATTGCGAGTGAGATCTGTCATTGTGATTCTCTAACCCTTGTCTATTATAATATATATATATGCATATGTTGTATCATTGCCTTATGGATGTAGGATTTGTAGGTACTAGACATCGACTCCACTAGGCTCCACAGGTCTAAGAGTGTCTTTAAATGCCAATGGTATGTGGTTATAGGGCATGCTCTCGGGGGATAAAGACCAATAGGCTTCATTCCCCTTATTTCATTCATTAGTATCGGTCACCCATCTATTTTGAACCTATAGATAGTGATGTTTCTAATTCTCCATTGGCTTAGGCGCAGGTGTAAAGCTCTATCAACATCCCCCAGCCTATGTAAAAATGAGAGCTTTGAAATGGCAGGCCGACTATTTGACAGACCGCCTCACAAAAATTGGAAGTTTTGGAACAAGGTATGAACATCTAAAATAGGATAAATAATAGAGGAATTTTGTCACATGTTGTAGCTACATTTGCCAGGGTACATGTTTTAAAGATGTTTTATATCATAGAATCAACATTCCAATGGCTATTTATTTTTTAAAATTTGGATATCGTATTTCCAACTGATGTCTATTTTCATGAAACTATTCCTTTAGGCAAGCAAAAACAACCTAAAAAAACTACACAAGGCTTAAACCATTATTCCAGAAACTATTCATAGCCCCTAGAAAATCTCTTCATTACCAAAAAAACCTATTCATACTTGAAAACATTATTCATACCTAAAACATTGTCCATGCCTAAGACATTAATCACAACATCAAATAATATTCATAGTGTAAATAAACACTATTCATGTTTAAACTATTGCTCATAGATTCATTTAACCTTAAAAGTTACTCTAGAAGCTCTTGAGTCCAAATTTGTTGTTCTCTATATGAATTATGGGGTTTTAAATCTATTTAGTATGACTGTGTAATATCCCTTGTCCAATGATGACTGAAAAACAAGGAATATTCGCTGTGAAATCTGCAAGAGTCCTCAAAAAATGAGCGTTTGATGATGCAACCTCAAATTCTTGTTATTTCATATCTAAATCAAACAAATCCCTCATTGACAGACATAAATACATGTTATAGGCAACTAATGTAAAATTACATGGATTGTCACAATAATGTAACAAAATAAGACTTCACTAGATTATTGACATTTTGTCAAACATGTCATGCAACCTCTGAAAACATATTATAGGTACAAGCCCATTCAAATCTTATTATAAACCAGTTCCAATGCAATCATAGCATCTTTACATAGACTGACTAGTAAGAGATATGCTACTGATTTTCTAAAGCCATTAGACAGTCACTAACTGAAGCATATATCTCAAAATTATAATGAAATAAGAGGTCTGAAGAGCCTGATTAAGCTATGCCCAAGTTTGGCGATGTAAACACCAACATTACTCATCCAAAATAAAGCCATGCTAGAGTTATGATCTTCAATACTTTCTCTTAGATGAGATAAAATAAAAAAACCACATGATTACTACAATAAATTTATTTTCTTATTAAAAATATAAATAATTACATTAGATATATATTCCACATAAAGAAAAGAAATGATGGAAATCATTTATGTCTTAAATAATGAGATCAACAACTAAAAATGGCAAAATAATATCCTAATTACGACTCCCTAATTAGTATAAGATATAATTTCGAATATTATACTAGGGATAAATATTCAAAAAGTATAATAATTACACTAATACATATATCACTCTCATGCCTTCCTTAATTTGATATAAGGTCCCTCTATCCAAATATGAAGTCTCAAGGGAGTTGTATGTGTCAATTATTCAAGCTTCTTCTAAATCTATTCCAACCTCTTCTTCCAACACATGTCTTGGTGATGGTTGAGGATCTTTAACCTTTGAAAATATGAATGAACACACTCCTCTAGACATGATTTAAATACCACATTTAATTATACACATGGATGCAATGGACATGTTTTAGGATGTGTGCAATGAAGTGTGGAGGTTCATGAGAAATATACATTACATTTTTCTGAAGAAGATTTAGGTTTCTATCCTCCTCCTTTGTTGACATCCCCTCCCCCATTGTCTAATATATCTATGACTTTTCCAACAACTTTTAATCACAACAAGAGATAATTTTGTATGAGTTTCTTAAAGACAACTTTATTACTCTCCCCTTGAAAAATTGAAGAAAAAACCATAAACAAAATTAGGACAATCCTTTTTTCAAGCATCATCAACTATTCCACTAATGAATGTCATGACTTGGAGATTAAAATTCAACAACTTATTGTAGTTCTAGTAACATTTAAATAATAGGTGACAATGATTTATACACTCATCATATCCCTTCTAAATGACATTTATAACCTATTGTGTTTTTATCTTTCTATATGACATCGATAGCTTAATTACCTATTAGGGGCTCATTGTCATTCATTGTACTACGATTTCATGTGCAATCATACTTGGGAGGCAACATAATAGCCTATTTCTTCTTGTCTCTACATTGTGGAGCAAGAATAATAGTTGTCAATTGTTCCTCTTTTTTAAGGATCCACTTTACCTTTGTTGATTTTTATCTTTTATAACTTGATATCCTTTCTTGCATAGAATTATCCTCAATCCAAATTCTCTCCTTGCTTGGATGTGTGTGTTCCTTGATTAGGACCTCTTTCATTATTTTGTAGGAAAATAAACAAAGACATCGACTTCTCCTCTCTACTTATACACAAAATGGCTAATTGAAACCACTTCATATACACAAAATGTCTCCTTGCACTGATCAAGCCTCAAAAATGTGACAACATTGTTCAACAAGGGTTGATAATTGATAACACAATGCCTATCATTCATGACCTCAAGGTGGTTGCTTTCATGCTCAATAAAAATATGATCAAAATGTTTTGTAGTTTCACCACCATCATAATATCATTTTGTTGTCATTAACATCATACATCCTCATGCTACGCTGGAAATTCATCGGGCTCTTCAATTTATTCACTCTTTATATGTTAGTGACTAAGTTTAACTTATGAACCTTCAAATAAATCATCATAATGACCCCTTCACTATCTTGTGTTGAATGAAAATCCTTCAACTGGATTGCATTGTATAAGAATTTGGTATGGATCTTTCATTCTTTCCTTGATTTGCCATTTTTTATTGTTCCACCCTACAATTTTGCATTTGAGGTATGTAAAATAGTTGCTCTATAGAGTTTTTTTTTGTCTCTCTGCATTCTTTTGGTTTCCTTCATTTATATTATGTAATCTTTCCATGATTTCAAAAAATAAAGATTTAAGGAACAAGGTTTGATATGCATATATTTCTTATATACCAGCACAACAATTGAATGTTAGGGGTGCTATGGATATTTTAATACAAAAATTTAAAATATAGAAACCCTTGTTATAAAATCTTAGAACTGATTCCAACACCAAGAAGTAGGATTATTTTAGATATTTTGGAAGTAACTACACATCAAATTTTGGGTGCCTTTGAAAAGAAAGTGGCATGATGAAATCTTTGGGCATAGAATAGATGAAATGCACTGCATACTACTGCTGCACAATATTTTGGTCGATGATATTTTTAAAATAGTAAAGGAAGGTGTATGGAACAACCAAATTCTTATCATTATAAACAATGAATATTTTAAGATCCTTTTATGATGTGTAAGTTGAGAATATTTTATGAAAGGTCCCTAAATTAATACACTTTAAACTGATTTTAGCAATGACTATCGGATGTAGACAAAATGAATGCTTTTTGGATTAGGATGGTGCAAAAAATCTAATATCAAAAGGTTGTCAAAAATTCTTGGGACTAGGAGGTGTGAACTAGCCTACTCTTCTACTTTTCATGCCATCAAAATTTGAGTTTGATTGTCATCATTTACTTTGCCAAATTCTTCACACGTAACTCCCGAATCAATTTCCTACACATAAAATGACGATAATAGGTTTGTTGATGGGGGATTTCCTAGGTCAAATAGGTTTGAATATACCTTGAAGTGTGCAATATGGAAGGTTTGTATTCTTAATCTCCTACCTATTTCTTAATTTAAAAGATGATATCTTTATTAAATATCTCCTCTTTTTTTGGAGGTAGACATCTTTAGGAAAAGATCTCTCCCTCCCTCTTTAAAATGATCTCTTTACACTTGTTGAAAAATATATCTTTTACAACTATCTCTTCCTTTCTTATAGCAATGAGGCATGTACAAGGATGTTTCTTCCTAGCTTGGAATGCATGTATGTTTATTAAGGGTATCTTCTTGGTGTTGAAGGTTCTTATCCTTGATTGCTATCTACCTTAAGATATCAACCTAGAGGTATGTTGACATCTTAAGGAGAGGCATATGAGATCTCCTTTTTTCTCATGTTAATTCATTTATGTTATATCCTCAAACTAGAAGTGTTGTGTTACATAGTGCTCCCTAGGGCATGGTTATTATTTTTTTGAGATTCATTACTTGGAATAGCATGGATTAATGCTAGTGTGATCATTGTTGTTTTTTACACCTTTGCAAGTGTTGGTTATTATTTTTGTTTGTGTTTTGTGTGTTAGGCCCAATATGGAAAGCTAATGTACTGAGAGGGGAGGGGTGAATCAGTACTCCAAAAATTTTCTTCAACAATAACTTTACTGTTATGCATAAACTGAATAGTGCAGTAACATAATATAAAGCTAAAACAAATAGATAACAATCATACATGATTCACTCCATAACACATATATTTTGGTTACGCAGAAACTCCTGGTTAGAGAGAAAAACTACGGTGGGGATGGCACCCACAACTTCACTACTGCAATAATAAAGGTTGCTCAGTTAGAGCTACATGTTTAGCTATTTCTGATAGCTTACCCTATTAGGAGTAAAAAGATCTATTAGATCTACCTTGCTAAAGGATTTTACAACACTTAAATTAAATGCTGCACTTGGTTAGAGGCTTTACAATTTATAGAATTGATTAGAGTCTTTTACCCTATTAAAGGTTTCTCTTACAACTTTAAAATATTATAATAAAATCATTACAAATATCTGCAACTTTACATCTGGAATGTTATAGCAGATTCTATGTGCTCAGAATAAGATTACCTTGCTTATAGCATACCTCAGTAACCCATATAGTAACTCAGTAAACCCTTCTATTTACTCTGTTCTTTGACTGTTCTCTGAAATCCTTCTCGGTGACCTCTATGTCTCTGTAACTGTCATAACACTTAGTGCTTTCACATGTCGTGCTTTATATATTTTGATATATTCCTTTCTGTCATGCTACATGTATCTTTCTAATCTTAATCCATGTTGTATAAATAGATCTCTTATGTTGGTGGTCCATTCATTGCTTCAATCTTACAAACATGATTTCTTGAATGAATAACCATGCAAAATATTTCATTGGTTAGATGACCTCAAAATCATACACAATCTTTAAGTGCAATTTCCAATGTGATAACGGTTCTATGTACCTCGATCTTGTAACACGTTTTCATATGTATGTCCAGGTTCAATGAATCTGGTAACACGTTTCACTCAGTGTATAACAACTCGGTGTGTCATCTTTGCTGCTCAGAATACATGGAATGATACTCGGTAGACAGCTCGGTGTATACTGCGCTCTGAGACTACTTTCTTCTATAACCGACTAGACTATTCATACCGACTAAATATCTCGGTAGAAATAACCGACTAGAGTATATAGAATAACTTTGAACATAAAACTAATGGCAACTTGATAAGTAGTAACATTGTGTCACTACAACAACCATTTTGTAGTAATTTTTTTCGATTGCCTTGCAAACAAATGGTTTTGTTTGTTAATCTTCTCTATCATGGATCACCTAGCATAACACAACTTTCTAAGCCAATGAAATCCATGATGACGTAGCATGAATCACCCAACATTACACAACTTGTTAGATAGTAGTATTCACATTTCTTCTCTTTTCTCTTATCATATGACTAATAGTAAGCATCTCCTTAGTAGACCTAGAAGTCATATCTCTTCTCTTGTGACAGAGTGTTCAAGTAGAATTGTTGGGACTAGGAGGTGCGGATCGACCAGATCCTCCACTTGTTAGATGTAGACAAAATGAATTCTTTTTGGATTAGGATGGTACACAAAATCTACTATCAAAAGGTTGTCAAAAATTCTTGGGACTAGGAGGTGTGAACTGGCCTACTCTTCTGCTTTTCATGCCATCAAAATTTGAGTTTGATTGTCATCATTTACTTTTCCAAATTCTTCACACGTAACTCCTGAATCAATTTCCTACACACAAAATGACAAAAATAGGTTTGTTGATGGGGGCTTTCCTAAGTCAAACCTCGGGTTGTGAATTAACCTTGAAGTATAATGTTTTCCTTTTGAGGGAAAGGATAGATCTAATATAAAAATGCTTAAAATTGAACATGATATCCTGATGAATCTTTCTTGAATCCTCACACAAGGTTTTAGGATGTCATGCAGATTGTTGATCATGAATGTTGCGCTTTAACTTGAATTCTCCTTCAATGCTTGATGAATTCTTGATTGCTTGTTCAATTGGAATTGAATTGATTTTATAATTAAGAGATCACTTGAATTGTAGGTAGAACCCTTCAAATGATAGGGTAGGCTTCTTTTATACCTAATCATACATAAAGTGTTTGAATTTTTTCTCTCACATGAGGCAAGAAATGAGGGGTCATATTTTGGGTCCCAATCACGAGTACCAGGGCACCTAAAGCATCCTAGTCTTGTCAATGAGGACTTAAAATTGAATAGAGGTTGAGGAAGGAGTTGAAAATGCAGATTTCAAGACGATGTGAGTAGAATCAAAGTGAGAACGAAGCAAAACATGCCTAGGGGATATTTAGGATGGGACATGATAAAGTGGGTATCAATGTCTCAAGATCAGATGGACCTTAAGTGATTGTCTCCCTTGCATATGATTTGTTTGGGTGATAAACTTCACCATTCTAGTCACAAGAATTTTATTAAGTCTCAAATATAGGGATCATAACTTATTAATGATGGAATGAAAGTCCTTCATGAAGGACTTCTAGAAGTATTTTTGGATGAGTCTTTTTCAAGTGCAAATAAAATATAATTGATGGTTAATGGATTTAAGGAACGTGCTTTCAAATTGGAAGCCAAAGTTTTGAAGGATGTAGAGAAGAAGGTGGAAGAGAAAAGACTAGAAGTTTTAGTGATTAGATGTGCAAAAACACATATCCAACTACAAGAAAACATAATTTTTTTTTAGAAAAGTGTAAAGGATGTAGTGGCGGCATACATGTTTTAAAGGAAATGGCCTAAATATACTAAGGATATTAAGGGTCACATAGATATTATAGCATCACAAATTGTACAACTATCCAATACTATAGACATGAAGAATGATGTAAAAGGAAACATAAAGATTCAAATAGAAAACTTGTACATGCAACTAAATCCATTGACTAATCAGAAGAAACAAATTAAGAAACGGTTTGATCATTTGAGAGATGTTGTAGAATTGCAACTCACCAGCATGGTAAGACTATTTGAAGACTCTTAGAAGCTTGATTTGGAGGTGAAGGTTTTAGATAACTGTAGGGAGGTAGAGGATATTCTTTTGAATATTTAAAATCAATACAATATTTTAGCCTCTACATAAGAAGATTGGAAGACCTCTTGGTATCAAATCAAGTTCGTTCACAAGGGCATCATGCCCCCTACCATGAAAGCTACTTAGTTTTTGTGGGTAAGAATTTTTTTTTTTTTTGGTTATGGTTGTGGTGTTTGTAGGGAGACATTTACAAATTTATATCTATTTTCACTATTTAATGGTTTATGGGTTTGTAATGGTAATTTAATGTTCTTTCATATTTTTGTATAGATACTTTATAATAGCCTATTATGGTGATTTGTTCTACTATCTAGTTTTGGTGGAGTAGATGTTGCATTGCATAGACCTAGGATACATATTTCCGCAGATACAACACAAGTTAAATGTATCCTAGGTCGATGCAAAACAACCTCTGCTCTAGAGATCACCAAAAAATAGAGAAAGAACTTCAATTTAATGCCATCAGTTTAAAAGGATTTCAAGATAGATAAATGGTATGCAACTGTATCTATTTGGAATGCATTACCCAAACATCGCAATTGATCAGTCGCACATGAAGTTCCACGAGTGTGATCTTTTTCAAATCCTAATATGATTTCTAGCTCGTCAACCTCTAGAGGAGCCACCTGACCTAGCCCCATCCAAACCAAGATCCATTCTTCACACTTTTCAAGAATGTATTTCTGTTCACTATCTTGTAGTTTCCCTCGTGAATTTTCAATTATAGTGTAGAGTTCTTCACGAAGGACACCACCACATCGTCTAGAGTCTATGCTTCAATTTTTTTCTTTGATCCCATGGAGGCCAATAGTCCTCTGTTTGAGGAAGTGCTTCCTGAATAGTCATGGGAGGGAGAGGTAATGCTTGAAATCAACTTTCTATTGGGAGATTGTGTACATAACCTCTTGGTCTTTTGGAAACTGAAAAGTACTTCGAGTCCACCAACTCTGGTTCCACACTATAAAATTTTTCAGATATTTCCTTCCAAATATCCTTCGATGCAAAATCATCATTCTCATAATAGAAAAAAGGTGGTCCTTGCATGAACACATTGATTTCCTCCAAGCCTGGCCCAATAGGTTTCCCAGGAACTCCAAAACTAGTTAGTCCCTCTCGACATAAATTAGAGATGTCACATCACACACTCCAGACATTGTTTGTTTGTATTGCATACTCTCTATGTATTTATCACCCTTTAACACTTTCCTTTGCTTTTCTCCAATTGCTCTCTTCTAGGCAACTGATGAGCTTGTTTCCATGTCATTCAAGATAATGCTTGTTTGTTTTCTTTTATGAAATTTACTGCACATGAGTCTTCAACTTGTATCTTCTTCTTCTTCTGCATAGATATAAATTATAATTCACGCTCAAATGATAATCAAATAAAATAAGCATTTGTAAAGAAAATATTTAGTCATTGGATGTTACATATTATCTAACGGAAAGATCCTAGACAATTCTTGGAGAAAGAAACATCATTGATAACCTTTTTTTGCAAATATTCACTAAATCAAATAAATTAAAAATGTTTTATGCAATTTTTAAAAGTAGACCTCATTCAATGCTTTCATGCACTGATGTCAAAGCCGTTTGACCCACAACATCTGATACCATCAGAATTTTGATGACAACTAAAGAAACATCTGACAAGTATGTTGTATATCCGACGTCACTTCCTTATCGGACAGTCATCGAGGAGAAAACATAGCAGCCATCGAAATTCCGGCCGTAATCTGTCAAATTTTTTGGCCAAAGGAGAAAATATAGCCGCCATCAGAAGATTTCATAGCATCATCGGGAAGACTGACAATGAGTTTTCAATGGTTAAACTGGTCAGAAGCTCGACGTGGTGTTGTCGGACTTCCAATAATTAACCGTCGAAAATTAGGCTCAAATGTACTAGTGACTGACTACATATAAATCGAAACTACAATCCAAAGAAATGATTGAACTACTAAGATAGCATCTTCTATGCCAGAATACAGTTCCGGTTAAGCTCTGTCTATTTCGGTCAGGAACCCTAAACCTTTTATCGAAATAACCCTATATAAAAATATCCCTTCATGCATAATCTCTCTGGTATATTTCATATCTTCTATTCATCCATATTTGTATCCCTATCATCATCCACATATATCAAAATGATCTAACCTACTGACCTATATACCCTTTACAATTTATCATGCCCTAGATTAGCTTACAAAGATAATTACAATATCAATATAAATGTCGGCTAGATAACATTAATACATGATTATAAAAATCAATCGTTGATTCTATATCTAAAAGATCTCGTCCTCCAATATTGATAACCTTATTCTAAACCATTTCGGCCTACATTGCCAGTAACCCAAAAAATCCTTTGAACCTACCGGTGCCAATGCTGGTGCTGGTGAAGTGTCTGTTAAGTGCCTGTCGATACACAACTGAACCAAAATGTGAAGCCAGAACAAGATACCATGTTGCCATCAATGACAACATAGTGAAACCAACCAATTGAGTGTCAATTTCCAACAAAGCTTCTACCTAGTTTCAATTAGGATTCTAGTGCTTCTCCCTCTAGAAAGCTTAAGAAATTATTAAATCTTGTTAACACTCATTTTGTATCTCTTGAGAAGGCTGCAGATGAATCTATATAAAAGAGATTTAATGAGATGAGATTGCAGCAAAAAATTGAAAGGAGTTGAGTGATATAGAGCAATCCTGAAGACTACAATGAAGAGTATAGAAGAGGCATTGGATGAAGGAAATTTTTTTTTCAAATCATGTTTGTTTTTGCTCAAATTTACTGCAGACATTAGTCGACAAATAAAAGATCTTGAGGGTAAGTAAGCCAGTATCGGTCAATCTTTTGCACCTCAATCGGTCTTCCCAAGTACCCTTGAGGAACAACATTTGGAACTCTCTGACAAAATAAAGAGTTTGAACCAAGACAAGGAGAAAATTTTGAGCAGAGTGGGAGATCTAGGTAAACCGACACAATTAGTGCCTTAGGTAAACCAGTGCCATCCGATCTTCTAATTCTTGAGGTTCATGCATTCATGTAAGTTCCCTAATAAGTGTTTTGGAGTTCTTCTTGAGAGAATGGAACCAATATTTGGAATCCCTGAAGGTGACTTAGTTTGACATCTTTAAGTTCATGTAAACAATTGCATTCATTCATTCTTTTGTACATAATTTCTGGTGGATTCCCACCCTTTGCCATTGATGTCAAAGGGGGAGAGAGACAGAGCAGTGAAAAATGGAGAAAGCAGTTTATGGGGAGTTAGTTAGATTGAGTGTACAAATTTTAGATTTTTGGTGTTTTGCAAATTTTGGGATACTTATCATTTTTCACCTGTGTTGCCATCAATGCCAAAGGAGGAGATTGTTGAAATTTGATGTTCAAGTGATGCTCCGATGAAGATTGGTGGTTCCTAATGCTTGCAAATTCTTAGGAGTTGTCATTGATGGCAACTCAACCTCTTGATTTGATCTAGTATGAAGTTTTGGCTAACTAGATGTCTTGGAAAGAGTATTCTTGGATTAGGACTGTCAGTGCAGTGAAATATACAATTTTGTCATTCCCGATAAAGAAGATTTTGGTTTTGGTTATCAGTGATTATTTGGTTGGGTATATGGAGTAGATTATCATGAAAATCCACTCTTTGGTGTCAATTCCTATCCCTGCTTGAAGATATAGTATCTCATAGAGGAGTAAAGTAGAGTATTCTTCATGTTTGGTGGTGTATCATGTGTCTGGATTCTTTAAGTTGATTCTGGTGATTGGAAATGTTTTTGTGGCGGTATGTGAGACCTATAGGAAGCATGCAATTTTGTATTTTGGGTTTGGAATATGGTTCGATAACATATCTAAGCTGACTTGCAGCTACACATTTCATTTTTGATATTTTGTGAAGCCGAATTGTGGGAGATTAATTTTGCTAGTGCAGATATATATAAGAGAAATTGGATGATGCGTTTGGTGTGAGATATGATGTGATAGATTATTTTGAAGTGATTGAGCATTGTTTCACATGTGCATTTTGATCTTGGTTGATCCAGTAAGGAGTTGCAGACCAGAATAGAGAAGATAAGCAAATCAATTGTAGCAGATCATTTTCCACTTAACCGGAAGTGATTTTTGTCATAATAGATGCTATTCTCTAGTTCACTACTTATTGTAATTAGTTTGTGATCTCTTGTAAGGCAGCGAGCCTTCCTTTGGCGTTGTTGCCCTATTTTTGTAACTTCAGCAGTGAGCTCTAGGCAATGTTCCTGAATGCAAGTGCATTCCCCTTATGTAATATTATTTTTCTACTAGCCATAGTGGAATAATATTGTGGGTTCAAATCCCACCATGGTTTTTCACTTTTGGGTTTCCACATAAAAATATTGGTGTTATGGTTGCATGGTTATTTGTTTTGTGTTGCTGTACTTTACTTTCTTTCTTATACATCTAGTGGTTAAAGAATTAGAATAACATGTTTAAAATTTGCATAACACTAACCTCCCCCTCTCAGTGTTCCCTTATTCCAATAATCCCTTTCCTAAGGTTCGTCATGAAGATACTTTAGAGAAAGAGGATAATATTTTCAATGCTCTCTTTGCTAAAGATGAAGAAACTAATCAAAGATCAAACCAATACCATTCATGTTGTTGAGAAGCCTATGGGTGGAGTCAATCATCAATATGATTATCACTCAATAGCTTACACATATAATAACGAAGTGTTTACTTTAGAAGATAACAAGAACATAAAAAGTGAAGCACAATATAATTTGTTAGTTCCTACAATCCTTTCTCCAATTCAGACAAATACAAAATCTCCTAGCAAAGATGTTCCTAAAGAAGAACTCTTGGAGGATGATTGAGGGTCATTAGATGTCACACCTTCTTTTTGTAAATAATCTAAGATGCCTAAATTTGATACACAAAATATTTATCCTAAAACATGTCTATAAATTGATTAGGCCTCTTTAAACTTCAATCCAATTCCACTTAAGAGAAAACCCCCTCCTGATCCTACCTATGGATACAATGGACAAGTTTTAGGATGTGTGCAAAAAAGTCATGAGAAATCACACTTTTCTAGTGAAAAGAAAGATTTCCAACCTCTTCCTTTGTAAACATCTCCTCCTCAATTGTCTAATAAGCCCTTGCCTTCTCATTCCAAAATAGCATTACAACAAGATAATGTTTTGTCTGGCCTCCTTCATGCCAATTTAATTTCTCTTCTTTGGCCTAAATGAATAAGGAAATGTAGACAACATCTTGAAAGTTCTACTCTTTGCAAGTATCCTAAAATCCACGGACATTCTACTAACAAATGTAAAGCTTTGAAAACTAAAATACAATAATATATTGAGTTAGATATCATAAAAATAACATGTGATAATTAATGACATGTTTCTCATAATCATTTCAAATAACACTCAGATTCCTATTATGTTGCTCCTCACTATGTGACATTGTTATCTTACCTACTTGGGGCTCATTGTTATTCATGGTGGTACAATTTCAAGTGCAATCATACTTAGTGAGCAACACAATAGTCTATTTATTTTTGTCTCTATGCTTGAGGGGCAAGAATATTATCTTTTCTCTTTCTAAGGATTCACTATTTCCTTTATGGATTGCATTTTTCATAACATGATATCCTATCTTGCATAGAATTATCCTTCATGTGAGTACATGTGTGTTACATAGTTAGGATCTATTCCTTTCTTGAGATAGTACGTCTCTTATGAACAATTTCTCCTTAGGGAATGTGTGATCCTTCATCCTAATTTTTCGTTGTCCTCTTTCTTGGGGGGAAAGGATAACATTTTTCTTGTCTCACTCCTTTTTGAAGACCACCTCTTCTTTTTTTGTTGTATTTTTCATAATGTGATGTACATTTTTTCTTGAAACTATACATCTCTTATGTATAATCTCTCCTTGGAGGTTGTGTAATTCTACTTGTTGTCCCTACATAGGGGGGTATTGATATTTCTTATCCTTTCCAAAGATCCACTTTTTTTTGGTTGAGTGGTGTTTGCTTATGATTTGATGTCATTCCTTGTGTGAATATGTTTTTGTTCTCAAGGATTATCTCTTATGTTAAAGGTTTGTATCCTTGACTACAACCTCTTCTTGACTTGGAGATGCATATCTATTATAAACATACCTCTGCACATTGGGTCATAAGTGTGTCATCATTCATCAAGAATCCCTTTCACCTAGAAATAAGAGGAAGGTAGGAATTCTTGTTTTCCTTCCCTTGTTTTTGTAGAGGATGTTATGTTTTTTCAATAAACTTACATGAGATGCTTCACGTTTGAAACCTGACACAACATTTTTATATGACTTATACAGGGTGCACATTCTCAAAACCAGAGAAAACATCTTACATGAGATGTCCTCAATACCAGACATATATTTCTCTTACACAGGGTTACACATACTCACATAGGTTGTTTCATGCTCAAAACTAGAGAAGAAAAACTCTTATATAGGATGTTTAACACCTAAAACTAGATAATTGCACACACAACATGATGAGTGAAACTAGCAAAGAAAAGATAGATCATTCCTACTCTTCTCCCCAACATGGATCACCTATAAAAACACAAATAGAATGTGACATACATGTCTTCTCTTGCTCTTCCTCTCATGGAACACCTAGAGAAACACAAATAGAGTATGATATCAATGCCTCTCTCTTTTCTTCTCCTCATGAGCTTATAACTTTTCTATTTGTGGTTCATGGTTTATGCATGCCCTTTTTCTTGTTAAGTGATTGCTTGTGTCCTTTTAATAGAATTTAAAGAATGATATTAGTAGTTGAGACATTTTGACTATCAAGGTCTCTTTGGATAGTTGACTTGGGGTCTTGTATTTAGTGCTAACCCCTTGTGTTGTGTGTCCTTAGATGATATTTTGTGAGTTAAGATCCTAATATGGAGCACTTGGCTCCACGAAATTAGTGATGTTTTATCTCCTTGTGATCTTGTTCCTAATTTCTCCTCTATCTCTTTCATCTACTTTACCATGAGCATTTTCATAGGCTCATATTCCTATTAAAATGGGGGAAAATGTAGTGTCATAAATTGTCACCAATATAATTTACACCTCATAATTGTTCCCCTAATTTAGTGTTTCCTATCCTCATCCCCTGGTCTATTTATCCCTATTCTTTAACTTTGACACCATGAATAGCCTTTTGTGGTTCCTACCATGGGATACCCACCCCATTTTAGCATTGTTTTGGTCTTGATTATGTTGGGACCAAGGCATGGAATGCCTTGGTCTGGACCATGGCATCCCAAAATTCCATGGTCTCACCCAATCCAACCGTAATTTAAAATAGGGTTAGGGCTATATCTCATCGGGTAAGTTTTGATCCTCGTGGCTCTGCATGACTGTTGGAGGTTGGCCTAATCAGTAATTTACCTAGAAACCCCTATATAAAGACATTTAATGAACCTAATTCTATCTAAGAAAAGTAAGAATCAATTCCTAACATTCAAGCATCCATGAAGCATTCATTATCAAGCATTTTTAGAGATCTTCAAGGTTGCCTTTTCATCCTTCAACCACTGTGGACAAAATTCATCTCAATTTTGATGCAAGCATGTATGTGTGATTAGGTTTTTGTGTTTGTCATGCAATTTCATACAACATTTATGATTACATCTAAAGAAAAAAGCGCAATCATCAACAAGTGTAGATTTGAGGTATATCTATGTAGCATTTATTTTAGTATTTATAATATTTCATTCAAGGCTAATTATGTTGCATATTGGCTGATATGTTGTCATTGATGTCAACATATGTGGAGATTGTTGGAAAGTTTTGTTAACATATTTTTCTGTGTATTCCAGTAATGCAGTTTGGTTGGAATGAGTTGATTTAGCCTGTGTGTTGTAGATGAGATGATGCGGTTTAAAGGGTTATGGTATGTTGTCTATAGATGGTTCATTCTTATTTGTAGAGGTCTGCATGATTATTTGATCGAGTTATGATATTTAGTATTGAGGATATTAATTAGTTGTTTGTGTTATTTGGTATTTTGGTTTACACATTGTATTGCTCTAGAATTTTTATATATTTAGCTGTGGATGTGTGGGATGTGTTCTAGACATTGATGTGTGTCCTCGGTTCAAGTGGTTCATGACTTGGAGGTCTGCAAGAGAATCATTCAGGTTGATAGTCAATTATGATGGTGTTTTTGAGCTTCGATGGAGAGATGATGATTATTCTAGTAATCCAAGTTATTGTGGTGCAATTCATATTGTCTGTGAATATCTCTAGATCGTTTTCTATGCGTATTGGTGGTCTACATTGATTTTTGTGCATATCATTTAAGATTTTCTTTGTCCGGTGATTTTATTCATGTTATGTGACATTCTTGGGGGTTGTAGCGTGTTGTGGATGATCGAGACGTAATTGTTGAAAGTTTTGTGTGGTTTCCCTATTGATTTGGGTCCAGACTATGCCTTAGCCAACATTGTTTTGGTCCACATGTATTTTTATATCATGTGAGGATAGTATTTTGTAATTTGTATTGAGCGTTTCGCCGACCTATATTTCATATGTTGAGGGTTTGTATAAATAAATGTAATAATAATTTGAGATGTATGTTTGTGAGTTTTTTCAATATCTGAGAGTGTTTATGCTTGACTTTTATGTGCGAACAAGTGACTTTCTCTCTCAAAAGTGTGAAGGAGAAGAGAAGTGTTGCAGGGAAGACTGTGTGCTTAACCGGAACTGTACTCAAGCATATGAAGATGCTATCTTCATAGTTCATGTAATTTGGATTGTAGTCTAAATGTTTGTATAAGTCAATGAGACTTCTTGTAAGGTAGTGCGCCTTCCCTAAAGGTTGTAGCCTTTCTAGGTTTCTTATTTTGAGTAGTGAGCTCTAGGAAATATGATTGAATGCATGTGCATTCCCACTGTAATATTTGCATTTACTCCTAACATGGTATTATCTCATTGTGGGTATGTTCTCATAGTGGTTTTTCCCTTAACTGGGTTTTCCATGTCAAAAATATTGGTGTTATGTGTATTATTGATGTGGTGTTGGTTCATGCTTTAACTATTTTAATTATCAGATATATTTTGTGGTTTAAGTTGCAGTAAGTTTTTGAGCAAAGTGATTCATCCCCCCCTCTCTTAGTTTGCTACATTGTTGCCAACAAATTCCTAAATTGGGGTTTGAATTAGGAAAACCCCTATTGCTAACAATTTCCTCTTTCTTTTTGTGTGCAGGAAATATGTACAAAGCTATGTTTAGGGGGATTGACATAGTTCACAAAGATGAATAGGTTCATCTTTTGATGGCGATAG
This sequence comes from Cryptomeria japonica, assembly GCF_030272615.1. Lineage (NCBI taxonomy): Eukaryota > Viridiplantae > Streptophyta > Pinopsida > Cupressales > Cupressaceae > Cryptomeria > Cryptomeria japonica. The sequence continues at coordinate 908,790,703 of NC_081414.1, forward strand.
ACTCAAAGGACCATGGTGAATTGATGTGCCCTAGTCTTGACAAATCAGGATGAACTTCAGGAAACAAATTAATGATATCTTATTTTGCTCAAATCTAGGTCAATGGATCCATACAAAATCAGTAGCTTACTAATTGATAGGGAGATTGAGTGAGAAGTTGCTCAATAAGTCTAAATTGGTTTAATAAATCAAGTGGACCCAAAGGATATGCTTTTTCTTTTGTGTTTAATTCCTGTTTGCAAGATCAATCTTCAACACCCACACCTCTTCTCAAACAACCACCCTATTATGTTGTTACACTCCCTTGCTCAAGCTTCTATTCCTCAATGTTTCTCAAATCCTCCACCATAGGTCCACACACCAAGATGGTGTCTTGACTATAAATATTGATTTAATTAGGCCCATTGTGTGAATTTCAACTATCCTTCAAGAGTTTGGAAGGTTCTAGTACCATTGAGGCAATTAGGTTCAACTTTTTGGTAAAATAGGGCAAAAAGGCTACTAGCCCGTGGAGGCCTAATTGGGTGAATTTTGCTTGCATAGGGAAATGATGGTCATAACCACCATGAAACCTGACTTGGAAGGTTTCAACAAGGTCTAAAATCAAGGATTTTTATGGTTTTAGCTCCTAAGAAGATGGTATAATGAGTGTCCACATTTTTAGGCAAGAAAGTAGGGTTTTGAGAGGGTTTTGCTCATGAAACAAAGGAAGTCACTTCTAAACCACAAACCAAGCCTCCAAAATCTTATAGAAAATCTTCCACATCATTTGGAACCATTCTCCAACTCTACCCTATATGATATTATATCAAATATTTGGTATACAAACCATAAGATGAATGTTATGTGCACTGTCACTGCTAATTCACTATTTTTCCTGCACTTTGAAAGGTTATAACTTCATGGAAACTTCACCAATGCATGTATCAACCTCCCAAAAACATTGTTAGCACTTTTCACAAGATGCCAAAGGCATGGACATGTTCATAAAGCAATTTTGGATTCAAAAAGACATTAAATTCCCAAAACAGGGAGCTTGCTGCCAGCTACAACTCAACACATTTGCAAGGTAAAGAAAACATTATTTGGAGCTCCAAATGTCTGTAAAATTCCAAGGAGATTAGTGCAGACCTCTTTCTTAGGTTTGTTCACTCAATTGGCCTTTGAGCACAAACTTGTTTGAGTCTTTGTTCACATTTGCTAGCCAAATCTATCTCCAACTTGCTTAGCATATACTCAAAGGCACTTCTCTTGCACAACCCTAGCCAAAATAGGGTATATTTACACTATAAATATGAAATAAAACTTACCTAAGTCCACCCATGGGAGCCCAAACCTGGATTTAGACAAGTTGATGCATTTTGGAGTCCAAAACCCTTGACAGGGTAGTCAAGGAGCAAAATAAAAACTATTTTATAAAACCAACTTCCAAATGCACAACCTGAAAAATAATTACATAAAGAGAATTGAATTTACAAAAAAATCACAGTCCAAAAGGTACAGTACAGAAAATAGAAGCCCCAATATGGACTGCTATCCAAATGGAGTCCAAAACATGAGAAAAGCCAGAAAAATGCTTGCTCTTTCAATTGATTCTATTGGAAAGTAAAAAATCCAACCCTATACCAAGAAGAGGGATGCATATAAATAGTAATGGAAGGTATTTACCAAGTCTTGTATGGACACAAGGCATTTATGTCTTCTTTTTTACAAAAAGTGTCCAAAATGACAACTTTTGTTCCTCCAAGTGGCAATTTGAGAAACCTAACTCAACCAACCTTCCAAATTCACATAGGAATGATTAAAAATGCTTTCTAATCATGTTTCAAGGCTTTCCAAATCATGGCTAATCCTATAAGGCAATTTTCCACTTTTTAGCCTTATTTGGCCTAGGAGCACAAAACTGACAACTCAAACCTTAGGAAAACAAAACTTGATCTCTCAAGCACAAAATGAGATAAAAAATCTATGAAATGACTCAAAACAACCTATGACAACATTTCAAAACTAACAAGACACTTAAGCATGAAAAATACCAAAAATGGAGAGTATAAGTAAAGCTAGGTGCTCCTGCACCACTAATTCTATCAATTTACATCAAAAACTCCTTATTTTACCTTAATTTTAACATTTTCACAATTCAACTTAGGAATGGGAAACTAAAATCTAACCACTGAAACTAATTAGAAACCTTAGCCCTATCATTAGTTGGATTGAGGCTAGATCTATTGGATTCACCCCTCTTTCAATGTATTGGCTATTTTGGTTAATTGGTGGTCTTATCCTACTTGGTGAAACCCTAGTTCCAAATTACACCTCTACATGTTTAATTTTTTCTTCAATTTTTCAATTCAAGAATGTTGACTTGACATCCATCTAATATAACTCAAAGTTCATATATGCAACAAATGCGAGAAACATCCATATAGCCTCCAATCCTACTACTAGAGAAAATGTCTCCTCAAAATCTATACCTTGAACGTGTGAATAACCCTTACACACCAATATTTCCTTGTTCCTTGTGACTTTTCTATCTTCATAAATTAGCTCTCTTTGGGTTACCCACTTAGTTCCTATAACAACCTCATACTTTGTTGGCATCTTAGGTGTTTGTTTAGGTAATTTTTTTCTTGCACTTGTCTCTTCTTTATCTTTTGGAGTAGCCTTTGTTGGCATATGCACACTCCAATGAGACATTGTATGTGATTGAGGTTTTGTCATTGATGGCAACCTTGCAATCCTATGGCACCAACAAAGGCATTATACTAGCATTAGCAGATCACACTCTACACCGGCACTCAGGACACCAGAACCGGCACAAAAGAAAGGAAGTATACCGGCATAGAGGCCGATAGGATTTTGTTTTATTATATTTTGTTTGTTATTGAAAAAATTTGTTAGCCGACTTGGCAAATTGTAAAATGACTCTTATATATAAAAGAGATCATTGTAGACATTAGAGAGAGGAGACATAAGCATTAAGAAAAATATTAGGCGGACCTATTGTGCGAAATATAGGTTAAGGGGTATATGTAAAGAACAGAGCAGGAACCCGTACTGAATCTGGCATTGAAGATGCTATTGTAAAGCAATCCAAGTTATTGGATTTGTATAATCCTCATTGTAAGTCAGTGAGACTTCCCATTGAGCAGTGAGCTCTAGGCATTTGGCCTTCCTGCATGTGCAGGCCCCTATTGTAAGTATATTCTCTTATTGGCCAATGAGTGAATATTGTGGGTCACAAATCCCACTGAGGTTTTTCCCACACCGGGTTTCCTCATTAAAATATTGTGTTATGGTGTACTTTTCATGTGGATGTTCTTGATTCTATTTATTGCATTATTTATTGCATACCGGTACACTATTATATTATGTTCTATATGTTTTAAGTTAAGAAATTCCATATACCGATTAGATACTGATTCACCCCCTCCCTCTCAGTATCTGTGGGATTCCTAACAATTGGTATCAGAGCTTGGTCCTCTATTTTCAAAAGCCTAATAGTTTGAGGAAGATCTTGACACCAGTAAAGATGGAAAATCTAATGAAGCAACTTGAAGGAGCTCTTACAGACTATGATGTAGAGAAATTGAAAAATATCAAACTAGAAGATGATTTAAGGGTAGGTCAAGATATCATTCAGGCACTTCAAGAAAATTTTACTATTGCAAGAAATAAGAGAAGAGAACTTTGTGAAAATTTGCAAAATGAGAATGATGAAAATGAATCACTTAATGATATGATAAGCAAGTTGAAACAAGAGATCATGACAACAAAGAATGAGATGCAGGATATGACTATGAGATTTTGCAAAGAGATTGAGGATAGGAAGAAGAATGAAGAAGAATTGATGAGAAGACTAAGTGATGCAGCAAATGAGAACACAAGACTTATCTATGAAAATGACATGTTGAAGACAGATTTGATGCATACTCAGAATGACTCAAATGAACTGATGAGACAAAAGGAAGTCTTAGAAAGAGAATTAGAAATTGCAAATCAACATAAAGAAAAATTCAAAAAAAGCTCAGAGGAACTTGGCACCTTGCTGAAGAATCAAAAACCTAAAGGTGACACTTCTGGAATTGGCTTTGAAATTGGTGAAAGCTCCGGTACTGCAAATACTCAAGATCACAACAAATCGGTAAGACAACCTAATGCTTATAAATTCAATGGAAAATGCTTTAACTGTAATAAGTACGGTCATAGAGCAAATGAATGTAGATCTAGAAATTATTTGAATATCAACACACCCACCGATCAATGTTCTAAATACAACAAAGCTGGTCACAACTCTGAAAACTGCAAAATGAATGTGAGATGTTATGTTTGTGGAAGATTTGGACAATTATCTAATCAATGCAGAACACAAACCGGCATAGGTTATGGAAAAGCTATTCAGAAGAATAATGTAACTTGTTATGCATGTAACAAGATTGGGTATATTGCTAATTTTTGTAGAAGTAGAGGAACACCGGTAGACAACAAAAGTTCTAGCTTGAAAGGTAAAGAAAAAGTTGAAGAGGTCAAGCAAGAATTCTCAAAACAATGGATTAGAAAAGCTGATCTTAATATTGGGAATACTCCTCCACCAGTAGAACAAACCAATGCTTCACTGGAAGGACAAAGTGATGCTTCACTAGAAGGACAGAGCAGTGCTCCATCGATAGGAAGTTCTTCATCCAATTGAAGAAAGTTTCTTTGAGGGTTTGGCAATCTAATGACACATGTATTATATTCCCTCGGTTAGAGATAAGAAGTTGAAATTACTTATTACCGGCAAACAATGTTAAGTGAATACTTAACTGGCATGCAATTAATGTGGTAGATGGTGAATAGACACTATAAAATTAAGGTTTTGGCTCCATTTCATTTCACTGAGATTTCAAATTTATGAAGAGCGCGAAGATTCTAAGATAAGGCATTTCGAGCAAGAAGCAAGAACACTGCAAGCAATCATCCATCCTAAAGGCAATAAAATGTATTTAATCATGGCATTCACCTCTGCAATTGAATAAATAGAAAACCCTACTGTTGTTGAAGTGATAAAAAGACCTAGGCCTGTATTTCAGTTATTTCCCGAGATAGCAAAGAAAGACGATACCTTAGGTGCTTTTTCTCAAATTCCTAAGGGAGTTGTTTATGTTGAAGACCCCAGAATGTACATCCATTGCAACATTGAGGAACTAGGAGATGAAGAAATTAAAACCATGTTTAAAACTGTGATATGTGATAAAACCGGCAATGTGAAAGATGAACACAAAATCATTGAGACCCTAGGATTTACAGAGATCCTTAGCATTCCTGAATTTCAAAAGGATGTGATTAGGATAGTCTTAAGTAGGGTACATGGTGAGTTTTTCTGGTTAGATGCAATCCACAAAATCACCAAGGAAGTTGTGAAAGCTATCATAGGGTTACCGACCACTGGTAAAAGACCAGATAAAACCAAGAAGGTTTCCAATGACCTAGTTACAAACCTAATTGGTGCAACATTCGACAAGAGGTCCCTAAGAGTTAATGATGTAATAGACATTAATGTGAGATTCATTAGCATGATATTAGGGTATAAAGCTACTCATGCAAATAGACTCAATTCAGTTTCAAGTTTATGCATTAAGAGTGCTTTTGATATGGTCACAGATAATGAAAAAATTGATGTATGTGAGTGGTTAAAAGATGAATTAATTGACAACCTTGGAAAGATCAAGAAGGACAAGAAAGGAACTTTCAGGTTTGGAAATTTGTTAGTATGTCTGATGCTACATATAACAAAACAGGTTCCCGGTATAGGCTACAAAGAACTTGGATATGATATACCGGTAGGCAAACAGTTAACAAAACTATTCAATAACATGGGAAAAGACAAGGAAAACAATATTCATGACTTTTTTCAAGCATTAAAGGCCAAAATGAAGAAAAGAATAAGATTATCACAAAAGATTGTTGACAAATACAAAGATGAAATATGCTTTGTAATCAAGAAAGATGAAATCTGGATGGAAGCAGTCATCCCTAGGACAGTTTGGGTAACCAAGATGGGCAATGAAATAGATGATCACATAGTTGAAACATATGCTAAAGCACTTCTGGAAGCCCCCAGAGAACCTAAGGAAGAAATATTTGGTAGTGCAAAAACCATTGAAATCCCAATACAATCAAAGAAAAGAGTGAAAAAGGTTGAGTTAGTTGTAAGGAAAGGTTCCAAACAAGCAAAAGCCATCAAAGAAGATGTATTGAAGAAAACCGGTATAACAGAGGATGAGTTAGTAGCTCCACAACTTGAAACTCACCTATCACTGGTAGGTACTTCTTCGAAAGGTGACATGCCTGCAACTTTTAAAAGAGTTGTAAGAAAAAGAGATCCCTCACTGGCAACCACACCCTCACCCAGGAGGACAAGGCAAAAACAACAAGCAGTGAGATCTCCGGTAAGAAAGGCCACACCAAAGAAGAAGAAGAGTTCAAAAAAAGACTTGACCCCTCTTGATATACTGCTGAATGAAATCATAGAGGAAGGTAAATTGAAGAACATAGAGAAAATATATGACACCTTAACAGCTAATGAAAAAGAGAAAGTTGAAAATAGTGTTATATTGTGCACATGGATATGTATAAGAAGTTTTTGATGGAAGTAGTCAATGAAATTCCATATGAACTATTCAAAAGACTAGAAGCAAGAAGACAAGCAGTAATAGAACTAGATAAGAAAATAAAAATTGAAAAGCTACTTGCTGTATATCCGGTAAACTCTCCCAAAGAAATTGATGACCTAATTGCTCAAGCCAACTGGATAGTATTTTCTACTGCACACCGGCACATTGCTTTAATGGTTGGAAGAGTTAATGAGGTGACTGAAGAGACTAAAAATAGATGGGACATATTCCTAGTTGAGAAAGAAAAACAAGAAGAATACAGGAACCCCAAACCCATAAAAGTTTATCAGAAAGATAGAGATAAGGGGAAAGGAAAAGTTGGTGGACCACCTAGTATCAAGGTTAGAGACAACTTACCTCCACCTCCTTTGATTACTCCACCGGTAAAAACAACAACTATAGATGATCAACCGGTAGCTGAGAGTATGGATGTAGAGGATAATAATCCTAATCCTGAAGTCTTATATACTGTTGATGTTGATACTCAGAAGATCATCATAGTGGTAGAAAAAGATACAACTGATAAGACTGATATGGCTAGTGAGCCTTCGGTAGCTGAGGAAACTGATAACACATAGGAGAAACCGACAGAAGATAAAGAGAAAAAGGTAGAGACTCAGACACAGACCGAGACAATACAACAAACAGAGGAACAAACAGAGAAAAAGGCTCCGAAACAGCAACAACAACAATAGCAACAGGAACAGGTACATAAGGAAACAGTGCCACCGACAACTAGTGAAGTAGAAAAACCATTGCTTAAAGAAATGCAGACACAAACAGACCTACCAGAGGTCAATACAAGTTTGGTTACTTCCATTGGTACTCAGATTGTTGATTCATCATCAGGATACAAATCAACTAATGTGACTGAGGTACTATTAGATTCAATCAAGAAAATAACCGACTGCAACTCACAAGCTTACAAAACAATTGATGATACCATACCAATTTTGAAGGTAATTGCTCATAACTGTAATATAGACAACAAAGATTCTTTAGGACAACTTGATACACTGTATAAATATATCATAGAAAACATTGAGAAAATAAAGGAAGAGTCATTGAAGGATAAGGTAGAAATTGAAAAACAGAAATTCTTTGATGAGAAAATAAAGAAGTGTAATAGAGATTTTGACACACTCCTATCGGAACTATGTAATTTGTTGAAAGAGTACAAAAATATGTACAAAGATACCTGTAAAACAAACTTTTTGACTGTAGATATAGACAAGAAAATGAGCAAGGTATAGGATGAGATCAATAAACTTTCAGATAGTTTTGTCAACTCACCTGATACACTATCAGTTTTTTAGGAGAAGATAACAAATTTTGAGGAAGAACTACTTAAATTGGAAAGAGAGAAAGAAAGAATAGTAAATAAGGCAAAGCTAAGTCCAAGATTGGACTATCTAGCATCTCTACGGAAGGAAGTATCTGAGGCATTAATACAGGGAAATAAAACACCGGCAGAGCATTTGCAACATCTCACCGGTATAGTGAAGAGAAAAGAGACAACAATAAAGGATAGAAAAAAGTTTATGGATAGTATAAACTTGATTTTGGGAGATCTTTTTCAAATTGTAACCATCCAGTTACAAGGTTGAAACTACAAACTCTACTGACATCTTGACAACCTTTGTAATTGATGCCAAAGGGGGAGTACTGGGATGAGAAAATTCAATATCACAGGAATCATATGCTCAGGGGGAGCACACACATTTTTGGTAACATTTTTGGACTTCACATTTTTGTATCATTTTTGAAAATTCTCATGAGTGTTGCCATCAATGCTAAAGAGGGAGATTGTTGGCATATGCACACTCCAATGAGACATTGTATGTGATTGAGGGTTTTGCCATTGATGGAAACCTTGCAATCCTATGGCACTGACAAAGGCATTATACTGGTATCAGTAGATCACACTCTACACCGGTTTTCAAGACACCGACACCGACACCGACACAAAAGAAAGGAAGTATACTAGCACAGAGGCCGACAGGATTTTGTTTTATTATATTTTGTTTATTATTGAAAAACTTTGTAAGCCGAGTTGGCAAATTGTAAAACGACTCTTATATATAAAAGAGATCATTGTAGATATTAGAGAGAGGAAACATAAGCATTAAGGAAAATATTAGGCAGACCTATTGTGCGAAATATAGGTTAAGGGGTATATGTAAAGAATAGAGTAGGAACCGATACTGAATCTGGCATTGAAGATGCTATTGTAAAGCAGTACAAGTTATTGGATTTGTATAATCCTCATTGTAAGTCAGTGAGACTTCCCATTGAGTAGTGAGCTCTAGGCAGTTGGCCTTCCTGTATGTGCAGGCCCCTATTGTAAGTAATATTCTCTTATTGGCCAGTGAGTGAATATTGTGGGTCACAAATCCCACTGAGGTTTTTCCCACACTGCGTTTCCTCGTTAAAATCTTGTGTTATGGTGTGCTTTTCATGTGGATGTTCTTGATTCTGTTTATTGCATTATTTCTTGCATACTGGTACACTGTTATATTATGTTCTGCATGTTTAAAGTTAAGAAATTCCATATACCGATTAGATACTGATTCACCCCCCCCTCTCAGTATCTGTGGGATTCCTAACAGCCTTCTCCTCTATAGCAATATGGACAACTTCTATTTCAGTCTCCGATTCAGGTACAATCTCAGTCTAATTCTATTTTTCATTAAAATTTATATTTACATTTGCACTTTCCAAAATCTTATTCAACCTCTTATTATAAAATTTTTATGCCTTACTCCTTGTAGAATATCTTATAAATATTCCTTCATTTGACCTTGTATCAACCTTCCCTATATCTTCCTCATCTTTTCTTATGTAGCACTTTCTTCCAAAGATTTTGAAATACTTCATTGTAGGAGGTTTTCCATTCCATACTCCATAAGGTGTCTTTGTGTGATTCAATCTTATCTGTACCTTTTTAAGAATATAAACAACAATATGCATAAATTATTTCCAATACACATTGGGAAGGTTAGCATCCTTCAACATAGTTCTAGCCATTTCAACATATTCTTTCTTTCAAGGACTCCCATTTGTTGAGGGGTCCTAGGAGTAGAAAAATATCTTCTGATACTATTCTCTTCAAAGAATATATCAAATTTATTTGACATAAACTCTCCTATTCTATCAAACCTTAAACTCGTGATCTTAGTGTCTACTTGATTCTCAACCATAGACTTAAATACTTTAAAATTTTCCAATGCTTCAGGTTTTTCTTTCAAGGAAGTAATCCATATCATTCTAGAATAATCATCAATAAGAAACATAAAATACCTTTCTCCACCTAGTCACCTTGTCCTTGTAGGTCCACATAAATCTATATGAATCAAATCTGAAGGTTTTGAAGTTGAATACTCCTTATTCTTGAATCTTCTCTTTGCTTGCTTTTCCAACTAACATCCCTTGCATACAATATAAAAGGTTTGATAATCTTTGGTAAATCGCTCACCAGATTTAATCTTCACCATATTGTCAAAGTTGATAGGCCCCATCCTTATTTTCCACAACTAGCATTCACTGCTTTGCGCTAGCATACAACTACATCCTCTCTTATTGTTCACATTGTGGACATTTCCATTAGTACTTATACCTTCTGCAACTAATTTTGTGGAGCTTCATTTTTTGATTTCACATCTAGACACATTAAATATGAGCTTATAAGCCTTACTACACATCTAGCTCACACTCAAAATATTGTCTCATACCTTTAGCATAATAAACATCATTAGTCTTATTTTTACCATCACAAAAAATAATACCTTTACCAAAAATAGGTGCAACTTCCTCACCTACAATTTTTTTAGATCCACCGTTATACTATTCAAAGTGAATGAACTTTCCTTTATCACCTATTATATGATTTGAACATCTTGAATCAATTATCCATGCTTTAGGCTCTACTTTTGCATGTTTTGTAGTCTTCACATTTATATATTTATTAGCCCTCTTCATATCTTTAGGATTTTTTAACTTTTCCTTATTTTTCTCCTCTATACCTAAAATCAATGATTCTTCATTTGAGTCATCACCATCTTCTTTAGATGAATAGGTCTCCATTGAACACAAATTATTCTTAGGCTTGGCTTTGTCATTTATTATCTTATTTCTATTATTCCATTTCTAATTGTCCTTTCCCTTATTAGAATCATCAAGTCTTTTACCATAATCTTCCTTATAATTACATCTAGAAGCATAATGACCAATCCTTCCACAATTGAAACGGTTGAAGGGTAACTTATTTTTGTATTTTCTAGAACCTATCTTTAGTCTTCTTACAAAATTTGCTTCTATCTCATCCATGTCATTGCTTTCTTTAGGTTCATCTTCAATCTTCTTGGTAGCTTTGAATGCTATTTCTTTCTTCTATTTTCACAAATAATCTAGCTCAACAATCTAAAAGGTAGAGAGAGGGAGCTATAGAGCTTATCCAAAGTGAATTTTTCCATATCATGACTTTCTTTAATGTCATACTTCTTAGTTTTGTAGCATTTTGGCAGTGTTAGCATCACTTTTCTCACAACTTCACTTTCATCTAATGTTCCACCAATACCCATAATTGCATTTACAATCTCATTTACTTGGTGTAGGTATCTTTCAATGTTCTTATCATAAAACATCCTTAAGTTCTCAAATTTGTGCTTTAGATTTCTCAACTTGGCTTGCTTTGTCTTCAAATCATTTTCATACAGACTACTCATTTTTTCCTAGATTTTTTTAGTAGACTTCAACTCCATAACTTTAGAAAATACTAAATCACTTGACTGACTAATAATTTCAACTCTAGCCTTTACACTACTCTCATGTTCCTTGATCTCATTCAGAGTCTAAGGACCATTTATGAGAGTAGTATACCCAGTTCTAATAATACCCCATATTCTAGTCAGCAAGGATCCCAAATGATATTCCATCCTTTCCTTCCAATAAGAGTAATTTTTGCCATAAACTTTGGTGCTTTGTAATTATATTCCCACACCATTTGAATTCTTCCTCAAGAGGTGGAGCTTCAATAATAGGAACCCTTTTTTAATGCCAATTCGTAAACACATTATAGGACTAAGATGGGGGTTGAATCAGTCTGGACCTCAAAATACTAAGATGGGGGTTGAATCAGTCTGGACCTCAAAATACTCTACTTCTAAATATTTAACCCATAATTAGCTTAATAGTGCAATTATGAAATATTAAAGCATAAATCACAATAAACACATAAGGCCGAATTTAACTAGAAAACCCTAAAGAGGAGAAAAACATAGTGAGAATCACACTTACAATATGAATAACTAATTACAATGTTTTAGGCTCAAGGCCAAGGAGCTTATTGCACTTGATAGAACTTGCAAGACTAAGGAGCACAACCTTAGGGCAAGATACAAGGGACTACACAAACTACGAAAAGTAACAAACCTTCTTCTAGAAGGCACATGGAATAGAAGAATTGAAATAAATAAGATCTCCTAATTGTAAAATTATCCTTGAATCAGTGTGTTAAGCAATCGATATCATGGAAAACATATTTGACATCAACTACTGTCTCAAAACAGTGTCACACTAAAGATATCATCACTAAATCTCTTCAGAAACTGACTTTGACACCAAATACTCTTGCATATCATTGAGGTCCACTTCACATCAATCCACACAAATTCGATATACTAACTCATACAACCACACATCTATATATACAAGATTACTTATTAATGCCCTCGAGTAGGTTGGCTAGAGATAGAATATACAATATTACATAAATTAGGCCATTGAGACCAACAATACCAAATGTGATCCACTCCAAGAGATAGAGGGGAACCAAACACATCACAAAAAATCCTTAAAAAATTATTACAATGACCCACACATGCTAACACATCCTCTAAAGTTAGCATTAAATGAAATGTGTAGATAAACAATAAAGCACATTAACCAGTGAGCTGAAAAACATCATTGAATGAAAAATATGCAATGTGGATCTACACATGCCACAATGAGACCCATAAAAACATCCAAAATCAGCCTTCTATTCATATTTAGACCAAAGGAGCATTATTAAAAATATCACCACCCCAGTCAGCCAAAGACCAAAACAATTAACAATATAGAACATGGAACAACATAACTTCACTTGCCAATCAAACTAGGACTCAAAAACTCAAGTGGAACACTACACAATCTAAATTAAATTTTCCTCCAAGCTACAATACTTGAATCCACATATCTGAGAACCTCTAAGCATTCTTCAGACTATTTTTGACATAGACACTTGTTGTCAGAAATAGAAACAACTAACTCTATCATTTGAGTAACGAAGGACGTGGAAACCTGATAATGCAATATATACATAGAAGATAAACATTATATCCAAAATCACAAGTCATAATATTCACAAACAGAATGATTACAAAGAATTCTTCTACTGAGACATTAAATATTGTTCTACATATTGAATCTTCCATTGGACTATTCCTCCAAAAGCATGTCACAATATTTGAACACTTACTTCCAAACCATCTACAACACACATTGACATCAAGGACAACACTAGATAGGTTGACATCAATGACAAGACAACTCATCAAAATTCAAGTTTCCAAAAAGAAGTGTCAAACTAGTGTGATGTGCACTCTAGTTTGAAGGTGTCTATGCAAATAGAAAGGCACAAATTCACAATCAACAAGACCTGTAGGATTTTTCCTTAAAAAAATAGTAAAAAATAGTCGAGCAGGTGTGATAGGCACTCTAGTCTAGGGGTTTTCACTTGTTTGAAATCTAGGAATGTCTATCACAATATTTCTACACTCTTATAACACTCTATATTGTCAAATTTGGTCCTACACAAACAAAAATAGACAAGAATGGTTGCGCTATATAGGGGCTTTCCAAGTTCAAACACTGCATTTGTTGTTCCCACATTTATATAGCTATGATTGATGAAAAAGAGATCTTTTTATTAGAAGGAAAGAGGCTAAAACAATAATGAAAGTTCTTGCAATGATAAATATTAGCTAAAATATGAAACCATTGGCATGAAGTCTCACATAAGGCTTGGTGTTTCTAGATGATAATGCATTTTTTTATTATGGAGAAACACATTATGCTTGATCATGATTATTTTGAACATGAACATTTTTGCTTGAATTCTTGGCATGTGCTCAATCAAATTTCTTATGCTTCAAGATTCAATTTTAATTGTGTGTGTTAGAGTTTGAAATGAGAAACTGAGTTGTATTTATATGCACCTTATAGATTTTGGAATTAATTTTCAAGGAGAGTTGAAATTGGGGATAAATACTTGGATAGGGGAAATGGGTGTCCTAGTCCTAGCCATTTGAGCCATGAAAAAGGTCATGAATAGGGGAATGCACCATGTCAATAAAAATCGTCCTAAACCTAAGCACAATTAGACATAAATTAGGCACACATTAGGTACAACCACCAAAGTGGGTCCAAACTAAGTGTAAAATTGTTAAAGGATACAATTCACTACTCTACAACAATATTATTCAAATAAATATTAAAAATATTGAAATAAAACTTCCAACATGATGTATAAGAGAGAAGTGAGAATATCAATATATCAATGGAAATCAAGTAGAATGTGTATTAAAGAAGCTTAAATAATACAGGCATGCTCATTCAAGCATTATTAGTAGAGAGTTCTTATTATTAGAGATGGAGATAAAAAGAAAAAATATATATTTCAAAAGGGTTTCTTATATAGTGAAGGACTGAATTAAAAAATATGAGGTATATTCAATACATACATTATAGTAGGTGATATAAGGTATTTAATGGTGATCTTGTAATCCACACAGATTGATAATGTATAAGCACAACTTAATAATATAATACACAACATAAGCATGTGTTGTTAAGGGAAGATTTTGTCAAATAGCTAGAAACCACATCAAAACATGTGGGGATAGCCATATAATACAACACTAGTAAGATGATTTAGGAAATTGATATAGTATTTAATTTAAAGGGCTCAACTACTTACTAGGACAAAACAGTCGGTGGAAAGGTGTAGTCTAAGAAATGAAGATATGACTTGAATGCACACAATGGAATTAATCAATCAATGAAAAATAGAAAATTATGATATGTATAATGATCAGAGAGTGTAAGGTTTTAGGATTATTTGATAAATCTTGTAAAAAATATAAAAAACCCTAAACATTTCAGGTTTCACTAGGATCTTGAGGAGGGGATTTATATGTGACAACTTGATTGATTTAAAATGAAATAAAGTTTGTATTTTGGAATGGTCATTGTATGGTCCATGTAATGTCTATTTGAGCTAAAAAAATTAAGCTAGGGCAACAAAAAAATTAAAAAAGCTCAATAGAAAATTACACTCAAGATAAAGTGAATGGAGGTAGAAAAATAAGACAAGTTAAAACTAAAATGCATTAAATCTTCGTAATTGTTGGATGTGAACTATGGTATTTTAATATAGTTGTCCAAATTGATAGAACTGTCTAATAACTCATCATTTATTTTATATAAAAATGAAGGATGAAAGGGGCTATTTATAGGATTCTAGATAACAATGTGAATGGTGAGGATTCAATCTGCAATACAATGTTGTGATCAATTAGCAAAAGGGTGGAATTCTCATTGACTAAGAAAAATTGAGTTACTAGTGGGTGATGATAATTATCCATATTTATTTATTTAGTTTGAATAAATAGGTATGCATAGGATAAATATAGATGGAAATAATAGTAGGGATTATAGTAATATTTAATATTTTATTATTTTTTAGAAATAGATGGAAACAAATTGCTTAATTTATCTAAGATGCAAAATGAAAGAGAAGATTTAAAAGGATAATAAAAAATGGGAGTAGGTTATGACTAGGATTGTGATGTGGCGTTAAAATGTTAGGTGACGTTAAGAGATGATTACACATAAATGTCTATATAGTCCAAAATAGTCATTTAGGATGTGATATTAGAAGTTTGATTCTTTTAGATTGAAATTATATTTTCATGGGAGTAAGGGAGATCGTTTTATTTATATTATATGTATTAATGATTGAATACTAATAATTATCTCATATGTGGATAATATCTAGTTTACTGGTTACATTAACATGGTTAATAAAGAGAAAAAAAAAATTTATTTGGCACATTTAAAATGAGGAGATTGAGGGATAGAAAATATATTGTTGGGATGGATATTAATAGAGATAAAGTTCATATATATAAAATTTTTGGTGTAGCTAATGTAAGTATATGGATACTATTTTATGTTGGTTTAGTATGTATGATTGTAAGATAACGACTGTTATATTTTCACGTGGTGGTAATTTTACTTTAGAAATGCATTATAAATGTGATGATAATTTTGATGCAAAGTCTAATGTGTATTATTCTAGTGCTCTTAGTAGTTTGACGTATGCAATGGATTACATTGGACCAAATATTAGCCAATAAATGGAAGTTTTGAGCAAGTCTATGTCTAACCATAGTAGAGAGAATCATAATTTTATTAAGAGGATATTTAAATATTTTCATGAAATTTCTTATTATTATTTATGGTATTATGGTATTGATGATCGACATAATTCATTTGACATACAAGCATTTGTTGATACAATTTGGTTAGGTGACTTGGATAGTTAAAGGTCCAATAGTGGCTATGTTTTCACTCTATTTGGAGGTAAACTATAATATAACCAATTTATGCTTTGTTAACCATAAAAGTAGAATAAAACTTCTATAGACACCTTTAAGAAGGTTATTTGATTACAAAACTCAATGCATGCATTAGTTTTCATTATATGATTGTTAAAATCAAATGTAACAGTTAAAGTACTATTTATATGATCAAAAATATTATGTATCATCCTCATACTAAGCATGTTAATATTCAATATCAATTTGTGTGGGAATGGTTGAAAATTGAAAGGTGTTATTAGAGAAGGTTGACAATCTAGATAATATTGTAGGTTCACTTCCAAAGTCAATGACAATGAATAAATTCTCTTACTATAGGAAAATCATGGGTCTTGATACTTCTATTTAATCATAATTATCTTACCTATGGATGCATTTACGATATATATTATCAAATGGGAGAATGTTAGGATGAAGGTGTCAATTAGCTTGCAATCCTATGCATTGTTCACTTGTCTTCAATTATTTTGTAAAGTGGCTTTGGACGCATAAGGAGTAATTAAAAATTAATTTATATGTTTGATTGTCCAACAATATTGATATTGATTATTATATCCACTGATGGAAGTGGAGTTGGCACTATTAGTTACAAATCTATGTTTTGAATATTTCTTAAATAAAGTGTAGGAATTGAATAGTGGAGCATCTTGAATAATGTCGTTGGGTCCCAAATGAGTTGAGTGATTATATTGTTGGGCATCTACCTTAGAATATGGGCCATTATGGAATACTTACAATTCAAAGATGCCATGCATTATTGTTATGGAGGTTATTTCTTTAATCACTGCTCTTTGAGTGTTATATTTATTATTCTCAAGAGCTTCTCCATTTTGAATATAGATGATTTTGCATTTTACCATGGTTTAATGATATATCGTTTTGAAATTTTATTTATGACCAATATTCTTCTCTTATTTCTCTCTATATTGGAGATGAAATAATAATCCCACAAGACTGATTTATAGATATATAGGTCCTACTGAATGTATCTCATATATGAAGATTAGCATATACTTGTCCTCTTTCACATGTGGATTTCTTTTTGGAAAGGGTGTCTCTACATTAATTCTATAACAACACAGCTTGTTGATTTATTTCTTATTACTAATTTATGAAATCAGTTTCATAGTTTTATAATAATCTTTGTTTAAAGAAACAAATTTCAGATTTATATACACTTGTAAAAAATATTCTTATAATTATTTGACCTCATTCATTGTGACTATTTTATAACTTTTATATAATATAATTGATCTAAATAAAAGAATAAGTGTAGAAAACAATTCATAAAAAATATTTGGAAAACCACATCAAACTATATTTTGAAAAGCAACGGATCTTAAGAGGAATAAATATCACATGGATTCTAATTATTAGATATCTAAAGACAATGTGATAAAAAAAAACCTAAACCTAATCGAAAGAGCTTTGGGTATGCAAGAACTAATTTCACAGGATCTTGCATTGGCACTTCAGCATAAAGCTTTTTATTATCCGGAATATGCGAGACAAGTTTTATAATTGCAGTGGGTGATCTCTTTTCAACATTTGTTTCTTTTTCTATTATAATTATGTAGCGTTATTCCTAAGTTTTTGAAAATGAAAGACTAAGGATGCCCATGCTTCTTATGTTCAGAAAGAGTTTCAATGCTTTATGCGTTGGATCCACCGGCATTAATGCTTTATATATTCTCATATACCTAACCTGGTGACCATTGAAAATTGATTTGCATTCAAAGAACATTCTGCTTACTTTACTCAGTTCTTAATGTTGAATATGACATCAATTTGCTTTATATATTCTGCTATTTAGGGTATAAACTTAGGAGCAAAGCTTAGAGGCAATTCGACGCTTAAGGATTCTTTCATTAATACATTGGATCTGACCCTTTGCTTAAAAATTGAAAGGAGATTTTTCTTCAACTTTCAACTTCCATCCATAGTGATGTATATTGAATAAGTTTATATCACGGAGAATAATTAGATTTTCACACATGCAAAACTGTGATCGAATAATGGCCTACCATTATTTTTTTTTTAGATTCTGTGTTCAGCCACATATTCTTTCTAGCATTACATTTTGCAAGATAGAATAGTGACCTACCACTCGAATCTTTTGGAACAAATTAACTACACTCAGATATTTATGGTGTTGTCAACCTCACCGGATTGATCTTCTGAAAGTGAATTCTGACCATTTCATCATACGCAGTAAAAAATAATTGTGTACACGTCCACAACTTTGTGATATTTGATTCCATGCAAAGGAGAAGAACATTGGAAAATAGCAAGTACAAACTAATTGTGTGGTCGTCCACAACTTTGTGAAATTTGATTCCATGCAAAGAACAACATTGGAAAATAGCAAGATAAACATTAAAAAAGGGTTGCAATAATGTGCTTCCAATTGCTGATGTATAACCGAGTTTTATGTGTTTTGACATTGTTGTCTCACTAATATTGAGATTGAAGATAGTTCTTAAGAGCTCTTTCAATTGCGGTTAAGAACACACAGCCATGTGAGGATTGTTTAGTAGTGTTTTACTTCATTTTAGCAATTGTTTATAAGATTAATTATCGATATTATTAAAAAAATAGATAGGGAAGAATCAGAAGTTCTATTAGGGGTAGTTTGTAAGAGTTTTTTATTCGTTCTAAATGAACTCCAGCTATCTATAGTATCATAGGTAGTATTAGATTTGAGGTTTCAATAGGGCATGAAAATGTATCCCCGATGCAAGCATCTTAGAAAGTTTGTTCTCAATGTGTTCAACATGAGGTGTGTCTAGTAAAAAAGTTTCAAATGTCATTCTTCCCATTCTATAGTTTTATAGTGCAAGTCACTAGCATGAACATTATACTTTCATAGGTTATCTTGTAGGGGGAACTCCTCTTAAAGGCATGTTCAAATAATGAGTGTCCATGGCTTGGGTCCTACATGGAATTCACTTTGATGTCATTCAAGACCTCACAAAGGTTTGTGTTACTACTTATCAAATTGCCATTAGTTTCATATCCAAAGTCATACTATATATTCTAGTTGGTTAGTATTACCGAATCATGCAGTCGGTACACTCAGAGAAGTCGGTATGAACAGTCTAGTCGATTATAGAAGAAAACAGTAACAGAACGTAGTATTCACCGAGCTGTTTACCGAGTGGTAAAGTTAACTCACCGAGTTGATATTCACCGAGTGAAATGTTTTACCAGATACATTGAACCTGGACATGCACATGAAAACATGTTACAACATCGAGGCACATCTAACCGTTTTTGCATTGGGAATTGCACTATGAGATTGTGTATGATTACAAGGTCAATCTAACCAATGAGATATTTTGTTTAGTTATTCATTCGAAGAATCTTTTGTAAGATCAAAGCAATGAATCAGATCATCGCTGTAAGAGATCTATTTATACAACATGATTCTAGGGTTAGACATATGAGATGCAATAAGAGATAACAGAGTGTATGCATGAAGGAAGACTGTTATAGAGACACAGAGAGGTCACCGAGAAGGTTATCAGTGAACAGTCGAAGAACAGAGTAAACAAAGGGTTTACCGAGTTTCATTATGGGTTACCGAGGTATGCTACAAGCTAGGTAATCTTATTCAGAGCACATAGAATCTGCTTTAGCATTTTAGATGTAAAGTTGCAGATATTTGTAATGATTTTATTGTAATATTTTGAAGTTGTAAGAGAAACCTTTAACAGGGTAAAAGACTCTAACCAAGTCTATAAATTGTAAATCCTTTAACCAGGTGCTACACTTATATAGTGTTGTAAAAATCCTTTAGTAAGGTAGATCTAACTGATCTTGATACTCCTAATAGGGTAAGCTATCAGAAATAGCTAAATGTAGCTCTAAACAAGCATTCTTTATTATTGCAGTAGTGAAGTTGTGGGTGCCATCCCCACTGTAGTTTTTCTCTCTAACCAAGAGTTTCTGCGTGACCAAAATATATGTGTTATGGAGTGAATCATGTATGATTGTTATCTGTTGATTATAGTTTTATTTTATGTTACTGCACTATTTTGTCTATGCATAACAGTAAGGTTATTATCAGAGAAAAGTTTTGGAGTACTGATTCACCCCTCCCCTCTCAGTACATTAGCTTTCTATATTGGGCCTAACAATTGGTATCAGAGCTTGAATCTTGGAAATGGGTTTAACTACCTAAAGAGAAAGATCTTAGCAATGGAAGGCTACAAACAATCTCGGAGGATTGTGCATCTTCAAGAAGAGCTGGATAATGCAAATCAAGTGATTGGAGACATGCAGAGGCAAATGCAAAAATATCTAAAAGTAAGGAGAAGATTATCGGATGACTTGCAGGATTCTCGAGCTAGTAGAACAAATCGAGACATCATCTGAGAACAGTATATCTGAAGAGACTGAAGAAATGATTGGAATGTTGAAAGAAAAGAACAAAGCATTGGTTGATCAACTAAAAGCAATGAAAAGAGAACATGAACATTTCAGTACACAAATGACTGAAAATATAGATGCATTAAGGATAGCTAAGGATAAAGCAAGAGATCTACAAAGAGAGAAACAACAACTTGAAGCTCTAGTATCTGAAAAGGATGATGAAATCATAAGGTTAACTGGTATTCAACAAAATATGGCAGATCAACTAGGTTATGCACATCGTGAAGCAATTCTGAATAATGATGAAAATCAATCATTAAAACTTGAAGTATCAAGGTTGACTGGTGAACTTGAAACAGAAAAGAAATCCAAAGAATCATTGAAAAAAAGTTATGAAGCATCAAAGATGTTGGATGAGCAACTGAATACAAGAAGACTCTACAAAGATGGAGGACTTGGTTACAAAGGAAAAGACTCTACCGAGAAAGGAATTCATACTACCGAGAGAGGAGAATCATCAAAACAAGCTGGAAAAAGGAATAACATCAAAAGGAAGAAGCCTATTTGCTACTACTGTGGAAATCAAGGTCATACTGCCAACATATGCCAGATCACAAAAGGTAAGCAACTGAATATCTCTAAGTCCAATGGATATTGTTATAATTGCAATAAATATGGTCACACAGCTAATCAATGTAGGACAAAGTCTATTAACAACTATCAGAAGGAAAAATTCAAAGGGTTCTGTAAAAACTGCAATAGATATGGACATAGTATCGAGAAGTGCTGGTTTAAGAAAAAGAACTACATGAAGTATCCACACCGAGCAAACACTAGAGGTTACCAAACTCACACAGATCCTTATCGACAATATGCAGCAGTACCATGGGATTACAATACAAAGATATGGTGTGAATGTTGTGGAAGATATGGACATATAAGTGCCAACTATTTTATAAGGTTTGGAATGAACAACCAGAGATCATGGAGAAATCCCGGTATGGCATGTTTTCATTGTCACAAAGCTGGACATTTAGCTGGAGATTGTAGAGATCAACCAAGAAGAGACACTGAAGAGATAAAAAAAAAATTCAAGATGATTTGGAAAAAGAAAGAAATTATGTCTAATGAATAAAGCACCTTACCTACCGAGTTAGGTGCACCTATTTCAAATTAGTCAAGAAAAGGTATGAAGGGACTGCATTCTTTAAAAGTTGAATCATAACAGTTCCTATTCTATTATGTACAAAATTCAAAATCTGCATAGTTAAGATGCAATTAGTCAGTTTATATACTATACAGGAAACCTGTCAAGTCGGTTAATGAAGCTAAGTTGGGTACTTGGTGAAAACAGAAAATGGAGTAAATCGGTAAAAGGTGAACCGAGTGCATTTAATATCTTGACCTAACTTGCATGGAGCCCGATAAGGTATTTTTGAGTACTTAAAAATGTTTTCGCGGTCATTTTCATTCACCCAAGTTTTCGAGAAGCAGAGCAGAGCAAATCAAAGCGATCAAACTTCATTCAGAATGAATTTCGAGATATTTACATCAATCTATTCACACTATTTAGCTGGTTTCTGATCTAGTCAAATTGCTATTGTCTACCAAGTGTGAAGAGTCAGTCACTTGTAAACCCTAAGGATAACTTGTCGAATCTTACCCGAAATCTACCATGGCGCCCAAGATCCAAGACCCTGTAGTTGTCCAAAATGTGGAGAAGCCCTCGCTGAAATATTCCCTAACTCCTAAAGTTGCCTCAAAACCGGATGATAAAACTACATTTTCACTCATCCTGGATCGAGTCTTGTTGGTAGAAGATGTCAGATTCTTTACCAAATGCCATGTTGAGGAACTCGGTCATGTCGAGATTAGTGACACATATGATGAACTGTGCACTGATGGCAAACTAGATAGCAAATTCGAGCATATCAGAATCAAGGGATTAACTGAAGCCCTAGTCTATCCCCGTGTGTTCAAACCCCAATGGGTTAAGTTTGTATTGAGCAGAGTACATGATGATTTCATGTGGCTACAAGAGCAACTATTCAAGATCATGAAGGAAGTCATTCACCTAATCACCGGATATCCCATCTACGATCATGCTCGTGCATAGAAAATGATATCACAAAAGAAGCTAATCAGTCTAACCGGAGTAGAATCCGATTACCGAGGACTAAAATTGAATAATGTCACTGATGCTGAACTAAAATTTGCAATCAGAGTTATTGGTTACTATTTCTTCCAATCTGCAACGGAAAATAGTATACCATGTGTTGTAGTGGACCTGGCCTACAAAATAGTAAAGAAGGGAATGAAAGTAGACTTATGTGAAGTGCTACTAAAGAACTTATTTGAGAACCTAAACACAATAAGGAAGCCAACGAAGAACAACTCGGCAAACACACTAAAGTTCGGTTCACTACTTGTATGTATGTTTTTCTATTTTGAGAAGTTCTTTCCCTCAGTCGGTAAAGTAGTATGGGAGCTACACCGACCTATCACCCATCAGATCAATGACTACATCAAGAAGTTAGGAGATAACTTTAATGATATCATGGATGATTACTTTAGCAAATCCCAAGAGAAAATGCACAATAGGTACAGGATCCCACCACAGCTGGTCGAAAAATACAAGGACAATATATGTTTTGAAGTCGACACTGATTACTGCTATGTAAATTTTGTTGAACCGAGGATTCAATCGTTGCAACCAATGGGTTATGAAATTGATTATGATATCACATAGCAACAAATTGATGCCTATCTATCATTGCCAAGGCATGCAACTGAACTAAGGTATGGAACCTATGAAGAGGTGAAGGAGAAAGTAAAAATGAGCATTGTAGTTCCTAAGGCTACAAGAAAAGCTACAAAGATGATAAAGGCTTTATCTGAGAAATTCAGAGAAGAATCCTCCTCTACACCTGTCAAAGGCAATCTTGCCATTACTGAGGAAGAATCAGAAGCACAGGAGGCTGCAGTAACATTGAGCATAGAGTTGCCAAAGGGAAAAGTTCTAAAAAGAAAGAAACAGGACATCACAAAGGCCCTACCGACTCCACCAACAAAGCGACCCAACACCAGAGCATCAGCTGCATCACCGAGCAAGAAACAAAAGACTGTTGTCGTTCCTAAGGTAACTAAGACTTACAAGAAATCTACTCAGAGACTCATTTTGGCAAAAGAGTCAAGTGATACAGAGTCTGATGATGCAAACAAATTCTAGGTTGTGAAAAGCAAAAAGGTAAACATTCATAGTGTTGAAAACTTTTGTGCCAATCTCAAAGAATATGGTGGATTTGTAGGATTCAAATATGTTAAGTATGAGTCCAGGAATAATGATGAGAAATGACAGATTGAAGAAGCTATCATATGTACACTTTTGAAGTTTCGATTGGCACCATTAGAACTAGCAAATTCACTTCCGAGTGAACTCTACTCACATATTGACAACAGATGGAAATATGCAATGGATTCAGAGAGACAAATAAGAGAAAGAAGTCTAGTCCATCTATTTCTTGACATGTTCGTAGCTGAAATCAAGGAGCATTTGTCCACATACAATTCAAAATTTCTTGTGAAACTATATATTGATGTGGAAAATAAGACTAAAGCCAAGTGGGAGGTGTAGACACCCAAAATTGTCCAGTCTAATTAAATAAATATTTATTTATTTAATTATCTAAGCTTAATTCTTCTATTAATTAAATAAATCTTTATTTATTTAATTAATTCATTTATACTCTTCTAGCCTTATTTCTCATTTAAATAAATACATTTATTTATTTAAATTATCCTTTTCCTTAATTAAATAAATATCTTATTTATTTAATTATCCCACTTCTTCTATTAATTAAATAAATCTTTATTTATTTAATTAATTCATTAACTTTTTCTACCTATGACACATGTCATTCATCTCTTAATTCATACACTACCTACCCCTTTCATTATTTTATTATTTCTTTTACCTACCCTCTAATCATAGCCGACTCCTTTTACACCTCTCAATCTTATCCCTCCATTTCTTATTGTGTCTTCTATATAAGGAGATGCTTCCTTCATTATCAAACCCTAGTGAATCATCTTAAGGATTTGACTACACTACGATCCTACTTGCAACCACATTCCGTTCTTTGTTGAGCTCTTGTGCATATAAAATCTGAGAGCAAATATATCAAGCAAGATCAATGGAGATAGGAAGAATGGAGATCCAAGCCCTATTGGACATGTGATGGTATAATCTTTGTGATTTCGTTTGATTTGCATTGTCTTAGGTAATCTTCATATGTTATGGTGGATCTTTGTTATTGCTAGGCTAGGGTTTTGTGGTTGAATTCATTTAGCCTTTCAATATCGTTATTATTGTTATCCATTTTCACCATATACATTTTGGCACGCCCGGTGGGACTCTTTTCCCTTTTGTATTTAACATCCTTGTTGCAGATTTTGTGTTTTGAAGTTGCAGATCTGACATTTTCGGCAGCATTTTGATATTCCCGCATCTGCGCACTTTCGGATCGCGTTTCTGATTTTCTGGCACGTCTGCGACATCTGGAATCCCATCTATGTTATTAGCAGTATTTTATTTTGCAGGTTCCGAAAAAGCGCATTTGTCTTATTAAGTCATGTCTGCGGTGTTTTTAGCCGCGTCTATGTCCAAAAGTCGTGTATGAGTTCTATAGCCACGTTTGTGTCTCACAGAACCGCATCTGCATCGCGAAGTCGCATCTGTGTCAAGGGTAAACGCGTCTGTGTTCACCAATTTCAAATTTTGGGTTTATTGATTCAGTTTTGGATTTTGCATTTAGGGTTTCAGATCTGGTTTATTTTGCGCTAACATTTTCAGACCTAGCTAACGAAATTGGTGCAGCTTGTCTTGAAAGCAAAATCGTTTGGATGAAGGCCCCTATTTCACATAGTCTTTTGGATCTAAAATTTACCTAACTTGTGTGCTTGCAGGAAGGGGTGATTATTTGAAACAATCCAAACTACTAACAACTCTTTGTTGCAGGTCCTTGGCAAGGGTTTTTGGATTTTTATTGTGTGCCTTGTTTTCATAGACTAGCAAACACTTCAGTTGGTGCACTAAAATTGAATCATTGTCTTTTGTGTCTTGAGCAATAGGCTCTTTTTGTTTAATCTTTAGAGGGCCTGTCTTCCCATGTGGTCATTAGGATTACTAGTGAGAAGAGAACGACCCAAGTGGTAGTGAGGAAAACCCACCTCTTCCGAACCACTATAAACAACTATATTCATGGTGAAAACTATGGATAACGTGTGCTGATTAGTTCATACCGACACTATGTCTCCCCATAAACCCGTTTGATCAAATTTATTTGATCAGTTGTAGGGCGTAACCCCTACTGGCTGGGAGCCTTCTGTATTTACAGAGCTGAAAGTGCCGCATGTATGGCCACATGAGCAGATGCCCTTACTAGCACCTTTTTGTTTTAGAAGCCCAAATCCTTCTAGTTGTTGGGGTAGGAGGTCGGACCTCTGGTAGCGGCCCACACACATACGGTTCTTAGTAGAGATACAAAGTTCGCCATGGGTAGTTTCCATGGGGACTGATGCTTGGCTGACCCGAGAAGTGAGTGCCGAGGGTGGAGCCAGTGAGGTCAAGCATCTAAGTATCCGCTCTGAATAGCATAGCCTCGGGGGTAAAACCTCATGTGGGATCAACAACTATTATCTTGGCCAGCCATAAGAATTGTGCTTGACTTATTTTAAAAATTCAAAACATTCAAGACCAAACAGCAAAACATTGTGTCTTTTGTGTCTTCAAGTGTATGCAAAACATTTTTTTTACATCAAACAACACACTTTTCTTGGAGTCATTTTGAGTCTAGACACTTGCAAACATTGGGTCTTCATAAACACTGTGTCCTCTTGTCACGAAAAACAGTCAAATAGTTAGATTTGGTCACAAAAAAAAAACTTCACAGATTGGAAAAAATTGCACAAATTTTGCAGAAACGTGTCTGTGTCTGACATAATAGTGTTTGTGTTGTATAACCATGTCTATGAAGGGCAGAAACGCGTCTGTGTTCCCAGAATCAACATTACACTTTGCAAAAAAAATCTCAGAGACACGTCTGTGTTGAACAGAGCCACGTCTATGTTAGGAAACCGCGTCTGTGAAGTATACAGGCGTGTCTATGTTCAGAATTGAAAAAAAAAAACTTTTATAGTCCGACAAACAAACATAGTCAGTTTCAGAATTCTAGAGCTTCCTAGGTCATTTCTCCAGGGTTTCATTTAGCATTCAACCTGTCTTTAGGTCTCACAAAGTCCATCATTGCTTTACACCTTACATTACATTCACATTTGTCTAAACTTGAGTCAAAAGGTCACTTGCTTGTCCTCATCATACTTTGTCAACACACTACATACAACAACACTTTGCTAAGTGGTCCCTCATCAAGGTTTCTTACCTTTGGGTCTCATTTGGTCTTACTTAGAGTCAAGGTCAACTTACCTCATCAAGAGAAACCTTCCTCTCTTTGGAAGTCACACCTACTCTACTACATACATACTTGGTCTTACACTTTGGACATTGCAAGTACACCTCAGATTCATTTACATTCCATCCAACTCTTGGTCTTCCATACTTTTTCCATTTTTCATCTAGTCTCACACATCTTGGTCAATACCTAGTTCATGGTTGAAACCCGTCTTCAAAAACCTAGGAGAGAAGCTAAAGAGGCTCAAGAGTCCGCAAACATGAGCTCTTATGAGTATGATAATGATATCTTTTTCAATTCGGACCATACTACATTACCTGACATGGATGCCTATAGAAACATTCCAAATGTTGAGAACATGGACAGTACAAACAATAATGATACACACAATGACAATATGGACAACTTTTCAGTACATTCAGCAGATGTGGAAGAATCCATTATGAATCCCCATTTCAATCGATTGGTTGAGGAAATAATGAGGAGGGATAGACAATACTTTTTACAAATGATGGCACAAAGTGGAGCCAAGATACCTCATGATTTTGACATGTCTCAAATAATGGAAAATCAGCCTTTACAACAAACTCACTCCAACATGGATCAAAGAAGGTCTAATAATGGAGGCAATAGAGGACCACATATGGTACCTGAATCACCATCATCTTTGTTTCAAAAACCAGAGGTCCCACATACACATGGTCAAGCATATGATACTCACCTTCGCAGACCATTATGGAAATCTTATGCAGAAAGATATGCTCAATCACATACCAATGCTAAGGATCAACCACCAAAGCAATTTGATATTCAAAGGCATGTTCAAAATTTGGACACAAGGAAACCCCATGTCAAATTTGGGGGCAACACATTAGAACATGACATGCCTGTAGAGTATGGTATACATGGACAAAATAGATATGCTGTTCCTCGACATGAATCTATACCAAGTGGTCCATATATGCAGCATCATTATAGACCTCCTCCATATGAACATGTGTATGATCAATATCATCCATATATGCAACATGCTCCTCCTCCAATTGGTGCCTCAAGCATGGGGTATGGTCCAAGAAGTTGATCTCCACCTAAGAGCAATTTGGAGCAACAAATCAGGGATTTACAAAAGAAAATGGAGGACATAAATACACCAAAGCCAACATACATAATGAGAGACATATGTCCCTATCCATTTGACAAAAGCATTCCAATGCCTCCATTTCCTACACACTTTGTGACACCTAAGTTTGATAAGTATAGAGGAAAAGGGGATCCTAAGGCACACATAACATAGTTTTTCATAGCTTGCATTGAGGTAGCAGCAGAAGAGACATATTTGATGAGATTATTCCCACAAAGCCTAGGTGATCAAGCCATGGAATGGTTCTCCCAACTTCCACCTGGTATTAAGTCATGGGGTGACTTAGCAGAGGCATTTATTCAGCATTTCTCCTACAACATAGAGATAGACACATCAGTCACTACTTTGTGCAACACCAAGCAAAAGGATGGAGAGTCTTTTGCATCATTTTTACAAAGATGGAGAAATCTAGCCAGCAGATGCTCTTGTGAAATCCCACAGAAACAAATGGTAGAAATGTTCACACAAAATGTTAACAAAGACATTGGCTATGATCTAAGGAAATCTTGTTTGTCCACCTTCAAGGACGTCATTGAAAAATGCTTAGTGACAGAAAAGGTCCTAATTGAACAAGGAGTCATTAAGATATTCAAGGAAAACAAAGATGACTTTAAGGGAAAAGACAAACCGAGATTTTGGAACAAAAACAAGAACATAGTCAATGATGGTGTTGTTGACGCCAACATAGTGCGACCCAAATTCATCTTTTCAGGATCAAGTTCTACAAACAATCAAGTGAGTACTCAAACAACCTCCAGATCATGAAGGAAGTACACTCCATTGGGAGAACCACTTGAGTCAGTTTTTAAGAAGCTAGTGACAAACAAGGTAATCACAGTTCCAGATTTTCCTCCATATGAACTAAAGGTTAAACCAAATTGGTGGAATGATGATGAGTATTGTGAATTTCATAAGAGCAAGGGTCATAAGACAAGAAATTGTCATTGCCTGAAGAACATCATACAAGATCTCATTGATAGAGGTGATATTGAGATTGAGGGACACTTGTCTAATCAAGAACATGAGATGTTTAAGGAACCATTCCCAAAACATGACAAGGGAAAAGCTAAAGCCACAGATGACCAAACCAACTATACCAGAGCAACCTATAACTATGATTCAACTATCAATCACATCTCGATGGACAACTATGTCTCTACCATTATCATCAAGGACAAAACGTCTGAGAATTCTACCCGGAGACCCAAGATTGTCCTACAAGGTGTTGGATCTTCTTTTGAACCTACCTCTGAATGTAATGTCACAACCTGCCGAGGTAAAATCACTTTGCAAGGTGCTCCAGCTAAGAAAACTGCCTCCTCATCAACCAAACCTGAGTATGACCTTGTAGAACAGTTAGGGAAGACACCCCCGCTCATAAAGCCATTCTTGACAAAATCTTGAGTGATACTGCCGTTCCTACTGATCTGAACGTGGACCAGTTTCAAGCCATGGTGGGATACCTTTCCATTCCACATTCACTTACATTCACAGAAGCCGATGACGCCTCCATAAGTCAGCCACATAATGCACCGCTACACGTTGAAGCCTTCATACACAAACATCGAATAAAACGAGTCCTGATAGATGGAGGAGCAGGTCTAAACATTTGTACATTGAGCACAATTAAACAATTGGGATATTATGATAAAGCTGTGAATTCTACAAATCAAATCACCATCAAGGCATATGATGATGAAGAGCGTTCGTCCAAGGGCATAATCACCTTACCTCTCAGAGTTGGGCTAGTTACAAAGGATGTGGTTAGTCAAGTCTTGGATCTAGATCTCACTTATAACATATTGCTGGGATGTCCTTGGATTCATGAAATGAGGGCAGTCCCATCCACATATCACCAATGCATTAAGTTTCCTCATAATGGAGTGGAAGTGATAGTTAATGGCGATCCTAATCCGTTCATATACTGCAATAACCTAAGATCAAGAATTGAGACCATCATTCCCAGTATTCGTGAAGTTGTTTCTTCCTCGGCATACATTGATCCTGAGTAATTAAAACCTTCGACATCAAAAGAAGGTGAGCTTAAAGGCAAGTTTCAAGACAAGGGCATGGGGGAATACACTTTAAATTAGACTATGTACCTATGACAAGTCATGAGTTCCCCAAAAGAATATGGAAGACCACATCCTAACAAGCAAGTATCCATCATGATACTCAAATGGGACCCTACTACCTTTCAAAGATGGGGTGAACTGGAAGAGGAAAATCTATACAAAATGCTTTTGAAAGACATTGAAGATGACACACAAGATCACATCAGTCTACCATGTGAGAAATATGGCAAAGGCTTCAAAATTCTACAAAAATTCGGGTATGATGGAAAAAGCCCTCTTGGGTTACGAAAGGAAGGCATCATTGAACCTTTACAACCTGAGTTGACATTTAAAAAGGAATGCTCGAAAGGACTTGGTTTTCTGACCTCCAAGGTCCACACTCAAAGGACAGAAGAAGCCTTACAAATTAAAGCTACCAAAATTCAACAAGAGGATCGCTATTCCACATATTCCAACGAATGGGAATGGGGTTCAGACAAGTCTTCCAGTGACTATGAGCTCACCGAGATATTTAGAGAGCCAGAGGAACCCATAGAAGAAGAGGAATTTTATAACAAGTTCAGAGTTGGTTAAGAAACAACCCATGAGGATTCCACACAGTCCTTGTCTCAAGGTTCTAGGTTGAAATCACATAGGATGAGAACACCTGTCCCAGAATGCACTACTAGTGATGACAATTTGGATTCGCTCGCGATCGAGACTGATGAGGGGAGTGCCATTGATGACCTCGATAATTACCTTGACATACCCGAATATAACTGCATCTTCACTCTTAGCCCCACTAACTTCGAAGACATTAAAGGCCTTCCCCTTGTTCACCACCAACTCATTGACTGGGATCATGAAGGACCTGCACAGTTTGACACATTCCAAAATGATGAAGCTTTTATTAACTATCTGGGCATACGAGATGATCTTCCTCCTCGGGACCATAAGGCGGGATACACTATAGAACTCAACAGCATGGCATATTTTGGTGAGGGTGTCGGACCTTCCAGTCGCAAAAATGTGAAAATAAGAACAAATAAAGGGTTTTATGGCGAAAACCACACTGTGGCGCTGTCTGACCCCAAAAAAGTAAAAAGAAAGGACGTATCTGAGGGCGAAAACCTCTTTGAGGCACCCGAAGATGGAAGGCTCGACATTCTCTTAGCATCATATGAGGAAAAGTCATCCATGTTGGTAGAGGAGACTATTAAAACAAACATTGGTACAGAAGAGGTTCCACACAACATATTCCTGGCTCAATCGTTGATAGAGTCAGAAAGGTCAAAATTCATAAGTTTCTTCAAAGAACGACAAATCAACTTTGCTTGGTCATATGCTGATATGCTTAGATTGGATCCGGATTTGGGAATGCATCATTTGACGGTCAAATTGGGGGCAAAGCTAGTGAAACAAAAATTAAGAAAAATGCATCCACAAGTGGCATTACTTGTCAAAGCAGAACTTGAGAAATTATTGGATGTCGGATTCATATGCCCAATTGATTATCCCGAATGGATCTCTAGCTTGGTTCCTGTCAATAAACCAGATCGCAGCATTAGAATATGTACAGATTTCAGAGACATCAACAAAGCTTGTCCAAAGGATGACTTCCCATTACCAAATATTGACTTGATTGTTGATCTCACAGCAGGTCATGAAATGTTATCATTGATGGATGGATTCTCTGGTTATAATCAAATAAGGATCACGCCCGAGGATCAACACAAAACATCATTCACTTGTCCTTGGGGAACTTTCTACTGGAATGTCATGCCCTTCGGGCTAAAGAATGCAGGTGCTACATATCAAAGAGCCATGAGTACTATTTTTCATGATCTCATGCACGTAACTGTGGAAGATTATGTTGATGACCTCTTGGGCAAATCAATAGACAGAAATACACATTTGGACATACTTTCAGTCATCTTTGATCGGTTGGAAAAATACAAAGTAAGATTAAACCCCAAGAAATGTGTCTTTGGAGTAACCTCCGAGAAGCTTCTAGGATTCATTGTATCCAAAAGAGGAATTGAAGCTGATCCAGCAAAAGTCAAGGCCATCTTGGAGATGCAACCACCAAGAAATATCAGTCAACTTTGATCCTTACAAGGCAGACTCCAGTCCATACACAGATTCATAGCACAACTTGCAGATAAGTGTAATCCTTTTCAGCACCTGCTACATAAAAACATCAAATTCAAATGGGATGATAACTATCAATAGGCTTTCCAGATGCTCAAAGATTATCTTCTAAATCTGCCAGTTCTGATGCCACCAATTCTAGATCAACCTCTGTTACTATACATATCAGCTACTTCAACAGCACTGGGGGCACTCTTAGCACAACAAATTGCTGAGGGCAAAGAAAAAGCAGTATACTATATCAGTCGCACATTAGTAGGATATGAGCTAAACTACACACCAATTGAGCGTGCATGTCTCACCATGGTCTTTGCTTCGCAGAAATTACGACATTACATGCTCACTCATAAGACTAAGTTAGTTGCAAGGATCGATCCATTGAAATATCTTCTCAATAAAGCAACACTTACTGGGCGACTGGCCAAATGGGTAATGATCCTGAGTGAATTCGACATCAAGTATGTGGACAGAAAAGAAATAAAAGGACAAGCCATCGCAGATCAATTAGCAGATGCTCCCATGATAGATGATGTTCCTCTAAGTTAAGAATTTCTAGATGAATCTATTTTGACAATGTCACATGCAAAGCCATGGCAACTGTACTTCGACAGCTCATACACACAACATGGGGCAGGAGCTGGCATCCTCTTTATAACTCCTCAAGGGGATTCTATACCAAAATCATACCGCTTATCATTTCCTTGTACTAACAATATAGCGGAATATGAGGCATTAACAACAAGATTACGAATTGCAATTCAGTGGAAGATCCAGAAACTTTGTGTTTTTGGGGACTCTCAACTTGTCATCCGTCAAGCAACTGATGATTACCAAACAAAAGATGAAAAATTAATGCCTTATAAACAAATGGTGGATGACCTGAAACAACACTTCACAAAGGTAGACTTTGAGCAGATACCGAGAGAGCAGAATCGCGCCGCAGATGCCATGGCTACAATTGCTTCATTGATTGATCTACCTCCAAACGAGGCCTGTTATGAGTTCTTGGTGGATAACCTTTTGGTTCCTTCATATGAGATCATGCCTACTGAGATGATATGTGTTGTCGGTCCCAAGTCCTAGTCATATGGTTCCATTTTCACATACCTTCGTGACAATACCCTACCTCTTGATCTATCAACTAGCCAACGTCGCACTTTCATTCGCCAATCCTCTTGATATCTCATTTTAGCTGATATCCTATACCGGCAAGGTCTAGATGGCACTCTTCTTAGATGTTTAGAAAGTGACGAAGCTCAGATTGCATTACGTGAAGTACATGAAGGGATATGTGGTCCGCATGCTAGTGGTCCTACCTTGGCCAAGAAACTCATCAGGACTGGATATTACTGGCCCAATATGGAAAAAGACTCATATCAGTTTGTCAAGAAATGTAAGCAATGTCAAATTCATGGAGACCTCATACATGCACCAGCACAAGAACTTCAACCCATTGCGTCTCCTTGGCCCTTTTGTCAATGGGGACTCGATCTCATAGGCAAGATTCACCCTCCTTCTTCCAATGGTCATAAATTCATTATCACTGCCACAGAGTATTTTACAAAATGGATCGAAGCCGTGCCTCTCACACAAGTCACAAGAAAATAGATTGCTACATTCATCCTTAACTATATCATTTGTCGATACGGTATTCCTATTTCCATTATCACTGATAACGGGTGTCCCTTCAAAAATCAGGATGTTCATGAACTCTGTGACCGCTTCCATATTTCCCATCATTTCTCCATGCCATATTACCCCCAAGGTAATGGTCAAGATGAGGCGTCTAATCAAACAATCCTTAAAATCCTCAAAAAGACAGTCGACGATGCTGGCCATAATTGGCATATCCAACTTAATCCTGCACTTTGGGCCTATCGCACAAGTGTCCGCACACCTACAGGAGCTACACCCTATTCACTTGTCTATGGCGCCGAAGCCATCTTTCCTATTGAGGTTGAGCTACCCTCTTGACGGGTCTCTTTGCAGAATATCATTAGTGATGAAGACTATAGGGTCTCTCGCTTACATGAGCTAGAACTACTGGATGAACGAAGACAAACTGCTTTTAATCATCTCAAGGCTTATCAACAATGAATGAGTTGTAGCTACAATCACAAGGTCAAGCCATACACATTTGAGATAGGTGATTTGGTTCTCAGAGAAAACCCCAAAAATCAGCAAGACAGAGAGAAGAAGGGCAAGTTCGAACCAAATTGGCTTGGTCCTTACATCATTATAGCAGCATATGGATTTGGTGCATATCAGCTCTCAACTATAGAAGGTGAACCTTTGGAGGATCCTATCAATAGCATGCATCTTTGCAGGTTCTACACATAGCTCTTTGGAATATCCTAATTCAAAAATACAAAATAATCAAAAATACAAAAAAATCAAAAAAATTCAAAAATACAAAAAAATCATAAAACAAAAAAATCGTTACTTGGTGAAAACCTGACAAACAGGCACCTTGTGACACACAAAAAAAAAAAACATTGAAAAATCGAAAAAAGTAAAGAGAAATAATTTCGTCCAACAGTGAAAACCACTTCGGTGGCGCCTTGGGCAAGTACCATGGTGAAACCTGGGTCACCAGCACCATGCGTAGAGACATTGCTCCTCTCTCCTTCAGGATTCACTTTCATCCTTTCACTTTGCACACACTCACAACCTATTCGTTCATAATAAACTTACCCATTCCCATCATGGCTTGTTATTGATCTACCCAAGATTGGTTAGCCATTGATAATAAACCTCCATTTTCATCCCTTTCCATCCATAATAAATCAGCTCCTATCTATGGCTAAGGCAAATCCTACATCTAGTGATGGGTGTGGAACTGAGAACATCACATGTTTCAAGGAGTACAGTTTCTTCCAGCTTCCTTCAGTCTATCCACACACAATCCGCAATAAAGCAACATTTGCATCATAGATCCGCAATAAATTTCATCTTCTCCACAATAAGGTATCAGTTTTATGGATTCAGTCAATTTCAGATGAGACATAGCAGAAACAATGGGCTTCAACAAAATCAAATCTTTCAACAGACTCAGACAACATATGGTTCAGTGCTATCTATCCTTTCTGTGAAAATAAACATTATGACCACAATCAAATAAGACTTATACAAGTGACAAGAGACACTAAACTTGAGGGCTACAGTGGATGTTGGTGTCGAGTCTTGATTTTCTTTTGATTTCACCTTTTTTGGTGACATGTCTTTTAGCTTTTCCGGGATGTCTCTGACTAGAGATTCTATCTCCAGGATGTCTTTGACTAGACAGGCGAGGATGGGGTATCGTCACCTATTTGTATTTACTATTTGTGGATTGTCTCTTAGCAATGCTATGACTTGTCCAAGGATATGAGGACACTGTGAGTCTAGTATGAACTGGGGCATTCTTTGTTTGTGACTATCTTATCTCCATGCAAACAGGTACAATGACTTTCTGGGTCGAACATATGCCTCGATTGTCATAACCTATTTTGGCATAATAAAGCTCAATGATGATAACGCACAAGAAGCTCTTTCACTTTCATATCTTCTATCTTTCATCCCCCATTCTTGATTGACTTTCATCATCCTTCTTGAGTCCGCGTAGCCTGCTATCACATGACTGAGTATAATGACACACCAAAAACATTTGCAGAGTTGCACCTTTATTACCACATATAAGCATTTCATACATAGATATAGATATTACAAGTGCATCACATCCTGCACACAACACATGTTAGCACATCTTACATTTTCATCCTGTAAATAGTTATTTGCATTTTCATATTCATTTGCATTTCATACATTTACATTTGCATCATGCATACACATATAAAACATAAAAGAACAAAAATACTACATTGCATCATATACATATTTGCATCCATAACATAAAACAAACATCACATAAGAACATCTCATCATATAGGTACACATGCATATAGCTACCACAAAGATGAATCATCTCATATATATATATATAAAGTGTCATGATACAATGATGTCAAAAAAAAATCATATGGCTACAAAGCACCCGCAGGTGTCTACATCATCATCCAAGAATGGTACAATACTGATACATAGGGAGCCCTCTATGGCTATGATGAACTCCCTCCCTCAGAGCCGCCTGGGCTCGATGGAATCTGAGCCCCTGAAGGACCCGCCCTAGGATCATCCCCTTTGTCTCCTCTATCTGGTGGTGGTGGAGGACCCATAACCCCACCACTCCATGCCTGTCTCCTCCGGCTCCCTCCCATAGCTGTTGCTGTACGCGATGGTCTATGGAAGCTCCTCTCCCGCTGATCCGCTGGCACTACACCATAATAGAGATCTCGCCAATAGGCAATCTCCTCCCCTGCCCGTAGGACATAGGCATATCTGGCCCCTGTGTCCTCTGCTGCCTGTCTCCCAGCCCTCAATGCTGTCTCAGCCTCTGTGTAGCACTAAATGGCCTAGTCTCGCTCCCGCTCAGTATCTTGGAGCCGCCTCCTGAGCCTATCCCTCTCCCTCTCCAAATCCTGGATCTCATCTGCCTGTCCCTGGCAGATCTCCCTCAGCTCCATCAGCTCATCCTCCTCTACATCAGCCCCCTATGGCTCTGCCTGTGGCTCCCCCTATACGGGTGCTTGCCCCTGTGCCTGTGCCTGTACCTATACTGGTACCTATCCCTGTCCCTATCCCTGTACCTACACCTATCTGGGACCCTGTGCTACTGGCACCTGTAGCGGCAATCCACCGCGACCCCTCACCACCTAAGCCTGCCTCTCCTCTCCAGCCTCCCTCCGAGGTGCAACCCTCCTCTCTCCAACTGCTCCCCTCCTCCTCCGTCGGCCTCTGCCCCCATCACCTCCACCATCATCATCATCCCCACCACCGTCTCCATCTAATGGCTCTCCCAGATCCGTCAGGCGTGGGAATGGATGATCCACCCAGTATGCTATGTACTCGGCATCCATGCTGGCATCTTCAATCTCTAGCCACATGTCCCAGGGTAGGGGCATCATCTCTACCAGCTGCGTAACAACCTGATCATATGATAACAGGGGTCCAAACTACGCCTGATCTCTCATAGTCCGTGCATACATGCCTAAGCCTCGTGGCATCCGCTGAATCCTGCCAAACTGCCTGCCAACCCTATCCACTAGCTCCCTCTCCAGCACATAGGGCATCTGCCCAATCAGATACCTGCTTCGGAAGGTGTAGGGAAGCTCAACCGCATCATCCTCCCACTGTTCATATCCCAGGTATGGTCTCCATATGACCATGTCAATGTCATCTATCACCCGCCGCCAATGCTCTAACCTGCCAATCCGTGGCTATGATGTGATCATGTCATATAAGTGCACAAAATTGCATCCGTGACCTCTACCTCTGAAGTGTATCAGTCTTGTCACTGGCAGATGCTCATAAGCCCACACCTGCAACAATGTCACCCCGTAGCCCAATCCCACTGATCCGTGGTATACAAACTGATGCAGCTCATAATAGATGTGTGCCAGCACACACGGTCCCCAAACATATCTGGTGTGCAGTGTCACTAGTGTCTCCAATGCACCCCCCTAGCCTGTATCCAACCCCGTGTCGCCCTATCCGGACACAGGAACCCACTGATCGCTCCTCCTATAACTGCTGGCAGCACTAGCCCTGTAGCTGTCATCGTATCCCAAGCCACATGTCCAGCCCTCATCTCTAGTCCTGGGTCCTGGAACACTTGTCTCAGGGCCTCCCTGTCTCCATCTCGATCGTATGGGATCAACTCCCCATCGATCGGTATCTTCAAGATCCTATATACATCCTCAAGGGTGACTGTCATCTCCCCCATCAGAAAATGAAAAGTACATGTCTCGGAGTGTCATCTCTCCGCTAGCGCAGTCAACAGTCCCATGTTCGTCCAAAACTCAGGCACATATAGCACATGTCTCAATCCCATAGCCTTGATAGCAGCTCGCTCCTCGGCTGTTAGCTCAGGTCGCAATATCTGAGTCGATGGGAATCTCTCCCATGACTCCAACATAGGCAAATACTCCTGCAGTCAAGCAAATCAATCATGTCAGTCAGTGTGGCATTCCCTATTTATCACAAAATGCTACTTTTTATCTAAATGCATATGGCATTCTATCCTAGTGACACTCACTGTTCATCACAAAGTGTTGCTTCTATCCTAGTGGTACTCCTTGTTCATCACAAAGTACTATGTATGTGGCACTCACTATTCATCACAAAGTGTTACTCACATTTGCACTCCCTGTTCATCACAAAGTGTTGTTCATATTTTAGTACTCCTTGTTCATCACAAAGTACTATATCTTGGTACTCACTGTTCATTACAAAGTGCCTTGATCTATTCTAGTCTTTCCTAGAGGACCTGCTTGAGTGTATCCTCTTATCAGCTTATCCAATCGACAGCGTATGTTCATCACAGAATTGCCGATTTGTCCTAGAAGACACAAATTCACATTTTTTAAACACAAACGTGCTTACCTGACATGAACGCGCTTGAAGACTACACAGACATGCCTGAAAAACACAGATGCACCTGAACAACACAGACGTGCCTATGCTCTGCATAGACGCGCCTGGGCGACATAGACGTGCCTTCTTGGCATAGACGCGCCTGCACATCACAAATGCGGCCGCATTTAGCACAGACACGGTTTCCAACAGAGACGTGCCTCGCGAGCATAGATGCGCCTGGCACCAATGCAAACGTGTCTGGACGTTTTTGGACATTTTTTTTTGGACCCTATTCTAAGTGCATTTATTGTCGTATCTACCATGCATTAATGACAATAATAAATGCATCGAAGTATGAGGAGGTTTGGCGGTACTTACCGGCTCTCCTGCCTCTACTGGCCTCTGGAATCGGCGAACGTGGTCGAATCTGTGAACGAAGGCCATCGCTGCTGACTGTTGCTGCTCTATTTTCACTCTGCACTCTGCTCTCGTGGATGTGTAGATGACAATGAGGATGTATTTTCCCCCATGGTCTATCTTATAGACTACCCCTAGCCCTCGTTTCCCAAGTCAATCTTCATTATCCTGTGACTCTGTCACTTTATCCGGTTAGTCTATTCTATCTCGTCTTTCTTATTGAGAGATTGTCTGTGATCTTTTCAGACATTTTTTTTCATCCAATCTCTCGAGGGGGCATATCATTCCCATCTTGGGGCAACTTTGTATCAGTTCATCTTATCTTCTTTGAAACAACGTGACAAGCCGCATTGTCTCAAAGAGGGGCAAAATTTAGACACCCAAAATTGTCCAGTCTAATTAAATAAATATTTATTTATTTAATTATCTAAGCTTAATTCTTCTATTAATTAAATAAATCTTTATTTATTTAATTAATTCATTTATCCTCTTCTAGCCTTATTTCTCATTTAAATAAATACATTTATTTATTTAAATTATCTTTTTCCTAAATTAAATAAATATCTTATTTATTTAATTATCCCACTTCTTCTATTAATTAAATAAATCTTTATTTATTTAATTAATTCATTAACCTTTTCTACCTATGACACATGTCATTCATCTCTTAATTCATACACTACCTACCCCTTTCATTATTTTATTATTTCTTTTACCTACCCTCTAATCATAACCGACCTCCATTTACACCTCTCAGTCTTATCCCTCCATTTCTTATTGTGTCTTCTATATAAGGAGATGCTTCCTTCATTATCAAACCCTGATGAATCATCTTAAGGATTTGACTACACTACGATCCTACTTGCAACCACATTCCGTTCTTTGTTGAGCTCTTGTGCATATAAAATCTGAGAGCAAATATATCAAGCAAGATCAATGGAGATAGGAAGAATGGAGATCCAAGCCCTATTGGACATGTGATGGTATAGTCTTTGTGATTTCGTTTGATTTGCATTGTCTTAGGTAATCTTCATATGTTATGGTGGATCTTTGTTGTTGTTAGGCTAGGGTTTTGTGGTTGAATTCATTTAGCCTTTCAATATCATTATTATTGTTATCCATTTTCACCATATACAATAGGAGATCTTCAAACAAAAGGATGTCGGTGAACAATCTCAAATTGAAATTGTTGATGTCACCGAGCAAGATCCATATGTCATTGAGCAAGGTCTAGACCCGGTTGACACTATACAAATTGATGAAGATGTAATGGATGAAGTAGCACCAGAGCAGGAAATGATTGAAGGCACCACATATGCAAAACTTGTCTCTAGTGAATTTGTCTTAGAACAAGTTTACCATTATCCATCGGTAAAGCCCCCAGTCTCAACTGAAGCTCCCAAGGACACCGAGCAAACTACCGAAGGCAACAAATCTGAAGCTGCAGGTGACACAACCCAAGATCAAACGTCTCTGTAGGATTTTGCCAAGATCAAGGGCACAATGAAAAGCATAAAAAGAGACAATAGAATGACAAGAACAAACTGTATTCTCATCAATATGCAAATGATCAACTGGATTCACCAATACAATGAATAGAGGCCTGCTTATATAGGCAAGGCCATATGGATGTATGAGCACGCAAATATGACATGTGGCTCAATGAGAAACAAGGGTAGGTAGGAGAAATAATATAATATTCCACAAGAGGTGGATGACCCACCGAATGTGGAGTGTAATAGCAAAATAAGACCACAAAAGGTGGAATTTCTCCTACAAGCTCTATCCCTATGTGCACACTTCCCTAAGTGTCTCAAATCCAAACTACGAAGAGATGCATTATCCTAAGTTAACTTAAGTAAGTGTAATAATATCCAAAATGAATATTTATTTACACCAACACCCCCCCTTAAGTGCAACTTAGGGGAATGAAGACTCAAGTCAACAATGCAAGATGGGTCCCAACTACTAGGCCATGATAGGTACCCTTGTACAATATGCAAATGCAAGCAAAACTATGCAATGCAATCTCTCACAAACGAAGAAAGGGAGAAAACCCAGTGGGAAAAAACTCCCCCCCAAAAGAGAGATGAATTTACAAAAGACCCTCAAAGAAGAAGGACAAAACCTCAAAGAGGAAAAAGTCCCCCCCATAAGAGAGGAAGGAGAAGTCAGCTGACCCCCCCTAATGACACATCCTGCACCTCCAAGAGAGCTCGCGACTGCTGGAACTTACTCTCGGTGAAAGGTTTGGTGAATATGTCAGCAACCTGCTCTGTTGTAGGACAATACTGCAAATCAATGACCTACTCCTAGATGAGCTCTCGGACATAGTGCATATGAATCTCGATGTGTTTGGTCCGCTGGTGCTGGACCACGTTCTTCGAGATTGCAATAGC
This sequence comes from Cryptomeria japonica, assembly GCF_030272615.1. Classification (NCBI taxonomy): domain Eukaryota; kingdom Viridiplantae; phylum Streptophyta; class Pinopsida; order Cupressales; family Cupressaceae; genus Cryptomeria; species Cryptomeria japonica. The sequence continues at coordinate 908,832,519 of NC_081414.1, forward strand.
ACTCTGATTGTCGCAATGTAGAACTGTCGGCCGTGGAGTGGTGAATCCAAACTCTGTGAGAATCTGCTGGAGCCAAATGGTCTCAGTCACTGCGTTAACAGCGCCTCGATACTCAGCCTCAGTCGAAGAGAGAGCAATAGCATGTTGCTTCTTGCTCTGCCAACAAATGGGGCCCAAACCAAGGTGAAAACTGTAACTAGAAGTAGACTTATGATCATCAAGATCGCCAACCCAATCGGAGTCTGTGTAACCAACCAAGTGAAGTCCTATGCCTGCTGCATAGTGAATCCCATAATGATGTGCACCCTGGATGTAATGAAGGATGTGTTTGGTGGCTTTCCAATGAAGCTCATGTGGTTCCTGCATAAAGTGGGAAACCATGCCAACTGCAAATGAAATATCAGGGCATGTATGAGTCAAGTAGAGGAGACTACCCACAAGCTGACGATACAAAGTGGCATCAACTGGTGGAGAAGAACACTGAGCCTCAAGTTTGACTCCTGAAAGAAAGGGAGTTGGGGTAGGCTTACAATCAGCCATATGAAAGCGTGCAAGTAGATCAAGAGCATACTTGGGCTGTGATAGTGTAATCCCGAAAGGTGATTGTGAAATCTCTATCCCGAGAAAGTAGTGCAAAAGACCCAAGTCAGTCATAGCAAATCTATCATGCAAAGCAAATTTGACCCTGCTAATGATGGATGAAGTACTCCCTGTAATGATCAAGTCATCAACATAGAGCACAAGTATCAAGTGAGAGTCATCCTGTCGCAAAATGTTGACATTCGGATCAGAATGACACCTGGTGAAACCTGCGGAGAGAAGAAAGGAATCCATCTTGGCGTACCAAGCCCTGGGGGCCTGCTTAAGGCCATAGAAAGATTTCCTTAGTCTGCAAACCAAGGAAGTATCCTGGATGAAACCCTGTGGCTACTCCATATAAATCTCCTCATCAAGATCACCATGAAGAAAAGCACTCTTCACATCCATCTGATGTACAGCCCAACCATGAGCTGCAGCAATAGCAAGTGTCAAACGAATGGAGTTCATCTTGGCTACGGGTGCAAAGGTCTCAGTATAGTCAACACCTGCAACCTGAGAGAAACCTTTCGCAACAAGCCGAGACTTATACTTATCCACACTACCATCCGCTGCAAACTTGGTCCAATAGATCCACTTACATCAAACCATCTTTCTCCCCTCAGGGAGATGGACTAAATCCCATGTGTTGTTCCTCATCAAGGAACTATACTCTTCCTCCATAGCTTGGTCCCACTCAGGAACCCCTGATGCTTCCCTAAATGTCTATGGATTGGAAGTGGTAGCAATGAATGTATGTGGAAGATCCTAATGTTGTGATCGAGTTCTCTGTGTATCTGAAGGATCCCCAACAAGAGAACCTGCGGACTCAAGTGTCTGTCGAGCCCAACAAGGTCTAGGTGGAGGTGGAGAACGAGGCTCCTCAACTGCAAGTGGACCCTATGGAGGTGTTAGCCCGTGAGTCGGAGTTGAAGGAGTCTCATCATCTGAATCACTAACATCACTAGCCACAATGGAGGAAGGTGGAGGAGGTAGAGAGGCTAAGCTAGGAGAGCTTTCCTCAAAGTGAACACTCCTCTCAATGAATACCTCATGTGTCTCTGGATCCATCAATCTATATGCCTTAACACCCTCAGGATATCCAACAAATATGCAAGGCCGACTCTGAGGTTCCAATGCCTTGCGTTTCTGCGGAGGTATGCGAGCCCATGCTGGACACCCAAAGACTCTGAAATGTCTCACAATCGGTTTCCTACTAGCCCAAGCTTCAAAAGGAGTAATACCTTGCAAAGCTTTGTGAGGAACCCGATTCTGGATGTGTGTGGCACAACTGATAGCCTCTGCCCAAAAGACGGGATCAAGAGAACGTGCATGTATCATAGAGCTAGCCATTTCTTTGAGAGTTCTATTCTTGCGTTTTGCAACCCCGTTCTATTGCAGAGTGTATGCTACAGAATGCTGAAGATCAATCCCCTCAAATGTACAAAAATCCTCAAGTCTCTTGTTCACATATTCCCTTCCATTATCTGTGTGAAGAATCTTGACCACTTTCCCTGATTGCTTCTCCACACGAGTCTTGAAGTCCTGAAATCTATCAAATACTTCACTCTTATAAATGAGAAAGTAGACCCAAGTGAAGCGGGAGTAGTCATCAATGAAGGTAAGAACATAGCGGTCCTTACTAAATGAAGGTGCTGGAAATGGACCTGCTACATCGTTGTGAACAAGTTGAAGAACTTCCAAAGCTCTCCAAGCTTTCCCTTTATCAAATTTCTCTTCGGGATGCTTGCCCATGGAACAACCTGAAAATACACCCTCTAAAAAACTGATTCGAGGTAGACCTGTGACCATGTCTTTAGTGTTGAGCTGCTGAAGATAGCGGTAGTTGAGGTGACCAAACCGCTCATGCCATAACTTACTTTCTGAATTTGAATGAGTAAGCAAGGCCCTAGAAGGTGAACTTGGCACAAAGTGGGAGAATGAATAAAGCCTTGAGTTGTCATTGACTTGTCCCACTGCTACCAAGGCATCATCATCAAGTTCCTTTACCACAATTGAATCTGGTGTAAACTCAACCTTTTTCCCATTCCCATAGTGAGTGATTTGGTAGATGGAGAGAAGGTTGGTAGACAAGTTAGGAACATAGTGAACATTCTCAAATGTTCCATCATCCATGTCAATTGAACCTTTCCCTTCAACTTCTACTTGTGTGTCATCACCTATGTAAATGTGAGGTACCTTAGATGGCTCCAATAAAGAAAACTATTCCTTTGTAGAACCCATGTGATATGAGGCACCCGAGTCAAGTTACCATTACTGTGAAGAACCTGTTGTAGCCACAAATGCTTGCCCTTTTCCCTTAGACTGTGAGGAAGAAGAAGGAGATGAATCCTTCTTTGTGTAGGCGGATGGCAAGTTGATGTTGTTTTTCTTGAGAAGATTGGTTAACTCATCAACTTGCTTTGCGTGGCATCGATGCTCATCATGACCATACTTCTTGCAATATGCACAAGTTGGTTTATTCTTCTTAGGTGGTGTCCCCTTCTTGGAAGAGGATGAAAAATCACCTTGTGATGGAGAGGATGATTACCCTTTTTCCTGGTGTGGCTTAGACTTAGAGTGCTTCTTCTTCTTGTTGGAATCTTTGCCTTGACTTCCTTGATTTCCTTGATTTGCTACCAAAGCCTTGGACTTTGAAGACTTGAGAAGTCCCATGTTCAACAACTTAGATTGTTCCAATATTAACATTTCTGTGAAAGCATCAAATGAAGGCATAACATAGGAACTCCCCACTGTCAAATGATGAGTTTGGAAGCTAGATACAAATGCTGCATATTCTGGTGCAAGCTTGTCCAACAAGTTGAATATCAATTGAGCATCCTTTTTGTCAATTCCACAATCCTTAAGCTTTGCTCTTAGCTCATTTGCTTTGGTGACATAATCTTGTATTGTATAAAAACTCTTGGGATCCAAGTTGGTGAGCTCATTGTCAATCTGATAGCCTCTGATTTCATCAACTTGTCCATACAATTTCTAAAACATATCCCAAGCCTCTTTGATTGTTTTACACTTCTCAATGTGAAAAATGAGGTCATCTGATACATACTTGCGTAAAGTTCCAAGAGCCATGCAATTCTTTGTGAGCCATTCTAATTGAGCATTTGGATCAGCCTTAGGATCAGGTGGTGCTGTTATTGTTCCATCTATGTAATGTGTGAGACCCTTTTCCATTAATTTACTCCATACTTTAATTTTCCATGATGCATAATTATGTGGAGTTAAAGGTGGAAATTTATTAGGACTCATTGCAACAAAAATGGAAAGAGCACAAAGAGAGGCACAATCACACAAGACACCCCCCCCCAATGTGATGATTTTGGAACTTTATAAGTAGTGTGTATACAATGGGCCACTTGCAAAAAATGGCAAAGTGGACTTCTGATTTACAATTTTACAACTACCTCAATAAGGCCAAAAGAGACTCAAACTGATAATGCAAGAGATCTAACTAAGATCCAAGCAATTTACAAGTACCTAATAGGCCAAATAAGACCAATATCTGAAAGTACAATTTCCACTCAAAATATTTGAAATCTGATCATAGATTATGAAAGTAGATGAAAAAATAAGCACTTTCAAAAAAAATGGTACCTGAAAAGGAGGTCGTATGATCTCAAATGAGGCCTTGGAAGTTGCAGAATTGAGGATTGGACAGGTACAGCTGAGAGAATTCAAAAATTATAAAAAAAACCTATGCACCAAAATCAGAAAATAACCACACCACTGCGAAGACCACGAAATTTTAGCCCATTTCAAAAAAAATTGCACCAAAAAAGGAGCAAAAATGAGCAAGATATGACCTTTCAAAGTTGGATTGTAAAACTGAAAAGCTCAATGGAGAGGGGTCAAATTTTTTTTTTAAAAATGCTGATGTGATGCTGACGTCAGCAATTCACTATGTTAAATTTGACGGTCCTATGACCATCGTAAAACTTCGCCTTCCTGCTGACTGGGCGTCTGTACTGTACGGACTGCTGACTGGGCAGGTGACTGTGCAGATTTGCTGACAGGGCATATGGATCTGATGTGGTTGTGTAGTGTGTATGGTTTAACCCATGGGCTAGTGGCCACCTGCCACATGGCGGACGCGGGGCCGCTTGTTTTGGTAGTCGCCGACAGAGGATTGTGTCGTCGGAGGCGAAAGATACCGGCGGCGGGCGGGGAGCCACGTGCTGCTGGCGGCGGTGGCTGAGGGGGCCGGCGGGAGCGAGTGTGATGGTGACGTGCGGAGCCGGGAGGACGGGACGGCCAGCGGCGACGTCGACGACGGTGGGAGTACGCAGCGTCCGGAGCAGTCGGCAAGTACAGGTACGTAGCCTGCAACACCTGCGACACGCAAGTACGACAGAGTATGGGGGGGTCTGCGAACCCTCAACAATGCAAAAAAAACTTTTTTTTTGATTTTTTTTGAAAAAAAATTTCGAAATCCATATGATAATAGCCAAAATGGGGAAAAAAATTTTGTCGCCAAAATAGGTTGACTTTATAGTCGAAATTTATGGAAACGGCCTCCCGGATTCAACGGTGATGTCCAAATCGCTGTATGATGCCCCCAAAAAATGAAGATACCCAAATCCGAAAATAGAAGCCTTCCACGATGTCTCCAAAAACCAATCAATGAAGCCCCAATAGCTCTGATACCATGCAGGATTTTGCCAAGATCAAGGGCACAATGAAAAGCATAAAAAGAGACAATAGAATGACAAGAACAAACTGTATTCTCATCAATATGCGAATGATCAACTGGATTCACCAATACAATGAATAGAGGCCTGCTTATATAGGCAAGGCCATATGGATGTATAAGCACGCAAATATGACATGTGGCTCAATGAGAAACAAGGGTAAGTAAGAAATACTAATGGTTGGTAGGAGAAATAATATAATATTCCACAAGAGGTGGATGACCCATCGAATGTGGAGTGTAACAGCAAAATAAGACCACAAAAGGTGGAATTTCTCCTACAAGCTCTATCCCTATGTGCACACTTCCCTAAGTGTCTCAAATCCAAACTACGAAGAGATGCATTATCCTAAGTTAACTTAAGTAAGTGTAATAATATCCAAAATGAATATTTATTTACACCAACAGTCTCAAGCATAGACAAGCACTGCAAATATTACAACTGAGACCCCTAGCACCGAACCACCCAAAGACACTGCAACTGCTACAGGTATAGACCAAAGTGTTGCATCTACTGAGCAACCTATCGAGGGTCAGCAAGCCTCACAAGCACTTGTCTTAGTGCCACAAACCAAAGGAAAGGAGAAGAAGGTGAGAAAGCATGGTTTTAAATTTGACTTATCTAAACCGATCGTGTTGCCCAATGTAGACATTTCCAAATTGAAAGGGCAAGCACTCACTGAATTCAGTGAACTATGCAAAGCAAAGGCCGAACAGGAGAGGCAACTGGCCATACAGAAAAAGAACAAAGTACTTCAGAAGGTTAGGACACTAACAGAAATGCTACCATCAGCAACAGTGTCAACCGATGCAGCCATCCATATTCAGTTGGATGAACTCCTTAATCAGATTGAAACATTCGGAGTTGATGCATCCAAGTACTTAAGCAAGCTCAAGGATAAAGAGCTTACAACAAAAATGATAAAGGAAGTACAAAAATCAATTGCTATTGGCAAGGTAAAACTTGTCAAATTCATTGCCTAGTTGTCCCCTCAACTCAAGCACATTCTTTATTTATTCCAGAAATTATGTACATTTTCTTTATTTATTAAAGATATCAAAAATAAAACTAATGCAATTGAGAAAGAGATCACCGATCTCTCATCCAAGTTGACCACTGAGCCTAATTTAGTTTAGAAATTTTACAAAAAGCTACAACAGCTCATGGCTCAATAGTTAGAACTGAGGAATGAAGAGCATAAAATTAGGATGGATATAATGACCCTTCAAACATTATTCCCTCCTCATCTATCATCAATACAGGAGCAGCTCAACAGAGCTACAAGCTTATCAACTACACAAGAGGGAAGCACTCTTGATGGCTTGATATCACTCTTATCTGATATTCAAGCACAAAACTCCCTTATGGAAAGTCTCAAGGTCTCACTCTCAGTTGCCCTCACCGATGCCTGGACCAAGTATAAGACTATTTTTGATCAGTTACCGCCTTCGGATGGAAATTAATTTTTTAATGTTTGTCAAAAAGGGGGAGTTATATTATGATACTACATAGAGGAAAGCCCAACAAAGGGGGAGTAATTCTACACTTGCAGAGTAGTACAGTTTTGATTAATTCTACACTTGGAGAGTAGTATAGTTTTGATAACACAATTTTGAGTATTATATACAAGGGGAGTATACCGAGCAAAATATACAAAGCACTCAGAGCACACAAGTACAGAACAGAACCGAACATGCAAAATTCAGAGTTATGTACAGGATAATGATAAGGGGAGTATATCTGCATATACTATTTTATTGACTATTGTACATATTGTCAAGTATAGTCATTTTGTCAAGTATATAGTTTTTGAGTTATGACTTTGTAAGTAGTTTTTGTCAAACATCTCAACTAATGTCAAAAGGGGAGATTGTTACTACTTATCAAATTGCCATTAGTTTCATATCCAAAGTCATACTATATATTCTAGTTGGTTAGTATTACCGAATCATGCAATCAGTACACTCAGAGAAGTCGCTATGAATAGTCTAGTCTGTTACAGAAGAAAGCAGTCACAGAACGCAATATTCACCAAGCTGTTTACCGAGTAAAGTTTCATGGCTACCGAGTGATAAAGTTAACTCACCGAGTTGATATTCACCGAGTGAAACGTTTTACCAGATACATTGAACCTGGACATGCACATGAAAACATGTTACAACATCGAGGCACATCTAACCGTTTTTGCATTGGGAATTGCACTATGAGATTGTGTATGATTACAAGGTCAATCTAACCAATGAGATATTTTGTTTAGTTATTCATTCAAAGAATCTTTTGTAAGATCGAAGCAATGAATCAGATCACCGCTGTAAGAGATCTATTTATACAACATGATTCTAGGGTTAGACATATGAGATGCAATAAGAGATAACAGAGTGTATGCATGAAGGAAGACTGTTACAAAGACACAGAGAGGTCACTGAGAAGGTTATCAGTGAACAGTCGAAGAACAGAGTAAATAGAAGGTTTTATCAAGTTTCATTATGGGTTACCGAGGTATGCTACAAGCTAGGTAATCTTATTCAGAGCACATAGAATCTGCTTTAGCATTTCAGATGTAAAGTTGCAGATATTTGTAATGATTTTATTGTAATATTTTGAAGTTGTAAGAGAAACCTTTAACAGGGTAAAAGACTCTAACCAAGTCTATAAATTGTAAATCCTTTAACCAGGTGCTACACTTATATAGTGTTGTAAAAATCCTTTAGTAAGCTAGATCTAACTGATCTTGATACTCCTAACAGGGTAAGCTATCAGAAATAGCTAAATGTATCTCTAACCAAGCATTCTTTATTATTGTACTAGTGAAGTTGTGGGTGCCATCCCCACCGTAGTTTTTCTCTCTAACCAAGAGTTTCTGCGTGACCAAAATATATCTGTTATGGAGTGAATCATGTATGATTGTTATCTGTTGATTATAGTTTTATTTTATGTTACTGCACTATTCTGTCTATGCATAACAGTAAGGTTATTATAAGAGAAAAGTTTTGGAGTACTGATTCACCCCTCCCCTCTCAGTACATTAGCTTTCTATATTGGGCCTAACAGTTTGTTCTACTCTTTTTATTTTTTAAAGCCAACTATATTGATGCTATTCTCAACTATGGCCCCTAGTATTTTTGTTCCTCTCTAGACTTGCTTTCGCATTTTGAACTAGAGAATTTAAGCTCTTTATGTGCCTTTCTAGGGGGAGTTCTTTGGGTTACCTTTTTCATGTTGAAATTCCCTAACCATGATAGCTTCCTCCCAAGGTAGCATCATTTATTTTGATCTTGACACTTTATTTTCAGCTCAAACTTTGAAGAGAGTATTGAAAATGACATCTTCGAGGATTCAAATAAGATGATTGATGTACAACTTGGCCAAATGAGGCATTCCAAGTTTGTTCTCTATTTTAGACAACCTAATATGTGCTACCATTTTCAATCATCTAAAGTACTTCTAGTTACTCCTCATAACAAACATGCTTCTTGGCTAGTTGAATATAACCTCCGATGAAAAATAATGAAGGAGGATAAAATAGCATCTAGTAGGACAAAATTACTTTATTGAAGAAATAATCAACTGTCCATTGGAATTTAAATGAAAACTAAGTCGTTAGCAAAATATTAGAAAACTAAATCTAATTGTCTAACATTACTATTATTTAAATTATCGGTAAACGTTTTAACGTGATCAGTGACATTGGCATGACATGCCCTCCAACTCCATGTGAAATGCTTTTGACCCAGAGCTATGAACCAATGAGGCCACAAATGGAAGACCTCATCCCCATACTTCACTTGTTCAAACCCATGAGCTCACAAGGCCTTGTGAGCTCAGTGGCCCAAAGATTTGAACCATGGTGACCGCTTCACCAATGAAGTATTTTAACCACAACCCTATATGTCCAAAGACAGTTTATTGAAAATTAAAATAAATAGTTAAGAGTGTGTTTTATCATTACAGCACCATACTATCAATCTAGCTTTGCTCCAATGATACCATGCTTGTCCCTTCAAAACTTATCATGAGGTTTGGTATGGTCAATAAAAGAGCAAAGTAGAAAGGTTAACCTTTGTTTTAAGCAAGGGTGGCAAAATAATTGATGTGAAACCAATGCTGACATTGAAAGAGCAGGGAAAGGTTTATGTCAAATAAGGTGAAGAACGTGCATGTCCTTTGGGTGAACAGGAGATCTGAGATGAACTCCTTTATGCTTCCCCATGTGATTGACCTCACTGGTTTGAATGAAGTGGAGAATATGTACGTTTGTTTGTTTTCGTTGGGACATTTACATTTAGTGTTTTCAACAACATCCACCGCCATTGCTTTATACGGGTGTATCTAGCAGGCCTATCTAGCGCGGCCTCTCTGGAAAAGCTTTAATATGTCATTTTAATATTGAAAGCCAGATCGTATGATATAACTGCTATTAATTGGAACCCATTAAACTTCTGCAGGTGGTTAAGAAAAGATTATGTTCACACTGGCATCCAGAAGTAGGGTTACAACAATAGCACTCTATGGAAGATTGATAGCTTCAATGGTCAAAGATATTTGTTTTCTTTCTTAAAATATACTAACTATTTACTAGTTTTGCAAGTAAACCATGTGTTTGATGAAATGATAAACTTTCTGATTCGAAAACAGTAAGCTAAAAATTAAACTACCACCTTTTACCAATTGAAAGGTCATCAAAGTATAGATATATTGGGTGGATACAGATGAAGAGTACAAATAAGATTGTACCTTAGCTAAAAAAACAAAAAGAGAAGATTTGATGATTGTGCTTTCAACTGATAAAAGAGTACCAAGATTCCACCCAGTCAAAATGAAGCTGCTCCAAAGATTTGAAGATTGAAGAATGGTGGGAATATCAAATACTTTTATAAGATGTTGCTTTGTCATGATCTCATGTAAAGCATTGGTGGGTGACTCAGATGAAGAACTGTGGCCCTGTCAAGCGAAGAAAACGTTGCATATTTGCCAACACATTTTTGAAGGCTTGCAATAAAGTTGATCAGACAAGTACAAAAATGGAGCAAGAGAAGAGTTAAGGATGAAGAAGACATTTCAATTAAAAAATGAAAAAGCTGGTTAGGATGCATGAACCAGAAGTAATATGGGCACATCATAAACAGTTGGCATGTACTTTTGTCGAAATAATAGGGTCAAATGCTTGTATTTTATATACATGTAATGTGTGTGTTGGTTGGTATTTCAAAATTTAAAACTAAGTAGGGAGTTGTAGACATTAATTATTAATAACTATGCTTTTCTTTGGGAGTGTTTGCCCATTGTCTATGGGCCCATGGATCAACATTCCATGGCCGTGCTTGTATCACTTTAATTATGTCTTAAGGAAGCCATGCAAAACTATGCAAGAAAGCCCCTTTATACGTACGCATGCAGACACACATGTGACTGTGCAAGTGGAACTTCTAGCCATGTTATTATCTTTGAGAGACTATCTTGATATTATAATTTTGTGTCAATTAGGACTTAGTCCTTTATTTTACATATATATTTGTTTTTCATGCTATCTACATTCCTTGTACTATCTATAATTAGACAATCATTTTATACTTAAATTTTACTATTCCACCATCTTATATGCAATTTGATTTTCATTAATCTTACACATAGACAGAAGAATACTTTCACTACAGTAAGGGAACTTTTCCTTTCAGCTGAGTTTTTTTTTGGTCTTATTAATTATGCAAATGCTATGTTCCAAAGAGCCATGTACATGGGTTTTGATGATTTGATTGGAATAATAATTACCATTCATTATAAGAAGTGAACAAAACACATTGATTTCTCTTGATCCAAATAAATTAGTGTTTAGTGTGATTGAGGAAAAAATATATAATCACATAATATTAAAAAATGGAATCTCTATTGATCTTGAAAAATTCAGAGTCATAATAGAATTGCCTATAATGATTTAGACAAGTCTGATTAATAATACTTCTATTAAAAAATCGTTTTGGTGAGAAAATTCATAAACAATTCTTTTGATAATATTACTCCTTTTTAAAAATGTTTCTCAAAATTAAATAATTTTCTTACCTATTATATTGTTTTGATGTTACTTTCAAAATTCTAAAACAAGTCATAGCTAGTGGTCTATCCTTCACACAACTTAATGTTAACAAAACCTTCATTTTGAACATCAATGCCATTGATAAAGCTATACATTTTTTAATGATCTAATATTTTGATAAAGGAGAAAGGAAATACTATTATTTTAGACAAATATTAAAGAAAACTAAAACAAGGAACCCATTCCCCATAAATTTTTCTATATGCTTATTTTTAATTATTTCTAAATACATGTACATATTGATGAGTAATAAAGTGATTATGTATTCAAATGTGGCTATCATAACACACCTTCATAGATTACTCATTATTGATGTAAGATCAATGAAATGAATCTGCAAGATTGGAGAATGTGATTTAAAATTCAAAACATGCAAAACCATCTAAGGTACATATGAACTTACAAAAAAATAATCCAAAAATCCAAATTATATATTGAATTCAGTTGTCATTACTATAAATAAAAATCTATAGACATGACATTGTTTTCAATTTGTAAAGAGGTTCAAATTTCTTAAAGGGATCAGTATTAGGTTTTGTATGCAACAATATGATTTCTATCTCTCACAAGATGATCGGTATAATGATTTGATCTTTTATATTTCTAAAATGACTCTTGTCTTAATAACCTTGATAAAAGGAAATTGAGACCTCTAAGTTTCTAAACTCTCAAATTTTCATGAGTTTAAGATTTTGTCTTCAATCATAATAAAGATAGTATTTTGTAATGATTTCTAATACATGAACAAAGCCAATAGGTAGACTTAAGATTTTCCATGAAGGAATTTATTATAGAAGTTACACTATAAAGACTATACCTCATAAATCTTTTGAGGTTGATTATCACTAACCAACTCTTTTTAAAGATGCACACATTTTAGTTCTTTCATACTTGCCTTGTTAACTTTTTGTAAAAGTATAAGCAATTTTCAATTTGAAAACAAGTTATATATGAAATACAGTATAGTGTATTTATTTCTTTTATTCACAATGTAATATGTCTGATTGTTATTTCCTGCAGATGAAGAGAGAACATTAATTGATTCCGATGTCCTTCTCCAAGCAAATGAATCAGGTTATATAAGATAATGGGGGAAGACCAAGAGTTGCCTTGGTCGGTTATGTCCTTTGGACATAACCGATCAAGATAACCCTTGATCGCATCCCATCATTACCCAACCAACATGATGCTAATTAACCCGATATAAATCGGTGCCTTTATGTGATTCATATTAACCGATTGTTATCGTTGTTAATGCATAACCCAATAATATGTATCGGTAACTAAGGCATCCTTAACCGATTCCCAATCGGTGGTAGTTAAACAAGCCCGATATATTAATTGGTGCATTACTAATCACATCCAATAATATATCGGTGGCATCTTTATTAAGTGCAAATAGATAGTTATGGAGGAGTTCGATAGATCATGATATATCAATATATATTAATATACATATGAAGTAATTATTATTACTTCATATATATATTCATACATATTCATACATCTTCAAGATCGAACATATATATATATCTGCATTAATGCTATCTGATGAAAAGGGGTTTGTATCAGTTTTATTTGACTGATGCTATTTTTATCAACACTCCCTCTTAGCTAGGGAAGATAAAGTCATAATGTCTAGCATCTTATTTTTCATGATGGTCAGGATTCCCTATGGAATCTTATAATCTCACTCTTCATAGGATCATACGAAGTATCAACTAAACATATGATACAAGAGGTTCATCATTTTGAGATGACATGATATCACCTAACCACGTGATATCAGTATTGCCTAAACATGCAATACTTAAGGATAAACATATGAAAATAGTTAAATCTTCAACTTATCCAAGTTATGGTAAGTGCACTAACATTTCATTCAAATGTTATACCACAACACAATCATGGCACATCCATGACATACTAGAGATCCAACATGATAACTGGTTTGAACATTATAAGATTGTCACCTTACAATGTCTACATACAAGTGTTCATTATCTGAGAGATCGTCACCTCTTGGATATGAACACAGGGGGTTAAACCCATAAAAGTCCTATCATGACAAAGAAGTTTACACATTAAACATCTTATTGATATGCAAGTACAGATTACAACAAATTACCTTTCTATCATACCTAAACCTTTTCTGAAGTGATCAACCTTCACTCTGGAAAGTGGTTTGGTCAGAATATCTGTAGTCTGATCTCCTGTACTAACATATTCCAATTTGATCACATTTTTGTCTACCATGTCTCGCACATAATGGTATGGAATCTCAATATGCTTGGATCTGTCATGAAATACTAGATTTATAAAAAGCTTTATGCAGCTCTGGTTGTCACAATGGATGAAAGTGGGTTTCATGGGTTCACCAAATAATCCCACAAGCAACTTCCTAAGCCATACTGCCTCTCGAGCAGCCATGGAAGTTGCAATGTACTTAGCCTCGGTGGAACTCTGAGCTACAGAAGACTATTTTCTACTGATCCAAGATATCATGGTTGAACCTAAACTGAAGCAACACCCTGAAGTGCTTTTCCTGTTAGTCACACTCCCAGCCCAATCTGAGTCTGTAAATCCATGTAGGTCTAGATCAACTTTCTCATATTTGAGACCAAGGTTTAGAGTACCTTGTAAGTATCTCATAATGTGTTTCACTGCAATCAAGTGGATTTCCTTAGGCTCATACATAAACTAACCTAAGGCATTGACCGCATAACAGATATCTAGCCTTGTACTCACCAGATACACCAGGGACCCAATCATCAGTCTGTATAGAGTAGGATCAGTGGATTGTGACTCTACTACTGCTTCCTTAAGTATATGTAAATTTGTTTCCATGGGAGAGGTCATAGGTCTGCAGTTATGCATTCTGAATCTCTTTAAAATGTCTAAGGTATACTTTCCTTGGTTTAGTATAATGTTTTCAGAAGTTTGCCATATTTCCAAAACTAGGAAGTAATGAAGGAGTCCCAAGTCCTTCATATAAAATTATTTAGATAAATCTTTCTTGCATTGATCTATGAGGTGATCTTCTCCTGTGATTAGTAAGTCATCAACATATAGAATCAATATTAACATATCACCTTTATTTTATTTGTAGTAGAGATTTGGATCTGCATCATTTTTAGAGAAGCCTAGTTTAGAGAGATAGGTGTCAATTATTTCATACCAGGACCTAGGAGCCTGTTTAAGCCCATAGAGAGCTTTCTTGAGTCTGCACACATGAGACTCTCGACCCTGAATTTCAAATCCTTTAGGTTGCTCTAGGTAGACTTCTTCTGAGATCTCACCATTAAGAAATGTTGTCTTAACATCCATCTGGTGCACCTTCCACCCTTTTGCTGCTGCAATGGCTAGTTGTGAGGCCCTACCCCGACCTATCCTATCTCTTCAGTTATTTTCATATTAGAACTATTTTGGATGCTAGTTTTGACATACTATGGATATAGAACTTTTTATGATCCCACGATTTTTGGTAATATTGATATATATTTGATGCTCCATTTCTATGCCTCGTGGATTATAGAATATTATATGATTCCAGATTAGGGTAATATTGTGAGGATGTATGTTATTATCTGAATTTCAGGATTTGTTATAATGTTAGAAATACGTTTGCATATCTTGTAGATGGATCAAATTTTGAGGATTATGATGAATTGCTTTGATTTGTGACAAATTGTATTTTATAATGACAAGTCTTTGCAGAATGGATGTATTGTATTCTGATTATGTGTTTTATATTATATGAGGCTATTGGGAAGTACTAATGTTTAAATTGAGATGTGCAGGAGATTATCCATGTGACCATGGAAATATTATGGAGAATCGAGCCTAGGCCTATGTGCGTTCATAAAACCAGGGGTTGTCTATTTGGAGAGACAACACCCCGTATGTATTGTATTTTATTCGTAAATGTAAATGTTGCATGAGTGTAAATTGTATTTATTGAATTGTTTAAATCATTTAAGGGACAATTGCAACGTGTGTATTGTGATGTGGAATTATTTTGTAGTGTCACTTGACACCTATGTAGTATGTTTTGTTGGCAATTTGTCATGTCACCTTTTTGGAGAGTTTTATTTTTTGTTAATTGTTATATCTCCTATTTATCCTTGAAGGAACCAAGAAATCTAGGTTAGTGAGCCACAAGGAGGGTCAACTCAGAGTTGACCCGTAGGTTAACTTCAGGTGGACTTTCTGAGGGTCAAATCAACTCCTAGAGACAATTTTAGAGCATTTCTATTAGGCCTCATGGGGTACCTATGGGTAAAGGCCAAAATTGGCCATGTGTCTTCCCCTTAGGACTTGCTTAACCACCCAAAAAAGTGGTTTTCCCAAGATGGACGAATTCCATCTATAGGAGTGCCCTCCTTGGTAGGATAACCTTCTTGGAGGGAGTAATCCCTCTTCCCCATTCCATTTCCCTTCTCTAGGTACCTAGGTTAGGGAGTGTGTAAGACCTAGGGAAGACCAACCCAATGAGGGATCCCTCACTCTATCCAAGAGGTTGGAAGGAGTGAGAGAGGCCTTCTTAGGCTAAGAATGAAAGCTTAGTGAGCTAATCACCCACTCTCCATCCTTGGAGATTTTTGGAGAAATTTTGGAGGAAAATCAGTTTTAGGATAGTAGATTTGGGGGCTAAGAAATTGCAGAAAAAGATTAGAGGATTGGGCAGCTCTTCATCAAGCTTTCCCTTAGATTTCCCTTGGCAGGTCAAGGTTGGTGTTATTTTTCCCCTCTTATGTAAATGTAAAAATGTTATAGAATGTTTGAATGGAAATTGCTGTAACTCTTTATTTGTGTTGTATTTGTAAAATTTATGTGTTTCTTGTTTATTTCTGTTTTATTTAATGTTGTGTTTGGGGAGTGTTCAAGACCATCCTTTCCTTGGGAGGAAAGATCGATCTTGGGGGTGGAAGGAGCTTGACAGCCCTTAGGGTGAGAGGCTCTCATTTTGAGAGTGATCTCAAGGATCTGTCCATGAGACCCTTGCTGCTTTCTTTTGTGTTATTTCACTTGGGGGTCATAAGGGGGAGCAAATATGGCATGCTTGCCTTTTTGGGGGTCATAAGGGTGTAGGGATTAAGGATGAATTTTGGTTATGCTTTCATGGGTGTCATGAGTTGGTTGTAAGTTCTATCTAGCAGATTTCTCCCCTAGGGTACTTGGTTCACTTCCACCCTAGTAAGGCATCACATTTTGTGATGGAGTTTCAGCTTGGGAAGGGATGTGACTGTTGTGTTGATTTCTTTTCCCCTTTGCTTGTTGTATTGCTTGGTTGTAACCCCGTCTAGGTCTTGATTCTCCAAGCTCGAGGGTGGCTTCTGGTAAGCCTAGGCTGGGAGGTGAGCATCCCATGGTCACAGTCCTAAAATTTTATATGCAGGCTGCTGGGAAAGGATCTAGGAGTTGCAGATTTTTATTCAGATACAGATTCCCTATTTAAATGCAGAAAAGCAAAAAGAAAATGTAATTTTATGAATTGTAGCAAAACAAAAATATATGTAAATAAAGAGCTTTAGGTTGTTTTCTTTTATTCTCTGTATAAAGATTAAGAATGAGAAGACTGGTTAGATTATTCACCCATTTTATATATGGGCCAGTGTAATTTAATACTCTGTAAGCAATGTAATTTTTACTTAAATTTTTGATGCCTATTATGCTGTTGTAGACTACATCTAAATCTTGTCTCAGAAAAAAAAAATAGTTTATTATCTTGTTTATTTTCTGCAATTTAAAGAAAAAGAAAGGAATGCATTAGGTTTCATTATTTACTTGCATAGTTTAATTACTGCTATTTTATTGCTGTGAACTCTGTTTAGACATAGTTAAAAAAAAAGAACTAGTATTTTTATATTGCTGTAGAAAGCATGATGTATGACTGTTAAAAAAAAAAAGAAAATAAGATTTATTCATAATGCTGTTAAAAGACTAAGGTCTGTATGCTTAGATGCTAGAATCTCAAAACCAAATAAGGGTTTCCAGCCCTATTGTCTTAACATTTGTTTATATATATCTATAAATATATAAGTATATATATATATTGAAAAATATATACTTATATATATATAAATATATATATAAATTTCTATATGTGTTTATCCCTGCAACAAAAAGAAAAGGAAACATATTTTGTCCTTGTGTATTCCTGTTACAAAAAAAAAATATAAAGGATTGCATGCTGCTGTGTTAAAAATAATTCAAAACCAGCTTCCTAACCCTATCAGGCATATATATATACCCCTGCATCTGAATCATACTCACTAGATACCCTTTTTCAAAAAAAAAGGGTATATGTATGTATTTTGGTCATGGCAGAGAATTTACATATATATATAAATATATACATATAGAATTATATTTATATATATATATAAATATATAAATATATATATATATTAAAAAAGAAAGCGAAATATTAAAAAAAAAACTACACAAAAAAAAAATATTGGAAAACGGGAGTACCAAGCTGAGCCACTGTGTGTTAACACAGTGGACGGCTCACGGCCGAGCCAATGTGTTTACACATAGTGGGCGACGCTGCCGCCACTATGTGTACGCACAACGGCGTCCGGGAGAACCCCGTGCCAATCTCTCCGCTCTTCCCACTTCGAACCCTCCGCCATTCCCTAATCCGCCCATACCTGCAATCACACACACACACTCACTCTAAACACACAAAAAAAAGTAGTATAATAAACCCTAACCCATTTCGGGTTAAGGTATAAATTAATAAGAAAATAAAACAAAATGGGAATAAATAGAAATGCAACCCTAACCCAATTTCGGGTTAGGGTTAGCTTTTTATGAAATAAGGATTTCTTTATTTAAAGAAATTTAAAATTAGAGATGGGAGATATAAATGGGAGTTTTAAAAATTTAATTTTAATTAATAATTAGGGTTATTTAAAAAAAATTGAATTAATATATGCTTATATTCTATAGAGAATTAAAATTAAATTATAGTTAATCCAGAGGGATTTTAAAAAAGAAGAGTTAATATAGTTGGATAAACTATACCCTAAATCAAATTAATTTATTTAATTAGTCAATAGATTATCCTAAATTTAATTGTGGACATTGGGTTATTTTGTAAATGGGGAAAATTCAAAAAGGAGAAATTGTAAATTAATTTTATGAACCATAAGACTTTGTGACCGGTTTGGGCCGAATTTAATTAAATTGTCAAAATTAAGAGGTTAGGGAAAATTAGAATTGGCTCTAGCCTAATAACAGATTTAGTGGGCAAATGGTGTTATAAAAATTTAAACAATATCGGTTGGATTTAAATAATAAATTTGCGTGTGCATCAATTAATTAATAGTATTATCATTATATGATCGGGAATGATTTAAAACATTAAGATAACCAATTGTAGCGTCCTAAAATTGCGACACTTGCAATTTCAACTACATTTGGGTCTTCATGATGGCGATGCAACGTTAAACCTGAATGGAGACCCCGAAACCTGCTTGTGACACAAAAAACTGCATTTTTCTGCACCTTGGCATGATCCCTCCTTGCACCCTGTTGTCCCGGGAGGTGGGACCATGGCGCCCAGCGCCTTGGTCCTTCAGGACCATGGTGCCTAGCGCCCTGGTCCCCCAGGACCATGGCGCCCAGCGCCTTGGTCCCCGGCCCTATTTTGGGCCCGGTCTCTTTTGGGCATCGAGTCTTTAAGTTTGCAATTCGGGAAATATTGTTTCCTGGTCGACCTAAGGTCAAGAAAATCAGTCTATCAACCCTAATTGACAAGTATATAAACTACATTTCCTCTCTCAAAAAGGGAGGAGGACATGTATGTGCAAAGACGCGGAAGCAATATTCAAACATTCAAACATTCAAGCATTCAAGCATTCCTTCATGCAATTGAGTATTCTAAGTCTCCATTCAAGGCTAGGTGTTGCATTCAAGACAAGGATTCAACCATTGAAGAGGAGATCACTTACAACACATTACATACAACATACATTACACCTTTGCATGTAAGAATACAAACATTCTTACAACAAGGTATCAGTACTTGTTTACATTACAGACATTTACATTTACAGCATTCTCATTTCTTGGTTAATTCCAAAACCGGGGTTTGACCTAAAGGCAAACCCCTCATCCCTAACCCCCCAATCATCCTCTCTTTTCTATGTGTAGGTTGCATGTACGCGGCTGTAATTGAAGATCTGGAATCCTTGTGCAGAGACGAACAGATCCACCTTCGTTTCGCGGATTTTTCGGAGGACCGTGTGCATGCCGGGCGCCATCGTCCCGTCAACTTTCACTCAAATTTGCAGAACAACACCGTCTCGACATTTTACTGCTAATTCCAGGTCCGCAACTTCATCTTGTATCCCTATCTCTGTTTATAAGCGAATCATTCCTATTTTACATGCATTCTTAGTTCAATCATCCTATCTACATTTCCTTACAAAAGAGGGTATCATTGATGTCTTAACCCTTGAAACTCATTTAGAATCCAATACTGCATTGTGTGGGATTGGATCTTGTGGGTTTCAACCCCTCTTTTGAATGTAAAGTCTCTCCTAAGTGAAAACCATCAACCCTAGTGACCTCCATTCTCTCTCCTTGGAGTTGGGGAGGGGAGAACGACTAGGGTTTGATTTTTCCGCTTTACATTTTGGTGAACCCGACGTGAACATCCTAATTCTGATTATTCATAGTTAGATCTGAAAAATTTGCTTCCTTAATTACATTTCCATGTTTGATCTTTTGCAAAATTTAGAGGTTGATTGCATAAAAACCCTAAAATTTTCTTTTTAGTAATTAAGCTTGTGAAATGTTTGATTGTTAAATGCTTGTTTCAGATCTATCCTTCTATTGCAAATTGTCAATTCACATTTGTGCTTTAATTCTGAAAATTAAGTGGTTAAGTGTCAAAACCCTAATTTTTAAAACCTTCTTGATTCAACCTTTGACTGATAATTTCACTAATCAAAACACCTCCAAATCGGTTGTAACTTTGGATTCCGCAACAAAATCACAATATCTCTCATCCTTGAAAATTTGGAAAAAAGTTGCGAGGACCCTGTGCACCCCGAGAGCCATTGTGTCCGACATTTTTTCCGAAATTTCAGGAGCTAGATCTTACTGTATTTTTCTGCTAAAATCCAGAATTTTGGCTGATTTTATCAATTCTAACACTTTCAAAATTAAAGTCAAAATTGGTCTAGTGATTGCTTGGATAAAGGCTTATAATCATTCAAAAATTGTTGAAATTGAAATTTGTGTCAAAATTGTGTTTCTTACTGTCCTAAATCTGAAAAGTGTGTTAGCATTCATTCGAAATTTCAGTGCTTTATTCAAGTTTTTGCAATTTGTGACTTTTGAAATTAAGTGTTTAATTGTAGCAACTTTGATTTCCACTTTCAAAATTTGAATTTTGCATGAAATCGAGTCAACTTTTAAATTTCAAAGCTTGCATTGCTTTCAGTATTCCCTCTAAAATAATAAAATTCAAAATTTCAGTTTCCCTCTCTTTTTCAAAATTCAAATTTTGCATTTTTCAACAATCTTGGTAGGCTTCAATTTTGAGATTGCAACTTTAATTTGGCCTATCTACAGATCGTAAAATCACTCAATTTTTTCAGATTAGCTTTAAAATCATCATAACTTTCATCCCTGAAAATTTTGAAAAAAGTTGCGAGGAACGTGTGCACTCCGTTCGCCACGGTCCCTGACATTTTTTCCGAAATTTTGGGAGATTGTCCTGATTGCATTTAACAGCTTAACTCTAGGAGATTGGCTGATTCTATTGAAATTTGCTACCTCTAAAATTCAAAATCTTCTCTCTCTCTTTAGTGCATGAGTTTTACAACAATAAGCCCTACTTACACTATTCCCGTTAGATGAAGCCTTAGAATTAAGTCTTTCCAAGGTTTAATTACTGAGGAGATGGAACCTAATTTGAATGGCCTTTTTAACGAGGACACGGGTAATTCCTCTAATCCTCTTAATGATGAAGAAGCTCTCCATAAGGTTTCTGTAGAACAACTTTCAAAATTGGATAACCAATTTGATGATTTTCGACAATGGATGTCTCAAGAATACCCTGATAGTCAAGCTCTTTCATTAATTGAGGGTCTAATACGTATGGTTCAAAGTGATAAGAATGGAATTGATATTTTGCGTGGTATTGCACACATTGTGGATTCGAATGTGATGCTTATGAAGAGTTGTGCCGAAACTTTAGGTTATAGACAACCTCCTACCCAAGTTAATCATTCTATTCCTTTGACAACTCCTATTGCTAGTATACCTACTTTTACATCAAACATAATGACTACTTCAACACAAGATATTCCCCCTATGATCACTAGTCATGGGAGCAATCCCTCTTTTTCAATCAACCCTCTTCCTTCATTTAATCCAACTTCTTCATTCATTCCTTCAATGAGTGTTCCTATTATATCTCCACAAATAAACATGACGCAAGGGGGCAATTCATTTAACCATTCCATTCCTCCTTGTAGTGTTCCTCCTTTCCAATCATCTCCTATGACTAACTATCATAGTGTCCCACCACCTTACTCTCTACCTTCTTTCAATAACATAACACCTCCATCACAATCTAACACATCTAATATGAACTCTTCGACTGAAGCGACCATTAACAATTTTGCACAAATTGTCTCTTCTTTACAACAACAAATTGCCTCTATGAATCAATCTAAGTTTAGTGTGCCCACATTTGATGTTGCGAGCCCACTTTCTCTTGACATTGTTAGAGCTATCCCCCCTAAACAGGTTGAAATCCCGCATTTGGAGCTTTATAATGGTAAGGGTGATCCTCTAACACATGTTAAGACCTTTCAAACAATATGTACCGATTTTGCTTATGACCAAAGGTTGCTTGCAAAACTGTTTACTAGAACATTAAGAGATAAAGCCTTACAATGGTATTTCTCGTTGCCTTCTTATTCTATTACTTCTTTCGAACAACTTGCAAATGCTTTTATTCAACAATTTCAAAACAATATAAGTCCTGAAGTTACTTTGATTGATTTAATGCATTGTAAACAAGGTGTTAAAGAAAAAGTGACTGATTTCATTGGTAGATATAAGCATTTGTATGCTCAAATTTCTGTTCCAGTACCTGACAATGATATTCAAAGAATCTTTATTTCTAATTTACAAAAAGATATTAGAGAAAAACTTCTGTTTTCTGAGTTTACTTCTTTCCAACAGTTGTGCGCAACTCTTCACAATTATCAACTGACTGTGAGTCAAATGGAACAAGCAAATCCTATGGCTCCGAGTGATAAGGGTGATAGTAGTCAACAACCATTTGGGAAGTTTAAACTGAACAGAGAGTCAATTAAATTCAATGAAAACATCATCAACAACAATGTGAATGCAGCATCAGGTGTGCCTCCGATTTCTAAGTTTTTCAAGAAAGAAAGAAAGTTTACTCCTTTGAATGAATCATTGCATAGTATTATGAATAAGTTATTGGAAAAAAATGTGCTTACTCTTCCTCCTATAAGGCAAATAGATCCTGCAAAGATTAATTCGCCCTATTTTGATAACAAATCTTTTTGTCAATTTCATCGTCATCCTGGGCATGATACTGAAAAATGTTTTGCTTTAAAGGGTAAAATTCAAGATTTGATTGATAATAATACTATCTCTGTTTCTGGTGTGAATGATAAAGGCAACACATCTGTAGCTCCTCCTAACCAAAATCTTAAGATTTTTACTGATCCATTGCCTTCTCATACCTCTAATGCAATTGATACTACTGATTCCTCTGTCTCACCTGATGATCTCGTGTCTATGACTCCGAATGTGATTAACTTTGTGGAATAGCAGAAAATCCCTAAAGAACCTTCCGTCACATTTGATTCCAGTGAAACTATCAGGGCTCCTGATGGTCCTTTATATATAGTTGCAAAAGTCAAGAATACACCTTGTCGTGGAGTGCTTATTGATCCTTCTTGTATGATTAATGTCATTACTGAAGAATTTCTTTTTACTTTGCAATTGAATCAAGTCATCTATGACGAAAAAAATGTGGTTGTGAAACTATTTGATGCATTTTCTTCTCCTGCAATTGGTTCTATTACATTACCTATTGAGGTCCATAACAAATCCCTTGATGTGGACTTTGCTATTATTCCATCGTCTGAACAATTTTGTGTGAAGCTAGGCTATCCTTGGCTGTCTTCCATGAAAGCTATTGCTTCTCCTATTCACAAGTGCTTGAAATTTCCCCATAATGGTGAAGTTGTTACTATCAATCATAGTCTCTTTAAACCAGCTGAAAGAACTTCTAGCATTCCTATTGATTATTTTTGGCCTAAACATTTTCAATCTCTTCCTCCGCGAAGTGATCATCTTTTTAAATCTTATCAAAAGTGGAAAAAAGATATGATCCTATCTCTAAGTGAACCTAGAACACCCAAACTTGATATTCCTATCATTCTTGAGAAGGAAGTTCTTCCTTTGAAAGATAAAACTAATGTCTTTCCTCAAGAAAATTCCCAACCCATCCCTATGAATGTGACTATGCCTATGTCTAATAAACTTTCTAAAGGTAGACCTATACCTCCTCGTCATGATGGACTTGGTCTCCTTCCTAAACCAAATATTCCTCCCTTATATGGAGCAGTTCCTCCTCCTTCCTCTTATAGAGAGAAGAGACCTTCCTCTTCTCTTGTTCAACCTAAGAGACCACAACCTAAACACCCAAGTGATAAGGATGAGAACATTCCTCCTCCTCACTCTTCTCAACTTCGTACTAAGACTAGACGAAATCGTTCTGCACGTGAACGTTGACGAAAGCATCGTCTTAGAGCTCAAGCAGTTGCTTCTCAAACTTTGCAATCCCCAAAAACACCTTCAGCCAGTATTATTCCATTTTCTCCTCAGCCGACGATTGAGCCGAAATCTCCTAAACATAAGATGCATGATGGTCTTGATCCTGTGTGAGTTAAAGATCCTATTTTTATAAATCTTGATGATGATATAGATGAAAATGTTATTCATGATGAAAATGTTACTCTTGTTCATTCTGATAGTGAATATGAATATGTTGATGTTGATAACCATTTATCTAACGCATTTTCTAAAGCACTTATCCTAGCTCCTAGACAAGAACAACGTGGCTTGGAACATGAACATAGCCCTTGTTTGGATCTTGTGATAGCTCCATCTCCTGTGTTGGATGTTCCTCCTCTAGCGTGTTTCCTGCCTTCCCAAAATATCGATCAGCAAGATCGGGTGGTAGATGACGTGCTAGACTAGTTCATTAGCATAGCAGACTCTCTCCTCCTCTCTTGATCTCTTTTGTTGCTTCTTCTATGTGTTATTCTCATTCTTCTATTTGTTGTCCTTAGTGTTCCCTACTTGAGGACGATGCAAAGCATTGAGATCTCTTTTGGTCTCTCTCATGTTGACTCAAAAGACACATGTGTTCCCTTCTTCTAGGCGACCTTCCTTGATTCGGGAATGAAGAACAATTATGCATACATATGATATACATGAATTATCATATAGCATACTGACCCCGAGGAAAGCGATGTCACCTTGTGCATTGTGTTTTGTGTCTATTATCCTTGGGCTTATCTCACACTTGGGGGCTAAATCCTTGTGATAACGTGCTCCTTTCCCTTCTCATTACTTATATGTATCACTACCTTAAAGCAATCACCCCCGATGAGGCATGTGCGATTGCTTTAACGTAGGGGGGCATACATCCCGTTCATATCTTTTCAAGATACTTGAAAATTTCTTGACAAATTTAGCTTTGCCTTGAAATTTTTTGATATCTTTCTTGCATGACTCATAGTGAGGGAACCTTACTACTGACAGTCATGGTTCTCCCTCATGATCTTCCCTTTTACTTTGTCAATCGAATTCGTAAGATCCTTAGTCCACTGGGGGCTTGGTGTATCTTGCCTCCTTGACGTGGTGAAAGTTTTTCAATGTTGTTTCCTTGTACTTTACCGGAAGTATTGGTGTACGCTTATACTCCCGCTAAAGTGGGGGCTAAATGTAGCGTCCTAAAATTTTGACACTTGCAATTTCGACTGCATTTGGGTCTTCACGATGGCGATGCAACGTTAAACCTGAATGGAGACCCCGAAACCTGCTTGTGACACCAAAAACTGCATTTTTCTGCACCTTGGCATGATCCCTCCTTGCACCCTGCTGTCCCGGGAGGTGGGACCATGGCGCCCAAAGCCCTGGTCCTTCAGGACCATGGTGCCCAGCGCCCTGGTCCCCCAGGACCATGGCGCCCAGCGCCTTGGTCCCTGGCCCTATTTTGGGCCCGGTCTCTTTTGGGCATCGGGTCTTTAAGTTTGCAATTCGGGAAATATTGTTTCCTGGTCGGCCTAAGGTCGAGAAAATAAGTCTATCAACCCTAATTGCCAAGTATATAAACTACATTTCCTCTCTCAAAAAGGGAGGAGGACATGTATTCGCAAAGACGCGGAAGCACTATTCAAACATTCAAACATTCAAGCATTCAAGCATTCCTTCAACCAATTGAGTATTCTAAGTCTCCATTCAAGGCTAGGTGTTGCATTCAAGACAAGGATTCAACCATTGAAGAGGAGATCACTTACAACACATTACATACAACATACATTACACCTTTGCATGTAAGAATACAAACATTCTTACAACAAGGCATCAGTACTTGTTTACATTACAAACATTTACATTTACAACATTCTCATTTTTTGGTTAATTCCAAAACCGAGGTTTGACCTAAAGGAAAACCCCTCATCCCTGACCCCCCAATCGTCCTCTCTTTTTTGTGTGTAGGTTGCAGGTACGCGGCTGTAATTGAAGATCTGGAATCCTTGTGCAGAGACGAACAGATCCACCTTCGTTTCGCGGATTTTTTGGAGGACCATGTGCACGCCAGGCGCCATCATCTCGTCAACTTTCACTCAAATTTGCAGAACAGCACCGTCTCGACATTTTACTGCTAATTCCAGGTCTGCAGCTTCATCTTGTATCCATATCTCTATTTATAAGCGAATCATTCCTATTTTACATGCATTCTTAGTTCAATCATCCTATCTACATTTCCTTACAAAAGAGGGTATCATTGATGTCTTAACCCTTGAAACTCATTTAGAATCCAATACTGCATTGTGTGGGATTGGATCTTGTGGGTTTCAACCCCTCTTTTGAATGTAAAGTCTCTCCTAAGTGAAAACCATCAACCCTAGTGACCTCCCTTCTCTCTCCTTGGAGTTGGGGAGGGGAGAACGACTAGGGTTCGATTTTTCCGCTTTACACCAATTAACCCTTGTTTTAACTAGCGACATCTTGATTTAGGTAATTGAGCTAGCTAACTAATTTGTGATACTAACTAATCTCCACCAAACAAGTCGCTCGTTCGAGTTGGTTAATTAACCCAATCTTAGTAAGTAAATTTATTTACATCCTAGATAAGACAAAACTCTAATAAAGTTATTATAATGTAGGATATATTGCGAGTTCATGTTGTCAAAAAAATATTTTTGTTGTTCCGTTTTTGTGCCCAAAAGTTGGGCACGACATTTTGGTATCAGAGCAAGGTTTTCGACACTAGGAACCTTTCTGCATTACGTTTCGCTTTAATTATCTAAATTAATCAAATATTTTCTCAAAAAAAATATAAACATGTGAAAATTAAATTATTTAATTATTTATTTATTTTATTTATTTTCTCATTAGGATGCCTCCAACTACGCAACAAGCTCGCAAGCATGGAAGGGGTCCTAAGCGTACACGTATGGCACGCGAGGATGTTGATAGAGAGGAACCGGTTCCAGAAGGGAACCCAGAAGTTCCTCCTGAACCACCGGTTGACCCTAACCGAGACATCTTGCTAGCTCTTCAAAACTTGATTGGGATAGTGCAGGATAGGCTTCCAGCAGTGGACTGTCATGCAGACAATCAGAACTCAGGGAGTCATAGGTCAGTAGATAGGGAACGGAGTAGGAGTCCACCTCCTAATTCCATAGAGGGCGAGGCAGAGCACGAGCCGGAGTCCGTTCACCTGCCCGAACCACCTCCAGTAGCGGCACCTGTGTACTTTGAGAGAGCATGTCAGGAACCAGGAGACCTGATTAGAGAGGTTTTGCGCCTCTAGCCACCATCTTTTGGAGGGACTACTGACGGAGTAGAGGCTGAGGCATGGCTTTTGAGCCTAGATCGGTGCTTCGCATTGCGATCTTATGAAAGCAATCTGAAGGCACGGGTTGCAGCCCACCTTTTGAGATCGACAGCCCCCACATGGTGGAAGCAGGAGGAATTCAGTGTGGACTCACTGCAGATACCATCACATGGGAAATCTTCACAGAGAGGTTCAGAGAGAGGTACCTGTCAGAGCACTTCAGGCAGCATCGGATCGATGAGTTCCACGACCTTGAGCAGAAGGGTCTCTCAGTGACCTAGTACGAGAGTAAGTTTATTAAGCTCCTACCTTATGTAGATTACCTGAAGGATGAGAAGTTGCTCATCAATCGATTTGTCAGGGGACTTAATGCTAGGATAGCAGGACCAGTGAGGATGGCCACTCCTGGAAGCCTTCGAGTTGTCGTAGAGAAGGCCCTTATAGCCGAGGAGATTCAGATCAGGCCACAGGACACGAGGGATCGGTTCCAGAACCGAAACCCGGCTCCCCAGTCTTTCGGGTTTCAGAAACCCCATTGGAAAGGCAACCATAGAAATGTTTTGGGGTCCTATAAACCCCCTCCTCCACAGCAGTCACAGTAGAGTCAGAGACAGAGGCCCCCTCAGGGACAGCAGGGCTCCAGGCCCAAGCAGTGGTAGTCACAGGGTCCTAGGCATGACCAGAGAGCATAGGGTACATACACACCCCCGACACGGGCTCAGCAGTCCTCTAGGGGTGGGTACAGTGGTTCTAGCCGGACAGGTGGGCATCCATTGTCCAGGCCGCAGGGCGCACAGTTCCAGGCACGCGGTGCTTGCTTCACATGTGGAGCCATGGGGCACATGGTGAGAGAGTGTCCACAGGGTCAGATGACAAGAAATCAGAGGATGGCGACATCAAAGCCTACAGTTGGGGATATGGGCAAGTCCCATAGAGTCTTCGCAGCAGTTGACAACCGCTAGTTAGAGCACCAGGCCACAGTCATCGAGGCCGCAGGTAAGATCAGAGGTAGCAGTATTTCTATATTATTTGACTCAAGAGCGACTGACTCCTTTATATCTCCATTGGTTGTGGAGCGTTGCGGGCTAGTGGCAGTGAGGCAAAGTGTCAGCTGGGAAGTGGAGTTAGCTTCAAGGGCTAGAGTGTCAGTTGATTAAGAGGTTAGGGGATGTCCACTCTAGATTGGTAATATCACCACCTTAGTAGACCTTAGAGTTACGCCACTCGGATCTTATGGCATCGTACTTGGCATGGATTGGCTTTACGCCCATAGAGCCAAGATGGATTGTCGCTTGAAAAAGGTCGAGTGTGAGGATAATCATGGTGCTCCCATAGTAATCACTGGGATTCAGAGACCCGTGTCTCTTCGCATGATATCCGCTATGCAGCTTAAGCGGAGCATGCGGAAGGGATGCCAGTTGTTTGCTATCACGATCAGTGACAGAGAGGAAGAAAATGAGAAGGAGCCTTCCATAGATGATCATCCCATCCTTGAGGCATTTGCAGATGTGTTTCCAGCAGAGCTACCCAGTATGCCGCCTAGCAGAGAGATTGACTTCCACATAGATTTGGTACTGGGAGCCACGCCAGTTTCGAGAGCACCTTATAGGATGACCACTCATAAGCTTAATGAGCTCAAGATGCAGCTAGAGGAACTCTTAGAGAAGGGTCACATTCGTCCTAGCATCTCCCCTTGGGGCGCACCAGTCATCTTCGTGAAGAAGAAGGACGGATCCCTTCGGTTGTGCATGGATTACAGGCAACTGAATAAAGTAACCATCAAGAACCGCTATCCCTTGCCGAGGATCGATGACTTGTTTGATCAGCTTCAGGGTGCTAAAGTGTTTTCCAAAATAGACCTGAAGTTAGGATATCATCAGTTGAGGATTGTGGAAAGTGATATCCACAAGACTGCGTTTCGCACCAGATATGGCCACTACGAGTTCACTATGGTCCCATTCGGTCTTACGAATGCTCCAGCTGTATTCATGAGTCTCATGAATGGGGTATTCCGCACCTTCCTCGACCGATTTGTGATTGTGCTCCTCGACGATATATTGATCTATTCCCGGAATGAGAAGGAGCATGAGGAGCATTTGAGGCAGGTTTTGTAGTGTTTGAGGGACAACCAGTTGTTTGGCAGTTTGTTGAAGTGTGCTTTCTTTAGATCAGAGGTCAAGTACCTAGGGCATGTTATATCCGGCGATGGGATCTCAGTTGACCCATCAAAGGTCAGAGCCATTATGGATTGGCCGGTGCCTACCAGTGTGACAAAGGTCAGGAGCTTCATGGGCTTAGCAGGATACTACAGATGCTTTGTTGATGGATTTTCCAGAGTTGCACACCCCATCACATCCCTCCAGTGAAAAGGGAAGAAATTCGAGTGGACAGAGAAGTGTGAGAGGGCTTTTCAGGATCTAAAAAGGGCACTTACTAGTGCACCTATTCTTATTGTGCCAGACCCCACGGCTGACTTCATGGTATGCACAGATGCTTCCTTAGATGGATTGGGAGAAGTACTTATGCAGGAGGGTAGGGTTATAGCATACGAGTCTAGGAAACTTAAGACTCATGAGCTTAACTACCCTACGCACGACCTAGAGCTTGCAGCAGTTGTACATGCACTTGTGAGGTGGAGACACTTCCTTTTAGGTCATCACTTCAAGCTTCATTCAGACCATCAGAGTTTGCAATACATCTTCACCCAGCCTAACCTTAATGCACATTAGAGGAGATGGATGGAGTTCCTTTGTGAGTATGATTTTGATGTTCACTACATCAAAGAAAAGGAGAATGTGGTCGCAGATGCCCTAAGTAGGAGACGACATGAGGTTTACACCATATCCATGAGCACAGATTTGAGAGACTGTATTTTGCAGCGATTGCCAGAGGATGGTTGGTATCTAGAGGTTTGTCAAAGGATCCGAACTCAGGAGGCCCTGGAGGGGAAGTTTGTGGACTACTCTTTAGAGTCTGATGGTTTATTACACCACAGAGGGTGCATCTATGTACCCTCTCCTGGGGGTTTGCGAGATTTCATTATCATGGAGGCTCATAGAGCCCCTTATGCATCGCATCCCGGGGTTAAGAAGATGCATGCTGACTTGAGGTAGTTATATCATTGGCTAGGAATGTAGCAACTTATCGCCGAGTTAGTAGCCCGATGCCTTGAGTGTCAGAGAGTCAAGGCGGAGCACTGCCATCCAGGTGGGTTACTCCAGTCCCATGCTATACCAGAGTGGAAGTGGGATACTATATCCATGGACTTCATCATTGGTCTTCCTATGTCATCTTGTCGCCATGATGCTATCTTGGTGACAGTTGACAAATTGATCAAAGTGGCCCACTTCTCACCAGTCCGGACTACCTTCACAGCTCCAGCAGTGGCATAGGTATTCTTGTGAGACATTCTCAGGCTTCATGGTGTTCCACGCAAGATTATTTCTGATAGGGATTCCCTCTTTACTTCTTCCTTTTGGAAGGCATTACAGGCAGCGTTGGGCACGAAGCTCAATTTCAGCACAGCCTATCATCCAGAGACAGATGGACAGACAGAGCGGGTTAACCAGGTGTTAGAGGATATGCTCTGCATGTACGTCATGGATCATCAGACCCAATGGGAGGAGTACTTGCATTTAGTAGAATTTTCCTATAATAATGGGCATCACACTTCCTTGGGGATGCCACCTTTTTAGGCTTTGTACGACAGACCATGCAGGACGCCTTTGAGTTGGGACCATATTGAGGATAGAGTGGCCATAGGCCCTGAGATGGTTTGCGATATGGAGCAGCAGGTAATTTTGATTAGACAGCGCCTTAGAGAGGCACATGATAGGCAGAAGAAATATGTAGATGCAAAGAGGATAGACTGGAGTTACATGGTTGGGGACAGAGTATTTATGAGAGTGCGACCGCATAAGAGTCCAATCCGCTATGGAAAGGGTTCTAAGCTCGCACCTCGCTTTGTCAGACCTTTTGAGATCCTTGAGAGGATAGGACCAGTTGCTTATCGCCTAGCTTTGCCACCTAGCCTGTCACGCATCCACGATGTGTTTCATGTGTCAGTTTTGAGAAAGTATATCTAAGATGAGTCTCATATTTTAGATTGGGATGCCTTGCAGGTGGAGTCGGACGGGCAGCTAGCTTTGGAGCCCATTCGCATTTTGGCTCGCTAGACGTTGGCCCTTCAAGGTTGAGAGCTGGACCAGGTTAGGGTCCAGTGGGATTGCTATGATGAGGTTACAGCTTCATGGGAGGATGCAGCATGTATGAGATCATAGTACCCTCATCTTTTTGATGAACTCTAGGAGGACGTTCATGCCTAGAGGGGGAGGGTGTGAGGCCCTACCCCAACCTATCCTATCTCTTCAGTTATTTTCATATTAGAACTATTTTGGATGCTAGTTTTGACACACTATGGATATAGAACTTTTTATGATCCCATGATTTTTGGTAATATTGATATATATTTGATGCTCCATTTCTATGCCTTGTGGATTATAGAATATTATATGATTCCAGATTAGGGTAATATTGTGAGGATGTATGTTATTATCTGAATTTCAGGATTTGTTATAATGTTAGAAATACGTTTGCATATCTTGTAGATGGATCAAATTTTGAGGATTATGATGAATTGCTTTGATTTGTGACAAATCGTATTTTATAATGACAAGTCTTTGCAGAATGGATGTATTGTATTCTGATTATGTGTTTTATATTATATGAGGCTATTGGGAAGTAGTAATGTTTAAATTGAGATGTGCAGGAGATTATCCATGTGACCATGGAAATATTATGGCGAATCGAGCCTAGGCCTATGTGCGTTCGTAAAACCAGGGGTTGTCTATTTGGAGAGACAACACCCCGTATGTATTGTATTTTATTCGTAAATGTAAATGTTGCATGAGTGTAAATTGTATTTATTGAATTGTTTAAATCATTTAAGGGACAATTGCCACATGTGTATTGTGATGTGGAATTATTTTGTAGTGTCACTTGACACCTATGTAGTATGTTGTGTTGGCAATTTGTCATGTCACCTTTTTGGAGAGTTTTATTTTTTGTTAATTGTTATATCTCCTATTTATCCTTGAAGGAACCAAGAAATCTAGGTTAGTGAGCCACAAGGAGGGTCAACTCAGAGTTGACCCGTAGGTTAACTTCAAGTGGACTTTCTGAGGGTCAAATCAACTCCTCGTGTCAATTTTAGAGCATTTCTATTAGGCCTCATGGGGTACCTATGGGTAAAGGCCAAAATTGGCCATCTGTCTTCCCCTTAGGACTTGTTTAACCACCCAAAAAAGTGGTTTTCCCAAGATGGACGAATTCCATCTATAGGAGTGCCCTCCTTGGTAGGATAACCTTCTTGGAGGGAGTAATCCCTCTTCCCCATTCCATTTCCCTTCTCTAGGTACCTAGGTTAGGGAGTGTGTAAGACCTAGGGAAGACCAACCCAATGAGGGATCCCTCACTCTATCCAAGAGGTTGGAAGGAGTGAGAGAGGCCTTCTTAGGCTAAGAATGAAAGCTTAGTGAGCTAATCACCCACTCTCCATCCTTGGAGATTTTTGGAGAAATTTTGGAGGAAAATCAGTATTAGGATAGCAGATTTGGGGGCTAAGAAATTGCAGAAAAAGATTAGAGGATTGGGTAGCTCTTCATCAAGCTTTCCCTTAGATTTCCCTTGGCAGGTCAAGGTTGGTGTTATTTTTCCCCTCTTATGTAAATGTAAAAATGTTATAGAATGTTTGAATGGAAATTGTTGTAAGTCTTTATTTGTGTTGTATTTGTAAAATTTATGTGTTTCTTGTTTATTTCTGTTTTATGTAATGTTGTGTTTGGGGAGTGTTCAAGACCATCCTTTCCTTGGGAGGAAAGATTGGTCTTGGGGGTGGAAGGAGCTTGACAGCCCTTAGGGTGAGAGGCTCTCATTTTGAGAGTGATCTCAAGGGTCTGTCCATGAGACCCTTGCTACTTTCTTTTGTGTTATTTCACTTGGGGGTCATAAGGGGGAGCAAATATGGCATGCTTGCCTTTTTGGGGGTCATAAGGGTGTAGGGATTAAGGATGAATTTTGGTTATGCTTTCATGGGTGCCATGAGTTGGCTATAAGTTCTATCTAGCAGATTTCTCCCCTAGGGTACTTGGTCCACTTCCACCCTAGTAAGGCATCACATTTTGTGATGGAGTTTCAGCTTGGGAAGGGATGTGACTGTTGTGTTGATTTCTTTTCCCCTTTGCTTGTTGTATTTCTTGGTTGTAACCCCGTCTAGGTCTTGATTCTCCAAGCTCGAGGGTGGCTTCTGGTAAGCCTAGGCTGGGAGGTGAGCATCCCATGGTCATAGTCCTAAAATTTTATATGCAGGCTGCTGGGAAAGGATCTAGGAGTTGTAGATTTTTAATCAGATACAGATTCCCTATTTAAATGCAGAAAAGCAAAAAGAAAATGTAATTTTATGAATTGTAGCAAATAAAAAAATTTATGTAAATAAAGAGCTTTAGGTTGTTTTCTTTTATTCTCTGTATAAAGATTAAGAATGAGAAGACTGGTTAGATTATTCACCCATTTTATATATGGGCCAATGTAATTTAATACTCTATAAGCAATGTAATTTTTACTTAAATTTTTGATGCCTATTATGCTGCTGTAGACTACATCTAACTCTTGTCTCAGAAAAAAAAAAGAGTTTGTTATCTTGTTTATTTTCTGCAATTTAAAGAAAAAGAAAAGAATGCATTAGGTTTCATTATTTACTTGCATAGTTTAATTACTGCTATTTTATTGTTGTGAACTCTGTTTAGACATAGTTAATGTGTGTGTGAAAAGTGGCATGAGAATCTGTATCTGCAAGACACAACACTTCAATTAAGTCATTACATGCATGGTTAATCAGATATAATCAGTGAATAAATAAACCATAACAAATCGACCCATTGCCTTCTAAAAGATGCGAGTATAAGATTGCTCTCAGATTATCAGCAATACCAGTGACTAGACAACATCAAGACGAAGGATTTTATCTATATGAACATGATGAATGCTAGATGGATGCAATATTAATCTAACAATATTTTTGCAATATTAAACTAAATGATTTAATTAATATGAAATAATTAATATGCAATATATCAATGAAATCCTAGAGCAAAAACAGTATAATAACAATATATTCTCCAGCCTCTCTTTGAATGAGAGATGAGCCTGAATTTATAGAAAATTCAGAAAGAAACCAACGGCTAAGATCAAATGATGATGAGCGGTCAAGATTTTCCAAGAGGAAGCACAATCCAGGTGAATTGATGTGATTGGATGCTTTTCTCAGTTTTAAAGGAACTTGAACTAAAATTAAGATTAAATCAAGAAAAAACTGATTTAAAGGAAATTGAACTAAAATTAAGATTAAAATCAGGAAAAAACTGATTTATTCTCTATTTCATTCAATTTTAATATTTAATTGTTTTAATTCTTTTCTTTGAGATTATCTATCAATTTTTAATTTGTTTTTTTCAAGATTATCTCCAATTGATTTCTTTTCTCAAATTTTAATTCTTTTTTGTCAATTAATTCCTTTTTTGTTTTATTTCCATTTTTGAAGATTTGTGCTCAATTGATTTATTTAATTGAATTAATTACTCTTTCTTGATTTGTTTCCTTTTTTGAAGATTTATGGCAATTTGATTTATTTAATTAAATATGTTAAGATATTTAATTAAAATAAATAAGATAATTGTTTAAAATGATTTACTTGGAATGATTAATTAATTAAATAAATATTTAATTAATATTGAGTGATTGATTTGCCATGTGACATTTGATGATTTTAGGAATTAATTGTGTGCTCAAGATTGATTTAATTGCCTTTGGTTAGGACCTTGGTGACGTTGTCAAGATTAGGGGCCTATGGTTTAGATGACCATTTTTAGGGTATTACATTTGCCCCTCTTTGAATTAATGTGCGAGCAACACGTTGGTTCAAAGAATAGTTGATGTCTAGGAGACGTCAGTTCTGAACTTGATTGATCACGAACTACATAAAAAAGCGAGGTGTTTAGTTTGATTCGAAGCGACAAAGATGAGTAAAGTCTGATTAACGTGATACCGTTCTGGAACTTGATTGAACTTGGGAACGATAGAAAACAAAAGATACCGAACTTGAACTTGATTGATCAAGAAGCGGATCTTACTGATCTAGAACTTGATTGAACTTAGATACAGTGAGTGATGATAAAAATCGATCTTGAACTTGATTGATCAAGATACGATGAAGATAAATTGTTTAGCTTGATCAAGAAATGAATAAAACGTAACACCTGTTTAGATTTAGCATGATAGAAGATACTCTTTAAACCCTTGATTGAGTTTAAATGAAAAATCAGCTTGATGAAAAGCAATGGAACTGATTAATGTAAAGAGATTGATTCAGATAAAAGACAAATATCAGCTTGATATGAAGCGATGAAGTTGATATGCCCCTAGAGATTGATTTGGATGAGATGATCGAGAAATCTCAACTTGATATAAAGCGATGAAGTTGAGATGCCCCTAGCGATGAGGTCTTATTTGATTTTCTTTAGTTGAAAAGATTTTTGCTCGACTTTCGATGAAGATTTAAAAAATTTCTCGACATTGAAGAATGTGAGGTCATAAGGTCATGAGTATGCCCCCTCGGGAGTGAAATCGAAAGATAGCGAGGGTTCATGATGATTATAGGCAATTTTGAGCGATGATAAGTTGTTTTGAGCACAAATGATTTAGAGGAATTTTTGAAATTTTAGCGAGAAATTGAGCGCAAAGTTGATTTGTAGAAATTAAATTGAGATTCAGTGTTGATTAACGAGAAATTGAGCGCAATTAGAAGAGAGAATGAACTTTTAATGAAAAGAGTGCTAAGTAGTCCAAATTTTGAAATTGACTAGCAAAATGATCTCAATTTTTGATTTCGATCCCGAAAATGGACTCAGGACAACCGATTTACAAGCTCGTGATTTGATTTCATCGTACTTGTGTTGATGGATTATGAGATGTTGTTCTATATGCTTTATTCTATATGTATGCATTTCTTTTCAGCATGAATGTATGCAATGCAAATGATCATGGATGTCTATTTTTGTTTCTTTTCATATGCAAATAAATGATAATGCAAATGAGTAATGAATAATGAGTAATGCAAATTTTTTCATTTTTCTATGCAATAAGATGAATGCAAATGAATGATAATGAATGATGCAATGTTTTCATTTTCCTATGCAATAAGATGGATGTAAATGAATGATAATGAATGCATGAATTTATATGAAATGCTCATGTATGCAGCTAACATCTCAAAACACAAGTACTCGATCGGAGAAATGATGAAAAGAGACCACTTAGCAAAGAAATGATGACGCTCCCGACTCTCGTTCAGCAGACAAAGAGGAAGCATTGTTACTATACCGAAATCACTCCAAATTCACAAAATGTAGAATGAAATGCAAGATGAGATGCAAAATGAGATGCAACCTAAACCTAGTCACTGGACTCTGAAAAGCTTAATTGTCATCATTGAGCATTTTACAATTATAGCAAGCAGAATAGAGTTCATTTCTTTTCATGTGCAATATTAATTATCTTGTCCGCAATGACCCTTTTTTCTTTCATATCTTTGGATAAATTACGCATGGACCCGGATTGCACAATGAAGAAATTCCCTCAAAACAAACAAAGAAATGATGGGAACCTCCCTGTAGCATTCAAATAAGCGGAGTCGAGGTATGTGAGGCAATTCCACCTTGATGTGAAGGCTCTTATCACAGACACCCAGCTAATTTAGATGTTTCCAGATTATTGGGATCATTCCTTCAAGCAGCAAACAAGAAAATATTATGCCCTCAATCCTTGCTCCTCTTAGTCAAGATAGAATTCCTCGAGTTATTCAGAGGGATAATAATTGAAAACCAATATAAAAGACAGCACACAAATACAATTTTCATGCATAGCTCAAATAGTTTAGTGATTGTTTTCCGTTATGTTGTTTTGCTTATTAATTCAGTGATAAAACTCTTTAGTAGTCAGGAGATAGGTAACTGACTCGGAGTGGACGACCAGGTTTCACTAACGTAAGGTTGACTTGGTTGATACTACTTAGGACATATAATGTGCTCTGTGGATTACCTAAGACTAGGACATTGATCGATTTCAAGCCATGAGGGTTCCAACGAACCAGGATGTCACAAAAGTGACTGAAATATGCACAAGCAAAAGAAAATATGCAGGAAAGCAAGAATGCCAACGTTGCGTTGATAGATGGAGCGCTTGAGTACAAGAGGTGCCTGTTTACCAGGTTTTCACTTGCTTGGCAGAGATTCTTTTTTTTTTTTTAATTTCTTCAAGACTTTTTCTGATTTTTATGATTTCTTCAGGACATTTTCTGATTTTTAGGATTTCTTCAGGACATTTTATGGTTTTTAGGATTTCTTCAAGACATTTTATGGTTTTTAGGATTTCTTCAAGACATTTTCTGATTTTTTTGGATTTCTTCAGGACATTTTTTTGATTTTTAGGATTTCTTCGGGACATTTTATGGTTTTTAGGATTTTTTAATGTTTGCCCCTAGTGTCTAGCAACGGAAAAGGGATTTTGAGTACATGAATGGATAAGCGAATAATGGTGGATGCTTTCAAGGACTATCTCACAACATTAATCCAAGCACAAGGTCCAGGTATAGCAATGTAAACCAAGGATTTTAGCGATGTAAAGCAAGGATATAGCGCAGCAAAGCAAGGATATAGTGTAATGAAGCCATATGGTCCAAAGAAGTGGTCATGTCAAGAGGTTTGTGGAAAACATGTTTTTGCATTTTGTCCATAGTGTTGATCAAGATCAAGGAATAGATTTGGATAGGAGGCAGATATGATAAGCAAGATCAAAAGGGAGTAATGAAGGATGTAAGTGAGCAATGGAGAGGAGATAAAGGGTCTAGATCAAGTGTAATAGATAGGACACATGAAACCTGCAAGAATCCTTAACCTTGTCAAGGTCAAAGGTGGAAAAGGGATATGAATGTAGATAGAGCGAATGAGGGATAATGGAGGATGAAGGATAATGGAGGAAGATGGATAATAGATGGATGTACATTGATGGAACTTGCCCCCAGTGTAAAGTGCAAAAGGATAATGGATTACACATGACGCCTGTTTGCCAGGTTTTCATCATGGTACTTGCCCAAGGCGCCACAAGAAGTGGTTTTCACACAAGGATGAATTTATTTTTCTTTACTTTTTTTTTTCTTTTTTTTTTCATCATTTTTTTTTTCTTTTGGAAGATAATGGAGGCATGAGAGGAGATGGAAGAAGGACCCCAATGTCTCGCTGCTTTGGATGGTACCTTTAGAATATGAGTTAAAATAGACCATGGCTATGAAGGTATGCTCAAAGATGTTGGTAGGATAATGAAATGAAACTAGGGCAAGGACTTATGCAAAGGATTGGATAAGAGGGATGGAAGGGTGAAAAAGAGGTGTTGGATAATGGATGGGATGTTGGAAGAATTGTTTATCAATAGATGGAAATGCTGGAAAGATCAACATTGGCACACGCCTTGAAGGATGGTGGACATATGGAAGAGAATTGAATCTCAGATTTTGAGATTTGGATGGAGAAAAGGTTACATATTTTGGGGCATAAGAACCCAAAATGGATGAAAGAGGTGATGGAGGAATAGACTCAGAAGGTTTGGATGGAGGAATAACAATTTTGGATGCCAATTTTGATTTTTCTTTAGACTGTTGTGCTTCAAGAAGCCGCTTAGGGATCCACACGGTTTTTGATTTTTCATTCTTTTGTAGTTCCTTAGAATGCATTGCTTGTACAAGTGCCTTAGGAACCCATATAACTTTCGACTTTTCTTCTTTCTTTGTTGGCCTTTGTGGCGTTTTGTATTTTTCTTTTTCTTTTTGGATCATATTTTTCTTTGTTTTGACATGTCGATTAGATGGGACATGTTGATCCTTGAATACATGTGGATTACTTGACTTATGACTTTTATGCTTGGCATCCAAATTGCTTGGAGGGAGATGTGTGGATAGATAGGAATGATATGGAGATCTTTTATATTGATGGAAGGTACTCAAAGATGTGTGCCTTTGTTGATCTTTCATAAGGGATGGAGGGATATAGGGACCTAGAATGGATGGAAGTGATGATGGGGAAAGCATGTATTTGGATTTAACTGGAGAAATGTAGGATTTATGAGAGATACCAACATCTTGAGAAATTTCCCTGAGGCCATGACCTTTAACATTTTCTTTAATAGCAGGGGGTTCTAATATACCTTGTCCATGAATGTCTAACCCTTTTCTTTGATAATGCATGCTTTGAAAGATCTTTTTAACAAAGGGTTTCTTCTTACTTTGGATGCTAGAGGCAAATTCATTTTGAGGTGGAGGTGTCTTGCAAGGAATAATAGGATCGTGAGAGGGCTTTATGGGCATGATGGACTCTTGAGGTGAATATGGAGGATTATGACAAGAAGGTGAAGGGATGCTTTGATCTTGACATGGAAGCGGACCATTGGATAAAGTAGGAAGGGTGTTTGACTCTTCATTTTGAATAGGACCATTTGAAAAGGTGGAAGAGGCATTGTGCTCTTGCTTAGGAAGGATTCTTTGTTCTTGAGATGGAAGGGGATCATCTTGGAAGAAATGGAAAGGTATAATGGGATCATCATGGGATTCTAGTGAAATAGGATCTTTTTCAATCATTAGATGGGATTGGGGAGTTTTGGTGTCTTGGTCTTGATTTATGATAGGACTTGTTTCTTCATTTTTCAGATTATCCTCTTGACATGGAGTCACTTCTAAGGAAGGGGTAGGATTGTGCATAGGTGTAGGGGATTCTTGGAAGGTCTTCATATTTTGACATGATGAGCAAGCATTTTGGAAAGGGCCTTCTGGAGTGGGTATGCTTGGATTTGGAGTGCATGATAGAATAGGATCTGGGATTTTTAAATCTTTAGAGGAACTTGTATCAATATTGGCATTAACTTGGATTTCCATAAGAGATATCCCTTGAGGGTCAACATGAGAACTTTCATTGTTTGAAGGAGATGGTATGGATTGTTGTTGAGAAGTTTTAGGAGATGAAGGCACCATGGAAGGGATGGAGGCTACATATGAAGCCTTGCTAGACATAGGTTCATGATTTTGATTATGCTTAGAAGTAGTTGCTTCTTTTTCTTTAGTTGAGTCATTAGGATCTTCAATTTCAATGACACCATTATCAATGAGATCTTGAATCTTATGTTTTAATTCTATGCAATGCGAAGTCTTATGTTCATTTTGTCTATGATATGCACAATACTTACTCATAAATTCCCATCCCCATGTGGTCTTTTTAGGTAATATGATAAGATTGTTCTTAATAAGCTCTTCCAAAGCTGACTCAATAGATTGCCCCAAAGGTGTAAACTGTCTATCTAGGGAATAGATGTCTTTTTGTCTTGGTGAAGGTGTCTTGTGATCTTGTATGAGATTTGGTCTTTGATTGTCAATTATTTTCTGGTATCTAATCGTCAAATCACCTAATTGTTTTAGCATTCCTTGAAGTTTCACACTCTTGATATCATGCATTTGTTTTTCAAAAGGAGTCATCGATTCATTTTCTTGGATTTTTCAGGTCATGCATTTCTTTCTTGATATCTTGAAGCATTTGAGCAAAGGTAGCCATGGGAATTGGAGCTAAGGTATCCATGAGATTCTTACTTTTTTCAAAAAAATTAGAAGAGCTTTTGGTATAAACAGACATTTTTAACCGACAGGACCAAGGGCGAGATGTGTTACAGAAGTCAAGATCAAATTGTAGCTAGTATTTCGTTTAACGTAGTAATTAAGAGAAGTAACTAAAGATCTGGTCTGGTTTCAGGAATGATCTATCCTATGTAAGACGTTAACTAAGTTAACTTAGGTTTGATAAGATGTTGTTTGAACTAGCTTAAAGATGATCGACAAAATTGTGCAACGCAACGGTAGAGGTACATTATCAAGGTTGTTTATGCTCAAGAGGATGATAACGAGTTTTAGGCTTGCTGTAGACTGATCTAGGAAACTTTGACTATTTTGACTGACAAGATCAGGAATTCATATGACAGAGGATTGGACAAAGACGAGATTCTGATAGATAGAGTTTCAATGACTGACGACTACCATTTTTTTGATAAGGATTGATGTTTCGATGACTGACAAAGACTAGTTTGGACACAGATAGAGTTTATCACTGAATTGTTTGATATTGTTTCATTTGTTTTCTCTAGTTTTGATATTCCAGTTTTAGTTTTTTTTTGTTTTTTTTTGTTTTTTTAGGGATGAAAACATAGAAAACACGCAAGATATATAACAATTCAATCACAGC
Source organism: Cryptomeria japonica (assembly GCF_030272615.1). Classification (NCBI taxonomy): domain Eukaryota; kingdom Viridiplantae; phylum Streptophyta; class Pinopsida; order Cupressales; family Cupressaceae; genus Cryptomeria; species Cryptomeria japonica. The sequence goes on from NC_081414.1 coordinate 908,874,420, forward strand.
ACACTAACCCTATGGAAGCTGGCTTAGAGAAGAAAACCTTTGCTTGCTGACTTAGGTACACACCCAATAGCTAATCAGAATACGGCTGCTGAGTCTCACGCAATGGATTCTCAACGCCGTATTAGCCGACTCCAAACGCTAATGGGGGCACGATATGGCAAGTGTCTTGGGAGAGTTACTATCTCTCTTGCACAAAGATTATCAACCTTTCAGAAGTGAATCAGGTAGTTTCTATCTTATTGTTCTTAGTCAGGAATTTCGTTTGAAATTACCCCTTGAAGTCACACAAGCATGATTGAGGCCTATAGCCCAACAAGGTACCGAAACAAGATGTAGTCACGTAAACGTGATTGAGACCGCGAGGCCCTACAAAATGCTCGATATGAGAGATCTCAAAGAGAAAACTCAAATAATCCCATCCTCTGAGACTTTAATCACTAGAGGCCTATTTATTATAGTGAGTTGGAATGCTCAGGTCCAACTGTACTCACTTGGGTCGTTCTCACAGGGTGATTATTTTTCCCCACTGTGACAGGCCCGCTAAAGGTACACAAATCTCAAAACTTAGAAAAAAACTTCAAGGGTCTAGATTTCTGATTGTCTATAAAAGACAAGAGCATACTCTCCTACCTCTTAGATTTTTCTGAAAACACGAAAGACAGATTTGTTCTTTAACCAGATAGCAATTTAAGTGCCTAAGAAAATACTAAATGAATACACAATGTTTAGTCGATTCTTCTTAGGCAACCTGCAAAACCAATATGTCAGTAGTCATTTTCTTCTTCATTATTTTTACATTTCTGTAGAAAGCATGATGTATGACTGTTAAAAAAAAAAGAAAAAAAGATTTATTGATAATGCTGTTAAAAGACTAAGGTCTGTATGCTTAGATGCTAGAATCTCAAAACCAAATAAGGGTTTCCAGCCCTATTGTCTTAACATTTATTTATATATATCTATAAATATATAAGTATATATATATATTGAAAAATATATACTTATATATATATATATATAAATTTCTATATGTGTTTATCCCTGCAACAAAAAGAAAAGGAAACATATTTTGTCCTTGTGTATTCCTGTTACAAAAAAAAAATATAAAGGATTGCATGCTACTGTGTTAAAAATAATTCAAAACAAGCTTCCTAACCCTATCATGCATATATATATACCCCTGCATTTGAATCATACTCACTAGATACCCTTTTAAAAAAAAAAAGGGTATATGTATGTATTCTGGTCATGGCAGACAATTTACATATATATATATATATATATATAAATATATACATATAGAAATATTTTTATATATATATATAAAAAAAATACATACATATATATATATATATACTTTTATATTAAAAAGAAAGAAAAATATTAAAAAAAAAAACTACACAAAAAAAATATTGGAAAACGGGAGTACCGAGCCGAGCCACTATGTGGTAACACAGTGGACGGCTCACGACCGAGCCACTGTGTTTACACGCAGTGGGCGGCGCCGAAGGGCACCACACTGTGTGTAAACACAGTGGAGCGGACGCGACCGCCACTGTGTTACACACAGTGAGCGGCGCCCGCCACTGTGTGTATACACAGTGGGCGGCGGGTTACACCGTCCACCACTGTGTGTGCACACAGTGGGCGGTGCTGCCGCCACTGTGTGTACACACAGCGGCATCCGAGAGAACCCCACGCCAATCTCTCCGCTCTTCCCACTTCGAACCCTCCACCGTGCCCTAATCCGCCCGTACCTGCAATCACACACACACACTCACTCTAAACACACAAAAAAAAGTAGTATAATAAACCCTAACCCATTTCGGGTTAGGGTATAAATTAATAAGAAAATAAAACAAAATGGGAATAAATAGAAATGCAACCCTAACCCAATTTCGGGTTAGGGTTAGCATTTTATGAAATAAGGATTTCTTTATTTAAAGAAATTTAAAATTAGAGATGGGAGATATAAATGGGAGTTTTAAAAATTTAATTTTAATTAATAATTAGGGTTATTTAAAAAAAATTGAATTCATATATGCTTATATTCTATAGAGAATTAAAATTAAATTATAGTTAATCCAGAGGGATTTAAAAAAAGAAGAGTTAATATAGTTGGATAAACTATACCCTAAATCAAATTAATTTATTTAATTAGTCAATAGATTATCCTCAATTTAATTGTGGACATTAGGTTATTTTGTAAATGGGGAAAATTCAAAAAGGAGAAATTGTAAATTAATTTTATGAACCATAAGCCTTTGTGACCGGTTTGGGCCGAATTTAATTAAATCGTCAAAATTAAGAGGTTAGGGAAAATTAGAATCGGCTTTAGCCTAATAACGGATTTAGTGGGCAAATGGTGTTATAAAAATTTAAACCATATCGGTTGGATTTAAATAATAAATTTGCGTGTGCATCAATTAATTAATAGTATTATCATTATATGATCGGGAATGATTTAAAACATTAAGATAACCAATTAACCCTTGTTTTAACTAGTGACATCTTGATTTAGGTAATTGAGCTAGCTAACTAATCCGTGATACTAACTAATCTCCACCAAACAAGTCGCTCGTTCGAGTTGGTTAATTAACCCAACCTTAGTAAGTAAATTTATTTACATCCTAGATAAGACAAAACTCTAATAAAGTTATTATAATGTGGGATATATTGCGAGTTCATGTTGTCAAAATTTTTTTTTTGTTGTTCCGATTTTGTGCCCAAAAGTTGGGCACGACACTAGTACTATTCTTACCGAGGTATATATGGCTACAGGTGCAAAGGTTTCTTCATAATCTATCCCTTCCCTTTGAGAGAACCCTCTAGCTACAAATCTGGCCTTGTGCTTTTCAATACTGCCATCTGCAACATGTTTGATTTTAAAAAGCCATTTAGATGAAATAACAGATTTCTTAGTAGGCCTAGGAACGATCTCCCAAACATTATTTTTCATAATGGACTTGTAAGATTCATTCACATTGCATTCATTATCATTACATTTAGGTGCAGTTATTATACTCATTAGTTATAGTATCATCCCATTATCATTTGTACTTACAAACATATTTTAAACGCATTTTAGATTCATAAAACACCATTTGTTTACAAAACATTCGTTCATACCATTTCATATATCCATTTTACATCTGCATTCATTTAGACATTATCATATAAACATTTGTACTTTACATTTGTTTATCCATCTGCATTCATTTAGACATTATCATATAAACATTTGTACTTTACATTTGTTTATCCATCTGCATTCATTTAGACATTATCATATAAACACTTGTACTTTACATTTGTTTATCCATCTGCATTCATTTCGGCATCATCATATAAACATTTGTACTTTACCTTTTGTTTATCCATATGCATTCACTTAACATTTTGTTTATCCATATTACATTCATCTAAAACACATCTAGATGCATATCCATACATAAAATCATTCATCTAACCATTGCATTGACATCATCACATAAATCATCTCATCATTACATTGCAATAGGAAACCATCAAAATCCTGTTCATACATCAAAGCATAAGCATATTATCATCATGGCATTCCATGCATAAAGCATTACATCACAAATCAAACAAATCATACACATATAAACCTGCATTCATATGTCAGTATCTCACATCATAACTCATCATAAAAAAATGCATCAAAGAAACATCTCATCAAATGCATACATGTCCACATATACATCTAAGCAATAAATCATCACCATGCATAAACATCCATACATAATCACATGCATAATCATCACAAATATGGGATCTCCTCATATATATCATCTCATATATCAGAGTACAATGAAGTCTACAAAATCGGCTACCAAGAGCCATCCAAGATACAGTCCAAAAACTAGACAAAGACACAATACATAGATGCAAAGATGCTCTCTCAAATGCCGCTCTGGCCAGATGCTGTACCTGCCCCACCCCTACCTACTCCACCATTGGTACCGGCACCACCTGATCCATCTCTCCGTGGAGGCCTCATCGAACCCCCACTCCCTCCTGCATCCCCTGATCTCTCCTGCCGTAAAGGACCCATCACTCCCCCACTGCTCTGCATCCTCTGTGATCGCTCGGATCTGGCCTGCCGCATCTGTGAATAGCTGAGAGCTCACTGGCTAATCGGTACCACCTGCTCATATAACCCCCGCTAGTACTCTATCTCCGCCTGTGCTCGCCGTATCTCTCTCATAATCTCCCCTGACGGCCCCTGCGCACCAGTCCGCACTCTCTCCTGCAGCTCCGCTAACCTCTCCACTGCAGTATCTCTCTCCTGCAGCACCACTGTCAGCTCTGCCTCACGTGCAAATAGCTGCACATCTCTAGCTACTACCTCCGCCTCTAATCTCTCTACCCGGGTCTGCAAATAACCTATCATGTGCTCCCGCAGATCCCCAGTAGCTCCCTCCCCGATGGCCATGGCTGCTGCACCTGTATCATCCCCTCCACTAGGTCCCTCCCCTGCACCACCCTCTCCTGCACCTGTATCCATAGGGATCTCTCTCTCCATCCCCCTCCCACTCAGCTGCACTCCTCCCTGCATCAAAGGACCCTGTGATATCTGCAGTGGTAACCCCCCTCTCCCTCTCCGCTGTGTCGGCATCCCCATCCCTCCTCCACCTCCTCCACCTCCTCCTCCACCACCACCACCTCCTCCTCCTCCTCCACCTCCTCCACCACCTCCTCCACCACCACCTCCTCCTCTCCGTCCCCGTCCCCTCTCATCCTCAAACGCTGGGATCAGCTCAGCTGGGTCTGATATCCGTCGGATCGGGTGCGTCGTCCGATACTGGGTATACTCTACTGTAACCCCTGCATCAACGACCCTCAGTCGTAGATCCCATGGCCTCGCCTGCAGTGTCCGGAACTCTGCCAATGCCTGATCATACGGTAACACTGGACCCCATGCATACCGCTCTCGGATCACTCGTGCATACTCCCCTGATCCGGTAGGCAGTCCCTGCTGCCGTCCAAACTGCCTCATCACCCGTCCCGGCACCTGTCTCTCTACATGATACGAGGTCCTCCCAATGAGGAATCGGGTCATAAAGCAATACGGCAGTGCCTCTGCATCATCCTCCCATGGCTCACACTCCAAGTATGGCCGCCAGATCACTGCATCCAAATCATCCAATGCCCGCCGCCACCACTCTACCTTCCCCAAGTGGGGCTGGCTCATCATACCACTATACATAAACATATAGGGCTGGTCCACAGCTCGGAATCTCAGACTCACTGGTCGAGTCACTGGTAAGTGCTCCCATGCCCACACATGCAGCAGCGTCATGCCTACTGCAAGAGAACCTCTCCCCCGGTACACTACCTCGTGCAACTCCTGATACATGTGCGCTAACACGCACGGCCCCCAGGCATATCGGGTCCCCTCTGTCACCATCATCTCTATCACCTGTCCCCATCCGACCGCCAATCCATGTGACCGCCTGTCTGGACACAGAAGTCCTCCCACGATCCCTGACAATACTGCTGGAAGGGGCTCATATAGTGCCGCTATATCCTCCCAGGCAATCGACCCATCATCAATGTATACATCCTCATCAAATATCCTCTGGCAAGACACCGTCCCCCAAGATCGATCATACGTCACCAGCTGCCCCCGAATCAGAATCCGGAGGATACGCCACACGTCCTCCAAAGTCACCGTCATCTCTCCCTGAGACAGATGGAACGTGCAAGTCTCACTGTGCCATCGCTCTGCTAATGCTGTAATCAGGCCATGATTCATCCGAATCACGGGCATATGCATCACCTCATAGAGCCCAGTAGCCGCAATACAATCTATCTCGATCTGAGTCAAACGATCTCGCAACCCCTGTGTCGCGGGGTGGCGCTCGCGTAACTGCAACACGCGTAGATCCTCCTGCACATAGACGTTCATCCAAACACCATCAGTTGTTTTGTTATCAAACTTTCTTAAGTTTAAACCTAGACTATCAACAGATACTTTGATCAAGTATCTTCGGGTCTCAACAGGTAAGCAATCATGGCCGCCTAGACTTCAACAGATATTTCTCCTAACAAATGACCTAAGTCTCATCGGGCTACTATGGTTCAAAACAACTCCCACTTCACCTCACCATCCATCAATCGTTAGGCATCCGGAGTTTTATTTTGTCCGAAACTGGGGCATCTTGTATCCTAAAGCAAAAGCGCTATTTAACCTACAAAAGCGCTCATTCTAAACAATAGCGCTACAACAATATCAATAGCGCTCAAACAACCCTACAATAGCGCTACAAAAACAAAAGCGCTAAAACCACTCTACAATAGCGCTATTAAAATACAATAGCGCTCAATTAACTATTCCGTAGCGCTAATTTATCAAAAGCGCTCAAACTTGCCTACAAAAGCGCTAAATACATTCAAAAGCGCTACAACTAGCCTACAAAAGCGCTATTGCGGCACAATAGCACTAATTAATGGAGCAAAAGCGCTAAAAACCTAGTTCCAGCGCTCTTGCTCCGACTTGACTTGGACTTAGCTAAAAACATACCAAAAATGCATAAAAAGTGAGTTTTCGAATTTGCGTACCACTGGTCCATAGTCGGCTGGGCGCTGGTACCGGCGGACTCGCTCAAATCGGTGCTCGGTGATCAGAAACGGCATCGTCGCTCCTCGTTGCTCCTCCAAATGTCACTGTCAGAGCTCTAGTTTTCAACTGGTCGCGGTCACAAATGATCCTATTTTACCCCCTTTCACCCCATTTATACCCCCCGCCGTCATCGTAACTTCGCCCCGATCATCGCCGTGGTCCCCGTGAACTTCCCGAGCCCCCCATTTCTCCATGTTTCCCCCGATTTCTTCTATTTTTAACCAGTATACCTAACTTCTTCTCTTCTATCACCCTGCCAATTTTCATTCTTTTTCGAGAGATCGCCCGATTTTTCGAAATTTTTCGGCCCATCTCTCGAGGGGGCATGCCACCCATTAAATTTACATTTTATGGGGCATTTCTTCACACCAATTTTTCTTTCTTTGAAACGATGCGATAAACTGCACCGTCTCAAAGAGGGGCAAATGTAGTCACACAAATCTGTCCATTTTAATTAAATGAATATTTTGTATTTATTTGATTAAAAATCCACTAGCTATCAGTTAATTAAATTAATATTTAATTAATTCATCCCCAAACATTCTTCTATTAATTAAATAAATTATTTAATTTATTTTAATTAATTCATTAAAATCAAATTCCCATTAATTAAATAAATAAATCAATTTATTTAATTAAATCCCCCTTTTCCTCTTTTAAATAAATTAAATAAAACATTTATTTAAATCATTATCCCCACCCCACTTGCATTTTCCTACAAATGCAACTTGCACACATTTATTGAAATAAATGAATTTTTATTTTAATAAAATCCTATTTTCCCTCACCCACCAAATCCACTTGCAAAATCTAATCCCCTTCTAGATTCTTCTAACCCCTTCCTAATTAGCCTAATCCATCCCCTAATTATTGTCACATTCCTAAGCAAAATGGAGTCACTTTTCAAATGGCCCAAAGTCTTGGATAACCATTGAAGGTTTTCAACCTTCAACCACCAAAAACCCCAAAGTCTTTGAAAACCATTAAAGGCTTCCAACTTTCAACCACTTAATCCACAAAGTCTCCAATAACCATTAATGGTTAATTCAACTCTCCCACATGGTTAAAACATTTGTTTTGACTCAACCTCTACCCAACCCAAGGGTCTCATCAAGCCTTCAATGCTTTGACCATGATTATCTCTTAATCATTTGCACAAAGGTTTATCCTTGGATTAATTCCTAATCCAGTGGGTAATCCTAATTTAGGCTTGACTCTTAGCCTTTAGATAACCATGAGGTCTTCTCAGGCCTTTAATGCCTCCAACCTCTTCTCTCAACCCAATCCTGTGTTGACACTTGTCACTATTTTATTGGTGCCAATTGTGCACATGGATCCCCAACTTTCAAGCTTGACCCTTGATTAAACCTTTCAATCCTGGCCATCCATTGCTCCATTTTTCCTATAAATAGAGCCCATTCCTTCATAATCCAGATCCTAAAAAACTTGTAAGCATTTAGACTATAGCCATTTTAGAGAGCATTTAGCAATAGCATAACTAAATATTGTCTTTTTGGTTAAAACACATCATTTTAGCATAAAAATAGCTTTTCATTTCATGTTTGGAGCTATTCTACAATCTCAATCCTCCATAAGCATCCATAGTGCAAAAAGCTGCTGAGAGCTACACTATTTTGGAACTTGGAGAGGAGAGGAACAAGGGAGAAAGAGCTAATGTCATGTTAAGAGATAGTTGGAGATATCTCATTGTCTTACTTCTTTAGTTAGATTCATTAGCATGTTTTTAGTGTCTCCTTTGGAATGCCTTCGTATGTTTTGGTTTTTGATTGACTAACTCTAACGACTTGTGTGTTTTGTGTTGTTTGATCTTAAACTAACATTGTGCCATTTAGGAGGGCATCAGGACTGATACTCTTTAGACATGGCATCCTTCCATACTTGATGTTTAAGTGCATCTAATACATTGTTTGGTTCATCTTTAGAGAGATCATTCATAAGAGAAACATAGCTAGTGAATTTATTAGGTCTTTTGTTTTCCCTGAAGGTTCCTGAAGGAGCAGGAAACTTCTGAGCTTCTGCTACAGTCTTGGTGGCCCATAGTGGTCTTTTCTTGAGGTTTTCTCTAGGTGGGTTTGGAGTTTCACCTATAGTTTCCTCAAGATTCTCCCTCTGAAGCTCAGGAGTGGGGATATAGATTTCAGGCTCTATTGTATTTAGGGCTCTTTTGAAGGCTAAATCTTCTTCAAAGATTACATCCCTACTAAGTTCAATATTTCTCTGACCATGTATATATATTCTATAGGCCTTAGATGTTTCACTATATCCTACAAGTATTCCCCTTTTTCCAGAAGGTTCTAGTTTTAGTCTTTTCTCTTTAGGTACATGTATATAGACAAGACACCCAAATATCCTAAGGTGGCTGATATCTGGCTTTAGTTTGGTAAATACTTCCTCAGGAGTTTTATCTTCAAGATGTGAGTGAGGACATCTGTTTTGTACATACACAACAGTGTTAGTTGCTTCTGCCCAAAGATTGATATTTAGATTCTGATCAAGAATCATGGCTTTGGTAGCTTCTACAATTGTCCTATTTTTCCTCTCAGCTACCCCATTTTATTGAGGATTATAAGGTATTGTTAGCTCCCTCTTAATCCCTAAGTTTTTACAAAAATCTTTAAATAATTCTGATGTGTATTCCCCCCCATTATCAGTCCTTAAGATTTTAATTTTATTTCCTGAGTAGTTCTCTGTTAGTGATTTAACCTCTTTAAACCTACTAAGGATCTCTTCTGATTCTTTACACTTCAGAAAGTAGATCCAAGTTTTCCTAGAGTAGTCATCAATAAATATTACATAATACAAATATCCTCCTAGAGAGGGTACAGACATGGGTCCACATACATCAGAATGAACTAACTCTAAAACTTTGCTTGTCTTCCTAGTACTATTATGGAACGCACCCTTGATATTTTTACCTAGGGCACATCCCTTGCATGCCTTTGAATGATATTGTTGTAACTTAGGTAAACCTGTGAAAAGGTTTCCCATAGATGATAAAGCTCTATAATTTAGGTGGCCTAGTCTTCTATGCCAGACTTCATTTGCATTTGTTGCTTCATGAATTAGGGCTAGGTTGGGCTCTATGCACAGCTCATACAAATAACCTTATCTTTGACCAATGACTTTAGCTTTCTTGATGGAAGAATTTCTAGGCAAGGCCAACACCTTGTTCTCCATGAAGGTTACTCTGTATCCGTTATCTTCTAGGGCTGATATGGAGACAAGATTTCTCTTGATGTCGGGGACATATAGTACTCCTTCGAGTTGCAATGATATGCCTGTCTTCAGTTTGATGGTGCAGGAACCAATTCCTCTAACTGGATGTGAGGAATCATCTCCGATAGTTACTTCCTCATCATTCTCCTATGTCATGGAGTCTAGCACTTCTCTAAACCCTGTAATGTGTCTGGATGAGCCACTGTCAATCACCCAGGAGTTAGACTTATTTGATGCATGGCTTGTAAGTGCTGAGTAGAGGACATAGTTTTGGGAGTCATCTTCTCTTTTCGATTTTCCTGCTTTGGCAAATGTGGCTTGTTTGGCTCTCTCTGGACATTTTGCAACAAAGTGCCCGAACTTGTCGCACCTATAGCATTGAATATGTGACAGGTCTCTCTTTGAAGTGTTCTTGCCTTGATGACCCTTCCTCTTCCTAAATTGCTTCTTCTTGGTTGTCTTATTTGTGTTAGTATTTAGAACTTGAAGGTCTTCATCTATGTTCTTTTGTTTTATTCCCATCTTGTTCAATCTTGATTCTTCTTGGAGACAATCATCCCTTAATCTTTCAAACTTAGGATATTTGGACCTTGCACTGATGCCTTGGGTGAATGTACTCCATCCACTAGGCAACCCATCTAGAGCAATGAGTGTTAACTCTTTTCTTTGGATCTCGTAATCCAGAGTTGCTAGTTCATCTCTTAGAATTGATATCCACATAAAGTAGGCATTGATTGTCTCCCCCTTGTTCATGGTGATATGATTTATTTCTCATTTAATGCTAGAGTTCGACTTGCATTTGATATCTCAAATGTACTTTCAAGTGCTTTTAACATTTTATAGGCTATTTGATGTTTTCTTATGATGGGCATTATGTTGTTTCTCACCCCATCAACTATTATTTTAATGGCCTTTTCATTTCCCTCAATCCATGTTGTTTTGTCAGGTTCATTTTTAGGTTGATCATTTTTAGTTTGAACAAATGAATCCATTTTTTTCTCCTTTAAGATCATCTGGATTTTGAACTTCTAGGCTGAAAAATCATCACCACCTCCAAGTCTGTCTTTGAATCTGATAGCGCTAGCCATGTAAAAGTATAAGCAATTTTCAATTTAAAAACAAGTTATATATGAAATACAATATAGTGTATTTATTTCTTGTATTCATAATGTAATATGTCTGATTGTTATTTCCTGCAGATGGAGAGAGAACATTAATTGATTCTGATGTCCTTCTCCAAGCAAATGAATTGGGTTATATAAGATAATGGGGGAAGACCAAGAGTTGCCTTGGTTGGTTATGTCCTTTGGACATAACCAATCACGATAACCCTTGATCGCATCCTATCATTACCCAACCGACATGATGCTAATTAATCCGATATAAATCAGTGCCTTTACGTGATTCATATTAACCGATTGTTATCAGTGTTAATGCATAACCCGATAATATGTATTGGTAACTAAGGCATCCTTAACCGATTCCCAATCGGTGGCAGTTAAACAAGCCCGATATATTAATTGGTGCATTACTAATCACATCCGATAATATATCGGTGGCATCTTTATTAAGTGCAAATAGATAGTTATGAAGGAGTTCAATAGATCATGATATATCAATATATATTCATACATATTCATACATCTTCAAGATCGAACATATATATATATATATATATATATATATATATATATATATATATATATATATATATATATATATCTGCATTAATGTTATCCGATGAAAAGGGGTTTGTATTAGTTTTATCTGACTGATGCTATTTGTATCAACACTTTTCACTAGGAGAGACTACTTACTAGCCATGCCACTATAATATACAATGCATTAAATTTTTGAAATGAGATATTAATTTAATTTTATATTTTCATTTGCCATCCTCCATAGTCATAGGTACATTTTAATTACAAATAGCTATTCCATAGAGTGATCTTATGTGGTTTCTCTCAAAATTTTAGGAAGTTTTAAAATGGCTACAATTTTATTAAAATAAAATATTTTCAAGGTTCAATATTCCTTATAAAATCATTTCTAATAATTGGAAATATCTTAGCATCCATAAATATTTATAATTTCTTTCTTTTTATTTCATTATTATAGGTACTAGACTTAGGATAATAGAGAAGATAAAGATACCAATAAAAAGATAATTCTAATTATGAAAAATATTATTTATAATAATAGATATAATTAAATTCAAAAATACATAAAGTCTTATGGGATAATATGACCACCTCTTAAGTTGGTATAGGTTTTTGTCTCTTTATCCTTTCTTAGGGTTTTGATGTGGTAATTTGCATTGAATTATATATTATCATTACTAAAACAATCTTACATTAATATTATCATTACTAAAACAATCTTACATTAAAACTCAAAGGAGGTTTTGCAATTAAGTTTGAATGATTTCATGGTCCTAGATGAAATGAGAATTACATATTTATTAAAGATGATCATTTCTAAAGATAGGATCAGTATTTTATTTTTGATAAATTGATCTTAATAAGTTCGTTTAAAGGGGTTGTCTTATGGACTATTATATGACAAAGCAACAAAATACATAAGAACAAATTTACAACTTAGCCTTGTGATGGTTAGATTCTTATAAGATCACCTATATTGTTGGGAGAAATGTGTTTTATTTGTTGGATTTGAAAGAAAAGTGGTTGCATCATACAGTCAATGTACCTTTTTGTTTATCTTTTTTTTTTTTTATGTCTTGTTTATGGTCTTTCTATAGAATTTTGCATTTTAGTTTCATCTATATTTATTTATAAAATTATTGAAATTATTTTTTCAATTAGATTTCATTTTAAATGATGATAAAAAACTCAAGTTTAAAAAAGTTGTAGCTATACAAGTAAACATGCAATGAATGAATTTATTTAAAAAAATAATTTTGCAAGCATAGAATAGTGAAATTATAAAAAAAATGTCTAGTACTTAAAGTACTTGGTTTTCAATAAATGTGAAATCATCGACCTTGAATTGTAGTCATATAGCTCACAAATTTTATGTTCTTGAAAATATTTGTGGCACACTAATTTAGAATATAATCCTTAATTTTTTATGAAACTTTACAAGTAAGATCATTTATGCTAACTCAATAAACAATTTCCATGTGTAAAGAAAGCTAAAATTGAATTTACAAACTCCTATTTTATGGCACATTCCAAAATAATTTACTTTCCAAAATAGCTGGACTAACTTTTTAAATTTTCAAAGGGGTCCATTACCTTGCTTGACTATAAAATATTTTATCTTTCTTTATGTTCACATAATTAAGGACTTATGAATAAATATTACTTTATGTAATTGAATAAAATATGCCATTTTGCTTAAGTTGTGATTATTTACTTGCACCATTTACATCATGTTGACCATATCATTTTTTTCATAAGGCTTTTTAGCTCGACATTACCAAGTTCACCTCTTTAAAATTTATTGCCAATTCAAAATGCTTAGAAAGTTGCCTAAGGTATACCAAAGGTTTTTGTAATGTTAAGTAAAGGTTTTATAGGGTGACAATAGAGGATAAATTATGAATGAATGTTGATAAAAGTTACTGTAATGGGTGGAAAATTAGGCTTTCCACCATTGGATGTATGAAAACTATTATTTTGTCATTACATTCAAAAGACGAGCAAAACCAATAGATTTAGTCACAAATCAGTAATGATAAGGACTTAAATACTAATTGGATACAAGGGAATGATGATGATTTGCCCTCTTTTGTGAGTTGAAATGCTGAAATTAGGGAGAAGTGTTGAAAATGAAGGTAAAAAGGTGGAAACAGTGAGATACAGTCATCAAATTGAGGAACGCACCTAGATTTGAGCAATATATGTAGATTCGGACTAGATCCTCGAAAATGCTCCAAGAATGTCAGGACTGGAGCGTCCGCCGCTTTGGTCCTCCTAACTTTTTGCATGCCAAAGAGGGATGATTTGTCTCTATAAATAATGCCTATTCTAAAATCGTAGCTTCGTACCTATTTCCTACACACAAAAAGAAAGGGAAATAGGTTGGGAATAGGGGCTTGCGTAAGTCGAAACCTAGTTTTTGAATTAACCATGAAATAGAGATAAAAGATAATTGAATTCTTGTAAATGAAGATTCTCCTTTTGAGGGAGATGCCTAAAATCAAATGATATACCTCTTTGTGAAGGTTTTTTTGTCTCCACAAGGCATTACGGTTTCATGAAGTCTTTGATAAAATATGATGTAAATCTGCACTGCAATGTTTGAATCTTGACATTGTTGGTACTCCAAGGCTGTAAGGAAGCTTGATTACTTGCTCAATTGTTTGAATGCTTGATCTCATGTGTGTATAATGATTGCCAGATTGATGTGATTATCAAATGAGAGGAGAAAAGCCTCCTTTTATACTTGCCTATCGAAAAACTTGTTGATTTCCCAACATGAGCTGACATGGAGTTAGAAATCCCGCTCAAATTTGAAATAGGGAAAAGGGTTTAAAAGGGGCACCAAAATAGGGAGGACTAGAGCATGGTGCTCTAGTCCTACCCCATTTTGTGGCTAAGGAAAGGTGCCTAGCTTATGAAAAAGGTAGAAAATAATGTCATTCTTAAGAAATATGAGCAAAATCAAGTCCTAATCAGGCCTAGGGATGCAAACGCTAAGGTAGGAACCCAATGTGGTCAAAATTGTACAAGGGTGAAATTTTAGGATGCTACATTTAGCCCCCACTTTATTGGGAGTATGAAACCAATTGTACTCTCAATAAAGTACAAGGGTTCACATTGGAAAAATTTCACCAAGTCATCAAGAAGGCAAGATACACCAAACCCCCAGTGGACTTTAGGATCTTACAACTTCCATGACAATATAAAAGGGATATCATGAGAGAAAGAGAAAGAAAGAACCATGACTACAAACTAATAAGGTTCTCTTACTATGAGTCATGAAAAGAAAAATACCAAAAAATTATAATTTAAAAGACTAAGTCTGCTAAGTAACTTAAGTGTTAAGATATGTGAAAGAGAGAGACATTGAGTGGAGTGTATGCCCCCACATTAAAGTGATTTCATATGCCTAATGGAGAGTAATTTCTTTAAGGTAGGATACACCCAAAAGACAAGAATGTTATCACAATAATAAGTCACCAAGAAAGGGCAAATTAAATGATAATGATCATAAGACATATAAAACATGAGGTGGTTTCACTTAACTCTGGGGTCATGATGCTTTTTTATGATAAATAATGTATATAATATATATAGATATGCATAGAATTATCGTCATCCCCCAAAGAAAGAAAAACCACCATGGAAGAAGGGCATATGTGTCTTTTGAGTCAACATGGGAGGACATGTGTCTTTGGAATCAACATGTGAGAGACCAAAAGAGATATCAACACTTTGCATCATCCTCAAGTAGACAACACTAGAGACAACAAATAGAAGAATTGAGAGACAAACGGAAGATCACAAAAACACAAGATAGGAGAGAGAGAGAGAGAATCTATGGCATGAATGAAGCTAATCATGCAAACCATCCACCTCCCCATCTTGTACATCAATATTTAGGTAAGGTGGACAACATGCAAGAGGAGAAATATTGTGCACATTAGATTGAATTATCATAAGTTCCCGACAAGGACCATGCTCTAATGATGAGTCACTTTATCTGTTACTTGGAGCTAGGATTAATTCTTTTGAAAATTATTGAGATAAGTCATTGTCAACATCAATATATTCATATTCATCATCTGAATTATTAGGATCAAAATTTTCATCATGAACAATATTCTCACTTATTTCATCATCAAGATTAACAAAAATAGGAGCTCTAATAGGAATAGAACTTGAACCATCATTTTTCTTAATTGTTTCATGCCTTGGAGATTTAGGTTGAATCTCTTCATTAGGACAAGGTTGAGAAAATGGTATTATATCAAGACTTGGTGTCTTTGAGGAAGAAGTATTTTGAGAAGCCAGTTTATGAGCTCTAACACGACATCTCCATCGACATTCTCTCGCACAACAGTTTCATTTAGTTATAGTTGAAGGTTGCAAAGATTTAGGTTCATCAGGTATACACTTATTTTCTTCTTTTAAGGAAGGATGCATACTAAAATGTCTTTTAGGTTGAACAATAGGAGGTGTCAGACGATTTCCTTTGTAAGACATAGGAGGCGGAACCACGCCATATAAAGGAGGAATAGAAGGTGTGGGAAATAGACTAGGTCCATCATGAGGAGGAGGAATAGGTCTATCCTTAAGAGGAATAATATTTTTATCCCTACAAGGAGGAATAGATTGACCCTTAGGAGGAAGAGCTTTTCTATCCTTGAGAGGAAGAATAGACTTATTTTTAAGAGAATGAATAGATTCTTCCTTAGGAGAAAGAATATCTCTACCCTTAGGAGGAAGAATAGGCTTATCCTTAAGAAGAGGCATATGATAATCAATTGGAGGAAGGCTAAGTGTTGGATTTCTCGGTTTAATCAAGGAAAAAATTATGCCATTTTTCCATTTTTGATCAGATTGAAAAAGAGTATCACTACTAGGTTTAAGAGGTTGGAATTGTTTGGACAAAAAATAATTAAAAAAACCTCTCTTTTCCTAATCACGGGCTGGTACATGCTATCATTAACAATTATGATCTTGTCATCAAGAGAGAATTTCAACCATTTAAGAAGAGTAGAAGGGATCAATTTCATGGAAGAGAGCCAAGGATGTCCCAAATTCACATGAAATTATTCTAATGTAGGAATTATAGAAAAGTTAACATCTAAAGCTCTAGTACCAACCTTAGTGGGAAGAGAAATATAACCAATAGTGGGGTAAGAGAAATCATCAAAGAGTTTAATCACCACATCAAATTTATCATATGTTACTTGATGCAATTGTAAGGTATAAAGAAACTATTCAGTTCTCAAATTAGCCATACAAGCCATATCAATGAGCACTTGTATGTATTAGATTGAATAGTCCCAAAGACACTGAGAGGGGGGTGAATCAGTGTCTAACCAGTTAACTGAATATTTGAACTTATTTATAATTTTATAACCCAAATCAATGTACCGGTAAACAAGAAATAATGCAGTAAAGAGAAATAATAGAGATAGCATAAATGCACACCATAACACAAGATATTTTAACGAGGAAAACTAGTGTGGGAAAAACCTCGGTGGTATTTGTGACCCATAATATTTACTCACTGGCCAATATGAATAAATACTACTTACAATAGGGCCCTGCACATGCAGGAAGGCCAACTGCCTGGAGCGCACTACTCAAAAGAGTCTCACTGACTACAAAATGGATAATTAAATCCAATACAATGTACTACTCAAAATAATATCTCTCATGCCTGGTTCAATACCAGTTTAATCTCAGTTAGATACCTTGACAAAAACCTTTCATTGTCTTTACATATACCAATAATAATCACCTATTTATTACATTACAAAAATGATCTATGAGATCTCATACATATATGAGTCTTTACAACATACCAAGTCAGCTGACAAATAATTAATTATATTTACAATACAATTCATATAAGCAAAAATTAATCCCATGTCAGCCTGAGTGCCGGTATACTTCATTTCCGGTGTAATCTGGATGTCGGTGCCTTCCCGTGTATGATGTCTGTGATGTCGGTGCATGTGTAGAAACTTCTTGCCAGTTGGTTACCAGTTGGTTTCCATCAATGACAACATCAACTATTCTCCTTAGAGTGTATAATGCCAATAGTATGCCTTTTATTCTTGTAGTGATATATAATGGGCCATCGAGTGCTTCAATAGTCTCACTAGGATCAAATGTGATGCCTAAATCTTTAGGAGGATCATTTTTATCAATAAGTTTCACCACATTATTAGACTCAAGGCCAAGATCATTGGGAGAGAAAGAAAGATGAATAGTCTCAATCACAATAGGGGAATGGGAAGGTAAAAGATCAGTGAAAATTTGAAGATTTTGATTAGGAGGAGCTACTGATTTATTACCTTTATCATTCACATCGGCCACAAATATGGTATTGTTATCAATCAAGTCTTTAATCTTACTCCTTAAGGAGTAGCACTTTTCATTGTCATGACCAGGCTGACGATGGTATTGGAAAAAATATTTGGAATCAAAGGTCAGGTGACAAAGGTTTAGTTGTGTCAATTGGTTTGATAGGGAGAATATTCAACACATTCCCTTGAAACAATTGCATCATAATACTATGCAAGGATTCATTAAGATGAGTGAATCATTTTCTAAAGTATTTGGACAAAGGAAGCACACCTCTTGTTGTGGCTGCTACTTGAGTGTTGTTGTTGTCATTGAACTTGATGAATCTCTTATTCAGTTTGAACTTTACAAAAGCTTGTTGAGTACTTTAACTTTTATCATTCAGAGCCATTGAAGATGATTGTTCTAATTGGCTCACAGTAAGGCGATAATTGTGAAGTACTGCACACAACTATATAAAGGAAGTAAACTCATAAAAGAGAAGTTTATCCCTAATATCGTTTTACAAATTAGAAATGAAAATTCTTTGAATATCTTGATCAAGCACAAGAAAAGAAATTTGAAAATAGAGATCTTTATATCTACCAATAAAATTAGTCACTTTTTCTTTAATACCTTGCTTGCAATGCATAAAATTAGTCAAAGTAATCTTAGGACCAATATTATTGTATAATTGTTGAATGAAAGAATTAGCTAATTGTTGAAAAGAAGTAATAGAATAAGGAGGCAAATAACAATACCATTGCAATGCTTTATCTCTAAGTGTTCTAGTAAACAATTTAGCCAACAATCTTGGGTCATGAGCGAAGTCACTACACAAAGTTTGAAATGTTTTAAGATGAATCAAAGGATTACCTTTTCCATTATAAATATCCAATTGAGGGACTTTGACATGTTTAGGAGGGACCATACAAACAATATCATTGAATAATGGGCTCGCTACATCAAATGTGGGTGCATTATACTTAGATTTATTTATATAATTTATTTATTGTTGTAAGGAAGACAATGTTTGAGCTAGATTATTGATAGTAGCTTCGGTGGAAGGATTGAAATTGGACATGTTGTATTGAGAAGGAGGATACTTAACATTTTTGAATGAAGGAGGAGCTTGAGAATAAGGAGGTGGGACATATGATAGGTAGGTATGGGAGATGATTGGGTAACAAATGGAAGATTCATAGAACCTGAAGCATGAAGGAATTATGATTAGAGGAGTTTCCCCCCTGACTAACATGTGTAGGTATAAAAATTTGCATAGAGGTAGCCATGATGTTGGATGTAAAGGTGGGAACACTAGCCATAGGAGTAGTCAAAGGAATGAAATGTTTAACTTGACTAGGAGGTTATGTATAACCAAGGACTTCAGCACAACTCTTCATAGGCATAATATTAGTATCAACAATATGAGCAATACCACAAAACACATCAATGCAATGTTTATCACTTTGAACCATTCTTTTTAATCATTCAATCAATGGTAGAGCTTCACTTTCTAGGTATTGTTGACTCATCCATTGTTGAAGATTTTCAAATTGATTGTCAATCTTTGCTAATTGATCAACGGAAACCCCAATTAGTGATTCATCTACATCATGAGTATTAAGAAAAGAATGAGCATAAATGGGGTCATTTGTAGTATTGGAAGAACCATCAACATCCTCATGGAAAAATTTATGCAAATTAGGCTCCATCTCATCAATAATTAAACATTGGGAAGCCTTAATTCTACAACTTATTCTCATGGGGATACTATAGGTTGGACTAATAGTAGTAAAACTCATTCACTAAGTGAGGGAAATTGGAAATTTGAAATAAATTAAACAATGAAAACTATGGGTAAAAATGATTGTTCAATTAATTAAGCAAATTGATTGGAGATTTTAAAAAGAGCATGCAACCCACTAGTAAATTTAAATTTAAAAAATTAAGGTTATACAAAAATAACCTCTTAATTTTAAAATTTAATTTGAAATTGGATCTAAGATTGAAATTTTGAATTTGAATTCGAATTAGTTCTAAAATAATCAATAAAAGATTTAGACAAACCAACAAGCTCATTTTTAAATTTTTAAATTAGGGTTTTTGAAATGAACCTCTAAATTTTTGAAATTTAATTGGAAATTAAACTTGCAAGGGAAAATTTGAATTATGAAATGAAAATTACTCAGATTTAAAATTAATAATCCAAATTAAGCAATTCACAAGCTCAATTTTAAATTTAAAAATTAGGGTTTTGAAATTAACCTCTAAATTTTTTAAATTCACTTGGACATCAAACTTGTAAATGAAAAATTGAATTTAATTTGCATATGTACTCTGATTTGAGAACATAAATCATAATTAAAGGTGTAAGGAGTTAGGCTCACCAAAATGTAATAGGTGGAAAATTACGTTTTCCACCATTGGATGTATGGAAACCGCTAATTTGTCATTACATTCAAAAGAGGGGTGAATCCAATAGATTTAGTCACAAATTAGTAATGATAAGAACTAAAATACTATTTGGATTCTAGGGAACGATGTTGATTTGCCATTTTCTATGAGTTGAAATGTTGAAATTAGGGAAAAGTGTTGAAAATGAAGGTAAACATGCAGAAATAGTGAGCTAAAGACATCAAATTGAGGCACGCACCTAGATTTGAGCAGTATATGTAGATTCAGACTAGATCCTCGAAAGAGATCCAAAAATGTCAGGACCGAAGCACTTGTCGCTTTAGTCCTCTTAACTTTTCGCACACCAAAGAGGGTTCATTCGTCTCTGTACATAATTCCTATTCTAAAGATCATGGCTTTGTACCTGTTTCCTGCACACAGAAAGAAAGGGAAATAGGTTGAGAATAGGGGCTTTCCTAAGTGAAACCCTAGATTTGGAATTAACCATGAAATAGAGATAAAAGATAATTCAATTGTTGTAAATGAAGATTATCCTTTTGAGGGAGATGTTAAAAATCAAATGATATGCCTCTTTGTGAAGTTTTGTTTGTCTCCACAAGGGATTCGGGTTTCATGAAGTCTTTGATAAAATATGATATAAATCTCCACTTCAATGCTTGAATCTTGACTTTGTTGCTGCTCCAAGACTTGAAGGAAGAGTGATATCATACTTGCTCAAATGTTTGAATGCTTGATCTCATGTGTGTATAATGATTGCCAGATTAATGTGATTATCTAATGGGAGGGAAAAAATTTCCTTTTGTACTTGCCCATTGCAAAACTTGCTAATTTCTCGACATGAGCTGACACAAAGCTGGAAATCGTGTTCAAAGTTGAACTATGGCAAAGGGGTTGAAAGGGGCCAAAAATAGGGACGACCAAAGCATGGTGCTATTGTCCTACCCCATTTTGGGCCTAGGACAAGGTGCCTAGCTTATGCAAAAGGTAAAAAATAATGTCATTCTTAAGAAATATGAGCAAAATCACATCCCAATAAGGCCTAGGGGCACAAATGCTAATGTACAAACCCAATGCGGTCAAAATTGTACAAGGGTGCAATTTGAGGATGTTACAGTTACTATAAAGTTCACGAATTTGTTTTTATTAGTCATGATAACATTTACCATTTTATTACTAATTATAATCTTGTCTATTTGAACATTGAATAATTATTTATGTTCTTCTAAATCCTTCGATACCTAGGATTATACATGGAAATCTAAAGGATTGCATTGTTTTAGTTTAAAAAAGAAATAATAAGATTCAATTCAGTAGTTAATGATGGGTGTCTATAACTCATTTTTTATCAATTTTTTTTTCTTTTTCTTGTTTTCTTTGATATCTCAAAGGTGTCCTTGTGAATCTTGCAAGGCAATACTAAATCCTTTGCGCTGCACCCTAAATCCATAGAACCCACCTGGGCATGACTAGGCAAGATGGCCCTTTTGGTCGGGATGAGGCTAGAACCTACATCGGTTGTCCATATCTTTCAATATCTCAAACAACTTATCTACACCCTCAAAGTATTATCATTAATTTTTTAAAATTTGTATTTTTTCAATTGTTTATTTTTTATTTTCTAAGTATATTTTTCATTTCATTATTACTCAACTCTACAAATTTTAATTCATAGTTTATTTATTCTTGTAGTAATCTTTAAAGACAAGAATTTAATTATAAAACCCATTATTATGTAGATAATAATGTATATGCATATTTATTTATTTTATCAACAATCTAACATTTTATTTTCAAAATAAATATTCCTATTAGAAAATTATTCTCTTACATAGTTTCTTTAGATAAGAGTGTGGAAAGTGATTCATAATAAATACTATAAAATTTTATTTTTTTCTAAATATCTTTGGGATGTCAATATAATAATGGAGTTTTGAGTTCTACATATGTTTCAAAATAAATTTTAGGAAAATGATGACAATGAAAATTGAATATAATAACTATTCATATAACTAATAAAATATAACTAATAAAAGGAAGTTGGAAGAATCTAGTTTTTTTTCACATATTTGTTCATGGTAAATTTAGATATGTTTTTAGGAAGATCCATTAAATTGTACATACAATATTTTTTTGTGTTGTTTAATTGTAACATAATTTTGGTTCAATGAATACATTTTGAAGATGCAATTCTATAATAAATAAAGCTTTGAAATTGGTTCTAGATTTTGTTTCACAATCATATTAAAAAAATTCATTGTTGAAATTTCTTAACAACTATAATTGAATAGATTTTTATTTACTTATGTTTAATGTCATATAAGAAACCTATAAAATACGTTATAACTAGTACAAATAATTTTAGAGAGAGAAAAGGTATTTAGTGAGAATTGAAAGTTATATTTTTAGGATTAATTTTGTAGAAGATTGGTATTCATTGGTTATTTTGTGCTACTATGAAGGATAATCTTGAGAAATTTTGGTGCGTGTTGGAAGATACAAATAATGAAGGATTTTAAGTGTTTTCCTATCGTTATTTTAATATTCATTTCATATCTTTGTATATTAAAAATTCAATTTATTTTGAAGAAAAATGATAACAATGAATTTTTAAAGGTCTAGTAGATTAATTTATGATTATTTCAACCTTTTTTGGTTGGATAGTAAACATAGTAGAATTTGAACTACTCTTTATTTTTTTGCATGCACTATATCATATTGGGTTAGATCCATGATGTATTTTAGTGGATGAAATGCCTATTTTGATAGTTTTTCTCTTAGGTATAATATTCTATTTTTTGTCATTTAGCATGTTTTCTCCCTATTTAAATGATTCTACTATTTCCTAACTCAAAGATATCAATTCTCATTTCATCATACTTTTGGCATCCAATCTTGTCCAACCCCTTTTGTTAATCATTTCTTTGCTACACCTTGGGACACACCATCCTTTTTATAGGAAAATGAATGCCAAAGAGATATAATTTATAAAAGACATTATTTTATCACTAGTGTAGGAACATTTTAATTTCTTTACGATAAATAATTGTGTATTCTATATTTATGATTATTTTTTATTGTATACCCCCTTGGGTGGCCTTGGAGATCAAAATATTAGATTTGGTTTCTTTTGTTTTTAACATTTTATCCCAATGACTCTGATCATGTATTCTCTCCTCTTGTTCATGATGCAATCTTGAGTAATCAAAAGAGACTAGTTCATCCTTCTAGGGGCCTACTTAAGGATTTCATGTCCCTATTGGTTGAACCAAACTCAAGCATTCTAATGGAGTCCAAAAAGTAAGAGTGAATTGAAAGAAATGCTTCTTAGAAGAAAAATATCATCAATAAATCTCAATCATCAAGAAATTTATACCTTTAGATAGTGAACGTTAGGGATGGTTACCCCCTTTTACAAGATTTTATTTTTCATTTTTGTTTTCAATATACAAAAATTTCCTCACATATCCTTGTAGTATATCAAAGATGAACCTATCAATAATTATTTAATCCTATATATTGAGTATTGATAATCCTTTCTCATGGTGCATTGCTAATTGAACAAGCTTGGGAAGTTATTCTCACTCTTCTTTTGAGCATTGAGAGATACTTTTACCTAGGGTAAGGCATAGCTAACTCCAACTATAAGGGATATCATATAAATTGGTGCACCCCCTAAGTGCCAAACATTTGATATATAGTATATTTGTTGTCCTAGAGGGATTGATACATCCACTTTAGTGATAGTCAATTGTTAATGTGCCTAGACTATCGTCATTGTAAAAAAATATGAAACCCCTTTAATAAAAATCCTTGAAATTCAAAATCATTTGCATACCTTTGAGTGCTTGTCTAAATTTGATTATTTTCAAACAATGTAAAAGATTAATCTTACATATACAATCTAATAAAGACAAATCCAAATAAGACTAATTGAAGCCATCTAATGCATCTAAATACTTCCTCTAATCATCCATCTAATCAAACCTATTCATCACCCTAATCCTTTTAATTTTTTCTTCTAAACATCTACTATTCCTCTCTAAGTCAACCCGGTGTTAATATATGCTTTGTTTGATCTCTAAAGGATCTTTTCTCCATCCTAATCCTTCTTCCAATCTAAATATCCCATATCTTCTATTCTAAAATCTTAATCAAACCCTTTCATCCACCTAATAATATTGAACCTCAATCATACACATTCCTATAAGTAGATACAATTGACCAAACCCCCTCAAAATCAAACTTAACGTCTCTCACTCATTATGACCCTATTCAAATTTACACTTGTTGTAGAAATTGACCTATCTCAATTGTGCAAGAAAAATAATATTTTAATAAGCACAAACCCTATTCTAAGTATAGACTCAAATCATGTCAAAACATTGTCCAAGGACCACATACTTGACCCATCTCATTCATTTAAATTTTTGTCCAAATATTTTTCATTTACTCCATTTCATCATTTCATCCTTCATTATATCATCATCCTAAGGTCATAGGTCAAAGCCCTCCAAATGCAAAAAAAATCCATCTAAACTTTTTAATTTTTTGCTAGGTCCACATATTCACAGCTTTGCAACCTATTTCAACACCTCTACACCTAAGCCACTCTATCCTTTAGTGTTTAAACTACCTATTTTAGTGAATCAATCATCCGTTAATGCATATAATTCTTAATAATTTCAACTTTTAGCATATTTGTTCAATTAGTTAATGTTTTTACACTATTTTATGGTGTCTACTTCATAAGAATCCAAAGCTACATTTCAACGTATCTACACCACAACTCAGAGATTTAGCCTAGATAACCCAACAAGAAAATATTAAATCAACATATCTACACTCTAAAATCAATGGTCCTGAAATCCTATAACATATCTAGAACAAACACATTCACATTTTAGTGCATCTACACCTTAATTCAATTCATCTATCATACTTTAGTAAAGATCTACTTCTCAAGCATTTCATGTTTTAGTAGATTCAATAAACACAAGCCTATTCTTATATTTTAGCAAATCTAGTACACCCTATAGTATATCCAAACCTACTATATTGTATGATCTACAACTTTTTATGACATTTCTACATTATGGATTTCATTAGATCAATCAAAAATCAAATCTTACCAACTTAGCCATCAAGTATCATGAATCTTTGACCTTGATTTTACCCAATCAATCAATTCAACCATCAAGAATTGTACATTAGTAACATTGATTGATTCAAAATGAATCAACCTTATTCCAACTCTAAGTTCAATCCAAATCTAAGTATGAGCTTCAATAAGGATGTTTCTTCGTAATGAGGGCATGTCTATCCACCATGTGGGCATTGAGGTGCTCGCGACCATAGTTCCAGATACAATCATCATAATTGACAAGGTCCTTGACATCCTCAACACCATGGGCGGGTCCCCTTTACAATGATGTTATTTTTTGATCTCTTAATCTAATAATACTAGATAACTAGATAGTAAAAGCTTTTAGTGCTTTCCATGCTAGCTAACTAGCCAAATAATGGGAAAAGACAAATCTGATCCCACTATAGGCTAGGAGCTCATTCCTGATGGCAGATGCTGCTAGATGTTTGTTTGTTGTCACCTTCTTGATTGTGATCCATCTCCTCCCCACAGTAACCTTGTCTTGAAAACTTAGGTGTTTGGCTACCATTAATTTCTCCTTTTTTAACTTTTACCTTAGACTTTACGAATATGATTCCTTTCCTCCCACCACCTATATTAATTGTATACTATAGTTTTCAAATATTAATGTTAATGTATATCAGTATTGACCATCAACTTTGAATTCTTTATGCTTGACCATGTCATTTTCGTCAGTAGTCTGGATGATGTGGAGAACATGTGCCTTGTTTTGTTTTCATAGGTAAATTTATTTTTGTTCTTGTCAACATTGTCCACCGCCATTGCTTTATACTGGTATATCTAGAAGGCCCATCTAGCCTGGTCAATAGGAAAAAGCCTAAGAAAGACAGTATAAAATCCTCAGTCAGACTATGATCTAATAACGATCAAGTATCAAGTATCAAACATCTGCAGGTCGGTCGGTAACAGAAGATTCTGTTCCGACTTGTATCCAGAATTAGGGTTACAACAATGGACGTTGAAATTATGGTACCTCCCCCCTTGTTTCAAAAGATTAACATTGGTTTGAAATAAAATAAGCCTGCGTTTGACTCCTTTATGCTTCACCATGTGATTTTCATTGGAGTGGATGATGTGGAGAATATGTACTATGTTTTGTTTTCGTAGAGACATTTTCCACCGCCAATTTCTTTATACTGCTATTTCTAGCAGGCCTGTCTACAACGGTCAATTGGAAATAGCCTTAAAAAGACAAATTCAAATTCTCAGTTGGATTGGATTATTTAATCACCATTAGTGGGCAACTACGAAAATTCTGCAGACTGGTAATAGAAGATTCTTTTGAAACTTTATGGTTACACCAATAGACGTGGAAAAACTACGATACTTCATCACTTTTCGAAAGATTAACAGGTTTAATAGTTAAATATAGTTCTTTTCTCATTTCTTTCAAAAGATTAACAGGTCCAATAGTTAAATATAGTTCTTTTCGTTCTTTTTTCCTATCGTTCTTGTACTTCTGCAGAAAAATAAGATTTGGTTCAACTGATAAAAGAGTAGAATGATTCCACCGACTTAAATGGAGGATTCTCCTTTACAAGATTGAAGAATCCAAGATATTGCTTTGTCATCAACCCGTGTAAAGCATTGTGGGGTGAGTCAGATGATGAATTATTTTCAAACTATAAAGGGGTTCAAATTTCTTAAATATTAGATTTTGTAGGAAAAAAAAGGATTCCTATCTTTGTTACCTTGATTTGATCTATTATTTGACTCTTGGCCTAACAGCCATGACAAAACGAAATGAAGTACTTAAAGTTTCTAAGTTCTTAAATTTTCAATGGTTAGAATATTTTCTCTTCTATCATCATAAAGTAGTATTTTGTAATGATTTCAAATACCTGAATAAAACCAATAGGTTCTTAATATGTTTAATGAAGGAATTTGTGGGAGCAATTATTACACTGGAAGATAATAGGCCATTATGATAATCATTGCCCAACATTTTTTTAAAGATGTATATATTTTAGTTTATTCATGTATGTTGTATTAATTTTTTATTATAGTCTAAAATATCTTAAAAATATACGAAATGAGATATTGATTTTAGTTTGTATTTTTACTTTCTATTCTTTAAATAAATAGTGATCTTATTAGTTTCCTTCAAAATTTTACGAAGTTATAAAGTGGTTGTAAAAAAATACAATATTTCCAAGTTTGAATGTCATTTATTAAATCATTTCTAATAATCAACCAGTTTTATGTACCATAAATATTTAAAAGGTTTTTCTTGTTATTTTATTATTTGAAAACATGCATATAAATACTATAATAAGGACAATATACAAGATACATCTATCAATAAACATCTAATTTTAATTATGAACAAAATTCTCTACAATAATAAGCATGATGGAAATATAAATATATATGAATCCTTATGGGATAATATGACCACTATTGAAACTGGTAAAGGTTTTTCTCCATTCATACTTGCTTATGGTTTTGATGTGGTAATTCTGATTCAATTATATTTTATAACCATTAAAATATCTTAGAATACAATTCAAAAGATATGTTACAACAATGGTTGAATGATTTCATGGCTCTAGATGAAATTAGGGTTACAAATTTGGTAAATATGAAAATTTATAAAGGATCATTTTTTTTTAATTTTTTAATAAAATGGTCTTAATAAAGCCCTTTAAATGGGCGATCTCATCCTATTATAGGAAAGATAAAGAGTATACTTAAAGAAAATATTACAAGCTAGACTTCTTATGGTTAGGTTCTTGTAAGATCACTTTTATTGTTTCAAGAATGTGTTTTAGTTGTTGGTGTTAGTTCTGATACTTAATGTAAAGAGCTAATGCCAATAGCTAACAAGATGAGAGGCGCAGGGTGAATCATACAAACTTAAAATTCCATAAAATCAACAGATTCAACCTCGGTAACTTATACTTCAGCAACTTAACCAAAAACTGCTAAACCTGCAAACTTATGAACACATAATCATAATAATACTCATAACACCAGATTTAACGTGGAAACCCAAATAGGGAAAAACCACTAGGGGATTTCAGACCCACTAAGAAATACACTCTTCTAGAGTATGCTCGGTTAAAAGAAAATCTGGTTAAAGATTACAAACACATTGCTAGATGTGACCCAGTTCAGGGATTTCCCTCAGATCTGTTAGGATCTTCACTTTGTTAGAAGTGACCTTGTTAAAGGATTTCAAACACTCACTTAGAATGTTACCTTGCTAGAGGGTTTACATATAAGACTGTTAAGTCCACTCAGTTAAGAGATTTTTTGTCACTTAAAAAATAACAGTAATAAAAATCTATTTGCAACTTCACATCTAAAATGCTAAAGTAGATTCTTTTTTTCTCAAAATAATCTAGTCATAGGACTTATCTTGTCCCTCTGTTGGGCTTTCTACTCTGTTATTCCAACAGGTCTTCAAGCTTCTATGCTTGGTAATCAACATGTAGCATCCCTATGCATACACCTGCCCGCATACATTGTTTATTAACAATTTCTTATTTATAAACAATTGCTAACCGCTAATTCTCCTTGATCACATTTCCCATGATCAATCTTAGCCATTAGATCTTCAAACTTGACTAGGTTCAATGTATCCTTCCGATCTGGAAATGTTTTACCTTACCTCAGGACTTGCATTCCCTTCTTGGAACTTGCATAAGGTTATTGTGGTTCAATCTGCGCTGTAGATCTTCCTGTCGATTTTCCTTTGCCATAGATTCTTAACAAACTTCATACACGGCATACCAATCATGTATACATCTCCAACTAATCATTGTCCTTCATTATATAATGCTTTTATCCATCCCATGTACACTTTCATAACTCGGTTGCAACTCAGTAAATACTAAACTTTACTCGGTAGACATTTCGCCTTCATTAACCAATATCGATAACCTTAGGGTTTACTGACTAAGTTCCTTAGGGTTTACCAACTAGGTTCATTGCTCGGTTGCATAGTATAGTATTAACCTTACAATCAACAACATATGTAGGATATCAAAACAATCTAAACATCATGATCTCATCATTGTCTAACTCGGTAATAGTTGCCCATTGAATAACTTATTCCTCCCTTTATTCATCACATTCTTTGTATGTCTTTTACCGACATCTTAATTCTCTTCTAATCAATCTTCTCAAGATATGGAAACATCATATTGAATCAGATAATCAATTTCTTGACATCAATGACAAAATAATGTTATAAAGATAGTTATCATCCTTCTTCAGTTATATCAATAATCTTCAACAACCTTCTCAATATCCTTATTGAATATCAACAATCTTTCTTACTGTAATGCCAACAATCTCCCCCTTTGGTATTGATGGCAAAACCAACAATTAAATGGTAACACCAAAAAGATATTCAAATTGATTCGGATTCAGATTGCTATTAGACTTCTCCTTTTATCCTTGATCTGTTGTCTTCTAAAGTCTTCTCCATTTTGTAATCTACTCCCCCTATCATTAGTCTCCTGTTATTTTCATCATTCAGGGCTTTACCATGCATTCAACCATTTAGTCTTCTCCCCCTTTAACAACAATGCCAAAAAGTAAAAGAACTAAATCATGATTTCTTCCTCTATGAAGTGATTTGCTTTGATGTGTAACATCTCAGTCTCAGTCAGATCAACTTGTCTCGATTCTTTTTTTTGCACACCTTTAGAAAACTTTCTAAAATGCATAAATCAACATCAATCCACAAATAATATTTTGTAGATTCATCGAATTGATGCTTTCACCGAACTCGGTTAGTGAGTAGAAGATAGGGGTAGGACCCCTAACTTGCTTCTGAGATACTCAAAAGTGTCCCTTGGCAGTGGCTTTGTGAAGATGTCTACTAATTGCTCCTTTGAATTGATATATTCCAGCACAACTTTCTTCTCTTGAACTTCTTCTCTGAGACAATGATACTTTATAGATATATGCTTTGTCCTAGAGTGCATCACTGGATTCTTGGAAATGTTAATGGCACTAGTATTATCACAGAATATAGTTACTGGCTCGGTAACTTTCTCATTTATACCTTCCAACAGTTGTTTGATCCATGCTATATTGGTATAGTTCAATGTTGCAACAACATATTCAGCTTCTGTTGTAGATTGAGAAATACATCCTCCTTTCTTGCTAAGCCAACCTACTAGTCTTTCTCCCAAAAAGAAAGCTCCACCACTTGTGCTTTTCCTATCATCTATGTTGCCTGCCCAATCAACATCAGTATAAACTTTTAAATCAAAATTATTTCTCTTTTCAAATACTAGGCCATAATCTTCAGTGCCTCTCAGGTATCTAAAAATTCTCATCAACAGATGCAAATTCATCATTCTTTGATAATTTACAGTTAGCAGTCATAGGAGTACTTACTGGTTTAGAATCCTCCATTCCAAATTTCTTCAAGATTTCCTCTATGTACTTGGATTGAGTAACAAAAATCTCATCTTTCATTTGCATATCTATAAACCTATAAAATACTTTATCTCACTCATTAGTGGCATCTCAAATTCTTTGCACATTTCATTTCCAAAGTTCTTGCATAAGGAGTCATTACCACAAAATATAATGTCATCAACAAATATGGTTGAGATTAGTATTCCATTGTCCTCATCTTTCTTCATGTACATATTGTTGTTTTCACTTGTCCTTATAAAACCAATCTTGATTAAATAAGAGTGCAATCTTTCATACCACGCTCTAGGTGCTTGTTTCAGACCATATAAGGCTTTTTTCAGTTTGCATACCTGATCTTTACTCTTGTCTTCAACAAATCCTTCAGGTTATTCAATGAAAACTTCTTCTTCTAGTATACCATTCAAAAATGCAGATTTAACATCCATTTGATATACCTTGAAATTTTTGAAAGCAGCATATGCCAACAATGTTCTTACTCCCTCAAGTCTAGCCATAGGTGCAAAAGTCTCACCATAATCTATTCCTTCTTCTTAAGCATAACCTTTGCAAACTAGTCTTGCTTTGTTGTGAATGACCTCACCTTTTTCATTTAGCTTGTTTCTGAAAATCCACTTAGTATCGATTACATTTTTGTCCTTTGGTCTTGGGATTAGTGTCCATGTGTCATTCTTCTTGATTTGATCAATTTCTTCTATCATAGCATTTACCCAATCTTCACTATTAAATGCCTCTTTTACTATTCTCGGTTCAAATTTAGAAATCAAACATGTGTTTTGTCTCAGTTTGTTTCTTGTCATCACTGGATCATCTTTATCTCCTATAATCTGACTTGATGCATGATGTCTTCTAACATATTTGGCTAATATAGGCTCGGTAGGTTCTGTATGATCTTCTTCATTACTCGGTAACTAGACATTATCTTCATTTTCTTTAGCAGCTTTCTCAGTAGGACTTCTCGGTTGAACATAAACAAATTCTTCATAATCTTCTGGTTCTTTGGAATTTCCTTCATCATTTCTTTCTGCAAATTCATCAATTTTCACATTTGCACTTTCCACTATTTTGTTAGATGATTTGATGAGACATTTAAAAGCTTTACTTCTAGAGGAATAACCAAGAAATGTTCCTTCTTCACTTTTCTGATCAAACTTTCCATTTCTGTCATCTTTGTAAACATAGCATCTACTTCCAAAGATTTTAAAGTAACTTACATTAGGTTTCTTGTCATACCAGATCTCATATGGTGTCTTCATAGTTCCTTTCTTTAGTTGAACTCAGTTCAGGGTGTAAACTACAGTGCTGATTACTTCTCTCCAAAATGTTTGAGGTACCCTCTTTTCTATCATCAGGGTTCTTGCACAATCCACAATTGATCTGTTTCTTCTCTCAGCTATCCCATTTTGTTGAGGTGTTCTCGGTGCAGATACTTGCCTCTTTATACCATGATCATTGCAGTATAAGTTAAATTCATCAGAAGTGAATTCTCCTCCTATATCAGATCTAAGACATTTTAGTTGTCTTCCTGTTTCATTTTCAACTCTTAACTTGTACCATTTGAACATTTGAAAAGCTTCTGATTTTTCTTTTAAAAACGTAACTGACATCATCCTTGAGTAATCATCCACAAATAATATGAAATATTTATCACTATAGACACCCAAAATTGTCCAGTCTAATTAAATAAATATTTTATTTATTTAATTATCTAAGCTTAATTCTTCTATTAATTAAATAAATCCTTATTTATTTAATTAATTCATTTATCCTCTTCTAGCTTTATTTCTCATTTAAATAAATACAGTTATTTATTTAAATTATCCTTTTCCTAAATTAAATAAATATTTTTATTTATTTAATTATCCTACTTCTTCTATTAATTAAATAAATCTTTATTTATTTAATTAATTCATTAGCCTTTTCTACCTATGACACATGTCATTCATCTCTTAATTTATACACTACCTACCCCTTTCATTATTTTATTATTTCTTTTACCTACCCTCTAATCATAGCCGACCTCCTTTTACACCTCTCAATCTTATCCCTCCATTTCATATTGTGTCTTCTATATAAGGAGATGCTTCCTTCATTATCAAACCCTAATGAGCTAATGAGCAAATGACTTGATCAATTGACTACACTACGATCCTACTTGCAACCACATTTCGTTCTTTGTTGAGCTCTTGTGCATATAAAATTTGAGAGCAAATATATCAACCAATATCAATGGAGATAGGAAGAATGGAGATCCAAACCCTATTGGACATGTGATGGTATAATCTTTGTGATTTCGTTTGATTTGCATTGTCTTAGGTAATCTTCATATGTTATGGTGGATCTTTGTTGTTGTTAGGCTAGGGTTTTGTGGTTAGATTCATTTAGCCTTTCAATATCGTTATTATTGTTATCCATTTTCACTATATACATTTTGGCACGCCCCGTGGGACATGGATTTTTCTTAGATCTATGTTTTTTGCAGATTTTTCTAACCCTATATTGCTGTTTTGTAAAACAATTTGGAGAATAATCTTGTGCAGCTAGGGTTTTGGACAAAAAATCAAGATCTTGGAGAGATTCGATCATATCTCACAAACGGCTAGGAAATTTTGCACCAAATTTGTTTTGCAAGTGGAAGAAACTATCAGGAGATATCAATCCAAAATTCCAAATTTTTGGAGCACATTTTCATTTTCTATGAATTTTTTATGATTTTTCATAAAAAATTAATTTTGAGAGCAAATGAGAGAATTTTTTGGATTTTCTTACATTTTTGGAAATCTCTCATAATTATACATAGGATCTATTCTTGTGATTTTAATTTTGATGCAAAATATTTCCCTAAAAATTGGATCTTTAAAAATTAGGGTTTTTCTTTATTTTGATCAGATCTCACAAACGGCTTCGAATTTTGACATAAAATTTTTTGTGCAGGTTAGAAAAAGAATCAGAAAGATTCAATAAAAATTTAAGATTTTTTGAATCGATTTTGCATTTTATATGAAGTTTTTATGATTTTTCATAAAAAATTAATTTTGAGAGAAAATTAACAAATTTTTTGGATTTTCTTACATTTTTGGAAATCTCTCAGAATCATACATAGGATATGTTGTTTGTGATTTTAAATTTGATACAAAAATTATTCTTCAAAAATCAGATCTTTGAAAATTAGGGTTTTGCATTATTTTACTCATATCTCACAAATTGCTTGGATTTGTTGCAGAAATTTTTTTGTGCAAGTTTGGAAGACCATCAAGACTATCCAGTAAAAATTTCAAATTTTTTGGATTGAGTTTGCATTTTATATGAATTTTTTATGATTTTTCATAAAAAATTAATTTTTGGAGCAAATTAGCAAATTTTTTGGATTTTCTTACATTTCTGGAAATCTCTTGAAATTTTACAGGTGGTTTTTTTAATGATGAATCAGTTCTTTGAATTGGTCAACAAAACGCATTGTTGAAGGCCCCTATTTCACAAAGTCTTTTGGATCTAAAATTTACCTAACTTGTGTGCTTGCAGGAAGGGGTGATTATTTCAAACAATCCAAACTACTAATAAATCTTTGTTGCAGGTCCTTGGCAAGGGTTTTTGGATTTTTATTGTGTGCCTTGTTTTCATAGACTAGCAAACACTTCAATTGGTGCACTAAAATTGAATCATTGTCTTTTGTGTCTTGAGCAATAGGCTCTTTTTGTTTAATCTTTAGAGGGCCTGTCTTCCCGTGTGGTCATTAGGACTACTAGTGAGAAGAGAACAACCCAAGTGGTAGCAAGGAAAACCCACCTCTTCCGAACCACCATAAACAACTGTATTCATGGTGAAAACTATGGATAACGTGTGCTGATTAGTTCATACCGACACTATGTCTCCCCATAAACCCGTTTGATCAGATTTATTTGATCATTTGTAGGGCGTAACCCCTACCGGCTAGGAGCCTTTTGTATTTACAGAGCTGAAAGTGCCGCATGTATGGCCACACGAGCGGATGCCCTTACTAGCACCTTTTTGTTTTAGAAGCCCAAATCCTTCTAGTTGTTGGGGCAGGAGGTCGGACCTCTGGTAGCAGCCCACACACATACGGTTCTTAGTAGAGATACAAAGTTTGCCATGGGGAGTTTTCGTGGGGACTGATGCTTGGCTGACCCGAGAAGTGAGTGCCGAGGGTGGAGCCAGTGAGGTCAAGCATCTAAGTATCCGCTTTGAATAGCATAGCCTCGAGGGTAAAACCTCATGTGGGATCAACAACTATTGTCTTGGCCAACCATAAGAATTGTGCTTGACTTATTTTAAACATTCAAACATTCAAGACCAAATAGCAAAACATTGTGTCTTTTGTGTTTTCAAGTGTATGCAAAACATTTTTACATCAAACAACACACTTTTCTTGGAGTCATTTTGAGTCTAAACACTTGCAAACATTGAGTCCTCAACAACATTGTGTCCTCTTGTCATGAAAAACAGTCAAACATTCAGATTTGGTCACAACCAACAACTTCACAAATTGGAAAAATTTTACAGTCCAGCAAACAAGAGCAATCAATTTCGGAATTCTTGAGCTTCCTAGGTTGTTTCTCCAGGTTTTCATCTAGCATTCAACTTGTCTTTGGGTCTCACAAAATCCATCATTGCTTTACACCTTACACTACATTCACATTTGTCTAAACTTGAGTCAAAAGGTCACTTGCTTGTCCTCATCATACTTTGTCAACACACTACATACAACAACACTTTGCTAAGTGGTCCCTCATCAAGGTTTCTTACCTTTGGGTCTCATTTGGTTTTACTTAGAGTCAAGGTCAACTTACCTCATCAAGAGAAACTATCCTCTCTTTGGAAGTCACAGCTACTCTACTACAAACATACTTGGTCTTACACTTTGGACATTGCAAGTACACTTCAGATTCATTTACATTCCATCCAACTCTTAGTCTTCCATACTCTTTCCATTTTTTCATCTAGTCTCACACATCTTGGTCAATACCTAGTTCATGGTTGAAACCCGTCTTCAAAAATCTAGGAGAGAAACTAAAGAGGCTCAAGAGTCCGCAAACATGAGTTCTTATGAGTATGACAATGATATCTTTTTCAATTCTGATCATACTACATTACCTGACATGTATGTCTATAGAAACATTCCAAATGTTGAGAACATGGACACTATAAACAACAATGCTACACACAATGACAATGTGGACAACTTTTCAGTACATTCCGTAGATGTGGAAGAATCCATTATGAATCCCCATTTCAATCGATTGGTTGAGGAAATAGTGAGGAGGGATAGACAATACTTCTTACAAATGATGGCACAAAGTGGAGCCAAGATACCTCATGATTTTGACATGTCTCAAATAATGGAACATAGACCTTTGCAACAACCTCACTCCAATATGGATCAAAGGAGACCTAATAGTGGAGGAAATAGAGGACCACATATGGTACCTGAATCACCATCAGCTTTGCTTCAAAAACCAGAGGTCCCACATACACATGGTCAAACATATGATACTTACCTTCGTAGACCATTATGGAAGTCTTATGCAGACAAATATGCTCAATCACATACTAATGCTAAGGATCAACCACCAAAACAATTGGATGTTCAAAGGCATGCTCAAAATTTGGACACAAGAAAACCTCATGTCAAATTTGGGGGCAACACAATGGAACATGACATGCCTGTAGAATATGGTATACATGCGCAAAATAGATATGGGGTTCCTCAACATGAATCTATACCAAGTGGTCCATATATGCAACATCGCTATAGACCTCCTCCATATGAACATGTGTATGATCAATATCATCCATATATGCAACAAGCTCCTCCTCCAATTGGTGCCTCAAGTAGGGGGTATGGTCCAAGAAGTCGATCTCCACCTAAGAGCAATTTGGAGCAACAAATCAGGGACTTACAAAAGAAAATGGAGGACATAAATACACCGAAGCCAACATACACAATGAGAGACGTATGTCCTTATCCATTTGACAAGAGCATTCCAATGCCTCCTTTTCCTACACACTTTGTGACGCCTAAATTTGATAAGTATAGAGGAAAAGGGGATCCTAAGGCACACATAAGATAATTTTTCACAGCTTGCATTGAGGTAGCAGCAGAAGAGACATATTTGATGAGATTATTCCCACAAAGGTTAGGTGATCAAGCTATGGAATGGTTCTCCCAACTTCCACCTGGAATTAAGTCATGGGGTGACTTAGCAGAGGCATTTATTCAACATTTCTCCTACAACATAGAGACAGACATATCAGTCACTACTTTGTGCAACACCAAGCAAAAAGAGGGAGAGTCTTTTGCATCATTTTTACAAAGATGGAGAAATCTAGCCAGTAGATGCTCTTGTGAAATTCCCCAAAAACAAATGGTAGAAATGTTCACACAAAATGTTAACAAAGACATTGGCTATGATCTAAGGAAAGCTTGTTTGTCCACCTTCAAGGATGTCATTGAAAAAGGCTTAGCAACAGAGAAGGTCCTAATTGAACAAGGAATCATTAAAATATTAAAGGAAAACAAAGATGACTTTAAAGGAAAAGACAAGCCAAGATTTTGGAATAAAAACAAGAACACAGTCAATGATGGTGTTGTTGATGCCAACACAGTGCGACCCAAATTCATCTTTTCGGGATCAAGTTCTACAAACAATCAAGTGAATACTCAAACAACTTATAGATCACGAAGGAAGTATACCCCATTGGGAGAACCACTTGAGTCAGTTTCAAAAAGCTAGTGGCAAACAAGGTAATCACTATTCCAGATTTTCCTCCATATGAGCCAAAGGTTAAACCAAATTGGTGGAACGATGATGAGTATTGTGAATTTCATAAGAGCAAGGGTCATAAGACAGGAAATCATCATCGACTGAAGAACATCATACAAGATCTCATTGATAGAGGTGACATTGAGATTGAGGGACATTCGTCTAATCAAGAACATGAGATGTTTAAGGAACCATTCCCAAAACATGACAAGGGAAAAGCTAAAGCCACAGAGGATCAAACCAACTATACCAGAGCATCCTATAACTATGATTCAACTATCAATCACATATCGATGGACAATTACGTCTCTACTATTATCATCAAGGACAAAAACCCTGAGAATCCTACTCAGAGACCCAAGATTGTCCTAAAAGGTATTGGATCTTCTTCCGAACCTACCTCTGAATGTCATGTTACAACTCGCTGAAGTAAATTCACTTTGCAAGGTGCTCCAGCTAAAAACACTGGTTCCTCATCAACCAAGCCTGAGTACAATCTTGTAGAACAATTAGGGAAGACACTCGCGCTCATCTCCATCCTTGAGCTCTTACACATATCCCCCGCTCATAAAGCTATTCTTGACAAAATCTTGAGAGACACTGATGTTCCTACTGTTCTGAATGTGGACCATTTTTAAGCCATGGTGGGATACCTTTCCGTTCCACACTCCCTTACTTTCACAGAAGCCGATGACGCATCTGTAAGTCAGCCACATAATGCACCATTACACATTGAAGCCTTCATACACAAGCATCGAATAAAAAGAGTCCTGATTGATGGAGGAGCAGGTCTAAACATTTGTACATTGAGCACTATTAAACAATTGGGATATTCTGATAAAGCTGTGAAATCTACAAACAAAATTACCATCAAGGCATATGATGATGAAGAGCATTCATCCAAGGGTACAGTCACCTTACCTCTCAGAGTCGGGCCAGTTACAAAGGATGTGGTTTGTCAAGTCCTAGACCTGAATCTCACATACAATATATTACTAGGACGTCCTTGGATTCATGAGATGAGTGCAGTACCATCTACATATCATCGATGCATCAAGTTTCCACACAATGGAGTTGAAGTGACTGTCAAAGCTGACCCAAATCCATTCATATATTGCAACAATCTACGACCTAGATTAGAAATAACAATACCAGTCAATCGAGAAGCTATTCCTTCATCGGCATATGTGGATCCAGAATCCTTGAAAGCTTCTACATCCAAACAAGCAGAGCTCAAAGACAAGTTCAAGATTAAAGACATGGGATGTGGTGAGTATATCTTTCATGTTGATCAACTCCCACTGTCTCCTAAGGTATTCAGTCAACAAGAACAATCTACAAACAATTTTCAATGCCAAGGAATTGGGTGTGAACCACCTAGTGTTGTGGCTACTAAGTCTGAATGCAAATCTCCTCTAGTGGTGCAACCAGCTCTTGATATCAATAGTCCTAAGAGTGGTTCCAATGAAGAATCTATTGAGCATATCGCCAGCCCTCTTGATAACTCACATAGCCTTACCATATCATCCACTCATTCCATTTCCACTCCACTTCCAGACTTGGATCAACAAGAATTACAAAAGCCCTTACTAATTGGGGATCAAAAATCAAGCTATGAACAAAAAAATCTAGAAGTCAAAAATAAAGAAAAGTCCTTTAGTCCAAATCAAAATCAAAAGCTATTGGACTCTGCAAAAATCAAGGTCAAGGATAAAAATCCAATGAAAGAAAAAGAACAAGAGATGATCTCCCCTAATACCAAAATATCTGGGGGCAAAAGTTCTAAAATTTCAAGCCAAAAAGCATACTTGTTGATCCTAAGTCTCCATCATGTCATCCTACTTTCACTTCTTTTCACAATCATAAGCCTTCATCACTCATCCATTTGTTCCACACATCCTTTCCCTTCTGGCAATACATCATGGACCTTTAATGGAGTTTCCTTGAAGGACTTTGTTATCAGGGATGCCCAAACTTCTTTAGGTGACACGCATATGGGACTGTGTAATCCACACACTAGTATTTCTATATCAGTTCCTTTATCGAGGAAGACATTCAATCAAGCTACACATCATTCAGTCAAGGAACAATGCAGCTACAATCATAAAGTCAAGCCTCGCACATTTGAGGTAGGTGACTTAGTTCTCAGAGAAAATCCTAAAAATCAGCAAGACAAAGAGAAGGGCAAGTTCGAACCAAATTGGCTTGGTCCTTACATCATTACAGTAGCATATGGATCTGGGGCATATTAGCTCTCAACTACAGAAGGTGAACCTTTGGAGGTTCTACACATAGCTCTTCAGAGTATCCTAATTCAAAAAATACAAAAAAAATCAAAAATTTCAAAAATACAAAAAAAAATTCAAAAATACAAAAAAAAAATTTATAAAACAAAAAAATCGTTGCTTGGTGAAAACCTAGCAAATAGGTGCCTTGTGACACAAAAAACATTGAAAAATCAAAAAAGTAAAGAGAAATAATTTCGTCCAATGGTGAAAACCACTTCGGTGGCACCCTGGGCAAGTACCATGGTGAAAACTGGGTCACCAGTGCCATGCGTAGAGACATTGCTCCTCCCTCCTTCAGGATTCACTTTCATCCTTTCACTTTGCACACACTCACAACCTATTCATTCATAATAAACTTACCCATTCCCATCATGGCTTGTTATTGATCTACCCAAGATTGGTCAGCCATTCATAATAAACCTCTCTTTTCACCTCCCTTTCCATCCATAATAAATTAGATCCTATCTGTGGCTAAGGCAAATCCTACGTCTAGTGATGGGTGTGGAACTGAGAACATCACATGTTTCGAGGAGTATAGTTTCTTCCAGCTTCCTTCAGTCTGTCCACACACAATCCGCAATAAAGCAACATTTGCATCACAGATCCGCAATAAAGTTTCATCTTCTCCACAATAAAGTATCAATTTCATGGATTCAGTCAGTTTCAGATGAGACACAGCAGCAACAATGAGCTTCAACAAAATCAAATCTTTCAACAGACTCAGACAACATTATGGCTCAGTGCTATCTATCCATTCTGTGAAAGTAAACATTGTGACCACAATCAAATAAGACTTATACAAGTGACAAGAGACACTAAACTTGAGGACTACAGTGGATGTTGGTGTCGAGTCTTAGTTTTCTTTTGATTTTATCTTTCTGGTGACATGTCTTTTAGCTTTTCCAGGATGTCTTTGACTAGAGATTCTATCTCCAGGATGTCTTTGACTAGAAAGGCGAGGATGGGGTATCGTCACCTATTTGTATTTGTTGTCTGTGGATTGTCTTTTAGTAATGCTATGACTTGTCCAAGGATATGAGGACACTGTGAGTCTAGTGTGAATTGGGGCATTCCTTGTTTGTGACTGTCTTATCTCCATGCAAATAGGTACAATGACTTTCTGGGTCAAACATATGCCTCGATTGTCATAACCTATTTTTCCATAATAAAGCTCAATGATGATAACGCACAAGAAGCTCTTTCACTTTCATATCTTCTATCTTCCATCCCCCTTTCTTGATTGACCTCCATAGTCCTTCTCGAGTCCGCATAGCCTGCTATCACATGACTGAGTATAATGACACACCAAAACATTTGCATTTCATGTAGCTGAACCTACATTACCACATATAAGCATTTCATACATACATATAGATATCACAACTGCATCACATCCTGCACACAACACCCATGAGCACAATTTACATCTACATTATCATATTCATCTGCATTACTTACATTCACATTTGCATCATGCCTACACATATAAAACATAAACGAACAAAAAAAAAAAAAATATTGCATTGCATCATATACATATTTGCATCCATATCATAAGCATCACATAAGAACATCTCATCACATAGGTACACATGCATATAGCTGCCACAAAGATGAATCATCTCATATATATATAAAGTGTCATGATACAATGATGTCAAAATCATATGGCTACAATCACCCGTAGGTGTCTACATCATTATACAAAATGGTACAAAACTGATACAGAGGAACTCACTGATCACTCCTGCCAACACTATTGGTAGTGCTAATCCTATCCATGTCATGGTATCCCATGCCACGTGTCCCACCCTCATCTCCAGTCTTGGATCCTAGAACACTTGTCTAAGGGCATCCCTGTCTCCGTCTCGATCGTACAAAATCAGCTCCCCATCGATCGGTATCTGCATAATCCTATATACATCCTCCAAGGTGACTGTCATCTCACCCATCAGCAGATGAAACGTGCACGTCTTAGAGTGCCATCTCTCAGCCAGCACATTTAGCAAACCCATGTTTTCCCGAAACTCAGGCACATACAACACATGTCTCAAACCCATCTCCTCGATGGCAACTCTGTCCTCGAGCGACAACTCAGGTTGCAACATCTGCATCGACGGGAATCTCTCTTGTGACTCTAGCATCGGCAAATACTCCTGCAGTCAAACAACTCAATCATGTCAGTTATAGTGGCATTCACTGTTTATCACAAAATGCTACTTTGTATCTAAATGCATATGGCTATCTACCCTAGTGACACTCACTGTTCATCACAAAGTGTTGCTATTTATCCTAGTGGTACTCACTGTTCATCACAAAGTACTACGTGTGTGACACTCCCTGTTCATCACAAAGTGTTACTCACATTTGCACTCCCTGTTCATCACAAAGTGCTGCTCATATTTCAGTACTCCCTGTTCATCACAAAGTACTCTATTTTGGTACTCACTGTTCATCACAAAGTGTTGCTCACATTTACACTCCCTGTTCATCACAAAGTACTCTATCTTGGTACTCACTATTCATCACAAAGTGCCTTGATCTATCCTAGTCTTCCTAGAGGACCTGCTTGAGTGTATGCCCTCAGCAGCTTATCCAATCGATAGCATAAGTTCATCATAGAACTGCCGATTTGACCTAGAAGACACAAATTCACATTTTTGGACACAAATGCATTTTCCTGACATAAACGTGCATTTATTACATTATCTAGCATGCATTAATGACCACAATAAATGCAACAAAGTACGAGGAGGTTTGGTGGTACTTACTAGCTCTCCTGCCTCTGCTGGCCTCTGGAATCGGCGAACGCGGTCGAATCTGTGAATGAAAGCCATCGCTGCTGACTGCTCCTGCTCTATTCTCTCTTTGCAATATGCTCTTGTGAATGTGTAGATGACAATGAGGATGTATTTTCCCCCGTGGCCTATCTTATAGCCTACCCTAGCCCTCGCCTTCATTTTCTGAGTCAGTCTTCATTATCCCGTGACTCTGTCACTTTATCTGGTCAATCCATTCTAGCTTTTCTTTCTTATCGAGAGATTGTCTGCAATCTTTTCAGACATTTTCATCCAATCTCTCGAGGGGGCATATCATTCCCATCTTGGGGCAACTATGTATCAGTTCATATTATCTTCTTTGAAACAACGCGACAAGCCGCATTGTCTCAAAGAGGGGCAAAATGTAGACACCCAAAATTGTCCAGTCTAATTAAATAAATATTTTATTTATTTAATTATCTAAGCTTAATTCTTTTATTAATTAAATAAATCCTTATTTATTTAATTAATTCATTTATCCTCTTCTAGCCTTATTTCTCATTTAAATAAATACAGTTATTTATTTAAATTATCCTTTTCCTAAATTAAATAAATATTTTTATTTATTTAATTATCCTACTTCTTCTATTAATTAAATAAATCTTTATTTATTTAATTAATTCATTAGCCTTTTCTACCTATGACACATGTCATTCATCTCTTAATTTATACACTACCTACCCCTTTCATTATTTTATTATTTCTTTTACCTACCCTCTAATCATAGCCGGCCTCCTTTTACACCTCTCAATCTTATCCCTCCATTTCATATTGTGTCTTCTATATAAGGAGATGCTTCCTTCATTATCAAACCCTAATGAGCTAATGAGCAAATGACTTGATCAATTGACTACACTACGATCCTACTTGCAACCACATTCCGTTCTTTGTTGAGCTCTTGTGCATATAAAATTTGAGAGCAAATATATCAAGCAAGATCAATGGAGATTGGAAGAATGGAGATCCAAACCCTATTGGACATGTGATGGTATAATCTTTGTGATTTCGTTTGATTTGCATTGTCTTAGGTAATCTTCATATGTTATGGTGGATCTTTGTTGTTGTTAGGCTAGGGTTTTGTGGTTGGATTCATTTAGCCTTTCAATATCATTATTATTGTTATCCATTTTCACCATATACAATCACCATAATAACTTTGAACTTTCATAGGACCACAAAGATCAGTGTGTACTAGATCGAAAATTCCTTTAGAAGTGTAGGACTTACTTGTAAAGCTTGATCTTGTCATCTTACCCATCTAGCATCCTCGACACATAGCATTCTCAGGTTTTTCAAGACTCAATAGTCCTCTTACTCAGTTCTTCTTACTTGTTTTGATCAAATTATCAAAATTTACAGGACAAAACCTTTTATGCCATAACTAGGTATCATCTATCTTTGCATAAAGTCACTTGTTTTGAGTTGAGTCAAGATGAAATGTATTACCTTTTGTTTGTGTCCTGGTAGCAGCTAGCTTTCCATGTTTGTCATGAACTTTGACAATTCCTTTCTGAAATTCTATTCGGTATCCTATATTGTTTAGTTGTGCTACACTCAACAAATTGTATTTCAAACCTTC
The DNA here is from genome assembly GCF_030272615.1 of Cryptomeria japonica. NCBI lineage: Eukaryota > Viridiplantae > Streptophyta > Pinopsida > Cupressales > Cupressaceae > Cryptomeria > Cryptomeria japonica. The sequence goes on from NC_081414.1 coordinate 908,918,732, forward strand.
AAACCAGTATACATCATCACATTTAGCATTGTCAAGAAGTGTTATAGATCCTTTACCTTTTACCGGACATGGTGCATCATTACCAAATCCTACATAGCCTCAATCATAGTCTTCTAATTTAACAAACTTGTGTTTATCACCTGTCATATGATGTGAGCATCCACTATCTATGATCCAAGAATCATTATTATTTATGTGAGATATTAGGGCTTTTTCTTCATACCTTTCCTCATCAGATCCATCTTTAATAGCCACATAAACAACTTCCTTAGTATCAGTTTCATTAGATTCGTCATCGTTGGATTCCTCATCTGCTACTAGACATGCCTTTCTATCTCTCCTTCTGAAGTCTTGGTGTCCTCTGAATTGGTTATCTTTCTACCTGTTATCTCGGTATTCTCTCTTTTCACTAGATTCTTTGCCAGGGCAGTTAGAAGCCACATGTCCTATTTTATCATAATTGAAACATTTTAAAGGTAGATTTCCTTTATACTTACCTTTTCCTCTCGGTAACCTTTTGGCTAATAATGCTTCAAATTCTTTTTGCTTCTTGATTTCCTCATACAGTTTGTGCACTTTTTCCATGTTCTTCCAAAATCTTTCACTTGCTCCACTGTGATCCCCTTCAGAGTACTTACTCATTCTATCATTGTAATCATTAGATTCACCAATATGAAAAGAACTGAATGCAGATTCTACTTTATTTACCGAAGACCCATTGTTATCAAAATTACTTAACTCATATGCATGTAGCTTACCAATAGTAGCATCCAAAGAAACTGGCATGTTAGGTACAGACCTCAATTAATTGATTGCAGAGACTCAAATAGCATAAACCGGTAGAAGAGTTCTCAACAACTTACTTGTTATATCCTTTTCTTCAATAGTTCCACCTGCTCCTTTAATTTGATTGACAATCTCCTTTAGTTTTGTACTATATTGGGTTATGTTCTCACCTTCATTCATCCTCATGGATCCAAGTTGTCCTCTTAGACTATCTACTTTTGCTCTTTGAACATGTTCATCACCTCCATATATAGATATGAGCTTAGTCAACATTGCTTTTGCATCATTGCAGCCTTCTAGATCATTAAACTCTGAGTCGGTCAATGCTGATGTTATTTCAATCATAGCTTGAATGTGTTCTTACTTTGCCTTAATATCTTCCAAGGTCATGGGGTTGGTGCTTGCTGTAATTTAATCATTCTCCAGATAATATGTTGCATATTCTCCAATTCTTGATAAATGCAGCTTTATCCTTTTCTGCCATGAGGAGAAACTTGACTTGTTCAGCTTCAGTGCATCCCTTTTATACATCTTATGATCTTTGCCTCAAGTACCTTTAAACTTTTTCTTCCGGAGTCCTTAACTCTGATACCAATTGTTAGTTCTGATACTTAATATAAAGAGCTGATGCCAATAGCTAACAAGATGAGAGGGGGGGGTGAATCATACAAACTTAAACTTCCATAAAATCAACAGATTCAACCTCGGTAACTTATACTTCAGCAACTTAACCAAAAACTACTAAACCTGCAAACTTATAAACACATAATCATAATAACACTCATAACACCAGATTTAACATGGAAACCCAAATAGGGAAAAACCACTGTGGGATTTTGGACCCACTAAGAAATATACTCTTCTAGAGTGTGCTCGGTTAAAAGCAAATCCTGTTAAAGATTACAAATACATTGCTAGATGTGACTCGGTTAAGGGATTTCCCTCAGATCTGTTAGGATCTTCACTTTGTTAGAAGTGACCCTTTTAAAGGATTTCAAACACTCACTTAGAATGTTACCTTTCTAGAGGGTTTACATATAAGACTGTTAAGTCCACTCGCTTAAGAGATTTTTTGTCACTTACAAAATAACAGTAATAAAAATCTATCTGCAACTTCACATCTAAAATGCTAAAGCAGATTCCTTTTTGCTAAAAACAATCTAGTCATATGACTTATCTTGTCCCTCTTCTGGGCTTTCTACTCTATTATTCAAACAGGTCTTCAAGCTTCTGTGCTCGGTAATCACTATGTAGCATCCCTGTGCATACACTTGCCCGCATACATTGTTTATTAACAATTTCTTATTTATAAACAATTGCTAACCGCTAAATCTCCTTGATCACATTTCACATGATCAATCTTAGCCATCAGATCTTTAAACTTGACCAGGTTCAATGTATCCTTCTGATCTGAAAATGTTTTACCTTACCTCGGGACTTGCATTCCCTTCTTGGAACTTCCATAAGGTTATTGCGGTTCAATCTGCGCTGTAGATCTTCCTATCGATTTTCCTTTACCATAGATTCTTAACAAACTTCATACACGGCATACCAATCATGTATACATCTCCAGCTAATCATTGTCCTTCATTAAATAATGCTTTTATCAATCCCATGTGCACTATCATAACTCGGTTGCAACTCGGTAAATACTAAACTTTACTTGATAGACATTTCGCCTTCATTAACCGATATCGATAACCTTAGGGTTTACCAACTAGGTTCATTGCTCGGTTGTATAGTATAGTATTAACCTTACAATCAACAACATATGTAGGATATCAAAACAATCTAAACATCATGATCTCATCATTGTCTAACTCGATAATAGTTGCCCATTGAATAACTTATTCCTCCCTTTATTCATCACATTCTTTCTGTGTCTTTTACCGACATCTTAATTCTCTTCTAATCAATCTTCTCAAGATATGGTAACATCATACTGAATCAGCTAATCAATTTCTTGACATCAATGACAAAATAATGTTATAAAGATAGTTATCATCCTTCTTTAGTTATATCAATAATCTTCAACACCCTTCTCAATATCCTTATTGAATATCAACAATTTTTTCTTGCTATAATACCAACAGTTGGATTTAGAAGGAAAGTGTTTACATCTTATAGTCAGTGAACCTTTACTTTTTCTCTTACCATTTTTTATTCAAAGTCTTGTTTATGGTCTTTTTGTATTTCCTTTACTTAGTTGGATATATGTTTATTTAAAAATTTACTAAAACTTTTTGTTCAATTAAAATTTGTTTTCAATGATGGTAAAAAAATGAAGTTGAAAATAGTCACAAGACTTTAAGTAAACATACAATAAAAAAATTACATTTATTTAATGCTTTTCCAATAAAAGAATAGTGAATTTTTAAAATTGTCTACAACTTCAAATACTTGTTTTAAAATTTATGTGAAGTTATTCCCCTCAATTTGTAGTAATCTATTTGTGATAACCCCTACGGTATCATGAGATGTAAAATCATTTATGTGGATTATTTAAATAAGGTTATTGTAAATGAATGATTAAAATAATAATATAAGTAATCTATGAAAAATAAAGGAAATATATTTAATTTATTTTAACAAAGAAATGTTATTTAATAATTCATATATTTAAATGAAATGATACTTACATTTAATATATTTAAAATGAAATGATATGTAATATTTAATATATTGAAAATAAATGTTATTTAATATTTAATATATTTAAATATATATATTACTAACAAAAAGGCATGACTTAAATCCTAACAAACCCAATGACTCCTAGTATATTATATTAGCCTGGTTACTTCCCCACGAAGTGGTGCGTAGGTAACCATAGCCTAGGCTGCGATTACCCCCGCACCCCTTCATGCGGAAGGGGACCCATGGAGGGGTACAACCCCTCATAGGATATTTAAGGGAGCAGCAGCAAGGGGTTAGGGAAGCAAGATGGGAGGGAGAGCGGTGGAAGATTTGGAGAACAAGCCTTCTGCTGCGGACAACAAGTAAGGAATATGTGGATTGTTATATTAAATAATATAAGGATAATAGTTAATGTGTATATATTAATTAATGTGTAATACTCACTAATATATATCGTTAAACCAAGGTAAGGGATATGTTGATATTAATTGTTGTATAGGGAATGTATATATATATATATATATATATATATATTAATTAATGTGTTAATGTTCACTAGTCATTAAACGTAGGTAAGGGATATAATAATGTTAATTGTTGTATACACTAATTTACACACTAGGAAGGATTATGTAATACAAATGTAATGCGTATGTTAAAGATGGTAAAACACATTTGATATATATAAGTTAAAGAATACATTAAGAATCCATGTTAACATAAAGAGGTAGATTATGAACTGAAAATAGTACTAAAGTGTCAAATGTATTATAAAGGAAATCACATGTTGGAGGCTATAGGGAGGAAACTCCCATAGTCTAAGGGAGGGAGTATAATAATCCCTAGGGCAGTATATATACTGAAAACTGATATGCATATGTATGGCTTGGTTGATTAAACTCAACCAAGAAGAGACAGATCTGGCCAGTCCCCTCTAAGGACTTGGATGATGGAGGCATCACCCAAGGCAAGGAATAGACAAGGGTATTACTTGGATGGCTTGGGTGTAAGAGGTTACACCCAAGACAAGATTCGAACTCATCTTTGATTTCCTCGAGGACTTGGAACCAAGGGGTTCCAAGAAGGTGAGCTTCACGACTATCTAAGGACATACTTTCGTATGGCATTAGTATCCTTTTTATTAGATGAAAATTATGATTATGTTAATTAAGTATTAAAGATAGATTGCAAATTAAAAATGGTCTATATATATATTTATATGTTGTATTCTAACAATTTGTTTTGCAGGACAGTAATCTCTAACTAGTAGGGACATTACACCATCTCACAATTTGTATACACTTTTTGCGCATTTTTTTGTAACCACAATAATTTAGAATAATATCCTTAAATTATTATGAAACTTTAACCATCTATACTAAATAAATAAATAAATTTCATGTGCTATACAGATTAAAAAATTCCAATCCATTAGACAAAACCAAATTCATGAATAAAGAAAGATAGAATGACCACTAGCGTTATATTGAATTCACAAACTCATTTTATATGTTGCATTCCAAAATAATTGAAATATTTTTTTAATTGTCAAACAACCTTGCTTAGGGTCTACTAGCATGTTATTTCTGATTATAAGATTAAATTGGGAGAGGCTCAAACCATTAGATAAGTACTCAAGTGAATAAATTGCGGGTCTCATGAGGAATGAGAACCCCAAAAAATTGACAAAAAGGAACAAAACCCAGTTGACAACTAGAGACAAACACAAAACAACCAAACTAAGACAAATCAAAAAATTAAAAAGACAACAGACACACTGTCACCGAAGACATGAATCAATCATCTACCTAGTGGGGATTTTCTCAATTTTCCAATCCTAACTCATCAGTTTCACTTTCTCATAGAAGGAGAGCCTCTTGTTTGAACCTTTACCATAAGAAATAGCAAGGGACTTTGGCATAGTTTTCAATATCAACACAAATGGTTTCATCATCATAATAGGAGATTAATTCACGTGTCATTTCCTTTTAGCAATTTGTTTGTCGATAAAATATTTTAATTTCTTTATATTCACTTATTTTTTAAATTATGAATAAATATTTCTTTTATGTAATTGAATAAGATATATTTTCTTACTTCTAAGATATGATTGTGTGAAATACACCATATAGATTATGTTGTGCATATCATTTATTTGATAAGGCCTCTTAGATCCACAATACCAAGATCGGCTCTTTTGAATTTATTATGAATTCAAAACACTTAGAAAGGTGTACAAGGTATGCTAAATCTTTTCGTCATGTTAAGTAAATGATTGTTATAGCATAAAAATAAAGGAGACGTAATATATGAATGCTGACAAAATTTATTATGAATCTCATAGATAAAAAAGGAATTAATGATGATAAAATATATCATTTCATTTAGAAATTTTAATCTTATCTAATTGGGCACATTGCATTATGTTGAATAATGATTTTATGTTCATGTATATATATATTATTATACATGCAAATCTAAAGGATATCGATGTTTTAGTTTCAAAAATAAATAATAATATTTGGTTTACGGACAAATCATGCGTGAGTAAATTCATTTATAATCATTAATTTTATTTTATCCAAAAGTTTGTTTGATTGTTTACATTTAATTTGGTCTTTTATATTTTCATTTAGTTATTAATTTTATTAGAAGGATGGAAAGTGAAAATCTAAAATAAAATCAATATCTTTTTTCATATAGTTTTAGGGTTTTTAGGCTATAGTGAAAAGATACTAAGGCATGCATAGGTAAAATAAAATATATACATCTTTAAAAAGTGTTGGCTAATGTTAATAAACCCTTAGGAATTTATGGGCTATTATATTCATAGTGTAATTGCTCCCACAATTTCCCTCATGAAAAATATGGAGAACCTATTGGTTTCATCATGGATTAGAAATCATTATAACATACTATAAGGGTGGCCATGTAATTTTGTGTACTTATCTAGCTACTAATCAGTTGATAAAGAGTATATTTGTGCACCTACAAGTTTTGATACATCCAACTAACTAATCATAGGTTGTTAGTGTGCTTGGTCTATCTTCATTGTCAAAATATATACAACCCCTTTAATAAAAATCTTGGAAACGTAAAATCATTTATATGTCTTTGAATTCTTATCTAAAATTGATTGTTTGCAAACATTGTTAAAGGTTAAACTTCCCAATCCAATCCAATCCAGTGATTTTTTTAGTGGCTAATATTCACCAATTGCTATTTATTGAAATTTGGGAATAAAAATTTGGCTAATAGTTCAAGTTTTAAGGTGACCTAAATCACCACATTTTTATAAAAAAACATTTAAGTCTTATTTAAATCACCAGCAAAGTTATTTTGTTAAAAATTTTAAACTCAAAGATTTACCACAATATTTCGTAGATGATTGAATCAGATTCTACAAAAAATTATAATTTTTTGTAGAGGTCTATATTAATTTCGCATTAATAGATCATAATTATTAGCTAGTTTAGGGTTATATAAAAAATGTTTAGTTCCCACCATTGATTTAAAATATAATCTTAATGACCATCAGTGTATTCCATGAGGTAAATTGTACCTACAACTTTTAATGCTCATGGGGGTTGAAATTGCTTTTCAATTATTGACCTTAATGGAAATCAATATTCTAAAAGCAATTTTGGGCCCCAGGATTATTACAAATTGTTGGTACATTTTATCACAAAAAAATACAAAGAGGGCTATTAGATTATTTTAAATTAATGGTCGTAACTAAATAAAGTAGAGTCTACCCCTTAAATTCATTAATGATTTCCATCTTCAGTCCTCTCATGGGGGCTTCACTTAGTGAACCTGGGTTATAGCACGTGTGTTCATGGCATACTAAAGAACCCCCTATTTTCAAAAAATATTGCCCTAAACTCCTTTTTGTCACCCCCTCACAATACACAACCCAAATTAAAAGCCCCCCTATTTTCACCAAATATTATAATTTTTCATAGCTGGAATTAAAAACCCCCCTATTTTCACTGACAAGCAATATATTGCATCCTCATTTTTGGGATATGAACTCCCCCAATAAGAATGCATGTGATATAATATTGCCTAGCCAGTGAAGCCCCTGTGAGTCCTCTAGTTTTGTATAAGAATTTATTTTTTAAAATAAAAGGATATGCAATAGTAATTAATGCATAATCTTATTATTTTCCAAGAATCACCAAGATTTTCCACCCAAAAAAATTGGAGTAAATAAATTCACCTATAAAACTAATATTTTTCTTTAAAACAATGAAAAATTTGCCAATATTTTATATCTTTTTTGAGGGGGTGTTTCTTAAAGCTATCACTGATCTAATCAATCCAAATATTCAAAATCCCAATCCAAGCCATCTTATCCATATAACTATTTCCTCTAATCACCCTTACAATCCAACCTAGTCATCATCCTAATCCCTCTAATCATTTCTTTTAAACCTATCTTATCATCTCTAACTCATCCCAATGTAAAATCAAATTAGTTTAAATTAACCAAGTCTCCTCGAAATCAAAATCAACTTCTCTTGTTGACTAATACCCTAATCAACTCAACTCTTGTTGTAAACCTTATACTATCTCAAGGATGCAACAAAAATATTTTTTTCTTAGGCACATAGCCTATCCTAATTATAGACTCAAATCAATTTGAACCATTTTCCATGGTCGTCGTTCTTGACCCATCTCATTCATCTATTTTTTAACCTAATTTTTCATCATTTTATCCTTCATTGTATCATCATCCTAAGGTCACAGATCTAAGCCCTTCAAATCCAAATAGTTTTCATCCAAAAGTATCATCCTTTGATGCATTTGATTCTTAATAATTTCATCTTTTAGCATATTTCTACAATCCAATAATGTTTTTGCACTATTTTACACTATCTAATTCATAAGCACCCAAAGCTACATGTGAACATATCTATGCCATACCTCAAGGATTAAGCATAGACATCCTAGAAAGAAAATATTAAATCAACTCATCTACACCCTAAATCAATGTCCCTACAATCCTATAGCATATATCTAGAACAAATCCTTTAACTTTTTAGTGCATATTTATCTTAATTCAACACATTTGTCATACTTTAGTAGATCTACTTCTCAAGCATTTTTCCTTTTAGTTTATTTGTCAAACATAAACCTATTTTTATACTTAAGAAAATCTACTACACTCTCTAGTGTATCCAAACCTACATTAACTTGTATCTGCACCTTTTTTTGAGATTTCTATATTAGTGATTTCCCTAACCAATTCAAAATCAAATTTGATCAATCAAGCCACCAAGTATCATTAATCCTTGACCTTGATTTCACCCAATCAATTAATCGAAGCATCAAGAATTGTACATGCTTAACTTTTCTTGATTCAAAATGAAACAAGATTATGTAAACTTTGAGATCAATCATAATCTAAATCTAAGCTTTAGTAAGGATGCTTCTTCTTGATAAGGGCATGTATATCAACCATGTGAGCATCAATGTGATCAAAACAATAGTTTTCGATAGGATTATCATAGTTGACAAGGTTATCCATATCCTCGACATCATGCATGGTCCCCTTTATCATGTGGTCATTCTTTTGTCTTTTCATAAAGCCATATTAGATAATTAGATAATAAAAACAATTATCACTCTTTAATATGTGGTCATTCTTTTATCTTTTTAATATAACCATACTAGATAGCTAGATAATAAAACTTTTCCCATTTTAATCCTTGCCATGTTAGCTAGCAAACCAAATAGCGGGAAAAGACCATGATGATCCCACCATAGGGTAGGTAGCTCATAGCTGATGGCTAGGAGCTGCTAGATGTGTGGTGTCACCTACTTGATTGTGATCCATCCCCTCCTCACAATCTTAGGGGTTTGTCCACCCTTATTTTGTCCTTTTTGACGTTTACCCTAGACTTTAGGGATACAATTCCTTTTCGACCACAACCTATATTAATTGTATAATATAGTTTTGAAATATTAATGCTAGTGTATATCAGTATTGACCATTAACTTTGAACTATTAGTTCTTCAACATGTAATTGTGGTCACTGATTGGATGATGTGGAGAATATGTGCCTTGTTTTGTTTTCATAGGGATATTTATTTTTATTGTTGTCAACATCGTCCAACGCCATTGCTTAATACAGGTATATCTAGAAGGCCCATCTAGCCTGGTCAATGGGGAAAAGCTTAAACAGGACATTATAAAATTGTACTCTTTATGATTTAACAACGATTAATTATCAATACTAAACATCTGCAGGTCGTTAAGAGAAGATTCTGTTCACACCTGCATGCAAAATTAGGGTTACAACAATAGACGTTGAAATTATGGTACCTCCCCCCTTTTTGAAAAGATTAACATTGGTTTAAAATAAAAAAAATCTGTGTTTAACTCCTTTAGGCTTCACAATGTGATTTCACTCGTGTGGATGATGTGGAAAATATGTACCATGTATTGTTTTCGTACAGACATTTAGATTTTCTGTTGTCAACATTGTCCACCGTCAATTGCTTTAAACTGCTATCTCTAGCAGGCCTGTCTAGAAAGGTCAATTGGGAAAGGCCGTAAAAGACATTTTAAAATTCTCAGTGAGATTGGATTATTTAATCACTATTAGTTGGCCACTATGAAACTTCTGCAGACTGGTAAGAGAAGATTCTTTTGAAAGTTTATGGTTACACAAATAGACGTGGAAAAACTATGGTACTTCAACACTTTTCAAAAGATTAACAGGTCCAATAGTTAAATATAATTCTTTTCTGTTTTTTTTCTATGGTTCTTCTACTTTTGCACAAAAATAAGATTTGCTGATTTTCTTTTCAAGTGATAAAAGAGTAGGAAGATTTTTCCGAGTCAAATGGAGGATTCTCCTTTAGATTGCACAGGTTAGAAGATTGAAGAATCCAAGATATTATGCCCAAAAAATTGCAACATATTTGCCAACATACTCTGGAAGGTTAGTATTAAAGCTGATTAGAGAAGTATAAAAATTGAGCGAATTCTAGAGCTATGTTTATGGGAAAAAGAGTAAAGGATGAAGAAGATATTTTCATTAATAAAAAAATGAGTATAAAGGTCAGGAAGCGTGAACCGGAACAAGTATACGCAGACCATAAACAGTTGGCATGTACTGTTGTCGAAATAATGTGGTCAGTGCTTTTATTGTAGTTTTATATTAATGTGTTTGCTGGTCGGTATGTGCAAATTTAAAAACTAGCAAGTTGTAGATTTGAGTTATTAACTGAAATCTTTTCGTTCATAGAACTTGTCACAAAATTCCGTTTAGTTAGGGTGGCCAATAGATCAACATTTCAAGCGTGCAGTTGTAATAGTTTAATGGCTTAAGGGGCATAGCAATTATTATAGTTGTAATGCAAACCAACTTTCATTAAGCTTAAATATCACTGTTGGGAATTTGATATGAGATTTATTGATGCAGGATTGTTCTTGCTGTGTATATAAGTGGTGCAGTCATGGTGGGAGAGTCCTCAAAGAGAACAGTCTGAACCGTGCAATAAGAGTTACACAACAAAAACAACACAAGAGGCAATGCAGAACAAACTCTATTATATCATGAAAATCAGTTACAAACTGTCGGCAACATGCGGGCTTACAAGATTCGGCTCACAGGCCTGAGTACAAAAGATGTGTGTTCTGCAACATCCGGGCTCAAACAAGAATATGAGCCAACAATGGACCTCCTAAAATTAGAATTATTTCTTCTATATTCTAATCACTCAATTCTAATGCTCACTTACATTGATTTATATGATCAAGAATGATCCGCGTCAGCCCAAGATGGAACAATTGTCGATGAACAAAATGAAACCTGTAAAACAACAAGGTCAACCTCCACCAAAGAGATCCCTACGGAAAATCCAAAGAATGAAGCGTGGACCCAAGGAAAAGTCAGCCACATGCCAAGGAATGTTGTAAACCACGAACAAAAGCTCTACAAGATACATAAATGATCCGCAAGATCCACCAATAGTGAAATAGGTCCAAGCGGTTCCGGTGTTCTAAGCCAGAAAATAGTCATAGATTCCGGAAGCGATAACTTGTCAGAAAAAGATCCAAATGTCCTGCGGACCTAGGATAAGGCAAATGAACATGGAAATCCAGCTCTGCAAGATCTGGTGAGAAAATGCAAAGAAATGCGAGATGAAATGTTGAAACTACAAAACAGGAACAAACTGGAAAGAAAATATTTTTGGTTGATACAAGATTTCTATGAAGTTGGGATGCTCTTGCATCAATAAGGCTTATTCAAAATGAAGGAATAGTAGGATAAGTGTAGATTATGAATGTGTAGTCATCAAAGATATAATAAATGTTACATATATGTGAATGTATGTAAAAATAGATGAGGTACAACCAAAAATATGATTATTTGTCTAAAGGGTGGTGGTTAGCTATCGACGAATGAGCCTGGCACGCAATTTTAACTATAGCTTTCTGAGCCTATTTGTAAGTTCATGTGAATCAAAGTTTTATCATGTATCTAAAAGTCAATTTAATAGCCCTTCTAAAGTTGTTTCGTTTCTTTACAAATATTTTGACCAAATTTTATAAAAATAATATGAAATCATCAAAATTAGTAAACTAGATAGCACCTAATCTACCAAATTAACTCAAATTATTTGGAAATTGAAATATAATGTTATTATAAAAATGGCCTTCGAATGGTGGAAAGAAGAGTCTTAGCCTAGAAATGTAAACTAAGAATTTATTTAATCTGTACTTCCACTTTACATTAGGGACAATAATCAACAAGATCCAACATTAGTCCTAAATGAGAGTCCGAAGCTATGTGTGTGTGTTTCCTCTTTGTGTGTTGTGTGTCTTATTTTATTTGAATTGAAGATGTAAAAATTAGGTAAAATACTAGGGAATTGACAATATTCAACATAAATAGATAGGTACAAAAAAAAGATAACACAAAGGTATAGATATTGAAATAAGACTCACAAAGGAACATACCACTCAGATACAGAGTTAAAAGTGTTGGTCAACTATGCTAGGCCCCCTAGACTTGAAGGTGGTTCTGTTAGCTAGAAAATTGTATTTTGGATTAGGAAGCTCTGTAGATCACTCCCATGAAAAATTAGCCAAAAAGTGTTGATCACATGTGCAAACTAGAATAGATCTAGGGTTTATGCTTATTTGAAATCTGAAGGTGGTTATGTTAGCTAAAAAAACTAATGTTAGATTAGGAAGCTCTATAGATCACTCCCTTAAAAATTAAGCAAAAGAGTGTACACCACATGTGCAAATTAGCATAGATATAGGATTTTTGTATATTTGAAATCTAAATCTATATGTCTTAGTATGCTCTATGAAATTCCATAGAAAAGATAAAAGAAATTTGTGATGTATTGGGTCTTGCCTATGTCAAACCCCATGTTGGTGTTTGCCCCTCCACTATAGCTATGATGATGAAGAAAGTGAGCATACCCCTTATAGGCGGTGTAGTCATGGAAGGGAGGGTCCTCAAAGAGAATAGTATGAACCATGCAACAAGAGTTACATGATAGAAACAACTCAATGTGATGGAGACAATCCAGGAACAAGCTAATTAGTTATATCATAAAAATTAGTTGCAAATTGCCGACAACATGCGGGCTCACAAGATTTGGTTGATAGGCTCGAGTACAGAACATGCATGTTATCCAACATTCAAGCTCAACCAAGAATGCGAGATAACTTCAGACTTCCCAACCTCGGGATTTTTCTTCTATGTCCTAATGATCCTCTCTACATACTCAATCACATTGATTTATATGATCAAGAATGATCCATGTCAACTCAGGATGTCACAAATACCGATGAACAAGATGAAACGTGTAAAACGTAAGGTCAACCTTCGCCAAAGAGATTGCTCTGGAAAAATCCATATAATAGTGGGGACCCAAGGGAAGGTCGGCCACATGCCAAGGAACGTTGAAAACAATGAACTGAAGCTCTACAAGCTACGCAAATGATTCACAAGATCTACCAAATAGGAAATAGGTCCAAATAGTTCTAGTGTTCTAAGCCAGAAAACTGTCCCAGATTTTGCAAGCAATAACTTGCTGAAAAAATATCCAAATATCCCGCAGACTTAGGATAAGGTAGATGAACATGTCAATGAAAAAAATCTATCTATGCAAGATTCGATGAGAAAATTCAAAGAAATGCAGAAAGAAATGTTGAAACTGCAAAATAGGAAACAAACTGAAAAGAAAATATTTTTGGTTGTTGCAAGATTGCCATGAACCAGGGATGCTCCTGCATAAGACATATGGGGTTGTTGAAAAATTGAGTCCCTCACTTTGCTGGTGCGAGAGGAAAACAAAGGCAGTCTACCTCTGCCTAAGAAATCTATGATGAATCTTCAATTGGTCTACCCTTCCACTTCACAAGATACTCTTTGTATTGGATTCTTTGGGTGCTACACCCAATCCTACTATCCAAAATGTCTTCAATCTGATTTGGTATCATCTGAGGTATATACTTCTCCAAGTCTACTATATTGTCCTCATTGAATTCTACCTTATGGTACTGATGTAGATCTGCAATGTTGAATATAGGTGAAATACCCAAACTTTCAGGTAACTGTACTTCATATGCATTTATGGAACTGAATTTCCTCAATATCTTACAAGGTCCAAACTTCCTCATCTACAAATTATTATAGGTTCCAACTATGAATCTCTCTTTTCTTAGATATATCATCACTTCATTGCCAACTTCAAATTTCTTATGTCTCCTCTTCTCATCTACTTTCTCCTTATACATGTTGTTCATATCTTCCAAATGTTGTTTAACCTGAGTATGCACTATCTTCATATTCTCTGCAAATTCTTCTACTTCTGCACTCCTTTTGTCTTCATTCCTATTATCCGTCAACTCTGATATACCTCTAGGGTTTTCTCCAGTAACAATCTTAAAAGGTGTTCTTCTAGTACTCCTATTCACTAAATTATTGTAGGCAAACTCTGCTTGTGCAAGGATCAAGTCCAAACTTCTATTTTTCTCTCAAACTACGCATCTCAACAAATTTCCCAAACTTCTATTTACCACTTCTGTCTATCCATCAGTCTGTGGGTGAAAAGTAGAACTGAATTTCAAGTCTGTCATCATCTTCTTCCAAAGTGTTCTCCAAAAATATCCAACAAACTTAGTTTTTCTATCTGAAACTATGCTCTTAGGTAATCCATGTAATCTCACCACCTCCTTAAAAAATAAGTCAGCAACATGCACTGCATCTATTGTCTTCTTACAAGGTATGAAATGTGTCATCTATGAGAACCTATCTTCCACCACAAATATAGAGTCATTTCCTCTCTGTGTCTTAGGCAATCCAAGTATAAAATCCATGCTTATGTCCTTCCAAGGTCTCTCCAGAACTGTCAAAGGCTTATACAATCCAACATTCTGACTACTACCTTTTGCAAGTTGACAAATTCTACAGCTTTGCACAAATTTCTTGATATCCTTAAGAATCTGAAGCCAAACGTAATTCTCACTAATCAATGCCACTGTCTTATCAACACTAAAGTGTCCTCATAGAACTCCTAGGTATCCATAATTGTACTCCTTAAAACAACATCTCATCTTGAATGAAATACTCCAACCACTTACTTCTATCCACCATAATAGGTTCTTTGCAAGCTTTCCAAGGTTTTCCAAAATTAGGGTCTTCCTTATACAAGTTCTTCAATTCCTCAAAACCTAATACCACTCTCATCTCTATCAGCAAGTTCCTCCTTCTACTCAAAGCATCAACAACTCTATTTTATTTACCACTTCTATGCTTCAAAACAAAGGTATAACTCTGCAATAATTTCACCCATCTCATATGTCTATGATTCAACTTACTCCAATTGTTCAAATACTACAAATCTTGATGATTAGTATACAACACAAACTCCTTACGCAACAAATAATGTCTCTACTTCTTCAATGCTTGAATTATGGCATAAAATTCTTGATCATACCCAGAATATCTCCTCCTTACATCATTCAACTTCTCATTGAAATATGCTATCGATCTACCTTCCTGATTTAACACTGCTCCAATTGCATTCCCACTTGCATCATAATCCACTTGAAATATATAGTTAAAATCTGATAAAGCCAACATAGGTTTCTCTGTCACCTTATGCTTCAACAATTCAAAGCTCCTATTTTCTCTGGTTGTCCACTTGAAATCCTTTCTATCCCCTCTCACTCTCTCAGTCATAGGGATGCAAACTAAACTGAAATTTCTAACAAACTTCTAGTACAATATATCCAATCCATGAAATGATCTTACCTCTCCAATGCTTTCTGGTGTAGGCCATTCAACAATTACTCTTACTTTCTCAGGATCCATCTTCAATTCATTCGGAGATATCATAAATCCCAAATAGACTAATTATTCCTTCATGAAACTGGACTTCTTAATGTTTATCAACAACTTCTCCTCTCTTAACCTCTACAAAACTTGTCTCAGATGCAACATATGTTCTTCCTTAGTCTTACCCAAAATCAAGATGTCATCCAAATATACAATAACAAACTTACCCAAAAATTTCTTCAATACCTCATTCACCAACCTCATGAAAGTACTCGGTACATTAGTCAATCCAAAAGGCATCACCAACCATTCATACAATCCCTCATTTGTCTTGAATGCTATCTTCAACTCATCTCCTTCTTTGATTCATATCTGATGGTATCCAATTTTCAAGTCTACCTTTGTGTAGTACTTGGCTACACTCAAACAATCCATTATGGCATCCATCCCAGGGAAAGGAAATCTATACTTGATTGTGATCTTGTTTATTTCTCTAGAGTCAGTATACATCCTCCACTCTCCATCCTTCTTAGGTGCTAACACTACTGGCACTACACAAGGACTCAAGCTTTCTCTTATCAAACCTTTCTTCAACAAATCTTACACTTGTCTATTCAATTCCTCATTATCTACTGGTGTCAATCGGTGTGCTTCTTTATTAGGAAAAATAGCTCTAGGAATTAGATCCATGAAATGACTGATACTTCTGATAGGGGGTAATCCATCAGGGACATTATCTAAAATGATGTCTCCATATTCTATCAGCAACTCCTTTATCTCCTTTGGTTCTTCTTCTTCATGCTCTATATTTTCAGTCTCCTTAGGAACTAAGGAAAAACATACATTATCATGTCTCATCCCATCCAGGAATTTCCTTCCATCCACCAAACAGATTCTATAACTTGTACAAACTTTAGTTTTTAGAGACTCATCCAATGGTAACAAGGTCTTATTCTTCCCATTTGCTACAATAGTGTATATGTTCTTTCTCGCATCATGTATTGCATGTCTATCAAACTGCAAAGGTCTACCCAACAAGATATGGCAAATATCCATAGGCATAATATCACACAATACTTCATCATGATAAGTTCCAATTTTTGGTTTCACCAAACATTGTTTGCTTACTAGTATCTTATAATCATCTTGAATCCCTGATATCTGATAAGGCTTAGGGGCTTCAATCTCTCCAAATTTATCTTATTCACCATCTCTTTTGAAACAAGATTATCTGAACTACCACTATCAATAAAGACTTTACAACACTTACCAGATACCTTAAATCTAGTCTTGAAGAAATTCCTCCTCTGCAAGGGCTCTTCATCTTCTCTGGTATGCCACAAACATTTTCCCATCACCAACAATTCTTCATCTTCCCATTTATTAGCTATTTCAGTATGGTATTCTTCTACCAATTTTTCTCTTCTAGTGTTCTCTACCTTCTTACATTCAGAAGCACGATGTCCTTTTCCTCCACCCTTAAAGTAGGTTCCTCTAAACACTCTTTGATCTTGTCTTATGTCTTATTTTCCATAACCCTCATTCTAGTAACCATCAGGTTATATTCTTCAATAAAAGTTTGTATCAACCTTCCAGTATGAACTACCATCACTGCTAACTTCATTGTCTTTATTTTGATCTATATAGGGTCCTCTTCCTCTGGAATATATTCTTCCTCCTTGAAATATTCCTCCAGAAATCCTTCCACCTTTACTTCTTTTCTTTTCCTCATGTCTTTTTTTCAACTTCTCCTTTGCCTTCAAGGCATATTGATAAGCATCTTCAACACTTTGCAAATTGATTAAACTGAGTTTATCTTGTATAGACATCCACAACCCATTCAAATATCTAGAAACTTGTTCAATCCCATCATCAGTATGTCTGAATCTGATATTCAACTTGTAGAATTGATCAGTATACTCCACACTAGATTCCTTCTATTTCAGGTTCCGCAACTTTTGGAACAAATTCACTTGATAATCAGCACATATAAACTTTGATTTAAACTTACTAACCATCTGCTCCCAAGATTTAATCTTCTCTTTACCTCTTCTCTATATATCTACCTGTAATGGTGATAAAGAGGTGATGAGGAGATCAAGTGGAAAGATTTACCCTCCTCAAAAATGGAGTGAAAGTTTCACAAAGGATCCTCTTCAATCTCTCACACACATTACATTAAAAAAGGGGGTTGAATTAACTAGATCCAATATCAATGGAAAGAGATTGAATTCTAAGTAAATTGATAATAAATGTGAAAAGTAAAGTAACCCCTCTTTTAGAATGGACAAGTTGAATTAAGAAATTTGAGACTAAGTGTAAAAGATGGTAAACAAATTATTATAACTTGAGATAGAAATTTGGGATGAAGTTGTGCACCTAGAATTAGCAGTAAAATGCCAAGAGGAAGCTCCCCTATAAATTTGAGCAAAATTTGTTGGGACCGGTTTGAAAGTGTACTTGGTCCTCCAGAAAATACACATGCCGAAAAGGGTTTTTTTGTCTCTAAAAAATGAAGCCTAAACCTACAAATATAGTTGCGCACCTGCAACCTACACATAGAAAAGAGAGGAAATGTTGTTGGGATTGGGGGTTTACCTTTAGGTCAAACCCCGTTTTAGAATTAACCAAATGATGAAAAATACTTGCAAGTAAATGAAAAGAAATGTATGAAGAAGAATTCACCTCAAGAGAGGATTCAATTTAAATCTAGGTAGTGTTGTTTGAAAGGATATGTAGAGTAGGTTGTCAAAAGAGATCTCCTTTTCAATGGTTGATTCCTTGACTTGAATACAACACCTAGCCTTGAAACGAGATTTGAGATGTGCAATGCTTGAATGTTTGAATGCTTGATTGACGATAATGCTTGTTCACCTTACTTTCTCTTATCATCAACTTGTTCTTAATTGGAGGTAAAAATGCTCTTTATGGACTTGCCAATTAGGGTTATTTAACTAATTTTCCATCTTAGGCCGACATAGGAAAACATTTTCTCGCTCATGATTGAAAAGTCCAGTGTAGGGTTTAAGTGGAGGGGGCCCAAAATAGGGCAAGGCCAAGGCCGCCACATCCCTGTCCTAGGAGGATAGGGGCACCATGCCCCTATCCTACCCTAATCCAAGATAAAAAGAAAGAACAAACAATGTGGGGTGCAATAAAATGCATGTTTTGGGAGGTATGAGCATGTCTCGGGTCTCCAGTCAGGCTTAGGGATTTATTTTGCCAATGTGAAGACCCAAATGTGGTCGAAAATTGCAAGGTCACAATTTTATGATGCTACATTTAGCCCCCACTTTAGCGAGAGTATAAGTGTATGCCAATACTATCGGTAAAGTAGAAGGAACCAATATTGAAAGACTTTCACCACGTCAAGGAGGCAAGATACACCAAGCCCCCAATGGACTAAAGATCTTATGGCTTCGATTGACAAAGTAAAAGGAACATCAAAAGGGAGGAACCATGAAAAAGAAAAGATACCAAAAAAATTACAAAGTAAGGTCAAGTTCACTAAGTAACTTTAAGTATCAAGAAGTAAAATATTAGCGGAGTGTATGCCCCCACATTAAAGCGATTGCTTACGCCTTCTTAGGAGTGATTTCTTTAAGGTAGGATACACCCAAGAGAGAGAGAGAAAGGGATCACGTTATCGCAATGATTTATCCCTGAATTGAGGAATAAACCTAAGGATAATGAACACAAAAAACAAAGCACGAGGTAGTTTTTCTTTCCTATGGGTTAGTATACTGTATGATAACTCATGTATATCATGTATATATGCATAGGATAGTCATCATTCCCCAAAGAAAGGAAACTACCTTGGAAGAAAGGGAACATAGGTGTCTTTTGAGTCAACATGAAAGAGACCAAAAGAGATCTCAACGCTTTGAATCGTCATCAAGTAGACATTATTAGGGAAAATAGAAGAACAGGGATACACATAGAAGAATGCTCACAAAAGAGAAAGAAAAGAGAGAGAGAGATAGAGGATCTATGGTGCTAATGTAGCTAGTCTAGCATGACATCCACCTCCTGATCTTGTTGATCACTATTTTGAGAAGGCGGGAAACATGCCAAAGGAGGGACATTGAGCACAACAGATGGAACTATCACAAAGACCAAACAAGGACTAGGCCCATGTGCTAAGTAACTTTGTTTGATTCTAGGAGCTAGGATTAAGGATTTAGAAAATTTGGCAGATAAATGTTTGTCAACATCCACATATCATATTCACTATCAAAAGCATTAGGAGTTTATTGACATCATGAATATCATTGTCACCTATTTCTTCATCAATATTTATAGAAAGAGGAGCTCGAACATGGATAGAAGTAAAATCATCACATGTTTTCTGCAACTTATGATTTGGAGATTTAGGTTCAACATCTTTCTTAGGATAAAATGGAATCATGTCAATTGTTGGTGTTGTGGGAGATTGAATATTTTGAGGAACAACTTCATGAGCTCAAGCATGATGCTTTCACCAGCATTCTCTTGCACAATGAGTTTATCGAGTCTTAGTGAAAGGCTGAGAAGAAGGAGGAATATTTGTTGAAGGAGGAATATTCTCATCTTTGGTAGTTGGAGATATAGGTTGAGGTATTTTAGGCTGGACAAGAGGAGAGCTAGGTCTCTTCTCTCTATAAGAGCAAGGAGGCAGAACTACACCATATAAAGGAGGAATGTTTGGTGTATGAAGGAGACCAGGTCCATCATGAGTAGGAGGTATAGGTGTAACCTTAGGAGGAACATTTTTTTTCTTAGGATAGGGTATAGTTTCATCCATAGGAATAGGTTGGGAATATTTCTTAGGAGGAAGATTAGTTCTATCCATCAAGGGAAGAACTTCATCTTCAAGAATGATGGGACTATCAAGTTTTGGATTTCTAGGTTGGCTTAAGGATAAGATCATATCTTTCTTCTATTTTTTATAAGATTGAAAGAGAGCATCACTTCTTGTTGGAAGAGATTGAAATTGTTGATGCCAAAAGTAATCAATAGGAATGCCTAGAATTCTTTCAGTTTGTTGAAATAAGCTATGATTAACAATTATGATCTCTCCATTGTGGGGAAATTTCAGACATTTATGTATTGGAGAAGAAATAACCTTCATGGAAGATATCCAAGGGTAGCCTAATTTCATACAAAATTGTTTAGAGGAAGGAATGATAACAAAGTTGACATCCATAGATTTAGTGTGAACCTCAATAGGGATTGTGATAGAACCAATGGTAGGACAAGAAAATCCCTCAAATAACTTAATGACCACATTAGTATCATCATAGATTGGTTTATGCAAACATAAAGTGAAAAGATACTCCTTAGTGATGACATTAACCGTGCAAGAAGGATCGATAAACACACCACGATAAGGTTTATCTTAAATCTTCACCACTATGTATAAAGGTCCATCACGTTCTCTAAAGACTATTAGTCTCACTAGGGTCAATTGTGATACATGAATCCTTAGGTGTTTCTTGTTTCTCTACCATATTCACAAAATTTGGAGCCGTGGTAGTAAGATCAGACCTGGAGAGAAAGAGATATGTTTAGTCTCAATCATGTTAGAGGTATGAGAGGGTAAAGGATCAGTAAAAATCTTAATATTTTGATTAGGAGGAGATACTGGCTTGTTTCCCTTATCATTCACGCCTACTAGACAGGTATAGTATTATTATCAATTAGGTCCCAAATTTTACTTTTTAATGCAAAACATTTCTTAGTATCATGACCAAGCTGACGATGAAATTGACAAAAAGAATTATTATCAAAATAAGGTGAGACTGCCTTAGAAGGGTCAACTGGTTTTATTGGAGGAAGTTTGATAACATTTCTTTATAATAATTGTATGTAAAGATTCATTCAAAGGAGTAAATTATCTTTCTCTTCTGAAAAATTTAGAAATAGGAGGCACACCTATTGTAGCATTCACATTGTTGTTGTTGATGGTGTCATTGAATTTGATGAAGCTTTTATTCAGTTTGAAATTCATAAACGATTGTTGATTACTCTCACCCTTATCACTCAGAGTCATAGGAGTAGATTTCTCTAGTTGACTCATAGTCAACTGATAATTGTGAAGTGTTGCGCACAACTATGGAAAGGAAGTAAACTCATAAAGGAGAATTTAGTCCCTAATGTCTTTTTGCAAATTAGAAATGAAAATTATTTGAATATCATCATCGAACACTAAAAAAGAAATTTGAGAATACAAATGCTTATATCTGCCAATGAAATCATTCACTTTTTATTTAACACCTTGTTTACAATGCATTAAATAGGTCAAAGTAACTTTAGGACCTATGTTATTTTGAAATTCTTGAATAAAAACATTTGGTAATTGTTGGAATGAAGTAATAGAATAGGAAGGCAAATAGAAATACCACTATAAAGCCTTATCTCTTATTTTTCTAGTAAACAACTTGGCAAGCAATCTTTCATATAACCAAAGTCAGTAAACAAAGTTTGGAATGTCTTGACATGTGTTAAAGGAACACCTTTTTCATTACAGAGTTCCAACTGAGGGACTTCAACATGTTTAGTGTTAGAATAACCGGTGAACAACTTAGAGGGGGGGGGGGAGGGGGGCGAATCAGTTGTTAATAGATTATATCAATTAGCCCACTTAATAACCTTTAATCAGATCACATAAACATTACATATCAAAATAGCAGAAACAGATACTGGTAAGCAATAAAACTTAACAATAAAATAGATAATCAACACAATGCAACCATACCACATAACACCATGATTTGTACATGGAAAACTCAGAAAGGGAAAAACCATGGTGGGAAGCCTACCCACAGTTTGATGATACTTCTGCAAAAAGTATGTGATACAATGAGAGGCCTGCATATGTAGGAAGGCACATTGCCTAGAGCGTACTGCTCATTACAAAAGAGTCTCACTGACTACAAAGAGGTAATAACCATCTCAAGATAAATGGACAAAAATACAGAATAATGAACTGCTAGAGATAGCATCTACCATGCATGATTATAGTCTCGATTAAGCTCAATGCCGAAGGCCTTTGACCTCTTCCTTAATCCCAATTCGATCACCTATGATCGACAAAATCTCCTTTGCATATGATATTGCATTCCAAGACCACGACACACTTTCTATAATGAGATCTTACATCATTTTATACCAACCCTAAGGCCTAAACCAATTAGGTCGGCCACCAAAAATATATTACAATAAGATCATTACATAAATCCATATTACAATGATATGTCATGTCGGCTTAAGAATAAAACAAGAATAAGCAATCCATAGGACATCCCGGTAACATGTAGAGAACACGTTAACATGATACCGGTCCATAACCTAGATAGGCACTAGACCAAATCTGGGTCCACCATGCCGAAGCAATGTCTTCACTCAGTTGAGGCACGATCAAAGAACATCTTCAGCATCCTAAAATCCATCTAGAAGCCGCACCAACACCACTCATGCATCCTATTAAGATTCCTCAGTAAAAGCTTTGTCGGTTAAACCTTAAACCAATGCCAGTATGGGTTTACAAGAGTGTATGATAGCATCCGATTACCAAGTCAATACCAATTGACCAAATCATTCTCTAGGAACATGTAACAGATATAATCAAACATTCTCCATTTATCCAAACATGTCAAAAGTGTCCAACAAATAGTCTCTTCTATCGTTAAGACTAGATCTTCTACCAGTAACCAAAACCTATCTGTCGGTAACCAAAACCTATCTATCGGTAACCAACCATAACAGCCAGTGTTGACATCAATGACAAAACATCAATGCAACACATAATCAATTCATCCATAATGCCAACAATCTGCCTCTTTGAAATTGATGGCAACACTAGATGTGGAAAACATCTAAGTACCGATAAATGCCAAACAAGTCTCCCCCTGTGGAAGACAACTAACAATCTCCTGAATATCAATATCTCTCCCCCTATGAATAATATCTCTGTAAATTTCTGAATTTATTTTTCCCATCACTATCTCTCCCCCTTTGACATCTGTAATACCCTAAAAATGGTCATCTAAACCATGAGCCCCTAATCTCGACAACTTCACCAAGGTCCTAACCAAAGGCAATTAAATAAATCTTGAGCACACAATTAATTATTTAATCATCAAATGTCACATGGAAAATTAATAACTCATTATTAATTAAATATTTATTTAATTTATTAAATCATTCCAAGTAAATCATTTTAAACAATTATCTTATTTATTTTAATTAAATATCTTTTGCATATTTAATTAAATAAATAAATTTGCCATTAAATCATCAAAAAGAGGAATTAATTTGAAAAATAAATAAAAATTGTCATAAACCTTCAAAAAAGGAAACAAATCAAGAAAGAGGAATTGGAAATTATGAGCACAAATCTTCAAAAAAGGAAATAAATAAAAAAATGAATTAATTGACAAAAAAGAATTAAAAATTTGAGAAAACAAATCAATTGGAGATAATCTTGAAAAAAAAACAAATTAAAAATTGATAAATAACCTCAAAGAAAGCAATTAAAATAATTAAATATTAAAATTGAATGAAATAGAGAATAAATCAGCTTTTTTCTTGATTTTATCTTAATTTTAGTTCATTTTCCTTTAAAACTGAGAAAAGCATCCAAAGCATCCAATCACATCAATTCACTTGGATTGTGCTTCCTCTTGGAAAATCTTGACCGCTCATCATCATTTGATCTTAGCTTTTGGTTTCTTTCTGAATTTTCTAAAAATTCAGGCTCTCATCTCTCATTCAAAAATCCTGGAGAACATATTGTTATTATGTTGTTTTTGCTCTAGGTTCATTGCATACATATTTAGATCATTTATCTCACTTATTTCTTAAATCTTGTTAGATTAATTTTGCATCCATCTAGCTTGAATTCATGCTCATATAGATTAAATCCTTCATTTAGGTGTTGTCTAGTCACTGGATAGCTTAGCAATCTGAGAGCAATCTAAAATCACATCTACTAGAAGGCAATGGGTCTCTTTGTTATGGTTTTATTATTCATTGATTATTGATTTACTAACCATGCATCTAATGACTTAATTGAAGTGTTGTGTATTCAGATACAGATATAGGTCCACTTTTCACACACTCATTTCTGGCGCCCATCGTGGGGCTCAAACCCACAACTACAAGATTTCTAATGTTTCGTGAACAAATTTATTGTTTGGTTTTTATAACTAATAAACATGCATTAAATTTGTAGATAAAAATCTTTCCTTTTGTTTGTTCTTCTATGACAGTCAAAAATGGTCTTGGTTCAGAAGGAATACCTTTTTATTGAACCATTGGATCTAAACCAAATTTTGATATATTGTTGAAAACCAAGTTTTCTACAGGTTCACTAAAGGGAGTTTCCTAAAGAGGTTTGGTTTGAAAGTTATGATTGACATAGTGCAGAGCTATCATTTTACTTATTCTTTTGTGATAGTAAACAATGGTCTTAGTTTGGAGAGAATAACTTTGTATTTAACCATTGGATCTCAACCCATTTTTGATATGTTTTTTAAAATCAAGTTTTATAGAGGTGTACCAAAGGGATTGTCTTAAAGCGTTTGGGTTTGAAATTTATGATTGATAGAGTGCAGAACTATCATTTTACTTATTCTTTTGTGACAATCAAAAATGGTCTCGGTTCGGAGGGCATAACATTTTATGGAACCGTTGGATCTAACCCAAATGTTAATATGTTTTGTAAAACCCAGTTTTCCACATTTCCACCAATGATATATTCCAAATAATCTATTCTTCAAAAGTTATAAATGATAGAGTGAAGTACTATCAAAACTGTCATAACTAGGATAGTCAGAAAAAATGGAAATTCTTGTTAGATTAGTTTAATTTACAGTTTGCATGATAGAATTTTCTTTTGATGATTTTTTTTTATATTATTTTGGAAACTAATTCTGGTATTTTAATGTTTGCAGGACACTTGTCAAAGAATCTATCAATCAAACATACACCTGCCAAAGAGTCAAGAAAAAAATGACTACTGACATATTGGTTTTGCAGGTTGCCTAAGGAGAATCGACTAAACATTGTGTATTCATTTAGTATTTTTTAAGGCACTTAAATTGCTATCTGGTTTAAGAAAAAATCTTTCTTTCATGTTTTGAGAAAAATCTAAGAGGTAGGAGAGTATGCTCTTGTCTTTTATAGACAATCAGAAATCTAGACCCTTGAAGCTTTTTTCTAAGTTTTGAGATTTGTGCACCTTTAGCGGGCCTGTCATGGTGGGAAAAAGTAATCACCCTGTGAGAATGATCCAAGTGAGTACAGCTGGACATGAGCATTCCAACTCACTATAATAAATAGGCCTCTGGTGATTAAAGTCTTAAAGGATGGGATTATTTGAGTTTTCTCTTTGAGATCTCTCATATCAAGAATTTTGTAGGGCCTCGCGGTCTCAATCACATTTACATGACAACAAATTATTTCAGTACCTTATTAGGCTATAGGCCTCAATCATGCTTGCATGACTTCAAGGGGTAATTTTAAATGGAATTCCTAACTAAGAACTATAAGATTACAAGCTACCTGATTCACCTCCGAAAGGCTGATAACTTTTGTACAAGAGAGATAGTAACTCTCCCAAGACACTTGCCATATCGTGCCCCCATTAGCATTTGGAGTCGACTAATACGACGTTGAGAATCCATTGTGTGAGACTTAGTGGCCATATTTTGATTAGCTATTGGGTGTGTACCTAAGTCAGCAAGCAAATATTTTCTTCTCTAAGCCAACTTCCATAGGGTTAGAGTATTGTGATTGAATTGTTATTTATCTTGCATGTTTTCTGTGTTTTCATCCCTGAAAATGAAAATGAAATACTAAAACTGGAGAAAACAAATCAAACAAATCGATAGCTTAGTGATCAAAACTCTGTTCTAGTCCAAAACTGGTCCCTGTCAGTCAACAAAAACTTAGTCCTTATAAAAAAATGGTAGTCGCCAGTCATTGAAACTTTCTTTGTTAGAATCTCATCTCTATCCAATTATTTGTTGTACAAATTCATAATCTTGGTAGTCAAAACAATCAAACCTATCCAGATGAGTCTACAATGAGCATAAAACTGGTTATCATCCTCCTGAGCATGAACAACCTTGATAGTGTACCCCTATCATTGTGTTGCATGATTTTGTCGATAATCTTTAAGCTAGTTCAAACAACATCTTATCAAAACCTAAGTTAACTTAGATAATGTCTTACACAGGATAGATCATTCCTAAAACCAGACTAGATCTTAGTAACTTCTCTCAATCACTACGTTAAACGAACTACTAGCTACAATTTGATCTTGACTTCTGCAACACATCTAGCTCTTGGTCCTATCGGTTGTAAATTCTTGTTCAAACCAAAAGCTCTTCTAAATTTTTTGACAAAATTAAGAATCTCATGGATACCTTAGTTCCAATTCCCATGGCTACCTTTGCTCAAATATTTCAAGATATCAAGAAAGAAATATATGACATGGAAATCTAACAAAATAAATCAATGACTCCATTTGAAAAACAAATGCATGATATCAATAGTGAAAAACTTCAAGGAATGCTAAAACAATTATATGATTTGAGAAGCAAATACCAACAAATAATTGACAATCAAAGACCAAATCTCAAACAAGCTCACAAGACACCTTGACCAAGACATAAAGACATTTCCTCCAAATATTCCCTAGATAGATAGTTTACGCCTTTGGGGCAATCTATTGAATCGGCTTTGGAAGAACTTTTTAAGAACAATCTTATCATATTGCCTAAAAAGACCACATGGGGATGTGCAGTTTTGAGTAGTTATTGGGCATATCATAGGCATAACAAACATAAGACTTCAATTTGTATGGAATTAAAACATAAGATTCAAGATCTCCTTGATGATGGTGTCATTGAAATAGAGGATCCTAATGACTCTCCTAAAGAAAAAGAAGGAACTACTTCTAAGAATGATCAAAATCATAAACCTATGTCTAGCAAGGCTCCATATGTAGCCTCCATCCCTTCCATGATGTCTTCATCTCCTTCAAACAATGAAACTTCTCATGTTTACCTTCAAGGGCTATCTCCTATGGAAATCCAAGTTAATGGCAATATTGATACAAGTTCCTCTGAAGATTTAAAAATCCTAGATCCTATGCAATCATGCACTCCAATTCCAATCATACCCACTCTAGAAGGCCCTTTCCAAAATGCTTCCCCATCATGCCAAAATATGGAGATCTTCTAAGAATCCCTTAGGCCTATGAAAAATCCTAACCCTTCCTTAGAAGTGACTCCATGTCAAGAGGATAATTTGAAAAATGAAGAAAAAAGTCCTATTATAAATCAAGATCAAGACACCAAAACTCCTCAATCCCATCTAATGATTGAAAAAGATCCTATTTCACTAGAATCCCATGATGATCCCCTTATACCTTTCCATTTTTCCCAAGATGACCCCCTTCCATCTCAAGACCAAAGCATCCTTCCAAATATCATTCCAATTCCACTTCCTAAGCAAGATCATGACGCCTCTTCCACCTTTTCAAACAATCCTATTCAAAATAAAGAGTCAAACACCCTTCCTACTTTATCCAATGGTCCTCTTCCATGTCAAGATCAAAGTATCCCTTCATCTCCTTGTCATAATCCTCCATGTCCAGCTCAAGGATCCATCATGCCTACAAATCCCCTTAGTGATCCTATCATTCCTTACATTCCACCTCCATCTCATAATTGACTCGTGCCTTCTTTCCAAAGCAAAGTGTATCCTACATGTCAAAATATTTATAAAGGCAAAGGGGTATATCTACACAAGCAAGAACCCCTCCATATTAAAGAAAATGTTAAAGGTCATGGCCTCAGGGAAATTTCTCAAGATGTTGGTATCTCTCATAAATCCTACATTTCTCTAGTTAAATCCAAATATACACCTTCTCCTTTGCCCCTTCCATCTATTCTAGGTCCCTATATCCCTCCATCCCTTATGCAAGATCAACAAAGGCACACATCTTTGAGTACCTTCCATCCATCTAAAAGACCTCCATATCATTCTTATCTATCCATGCATCTCCGTACAAGCAATTTGGATGCCAAGCATAAAAGTCATAAGTCAAGTAATCCACATGTATTCAAGGATCAACATGTCCCATCTGATCGACATGTCAAAGTAAAGAAAAATATGATCCAAAAAGAAAAATAAAAATACAAAATGCCACAAAGGCCCACAAAGAAAGAAGAAATTTCAAAATTTATATGGGTTCCTAAGGCACTTGTACAAGAAATGCACTCTAAGGAACTACAAAAGCATCAAAAATCAAAAGCCATGTGGATCCCTAAGCGGCTACTTGAAGCACAAAAGTCTAAAGAAAAATCAAAATTGGCATCCAAAATTGTTGTTCCTCCATCCAAAACCTCTGATTCTATTCCTCCATCACCTCCTTCATCCATTTTGGGTTCTTATGCCCCAAAATATGTAACCTTTCCTCCATCCAAATCTCAAAATCTGAGATTCACTTCTCTTCCATATGTCCACTATCCCTCAAGGCGTGTGCCAATGTTGATCTTTCTAGAATTTCCATCTATCCATACACAATTATTCCAACATCCAATCCATTATCCAACACCTCTTTTTCACCCTTCCATCCCTCTTATCCAATCCTTTGCATAAATCCTTGCCCTAGTTTCATTTCATTATCTTGTCAACATCTTTAAGCATACCTTCATAGCCATGGTCTATTGCAACTCATATTCTAAGGGTACCATCCAAAGCAGTGAGACATTGGGGTCATTCCATCCCCTATCATGCCTCCATTATCTTCCAAAAAAAAATTTAAAAATGAACAAAAAGTAAAAAAAGAAAATTAAAAAAAAAAGTAAAGAGAAATAAATTCGTCCTTTTGTGAAAACCACTTCTTGTGGTGCCTTGGGCAAGTACCATGATGAAAACCTGGCAAATAGGCATCATGTGTAATCCATTATCCTTTTGCACTTTACACTGGGGGCAAGTTCCATCCATGTACATCCATCCATTATCCTTCATCCTCCATTATCCCTCATTTGCTCTATCTACATTCATATCCCTTTTCCACCTTTTATCTTGACAAGGTTAAGGATCTTTGCCGGCTTCATGTGTCCTATCTAGTACACTTGATCTAGGCCCTTTAGCTCCTATCCATTGATCTCTTACATCCTTCATTACCACCTTTGATCTTGATTATCCTATTTGTCTCCTATCCAAATCTATTCCTTGATCTTGATCAACACTATGGACAAAGTGCAAAAACATGCTTTCCACAAACCTCTTGACATGGCCACTTCTTTGGACCATATGGCTTTGTTATGCTATATCCTTGCTTCTCTACACTATATCCTTACTTTACATCACTAAAATCCTTTCTTTATGTCGCTAAAATCCTTGATTTACATTGCTATATCTGGACCCTGTGCTTGGATTAACGTTGTGAGATAGTCCTTGAAAGCATCCACCATCATTTGCTTATCCATTCATGTTCTCAAAATCCCTTTTTCCTTGCTAGACACTAGGGGCAAACATCAAAATCCTAAAAAATCTTAAAATGTCCTGAAGAAATCATAAAAATCAAAAAAAGTCCTGAAACAAAAAAAATCATAAAAATTAGAAATTGTCATGAAGAAATTCTAAAAATCAGAAAATATCCTGAAGAAATCCTAAAAATCATAAAATGTCTTGAAGAAAGTCAAAAAAAGAGAAAAAAAAAGAAAAAAAAAAGAAAAAAAAAAAGAGAGAGAAAATGCCTTGGTGAAAACCTTGTAAATAGGCACCTTGGTAAAAAAAAAAAATGATTCTTTGCCAAGCAGGTGAAAACTTGGTAAATAGGCACCTCTTGTACTCAAGCGCTCCATCTATCAACGCAACGTTGGCATTCCCGCTTTCATGCATCTTTGCTTTCGCTTGTACATATTTCAGTCACTTTTGTGACATCCTAGTTCGTTGGAACCCTCATGGCTTGAAACCGATCATTGTCATAGTCTTAGGTTAATTGACAAGAGCACATTACATGTCCTAAGTAGTGTCAACCAAGTCATCTTTACGTTAGTGAAACCTGGTTGTCCACTCCGAGTCAGTTACCTGTCTCCTGACTACTGGAGAGTTTTATCATTGAGTTAACAAGCAAAACAACATAATGGAAAACAATCACTAAACAGTTTGGGCTATGCAGGAAAATTTTCTTTGTGTGTTGTCCTTTATATTGGTTTTCGATTATTATCCCTCTAGGTAACTCGAGGAAGTCTATCTTGACTAAGAGGAGCAAGGATTGGGGGCATAATATTTTCTTTGTTTTCTTCTTGTAGGAATGATTCCAATGATCTGGAAACATCTAAATTAGCTGGGTGTCTATGATAAGAGCCTTCACATCAAGGTGAAATCGCCTCACATACCTCGAGTCTGCTTATTTGAATTCTACAGGGAGGTTCCCATCATTTCTTTGTCCGATTTGAGGGAATTTCTTTATTGTGCAATCTAGGTCCTTGTGAAATCTGACCAAGGATATGAACGAAACAAGGGGTCATTGCAGACAAGATAATTAATATTGCACATGAAAAGAAAGGAACTCTAATCTGTCTGCTATGTTTGTATAACGCTCAATGATGAAAATTAAGCTTTTCAAAGTCCAGTGACTAGGTTTAGGGTTGCATCTCATTTTGCATCTCATCTTGCATTTCATTCTGCATCTCGTGAATTTAGCGTGATTTCGGTATGGTAACACTAATCTCTGTATCTTCTGAATGATAAGTTGGAAGCATCATCATTTCTTCGATCGAGTACTTGTGTTTTGAGATGTTAGCTGCATACATGAGCATCTTATATAGATTCATACATTCACTATCATTCATTTGCATTCATCTTATTGCATTGAAAATTAAAAAAAATTGCATTACTAGACACTCATTTTGATTCATTTTATTTGCATATGAAAAGAAACAAAAATAGACATCCATATTCATTTGCATTCATACATTCATGCTGAAAAGAAATGCATACATATAGAATAAAGCATATAAAGACATCTCATAAACAAATCAACACAAGTACGATGAAGTCAAATCGGATCTAATATATATATCATGTCAAATATAAGAGTACAACATGATGTTGAATGACATATACAAACTCCCATCGGAGCAAGAATCATATAGGCTACAAAAAAATGGGCGTGTCTACAAAAAATAGCCAAGCTACAACAAGAAATAATCTAACTAGCACCCTCTCCCTCATCGCCTAGTGGAGGAGGAGGAGCCTGATGCCCAGGATCCTGACGAGGCGCCCATGCTCCCTCTGATCGTGCCATATACTGCAAATAGGGTATCACCTGCTGTGCAACAGGAACTGTGACACTATATGCTGCCACATAATAAGCTACCCTACTACCCTAGAGAAGGACATCCTATCGTAAAGCCTCTATCTCTGCTCTTGACTTTGCCCTCAATGATGCGATCTAGCGATCTGCTCGACCCTCTCCTCGGCAAGCTGTCGATCTCACTCCACTAGTTGAGTTAGAGCCATTGTCAACTATGACTGTAGCTCTACAAGACGTGCCCTCATCAACCGTCCAGCGTCTATCCCCTGCTCTCTCGTAGGCTCTCCACCCCCATCTCCACCTGTGGCTCCACCCTACACATCTCGCCGCTGTCAGACATGTCTCGAAGCTGCTCACTCCTCCTTGGTCCCACCCAATCTCACTCCTACTCCTCCTAGGGATCCACCCTCACCCCTCTGTTGTCCACCCTCAACTGGCACCCTGCTCTTACTAGCACTAGGATCACCACCTGTCTGCCTCGGAGCCTTGACTCTCTGTCCCTACCTCTGGCCATGCCTGTGGCCATGTTCCTATCCCTGTGCTAGTGCAGGGGCATCATCCTCAATATGAGGAGCCTCCTCACCCAGATCTGTGAATCGAGGGAACGGATGCTGCTGAAAATAATCTCTTTATTGGGGCAATACCCCTGCATCCACTACATCATCCATGTAATCACATCTTAGGTGGTGTAAACCAGTTAGCTCCTGCATCGCCAAAGCATAAGACAACCATGGAGACCATCCCTGTCTCTCCTCATCTGCGTACTACACATAAGTTGTGTACTCCTGTGAGATCCCCTGAGGCCGGCCATACTGCCTCATCACTCAAGAAATGACGAATCGCTCCACAATAGTCTAGGATCTCCCGATCAGTGGGTGTGTAATAAAAAGGTTCCTACGAACCATCCACCAATCATCCCATGGCTCCAAACCTTTGTACGGTCTCCATACAACAGCTATCAGGTCATCCAGCTACCGTCTCCAAAAATCTGTCTTGCCCAGATGGGGCTGTGTGATGTATCTGGCATACCTATATATAATCGGCTGGCCGAGCTCTCTACTATCATCTACTATGGGCTGACAAACGGGAAGGTTCTCCCAAGCCCACACCTACAAAATATATACACCATCGGCCATGCTCTACCCATCTCTATACATGATCTCATGCATCTCTCGATACATGTGGGCCAATAAACACGAACCCTAGCCAAGTCTCTAAGGGGTCTCTATCAATCTCTCTAACATCCGACCCCATCTGCACTGGAAGCCCTGCTAGCCTCTGTCTAGCATCAGAAAAAAGCCTATGAACCCTGCTAGAACACATGCTAGAGAAAAATCCTTGTTGTACCTGCTCATCAGTATGTCCCAACTCGTGGAACGAGTCAAAATGTTAGGATCACTGAAGACATGCCTCACTACCTATAATCCTAGAAGGTGCCCTAAATTATAATCCACCTTATCCCTAGCAAAAGGGATACAGAGGATCCTGTATACATCCTCGGGAGTGATAGTCAACTCCCCCATCAGTAGATGAAATGTGTTATGCTCCAAATGAAAACACTCAACCAATGCCGTGAGCATTCCATGATTCACACGGATATTAGGTAATCTCAACATATGAGTCAAGTTGCACAAGTCAATATGAGCCTACTCAACCTCAGATAAATGTCGAACTAATGCCATAGTAGGAGGATAAACACATCTTAATAGCATAGGAGGCAATCGAACCTACAAAAAACCCAACAATGAAGCATCAGAAAACATTTCACATGAGCCTACAAAAGAAGCAAAACATCACACGAATCCAACTAAGTCAAATGCAAAATCAAAATTTCACGTTTAGACCTTCAAAAATGCTCATTGTCTCTCAAATGACAAAACATAGAGAAGCAGAACTTCGTACGAGCCAGGATTAGCTCTTGCATGACAAAACAACCCCAAATGACATACTATTGGCTCTCGCACGACAAAATGGTCTTTTTATAGTCTTGTCGTACGATATCAGGGTGCACCCCGAACGACAAATCTAATGGGTTCAAACAATGAAAGAAATTTTACTAGTTACTCGTACGAGACAGAATCCTGTCTCACATGATAAACCATGATGCTCGACCCCAAACATGTGAAAAAATTGCAAAATGAACAAACAAATTCAAAATTGAAAACAAAAACAGGCTTAAAATCGATCACTTACCATTGGCTCACAATTTCGAGGTCAATTATGTCTTCTCTGGCCCTTGAATCGATGCTAACGACTAGGGACCACCATTTTCTTTGTAGAAGGCTTTTTGAATTTTCAAACTTGGAGGGTTAAAATGAATTGAAAATGACACTTTTGTCCCATATATAGCCAAAAACCTAATTTTTCAACTTGCTCCAATAGACATGAAAATTGTACCCTTAGCTAATTTGACCATTCCGATTCCATTTTCAGGATCGAAATTGAAATTCGAGATCATTTTGCTAGTCAATTTCAAAATTTGGACCACTTAGCACTTTTCATCAAATGCTCTTTCTTTAACTTTGTGCTCAATTTATCATGTTTCAACGCTGAATCTCAATTTAATTTCTACAAATCAACTTTGTGCTCAATTTCAATGCGAAATTTTCAAAAATTCCTCTGAATCAATTTATTCTCAAACAACTTATCATCGTTAAAGAAATTGCTTATCATCATGTACCCTTGCTATTTTTTGATTTCGCTCCCGAGGGAGCATACTCGTGACCTTATGACCTCACATTCTTCAATGTCGAGAAAATTTTCAAATCTTCATCGAAAGTCGAGCAAAAATATTTTTCAACTGAAGAAAATCAATCAAATAAGATCTCATCGCTAGGGGCATCTCAACTTCATCGCTTTATATCAAGTTGAGATTTCTCGATCATCTGAATCAAATCAATCTCTAGGGGCATATCAGTTTCATCACTTCATATCAAGCTGATATTGTCTTTATCTGAATCAATCTTTTAACGTTAATCAATTTCATCGCTTTTCATCAAGCTGATTATTCGTTTAAACTCAGTCAAGGGTTTAAAGAGTATCTTTGATCACACTCAATCTAAGCAAGTGTTCAGTATTCGTTGCTTTGGATCAAGCTAGACAGTTTATCTTCACTCATTGTGTCTTGATCAATCAAGTTCAAGATCAATTTTTTATCATCACTCACTATGTCTAGATCAATCAAGTTCTAGATCAGCAAGATCCACTTCTTGATCAATCAAGTTCAAGTTCGGTATCTTTTGTTTTCTATCATTCCTAAGTTCAATCAAGTTTGGGATCAGTATCACTTTAATCAAACTTCATTCAGCTTCATCGCTTTGAATCAAGCTAAACACATTGCTTTCATCTAGTTTGTGATCAGTCAAGTTCAGAACTGGAATCTCTTAGAAATAACTATTCTTTGAACCAATGCGCTACTCGCACATTGATTCAAAGAGGGGAAAATGTAATACCCTAAAAATGGTCATCTAAACCATGAGCCCCTAATCTTGACAACCTCACCAAGGTCCTAACCAAAGGCAATTAAATAAACCTTGAGCACACAATTAATTCTTTAATCATCAAATTTCACATGGAAAATTAATAACTCAATATTAATTAAATATTTATTTAATTAATTAAATCATTCCAAGTAAATCATTTTAAACAATTATCTTATTTATTTTAATTAAATATCTTTTGCATATTTAATTAAATAAATCAATTTTCCATTAAATCATCAAAAAGAGGAATTAATTTGAAAAATAAATAAAAATTGTCATAAATCTTCAAAAAAGGAAACAAATCAAGAAAGAGGAATTGGAAATTATGAGCACAAATCTTCAAAAAAGGAAATAAATAAAAAAATGAATTAATTGACAAAAAAGAATTAAAAATTTGAGAAAAGAAATCAATTGGAGATAATCTTGAAAAAAACAAATTAAAAATTGATAAATAACCTCAAAGAAAGCAATTAAAACAATTAAATATTAAAATTGAATGAAATAGAGAATAAATCAGCTTTTTTCTTGATTTTATCTTAATTTTAGTTCAATTTCCTTTAAAACTGAGAAAAGCATCCAATCACATCAATTCACCTGGATTGTGCTTCCTCTTGGAAAATCTTGACCGCTCATCATCATTTGATCTTAGCTTTTGGTTTCTTTCTGAATTTTCTATAAATTCAGGCTCTCATCTCTCATTCAAAAATCCTGGAGAATATATTGTTATTATGTCATCTTTGCTCTAGGTTCATTGCATACATATTTAGATCATTTATCTCATTTATTGCTTAAATCTTGTTAGATTAATCTTGCATCCATCTAGCTTGAATTCATGCTCATATAGATTAAATCCTTTGTTTAGGTGTCGTCTAGTCACTGGATAGCTTAACAATCTGAGAGCAATCTAAACTCGCATCTACTAGAAGGCAATGGGTCACTTTGTTATGGTTTTATTATTCATTGATTATTGATTTACTAACCATGCATCTAATGACTTAATTGAAGTGTTGTGTATTCAGATACAGATATAGGTCCACTTTTCACACACATAACATCAATACCAAAAATCTGACAAAATATCAAAGAAAGAATATAAACCTCTAAATCTCAAAGATGACTACTCCCCCTAAGTAGTAGCACCACTCATCAGTGCTGGAATGAATAATATCTTTGATAATGCATGCCATACTGATGACAAACTGCATCAATAAAGTCTCTGTCAAAGGGGAAGAAACCCCTAACCTGTCTCTCAAATACTCAAATGATTCCTTAGACATCGGTTTAGTGAATATATCTGCAATCTATTCTTTAGTGTTGACATAAACCAGTTTGACTTCCTTTCCTTCTACCTTGTCCTTCAGAAAGTTATACTTTATTGATATATGCTTAGTCTTAGAGTGAAATACCAGATTCTTAGATATGTCAATAGCTGGAGAGTTATCACAGTAGATAACTACCAGTTCACTAAAATTTACCTTGATATCCTTCAACATTTTCTTCATCCACAAGACTTGAGTGCAATTAGTTGTTGCTACAACATATTTAGCTTCTGTAGTAGATAAAGAAATGCATGACTGTTTTTTGTTGATCCATGAAACCAATTTCTTTCCAAGAAAGAAAGCTCCACCAAAAGTTCTCTTCCTGTCATCTATATCTCCTACCCAATCTGAATCTGTATATGCACATAAAGTGAAATCATCATCTCTAGAATACCATAAGCCATATATTGTTGTTCCTTTCAAATACCGAAATATCCTTTTTACTACACATTCATGATTTTCTTTAGGATTACTTTGATATCTTGATACAATACTTACTACATTCATAATATCCGGTCTAGTCTGAGTTAGATATAGCAAGCCACCAATAATAGACTTATACCTTGTCGGATTTACCAGTGTAGAAGTATCCTTGATATTTAATTTCTCACTTGTCACCATAGGAGTACTTATCGGTTTGGAATTATCCATACCAAAATTCTTCAACAATTCCCTCAGATACTTAGTTTAACAAATAAAAATGCCTTTGTCAGTTTGAGTAATCTGCAAACCTAAGAAAAATCTCATCTCATTAATCATGGACATTTCAAATTCATTCTTCATATTATTAGAAAATTCCATGCACAATTTATCTTCTCCTCCAAAAATGATATCATCAAAAAATACTTCAATAATCAGAATATCATCATCAGTGATCTTATAATATAAATTACTATCAGCGCTAGCTTTAGTAAAACCAAGCTTCAAAAGATATCTATCAAATCTTGCATACCAAGCTCTAGGAGCTTGTTTCAATCCATATAAAGCTTTCTTCAATCTGCAAACCATATCTTTATCATCTGTTAGTGAAAATCCATCAGGTTTCTCAATGTATACTTCTTCCTCAAGTTCACCATTCAAAAATGCACATTTAACATCCATTTGATAAAACTTATAGTTCTTATAAGCTGCATAGGCAAGAAATAGTCTAACAGCTTCAATTCTAGCTACAAGTGCAAATGTCTCACCATAAGCAATTCCTTCCATTTGAGAATATCCTTTACAAACCAATTTATCCTTGTTTCTTACAATTTGACCATCCTCATTTAGTTTATTCCAAAAAACCCATTTAGTTCCAATAACATTCTTATTTTTAGGCCAGGGAACTAAATTCCAAGTCTCATTTTTCTCTATCTGATCTAATTCATCTTCCATAGCCTTTAACCAATGTTTATCTTTACAAGCTTCAATAATAGATGTCGGTTCAATTTGAGAAATAAGACATACCTCTTCATTTGCTAGTCTTCTTCTTGGCATAACTCCCTTGTTCCTATCTCCAATGATTTGATCTTCAGAATGATTTAATCTTACATACCTTGGTGTCTTCTAAACTTCAGGTTCACTGCTCTGATCATCAGTCATAGTTGAATTTTCTGATTGTGTCGATGTAACTGTCTCAGTTTCCTATACCAATTGAGGCATTATCAGTTCAGTTATGATCATTTTCACTGTCGGTTCCCTGTCATATGATATAGATTGATTTTTGTATTTCTCATCTACTTTCACATTAGCGCTCTCCATAATTCTCTACAATCTTTTGTTATAACATCTATATGCATTGCTTTGAATTGAATAACCAGGAAATATCCCTTCATCACATCTAGGATCAAACTTCCCAATTGAATCATCTCTTTTGATATAGCATTTAATTCCAAAAATTTTAAAATATTTAATAGTAGGTGTATGTCCAAACCATAATTCATAAGGGGTCTTACCGGTTTCACCTTTAATGTGAACTCTGTTGAATGTGTAGATTGTTGTACTCACTGCTTCTCTCTAGTAGATGTGAGGCAATTTGGCTTCCATAATCATAGATCTTGCTGCATCCAAAATGGTTATGTTCTTTCTTTCCACAAATCCATTCTTCTGAGGAGTCTGAGGTGCAGATAATTGTCTCGTAATTTCATTTGTCTCACAATAACTGTTAAATTCATGAGAAGTGAACTCACCGCCTTGATCTGATCTTAGACATTTGATTTTCAATCCAGTTTCTATTTCAACCTTTTCTTTAAAGATATTGAATTTATCAAAGTGGTGCAGGGGAACCTCTTCAACAAGTCATTCATGGATCAGAGGATGAGGATTAGGATCATTTTGAATGTCTTTGGTTTATGCATTTTCATGTTTTGAATAAGGACCCCACCTTGTAAACCAATGTCCCAAATTAGGCATTCTAATAAGCCAAT
Source organism: Cryptomeria japonica (assembly GCF_030272615.1). Lineage (NCBI taxonomy): Eukaryota > Viridiplantae > Streptophyta > Pinopsida > Cupressales > Cupressaceae > Cryptomeria > Cryptomeria japonica. The sequence continues at coordinate 908,958,002 of NC_081414.1, forward strand.
TTGGAAAATTCGGTAAATAGGGGTAGCATGATATTTATTTTGATGTTTTGAAGGATTTTAGGGTGTCTAGGTGGTGTTTGGGTGATCCAAGTTGTGTGGGTCCCAAACTTGTTTTGGTTGACAACTTTTGACAAAAGTCCATTTGAAAAATGCAACTTTTGAAGCAAAAGTGCAACATTTTGAATTTTGGTTGATGTAAGCCTCTCAATGGATCCAACCTATTCAAATTAGGTTGGAAACAATTGAGAGAAGGCCTAGATACTTTGTGGATACAATTCCCAAGGTTAGTGTTGTTGTTGATTGAATTTTGGAACCACAATAAGACAAAAAGATGAGTTTTTCCTTGAAAATCTGATCTTATTGTTGTTTGGACGTCATTGTACGGATTTATTCTGACAAATTTGTTCATGGAGTAGGTAGAGGATTGAGTTACCTTTGTTTTGGTGGTGGCTTGAGGCCTTAATCCTTTGTGAGCAGTGAGAATCCCTTGATTTATTGACTGTAACCCAGAAAACCAAGGTTTGGCTAGGGTTTCACCTAATAATGGCCATGTCTTGCATATCACTCATCTACAAGGTCTTTCCTTTGGTGTAATGCAACATTGGCTAGTTTATTTTAATATTTCCATGGGTTTTTTCAAGGGAAGCTTTGTTGTGCAGAGTATGAAGCAAACCTAGGTAGGCATCTCCATGTGACTACCTTGGACAAAATTTAGACAATCACCCTAAAATCTTATAGCGGTGGATTCTATGCCTGCAACCCTGGAATTAGAGGTTATTTGTGATCCCCAACATACTCATGAAGTTTTTTTTTTGGTTTATGATTTATAACTTGGATTTTCTTTGTAAATTAGGCCTAATAGTCCTAATTAGGTCTCTCGGCTTCTAAAGGGTTCAGACCCTTAGATTGTAGATCTTGCCAATCCCTTTTAGGGATATGTGTAACTCCATAAATCGTATCTGGAATGGTGAATAGTTTTCTATCTTGAGTTCAATATTTTGGAGTTAAGGGAAAAATACCTGTTGCATAGGGCTACTAGCCAAGGGGGTAAGTTTCCAAAGGAAGTATAGGGCATTGATGTCAAAGTCCAAAATAAATGTTTGGAATAGTTCCTAGGTGTCATGAACTGACCAAATCCAAGGCCCCCAGGAGAAAGAGTCATGGTGAGGAATTTTGGAGATGTTGAAGCCATTTACTCTTCTTGAGTAGGCGCTAGGCTTGAGTAGTGGAGAGTAATTCAAACCCTCAAGGTGTGGAATCCTTTTTGTAGGATCCTTTCTACCATTTGAAGGGGTCTAAACCAAACCTTTTGGACCTATCCATAGGTGTGAGAAGTTCTTTGCATCAAGTGGTATCAGAGCTTAGGAGTGTCCTTTGGACCAAAGAAGAAGAGAAGATGTCATAGGAAGAGGGATCCCAAGATCTCCCATCAAGGATGACCAATGCTGAGTTGGTTGTCCTAGTGAAGAAGCAGATGACAGAGAGTAGAGGAGTCAAGGCTGAGAATTAGGCTTTGAGAAATGAAATGGACCAGTTGAAGGGCAAAATGGAGAGGGCAGAGAGAGAGACTCTAGAGGAGTTGAAGAAGGGGATGAAGAGGAGATCCCTAGGTAGGAAGAACTAGAGGTTCGTGTAGACTAGAGACCCCTAATGAGTGTCCTCGAGTCCATGGAAAGGATAACAATGGATGTGAAGTTGGATCTTCTAGTGTTTGTAGATAATATGGAACTTGATACAATGATGGAGTTGATAGACTCCTTAGACAATATATTTGAGAGTGAAGACATACCAGAGCACCAAATGCTGAAAATGGCCCAATCCAAAATGAAAGGGGCTGCTCTGACTTGGTGGAATTTCATCCAAGATGAGAGGGTAATAGAGGGGAAGAGAAGAGTTTCTACTTGGAAGAAGATGTTGGCTTTGGTGAAGGAAGCCTATGTTCCAGTGGACTATAATGTCCAGTTACGCAAGAGGAGACAAAACTTGAAGCAAAAGGAGATGGATGTGAGTTCCTACATAGAGGAATTCATGAAGTTGTGTGTGAAGAACAAGGTAAAGGAGAGTGAGGATGAAAAAGTGGTGAGATATCTCAATGGACTAAGATTTTCCATCCAAGAAGACCTGAATCTCCACACCCTAGAGATAGTCCAAAAATGTTTTTAGTTAGCACTTAAGGTGGAGGAGAATCTAAAGAGGAGGCAGGAATAAAATAGCAAAGGAAAATGGAGACAAAAAAGAGGGCGAAGAATCTCTTTCAGAGGCAAAGGAAATGGTTTTGGATACCAAGGTGATTCTAGTCAAGAAGGCACCAGAGGAGAGAGCAGTTACAACCAATGAGGAGGTTACAATCAAAGAGGGAACTTTAGGGGAAGAAGACCATCCTCTAGAGGAATATCCCAAGGTAGAGGACCTCCTAGATGTTACAACTACAACCAAGAGGGGAACATGGCCAATAGGTGTCCGGAGAAGGCTGCAAGCTCCATGGGAGAAAGGAGGAGCAACTTGGTGCAGGAATCTGATTGCCAAAGTGTGGTAAGTACAAACACCTATCAAAGTGTCAATGCTTTTGATAGATATGGCTACCCTGAAAGAGGAGAGGCTCTGATGATGAGGAGAGTAGTGACCACCATGAAGGTACCTGATAAAGAGTCCCCACAAAGAATGTCTCTTTTCAAAACTACCTGCAGGGGAGGAGAAAAGGTATGCAAGGTCCTGATAGACTCCAGATCTACTAAGAATTTTGTGTCACTTGAAATGATAGAGAAGCTTAAGTTGAGAAGGTTTCCACATCCTTACCCCTACAAGGTCTCATGGCTCACCCAAGGTCAACAAGTAGTGGTAGAAGAGCAAGCTTGGGTAGAGTTTTAGATTGGATCCTACAAGGATAGGTTTTTATTTGATGTAGCCAAGATGGATGTATGTCATCTCCTATTTGGGAGACCAAGGAAGTTTTATTTGAAGGCTCATCATGATGGAGTTAGAAACACCTATTAATTCACCAAAGATGGTAAGGTGATATAACTTTTACCTTTGATGAAGAATGAGATGGAACCAAAGGGGAAATATGCCAAAGTGTTGATGGTAGAAGGAAATCAGTTCATGAAGGAGATTGCAGAAAAAGATGTAGTTTGCTATGCCCTCATTCCTAGTTCCAAGGTGACAAAGAAGGAGTAGTTTGCAGAGAGGAAATGAAAAGGACAGCGACACATAGACCCTACAGTTAAACTATTACTTGACAAGTACAAAGGCATCATCTTAGATGGAATGCCAAGGTCCCTGCCACTAGTAAGAGACATAAGTCATTGTATAGATTTGATCCCTTGATCTACCCTACCAAATAAAGAAGTATACAATCTTAGTCCAGACCAGAATGTAGAGATGGCAAGACAAATTTTAGGAGTTGCTAGAGTCAGGGCTAATTGGAAAAAGTCTAAGCCCATGTGTAGTACCTGTTGTCCTTGCACCCCAGAAAGAAGGCACTTGGAGGATTTTGATAGACTCAAGGGCCATCAACAAGATAACCATAAGGTATAGATTTCCAATCCCTAGGATAGAGGATTTACTTGATTGCTTGGGGGGAGCAAAATATTTCACCAAAATGGATCTAAAAAGTAGATACCATCAAATTAGAATAAGGCCAAGGGATGAATGGAAAATAGCTTTTAAGACCAATGAGGGGTTGTATGAGTGGAAAGTCATGCCATTTGGGTTGTCCAATGCCCCTAGTACCTTCGTGAGGTTGATGAATGAGGTCTTGGTGGAGTTCATAGGCAAGTTTTTAATAGTATATCTATATGATATATTGATCTTTAGTCACACAAGGGAAGACCACCTCAAACATGTAGATGTGGTCCTCAATAGGTTACATGAAGAGAAACTAATGATAAAATTGGATAAGTGTTTGTTCATGCAGGAGGAGATCATTTACTTGGGCTTTGTAATCTCACAAGGTGAGTTAAAAATGGACCAGGAGAAGGTAAGTGCTATTCTATCTTGGCCAACACCTAAAACCATGAATGATGTCCCAAGTTTCCATGGCTTAGCAAACTTTAATAGGAAGTTTATAAGGGGATTTAGTCATGTTTGTGCACCAATGCTTGACACCATAAAAGGAGGACAAAAGTGCAGGTTCAGTTGGACCAAGGAGGTAGATGACTCATTTGAGACTTTAAAAAAGAAAGTTGCAAAACAACCAGTCCTTGTCCTACCAGACATCAACAAGATATTACAGGTGGAATGTGATGCAAGCCACATGGCTATTGGGGCAGTACTCAATCAAGAGGGAAGGCCAATTGCTTTTTTTAGTGAAAAACTAAATGATGCCAAGAGGAGATATTCATCCTATGATTTGGAGATGTATGCTTTAGTTCAGTCATTGAAGAACTGGAGGAACTACTTATTGCCAAAGCAGTTCATAGTTTTCACTGGCAATCAGGATCTAAGTTTCATAAACAGTCAAGAGAAGTTAAATCATAGGCACATGAAGTGGGTAGAGACCCTACAAGCCTTCACCTTCAACCTCAAGAACAAAAAGGGGGTCAAGAACAAAGTTGCAGATGCCTTAAGAAGGAGGGTCTTAACCATCAACCAAATTAAGATGGAAAGTGTTGGCATTGACTCCTTGAAGAACATGTATGATCTTGGTGAATATTTTGGAGAGATCTACAAGGTATGTGAGTCTTTTGGTGAGAGGTATCATGTTGAATATTTTGAGTTTTTTATCCAAAAGGGATTTCTATTCAAGGGTGGACAATTGTGCATACCTAAGTGTTCAATGAGACTGAATATTATTAGGGAGAAGCATTATGGAGCAATGGCAAGTCATTTTTGCCTTGACAAGACACTACTACTGGCCTAAGTTGCAGGCAAATGTTAGGAGGTTTGCAGAAACATGCATGATCTCTCAAAAAGCCAAAGAGAAATCTACCAATGCAGGTTTGTACCAACCTTTACCCATTCCTTCTAGGCCATTGGAAAGTATAAGCATGGATTTTTTGTTGGGTTTTCCTAGGACAAGGAAGGGGTATGACAATGTTTTTGTAGTGGTGGACAAATTTAACAAAATGGATCATTTCTTGCCATTCAATACCTCTTGTGATGCCTCATATGTTGCAAACTTGTTTTTAAAAGAGATAGTCATGATACATGGGTTGCCACTAAATATAGTCTCAGATAGGGATGTGAAGTTCATAGGACATTTTTGGAGGACCCTTTGGAAGGAGTTGGGCACCAACCTAGCTTTCTCATCAGCCTACCATCCCCAAATGGGTGGACAAACTGAAGTTGTCAATAGGTCCTTGGGGAACCTATTAAGATGCTTGACAAGACAACATGGATAAAAATGGGACAACATACTATCACAGGTAGAGTTCTCATACAATGACACCATAAATAGAAGAACTAGGAAATCTCCTTTTCAAATTGTGTATGGCATCCACCTAAGGGATGTTTTAGAGTTGAGGGATTTTCCTAAAGAAGAGTACATTAGTGCAGGTGGTGAATCTTTTGCCTCAGCCATAAAGGAGATACATGATCAAGTGAAGTCTCATCTCCAATAATCTATAGAGAAGTACAAGGCTCATGCTGACAAGAAAAAGAGGGATGTGCAGTTTGATTTTGGGGACTTAGTATGGGTGCATTTGAAGAAGGAGATACTCCCAAAAGGAAAACACACAAAGCTCATGCAGAGGAAGATTGGACCATGTCATATTTTGAAGAAGTATGGGTAGAATTCTTATGAAATCCAACTTCCTCCCAATTTTGGACTGTCACCCATTTTCAATATATGTGATCTAACTCCTTACAAAGGCAATGGTAATGAAGAGGAGGAACCAATGCAAGTTGCAGCAGATGATGATATTCCAAAGAATGATCCACCAAAATTGAGAAAGGTTCTTGACAATAGGATGACAAAGAGAACCAAAAACAAGGAGTACAAAGAGTATTTGGTGGCTTGGCAGGGAAAACCAAACTCTGAAGTAGTTTGGATGATAGAAAACCTAATCTCCAACCATGGTACAGACCTCCAAACCCTGATCTCAAGTGGGCTTGAGATCTCTTCTCCTGAGGAGTATGGTGCAAGGGTACCTATTCAAAAAGTCATTCATGGATTAGAGGATGAGGATTAGGATCATTTTGAATGTCTTTGGTTTATGCATTTTCCTGTTTTGAATAAGGACCCCACCTTGTAAACCAATGTCCCAAATTAGGCATCCTGATAAGCCAATTAGGACAATTTAGTAAAGAGGGGTAGCATGATGTTTGTTTTGATGTTTTGAAGTATTTTAGGGTGTGTAGGTGGTTATTGGTTGATCCAAATTGTATGGATCCAAAACTTGTTTTAGTTGATAACTTTTGACAAAAAAGCAACATTTGAAAAAAGCAACTTTTGAAGCAAAAGTGCAACATTTTGAATTTCATTTGATGTAAACCTCTCAATGGCTCCAAAATCTTCAAATTTGATTTGAAACCATTGGGAGAAGGCCTAGATACCTTGTGGATATGATTCCCAAGGTTAGTGTTGTTGTTGATTGAAGTTTGGAATCATAATAAGACAAAAAACTGAGTTTTTCCCTGTAAATATAATCTTGTTGTTGTTTGGACATCATTGTATGGATTGATTCTCAAAAATTTGTTCATGGAGTAGGTAGAGGATTGAGTCACCTTTTTTTTGGTGGTGGTTTGAGGTCTTGATCCTCTATGAGTAGTGAGAACCCCTTGATTTACTGACTGTAACCCGCAAAACTACGGTTTGGCTAGTGTTTCACCAAATAATGACCATACCTTGCATCTCACTCATCTATAAGGTCTTTCCTTTGGTGGAATGCAATATTCACCAATTTATTTTAATATTTCAATATGTTTTTGTAGGGGAAGCTTTTTTGTGCAGAGTATGAAGCAAACCTAGGTAGGCATCTCCATGTGACTACCTTGGACAAAATTAGGACAGACACCCTAATCTTGTAGTAGTGGATTCTAGGTGTGAAACCCTATAATTAGAGGTTATTTGTGATTCCACACATGCTCATGAAGTTGGTTTTGTGGTGGAGGATCTATAAATTGGAGTTTCTTTGTAAATTAGGCCTAATAGCCCTAATTAGGCCTCTCGACTTCTAAAAGGTTTAGACCCTTAGATTGTAGATCTTGCCAATCCCTTTTAGGGATATGTGTAACTCCATAAAGGGTATGTGGAATTGTCAATATTTTTCTATCTTGAGTTCAATATTTTGGAGTTAAGGGCAAAATACCCATTGTATAGGGCTACTAGCAAAGGGGATAGGTTTCCAAAGGAAGTATAGGGCATTGATGCCAAAGTCCACAATCAATGTTTGGAATAGTTCCTAGGTGTCATGAATTGACCAAATCCAAGTCCCCCAAGAGCAAGAGTCATTGTGAGGCATATTGGAGATGTTGAAGCCATTTACTCATCTTGAATAGGTGCTAGGCTTGAGTAGTGGAGAGTAATTCAAACTCTTAAGGTGTGGAGTTTTTTTTGTAGGATCCTTGATACTATTTTAAGGGGTATAAACAAAACCTTTTGGACCTTTCCTTAGGTGTGAGAAGGTCTCTACATCACAAAGGATTCAGACTTCTCCCTTAGAAAAGTCACCCACATCATCCTAGAATAGTCATCAATAATCAACATGAAATACCTATCACCTTGAAAGCTTCTAGTCCTTGTAGGACCACATAAGTCAGTGTTAATCAAATAAATAACATCATTAGATTTATCTTGTATTCTCTTAAAAGAAGTTCTAACTTCCTTTCCCAATTGAGATTCCTTACATACCAGATTATGAGGCTTCATAATCTTAGGTATATCTCTAACTGCCTTAGTTGAACTAATCTTAACAATACAATCAAAATTAACATGACACAACCTCTTATGCCATATTCAACTCTCATCAATATGAGAAATGCTTATTACCAGTGTTCAAGTGAAAGATATTACCTCCAATCTGAATACGGGTTGCATTCTCCAAACCAATCTTGTTAATGATTTTGCATTTTCTATCTTTAAACTGAAGTTGGAAACCCTTGTCCACCAACTGACCAACACTCAAAAGATTATTCTCTAAACCTTCTACATAATAGACATTATCAATATTATGATTTCCATCCAGAGAAATAATACCTCTACCTTTGATCATACATGCTTTGTCATCTCCAAAGCTGACTTGACCACCACTGTATTCTTGCAGGGATAGAAATTTTCTTTTGTCTCCATTCATATGATGTGAGCATCCACTATCAATTACCCATTCATACTTATCTTCAAATTTTTCTGCCAGGGCCTTTTATTCATTCATGATAGCCGGTTCCGATTCATCTTCCTTTAAATCATAGAACACCCATTCCTTTCTATTGCTGGATCCACTAACAGAGTCTTTTGTTGGTTCATCCCCAGAGTCATCTCTTACTCCTTCCTCATCTTCTATGTAGAATTGTTTACTTTTATTGAATCTATATCTATTCTGGTTAGGTTTAAATGATTTCTTAACTCTTTCCTCAAATCTTGCATTCCTTTCAGGACATCTAGATGCAAAATGACCAATCTTATTGCATGCAAAATATTTAAAAGGTTCTTTTCCTTCATACTTACTTCATGTCGGTCCTTTAGGTACTCTTCTAGAAAATAAGGCTTCAAGTTGCTTAAATTCTTCATCTTCTTTCCTCATATCTTCCAATTCTTTTCCATATAAGGCTTTCCAATAATTTTTGCTGGTAGATGATGATGCATGAAAAGAAGGTTCAGATTTTGCAGATCCAGAAGATCAAAATTCTTCAAGCTCGAGCAAATAATTTCCCAATCAGAATATCTCTGTTAACTGAAGTGTTTGCCATTTTTCTCAACTCATTAATAGTAGTTGCCTTCATCTTGTAAGCCGGTGGAAGGGCTCTCAAGACTTTGGAAACTATTTCATCTTCACTCAGGGATCCTCCACAACATTGAATTCCCATAACAATCTCATTTACTTTTTCCACAAACACAACAATTCTTTCATTGTCTTCCATCTTCAAGTTTTCATATCTTACCCGGTAACCATCAAGTTTAGCAATTTTGACAGTAGGATCACCTTTATTCAGAGTTTGTAATTTATCCCACATAACCTTTGTCAATGATTTATCAGTCAATCGCATGATTTGTTGATCAGTAAGTGCATGCAAGAGGGCTTCTCTAGCTTTACAATCATTTTCAATATTCTTGTCCAAGTCTGTAGGAGCAGGATTACCAGATGCCAAATCATAAGGTGTGTATCCTTTCTCAATGATCTCCCAAATATCCTTGCCAAGACATCTAAAATGAGTCTCCATTCAAATTTTCCATATCCCATAATTTGTTCCATCAAGCTTAGGGATTTCTCTTCTGAAAATAGTTATCGGTGGATTTGAAGTGTTGGTTGCCATAGGATCTACCTCAGGTGATTAAGCTTATTCAAAAGAGGACCAAGGCTTTGATACCAATTGTTAGGATAACTAGTGAACAACTAAGAGTGGGGGGTGAATCAGTTGTTAACAGATTATATCAATTAATCCACTAAATAAACTTTAACCGGATCACATAAACATTATGTACCGAAATAGCAGAAATAGTTACTGATAAGCAATAAAACTTAACATTGAAACAAATAATCAACACAATGCAAACATACCACATAACACCATGATTTGTATGTGGAAAACCTAGAAAGGGAAAAACCATGATGGGAAGCCTACCCACAGTCAGATGATACTTCTATAGAAAGTATGTGATACAATGAGGGGCTTGCACACGGAGGAAGGCACACTGCCTAGAATGTATTGCTCATTACAAAAGAGTCTCACTGACTACAAAGAGGTAATAACCATCTCAAGATAAACAGACAACAATAATGAATTGTCAGAGATGGCATCTACCATGCCTGATTACAGTCTCGATTAAGCTCAATACCGGAGGCCTTTGACCTCTTCCTTAATCCCAATTCGAACACCTATGATTGACCAAATATCCTTCACATATGATATTGCATTCCAAGACCATGACACACTTTCTATAATGAGATCTTACATCATTTTATACCAGCCATAAGGCCTAAACTAGTTAGGTCGGCTACCTAAAAGATATTACAATAATATCATTACATAAATTCATATTACAATGATATGTCATGTCGTCTTAAGACCAAAACAATAATAACCAATCCATGGAACATCTTGAAACATCTCGGTAACATGTAGAGAACACATTAACATGATACTGGTCCATAAACTAGATAGGCATCAGACCAAATATGGGTCCACCACATCAAAGAAATATCTTCACTCTATTGAGGAATGATCAAAGAACATCTTCAAAATCCTAAAATCCATCTATAAGTTGCACCAACACCACTCATGCATCCTGTCAATATTCCTCAATGAAAGGTTTGTCGGTTATACCTTAAACCAATGTTGGTATGGGTTTACAAGAGCGTATCATAGCATTCAATTACCAAGTCAATACCAACTAACCAAAACATTCTCTAGGAACATGTAACACATAAAATCATTCTCCATTGATCCAAACATGTCGTAAGTGTCCAACAGATAGTCTCTTCTACCGGTAACACTAGATCTTCTACCGACAACCAAAACCTGTCTGTCGGTAACCAACCATAATAGCTAGTGTTGACATCAATGATAAAACATCAATGCAACACATAATCAATTTATCCATAATGCTAACATTTAGAATGGACAACTCTAACAATATCAAGAGAAAGTGGGCTCACAACATCAAATGTGGGCACACTAAACTTGGATTGACTCATACAAGTGATTTGTTGTTGTAATGATGACACAATTTGAGAAAGATTATTAATGGTTTCTTTGGTTGAGGAATTTATGTTAGACATGTTTGATTGAGAAGGTGGTGTGATATTATTGAAAGAAGGTATTGATTGATAATAAAGTGGAGGAACACTATGGTAAGTAGGCATAGGCAACAATTGAGTAGGAAATGAGACACTAAAAAGATAGATAGAATGATTGGATGAATTGACCCCTTGTGTAACATTAAGTGGTTGAGAGACAAGAGGAATACTTATTGAAGGCATAGATAAAGATAAAGGATTTCCCCCATGACTAATATTTGTCGGTATAACATTTTGAGTTGATGTAGTCATGATGTTTGAAGTGAAAGTAGGAATGCTAGTTATTGAAGTGGTCAAAGGAATATAATGATTGATTTGTGTAGGAGGTTGTGAATAACCTAAGTTATCATCACAACTCTTTATAGGCATGACATTAGAATCAACAATATGGGAAATTCCACACAATAGATCAATTCCATTCTTATCACTTTGAATAATGTGCTTTAGACCTTCAATTAATGGAAGAGCTTCACTATTAGGGTATTCTTGGGACATGCATTGTTGAAAGTTGTCAAATTGATTGTCTAATTTTGAAAATTGATCTATGGAAACTCTAGTAAAATCTTCTTCTTCATCATTAGAATCATCAATTGGGTAGATAGGGATGTTATTAGGATGAGAATAATTAGCATTATCCTCATTGAAGAAGTCACCCAAATTAGGCTCCATCTCTTCAAAAATTAAACCTTGGGAAGCCTTAATTATAATGCTTTGTCTAATGGGGATAGTAGAGGTAGGACTAATAGTGGTAAAACTCATGCACTAGAGGGAAAATTTAAATTTTAAATTTGAATTTGAGTTTTGAATTTGGGGAACAAAGTTTGCAAAATTGAATAATGCACAAATGATGATTAGACAATTTAAACTTTGTTGAAAGAAGAAATGACACATTTTCCAAAGTAATTTTTATGGTGAATGAAAATAAATTTAAATTTTAAAATTAGGGCCAATGTGATACCACTTAACTTTAAAATTAAAATTAACAAAACTAGTATTTTTAAAATCAGGGCAGATTACAATTAACCACTAAATTTTAAATATTTTCTTGAAAGTTGTGATGTTGAATTTGTGAAGTATTTAAATTAGTTTAGAAGGATCAAAATCCAAAAAAATTAGCCAATTTTCTATATTTAAACAATTTAATACAATCATAACAATCTCCCAAAATTTTGGGAAAAAAGTCGCGAACCAAGTTGAAAGTGCACCTGGTCTGCCCAACTTTTTCGAAAATTTTCAGGGATGAAAGCGACAATAATTTTAGAGCTACCCCAAATAAATTGGTTGATTTTACAAAGTTTAGATAGGAAAAATTAAGGTTTGAATGTGAAAATAGGACCCTATTGTTAGCAATTTGAAGGAATTGATTATGTGTTGCATTGATGTCAACGCTAGTTGTTTTGCTATCTACTGGATTCTGGTAGAGTGGTTGGATTATGATGTTGATTTGGAGATTTTCACTGCTATGTTCCAGCTTGTGGAATTGGTTTGGATTGGTTATTCATGTGTTTTGTATGTGTATCACATTCAGTTGGTTTGGGATTTGATGATCCAGAAGCTATCATTTGTTATAGTAAGCCTTTTGTTTACCGGTAAGGGTTTTATGGGAAGAGTTTTGTTGAAGATCTATTGATGAATCCGATAAGTGGTGTTGGTGTGGCTTCTAGAAGGTTATCAGGATGTTGATGGTTATCATGTTCATGTTCTAGTCGATCAGTGGTGTTTCATTTGGCTTATGGCGACCTATTATAGGTCTGATCTTATTCTGCTACGCTATGGATCAGTTTATGTAATGTGTTGGTTGATTCTCCCGATGAGTTACTGGTTGGATTTATTGTTTGGTTTATATTGTTTTCAGTCTTAGGTTGACTTGTTTTATCATTGGTTTGCGGGATTATGTAACATATTTATTATATTATCTTTTAGGTGGCTGACCTAATTGTTTAGGTCTTGGGTTGGTATAAATATGATGTAAGATCTCTTATAGATCATGGTACGTGGGTTATGGGATTATCTATGTGCGAATAAATTTGTAATCATATGTAGAGGTTTTGGTCGATCATAGGTGATCGAATTGGGTTTGTGTAAGAGGTTTAAGACCTCTGGTACTGAACTTAACTAGAACTATACTCAGGCATACGAGATGCTATTCTTGCAATTCATTCATCTTTTCGGATTGTAGTTTGGATTTCTTTTGTAGCTAGTAAAGCTCTTTTTGTGATGAGAAGTGTGCTCTAGACTGTTGGCCTTCCTGCATGTGCAGGACCCTCTTATTGTAATCACATATTTACTACAGAAGTATTTTCTGACCATGGGTAAGCTTCCCACCATGGTTTTTCCCTTTATTGGGTTTTCCACGTACAAATCGAGCGATGTTATGTGTTGTGGATGGTTGGTAATTGTTCTCTGATTTATGTTTGTGCTTAATTGTTATATCTGATGTTCCGGTATTTGGTTTATGCATTTCGGTAAAAGGTTTTGTGTCATTAAAGTTTCATAATCTGTTAAGAACTGATTCACCCCCCCTCCTCTTAGTTGTCCACCAGTTATCCTAACAATTGGTATCAGAGCCCGGTCCTCTCTGCAGAAGCTTAATCGCTTGAGGAAGATCATATGACAACTAACAATTCATCTGCAGTTCTTTTTTGGAGAGAAACCTGATGGTATGATGAAAGAATAAGTATCTGGTAGAATACTGAGAGGGGGGTGAATCAGTATATTGAAAAACTAATACAAAGTTCCCAAACTCAAATTCAATCACACAAAGTAAACATATCTCAGTCAAGATCAATATTCATAAGAATACTTGATATCAACTGGTTTGACTGTTATGACAACTTAATAGTAAACAACTTCAATCTTGTAAACATTGACAATGCTTAATCATAACTCAACATATTCATCTCTCAATGCTTCTAGTTATCATGCCTTATCAAGAGTTAATCAAATCAACAAATAAGATCATAACCACAAAAACATTCACCACTTGACACAAATGTTTATACGTGGAAAACCCAAATAGGTAAAAACCATGGTGAGATGAGACTCACAAGGATAGCAATATGAACTCTTCTAAAGTTCACCCTATTAGGAGCCAAGCCTATTAAAGCTTTACAATAATTCATGTTAAGAACTAATTTCGATTAGGAATACCCGGTTAAGGGATTTACAAATGTGCCTTGATGAAAAGCACAATACCCTATTAGGAGTAACCTAGCTGGAGGATTTAAGAATCTAAGCTAATGGACCACCTTGTTAGAGGATTTAATGAGTAACCAAGCTTGTTAGAGCTTACCCGTTTAAGGGATTTCACTTCTGCTATAATTGTTAGAAAACAATGAGTTTTCTTGATCTGTCTGAATAGCACTACATTTCCTTGATCAGATCCTTTTAGGCTTCAATATGCCTTCACTGGTTAGGCAAAAACACACTCAACAGGTTTCTGCCAATCTTGCCAACAACCTTTACAACCAACTTCATCGACCTTAAATACAAATTGATTAGGTCGGTAACACAACAAAAACCTAATTCTCATCATCGAGCTTACAAACAAGTTGGTACAATCTTGACCATTAGAAATCATGACAATCTCTTCACATTCTTCAAGAAAATTCCAACCGCTCTATGATCACCGCTTCATCGGACTTTGTAACTCATCACACACTGTGCATTAGATGCAATCCACTTTTCTCCTTCCTTAGACAATAAACAAACATGCCAAAATAATTTGAACTTATCCTCATACAATGATCACACGTGTCTCCATCATTACTGGTCATCAGATAATAAACCAACAAACTTGATCGGTTAGGGTTTAACAACTAATAGGGTTTACCGGTTACATTGCATAGAAAGGTTTAACCCTTTACACCGGTTTACCGGTTCAACTCACAAACTTAACACACTGGTTTACAACATCTTCCACAAAGCTCTTCTTATAGGTTACTAGCCAATATAAAAAACAACAATATCAACAATAACATGAATACCATTACCGGTTAAATTGACATCAATGAAAACATATCATTAATGCAATCTCTATGAAAAATGCCAACAAACTCAAATGCCAACAAAACCCGTAAGCTTGATTCAACAAATTAGAGACTATGGAAGATTTAGATGGAGACTCATTTGAGATGTATTGGGAAAGAGATTTGGGAGATCACTGAGAAAGGTTATACCCCTTATAATTTGACATTTGGAAATCCTCCTCTAGCATACTTGGATAAGAACATTGAAAATGACTGTATAGCTAGAGAAGCACTCTCGAGTGCACTTTTTGATCAGAAAATAATGGGATTAAATGACCAATCATCTACAAAGGTTATATGGGATAAGTTGGAGACTCTAAATGAAGGTGACCCTAGTGTTAAAATTGCTGAACTTGATGGTTACCAAGTGAGGTATGAGAACCTAAAAAATAGAAGAAGATGAAAGGATTACTTCTTTTATGGAAAGAGTTAATGAAATTGTTATGGGAATTCAGTGTTGTGGTGGATGTCTGAGCGAAGATGAGATTGTTTCTAAATTAATCAGAGCTTTGTCACCAACTTACAAGATGAAGGCTACTAAAATTAATGAGTTGAGAACAATGTCTAACACCTCTATCAACCGGGATAATTTGGTTGGAAAGTTATTTGCTTTTGAGCTTGAAGAATTTGGTCCTCAAGGAGCTTCAAAGAATGAATCTTCTTTTCATACATCTACATCATCAACTAAAAAGAGTGATTGGAAATATTTAAATGTGAAGGAACTAGAGGAATTGAAGAAATAAGATGATGAGTTTGAGAAACTTGAAGCCCTATTTGCTAGAAGAGTACCTAAAGGTCCGACAGGAAGTGAGTATGAAGGAAAATCACCTTTTAAATGTTTTGCATGTAATAAGATAGATCATTTTTGCATCTAGATGTCCTAAGAAGAATTCAACATTTGAGGAGAAAGCTAGAAGAACTTTTAGGCCTAAGCATGATTATAAGAACAAGCATAAGTAGAGGAGAATAAAAAAAAATAATGTTACTATACGGATTAGGAAGGTGTGATTGATTCTGATGATGAACGAGCACAAGATTCAACTAGTGGATCCAGTAGTGGAAAGGAATGGATATTTTTGGCTATCAAGGAAGATATTCTCGAACCTGTCATTCAAAATGAGGAAAAGACCCTCACTGCTAAAATTGAAGACAAGGATGAATGGGTGATAGAAAGTGGATGTTCACATCATATGACTGGAGATAAAAGGAAGTTTCTATCTTTGTGAGAATTTTATGGTGGTTTGGTTAGATTTGGAGATGACAAAGCATGCATGATCAAAGGAAGATGAACTATATCATTGGATGGTAAGGATAACAGTGATAATGTTTATTATGCTAAAGGTTTAAGGAATAATATTTTGAGTGTAGGATAGTTGGTGGATAAGGGACTTCAATTATAGTTGAAGGATGTAAAATGCAACATCATCAAAAGATCTAGATTGGAGATCTCAACCGGTACTCAGACTGAAGGTAACATCTTTCATTTGAATTTTGGTGAGAAAGCATGTTTGATTGCACAAATTGATGAGATTTGGATATGGCATAAGAGGTTGTGTCATGTGAATTTTGATTTCATTGTAAAGATTAGTTCAACTAAGGTTGTTAGAGATATACCTAAGATTGTGAAGCCCTATAATCTGGTATGTAAGGAATGTCAAATGGGAAAGCAAGTCAGAACTTATTTTAAGAGTATACAAGACAAATCTAATGATGTTATTGATCTTATTCATATGGATTTGTGTGGTCCTACTAGAATAAAAAGTTTTCAAGGTGATAGATATTTCATGCTAATCATTGATGACTATTCTAAAATGATTTGGGCTACTTTTCTAAGGGAGAAATCTGAAGATTTTGAAAAGTTTAAGATCTTTAAAGCTAAAGTTGAGACAGAGATGGGGTTAAAGATTAAATTCTTAAGGTCAGAACAGGGTGGTGAATTCACATCCGGTGAATTTAACAATTATTGTGAGAAGTATGGGATAAGGAGATAGTTGTCTGCACCCCGAACACCTCGATAGAATGGTGTTGTGGAAAAAGAATTAAACTATCTTGGATGCAGCTAGAACTATGATGATGGAAGCTACTTTGCCTCATATCTATTGGAGAGAAGTTGTGAGCACAATGGTATATACATTCAACATAGTTCATATCAAACGAGACACTGGTAAGATACCTTATGAGTTATGGTTTGGTTATACACCTACAGTTAAGTATTTCAGAATCTTTGGTAGTAAATTATATATTAAAAGAGATGATTCCATTGGAAAGTTTGATCCTAGATGTGATGAAGGGATATTTATTGGTTATTCTAATGAAAGAAAAGCATATAGATGTTATAACAAAAGATTGCAGAGAATTGTGGAGAGTGCTAATGTCAAGGTGGATGAGCAGTACAAAGGTCAAATCAGAACTTATGAGAGAGAACTAGAAGTGGAGATGATCATAACTAAGCCGATAGCACCTATACCAGAATAGAATGTTGAACTAGTTACCCTACTAGTATCAAAAAATTCAACAGTAACTGAAGACCAGAGCAGAGAAATAGGAAGTCAGAAAACTCCTAGGTATGTAAGGTTAAATCATTCTAAAAAAACATCATTGGACACAAGAACAAAGGAGTAATGACAAGAAGAAGGTTGGCAGCTGATGAGGTATGTTTAATTTCTCATTTTCAACCGACATCAGTTATTGAAGCTTGTAAGGATGAAGGTTGGATGAGAGCTATGGAAGAAGAATTAGATCAAATAGAAAATAACAAATGGACTTTAGTTCCTCAGACTAAAAATAAGAATGTTATTGGAACTAAATGGGTCTTTAGGAATAAAATAAATGAGGATGGACAAGTTGTGAGGAATAAGGCTAGATTGGTATGTAAAGGATATTCTCAAAAGGAAGGAATTGATTATGATGAGACTTTTTCTCTGGTAGCTAGAATTGAAGCTATGAGATTATTTATTGCTTATGCTGCCTATATGAAATACAAGGTTTATCAGATGAATGTCAAGTGTGCATTTTTTATTGGAGATCTTGAAGAGGAATTTTACCCTCAGCAACTTGATGGATTTTCACTTTCAGATGACAAAAGCATGGTTTGCAAGTTAAGGAAATCTTTATATGGATTGAAACAAGCCCCTAGAGCTTGGTATGCTAGATTGGACAAATATATTTTGAAGCTTGGTTTCACTAAAGGTAATTTGACAATAACTTATATTATAAGATCATTGATGATGACATATTGATTGTTGAATTCCTTGTTGATGATATCATTTTTGAAGGTGAGGATAAGCTATGTATGAAATTCTCTGATAATATGAAGAATGAATTTGAAATGTCTATGATTGGGGAGATGAAAGTTTTCTTAGGTGTGTAGATTACTCAAAACGATAAAGGTATTTTCATCTGTCAAACTAAGTATGCTAGAGAATTGTTGAATAAATTTGGTATGGAAAATTCCAAACCGGTTGTTACTCCTATGGTTACAAGTGAGAATTTGACAAAGAATGATGCATCAACTCTGATAAATCCTACAAGGTATAAATCTATGATTGGAGGTTTGTTATATCTAACTCAAACTAGACCATATATAATGAATGCAGTTTGTATTATATCAATATATCAGAGTGATCCTAGACAGAATCATGAGAGTACGGTGAAAAGGATTTTTTAGGTATTTACAAGGAACAACTGAGTATGACTTGTGGTATCCTAAAAATGATGACTTTACACTATGTGCATACACAGATGCAGATTCGGCTCGAGATGTTGATGACTGGAAGAGCACATCCAGTGGAGCTTTCTTTCTTGGAAAGAAACTTGTTTCATGGATCAACAAGAAACAATCATGTACTTTTTATCTACTATTGAAGCTGAGTATGTTGATGTTGCTACTAACTGTACACAAGTTTTATGGATGAAGAAAATGTTGAAGGATATAAGGGTAGATTGTAATGATCCAGTATTTATTCACTGTGATATCTCTGCTGCTATTGACATATCAAAGAATCTGATATTTCATTCCAAGACAAAGCACATTTCTATCAAGTATAACTTTTTGAAGGAGAAGGTGGAAGCAAATGAAGTCAGACTAGTTTATGTGAACACTAAAGAGTAGATTGTAGATATCTTCACTAGACCTTTGCCTAAGAAATCATTTGAGTAATTGAGAAACAAATTAGGAGTTTATGCCCCTCTAGTAGCAACTTGAGTGATTTTGATTGGCATCAGTTTGGCATGCATTATCAAAACTATCATTCATTCCAAATTGATGTGTTGGTGCTACTACTCAAGGGGAGTAGTCAGCTGTGTGGTTCAGAGGATTTATTATTTCTCTTTGATGTTTATGTCAGATTTATGGCATTGATGTCAAAGGGGGAGAGATATTGATGTGAAAAATAGAGCTCAACAGGGATATCATTCACAGGGGGAGTTTGGTATATGGGTTTAGAACTTCATTGTCATATCATTTGGGGGAGATTGTTGGATGTCTTCATATAAGGGAGACTTGTTTGACATTTCTTGGCTCTTGGATGTTTATCACATCTAGTGTTGCCATCAATGCCAAAGGGGTAGATTGTTGGCAGTTTGGAGGAATTGATTATGTGTTGCATTGATGTTTGTCATTGATGTCAACACTAGTTGTTGTGTTGTCTACAGGATTTTGGTAGAGTGGTTGGATTATGATGTTGATTTGGAGATCTTCTCTGGTATGTTTCGACTTGTGGAATTGGCTTGGATTGGTTATTCATGTGTTCCTCATGCGTATCACATTCAGCTAGTTTGATATTTGATGATCCAGAGGCTATCATTTGTTCTAGTAAGCCTTTTGGTTACTAGTAAGGGTTTTACTGGTAGAGCTTTGTTGAATATCTTTTGATGAATCTGATAAGTGGTGTTGGTGCAACTTCTAGAAGGTTATTAGGATATTGATGGTTATCATGTTTGTGTTCTAATTGATCGGTGGTGTTTCATTTGTCTTCTGGCGACCTATTATAGGTATGGTCTTATTCTACTAGGTTATGGACCAGTTTATGTAACGTGTTGGTTGATGCTTCCGATGCTTTACTAGTTGGATTTATTGTTTTCTTTATGTTGTTTCGGTCTTAGGCCAAGTTGGTTTATCATTGGTTTGCAGGATTATGTAACAGATTTATTGTATTATCTTTTAGGTGGGCGACCTAAATTTTTAGGTCCCGGGTTGGTATAAATATGATGTAAGATCTCTTTTTAGATCATGGTATGTGGGTTATGGGATAATCTGTGTGTGAATAAAGCTGTAATCATATGCAGAGGTTTTGGTCGATCATAGGTGATCAAATTAGGTTTGTGTAAGAGGTTTAAGACCTCCAGTATTGATCTTAACTAGAATTGTACTCAGGCATAGGAGATTTTATTCTTGCAGTTCATTCATCTTTCCGGATTGTAGTCTAGATTTCTTTTGTAGTCAGTGAGGCTCCTTTTATGATGAGCAGTGCACTCTAGGCTATTGGCCTTCCTAGATGTGTAGGCCCCTCTTATTGTAATCACATACTTACTGCAAAAGTATTATCTGACTTTGGGTAGGCTTCCCACCATAGTTTTCCACGTACAAATCTCAGTGTTGTGTTGTGGATGGTTGGTAATTGTTCTGTGATTTTTGTTTGTGCTTAATTGTTATATCTGTTATTCTGGTATTTGGTTTATGCATTATGATAAAAGGTTTTGTGTGCTTAAATTTTCATAATCTGCTGACAACTGATCCACCCCCCCTCTCAGTTGTCCACCAGTTATCCTAAAACCTATTAGGGTTTTGAAAAAGATAAGAAATTGAATTGCAAATTTGAAAAGGGTCAAACCTAATGGATAAGGATACCTTGAATAATGTTTTGAAAACTAAAATTGGTCGAAATTGATTGAAATTTACACAAATCCAAGTGAATTTGAAAATTAGGGTTTTAGGACTTAACCACTAAATTTCTAAATTTTGAATTTTGGAAAAAGGGAGGGAAATTGAAAATTTGAATTTTGGGCAAGAAGACAAGGCTGAAAATAATTCCAAATCTGAAAATTAAATGTAAATTAAATTTTTGCACAAGTAGAAGTTGATTTTTAAAAATTAGGGTTTTGACAATTAACCACTTAATTTTGTAAAATTGATTTGCAAATTGAACAATACCAAAAATAAATTGAATTTAATGCAATTTTCAGATCTAAAACAATAGATAGCATTTTTTGCAAAACACAAGTTCAATTCCAATTTTAACAACTAGGGTTTTGAATGAATTAACCACTAAGTTTTTCAAGAAAATTAATCTTGTAAATGAAAAATAAGAAATAATGTGAAATGCCAAGCATATAAGACATTGGGTTTACCAAAATATAATGGTGATAAAGGGGTGATGAGGAGATCAAGTGGAAAGATTTACCCTCCTCAAGGAAGGAGTGAAAGTTTCACAAAGGATCCTCTTCAACCTCTCATGCACATTACATTAAAAGAGGGGGTTGAATTCACTAGATCCAATATCAATGGAAAGAGATTGAATGCTAAGTGAATTAATAATGAATTTGAAAAGTAAAGTAACCCATCTTTTAGAATGGACAAGTTGAATTAAGAAATTTGAGACTAAGTGTAAAATATGGTAAAGAAATTATTATAACTTGAGATAGAAATGCGAGATGAAGTTGTGCACCTAGAGTTAGCTACAAAATGCCAAGATGAAGTTCCCCTATAAATTTGAGAAAAAGTTTTCAGGACTGGGTTGAAAGTGTACTTGGTCCTCCGAAAAATATGCGCACCAAAAAAGGTTTCTCTGTTTTGAAAATGAAGCCTAAACTTGCAAATACAGCTACACACCTACAACCTACACACAAAAAAGAGAGGAAATGTTGTTGGGATTGGAGGTTTGCCTTTAGGTGAAACCTCATTTTGGAATTAACCAAATGTTGAAAAATATTTGCAAGTAAATGAAAGGAAATGTATGAAGTATAATTCACCTCAAGAGATGATTTAATTGAAATGTAGATAGTGTTGTTTGAAAGGATATGTAGAGTAGGATGTCAAAAGAGATCTCCTCTTCAATGGTTGAATCCTTGACTTGAATGCAACACCTAACCTTGAAAGGATATTTGAGATGCTCAATGCTTGAATGTTTGAATGCTTGATTGATGATAATTCTTGTTCTCCTTACTTTCTCTTATCATCAACTTACTTGTTCTTAATAGGAGGGAAAAATGTTGTTTATATACTTGACAACTAGTGTTATTTAACTGGTTTTCCATCTTAGGCCGACATAGGAAAACCTTTTCACGCTCATGATTGACTAGTCCAATGAAGGGTTTAAGTGGAGGGGGCCCAAAATAAGGAATGGATGGGGGAACTACACCCCTGTCCTAGGGGGATAGGGGTGCCATGCCCCTGTCCTGCCCTAATCCAAGACAAAAAGAAGAAACAAACAGTGCGAGATGTAAGAAAATGCATGTTTCAGGAGGTATGAGCATGTCTCGGGTCTCCAGTCAGTCTTAGGGATTCATTTCACCAAGGTGAAGACCCAAATGTGGTCAAAAATTGCAAGGTCACAATTTTATGATGCTACACTACTTGAAAATGTTCCCACCAAAGAGATGCATGACCTTTCAACTTAGTGAAAGCATATCTCACCTTTCTATCTTCCACAATGCCTTCAAAATCAAAATAATTTTCCATCTCTATGATCCAATCCAACAATCCATCTGAATCCAACTTTCAATCATAATCCAATTGGGTAAAATATGGTCTTGTATTCGCTCTTGATAATGCTCTTATAAACATCTCTTCATCTAGATCATTCATCGGTGTATTTGCTCCTTGTTCTCAAGCCACTTCTTCTTCTTAATCATCACTTACATCTTCAACATGTTGACCTCTTCTCTAGGCCATTTCAACAACTTCTAATTGAAATGCAATTCCTCTCAATATTTTCAACATAGCAAGACCTGCATTTCCACAAGCTCCAACACCTCTAGCGTTTCTCTGACCCATATTTACACTAGTCCTCTGTAGTTGCAGGCTAGATCCTCAAATAGCCACCCTAAAACAAAATTGAATAGGACTTTTCTATCTCTAGATTGAAAAATTGCTCTAACACCACTTTGGTGTAGTCACAAAAGGGAGGGTCCCCAAAGACAACAATTTGGACCATGCAACAATAGTTACACAACATAAACAACTCAATGTGATGGAGGCAATGTAGGAACAAGCTATATTATATCATGAAAATTAGTTACAAATTATTGGCAACATGCAGGCTCACAAGATTCGGCTCATAGGACTGAGTACAAAATATGCGTGTTATACAACATTCAGGCTCAAGCAAGAATGTGAGCCAACTCAGAACATCCTAACCTCATGATTATTTTTTTATGTCCTAATGATCCTCTCTACATGCTCAATTACATTTATTTATATGATCAAGAATGATCCGTGTTGGCCCAAGATTCCACAAACACCGATGAACAAGATGAAACATGTAAAACACAAGGTCGGCCTCCGCCAAAGAGATCCCTCTAAAAAAATCCATATAATGAAGTGCAGAACCCAAGGAAGATTAGCCATATGCCAAGGAACATTGGAAACAATGAACAGAAGCTCCACAAGCTATGAAAATGATCTGCAAGATCCACCAAATAGGAAACATGTCCAAAGGTTTTCGGTGTTATAAGCCACAAAATTGTCTCTGATTTTGGAAGCGATAAATTTTTGGAAAAAGATCCAAACATCCTGCGGACTTAGGATAAGGTAGATGAACATGTCCATGAACAAAATCTAGCTAATTTAGGAGTTATAACTAATTCAAATCTCACTCTATGTTAAAAGATATCAAATCCAAGTCAACATAAAACTAATAACAAATTTGAAATCCCTATATAAAGATACCTTTCAATTCATTTTTCAGATGTTATCTTCTACTAACATTATCATCTAATTCAAGGAGCAAAAAACTACATCAAGGCATCTTCATATTATGTTTCAATTATAATTGTATGACAAATTTTATGTGATTTATCATGTTATTGTATCAACACATGGAGAACTTATCCTAAGAGAATTGCATCACCTATTGAAGATATGATCATCTACATTCAAGCATTCCAACTCCAAATCTATCATTTCCCTTAAAAGATAAGCTTTCTAATTCAATTAAAGTTTAATTTTAATTCAATTATAAGGTTAATTAAAAACCTAAGGTTTGGCCTAAGGTAAACCCCTATCAAAAACCATATTTTCTCTCTTTCTCTATGTAGGAAATTGATTTAGGTGTTGTGGTTAAATATTTTGACAGAATGGATGATGACAAACAAGTTCAACTTTTATAGGTGCAAAAAGCGGAGGACTAGGGAGAAATTTCACCTTGGTCCGAATAATTTTTCCCAATATTTTGAGAATGGATCTTCTGCATCTCCATAATCTAGAAAAAATCCCACTTGCTTGTCCACAAGTTCCAATACCAAGGTAACATTTTCCCTGGTTAGGTAACAATTCAGCTTAGATTTTTAGCTACAAGTTTTAATTCACTTATTACTAGAACTTTGTTTGTGGTTTTATTTGACATTTAAAACACTCCATTGCAAATATTTGGATTCAATTCTTCATTATAGATTTGACATTCAATTTGGACCCTTTAAATTTGCATTTTTAATTCAAATAAAAAGGAAATAGGACTCCAATCAAGATTCAACCATCTTTCTAATACAATTGAGGCTGGATCTATTGAGTTCATCCTCCTTTTCATATAATTATATGTGAGATAGGTCATTTTCCTAGTCTACATAGCTAAGCTTGTGAAACTCTATTTCCATCTACTATATTTTTGGTGAACCCAACTCTTCCTACACTTACATCTATTTTGATTTCAAATCTAATTTTGCATAATTCAATACATATATTGAGTGAACATTTTTTTTTCATCTTTTATAGCTTATTAGTATCCTGTATGATCATAATTGCACATGTTGGCAATTATGAAACTTCTACAGACTGGTAACATAATATTATTTTAAAACTTTATGGTTACACCAATAGATGTGGAAAAAGTATGGTACTTCATCACTTTTCAAAAGATTAACAAGTTTGATAATTATATATATAGTTCTTTTCTTCTTTTTTTTCTATGGTTCTTGTACTTTAGCAAGAAAATAAGATTTTCTAATTTTTCTTTTCAAGTGATAAAAGAGTAGGAAGAATTTTACAGGTCAAATGAAGGATTCTCCTTTAGATTGCATAGGCTAGAAGATTGAAGAATCCAAGATATTATGCAAAACAAAGTACTACACATTTGCCAACATAATCTAGAGGTTAGTATTAAAGTTGATTAGAGAAGTATAAAAATGGAGTGAATTCTAGAGTTGACAATTATAGAGCTTATGGGAAAAAGAGTAAAGGATGAAGAAGATATTTTCATTAATAAGAAAAAGAGTAGAAAGGTCAGGAAGCATGAACCAGAACTAGTATATGCAGACCATAAACAATTGGCATGTACTGTTGTCTCAACGAAATGGTTAGTTCTTTTATTGTAGTTTTATATTAATGTGTTTGTTGGTCGGTATGTGTAAGGAAGTTAAGTAGCAGAACAACTTCCTACACAAACCTTGAGAGGAGGATAATGCAAAAACTTTTACAGATCGTCACAACAATTACATAAAATAGAAATAGACATAATAACATTCAAACCATAACATAGTGATTTACGTGGGAAAAACCCTTTTGAGAGAAAAAACCCCACACTCCAAAAGATGCCCAATATATTATTCAGCAATCAAAAACAGATTACACTATACTTGAAGAGTAAGCTCTTCAAAGGACTACCACTAATTATATATTTAGAGGTAACTCAATAGTCGTGAGACTCTTACACACAACCTCTATCTCACGCACCTCATTTATAGGAGATACAATATAGGAAACCATCAAATGGTATTACAAAACCATGGGCTGAAACCACCCAATAAAGTATAGTTGACCTTATCTCCAATCTAGATGCCCTATGACATGTTAAAACAAACATCCAAATGTGTCCTTCCCTTTTATAGCTCACTTATGTGTGTGATACAAATTATATTTCCTATTTCAGGAGTACAAACTTCTGGAGGCCATAACTTGCGAACCATGTGTCTGATTGATGAACCGTTTGAAGTGTCGAAAAAGCTCGCAAAGTTCTTTAATACCTCATAAATGGCTATGCCATTTACACCAATATTTTAAGGCATTTCAGATGGTCAAAAGTCCCTAAAATTAGATTTGAACTTTAATCACACCCCTCCAAAATAGAAACTTTAATATCTTCAAAACTAGTTGTGATCTTGTGACTAAAATTTACCAACATGCTTATCTAACAAACAAGAAGCTTCTGGGAGAATTTCGTAATAATTCATGTTTAAATGAAAACTTAATATAAATAGTAACCTCATGTAAATGCAAGGTTGAGACACCATTTTCCCAACATTCTCCCACTTGTCAAACACCTTGCAAGAGAAAAGGGAGTATCAACACAATGAATCAATTGCTAAGGGCCATGAGGCCCATAGACTCCAAACACCATTTGGACTTCTTTGTGCTCATTACCTTAGTTAAAGAATCTGCAACATTCATCAAATTTTCTACCTTAACCAACTTCACCTTGTCATCTCCGACCATATCTCTGACAAAATGATACTAAACATCAATGTGCTTGGTCTGGGCATGAAATCTTGAGTTCTTGGCTAGGTAGATCACACTCTAACTATCACAATATATTGTCATTGCTCCTTGTTTTATTCCAATATTTGAACATAGTCTCTTAAGTCAAATGGCCTCTTTACAAGCATGAGTAGCTTCCATATGCTTTGCTTCAATAGTGCACAAAGAAACCATAGCCCGACACTTACTCATCCAACTAATTGCACCACCAAATAAAGTAAACACATAAGTACTGGTGGATCTTCTGCTGTCAACATCACCTGCCTAGTCTGAATCCATATAAACATGAATATCAAGGGAAATCACGTCTCCAACTAAATTACCATGATAACACAAAGAATACTCTAAGGTACCCTTCAAATATCTAAAGACTCTTTTGATTGCATCCTAATGAACTCTACCAGGATTACACATATATCTGGAAAGAACTCCCACTGCTTGGGCAATGTCTTGTCTAATACAGACCATAGCATACATCAAATTTCCAACTACACTTTGGTAAGGCACTTTTCTCATGTCTTCTATCTTTGATGAGGATGTAGGACAATCTAGAGCAAATAATTTCATTCCAACTATAAAAGGAACACACAATGGTCTACAATCCTACATGTTGAACCTCTGTAACACTGAATCCACATACTTACATTGGCTTAGCCACATCTTTTTGTTCATTCTCTCTCTTTTAATTTCCATCCCGAGAGTGTTCTTTTCTGCACCAATATCTTTCATTTCAAATTTAGTAGCAAGTTGAGACTTCAGTTCTAAAAATCATACTTTTCCCTTTACCAAGGAATAACATAGCATCAACATACAATGCAATGTACAAGAAATGATCACCATCAGATTTATAATAAACACAATAATTTAATTTAAAACATTCAAATCCCAAACTCAACACATATGTATCAAATTTTTGTTACCACATCCTAGGACTCTATTTGAGGCCATACAAAGATTTCTTTAATTTACAGACCAAATTTCTTTGACCTTTCACCACATAGTGCTCTGGCTATGTCATATAAATATCCTTCTCCAAATCACCATGAAGGAAAGTAGTTTTCACATCCATTTGCTCAACCTCTAAATCATAAGCAGTAGGAATAGAAAGCAAAAATTTAATGGATGTCATTTTTGCAACAAGAGAAAATATCTCACCATAATCAACACCCTCAGCCTAAGAGTAGCCTTTTGAAACCAACCTCACTTTATACTTCTCAATGCCTCCATCTAAACCAATCTTTTTCTTGAGTACCCATTTACAACCAACAGGTTTTTGTCCTTCAAGCAATGGTACAAGATCCCATGTATCATTCCTTTTCAAAGATTTCATTTCTTCTTCCATAACAATCTTCCAGGATTCTGCATCATTCATACCTAATGCCTCTTCTATAGATTTCGGTTCATCCATATTAGTATTGAAAGAAAAATACATCTCCAATCATCAGGTGAGTACCTTTTAGGTGGTTGTCTATGTCTTGTAGACCTTCAAACAAGTTGAGTTGGAGGTTCTTCCTCCTCTTTTGAAGATTTAAAGCTAGACAAGCTCTCCTCAACTTCTTGCCTATCTAGGGGTCTCGATTCAACTCATTCAAGTGTAGACACATCTTCCTTTTTAGTATATTCTGGATACAATGTAACAGAAGGAGACTTAATTTTTCTAAAACTAATGCTTCTACTATGAATTACCTTTTGTGCAACATGGTCCCAAAGCTTGTATCCTTTCACACCATAACTATACCCGATGAAGATACATTTCACAACCTTATTCTCCAACTTTGTTCACTTCTCCTTTGGCACATGTGCATATTCCTCACAACCAAAAACTCTAAGATGTCTTAATGAAGGCTTGTGACCCAACCATGCATCCATAGGAATTTTAACAACAAGAGTTGATGTAGGAGACCTATTAATCAGGTAGCAAGCAATGGCAACAAATTCATCCCAAAACATTTTTTCTAGACCAACACCACTCAGCATACTCCTAGCCTTCTCCATCAGTGTCCTATTCATTATTTCTACAACTCCATTTTGTTGTGGAGAATATAGAGTTGTCTTGTGTCTGTTAGTGCCATAGTCTTTATAGAATCTACCAAAATCATTAGAGAAAAATTCACCACCATCATCAGTCCTCAAACATTTTTATTTTTTTTCAATGTGCAACTCAACCATTGCTTTAAATTCTTTAAATTGACTAAAATCTTCAAATTTACTCTTTAGAAAATATACCCATGTCCTTCTACTAAAATAATCAATAAATGAAACATAATATGTGGATTTTCCAATCGAAGAAACATCTATAAGACTAAACACATCAGAGTGAATAATATCCAAAACACAACTTTAATGAAAACTCAAGTAAAACTGAATGCGGTTTTGTTTTCCATAAATGCAGTGCTCACAGAAATCAAAGTCAAGATTACAATCATTCAAACCTTCAACAAGGTTTTTATTTTTCAAGGTCCTTAGACCCTTTTCTCTAATGTGGCCAAGCCTCTGGTGTCATAACATAGTCTTCTCTACAGGTAACTTTGCTTCAGAAAAAAGAGCACCCTTAGGTACCCTAAAGCCATTTCCATCTACTAAAGGTGAAACCCTCAAATCTTCTGATGAAGTATCCACAAATTTACTTTTTACAGAAGTGCTATTACACTTGAAACAATGTATGCATCTAGCTTATACAAAGTGTCAAACCTAAATCTCTATCAATTACCATAGCACTCTTAATCATCTTACATCTTGCTTCATAAAAGACTACCTACACACCCACATCTATCAGTTTGCTCACAAATAACATATTTTGTTTTAATCCAAGGATATGCAACACACCATTAATCCATTTTATTCTACCATCACAAAAAAATGATTCTAACTTTAGCTCGACCAATAATGTCTAAATGAGAATCATCACCTAAGTACACCTTACCTCTGTTAAATTCTTCATATTCATAAAGCCAATCTCTAGGGAAGTCTTATGAAAAGATGCACCTAAGTCAATTAGCTAGGCATCATTACTAGCATGAGTCGCCAAAGCTACAATGAATGCATCACCATCTTCCTTCCCAGACTCAAAATTAGAATCAAACTTTTTCTTTTTCTTCTTCTTTTCTTCTTTGCAATCCTTACTGATGTGACCCGGTTTACCGCAATTCCATCGAATGAATTTGGACTTTCCTAGAGATTTTGATCTCCCTCTAGATTTGGACTTATCGTGCTTCTCATTATTCTTTCCCTTTTCCTTAGGTCTTCCAAGAATAATTAGGGCTTCCTTTGAACTAATGGATACTTTGTTGGCATTGAGTTGTCATTGATGTCAACTGGTATTGCAGGTTACCGGTAGAGTGTGTATAACCAGTATGAAGAAGATTGAACCGACATAAAGAGGAGAAGTATGTTATGTGCTGCCAGATGATAACACCAGTATGAGGTGAGATGCATGAGTGAGTTGGCATTATTGAGTTATAACCAGTAAGGCATAAACTAGTATGAAGGCTGGCTATTTTTTTGTGATGAAGAGGTGGAATGTTGATGAATCACAACAACACCCAATGAGCTGAATAGGAACAATGGCATGAAGTCATACCGGAAGGGAAGATGATATGTTTTGGGCAAGAGTGACTGATCAGTATGTTGCTCATACCGGTAAGGTTCTACTGGTAGAAGGGTTTGTCAGTTGTTCAAGGTTGATCAGACCCTATAACGGTGATTTGAATATATGCTAATGTGTCCTCTATGGAGCTGAGGTAGTAAACATACAGAGGTCGATGAAATGTTCATCAACATTGTCATCTGTGTAGTTGGTGGTCATTAAATGATAAAACCATAAATCACGGGATGATATCTAAGTGATGTGGCTCGAGGAAGAATGGATGAAAGAGGATGATTAGGCAGTTGCTAGCATTGTGATCAAGGCATGAAATCTGATTGCAGATTGACCTTCAGTTAGAAACAATTAGGTGAAAAAAGGTTGACAAAGATCAAGGTCGTAAAGCAAGGTTAAGTTTGCTATTTTTAGTAAACATGCATTAGATGAATAAAAATGCTTACAAATGCATCTCCCCAAAGAAGGTGAGCAATCTAAGGTAGATCAAATCAGATTGGATACAGGTTTGGTCAAAGGAAAGAAACCCTAACCGCCTAAAGTTTGAATTTGTTTTTGGCGGGAAGACTTGTTTTTATATATATACAAGTCTAAATCGATGAGGTTTTGGCTGTTGAAATTAGGTGTGATGATGTTGGTGAATGAAAGGGAGATAGAAAAGATTATTTGAGTGAAAAAAAAGAAAAATATTAAGTGACTATGTTTTGAAGGAGAAACTGGTAAGGTGTTTGTGAACTGGCAAAGAACAAACCAGCAGAGACAAAACCTGGCAAAGTGTGGGTAGGTGTGAAGTGAATCCAACAATCAGAGGGAGAGAAGTTTCAATAGAGTAAGGACCACCATAAAGGTAGTGGTGCAGTGTGTGTGGAGGTTTCACAAACCGGTAAGATTGAAACCGGTAGAGCAGAATATTGGAGGGTTGCAAAACTTCATTTGCAACAGGGAATTTAATTATGTATTTGAATTTTCATATTGCCTTTGCTAAGTAGGTGCTTGTAGCCTATAAATTTTTCAAGGGTTGGTGCTCCTTTGAGCTGGTGCTCATAAATCAAAGATTGGTGCTCCTTGGGTTGGTGCCCTAAAATTGTAATCAGATCATTTTCATTGTGAGGCTGGATTGGAGCAGAAGATCTCCAACAGCTATTCTCACTGAGGTTTTTCCCACTTTGGGTTTTCCTTGTATATATGGTATTATGTGATGTATTCTTGTGTATGAGTTATATGTATATTATAGAAAATCCTCTCACACACTTAGTTTGCATTTTTTGTTTTACCGGTCAGCACTCTGTTTGTTTTATATTATACCGATATATCCCTGATTAAGAAAAGGTGTTTAAATCACATATTCACCCCCTTCTTAGTGATCCATTGTGTCCAACAATTGGTATTAGAGATTAGGTACCCTATTTTATCAAAGCATTCTCTAGCTTGGGTAGATCCTATCAAGTGTTCACAATGGCAAGAAATGAATCAACCTCCTCAAAATCCCCTATGTTTGATGGTGTCAACTATGCTTTTTGGAGTAGAAGAATGGAAACCTATTTTTCTTCTCTAGGCTGTGATGTATGGATGTCAGTTGTGAATGGGTATACAGTCCCTAATAATCCTCCTACTTATCCAGATGCTAAGAATGAATATGAGAACAATGCTAAAGCTAAAAATGTCATTCTTAGTGGGTTATCTGATAATGAGTTTTTTAAGGTCATGCATTGCTCATCAGCAAAATAAAGTTGGGATAAGTTGCAAAAATATTTGGAGGTGATACTAAAGTCAAGGAAGCCAAGTTAATGACATTGAGAGCACAAATTGAGGCTTTAAAGATGAGAGATGAAGAGAAGATTTCTGACTATCTCCAAAGGATTGATGAAACAACAAACACCATTAGAGGGGTTGGAGAAGAAATCAAAGATGAGGTGGTAGTGAGAAAAGTACTTAGATTTCTCACATCTAAGTATGATACAAAGGTTTTAGCAATAGAAGAATCAAAAGATCTAAAAACATTTACAATGGATGAGTTATATGGTTCCCTAAGTACTTATGAGATGAGGACTGTCAGTACTAAGTCCGTGAAGAAAGAAGTTGCTTTCAAAACATCAAGGAAAGGAAAAGAAGATTCTGCTCAAGATGGAACCGGTGAAGATTTTGATGATATCATGGCAAAATTTGTCAGAAGACTCAAGATAGGTTCTAGAAAATACAAAGGCAAGCTGCCCTTGAAATGTTTCAATTGTGGAAAGATTGGACGTTTTGTTGCCAAATGTCCCTATGGTGATAAGAATGAAGATGATCAATCAAGTGGTAGTAGATCATATGGTAAGGACATGAAGAAGAATGTCTAGCGGCATGGTAGAAGAGGCAACCAAAACTAGAGCAGTCTTTACACACATGAAAATGATACCACAGATGGGGGAAGTGCCTTAGATGATTGTTGCAGTGAAGATGAAGTCAGTTCTGGTACTTGAAGAAGGAGAAGAAGAAAAGAAAGAAGGAGAAGTAGATCTTGAGTTAGAGCTTATCAGTTCCTTAGAAGAGCTGAAGAAAGTAAGCAGAGATCTGAAGAAGGTGAAAAAGGTTGCAGCTGAAGTACAAGAGATGTTAGAAAAATCTCTTGAAGAATCCAAGAAAACAATTACAGATCTAAAACTTCAACTGGAAGAGGCCAAGAGGATCTATGAAGTTATGAGTACCAGCTTGAGTAAAAAGGAGAAGGAGTATTAGGACCTTGAAGAACAAATTGTTAAGCTCTCTAATGAATTAGAGAAGAGAAAGAATGAACTGATGATAAGAAGGAAATATGAAGGCAACACCAAAGCCTTAGACAAGATCTAAAGATACCAGTGGCTTAGGATTTGAAGAGGGTCAAAGTTCAAACAACAAAGACACATCCCGTAAGGAGATATAGTTCACTTCTTCAAATGAAGGTGAAGAGAAGAAGACATTCACAGTAAGCAAGGATATTAGTAAGAAGACATATGTAGATGTTGTTAGAAACCACCACACAAACTGGTATACATAATAAATGAATTAGAGGCCATACTCAATGCACCGACATGCAGATCCAAGGAGAAATGCAAGAGTTGATCATGAAGGATTGACCAGAGTTAGCTGCATGAAAGGAAGACCCCCAGTGAGACAGTCATCTATAGGGACAAGGCAATCTAACTAGTATGTTCCAAACTTTCATGGTTATTGTCACCGGTGTAATAAGTTCGGTCATAAAATGGCAGATTGTAAGAAAATGAATGTAAACCCTAGTTTTGAAAGTAGAAACTCAATTACTGCATTACAAAGTAAAAATGTCACATGTTATAATTGCAATGAGTTTGGTCATAAGAGTTATGAGTGTAGGAGAAATGTGCAGATGTCTTGCAAGAATGCTTTGGATACATCTTTCAATGCTAATGCAAAATGTTAGAAGTGTCAAAATTTTGGTCATATAGCAAGGCATTGTAAGTTGAGAACTGACGAGCAAAAGAAAATAGTACCAAATCAAAAGATAGAGACCAAACTGAAACACAAGATGACAGAAGAGGAGAAGAAAGAAGAGAAACAGGTTTGGATAGAGAAGGAGAAGAAGAAGATAGAGTCAAGCTTGATTGTGCAGACTACTCTACATGGTGAAAGGAGGAATCTATGGGTAGTAGATAGTGGTTCCTCAAATCACATGACCAGAGACAAGAAAAAGTTTATCAAGCTTGATGATTGGAATGGTGGTTCTGTCCAGTTTGGTGACAACTCCTCTATCAAGATTAAGGGTCATGGTACATTGAATATTGATGGAAATCTCAAGGCTCATGGTGTGTACTATGTGGAAGGACTAAATCATAATCTACTAGTGTAAGTTGGATGTGTGACAAAGGGTACAAGTTCACATTTGACTCTACTAGTTGTTGTGTGTGTGAAAAGTGGACCTATATCTGTAAGCACAACACTTCAATTAAGTCATTGCATACATGGTTAGATATATATAAACATGAATATGAAAACCATAACAAATCAACCGATTGCCTTCTAAAAGATGTGAGTATAAGATTGCTCTCAGATTTGTATAAGCAATCCAGTGATTAGACAACACCAAGACAAAGGATTTTAATCTATATGAGCATGATATTAATGCTAGATGGATGCAAGATTAATCTAACAAGATTTAAGCAATAAATGAGATAAATGATCTAAATATGTATGCAATATTCTCAATGAACCTAGAGCAAAATACACATAATAATAATATATTCTCTAGGATCGTTGAATGAGAGATGAGAGCCTGAATTTATAGAAAAATTAGAAAGAAACCAAAGGCTGAGATCAAATGATGATGAGCGATCAAGATTTTCCAAGAGGAAGCACAATCCAGGCAAATTGATGTGATTGGATGCTTTTCTCAATTTTAAAGGAAATTGAACTAAAATTAAGATAAAATCAAGAAAAAACTGATTTATTCTCTATTTCATTCAATTTTAATATTTAATTGTTTTAATTGCTTTTTCTGAGATTATCTATCAATTTTTTAATTTGTTTTTTTCAAGATTATCTCCAGTTGATTTCTTTTCTCAATTTTTAATTCTTTTTTGTCAATTAATTCCTTTTTTGATTTATTTCCTTTTTTCAAGATTTGTGCTCATAATTTCCAATTCCTCTTTCTTGTTTTGTTTCCTTTTTTGAAGATTTATGACAAATTGATTTATTTTTCAAATTAATTCCTCTTTTTGATGATTTAATGGCAAACTGATTTATTTAATTAAATATGCTGGGATATTTAATAAAATAAATAAGATAATTGTTTAAAATGATTTACTTGGAATGATTTAATTAATTAAATAAATATTTAATTAATATTGAGTGATTAATTTTTCCATGTGACATTGATGATTTTAGAATTTAATTGCGTGCTCAAGATTTATTTAATTGCCTTTTGGTTAGGACCTTGGTGACGTTGTCAAAATTAGGGGCTCATGGTTTAGATGACCATTTTTAGGGTATTACATTTTCCCTTCTTTGAATTAATGTGCAAGCAGCGCATTGGTTCAAAGAAAATTTGATGTCTAGGAGATACCTGTTCTGAACTTGATTGATCATGAACTAGATTAAAAAGCGAGGTGTTTAGCTTGATTCGAAGTGATGAAGTTGAATGAAGTTTGATTAAAATGATACCAATCCCGAACTTGATTGAACTTAGGAACGATAGAAAACAAAAGATACCGAACTTGAACTTGATTGATCAAGAAGTAGATCTTACTGATCTAGGACTTGATTGATCTAGACAAAGTGAGTGATGATAAAAATTAATCTTGAACTTGATTGATCAAGATACGATGAAGATAAACTGCTCAGCTTGATCAAGAAATGAATACTGAACACCTACTTAGATTTAGTGTGATTAAAGAAACTCTTTAAACCCTTGATTGAATTTAAACGAATAATCAGCTTGATGAAAAGCAATGAAACTGATTAACGTTAAGAGATTGATTCAGATAAAAGACAAATATCAGCTTGATTTGAAGTGATGAAACTGATATGCCCCTAGCGATGGATTTGATTCAAATGATCGAGAGATCTCAACTTGATATAAAACAATGAAGATGAGTTGCCCCTTAACAATAAGGATTTGATTGACTGATCTTCTTTAGTTGAAAAGATTCTTTGCTCGAGTTTTGATGAAGATTTTTGAAAGAAATTCTTGACTTTGAGGTCATGAGTATGCCCCCTCAAGAACGAAATTGAAAGATAGCGAGGGTACATGATTATAGGAAATTTCTTTAGTGATAATGATGATTTGAGCACAAATTCAATCAAAGGAATTGTTGGAATTTTTGCATTGATTGATAAGAAATTGAGTGCAAAGTTGGTCGTAAAGTTGATGTGTAGAATGAAATTGAACTAAGATTCAACATTGAAATTGAGTGCAATTTGAAGAAAGAATATGCTTTTGATGAAAAGTGCTAAGTGGTCCAAATTTTGTGAAATTTCGATGAGAGAGTTGACATCAGATTTCAATTTCGATCCCAAAAATGGACTCAAGATAGCTGATTTACAAGCTCGTGATTTGATTTCATCGTACTTGTGTTGATTGATTATGAGATGTTGTTCTATATGCTTTATTCTATATGTATGCATTTATTTTTAGTATAGATGAATTAAATGCAAATGGAATATGGATGTTTATTTTTGTTTCTTTTTATATGCAAATAAATGAGGAGAATGAGTAACTAGTAATGCAAATGTTTTCATTTTTCTATGCAATAAGATGAATGTAGATGAGTAATAATGAATGTATGAATCTATATAATGTATTTATGTATGCAGCTAACACCTTCAAACACAAGTACTCCATCAGAGAAATGATGAAAAGAGACCACTTAGCTTAGAAATGATGATGCTTCCAACTTTCATTCAAAAGATAAAGAGATCATTGTTATTATACCAAAATCACTCCAAATTCACAAAATGCAAAATGAAATGCAACCTAAACCTAGTCACTAGATTTGAACAGCTTAATTTTCATCATTGAGCATTTTACAATTATAACAGGCAAATTAGAGTTCCATGCTTTTCATGTGCAATATTAATTATGTTGTCCGCAATGATCCTTTTTTCATTCATATCCTTGGATAGATTTCGCAGGGACCCGAATTACATCATAAAGAAATTCCCTCAAAATAGACAAAGAAATGATAGGAACCTCCCTGTAGCATTCAAATAAGTAGAGTCGAGGTATGTGTGGTGATTTCACCTTAATGTGAAGGCATTTATCATAGACACCCAACTAATTTAGATGTTTTTAGATCACTAGGATCATTCCTACAAGCAGAAAACAAGAAAATATTATGCCCCCAATCCTTGCTCCTCTTAGTCAAGATAGACTTCCTCGAGTTACTTAGAGGGATAATAATCGAAAACCAATATAAAAGACAACACACAAAGAAAAATTTTATGCATAGCTCAAACTATTTAGTGATTGTTTTTAGTAGTCTTGTTTTGTTTGTTTACTCAGTGATAAAATGCTTTAGTAGTCAGTAGACAGGTGACTGACTCGAAGTGGATGACTAGGTTTCACTGATGTAAAGTTGACTTGGGTGATGCTTCTTAGGACATGTAAATTGCTCAGTTGATTACCCTAAGACTAGGACATTGATCAGTTTCAGGCCATGAGGGTTCTAAAAGAACCAGGATGTCACAAAAGTGACTAAAAGATATGTACAAGTGAAAACAAAGAATCCATGAAAGCGGGAATGCCAATGTTGCGTTGATAGATGGAGCGCTTGAGTACAAGAGGTGCCTATTTACCAAGTTTTCACCTGCTTGGCAGAGATTCCCTTTTTTTTTTTTACCAAGGTGCCTGTTTACTAGGTTTTCACCAAGGCATTTTCTCTCTTTTTTCCTTTTTTTTTCTTTTTGAATTTCTTCAGGACTTTTTCTGATTTTTAGGATTTCTTCAGGACTTTTTCTAAATTTTAGGATTTCTTTCAGGACTTTTTCTGATTTTGAAGATTTTTTCAAGACTTTTTCTGATTTTTAGGATTTTTTTCAAGACTTTTTATGATTTTTAGGATTTTTTCAAGACTTTTTCTGATTTTTAGGATTTTTCTCAAGACTTTTTATGATTTTTTTTTTTTACGATTTTGATGTTTACTCCTAGTGTCTAGCAAGGCAAAAGGGATTTTGAATACAGGAATGGATAAGCGAATAATGGTTAATCCAAGCATAGGGTCTAGATATAGCAATGTAAACCAAGGATTTCAGTGATGTAAAGCAAGGATTTTAGTGATGTAAAGCAAGCATATAGCACAGCGAAGAAAGGATATAGAGTAACGAAGCCATATGGTTTAAAGAAGTGGCCATGTCAAGAGGTTTGTGGAAAGCATGGTTTTTTTGCATTTTGTCCATGGTGTTGATCAAGATCAAGAAATAGATTTGGATATGAGACAAATAGGATAATCAAGATCAAAGGTGGTAATGAAGGATGTAAGCAATCAATGGATAGGAGCTAAAGGGTCTAGATAAAGTTTAAAAGATAGGACACATGAAGCCTGAAAAGATCCTTAACCTTGTCAAGATCAAAGGTGGAAAAGGGATATGAATGTAGATAAAGCGGATGAGGGATAATGGAGAATGAAGGATAATGGAGGAAGAAGGATGATAGATGGATGTACATGGATGGAACTTGCCCCCAGTGTAAAGTGCAAAAGGATAATGGATTACACATGATGCCTATTTGTTCGGTTTTCATTATGGTACTTGCCCAAGGCGCCACAAGAAGTGGTTTTCACTCGTGGATGAAGTTATTTCTCTTTACTTTTTATTTTTTATTTTTTTTTAATTCACTTTTTCATCATTTTTTTTTTTTGGAAGATAATGGAGGCATGATAGGGGATTGAAAAAGGACCCCAACGTCTTGTTGCTTTGGATGGGAATATGAGTTGCAATAGACCATGGCTATGAAGGTATGCTCAAAGATGTTGGCAGGATAATAAAATGAAACTAAGGCAAGGATTTATGTAAATGATTGGATAAGAGGGATGGAAGGGTGAAAAAGAGGTGTTGGATAATGGATGGGATGTTGGAAGAATTGTGTATGGATAGATGGAAATGCTAGAAAGATCAACATTGGCACACACCTTGAGGGATGGTGGACATATGGAAGAGAAGTGAATCTCATATTTTGAGATTTGGATGGAGGAAAGGTTACAAATTTTGGGGCATAAGAACCCAAAATGGATGAAGGAGGTGATGGAGGAATAGACTTGGAAGGTTTGGATGGAGGAACAACAATTTTGGATGTCAATTTTGATTTTTCTTTAGACTGTTGTGCTTCAAGTAGCTGCTTAGGGATCCATGTGGTTTTTGATTTTTCGTGCTTTTGTAGTTCCTTATAGCACATTGCTTGTACAAGTGCCTTAGGAACCCATATAACTTTTGACTTTTCTTCTTTCTTTGTGGGCCTTTGTGGCATTTTGTATTTTTCTTTTTCTTTTTGGATCATATTTTGCTTTGTTTTCACATGTCGATTAGATGGGACATGTTGATCCTTGAATACATGTGGATTACTTGACTTGCGACTTTTATTCTTGGCATCCAAATTGCTTGGAGGGAGATGCATGGATATATAAGAATGATATGGAGGTCTTTTAGATGGATGGAAGGTACTCAAAGACATGTGCCTTTGTTGATCCCGCATAAGGGATGGAGGGATATAGAGACCTAGAATGGATGGAAGTGGCGAAGGAGGAAGCGTATATTTGGATTTAACTAGAGAAATATAGGATTTATGAGAAATACCAACATCTTGAGAAATATCTGCGAGGCCATGACCTTTAACATTTTCTTTAATATGGAGGGGTTCTTGCTTGTGGATATTTACCCCTTTTCCTTTATAAGTATTCTGACTTGTAGGATACACTTTTCTTTGGAAAGAAGGCGCGAGTCCATTATGAGATGGAGGTGCAATGTAAGGAATGATAGGATCATGAGAGGGATTTGTAGGCATGATGGATCCTTGAGGTAAATATGGAGTATTATGACATGGAGATGAAGGGATGCTTTGATCTTGACATGGAAGAGGACCATTGGATAAAGTAGGAAGGGTGTTTGACTCTTCATTTTGAATAGGACCATTTGAAAAGATGGAAGAGGCATCATGATCTTGCTTAGGAAGTGGATTAGGAATGGGATTTGGAAGGATGCTTTGATCTTGAGATGGAAGGGGGTCATCTTGGAATAAATGGAAAGGTATAATGGGATCATAATGGGATTCTAGTGAAATAGGATCTTTTTTATTCATTAGATGGGATTGAGGAATTTTTGTGCCTTGATCTTGATTTATGATAGGACTTGTTTCTTCATTTTTCATATTATCCTCTTAACATGGAGTCACTTCTAAGGAAGGGATAGGATTTTTCATAGGCATAGGGGATTCTTGGAAGGTCTCCATATTTTGGCATGATGGGGAAGCATTTTGAGTGGGTACGTTTGGAATTGAAGTGTATGATGGCATAGGATTAGGGATTTTTAATTCTTTAGAGGAACTTGTATCAATATTGGCATTAACTTGGATTTCCATAAGATGTAGCCCTTGAAGGTCAACATGAGAAGTTTTATTATTTGAAGGAGATGGTATGGATTGTTGTTGAGAAGTTTTAGGAGATGAAGGCATCATGGAAGGGATGGAGGCTACATATGGAGCCTTTCTAGAAATAGGTTCATGATTTTGATTATTCTTAGAAGTAGTTCCTTCTTTTTCTTTAGGTGAGTCATTAGGATCTTCAATTTCAATGACACCATTATCAATGAGATCTTGAATCTTATGTTTTAATTCTATGCAATGTGAAGTCTTATGTCCATTTTGTCTATGATATGCACAATACTTACTCAAAAATTCCCATCCCCATGTGGTCTTTTTAGGTAATATGATAAGATTGTTCTTAAGAAGCTCTTCCAAAGCTGACTCAATAGATTGCCCCAAAGGTGTAAACTGTCTATCTAGGGAATATTTGGAGGAAATGTCTTTATGTCTTAGTGAAGGTGTTTTGTGATCTTGTTTGAGATTTGGCTTTTGATCATCAATTATTGTTGGTATTTGATTGTCAAATCATATAATTGTTTTAACATTCCTTGAAGTTTCTCACTCTTGATATCATGCATTTGTTTTTCAAATGGAGTCATTGATTTATTTTGTTGGATTTCCATGTCATATATTTCTTTCTTGATATCTTGAAATATTTGAGAAAAGGTAGCCATGGGAATTGGAGCTAAGGTATCTATGAGATTCTTACTTTTGCAAAAAAAATTTAGAAGATCTTTTGGTTTGAACAAACATTTACAACCGACAGGACCGAGAGCTAAATGTGTTGCAAAAGTCAAGATCAAATTGTAGCTAGTAGTTTATTTAACATAGTGATTTAGGAGAATTAACTAAGATCTGGTCTAGTTTCAGGAATGATCTATCTTGTGTAAGATGTTATCTAAGTTAACTTAGGTTTGATAAGATGTTGTTTGAACTAGCTGAGAGATGATCGACAAAATCATGCAACGCAACGACAGGGGTACACTATCAAGGTTGTTTATGCTCAAGAGGATGGTGACCAGTTTTATGCTTGCTGTAGACTGATCTAGGAAACTTTGACTATTTTGACTGACAAGATCAGGAATTCATATGATAGAGGATTGGACAGAGACGAGATTTTGACAGACACAGTTTCAATGACTGACGACTACTAGTTTTTGATAAGGATTGATGTTTCAATGACTGACGATGACCAATTTGGACATGGATAGAGTTTATCACTGAATTGTTTGATATTGTTTCATTCATTTTCTCCAGTTTCAGTATTTCGTTTTCAGTTTCAGGGATGAAACCACAGAAAACATGCAAGATATATAATAATTCAATCACAACACGCTAACCCTATGGAAGTT
Organism: Cryptomeria japonica; assembly: GCF_030272615.1. Lineage (NCBI taxonomy): Eukaryota > Viridiplantae > Streptophyta > Pinopsida > Cupressales > Cupressaceae > Cryptomeria > Cryptomeria japonica. Next base: position 908,999,618 of record NC_081414.1, read on the forward strand.
GGCTTAGAGAAGAGAACCTTTTGTTGCTGACTTAGGTACACACCCAATAGCTAATTAGAATATGGCTGCTGAGTCTCACGCAAAGGATTCTTAATGCCATGTTAGCCAACTCCAAACACTAATGGGGGCACAATGTGGCAAGTGTCTTGGGAGAGTTACTATCTCTCTTGCATAAAGATTATCCCCCTTTTGGAGGTGAACTGAGTAGCTTCTATCTTATAGTTCTTAGTCAGGAATTCTGTTTGAAATTACCCCTTGAAGTCACACAAGCATGATTGAGGCCTATAGCCCAATAAGGTACCGAAACAATCTATAGTCACGTAAATGTGATTGAGACCGCGAGGCCCTACAAAATGCTCGATATGAGATATCTCAAAGAGAAAACTCAAATAATCCCATCCTCTAAGACTTTAATCACCAGAGGCCTATTTATTATAGTGAGTTGGAATGCTCAGGTCTAGCTATACTCACTTGGGTTGTTCTCATAGGGTGATTACTTTTTCCCACTCTGACAGGCTCACTAAAGGTACACAAATCTCAAAACTTAGAAAAAAGCTTCGAGGGTCTAGATTTCTGATTGTCTATAAAAGACAAGAGTATACTCTCCTACCTCTTAGATTTTTCTAAAAACATGAAAGACAAATTTGTTCTTTAACTAGATAGCAATTTAAGTGCATAAGAAAATACTAAATAAATACACAATGTTTAGTCAATTCTCCTTAGGCAACTTGGAAAACCAATATGTCAGTAGTCATTTTCTTCTTGATTCTTTGGCAGGCATATGTTTGATTGATAGATTCTTTGACAAGCGTCATACAAACATTAAAAGCCCAAAATTAGTTTCCAAAATAATATTAAAATCATCAAAAGAAAATTTTAGCATGCAAACTGTAAATTAAACTAATCTAACAAGAAATTCCATTTTTTTATGACTATCCTAGTTATGACAGTTTTGATAGTACTCCACTTTGTCATTTATAACTTTTGAACCAAAGATAATGTAGAAAATTGTTTTGGTGGAAATGTGGATAACTTGGTTTTACAGAACATATTAAAATTGTGTTTATATCCAATGGTTAAATAAACAATTATGCCCTCCGAACCAAGACCATTTTTTACTGTCACAAAAGAATAAGTAAAATGATAGTACTGCAATCTATCATTTATAACTTTTCAACTAGAGTTAATTTGGACAATCTCTTCACTGAACCTATATAAAACGTGTTTTTCAACAACATATCAAAAATTGGTTTATATCTAATGATTCAATAAAAAGTTATGCCTTCCCAATCGAGACCCTTTTTTACTGTCACAAAAGAACAAGCAAAAAGAAAGATTTTTATTTGTAAATTTAACACAATGTTTATTAGTTATAAAAACCAAACATTAAATTTGTTCAAAAAACATTAAGCGTGTGAAAAGTGGACCTATATCTGTAAGCACAACACTTCAATTAAGTCATTACATGCATGGTTAGACAGATATAAATGTGAATATGAAAACCATAACAAATCGACCCATTGCCTTCTAAAAGATGCGAGTATAAGATTGCTCTCAGATTTGTATAAGCAATCCAGTGACTAGACAACACCAAGACGAAGGATTTTAACCTATATGAGTATGGTATTAATGCTAGATGGATGCAAGATTAATCTAACAAGATTTAAGTAATAAATGAGATAAATGATCTAAATATGTATGCAATATTCTCAATGAACCTAGAGCAAAATCAGTATAATAACAATATATTCTCCAGGATCCTTGAATGAGAGATGAGAGCCCGAATTTATAGAAAATTCAAAAAGAAACCAAAGGCTGAGATCAAATGATGATGAGCGGTCAATATTTTCCAAGAGGAAGCACAATCCAAGTGAATTGATGTGATTGGATTCTTTTCTCAGTTTTAAAGGAAATTGAACTAAAATTAAGATAAAATCAAGAAAAAACTGATTTATTCTCTATTTCATTCAATTTTAATATTTAATTGTTTTAATTGCTTTCTTTGAGATTATCTATCAGTTTTTTAATTTGTTTTTTTCAAGATTATCTCCAATTGATTTCTTTTCTCAATTTTTATTTCTTTTTTGTCAATTAATTCCTTTTTTGATTTATTTCTTTTTTTGAAGATTTGTGCTCATAATTTCCAATTCCTCTTTCTTGATTTGTTTCCTTTTTTGAAGATTTATGACAAATTGATTTATTTTTCAAATTAATTCCTTTTTTTGATAATTTAATGACAAATTGATTTATTTAATTAAATATGCTAGGATATTTAATAAAATAAGTAAGATAATTGTTTAAAATTATTTACTTGGAATGATTTAATTAATTAAATAAATATTTAATTAATTTTGAGTGATTAATTTTGCCATGTGACATTGATGATTTTAGAAATTAATTGTGTGCTCAAGATTTATTTAATTGCCTTTGGTTAGGACCTTGGTGACGTTGTCAAAATTAGGGGCTCATGGTTTAGATGACCATTTTTACGGTATTACAGTTGTCAGATAAGAAAGTAGAGTATCAGTCAGGTTGTAGCAAAAGGAAAGAGGACAGATGGTAATGTCTACAATCTGAAGTAATTCTACGAGTCCCAATGCATGATGGGACATGTTGATAAAAGCTAATTATTGCATCGGAGATTAGGTCATGTGAACTTTGATAATCTAGTGAAGATAAGTAAAAACCGGTATGTGAGAAATATTCCACAAATAACTATACTAGCAAGTATATTTGTGATGAATGCATCAGAGGAAAGAAAATCAAAGTGAGTTGCAAAACAAAAGAGTACAATACCTTAAGACCTCTGGAGTTAGTACATACAAATTTGTGTGGACCAACAAGGACAAGGGATCTAACTGGTGAGAGATACTTCATGCTATTCATTGATGACTACTCAAGGATGACTTGGGTGACATTTTTGCATGAAAAATCATAGGCATTTGAAAGATTCAAGATTTTCAAAAGGATGGTTGAAAATTACAGTGGACACCGGTTAAAGTGCTTAAGATCAGACCGGGATGGAGAATATTCTTCAAATGAGTTTATTGACTACTAGGAGAAACATGGAATCCAGAGATAGTATTCAGCAGTATGAACACCACAATAGAATGGTGTGGTAGAAAGGAATAATAGAACAGTGAAGGAGATGGCTAGAACAATTCTGAATGAGTCCATCGTACCAGATAAATACTGGAAAGAAGTAGTTCATAATGTTGTCTACACATTAAGCCAGGTACAACTAAGAGTGAACAATGGAATGACTCCTTATGAGTTATGGTATGACCGAAAACCATCACTCAAGCATTTTAGAGTGTTTGAAAGTAAGTGTTTCATCAAATGAGATGATAATGGATTAGGAATTTTTTATTCCCGAAGTGATGAAGGAATATTCTTGGGTTACTCAACCAATAACAAAGCCTACAAATGCTACAACAAGAAACTGAGAAAAATGGTTCATGGTATAAATGTGAGAATAGATGAAGACCTACATAAGAGAGAATCTGCACCAGCACCCTATATTGATGTTTCAGATGTTGAGCATGAAGATCAATCTGACAATGGATCAGTAGAAGAAGCACCAAGCAAGAACTCCAATTAATATGTGTAGAAGAACCATCTGGAAGAACATATCATAGGAGATAAAAATGAAGGTATGCAGACCAGAAGGAGACTAGCCTAAAATGATGAGCATGTAAATTTCTACCTCATGACAGAATTTGAGCCCAAAATTTTTGATGAAGCTATAAAAAGTGAGAAGTGGATAGATGCCATGGATGAAGATTTGAAACAAATTGAGAAAAATCAAACTTGGGAACTTGTTCCTAGAGCAACAGAAAAGAATGTCATCAGCACCAAGTGGGTCTACCGGAACAAGGTGAATGAAGAAGGCAATATAATACAAATAAAGCAAGGTTAGTTTGCAAAGGGTATTCTCAAGTGGAAGGTATTGACTTCAAAGAAACCTTTGCATCGGTTGCCAAGTTAGAGGCAATAAGAATGTTTTTAAGCTTTTTTTGCCTACAAAGGATACAAGGTTTACCAAATGGATGTCAAATCTACATTTCTGAATGTTAATCTTGATGAAGAAGTTTATATGGAACAACCAGAAGGATATCTATTGCATGATGATGAGAGTTTTGTTTGTCGGTTGAATAAATCCTTGTATGGTTTGAAGTAGGCCCCCAAAGCATGGTATTACTGGTTAGACAAATACTTGAAAGAGCAAGGATTCTGAAAAGGGAACGAGATAGCAACTTGTATATTAAGGTAAATGGAGATCATATGATTATAGTTTTTGTGTATGTAGATGACATTATGTTGGTATTTTAGTTATGTTGATATGGTTTTGTCATTGATGTCAACACCTATTAACACTTATCAACTTTGGCACTTTGGAGAACTGGCAATGTTCACCGACAAGCAAGTGACTTTATGCACAGTCACCAGTATCTGGTTCACCGGCAGGATATATTGTTCACCGACACTTGGAATGACATGGAAAATACTTGGTTATGTTGAAGACATCATTTGGACACTTTGTCTTGGAGATTTTTTCATTGGTATATTCATGTTTGCATATTTGTTGTTATCGGCAAATAGGTCCAAAATAAGCACCGACAAGCTTATCTATTCCAGATCAGCACGACACACTTTGGAGATGAGTTATTATTGTTGTAAATACATTAAGCCGACATGTTGAATTAGATATTGCATCGGTTATTGATTTACTTGTAACTATTTTTACTATAATATCTTTTAGAGCTGACCTACTAAAATTGGTCTTAGGTTATGGTATATATGTAAGATCTTATTTGTAAGATCAAAATGCGATAAGGAAAAGAAATCATAAGAATGTATATGCGAGAATAAGTAGAGATATACACGCAGACATCATTTGAAGGTTGAAAGAAGGTTTTTGTGAAGGCATATCAGAACTACACTGGTACTAAATCTAGCATATGAAGATGCTAGTTTGAGTAGTACATTTTTATTGGATTTAATCATCCAATTGTAGTCAGTGTGACTCCTATTTGTGTATGAGCAGTGAGATCTAGGCGTTTGGTCTTTCTGCATGTGCAGAACCCATTTGTATACAAATACTATCTACAGTAGTATCATCTGATTGTGGGTAAGGTTTCCCACCATGGCTTTTCCCCTTACAAGGTTTCCACGCACAAATATTGGTGTTATGTGTTGTGGATGTTTTGATTAATTAATAAAAACAAGTTTTCAGGACCCGAAACCTTTACCAAAGGAGATTAAAATAAGACAATAAAAAGTCCAAAGCTTATAAACCTCTTACAAAATGAGTGGCAAAAAAGCCAGCAAACAAAAAAGTTAGCTAAAGATAAAAACAACAAAGAAACAAGGAAATCACTACATAGCTATAGCCTTCAGCAGGTCCTCCGTCTTTTTCACTAACTGGTCATAGGTGGCCCCAACAACTTTGAGATCTTCTAGGTCCTTGTTAGGTTTTTTTTCTTTCCTTTTGCCTCTAGTTCATGTTCTAGGTCCTTGAGTGTCCCCTATACCTTCAGTGTCCAGGTCAATATCCAGGGTCTCCTTCTCTTCATCCAGTTTGTTGATGAGAGTATTAGTGTTGCTAGAAGAAATCTTTAGGATGCTTAAACTATGTTCAGTAATACTCTTCAGGAACTCCTCAATTTTCCTAACTTTACTGGCAGTACCCAAGATAGTTTGATCATTAGCGTCAGCAAGATTTTTCCTTTCCAGCAGATCTTTCTCTATTTTCTCAAATCTCGGGTTGAAGGAGTCTCTTATGTTTTCATCTTTTGCAATGGTATTTTTTAGGTCCTCAATGTAATCAACCATAGTCTTCCCTTCCCTAGTGTTGATGGTTTCCAAAATCTGAATTTTGTTGCTGAGTTTTTTGTTGTTGTCCACAACTTTCTTGTAACCAATTATAAGCCACTTCATAGTATCCATGAAACCTTGCATACCCTCTGGAGGAGGGTTAGGGGGAGGACCAACCTTACCAGGGATATCCTATTCCTTTTTTGGTGTGTCCCGAATAGTAGCTGTGTCTTCAACCCTAAGAGACTCGCCTGTGGTCACCTTCTTTGGGTTCATTTCAGCTTTCGAGGTCCTTTCCTTCTTATAAACCTCCAGCTCCTTCACATTCTCCTCCTTCCTCTTGTGCTTATTTCTAGTCTTGGGTGTGAACTTTAGTTTTCTTTTTCAGTGAACCTTAAGGGTTCTCCTTTTCTGAGTCTTCAGAGACCTCCTTGTCCGAGGAAGGGCTAATCTAGAGGATTTTTCCTTTAGGTTTTTTACCCTTAGAGGAAGAAGGTGTTGTTTTAATGTGTTTCCTCTTCTTTCCAATTTCATAATCTGAAACATCCAAGCTCTCCTTAGAATCACTCGATGGGTCACTGTCAGACTCCTCATCCACTGAAAAGGCAGAGTCAGACCCATCCTCCTCAAACTCTATAGAAGGATGCAGGTGAGCTATTTGATTGGCCTTGAGATGGTCAAAAATAAGGACCATTAAGCCTTGATGCATGGTAGTGTCCCCCATAGGGTTCTCTTTGTAGGCCTTAATAGTGTCATTCATCGAGCAAAGAAAAAAATAAGGAAAATTAACCTTCTCATGATGCCTAAAATAATTCAGCAAGACGAAATGGTAGCCATAAACTTTTGTAAACCTACCATCTAATGTAATGTAGCACATTAAAACAAAGAAGACCTCCCGCTAGGGTTTAACAAAAGCCCTAGGTGGGTAGTAAATTTTACTTAACTTCACCAGGCATTTTTTCTCCTTCTCAGTTTCTGGATATCTATCAATGGCCTCCTTACTGAATTTTTTGTCTCTGTAGAAGTTGCATCCTTCCCTTCTGAGGCTCGTGGCTTGGGTAATAAGGTCTTCATCAATTTCAACAGTCTGGTCTCCCATTTTCAGCATACCCTTTCTCTAGTTTTTGCAGAAAAAACTGGTAACCATGCCATCCTGTCTGTGGAGTCTCTCCATGAATTTCAAAAAACCACCCTTCTACAAGATGCTCCAAACCTCCTCCTTCTGTTTCCATTCTTTGCAACTATTTGGTTCATATCGCCGCCTGTTACCACCCATATTTTCGTTGTTCAGAGCCGAATTTTGAAACTTCTAGAAATTTTTAGCCAGAAAGCTTATCAGAACTATCGATTTAACCTAGAAAGCATGGGAAGTGATGGAATAAGTATTATAATAAATGAGGCTCTCATTATTATAATAACTCAAAGTACTCCATTTATTCCTTTTCATTACTATTTTGTCCATCAAAAATCTTTGGAGTGCTTCTATATCGGTCCTTAAAAATGATTAGTCTAACATTTTCACGGAGTCCTTGTTCTCCCATCCACGTAATCATCTCATCTTTGTTAACCACTACGTTGGCAGCCCAGTTAGCAGAGCCATTGGCCTCACAGTAGATGTGGGATATGTAACTTTTTTTAAAAGTGTTGATAAGGTCTCTAGTGGATTTAATGATATTTTTGATCGACCATGAGGGCTTTGAGGTCCCCTTAAGACATTTGATGATATTGTTTGAGTCCCCTTCAATCCATATGTAGGGGCAATTCTATTTTTTAGCAAGGAGAATACCTTGGAGAGCTGCCATTGCTTCAATTTTATGGTTTGTTTGGCTCCCAATTAGGACATCAACCATTTCCTTGCAAATACATTTATCATCTCTAAGAATATCTCCACAACCTATAGGGCCTAAGTTACGTTTTGCAACACCATCAAAATTGACTTTGAACCAACCATGAGGAGGGATTTGCCACCTAGCTTTAAGTCTTTTATTTTGGTTGGGGTCAGAACTGTCAACAATCTTAAAATTCCATGATCTTAAAATATTTGATTCCAGGGGGTCATTCGAGAAACAAGGACCCTCAATGATCCCAATATTTTCCATAATCGTCCATTGAATTTTCTGGAATACAATATCCTGATTGAGGGATAAGTCCCTGAAGATACGAGTGTTTCTTTCTTTCCATAATCCCCATATGATGTGAGGAAGAGATAGCTGCCATAGAGATCTCAAAAAGGAGTTAGTCCAGTGAAAATTCCAGGAGGAAAACAGTTCACTGATAGTGTTAGGAAACACCCAATCAATGCTAAAACTTAAGAAATCTTTCCCAGACTGAGGTAGAATAGGAATAGTGGATGGCCAGGTGGTCCATAGAGCACATCTATTAGGGAAGGCAAAGCCTCTACCCTTTAGGTTGTCTAGGGTCAATATCTTATTTTGAAGGATGGTCCAGTAGAAAAAAATGATTTTGGGGGTCAGACCCTTAATCCAGGCTTTAGACTAGAAAGGATTACCAGGAGGGGTGGGGGAAAGGACACAATACATAGAGGAAATAGTTAAAATACTTCATGTTTCCAAATAAGGGAGTCTTCCTCTTTATTCAACCAGACCAAAGGAAAATGGATCTTGAGCTTAGAAAGGCTAGGGTAACTACTTTCAATGTTCTACCATTTGTTACCAGACCAATACTCAACAACTAAGGAGCCAAAATTTCTAATATAGGAGGGAGCATGGAGGGCCCATTCATTGATTTTAGTCAAGGGTTTATCAAAAAGCCAGGGGTCCTCACAGAATTTAACTTTCCTGCCATTTCCTACTTTCCAGATCACTCCTTTAGCAATGCTTTCTTTGCACTTAGAGGCATAATTTCATATATGGGATCCATTAATACTGAAATATGAATTGATAAAAGAAGAAAGAGAGGAGGATAGAAGAGAGTACTTACGTCACCATATTTTACACCATTCAGTGTCAGAATGGAACATTATCCAGACCTTTTTGGACAGGAGAGCTTCATTTAAGGTTTGGATTCTCCTCAGGCCCAGACCTCCTTTACTTTTTGGTCTACAAATCTGGTCCCAAGCCACTAGAGAGATTCTTTTCTTGTCCTCAACCCCAAACCATAGGAATTTTCTTTGAATTTTCTCAATTGTGTCAGCATACTTAACAAGAATTTTGAAAAGACTTAGGGCATAAATCGATATACTTTGAAGAGAAGCTTTTAGTAGTTGGAGCTTTCCAGCCTAACTTAAAAGGGCTCCTTTCCAACCAGCTAGTTTTTTATGAAATTTATCCACTAGAGAGCTCCAAAAAGGATCAGGAGGTGCAATGCCCATGGGGAGACCAAGATAGGTTACAAGAAGATCAGCAATCCTACAATCCAAGATTCTGCTAATTCTATGTTGTCTTCTCTCAGGAGTATTAATGAAAAAAAAATTGCTTTTGACCCAATTAATAAGCTGATCAGAAGCTGAGGCAAACTTACAAAGAGTACTCTTCAAGATTTTAGCTTTAGAGATACTAGATTCCCCCATGATAATAGTATCATCGACAAACTATTGGTGGGAGCAAATGAGGTCAGCAGAAGAAGTTTGGAGTCCCTTAAAGGAGCCTTACATAACCATATTTTCCATTGACCTTCCAAAACATTCTGCCATAATGATGAAGAGGATGGGGGAAATGGGATCCCCTTGCCTTAGTCCTCTAGAAGCTTGGAAAAATGGGGATGGGGAACCATTGACAAGAACAACAAAAGAGTCAAAGGTGATAAGCTGGCTGAAGAGGTCAATAACTCTAGTGGAGAAACCAAAAGCCATAAGGACCTTCACAAGAAAAGGCCAGTCAACCCTGTCATAGGCTTTGGAGAGATCAAGCTTGAGGATGAGACCCTACTTCTTAGATCTAACAAGAGAATGAATGTTCTCATGGATAGTTATAATAGAGTCAAGAATTTGTCTTCCAGGGACAAAACTATTTTGCTAGCAATTAATCAAAGCAAGAAGGACATACAAAATTCAGGTAGTAAGAACCTTGGAGATAAGCTTATAAAAAGAATTGCAAAGACTGATAGGTCTAAACTTGTCCATAGAGTCTACACCTTGGGTTTTGGGGATGAGAGCAATGAAAGTACCATTGATTTCTTTCAAAAGTTTTCTAGCCCCCCAAAATTCCTTGACCCGATTGGAGACATCTTTCCTGACAATGTCCCAGAAATCTTGGAAAAAGAACATGGGGAAACCATCTGGGCTAGGCGCTTTGTTACCATCAAAAGAAAAAATATCATTTTTTATTTCCAAGATCGAAGGAATGGAAGAGAGGGAGACATTAATTTGATAATCAATGAGATAGGGGATGTTATGAAGGAAATAAGTTTGAGCTTCAGCATCCAATCTGTGATCCCTCTTGAGAAGTTCTGAGAAATACCTTCTAGCTTCATTCCTTATTTCTTCCTCCTTGACGAACTCCCCATTATCCACCATTAGCTTGGTTATCATATTAGCTACTTTATGCTTGATCGTCGATATATGAAAGAATCTAATATTCCTATCTCCTTCCGTAAGCCAAATGCATCTTGATCTCTGCTTCTAGAAAGTTTCCTCTTTAGCAATGATATCATGGTATTTTTTGAGTCTCATTTTCATCAGCAATGGACACAGTACTGAAAACATCCATCTGAATTTGGGTCTAGATCATGTGTTGTGGATGTTATTGTCTTTCTGTTTCATACATTAATCTTTACCGATACTGCAATTAACTGATAAACTATCTATCGACATAAAGTTTGGTTTACCGATATTAAGCATTAAGGTTGGTTAAGTTGTTTTTGATTTAAATTTATTAGAAAACTGATTCACCCCCCCTCTCAGTTGTCTCCGGGACCTAACACATTATCTTTGGTGGAGAAAAGGACATCTTGTGCAAAGAATTTGCAGATCAGATGACGACAAAATTTGAGATGTCCATGCTGGGTGAGTTGTCCTATTTTCTTGGTTTGCAAATCTCAGAGTAGGAGAAAGGAATTTTCATCTCACAAACCAAGTATGTTAAAGACATGTTGAAAAAGTTTCAAATGGAGGACAACAAACTGGTAAGTACTCCCATGGTTACTGCTTGTAAATTGAGCAAACTAGATGAGTCACCGGAAGTAGAGCAGACATTGTATAGGTCAATGATTGGTAGTCTGATATATCTAACATCATATAGACTAGATATTGTACAAGTTATTTGCATGGTTATAAGATTGCAAGCTGCTCCTTAACAGTCTCACTTAAATGCAATCAAGAGATTCTTCAGGTACCTACAAGGTACAATTAGTTATGGCTTGTGGTATGGAAAGAAAAGAGACTTCTCTTTGCAGGCTTATACTGATGCAGATTGGGTAGGATGTATTGATGACCGAAAGAGTACAAGTGGAGGTTATTTCTACCTAGGAGACTTGTTAGTATCATTGCACAACAAGAAGCAATATTCAGTGTCATTATCTACTGCTAAGGCAGAGTATATAGTAGCTACTGCATGTTTTTCATAGGTATTATGGATGAAGCAAACACTAAAGGACATACAGGTGGAGATATTGGAACCTATTCCAATCTAGTGTGATAACTCAAGTCCATTCAACATCTCCAACAATCCAGTAATGCACTCAAGAACAAAACACATTGCAATCATGTATCACTTCTTTCAGAGCGAGAAGGTAGCAGACAATGAGGTCATAGTAGAATATATTCCAACTAGTGAGAAGATTGCTAACATATTTTCCAAGCCACTTCCTTTGGGCCCATTTGAGTACCTAAGACAAAAGATGGGAGTTGTCCCACCATTTAGAAACACTTAAATATGTAGGGAGATGTATGGTTCAGGGGGAGTCAACAATTGTTACTATCTTATGACTCTTGAATCATGAAGCATGGACACAGGGGGAGAATGTGTCCTACTAGTTGAAAAAAAAGGGAGAGATTATAGTTAGACTCTGGTAGTATGATTGGTGTTAGACTAAGGTTCTGTTTGCCATTGTTCTCAAAGGGGGAGAGAAATTAGAATAGAAAATATTGACATCAATGCCAAAGGGGGATATTTTTGGCATCGAGTTGTCATTGATGTCAACCAGTATTGTAGGTTATTGGTAGAGTGTGTACAATCGGTATGAATAATATTGAACCAGAATAAAGAAGAGAAGTATGTTATGAGTTGCCAGATGATACCACCGGTATAAGGTGAGATGTAAGAGTGAGTTGGAATGCTTGAGTTATAACTAGTACGAAGGCTAGATATTTGTTTATGATGAAGAAGCGAAATGTTTATGAATCACAACAACACCCGATGAGCTGAACAAGAAGAATGACATGAAGTCATACCAGAAGCCAAGATGAATTGTCAGGATGATATGTTGCCAGTAAGATCAATTTATTAGTATGTTGGTCATACCAATAAGGTTCTATGAGTATAAGGGTTTGTCGTTTGTTCAAGGTTGAACCGACCCTATGATGGTGAGTTGACTATATGCTGATGTGTCCTCTATGGAGCTAAGGTGGTAAACATTCATAGGTCGATGAAATGTTCATCGACATGGTCATCCGTGCAGTTGGTGGTCATTAAATAATAAAACCAAAAATCATAGGATGATATCTGAAAGATGCATCTTGAGGAAGAATGGATGACAGAGAATGATCAGGTAGTTGCTGGCATTGGATCAAGGCATGAAATCCGATTGCAGATTGACCTTCAATTAGAAATTGTTAGGTGAAATGAGGTCGACAAAGATCAAGGCTGTAAAGAAGGGTTAAGTTTGTTATCTTTAGAAAACATGCATTGGATGAATAAAAATGTGTACAGATGCATCTCCCCAAAGAAGGTGAGTGATCCAAGGCAGATCGAATTAGATTGGATATAGATTTGGTAGAAGGAAAGAAACCCTAATCACCTAAAGTTTGAATTTGTTTTTGGTAGGAAGACTTTTTTTTATATATAGAAGTCTAAATCGATGAGGCTATGGTTGTTGAAATCAGGTGTGATGATGCTGGTGAATGAAAGAGAGGTAGAAATGATTATTTGAGTGAAAAACAAGAAAAAACTTAAGTGACTATGTGTTGAAGGAGAAACTGGTAAGGTGTGTGTGAATCGACAGAGAAAAAACTGGCAAAGATAGAACCTGGCAAAGTGTGGGCAGGTGTGAAGTGAATCCAGTAGTCAGAGGGAGAGAAGTTTCAACAAAGTAAGTACCAATATAAAGGCAATGTTGCAGTGTGTGTGGAGGTTTCACAAACTGGTAATATTGAAAATGGTAGATCAGAATATTGGAGGGTTGAAAAACTTCATTTGCAACAGGGAATTTACTTATGTATTTGAATTTTCATATTGTCTTCACTAAGTAGGTGTTTAGTGCAGGGGTTGTAGCTCCTTTAGGTTGTAGCCTATAAATTGTTCAGTGGTTGGTTCTCCTTTGAGTTAGTGCTCATAAATCAGGGGTTGGTGCTCCTTGGGTTGGTGCCCTAAAATTTTAATTAGATCATTTTCATTGTGAGGCTGGATTGGAGAAGAAGATCTCCAACAACTATTCTTATCGAAGTTTTTCCCACATTGGGTTTTCCTCGTATATCTAGTGCTATGTGATGCAGTCTTGTGTATGAGTTATATTGATGTTATAGAAAATCCTTTCACATGCTTAATTTGCATTGTTTGATTTATCGATCAGTACTTTGTTTGTTTTATATTGTACCAGTATCCCTGATTACAAAAAAGTGTTTAAATCACTGATTCACCCCTCTCTTAGTGATCCATTGTGTCCAACATACCTTTCTCCACATCTCTTCACCAAGTAAGGCACCCACCACATCTTCAGATTTCAAAACAATAGAATTACTATCAATAGCCATAACAAGAGACTCCCATGAATCATGCAAAGAACAAAGAAAGATCTGGCATTCGTCCTGTTCATCCATCTTAACACTAACAAATACCAATTGAGCCATCAACATATTTAATGCTTCCAAGTGGTCTTAAATTCATCCACCCTCTTCCATCTTCAAGAAATGCAATTTCTTCCTTAAGAAAATTTGATTTAATAAAAATTTCGCTTGATACATTTCACCAAGCTTAGTCCATAGCTTCTTTGCAAATTTTTCTAGGCGCAGTCATTAGACCCTTGGATTTTTGGTCCATAACATCATACTAAGTTGCTGCAGTAGGATCTGGGGGTATTTGGACATTCGCATCAACAACATCCCATAGATATTGATCTATTATAAGATCTTCCATCTTCAGCTTCCACATCTCAAAATTCATTCCATTAAATTTATCCACCTCTATTCTCCCTGACAAACTTACCATCTAAAAATTCTTGCAACAAGATCAAAAAGTGTCTTCTACATAAACTCCCACTCAAATATGGATTAGTTAAAAAACCCAACAACCGACAACTGAAACCAAAGGTGATCAGGCTCTGATACCACTTATAAGGAAGTTAAGTAGCAGAACAACTTCCTACACTAACCTTGAGAGGAGGATAATGCAAAAACTTTTACAGATCTTCACAATAGTTATAGAAAACATAAATAGACATAATAACATTCAAACCATAACACAATGATTTATGTGGCGAAAACCCTTTCAAGAGAAAAAACCCCACACTCCAAAAGCCGCCCAATATATTATTTGGCAATCAAAAAAAGATTACAATATACTTGTAGAGAAAGCTCTTCACAAGAGTACAACTAATCAGAGATTTAGAGGTAACTCAATATTCATAAGACTCTTACACATAATCTCTATCTCACTCACCTCATATATAGGAGATACAATACAAGAAACCGTCAAACGATATTACAAAACCATGGGCTGAAACCACCCGATAAAGTATAGTCAATCTTATTTCCAATCTAGATGCCCTGTGATATGTTAAAACCTACATCAACACATGTCCCTCCCTTTTATAGCTCATTTATGCATCTGATACAAATTATATTTCCTATTCAGGAGTACAAACTTCTAAAGGCCACAACTTGCGAATCATGTGTCCGATTGATGAGCCTTTTGAAGCGTTAGAAATCTTGTGAAGTGCTCTATCACCATGTAACCATAAATGTCATTTACACCCACTTTTTAGGGCATTTGGAGGTTATAAAGTCCCCAAAATTAAGTTTGAACCTTTAATCACACCTCTCCAAAACATAAAATTTAATATCTTCAAAACTAGTTGTGATCTTGTGACAAAACTTTACCAGAATGCATATCTAACCAACTAGAAGCTTCTAGGAGAATTTTGCAATATTTTGTGCTTAAATGAAAAATTACTATAAATAGTAACCTCATGGAAATGCAAGGTTGAGGCACCATTTTCCCAACAACATGTGCAAATTTAAAAACTAGCAAGTTGTAGATTTGAGTTATTGACTGGAATATTTTTCCTCATAAAACTTGTCACAAATTTCCATTGTGTTAGGGTGGCCAATTGATCAATATTTCAAGCATGCGGTTGTAATAGTTTAATGGCTTAAGGGGCATAGTAATTATTATAATTGTAAAGAAAACCACCTTTCATTAAGCTTCAATATAAATGGGTGGAATTTGATATGAGATCTATGGATGTAGAATTGTTCTTTTATTTCTAAGGCTTATTCAAAATGAAGGAATGGTAGGACAAATATAGAGAATGAATGTCTAGTCATAGAAGGATATAATAAATGTTAGATGTAATTGAATGTGTTTAAAAATAGATGAGATATAATCAAATACATGATTATTTATCTAAAGGGTGGTGGTTCAATAATCAAAAAAATGAGCCTAGCATGCAAGTTTCACTATAGCTTAATGAACCTATTTTTAATTCCATGTGAATCAAAGTTTTATCATGTATCTCAAAGTCAATTTAATATCCTTACTGAAGTTTTTTCACTTCTTTGCAAATATTTTAACCAAATTTAATAAAAATAATATGAAATCATCAATATCGGTAAACTGGATAGTACCTAATCTACCAAATTAACTCAAATTATTTGAAAACTGAAATATAATGTTTTATTACAAAAATGGTCTTGGAATGGGCGAAATATGAGTCTTACCATAGAAATGTAAACTAGGAAATTATTTAATCACTACTTCTAGTTTACATTAGCGAGAATAATAAACAAGATCCAACTTTAGTACTAAAGGAGAGTTGAAAGCTACATGTGTGATTATTTCCTATTTGTGTGTTGTGTGTTTGATTTTATTTGTGAAGATGTAAAAATTAGGTAAAATACTAGAGAATTGACAAGATTCAACATAAATAGATACGTACAAAAAAAAAAGATAACACAAATGTATAGATATGGAAATAAGATTCACAAAGGAACCTACCACTTAGATTTAGAGTTAAAAGTGTTGGTCAACTATGCTAGGCAACCTAGACCTGAAGGTGGTTCTGTTAGCTAAAAAAATTGATTTTAGATTAGGAAGCCCTATAGATCACTCCCTTAAAAATTAAGCGAAAGAGTGTACACCACATGTGCAAATCAGCACAGACCTAGGATTTTTGTATATTTGAAATATAAATCTACATGTCTCACTATGCTCTATGTAATTCTATAATTCTATAGAAAAGATAAAAGAAATTTGTGATTTATAGGGTCTTGCCTATGTCAAACTCCATATTGGTGTTTGCACCTCCACTATAGAAATGATGGTGAATAGAAGTGATCTTACCCCTACTAGGGAAAAGACTAAATCTAAAATTAAATGTTAAATTGAAATTATATTACCTTAGGATTGTTATTGTTAGTGATACAAAGTTATCGAGATAATTCCTTCAAGGGTTGATGCAATAACATGACATGACAAGACATAACAAGATCAATCATGAAAACACACTTGCATGTAGGTTGTTGTAGCTTGCTACTCCATAATACTCAAAATCTAAAGATGCTTGTTCAATAATACATCTTGTGGGATGTGCTTATAATATTCTTATGTGAAAATGAACTAGAAATGATGCCTTTATATAGTGTTTTGATATATCTTAAACTAATATTTAAGAGTGCAACCTATGGGAAGTTTCATGAATGGAGGACTAAATTGAGGTCATGTAGCATCGTAAATTGTACACCTTTTTAAGTATGTCCAATTTCACACTCTCCTAGAACCTATTTTAGTATTTCCCTTTCCTCTAGGCATTGTAGACATTTAAATTAATATTATGTGTCTTATTCCACTTTATTACATCATCGCACTCTTATTTCGGCCCTTAATTCTAGATGTTCCCTTTATCATTTTATCCTAATTTATCCTTTATCTTACTCTATTTTCAACTTCCAAGAAATATTCTAAATATCTATACATTATGGTTTGAGCCACAAAGATGGAATCAACATTAAAACCCCATTGTCTTTCATTTCTAGAAAGTCAAAAAATATTGCCAAGACTAGGGTCCATTTTGCTCCGGTCCCACACTTCTTTCCGCAAATTTTGGAAAGATGATTTGGTAGTCTTAACTAATTCAAATACCACTCTATGTAAAAGTATATTGAATCCAAGTCAACATAAAGGTTATTTCAATTATGAAATCCCTATATAAATTATCCCTCTCAATTCATTTTTCAGAACTTATCTTATGCTAACATTATCATCCAATACAAGAGAAATTCTTCTTTCTGGAGAAAATTTGATTCAAGGATCAACAAACTACATCAAGGCATATTCATATTATGTTTCAATTATGATGTCATGATTAATTTTATATGATTTATCATGTTATTGTATCATCACATGGAGGACTTATCCTAGGAGAATTGAATCACCTATTGAAGATATAATCATCTACATTCAAGAATTTCAATTCTAGATCTATCCTTGCCCTCAAAATCTACAAGATTTATAGTTTGATTAAAGTTTACTTTTAATTCAATTATAGGGTTAATTCACAACTTGGAGTTTGACCTAAGGCAACCTCCTATCCACAACCACCTTTTCTCTCTTTCTATGTGCAGGAAATTGATTTAGGTGTTGTGGTTAAATATTCCTAGAAAACAAATGAAGACAAATAAGTTCAACTTTTATAGGTATGAAAAACGGAGGACTAAAGAGAAATTTCACCCAGGTATCAATTTTTTTTCCCAATCTTTCAACAATGGATCTTATGCATCTCCCTAATCTAGAAAACATCTCGCTTGCTTGTCCAAAATTTCCGAAACTAAGGTGACATTTTGCCCTAGTCCTAATAATTAGGCTCATATTTTCAGCTATAGATTCTAATTCACTTATTTTTTCAAAACTATGGTTGTGGCTTTATTTGATATTTTTAACACTCCATTATCACTATTTGGGTTTAATTTTTCATTATAGATTTTACATTCAATTTACATCCTTTCAATTGTAGTTTCAACTCAAATAAATAGGAAATAGGAATCCAATGAGTATTCAACCCTCTTTCTAATAAAATTGAGGTTGGATCTATTGAGTGTAATCTCCTTTTAATATAATTATATGTGAGATAGGTCATTTTCCTAGTTTACATAGCTAATCTTGTGAAACCCTATTTCCATCTATTACATTTTTGGTGAACCTAAAATTTCCTTTACTTGCATCTATTTTATTTCAAATTTAATTTTTCATAATTTTATTGCATATATTGAGTGAACATTTCTTTTTTTGGTATCATTTATGGTTTATGAGCATCTTGTTTGATCATAATTACATATGGAGTTCTTATCCTCTTTTGTTAGTTTAATTTCAAGTTTTATTCAAGATGTTTGTGATTTTCACATTTATGCATATGATCATAATTTAGCTATTCATTTCATTCATATCTATGGTTTACCCTCTCCTAAGGATTCTCCTACCCATGAGGTGTCTACTTAAGTTCAAGAGGATATTATTAACACTTATTTTAAAACTCTCTCATAAGGATGATTTTTTGATGAATGATGCCGATCTTTCTCCTAAAATGCTCATCTCCCGAAAGGATATCCCATAGGAAGAGGATAATATCATAAACACCTTCCTTAATGTTACTCTACCTTCCATTCAAGGTACCTCTTGCAGAGAAGAAGTGTTTATGGACATTACTAATCCTTTTCCCTAAGTTTATCCTACCCATAAAGATACCTTAGAGAAAGAAGATGGAATTATTAACACCTTCCTTGATGCTCTTCTTCCTAAAGAGGAATCCTTGGAGAATAAATATTTTAATCATGTCAATAACATTCATGTTTATTGTTATGAGAATCTTAATCCCAATACTCCCAATATCTAAAAATTTCAAAATACATATGTGAAAGAGGTGTTATTGGGAAGACAACTAGAACAAAAATATGGTTCTGAAATACATCACACATTTAATGCTTGTGTTTAAAAGGAAGATCCCGATATTCTTCTCACTTCCCTTCCTTCCTCCCTCATCGTTAAAAACATATTGATAAGGATTTTGTTTAAAAACATCATGACATCTTAGCTAAGATTTCCATTGGGACTTGATTGAAACTTCACCTTCATACCATAAGTTGATTCAATAAGCCTTACAAAAGAAGGTTCCTCATCCTTCTTCTAGACTACATGACATTAGATTCTCTCAAGATGAATTTTCTTTTATAGATAATAAAAATAGAGATGATCCCATTATGATTACTCCTTGTATTTATCAACAAAACATAAGAGGCAATTTAATTGATAATGGTTGAGAACTTAAGGTTTGTTGTGTTGACTTATTAGATAAGATAAATTGGGATTATTCTTCTATTCAACCTGATCCTCTTTGTGTCCATGGCTTTGATAATGTTCCTAAAGAGTCACTTGTTATAGTCATATTACCTATCAAAGTCAGACCCATGAATTTACCTACTCTTATTCATGTCATCCCCAACCATATTAATTATAATCTTGTCCTAGGTAAACCATGGATTCATGCTATAAAATAAATCCCCTCCATTCTTCAACACACAATCAAATTGATATATAATAATGAGCTTCACATAATCAAGGCTGATCCTAATCGTTATGAGTTTTCTCATGATGAAGTAGGATACATTCTCCCTTTAATAGAATGATTCCTTCAACAACACAATCTCCTATATATAATTTCTCCTTAGGAATTCATTGGCACACATTAGACTTTACATCTTCCTTCAATGGGTATAAGATCCCTCAATCCAATAATGAAGCTTTGAAGGATCCTTGTATGTCATTTATTCAAGCTTCTTTGAAATCAATTCCCACCTTTCCTTCCAAGACATGTCTTGATAGTGATGAGGGCTCTCTAAAATTTAACAATAAGAATAAACCATCTCCTCTAGACATTTCAACACATATTTGATTCTACACATGGATACAATGGACACAGTTTAGGATTCGTACAACATTTTTTTGACAGTCACAAGAAATCTACATCACACTTTCCCAAATAAGGTCTAGGTTTCCAAAGTCCTCCTTTTTTGGCATCCCCTCATCCATTTTCAAATACATCTATGTCTTCTTATAACTTCTCATCATAACAAGAGATTATTTTGTATGAGATTTGTTAAACCAACTTTATTACGCTCCTTTTAAAAAATGAAAGAAAGAATAATAATAAAAATCAACAAAATCCTTCTTTTTGTAACTATCATCAAATCCATGGCCATTCCACCAATGATTTCATTGATAAAATTCAGCAACTTATTGTAATTGGTATCATTCAAATACTAGATGAAAATAAGTTGGACTCTCATCTTATTCCTTCTACGTAACATTTAAGTTCCTATTATGTTGCTCCTCACTATATGGCATTGCTAGCTTATTTATTGGGGCCTCACTGTAATTCATGGTGGTATTATGTGTGCAATCCTTCAGTAAGAATCCACTTTTTTTCTAAATATTGGAGAAGGTGTGTATTCTTAGTCCCCTTCTCTTTTCTAAGATGTCATCTTTATTAAGGATCTCCTCTACCTATCAAGGTAGATATCTTTATGTAACGCTTTTTTTCTGATTTGTCAAACATGCATACCTCAAAAGGATCCCTTTATATTTGTTTCAAGATATCTCTTTTACATTTGTCTCTTCCTTTCTTGAAGAAACAAAGCTTATACAGACACCTTTATTTCTATCTTGGAATGAATGCATTGTTTGGTAATGGATATCCCCTTGGTATTGAAGGTAGGTATCCTTGTTTCTATCTCCCTTAAGACATCAACATAGGACTATGTTGACATCTTAAGAAGGGGGCATATATGCAGTCCCCTAGTTGCATTTCAACTATTTTATCTAGCAATTTGGGATTATTTCATACTCATGTTTCATCCCTATTTTATCCATCATTTATGGGATCGTGGCATCAAAATTATTCATCCTCATTTTATGCACCATTTTTATTAGATGGGTTGTTCCATCCTCATGTTGCATTCCTAAAATAAGACATTTTCTATTATGCATTTTATAAAAGTTGTTGCATACTCAAAACCAAACCTAAATTATTAGACATGGTGCTTCATTCTTGAAACTAGACAATGACATATATAGCAAGTTGAGTTGACTAGCATAACAAAACTTGCTATACCTTTCAACTCTTCCTATTTCAACTTATTTAAGGTAGGTTGAATAGCATAATACAACTTGCTAGACCTTTCAACCCTCTTTATTCTATATTTTTTGAGTGAGTGGAACTAGAATAACACAACTTTCTAGATTATTCCAACTCTTCCTTCCTCGATCAATCACCTAGCATAACACACTTTGCTAGCCTATGTAATCCATGTTTCTTCTCCTTCTCTCATGAACCCATAGCATAACACACTTTCCTAGTGTTGGATCATGGTTTATTTTCTTTCAATTGGTGTACATCTTTTCTCTTTCGACAAGTCCACTAATGTTGTTGCAATAACATGCTGCAAATGATATTAGTGGTTGAGAAATTTTAATTATTTAGGTCTCTTCAACTAGTTGACTTTGAAATTTTTATTTTATTACTAACATTCTCTTCTTTTGTGTATAGTTCAAGGTTACTTAAATGGATTGATAGGATCCTATGCTTGGAGGCTTCATCATCCATCAATATTATCCTATCTCAAGTTTGTTTTGCTCTTAGATGCTCTATCTTTTCATTTCTACTCTACTTAGAACATGATTGTAAGATCATACTCCATTAAAGTGGGCGCTAAATGTAGCTTTGTAAATTGTATACCTTTATTAGTGTGTCCAATTTCAGACTCTCCTAGCACCTATTTTAGTATTTCCCTTTCCTCTATGCATTATGGTACCTCTATTGATATTTAAATTAATATCATGGGTCGTATTCCACTTTATTCTCTTATTTGGGCCCTTAATTATAGATGTGTTATTTATCATTTATCCTAACCCAATTTCAACTTCCAAGACACTTTTTGGATATCTATACATAATTGTTTAAGCCATTGAGTTGGAATTGACATTACAACCTTGTTATCTTGCATTTCTCAAACATCATAAAAATATTGCTAGGAGTAGGGGGATATTTTGTCCTAGTCCTGCACTTTTTTTCCTTAAATTTTGGGAGGATGATTTGGCGGTCCTAACTAATTTAAATATTTCTCTATGTGAAAATATATCAAATCTAAGTTGGCCCAAAGGTCATTTGAATTATAAAATCCCTGTATAAAGAATACCTCTCAATTCATTTTCAAACCTTCTCTTATGCTAGGATTATCATCCAATTCAAGAAAAATTCTTCTTCCTCAAGAGAAAATCCCTGATTCAGGGAGAAGCAAAATACATCATGGCATCTACATATTTGTTCCAACCATAATTTTATGATGGATTTTATGTGATTTATCATGTTATTGCATCAAAATAGGGAGGACTTATCCTAAGATCGTCACATTACCTATTGAATGCATAATAATCTACATCCAAGCATTTGAATTCCAAATCTATCCTTTCCCCCAAAAGGCAAGCTTTCAAATATGAATCAAGTTCAAGAATAAGGTTAATTCCAAACTTGGGGTTTTACCTAAGGCAAACCCCTATCCACGACCTCATTTTCTCTCTATGTGTTTAGTAAGTTGATTTAGGTGCTATGATCAAAATTTCAATAGAATAGACAATGACAAAGAGGTTCAACTTTTACAGGTGCAAAAAGCAGAGGACCAGGGAAATATTTTGCCCCAGTCCCAAGTATTTTTCCTGATCTTCCAATAGTGGATCTTGTGTGTCTCCTTGATCTAGAAAACATCCTACTTGTCTATCCAGAAGTTGCAAGACCAAGCCGACATTTTTCCTTGGTCCTGGCAATTTGGCCCAAATTTTTAGCTACATGTTCTAATTCACTTCTCTTCTTAGATCTTTATGGTTTTATTTGGCATCTCAAACACTTGGTTATCACTATTTTGTTTCAATTTTTCATTATAGATTTGACATTCAATTTACATCCTTTCAATTGCATTTTCAACTCAAACAAAAAGGAAATAGGACTCTAATAAGAAATCAACCCTCTTCCTAATAGAATAGAGGTTGGACCTATTGAGTTCATCCTTTTTTAAATGTAATTATATGTGAGATAGGTCATTTTCTTAGTTTAAATAGCTAGGATTGCGAAACCTTATTTCGATCTATTATAGTTCCATGAAACAAACTCCAGAATTTTAGAAGTAGGCTCTTCAAATTGGGGGAAAGAAAAGATAGAGAATAAAAATTAAAGAAAATAAAACTTGCACAACTATTATAAGGTGAAACACCAGGAATTTACTAAGATTCAAAACTATGAAAGTATAATATAGTTCCATATTTTCAAATATTCATAAGAACTTGAAAGAATAAAAAAAGATAATCCAAGATACCACATACTCATTATATAATCAAAATCTTAAAAGTTGATTTTTGCAATAACTATAAACCACAACTCCAAAAAGATGAACATAGAGCACTAATATTTTTTTTAATTAGAAAAGAACATATGATAGAGGTGATTGGTGCATAGTTTAATATATTATAGTCTTCTTTTACAAATAATATATGCTAAGGTATAATAGAAGTAAAAAAGTATTGATACTCCTATTACTACTAGTATTGAAACTAGTGAACCTTATTCAACAAAGAGTTGATTATAACATATATACTCTAACCCTCTAACCACTACAAGGATCTTGAGGCAACATAATTTATCCTAAGATCCTTAAAAGTGTATCTTCATGATGTGGTTATTTCAATTACCTAACTAAAAATTGATGGCCTCATCCTCTTTGTCTTTCATTGTAGATGGCATGATGTCCTAGCTAAATACCAACAATAATCCTCTCCTGTGTCGGCCTTATTGAACCCACGACAAGAATAAGAAGGGGGGGAGGTGAATGAATTTGAATCTTCTAAAATACTAATCTATCAAACTTTAAGAAAGTTTTAACTAATATATAATAATAGTGAATACATCAATCATCAACACATGAACACTAGATATACATGGAAAACCCAATAGGGAAAAGCCATGGTGAGAATCACACACACAATATAAATAAAATTAATTACAATGTTTTAGCATCACTACCAAGGAGAAACATGCACCTTATGGACTTGCATGACCAAGTCGCACAAACTTAGGGCAAGATACAATGACTTGAACAATAAAAACTCACTACTTCAGGGTATGATATAGAAAGCCACCAAAAGACTCACTATCTTCTAGCAATATAAAGAATACCATAACTAAATTTGAAAATAATCTCCTAACCATGAAATTACCCTTCAACCACTATGTCAAGTGACCAATACCATGATGAACAGATTTGACAGCAACCACTATATTAACACATTGTCACACCCAGTATATAATCATCAAGGCTCATCACAGGCCAACTTTCACACATCTACAATACTGAATCTGTTTGTTGAACATCCACATTTCCTTTGCATCATTTTTCACACATTCTATATATCAACTCATACATCTGCACTTCTTAAATACAAGTTAGATCACCAAAAATCTTGTTGAGGGTTGGCCACAAGCAAAGTATGCAATATTACATAAAATAGACTAACCAAACTAAAACCATTCAATACAGTCCGCTTCAAAGATAGAGGGGACCCAAATCCATCTCAACACATCCTTTTAAGTCAAATCCAATGAACCACACATGGTATAATATCCTCCAAAGTCGGCATTAGATGTAATATGAATATAAACAATAAAACTCTATAACTAGTCAGCCCAAACACCTTCCAATACAAATAACTTAATACAAATCTCCACACACCACAATGAGACCCATAACAATATTCTAACTCAACCACCAATGCATATCTAGACCAAAAAACATGATCCAAACAAGATAACCCAACTAGCCACATTGAAAACATAGTTCACAACTAAAAATACCAAGCATAAAACAACATTACTCACTTATAGACTAGAAATACCAATATATAATTGAATAGGAATACTGCACAAACCAAATAAACAAGTCATCAACACCACAACACATGAATTCACATATCTGGAATCCCCCAAGCCTATTCCAAACTAGTTTGATATACACTCTTACTGTAAAAAAGTAGTGATAACTAATCTCATCATCTAACTAATTAGAGAACCTGAAAAACTTGATATTACTCTACTCAAAGCATTAACATTATATCCAAAACTGCAAACCATACTCTTCACAATCTAGAGGAACATTAAATATTGTTTCTTGCATATTGAACCTATCATAACTGTAACTTTCTAGAGGTACTTCATACATATTCACCAAGTACTATTATCTACATGTATACACTATTGAACACCAATTCCTATTACCAAAATCAATCAACAACACAAACTCAAAAGAAATAACAGATAGAGAAGCCTACACCAAACTCAATGGTATCACCAGATAGAGAAACTTGCATCAAACTTAATAGAAACACCAGATTGAGAAACTTGCATATTGAAACTTCTACTATACCACTATTCTAAAACTACTTCATCTAAATATTTACAATAATTTGATATAACTTCTACAATATTGCATACTACTAATAAATATAGCACAACATTGATATAAGTTCATCAATAACATTAATCAGAGATAACACACATTCTCAGACATTAGGGCAACATCAATGACAACATATATTTCCAACAATTTTAGGTTTCCAAACTATGTATACTACTAAACATCTACAATAACTTTTTCATTCCCACATACACCTAGCTATGACAAGAAATCATACAAGTTTTACATCAACAACAATACAACAAATCACTAAAAACATTCCCAAACATTCTCCAAGTTTCCAACAAGACTAAACTTAAAACCATGGTGACAACTATATTTTTCTTATTCTATTAGTGGAGGCATTTGTTTAAGGGATCGTTGATTCATTTACACCAATGAAATTTTTTTAAGAACATAAGAAAACTTTTTTATTTTTTAAACAAGGATGGTAACTCTGTCTCTATTTCAGTTTTTTAGAATTGGCATCACAACTAAACCATTTGAAAACATCCACAAATAGCACAACCTAAAAACTATGTATGTTTCAAACCATTCTTGAACATGTGCTGCTATGACTCATTGTTCATCAAGGTGTGAGTGCATAAAAAATTCCTTTGCTTTCTTTTCATGCAAAGTGATGCATGAAGCCTCCAGTTGGTGCCTTTGGCACTTCTTGAAAGAGGACAACGGAAAATATTTAGAGAGAGTTTGTGTGGGAGTGACATGTGGCTTGCTTCACATAACTTTTACTTAGCCAAACAAAATAACAATGTGTCACCCAAAAAGGAGACCGCCAATAGGCTGAAGTGAAATATTTTAAGACCAAAGGGGAAAGAACTTGGTGGAAATATTTGGCATTATTTTTATCAATGCCTCTACATAAAACTCTAAAAATCATAGACTATCTCTATAGATCATGCCAATGTGCAAGACACATTTACCTATTGGGGAAAGAAACCAAAATCCTAGTTCCTAATTAAAACATAGAATGGTGAAAAGAATGAGCTTAATGCTTTTGAAGAGTATACTTCTAGGATGTCCACTCATACTAAGAAGGCTATGCCTTTTTCTTGAGTGCTTAAAATATTTTTTCCATATCAATAATTTGTTTGAATGGAAAATTATTTAAGCTCTTTACTACAACTCTCATTTGATATTCTAGTTGGGGAAGTGGCTATATAATATATTCTACCTCATATATGCTAAGTGTCTAGCTCAAGCCCTAGAAGACTATTTGAAACTTCTTCTATTCTCTATTAGTTGTTTTATGTGATCCTCTAAAAGGACAAAATTATCTATAAAGAAAGGGGAGAGGAGTCACAACTAGACTAATTATTTAGTATGCACCTTCATTGCCTTCACTATCTTCGCAAAGGAATTTAAGCGTGCCTTGCATTTTAGAGCAACTTTATTGCAACTTAAAAAATCATTAACTTTCACTATCGCTTGCCTCCTATTGTCAATTTGTACTACTTGGAGGGTGTCCTTAGTCACACTATACAAATTTTCCATCAATAGATTCAAATCCACAATATTGGAGGTAACGAATGAGAGGAATTTCTCTATAGTGGTGCACTGAAAACCTTAATTGGTGCATGGCACATTTGTGACCCCGCCCCACACTTCACCAACCTTGTGTGTCATGTCCTAAGTTTATGGAAATTTTGTGAACCTTCCTTACACCATCTTGTGTTTCCATTGTGTACAGTAGGTTTATAAACCCACCTTACACTGTGATTTGAGTTGTACCCTTTTAAAGTGCATGGCAGGTTTATAAATCTGCTATACACTTTGATCCTTCCACTTAGGTGTATATGGGACTTGTAGGTTTGACTTACACCTGGTTTTACCTTATGCACCTCTTAGGTGTAGTTCGGACCTATATTTCTGACCTACACCAGTCACATGTTTCTCCCCAAGGTGTGATTTGGGTTTATAGGTCTGAAATACACCTAGCCATTTTTACCAAGTGTAGTTCAGGTCTACAAACCCAAATTGCACCTTTGAGCCACACTTTTTCTTAAGTGTAATTCGGGCTTATGAACTCAAATTACACCAATTGCACACACATGTATTTCAAGGTTCGTATCTACCCTATTTACATTTGCTCTACCATGATATAATCAGGGTTTTGGAAACCCTAATGGCACCAAATTCAATACATACATGATCCTACTTAGTTCAAATGGTTAAGATGGTTGATGAATTGCTCCTTATAAGTGTTGATTCTTTTCCAATGCTATGATGTTTTTCAAATGACAAAATCATCTCCAGGGAAAAGATAGTGAAGTTCAACAAGAAAGACTCTCGTATGGTCTTCCCACGATCCTCGGTGGCATCAAACATTGCAAACACCAAATGATTCTGAAATATAGGCTACTTGGAAACAATTCAAATATTTTCTGATGAAGGATGATCATAATAAGGATGCACCTCTGGACACTTAGTAATTTTTATGCATCTCTAGTGTAGTGACATTTTATAATTTCAATCAACACTTCAAGTGTCATTTTGTAATAAGCTATTGACACCTCAAGTGTCATTCTATGTATGCACTAGTACACATGTAGGACTACACGTGTCCTAAGTAAAATAAGACTCTACCTTTGAGTTGGTCACAAACTAGTTGTAAATTTCCTAGTTTCATGCTTCACTTCTACTCTCTATATATAACAATGCTCATTGTAATAATTATCTTCTCTTTATCTTTTTCTCCATCTTTTGGATAATGCAACAAAACTCTGCTAGTTTGGGAAGCACTCTAAAATTGTGTTTCTAGATGTAAATCAAATTGCAGTCATTAAAAGATAAAAGTTGCTTTCAATCTTTGTGTTCCAACAAGCTGTAATGTGATGATATTTTTTGGAGTTGATTGTGAGTATTGTGGTGTTATTTGAAAGAGATTTAAACCCATTTTTGTGGTCTTTGAGCTTCTTATTGCTTTTATAATTAATGATATATTTTCAAACTTGATCTTGTAGTCTTTGAGATACTTATCATGTTTGAAGCTAATATTTCATGGTCAAGAAAACAGATAACTTGTAGTCTTTGTGCTTCTTTTACCTTCTACGTTTGTTCATTTAAGGTGAAGTGTATGTTGAAGTATTTAAGCTACAAATATTTAATCTTTGTTCTTAAAGCTTTATAGGAAGTCATAGAAAGTCTTTGATCTTTCATTAGCTTCTTGGTTGTATTTGAAAGTTTATTGTAAGAAAGATTCATCGATTTGTAAAGGTTGATAGGAAAGAGATAACAAGAAGACTTTGAGCTTTATTATTACTTTCTCATCTCAAAGTTATTTTCAGAAAAAGGGAGCAATATGAGGCTTTCTACTCTTATGGACACTTTGCCTCTAAGTTAGCATATATTTTATATTACTTTAAATAAGAAGTGTTTTCATCCTTAGGAAAGAAAATTTATTCTAAATAGAGAATTGGGTTCATACTTACATTGAAAAAAGAGAGTAAAGTAATTGTATCATCCTGGATTATTATAAAGTTAGCAGATAGGATATAGTTTGTAGTACAAAGGGGGAGCCTTCCCTTATAAGTAGGAGGGACCATATCTTGCCTTCTGAGAGATATTGTCCCATTTATTGTGGTGAAACCCACATTTTGTAAGCTCTCTCGAGTTGACAAAATTTTCACCCAACACATACAAGAAGCAAGAGAGAATTTTGATGATTCTATGGTGAAGTGTAAACAAGTGGTAAAGTGATGGATTGAGAAAAAATCCTCTAACTCCAATTTTAAGGTTGGTGACTTAGTCTTGAACTATGAAGAAAGAGTCACAAAGCCAAGCCAACACAACACATTTGATTTATTTTGGAGAGGCCCCTTCCAAATTGTCAATTGCAAGTCGAGTGATTCTTTTATGTTGGAAGATGAAGAGGGTAACACCTTATATATTCTAATAAACTAAATCCAATTAAAGCATTTCAATTATTATTTCAAAATTAGTTCCTCATGTACATAGTTAGTTTCTCTTTGAGTAGTTGTTTTAAATTTTACTAATAAGTGTCACTAACACAAGTAGTTTTCTACTCTTCATTCTTGCCAAGTGTGTCCATCTTGGTGAGCCTATTTGTAGTAATTTCAAATCATGGCATTTAATAGCCCATTTTAGGCTTATTTAATGATCATGTCAAGAGAGAAACCCACTCTTACAACAAATCTAACAAATATTTTGAAAAGGGAGGCTCAATAGTTGTACATGTCATCCCTTCATTAAAAGTATGACATGTGAGGAAGCATGCATTGAATTCACATGAGTTTAGTACTTCTTTTATTCTTTTAAGACCTTTAAAAGAGTCACTTGCAAGCCATTTAAGAGGAATTAAGTAGTTACAATGCTATTATGTAGATTTGATCTAAAAAAGAAATGAAAACATAAAAATAGTGTTGTGGAGAATTGAGAAGAGTAGAGGCCTCATACAAAGAATTCACAAAAGATATCTCTTGATTTTGTGATTAGAAATTTCTATGCATCAGATTTGGCATGAGCCAAGACACAAAACACCAATCTAAGAGTTGTGAAGAAACATAATTTTTGAGACTTTTCATTCGAACTCTACTTTACCTACAATGTATATGATCTAATCCTATCAAATAATTTGAATAATTTAATAGAAGGTGCACATCCTAGAGTGTTGAAAAAGACCAAGATAAATAAATGTATATGGTTCTCATGCATTGCATTAGAGGAAGGTGTACATGAATTGGCTTATTATATGGTTCCCTAGCTGCACCCATACCCTGAATAGGTTGATTTATGCATGTATTGGTACAACCCTAGTAAGAAAACAATTATATGGAGGCACATCAAGGTCATCATCAATGTAACAATAGTGAGGGAAATACTAGGACTTCAACATGACCCTTCTATAGAGTCTTGTGCCTATCTAGCACTCTAGCATATATGAAATATAAGTCTAGAAACCAATTAAAGTTCTTAAACCCTAAGCTCTAGTGAGACCTAGAAACCCATAAAATGGCTTTTATTCCCATCATCCTCCATAGTTTTTCTCAAGACATGTAGGACACATTTTCAATTCTAGCTTTCATTTTTGGCCTAGACTAAGATGGATATGTATGCTATTTTTAATTCAACATAGTCTTTTGCCTCAAGAAGCAACATAATTTCAAAATAGATTTTGCAGTGGATATTGCATCTTTAATCTTTTCATAGGCCACTCTTCCATCAGGAGTCCTTTTGAAAACCTAATTGCTTTTTAGCTTTAATGTGATTGGCCTAACCAATCTAGCAAAGTCAGATATGAGTTTGTTGAGAAAGTTAATATTTCCAAGCAATGTTCATACTCACTTTTTATCACTAACAAAGATATTTGGTTAATGGATTTTACCCTATCAGGGTCTATTGAGATCTTATCTTTGGACACAACATATCCAAGGAACTTACATTTCAAAACTCCAAAGACAAACTTCTTAGGGTTTAGAGATACTCCAAACTCTTGGAATGTTTGAAATTACCTCTCCAAATGATCTTCTTTATATTTTAAACATATTATAAGATCATCCAAATAAATGAGAATGATTAAAAATATTATATACCAACATTAAATATTCATTGCTCACAAAAAAAAAGTTCGTACATTGGAGAGGTCAAATAGCATTTTAGAATATGTGAAAGTGTGCCATTTTGTGGTAAATGTGGTCTTGTGTTGATCTTCTTCTTTAACTCACAACTACTTATATTCTATAAAATGATCAAGAAAAGAGAGCATCTCTTCTCTTGTCATTGCTTCAAGACTTTTTTCCATGAAAGGGAGGGGGTAGTGATCTTTCAAGGATGTTCTATTTAAATTCATGAAATCCATATAGAACCTAACTTCCTAGTTTTTTTTCTTGACAAGAACCTAGTTGGATACCCATGTTGAATGATAGATTGGGTATATGTTCTTTGAATAAATCAACTTATTCAACTCTTGAGCCATAAGAGAGTCAATCTTTAAATTTACTAGCCTTTGGAAAATTATATTTTCTCCCTCAACCAAGTCTATGGTGTGTTGTATTATGTCATGGTTATATACCTGTATACACATAAATCTGGCTTGGATATTATTAATTAGATGCAAGTCATTTAATTATTCATCTATTATATAGTTAAATTATTTAATTTAATTATATAATTCATTCTTCCAAAATTATTCAAATCTCACCATATTCCATTTAAATCCACATCCTCTTACCTTTCCACCTCATCGCCACCTCAACATGTGACAAGTAAAAGATTAATATTTTATAAATTATAAATTGGGGATTTATTCACATCAACTTGGCTACTAGTCACCTTACCTCTTAGGTACTTGTCACCTTAACTCTTGAGTGTTTTTCCATGCTAATTTAATCAAGGTTGTCTCCATGATACCATAACCTATCCCATACTTAGTCATAAATATGAGCAACCATCTCCAACTTCCAACTACTTGCACTATGCTTCATAAATAATCTCTTGCATCTCTAGCATTCATTTCTCTAGGATTAATCTCAACCATTGATTGTTGCCACATGATCTCTAGCCTTGTAAATTCTATAAATAGATCAAACTCCATCATTTTGAGGATCCTTGAGTTTGTAATGTTATAATGTTAGTTTTATGATTTATTTATGCATCCATTTAGCTTTATTTGAGCTTCATTTTAATAGCATTTTTGTTCATATTTAGTGCTTATCATGGCTTAAATTAGTATCTTAATTAACTCATATTAGTTTTTCCATTATCATCATAGCTTCATTTTATCAAATTATCACCATCATTTAGCTTGTTTGGTTTGCATTTGCTCTCATACTAGCTTAGTTGCATCAATGTCATTTAGTGAATCTTGTTCTTCAAGTAGTCATCTATTTAAGTCATTGTGCAAAATCTAAGAGCACTATTTTGAAGACAGTTACCCCTATATTTTTGCTCATGCCTAAAGCCTCATAATCAGCTAAAAATAAGATATTATTAATGTTTTAATGATGAAGTTTTAATGGCCAAACTCTATGTCGGCTGAGAGCTTTTAATTGTTTTATTTTTGCTTACCCATATACCCAAACAATTCAATCTCAAGTTTTATGTCCCTTATACAAAAATTATTTATGGGTTATGCTCTACTAGGCCCACTTATTCTACAATTAAAATTTTATAAGAAATGGAGCTCTCAGTAAAAAGTTATACAAGTTTTTCTATGGCAGCCCAAAAGAACAATTGTCATTGAACTTGAACCTTGAACCTTTTCAAAGTTCAAAGTTCAGGTTCAAATTCAAAGTTTGAATTCAACTGGAGCGGGTTTTGTAACTTTTTTTCATTGAAATTGAACTATTGAACCTTTTTAGTTCAAGCCCGCAGGTTCAAGCGCGCAGGTTCAAAAAGTTCAAAGTTCAAATTTCGGGTTTATTGTAATTTTTTGTCATTAAACATGAACTATTGAACCTTCTTTGGTTCAGGTTCAAGGTTCAATGCGAAGAAAAATGGAAAGAAAAAAAATCAATGAATTATACAGTGGGTGCAGTTTGTGTTTTTCAACCATTTGCTTGAACCTCGCAGGTTCAAGGTTCAAAGTTCAAGGTTCGCAGGTTCAGAGTTCGCAGGTTTAGAGTGTGGATGTTTTTTTTTTAAATGATCATCAAGCTAAGAGTAAAAGTGTTTGGATGACTTTTGAGATAGCCACACTAACACATACAAAGCCCAACTTTCATGTTACAAAGGAAGATTCAGCTTTTTGAAATATGGATTTAATTATTAATTCATGTTGATAACAAATGATAGCAGTTGATAATATTGTTTCAGCAGCTCACAGTATTACAAAAAATCTAAAGAGTTACAATCCTTCTCTATTATAAAGAGAGATTGTCATAAAATAGAGCTTATTCCTTCAAATGGTAGCTCAAAGTCATGATCCATGTGCAAGTTTTGGCATGTATATTGTTTATAGTTTTCAATGCAACCTGTAACCACAGATTTTTTGAGACAGAAAAATCAGTCTCGGTGCGGGGGCAATAACTATTAATGTAACTGTTGGATTGTGCTGAATTTTTAATATGTTTTAAAAAACCTATCTTTCTAAATTCTCACTAGAGCGTTTGGAAAAATGTTATTCCGTTCAAAATTTATTAATCTCTGAGTATGGGTCTATACAAATTTCTGAGAAAAATATTATTATGAGAAACTTGTGGTGGAGACTTTGTTTTGAAATGCAGATCGAGATAATAAATTTACCCTGAAGATATAAAAAATATGTCCACCTGTCAACACATAATTAGATGTGTTTAATTTAAATTCTCTTCAAACATTTTTCAGAAAGGAATGGAGGATAAAAAATTTGAAACAAAAAAAAAAGAGCTGTCAGGAAGAAGATAAAAGATAAAGAAAAAGATTAATTAATAATCTTTTCAAGAACCAGTTATTGATAACTGAAAGTCTCAGAGGCTATATATATGTAATTAAATAAAAGAGAAAGGGTTCTTATTTTCTTTCCTTTCTCTTTTTGCTGTAAAAAAGAAGGGGCAGCATTATTTTCTGAACTGCACAGTTTTGTTTTTCAGAAGTGTTGAGTCTATGAGCTCACATTTTTGGCATTGATAGAATAAAGAAGATTTTGTTGATCTGTGGATTTGTTAATATTTTCTTTTGATTACAATGAGCTTTGTCTCTATTGTAATTTCCTTTCATTGTCTTTTCTATTACATCAAACTATGTATATGCATTTGATTCTGAAACTTTGATTTCAAAAATAATTTGTATTTGGAAAGAAATCTGTTGTTAACTCTTTATCTGGATATTTTGATCCCCCTTGTCCTTTCAGGCATAAGAGAGACTCGATCAATATCCAGAGCATTTTGATCTATTGGAAGGGGTATTTTCATGGGTGTGGATAGTTAAACTGTGTTTTACTTATCTTCGTTCACTTCATTATAAATCTGTTATTCGCATCTACTTTCATGGTTATGGGTAGATGTTAGTTTTCCTTTATTGCTTTATGGTTAAAATCATATTCAAAAAATATACATTTTTATCCAACGAAGGGAGTTGTACCTTCATATCAAAATTTAGAGAGCACTTGCACTCACCATTGCAAGTGACTCAATTGTTGGTTCTAGTTTTTGTCTTTCAATTTGGGCATTTGAGAGTCACTTTTGAAAGATATTTAAGAAGGAAAAATCTGTTTACCAATAGATTTTTGGCGACTCTACTAGGGACTCAAAATCAAAAGATCAGTCATTTTTGTTTTTTTTTTCCCCAAGTTTTAAATACATCTTTGTGTGAAAGGAGATTGGTGACTCTGTTTATGTCTAGTTGAAGAATTCAAGTCTGAAATTGTGGCTTTAGTTGTAGCTCAGCCATGGGGGACTCATTTTGGTCCATTTGCTTTGCCCCAATATTTAGCCCTTCCTAAAGGATCAAGGGAATGCTTTCCAAAGTTTGTTAGAGATAAGAATTAAGATCCTGATGATCACATTAAAGAAGTCATGGTTACTCGTGGGATTCTTGGAGTGCAAGAAGAGAATGTCTTTGTGAGACTGTTTTTTGACAGCCTTGTTGGAAATGCCGCTGAATGGTTTCAAAATTTGCAAGATGGATGCATTACTAACTGGGATGACTTTAAGGGAAAACTCCTTGGAAGATTTCAGCCTATTGTTGATACTTATAAGTTACTATTGAATTTCTTTCAAATTCAAATGAAAAATGATGAATCTATGAGAGGTTTTATTGATAGATTTAATAGATGTGTTGGTAAAATTCCTCAAGCTTGCCAACCAACTGAAAGTAATCAGCTATGTGTTTTTATTGATGCATTGCAAACTAAAATTAAATTTCAGTTGAAGTGTAATAAAATACAAAATTTGAAAGATGCACAAAAAGAGGCTATTGAGGTAGATGATGATATGTTGTTAAGTGGAATTAAATGCATGGATGAATGTGTTGTGAGGGAGCCACAATCTGATATTTGTCTTTATAATCAAAAATTTTATCTGAAGAAAGAGCTTTTACAAAAGAAACTTGTTATGAAAGTAGCAAAATCAACACTACCTATCTCTTATTCTCAAAATTTAATAGTCTTTAATGATGGACATTTCCAAGAACCTCTTGTGATTGAAAATAGCTCTCCTATCATTGTAGGGATTTGTCATTTGTATGTTGAAAGTGATAATTCATTTAACGATGAGGGTGATCAAACTACACAATCAAAAATTTCAATGACTTGCTCAAATGCTTCTTCTATGGAGCAAGGATTTGATGATG
Organism: Cryptomeria japonica; assembly: GCF_030272615.1. Taxonomy (NCBI): domain Eukaryota; kingdom Viridiplantae; phylum Streptophyta; class Pinopsida; order Cupressales; family Cupressaceae; genus Cryptomeria; species Cryptomeria japonica. The sequence goes on from NC_081414.1 coordinate 909,035,559, forward strand.
AACAATTAGATGGAAGTTTGCTGGAAAGTGTCTCTTTTTTAGAATTTGAATCTTTTTCATTTGATACTGTAGACACCTAAAATTGTCATGTCTAATTAAATAAATATTTTATTTATTTAATTATCTAAGCCTAATTCTTCTATTAATTAAATAAATCCTTATTTATTTAATTAATTCATTTATCCTCTTCTAGCCCCATTTCTCATTTAAATAAATACATTTATTTATTTAAATTACCCTTTCCTAAATTAAATAAATATCTTATTTATTTAATTGATCCCACTTCTTCTATTAATTAAATAAATCTTTATTTATTTAATTAATTCATTAGCTTTTTCTACACATGACACATGTCATTCATCTCTTAATTCATACACTACCTACCTCTTTCATCATTTTGGTATTTCCTCTACCTACCCTCTAATCCTAGCCGACCTCCTTTTTTACACCTCTCAATCTTATCCCTCCATTTCATATTGTGTCTTCTATTTAAGGAGATGCCTTCTTCATTATCAAACCCTAATCGACAATTTGGAGGACTTGACTACATTACGATCCTACTTGCAACCACATTCCGTTCTTTGTTGAGCTCTTGTGCATACAAAAATCTGAGAGCAAATATATCAAGCAAGATCAATGGAGATAGGAAGAATGGAGATCAAAACCCTATTGGACATGTGATGGTATAATCTTTGTGATTTCATGTGATTTGCATTGTCTTAGGTAATCTTCATATGTTATGGTGGATCTTTGTTGATTGTTAGGCTAGGGTTTTGTGGTTGGATTCATTTAGCCTTTCAATAATTGTTATTATTGTTATCCATTTTCACCATATACATTTTGGCACGCCCGGTGGGACTCTTGTCCCTTTGCATTTAACATTTTGTTGCAGATTTTGCATTTTTGAAGTTGCAGATCGGACATTTTTCGACGGCATTTTGGGTATTTCCGCGTCTGCAGGCGTTTGAATCGCATCTCTAAGTTTCAGAAGCATCTGCGGGATCGGAAATCGCGCCTGTGTTTTTGCCAAATTTTTATTTTGCAGGTTTCCGGAACCGCGTCTGTGTATCTGAAACGCGTCTGTGTTGCATCTGATCGCGTCTGCGTCCTGGAAGAGCCTCTGTGTGTTCTGAGCGCGTCTGTGAATCATAGAACCGCGTCTGTGTCGTACAGACGCGTCTGTGTCTGGTATAACAGCGTTTGTGTTTACTATTTTAAAATTTTCAATTTTGCTTTGATTCAATTCATTGGATTTCGCGCTTAGGGTTTCAGATCTGGTTTTATTATTTTGCACTAACCCTTGCAGAGCTAACCAAGTTTGTGCAACTTGTTTTGGAAGCAAAAACATTTTTGTTGAAGGCCCCTTTTCACAAAGTCTTTTGGGTTTTTCTAAAATTTACCTAACTTGTGTGCTTGCAGGAAGGGGTTATCATTTGAAACAACCCAAACTACTAACAAATTTTGTTGCAGGGCCTTGGCTAGGGTTTTGAAATTTTGTTGTGTGCCTTGTTTTCATAGATTAGCAAACACTTCCATTGGTGCACTAAAATTGAATCATTGTCTTTTGTGTCTTGAGCAATAGGCTCTTTTTGTTTAATCTTTAGAGGGCCTGTCTTCCCGTGTGGTCATTAGGACTACTAGTGAGAAGAGAATGACCCAAGTGGTAGCGAGGAAAACCCACCTCATCCGAACCACTATAATCAAATGTATTCATGGTGAAAACTATGAATAACGTGTGCTGATTAGTTTATACCGACACTATGTCTCCCCATAAACCCGTTTGATCAAATTTATTTGATCATTTGTAGGGCGTAACCCCTACCGGCTGGGAGCCTTCTGTATTTACAGAGCTGAAAGTGCCGCATGTATGGCCACACGAGCGGATGCCCTTACTAGCACCATTTTGTTTTAGAGGCCCAAATCCTTCTAGTTGTTGGGACAGGAGGTCGGACCTCTGGTAGCGGCCCACACACATACGGTTCTTAGTAGAGATACAAAGTTCACCATGGGGAGTTTTCATGGGGACTGATGCTTGGCTAACCCGAGAAGTGAGTGCCGAGGGTGGAGCCAGTGAGGTCAAGCATCTAAGTATCCACTCTGAATAGCGTAGCGTCGGGGGTAAAACCCTATGTGGGATCAACAACTATTGTCCTGGCCAGCCATAAGAATTGTGCTTGTCTTATGTTAAACATTCAAACATTCAAGACCAAACAACAAAACATTGTGTCTTTTGTGTCTTCAAGTGTATGCAAAACAACTTTACATCAAACAACACACTTTTCTTGGAGTCACTTTTGGAGTCTAAAACACTTGCAAACATTGAGTCCTCATCAACATTGTGTCCTCTTGTCACGAAAAATAGTCAAACAGTCGGATTTGGTCACAACAAAACAACTTCACAGATTGGAAAAATTGCACGAAGTTTACAGAAACATGTCTGTGTCTGTTTTAACCGCGTCTGGGTCATATAAGCGCGTTTGTGAAGGGCAGAATAGCGTCTGTGTCGAACAGAGACACGTCTGTGTCTGTGAATCGCGTCTGTGAAGTATACAGAAGCGTCTGTGTCCAGAATTGAAAATTTTTACAGTCTAGCAAATAAAGGAAATCAGTTTTGGAATACTTGAGCTTCCTAGGTTGTCTCTTCAGGTTTCATCTAGCATTCAATCTATCCTTGGGTCTCATACAGTCCATCATTGCTTTACATCTCATTTTACATTCATACTTGTCTAAACTTGAGTCAAAAGGTCACTTGCTTGTCCTCATCAACATTTTGTCAACATACTACATACAACAAAACTTTGCTAAGTGGTCCCTCATCAAGGTTTCTTACCTTTGGGTCTCATTTGGTCTTACTTAGAGTCAAGGTCAGCTTACCTCATCAAGAGAAACAATCATCTCTTTGGAAGTCACACCTACTCTACTACATACATACTTGGTCTTACACTTTGGACATTGCAAGTACACCTCAAGATTCATTTACACTCCATACAACTCTTGGTCTTCCATACTCTTTCCATTTTTCATCTAGTCTCTCATATCTTGGTCAAACACCTAGTTCATGGTTGAAACCCACCTTCAAAAATCTAGGATAAAAGCTAAAGAAGCTCAAGAGTCCGCAAACATGAGTTCTTATGAGTATGACAATGATTTATTTTTCAATCCTGAGCACACTACATTGCCTGACATGGATGTTTATAGACACATTCCAAATGTGGAAAACGCAAACACTACAAACAAAAATGCTACACACAATGACAATGTGGACAACTTTTCAATACAATCAGCAGATATAGAAGAATCCATAATGAATCCTCATTTCAATAGATTGGTTGAAGAGATAATGAAGAGGGATAGACAATACTTCTTACACATGATGGCACAAAGTGGAGCTAAAATACCTCATGACTTTGACATGTCTCAACCTATGGAAAATAGGCCTTTGCAACAAACTCACTCCAACATGGATCAAAGGAGACCTAATAGTGGAGGAAATAGAGGACCACATATGGTACCTGAATCACCATCAGCTTTGCTTCAAAAACCAGAAATCCCACATACACACGGTCAAACATATGATACTTACCTTCGAAGACCATTATGGAAGTCTTATGCAGATAGATATGCTCAAGCTATGGATCAACCAAAACAATTGGATGTTCAAAGGCATGCTCAAAATTTGGACACAAGGAAACCTCATGTCAAATTTGGGGGCAACACAATAGAAAATGAAATGCCTATAGAATATGGTATACACGCACAAAATAGATTTGGGGTTCCTCAACATGAAGCTATACCAAGTGCTCCCTATATGAAGCATCAATATAGACCTCCTCCATATGAACATGTCTATGATCAATATCATCCATACATGCAACAAGCTCCTCCTCAAATTGGTGTCTCAAACATGGGGTATGCTACAAGAAATTGATCACCACCTAAGAATAATTTGGAGCAACAAATCAGAGATTTACAAAAGAAAATGGAGGACATGAGTACACCAAAACCAACATACACTATGAGAGACATATGTCCTTATCCATTTGATAAGAGCATTCCAATGCCTCCATTTCCTACACACTTTGTGACGCCAAAATTTGACAAGTATAGAGGAAAAGGAGACCCCAAGGCACACATACGACAATTTTTCACAGCTTGCATTGAGGTAGCGGCAGAAGAAACATATTTGATGAGGTTGTTCCCGCAAAGCTTAGGCGATCAAGCTATGGAATGGTTCTCTCAATTACCACCTGGTATTAAGTCATGGGGTGACTTAGCAGAGGCATTTATTCAGCATTTCTCTTACAATATAGAAACAGATATCTCAGTCACTACTTTGTGTAATACTAAGCAAAAGGAGGGAGAATCTTTTGCGTCATTTTTACAAAGATGGAGAAATCTAGCTAGCAGATGCTCTTGTGAAATTCCACAAAAACAAATGGTAGAAATGTTCACTCAAAATGTTAACAGGGACATTGGGTATGATCTAAGGAAAGCTTGTTTGGCCACCTTCAAGGATGTTATTGAAAAGGGCTTAGCAACAGAAAAGGTCTTAATTGAACAAGGAGTCATTAAGATATTCAAGGAAAACAAAGATGAGTTTAAAGGAAAAGACAAGCCAAGATTTTGGAATAAAAACAAGAACACAGTCAATGATGGTGTTGTTGATGCCAATACAGTGAGACCCAAGTTCATCTTTTCGGGATCAAGTTCTACAAACAATCAAGTGAATACTCAAACAACTTCTAGACCACGAAGGAAGTACACCCCATTGGGAGAACCACTTAAATCAGTCTTCAAAAAGCTTGTGGCAAACAAAGTGATCACAGTTCCAGATTTTCCTCCATATGAACCAAAAGTCAAACCAAATTGGTGGAATGATGATGAGTATTGTGAGTTTCATAAGAGCAAGGGTCACAAGACAGGTAATTGCCATCGACTGAAGAACATTGTGCAAGATCTCATTGATAGAGGTGATATTGAGATTGAGGGACACTCATCCAATCAAGAACATGAAATGTTTAAGGAACCATTCCCAAAGCATGACAAAGGAAAAGCCAAAGTCACAGATGATCAGGCCAACTATACTAGAGCACCCTACAACTATGATTCAACTATCAATCACATCTCGATGGACAATCATATCTCTACTATTACTATCAAGAACAAAAACCCTGAGAATCCTCCTCAGAGACCCAAGATTGTCCTAAGAGGTGTTGGATCTTCTTCCGCACATACCTCTGAATGTCATGTTACAACCCGTCGAGGTAAGATTACTTTGCCAGGTGCTTCCACTAAAAATGCCACTTCTTCATCTACCAAACCTGAGTATGACCTTGTAGAACAGTTAGGGAAGACACCCGCGCTCATCTCTATCCTTGAGCTCCTACGTATATCCCCCACTCATAAATCTATTCTTGACAAAATCTTGAGAGATACTGCTGTTCCTACTGATCTGAACGTAGACCAGTTTCAAGCCATGGTGGGATACCTTTCCATTCCACACTCCCTTACATTCACAGAAGCCGATGACGCCTCCGTATGTCAGCCACATAATGCACCTTTACACATTGAAGCCTTCATACACAAACATCGAATAAAGCGAGTCCTGATAGATGGAGGAGCTGGTCTAAACATTTGTACATTGAGCACCATTAAACAATTGGGATATTCCGATAAAGCTGTAAATTCAACAAATCAAATTACCATCAAGGCATATGATGATGAAGAGCGCTCATCCAAGGGCACAATCACCTTACCTCTAAGAATTGGGCCAGTCACAAAGGATGTGGTTTGTCAAGTCCTGGATCTGGATCTCACATACAATATATTGCTAGGACATCCTTGGATTCATGAAATGAGGGCAGTCCCATCAACATATCATCAATGCATTAAGTTTCCTCATAATGGAGTCGAGGTAACAGTCAACGGCGATCCAAATCCGTTCATATATTGCAATAACTTGAGATCACATACTGAGACCATCATTCTCAGTAATCGTGAAGCTGTTCCTTTTTCAGCATACATTGACCCTAAGTCATTGAAACCTTCGACATCAAAACAAGGTGAACTTAAAGGCAAATTTCAAGACAAAGGCATGGGAGAATACACTTTAAATCAGACCATGTATTTACGACAAGTCATGAGCTCTCCAAAAGAATATGGAAGGCCACATCCTAACAAGCAAATATCCATCATGATACTCAAATGGGATCCTACTACCTTTCAAAAATGGGGCGAACTAGGAGAGGAAGATTTATACAAAATGCTCTACAAAGACATTGAAGAGGACACACAAGATCATATCAATATACCCTGCGAGAAATATGGCAAAGGCTTCAAGATTCTACAGAAATTCGGGTATGATGGAAAAATCCCTCTTGGGTTACGCAAAGAAGGCATCATAGAACCCTTACAACCTGAATTGACTATAAAAAGAGAACGCTCAAAGGGACTTGGTTTTCTGACTTCCAAGATCCACACTAAAAGGACAGAAGAGGCATCACAAATCAAAGTTGCCAAAGTTCAACAAGAAGATTACTATTCTACAGATTCCAACGAATGGGAATGGGGTTCAGACAAATCTTCCAGTGACTATGAGCTCACCGAGACATTCAGAGAGCCAGATGAACCCACAGAAGAAGAGCAATTTTGTAAAAAGTTCAGAGTTGGTCAAGAAACAACTCATAAGGATTCCGCACAGTCTTCGTCTCAAGGTCTTAGGTCGAAATCACATAGGATGAGGACACCTGTCCTGGAAGGCGCTACTAGTGACGACAATTTGGATTCGCTTACGATCGAAACTGATGAGGAGAGTGCCATCGATGACCTCGACAATTGCCTCGATATACCCGAATATAACCACATCTTCACTCTTAGCCCCGCAAACTTCGAAAACATTAAAGACCTTCCCCTTGTTCATCCCCAACTCATTGACTGGGATTATGAAGGATCAGCACAATTTGATACATTTCAAAATGACGAAGCCATTATCGACTATCTTGGCATACGAGATGATCTTCCCCCTGGAGACCACAAAGTAGGATACATCATAGAAATCAACAACATGGCATACTTTGGTGAGGGTGTCAGACCTTCCAGTCACAAAAATGTGAAAATAAGAACAAAACAAGGGTCTTATGGCGAAAACCACACTGTGGCGCTATCTGATCCCAAAAAAGTTAAAAGAAAGGACGTATCTAAGGGTGAAAACCTCTTTGAGGCACCCGAAGATGGAAGGCTCGACATTCTCCCAGCATCATATGAGGAAAAATCATCCATTTTGGTAGAGGAGACTATAAAGACAAACATTGGTATAGAAGAGGTTCCCCACAACATATTCCTGGCTCAATCATTGATAGAGTCCGAAAGGGCAAAATTCATAAGCTTCTTCAAGGAACGACAAATCAACTTTGCATGGTCATACGCTGATATGCCTGGACTAGACCCGGATTTGGTAATGCATCATTTGACAGTCAAACCAGGGGCAAAGCCAGTAAGACAGAAATTAAGGAAAATGCACCCACAAGTGGCATTACTAGTTAAAGCAGAGCTGGAGAAATTATTGGATGTCGGATTCATACGCCCAATTGATTATCCCGAATGGATCTCCAATTTAGTACCTGTAAGTAAACCAGATCACAGCATCCAAATATGTACAGACTTCAGAGACATTAACAAAGCTTGTCCAAAAGATGACTTCCCATTACCAAACATCGACCTGATCGTTGATCTTATAGCAGGTCACGAAATGTTATCTTTAATGGATGGATTCTTCGGTTATAATCAAATCAGGATTGCACCTGAAGATCAACACAAAACAACATTCACATGTCCATGGGGAACTTTCTGTTGGAATGTCATGCCCTTTGGGCTAAAAAATGCAGGTGCTACGTATCAAAGAGCAATGACCACTATCTTTCATGATCTCATGCACATTACCATGGAAGATTATGTTGACGATCTCTTGGGAAAATCAATAGACAGAGATACACATTTGGACATACTTTCAGTCGTCTTTGATCAGTTGGAAAAATACAAGGTAAGATTAAACCCCAAGAAATGCGTCTTTGGAGTAACCTCCGGGAAGCTCCTAGGATTCATTGTGTCCAAAAGAGGAATCGAAGCCGATCCAGCAAAACTCAAGGCTATCTTGGACATGCCACCACCCAGAAATATCAGTCAACTTCGATCTTTACAAGGGAGACTCCAATCCATACGAAGATTCATAGCACAACTTGCAGATAAGTGTAATCCTTTTCAGCACCTGCTACATAAAAACATAAAGTTCAAATGGGATGAGAACTGTCAACAAGCTTTTCAGATGCTCAAAGATTATCTTTTGAATCCGCCAGTTTTGATGCCACCAGTTCCAGATCAGCCTTTGCTACTATACATATCAGCTACTCCAACAGCACTGGGGGCACTCCTAGCACAACAAATAGCTGACGGCAAGGAAAAAGCAGTATACTATATCAGTCGCACATTGGTGGGATACAAGCTAAACTACACACCGATTGAGCGTGCATGTCTCACTGTGGTCTTTGCTTCACAAAAATTATGACATTATATGCTCACTCACAAAACTAAGTTGATTGCAAGAATTGATCCACTAAAGTATCTTCTCAACAAAGCTACACTTACTGGTCGACTGGCCAAGTGGGTAATGATCCTGAGTGAATTCGACATCGAATACATGGACATAAAAGCAATAAAAGGACAAGCAATTGCAGATCAATTAGCAGATGCTCCCATGATAGATGATGTTCCTCTACAGTCAGAATTTCCAGATGAAGCAATTTTAAAAATATCACATGCAAAGCCATGGCAACTATACTTTGACGGCTCATACACACAGCATAGGGCAGGAGCTGGTATTCTCTTTATAACTCCTCAGGGTGATTCTATACCAAAGTCATACCGCTTATCATTTCCTTGCACTAACAATATAGTGGAATATGAGGCATTAACAACTAGATTACGAATCGCAGTTCAATGGAAGATCTAAGAACTTCATTTTTTTGGGGATTCTCAACTGGTTATCCGTCAAGCAACTGATGATTACCAAACAAAAGATGAAAAACTAATGCCTTACAAACAACTGGTAGATGATTTGAAACAGCACTTCATAAAGATAGATTTTGAGCAGATACCAAGAGAGCAGAATCGTGCTGCAGATGCCATGGCTACGATTGCTTCACTAATTGATCTACCGCAAAATGAAACCTGCTATGAGTTTCTGGTAGACAACCTGCTAGTTCCTTCATATGAGATCGCTCCTACTGAAATGATATGCGTTGTTGGTCCTGAATCCCAGTTATATGGTTCCATATTCACATACCTTCACGACAATATCTTACCTCCCGATCTATCGAACAACCAACGCCGCACTTTCATTCGCCAATCTTCTCGATATGTCATGCTAGCTGATATCCTATACCGACGAGGTCTAGATGGCACTCTCCTTAGATGTTTAGAAAGTGACAAAGCTCAGATTGCGTTACGTGAAGTGCATGAAGGGATATGTGGTCCGCATACTAGTTGTCCTACCTTGGCCAAGAAACTCATCAGGACTGGATACTACTGGCCTACTATGGAAAGAGATTCATATCAGTTTGTCAAGAAATGTAAGCAGTGTCAAATTCATGGAGACCTAATACATGCACCAGCACAAGAACTACAACCACTTGCATCTCCTTGGCCCTTTTGTCAGTGGGGACTTGATCTCATAGGCAAGATTCACCCTCCTTCTTCCAACGGTCATAAATTCATTATCACAGCTACAGAGTATTTCACAAAGTGGATTGAAGCCGTGCCTCTCACACAAGTCACTGGGAAACAAATTGCTACCTTCATCCTGAACTACATCATTTGCCGATATGGTATTCCCACTTCCATTATCACTGATAACGGGCGTCCCTTCAAAAATCAGGATGTTCGTGAACTCTGTGAGCGCTTCCATATCTCTCATCGTTTCTCCACACCATATTACCCCCAAGGTAATGGCCAAGCTGAGGCGTCTAATAAAACAATTCTTAAAATCCTCAAAAAGACAGTCGACGACGCTGGCCGTAACTGGCATATCCAACTCAATCCTGCACTTTGGGCCTACCGCACAAGTGTCCACACACCTACAGGAGCTACACCCTACTCACTTGTCTACGGCACTGAAGCCATCTTGCCTATTGAGGTCGAGTTACCTTCTTTACGGGTCTCTTTGCAAAACATCATCAACGATGAAGATTACAGGGTCTCTCGCTTACAAGAACTAGAACTCTTGGATGAATGGAGACAAACTGCTTTTGATCATCTCAAGGCTTACCAACAACGAATGAGTCGTAGCTACAATCACAAAGTCAAGCCTCGCACATTTGAGGTAGGTGACTTAGTCCTCAGAGAAAACCCCAAGAATCAGAAAGACAGAGAGAAGAAAGGCAAGTTTGAACCAATTTGGCTTGGTCCTTACATCGTTACAGCAGCCTATGGATCTGGGGCATATCAGCTCTCAACTACAGAAGGTGAACCTTTAGAGGATCCTATCAACAGCATGCATCTTCACAGGTTCTACACATAGCTCGTCAGAATATCCTAATTCAAAAATACAAAAAAATCAAAAAACTTCAAAAATACAAAAAAATTATAAAACAAAAAAATCGTTACTTGGTGAAAACCTAGCAAACAGGCGCCTTGTGACACAAAAAAACTGAAAAATCAAAAAAGTAAAGACAAATAATTTCGTCCAACGGTGAAAACCACTTCGGTGGTGCCCTGGGCAAGTACCATGGTGAAAACTGGGTCACCAGCGCCATGCGTAGAGACATTGCTCCTCTCTCCTTCAGGATTCTCTTTCATCCTTCACTTTGCACACACTCACAACCTATTCATTCACAATAAACTTACCCATTCCCATCATGGCTTGTTATTGATCTACCTAAGGTTGGTTAGCCATTCATAATAAACCTCCCTTTTCACTCCCTTTCCATCCATAATAAATCAGATCCTATCTGTGACTAAGGCAATTCCTATGTCTAGTGATGGGTGTGGAACTAAGAACATCGCATGTTTCGAGGAGTACAGTTTTCTTCAAGTCTATTTGTGCATAATCCGCAATAAAGCAACATTTGCATCGCAGATCCGCAATAAAGTTTCGTCTTCTCCGCAATAAAGTATCAGCTTCATGGATTCAGTCAGTTTTAGATGAGACACAGCAGTAACAGTGGGCTACAACAAATCAAATATTTCAACAGACTCAGACAACATATGGTTTGGTGTTAATCTATCCCTTTTTGTGAAAGTGAACATTGTGACTACAATCAAACATGACTTATACAAGTGACAAGAGACACTAAACTTGAGGACTACAGTGGATGTTGGTGTCGAGTCTTGGTTTTCTTTTGATTTCATCTTTTTGGTGACATATCTTTTAGCTTTTCCAGGATGTCTCTGACTAGAGATACTATCTCCAGGATGTCTTTGACTAGAAAGGTAAGGATGGGGTATCGTCACATATTTTGTTTGCTGTCTGTGGATTGTCTCTTAGTCATGCTATGACTTGTCTGAGGATATGAGGACACTGTGAGTCTAGTATGAACTGGGGCATTCCTTGTTTGTGACTGTCTTATCTCCATGCAAACAGGTACAATGACTTTCTGGGTCGAACATATGCCTCGATTGTCATAACCTACTTGCCATAATAAAGCTCAATGATGATAACGCACAAGAAGCTCTTTCACGTTCATATCTTCTGTCTCCCATCCCCCTTTCTTGATTGACTTCCATCGTCCTTCTCGAGTCCGCGTAGCCTGCTATCACATGACTGAGTATAATGACATACCAAAAACATTTGCATTTCATATAGTTACACCTACATTATCACATATAAACATTTCATACATGCATATAGATATCACAATTGCATCACATCCTGCATACAACACATGTTAGCACATCTTACATTTCCATCATGTAAATAATCATTTGCATTATCATATTCATCTACATTACATACATTCACATTTGCATCATGCATCACATATAAAACATAAAAGAACAAAAATATTGCATTGTGTCATATACATATTTGCATCCATATCATAAGCATACATTCTAAGAACATCTCATCACATAAGGTACACATGCATATAGCTGCCGCAAAAATGAATCATCTCTCATATATAATCAAATGTGTCATAATACAATGATGTCAAAAATCATATAGCTACAAAATCACCCCCAGGTGTCTACAATACAAAAATGGTACATATACTGATACAAAGGGGAGCCCTCTATGGCTATGATGAACTCCCTCCCTTGGAGCCGCCTAGCCTCGACGGACGCTGAGCTATAGAAGGACCCGCTCCAGGATCACCCTGCTTATCTAGTGGTGGTGGAGGACCCATGACCCCACCACTAGATGCCTACCTCCTCCGACTCCCTCCCGTAGCCGTCGCTGTCCGCGATGGTCTATGGAAGCTCCTCGCCCGCTGATCTGCTGGCACTGCACCATAGTAGAGGTCCCTCCAGTAACCAATCTCCTCTTCGGCTCGCAAGACATATGCGTAGCCTGCCCCTGTGTCCTCCGCCGCCTGCCTCCCTGCCCTCAGCACTGTCTCAGCCTCAGTGTAGCGCTGAATCGCTTGATCCCTCTCCCACTCAGTATCCCTGAGCCGGGTCCTAAGTCGATCCCTCTCCCTCTCCAACTCCTAGATCTCGTCTGCCTGGCCCTGGCAGATCTCGCTGAGCTCAATCAGCTCATCCTCCTCTGGATCCCCACCCTCTACCTCTACCTGTGGCTCTCCCTCTGTGTGTGCCTGTACCTGTACCTGTCTCTGTCCATGTGCCTGTACTGGCACCTATCCCTGTACCTGTACCTGTCTAGGACCCTGTGCTGTTGGTACCTGCAGGGGCACTCCACTTCGACCCCTCACCACCTGTGCTGGTCCCTCCTGTCCCCCCTCCCTCCGAGGTGCCACCCTCCTCTCCCCCACTGCTCCCCTCCACCTCCGTCGGCCTCGGCCTCCATCCCCTCCACCATCATCATCATCATCCCCTCCAACCTCTCCCTCCAGCAGCTCTCCCGGATCTGTCAACCGCGGAAATGGATGCTCTGCCCAATACGTGGAGTACTCTGCATCCATGCCTACATCCTCAACCTCCGGCCACATATCCCAGGGTAGTGGCATCATCTCAGCTAGCTGTGTGACGGCCTGATCATACGATAACAATGGCCCGAACTGTGCCTGATCCCTGACTGTACGGGCATACATACCTGAGCCTCGTGGCATCCTCTGGATCCTGCCAAACTGTCGGCATACCCTGTCCACCAGCTGTCTCTCCAGTATGTAAGGCGTCCGCCCAATCAGATATCTGCTCCTGAATGTATATGGCAGCTCCACTGCGTCATCCTCCCACTCCTCGCACCCCAGGTATGGCCTCCAGATGACCACATCGATGTCGTCTATCACATGCCTCCAGTGCTCTAACCTGCCAATCCGAGGCTATGAGGTGATCATATCATATAGGTGTACAAAGCTTCGTCCATGCCCTCTACCCCTGAAGTGTATAGGTCGTGTGATCGGCAGATGCTCATATGCCCACACCTGTAGCAGCGTCACTCCACAACCCAATCCCACTGATCCATGGTAGACGAACTGGTGCAGCTCATAATACAGATGTGCCAAGACGCATGGACCCCATGCATATCTGGTGTGCTCAGTCACCAATATCTCTAGTGCTCCTCCCCAGCCAACTGCCAACCCCCGTGTTGCCCTATCTGGACACAAGAACCCACTGATGACTCCTCCGATCACAGCTAGTAAGGCTAACCCTGTCGCAGTCATGGTATCCCATGCCACGTGCCCTGCTCTCATCTCTAGCCCGGGATCCTGGAACACCCATCTCAGTGCCTCCCTGTCTCCATCCCAATCGTATGGGATCAGCTCTCCATCGATCGGTATGTGTAGTATCCTATAGACATCCTCGAGGGTCACTGTCATCTCCCCCATCGGCAAGTGGAATGTACATGTCTCGGAGTGCCATCTCTCCGCCAGTGCAGTCAGCAAACCCATGTTTGCCCGAAACTCAGGCACATATAGTACATGTCTGAGGCCCATCTCCTCAATAGCTGCTCTCTCCTCAAACGACAACTCTGGTCGCAATCTCTGTGTAGACAGGAATCTCTCCCGTGACTCTAACATAGGTAGATACTCCTGCAGTCACACAATCAATCATGTCAGTTATCGTGGCATTCACTGTTTATCACAAAATGCTACTTGCTATCTAAATGCATATGGTTATCTATCCTAGTGACACTCACTGTTCATCACAAAGTGTTGCTATTTATCCTAGTGACACTCACTGTTCATCACAAAGTGTTGCTATTTATCCTAGTAGTTCTCCCTGTTCATCACAAAGCACTACGTGTGTGACATTCCCTGTTCATCACAAAGTGTTACTCACATTTAGCACTCCTTGTTCATCACAAAGTGCTGCTCATACTTTGGGTACTCTCTGTTCATCACAAAGTGCCTTGATCTATCCTAGTCTTCCTAGAGGACCTGTTTGAGTGTATCCTCTCAACAGCTTATCCAATCGACAGCGTATGTTCATCACAGAACTGCCGATTTGACCTAGAAGACCAAAACCATGCATTTTTAGACATAAACGCGCTTTAAACTCATAAACGCGCCTCTTGACTGCACAAGCACGCCTACAAAACACAGATGCACCTGTTTGACATAAATGCGCCTAAAATATTCACAGATGCGACTTGGGACATAAACGCCCCTACAGGACATAAATGCGCCCGCATCAAGCACAAACGCGGTTCCAGACGTAAACGCGCCTGGAACCGACACAGGCGTGCCTGTTGGACAGAGACACGCCTGGCACCGACACAGACGCGGTTGCACGTTTTTGCATTTTTTTGGTACCCTATTCCTAGCACATTTATTGCTATCTACTATGCATTATTGACAAAAAAAGCAAATGCGTCAAAGTACGAGGAGGTTTGGTGGTACTTACCGGCTCTCCTGCCTCTGCTGGCCTCTAAAATCGGCGAACGCGCTCGAATCTGTGTATGAAAGCCATTGCTGCTGACTGCTGCTGCTCTTTTCTCGCTCTGCACTGTGATCTCGTGAGGGTGTAGATGACAATGAGGATGTCTTTTGCCCGTGGTCTATCTTATAGCCTACCCTAGCCCTGGCCTTCATTTCCCGAGTCAGTCTTTCTCATCCCGTGACTCTGTCACTTTATCCGGTCAGTCCATTCTAGCCTTTCTTTCTTATCGAGAGATTGTCTGTGATCTTTTCAGACATTTTCATCCAATCTCTCGAGGGGGCATATTATTCCCATCTTGGGGCAACTCTATATCAGTTCATCTTATCTTCTTTGAAACAACGCGACAAGCCGCATTGTCTCAAAGAGGGGCAAAATGTAGACACCTAAAATTGTCATGTCTAATTAAATAAATATTTTATTTATTTAATTATCTAAGCATAATTCTTCTATTAATTAAATAAATCCTTATTTATTTAATTAATTCATTTATCCTCTTCTAGCCTCATTTCTCATTTAAATAAATACATTTATTTATTTAAATTACCCTTTCCTAAATTAAATAAATATCTTATTTATTTAATTGATCCCACTTCTTCTATTAATTAAATAAATCTTTATTTATTTAATTAATTCATTAGCTTTTTCTACACATGACACATGTCATTCATCTCTTAATTCATACACTACCTACCTCTTTCATTATTTTGGTATTTCCTCTACCTACCCTCTAATCCTAGCCGACCTCCTTTTTTACACCTCTCAATCTTATCCCTCCATTTCATATTGTGTCTTCTATTTAAGGAGATGCCTTCTTCATTATCAAACCCTAATCGACAATTTGGAGGACTTGACTACATTACGATCCTACTTGCAACCACATTCCGTTCTTTGTTGAGCTCTTGTGCATACAAAAATCTGAGAGCAAATATATCAAGCAAGATCAATGGAGATAGGAAGAATGGAGATCAAAACCCTATTGGACATGTGATGGTATAATCTTTGTGATTTCATGTGATTTGCATTGTCTTAGGTAATCTTCATATGTTATGGTGGATCTTTGTTGATTGTTAGGCTAGGGTTTTGTGGTTGGATTCATTTAGCCTTTCAATAATTGTTATTATTGTTATCCATTTTCACCATATACAGATACTTCTAATGCAATTTCAGCTAATGATTTTGATCAACAAAGCATAACAGATCAACATAAACAAGAGACACCTTATGGTGAAAAAGTAGGGGGTATCTCTCATATTGATATGCAGACAAGGTATGAGTCTTTTCAGTTTGATTGCATGCAAGATATTGAGGAATTGTTGCAGCCCAAAACATTGAAGAATTTTGAGAATACTGAAATACAAACCAAGGGAAACTCATTCACCTCTATTATGGTATCACACAAGCAATCTGAATTAGAGATATTCAAATTTGATTGTGAAGATGATCTATTTGATAGTCATCCCATGCTGGAATCATTTTGCTTTAAAGCTAATGTTTATAATGAATTCTTGGAAAATGAATGTCTAGAGAGTCAGAATTCAGATTTAGATAGAGACTTTCTCACAGATCATTCTTGCAGTTTTGAAGAAGGTTGTCCTATCAAAAGCATGGCTTATTTTTCTAACATTCATATGGAAGACTGTGGTATTTCTAGTATGAATCAGCTCACTCAAGATGGTGTTGACATGTTGCAACTAGAAGTCTATGATGCAGAGTGGCTCTTTGGACCTGATATGTTTTTGAGGAAGTTTTTACATTGTGTTGTTATTGGATCCTTCTTTACAATGGTTGTAGGTTATTTATTGGGAATGATTATACTCACATATCGGCCACTTTTTTGCATCGGCAAGTACTTCTCACAACCACTTGATGGCTTTACATTAACAACCAGTTGCATTCCTAGAGGCATGGGTTGTTTGTCCAATCTTTTGCAAATAAATTTTTGGTTTGATCTAGGTGTAACTTGTCTTAGTTTTTAGCCTTGGTTTAGTGTGGGTTTTGGCTTGTTAGTTTTGCCTTGTTGCCTCTCCACCCTCTGCAAAAAGCTCCCTGTGCTTTGTTTTTCTTGACTCTGTTGTCCAATGTCTAGGCACTATTCTTCTTCTCTCCCAGAGACATTATGGATTCTTCTAGTCCTTTACAGTCCAGGTCCCCAATAAGAGCCAATGTTACCCCTATATTTTTGCTCTTGCCTAAAGCCTCATAATTAGCTAAAAATAAAATATTATTAATGTTTTAATGTTGAAGTTTTAATGGCCAAACTCTATTTTGGCTAAGAGCTTTTAATTGTTTTATTTTTGCTTACCCATATACCCAAACAATTAAATCTTAAGTCTTATGTCTCATATACAAAAATGATTTTTGGTTTATTCTCTACTAGGCCCATTTATTCTCCAATTAAAATTTCATAAGAAACAAAGCTCTCAGTAAAACGTTATGTAGGTTTTTCTATGGTAGCTCAAAAGAACAATTGTCATTGAACTTGAACCTTGAACCTTTTCAAAGTTCAAAGTTTAGGTTCAAGTTCAAAGTTTGAATTCAACTGGAGTGGGCTTTGTAATTTTTGTTCATTGAACTTGAACTATTGAACCTTTTTGGTTCAACCGCATAGTTTCAAAAAGTTCAAAGTTCGGGTTCATTGTAATTTTTGGTCATTAAACTTGAACTATTGAACCTTCTTTGGTTCAGGTTCAATGCGTAGAAAAATGGAAAGAAAAAAAAATCAATGAATTATACTGTGGGTGCAGTTTGTGTTTTTGAACCATTTGCTTGAACCTCGCAGGTTCAAGGTTCAAGGTTCAAGGTTCGCAAGTTCAGAGTGTGGATGTTTTTTTTTAAAATGATCATCAAGCTAAGAGTAAAAGTGTTTGGATAACTTTTGAGATAGCCACACTAGCACATACAAAGTCCAACTTTCATGTTACAAAGGAAGATTTGGCTTTTTGAAAGATGGATTTAATTATTAATTCATATGTTGATAACAAAGGATAGCAGTTGATAATATTTTTAAAGAATTGTTTTAGCAGCTCATGGTATTACAAAAAATCTAAAGAGTTACAATCCTCCTCTATTATAAAGAGAGCTTTGTCATAAAATAGAGCTCATTCCTTCAAATGGCAGCTCAAAGTCATGATCTATGTGCAAGTTTTGGCATGTATATTGTTTATAGTTTTCAATGCAACTTGTAACCATGGATTTTCTGAGACAGAAAAATTAGTCTCAGTGCGGGTGGCATAACTATTAATTTAACCGTTGGATTGCGCTGAATGCTTGATACATTTTAGAAAAATGAGTTTTCTAAATTCTCAGCAGAGCGATGGGAAAAATGTTATTCCAGTCAAAAGTTATTAATCTTTGAGTATGAGTCTATACAAATTTCAAAGAAAAATATTATTATGAGAAACTCGTGGTGGAGACTTTGTTTTAAAATGCAGATCCAGATAATAAATTTACCCTAAAGATATAAAAAATATGTCCACCTATCAACACATAATTAGATGTGTTTAATTTAAATTTTCTTCAAACATTTTTCAGAAAGGAATGGAGGATAAAATATTTGAAGCAAAAAAAAAGAGTTGTTGGGAAGAAGATAAAAGATAAAGGAAAAGATTAATTAATAATCTTTTCAAGAATCAGTTATTGATAACTGAAAGTAAAGAATCAATTATTGATAACTGAAAGTCTCAAAGGCTATATATATGTAATTAAAGAAAAGAGCAAGGGTTCTTCTTTTCTTTCCTTTCTCTTTCTGCTATAAAAATGAAGGGGCAACATTATTTTCTGGACTGCATAGTTTTATTTTTCAGAAATGTTGAGTCTGTGAGCTCACATTTTTGGCATTGATAGAATAAAAAAGATTTTTAATGATCTGTGTATTTGTCAATATTTTCTTTTGATTACAATGAGCTTTGTCTCTCTTGTAATTTCCTTTCATTGTCTTTTTTGTTACATCAAACTATGTATATGCATTTGATTCTGAAACTTTGATTTCAGAAATAATTTGTATTTGGAAAGAAATCTTTTGTTAACTCTTTATCTAGATATTCTAATCCCCCTTGTCTTTTGAGGCATGAGAGAGACTCGATCAATATCTAGAGCATTTTGATCTATTGGAAAGGGTATTTTCGTGGGTGTGGATAATTAAACTCTGTTTTACTTATCTTTGTTCACTTCATTATAAATTTGTTATTCGCATCTACTTTCATGGTTATGGGTAGATGTTAGTTTTTCTTTATTGCTTTCTGGTTAAAAGCATATTTAGAAAATATATATTTTTATCCAAGGAAGGGATTTGTACCTTCATATCTAAATTCAGAGAGCACTTGCATTCACTATTGCAAGTGACTCAACTGTTGATTCTAGTTTTTGTCTTTCAATTTGGGCATTTGAGAGTCATTTTTGAAAGGTATTTAAGAAGGACAAATCTGTTTAATGGGTTTTCTCGTATCTATGTTATCTTTTATTTCTAGTTAAAATTCTCTCAATATAATGTTTTATTGGTATAATAGACCTATTGAATTTTCCTATGTACAATTTTGTGCCCACTGTGGGGCATGATTTGCCTATATTTGATCTTTTATTATAAGATTTGCTGTTATTTTTGTTGACACATTATAGGACATCCAGAATCAAACATACCAAATCCAAAATCATGCATAAGACATCCATAATCACACATACAATTCCCAGAAAAGCTCATATAGTTTATATTTTAGTGCATTTAAGTTTTAGTATTACGCATCTAATATCTAGAGTAGCGCATATGCTTCACAAAGTAGCATATTGATCAAAGTTTTAGCGCATTTAATACATTTGTCAGAAAAGAGATTTTCTTGAAACTAATTTATGTTTTCTTTCTTGCGGGTACATTTTTCCCAGGTCAAAGACATAAATTTCTAGACTATGGATTGTTTTCCTGTAGGTTTCGTGGGTCCAAGAATCAATGAATCAAAACAATGTGTTTTACTTTGTTAAAGTAGGCATCTATCTTAAATTAGGGGGTGAATTTATAGCTTTCCTTGCATATTTTAAGGTCAAAGTGGTTGGTATTATGCTCTCCCCTTTTATGGGTGATCAGAAATCCAAACCCATGGAGATATTTTTCATTTAAGTAGTGCATTTTATCTTTAGAGGGCCTGCCTCCCAAGTAACCCATAAGACCAATTGAGAGGGAACGACCCAACTGGGAATGACTAAACCCAAGTCTTCCAACCCACTATAAAATAAATGTAATCATGGTGAAAGCCATGGTTGACGATAGTGCCCGAGAAATCCTCTCCTCTAGAACCCTTGTAGTGCATAAAACCTTGGTTCTCAAGGCTAGGAGACCTCTTAATTTAGTTCCTACTCCAACGCACTGAACATACACCTTTACTAGCACCTATTTTTAGGTAGAACCCACTCGGTTCACCTCTAAACACTTCTATTATCTTAGTGTAGGGAGGGGGAAGAATCTCTCCCGAAGACACTCACCATATGTCCCTCTTGAGTTTAAGCATGAAATTCCCTTTTGAGAAATTATTGCAAGGATCCTAATGGGATCCCACTAGCTCTCACAAAGGAAAAAAACATGGGCACCGTCTAGGGGGTGATAAGGTTGTGTGAGCCTATAGGGTACCAAGTTGTGGGCTGAGAAGTATAGTAGTGAAGTTGATTCTCCTTAGGTAGTTGTGCTTGATATTGTCTTCTTTGTGATATACCTCTGGAAATTTGGGATTTATTTAAAGCCTAGAATGTACACTATTTGTTTAGAAGACTAGGAAAGACAAGTGATTAAACAAGTGTTTGTCATATTTTCATGATCACTTCACCAAAAAGAAACCCAGTCATTGCTAGACCAAAATCATTCAGATCTAGAAAACTCATTGATTATTGTCAAAAAACTCAGATAAAGTAGTTTTGCACATATGATGAACAATCTTGCACATTTGAGTCACCAAGTGTCACATATAACAACTATTTTAGTGCATATAGTCCACAAACTGTCGCATACAACTTATGTTTTAGTGCACATAACCATCAGTCTGTCACATACAAAGGAGAAACAATTTAGCACATTTCAAGTCCAATTCAAAACATATCAAGTTTAGAATAGGGCATTTAGGGTTCAAAATAGCATATTTATACCACATATTTTAGCACATACACTCCAATTTGTCATGCATCTAGTTTAGCGCATTCAAAATATTAAGCACTTCCACTCACTTTCAAGAAATTTTAAACACAGTTTCAGATACCCTTTTTCATCTAGAATTTGTTGCAACCATCACAATAAGTAATTATGAGCAAACACACAGAGTATCTGGCAAGTGAAGTTTTTACCATCAAAAATCATTGTTTAGTCTTTATCATCTCTGATTGCCTATTCCAACAAGGTTCTCTAATCAGGATATATCATTCCTTATCAGAACTTGGACATGAAATTATAATCACACATACTTAGCCATCCCAATAGGATCATATTGTTGGATTTAGGGATCATTCAGAGGGGGTGTGAATCGATGATCTACCGGTTAACATATTTTCAAACTTAACTTTAAACCACCACAAGCATACAAATGAAACTAAAATGCAGAAACATAGAAAAAACAACCACAAAAGCATAACACCATATTTTTATGTGGAAATCCATATGGTAAAAACCACAATCGGATTTGAACCCACAATATTATTCCACTATGGCCAGTAGCAAAACAATATTACAAAATGGGAATGCACAGGCATTTAGGCACACTGCCTAGAGCTCACTACTCAAATACAATAAGAGCTACAACCTCGGAAGGCTCGCTACCTTGCTGATTAGTTATAATGATGAATTATAGAAAAATGAACTCTAAAATAACATCTATAATTCTTGGATGAGTTCTAGTTGAGTGCCAAATATATTGATTGGATCACCTCTACTGATCTGCTCTACTCCACCTTGTTCACTGTCTTAGTCAACTACCGGATTAAGAATACACATGTGAAAATATGCCAAAATAGATTCTTGATCACTAATCACTTGCATACATTTATATCATTCACCAAAAAGATCACCTACACCGGTCTTATATATCCACAATCACAAAATAGATCATTTACCATGTCATCTTGCTAGTGTAACATGTAGTCTCATGTCAGCATGAGTGGATCACCAAAGATAAATGTAGATCACCAAAATAATAATAAATTAATGTCTTTATGTTAGCTCAATCAACCCAAACACAATTCAACACACTGCAATCACTGGAAAGATTCTGAACCAAAATTGCTCTGCTCAACTTGAAATATCGATTAACACTCGCTTCTGATTAAGAATAATTATGGCTACTAGATCGAATCTCCATGAAGAGTTTCCACCAATGACAACCCTAAACCAATAATGAACCATCAGAAGCCACCAGATGAGTGTCAATTGCCAACACATATCTCTCTTCCCTATTTGGATTTGTTTGTAAAAACAAGACTAACACTTGATCCTTTAATACAAAAAATGTGTCACTTGCATGTTAGTTGTAACAAGAGCTTAGAAGCAAAAACAAGAACAAAGGGAACAAGAGGTATTAGAAAACATGAGTGATATGGAGAATCAATTTCATAGGTATATACCTGGGCAAAAGGATGAAGATATACCTAATTAAGTGATAAGAGAAGCCAAACAAGATCCAAAATTCCATAAGTTCATGGAGAAGATACTTGAAACTGATAAAGAAAGATATTTTTTCATTTTGGCTAATTAAGGTGTTAAGCTACCTCACAACTTTGACGTGACTCAATTGAGAATAGGAGATAACACTAAAACATACAACAATTCAATATCAATGATGAGAACAACCCACTTTATTCCCTCACACAACAAATCCAAGTGTTACAACAACAAATTCAGGACATGCAGCAAGTGACAATCACCAAAAGGTACTTTTTGGAGGACATATGTCCTTACTCTTTCGATAGAAGTTGATTATGATTCCATTTATTGTGAAATACCCAAATATGACAAGTACATGGGTGACTCTAATCCACAATATCATATACGAGACTTTGGTACTATGAGCATGGATTTCGTACATAGTGAGACATACATGATGAGATTATTCTTGAGGAGTCTAGGGGCATAGGCCATGGAATGGTTCTCAAAACTTCCTCTCGACACTAGATCCTTCGAAGAATTGGTAAACAAATTTATTACATGATATTCTTACAATATCAAACATGAAGTGACAATGTTATATCTGTGCAATATGAAACAGAAAAATGAAGAACCCTTCCTAACGTTTCTACAAAAATAAAGGAGATTATTTTCAAAATACCCACATACCATGCTGGAAAAAGAGAAGTTGGGTACCTTTATAAACAACTTGACTGAGGAGATGACTTATAGATTGAATTTGCAATGTCCTCCTACTTTTGATAAATTGATTTAAAATGGAATTCAAATTGAAGAAGAAATGGTTGAGAAGGGAGAACTCAAATTGTACAAGGATAACAAAGGTCCCTTGAATAACAATAATTGCAACAATGGGAAATCAAAGTTTTGGATGAGAAATAAGAATGTGGTAAATGACAGAGTTAGGGGAAATTCAGGAAATTCATGCCATTAGGGGAACCTTTGGAATCTGCATTCAAAACTCTTATTGCTAACAAATTGATCATATTACTAGAAGTAAGAGATTTTGAACCATAGGTTAAACCCCCTTGGTGGAAAGATTCTCATTATTGTGACTTTCATAGAAGTAGGGGGCATAAGATTAATGATTGTAAGAGATTAAAACATGTTTTACAAGAGGTTATATAGATGGACATATGTCTAATGATGAGCATACTGCATTCCAAACCCCTCTTCCTAATTATGAAAAAGGTGAATTGTCCAAAGATGAAAAGGGAAAATGTGTGAATTATGCTGACACTTAAGACAATGTAATAAATCACCTTGAAGCATATGATTCACAAGTTAATGTCATCGTCATAAAAGAGAAAAGAGAGAACAAATCCACCAACATGGTCACAAGGAGTGAAGGTAAGATAACCATACGAGGCATGTCATCTTCAACATCATATACTTCCAATAAATACAAAATAGTGGAAAAACTACAAAAGACTCTTGCATAGATATCCATGCTAGAGTTATTAAGGCTTTCCCCTGTTCACAAAGATATCCTTGAAAAATCTCTAGTCAAAACTACTGTACCAAACAATCTAGATGTGGCATAGTTCCAAGCCATGGTGGGACACTTAGCCACATGTCACTACCTATCCTTTTTAGATGAAGATGACACATCCTTACATAACCCACACAATCTTCTGCTTTATATTGTGGTTATAATCCATAAAAATCATGTTAAACATGTCTTGATAGATGGAGGAGCTAGTTTAAACATTTGTGCAATGAACTTGGTCAAAGCATTAGGATATTAAGAGGATGTTGTAGATCCAAGAAGAAAGATCACCATAAAAGAATATGATGATGAAGAGAGATCTTCAAAGGGGTTGGTAGTGTTTCCTATCAAAGTGGGTCCTATACAAAAGAACACAATATGCGAAGTCTTAGACTTGAATTTTTCATACAATATACTTCTAGGTAGAACATGGATACATGAGATGCAAGAAGTGTCATCTACCTACCATCAGTGTTTGAAATTTCCCTACAATGGGCAAGAGTTTATTATTCAAGGGGATTCAAATCCTTTTCAATATTGTAACACACTTAAGCCCATGAAAGATGTTGTTGTTCCACACAATAGAGAGGCTCCTAAGACTGGTCCCTCAAATCAAGAAAGTGCACAAGATGCTTCCACATCCAGTACCTCCAACATGGATAGTTATATGGCAACTTCTTTGGCCGATTTTGGGAAGAAGTTAAAATTGAAAGACAAAGGGGTAGGAGAATATTCTATTCAACACTCATTGGCTCTAGCACAAATGCCACTTTCACCTTAGTCATATGGAAGACCGTCCACATCCAAACAACAGGCATCAAAACCCCACACAATCTATGGTGACTCATGTACCAAGGTGGGAACACTCTCAGAAGTAAATGATGACAAGGACATCCTATAGTGGCTATACGAAGATGGAGGAGAAACTCAATAAAATGAAGTACAAAATATTAAATTGCCTACAAAGCAATGTGAAAACAGATTCCTCATTATGCAGAAAATGGGATATGAGGGGACAAGTCCTATAGGAAAAAGAGAAGAAGGTATGGTGGAACCAATTATACCCTCTTTAAGAATTGAAAAGGAAAAGAATGGACTAGGATACGTATAGTGAATAAACACAAATCCATGGATAGAAGAAGAAACAACCATATCACAATAAACAATAGCCCCATCATCAAAATATATTATTTCATCAAACATATTAGAAGAGGTTATCCCATCAGGAACATTAGAAGAGATCACTCCATTAGTTGCTTAAGAGGAAATCATTCATGGTATATACAAACAAATCCATAGATTGCAAGAAGATAGTGAGTGATTTGAATGAGTGAGAATGGGATTCACCTTCTGAGGAATCTTGTGACATTGACATTGATGTAATTCATGCATATGCACCTATTTTGCGAGGGGAAAAACTTGAGACCTAGACCATTTGAATCCAAACCACAAATTTTTGACAATGACTATAGTGAAGGCGATCAAATTCATAATATTCTAGATAGTCTTGAGGAGGGTAACATTATATACCTTGATGATATTATCTCCACCTTCAATAATACTACTATCACGACCCTCACTGCCATCGAACCTAATGATTCATTACCATTAATGCATCCCAAACGCATTAATTGGGAACAAACTAGGATTGCTGAACTGGAAACCTTCCCCCATGATCATGACATCGCCTTGTACCTCAATGCAATTGAACATATGACCAATTCCATGAGGGAACTCAATAACGTAATTTTTAACTTGAGGAAGTATCAAGTCTTTCAGTCACAAAAGTGAAAAAAATAAATTAAAAATAAGCTCTAATGGTAAAAACCAAACTCTAGCAACATTAGATCATGAACAAGTAAAAAGAGATGATGCATTCGATGGTGAAAACCTCCTAGAGATGCCTAAGGATGAGAGACTTGATACTCTCC
This sequence comes from Cryptomeria japonica, assembly GCF_030272615.1. Lineage (NCBI taxonomy): Eukaryota > Viridiplantae > Streptophyta > Pinopsida > Cupressales > Cupressaceae > Cryptomeria > Cryptomeria japonica. Next base: position 909,061,678 of record NC_081414.1, read on the forward strand.
CAGAACATTACCAAGAAAGATCATCATTGTTGATTGAACCAATAGTACCAATCAATATTGGAATATGACAAACTCCTAAAATTGTTCATTTGGCTACATCATTATCTGGACGGGAGAATCAGGATCATATCAAGTTCTTCAAAGAGAAGCAAATCAATTTTTCTTGGTCCTACACAGACATGCCTGGGTTAGATCCATATCTTATCATGCATCATTTATCCATAACACCAGGAGTAAAACCAATGAAATAGAAATTGAGAAAGATGCATCCAAACATTGCATTATAGCAAAAAGATGAGATAAAGAAGCTTCTTGGTGTTGTCTTTATCAAGGCAATTGATTATGTCGAGTGGATCTCCAATATTGCACCAATATAAAAAACTGACAAAACCATCTGAATATGTACAAACTTTAGGGACCTGAATAAGGCTTGCCCAAAAGATGACTTTCCTTTACCAAATATTAACATGATAGTATATCAAACAACAGGGCATGAGATGCTCTCTCTAATAGATAGATTCTCTGGATATAATCAAATAAAAAATAGCCCCTGAAGATCAAGATAAGATAACTTTCACATGCTCTTGGGGTACTTTACGTTGGAACGTCATGCCCTTCGGACTCAAAAATGTAGGGTCTACCTATCAAAGAGACACGTCAACCATCTTTTATTATATGATGCATAATATAATGGAAGATTTTGTGGATGATATCCTAGAAAAATCCTTAAAGAGAGGAGATCGCTTACACATATTGGACAAAATCTTCACAAGATTGGAAAATTTTAGTCTTCACCTCAATCCCCAAAAGTGTGCATTTGGTGTCACATCCAGAAAATTATTGGGCTATATAGTTTGAACAAAAGGAATTAAAGTGGATCTAGTGAAAGTAAAATCCATCATGGAAATGCCTCCACCAAAGAACATCAGTCAGTTGAGGTCATTACAAGGAAAGTTGCAATCTATAATAAGATTTATTTCACAACTCGCTAAAAGAAGTCATCAATTCACAAAGTTATTACATAAGAATGTACAATATCATTGGGATGACACATGTGTAGAAAATTTCAATCAAATCAAACAATACTTAGAAAATCCCCCAATCCCGATGTCACCTATTGAAGTAATACCACTGCTACTTTATTTATATCTTGGTAACAACAATATATTTGGGAGCCCTATTAGCACAACAAGATCAAAATGAAAGAGAACAAGCAATATATTACATCAGCAGAACATTGGTCAACTACAAGTTGAACTATACAACAATTGAAAAAGCATGTCTAGGAGTTGTCTTTGTAGGACAAACATTGATACACTACATGATTAGTCATTCAATGAAACTCATAATAAAAATAGTTCCACTAAAATATCTCCTCAGTAAAGAAACATTGACAAGAAGATTGGCGAAATAGGGTTATGATTTTGAGTGAGTTTGATATTGAGTGTATGGATAGGAAGGACATAAAAGGATAGGTTATAGCTGATCAGCTAGCAGAAGAAACTTTGCAAGATAAGGAACCATTCTACATACTAATAATTCAACATGAAAACTCTATTTTGATGGCTCATATACACAACATGGATCAGGTGCAGGGATTTTATTTGTCGTGACTAATGGATACACTATCCCAAATGATTACAGATTGATGTTACCATGTATAAATAATATAGAGAAATATGAGGTGGAAGTAAATCCAGTTTGAAGATGGCATCAGAACAGAGGATCAAAGATTTATTTGTTTATGGAGACTCACAACTTGTGATTTGTCAGGTCAACAATGATTATCAAAAAAAGGATGACAAACTGTTGTCATATAAAACAATGGTGGATGATTTGAAATAGGATTTTTTAGTTTTTACTATTTAGACAAATACCTAGAGATAAGAATGAGGGCGTGGATGCTCTAGCCACTTTGGCCTCACTTGTACAAATATCAAAACAACAAGACCATTATGAGTTCCTAATGGAAGACCTACTATACCTTGGACATGACAGTCCCGATTCCCGCATCATATGCCAACTTGTGAGCTTGACTCAACCCGCTATGGACATATCTATACTTAACTCAAGGACAACACTCTTCCCTCAAACTTATCCAAAAATTAAAAAATGCAACTTTATCCAACAATCTGCACACTATGCCCTTATCGATGATACCCTTTATCGAAGAGGTCTTAATGGTACTTTACTTAGATATGTAGAGTGTGATGAATCTGAAAAGGCTTTACAAGAAGTCCACGAAGGAATTTGTGTAGATCATTCAAACAACTTGGCCTTGGAAAAGAAACTCGTACGAATTGGTTATTATTGGCCTACAATGGAAAAATACTCTTTCCAATTCTTCAAGTAGTGCAAAAATGCTAGATTCATGGAAACTTGATACATGCACCAACTCAGTATGTTCAACCTCTCACTACTCCATGGCCCTTTTGTTCATGGGGACTTGACTTAGTCAGATAGAGTTATCCACCCTCTTCAAATGGTGACAAATTTATCATCACGACCATGGAGTACTTCACTAAATGGGTTGAGGTTAATCCTCTTATCACTGCAATAGGTAAACAAGTCTCAATGTTCATTTTGATTTATATCATTTGTAGATATGGAATTTCCATGGCCATTGTAATAGACAATGAAAAGCAATTCAAAAATAAGGATGTTGCAGAATTATGTCAGAAATTTCATATCACACTATTGTCCTCGATTTTAGCGGGGCCAAAATTGTGAGGCAACCCTAGAAAACTGGTCCATTTCATACCTCATGCCCTCCAGGGGAGCTTGATCGACTCCGTTGGTTAGCTCATTTAGCTTTTCACTTTTCATTTTTATTATTTTTAAGTTCTTTTAGATTTGCAGTCCGACCTACAAGATTCTTTCTTTTTAAAACGATTTGCACATCAGACTTTAAAGTCCGATGTGCAAAATTTAGGTTTTGCCCCTGTAGATTGGACTTTAAAGTTTGACATGCAAGTAGTCCTTAAAGTCTGACCTGCAGGGTCTTTGCATCTGCACATCAAACTTTAAAGTCCGATGTGCAGGTTGATTTGGCAGTAGCATGCATGTTGGACTTTAAAGTCTGACTTGCAAGAGGTTTAGTCCTGCATGTTAGACTTTAAAGTCTGACATATATGGCACCATTAACAATTAATGAGGGAATTTATTGTTAATTTCGGGGTTATTTATTAATTTTTGAGGATTATTTCTTCATTCCATTTTGTGATCTCTCCTTTGTGCATGCCCTCCTACTCCTCTCTTCGCGATTTCAATCTGGATTCCTCACCAATCATCTAATTTTCTTTGGCCGCATGGATTGAGGTGGGGTTTTATTGTTTTCAATTTTTTTCCTTTCGCTTTGTCCTTCCTTTTTCTTTTGGGTTTTCTTTTGTTGGGGGCAATCAGACATTAAAATCTAGTTGCTCCTAAACCTTACCCTCAAGGTTGATGGCACATCAGACTTTAATGTCTGATTGCCCTTTGATCTTTTTGTTTATTTTCTTTCCCCTCTTCCCTCACCTGCACATTGGGTTTTCAAATCTGACATGCAGGCTAATGAGTGGAGATGACTCTCCGCATATCAGACTTTAAAGTCCGATATGCGGGAGATACCCTCTTGCTAACAAGTCAGGTTTTAAAACCCAACGTATTAGCAGGAAGGGTTAAACCTTAAAGTCCAGTATGTGAGAAAGTTGTGTCCAATTGACATGTCGGGTTTTAAAACTTGACATGTCAATTGGTTTCCCTTCCTTTGCACATCAGACTTTAAAGTTTGATGTGCTTGTCTTTTGAACAATTTTTCACTTGCACATCAGACTTTAAAGTCCGATATGTGAGTAAGATGTTTTATCCTTACACATCGAACATTAAAGTCTAATGTGCAAATTTTTACTCCTAAGGTGTAAGTCAGACTTTTTTCCCCGACTTGCCAATTTTGATAGTTTTGCTCCCAAGCCTGTTCTAAGTCCGATTTTTTGATCCGGCTGATAAAATTTTGTTTTAGTGATGATGATAAATATCGAAGAAGCTAATCCTCGGTGTTGAATGCAAAAATTTGCAAATGTCCAGACCCCCTCACAACAAATCAAAGCCTTCTTTGAGTCAATTGGAATCTTCACTAGGTAAATCATCAGCAAAGAAGATGAAGTACAAGTATGATAAATACTTGAATTTGTACCTGAAGAGATTAGTAGATTCAAACATCAAGGAGATCAAAGATACAAAAATTGGTCATGTTAGTATGTAGGAGTTTATTGATTGATTTGAGAAAGATCCTTCTCGTCTAACAAACTTGATCAGATCTAAGTTGCATAAATATGCTTCCTTCCCAGTTGCAGCTCATGATCCAGATTTTGTAATTGCAGTGGCAGGTCACTTCGATCCAAATACAAGACAAGTTAAGGGTGTTGATCAAAATGTGATCATGACTTTGGACAGTGTTTTCTTCAACAGTGTTTTCAAAGGTTCTTCAGTCGCGAAAGTGGCTGACATTTCTTAAGAAAGTGCTTAGGAGTACTATGAGAAAAATGAGGTAAAATGCAAGAAAGTAATTAATATAGTGTACCTCTCTATTGCTAGAAATTCTACCACCTCACGATGGCCTAAATATTTCCATAGAAGTGACTTCAATGAGGAGTACAATGATATGGTCACCATGTTGGCACAGGTGAAGGGTTTAAAGGATTCTCATTACTTTCAGAACTGGATGTGCTATTACATTAATATATTTAGGAAAGGGGATGCTAGGATTGATTGGGGTGAGTAGATCAGTGATGCACTCTGTGAGTAGTTGAAGGAGGTCAAAATGAGATTGAAATTCTATATGACCTCTTACCTAGTATATGCAACTGCTTCTATGAATCAATATCCAGGTTTATCTACCAAAGGTGACAGGAGGTTAGTACCTGTCTGGGAATACTATAATCAACTCATGATAAAAAAATCAAGGTAGTCAATTTAGAAGAGTCAACGATGCTTTCTTTGTTGTGTAGAAGTGCATATTCGATAAAATCCTATAGAAGAAGAGATTATCAGAGGCTGCATATAACAAGGTGTCTCATTTTGGATGTGTTTTTCTTCAGTTTTCAACATTCACTTACATCTGGATAGGATGTTTCTCAAGTGAACCTTTCATTTTACCAAGGTATCCTTCTGATAAGATCATCATCATGGCATTATGTCAGCAACTGATCTATGTGCACGAAAAGCAATCACAAGCACATAAGATCAGATTGAAGTTCCCAGAATCTATTGGCAGGTACTCAGTTTTAACTAACCCCAAAGCCAAGAACATGGAGGAAGAGATGCAATGGAATACTATGAGAAGATTTAAGGCACACAATAATTTTGATTTTTGTGGCATGAAGAATAAGCTCAAAAGAAACTACACCCATGTTTTTTAGGTTCAAGGATGTGTGGGCAGATTGCCAAGATGATGAAGACATAAGAAGAATGGATTTCAGTCATCTTATCCTAGAGTAGATTGAAAATATGGATTTGGCAAAAATCCGAATGACCATGGAAGACACTGATGACATAATAGACCCAGTCTATTATGAAAAGAAGATTTCTGACTCTCCACTTCCACTGGTGCAATGGTCGAAAAAGGAGAGTAAGTCTATCACTCAAAGAATCTCTCCCAATTTGGCAAATACCAATGCATGGTTGTTAAAAAAGAATCTTAGAATGAAACAACTCCCTGCTAGTTCTATAGATGATGATAATAGTGATGGCCTGGTTGGTAAGACAACTATGTCTGAAACAAGAACCAAGATCAGAGCAGATCCACAAGTACCATCCTCGACCCCTGTAACACAATCTAAGGGGAAACGACCCAAAATTAAGTTCACAATTAAAGGGTCCAAAAAAGGTGAATCCTCTTCAGTAGCACCAAAGACATTCACAAAAGAATCAGAACAACATCCCACTATAGAGACTGAGAAAGAAAATGAGCTTGAAGAAGGTGAAATTCCTCGTCAAGAGGAAGCACATGATGAAGATCCAACACATCATGGCAAAATTAATGTCCCTACCATCTCACAGGTGCCCACCCATCCAGAGGTTATTATTCATTCTATTGAAACTGACTTGGATCAAGAAGATGAGGGATTTGATGATGAGGAGATAAATTTGGACATGTCACAGTTAGAAGTTGTTCAACAATTTTTCACATTATCCAATTTTTCCAGTTTGAATGATATTCCTTCAACCACCATTGAATCTTCAATGTTGGATTTTCCTAAAGCTATGGAGAAAGGATTTTCAGAACATCAGATGATGACTTTACCTTCTACAATGGTCATAATAGAAATTCCACCCCTGGTAAGTACTGAAATTATTTCTACTACACCTTCCACTCTCTCCTCTATGGCTATAACTGAAGAAGGGTCAGCATCAGCAGTTGTTACTACATCAATAGGCATATCATTGGATACTTCAGCATTGATATTGATAGCAACATCTACAACTGCTACAAGTTCAAGCCATTTTTCTGCTGCAATACCAAGTGATGTTCAACAAGAAGCTACTAGTCCACCCACCAATCCATAATTACCACCTTGGATGGAGGTGGTAGCACCCAAGAGGAAGAAACATGTAATTTCACGTGATGAGTTTGATTTTGAGCAGTTGGATCTAGGGCGTATTTTAGTGGCGAATCTTCGCCAATTCATGAATTCCCCATGAATAGTCTTGGGCACCATCGTGGTCAAATCGCCCGAAATTTTGGGGTTAACAACACACTGTAGAAACTGGCATCACCAATGACCACACACCATCGACGTGCATGCTTGTAATATTCACCTAGAATCACTCGAACATGGGTATTAGATCACCTCTGTTATTCACTAGCAATAGTTAAACGACCACATACCTAGGACCTAATTCACCAATGGTAAATTACATGTTCATTGCTTGCGTCGGCCAAATTCGCCAATATCAAATAAAACATTATAAGCATTTGAGCACCCATTTCACCTCGCTTAAATTAAATGTTAATTGCACGCCCGCACAATTCACCAAAAATGCAATTAAATTAAATGTTTATTGGCAATTACAATGCCCGGGCCTTGCGCAATTCGCCAAAAATGCAATCATGGATTGCTATAAATACACTATTTCTTACACTCTTTCTTACAATTTGTTTGTGTCTGATTAGTAAATTGGGAGCTCTCAGAGTCTCGAGTCTCGATTCGCATTTCGCAAATTGAGTTGGAAAGTCAAAGTTCATTGTAGGGCGGAGGGCCAGAGTTACAATCCTGCAACACAGGCCCAGGCATTCATTCCTGATTCCTGATTCCTGATTCAGAGAATTGAGAAGGCATAAAGGCGAGCAATCATTTCTTCATACTTGATAGTATTAGTTTTAACTTTTAATTCATAGTGAGAGGTCAAGACTCAAGATGTCACAGTCAGACATGGGTGAGACTCCTCAAGGTGGTGAAGGGATTGGGATGTCAGACAAGGGTAAGACTCTTCAGGGCAGTGAAACTGAAGGGATTGGAAGACCATCAAAATGCCCAAAACTTAAATTTAAAGATAGTACAGTTGTAGAGTTTTTGGTCCATCAACCTCTACAGTTGCAAAACCCATTCACAATAGCTCACCACCACCAGTACCACAAGGTGGGATTGTTATTAATTTAAATGCATCAAATAAAGATGACAATACCGACACAACAAAAGATGTTCTAAGGGATACACACAATGAGATACCATTGGCAAATGCAAATTCTAGTACTGAAGATGATGTTGGTAGGAAGAAAAGAAAAAGGAAAGTAAAACTGGGGTGAGAGTGGGAGATGAAAAGGAGTTTTAAGATTGATTGGGTAGCAAAGTACCCATTCATTGAACTAGTCCCAAACAATGATGAACAACCAACAAAATGCAGGTGTAAGATTTGTAGCTGGAAAACTATATAAGAGAAGATGATGTAGCTAAAGCTTGACACCATAGAAAAGCATATTGGTAAGGTTTATGAAAAACAGATCATAGACAGAAAGGAAACATGAGTATTAAGATGGAAATCAAAGGAAGAATGTCTTCATGTTAAGTATGTCACAGAATATGAAGAGCATAACCACAAAATGACATTGATTCGTAATAGTGGATTTGGAAATACAATCAAGGTTGGGCTTGAACATGCAGCGAAAGATGCAAACCTACCAAAGACTGTTCAGATGAGTGTTGTTTTTCATATTATGTCAAGAGGGCATCCTATGAAAAATTTCCTAGAATTTAGTAATTTATTATCTTTTTTGAATGTTCCTCACTATCCTAGGTCACATTGGTCAATAAATGCTAGATGGAAAATGGCAAACTGTCTCGCTGAGGTGGAAAAGGAAAATTTACAAGAGAGTGTAAAAGAGTCAAATTTCATTTCATTATCCATAGATGAAGTTACTGTGGTAGATAACACTGCTTGGGTTTGTATGCATGTGTATACCGTAAAAGAACATGTCCGCTGAGCTCATCTACTCTATTTTCATAAAATGAGGGGCAATTCAACAGCAAAAAATTTATATTTGGAAGTTAAGAAAGCTTTGAATGAAATTGCTGGTATGGATGACTTGACAATTACCAAAAAGTTGGTGTGTGTTGGAGCTGATGGAGCTGCAGTAATGCAAGGTCAAAGGACCGGTCTTTGCGCAATATTACAAACTAGTATTGCACCATACATGGTTGGCATTCACTGCATGGCCCATCTAATGAATTTAGCATATAGAATTGTAAGCAATTTCCCTACAATGTCAAAAGTTGAAGATTTGGTCCACGAGCTCCACTCATACTTCTGTCGAAGTCCTAAACGTTTTGCAGAATTTTAGATTTTTGTTGAGGGAGTAACAGGAGGAAACAAGCTTCTCAGGGATGTTGAGACCAGATGGATCTCCTTGCATGGACCAGCCGAACGAGTTCTAATAGAATATAAATCCTTGATTGGACTAATGTATGAGCAACGTCTCACAGTAGTCAAAGCTCCTTATCTCTTACATAAGTTAAGTGATATAGAGACTCTATTAACTTTAGCTAGTCTTCTCCCCATGCTAGCTTCAATGAAAAAACTTGTTAAGAAAGCCCAAGATAGAACTATGTATATCAATGAGTATAGCACTCTATGTAAAATGACATGCTTGAGCCTGGATGGTCTATATTTAGATCTAATGGGGCAAAGCCCAAATTTTTTTAGGTGGCAGATAATTACAGATTTGAATCATGCTGAAATTTTTTTACATTTGAATACAAAAAATGAGTTATGTGTCTTTGTAAAAGGATTTCAAATACCAATGCACCAATCTAAGATGGGCAAGCGAGGTAGAGCACTACCAGTTAAAAAGGAAGATTTTGATAGGATTGTTAAATCCATTAGTGATAATTTGAAGTCTATTGCATATGAACTTTCAACTAAGATTCAAGAAAGATTCCCTTGAGAAGAAATACTTGAAGCCATGGGTTGTGTGTATCCTCAATTTTGGCATTCAATTGGAGATAATCCAAATGACGCAAAGATCTATCATAAAAAACTAGAGGAATTGATATTGACATTTTCAAAAGATGCATATTGCAATGGACAGCTAATAGAAGGAATTTTAAATTTAGATCATCTTAGAAAACAATGTAAACAATTTGCATTGGTTATGAAACAGCAGTTGGTTAACTTGGAGAATCCATTTGAACCTGGATCAATCACAAGGCTTTGGAAAAGGATAGATCAAAGTGAAGCATTGTGTATTGTAATACCAGAATATTTGAAACTTGCTGATTTATGTCAAACAATGATATTGGGGTCGGTGGAAGATGAGAGAGTTTTTAGTGCATTAGGGCTTTTGAAATCAAAGATCAGAAACAAATTAGACAAGAATTTGGAAACTTGCTTGAGGTTGTTTGTAACCCAGTATAATGTTAGAGATTTTCCATATAATAGGGCACTGGCAATCTGGAATTCCATGCGTGATAGATGAGGGGTGTGCAACACTTTAAAAGCTGGTGGTGCTACTGCTAGTGCTAGTGCTAAGACAAATGAATATGATGGATCGCAGACTCAGAGTCAGCATGAAGACAAAGACATTTTTGAATACTTGACTTAGAATGAAGATGAACCTGTTAGTACTAGTCAGTTTTTGAATCTTGAGTCCATTTGGGATATAGAAGCCTCAGACAATTGGACTGAATCACTGAAGTGAATTAGAAGTCAGTTTATAGGTATTTATAATTATACTACAATTCTTTAGTCATATTACAATTTCAATTTGCAAAATTGCAATACTATAGTTGTCATTGATGATTTTTGATATTGTATTCCTTGAATTTGTCAATCAGAAGTAGAACGGATACTTATTTCATATTTTTAATTGTGAATTTGAATTATTACTAAACAATTGAATTATTAGTAAATTGGTATTTGTTTCCACATTATGTAACATGTTGAACATGAAATGAAACAAATTTGTGTCACAAGATCCATAAAATTATTCATATTGCATAACTGTTACTGCTAGAACCTTTCTACTATTCTACATTAAATGCTTAAAGTGATGTTCATGGCGATTAGGGTTTTGTGTTTGTTTTTTGTCTTAGTTGGCTAGTAAACCGAAGTTGTCATGCATTGAAAATCTAAGTTGTCCTCTATTTATTTGTCCATGTCAATGTCAAGTGTGGTCAAATGGTTGGTCAGACATGTTTAATGGTTATTGCTAGCTCGCAGGTCCTTTATCATCAAGTCAGTTTAAGTCACAAGCTTGCAAGTACTGGGAGATTCTAGTTGTCGCTAGCTTGCAAGATGTTTTGCACTTGACCATTTTATGTTGCAAGGTTGTGACTGGGTGTGATTGTATGTTATCACATAGTCGCGAGGTGTTCATGGTTAAGTCATTTTAATTTGCGATCATGCGATGTAGTTGGTATCACAGCTTAGTTGGTTTCTTCGCTTGCTTGTAGGTTTTGAAGTTGTTTAGCATTTTAAGTTGCGATCTGGCAATAGGTAAGTTTTGGTCTGATTTTGTGGTCATCGCATGCTCGCGGGTTTGTAGTATTAAGTCAAAAAGTGTTGTGAGCATGCGATGGCGGTTAAGTGCCTTGTTATCGTGAGATCATAAGGGTTTAAGTCAAGTTAAGTTTCGAGTTGCGAGCTTGCAATGAAATAAGTTATTTTGTTAGATCAACGGCTGTCGCTCACTCGCGAGATTCTATGAGGATTCGTAAAAGGGGTTGCAAGCTTGTGATTAAGAGGATTTGCTAGGATTGTCGCTAACTCACCGGTTCCTTTCCTGATTGTTATAACCGATTGAGAGTGTGTGATTAAAGATGGGGATTGACACGTGGACTTGTTTGTCAGGTTTTGTAAAAGTTTTGACACGATCGAGCTGAGATTTTGACATTTGTGCAATTGCATTAATGCATTCTATCAGTTTAATTGAATTAATGCCACACTAGCTAGTTCATGCAAGTGTGGTAGTTAATGAGACTTGGTCACTTGAGAGAAGTGACGACACCCAAATACCATTCTATGTTGCGAGGTTGCGACTGGGTGTGATTTTATGTTATCACAAGGTTGCGAGGTGTTCACAGTTAAGTCATTTTTATTTGCGATCATGCGATGTGGTTAAGTCACTTGCTTGCAGGTTTTGAAGTTGTTTAGCATTTTAAGTTGCAATCTAGTGACAGGTAAGTTTTGGTTTGATTTTGTGGTCATCACATGCTCACGGGTTTGTAAGTCTTAAGTCAAAAAGTGTTGCAAGCATGCAAAGGCGGTTAAGTGTCTTGTTGTCATGGGATCGCAAGGGTTTAAGTCAAGTTAAGTTTCTAGTTGCGAGCTTGCGATGAAATAAGTTGTTTTGTTAGATCAACGGCTGTCACTCACTCGCGAGATTCTTTGAAGATTCGTAAAAGGGGTTGCGAGCTTGTATTTAAGAGGATTTGGTAGCATTGTTGCTAACTCGCTAACATGTGGACTTGTTTGCCGGGTTCTGTAAAAGTTTTGAATGGCAATTGTCAATCAAATAGAAGGGCATGAATTCAAATTTCGCTCGAGTACTTCAGTTTGAAGTTTGAATTATTGTTATTATGCCACAGTAGCTACTAGCTAGTTCATGCAAGTGTGGAAATTAATGAGACTTGAGACTTGAGACAAGTGACGGCACCCAAAATTCAAATAGTAAATACCATAAATTGCATGATTGAGCCGAGGTTTTGTATAATTGCATTAATGCATTCTATCTTCAAGGTAATCCAGTGAATTGAGCTCTGCAACAACGTTGGAGAATTCAGAGTGTTGGGTGTGAGAAAATTTCAGAAAATTGATTAAGTTTTTCTCCTGCAGCTAAAATGAGCTAGGTGACAAGTGGTATTGGAGGTTCCAAGCCCAAGCCCAAGCACAAGCCCAAGGCCACGACAAGTGGAGCAGGTGGACCTGGAGGTTCCAAGGCCAGTGCCACTGAGGAAATGATGGTTAAGAAATACAAATATGAATTTGTAGATTTGATGCCAAGGACTTCCATTGCTTTGAATACAAATCATTTGGCATGGAGAGATTTATGGAGCTAATGAAAAAACCCTACCTTGCTTAATATGACTGGTTCTACTCTGTTTCATTATTTCTAGAAAAATAGGGTTAAGGGTGTCCCGATGTCAAACCCTTGGGATTTAAATATGGCAAAGTTAATTGTGCCAGATGTGTATGTTGATGTGGATTTGATCAAAGAGTTGGGAAAATGCTATTGCCCAGTATCTAGGGTAATCAGAAGAAAGAACTAGTCTGCCCTAGTTTCAATTAATAGAGCTAGCTTTGTTGAAGCTTTCCAAATTACTAGTGCTGCATGTACAGATATAGATTTGGAGCAGATTGCAGAGGATTATGACCAATACAAAGGTGTTATCAAGAAGCATGCAATGCCCAGATACATGCCTAGGGTGAATAAGAAGCCAGTTATAATTCTAGAGAGTATCGAACCACCATTTAACATCACACCTTTCCACCATTATATGCATTGTACAATCTATGGATTATGCAGAGTGTTGGGTTTTGATGGAGATTCAACAGTGTCAACTGAATTATTGATGATGGCTATGGACATTCAACACCTAGATGTTAACAAAGATTATGATTATGTGGGCTATGTGGTTGAACACATTCATAATGCTCTAGTTGAAATTCAGAGTGGTGCACCCAACCCTACATTCAAGCATTATTCATTGCTGATGCATTTAATCTTGTTCTATAATGTTGAGTTCATGGATAAAGAATTGGAGCTTTTCAAAGAATTCTTCTGTGTCTTAATGCCAATACAAAGATGGACCCAGGTTTGGGACAGTAGTTCTCCCCATTCTTCTTTCCTTTTCTTTGAAAATTGGATTGTTTCACCAATTATGGAAATGCTAAGAATAAATAGGGAACGATTGTCAATTAATGTTAGGAGAGTTTTGAGACCTTACTAGTATGTTCCAAACTGGCCTATTTCACATAACTGGGGGGACTTTTATTTTTTTGATAACTTTACTATGATGAGAGTCTATGGGTGTCCTCAGCCTTCCCATATTTTACCAAAATTTGTTCCAATTAGGATTGCTTTTATGGAGTTTATCTGGCAATTGACCCTAGTTGAAAAACAATACCTTGATAAACATAGGAAGGGTTCTTTTCTTCCTAGGCTTTGGGTTGCATCTAATTTTACCATTGGTAGGAGTTCCTTTGATGAAGTAAACAATTTCCTTAAATAGTATAGGTTGGTTAATGTTGTGTCTAGATTCTGTGATCCGGAACAATTTATTAAAGTTGCAATGCCAAAAATGACACCTTGGGCCACAATAAAGGACTATGAACCATTGGATGATGAAGACGTGGTTAGAAATTTGTTGAGAAAAGATGAAGTACAAGAAAGGAGAAGAAAATGGAAAAATTTGATGAGAGTTGAAGCAAAATTGTTGGCCGCTGACCCTAGTTTCTCAGGTTTTTACCCTGATAGCCCGTACTTGGAGAGGATTAACAAAATGTTGAGTTTATATGAAACTCTGATGGAACAAATGCCTCAAATTCTAGAAGTGACTGCTCAGTAGCAAGACCCCCAAGATGGACATTATTCACATGGCAAGAGGCCACTTAGTGTGTCTGCTGATGATGTAGAGAGTGGGGATGAAGTTCAATCTACCTGAGTGCCAATTACAAAGAAACAAAAAACCACTGAGGTCGGTACAATTGTGAGGAGAGACCCTGCTAGAGCAATTGCTACAAAACAAGGACACTACTTTCATCAAATAAGGACACATCTTAGAGAAGCAGGGCAGAATGAAGAATAGGGAGAAACAAATGAAGCCCTTGCTCAAGGCTTTGATGAGCGTGTGATGTTGTCAAATGAGTTCATGAAAGATGATGACTTTATTAAGTCAAATGGATTTAAAAGTTTTTTGACAAGGTTGAAACAAAATCAATTAAAACAAAATATGATCATAGAGGAAGCAAATGAAGAAAAGAAAGAGGAGATCATCAAGGCACTACAGGAATATGATCCTAACAGGGAGGAAATATCTGTGGAATAGGTAAGACAATTGATAAAGAGTACTGGTATGATTATGATGCCTGACTGGGATATCTAGTCTATTTTTATTATTGATCAAATTAGGAAGCAAGAGGACCCAATGTTTAGAACTAAATTTGAAATTGGAGATGTAATAAGAGGAACAAGATTTAATCCTAAGTCAAAGACACTTGTTGCTTGGTCTTTGGCCCCTTCCACTCAAAAGCCCCACCTTCTAAATATCCAAGTAGAAAAGAAAGCTGATAGAATGATTTGGAACTTGTAGAACACAACTGACACGGAGATTGCCTCATTTTTGACTAAAGTTTCTTTCATGAATTTATCAAAAATAGAGGATTTGTCAAGAAGATACACATAAACATATACCCAATTGATTGCACTGTCTAAAAAATATGAAGAGACACTAATGAAGAAGGGCACTCTAGAGGAAGAGTTAGTGGAGTTGAAAGAAAAAATTGCAAATGAGCCCCCTCCAATACAGATTACAGAACAAGTACAAGAAATACCAGCTGATGTGACAACAAAAATGGAGGAATACGCAGGGAAAATTGAAAAGCTTGAAAATGAACAAAATGTCAAGGCTATCTTTGTTGTGTCAGGAATTCTGAAGCACATGATTAGTGTATTGAAAGACAAATTGATGGTTGTGCATGATATGCACATTTCTTTGAAAGAGGCAAGCAAAACATCCTCTGAGGCTATCGCTTTTCTTGGACCTTTGTTCAATGTTTGGTCAGGAAGAAGCAAATTAATGGATAAGCTAGATACTGCAATGATGTATAGTGACGAGTTCCCTCCCAAGATCAGTGACACTAAAGACATGATGGAGGTAATGAATGCAGCTTATGCATTTTTCATAGGGAAGGATGTGCTTATAAATGAAAAATTGCAGACATTTGGGGAAGCTTGTAATAAATTGGTGCCTTCAATTTATGGTAGTAATGGAGATTTGAAATTAGTTTCTAATTGGACCAATGAATTTGATTTGATTCTGGAGCAAGAAGAAATAATCAAGCATGTAAATGAACAGGTTGATGCTGATTTCCTTAACGGTCTGCTTGATTCACTGTTCAAGGTTGAGGTTGACCATGCAAAGTTTATTGTTGAGTCCAGGGTAGTTACAGATGCCAGATGGACAAATTCAGTTGCAAAGTTGGAAGAGGTAAAGGCATTCAATTGGCCAGCAGACAAAGAGGTGGACAGGTGGCAAGCCATGCTAAAGCCAAAGAAGAAATCTCAAGTTGAGGTTGCTACCCAAGATTCCTCACAGTAATCCTAAGCTTGTTGAATCCTCAGGTTGAGGTTGCCACTTTTATTGATCAATGATGTTGAACTTGAAAACTCTTATATTAATATAGTTTATAATAGCTCAACTGTTCAAGAATTTGATAAGTGCATAGTTGAATCGCATTGTGAATTTACTTTTTGATATCATTATGAATATAATATCAATATCATTTGCAGTTTGAGCAATGCAATCTTCACATGATTGTCTTTGTGTTGAATTTATGTTTTCACTGTGAATTGAATGGTCAAGGGTTTTTCAGTTTACATATGAATCTGGGTTGTGTAACTATATGTAATAGCATTATTCATAATTTCATTCCTATTTATCTGCAAATGAATCTTATTGAAGTTTATTATCAGGTTGTCTTGAATTGTAAGTGACTCTATGCCCTAGGATAAGGCACTGGTCTGTTGTCTTGATGTTTTACTAATTATGTTGTATAATTGTATTCCTATCTAATAATCTATTGTGGTGTTTAATACTTTCATTCTTAATACTCTTATGATTTTATATGCTATTGATGTTTATGTAATATATATGGAGGTGTTCTATGACTGTCCATAATCCACCCACTAATTACAATGAGGTGAATCCTTAATTATTTAATATGATTCCAGACTAATAGAAATTTTGCATTCCTTGGCATAATAGGATTAGGAAGCATTAAATGAAAAATTACATACACCATAACAATGCAACAAATGAAAAAAATTAAATCTCATGATTCTGATCATTTGAAAGAGATGGAATTATACACAAAATAAATTTATATATAGACAAAGCTTGACACTAAATGCTTTTCATTTTCTCTATAAATGACTATACAGTATACAATTTGCTCCCTTCACCTAGAGTCTAGAATCACTACTAGAACTAGAAAAGGAACCCCAATGACTATACAACTTGCAAAACTACTTGAGCCATGCCATTATCACCCTGATGCCTTCATTTCAGATGGAATGTGAGATTTTATGTTTTGTCCAAGTCCAACAGATCATTTCCAAATTGAGAAGGAAGCCTTCATGCCTAGGAACAGAGAAAATGGAAAGAGGAACTTGAGCCTTCATGCCCACGATCAGGGAAAGTGGAAACAAGAGCTTTAGGGTAAATGTAATCATTTGGGGGGGGGTTGCAGCTTCCATGTCATCACAAAGATGACTGGCTACCATTCCCCACCCAAACAAATCCTTCTTTCATTCCTCTGTGGGCTTCTTCTTCGAACCCCTTGCCATCCTATGGCAGAGTAGAAGTAGAGGATGTGCCATGCTTGGCCCTTCTTGACAAAAAAGGCTTTCACACCCTCTCTGGCAATCCTTCTCACTTTCACAACCCCTCTGACAATAAACAAACTCACACAGAAGAAAACAAAAAAACACCCATTCAGTATCACAAAGCACACAACAAGTACAACTCCATGCACAATCCTGCTCAAACATCATCTTCCTTTCTGAGGAAAAAAACCACTCTCAGAAAATGAAAAAGGTTTATTTTCTCTTCTACCAATTGAGTCACCACTCCATTGTATTTATAACATTTTCACACTAATTTTGGTGATGCTCGTTTTGCATTCACGTGAAAAATTATCATTTTGGTGGTTTCCAACATGACTGTAGACTCTAGATTCCTAGAAGTCATCATCATGCCTATCAAATCCACTGCATCCTGCTAAGGCTCATCTATTGTGAACGATTTTGTTCTAATTTTATTCCTCCTTGATTGGACAAATTTTGCTTCAAAATCCCTGACAACAAGCAACCTGAGCTCTTATTTCTCAGAGAAATCCATGATCTCCCATCTCTAACTCAGAAGCTATCAAATCCTTTTATGCCTCTGAAACCATCATCCTTGCTTGTCTAATCAACCTCGACTCAAGTGAAACCTTCAAACTAGTCCCTCAGGAATGAGTCAACATCCAAGCCTTAAAAATTTTAGGTTGCAAGCTAGCGACCAGATAGTTTGTGGTTAAGTTTTATGGTTATTGCTAGCTCGCGAGGTAAAATATCTGAAGACGTGATCAAGTCGCGAGTTGGCGACAAGTTGGTTTGGGTTTACATCGCGAGGTCTCTAGCTTTTTGGGTGTTAGCATTTTATGTTACCGAGCTAGAGATTGTTAGTGAAATTGCTTTGGTCGTGAGGTCTTGAGTTGGTCTAAGATAAACAGTTTTATGGTGGCGAGTATGTGACAAGGGTTAAATTTTTTAAGTTACCACTATCTCCAAGTCACTACGGTGACGAGGACTTAACATTTGTGGTTGAGAATTGGCGAGTGCCAGTTTAGTTTCCCTCAGTTGCTAGATCTCGAGGTTAAGAAGGCTTAGCATTTTCAGCTTGTGAGTTGGAGATAGAGAGAGTTGACAACTGTGAGAGGCAGAGAGTTGACGACTGTGTGCCATGTGTTTTAATTACTTAAAGTTAATATCTTAAAATCGCCAAAATTTTATTTTTATGGTTTGAAAATAGCTTGAAATCACCAATATATTATTTTTATGGTTTGAAAATAGCATGAAATTGCCAATATTTTATTTTTATGGTTTGAAAATAGGTTGAAATCGCCAATGCAAATATTTTACTGGTTTTAAAAACATTACCATTCGCCCATGCAATTATTTTTTGGGTTTTAAAAATAGTACAATTCACCAGGATTTTTCACAAACTTTGAGTGATCATGGCTAATTCGCCAATGGAGATTATTATTTTTCTCCGTAAACTGCAAAAATTCACCAATAAAATGAAAATTTTCCTCCGAATTATACAACTTTCGCCCGGTTTTTACACCTTGTCCAAGGGGGGGGGTTTCTTAAAGTTTTCCCTGGTTGGTTCCTCCAAATACCAAAGGAACAAAGAAGCTAAAGACTGTCTCTCGAGTGTTAGTAGATCCAGCTACTAAAAGGAAATATGTTGAGGTCATGGTACCATCATCAAATAAGAGTAAAGATAAATATACAACTTGAAGACTATACCATGCAAACTCTAGAGCTGGGAGTAGAGACGCATGAGAGTGTTAAGCTAGATTCTCAAACAACTTTAAACTCTTTGTTATAAAGGTTTGATCAAGAGAAGGATGAGAAGAATGAATTAAAATAGAAGTGTGAGCAATTGACCAATGTTCTTCTTAAAGTTACATAATCTTCCCAGGAGATTGAGCCCATAGGTTCCTCAATGGACACTGAAGCTCTTAAGAAAGTTGAATAGGAGGGAACCAAGGGTCGAGT
This sequence comes from Cryptomeria japonica, assembly GCF_030272615.1. Taxonomy (NCBI): domain Eukaryota; kingdom Viridiplantae; phylum Streptophyta; class Pinopsida; order Cupressales; family Cupressaceae; genus Cryptomeria; species Cryptomeria japonica. The sequence continues at coordinate 909,080,699 of NC_081414.1, forward strand.
GGTAGACGAATGGATTGCATGGTTGAAATCAGAAGGGTCTCATCTTCTAAGTTCAATAATTGGGTTATTGGCTGATTTTGAAGTAATCCAAAGTCAAATGCAAAGTATCAAGACTTCATTATCTCAAGAAATTAAAAATATTGAGAAGAGTATAACCCTTTGGAGCAAAATGAAGGACTTCAGAATAGGCATCCTCATTGAAAATAAATTGATTCCCATAAGAGAAAAATATATCCAAATCTTGTCACTATTGTCTCACAAGAAAGAGACAATAAGAGTGATGATTGCGGAGCTGGATCAAGAAAGGAAGGAAGGTGATGATGAGATTGATCTTATTTCTGGTAGAATTGCTGACCTTCCTTGTTATCTATATGATTACAATAAGAATCTCATTACCAGTGATGCCATCATGCAGGAGTTTCTTTCCTTAATGGATCATTGCACGGGACAAGATTTCTCACCTAGTGCATTCGACAAGTTACTAGAGATCCAAGTCTGTTTTGTAGTCCTTGCATCCATGCTGAAAGATGGAAAAAAGAAATATGTGAAGGCTGAAGATGCAATTTCTCGTGTTCGTGTGATAAAAAATTCTACCTCAATGCTAGACCAAGCAGAGATTGAGGCCATCCCTACTAAGTTTAAAGAATTCCACAAATCAAACGAGGAGGAGAAAGATGAATAAAGTGTCCCCTTTTGATAATTTCTTTTCATGTAGTTGCATTGTTAGATGCTGCAAGTTTTCTCGCATCTATATAATTTTTTTCTGTTGTAGTTCTAGTCAAGTGGGATTGTGCAGTTGAATTAGTCAACTGTGCCCACATTTTTCAACACTCTTTTCATATATAAGGAGGACCCTCATTTATACATTTTATCTTTAATTATGCTAAGCAAAACTCTGCCGAATTTTTTCCCCAACTAAGACTTTGAGCTTTTGTTGTGAAGATTTAATCAAGCACTTTTATTTGATCTCAAACTTTGTGTTGTGTCAAAAAATTATTTATATGAGTTGATGTTCTTATGTTCATTACTTATATATGTTCTTGAATTTCTTGATATCAGAGATATTGTTAAGTGGGTAAAATAACTCTTGAATTGTGAAAGTAGACTTTGTGCTCCTTGAATATTTGGGAAATTTTCTATTGTTAAGTGATTATTAGTAGGCTTTCTATTGCTACTATTTCTTGTAGTATTAAGGATTGAGCAATTACACTTGAAGACTTTGAGCTGCAAGTTGAATTCCTTACCATTGTGATAATTAGTTTAAGTTAGTGTTATATTTAAGAAAGACTTTGTGCTTCTTTCTTATAAAATTTTGGTATAGTTTGTTGGATTAATTCATTCATTTCTTTAAGTATCAAAGTGATAGGGAAATTGTAACAAAGTGGAGGGAGAAAACATAGACTCTGAAAAAAGAGAGTTATATGCCCAAAACTAACCCACAAATTTTAATTTCTTGTTAATTAGAGAAGAAATTTCAAAGGGAACCTCCCCTTGATGAGAGGAGAGATTAATTTCTCAAAATGGCTGTGAGTGAATCATATATTTTGTCATTGGTACGCTAGTGAAAAAATATTCACCCAACACACACAATACTTTTCCACTATCTATTATCCCCAGGGGAGTGGATAGGAAGAGGCCACAAATAAGACATTATTGAAAATCTTGAAGAAAACAATAAATGATGCCGGTATAGATTGGCACATCCAATTGAATCCTGCTCTGCGGGCCTATCATACTAGCATCGACACCCCAAGTGGACCTCACCCTTATTCCCTTGTCTATGGATCAGAGGTTGTATTGCCCATTGAAGTGGAATTGCCTTCTCTTAGGATATCACTGAAGGGGCTAGTATCAGATGAACAATATAGGATATTTATGCAACAAGAAGTGGAGTTGTTAGATGAGTGTCGACAATAAGCATTGGATCATCGGAGAGTCTATCAACAAAGGATGTCTAAGAATTACAACTGTAAGGTCAAGCATGGAGAGTTCCAAATAGGTGATCTCATCTTGAGAGAAAACCCTCACAACCAACAAAATTGGGCAAAGAAAGGAAAATTTAAGGTTAATTGGTTGGGTCCTTTCATCGTTGTGACTATTTACAGATCTGGCACATATCAATTCTCTACTCTAGAAGACGATATACTTGAAGAGCCTATCAACACCCAACACCTTAAGAAGTTTTACACATAAGAATTTTCTCAAAATCCAAAAAAAAGTGGAAAGTCAAGAAAAATAAAAAAAGAAGTGAAAAATAAAAAAAATCCAAAAAAAGTGAAAAAATAAACAAAAAGAATTGCAATGAAAACAAGTGGTGAAAACCTAGAAATAGGGGCTAATTGTCTTAGGAAAGTTTCTCCATCTATCAATATACTTGCACTCACTTGCATTCATTTCCATTTTCACTCTTTTGCATCCATCTCATCTACTCACTTTAGCCATCAATAGGTTATTCGCAACAAGAAGATTTTAGTGAAATACAACTTTAGGTTACACTTAGTGTAGTCATTGTCCTTGATTGTTCAAATGACCTTGCAACCAATGTCCCACTATGGCCTGGGGATCAGTGTATATATCCACAATAATTCGTGTGTTTCGTAATGGGGCAGAATATTGACCCTAGTCATCCTATGTTGAGCATCTCAAAGTAGGCAACTAAGACAAGCATATGATGATACTAATGCAAGAATCAAAATCACAAAGTATGAACATCAAACAACATCAAAAAATACAAAATTAAATGGCTAAAACAAAACAAAAATCCAAAAGAAATGAATGGGTGATCTTTCTTGTATTATGATTTCATTAGAACATATGTTCATTAGTTGCATTTTTATTTAGGCCATCATATCTCCTAGCAACTCAAGGATGTTATCTGCTAGAGGATCAATGATGGAGACATGATATTTTCTTTGTCTACTGCTTGTGAGTTGATTCCTAGTAATTTGTGGATTTGTCTATGGAGATGATCGATAAAAAGATCAAGGAAGATATTTTGGATTCACGCATGAACATAATTAACTCTTTCCTATTTTTATCAAGGTATACTTAGGTCATCTTGGTCTTTATACCTAGATGCTATCAAAATCCATGCAAGATGTACTCATGTCATCATTGTTCAATCATACCATCAATTTTTATACTATCTTGCAACATTTTAAAAGCTCAATGATCAAAAATCACAACTAAATGAATGAAAGGATGACATTGTCAAATTGCATTTTGATTGCATTTTATTTTTAGATTGCACTTTAATCTAGATTTCAATCTTAGATTGCATTTATGGATTTTCCAAGGATAGAAGTTTTCTAATTTTGATTGAGTTCAATGGATATTGACTAAAAACAATCACATCATTCATCAGGTTGCATCTCATGTCATTTGGTCTCATCATGTTACAAAATATCACTTCGAACTCCATTTAGTTGCATGACATCTTCTACATATCATATCTTATTTTAATATCTTAGGTGCATATATTTAGCTATATGTTTCATTATAGTTAGTTCATCATTCTCCTTTATTGCATTATAATTCATTTCATTGTATCTATTTTAATCATACATACATTGGTATAAAATTGCATTTAGTTATCAATCATTCACCTCACCATTAATTATAAGTTCATTAGTCATTGCATTAAGTTTATTAAATTCATTGTATTATACATCTTAGGGTCATTTTCATCCATTATGTTAATTATTTCATCTTATTGATCTCATTATATAGGTACATTGCAAATACATTGAATCATAAATTTGTATATCATTTTAAGTACATTCATTTCATAACATGAATGTAAATAAATAGCTTGATTTTACATTCTCATAAACATTACCATCACATAGGATCATTTTCATATGTACATAAATCATCATATAAGCATAAACAATTTATGCATCAAATGTATTATCATCATTTATCAATCAAAGCATGTCCAACATCATATATAAGCTACATTTCATATTACATGAATATAACATAATTATGCATAACATATCACCATGTTATAAAAAAGAAAACATAAGCATACATCTGAATCACATAAGAATGTTAGATCATCATATAAATGCATCAAATACATATTGTGTAAATACTGCATAAAACATGTACAAAGCATCCATAGAAATATCACTGAATATCATATAATCAAGAAACAATCAATGTCCATGTATAGTGATATCAATATTGATAACTTAATGATGAACCACTAGTACCAAACCGGTACTAAGAGGGGGGGGTGAATCAGTACAAACACAAATATCGTCAAAAACTGGTTTGATAGCAAATACCCCAACTGATAAACAGGAATACCGGTAAAATAGAGTGCAACCGGTAACATCCAATATGGCTCAATCAGTCATGAACCGGTCACTCAATAAGCTTTCCTCTTAACTCAATACTACAGTATCATTATATTCTCATGCATAAACCAGTAAAATTTACCATTAGATCTTCACAACAATGAGTTCACTATATTTTATAGACAGGCATAAAACATAGAACCTTCATGTGCTGAACAGATAAAACAAAGCATCACAAGACAGAAGCATTCCACATGACACACATAATTTTCAAGTGGAAACCCAACTGCGAAAAACCACAGTGGGGATGAATACCCACAAGCTTCTTTTTGAACTCTTTAGAAGTCTGCTCTATTAGGAGCCTTGTTCGGTTAAGGACATTACAATAGGTTCTGGTAAGAACCGATCCTGTTAAGGATCACCTGGTTAAGGGATACCCAGTTAAGGGTTAAACCTAGTAGGGTCACCTTGTTAGATAATTTCAAGAACGCAATAGCTGAAAGGATCTCCTAAGCTTCTCTAGCTTCTCAGAACTCATTAGCCTCGAGTTACTCGGTTAAGGGATTTGAAACAAGCCGGTTAAGACCACCCGATTTAAGGGATTTTGAATCAAGCCAGTTAAGGCTACCTTGTTAGGGGATTTTACAACTGTTGAAGTGGTTAGAGATCAATAGGTATTACAATGATCTATTAACAACACTTAATGCTAATGCAGATCCATTTAGGCTCCTCTTTTTCTTCTGCACATTCACTTTGTAGGTATCTCTTCTCTCCTTTGGTCTGGCAAGAATCACATATCACTTTCCTTGGATACACACTCACAACTTTTGCCAACAACCTCAGAAAGAAACCCAACATCGACCTTATAGGAGACATACAGGTCAGTAGAAAAAACCCTAAACCCTAAACCTATTAGGTTAAGAAATTCAAACGGTTCGATCCTGACCATTGAATCATGCTGCATTAAATGCAACAATCTTGAATCGATCTCAAGACATTCTCCATTGTCCATTATCCACCGTTTTCATGGTGGCTGATAACCCATCACGCATTATCACCATTTGATAGACTTTGCACATTCCTGAGCTAGATAGGAATAGTCATCTTCATGCAAGATCCTTCACGCACACAGAGCTTACGTGGCAACACGATCTGTCCTCCATCATACTGCTAACTCATCACACAAAGATCACCGATTGAGTCACACAGACTTGAGGTACTCCAACCGAAAACCTCGAAGTGGAAGCTACCTACCAACCGGTAGTCATATAGTGCTTCCATGTGCTAGTTCCCATAACTTCATACCTGTTCCCATAACTACATGTCGGTTCACCTTGAACAAATATGCCGCTTCACTTTGGCATATAAACTAGTTCACACATATGCCGATTCCTCTCTCTTCACTTATCACATGTGCCGATTCACACAATGTCCCATATTGACATCAATGACAACATACAATGTCATTATGTCTTCATGCCAGTTCACATAAGGCTCATGCTAGTTCACATAATGCCAACAATCTCCCCCTTTGGCATTGATGGCAGTATATAAAAGATATCTTCTCTGCTTCACATCTTCTCCCCTTTTGCTGCAAATATCTTTTCGCTTCACTCCTTCTCCCCCTTTGACAACAATGCCAAAGTGGAGGTACAGTCATCACTGTTTCATCATGTTGCTCCCCCTGAGGAGTAGCATCCTTCAACACACCAATCAACCAAAACTTTGTCTTTCTAGTACCTGACTGATGTGGAACAATCACTTTTAGTTCACCTCCTGAAGGGGAAATACCCCTAATTCACCTCTCAAATGCACAAATGTTGTCTTTGGGAGAGGCTTGGTGAATATGTCTGCTAACTGCTCCTTACTGGACACATGCTCCAGAGCAATCTCTTTATTCTGAACCTTTTCCCTCAAGAAATGATACTTAAGCTCAAAATGCTTGGTTCTAGAATGTAAAACCGGATTCTTTGATATATTGATAGCACTTGTGTTATCACGGAATATAATTAATGGTTCAGATACAGGGATCTTGAAGCCTTCCAGTACATGCTTCATCCAGATTGTCTAAGTGCAGTTCATGAAAGCTGCAACATACTCCGCTTCCACTATAGACTGAGAGATGCAACTCTTCTTTTTACTCATCCATGAGACCAGTCTATCACCGAGAAAGAATGCACCACTAGTTGTGCTCTTCTAGTCATCCACATTACTGGCCCAATCAGCATCTGTGAATACTTTCAGATTGAAATTATTGTTATATGGGTACCATAATCCATAGTCAATTGTTCCCTTCAGATACCTAAGAATCTGCTTGACTGCACTCAAGTGAGATTCTCTTGGACTCTTCTGGAACCTTGCAGTGATGCCAACTGCATGTGCAATATCCGGTCTGCTATGCATTACATAATGCAACTTACCAATCATTGATCGGTATTCCTTCTCATCAACCAGTACGGAATCATCCTCCTTTGTCAATTTGCAACCGATCACCATTGGTGTACCAACCGGTTTGCTATCTTCCATTCCAAAAGTCTTCAACACCTCTTTGACATATCTGGATTGAGTGATGAAGATTCCATCTTTCATCTGCTAGATCTATAGTCCAATGAAGAACTTAATCTCCCCTATGAGTGACATCTCAAACTCTTTCTTCATCTCATCAGCAAACTCATGACTCATCTTGTCATCTCCACCAAAGATGATGTCATCAACAAAAGCTTTACAGATCAGAATTTGATCTCCTTCAGACTTCAAGTAGATATTGCTATCTTCACAAGATGGGAATGTAGGCGCTCATACCATGTCCTAGGTGCTTGCTTTAGACCATATAATGCTTTATGTAGCCTACATACCATGTCATTATCTTCAGATAGGGTAAACCCATCTAGTTGCTCAATATACACCTCCTCTTCAAGTACACCATTTAGGAATGCAAATTTTACATCCATTTGATATACCTTGAATCTCTTAAAAGCTGCATATGTAAGAAGCAAACGAACTCCTTCCAATCTGGCTACAAGAGCAAAGGTTTCCCCATAGTCTTCACCTTCTTCTTGAGCATATCCTTTGCATACTAGTCTGGCTTTATTCCTAATCACTATGCCATCCTCATTCAACTTATTTCTGAACACCCATTTGGTTCCAATGACATTTTTATGCTCTGGTCTGGGTACCAGGGACCATGTACCATTTTTCTCTATCTGGTCAAGTTCTTCTTCCATTGCCTTGATCCAGTCTTCATCTTTATGAGCCTCTTTGAATGACTTAGGCTCAATTTCAGAGATCATACATGAGTTTTCTCTGATCTTTCTTCTGGTAAGGATTCCTGCATCCTTATCACCTATGATCTACTTGGGATCATGATTCAACTTGACATGCCAATGAATGATCTTAACTGGTTCTTCTTGTTTTTCTTCTTCATCCTCATCTTCATCAGTATCAGTATTCGTCGGTTCAGGAACACTGTTACTGGTACTCGGTTGACTGACAATCGGTTCCCAGAAGGTTGCAACCGGTTCATTTACAACTTGCTCACTGTCAGTTTCCTCAGTCTTCTCAGAGGATTCATCAACTCTTACATTGATGCTTTCCATAATTCTCTGAGTCCTATTGTTGTAGTACTTGAAAGCTTTACTCTAGGTGGAATATCCTAGAAATATTCCTTCATCACATTTAGCTTCAAATTTTCCCTGATGTTCACTCCTCTTGATGTAACATTTTCTACCAAATACCTTAAAGTAGTTAATCACATCTATCTTACCGGTCCAATACTCATAAGGAGTTTTGTCCTTACCCTTTTTGATGAGTACCCGGTTCATAGTGTAGACTGCAGTGCTCATCACTTCTCTCCAAAAGGTGTGTGCAACCTTTCCTTGGATCAACATGGTTCTAGCTGCTTCAACCATAGTCCAGTTATTCCTCTTTGCTAGGCCATTCTGCTATGGAGTCTGGGGGGCAAACAGTTGTCTCTTGATGCCAAATTCTTCACAATACTTGTTGAATTCACTAGAAGTGAATTCCCCTCCTTGATCAGTTCTGAGACATTTGATCCTTTTACCGCTTTCCTTCTCCACTAATGCTCTGAAAGCTTTGAATTTCCCAAAAGCTTCAGATTTGTCTTTCAAGAATGTGACCCACATCATTCTTGAGTAGTCATCAGTGAGAATCATGAAGTACCTATCACCCTACACACTTCTAGTTTTCATAGGACCACATAAATCAGTATGCACAAGATCAACAAAGTTGTCAGTAGTGAAAGATTTACCTTTAAAGGTTGAGGAAGACATTTTCCCTAATTGACATTTTCTACACAAGGTATTATCCAGTTTTCTCAGCACCAGCAACCCTCTAACTACCTTGATCTTACTAGCCTTCACAATGTTATCAAAGTTCACATGGCAGAATCTCCTATGCCATATCTAGCTATCATCAAGCTTAGCCATAAGACATGTACTTATATTTGCATTCAGATGAAATAGGTTACCTTTAGTTTGCATGTTGGTGGCTACCAATTTACCATATTTACCTTTGATTCTGCAAACTCCATTCTTGAATTGCAGAGTGAGACCACTATCATTTAGCTGGGCAACACTTAGAAGGTTGTGTTTGAGACCATCAACCTAGTACACATTGTGAGCACTACTCTTTCCATTCAAAGAGATGGACCCTCTGCCTTTGACCATGCATGGTGCATCATTGCCAAAGCGAACCACACCACCATCATACTCCTCTAAGGATAGAAACTTGCTCCGGTCACCAGTCATATGGTGAGAACAACCACTGTCAATGATCCATTCATTGGAATCATCAAACTGGGAGACAAGAGCCTTCTTGTCTACCACATCTTCCTTTACAGCAACAAACACAATGTCTTCATTCTCTTCATCTTCTGATTCCTCATCTATGACACCTTCATCAACTACCACAAAACAATTTCTCTAGTTTCCTCCTTTGAATTTCTTGAACTTTTCCGATTTATCCTTATTGTCATTATTAGGACAGTTCATAGCAATATGTCCTATCCGGTTACAGGAGAAACATTTCAAAGGAAGCTTACCTTTTTATTTACCAGTCCCTTTTGGAAATCTCCTGGCAAGAAGAGCTTCAAATTCCATCAGAAACTCTTCATCCTTCATTTCTCTATTCTGATTAGGTTCCCCACTAGTGCTAGTCTCTTTTCCTTTTCTAGATGGTATAGCAGAAGCTTTAAAAGCTAATTCTGTCTTTTGAACACTACCATCAAAACTATTCAACTCATAAGCTGTCAACTTGGCTATGATGGAGTCCAAGGACACCTTAGACTTGTCTATTGATCTCAGCTCCTAAATAGCAGCAACCCTTATTGCATAGACCGACAACAGGGATCTCAGGACTTTACTTACCACAATGGAATCTTCTATTTTGCCACTTGCACTCTTTATTTCTCCAACAACTATTTTGATTCTTATTCCATACTGCTGAATGGTCTCTCCTTCAACCATCTGCATGTCTTCAAACATTCCTCTCAAGCTCTCTTCCTTAGCCTATTTTACGTGCTCATCACCACCATAGATATTTTCAAGAGCATCCCATACCTCTTTGGGATTTGCCTTGTCCTGAACATCAATAAACTCAATGTCAAATAGACTACTGATGAGGGCTTCCATGACTTGCGCATTTTCTTGTATATCTCTCTTTTGGTCATCAGTGAGAGTACTAGTAGGAACAACATATACATTTTCAACATAACTCTAGTGCTGAATACCCATGCTTTTGATGAATATCTTCATCCTGTCTTTCCATATACCAAAATTTTCCCTGTTAAACTTTGGACCTTCCTTCTTCACCATTAGACTAGGATCTTCTCCTCAAGCGGTTAAGCTTACAACACAGAGGACCTGGAGTGCTCTGATACCAATTGATAACTCAATGATGAACCACTAGTACCAAACCGGTACTAAGAGGGGGGGGTGAATCAGTACAAACACAAATATCATCAAAAACCAGTTTGATAGCAAATACCCCAAATGACTGATAAACAGGAATACTGGTAAAACAGAGTGCAACTGGTAACATCCAGTATGGATCAATCAATCATGAACCGGTCACTCAATAAGCTTTCCTCTTAACTCAATACTACAGTATCATTATATTCTCATGCATAAACCAGTAAACTTTACCATCAGATCTTCACAACAATGAGTTCACTATGTTTTATAGACAGGCATAAAACATAGAACCTTCATGTGCTGAATAGAAAAAACAAAGCATCACAAGGCAGAAGCATTTCACATGACACACATAATTTTCACGTGGAAACCCAACTGGGAAAAACCACGGTGGGGATGAATACCCACAAGCTTCTTTTTGAACTCTTTAGAAGTCTGCTCTGTTAGGAGCCTTGTCTGGTTAAGGACATTACAATAGGTTCTGGTAAGAACCGATCCTGTTAAGGATCACCTGGTTAAGGGATACCTGGTTAAGGGTTAAACCTGGTAGGGTCACCTTGTTAGAGAATTTCAAGAACTCAATAGCTGAAAGGATCTCCTCAGCTTCTCTAGCTTCTCAGAACTCATTAGCCTCGAGTTACCCAGTTAACGGATTTGAAACAAGCCGGCTAAGACCACCCGATTTAAGGGATTTTGAATCAAGCCAGTTAAGGCTACCCTGTTAGGGGATTTTACAACTGTTGAAGTGGTTAGAGATCAATAGGTATTACAATGATCTGTTAATAGCACTTAATGCTAATGCAGATCCGTTTAGGCTCCTCTTTTCCTTCTGCACATTCACTTTGCAGGTATCTTTTCTCTCCTTTGGTCTGGCAAGAATCACGTATCACTTTCCTTGGATACAGACTCACAACTTTTGCCAACAACCTCAGAAAGAAACCCAACATCGATCTTATAGGAGACATACAGGTCGGTAGCAAAAACCCTAAACCCTAAACCTATTAGGTTAAGCAATTCAAATGGTTTGATCCTGACCGTTGAATCATGCTACATTAAATGCAACAATCTTGAATCGATCTCAAGACATTCTCCATCGTCCATTATCCATCGTTTTCATGGCGGCTGATAACCCATCACGCATTATCACCATTTGACAGACTTCGCACATTCCTGAGGTAGATAGAAATAGTCATCTTCATGCAAGATCCTTCACGTACACAAAGCTTACGTGGCAACACGATCTATCCTCCATCATACTGCTAACTCATCACACAAAGATCACTGATTGAGTGACACAGACTTGAGGTACTCCAACTGGAAACCTCGAAGTGGAAGGTGCATACCAAGTGGTAGTCATATAGTGATTCCATGTGTCAGTTCCCATAACTTCATACCGGTTCCCATAACTACATGTCGGTTCACCTTGAACAAATATGTCGCTTCACTTTGGCATATAAACTGGTTCACACAATGTCCCATATTGACATTAATGACAACATATAATATCATTATGTCTTCATGCCGGTTCACATAATGCCAACAAATATAACAAGAGTGTCAATAATTAATACATCATAAATGTGTATACATCAAAGGAGGATCAATGAATATTAATCTAAGATCTTCTCCCCCCAGAATTTGTCTGCCTCGTAGCCATCCCACCTCCACCTACTCCTAAAGTACATGCACCCATGTAGCCACCATCTGGCTCTCTCCTAGGGCCTGTGACACCCCGACTCTCTGTATATCACTATGATCCCCCATGCCTAGAGCTCTGTGCATAGTACTCTACCCGTCTCTCTAAGGGAACAACCCGGAAATAAAGACCCCTGTAATAATCAACCCATCCTATTTGATATATATGATATCTCATGGTATCCTTGGTAAGTCCCTAGGTGGCTGTCCACTCTATGGTTTGCATCAACTCCTCTACACAACCACATCTCTCTAAAGTTGTATCATGCTAAGTTGTCAACTAAGCAACCTATGCATGTTCCTATGCTTGATACACCTGTAACTATCGTATGGTTCCCTCTAATCTATGTATATATCGAGCATGTCTCTGTACCTAATTTGTCTTGGGTTGTGGTTGTTCTTGTGGTCATACCTATAGTTGTGGCTGTGGTAGTCTTGGTACTCTCGGTTGTGCTAGTGCCCGTGGTGGTGCTGGTGTAACCAATGGTGCTAAGGATTGTCGGGGTGGTCTCCATCATCTACCACCACTCCCCCCCTCATCTCCTCCTCAATATCCTCCTCCACCTCCTCCTTTGATGCAGTCAAGGTAGGGAGATCCAATGAAGGACATCCTCGCCTTGTAGCCTATAACACAAAACACCATGCAAGATACCGACAACTGGTAACACAACATAAGATATAATTGGTAAATAGATAAAGAGAAACCTAACCGATAGAAGTAACACATGATATAACTGGTAACTAGAGAAATAAATCATTATAATCATTTAATGAATTACATATCCTTTAGTGGCTACACATGTTGGACCGCAACCCAGGATTACAAAACAATCCATACAACACAAAACTAAGTTCCGCAGATCTTCTGCTCGACAAATAGGTCTTTGGTAATAGTCTGCACTATTCTACACTGATTCAAACTTTAGTCCTTCCACACTTCAGTCCCACTGGACTAGAATCTCTCCTGAAACTATATTTTCGCTCAATTTCTTCTTCCTCCAACCTCTAGCCTCAAAAATGAATCTCTAAAATTTCCCTTTATACCATCTGCAAACATTAACAACTCGATCAAGTTAGCCAAAGACCAACCGATTCATGATGAAACGTGTAAACGATAACATGTTAGCCCAAACCACCAAGAACATCTTCAAATGCATAAAACTTCACATAGTCCTCCAAAAACATCGAACAAGGCCCAAAACAACATCGCTTAATGATCTTCAAGTTATGGGAACCACCTGCAACCCAATTCATCTTCGCTCCATGCACTACAAGATCAACTGATAAGAACATACCAATACCAGACTAATACCAAGATCGATGTCATCGAGATCAAATCCAAATGCCAGTTTGAACTACTCAGGTGATCCTACATCAAATTCTTGGGGTTAATTGAAAAGTGAGTATCATCACTTGATTTGGTTCAACGATCTATCAGTAGGTACTTGCAACTATCTTAGGGGTTTGGTGGTCTGACAACAGGTTTCGGTTGCCTCTCCTTGGTGAATCTACCAGTCCACCCTATAGCCTACCTGGATTTGGTGATATGTCCAAGTCTCCACCCACTAACTGCCTCAAGCTCAAGCTCTAGGTTCAGCGGTCTTCTTGCAAGCCTTATACTGCGTTCAATGATCTAAACGAGTATACAAGCTACCTCAACTTCCTTTCCAACCAACTGGTACATAACCAGGTCTTCTTCCATCAATAGGTTCACAAACTGGCTCTAATACCACTTGACACAGTCAAGGTAGGGATATCCAATGAAGGACATCCTTTCCTTGCAACCTATAACACAAAACACCATGCAAGGTACCGACAACTGGTAATACAACATAAGATCTAATCGATAAAGAGCAACCTAATTGGTAGAAGTAACACGTGACATAACCGGTAACTAGATAAATCAATCATTATAACCATTTAATGAATTACATATGCCTTCAGAGGCTACACATGTTGGACCATAGCCCGAGATTACAAAATAATCCATACAACACAAATCTAATATCCGCAGATCTTCTACTCGACAAATAGGTCTTTGGTAATAGTCTACACTATTCTAGACTGATCCAGACCTTAGTCCTTCTAGACTTCAGTCCCCCCAGACCAGAATCTCTTTGAAAACTACATATTCACTCGATCTCTTCTTCTTCTAACCTCTAGCCTACAAAACGAATCTCTAAACTTTTTCCTTTATACCATCGGCAAGCAATAACAACTCAATCAAGTCAGCCAAAGACCAACTAGTTCATGATGAAATGTGTAAAAAATAACATGTCGGCCTAAATCACCAAGAACATCTTCAAATACATAAAAATCCATGCGGTCCTCCGAAAACATCGGGAAAGGCACAAAACAACATCGCTCAATGATCCACAAGTTATGGGAACCACCTGCAACCCGATTCATCTTTGCTCCATACACTCCAATACTAACCGGTAAGAATATACCAATACCAAAATAGTATCGGGATCGATATCTCACTTGGTGCACTCACCAATTAAGGGAGACCTCAAAGAGATCTATTCGGACTGGTCAGCAAGACTAAACATAACAAAAACACAAGGATACGATGGAGTAAATGCAAAACTAAATAAATTATATCATCAAAACTATTTACAATCAACCGGTAACTATTGGGTTACAGAAACTAGCTCACTGGCTTGCTAAAACATGCTTAATTACAGAATAGGTCACAACCAGGACCTCAAATATTTAGATCTATCTTCTATGTTCCATATCTTAGCTTATCACTACTTCTCTTACATTCTAATTCTTGAGAGCTAAAAAATTGCGTGAGAGCATGGATTTTCTTCATGTTTGAGTGTTTATTTTTGTGGTTTTGGGTTTATTCCATTGTGTTCATGGTCTTTACCATGTTTGAGTTTCATAGCATGTGGCTTTGTTTCTGGTGAGATGTGGATTCTGTTATTGTCCCGGTTGATGTGTTCTTACTGGTTAGCCTGGTTGTATGTTGAGAAAAGATGACTTCAAGTTGCAGTTGATCTCCTTCAATTGTGGATCATTGGAGATGTTGCTTTGGACCTTGGCTGGTATTCCCAGAAGTTTCTGCATCATTTTATGATTTAAAGATTGTTCTTAGTGATTTGAGCTGACATGTTACCATTGCACATTTCATGAACCAGTTGGTCTTTGGGCCGACTTGATTGAGTTGTAATCATTTGCAGATAGTATAAATAGAAGCTTGTGAATCATTTGAGCATGACAAAGAAGTTAGAAGATTGAAGACTTTGTTTTGAGATCGGGCGACGATGTAGAACTGACAAGATTCTGATCCGGTAGGACTGAGGCTAGAAGGCTAAGGTCTGGATTAGGATAGAATCGATAGACTGTTACCGGAGGCCAATTTGATATGAGGATGATTTGCAGATCTTGTAATTGCATTGTAAGCATTGTTTGTATCCTGGACTGCGGTCCAACATGTGGCATGTATAATCCTTCAAATTGTATTAAGATTCATTCACATTGTTTGCTGGTTATGTGTTATGTGTTGTTACCAATTGTTATTCATGTTATTTCTAGCACTTTGTTACTAGTTATCGGTATGCTTTGCATGGTTTATATATCTAGCTGCAAGGTTGGGCTGTCCTTCATTGGATCTCCCTACCTTGACTGCGTCAAATGGTATCAGAGATGGATTGTGAACCTGTTGCTTGAGGAGGACCTGGTTATGCACTAGTTGGTTGAGAGAAGATTAAGGAAACTTGTGGACTTGTTCAAATCATCGAATTTTAGGCAAAGAAAGGTTTGGAGGTAGAACACCGATCCTAGAGCTTGAGCTTGAGTAGCTAGTGGGTGGAGACTTGAACAAATTGCAGCTATGGTTAGATCACCGAATCCCCTGAGGTAGTTGCAAGTACCTACTAATCGATCGTCAAACCAGATCAAGTAATGGGACTCACTTTTCAATTAACCCCGAGAGTCTGATGTAGGAGCACTGGTCGATTTCTTATCAATTGAGCTGTTTTCAGTGGAATTTATTGAGAGTGTGGCATTTCTTCATGTTTGAGTGTAGCATTGTGGTTTTGGGTTTATTCCCTTGTGTTCATGGTCTTTACCATGTTTGAGTTTTATAGCATTTGGCTTTATTTCCAGTGAGATGTGTTCTTACCAGTTAGCTTGGTTGTATGTTGAGCGAAGATGATTTCAGGTTGCGGTTGATCTTCATGACTTGCAGATCATTGGAGATGTTTCTTTGGACCTTAGCTAGTATTATCGAAAGTCTATTCATCCTTATATGATTTGAAGGTTGTTCTTAGTGATTTGAGCTGACATGTTACCATTGCACGTTTCGTGAACTAGTTGGTCTTTGGGCCGACTTGATTGAGTGGTAATTATTTATAGATGGTATAAATAAGAGCTTGTGAATCATTTGAAGAAGACAGAGAAGTTTGAAGATTAAAGACTTTGTTTCGAGATTGTGCAAAGATCTAGAACCGGCGAGATTCTGATCCAATAGGACTGAGGCTGAAAGGCTAAGGTCCGAATTAGGATAGAACCGACAGACTGTTACCGTAGGCCGATTTGATATGAGGATGATCTGTGGATCTTGTAATTTCATTGTAAGCATTGTTTGTATCCTGGATTGCAATCCAACATGTGGCATGTATAATCCTTCAAATTGTAATAAGATTTATTCACATTGTTTACCGGTTATGTGTTCCGTGTTATTACTGGTTGTTCTTCTTGCTATTCATGGCACTTTGTTACTAGTTACCATTATGCTTTGCATGGTTTATGTGTTTAGCTACAAGGTTGGGTTGTCCTTCATTGGATCTCCCTACCTTGACTATGTCACTAATGCTTAATTACAATGGTTTATATGATCCAAAGGGATCCAGACAGCCCAAAAGGGATCAAATGCCAAAGAACAAGACCTAAAGTGTAAAAACAACAAGGTCAGCCTCCGCCAAATAAATTCCTTTGGAAAATCAAAAGGATGAAGCATAGATCATGGTGAAAGGTCAGCCACATGCCAAGGAACATCAGAATCAATTCTCAGTGCTTCGCAAGCTACGGAATCCACCCACAACTTGATTCATCTTCTCTCCATACACTGCAAGACCAACTAGTAAGAACATACCAATACCGGACTAATACCGGGATCGATGTCTCACCGAGATAAAATCCAAATGTTGGGTTGAACTACTCTGATGCTCCTGCATCATCCTCCATCTCATCCTCCACCTCCTCCTTCATCTCCTCCTCCACCCTCATCATCATCATTGTCCCCTATCCCCCTACTACCCTGACCAAGTTGTGGCTCATTATCCTCAAAAAGGGAAAAAGGTTCCTCTGGATCTATAAGCCTCAAAAAAGGGTGCTCCATAAACTAATACACATACTATGGTATTCATCCTCCATTTGTTACCATTGGAAAATAATCCCATGCCTACCCACCAAGTGACAACATCTTTGTATAGGCCATGTCAAAATCAATCGATGGACCCCACTCTTCCCTCTACTTATGAACCCACATATACTCTGTCGTCCCATGGGGGATCCCCTATGCTCGACCATGGTGATAATGAATCACTCAATAATAAATGGGGTCTTGCCAATCAGATACCAGAATGTAAAAACAAATGACATCTCCCTCCAGTCATCTCCCCAAGGATCACAATTAAGGTACAACCTCCACACCATTGAAGCCAAAGAATCTAGAACCCTCCTCGAATACTCTAGTTTTCCCATCCTGCACTAGACAATTGCTTTGGCGTAAGCATATACATAGGGCCTCCCCACTGGTCTAATCCTATCACCTAGTGGTCATGCAACAGGGATGTGCTCCGAAGCCCAAATCTATAACAAAATAACTCTAGCTAATAAAGCAGCTCCACCATCATATACCAATTGGTTAAGGTCATGATATAAGTTGGCTAACATATAGATACCCCAAGAATATCTGGTGCTCTCTCTTAGCATGCTATCCAAAACCTTGTTCCATCCGATTGAAAAGTCATGTCCTATCCTATCTGGACATAAAAATCTGTCGATCAATCCTATGAAAACTGATGAAAGTGGCTCATAGTAATTGATCATATCCTGTCATGGCATGAAATAACCTCCTACCTCCAGGCTAGCTAAGATCTCTCTTAGGACCTGTATACTGCCTTGCTCCTTTACATCATATACAACAAGCTCTCCCATCACCTGAATGTGCAGAATATGATATACATCCTCTACTATCATAGTGATCTCTCTAGTAGTCAGGTGGAAAGTGTTGTTCTCACTATGCCACCGCTCAGCCAGCATAGTAAGCAAACCATGGTTCACACGATACTAGGGCACATCCAACAAAAAACCTAATTCGTAGGCATCAATAACTACTCTATTTGCATTTGTCAGCCGAGGGATCATACTGAAGGTCCTTGGATACTAACCCTGCATCTAGAGAACTCATAACTCCTCCTATAAACCAACAACAAATCAAAAGTCAACAACTAATATACAAGTCAGCATATCACGCATAAATTGCTTTTTCGAGTTCATCAACTTATCAATCATCAAATTGCTCTGTCGAGCACATCAAATTGCTCATATGAGCGTATCTATCTATCCATTTTCTCTTTGAGCACGTCCAAGCATCTAATTTCTCTTCTAAACAGATCTATTTGCTCTTTCGATCTCATCAATCTATCAATCATCATAAATCAGTCCAATCATCAAATCATTCAACCTATCAACTAATCAATAAATCAAAAGTTGTTGACGAACATTTTTTAGGAGGTGACACAAAATCAAATTTATGTTTAAATGCACTAAACTATGCCGAACATGCACTAAAATGTTATTTGAATGTGCTAAAATGTGCATCATATGTGCTATTCCAGTTATATGTGGTACTTCAAGGGTTAAATGCACTAATCTGAGCATCCTATGCACTACATTCTTGACTATGCTAAATCCTATTCTGCATGCGCTACATCTTATGCTAAATGAGCTAAAATGTTGTATGCACTAATCTACGTTTCAAATACGACAAACTGTATGACCATATGCACTATAGTACAAATTCTGTGTCCTAGCTCATATGTTCTAAATACCCTATCGTATGCGCTAAATAAAATTTCATATATGCTAAAAAAAACTAATGCACTAAAACATACAAAAAAAATTTAACCACCGAAAAATGAAATAAAAATGCATGAAAAATTGAAAATTTTCAAATCAAAGGAGGTTTTTCAATGACATATCGGTGGTGTATACGCCTTTGGTCAAATCAGTGTCTGTGCCAAGGAATCAACATGGTGACAGCTGGCAAGGGTATCCAACTCAGCAAGGAATCTCCAAAGGGCAATAGTGAAAATGACCCCTAAAAAGTCCCTTTTGACCTTTTATGCCCTATAGAAAAGACATTTTAATGGAATTTATTTATATTTTACCATTGGCTAATTAAATTCAATCAAATCACTTTAAAATTTTATCAGGGCAAACAATAATTTCATCGGGCGATCAATCAGTGAAATCTTTTAAAAATCTAACAACTTTTGCAAAATTTCAATAATATTTTAAAATTACAAAAATGCTTTAAAATTTGTCGATTTTCTCCAATTTACCTCCTGAGGGGGAATACATCGCTAATTAAATCCAAACCATGGTATCGAATCAACTTCAATCAGATCTAGGACATCATCAACAGATCAGTTGCGCAATTAGGAGTGTCACTCGAAAATTTTCTTTGAACCAACGTTTCGCAAACACATTTCTTCAAAGAGGGGCAACATGCATACATAAATTTGGCCTGGATATTATTAATTAGATGCAAGTCATTTAATTATTCTGCTATTATATATTTAAATTCTTTAATTTAATTATATAATTCATTCTTCCAAAATTATTCAAATCTCACCATATTCCATTTAAATCCACATCCTCTTACCTTTCCACCTCATCACCACCTCAACAGGTGACAAGGAAAAAAATAATATTTGAGAAATTATAAATTGGGGATTTATTCACATCAACTTGGGTACTTGTCACCTTACCTCTTGGGTACTTATCACCTTACCTCTTGAGTATTTGTTCATGCTCATTTAATTAAGGTTGTCTCCATGAGCCCATAACCTAGCCCATACTTAGTCATAAGTATGAGCAACCATCTCCAACTTCCAACTACTTGCACTATGCTTCATAAATAATCTATTGCATCTCCACCATTGATTTCTCCAAGATTAATCTCAACCATTGATTGTTGCCACATCATCTCTAGCCTTGAAAATTCTATAAATAGATCAAATTCCAGCATTTTGAGGATTCTTGAGTTTTTAATGTTATAATGCTAGTTTTATGATTGATTTATGCATCCATTTAGCTTTATTTTAGCTTCATTTAAATAGTATTTTTGGTCATATTTAGTGATTAGCATGGCTTAAATTCGTAGCTTAATTATTTGATATTAGTGTTTGCATTATCATCATAGCTTCATTTTAGCACATTATTACCATCATTTAGTTTGTTTGGTTTGCATTTTCTCTCATACTAGCTTAGTTGCATCCATATCATTTAATGAATCTTGTTCTTCAACTAGTCATCTATTTAAGTCATTGTGCAAGATCTGAGAACACGATTTCTATGAGGCCTCACCTCGACTCAGTCTAACATTTCAATGATTTTTATATATTGACTATTATGGATACTTTATTTTGATGCATTTTGGAATTTAGAACTTATATGATTTCAGGATTTGGATAACATTGCTATATTTTGATGATTTACTTATATGATTTATGAGATAGAACACTACATGATTGTTAGATAAGATGATATTGCGATGATAGATGTCATTATTGAATTTGCAAGACTTTACTATGATAATAGAACTATGATGTATGGTTTAGTTTATGTGAAATTGCTTGATAAAAGATGTATTTAATCTGTTCAGATGTAAATTGTATGCAAGTGATGATGTGTAGTGTTATTCCTTTGAATTATATTATATGTGGATATTTGAAAGTACTAATGTGTAAATTGAGATGTGCAGGAAGTTATCCATGTGACCATGGAAATTTACGGAGAACCAAACCTAGACTTATGTATGTTCGTAAGCCAGGGGTTGTCTATTTGGAGAGACAACACCCCATTTGTGTTGTATTTTATTCATAATAGTATATGTTGCATGTGTGTTAAGTGTTATTTAAATTTATTGTGTAAAATCCACAACAAACGATTTCTTGTTTTAAAATTGTAAAAGTGTTTTATTTGTGTCACTTGACACGTGTGGATTTAAGTTTAAATGTTTTATTTTTGTCTCTTGGTGGGAAAGTGTTCAACTATAGTTTTTTTCAAATAATGTAACATGATGTCATAAATACCATGGGAAAAGAATCTTTGGAGAGGTCAACATATGTTTGACCCGAAAATAAACTTCAGAGGGGTTTAAAATGGGTTAAATGAACACCTAGGGGTAGTTTAATAGGGTTTCCTAAAGCCCATAAGGTATACCTAACGGTTAGGGGTAATTTTGGGCAAGTTTCTACTCCTAAGTGACCTTTTAGACACTCTAAAATTTGGCTTTTCTGAGTTGTGCGAAAATTGAAATTAGAAGTTTGAACCTAGCTGTAAACTTTCCTATTCGAATGAGAGTTCTCTTTCCCATTTTGTCTTACTTTCCTCTTTAGTTTTTAGAAACTTGTGAGAACTGAGAGAATGAGCCTCTTAAGCAAGAATTTGAAAATTTGAGGGTAATCACCCACTCTCCATTTTTGGAGACAAGATAAATTTTTTGAAAAGAATAGATTAGATTTGAATAGAAAACTTGGCTAAGGGTAGAAGAAGAAGATCCGTGGATTTGGGCAACTCTTCCTCAAATACTATCCTACCTTTGGGCAGATTAAGGTTGGTTACAATCTTCTTTAAATGACTTCTGTTTGCATGTGTTTTGAAGGTATGTTGGTGTAAGAACTCTGTTTTCTTGTATGTCCTTTTTGGAAATTTCATTTGGTA
Organism: Cryptomeria japonica; assembly: GCF_030272615.1. Classification (NCBI taxonomy): domain Eukaryota; kingdom Viridiplantae; phylum Streptophyta; class Pinopsida; order Cupressales; family Cupressaceae; genus Cryptomeria; species Cryptomeria japonica. The sequence continues at coordinate 909,102,594 of NC_081414.1, forward strand.
TTTTGCATTATGTTTTGTATGTGTTTTTGGGAGTTTTTCAAGACCTCTTACTCTTGGGAGAGAGGAGGATCTTGTGGGTGGTAGCAGTGACAACCCTCGAGTGAGAGACTCTCATTTTGAGAGCGATCACAAGGGATTTTTTTGTGACCCTTGCTGCATGGCCTGTTTGTACAATGGGGGTCATAAGGAGTGATATAAGGCTAGAATGCCTTGGGGGGCATAAGGAATGAGGGGTTGAAATTCTTGATGTATTTGTTGTGCCATGAGGTGGCTACATGTTTTCCATACTTGCAGTTCTCCTTAGGGTATTGGTCCACTACCACCCTTGAAAAGGTTATCACCAAAGTGTGGTGCAATGTAGCCAAGTTGGTAGTGTGTTTGAAATCTGTGTGTTTTCTGTCTTCTATGTGTTTGCATGTTTGTTACCTATCTAGGGCTTGGTTCTTTGAGCTCGAGGGTGGCTACCAGTTAGCCTAGACTGGGAGGTGAGCACTCCATGGTCATATTTGTGATTTATTATGGAGGATTGTCAGGAGAAAAGAATAGGACAAGTGAAAAGTTGCAGAAGATTATTGTTGCAGAAATCTAATTGCATTTGTATTTATTAGTTTTAAAAGGAGAAATACACCCTCATTCGTTGGAATGAGAGGCTAATTGTAAATTCAAAATATAGAAATGAGATTAGTGATTTTATTTAAATAAAGAAACATCTTGTAAACTATGCAGAATATCTTTAATATTGTAAAAAGCTAGATATATTCCTATTTCTATTTGAAAAGAATTACTTTTGAATTGCATGCAATAGTCATTGTAGTATGAAAATCAGTTTTATTTAATTCTTAGCTTTTCTTTCATCTGTGAATTTGTCTTCATTTTAATTGCAGAAAATAAGAGTTGTAGTTAGATTTTAATAAAAATATCTAGTCAGTTGCTGTAGAAATTGCAGAATCAGTAAATGTATTTATCGCAGAAAAGAATAATGTATTCCTTAATTAGTATTCCCTAAGTTCAAAAATAAAGTTTATTCGATGTGCTATGATGAATAGTTTAGCAGGAAATTTATTTCATTCTTAGGCACTCAAAATAAAATTAAATAGAAAAGGCATAAGTTAGATTTGCATGCATATTGTATATCGAAAAATAAATTAATTATTTATGTTTCCTGTAAAAGCAATATAGTAGAACGAAGTTTTGAAAATCATTATCCCATCTATATCCTCTTCATTTAAATCAAAATTCTAGAGCCTATTTATTTTAATTGGATGCCTCATGGAATTTATAAATTCATACAAATATAGTATTAAGGCAGTTTGCATGTATATCATTATAACTATGTTTTTTTTTTAGAATAAAACAAAATGTGTTGTATATATATATATATAAAAGGAGATGTATATCAATATCAATATATATATATATATTTAAAAAAAAAAAATACATAAAAATAAAAATATTTATAACTTTTTTAAAAAAGGCATTTTTTTTTGTATGGCCGCGGACCCCACTGTGTGTTAGCCTCACGGCTTCCACTGTGTGAACACACAGTGTGGGTCGTGACTTGCACTGTGTGGTCACACAGTGCGGGCCACTGCGGCTCCCACTGTATGGACACACAGTGGTGTGGGTCGTTGCGGCTCCCACTGTGTGGACACATAGTGCTATCGCGCTGCCCCTGTGTGGACACACAGTGGCGCCCCCGTCACCCCCTTAAACCTGCGAAAATTACCATGGCCACCGCTCGATGGGTTTTGGCCCTACATCAAAGTGTTAATAAAAAATATATATATATTAAACCCTAGCCCGGGTAGGGCTAGGGTAATAAATAAATAAAATAAAATGGTAACTCATTTAGATTAGGGCCATTTTATAATTGAAAATCCCTAATTAGGGTTTGAAGGGCTTGTTTGCTATTAAGTTGGGGAATCTTTTAAGAAGGCTAATATATATATATATATATATATATATATATATATATATATATATATATATATATATATTTGGGTAAGTATTTATATGTAGATACAAATATTTAAATACCCATATATGCTATTCATTAGGAAGTTGGGGAAAATTTAAAGAATATAGCCTAACCTTATATTTTAAATTTTGTTTAGTGGGGTAAATACTTAATTGTGCCTTAGTTAATCTAATTAGAGTATTTACTTTTAAGTTTGGTTTTAAAAGGGATTAATTTAAGCACCTTTCATTTGAGGTTAGAATGGATGCTAGAAAAATAATTTTTAATTAGCTTTCTAAATTCGATTAATAGCTACTCGTAATTAATTTTGCCCCTGTAAATTAATTATATAAACTAAATGACACTTTAATCAATTATTTTAATTATTGATTTTAAAATGGATTTTAGACTATATAGTCTTATTGGAGATTAAATTTATCTTCATCTACTATTTTTAGTGAGTTTGATTTAATTAAACTATTGACTACGTTTGATGAGAATATAAATTAAATCATTTAGTTTTCTACAAATAAATTTTAATTAATTTCGTTACTTAGTATATTATCAGAGTTAGCTCGAATATAGATATGGCAAACATGTTAATGCATGTCGGGTTAGCGAACTTTGTTAGTTAATTAGTATTTAAAAAAAAAAAATCATTCCGTTTTGCCCTAAATTTTGGGTATGACATTTTGGTATCAAAGCAAGGTTTCCACACTAGGAACCTTACTCCACTTACGTTTCACCTTAGATTATTTAAATTATTTTGTTAAATTGATTTTATAAGACATTTAAATTTAATTGAATTAATATTTTTCTAAAAGAAATTAATTAATTATTTTGCCTTATTTTCCTCTTAGGATGCCTCCGACAACGCGACAAGCTCGCAAGCGCAGACGGGGTCCTAGACGTGTGCGCATAGCACGCGAAGAGGTAGTAAGGGAGGCATCAGTTCCAGAAGAGAACCCAGGAGCACCTCTCAAACAACCAAATGAACCTAACCGAGACCTCTTAGTAGCAATACAGAATCTTATTGGCATAGTTCAAGAAAGGATCCCAGCAGAGAACCCTCAGGTTAGAAGTCATGACTCTAGGAGTCATAGATCTTTTGATAGAGAATGAAGCAGGAGCCCAACTCCTATTCCTATAGAGAGTCAGGGTGGAAATGAGCCAGAGTCTGTGCATATGCCAGGACCACCTCCAGCGGTGGAACCAGATTATTTTGAGAGAGCTCGTCAGGATCCAGGGGATCTTATCAGGGAGGTCATGCGCCTCCAGCCACCATCCTTCGAAGGGTCTACTGACGGGGTAGAGGCCGAGGCATGGCTTTTGAGTCTTGAGAGGTGTTTTGTGTTGCATTCTTACGAGAGAAACCTAAAAGAACGTGTCGCAGTTCATCTACTAAGAGGGTCAGCCTCTACTTGGTGGAGATAGGAAGAGTACAAATGCGGATTAGTTCCTGATACTCTCACTTGGGAGATATTCATAGAGAGGTTTCGTGAGAGGTACCTATCAGAACACTTCAGGCAGCATCGTATAGACAAATTTCACGATCTCCAACAAAAAGGCTTGTCAGTAACCTAGTATGAGAGTAAATTCTTTGAGCTATTGCCTTATGTAGATTATCTAAAGGATGAGAAACTTCTTGTAAACTGCTTCATCAGAGGGTTAAATGCCGGTATAGCCGGGCCTGTTAGGATGTCTGCTCCAGAGAGCCTTCAGGTTGCTGTGGAGAAGGCACTGATTGCCGAGGAAATTTAGGTCAAACCATAGGACAATAGAGATCGGTTTCAGAACCAAAATCCCACACCTTAGACTTATGGATTCCAGAAACCACATTGGAAAGGAAACAATCGAAACTCACAGGGGTTCTCCAAACCCCCTCCTCCACAACAGACACCATAGAAATTGAGGCAGAAGCCTCCACAGTATCAGCAAGGCTCCAAGCCCAAATAGTGGTAGGCTCAGGGACAGAGACATGATCAGAGAGTACAGGGGCAATACACATAGCCGGCGAGGACTCAGCAGTCCTCCAGGGGTGGGTACAGTAGAGATCCAGTAGGATAAGAGGTCAGGCTTTCTCTAGGCCTCAGGGTGCTCAGTTCTAGGCATGGGGTGCTTGCTTTACATGTGGAGACATGGGGCATATGGCGAGGGATTGCCCTCAGGGTCAGGTGGCAAGGAATCAGCAGATGGCCGCTTTAGAGCCGACAATTGGTGATATGGGCAGGTCCCATAGAGTAATCGCAGTGGTTGACAACTGCCAGGCTGAGCATCAGGCCATGGTTATCGAATCTACAGGTATGATCAAAGGTAACAATGTATCTATTTTGTTTGATTCAGGAGCTACTGACTCCTTTATATCTCCATTGGTTGTGGAGCATTGCGAGATAGTGGCAACTAGACAGGGTGTCAGTTGGGAAGTGGAATTAGCTTCAAGGGCTAGAGTGTCAGTGGAATTAGAGGTTAGGGCATGTCAGCTGTAGATTGGCAAGACCACCACTTTAGTAGACCTTAGAGTGACTCCACTTGGATCTTACGGAATCGTACTTGGCATGGATTGGCTTTATGCCCATAGAGCCAGGATGGATTTCCGCGTAAAATAGATCGAGTGTGACGATGATCATGGTTTGCCCATAGTTATTACTGGGATTCAGAGGCTCGTGTCTCTTCGTATGATCTCCGCAATGCAGCTTAAGCGGAGCATGTGAAAGGGATGTCATCTTTTTGCTATCACTATCAGTGACAAAGGAGAAGAGGAAGAAAAAGAAACATTGCTTGATGACCATCCTATCCTTAAGGGATATTCAGATGTATTTCCTTCAGAGTTACTATGAATGTCACCCTGTAGAGAGATCAATTTTCATATAGACCTAGTACCAGGAGCCGAGCCAGTTTCCAGAGCACCTTATAGGATGACCACAAATGAGCTTAATGAAGTCAAAATACAACTTGAGGAACTCCTTGAGAAGGGTCATATTCATCCTAGCGTATCCCCTTGGGGTGCACTAGTCATCTTCGTTAAGAAGGATGGATCTCTCCGATTATGTATGGATTATCGGCAGCTAAATAAAGTAACCATCAAGAACCGATATCCTTTGCCCAGAATTGATGATTTGTTCAACCAGCTTCAGGGTGCCAAAGTCTTTTCCAAAATAGATCTGAAGTCAAGATACCATCAGCTGAGAATAGTGGATAGTGATATCCACAAGACCGCATTTTGCACTAGATATGGTCACTATGAGTTCACCGTAGTCCCATTCGGACTTACGAATGCCCCAGTAGTTTTTATGAGCCTCATGAATGGGGTGTTCCATACATTTCTAGACCATTTTGTTATTGTGTTTCTTGATGATATACTGATATATTCTCGAAATGAGAAGGAGCATGAGGAGCACCTGAAACAGGTATTGCATTGTTTGTGGGATAACCAGTTGTTTGGCAGTTTGTCGAAGTGTGCTTTCTTTCGGTCACAGGTCAAGTACCTTGGGCACGTTATTTCCGGTGATGGGATCTCAGTTGACCCATCAAAGATTAGGGCTATTATGGATTGGCCAACGCCAACCAGTGTGATAGAGGTTAGGAGTTTCATGGGCTTAACAGGGTATTACCGACATTTTGTCGAGGGATTCTCCAGAGTCGCACACCCTATTACTTCTCTTCAGCATAAAGGGAAGAAATTTGAGTGGATAGAGAAGTGCGAGAAGGCCTTTTAGGAACTCAAAAAGGCACTTTCTAGCGCTCCTATCCTTGTTGTACCAGATCCCACAGCTGACTTCATGGTTTGTACAAATGCTTCATTAGAGGGTTTAGGAGCAGTTCTTATGCAAGATGGTAGGGCCATAGCTTTTGAGTCTAGGAAACTTAAGACTCATGAACTTAATTATCCCACTCATGACCTTGAGCTCGCAGCAGTAGTGCATCACTTCCTTTTAGGTCATCACTTCGAGCTACATTCAGATCATCAGAGTCTTCATTACATTTTCACTCAGCTGAACCTTAATGCACGTCAGAGGAGATGGATGGAGTTCTTGTGTGAATATGATTTTGACATTCACTACATCAAAGGAAAGGAAAACGTAGTTGCAGATGCTTTGAGTAGGAGACATCATGAGGTTTACACCATATCTATGGGCACAAATTTGAGAGACCGTATACTACAGCACTTGCCAAAGGATGGATGGTATGCAGAGGTTGGTCAAATAATACGATCTCAGGTTACTATAGAAGGGAAATATGTGGATTATTCTTTGGAGTCCGATGGACTGTTACGCCATAGAGGGCGCATTTATGTACCTTCCTTTGGAGGGTTGTGAGAGTTCATTGTCACGGAGGCTCATAGAGCTCCTTATGCAGTGCATCCCAGGGTTACAAAGTTGCATGCTAACTTGAGACAGTTATATCATTGCCCGGGAATGCAGCAGTTCATTGCTGAGATAGTAGCTTGATGCCTCGAGTGTCAGAGAGTAAAGGCGGAGCACCGCCATCCAGGTGGATTGCTCCAGTCTCATGCTATACCAGAGTGGAAGTGGGATACTATATCCATGGATTTCATCATTGGTCTTCCTATGTCTTCTCGTCACCATGATGCTATCTTGGTGATAGTTGACAAGTTGACCAAAGCAGCTCACTTTTCACCAGTTCGTGCTACTTTCATAGCTCCAGCAATAGCATAGGTGTTCTTGCAAGACATTGTTAGACTTCATGGTGTGCCCCACGAGATTATTTCTGATAGGGATTCTCTTTTCACTTCTTCCTTTTGGAAGTCATTATAGGCAGCTATGGGCACTAAGCTCAATTTCAGTACAGCCTATCACCTGAAAATAGATGGTCAGACAGAGAGGGTCAATCAAGTGTTAGAGGATATACTTCACATGTACATCATGGATCATCAGACTCGGTGGGAGGAGTATCTTCCCTTAGTGGAGTTTGCCTATAACAATGGGCATCACACTTCTTTGGGGATGCCACCCTATTAGGCATTATACGCCAGGCCTTGCAAGACGCCCTTGAGTTGGGATCGCATAGAGGACAGAGTTGCTATTGGTCCTAAGATAGTTCGAGATATGGAATAGCAAGTAGATTTGATTAGGCAGCGTCTTAGAGAGGCTCAGGATAGACAGAAGAAATATGCTGATGCAAAGAGGATAGATCGTAGCTACCTGGTCGGAGACAGAGTTTTCTTGAGAATACGACTGCATAAGAGTCCAATCCGTTACGGAAAGGGTTCTAAGCTCGCACCTCGCTTTGTAGGACCTTTTGAGATTCTTGAGAGGATAGACCCAGTTGCTTACCAGTTAGCATTGCCACCTAGCCTGTCACGCATCCATAATGTGTTTCATGTATCAATTTTGAGAAAATATATCTATGATGAGTCTCACATTTTAGATTGGGATGCCTTGCAGGTGGAGTCGGACAGGCAGCTAGCTTTGGAGCCCATTCGCATTTTGGCACGCTGGACGCTGGCCCTTCGAGGTCGAGAGTTGGACCAGGTTAAGGTCCAGTGGGATTGTTATGATGAGGTTATGGCTTCATGGGAGGACGCAGTATGTATGAGATCAGAGTATCCCCAACTCTTTGATGAACTCCAGGAGGAAGTTCATGCCTAGAGGGGGAGGGTGTGAGGCCTCACCTCGACTCAGTCTGACATTTTAGTGATTTTTATATATTGACTATTATGGATACTTTATTTTGATGCATTTTGGAATTTAGAACTTATATGATTTCAAGATTTGGATAACATTTCTATATTTTGATGATTTACTTATATGATTTATGAGATAGAACACTACATGATTGTTAGATAAGACTATATTGCGATGATAGATGTCGTTATTACTATGATAATAGAACTATGATGTATGGTTTAGTTTATGCGAATTAGGATGAAATTGCTTATGTGAAATTGCTTGATAAAAGATGTATTTAATCTATTCAGATGTAAATTGTATGCAAGTGATGATGTGTAGTGTTATTCCTTTGAATTATATTATATGTGGATATTTGAAAGTAGTAATGTGTAAATTGAGATGCGCAGGAAGTTATCCATGTGACCACGAAAATTTATGGAGAACCAAACCTATACTTATGTATGTTCGTAAGCCAGGGGTTGTCTATGTGGAGAGACAACACCCCGTTTGTGTTGTATTTTATTCGTAACAGTGTATGTTGCATGTGTGTTAAGTGTTATTTAAATTTATTGTGTAAAATCCACAACAGACGATTTCTTGTTTTAAAATTGTAAAAGTGTTTTATTTGTGTCACTTGACACATGTGTGGATTTAAGTTTAAATGTTTTATTTTTGTCTCTTGGTGGGAAAGTGTTCAACTATAGTTTTTTTCAAATAATGTAACGTGATGTCATAAATACCATGGGAAAAGAATCTTTGGAGAGGTCAACATATGTTTGACCTAGAAATAAACTTCAGAGGGGTTTAAAATGGGTTAAATGAACACCTAGGGGTAGTTTAATAGGGTTTCCTAAAGCCCATAAGGTATACCTAAGGGTTAGGGGTAATTTTAGGCAAGTTTCTACCCCTAAGTGACCTTTTAGACACTCTAAAATTTGGCTTTTCTGAGTTGTGCGAAAATTGAAATTAGAAGTTTGAACCTAGTTGTAAACTTTCCTATTCGAATGAGAGTTCTCTTTCCCATTCTATCTTACTTTCCTCCTTAGTTTTTAGAAACTTGTGAGAACTGAGAGAATGAGATTATTAAGCAAAAATTTGAAAATTTGAGGGAAATCACCCACTCTCCATTTTTGGAGACGAGAATTTTTTTGAAAAGAATAGATTAGATTTCAATAGAAAACTTGGCTAAGGGTAGAAGAAGAAGATCCGTGGATTTGGGCAGCTCTTCCTCAAATACTATCCTACCTTTGGGTAGATTAAGGTTGGTTCCAATCTTCTTTAAATGACTTCTCTTTCCATGTGTTTTGAAGGTATCTTGGTGTAAGAACTCTATTTTCTTGTATGTCCTTTTTGGGAATTTCATTTGGTATTTTGCATTATGTTTTGTATGTGTTTTTGGGAGTTTTTCAAGACCTCTTACTCTTGGGAGAGAGGAGGATCTTGTGGGTGGTAGCAATGACAATCCTCGAGTGAGAGACTCTTGTTTTGAGAGCGATCACAAGGTATTTTTGTGTGACCCTTACTGCATGGCCTGTTTGTGCAATGGGGGTCATAAGGAGGGATATAAGGCTAGAATGCCTTGGGGGGCATAAGGAATAAGGGGTTGAAATTCTTGATGTATTTGTTGTGCCATGAGGTGGCTACATGTTTTCCATACTTGCAGTTCTCCTCAGGGTATTGGTCCACTACCACCCTTGAAAAGGTCATCACCAAAGTGTGGTGCAGTGTAGCCAAGTTGGGAGTGTGTTTGAAATCTGTGTGTTTTCTGTCTTCTATGTGTTTGCATTTTTTTTACCCATCTAGGGCTTGGTTCTCCGAGCTCGGGGGTGGCTACCAGTTAGCCTAGGCTGGGAGGTGAGCACTCCATGGTCATATTTGTGATTTATTATGCAGGATTATCAGGAGAAAAGAATAGGACAAGTGAAAAGTTGCAGAAGATTATTGTTGCAGAAATCTAATTGCATTTGTATTTATTAGTTTTAAAAGGAGAAATAGACCCTCATTCGTTGGAATGAGAGGCTAATTGTAAATTTGAAATATAGACATGAGATTAGTGATTTTATTTAAATAAAGAAACATCTTGTAAACTTTGTAGAATATCTTTAATATTGTAAAAAGCTAGATATATTCCTATTTCTATTTGAAAAGAATTACTTTTGAATTGCATGCAGTAGTCATTGTAGTATGAAAATCAGTTTTATTTAATTCTGTGCTTTTCTTTCATCTATGAATTTGTCTTCATTTTAATTGCAGAAAATAAGACTTGTAGTTGTTGTTAGATTTTAATAAAAATATCTAGTCAGTTGCTGTAGAAATTGCAGAATTAGTAAATGTATTTATTGTAGAAAAGAAGAATGTATTCCTAAATTAGTATTCCCTAAGTTCAAAAATAAAGTTTATTCGATGTGCTATGATGAATAGTTTAGCAGGAAATTTATTTCATTCTTAGGCATTCAAAATAAAATTAAATAGAAAAGGCATAAGTTAGATTTGCATGCATATTGTATATCGAAACATAAATTAATTATTTTTGTTTCTTGTAAAAGCAATATAGTAGAACGAAGTTTTGAAAATCACTATCCCATCTATATCCCCTTCATCTAAATCAAAATACTAGAGCCTATTTATTTTAATTGGATGCCTCATGGAATTTATAAATTCATACAAATAATGCGTTGTGTATATATATATATATATATATATATATCTATTTTAAAAAAAAAAATACATAAATATAAAAATATTTATAACTTTTAAAAAAAAGGGATTTTTTTTTGTATGGCCGCGGACCCCACTGTGTGTACACACAGTGGTCGGCCTCACGACTTCCACTGAGTGAGCACACAGTGTGGACCATGGCTTCCACTGTGTGGTCACACAATGTGGGCTGCTGCAGCTCCTACTGTGTGGACACACAGTGTTGGCCGCGGCTGCCACTGTGTGGACACACAATGGTGTGGGCCGCTGCGGGTCCCACTGTGTGGACACATAGTGGTGTCACGCCGCCACTATGTGGACACACAGTGGCGCCCCCGTCGCCCCCTTAAACCTACGAAAATTACCATGGCCGCCGCTCGATGGGTTTCGGCCCTGCATCAAAGTGTTAATCAAAAATTATATATATATTAAACCCTAGCCCGGGTAGGGCTAGGGCAATAAATAAATAAAATAAAATGGTAACTCATTTAGATTAGGGCCATTTTATAATTGAAAATCCCGAATTAGGGTTTGAAGGGCTTGTTTGCTATTAAGTTGGGGAATCTTTTAAGAAGGCTGATATATATATTTAGGTAAGTATTTATATGTAGATACAAATATTTAAATACCCATATATGCTATTCATTAGGAAGTTGGGGAAAATTTAAAGAATATAGCCTAACCTTATATTTTAAATTTTGTTTAGTGGGGTAAATACTTAATTGTGCCTTAGTTAATCTAATTAGAGTATTTACTTTTAAGTTTGGTTTTAAAAGGGATTAATTTAAGCACCTTTCATTTTGAGGTTAGAATGGATGCTAGAAAAATAATTTTTAATTAGCTTTCTAAAGTCGATTAATAGCTACCCATAATTAATTTTTCTCATGTAAATTAATTATCTAAACTAAATGACACTTTAATCGATTATTTTAATTATTGATTTAAAAATGGATTTTAGACTATATAGTCTTATTGGAGATTAAATTTATCTTCATCTACTATTTTTAGTGAGTTTGATTTAATTAAACTATTGACTACATTTGATGAGAATATAAATTAAATCATTCAGTTTTCCACAAATAAATTTTAATTAATTTCTTTACTTAGTTTAGTATCAAAGTTAGCTCGAATATAGATATGGCGAACATGTTAATGCATGTTGGGTTAGCGAACTTTTTTAGTTAATTAGTATTTAAAAAAAAAAAATCATTCCATTTTGCCCTAAATTTTGGGCATGACAATTTCAAACACAAAATAGGTCCTTGGAGATAGAGGACAATGGGATGCAATTGAGGGGGTTTTCTTGTATCTCTGTTATCTTTGATTGCCATTTAAAATTATCTCAATATAATATTTCATTGGTATAATAAGTGTTTAATTTTCCTTTCTACAATACCCTTAGATCTACATAGGTCCATGCCATGATCCTATCATATTTGGTACAGAAAGATATAAATTTCTCTTTATATCTCCAAGGATTTTCTTTCCCTACCTTTAACTCTCTTTCATTTTCAATCTCAAGCTTAGAGAAGTCACCTTTGTTTGCAACATGTTTCATATTGTCCTTCCTTGGATCACCAAAGTCAAAGGAAGTCTCTAGAGAGATTATCCCTTTTGGAATCTTATTACTTTTTAGCTAGTTAATTCGGTCTTCATAGGGTACCTCTACCTTTATTTTCATTTAATCAATAAATTTTCAACATTGGTGAATGAGCATTGCAGTTTGAGACTCACTCTATAAAACCTACCAATTTTGATCATTGTCTAGGATGAGAGGTATGATGATTATTATCACTACATGTTTGTTAGTTAAGAGGTTAGTTATTGGATCAAACTGAGAACCAATCACTGTCATTCTATGTGCTTCCACATTTTGGGATCTTATATTTATTTGGATGTTAAAAAATTCAAATGTTTCAATTAGGTCCCACACTCTATGGTGGTAAGACCTCACTATGACGTTCTTCATATTTCTTGTTCCTCTCACTTGCTTTATCAATAGCTCATAATCTTTGAGCACCTTTAATTGGTTTACTCTCATTCTTTGAGTGAGGACTAGGCTAGGGACTAAAGATTCATACTCGACCTCATTATTTGTGTAGGAAAAATAAAATTGGAAGGATCTAATGGTTTCTTTCTTGGAGGGAGGAATTAGCTAGATATAGGCTCTAGAGCTAGTTTCATATTTTGCACAATAAAAATATAGAGTCCAGAAGTTATATTCATTTGTAAGATCTTGACCTTTATCTTGTATTTTTTTATGACCTTGAGGATGACTTGATCTTTATCATAAATAACATAATTTCCAAGGTTTGTAGAATCATAATTCTTGAAAGGTTCACCTTTCATGAAATCATTGATGAGAGCTTCTCCTTGAGAGATTTTATCGCTAGTCATTGGTTCTTCTTCAAGTATCTTTACACAATACATCTCATTTTTTTGAAAACAGTGTGTGTGTAGCTCAAAATTTCATCATAGAATCATCAACTATGTTTTCTAGATATAGTGATTTGGATAGCAATTTCATTTGTGAACCATAATTGGTCCTTAGAATTAGATGAGACAAATCAAAAGACAAATATCTTCCAATGTCAACAATAAAAATTCTAGACAAACATAATCCAAAGATATGAGGAATGTCTATTATAAACACCTCCTAGGGTATAGTTAATGGTGCAGGGGCATCCCTTCAACATGATCATTCAGGCTCAGAGGAGGAAGGATAAGACCTTAAACATTTCTTAGGATGTGTTCCTTGTGTTTCAATCATGCATTTTGTGTTTGTAATGAAGGACCCAATCTTGTGAGCCAAACTCCTATTTTGGCATCTTGATAAGCCAATTAGGACTTTTGGACAAAAGGGGACTAAGTATGCTTAGGATATGTTTGTCATAGTGTTTTTAGTTGTTTTATGTTCTTCTAGGGTGTTTAGAGGTGTTAGTCTTGACCCAAGTCATTTGGGTGCAAGAAATGACATTTTTGACAACTTTGTCAAAAGTTGTCATGAGCAACTTTTGTGCAAATTTTTGAATTCTTGTTGGTCTAAATCCTCCAATGGCTCTAACCTATTGTTTTTGGTTGAGATAATTTGTAGAGGGGTATAAAAACCTTGAGGACATAATTCCCAAAGAAAGACTATACAGAGAAAGATTTTATGATTGCAAACAATAAGAAATTCTGAGTATTTCCTGCAAAGGTGAAGTTTTGGCACGGGGTACGGAGTTGTATGGATTGGGACAGATCCCCAATATTGTAATTTTATTAGTGCAGTGAGTTACCAATTATTTGGTCTTTATTTGAGGTCTTTATCGTTTGTTTTGCTCTAGATATCCAAGTTTTGTTGTAGGTACCTAGAAAATTAGGGTTTTACCTAGGGTTCTGCCTTTCCATGGCCATAACTTGCAACCTATCCATCTAAACTTCATGGAAATGGGTGAAATGAAAGTGTGTCTTATGTAATCCATGATTCCAAAATAATTTTTCTAGAGGAGCAAGGGAGATGTGTGTTTGATCAGGTCCTAGGTAGACATCTCTATGTGGCTACCTAGCCCTTAGACTGCAATAGTTACCCTAGAAGACAATTGGCGATGATTCTAGGCATGTAACCATAAAATATATAATGGTTTTGTAGCATCCTAAAATTGAGACACTTGCAATTTCGACCGCATTTGGGTCTTCACGATGGCGACGCAACACTGAACCTGAATGGAGACCCCGAAACTTGCTCACGACACCAAAAACTGCATTTTTCCAGCACCCTGGCCTGATCCTCCTTGCACCCTGCTGTCCCGGGAGGTGGGACCAGAGCGCCCAGTGCCCTGGTCCCCCAGGACCATGGCGCCCAGCGCCTTGGTCCCTGACCCTATTTTGGGCCCGGTCTCCTATGGGACTTCGGGCCTTTTTGTTTGCAAATTGGAAAATAATATTTCCTGGTCGGCCTAAGGTCGGGAAAATCAGTCTTTTAACCCTAATTGGCAAGTATATAAACTACATTTTCCTCTCTCATTTGGGGAGGGGCGAAAAAGGTGGAAACGATACTCAAACATTCAAGCATTCAAGCATTCAAGCATTCAAGCATTCCTTCAAGCAATTGATCATTCTAAGTCTCCATTCAAGGCTAAGTGTTGCATTCAAGACAAGGATTCAACCATTGAAGAGGAGATCATTTACAACACATTACATGCTACAACATACAACATACAACAACATCTATACCTTCGCATATAAGGATACAAACATCCTTACAAGAAGGTATTAGTACTTGTTTTACATTACATTTACAGCATTTCTCATTTCTTGGTTAATTCCAAAACCGGGGTTTGACCTAAGGGCAAACCCCTAATCCCTAACCCCCCAATCGTCTTCGCTTTTCTGTGTGTAGGTTGCAGGTACGCGGCTGAAATTGAAGATCTGGAATCCTTGTGCAGAGACGAACAGATCCCCCTTCGTTTCGCAGATTTTTCGGAGGACCGTGTGCACGCTGGGCACCATCGTCCCGTCAACTTTTGCTCAAATTTGTAGAACAGCACCGTCTCGACATTTTACTGCTAATTCTAGGTCCGCAGCTTCATATCATATCCCTAACTCAGTTTATAAGTGAATCTTTCTCACTTTCTATGCATTCCTAGTTCAATCTTTCTATCTACATTCTTTACAAAAGAGGGTAGCCTTGCTGTCTTAACCCTTGAAACTCATATAGAATCCAATCTTGCATTGCGTGGGATTGGATCTTGTGGGTTTCAACCCCTCTTTTGAATGTAAAGTCTCCCAAGTGAAAACCATCAACCCTAGTGACTCTCCCTTCTCTCTCCTCGGAGTCGGGGAGGGGAGAACAACTAGGGTTCAATCATTTTTCCGCTTTACAGGTTTATGGCTCCCCAAATTCTCATGGGGTTTTGGTTGTAAGGTGTGTCCATTTTGATATAGTTCCTTCACAAATGGAGGCCTAATTAGCCCTTTAGGACAATTGATCATCATCGGGTTCAGACCTTTCCTTGTTAGATCTTGACTTCTCCTTTTGGGGGATTGTGTAAGACCATAAATGGTATCTAAATCAGTGATGTTTTTGCTAGGATGTTTGGAAAAGTTTGGACTTAAGGTCCCATTACCCGTCTCCAAGGGCTACAAGCAAATAGGCCTAATTATGAAGGTGTCATAGGGAATTGGGTTAAATCCTTGAAACCAGTATTTGGTCTAGTCCATGTGAGTGTTGTATGATCCAAAGTAGGATTTGTGAAGGTTAGGAACATTAGGAGGCTTCATGATGCATAATGGAGCAAGTTACCCAATTTGAGTAGTATGAATCTTGGAGTGAAATGAGAAGTTGGAACTAAGAATATAGAGCCTTGCTTTGTAGGATCTTATTGGTGTTTTGAGGGGTTGGTTTCATACATCCTAAAGTGTTTGACAAGATACAAGGAGGGATCTGCATCAAGTGGTATAAGAGCTAGTAATGTCTTTGGTAAAGAGATAGTGGTTTTGAAAAAATGGCAGATGGAGAGGAAGAAGTCCCTAGGGGACCAATCACCAACATGGAATTGGCAAGGATTGTGAGAGAGTAGGCCAATGATTGCAAGGCCATGCAAAAGGAGACAAAGAGGTTGAGCAGTAGAGAAGATGGGAAGGAAGATGGAGGCACTGGTAGCAAAGGGGATGAAGATGAGATTCATATGCCAGAGGAAGAGGTGATTCCTCCTGACCAGAGGAACTTCCTTAATGCTCTCAAGTCTATGGAGAGAAGAACCATGTAGAAAAAGATTGATTTACCAACTTTCACTAGGAAGATGGAACCAGATGTAGCGGTGGATTGGATAGACTCCATGTCTAGTTTTTTTGAATGTGAAGACATTCCAGGGCACGAGAAGGGTAAGATTGCTAAATCCAAGTTGAAGGGAGCCGCCCTAACTTGGTGGAACTTTGTCCAGGAGGAGAGAGAAAAGGACAACAAACCCAAGATTGTTTCTTGAAAAAAAATGGTTGCCTCAGTAAAGGAGGCTTATGTACCCAAGGATTATGAAGTTCAACTTCACAAGAGGAGGCAAAATCTCAAGCAGAAGGAGATGGATGTGAACTCTTACACTGAGGAGTTCCAAAGGCTATGTATGAAGTCTAAGACAAAGGAGGAGGAGAGTGAAAAAGGTACAACATCCAAGAAGAACTAAACCTCCTTAGCCCAGATACAGTTGGTAAATGCCATAAACTCACCATCAAGGTGGAAGAGAAAATCAAAAGAAGAGAAGATCAGAACAAAAAAGGAAGAGGAAGATAGCTGAAAGGGGGAATAATTTTTTTCAAAGGTAAGGCAAATGGTTTTGGAAACCAAGGTGAAACAAATCAAGAAGGCACTAAAGGAGAAAGTAGTCACAATAACAATGGAGGATACAATCAGAGGGGTAACTTTAGAGGAAGAAGACCACCATATAGGGGAAGATCTCAAGGTAGAAGTCCAATCAGATTCTATAACTACAACCAAGGAGGGCACATGGCCAATAGGTGTCCTGACAAGCCTACTAGTTCCATGGGGGAAAGAAGAAGTAACTTGGTCCAAGAATCGATTGCGAAAGTGTGGCAAGTGCAAATACATACTAGAGTGTCATTACCCATGATAGCTATGGTTACCCTAAAAGAGGTGAAGCTTTGATGATTAGAAGAGCAGTAACTACCATGAAGATGGCTGACAAAGAACCCCCACAGGGAAATTCTCTATTCAAGACCACTTGCAAAGTGGGTGGAAAGGTATGCAAGGTTATAATAGATTTTAGATCAACTAAAAAACTTTGTGCCTCTAGAAATGGTGGAGAAGCTGAAATTGAGAAGACTACCTCACCCTTTCCCCTACAAGGTCTCATGGCTCACCCAAGGTCAGAAAGTTGTTGTGGAAGAGCAGGCTTGGGTTGAAAATATGGATGCTTGCCTCTCCTATTTGGGAGACCATGGCAATTTGATTCGAAGGCACAACATGATGGTGCTAGAATCACATATTTAATCACCAAAGATGGTAAGCTGATAGGATTGTTACCTTTGATGGAGAGTGAGGAGGAAACAAAAGCAAAGTAGGCCAAGGTGTTGGTGGTAGGAGGAAATCAATTCATGAAGAAGATAGTAGATGAATTCATTGTTTGTTATGCTCTTATTCCTAGTCCCAAAGTGACAAAGGTGGAGAAGTCTGAAGACAAAAAAGGAGACAGATTGAGGTTGGTTGACCCTGCAGTGCAACAATTACTAAACAAGTACAAAGGTGTCATCTCTGATGGCATGCCAAGGACACTACCTCCTATGAGGGATATAAATCAATGCATAGACCTTATTCTTGGATCCACCCTGCCTAACAAAGTAGCATACAAGCTCAGCCCAGATCAAAATGTTGAGATGGAAAAATAGATTGAAGAACTATTGGAGTCCGGACTGATTGGCAAAAGTTTGAGCCCATGTGCAGTCCCTGCACTCGTGGCACCCAAAAAAGAAGGCACTTGGATACCTTGCACAAACTCAAGGGCTATCAGCAAAATTAATATTAGGTATAGATTTACAATTCCTAGGATTGAGGACTTGTTATATTGCTTGGGGGGTGCTAGATATTTTATAAAAAATGACTTGAAAAGTGGCTACCATCAGATTAGGATTAGGCCCTTTGGATTATCTAATGCACCAAGTACCTTTATGAGGTTAACGAATGAAGTTTTGAGGGATTTCATAGCAAAGATTGTCATAGTCTACGTAGACGACATTCTAATTTTCATTCAAGCAAAAGAAGAGCACCTAAAACATGTAGACCTAGTCCTAAGGAGATTGCATGAAGAGCCATTAATGATCAATTTGAAAAAGTGTTTGTTTATGCAGGAAGAGATAATCTACTTGGGATTTTTAATCTCATAGGGTGAGTTGAAAATGGATCAAGAAAAGGTGAGTGCTACATTATCTTGGCCTACACCTAGAACAATGAATGATGTTAGAAGCTTCCATGGTTTAGCCACATTCTATAGAAAATTTATAAAGGGATTTATCCATATTTGTGATCCAATGCTTGACACCATAAAGGGAGGAAAAAAGTGTAGGTTCAGTTGGACTAAAAAGGCAAATAACTCCTTTGAAACATTGAAGAAGAAAGTTGCAGAGCAGCCGGTCCTTGTCGTACCTGATTTCAACAAAATCTTCCAAGTGGAATGTGATGCCAGTCACATGGCTATTGGGGTAGTGCTTAGTCAGGAAGGAAGGCCCATTGCCTTCTTCAGTGATAAATTAAATGAGGCAAAGAGGAGGTACTCATCCTATGACCTAGAGATGTATGCTCTAGTGCAATCCTTGAAAAAGTGGAGACACTACTTGCTACCAAAGGAGTTCATAGTTTTCACAAACAATCAGGCCCTAAGTTTCATAAATAGCCAAGAAAAGTTGAACAATAGGCATATGAAGTGGGTAGAGACCCTACAAGCCTTCACTTTCACTCTTAAGTATAAGAAAGGGGTTAAGAATAAGGTGACATATGCTTTGTACAGAAGAGTATTAACCACAAATCAGATCCAGTTGGAGAGTGTTAGAATAGACTCCTTCAAGGCCATGTATGAGGATGATGAAGATTTTGGAGAGATCTACAAGGTATGTGCATCTTTTGATGAGCGGTTTCATGTTGATTTCTCTTAATTTCTGATACAATACGGATTGTTGTTTAAGGGTGCATAGTTGTGTATACCCAAATGCTCTATGAGATTAGACATAATCATGGAGAAGCACTATGGAGCAATGGCAAGCCATTTTGGCCTTGATAAGACACTAGACTTGGTGAAGAGGCACTACTTTTGGCCCAAGTTGCAGACAAATGTCAGGAAATTTGTAGAGACATGTGTGATATGCCAAAAAGCAAAGAGGAAGTCCACCAATGCAGGCTTATACCAGCCTTTACCCATTCCTTCAAGACCATGGGAAAGTATAAGTATGGATTTTGTTTTAGGATTGCCTAGGACAAGAAAAGGTTATGATAGTGTTTTTGTAGTGGTGGATAGGTTTAGTAAAATGTCATATTTCTTGCCATGTAAAACAACCTGTGATGCTTGTTATGTTGCGGATTTATTTTTCAAAGAAATTGTCCGAATACATGGTTTGCCCTTGACCATAGTCTCTGATAGGGATGTGAAATTTATTGGACACTTCTAGAGGACTGTTTGGAAGAATCTTGGCACAAATCTAGCTTTCTCCTCAGCCTACCATCCCCAAACAGATGGCCAAATTGAAGTTGTAAGCAAATCACTGGGAAATTTGCTAAGATGTTTGACTAGGCAATATGGAGAGAAGTGGGATAGCATACTGTCTTAGGCAGAGTTCTCTTATAATGATAAAATTAATAGAAGCACTAGTAAGTCACCTTTCTAGGTTGTGTATGGCATCCACCCAAGGGGTGTGTTGGAGTTAAGGGAACTACCTCAAGGAGAAGCCATTAGTGAAAATGGAGAAATCTTTGCCACTGACATAAAGGAGATACATGACCAAGTTAAATCTCACCTTCAACAATCTGTAGAAAGGTATAAGGCTCATGCTGATAAGAAGAAGAGGGATGTCCAGTTTGATGTGGGAGACTTGGTGTGGCTTATGCAGAGAAAGATTGGGCCTTGTCAAATCTTGAAAAAATGTGGACAAAATGCTTTTGAACTCCAACTCCCACCTGATCTTGGTTTTTCACCCATTTTTAATGTATGTGACTTAACTCTTTACAAATGTAGTGTTGATGAAGGAGAAGAAACAATTCAGGTTGTAGCAGATGATGACAATCCCAAACATGAACCACCAAAGTTGCATAAAATTTTGGACACCAAGGTTGCAAAGAGGACAAGGAACAAAGTATATATAGATTATTTGGTGACCTAGCAGGGACAACTAGATTCTGAAGTAGTTTGGATGACAGAACAACAAATTAAAAACCACAGTGCAGACTTGCAAACTCTCATCTCAAGTGGACTTGAGATTTCTTCTTCCGAGGAGTATGGTGCAAGGTTACCCCTTCAACATGATCATTCAGGCTCAGAGGAGGAAGGATAAGACCTTAAACATGTCTTAGGATGTTTTCCTTGTGTTTCAATCATGCATTTTGTGTTTGTAATAAAGGACCCCATCTTGTGAGCCAAACTCCTATTTTGGCATCTTGATAAGCCAATTAGGACTTTTGGACAAAAGGGGACTAAGTATACTTAGGATATGTTTTTCATAGTGGTTTTAATTTTTTTATGTGCTTCTAGGGTGTTTAGAGATGTTAGTCTTGACCCAAGTCATTTGGGTGCAAGAAATGACATTTTTGACAACTTTGTCAAAAGTTGTCATGAGCAACTTTTGTGCAAATTTTTGAATTCTTGTTGGTGTAACTCCTCCAATGGCTATAACCTCTTGTTTTCAGTTGAGAGCTGTTGTAGAGGGGTATAAACACATTGAGGACACAATCCCCAAAGAGAGACTATACAGAGAAAGATTTTATGATTGCAAACAATAAGAAATTCTGAGTTTTTCCTGCAAAGGTGAAGTTTTGCCATGGGGTATGGAGTTGTACAGATTGGGACCAATCCCCAATGTTGTGATTTTGTTAGTGCAGTGAGTTACCAATGATTTGGTCTTGATTTTAGGTCTTGATCATTTGTTTTTCTCTATATATCCATGTTTTGTTGTAGGTACACAGAAAACCAGGGTTTTACCTAGGGTTTTGACTTTCCATGGCCATAACTTGCAACATGTCCATCTAAAATTCATGGCAGTGGGTGGAATGCAATTTTGGCCTATGTAATCTATGATTCCAAAATAATTTTGCAAGAGGAGCAAGGGAGATGTGTGTTTGATCAGGTCCTAGGTAGACATCTCTATGTGGCTACCTAGCCCTTAGACTACAATAGTTACCCTAGAAAACAATTGTCGATGATTCCATACATGTAACCCTGGAATATCTAATGGTTTATGGTTCCCAACATTCTCATGGGTTTGTGGTTGTAAGGTGTGTCCATTTTGATATAGTTGCTTCACAAATGGAGGCCTAATTAGCCCTTTAGGATAGTTGGTCATCACCGGGTTTAGACCTTTCCTTGTCATGTCTTGACTTCTCCTTTTGGGGGATTGTGTAAGACCATAAAGGGTATGTAAATCAGTGATTTATTTGCTAGGGTTTTTGGAAAAGTTTGGACTTAAGGTCCCATTACCTGTCTCCAAGGGCTACAAGCAAATAGGCCTAATTGTGAAGGTGTCATAGGGAATTGGGTTAAATATTTGAAACCAGTGTTTGGTCTAGTCCATGTGAGTGTTGTATGATCCAAAATAGGAGTTGTGAAGGTCAGGAACCTTAGGAGGCTCCATTATGCATAATGGAGCAAGTTACCCAATTTGAGTAGTATGAATCTTGGAGTGAAATGAGAAGTTGGAACTAAGATTGTAGAGCCTTTCTTTGTAGGGTCCTATTGGTGTTTTGAGGGGTTAGTGTCATACATCCTGATGTGTTTGACAAGATACAAGGAGGGTTGTCCATAAATTAAACTAGGATAGGAAAATAAAGGTAGGAGAATCTTTTTTATAACACCTATTGCTTAGATCATTTTCCCATCTAACTATATCACCCCACTATTGAAATGATCATATCTTAACTAAAAAGTGTCTGCAACTTGCTTGGGCATCATTTTAGTATTTGCACCAGAATCAATCATAGAATTAAGTAATAGTTTATTCTCCATAATTAGAGTTAAAAAGAAAAGGCTAGGTTTTGATTTGCTCACGTCCTCTTTCACATTCTCTTCTTTTGTATTTTTAAATGTCATACCATTATGAAGTTGAGCTCCTTTTATTGCCTCTTTATTTTTGTTTTGACCATGCTCCATGGTTTCATCTTCTTGGAAAGGCTTTTTTAGGCTTTCCAAACATTCCCATAATAGTGATTTCTTTTTAGGGATAGCCAAAATATTCCATAAAGAGACATTACTAGAGGCTATTTAAGCTACTCCACCACATTTAACAATACAAGGGTTTGTAATCTAGGTTGTTTTCTTCTCTTGGAACCACTTTTCTCTATTTCTAGAGTGGTGAAACTAATACTTGCATTTCTAAATTCCTTCTAAAAGTAGCTTTATATTGCATTTTACTTTCTTGATTAGCATTCATCCTATTCTTCGAATGGGTTTAATAATCTGATTGAACTTTAATGACTCTTGATGGAGAAGCATCATTACTAAACATTTTATCTTCTCCTTCCATCTAGGAGAAAAGTGCATGATTAGAGGTAATCTCCCTTCCTTCTCTAGGGACATACCCTGCACTTGATCAATTATGATAGCCTTTTTTACTCTTGGGGATTGATATCCAAAGGCAATTGCATTAATTATGATTCCTTGAATATGTTGTTATCCTATTTTCTACTAAAGGTTACCCATTGGATAGTTTTGAGGCACATGTCCATCATTACATGGGAAGTGCCATGACTTATCATCATCCACAATGTTATTTTGGCCAGCAACCAACTCTTTGTTTTGATATGGTAGTATTGTTTGCAATGGAATTGGTATGTAGTCTATCAGGTTGAAAGGTTGAACTTGATTTTCTTTCTACCCTCCTTGATATTGATTATAATGATACAAAGGCATTCTTCCCTAATAAATTTTATGATAAGGAGCTTCAAAGGCATAGCTTGCTACTTCTTTACTATAATAATATCATTTAAGAAGCTCTACAAGACACTCTTCTTGCCATTTCATCTTTTCTACAAGGGAGGATGACGTGGATGCACTTGTCTAAGCAAGAGGATACACCTACATAGAAGGGGCTGCTTGTGAAGTGATTGGGGCCTCTTCTTGCTGCAACATTGGAATTTCAAGGAACATAGGCATGGGTGGTCGAGGTGGGAGCTTTTTGGCATCTATCAAATTAGTCTCATCTCTTACCACTAGGTCATACACATTTAGGAGCATTTGACCTCCAAGTGACTAAATCATTACAACTATATTAGAGTTGAAATATTTTAAATAGAATACAACAACCATGTCTATTGGGGGTCAAGTTGTTATTGGAATCCTTTGCTAAATTTTGGGAAACAAATGATTAAAACCAACGATGAAGTCCTACGAGTCCCTGGTGATGGTAATTAGTTTTTGGAGCAGGGAAGATCTATCACCTTTCTCATTGAATATTTCAAAGAAACTATCACCAAGTCGATCCCATGTACCAATTGAGTTTGGATGTAATGAGCGGTACCAATCAAGGGCTTTTCCCTTAAAAAATGCTACAAGCAGTCTTAAAGCCATGTTCTATTTAATCACAAGATGCATTGTGCATGCATCTACAACATCTTGGTGATGCCCAACTAATATTTTGAAATCTTCATTCATGAAGATAGGAAGTGCTTTAAGAGGATCAGTGGAAATAGGATCCCACACAGCTAGAGGAGTGGTAGAATTAGTGGCTTGCCACTATTCCATGATGTGAAATCCCTAAGGGCTACCAGCGCAGCTATTTGAGCTTTTGCTGAAATGGGTCAAGTACTATTTATCGAGCTATAATGACCAATGGTGATAATAATTTGAGCTTTTGCTTTGCTTGTGCTAAAATAGGTCAAGTACTATTTGTCGAGCTATAGTAACCAAAGGTGATAATTATAATCTTGGATTTTGCGCTACTAGTGACCTTATAATGGGTCTCTAGCTCAAAAACTTGTACCAATAAGAGCTAATCCAAAAGCTTGAATACACATGGAAAAGTAGATTAAAGTGGGATTTTGTTCATTTCCATTCCTTGAGAACTAATCCACCTGTAATTACAATATTCTATGGATTTAATCATGTGCTCTAATTCGATGAATTGGAAAAGAGTGTTTTGACTCAGAATCGTAGAAAGGGATTGGGGAGAGAAATGAGTTTTCATCATACTGTGCTGATGCTTATATCCATGAAAATTTTGGCTGGTTCAATAGCAATTCCGAGTCGTTTCTTTGTTTAACGTTAAATCTGTGTCGACACGAATTATAGCCACTACCACCGACGCTACAAGACATATATGATGCGTCTGCACTTTTATCTTTGTTTTCATTTGTGCTTTCAAATCAGGTTACTGAGAAAACCGACCCAATCTTTTATTAATAAATCAGTCAGCTTGAGTGTGATTAAGTTATTCCGTATATATATAATTGTCATATTTATATTTAAACAAGTTTATGAAAAAGATGTTAAGAATATCCTTTATGAGGTGTAGGTTTAAAAAAATTATTATATTATATAAATATTTATTATATTATATTAATTTTATAGATAATTTATTCTTATAGATCTATTAATATTATTTTTTGTTTTTATATTATATTGTCATATGTTATTGGCACTTTCTGATTGTATTTCTATTATCATTGTTATTATTATATGATTTTTAAATTATTACTATTTTATCTTACCTTATCTTATCTTATCTTTTCTTTAAATTAAATTTGGTAAATAAAAAATGTGTAATATCTACATATCTATATATATGAAAAGTATTTCATATTTCATTATTTTATGAAAAAGCTTAATAAATGTTTAAATTTTAAATTTCAAGAGTATATTTTTTTAATAAATCATAGTTAAAAATTCATAATAAATATAAATTAAGGATTTTTCTCTAGAATTTTTTTTTTTTTTGCCTTTAAAAAAAGTAGTAATAATTAATTATAGATATGTCAATTGAAGAGCAAAATTTTCTAATATTTAATCTATTATGAAATATGCCATCAACAAAATTAAATAAATGTTAGAGTCTATTTTGATATTGGATAGTATCAAATATTTCTCAAGACTTGACCAAATATATCTATCTTAAATGTCAATTTTTGAATATGAAACATTTTAGCATCAAACCATTTCCTAGACTTTTATTTATTGTCAAAGGAAAGAACTATGTGTGAATAAAATAGAATGGAATTAAATATATTTCACAATAATTATATAATTTAATATTATTTTTGTTAATTAAGTATATCATCAAATTATATTTTTGCAATCATTATCAATTAATTATTTTGAAAGACACACATCTTTGTAGAGAAATAAAAATATTATATGAACATCTAATGCCAAACAATATTTTTACTTATTTATTCTTATAACTCTAAAACATTTGTTACAATTTTCTCAATTTTATGAATGAATAGATATTAATTATTTTCATATATTTATCATAACATATAATCTATATGTTATGACAAGATGCGAGAGTGAGAGAAGGGAGTGACTTTGAATTTGAACATTGGATAGGGCGAGAAACCCTGCAATGGACAGGCAAACCAGGGGGAGAGCGAAAAGGATGAATCCTAGGACTGCCATGATTCCTTTGAGTCGAATGCAAAGGACCTGGCAGATGGGGACCCACAAGCTGGTGACAAGCCTCTCGATCCTGATGGGGGGAATGGAGAATCACGTGTTGGAGACAGCCCAAGGCAGGGACCTATTCAAAGGGATGACGGTCAGTCGTGGAAAGTCCTCGCTCCCTCCAGTTCATAATATCTTAGAACCAAAAAAGGGTAGATTTGCTATTGAAGTTCTAGACCCAGTGATTGAGCATAATATTAACCTTATGGCAATGACTCAGGTTGGAAATTTTTTGGGCCCAAGGGCGAATATTGATGTTGTTAGGGCATTTGCAAAACAAAAATGGGTGCTTAAAGGTCAAGTGGAGATCACTGCTATGTCTAAAGGTGTGCTGTCGATGGCCTTTTAATGTAAGGAAGATATGTTGAGGGTGCTTTGTGATGGTCCTTGGTTGATTGGAAAATCAACACTTGCCTTGCAAAAATGGTCGCCTAAGATGGACCTAAATGAATCCTTTTTTGTACAAGATCCTCTTTGGGTCAGACTGTCGGGTCTTCCCCTAGAGTTCTAGGTTGAAGATGTCTTTAAAGGAATCACCATCTCCTTTGTGGAACTCTTATCTATGGATCCTATCACAACAGCTAGAAGAAGACTTACCTTTTCTAGGATTTGTGTGTGAGTTATGCAAGGCACGGATATGGCCTTATCCATCGAGATTAACTCTAGATTGGGGAAATGGAACCAACCTTTGGAATATGAAAGTGACCCTTTTTCTTGTTTTCACTGCAAAAAAATAGGGCATACGGCTAGAAAATGCCCTCTTCAGGCGATCAAAGAGAAAGAGAAGAAAGACAAGACAATGCAATGGAAAGCAAAAATCCCTATTAAGCAACCTGAGATTGCTGAAAAAAGAGAAAAAGATAGAAGAAGCCTAGAGTGTGATCATCCCTGACACCTTCGAGAAACAAGGGAACATTAATCTGGAAAACCCAGAAAAACTTTTACTTGAAGAAGGGAAAGAGGATCAAATAGGCAAAGACGAGAGAGAATGACAAGACACCAATCAGGATGAACAACGAAGTGATAATCTGGAAGATGGAGAAATACAGGTGGTGTTACAAACCAAGGAGGAAGCAGATTCAAATCACATTATGGAAAACACCATCAGGGATGACCCTAGACTCTACTATGAGGAATCCCATAAGTGTTTGATCCTTGGAGGAATCTCGTCATTAGAATCACAACAATCGGTGGAGATGGTGAAATCTACCTTCCAACAGTCTCCAACGACCTCACTGCTCAATATAAGTTCTAAGTGGGCTGAGTTTAATGATGTCAAGTAGAAGACAACCACCTAGAACATCCAAGAGGAAGATTGCTAGATAAGCAAAGTAGCAGATCGAAAGAAAGTGGGAAAAAGGGGACCAAAATATACCCATCAAGCTACTCCAATCAAGACAAGAAACTGGACCAAAGCCAATATGGGTTTTAACCCCTTTCCTCCTGGGAGGAAAAAAGCAAGCTAGATTAGAGATCAAGAGACAAGCAAGAATATAATAGATGGTACTCAAATGACCATCCATGAGGTATGTTCCCTAGTTAGAAAATGAAAATTATATCATGGAATATACATGGATTGAATAGTCCACATAAACATGATGTTCTTATAAATTTAGTTAGAGAACATAAACCGAACATTTTTCTTATCCAAGAAACTAAAATGACTAAAGAGAAAGTTGAGAAGATTAAGCTTTTTAAGGATGGGGGAGTTTTAGGAGGTATCCCAGATGGTGCTTTTGGGGGCATTGTCATTTTCTATAATCTAAGGCGGGTTATTGGGGTGCCTGTTAAGCAGGATAATAATTTGGCCTTTATTAGGTTTCATAATTTAGGGGATGGTACCTCATGGCTTCTAACTATTATTTATGCCCCCAATAATAGACTTGGTAGAAGTAAATTTTGGAAGAAGCTGGAGGCTATTCAGTCTCTTTATAAGGATGAAATGTGGATGGTTATGGGGGACTTCAATACCTCTCTTCGTGACAACGATAAGTTTGGAGGTGTCCCCTCTCAGTTAGATAGTAGAATGGATATTTTGAACTATATCAACAACTAGGGTCTGCATGATATTTCTCTCCAAGGTGCAAATTTTACCTAGACCAACCAGAGGGCGACAGAAGATCTTATTCAAGTCAGACTTGGCAGGGCCAATATTTCTAATGAGTGGTTTAACCATTATTAGTGCTCCTTATCGGCAATTTCTAGGATTGTTTCTGACCATTTTCCTGTGGTTTTTTTGCTAAGAATATAAGTGTTAAAAGAAACTTCCCATTTAGATTTGAAAGGATGTGGTTGGACCATCCTAACCTTGAGAAGGCCATTGAGAAGTGTAACATCAAAGGTACCACAATTTATAGAATGGCTAAAAAATTAAGGTATGTAAAAGATAATATAAAAAAATGGAATAAGGAAGTTTTCGGAGATCTTTTTTCTGCCAAATCCAAAACCTAGCTTGAGATTAAGGAAATGTAGGATAAAATCCAAACCAGTGGATATAATGAAGTGCTTGTGAAGTATCATAAGATTATCAGAAGAGAAGAAGAGTTTTGAAAACAGTGGTCTAGATCTCTATGGCTTAAAGTTGGGGATAGCAATACGAGGTTCTTCCATATAACTTTTGTTAAACATAAGCCTGCAAATAGGATCTCTAAGCTGAGAATTGGGAGAATGAAACTAGGAAGGACAATGAGATTGAGAATGAAGCCAGGAATTTTTTCATTTCTCTTCTCTCAACGGATCATGGTCTTGATGATCATTCTCAGAGAGCCCTCTTAGAGACCATTCCTTCTATCATTAATGATATTCAGAATAAGGCTTTGGTAGCCATCCCCTCTGAGGAGGAAGTTAAGAAAATGGGTTTCTCATGTAATGGCAATAAAGTCCCAGGCCTAGATGACTTTTTGTTATTCTTCTTTCAAGCCTTTTGGAACATCCTCAATTGTGATGTGGTTAAAGGCATGCAAGAATGTTTTGGTTCTGATTCCCAAATGTCCTGGGGCTGATTCTATGGATAAGTACCATCCGATAAGCTTATGAAATTATTTCTATAAAATTATCTCTAAGGTGGTTATCGACAGACTGCTAATGATTCATCCATCTATAATTTCTCCCCAACAAAGTGGCTTCGTTCCAAGCAGACAAATCCTTGACTCTATCATTGATATTCATGAAAAAATGCATTCATTGGTGGAATCGAAGAAAAAGGCTTCCTGATGAAGTTGGACTTGTTTAAAGCCTATGATCATGTCAATTGGAGCTTCTTGGGTAAGGTGCTTAGTGATTTTGGCTTATGTGCTAGGTTTATTCAGTTGATTGAACAACTTATCTTGACCCCTTCTTTCTCTATCATTATGAATGGTGTGCCTTCCCCCTTCTTTAAAACTTCTAGGGGCATCAGGCAGGGGGATCCCATCTCCCCTATTCTCTTCATTATTCTGGCTGAATGTCTGGGTAGATTTATTAGCAAATCTATTTCTCAAGGGCTTCTTTTGGGAATCTCTCCCTCTTCTGGTTTCAAAGCCTATACCCACCAACAATTTGTTGATGGTACCATCTTAATGGGTACTTCATCGATCAAAGAAGCATCCATTATGAAGAACCTCCTCAATACTTATTGATGCTCTACAAAATGAACAATGTTAGACTAAAACCTGTGGTCGTATAACACACAAAAACATAGAAACAGAGACAAATGTTAGTGTTAATCAACCAAAAACTAGTCTAAGCAGGCATACCAAAAGAGACACTAAAAACATGTTGAAATATTTAACTATGGAAGCAAATACAACAAGGCATCTCCAAATGCCTTCTACCATTCTCTTAGCTCCTTCTCCCTTGTTCCTCTCCTCTTCAAGTTCCAAATTAGTGTAGCTCTCAGCAGCTTTTTGCACTATGGATGCCTTATGAAGATTTAAGATTGAAATGATGATTAATCTAAAATGTTATGCAAATGTGAATAAGAGCTAAAACAAGAGACTATCTAATTAGCTAGTGTTGATTTTAAACCAAAAGAGTGAAAATGATTGATTTATGCTAAATGCTCTCTAAAAATGACTATAATGTAAATGCATACAAGTTTTCAGGATCTGGATTATGAAGAAATGGGCTCTATTTATAGGAAAAAGGAGCAATGGATGGTTGAGATTGAGTAATCTCAATAAGGGTCAGGATTGAATGATATTCAATCCATGTGAGGGCTTTCAAACCAATCCTAGGAAGACAAGTGTCAACATGAGATGAGTTGAGAGGAGAGGGAATAAGCATTAAATGCCTAACATGACCTGAGAGTTAACTTGGGAGGTAAGGTTAAGGTTTGGTTGAGTGAATAAATTCATTTCCAAAGAATAATGTTTTTATCCAATGGATAAACTCTTGTGCAAAGGTTAAAGGGATAACAATGGTCAAAGCAATAAATGCTTGAGGAGACACATGGGTTACATGAGGGTTGAGTTTAGGGGTTAAAGTCCCTAACCATGGGTGCAAGTGGATTTATCTATAAACGGTTATGTAAAAGCCATTAATGGTCATGTAAGAGCCATTAGTGGTTTGGAAGACTTTATAGGTTGGCTTGTTGGACACATAAAGCATTAAATGCTTTTCAAAGACTTTTTGAGTCTTTGAGAAGTGACTCCAAGTTGCTTAGGAATGTGACAATAATTAGGGGATGGATTAGGCTAATTAGGAAGGGGTTAGAAGAATCTAGAAGGGGACTAGGATTGCAAGTGGGTTTGGTGGGTGAGAGAAAATAGGATTTTTATTAAAATAAAATTCATTTATTTCAAAAAATAGGTGCAAGTTGCATTTTTAGGAGAATGCAAGTGGGGTGGATTTAATGATTTAAATAAATGTTTTATTTAATTTATTTAAAAGAGGAAAAGGGGATTAAATTGAATAAATAGAGTTTATTCATTTAATTGATTGTGAATTTGGTTTAATGCATTAATTAAAATAAATTGAATAATTTATTTAATTAATAGGAGAATGTTTGAAGATGAATTAATTAAATGTTAATTTAATTAACTGTTGGCTAGTGGGTTTTTTTTAATTAAATAAATAGCAAATATTCATTTAATTAAAATGGACAGATTTATGTGACTACACTTATAGTTCTGCCTCAGGTCAAATGATTAATTGGAACAATGTTTGTAAACCGAAAAAGGTGGGGGGTCTGGGTTTAAGAAATATTAGAACCTTGAACAAGACTCTTCTAGCCAAACAAATTTGGAGAATATATTAGGGAAATGGAGAGTGGAATGATATATGGAAGGCTAATTACTTACGTGTGGTTCCTCCCATGGAAGATTTCCTTGCCTCTGATCAGGTACCAAGTGGCTCTTCTATTCAGAACAGTGTTATCCATGCTAAAGGTATTGTTAGTTTAGGCAATGTCTGGGCCATAGGTAATGGCAGGAAGGTGGATTTTTGGGATGATGCTTAGATTGGAGGAGCCCCTCTCAATAATTGTACCTCTCAGATGATCATCCAGACTTGTAAGGAGAAGTTCAGTGTTGAATTTGCTGACTATTGGAGAGAACAAAAGTGGGTGGACCTCCGCTCTACTTATCCCAACCTAAAGCAGGTAAACTTAATTATCAACCATGCAATTTAAAAAACCACAAGGGAAGACAACATGGTGTGGAGCAGTACCTCTTCAGGGATTTATTATGTGACGTTTGTTGTCCTTATGTTGGCTCAGTCTCAAGACCCTAGCCCCTGCTAGGCTAGGGCCTAGCATCCAGGTTTGACTCCTAAAATTAATATCTTTTTAATGGATTCTTTTGCAAAATAATATACTAACCACTGATAACTTGAGAAAGAGGGGTTTCTGCATCCCCAACAGATGTTATCTTTTTCACAATGATGAGGAATATGTGAACCACATTTTTATACACTGTCCTTATGTTCAACCTATCTAGGCTATGTTTTTTCAACATTGGGGTTTGAATTGGGTTTTCCCAGAGGAGATTCAAGACTGTTTTAGGAGTTGGGATTGCATTACTAGTAATCCGACCATAAGATATTTATGGAAGTTTTCCTTTCCACATATCCTCTGGGGTATATGGAAAGAGAGGAATAATAGAATCTTCGGGAATGATATTAAGCCCTCTCAGGTGGTGTGGGCCAAGATAAAATACAATTGTGTTGAGAATGTGATGGCTAGGGGAGACCATTACTGCAATAGTAAGGAGGAATTTGATGTTCTCAAGAGCTGGAACATCCCAGCCTACATGGACACCAACACCAACCAAATCAAAAGAAGTATGTGTATTTGGTCTTTTCCCCCTAATTCTTGGTTTAAGGATAACTTCGATGGGGCTACTAAAGGTAACCCAAGGCCAACTAGTTATGGTGGAGTTATTCGGAATGGTGTTGGATTTTGTATTGGGGCGGTGGCCTTACCCTTGGGGATTCAAACTAATCATCCTATTGAATCTATGGGCGCCCTCAAAACTATCAAATTAGCATATAACTTGAGTGTCAAAGTGTTATCACTGGAGGGGGATTCTAAAAACATTATCAATTGCCTCGTGGATGATTAAAAATATCATCAATTCTGCCAGGGAGTTGCTTGAGGGGTTTGATCGGTGCTACATTTCTCATGATTACAGAGAGGCCAACATGTGTGCTGACTGGGCCACCAATGAGGCAGTACAGAGTGAGAAAATCAAGATCTGGAATAGCGAGGGGGAGCTCCCTCATGTGGCACGTGACATCTTAATTTATGAAATATATCATGGTAAGGAAGGCCTGATTTGAAATCATTTCCTGAGATGATAGGGGAGGTCGTGGCAGCTGGAGTCGATTTTGTATGCAGCTGAGAAGGAGCTACATTAATAATTGTTGGATCAGCTCGCATGATTTATGGGTTCTTTTTTCCTTATCAAGCAGAAGCATTAGAAATATCCATTGGCTTCTAGTGGTTTCTTCCCTCTTAATTAGAAAGTCCATAGCGAAGAGAGGTATTTGCAGGAAATCACAGTTGACAAATATCGATAACAAAATAGGTGGAAATCACAAGAGAATGGAGGCAACCACTATTGATAAATAGAGGGACCGTCCTCAGGTCTGGGTTGTACTGCAAGCAGCCAATATGACTGATTTATGGAGAGAATGAAAGAGAAATGACCAAAAATTACAAGAATTTTCAAAAAGGGTTGGAATAAAGGCACATTGACCATTGGCATCAGGAAGGTCAAAGTGAATGAAACCATGATCTCTGAGGCTATAGGTCTTTCGATGGACAACATCAAGTTCTATAGGGATAGGAAGCTTTTAGATGCTACAGTGAAGAAATTTCCTAAGGATGAGGAGGAGAAAGCCAAATTGGTGAAGGGAAGCCATACTTACTACTTGCCGAAGGTAATTA
This sequence comes from Cryptomeria japonica, assembly GCF_030272615.1. Lineage (NCBI taxonomy): Eukaryota > Viridiplantae > Streptophyta > Pinopsida > Cupressales > Cupressaceae > Cryptomeria > Cryptomeria japonica. The sequence goes on from NC_081414.1 coordinate 909,135,588, forward strand.
AGTTGATTTGGCGACAAGTTTTGCTTTCTATTATAGATTTTATCACATTAGATGGGAAATTTACTAGGGTTTACAACTATCATTTTGTTATTCTTAACCATTTTTGGTATAAAGAGAAAATTTCCATTCCATATTATTTGTTCTATGCCCTAAATGCTAGGATAAAGGATGTTATTTCCAACCCCAAAACCATTCTTTCTATGCATGAGGGTCTGATGGTGATTTTGTATAATCACATCAAGAATACCACCGTCCATCTGAACATTGCAAAGGTTTCTGAGTTGGAAGAGGAATTGGAAGACTCAGATGATGATGATGGTGAAGGCTATGACATGGAAGCTGAGGCAGAGGAAGACCCCCAAATCATTGGGTCGAGCAAGATAAGAAAAAAAATAAGGCAAGAGCAACATAGAAAAGGGTCGGCCAGAAGGAAGCAGAAGGGGGAGGATGATGGTAGCTAGTATGAGGAGGAAGATGAGACTGATGACAACATGGAGACTAATAGCGAGGAGGTCCAAATCCTCTCGAGCCAGAAGCAGAAAAGGAAAACTCTGAAAATTGAGGAAGTGGGAGCCAAGAATTGTTCACCTTTCATGACTGGTTCTAAAGATAAGGGTCTGGCTAGGGAGGACATCATCATGAAAGAAGATTAGAGTTCTGATGTCATAGAGGTGGGTCTCGAGGTGAATTTGGATCCTACAGGAGACAAGGCCCAGGAAGGCTCTCATCTGGATATTGACCTTTGCATAAAAAATGGCATGGACAACTCCAACAAGGTTTTCCTCTGGGTTTAGAAGGAAATTATAGGCATACAAGCCAAGCAAACCCAGGAAGCTAGCAAAATTTTGTTGGCATTCTACACTCTAGTGAGAAATGATGGTGTTGTTATTGATGGCAACCTACTGGAAACCTTGTGGCATTCATCTGGTAAATCACTGGTAGGCACCGGCACCAGTAGACACTTCACTGACAGCGGCAAGAATATATACTGACACCCCAGCCGACAGGAATAAACTTTTGTTTATTGTATTTAATTGTAAATATCTTTTGTAAAGATGACATGGCATATTGTAATAAAATCATAAATGTATGAGATCTTGTAAATCATTTTGAAAGAAAAAATGATGTATGTATGACATATATGGTAGAAGTGATGAGCGAATATTAAGGCAGATTTTGTATAAGGTTTATGGTTATAGTATGAGCTTAAACCGATATTGAACCTGGCATAGTAGATGTTGAATTGTAGCAGTACATTATATTGGATTTTCATAATCCATTTGTAAGTTAGTGAAACTTCCATTTTGTGATTGAGTAGTGAGCTCTAGGCAGTTGGCCTTCCTGCATGTGTAGGCCCCTCATTGTAAGTAATATCCATTCATTGGCCACTGAGTAAATATTGTGGGTCACAAATCCCACCAAGGTTTTTCCCACACTAGATTTCCTCGTTAAACATCTTGTGTTATGGTGTGTTTTCTATGTTGTCTTTACTATTCCTATTTACTGCATTAATTCTTGTTTACCGGTACACTGTTTTGGAATGCAAAATACTTAATAAGGTTAAATATTCTGTTAACCGGTTAGATACTAGTTCACCCCCCCTCTCAGTATCTTTGGGACTATCATTAATCCTAACAATTGGTATCAGAGCCTATTCCTCTATTTTTAAAAGTCTCACAGCTTGAGGAATATTCTGACACTGGTACAGATGGAGAACTTAAGAAAGCAATTAGAAGGAGCTCTTTTAGACTATGATTCAGAGAAGTTGAAAAATATCAAACTCGAATATGATATGAGGACTGCACTTGAATTCATTCAAGGACTTCAGGAGAATCTTACTATTGCTAAAAATAAGAGAAAAGAACTTCATGAAAAGATACAAAGTGATGATGATGAAAAGATTGATGAGGTAAAGCAAGAATTCTCAAGACAATGGATTAGAAAGACAGATTAGAATGTTGATGAGACTATTCCTTCACCAGTAGAATAGAGTATTACTCCACCGACAGGAGATTCTTCATCCAACTAAGAAGTAACCCTTTGGGGGTATTGTAGCAAGTTGAATATCATGCAAATTACCCTCGGTAGATGGTATGAAAATGAATTTCTTCTCTACCGGCAGATGTGTTAAGTTTCACTTAACCGACTAGCATTTAATGCGGTTGTTGGAAGAAAAGAAATTATAAATCATCGGTTTTCCCTCTTTTTAAATTCACTGAGCATTCAAACTTTCAGAGAGCATGAAATCCACGCGAAGGCATCCAAGGCAAAGAAGTGAAGCGATTTCTCTCAAGCACTCAACCATTATCAAGCAACTCAAGGTATTTTTCAATGGCTTCCTCCTCTACTCCGGAATTTATTGCAAACCCTACTATTGTGGAAGTTGCAAAATTCCCTAGGCCCATTTTTAAGATTAACCCCAAAATAGCCAAGCAAGATGATTCTATTGGCGCTTTTTCAAAAATTCCAAAAGGTGTTGCTTATGCTGAAGACCCTAGAATATATATTCACTGCAATATTGAGGAATTTGGTTCTGAGGAAATATTAAAAACATTTAAAACTATTATCTGTGATGAAAATGGAAATGTAAAACCCGAGCACAAGGTAATTGAAACTTTAGGTTTTGTGGAAATCTTGGACATCCCTGAATTTCCTAAGGAGGTAGTAAGAATTGTCCTCAGCAAAGTTCATGGAGAATTTCTTTGGCTAGATTCAGTTTGCAAAATCACTAAGGAAGAAATTAGGGTAGCGACAGGTTTACCCTCCACGAGTAGTAGGCCAGATAAGACTAAGAAGGTTCCTAATAACACTGTCATGACATTAATAGAAGCAACATATGATAGCAGATCCTTGAGAGTAAATGATGTCAAAGATGAAAATGTCAGATTCATAAGCATGATCCTAGGTTATAAGACCACACATGTAAACTGACTTAACTCAGTTTCCAATCTTTGTATTAAAAGTGCTAATGATATGGTGAATAATGATGCAAAAATAGATGTATGTGAGTGGCTAAAAGATGAACTGATAGATAATCTGAAAAAGATAAAATGTGATAAGAAAGGAACATTTTGTTTTGGCAATCTTTTGGTATGTCTTATGTTATATTTCACAAAAGAAGCTCCCAGTATTGGAAAGAAAGATTTTGGATATGATATACCGATAGGCAAACAATTGTTAGAAATATTCACTGGTATGGGCACTGATAAGGAAAACAATATAACAGAGTACTTCAAAACCTTCAAAGAAAAAATGAAAACAAGGGAGAGACTACCACAGAGTGTAGTGGATAAGTACTACAAGGAAATATGTTTTGTAATAAAAAAGGATGAAATTTGGATGGAGGCAGTTCTTCCTAGAATTGTATGGGTAACTGAAATGGGGTATGAGGCAGATGTCAATATCATTGAAAATTATGCTAAAGCATTGTTAGAGGCACCTAGAGAACCAGAAGAAAAGGTTTTTAGAAATGCAGAAACAATAGAAAGTGGTTTACAAACAATGAAACAGAGAAAGAAAAGAGAAAAATACATAAGAAGTGCAACAAAGCAAGTTAAGGAAATAAAAGAAAATGTCATGAAACTAACTAGAATAAAGGAAAGTGACCTAAAAGGATTACAACCAGAGGCACACATCTCACCGGTTGGTACATCATCTGATAGTGAGATGCCTATTGAGTTTAAAAGAGTTGATAGGAAGAGAAAACCTTCACCAATACCCTGTCCTCCACCCAAGAAAACAAGAACAAGAAGGTAGAAGCAACAGGCAGTGAGACCACCAACAAAGAAGTTGACACCAAAGAAGAAACAAAAACAAGTTATACCACCTCTGGATAACTTACTAAGTGAAATCACTGATGATGAGAATCTATCAAATGTTAGCAAATTGTATAATACATTCACTAATACAGAAAAGGAAAGTATTGAGAATAACATAATTCTACATCTTGACATATACAAGAAGGTGTTAATAGAAGTTGTAGATGATTTGCCTAATGAATTGTACAAGAGGTTAGATGCAAAGAGGATTGGAGTTATGGAGCTAGATAAGAAACTAAAGATTGAAAAACTTCTAGTGGTTCATCCGGTTAACTCTGTAGAGGAGATTGATGAACTAATTAGTGAAGCTAACAGATCAGGTTTTGCAAGTGGACACTGACATGTAAGCCTAATGGATGGTAGAGTCAATGAAATTGTATAGGAAACATCAGACAAATGGGATTTCTTTTTTGTAGAGAAGGAAAAATAGGAAGAGCTGAACAGGCCTAAGAAAACTTTCGAGGTTTATCAAAAGGATAGAGACAAAGGAAAAGGTAAAGTTGGTGGATTACCAAACATAAAAGTAACTGAAAACCTACCACCACCTTTTCTTACTACACCGGTACATACTGAGGACATACTGGCTACTAAAAATATTGACACAACACATGAGGACACTAACCCTGACTCAGAAATTTTGTTCACCATGAACATTGATACTCAGGAAGTGAACATAGTAGTGGACAAGGATAGCACTGAAGTGAAAAATAATATTACTAACACTTAAAACATTGAGTAATGGATAGAAAATATTGAGGTTGGTTCATACAAGCAGAGCAAACAAAGAAAACAGTGCATACAAAGAAACCTTTGGACAGTGGAATAAATACTGGTAGTATAAATGCTGGCACGATGAAACCGATAGTAGATTATACAAAGAAACTGATAGATACACAGTTACACATTGAGATAGTACAAACGATAATCATTGAGAAGCCCAAACCATTGCTAGTTCAAATGCAAACTTGGACTGATCCACCGGAGGTTGATTCAAGAAAATTGGTTATTAGTACTGCAAGCACTGAGATAGTAAAGGTAGTTGGTCGGACATGTGGTACTTCATTAAGGTAATTTAGACCTACAAATGTGATTGAAGTACTTATGGACTCAATAAAGAAGATAACGGTTTGTAATGCATTGGCCTAGAAGGCTATTGATGACACTATTCCTATTCTTAAGATGATTGCAACAAAATGCAATTTAGATCAAGTAAAGGATTCTTTCAGTTAGTTAGACACATTGTCTAAATTCATTGTTGGAAATATTTTAAAATTTGATCAAATAAATGAGGAAACATTCAAAGAGAAAATGGAAAAGGAAAAAGAAAAATTCTTTGAGGAAACAATAAAGAAGTGCACGGAAGATATTAACACACTTTTACCGACACTAAATAAAACAACTTTGGAGTACAAGGAACTATATAGGGACACATGCAACCCACATCTGTTAACACATGATATTGAAAATAAAATAAGCACAATACAAAAAGAAATAGATGATATAGCTGATAATATCATTGGTTCATCTGAACCTATATCAGTTATTGAGCAAGAGATAACAGGATTTGAGGAAAAGATGGAGAAATTAGAGAAAGAAAAAGAAAGGATCAAAGCAAATGCCAAAGAGAAAATGCACAAACTCAGTCCTAAATTAGACAACCTTATCTCTTTGAGGAAAGAGATCTTTGAGGCATTAATTCAAGGGAAAAAGTCACCAGAGGAGAATATGCATCATCTCATCACTACAATCCAAAAAATTGAGGCAACCATGAAGGACAACAATAGATTCATACAAAGTTTAAACTTGGTTTTGATATTTCAGATTGAAACCAACCGGTTACAAACTTCAAGGTGATATTTTACACTCATTTGACAATTTTTGACAACCTTTGTCATTGATGTCAAAGAGGGAGTAGTGGACAGAGAAATATGGCTAATTAGAGGAGATCATTTTCTTCAGGGGGAGCACATATTTTTTGGTAACTTTTTGGACTTCATTTTTGGAAACAGATTTTTGGATTTTTCTCATGAGTGTTTCCATCAATGCCAAAGGGGGTTATTGTTGGTATTCTACACTCTAGTGATAAATGATGGTGTTGTCATTGATGGAAACCTACTGGCAACCTTGTGGCATTCATCTGGTAAATCATCAGTAGGCACCGACACCGACAAACACTTCACCGATAGTGGAAAGAATGTATACCGACACCCCAATCGACAGGAATAAACTTTTGTTTATTGTATTTAATTGTAAATATCTTTTGTAAAGATGACATCGCATATTGTATTAAACTCATATATGTATGAGATCTTGTAAATCATTTTGAAAGAAAAAATGATGTATGTATGACAGATATGGTAGAAGTGATGAGCGAATATTAAGGCAGATTTTGTATAAGATTTATGGTTATAGTATGAGCTTAAACCGGTACTGAACCTGGCATAGAATATGCTGAATTATAGAAGTATATTATATTGGATTTTCATAATCCATTTGTAGGTCAGTGAGACTTCCATTTTGTGATTGAGCAGTGAGCTCTAGGTAGTTGGCCTTCCTACATGTGCAGGCCCATCATTGTAAGTAATATCCATTCATTGGCCATTGAGTGAATATTGTGGGTCACAAATCCCACCGAGGTTTTTCCCACACCGAGTTTCCTTGTTAAACATCTTGTGTTATGGTGTGTTTTCTATGTTGTCTTTACTGCTCATATTTACTGCATTAATTCTTATTTATCGGTACACTATTTTGGAATGCAAAATACTTAATAAGGTTAAATATTATGTTTAATCGGTTAGATACTGATTCACCCCCCCCTCTCAGTATCTTTGGGACTATCATTAATCCTAAAAAATTGAGACTTTAGAAGATATTGGAACTGGTAAATTTAGCTCCCTCCCTGATTGTTTAAGTGAACTTACCAAAGCAATCAGTAATGTTGAGGAGATAATTAATTCTCAATGTAATAGCTTCCAAATCCTGGAGAACAGAGCTGGGGCTACTGAAAATAGGCTGGAAGGGGTTGAGAACACGCTTAAGAAAATTGGGGAGAAAAGTCATAAGATCTTAAAGGCCGCCTCTGCAAGTATGAAGGTTCTTATCAACAAGCTTAATAGTGACCATGGGGATAAGGCCTCTACCGACATCAATGAACTGAAGGAAGACACCCCTGAAGATATGAAGACTGGTCATGCTAGAAGAACCTGTGCGAGCACCAGAAAAAAGCAAAGACAAAGCAAGGAAATTGATGAAATCAAGCGGACAAGTAATAAAATGGAGCAACTAGAGCTAGAAGTTGTCGAGTTGCTTAAGAAATTTACCTAGCCTAGGCTCTTTCTCTGTCGGTCCTATTTGTTATTTGTTGTCTCTCTATTGCTAGCCTTTTTTTGCTACTTAGTTGTCCTTTTCTTGTTTATTATCGCTTGCTTTCTGTAGCACTTTAATCGATATCTTATAATCTTTTGATTGTAATGGGTTTCAGGGGCCCATCAAAACCTATTTTCCCTTATTCAAAAATAAATAATCTATATGTACTCGTGAAATTTCCCCAAAAAATAAGATAAAAACCATTTTTATGAAGAAGTGTTTAGATTACCATTCATAAAATAACAAATTAAACATATTCACATGAGGCTAACACCTATATCACAAAACACAAAAAATAAATATAAACTTGCTAATTGTCTAATGCAATGGCTTAGGGAGAGTCGAAGGGAAAGTATCTCAAACATACATTTTCCCTCATACATTAGTGGGGTCTAAAGTATCAATACGGGGATTTCCATCCACAATTTTTTTGCTTTTTTTTTTCCTCTTCTTCTTTCATAGCATATAGACTGATGAAATAGAAAAATCCAGCAAAGGAAACCCTAAAAAATCAAACCAACCAAAAGCACCACTAGTAGCCCACCTAGGGTCCTAGAGCTTGCTTTTATAGGTGGCAGAGAGGTAAAGAATCAAGGGAGAGACCATCACCAATCATATTGATCATGGTCCCTTCTTGCAACCAAGGAAGAGGCTTGAAAGTGGGCCTCTTTGATACCTTAAGTAGAAAGACTCTATCCACTATATTATTCAACGATGGTAAGAAACACTTAGAGGATGAGGGATAAACTAAAATATTGGTTATCACAAAAGAATTACATTTGTATGGGATGTTAGGTGAATCCCATAAAATTATTAAACATGCTTTGTTCTAAAAGACTTGAAAATATCATGGATATAGGGATGTAAAAATTCTTGGCTTTGGGATACAACCAAAATAGACACTTAAAAGAACCTAAATTACCATATAAAGTGAAACACAACTCAAAAATACCCAAATAGATGAATTGGAGCCCATAAGAACAACTTGGAAAATAATAGACCAAACAAAGTGCTTCAATCTAGGCTAAAACTAGGTAAATATATGGTACAAAATCCATGTTTCCAAAGTAAAAAATATGACAAAAAATGCCACCACAAACATAATGTTGGTAGCATGGTAAAGTAGGGAGAGAGCCCACAATACTCATGCTAGAATTTATAATTTCCCAAAGAAGTGTTTGGACATCACTTATAATATTTTAAATACGAAATAAAAAAATTTATGCAAATTTTATGAACCATAATTGGTATTTCCCCCATAAATATATCAAAACATTTTATGATCCCAAGTAGAGAGGTGAAACCTAGGTTTAGCTTCATTTCATGTTAAGAAAATTGTTTGATTTTTATAAAATAGGTCTCATAGCATCTTGATTGATTCCTTTGAAATTTTAAAGCATGCATCTGAGGAAACCTTACAAATGGATGATCCTAGAATCTTATAAAAGGGGCAACAATTATATGTTATACTAGTTATAGTCTATAGAAATCCTATTATGGAATCTAGGACCATTTCAAATATGATAAGGTTTCATGACTTCCCAAGCTCTCTAAATACGTTTTCTCATAAAAGTCAATTCAATTTATATCATGTTCTCTATGGTAGGAAGGATGTGTAGCCTAATCCGCTTCTAAGTAGGCCATCTATAAGGATGGATGCAAATAATAAAATACCAAAAAATAAATTTTCAGGCTTCATTAACATGAAGAGTATAGATAATCCACTTGGTGCAAAGAACCAAGCATCAACACTATGTAGATAAAAGACCCAAACCTTAAAAATCCTAGGTGATGTAGTAAAACTCCCAATCCACCTTATGAAATCCTTTCTAATTTTCTAAGGATTCCTAAAGAAAATCATGAAAACTTAGACCTTCATGTAAAAGACATTAGAAGGATATTAGCAGAAGGAATCATAATCATGAACGTAGACAAGAATCTTGTAGCAAACCTTACATTTCCCTACCAAAGTGAGGGGTTTCATGATAAAACTTTGTTGCATATTAATTTTTGTTCTAGTTGTGATGACTTCTCATAAGGATACTTATGAATATTGAAATATAAATGATATGACTAGGAATCTAAAAAAATTCTATAAGAAATCTATTCTCAACCAAAGGATTTGAGCCAAGGGAGCATGGAGGGAAAGGATTATCTATATCATTGACTCTTATCCCATAGAATAGAAGAATAAAAATATTTATTAATCATCACAAGATAAAATGAGGAATTAGGTAGAGAAATAACTTTGACAAGCCCTTATAATATAGCAATCCAAGAGGTAACCAATTCCTTTAGTAGCTAGTAAATATAAAGTTTGAGCTAGAAGCAATAACTTTAGCCAACAGATAGGAAAGCCCCAAAGGCATTGGATTAATTACAATTAATATTATTGTAAGGTTATGTATTAATAAAAATAATGGTAACAAATTGGATGAATTCAAACACAAACCATAGAGAAAGAAGCACGAAAAGTGAAATGGATGTAAACTAACATCTCAAATTATCATTGATCTCCTTTTGATCATAAACTAAGTTTGGCTAGAGTCATAATAGGAGAGCCTTATGAATAAATATATATCATATGTGACAATAACCTTGAAAGGGCTTATTCATAAGTGACCTATTTACTCTATTCACAAATGGTCTATAGCTTCTATTCATGACTTGATTACTGCAGTTATTAGCCTTGTGTCCAAAAATTCTACATAAAAAGCATTGAATATTTTGATTTATATTGCACGTGCAATTTAAAACTTTATATCCAAAATAATTTCATTGAAAACAATAGACATTAAATGGTGAGTACCTTTAAGAATTAGGTTTCCAAACCAGAGGTCTATTTATATAAAATTCGGGATTTGGGACTTTGTTTGAATCTTCAAGTTTCTTCTCAACTTCCATTTTTTCTTTCCCTTTACTTTTGTCATTCGAACATTCACCAAAAAAGCCTAATCCTTCCTTATCCTTGTGAGATTTTTAAAATGGATAATAGTTTGTCCAATAATGTATTGCTTTCATTGACTTTTCCTTTTGACTTCAACTTCAATAATTTTTGTTCTCGCTTCCCATTTTCTTTTGTCATTATATTGATTATATCCTTCAAGATTTCTTCCACTTTCCTTCTTTCTTCAATTTGCAACTTTAGATTCACAACAATCTCATTTGCTTGCTTCAATTCCTTGGTAAATTCTCGATGCCTTTCTTTGAACTTATGGATATGATCTCTTAGCTTCTTCACACATTCATTTTCTATCTTAACATTCTCTCTCAAGTCTTCATTCTAAGATTCCACACTCTCAAGAACCTCAAGGGTTGTCTTCAATTCTTCATCTATATCCATAAGATCTATCTATTCAAATCAAGATCTCCCTTAAGTGGTTAAGCTAGCAATGAGGGACAAAGCTCCGATACCAATTGTTGAATAGACCATAATACTAAGAGGGGGGGTGAATCAATATTCGCAAAATATATTTCTCTAATAATCTAAAACTTATCTTGATCTTATATATCCTTAGCATGAAATTCACAACACACAAAACCATAAGAGAGACACCAAATTTTTATAGATGGAAAACCCAAATGGGAAAAACCATAGAGAGGGTTAAGTCTAAAAATCATATAACTAGTTATATGGGATCTTACAAAAGAGGATCACTACTGAAGGGCGTACAGCCAAAATTATAACAACTCACTACTGGAAAGGTTCACTACTAGAAAAATAAAGAAGTGGACTAAAAAAATTGCATCTACATGTGCATGGGATAAGTTCTTGTTAAGCTTAGACAACACACCAATTGTTTGTAGTAGATCCAGTTAACAAACTCTGCAAATCAAACTTCACTATCTACCTACTCCAAAATGTTGCCACACTAGATCTTTCTTCCTTTACTCATTCAGCATCAACTTCCTCACTTTATCATTTACCTTAATCTTCACATTCTTCATCACAATTCATCCATCTCATACTTCAACCATAGTGTGATTATATATATATATATATATATATATATATATATATATATATATATATATATATATATATATATATATATATATATATATATATATATATATATATATATATATATATATATATATATATATATATATATATATATATATATATATATATATATATATATATATATATATATATATATATATATAAACACACACACACACACATCTATATATCTATATGTGTGTTAATAGGAATGTACATCAAGTCGGCCTTAATAACATTTTCCCAACTGATTTTTCAATGATCAAGTCACATGCTACAATTGATGTAGTGGAGCAAAAAAATAACATAATATTTCAAGGTTGACCTAATCCAGAAAGAGCATATCCTTGAAGTTCCATAGTAACATGCTATCAGAGCACAAAGACCATGATCAAACTCAAATTTGTATCAAGAAAAATTTGACCATTTTAATTTTAAATTTATGGCCAAACATATCAGACAAGGGTGTTGGGTGACCTATTCCAAACAAATTATGCCATAACAAAGGTTATTAACTAGGAGATTGTACCAATCTTTCAAAAAATCTCAAAAATCTTGTCGACTTGGTGGTCAACACCTCCTTCGAGGTTCGCGACATGGCTTAACCGCCTCCCATGGATCTGGGTAAGTCTGGAATTTGTAGCGGGAATTTATATCTCAATCTTTTGGCACAATGGAAAACATACCTACAATTAGTATCAGAGCCTTGGGTCAGGGGTTTGAATCCCAAGGGGTTTCCTTCATTCCATCAGTGTGGAACCCTCAGTCAGTGATGAGTGGGAGATTGTTGACTTGGTGGTTAGCACCTCCTTCAGGGTTCGCAATATGGCTTAACCACACTATAGCCCGTGTCTTATTTGTCCCTTTGCAAGTCCGAGATAATTCTAATTGTATTATTTGTCTTCTATGTGGCCTTTGATTGAATGCCTTTGTTGGATCCATGCTTGTACAATTTGCATCCATGTATTGAAATCTTCTCACTTCTACCAATTTGGGACAACACCATCTCTATCATTTTGATCTTTATTTGGGGCATACATCATGTTGTATCTTCTCAACCATTGACATCGATGAAAATATAATACCAACAAAACTAAGCACAATTAGACATGAATCAAGAACATTACGCAGAACAACCAAAGTGAGTTCAAAGTGAGTGTTAAATTATAAAAGTATATAATTTACTACACTACATTTAGCACCCACTTTAGCAGGAATATGAACTTATGCTCATTCTATCTATAGAGTGTAGAGAAGAAAAGAGATACTTTCATCCATACAATAAAGGGACAAGAAAACACCAAGCTTAGTAAGATAGCAAGCCCTAGGACTTGGGATCTTATTAATCTAAAATATCAAGATAAAAGTGAGCAACATGAATAATATTGGCAACACACATGGATCATGCAAAAAAACCATATGGCATCTATGGCTAGTAAGATCCTTGGGAGCTAAACTATTAGCCATATCAAATCACAAGGCATGACCTCTGGGACTATTAAGAATCCTCAAATACTTACTAAGGGATATGTTATAAATGGAGTCAGAAGGACTAAGAAGTTGCATTATGCTAGGTGTCTCATGTATAAGTGAAGGTCTCGAGCAAGGGCTAGAAACTTGTGTTATGCTAGGTGAGATTCATGCCAATAAAAATTACAAAGAAAAACTCCTTTATTTGTTGGGCAATTTTGGATATGATATTGTAAAATATATGTTGCAATGGCAGCCAAAAATTTATGATCATGTATAATGAAATTGTTAAAAATATCCTTGTGGTGTTTGCAAAAAGTAAATGCAAATCAAAGTGTATTCCTCCACCTTCAAGTGATTGTGTATGCCAATTGAGAGAAATTGATTTAAGATATCATACATTAAAAGAAAAACATAATGAAACAATGAAATACCCCCAAACATAGGCAAGGTCACTCTTCCCTTATGAGTGTACTTAAAACCCTAATTGTTTTTTAAAATTAATGTGACTGATCTAACCTTTCCAACAAAGTTAGATATGAATCTATTGAAAAAATTAATCATTCCAAGGAAAGTTTCTATTCCCTTTTTATTTGCTGACAAAGATAATTCCTTAGTGGCTTTTACCCCATAAGGGTCTATTGATATATCTCTTTTGGACACAACATACCAAATAAGCTTACCTTGCAAAAATCCAAAGGCACACTTCTTAGGGTTTAAATATACCCTAAATTATTGAAATAATTGAAACAATGTCTCTAAATGATTAAAATCATCCTCCTTAGAATTTGAAAATATTGTATGAACATCCCAATAGACGAGACTGATCAAATTAATTAGATCTCAACAGTAAATGTTCCCTCATTAAAAAATAGTTCTTACATTAGAGAGGCTAAATATCATTTTATCATATGTGAATGTGTTCCATTTGTGATAAATCTTGTCTTGTGTTGGACTTGTGGAAAAACAAGGGTTTCACCAATAAGGATACTAGGACCACTACATTGATAGAGGGGTGAATCCAATAGATCTAGCCACAATCTAAATAAGGAAAGGCCTAAAATTCTAAATAGATTTACTGGTTATTTTTTTCCCCCTTTCTAGTTGAAATTAGATGGGGGTGAACCCACAAAAGTGGGTTACACTTTGTTACCAAGTTTGACACTACAATATTCATTTGTAGGAAAAACTTCACATTTAGACATCTTCACAAAACCTTTTGCATCACCGTGCTATCTTCAGTTGCGCTATCTCTTTTTGGAGAGGATTTTTTTCCCACTGGGTTTTCTCCTTTTTCTCTGTTTCATAGAGATTTCCTTGTATTTGGGTACCTGACCAGGCCTTGTTGTCAGGACCCATCTTTTTTGGTTTCAGTAGTTGTTCTAGGTTTTAGCTTCTCCCTAAGTCTAGCTTAAGGGAGGTGTTAGAGTAATCGGGTCTTTACTTGATTAATTAAACGATATTTATTTAATTAATTAAGTTCCCCTTTATCTCTTTTACACTTAAGCTAACATTAGGTGCATAATAATTAATTCTTTTATTAATTATTATGTGCAAGCCTAGGGTTTCCATTTTAGGGGTTGAATTCTTTCTTTTGTATCATTAATTCTATTACACATTTTTGTGAATACAGAGCTCTCATATTCTTGAGCATTTTCCTATGTTTATGTTTTTCTCTGTTGCTTCCTTGCTTCTCCTTGTAACAGGTTTATTCAGCTTGCAGAGATCATTTGGGCTCCTATGGTGTTGTATTTCTCAACTCTCACATAAATTTTGAACTAAGAGCCTTTGATCTAATTCTCTTCAATTAATTACTTCAAATGAGACCTCTTAAACCTTAAATCATTATATTTTCTACAAAATGTATGATTCCAGCAAAAATCAAGATGTACAAAAAAGTGGGAACCAACATTGTGAGTTCACCCATGGTAATTTTGAAATCGGGGTAAAATAAGGAATGCTTAAAGCAAATTATCAAAAAATAGGCAACTACAAATATCCAAAGGAGCCACAAACTGAGATTTGGGCAAACTAAAATATTTAGAACGTATTCCCAGAAGTTCACCTTGATTGTTTTGGACCGGGTAGTACAAATTCACCCTAGTCCTCTGAATTTTACTCCATCAAAATATAAACCTATTTGTTGCTATCGACTCTATCAAAATGTCAGAGTATAGCTCATGATCTTGTTGCTTACACATTGAAAGAAAGGAAAAGGGTGATGGATAGACGTTTTCCTTAGGTCAAACCCCAGTTTAGGAATTAATCTTGAGTTGAATAGTGTAAATACTAAAGTAAATGCTAATATACCTCTGTAGCATCGGAATTAGGAATCATCAAAGCAATATATAAAAAAACATATTATTCATTATTAGCTCAATCACACATTGCAATGATCTAATCCTAAGCACACTCAATAGAGACATGAAATAAAACATTCAAAAGCAAAGATCATGCAAACCAAAGATGGGATTCGAATGCTCCTTCCATGCGGCTCCATTGTTCTTCTTTCCTCTTCAAATGGTTGGATTGTGGATCTCACCTACAAGTGCACACACACAATTGAAAGCAAGATGGATATTGATGATTGATCAAGAGTACTAGAAGCATGAATTCAATAGCATAATTAGGGATTTCAAGGGTTATTAGGGATTTGATTGAAGAAATTCATCCAATTTATAGAGAAATTGGAGAAATGAACAAATTAGCATGATAGTGATTCGAATAGAAATTCAAATCAAGAATAGCAAAATTATGACATATCTATGACAAATTGCTATGCAAGGATTTATGACAATTCTATGACAAATTTCTATGTCAAGAATTTATGACAATTTATGACAAATTCTATGACAAATTTCTATGTCAAGAATTTATGACAATTTATGACAAATTCTATGACAAATTGCTATGCCATTTCCATAAATTTAGGAGAGAAATAGGAGGAAATTGAATTTAAGAATTAAGAAAATTAAGAAATTAGAAAATGAGGAATTTAGGAAATTGAGAAATTGATGGAAATTAGAAATTAGGTAAATTAATTAATAATTTGTCATTTATTAATTAATTCACAAAGAGGAATAATTAGCCAATTAAATGAACATTTAATTGTGACACAAAGACTTAGGATAGATAAATAATTTATTAATCCTAGAAGAGGGAAAATGCCAAACAAGATTAAATGAATAAATCATAAAACCTTGGAAGATGAATTAGAAATGCAAGGATGACAATTAGGTCTTGACAAAGGATAGTTGATATCGATTCGATCATGATTTTGAATTGATAAATGACCAATGTGATAAATGATTTAATTGAAATTGGTTGACAAAAATCAATGATAAATTGACCAAATTGACATGATTGAAAAAGGACAAGGATCGATGACGAATCGATCGCAATATGACAAGATTGACAAAAGGACAAAGATCGACCAAAATCATGATTGTTGTCGACAAGACCAAATTCGAAAGTGAGATGAATGAAGAATGACTCGATGCTCGCAAATGATAAAAACCAAGTGCGTGACATAGGAGAAATGTTAATGCGACGCAAAAACCTAAAATGAGGCAATGCGCAAATGTTAAAGTATGACCCTGCAAGCGTTGACCATTTTTAGGTGTCTACATTTTGCCCCTCTTTGAGACAATGCGATTTTAAGCATTGTTTCAAAGAACAATAATGAAAATGCCCCAGACAATGACAATGACATATGCATGCCCCCTCGAGGAATTGGCCGGAAATATGCAGAAAAGAGGCCAATTGATCGATAAAAATGATAGGATCGAACAGACTGACAATCGGAGATCGGATGCAAGAAGGACAAGCAATTGACGACACAAAAGACCATGATCAACATAAGATGGAGAGAGTGCACGTCCATCTATGCACTGACAAAGATCTATAAATGAAGCAAAGAGAATGAAATTTGCTCATTTGCACTAGCCCAAGAAGAGGATTTGTTGCTCTGGAAAAGAACACTTGCAGAGAGAGGGAGAACATTCTAATGGCAGATCACCTCGGAGAACGTGTACGCACGTACAAATGACCAGACGATGTGGGAGAAGCGGTATGTATCTCAAAAACCCATGTTTTCAATTTCATGAATTTGACTTGCTTGCAGGACATTACGGGGCCCACAGGGGATGCAGAAACTGACTTCTGCGCTTGTGTAGGGTCTTTTGCGCTTGTGTCATGTCTTCTGCGCTTGTGTAATGTCTTATGCGCTTGTGTAAGGGTACACAAGCGCAAGAGTCAAGACACAGGCGCAAGAGTCAAGACACAAGCGCAATTGTGCATTGAAAACCTTAGTTTTGGTCAAAATGACATGCAAATGATCGGAAAAGGGGGGATAAGGGTAGGATAGGTCAATTTAGATGAAAAACACCCTGATTGGACATGAAAATGAGGAAATGCAACCTGTAGGAGCAAACCCTAAAACTGACAAAATGATGCCCCAATTGCGATGCAGAGTCAACAGTATCCGTTGATCACGCGAGAGAATCGACCAGACTGCTTCATGCTACGACACAGACTTAGGAGCACAGAGAGAGATACTTTAGTAGGACTTGAGACATGGTAGGGATGAGGAGGATAGAGGGAGAACCCAGTGACAGAGGCACGTGCTCCTTATGACAGACAGTGGACATTATGTAGTTTGACATTATATAGTCAACCTGCGGGCCATACTTAGGACAGATAGTCCAATTTTGTACTCCGATATGATTTTGACATATGATATGATATGCATCGATATGATGGGATGCAATGTGTTATGACTGATCTTATTTTCCATGTATGGATGACTTATGCACTGTTGATGTATGAATTGTGGAACATGTATAGATATTTTTTTTTTTTATGTGTTTTGGATGCATTGATAATATGAAATGGATAAAATGCTTGATGTAATGCAAATGTACTAACCAATGAATGCAGGATGCAGCATATGTATGGAGAAATCGGAGCACTAGACCGAACTGACTATCCGAACTAACGGAAGAAATGTTAGTATGAAGAAATGAGACAGGGGAGAGTTAGAGATGAAGAAAAACTTGCTTTTAGTAATGCACTTTGTAGGTGAGAACCTTTATTTTTATGTAGCAAAATGGATGCGTAGCATCATGGCATTGAAGGCCAGAGCTGAAATGCAACCCTTTTTTTGCAAAAGACAGACACATCATAGACAAATGACAATCATAATAAAAAAGAAAGGGACCATGAGCCATCCCGGTCACTCTAAATCACTCAGTGACATCATCGAGCAACATAGGAACATGATCGAAGCCAAAGATAAATCAATAAAAAGATAAGACACACAAATTCAAGCATATCAAACAAACATCTTGATCTTCATTGTCAAAAGTTGAAAGTGCTGATAGGACGATCATGCTGTCTGGTTTCAGGAAATGCGGTACCCCGTCTAAGACAGGACATAGTCTGGTTTTGAGTATACCACACCCTGTATAAGACCCATGATAGTAGAGACAAGGACAAATGATTTTGAGGTTGATTGATATGACAATTGTGATCAGTTTGAATGTTTGGTTTAAGTGAAAAAGTTCATCTGTTTATGCATGATTTCATTAAAGCACAATGTGGGATTGCGTGTCGTTGGATGCATACTCAGTGATCTGTCTATGCACAAAGGGATCATTTATTGTTTGTTTTTTGCTTTTCGAGTTTTTACAATTTCTTTGTTCATTTTTTCAGGACTTTATATGATTTTTTTTTATTTTTTTCAGGACATTTTTCAATTTTTTTGAATTATTTCAGGACATTATTTGATTTTTTTGAATTATTTCAGGACATTATTTGATTTTTATGACTTTTTTCAAGACAATTTTTCAATTTTTTATGATTTTTTTAGGACAGTTTTCAATTTTTTTTTGAATTTTTCAGGACATTTTTTAATTTTTTTGGATTATTTCAGGACATTTTTAGATGTTTTTTTGATTTTGCCCCTAGTGTCTAGCAAGGCAAGGAATATGAGAGGTGAATAAATAGGCTTTCTGAAACGATGGTGGATAGAGGGAAGACAAAGGCCTTTTATCATGGAGACAACACGGATGCAATTTTCAAGGGCTATTGCACGATGGGACAAGAGACTAGATATGACAATGTAAAGTAGGAACATGGCATGAGGGACATGTCAAGAGGTTTTTGAAACCATGTTTAAATTTTGCATCCTTATGTCAGATCAAGATCAAGGAATGAAAAAGAGTGTATGGATAGTGATAAGATATGGATAGGATAAGCAAGACCAAGAATGGATAAGGGACATGGACTGAAGGTCAGGATGAGATACGGGATGGTGGCAAAAAGTCGCAATACGCTAGGGAATATGGATGAAAGGGTATAATAAGCAAATGGATAAAGACCAAAAGCTATGATGGACTAAAAGCTGCAAACAAGATGCATGATGCTCATGATGATCCTTAGCCTTGTCAAGATCAAAGGTGGAAAGGGAAATTGGACATGAGGGACAATAGGATATGAAGGGTATTGACATGGTATGATAGGATAATGAAGGGCAATAGGATATGAAGGAAGAGATTTGCCCCCAAGTGTGGTGTGCAAGAAGTTCATAGATTACGCATGATGCCTGTTTGCCAGGTTTTCATCACAGTACTTGCCCAAGGCGCCTGTTTGCCAGGTTTTCACCAGTGGACAAATTATTTTTTCTTTACTTTTTTTTTCTCACTTTTTTTTTTCACTTCTTTATTTTTGTTTTTTGACTTTTTCAAGAGAAGATGGACACATGATAGGGGATGGAAGAAGGACTCAAACATCTTTTTGTTTGGATAGTAGCCTTGAAATAAATGGACCATGACCTTTTAAAAGTATGCTCAAAGACGTTGGTAGGATAAGGACATGGAAAATGAGATGAAACTAAGGCAAGGATTTATGCAAAGGATGGGATCAAAGGGATCGAAGGATGGAAAATATGCATTGGATAATGGATAGGGTATTGGAAGAATTGGGCTTCACTGGATGGAAATGTTGGCAAGATCAACATTGGCACACACCTTGAGGGGTGATGGACTGATGGAGGAAAAATGGATCTCAGATTGTGAGATTTGGATGGAGGAATAGCTTGGGATTTTGGCACATAAGGGCCCAAAATGGATGAAGAAGGTCATGGAGGAACAAATTTGAGAGGTTTGGATGGAGGAATAGAAACTTTAGATGCCAATCTGGGTTGTTCTTTTTGTGCTTCAAGGAGCTTCTTGGGGATCCACATGGTTTTTGATTTTTCATGCTTTTGTGGTTCCTTGGAGTGCATTGCTTGCACAAGGGATTTAGGAACCCATATATATTTTGACTTTGCTTTATTTTGCTCAGTGGGCCCTTGTGGCCTTTTGGATATTTCTTTTTCTTTAGAGATCATATTATTCTTTGTTTTGACATGTCGATTAGATTGGACATGTTGATCCTTGAATACATGTGGATTGCTAGACTTATGATGTTTATGCTTGGCATCCAAATTGCTTGGAAGAGGGAATGAATGTCGGTGTGGATGGGAATGATATGGAGGCATGTGGGATGGATGGAAGGTTCTCCAAGATGTGTGCCTTTGTTGATGTTGCATAGGAGATGGAGGGATATAGGGACCTAGAATGGATGGAAGCGATGATGGGGAAGGTGGACATTTGGATTTTGACTTTGAAGGGATACCAACGCCTTGAGAGTGAGTTGTGTAGACATGAACATTAGTATATTCTTTGATATGAAGGGGTTCTTCCTCATGAAGGTCTACTCCTTTGCCTTTATGAATATCTTGACTTGTAGGATACTCTTTTCTTTGGGAAGAAGACGCGAGTCCATTATGAGGTGGATATGATATGAGAGAAATAATGAGATCTTGAAGTGGATCGGATTGCACCAAAGTGGAAGAACCCATTATGCATGTTGAGGGTTCATGAACATCTTGCACTGACACGTTAGAATCATGAGGGGGACTAGGATTGTGTAGTGGACATGGTTCAATGATAGGCTCTTCAAGAGATGGAATGGGAGAAATAATGGGATCGTCAAAAGAAATGCGATCTTGGAGTGGATATGCGGGATTAGGACGTGGAGATGGAGGGACAAGTGGATCTTGTCGAGGATTTGAAGGAATAATTTGATCTTGACAAGGAGGAAGATCATTGGAATCTTCTTTAAAGGTGCTTTTCTCTTGACTTTTAATGGGATCATCGGAAAGGATGGAAGGGATATCTGGAATGTCAATGGGATTTGAAAGGATATTGTGTTCTTGGAATGGAAGGGGATCATTTGGGATTGGATGGACTAGGATATCCTGATCTTGCTCGGGGAATGGAGTGTCAATAGGACTTTGGATAGGATGGACAAGAATAGGGGAATCATCATGAGTTTCTAGGAAGATGGGGTCCTGGTCAACAATTGGATGGGATGATAAGGTTTCAGGATCTTGATCTTGATATTCTTTAGGACTCATTTCTTCGTGCTCTAAATTATCCTCTTGACATGGGGTTGGACTTCGGATATGCCTGGGGGATTCTGACAAGGAATCAATGCTTTGGCATGAAGGAAATGCACTTTGAACATTTGTGATGGATTCTGGCAAGGAATCAATGCTTGAACATGAGGAAGAGGGACTTTGAAGGGGGTCCTCTAAAACAGGTAATGGCAATAAAGTGCATGGTGGCATTGGGTCTTGTATTTCTGAAACATGACAAGGATGTGCATCATGAATTGGATTATCATCTCAATGAATTATGGATAGCTCTTGGATAATTTCATCCTTGGGTGTATTGTTTGATGAGGACAATATGGAAGATTCTTGTGAAACTTCTAGAGGTGTAGGGATAGATGCCACTGGAGAGTCAATTTACTTGTGGGGGGATGAGGCATTGCTAGACATAATTGTATTATCTTGATCTTCCTCAAAGAACTCACTTGGTAGTTTCCTTAAGAGCATTGCAATAAAGCCACCTTTCTTTCGAGGTTTTGATATAGTTGAATCTGGAATTTGAACTTGTTTGGAAAGAATTTGGTTTTGGTTTGATGTCATGTTTTGATATTGAAATAGATGTTGATCATTTTGGTTTGACATGTTCAAAATTCAGCTTGGTGCATGTTGCAACCTTTGTTTTTGAATGTTTGGTCGTTGTTGTTGACATTGATATGTTGATTGAACTTGTTGATATTCCACCATTGGTTGAACTATTTGTTGACATTGTATAGTTGGTTGGACATATTGTTGAAATTGGACCATTGGTTGCGTTGGTTGAATATGTTGAAATTGTTGAACAATTGGTTGTGATGGTTGAAAATCTGATTGATAGTAAACACCTTCTTGTTCTTGTTGTGAAGGCACATAATGTTGTTGTCTCTTTTCTTGAAATTGTTTCATCATCTCTATTTGTGAGAGGAGAGCTGGTATGTCTGATTGTTCAAGAAGAGATCTTACATCAATTGGCTCGATATTTGGATTTTGACCTGGAAGTTTTCGAAACATTTTGGACATTTGTGATCTATTCTTCACAATGTTTTTCACTCTTTGTTCCAAAATCTCATTTTCTTGAGCTAGTTTCTCCTCTAGTTTTTGTATTTGGAGACTTGTTTCATCATAAAAAGTTTGATCAATATTGCCTTGTTGTTGGGTTGGATAGAATTGTGATTGCATTGTCGGTTGATATGTCAAACTTTGTTGCATCATTGGTGCTTGGAACCTTGTTTCAATAGACATGTCACTATGCAAATGCAATATTTTTGGAATTTTTTATTTTAAAAGGATGATGTATGAAATTCAACTAAATGCAAACTAAATAGATGAAGATGCAATCTATGGCAAGAGTGCAACCTATGTTTTTGGTTGTTTTTCAAGATTTTGACAAACTTTTTGGAATGCAAATCTAAGAGAGAGACCCTTAGGAAATTGGAATGATGTCTAGACCTCAAAGGACAAAAAGGATTAAGTGACAAAGGACAAGATGACAATGTCTCCCCTATATGCTTGGCTACTAAGCTAGGTTTGACCAAATGAAATTGATGACAAAAAGACAAAAGTTTGATAAGGTCTAGACTTCCTAACAATGACTTAGGGTTTATCAAAGATTTGGATTATTCAAGTATGACAAAACCTAGTTTTCAGACTATATGCAAAAGGACAATTACTATGCAAGTGACCTTAATATGATATGATAATGACTTAAGCCTAATGAAGAGACTTAAGGTATGCGAATATGAGTGTATGACAATGGTATGACTTTAATGCAAGAGGACATATGCAAATAAATGACCCTTATTGATATGCAAAGGAGTATGACTTAGATGAAACTTAACCTTGACAATGATCTTACAAAATGCAAACCTAGGATGAACCTAAATCTAAGTGACATGAATGTTGAGACAAGATTTTGACAAATATTTGGCAACCATGTTTGAAGATATGTTTTGAACTTTGTTGAACTTTTGTTGGATGAATGTCTCTTGTGTTTAAATCTTGTTTGGAATCAATTTTGTCTTGTTCTTGAAATGAGTTAAAATTCAACTTTTGACAATCAAAGAATACAAGATATTGCAACTTAGACTCAAGACAATCATGCTCATTTCCACATTTCTTATGGTAGGCAAAGACATTAGGTACTTGAGAGGTAGACTCATTATGGGATTCAAGGAGAATACATAGATGCTTGACCCCACGGGCTCCCCTCCACGGCACTCACTTCTCAGGGCAGCCAAGCATCAGTCCCCATGGAAATCTCCCCATGGCGAACTTAGTATCTCTTCCAAGTATCCGAACTTGTCCTTCTCAAGCAACTAGAAGGGTTTTTTGGCCTCTAAAAACAAGGTGTTTAGTCAGGATTTCTATTAAGTGTTACTCCTTGATGTCACGCAAGCGTGATTGAGACATTAAGCCCATCAAGATACCAAACAAATGTAGTCGCGCAAGCATGATTTAGACCAAGAGGCCCTACTTAGATGTTGATATGAGAAAGAGTCCAAGGGTCATCACTTCCCAAGTAACTGCAATTCCCACGTAACACTTCCTTCAAAGCTTTCGCTCATCGGGTATTTTTTTATAGTGAGTTAGAATGCCAAGGAATTCTAGCCGTACTCACTTTGGGTCGTTCCCTTCTCACGATTATCACTTGCTTGCAAAAGCAAAGTGGTCGGGAAGGCAGGCCCTTTAAAGGAGACAAACAATCAAAGACAAAAGCATGGTATCGAAGATCTGGATTTCTGATCACCCTAAAAGGATGAGAGCATACTCTCCAACTCCAATGTCATACTTCAACAATCAAAACAAACAAATGTTTATTCCAACCTATTTAGAAAATCACTAAGTGCCTAAATTAATAAACACAAACACAAAGTTTGGTTGTTTTTCCAAGGCAACCTGCAAAACCCAAGTTAGAGGTTTGATTTATTGTCTTTGACTTTCGAATCTGCACAAAGCGTGTTAGTAGTTTGATTTATTGTCTTTGCCATGCGTATGCCAAGATTCTGCACAGATAATTAGTACCAAAATCCAAAGCACAGAAAACAGAATGCAAAAACACAACAAATTTCAAGTAAACACTGCATTTTTTACCTCTGTTCTGGACTTTACACAGGCGCAGAAGTCATGACACAAGCGCAGAATGTCCCCTACACAAGCACAGAATGTCTGACACAGGCGCAAGTTGTCTTACACAGGCGCAAAAGTCTCCAGAATACCCTGCACGACCCTGTTTTTGGGTTTTTGGCCTGCAAAATCAACTTGAAAGCACTCCAAAACACAGTTAAAGGGTTAGATGGTTAGTGTTCACGTCGGGTTCACCAATTAATGTAGCATCAGAATTAGGAATCATCAAAGCAATATATAAAAAAACATATTATTCATTATTAGCTCAATCACACATTGCAATGATCTAATCCTAAGCACACTCAATAGAGACATGAAATAAAACATTCAAAAGAAAAGATCATGCAAACCAAAGATGGGATTCGAATGCTCCTTCAATGCGGCTCCATTGTTCTTCTTTCCTCTTCAAATGGTTGGATTGTGGATCTCACCTACAAGTGCACACACACAATTGAAAGCAAGATGGATATTGATGATTGATCAAGAGTACTAGAAGCATGAATTCAATAGCATAATTAGGGATTTCAAGGGTTATTAGGGATTTGATTGAAGAAATTCATCCAATTTATAGAGAAATTGGAGAAATGAACAAATTAGCATGATAGTGATTCGAATAGAAATTCAAATCAAGAATAGCAAAATTATGACATATCTATGACAAATTGCTATGCAAGGATTTATGACAATTCTATGACAAATTTCTATGTCAAGAATTTATGACAATTTATGACAAATTCTATGACAAATTTCTGTGTCAAGAATTTATGACAATTTATGACAAATTCTATGACAAATTGCTATGCCATTTCCATAAATTTAGGAGAGAAATAGGAGGAAATTGAATTTAAGAATTAAGAAAATTAAGAAATTAGAAAATGAGGAATTTAGGAAATTGAGAAATTGATGGAAATTAGAAATTAGGTAAATTAATTAATAATTTGTCATTTATTAATTAATTCACAAAGAGGAATAATTAGCCAATTAAATGAACATTTAATTGTGACACAAAGACTTAGGATAAATAAATAATTTATTAATCCTAGAAGAGGGAAAATGCCAAACAAGATTAAATGAATAAATCATAAAACCTTGGAAGATGAATTAGAAATGCAAGGATGACAATTAGGTCTTGACAAAGGATAGTTGATATCGATTCGATCATGATTTTGAATTGATAAATGACCAATGTGATAAATGATTTAATTGAAATTGGTTGACAAAAATCAATGACAAATTGACCAAATTGACATGATTGAAAAAGGACAAGGATCGATGACGAATCGATCGCAATATGACAAGATTGACAAAAGGACAAAGATCGACCAAAATCATGATTGTTGTCGACAAGACCAAATTCGAAAGTGAGATGAATGAAGAATGACTCGATGCTCGCAAATGATAAAAACCAAGTGCGTGACATAGGAGAAATGTTAATGCGACGCAAAAAGCTAAAATGAGGCAATGCGCAAATGTTAAAGTATGACCCTGCAAGCGTTGACCATTTTTAGGTGTCTACAACCTCATATCTAATATGGTTAAAAAAAGGATTGATGATGCAAAGCTCTTTGAATGTGATCACAAATGTTGAATGTAATGGCATGACAAACACATGATCATGAAAAACCTAATCACACACACATGCTTGCATGAAGATTGATGCAACTTTTCTCCACAATACTTGAAGGATGAAATGCAAACTTTGATGTTTAAAAATGAGTTATGATGAATGCTTCATAGATACACAAATGATAGGGTATGTGATGGATGTCAAAATGAATTGGTAGGATGTCTTTCTAGTATCCCTTCTATGAGATCAACTTGGAAGAGGGTTGGATATCACACCCTTCTCATTATGAAAGACCATTCAAAGGTAAGGCACTTTTGTGATGAAAATCATTTAGAGAGATTGAGAAGCTATCAAGCCATATTTTTCTTATAATTCCATTTGATTTATAATTATCCCAAAACTCAAGCCACCAAGACCTAGATCAATGATTTCTACAAACCTTTTCAACATAAGATTTTTTCTTGAATATGGAGTTTTTGGCAGATTGGCATACAATACCTTCTAGGTACAATTAAATCTTGTGTGCTTTCAAGGTAGAAACACTTTTTAACATGTAGAAAGATACAAATGCTATTTTTTATTTATATATATTCGATTGGTCATAATTTCTTATTTTCTTTTTAAAGCCATAATGTGCTAGGATGTGTTTATGAAAATTTAAGTGTAAACCAATAAAATTGCATATAATTTTGGTCACTCTAGGTGCTACTATATCATTGATGTGATGCCCTATGCACTATTGCAAAGGTCCCTTTGAGTCCCACCTCCAAGTGCAGTCAATCTCATCTTGTGGGTATCATTAAGGGCACATCTAATCTACTCATGGGAACTAGGATGCCCATTCTCAACCCTCTCCATCCCCTATGAGAAGAGATTTTGCTTAGCAAGGATGGTCATAGTTCACTAGCCGCCATTCTACTTCTCCTCCAACTTTTGGTGGTTCGATTGTTGGCTCATGTTCCCTTGCTTGGTTCTAATCATTTCTCCCATTTTTGTTGCTATTCAAGATAATGAAGATAATGATAAATTAGAAAAGAGTGATATGACTCAGAATCATAGAAAGGGATTGGGGAGAGAAGTGAGATTTCATCATAGCGTGCCGACGCTACAAGACATCCATGAAAAATTTGGCTGGTTCAATACCATTTCCGAATCGTTTCTTTATTCAAAGTTAAACCTGCGTCGGCATGAATTATACCCACTAGCACCGACGATACAAGACATATATGATGCGTCTGCACTTTTATCTTTGTTTTCATTCGTGCTTCAAAATTAGGTTACTCAGATAAACGAACCTATTATTATATTATTCATCCTTATCTTACCCTATCTTACCTTATCTTATCTTTATCTTTAAATAAAACTTGGTCAATGAAGAATATGTTTATGTGTGTGTGAGAGAGAGAAAAGTATTTCATATTTAATTATTTTATGAAAAAGATTAATAGATGTTTAAATTTTAGATTTCAAAAGTATTTTTTTATAAGTAAAAGTTAAAAAATTCTAATAGATATAAACTAAATATTTTTTTCTAAAAACTTGTTTTTCTGTGTTTAAAAAAGTAATGATAATAAATTACAGATATGTCAATTGAAGTACGAAATTTTCTAATATTTAATCTATTGTTAAATATGTCATCAACTAAATTATATAAATGTTGAGTCTATTTTGAGATACGATCAAATATTTCTCAAGAAATGACCAAATATAGGGTTTCTTAAATGTCAATCTTTGAATATGAAACATTTTTAGCATAAAATAATATGAAATTAAGTATATTTCACAATAATTAAATAAAAATTGGTAAATAAAGAATGTGTAATATCTATCTATCTATTTATTTATATGAAAAGTATTTTGTATTTAGTTATTTTATGAAAAAGTGTAATAGATGTTTAAATTTTATATTTCAAAAGTATATTATTTTAATAAATTATGGTTAAAATTTCATAATAGATATAAATTAAGCATTTTTCTTTACAAAATCAATTTTTTGTGTTAAAATATTAACAATAATAAATTATAGATGTTAATTGAAGTGTGATTTTTTTATTTAGGCTAGTACTATTGCAATCGATTGCACCCAATTTTCATTAACTTGTTATAATTCAATTGCTTTTCCACCAAATCTATCTATGATTGTTTTTCTTTCTATGTTTATTTTTTAATTTTTAAATAGTTAGATGCATGATTTTTAAGTTTTGAAATTAAAAAAATTATTTTTCTTCAATCTAATTGACTCAAATAATTTGCATCTTATTACCTACTTGCCGTTAGGCTAACTTGTTATTATTCAATTGTTTTTCTACCAATTAGAACAATGAAATGTTTTTTAGACAAATTTTAAAATTTTACATATATATATATATATATATATATATATATATATATATATATATATATATATATATATATATATATATACTTATTAAATTTTATAATATAAAAATTTGATACTAAAATAATATTATCAATAATATACTATATTATATCTAAAAATTTATATAGTAGTAACTTCACTCTTGAAGTGAACCTAAACTACATTTGGAAAAATTCTATAAAGGTTTGCTCAAAGCACTGCAAAGGTAGGGGTGGTGTTGGGCTGCTTATCAGTTCTAGATTAGGCAATCAGATCATTGATAAAGGTTGTTCCCCTTGCAACAGGGTTGTCTGGGCCACCCTTAGCATTGACAACACCCTCTTTGGAGTCTATTCTATATATGCTCTGAATGACTATAACGACAGAATTACCTTATGGGAATGGCTCACTTCCTTACCAGACATTCCTTGGATCCTAGGAGGGGACTTCAACATGGTTGAAGGTTGTGAAGATAAAATAGGGGGCAACCCCTTTGAGTGGAAAGGCCCAGAGAAGTCTTCCTGGGACAGAATGAAAGCCTCTAAAAACCTACTTGATCCCTTGCTTGGAAATAAGGCTGAATCCAAAGGTCTTTGGAACACATGGTGCAACTATCAAAAAGGTGGGCATAGGATTTACTGTCGGCTTGACCGCTTTTATGCTAGTAAAGATACCTTCTCCTTTACCCCTTCCGGCCAATGCAACCCTGTTGTTGTCTGCCCCTTCACCCCTTCTAACCACCATCCCATTTCTGCTGAAATCAGACTTTCTGGCTCCCTCCCTGCTGTCAAGAGTAGGAAATTCATCCTTAACTGTGATTTGCTTCGTGACTCCAACACCCTCATGGCTATTAGACTCATCAGCCTTTTTAATAAAACCCATAATCACTCGGCCTCTCAGATTGACAAATGGAATCTTAATGTTAGCTCCTGGCAAAAGCTCCTTCAAACTGTTGGACAACAAAGGGCCAAGGATTATAGATTTGAAGAAAAATCTCTCATCTCTGAGCTGACCAGGCTGGAGAATGACCTCCAAGATAACCCCTCCTGCCCATCTCTTGCCACCCTAGTGGCCAATGCCAGAATTGCTCTCCGCTCCCACCAACAGGTCAAAATCAAAGGTGCTAAGATAAGAGCTCGTACCCATTGGCTACAGCATGGGGACAAGGGCTCCAAATTTTTCTTTAATCTCCTAAAGTTTAAGCATGCGAGAGAGAGGCTTGGTAGAATTAACATTAATGGGACTGAAGTTACTAACCTTGGGGAAATTATGGAGGCCTTTGCCCACTTTTACCAATCCCTCTTCACCTCTAAAGATTTTGTTTCTACTAGAGGGAACAGGTCTAAGTGTAGAGCTATCATCCCTAATATGATCTCTGAAGAAGAGTCCACCTGGCTTAAATGTCCTCTTACCCTTGAGGATATTGAATCTGCTATCAATTCTCTTCTCCCTAACAAGGCCCCGGGGCCTGATGGACTCCCCATCGAGTTCTACAAGGCTAATAGTGAGTGGATTTCCCGTGATCTGCTGGACTTGTATAGAGAGGCTATCTCTAAGGGCTCCCTAGGTTCCAGTATTAATAGGGGCATCATAAAACTCATCCCTAAGGATGGGGACAAGGCTCTCATTAAAAATTGGTGCCCTATTACTCTCCTCAATGTCTCCTATAAAATATTGGCTAAAATTCTTGCTACTCGGCTGGAGAAACTTCTTCCGAGGTTTATCTTCCCTACCCAAACTGGGTTTATCAAGGGAAGATACATCCTTGAGAATCTCATCACTAGTTGGGAAGCCATGGAGTGGGCTAGGACATCTAACCAGGATGCTACCATGTTCCTCTTGGATTATGAGAAGGCCTACGACAGGGTGGAGTGGGAGTTTATCATCATGATGCTTGAATCCTTCGGCTTCCCGAGTAAATTTTGTCAAGTTGTTAAAGTGCTTCTACATGATGCCTCCGCTCAAATCGATATTAATGGATCCCTCTCTGCCCCTATCGTGCTATCCCGATCCATTAGGCAAGCGTGTCCCCTTGCTCCCTCCTTGTTTGTCATTGCTTCTGATGCCCTCTTTTACCTTCTCAGAGATAACACTATCTCGCCTAAGGTGGAAGGTATTAGACTCCCTGATAACAATGAGCTTCTAAACATTCAGTTCACTGATGACACTGCTCTCTTCCTCAATCTTTCCAAGCTTAACTTGGATAATCTGAACTTGAAGACTCAATTCTTTAGCTCCATCTCTGGAGCCAAGATCTCCCAGACCAAGTCCACCTTCCTTAGCTGGAGCACTCAACCTCTTGACTGGTTTGATAGGTCTAACTACCAATGGGGAGGTCCCAACAAAATTGTTCGGTACCTTGGTGCTCCCTTCTCTGTCTCCCCATTGCTCAAAGATATGTGGCTCTGGGTCAAAGGGAAAATCAACCAAAAGTTCAATAAATGGAACAATAGGTTCCTCTCATTGGCTGGTAGAATGCAAGTCTGCCAAAAAATCCTCTCTACCTACAGTATTTACTACTCTTCCACCTGGATGTTTAGCAACTACCAAATCTTGGAAATCCAAAAGGGCATCAGACAATTCCTCTGGTCTGATGGCAAAGGAAATAGTAAGGCCCATTATGTTAAATGGAATTGGTGCCATGCTAAAAAGGAGCTTGGGGGTCTAGGCCTTAAAGATCTCAAAACTCAGGGCATTGCCCTTGTGGCTAAATGGATTTTTCATGCCCTTGATGGGCATGAACCTTGGAAAGTGCTTGTCAGGAATAATATTGAGAGGGCTGTCCCTCAGAAGGCTAAGTCTTGGAAAGGTTTGCCTCTTACCGACCTGGTGGTTGGAAGCTTCCCTGTGTCCGTCCAGGGCTCATGTGTGTTCAGATCCATCTGGAAGGCTTGGGAACATGTCAGAGGGTTCTTGGTCAACACCAGTGTCTACAACGATGATCATATTCATGGTGAAAGATCCCTTTGGTGGAACTTGACCCATGCTGGTAAACCCCTGGCTTTGATCAGGGGGTGCTTGGCTAGATCTTGGGCCAGTAAAGGAATCAAACTCCTAGCTGATATTCTTGAGCATGGTTCCCTTATATCATGGGAGGATCTTAGTGCTAAGTTCAATATCCCCCCTACCCAAAAAAGAACGTATTACCTAATCATGCATGCCTATACATTGCTTGGCCTCCCTAAGGATTGTGATATAGACTCTCATAGGTTCCTAGCTTTTGGATGGGTGGATGGCACTCTTCTAACCAAAATCAAAGCCTGAAATATCTACTCTCTCCTAGCTTTTGATACCTCTATTATTTCTCATGTGAATAAGATCTGGTATACTAACCTCTCTGTTTTGCAGTGGAAGAAAAAATTTAGCAAGTTGTGGAAGAACGCTATTCATCCCAAAGTCAAGTGCTTTAAATGGTTGCTCACTCTTAACAGGCTCCCTATAAGGGGGAACTACGATTCACATGATATTTGTTCCATATGTAAGATGCCTGAGACTAGCAGGCATATCCTCTTTGAGTGCTCTGTTGCTAGGGAAGTATTGATGATGTTTGGTGTTTCCTCTCCCCACTTGATTAATATCATGGAAATTATTTCTGGTTATATTCAGGGACTGAAGAAAGATGCTAATATTTTCTATTTTATTTTATTTGCATACATCCTATGGTTCATTTGGAGAATTAGAAATGCTGATAGATTTTGTGGCCAGTCCAGGGCTCTTACTGAGTCTTTTTGAAGACTCACATTTCATAATATTGCCATGCAGGTCTCGGTCGTGCTGAATGTGGAAAGGAACAAACTCAGAAGATTCTTGCGGGATGGTCATGCTACCATGTTTGTCTTTGAGCTTAAATGTGGCCTCGACTGGAGGCACAATCTTGATGACCTTTCCTCTTTTGAGCATGCTTTTCGAATGCTGAACAATGAAATCAGGGAAAACAGGCAGCCGTCCTTTGAGCAATTGGAGATGTTGAGTCAGATCCAGAGCCATAAGAACATCGTTTGGATGGAGGGACCCCAACGATGGACCACCTGGGTGGATTACCATGATAACTTTCTCAGCTAGTGCCTTTCTCTGTAGTTTATCTTCTGTGGCTCCTTTTTGGTTTTACTATCCGCTACTGATTATTTTTGGCTTTAATTGAACTCGGGACAGGCCCATCATGGTGTTTGCTGTTCTTTTTTTGCTGGTGAGGCTCTGCCTCTATATTTCTGCTCCCTCTATCTTTAATATAAAAAAAAAAATTTACAGTAATATTATACTATAATTATAATAAATTAATAATATAATAATTAAAATATATAAAAATTAACAATTTAGCTCTTATAGACAAATTTTGGAATCTAAAAATAAATCAATATCATGGCAACTGTCTAGGCAAGAATATAATGTTTTTTTTAGTGACTTTGACATTAAAATATTTTTTTTTTAGTTTTCTATTTTTAAGATTTAAAAATTATTGATAATAGTTATTATATTATTCTATTTTTTAAGTTTTAAAAATAAATTTATAGGTTTAAAATATATTAATAAATTTTAAATTAGTTTATAAATTTTTAATGTTTGAAATTATATATTTAAAAAATGTATTCATAAAATAA
The DNA here is from genome assembly GCF_030272615.1 of Cryptomeria japonica. Lineage (NCBI taxonomy): Eukaryota > Viridiplantae > Streptophyta > Pinopsida > Cupressales > Cupressaceae > Cryptomeria > Cryptomeria japonica. Next base: position 909,168,368 of record NC_081414.1, read on the forward strand.
ATTTATAGGTTTAAAATATATTAATAAAATTTAAATTAGTTTATAAATTTTTAATGTTAGAAATTATATATTTAATAAATGTATTCATAAATTAAATTTTAGATTAATTATTTTTAATAAATTAATTATTTAATCAAATTTATTTTAAATTTTGAAAGATATATCTATGAATAATAAAGTATTCATAATAGCAACTTTAAAAATAAATCTATTAAATTTACAATATATTAATAGAACTTAGATTACTTTGTAAACTTGATATATTGTAAATTAATATATTATAAAGTTTACAAAATATTTATTTTGATATATTACATTTACAACAAATTTATTGTGATTTTTTAATATATTACAAACTTAATATATTATAAAAATAAATTAATAATAATAATCTGTTAATAATTAATTTATTATAAAACCTTAAAATTATAATTAATTTTTTAAAATTATAATTATAATTACGTCTAAGATTAAGATTACAATTACAATTAATTAAAAAACTAACAACGACAAGTACTGGTCACTATGTGGCACTTGTTAAATATGTCATGAACTAAATTAGATAAATGTTGTGTCTATTTTAATATTGGACACTATCAAATATTTTTCAAGACTTCATCAAAGATGTCTTTCTTATATGTCAATCTTTGAATATGAAACTTTTTTTTGCATAAAATAACATGAAATTAAATATATTTCACAATAATTAAATAAATTTTGGTATATAAAGACTATGTAATATCTATCTATCCATTTAATTATATGAAAAGTATTACGTATTTAATTATTTTATGAAAAAGCTTAAAATAGTCATTCAAATTTTAAATTTCAAAAATATATTTTTCTAATAAATCATGGTTAAAAATTCATAATAGATATACATTAAGCATTTTTCTTTAGAAAATCATTTTTTTGTGTTTTAATATTTACTCTATTATAAAATATGTGATGAACTAAATTAGATAAATGTTGTATCTATTTTAATATTGGATACTATGAGATATTTTTCAAGACTTGATCAAATATGTCTTTCTTAAATGTCAGTCTTTGAATATGAAACATTTTTTTTGCATAAAATAACATGAAATTAAATATATTTCACAATAATTAAATAAATTTTGGTAAATAAAGAATGTGTAATATCTATCCATCTATTTATTTATATGAAAAGTATTTCTTATTTAATTATTTTATGAAAAATCTTAATAGTCATTCAAATTTTAAATTTGAAAAAGTATATTTTTCTAATAAATCATGGTTAAAAATTCATAATAGATATACATTAAGCATTTTTCTTTAGAAAATCATTTTTTTGTGTTAAGATATTAACAATAATAAATTATAGATATCTCAATTGAAGTATGATTTTCTTAATATTTACTCTATTATTAAATATGTCGTGAACTAAATTAGATAAATGATTTTTTTAATATTTAATCTATAATTAAATATGTCGTGAACTAAATTAGATAAATGGTATGTCTTTTTTAATATTAGATACTATTAAATATTTTTCAAGATTTGATCAAATATGTCTTTCTTAAATCTCAATCTTTGAATATGAATTTTTTTTTTGCATAAAATAATATAAAATTAAATATATTTCATAATAATTAAATAATTTTTGGTAAATAAAGAATGTGTAATATCTATCTATCTATTTATATGAAAATTATTTCATATTTAATTACTTTATGAAAAAGCTTAATGGATGTTTAAATTTTAAATTTAATAAATCATGGTTAGTAATTCACAGTGGATATAAATTAAGCATTTTTCTTTAGAAAATCATTTTTTTTGCTAAATAATAATAAATTACGGTTATGTCTATCAAAGTGTGAAATTTTGTAATATTAACCTGTTACTTTAATATGTAGTCAAAGTAAAGATGCCTACATTGTTGTCATCCATAGACTACCCTCCCTTTGAGCTTCTAATCATTACACATATTCCTCATCCTACCTAGTATGGTAAGCGTAGGCGTTCACCTTGAGCTCATATATTACCTCTAGCTCTTGCATTATAGCCTCCAAGGGGTACCCCTATTCCTTTGACTACTCCTAAAAAAATGAGGAAGGTTTTCTATGCCTATACCTATTAAACCTATTTTAGTAACACCTTATAACTCATCGATTGGGCCTTCTCCTCTATTATAAATGACTTAGGAGGCCTCTCCCATGGAGTAGGATGTTAATAAGCCTCCCCAAACCTCCATACCTTGTCCTCATTTATGTTGAAACTAGCTAGCATGCAAGAATAAGAATCCTCAATGGGTGATGGTCAGGGAATGTGAGGCCACCTTAAAGGCTAAGGGTGATTCATTAGTGTATACTCTTGCTCCTATTGTTTCTATGTCTACACCCACTCCCATTTCTCCTACTACATCTACACTTACTATGACTTATGTGCCACTATCTACTACTCTAGGGACCATTGACGATCCTTGCTCCAAAAGGGTACAAGCTTTAATTGCTGCCTCTATAGAGCCACTCGTGTTTTTCTCCTTTTTTGATATCCCTCTATTTTCCCAACCCATTGATATGATGCATACACAAGTTGTGTCCAATCTAGCATCGTCTTCTTCAACTATTTCATAGCCTTAACTTCATCATATCTGTATTGCAGTACTTACACTTTCTACAGTTGATAGGAGGCATTCACCTCCATCAAAACTTAAACGAAAGTTTGAGCATGACCCCATTCTTGAGTTTTGTCATCAGGAGCTATCCCTAGTTACATCTCTATTTATTTCTTTGTCTATTTTAATGATTACTTCCTTGTTTGCATTTGTTCGTATTGTTGAGAAGGCTCAACCTTCTCCAGAGGTTGTCTTTGTCCCCTTTCTAGAGGTTGGCAGTGTGGATCCTATTTCACTGCCTCGGGATGAGTCACCTGCCTCTTTTGTTGAGGGGAATTTGTTTAACTCTTTAGAGTGTTGCAAATGTGAAGTTGATGGTACGTTGAAGTATGGTTGTCATTTATGTCAACATACTGATTCTATGATTCAGTGAGTGGATTGTGCTCTCCATTTTTTATATGTTGTAGATGTTTTCAAGATGTGTTCGTATGTCATTGGATATTGCCTTGAGATTCTATTATTATGTTTTGGTGGTCCAGAAATTGTGCTCCAAAATTCTGTTCAATGATGATAATGTTGTTGGTCATTTGGAAGAATTGATTATGTGTTGCATTGATGTTTTGTCATTGATGTCAACACTAGTTGTTTTGGCTACTTTACCAGTATCCTTCTGGTCCTTGTAGGTTGTTTGGTTTCTAGTTGGATTAGATCTTGATGATCCAGTATTCTTCGGTATGTTCTGGCTTATGGAATTCGCTTAGATCTGCTATTCATGTTACTCAAATTCATGTTCAGTCAGTTGGTTTTGATTTGGTGATTGGATGCTATCCTGTATGCTGGTAAGCTTAGTTTGTTGATTCGGTGAGCGTTTCATCGACAAAGCTTTGTTGAAGATATTTTGATATTATGCATAAGTGGTGTTGGTGCAGCTTCTAGTATAGATTCAGGATGTTGATGGTGATCGTGTTCGAGACTTGGCTGATTGGGATCATTGCATTTGGTACTAGACCTATTCTATTTCAGGTTATACTATCTAGGTTTTGGACCGGCTTAATGTAACGTGTTGTTTGATCTTCTTGATGTGTTTCCGGGATGTATTATGGGTTAGATATTATTTGTTTGGTCTTAGGATGACATTTTTTGTATTTATGTAATTGCTTTATTATCTGGTGGCTAAACTTATTGTTTGTGGTCAAGGGTTTGTATATATATGATATAAGATCTCATTGTAGATCATATGTGGATGTGTAAGGAGCGAATAATATAATAATCATTCCTGCAGAGGATTTGGTCGATCATTGGTGATCGAGTTGGGTTTATGTAAGAGGATTTAGTTCTCCGGTATTGAGCTTAACAAAAACAATACTCAGGCATAGGAGATGCTATCATTGTAGTTCATTCTCTCTTCCAGATTGTAGCCTAGATTTTTATGTAGTCAGTGAGACTCCTTTTTGTAATGAGTAGTGTACTCTAGGCAATTGGCCTTCCTGCAAGTGCATGCCCCTCAATTTGTATTCATATACTTATTGCTGAAGTATTATCTGACAATGGGTAGGCTTCCCACCATGTTTTTTCCCTTTACCGGGTTTTCCACGTACAAATATTGGTGTCATGTGGATGGTATTTATTCTCTAATTGTTGCTTATAATTAATTGGTATATCTGCTATTTCGGTAATTTTTTTATGCGATATTGATCATATGTGTTCTGGTATTAAAGTTTTAATTGCTTAAGGTTATGGTAATCTGGTGACAACTGATTCACCCCCCCCAACTCTCAGTTGTCTTCCTATTATTTGAGTTGTCTAACAGTTGGTACCAGAGCTCTGGTCCTCTCTGCAGAAGCTTAACCCTTTCAAGAAGATCCTATGGCGACTAACAGTTCAAGTTCATCTTCTTCATCTGCTGCTATCTTTCGGAGAGATATTCCTAGACTTGTTGGAACAAATTACAGAGTATGGAAGATTTAGATGGAGACTCATTTGAGATGTCTTGGTAAGGAAATTTGGGAAATCACAGAGAATGGAGAACTCCTTTTAATCCGGCATCTGGAAATCCTCCTCTGGAAAACTTGGATAAGGAGCTTGAGAATGATTATAGAGCTAGAGAAGCCCTCTTGTGTGCACTTTCTGATCAGCAAATAATGGGATTAACTGACAAATCATCAGCAAAGGCTATATGGGACAAGTTCAAGAATCTTAATGAAGGTGACCCTACTACTAAGATTGATAAACTTGATGGTTACTGGGTGAGATATGAAAACTTGAAGATGGAAGAAGATGAAAGGATTGCCACATTCACGGAAAGGGTAAATGAAATTGTTATGAGAATTCAATGTTGTGGTGGAACTCTGAGTGAAGATGAAATAGTTTCTAAAGTTTTAAGAGCTTTGCCACCAACTTATAAGATGAAGGCTACTACAATTAATGGATTGAGAACAATGGCTAATACTTCTATCAATAGAGATACCTTGGTTGGGAAATTATCCTCTTTTGAGCTTGAAGAATTTGGACCTTCTGAAGCTATGAAGTTTGAACCTGCTTTTCATGCATCTACATCATCAACCAGTAAGCAAGATTGGAAAGCTTTGTATGCAAAGGAATTGGATGATATGAAAAGAGAAGATGAAGAATTTGAGCAACTTGAAGCCCTATTTGCTAGAAGAGTACCTAAAGGACCGATAGGAAGTAAGTGTGAAGGAAAAGCACCTTTTAAATGTTTTGCATGTAATAAGATAGGTCATTTTGCATCTAGATGTCCTAAAAGGAATTCAAGATTTGAAGAGAGAGCTAGAAGATATTTTAAGGCTAACCCTATATATCAGAACAAGTATAAGTACAGGAAAAATAGAGATAAATAATGCTACATTGTGGATGAGGAAGGTGTGACTGATTTTGATGATGAACCGGCACAAGACTCTGCTAGTGGTTCTGGCAATGGAAAGGAATGGGTACTCCTGGCTATCAAGGAAGATGTTCTGACACTAGAAGAGAATGTACCTGAAAAGAAGGCTCTTGCTTCTAAGATTGAAGATAAGGATGAATGGGTAATTGACAGTGGATGTTCACATCATATGACTGGAGACAAAAGGAAGTTTCTATCTTTGCAAGAATTTAATGGCGGTCTGGTTAGCTTTGGAGATGACAAAGCATGCATGATCAAAGGAAAAGGAACTATATAATTAGATGATAAGCACAATACTGATAATGTTTATTATGTTGAATGTTTAAGGCATAATCTTGTGAGTGTAGGAAAATTGGTGGATAAGGGATTTCAATTATAATTCAAGGATGGAAAATGCAAAATCATTAATAGATCTAGATTGGAGATTGAAACCGGTACTCAGACAAAAGGTAATATATTTCATTTGAATTCTGGTGAGAAGACATGTTTGATTGCACAAATTGATGAGAGTTGGCTGTAGCATTAAAGGCCATGTCATGTGAATTTTGGTTGCATGGTAAAGATTAGTTCAACTAAGGAAGTTAGAGATATACCTAAGATTGTGAGGCCCTATAATCCAATATGTAAAGAATGTCAAATGGGAAAATAGGTTAGAACCTCTTTTAAGAGTATACAAGACAAATATAATGATGTTCTTGATCTTATTCATACTGATTTATGTGGCCCTTCTAGAATCAAAAGCTATCAAGGTGATAGATATTTTATGCTAATCATTGATGATTATTCTGGAATGATGTGGGTTACTTTTCTAAGGGAGAAATCTGAGGCTTCTAAAAAGTTTAAAATCTTTAAAGATAAAGTTGAAACTGAGACAAGATTGAAGATTAAGTGTTTAAGGTCAAATCATGGTGGAGAATTCACATCCGGTGAGTTTAATAACTTTTGTGAGAAGCATGGCATAAGGAGACAATTTTTTGCTCCCCGGACACCTCAACAGAATGGAGTTGTGGAAAGAAAGAACAAAACTATCTTGCATGCTGCTAGAACAATGATGATGGAAGCTAATCTACCTCATATCTACTCGAGAGAAGCAATAAGCACAACAGTTTATACATTCAACAAAGTACGCATCAAAGGAGAAACCGGTAAGACACCTTATGAATTATGGTTTGGCAATACACCTATAGTTAAGTATTTCAGAATCTTTGGTAGTAAATATTATATCAAGAGAGATTATTTGATTGGAAAATTTGATCCTAGATATGATGAAGGAATATTTTTTGGTTATTCTAATGAAAGCAAAGTATATAGGTGTTATAACAAAAGATTGCAGAGAATTGTGGAGAGCTCTAATGTTAAGGTGGATGAGCTGAACAAAATTCAAATCAAAGTTTATGAGCAAGAACCGATAGTGGAAATGCTCATAACTGAACCAATAACACCTTTACCGGAACAAAATATTGAACCAGTTACTCCGACAGTATCAGAAAATTCAATAGTAACTAAAGAACAAGAAAGAGGAACAGTGAATCAGAAGACTTCTAGGTATGTAAGGTTGAATCATTCAGAAGATTAGATCATTGGGGATAAGAACAATGGAGTGATGACAAGAAGAAGATTGGTAGCTAATGAGGTATGTTTAATTTCTCAAGTTTAACTGGTATCAGTAGTTGAAGCATGTAAAGATGAATGTTAGATGAAAGTTATGGAAGAAGAATTAGATCAGATAGAGAAGAATAACACATGGATTTTAGTTCCTCGGCCTAAAAATAAGAATGTTATTGGAACTAAATGGGTTTTTAGGAATAATTTAAATGAAGATGGAAAATTTGTGAGGAATAAAGCTAGATTGGTTTGTACAGGATATTCTCAAAAGGAAGGAATTGATTATGGTGAGACTTTTTCACCTGTAGCTAGGATTGAAGCTATAAGATTATTTCTTGCCTATGCCACACATAAAAACTAAAAGGTTTATCAGATGGATGTTGAGTGTTCTTATCTAAATGGGGATCTTGATGATGAAGTTTATATTGAGCAACCTAATGTTTTTTCACTTTCAGAAGATAAAAAAATGGTTTGCAGGTAAAAGAAAGCCTTATATCGATTGAAATAGGCACCTAGAGCTTGGTATGCAAGATTGGACAAATATCTTTTCAAGATTGGTTTCACTAAAGGTAATACTGACAATAATTTATATTATAAAGTCACTGATGATGATATACTAATTATTGAGGTCTTTGTTGATGACATCATTTTTGGAGGTGAAGATAAGTTGTGCATGGAATTTTCTAACAATATGGAGAAAGAATTTGAAATGTCTATGATTGGGGATATAAAAATTTTCTTAGGTTTGTAGATTACTCAAACTGATAAAGGTATTTTAATCTATCAAACTAAGTATGCTAGGGAATTGTTGAATAAATTTTGTATGGAAGACTCTAAATCAATTAGTACTCCTATGGTTACAAGTGAGAAATTGACAAGGAAAGATGAATCTACACTCGTAAATCCTACAAGATACAAGTCTATGATTGGAGGTCTTTTATATTTGACTCAGACTAGGCCTAATATAATGAATGATGTTTGCATTGCATCAAGATATCAAAGTGATCCTAGAGAAAATCATGAGAGTGCGATGAAAAGAATTTTTAGATACTTGCAAGGTACATCTGAATATGGTTTGTGGTACCCTAAGGATGGTGACTTTAATTTATGTGCATATACAGATGCAGATTGGGTAGGTGATGTTGATGACCGGAAAATTACTTCCGGTGGAGCTTTCTTTCCTGGAAAGAAACATATTTCATGGATCAGAAAGAAACAATCATGTACTTATTTATCTACTGTTGAAGCTGAGTATGTTGTTGTTGCTACTAACTATACACAAGTTCTATGGATGAAGAAAATGTTGAGGGACATAAAAGTACATTACAATGGATCGGTAGTTACTCACTATGATAACTCTGCTACTATAGACATATCAAAGAATCCGATATTTCACTCTAAGACAAAGCACATATCTATCAAGTATAACTTTTTGAAGGAGAAGGTGGAAGAAAATGAAGTTAGATTAGTTTATGTGAACACTAAAGAGTAGATTGCAAACATCTTCACTAAACCTTTGCCTAAAGAATCATTTGAGTACCTCAAAGACAGATTAGGGGTTTCTGCCCCTCTGGAAGAGAACTAATTGATTCTATTTGGCATCAGTCTGGCATGCATTATCAGAGATATTATTCATTCCGAATTGATGTGGTGATGCTACTGCTCAAGGGGAGTAGTTAGCCTTGTGATTTAGTGGTTTTTTATTTTTCTTTGATATTTATGCTAGAGCTTTGGCATTGATGTCAAAGGGGGAGAGATATTTATGTAAAAACCTTAAGGAGATATATACATTAGGGGGAGAAATTTGCAGAACTTAACTGAGATATTATTTACGAGGAGAGTATGGATCAGAACTTCATTGCTATATTCTTGTGTGGGAGATTTGTTTGGCATTTCTTGGCACTTGGATGTTTTTCACATCTAGTGTTGCCATCAATGCCAAAGGAGGAGATTGTTAGCCATTTGGAGGAATTGATTATGTGTTGCATTGATGTTTTATCATTGATGTCAATACTAGTTGTTTTGGCTTCTTTATCAATATCCTTCTGGTCCCGGTAGGTTGTTTGGTTTCTAGTTGGATTAGATCATGATGATCTGGTATGCTCTGGTATGTTTTGCCTTATGGAATTAGCTTAAATCTGCTATTCATGCTACTTAGATTCATGTTCAGTCAGTTGGTTTTGATTTGGTGATTGGATACTATCTTGTATGCTGGTAAGCTTGGTTTGTCGATCCGGTGAGGGTTTCACCGACAGAGTTTTGTTGAAGATCTTTTGATATTATGCATTTAAGTGGTGTTGGTGAAACTTCTAGTAGAGATTCAGGATGCTGATGGTGATCGTGTTCAAGACTTGTCTGATTGGGATCATTCCATTTGGTACCAGACCAATTCTATTTCAGGTTATACTGTCTAGGTTTTGGACTGACTTAATGTAACGTGTTGTTTGATCTTCTCGATGTATTTCTTGGATGTGTTATGGGTTGGATATTATTTGTTTGGTCTCAGGTCTATATGTTTTGTAATTATTTAATTGCTCTATTGTCTAGTGGCCGACCTTATTGTTTGTGGTCAAGGGTTTGCATATATATGATGTAAGATATCATTGTAGATCATATGTGGATATGTAACAAGAGAATTATGTAATAATCATTCATGTAGAGGATTTGGTCAATTGTTGGTGATCGCGTTGGGTTTATGCAAGAGTTTTTAGTCCTCTGATATTGATCTTAACAGAAATTGTACTCAGGCATAGGAGATGCTATCATTGCAGTTCATTCTCTCTTCCAGATTGTAGCCTAGATTTTTATGTAGTCAATGAGACTCCTTTTTGTTGTGAGAAGTGTGCTCTAGGCAGTTGGCCTTCCTGCAAGTCCAGGCCCCTCAATTTGTATTCACATACTTACTACTGAAGCATTATCTGACTGTGGGTAGGCTTCCCACCGTGTTTTTTTCCTTTACCGGGTTTTCTACGTACAAATCTTAGTGTCATGTGGAGGGTATTTATTCTCTAATTGTTGCTTGTTCTTAATTGGTATATCTGCTATTTCGGTATTTGGTTTATGCATTCTGGTATTGATCTTATGTGTTCCGGTATTAAATTTTTAATTTCTTAAAGTTCCAGTAATCTAGTGACAACTGATTCACCCCCCCCCCCCCCTTCTCAGTTGTCTTCCAGTTATTTGAACTATCTAACATATATTTTTGGGTAGAGTTTGAAGAGCTTCACATTTCTTTGTATTTCTAATTTTGTTAATGAGATTTTGAATTAATGTTGTTCATGTATTTATCTTTGATATTCCAATTTGGAACATGATGATTAGATTTAGAGTCATGGTTGTTGATATGTTAATTCCAAGTCCGGTTGACCTTAAATGATTTTGTTTTTGCTTCAACATTTGTGGCATATAGGTAATGTGTTGTTTTGATCAATGATATATTGTGGTGTGGTCCACTTCTCATTCCTTTCCACCACAAGAATGTTTATTGTAGACCTATTTTAAATTGTATTTTGGTGAATTGTTCTTTTGGCTAACCTAGAGAGATTCTTAATTCAAGAGATCAGTATAAATTGACAATGATTGTAATATGAAAAGATAACGGAAGCAAGCGGATTGAAAATTAAGATCTATTTTTTGTGAATGTGTGTGAGGATGTGAAGATTTCTAGTTGAGTAGTGACATTTTGTGTTGTTGTTGTTTGGCACCAGAGGCAGTGAGCCAAAGGTTTCTTCCAACATTACAATGTTGTGGCAATTGTGCTTAAGTGGTGGATTCTTTATTTTTCCTTATTCTTCTGGGAAGTGAGCCCTTCTTTTTTTGGCAGTTTTAGCCGGGTAGTGAGCCCACTTGTAGTGAGCCACCCTTTGTAAAAATCACCTTAGTCGGTGTCACCCTAAAAGGTGTTTCATAATTTATAATTAACATTCTCTATGGTAATTTATCATTTTGTGTTCTCGCACATATGTTTTATGTGTGTTCTCTTTCATTCTTATATCCATTTATTAGAATTTTGTTTACTGGATTTGTTTATATTGATTAAGTAAAATATTTTAATTGGTACAACTTATTTACCCCCCCTCTCAGTTGTCTGGGATATTCAACAATTGGTATCAGAGCTTTGGTTTATAGAAAGTGAGACTAACCACTCGAGGAAGATCTGATGGCACATAAATTGACTATTCCTACCTTTGAAGTATCCAACTATAGTTCACGGAGAGTAAAGATGAGAGGATACTTGATTTTTTTAAGTTACAAGATTTGGAAAGTTGTGGAGATGAAGTATGTGATGCTAGCAAATGGTCCTACTACCCCAGATGAGATTGAAACTTATGAAGAAAATGAACAAGAAAGGTATGCTATCTTTAGTGCCCTATCTAGAACTGAATTGGTGAAGGTTGTTGGATTGGATACTACTTATAAAGTTTGGGAAAGATTGAGAAACATATATGAAGGAAATGATAGACTTAAGCTAGCTAAGATGTAGACTACTAAAGGTGGATATGATAATTTGAGGATGGAAGAAGGTGAAGACATTAAAAATTATTTTCATAAGGTTGATAGTGCAATGAATGAGATCAGAGATCTTGGTGGTACCTTGGAGGATAAGGATGTGATAGAGGAGATCATGAGTACTTTACTGAAATGTTACAATGACAATATTTTAGCTATTAAACTAAACTTATGATTTGTCTAAATTCACCAGAGAACAATTGTATGGAACCTTGACTACATTCGAAATGAGATGAAAGCGAACTTTGTGAGAAAGCTAAAGAGAGGAACCAACAATTATAAAGGTATGTTAGTCGTTAAATATTTAAGTGTGGAAATATTGGTCATTATGAATCTAGATGTTCTAAAAGAGTAACAAAACAAAAGTTTAAGGATAACAAAGGAAAATTCAATAAGAAAGCCTACTATATTAAAGATGATGTTGGTATTTTAGAGGGTGAGTCAGATTATGAAGATGGTGAATGTTTATTATTGGTTGAAAAAGAATAATCTAAACCTAGCAATAATAAAGAAATGTCTAAGGTTGTTGAAATTGTTGCATCAGGATTTCTTGTTAGAAGAGATATAAATGAATGGTTGATTAATAATGGATGTTCAAATCATATAACTTCTGACAAAAGTAAGTTTGTAAAACTTAAAAAATATGATCGTGGTTCTATTAGACTTGAAGATGATTAGACTACTCAAATTTTTGGAATTGATTCTATTACTTTAAATGCCAAACATAACACTGACAATATGTATACTATGTGAAAGGATTACACCATAATCTCTTGACTGTTGGATCGATGTGTGAAAATGATTATAATGTTGTTTTTCAAGATGGTCACTATTAGATCTAGAAGAGATCTGGAACTGTTATTGCTAAAGGAAAGAGAAAAAATGGAAACATTTATCAATTTAAAGTTTCTATAAGACATTGCTTATTATCTCAGATCAATGAAAGTTGGCTATGGCACCGTAGGATGTGTCACATCAATTTTGACAATTTGGTGAAGCTTAGAAATGTTACAACAAGAGACTAAATAAAATTTTTGAAAGTGAAAATGTGAAGGCTGAAAAATATATTTGTAAAGACTCAGGTATACAAGTAGGATATGAATCTACTGAGTTCACAAGTAAAGAAGAGGAGAAGAGCAGAAAAGAAGATAAGTTAAAGGAAACTCAGGTTTCTTCGACAACTGCATCTAAAACCCTCAGGTATATGTAACATCCTAAAATTGAACCCCTTGCAATTTTCAACTACATTTGAGTCTTCGCCTTAGTGTTTGTGCCCCTCGGCTTGATCGGAGACCTAAATATGCTCATACAAGTCAAAATCTACATTTTGCTCAGTTGTGCACTCAAAATCCACCTTGATCCTACCCTAAAATAGGGAAGGACCAAGGCATGGTTCCCTACGATCCACTAGGACCAGGGTGTGGCACCCTAGGATCGGCCAAAGGGGATATATCTTGGGGTCCCTCCCTTTGGCCTATCTTAAAATGGAGCAGGAAAATCCCCCAATGTCAGCCTAGTCAAAAAATCAGTCAATTAAACCTATTGGCAAGTATATAAGAGCGATTTCCCCTCTTATTTGACATCCATCAATCCATTACATCATGCATTCAAGCATTTGAGAGATCAAGCATTCAAGCATTCAAGAGCAATTGAGCATTTTTAGTCTTCCTTCAAGCTTTCAAGAAGCAATAGAGTCAAGATTTCAAGCATTAAAGAGGAGATCATCATTCTATTTCATGAAATCATAATTCCATGTGGAGACAAGCAAAACTTCATAAGGAGGTATAAGCATTTCGTTTCAAGCAATTCAAAATCCCCTCAAAGAGGAGGATTTCTACTTTCAGTTATTTCATTTACATTATTTCAACCAATTGGTTAATTCCAAAACTGAGGTTTGGCATGAAGGCAATCCCCTACTCCCAACATATTTTTCTTTCTTTTTGTGTGCAGGAAATAGGTACACAACTGTACTTTTGGAATTAAGCTTTATTCACAGAGATGGAGAAACCCTTTTTGACGCGCGGAAAGTTCAAAGGACCAAGTGGAGGGTGCCCCTGTCTGGAACACGACCCTTCCAATTTTTACGTGATTTCATAGAGAAACTCTAAATCATCTCAAACTTCTCAGATCTAGGTGCATGACTGAATCTTGAACCTGTAGCTCACTATTTTCACATACTTTGTCTTCATTTTCAGCACTTTGTTTTAATTCAATCAATCAACTTACAAAAGAGGGTTAATTGCATTCCAATCACAACCAATCTACTTAGTATTCAATCATTTCATCCTTCGTTATTGGATTTAGTATATTCATCCCCCTCATTTGAATGTAAAGTTTCCTCAAGTGAAAATTAAGCTTAGCAAATTCCCACCCTTCCAAGTGGAGAGTTGACCAAGCCCCCAATTTTTCACTTTACATTTTGGTGAAGCTAGCTCCTTATACCCTTAATTCTGATTTCTGTTTTCAGATCTAAGTGTATCCAATTTAAAATTCTAATTTTCAATTACAAGTTTAATTTCCTTGCAATTTTTAAAAATTTAGAGGTTGAGTTCATAAAAACCCTAATTTTTAGATTCAAAATTGAGCTTGTCATTTGTCAAAATTGGATTGATTGTTTTAGATCTAAGAACTTTTCAATTTTGCAATTCAAGTTTTCATTTACACTTTCAATTTTCAAAAGTTTTAAAAATTAAGTGGTTAAATCACAAAACCCTAATTTTTTATTTTAAAATTGACCTTGTGAAATGTGTACATCTTGAATTAATTTTCAAATTTGGTTCTTCACTTCAATTTCAAAATTCATTTTCCCTTCTTGCACCATTCAAATTCTCAAATTTAAATTTTTAAAATTAAGCGGTTTATGCAACAAAGCCTAATTTTTAAAATTAATTTAATCTTGAGCAAATTTAAATTTTCCTTTAAGCATTTAATTTATTCAATTAAATCTAAAATATCTTGTTTTCCCTCTAAACATCATAAAAGTCAACCCTTAAGTGTGTCCTTTTCGTTCTTCTTTCAATTTATCATTTTATCATTCATCGTAAGTGTGTCCTATCTCGACCTTCAAGGCTTGTTTTTGCATATCTCGGCGTCTCCAATTCCAATATCCTTTTTAAATTGGCATTAAAATCACAATATCCTACTTCCCCAAAAATTTGGTAAAAAGTTGGTCGGACCGTGTGTCCGGACCATGCTATCACCACCCTGGTTTGGACTTTTTCAGCTAAAATTTTGGGAGCCTGTTTTGACTATATTTTACTACACAATTCCAAATATTTATAATATTTTATTGAATTTAGGTCACCCTAAGGTCATAAAAAAATATGAATTTCAATATTTCCATTTTTAATTTAAATTTTAAAATTAAGTGGTTAATTACATATACCCTAATTTTTAAAATTAAATTGATTTCTTCAATATTTCAACATTTCAAAATTTTAATTAAGAGGTTAGATTTGGACAACCCTACTTTTAATTTTGATTTTCTCTCCTTTCAAAATTTTAAAATTAGGAGATCTTTTTCAACCCTAATTTTAAATTCAAATTTCTATATTCTAAGGGATAATTTTTTTAGACACTCAAAATTGGTCATCACTCCTACATCGTTAACCTAATTTTTAACATGTCTTTTATGTCACATTTGATCTTCATCATATGTTTATATTGTGTCATTCCTCAGGTTTCACTTCATTTTGAATCCAACCCTAATTATTCTTGTTCATTCACATTTGGTCCTAAATCATTATGATTGGCATTTTAGCATTTTCAAATCATTTGAATTGGTCTCATCTTGACAATTAGACTCAATTCCCTTTTTTTGGGTAATTAATCAATCATTAATTATTAACCTCTTTATCAATCAATTTCAATTAGTCCTTTGTGACATTCTATCAACCTTTCATGGCACTTTATCAATCAATCTTATCAATCATTTATCAAGTCATTGTAAATTGATCTTATCAGTCTCTTATTAAAATCATTATCAATATTGAGTCTTTTTCGATCTTTTGTCCTATTTTGTTGTCAACCTCAACCAATTGTCACTAATTTTTATTAATTATTAGCTAATCAATCATCACTATTAGGACCTAATTCAACAATCGGGTTGGTATCTTAAATTATTCAAATCATTTCTCCTAGGTTGATTAATTAAATAATTTTTCAACTCTTTTGTTAACATGTCCCTTTTTGAATAATTAAATTTATATTTATTTATTCACCCTCTTTTCCCATGTCACAATTAATATTTTTATATATTGGTTGGCTAATTTGAGTTATGAGTGGAATTAATAATTTTAAATTATTAATTCCAACTCATTTTGCCTTCTCCCCTTTTCTCTCCACTTTCCATAGTTTGTGCCATAATCTCATTTGATTTTAAATAGAATATTTCTAGTGCAAATGGAGCTTTCCATTTTATTTTTTATTTAACACCTTTTTCTCTTCACTTCTAATGGTAATTTCCTTTTAAATCATCCTTGCACGAAATCTCAACCGTCGGATTGATTTGATCTTGTTTGCTCAATGTGATTTCAAAGCCTATAAATTATGCTCTTGTCTCCTCATTTCAAAGATCTTAGTAGTTTACATTTATGCTATCGTTCTCTTGAGTTCCTATAATTTTAAATCTTCTAGTATTTTTGCCTGTCATGCTTTTACCCTTGCTTCATATGAGTTGCATAATGGATTGATCCAACATACTAGCATAATTAGAGGAGAAAGGAGCAGTGAGGCCTTCGTCAAAGGAGATCAGATGGTTTGACTATTCAATTTATTCATTTCATTTATGATTTTTGATGACCTTGTTGTGAATGTGCCTAAATTTACATGGTTATGTGTAATTTTTTTGTGTACATTTTCAAACTTAATTTAAGAGGTTATTTTAACAAAGCCCTAATTTTAAAATTCAAATTCCTAAGAGATTGCATTGCTCTTTCCCTAGTGCATGAGTTTTACTACTATTAGTCCTACCTATAGTATCCCCATTAGAAGAAGTTGTAGAATTAAGGTTTCCCAAGCTTTAATTACCGATGAAATGGAGCCTAATTTGGCTAGCTTTTTCAATCAGGATATTGGTGGTTCTTCTAATCCTATAGATATTCTTGTTTATCCTCTTGATAATTCTCATTATGATGAGGAATCACTAACTAGAGTATCCATTGACCAATTGGTGAATATGGACAATCAATTTGACAATCTTCAACAATGGATGAGTCAAGAATACCCGGAAAGCAAAGCTCTCCCATTTATTGAAGGATTAAAAATAATGATTCAAAGTGATAAACATGGTGTTGATATTTTGCATGGTATTGCTCATATTGTTGATTCTAATATCATGCCTATGAAGAGTTGTACCAAAAACCTAGGTTATACACAACCTCCTAGTCAAGTTAATCATTCCATTCCTTTGACAACTCCTATGACTAGTGTTCCTACCTTCACATCAAACATCATGGCTACCTCTACACAAAATTTTATACCTACAAGTGTTAGTCATGGGGGAAATACCTCTTCTTTCATTTCTCCTACCATGAGTGTTCCCCTTGTTACCCAATCACATTCAACACCTATAAATGTTAGTCAAGGGGGAAACTCCTTCAATCACAATTCCTTCCTTCCGCCATGTGTTACCCAATATTCTCCATTATCTACTTATCATACTGTCCCACCTCCTTATTCTTATTCTCAATTTCTTCCTTCATTAAATAATATTACTCCACTTTCTCAATCCAACATGTCTAATTTCAATCCTTCTACTGAAGCTACAATCAATAGTCTAGCCCAAATAGTGTCTTCCTTTCAAAAACAAATAGCTTCTATGAACCAATCCAAGTATAATGTGCCCACATTTGATGTAGCAAGTCCATTATCCAATGACATTGTTAGAGTCGTCCCCCCTAAACATGTAGAAGTCCCTCAATTGAAACTTTATAATGGAAAATGTGATCGTTTAACTCATATTAAAACATTCCAAACTTTGTGTAGTGACTTTGCTCATGATAAAAGGTTGTTAGCAAAATTGTTTACTAGAACATTAAGAGATAGAGCTTTGCAATGGTATTGTTCTTTTCCTCCTTATTTTATTGCTTCTTTTCCACAACTAGATAATGCTTTCATTCAACAATTTTACAATAACATTGGTCCTAAAGTTACTTTGACTCATTTGATGCATTGTAAACAAGGAGTTAAAGAAAAAGTGACTGGCTTTATTGGTAGATATAAGCATTTGTATTCTCAGATTTCTTTTCTTGTTCTTGATCAAGATATTCAAAATATTTTCATTGATAATTTACAAAATGATATATTAGGGATAAACTTCTCTTAACTAAGTTTACTTCCTTTCTATAGTTGTGTGTAGTAATTCACAATTATCAACTAATTGTGAGTCAATTGGAACAACCATCTCCTTCCATGGCTCCGAGAGATAAGGGCGATAGTGCTCAACAATTGTTTATGAATTTAAACCAAACAAAGGATTCACCAAATTCAATGACAACATCAACAATAGTCAACTCATAGGTGCTATAGGTGTGCCTTCTTTGTCTAAATTCTTTAAAAGAGAAATAGTTTACTCCTTTGAAAGAATCTTTGCATAGCATTATGTCTTAGTTAATACAAAGGAATGTGTTAAAACTTCTCGAAATCAAACCAATTGATCCATCTAAGACAAATTCACCTTACTTTGATGATAAATCCTTTTGTCAATATCATCATCATCCTGGTCATGATACTGAGAAGTGTTTTTCATTGAGAAGTAAGATTCAATAATTGATTGATAACAATACTATATCTGTGGTAGGTTTGAATGATTAAGGAAATAAATACGTACCTCCACCTAATCAAAACCTTCAAATTTTCACTAATCCTTTACCATCCCATTGCACTAATGTTATTGAGACTAATCATCTTACTTTCTCTCCCAATGATGTTGGCCTTCAAATTAATAATGTGGTGAACCTTGTAGATCAACAAGAACCTCCTAAAGATTTGTGCATAACATTTGATCCTAGTGAGACCATTAAAGAACTCAATGGCCCATTATACACAAGTGCAAAAATTAAAGGTATACCCTCTAGAGGAGTGCTTATTGAGCCTACTTGCATGGTTAATGTGATAACTAAATAATTTATTTATTCTTTGCAATTGCATTAAGTGATATATGATGATACTGATGTGATGGTTAAAGTTTTTTATGGCTTCTCTTGTCCTACTATTGGTTCTATAACACTTCTTATTGATGTTGGTACTAAATGCTTATATGTTCAATTTTCTATCATTCCTACATTTGATCAATTTCATGTGAAGTTGGGATATCCTTGGCTCTCTTCCATGAAATAGATCACTTCTACTATCCATAAGTGTTTAAAATTTCCTCATAATGGTCAAATCATAACTGTTAATCATAGCATATTTCAACCTACAATGAGGTGTGGAGATGTTTGTCTTGATTACTTTTGGTCCGAATAATTCAAGCCTCTTCAACTTAGAAGCGATGCTCTCTTTAGATCATATAAAATATAGAAAAAGAAATGATTTTTTCATTGAGTAATCCTAGAAATCCAACACTTAGCATTCCTCTTGATGATCATAAACCTATTCTTGAGGATAATATTGTTCTTCCTCCTAAGGAAAGAAATAATCTTCTTCTCATAGAGGCACCTATTTCTTCTCCTAAAGAGAAGAGTATCATTTCTCCTAAGAAAAGAGATGTTCCTCTTCCTAAAGAAAATTATATTCCTTCTCCTATTGATGATTCCACTCTTCCTCCCAAAGGTAGAAACCTCTTCCTCCTAAACATCAATCTATTTCTCCTAAGGCTAGACCTATCCCTGCCCCTCATGATGGACCCAGTCTCCTTCCTACACCTCCCATTCCTCCTTTATATGGTGCGGTTCCTCCTCCTTCATCTTATAGAGAGAAGCGACCAACCTCTCCTATTTTCCAACCTAGGAGACCTCAACTCAGTCATCCTACCCTAAAAGAAGAGACAAACCCTATACCTAATGTGCCTAACTCTTCTCAACCTTTAGCCAAAACTAGACAAAACCATTGTGTGAGAGAACACCGACGGAGACATCATGCTAGAGCTCGTGAAGTTGCTTATCAAACCATTTATTCTCCTAAAACACCAACAGTTGACATGATTCCATTTTCTCCTAAACATGATGTTCAACCTAATTCTCCAAGATGCAAAATGCTTAAGACAAATGATGGTTCAAGTTCTATTCCTATTAGAGCTCCTATTCTTATTAATCTTGATGAAGAAATAGGTGAAAATGTTCTTAATGATGAAAAGGTTGATCCTAATATTTCTAATGATGAATATGAATATGTTGATGTTGACAATGACTTATATGCAAAATTTTCAAAAGCATTAATCCTAGCTCCTAGTAACAAACAAAGTGACTCAGCATTAGAGCATGGTCCTTTTTTGGAACTTGTGATAGCTCCATATATTGTTCTCGATGTGGCTCCTCTTGCATATTTTCCACCTTCCCGAAACAATGATCAGGAAGATCCGGGGAAGGATGACATGCTTGATTCGCTTCATTAGCATCATAGAATCTCTCCCTCTGTCTTCTCTTTCTTATTTGTGTCATTCTTTTATTTGTTCTCCTTATTTTTCTATTTTTTGTCCCTAGTGTTATCTACTTGAGGATGATGCTCTGATGTAAAGTAAGTTATCTATTTGGCAGTTAAAGCAAGAGATTAAAGAGGGTCTAGGGGTGGGTGGTAAGCAAGTGGGCCACTCATAATGAAGCGTTGAGATCCCTTTTGGTCTCTCTCATGTTGACTCAAAAGACACATGTGTTCCCTTCTTCCATGGTGGTTTCCTCTCTTTGGGCGATGAGGATGATTCTATTTATATACATATGCATGATATACATGAGTTATCATAAAAAGAATACTGACTCCAAAGTTAGGTGAAACCACCTCATGTTTTGTGCTTTGTGTTCATTATCCTTTGATTTGACCTCTCTTTGGGGGCTAAATTATAGTGATAACGTGCTTGTCCTCTTTGGGTATACCCTACCTTAAAGCATTTTTTCTCGATAAGGCGTACACAATCACTTTAACATGGGGGCATACACTCCACTCATGATTTTCTCTTTTGATACTTTAAGTTACTTAGCAAACTTTGTCTTTGATTTGTAATTTTTAGTATTCTTTTCATGACTCATAGTAAGATATCCTTACTAGTTGTAGTCATGGTTCTCTCTTTCTCTCTCACGATCTTCCCTTTTGTGTTATCATTGAATTCGTGAGATCCTAAAGTCCACTAGTGGCTTGGCGAATCTTTCCTCCTTGATGTGGTGAAAGTCTTTCAATTCGAATTCATTGTACTTTAGCGACAATATTTGCATAAGCTTATACTCCCGCTAAAGTGGGGGTAAATGTAACGTCCTAAAATTGCACCCCTTGCAATTTTTTATTGCATTTGAGTCTTTGCCTTAGTGTTTGTGCCCCTCAACTTGATCAGAGACCTGAATATGCTCATACAAGTCAAAATCATTATTTTTCTCAGTTGTGCACTCAAAAGCCACCTTGATCCTACCCCTAAATAGGGCAAGACCAAGGCATGGCACCCTAGGATCCCCCAAAGGGGGCCTATCTTAAGGTCCCTCCCTTTGGCCTATCTTAAAAAGGAGTTGGAAAATCCCCCTACTTTAGCCCAAGTTGGAAAATTAGTCAATTAAACCTACTGGCAAGTATATAAGAGGGAATTCACCTCTCATTTGGCATCCATCAATACATTACATCACGTGTTCAAGAATTCATGCATTCAAGAGCAACTGAGCATTTCCAGTCTTCCTTCAAGCTTTGGAGCAACAATAGAGTCAAGATTTCAAGAATTGAAGAGGAGATCATCATTCTATTTCATGAAATTATAATTCCATGTGGAGACAAGCAAAACTTCATAACGAGGTATAAGCATTTCATTTTCAAGCAATTCAACTTCCCCTGAAAGAGGAGGATTTCTACTTTAAGTCATTTCATTTACACTATTTCAACCAATTGGTTAATTCCAAAACCGGGGTTTGACCTGAAGGCAAACCCCTATTCCCAACACATTTCCCTTTCTTTCTGTGTGTAGGAGATAGGTGCACACATGTACTTCTAGAATTAAGCTTTATTTGTAAAGATGGAAAAACCTTTTCAACGTGCAAAAAGTTCAAAGGACCAAGTGGAGGGTACCCCTATCTGAAAACACAGTCCCTGCAATTTTTGCCCAATTTAGTAGAGCAACTCCAAATCATCTCAAACTTCTTAGATCCAGTTGCATGACTAAATCCTGAACCTATAGCTCACCTTTTTCACATAGTTTATGTTCATTTTCAGCACTTTGTCTTTATTCAATCAATCAACTTACAAAAGAGGGGCAATTGCATTTCAAACATACTTAGTATTCAATCCTTTTAGCCTTTGGGATTGGATCTAGTAGATTCATCCTCCTCTTTTGAATGTAAAGTTTCCTCAAGTGCAAATTGAGTTTAGCAAATTCACACCCTTCTAAGTGGAGAGTTGGCCAAGCCTCCAATTTTCCACTTTACAGTGTATTCAAAAGAATCTCTCTAAAAATCAAATCATTGGAGATAAGAATAGAGGTGTAATTACAAGAAGTAAAGCTACTAAAGTGAAAGTTCTACCGTGTTTTCTTTCTCAAAATAAACCTAAGATAGTTGAAGAAGCATGTAATGATCAGAATTGGATGAAGACTATGAAGGAAGAGTTAGATTAGATTGAGAAGAATCGGACTTGGGATTTAGTCCCTAGACCGACTAATAAGAACGTTACTAGAACAAAGTGGGTGTTCCGAAATAAACCAGATGAAGATGGTCATGTTGTAAGAAACAAGGCTAGATTAGTATGTAAAGGTTACACTTGGTTTGAAGGCAATGATTTTGAAGAGACGTATGCTCCTATTGCCCAAATGGAAACTATTATGATGTTTTTGGCTTTTGTAGCATACAAATATTTCAAAGTTTATTAGATGGATGTAAAGTCAACATTTTTGAATGGAGATTTAAAAAAAGAAGTCTACATTATACAAATAGAAGTGTTTAGGTTGTCAAATGATATAGGTATTGTTTGTAGATTGAAGAAGGTGTTGTATGGGTTGAAACAAGCACCTAGAGCTTGGTATGGAAGGCTAGACAAGTATTTATTGAATCAAGGATTTCAAAAGGGGTATACCAATAGTAATCTTTATTTTAAAGTTAAATCAAAAAATATCTTAATTATTATTGTATATATGGATGACATAATTTTTGGAGGAAATGATGGCATGTGCAAGAATTTTGCTAGTGAAATGCAACATTACAAAAGGAATTTGAAATGTCTATGATTGGTGAGTTGAATTTGTTTCTTGGATTGCAAGTAAATTAGAACAGTAATGGTATTTTTATTTCTCAATCAAAGTATGTTAGAGAGTTGTTGGAAAAGTTTGGATTGGAGAATTCTAAATCGACATGTAATCCTACGACAACTGGATGCAAGTTGACCAATGATGATAAATCACCGAAGATTAATGCAAAAAAGTACATGTCAATTATTGGAGGACTATTATACCTTATTGCTACTAGACTGGATATCATGTATGCTATTTTTCCTGTAGCTAGATTTCAGCAAGATCTGAAAGAGTCGCATGTTGTTGCAGTAAAGAGGATATTTAGATATTTGAAAGATACAAAAGATTTTGGATTGTGGTATCCCATGTTGGGAAATACACACTCCAATGAGAATTGTAGGTGATTTAAGGTATTGTCATTGATGGAAACCTAACAATCATATGACACCGGCAGGCAGACAAAGGCACTGGTAGACTCTACACCGGCATACAGATCATCGACACCAAAAGGAAGATAACCGGCACCCTGGCCGACAAGAATTTTGTATAAATATATTTTGTAAGCCGACTTGGTGGATTGTAACATGACTCATATAAGTATGAGATCAGTATAGATCATTTAGGAGTGCGAGATATAAAAAGGATAATAGCAGACCTAATGTGTGAATTATTGGGATAAGGGTTTATGTATATTGCAGAGCTTAAACAAGTACTGAATCTGGCATAATAGATATTGATCTGAAGCAGTAAAAGACATTAGATTTGTATAATCCAATTTTGTAAGTCAATGTGACTTCCTTTGTAATTGAGCAGTGAGCTTTGGAAGCCCCTATTGTAAACAGTAATATTCCCTTATTGGCCAGTAAGAGAATATTGTGGGTCACAAATCCCACCAAGGTTTTTCCCACACCAGGTTTCCTCATTAAAATATTGTGTTATGGTGTGTCTCTTATGTTGTGGTTGTTGTTCTTCTTTACTGCATTATTTTTAGTTTACCGATACACAGTTTTGAATTACTTTTCATGTTATAATTCAAGTAAATTCTTTTACCAGTTAGATACTGATTCACCCCCCCCTCTCAGTATCTTTGGGAATCCTAACAATTGGTATCAGAGCCTAGTCCTCTATTTTCAAAAGCCTAATAGCTTGAGGAAGATCTTGACACCGGTAGAGATGGAAAACTTAAGAAAGCAATTGGAAACAACTCTTTCAGACTATGATGCAGAAAAAGTAAAGAATATCAAACTTGAGGATGATCTGAAGGCTGCACAGGATATTATTCGAGGACTTCAAGAAAATTTCACTATAGCATGAAACAAAAGAAGAGAACTTTGTGAAAAGATGTAGAAAGATGAAGATGAAAAGGAAACTCTTAATGATCTGGTAAACAAGCTGAGACAAGATAACAGTACAATGAAGAATGAGATGCAAGATATGACTATGAGATTTTGTAAAGAAATTGAAGATAGAAAGAAGAATGAAGATGATTTGGTTAGAAGATTAAATGATGCTGGAAATGAAAACACAACACTCAGTCATGAAAATGATATGTTGAAGACAAATTTGGTGCATACACAAAATGACACAAATGAACTTATGAAACATAAAGGAATCTTGGAGAGTGAGTTGGCTGCTGCAAATCAACACAAGGAGAAATTCAAGAAAAGTTCAGAAGAACTTGTTGACATGCTGAAGAATCAGAAACCTAATGGTGATACAAATGGCCTTGGCTTTGAAATTGGTGAAAGCTCTGGTACTGTAAACAATCATGATCATAGTAAACCGGTAAGACAACCTAATGCTTACAAATTCAATGGGAAACGCTTTAACTGTAACAAGTATGGTCATAGAGAAAATCCATGTAGATCTAGAAATAATCAGAACACTAATACACCCATCGGTCAATGTTCTAAATGCAACAAAATTGGTCATAATTCAGAAAATTGTAGAATGTATGTAAGATGTTATGTTTGTGGAAGATTTGGACACTTATCTAATCAATGCAAAACACATATGGGCATAGGATATGGGAAAGCTTTTCAGAAAAACAATGTGACTTGTTATGCTTGCAACAAAATTGGACATATTGCAAAATTTTGTAGAACTAAGACTTCACCGACAAATAACAAAGGTCCTAGTTTGAAAGGTAAAGAAAAAGTTGAAGAGGTAAAGCAAGAATTCTCAAAGCAATGGATCAAAAAGTCAAATCAGAATGTTGATGGGAATACTCCTCCACCGACAGAATAGAGTATCACTCCACCGGTAGGAGACTCTTCATCTAACTGAATGAAATTCCTTTGAGGGTTTAGCAACAAATTGAAAAACATGCTATTATACCCTCGGTTGATGGTGAGAAGTTGAATTACTTCTTTACCGGTAGATAAGTTAAGTTGTGACTTAACCGGCAAGCATTAAATGTGGTAGTTGGAGAAAATAACATTATAAAGCAAGTGTTTTGGCTCCTTTTTCATTCACCAAGCATTCAAATCTTTGAGAGCATGAAAATTCCCGAGAGAAGGTATCCTTAGCGAAAAAGTGAAGCAGTTCATCCAAGCACTCATCCCTAAGGCAGATTGAGGTATTTATAACTATGGCTTCCTCATCCACACTTGAATTTATTGCAAACCCTACTGTGATTGAAGTTATCAACCACCCTAGACCCGTATTTAAGCTCGTTCCCGAAATTGCGAAGAAAGATGATACTATAGGTGCATTTTCAAAAATACCTAAGGGAGTAGTATATACTGAAGACCCTAGGATATACATACATTGTCATATAGAGGAATTAGGAGATGATGAAATCAAGAACATGTATCGGACTGTGATTTGTGATGAATCTGGAAATATCAAACCAGAAGAAATTGATCAATTAATCAGTGAGGCCAACTGGACTGTATTCTCAACCGATCACCGACATGTAGCACTAATGGCAGGGAGAATGAATGAAATTTCAGAAGAGACTACGGACCAATGGGACATATTCTTTGTTGAAAAAGAAAAACAAGAAGAACTCAAAAGACCCAAGACAATAAAAGTATATCAAAAGGAAAAGGACAAAGGGAAAGGTAAGGAAGGTGGACCTCCTAACCTGAAAAATAATAGATAACTTAACCCCACCTCCTTCTGATACTACACTAATACAATCAATTGACACTCAACCTACTACTGAGAGTATGGAGACTCCTCTAGAGGATACAAACCCTGAGTCTGGAATTTTGTATACCAGGAATATTGATACACAAGAGGTGAATATTGTGGTAGATAAAGAAACCACTAAGGATAAGAAGAAATATGTGGCTACTGAGCCACTAGCTGTAGATGTGGAAATTAATGTTAGCACAGAGAAAGAGAAACCGGAAGAGGACTCTACTGAGAAACAATCAAAGAAACCAACAATGGATAGTGCAAAGGCAAATACATAGAAACCAGAAGTATATTCAGAGACTACATTTGAGAAATCAGAAGTTGAGAGCTCAGAGAAATCCTCTGAGGCACCGGAACAGAAACAGGTTGGTGTACAGGTTCAAACTAAGATAGTGCCACCGACAAAAACTGAAAAACCAAAACCTTTGCTAATAGAAATACATACCCAAACAGATCCTTCTGAGAGAGAGGAAAGCAAGGTTATTACTAAAACTGGCAACATGGAAATTGTAAAAACAGTTGGATAGACATCTGGTACTTCTATAGCAGAATTTCGGCCTACAAATGTGACAGAGGTCTTACTGGACTCAATAAAGAAAATCACAGAGTGTAATGCACAATCCTATAAGGCTATTGATGATACAATTCCCATTCTTAAATTGATATCACCCAAGTGCATTGTGGATAATAAATATTCTTTAGGTCAACTAGACACATTGTCTAAATACATCACCGACAATATTTTGATAGTTGATCAAATAAATGAGGACACATTTAAGGAGAAAATTAATAAAGACAAAGAGAAATTCTTTGATGAAATAATAAAGAAGTGCATGGGATACATTGGCACCCTTTTATTGGCACTAAACAAAACAATAATGGAGTTTAAGGAACTCTACAGAGATACATGCAAGACAAATGTTCTGACAATAGATATAGACAGGGAAAGAAGTAAGGTACAAAAGGAGATCAACAATATAGATGATAACCTCATCGGTTCATCTGAACCATTATCAGTTACAGAGCAGAAGATATACAGTCTTGAAGAAAAACTTGAGAAATTTGAAAAAGAGAAAGATAAAATAAAAGGGAAGGCAAAAGACCTTAAATGCGAACTCAGCCCCAAATTGGACTACCTCATCTCTTTGAGAAAAGAGATCTTTAAGGCACTTGTTCAAGGACTGAAGACACCGGAGGAACAAATACATCACCTCACTGGTACTATTCAAAGGATAGAGACTGCACTGAAAGACAGTGAAAAGTTCACTGAGAGCCTAAATTTGGTGATAGCTAAACTCTTTCAGATTGTAACCCACCGAATACAAGGATCCAGGCAGGAAACACACTCCACTGACACCGAATGACAACCTTTGTCATTCATGTCAAAGGGGGAGTAGTGAGATGAGAAAAATGATCAGAACAAGACATCATCAGCTCAGGGGGAGCATACATTTTTGACAACACAGTTTTGGTAAGATATTTTGGGAGATTCTTTTTTGGATATCATTTTTTGGACACTTTTTGATTTTTCTCATGAGTGTTGCCATCAATTCCAAAGGGGGAGATTGTTGGCAAATAATACACTCCAATGAGAAATTGTAGGTCATTTAAGGTATTATCATTGATGGAAACCTTACAATCATATGACACCAACAGGAAGACACATGCACCGTCACCAACAGACTCTACACCGGCATACAGATCACCGACACCAAAAGAAAGATAACCAGCACCTTGGCTAACAAGAATTTTGTATAAATATATTTTGTAATTAATTGTAAAATCTTTTGTAAGCTGACTTGGCAGATTGTAACATGACTCATATAAGTATGAGATCATTGTAGATCATTTAAGAGTGCGAGATATAAAAAGGATAATTGTAGACCTAATGTGCGAATTATTGGGATAAGGGTTTATGTATATTGCAGAGCTTAAACCGGTACTGAATCTGGCATAGTAGATGCTGATCTGAAGCAGTACAAAACATTAGATTTGTATAATCCAATTTTGTAAGTGAGTGTGACTTCTTTTGTAACTGAGCAGTGAGCTCTAGGCACTTGGCCTTCCTGCATGTGCAGGCCCCTATTGTAAACAGTAATATTCCCTTATTGGCCAGTAAGAGAATATTGTGGGTCACAAATCCCACCGAGTTCATTCCCACACCGGGTTTCCTCGTTAAAATATTGTGTTATGGTGTGTCTCTTATGTTGTGGTTGTTGTTCTTCTTTACTGCATTATTTTTAGTTTACCGGTACACGGTTTTGAAGTGCTTTTCATGTTATAATTCAAGTAAATTATTTTACTGGTTAGATATTGATTCACCCCCCCCCCCCTCTCAGTATCTTTGGGAATCCTAACATCCCAAAGGATCAAATTTTACTCCAAAAGCCTATACAGATGCAGATTAGGCAGGAAGAGTTGATAACAAGAAGAGTACCAATGGCGGAACATTTTTTACTTGGATCCTAGTTAGTTGAATTGCTAAGTAAAAAGCAAGATTTTGTGACTTTATCAACTGCAAAAGAAGAGTACATTGCAGTCGCATAATATTGCACTCAAATACTTTGGATGAAATAGGCATTGAAGGATATTGGTGTGAAGTTTGATGAACTGATTTCAATCATGTGCAATAATATAAGTGCAATAAATATCTCTAAGAATATGGTACTTCATTCCAAAACAAAGCACATCTCTATTCAACATCATTTCTTAAGGGAGAAGGTGTTGGATAATGAAGTAAAGTTGGAATATGTTCCTATAAAAGAGAAAGGTGAAAATATCTTTTTGAAGGCTTTGTGCAAAGATACTTTTGAGTATCTCTGGTAAAAGTTGGTGTTATTACCCCTTCCTAGTTTGAAGTAGTGCATTTTGGCAGTGCATTAGTCCAGAGAACTTCATGCATATTTTTAGTCTAGGCTAATGTTTTGGGGCTTCCTCTTAGGGGGAGCTGTGTGGATTTTAAGCTAAGTTTTTGTGTACCTTTATCTTTGATATCAAAGGGGGAGAAAAATAGTCATTTTTCTCATGGGGAGAGATTTGAAAGATGATATTTATGTTTATCGTTGATTAATGATGCCATCAATGACAAAGGGGGAGATTGCTGCAAATGTGAAGTTGATGGTATGTCACTATGTTTTTCATTGATGTCAATGTATTAATTTTGTGATTTAGTGAGTGGATTGTGCTCCGCATTTTTGGTATGTTGTAGATGTGTTCAGTAATTGTTGGTATCTCATTGGATATTGCCTTGAGATGTTATTCTTATGTTTTGGTGGTCCAGAAGTTATGCTCCAAAATTTTGTTCAGTGATGATGATGTTTTCTAGCAGAGTTTGTTGAGCTTCGTGTTTCTTTGTATTTCTGATTTTGTTGATGATATTTGGGATTTATGTTATTCATTTATTTATCTTTGATATTCTAATTTCGAACATGATGATGAGCTCCAGAGTCGTGGTTGTCGATATGTTTATTCTGGGTCTGATTGACCTTGAATGATTCTATTTTTGCTCTGGCATTTGTGGTGTATGGATAATGTGGTGTGGTGTGGTGTGGTCCACTTCTAATTCCTTCCCACCATGAGAATTTTTAGTGTAGACCTATTTCAAATTGTGCTTCAGTGAATTATTCTTTTGGCTTACTTGGAGAGATTCTTAATTCAAAAGATTGGTATAAATTGAGGATGATTGTAATATGAAAAGGTAATGGAAGCAAGTGGATTGAAAAGGAAGATCTATTTTCTATGAACATGTGCGAGGTTGAGAAGAGTTGAGGTTGACTAGTGAGACAAAGGTTTCTTATGACATTGCAGTGTTATGGCAGTTGTCCTTTAGTGGTGGATTCTTTCTTTTTATTTCTTCTTCTTTCGAGTAGTGAACCCTTCTTTTTCTAGTGGTTGTAGCTAGGTAGCAATCCCACCTACAATGAGCATTTTGGAAGTGAGCCAACCTTTGTAAAAATCACCTTAACCAATGTCACCCTAATAGGTGTTTCATAATTGAGAATTAGCATTCTCTGTGGTTTTTCCCTCCCTGGGTTGTGCATTTATAACTGGTTTTCTTGTGTATGTGTTATGTGTGTGCTCTTTCATGCTTATATCTATTTATCAAAATTTTGTTTACCAAATCTATTTCTGTGGATTAAGTAAAATGTTTTAATTGGTACAACTGATTCACCCCCCCCCTCATTTTTTCGGGCTATTCAACGTAGAGGATATCCTAGTGTTGTCTACGATCTCTACATTGTCATTGGTCCTCACCTCTTAGGAGCTTTTAGATTATAATTGGGAAGTTCCATTATTCTTAGCTCTTTCTATTGGTGAGACACCTAATGCTACCCTCATGGTTGTCCTTCTTTGAGCTCATCCTTCTTCCCCATATAATCAAGATTGGGAGCATGATGATCTGATGGTGGAGATCTTCTAGGATAGTACCCTTCTTAGCTTGTAGCTTAGAGCATACCTATCTATGTTCCCCCACGCTTGGTTTTATATGTTTCGTACCTCCTAAAGAACCCAAGTTACTTAATAGGTACTTAAAAATAGGGGTTGATGACTTTGTTTATATTTTTGTGCTCTCCTCAAGGTCTCAAATCACTCTGTAGGTGCCTGGAAATAAGGGATTATCTATCATGACTTTCCTTTATTTGTAAATAAGGGATTATCATCATATACCTATTTATCGATGATCTTGTTGCCTTTTTGGGGTCCAAACCACTATCTCAATTGATCTTTGTTATCTTATCACCTTCATGGAGGCCAAATCACTCTCTAATTTATAATTAAGTACCCTATATTATGGATAGCTAGCATAAGAAAATTTACTACCCATGTTGGCACTATCTTTTTATCTCAATGATCACTATCATGCTATCTGTGTGTCTAATCATATCAATTTTGTATCAAAAATATTTATTTTTCTTCTAATAAGTTAGTGATGAAACAAATTAGCAATATCTCATGAAGGTTCAAGTCTCTTTCCTAGGGTAGCTCCACACAAGACAAGGGATTTTTCTTTCCATTCGTATCTCAATAAAAAAATTAACTTTTATATCGCAAGTCATGATAATGACATGCTCACTAAAGTGGGAGAAAAATGTAATGTCATAAATTGCACCTCTGCAATTACAGATTACATAAGGGTCTTTGTTTTAAGTTGATTGGAGAATTCCCCTCACTTTCGCATGCTTCCCTACTTGGCTTGCTCTGTTAGCCTTTTTTTTGTCCTTTTTCAGACCCTATTGACTGTCTAGTTCATGGACACCTGCACACCACAAAGATGTTTGCATGTCATGCTAACATCCAAGAAATATACAGTCTAAAGTTGGTCATTTGAGCATTATGCCTATGAATGGTAGCAATTAAAATTCCTACTGCATCATGGACCGACATTGGGATTCCTTCTTGGGTCCTTTCTCTTGCATTTTGGATTCATTATTGGTCTTGTAATCACTCAAATGGCTCTCTAGTCACTAGATTTTTCTTCCTATAGCTTCTTGATCTCTGGTTCTACATACTTTGTGCTCAAGACTTCATTTAGCATCACCATTTCTAATTCTTTGTGTGCTTGAGGGTTCTGTGCCTCTTCTTCACTCCAACAATTTATCACTTCTTTGGTGTTGAAGGGGAGTCTCTTTCCTCTTCTTTGTTGCAACTTCTATTATCTCTATTGGCATATCATTTGATTGTCTATTTTATCATTTCTATTATTGTGTTTTTATTTTTCATCTATCTTGGTTGTCTGTGGAGGTGGGAACACCAAGACAAGGGTCTTACATTCGTAGACCTCTAAAAGAAAGTTCCAACATTTTTATCTCTTTATCTTGTGTGGAGGTTGCTAAAGAAAAGCTATCTTTATTGGATGGTTTATTTATGGACCCATTGTAATCATATTCTTCCTTTCTCTTGTCTTTTCAATACTTATTTACAGTTAGTTTGGTTTCTATTATTCCTCATTTATATTTACAACATATTAAAAACCTATACTTGTTATTATGTATTTACTAGTGTAGAACTTTGTACTTTATCCATACAGGATGCTAGTGTGTCACACTGTCAGCCATTACATGCACATGGGTCCTTGGACAAAGAGTCAGCTGAGGTCACCAAAAGATCTTTGTAACTCATACTCTTAGATTCTATGGTTAAAACATTATTATCTGCCGACATTTGATATCTAGCATGATGTGTCCTTATCCTGAGTGGAAAGGTAGATTGAGTTAGTCCCCAAGAGGTTACCAAAGACCTTTCAAAGTGGTTTTCTTTTTCCGCTTCTACAATATGTATGTATGTATGTATGTATGTATGTATGTATGTATGTATGCATGTATGTATATATATGTATATGTATGTGTGTGTGTATGTATGTATGTATGTATGTATGTATGTATGTATGTATGTATGTATGTGTGTGAATGTATGTATGTATGTATATATGTATGTATGTATGTATGTATGTGTGTGTGTGTGTGTAATTATATATGTATATACATATATGCATATACATATACATATACATATAATTATTTTGTATTTAATCTCACAATAATTGTTGTTTGTGAAATCATACTATGTTGCTTAGCTGTTTGTCATTACTATATTTTAAAGATTGGTCTTTCTCGGTTTCTCTTATTGGCAGCTCCTCTTTTAATTGCTCATCTTATTACATACAAACTTGTTCAATAAATTAAAAGAAAAATTCAAATATTAAAATTTTTATAAATCAGTAATATTTTGTGTGGGGAGGGCAATTCACTTAGACTATGTAATAATGACACTTGTTAGGGCTCCGCTTCATGGGGCCCACCAGATTATATTCCTTTTTTAAAGAAATATCAATATGATAAAATTGCAAATTACTCACTTTTGTTATATACAAACACAGTATTAGTACTTATTTTAGGAATATTCATATACTCTATGTGTGAGACTTATTTGATTAGTGTATATATATAAATATAGATTGATATAGTGGAGAACAGATTATGTAGACTATGATTATATTGGTGCTGGTTAGAACTCATCCAATCAGATGTTGGTTTCTCCTTTGAAGGAAAACATCAATAAGACAAAATCACAGAGTACCCACTTATATTCTATACAAACAAATATTTTAAAATTTTCATCTCACTCTATATGTGGGGCTTATTTTGTTGGCTTCCTTTATTTTTCTTGCACGCCGCATCCATTTAACCCTACTCATCATTTCGATTGAAATCTGGGTATACAACAATCATGTCCAATCCTTTTCTGATTGATCTTCATGGTATAAAAATCAATTCGCACTTTGAAAAGCATGGAATGGTTCTTATCTTACCTTAGTTTGTTCGACAATTAACTTTGCCAGTTTTGAGCCTCTCGCATTCACTTCACATCACTCGCACCAATGAAAAGCTCGCACCAGATTTCAGTACAGATTTTCTCACCGCATCTTCACTTAAATTGGCCATGGTGATTAGACGCAAATGCATAAAAATTCATTTTTAAACCTAAAAAAAAGTGTTTATACCGCGAGAGTTTTATAATATGCTTATCAATTTCCAAACATGTTTCAATCGTTTATGTGAGGATCCAACTGTTTGATTGAAGTAGTTCTTATGATGAATTCCAATGTGGACAGCACCAAACATTTTGTTTTTTCTTTAATTCACAGGCGTGGAAGGATCGCACTAGTTAAAACTGTGGTTTTCTTTATAAGTGGAAGATCTTCCCATTTTTCAAACGGCACTTTTTCTTATTGGAGAAAGATCTTCCCATTTTTTTCAACCTGCATCTTTTGTGTTGTCAATAAGATATTATTGTACATCATTAATGGCCACAAATTTTCTCAAAGTAACTTTTACTGATACCCTACGCATCTTCATAGCATAGAGCAGCTTTCTTGTTTCTTTCCTTGATATAGCAAACCCACTACCTGCACAAGTGCGTGCTCTTATCATGATAAAATCACTTTGCGTATCTTTGTTCACTGAATGCATGTCGAAATCTTTTTGTGTATGCTGATTAAACAAATTCAAGGCGTGGGTGGTCGTGTAGCAGAACATTTTGTAGACCAATAAGGAAGAGGCATTGTATCACATTATTTGCTGTCTTTGTCTTCTCTTTCATTCAATGTATATAGCTATGGCTAGTTAGGGTTTCAATTCATTGTATATATCTATCAATTCATTGTATCTATCTATCATACCAGAAATGGTTGAAGGAATGAGTTGTACTCAACCTTGGAAGTATGGTTATAGAAACCATTTTTATTATGATAGATATGGGCACAATTCATTCCTTCGACCATTTATCAGCTTTGATTTTCACTGCCCAATGTTGAGTACAATTCATTCTTTCAATCATTTTTTCATGCCCAAGAAAATCTAAATGTCACATCTAGTATTAATATAAGTTATTTACATTGATTCCATTGTTAATGTCACATCTAGTATTAATATAAGTTATTTACATTGATTCCATTGTTAATTTATAACATGCATGCCAATTAAGAAGTGAATTAAAGTGTCGATTAGGATGGCGTTCAATTATTTTGTTGATTAATTGATATTTAAATTCATTAAATTTAAATATGTGGAGGTTTATGAAAGATCCACTGGTAAGATATTTTCTTGGTGCTTGTCAAATTTATACTTCAAAATGATTGTGATAGGTGGAGAAAAATTACATATTGTACTATCAAGATATTTTATGGAAAGTACATTTCAAAGTTTTATTGGTACCTGTAGACACCTAAAATTAACATTTGATTAATTTAAACCTATCAACATAATTAATTAACTTAATTGTGTTATCCTTATTCCTCTCAGAATCAATTAAATCTAATTTAATTAATCCTATCACTATAGTCCAATAATTAATTTATCAAATAAATTAATTTCTCCTATTCTTCTAAAGTCCTCTCAATAATTATTTTCTCTACAACCCACTCAGATAATTAATTCTAATTAATTAACCTAGTCATGCGATTCCTACAAATCACTTTTCCTAATCCC
The DNA here is from genome assembly GCF_030272615.1 of Cryptomeria japonica. Classification (NCBI taxonomy): domain Eukaryota; kingdom Viridiplantae; phylum Streptophyta; class Pinopsida; order Cupressales; family Cupressaceae; genus Cryptomeria; species Cryptomeria japonica. Next base: position 909,203,443 of record NC_081414.1, read on the forward strand.
ACTCAACCTAATTAATCCTCCTTGAATCTCTCATAATCATGATTATCATTATTCTCCAATTTTAAATTCTCACTCATGTCACATCAAACTTTGAATCCCTCAATGCATCCTTATTTTGGAATTTTTAATTCCTCAAGTTTGAAATTCAAATTTATCCCCCCTTTTTCCAAAGGAATTTTATATTCCTATTTATTTTCCCAAGGCACCCTTGATCCATGCCTTCTATCCAAAATCAATCTCAACCCTTCATAATCAAATCAATCTTGGCCCTCCATTGGCCTTCTCCAATCTATAAATTGGAGCCAATTATCCTCACAAAAGGATCCACTTCTCATGCATCCTCATGCTACACAATTCTCCTCTCATCTTCTTCTAAATCCTCTCTCAAATATATCAAATTCATGATCCATCATTCAAATCCAATAATCCATCCACTTACCTTGTTGAGCACAAGGAGAGCATTCCACATCCAAATCAATCAAAGGAGTACATCAAGTGGAGCATCATCAAGGGGCACCTTCACTTCATCAAGCTCAATCCGAATGAGAAGGTAAAATAGCAAGGTATAAATGGTTTTGTTTGCATTTTGAATGTTTCTTTGGATTTCTAACCATATAATCTCACCTTGCATGTTTTCCCCTCTTCAGTACCATCATTGTAACTCATGTTAATTATTCTAAGTAATTTTAAGGACTAGATTCATTTTCACATTTTTGAGAGGAGATATGATATTTTGTGTTCTTATTTGTTTCTAATTATTTGTACTCGAGAGAATAAGCTAGATATCAAGTCACATAAGTTGGATCTTCAACAGTTTTCTAGCTCATCATAGGATTGGCCTTGGGATTTTGATACAACTTTTTATAACACAATCTACCCTAATATGAATTTATTGTTTTTAGTAGTTCTACATGCTTATTCATGTGGCCATGAAAAAAGATATTTATTTAATGAAAAATAAGGTAGGACCCATTGTCAACTTTGTAAACTAGTTGCATGTAAATATTTGAAACTAAATAAAAATCCAATCCTAGAAATATTAAAAATAATAATTAAGATCTCAATTTGAGGTCATAGATGATTGCAAATGGCCTCAAAATAGTGTTTATAATTGTTCCAACTAAACAAGTCTAGTTGTGGTTGCATTCCACTCTTCTAATGCAACCCGAATTCACTCCATTAAATAAATTCTTCAAACTTCAATACACCTATTCTCAACCTTAATCCTTTAAAATTGGAAAAGGAAACTTTCTTACTACTAAAGTTCCTTATCAAATCTGCCCTAAATGTAAAATTAGGAGCAAAAAGTCTTAGACACTGTAAGTGTTAGGTTTGCTAGTTTGAACCAGTCCAAAACCAAAGAAGGTAGCAGGATGAGAATTAGGAGGCACTAAAACACTATCTCCAAGAAAACCCAATCTAGAACATCATAATTGGAGTTTCCAGTGAATTAGTCCAAGGTATTTCACCAATTCAAAATCCTTTGCAACTTTTAATTATTTTCTTTGCACTCTTATAGCCTTTTCTCTATTGGATCAGAACCTATAGATACAAAAAATAGGCAAAATGGTTGTTCTATATAGGGGCTTGCCTAAGTCAAACTTCGTATTTGTGTTCCCACCTCCACATAAGCTATGATGATGAAAAAAGTGTATGTCCTCACAAGGATAGAGACTAAACCAATGATAAATACTAGCACAATAACATTACCTTAGGTATGAATAAATCTTATGAAGTTCAACATAATAGTGATGATGCAATTTTCTTTTCAAAGTCTTACAAGTGTCAACTTGCAATAGCAAAATGATAATAAATGATAAACATGAATCTATAGTTGATTGCAAAATATTGATATCTTATTTCTCCTTATATGAATACTATAGATTGAATTATATTAGAAAATGATTTCCCTTTCAATGTAGAAAAATGTAGCCTTCAACTATTTTGAATAATAAATATTCATTATATAAGGATCACAAGGCTAATTTTTTATAAAAGGCTGACATAAAATGATCAAACACAAAAAATAGAGATGATATTCCATAATGTCAAGGCTGACACTTGTAGTGGCCATAATTTTAAGAGATTTTTATTTTTGATTAAGTGGAGAAGGGCCCCAACCCTTATAGATTAGAAAGAAAAAAACCATCAAAGGATATGCTTAAAGAGAAAGACAACAACCACCATGGATGAATAGAAAAAGAAAGGCTTTGAAAGGGCCCAAAACCTTTTATAATAGAATGTTAAGCATAGCAAGATAGAAGTGAATAACCAAAATAAGAGACAATTAAAATTAATCAAACAAAAAAAAATGCAGCATAGGGTAGTGAAACAACAAAAAATATATTAGAGAAAAAAATACAAACAATTGCGTATCCCAAAGGGGTAGTTAGAAAAAGTGCTTTAGAGAAATTTTCTTTTTTGAATGTCGGGATTGAAATCCCCTAACCTAAATTTCTTGAGACCAAGGTAGAGCACATTGATATTTCCATCTTTAGGCCTTACAAATTTGAATGAGGCGTCTATCTTTAATTACTTTTTTAGAGTAGTTATTACTGATCTTGTCTTCACACCTTTTCTTATTGAGACAAGATGAGCTAATGGTAGAACCATATTCAAACCTCATACAATTAAGTTATGCCTATGCCTTCCATCAATCTTTAGTGGAATTGATATTTTTATCCTTTTTAATATTTTTAAAGGGTGGGAAAGAGTGAACCTTTGGGGTAGGCATTTTTTCCTTCTATACTTTGTGAATTTTCTTACTTTTCTAGCAAGTACAAGGGTTATGCCCTAATGTTTTTGCAAAGATGGAAAAAAGGATTGGAGATTCTTCATATCTGATATATGGTAACCAAAATCCGAATTTAAAGGATAAATAAATCTAGGTAGGGATCTCTTGACTATTTTTCACAAATGTACAGATTCTAGAATAAGCCAACCATTTCTTGTATTTATTTATTTTATCTATAGCATGAAAAAATTCCTAATGAATTAGCTAAAATCATTAGGTTCTGTCGACTCCAAAATTCCAATTGTATGCTAGGCAAATGAACCCAAACTAGAAAATTGGAGGAGACTCCCTTCATAGGGTCAAAACTAGGAATACACTTATGTAGACATAGACCATTCTATCTTATAAACCAAGGATCATCCAAAATAATCCTAGTGTAATCTTGCATATTAGAAAAGGAAAAGAGGGAAAATTATTCACCATTGATTTTACTTCAATGCCACTAGAAATGTTACAACTTTGAAGGACCCATCTTATGATTGATTCTATGTGTGGGTGGTTGTCATAAAATTCCCCAAAAAGAGACTTCAAAAATTGAGCAGCAATATCTTTATAAATAAAGAGGAATATTAAATTGGATTTGATCTTCCAACACTTTGTCATTGCTAACTCAAGGAACATCCACATGATCCAAAACATGAAGAGAAAGGGAAGCCATTTTATCAATAGAAAAAGACCCATATGCATGACTATCGATAAAAACTTCATGTGACAAGCAACATTCTCTTAAGAACTCTCCAAAACATTACAAGAAGACATAGCCAGATCTTCCTTCCTTAGAGGAGAGATGGTAACCCCAAATGCATAATTGACATAGCTCTTCATATCATGCTATAAATGCCTAGAAATATAAGGAGAACAAAAAGCACTCTCATCAACAAACAAATACCCATATCCTTACAAAGTAGAGGGATGTCATTTTGTTAGATTTGCAGAGACAATATCTATTTCAAACCCTAGATGACTTGAAGAGGGTATAAGAAACCTTTTTATAACCCCAAATAACTTACCATTGTTGAAGACCACCTCTTCAAACTTCACATCTTTTATATAACTTCAAATGAGATTATTTTAATATATCTAATTTAGTATCTCATCTTGTTTGAATCTATCATATCTTCAGTACCTTCAACCCCTTCAAAATGAGAAAAAATAGAAAAGATTTAAAGGAGAGAGGATCTTCTTCCTCATCCAATATAAATTATTGATCTTCAATTTTGTGATTTTGGGATCATATCTTTCACATCTATAGTCCATTTTTCACAAACAAGTAGGAATTGGAAAGCTAGAGTCATATACACAAATATCCGATTCATTTTTCTAGATTTTTCCCAAGGTACATTTTATTTCAATTTTTTTGATTTTACTATATGGTTATTTACTTGAAAATTTTGGCACTTGGAAAATATTTACTTGTAGGAGAGAGCTCTATTTGATCTACTTTATATGTACTTAGATCTAGCGATATAATAATTTCATTTGACGAGATATAATAGGTTTTTTAGTTCATCCTTCTATTATCAACCTAGCAAAGGGCAATTATGAGCCTTGGTGAAATAGCATTATGACACATCTTAGGTGCCAAGTGATTTTTTGCATTATCTATATGGACTCATCCCTCAACCAACCATACAAAGGGGTAAGCATACTTATAGGATCATATCAATGTCCCCACACACTTTTGGATCACCTTTTGGAGATCTATGGAGAAGCTCATATCTCTCCATTTATAGAGGATCATAAAGTATATTTTCATATTCACCTTGAGCATAACACTTACATGCCCTATCATCATGGTACATTTTAGATGCTTGATTATATCACAAATCTTTCATATCCTGGTGTATCAAAGGCTTGTCTCTTAGTTCTCACTCTTCACATTGAGACAAAATCTCAATATTATCATCTTTCATCATCCTGAATCATATTGGCATTGGGTCATGGATGGGCTTTATTGATTTAATGTAACAGTTTGATCGCTCACTCTATTTTCTACATTGTGGTTGAGGAGTTACAGAATATTATAGTAATGTTTGATGCACACACTTCAGACATTGGGGACATAATTGAGAATATTTTATTCCTAATTGATTGTATATTTTACATTCATACCATCCCATCCTCAATTGCTTTACAAGTTTTTCATTGGGTATCTTCACAATTCTTTGGATTTTTTTCATTGATTTAGTATATATTTAGACATGTGGACAATTGATTAGTCTTCCCTCACACAAATCATGAGACAATTTCTTCCTTCTCTTTTTGTGGACTTTCTTCTACCAAAGTGATTGGAATTGTTTCTTCCTAAGGGGAGGAATGATGATTGTAACTCTTGGACAGTCTTTATCTTTAGCATTAGAGCTTCTCTCTTATAGGGGGGATACATCATCTCTTTGTTTCCTCCTATGGGGAGATATTGATGTACTTATGTGACCAATTGAATACTTGGGGGATATTTGGAGTCCATCATTATCAGTCACATGTACACTTTTTCATTTATTTTCTCTCTTTTGGGGATATTTTTTTCTCCACTAGGTTCTTCTCTTTTTCTTTAAGAATTAAATTTGTTTGTACATGGGTACCATCCATCCATCCACTCATCCTTGCATTCATGCATTCATCATAAGATCTTTAGTTTATCCCGAAGTTAATATTAATGGGAGGCATTAGAGTAACTAGGACACTTTATCTAATTATTTAATTAATTAGTTCCCTTAAATTTTCTTATTCACTTAAGCTAAACTCGAGCACTTTTTAATTTTATTTAATTGCACTAATAATAGATTAAGTTGTCTCATCAAATATGATTGTGACACTTGGAACTAGCCAATTTAATCTATAATTAAGGTTTTGCATCTAGGGTTTCATCCATCCTTTCATAGGGATTCATTCATTCATTGTAACATACATATTTTTGTGCAATAAATACTAAATTCTCAAGTTGTGATGAAATAATTTTCCTTTCTTGATCTTTCTTTGTGACAAGTCTTTTTCTTGTAGATGATTCTTGGCTTGTGAATTTCATCAAATTATAAAACATGGGTAGTTGAATATTATCTTACTAATATTCCTCTCAATATGTGCTTCCTTCCCCCCTCTGTCTTCTCTTCACTTCAAGTATATCCTTTAGTTAGTCTATGTTTACAACACACATTTTTATATCTTTTGGCACTCTCACATTTTGATGGTGGATCATGGAGTGTAATCCAAAAAGTTGATGCTAAAAATAGACATGCAACAAAATCTATAAGCTAATAAGAGAATTCAAATGAGTGTGGAAGTATGATAACATTGATAGAACAAGCTATCAGTGTATATATAGAGTCTTTAAAGTAATAGACCTTTGAAAATAGAGAAAATATTTTTTGATCACCATCAACAACAAGAGTAGATGTATGATATTAGTAAAAATGTACAAGAGATATATCATCATATTTTATCATGATTTGTTCAAAACATAAATGCTCAGATTATTCATGTTAAATATAATTAAAACAATTTCTCATTGATTCCTTTGACATCAATCACAATACAATGTTCAAAAATATCCCCCTTTGTCATTGATAGAAAACAACAAAATGTTGCCAATACAAATAGATAAGAGCAACACACCACCATAATCCAAGCGTGAAGAGACCCCCTATGAGGCATAATTGTTCATGTAAAAAGATTATGAGTATGTGAATCCTTAATCCTCTCTTGAGAGATGTAGTATTTTGGTCTCCTTTCTCCCCCTCTGATGTCAATGGAAAAGGACAATAATATTGCTTTTTTTGTCTCCAAAACCTCCAACCATCTTGCTCTTGCTTTTCAATATATTTATTGAATCTCTCTACAACACTATTGAGCCTACGTGTGGTAGGAATTTAATACTCACCCTCAACTTATATTTTTTCTTCAATCAAGAGGATAGAGAAACCACTTCTAACTTCTATGTCAAATTAAAAAATGCCTCTTTGGAAGAGTTTTTATGAATATGTCAGTAATTTTGTCCTTTGCCTCAACATATGATAACTTCACTTATTTATCTGCAACCTTCTCTGTTAAGAAAGGATACTTAAATGAAATATGTTTTGTCCTTGATTACTATATTCTTATAAATATTTATTGCACTTGTGTTGTCACAAAATAGAAATGGGCTTATCAAATTTTGTTTTCATTTCCTTTAAATTTTATTTCATCAATAAAACTTGGGCACAACAAGAAACTATTGCAATATTTAACACTTTAATATTATAGATAGGGATACCACGACCTACTTTTTTCTCTTCACCAATATACAATATTGTAATCGGGAAAGAAATCTCTACCACTTGTACTCTTCTACTCATCTACACTTGTGGCCCCACATACATTTATGTATGTCATGAATTTAAAATTTTCACTCTTGGGATACCATAAATTAAAATTCAATGTACCCTTTAGGTATGTAAATATCCTTTTTATTTCCTTGGCATGGGTTTCCTTAGGCACTGACTAGAACCTAGCCACAATATCTACTTCTTGAATTATATTTAGTCTAGAAGCTATTACATCCAAAACGCTACCAATCAATGGACTATACAAGGTTTGATTTTCTAGAGTAGACTTATCCTATTTTCTTATGGTATTCCCAATAACTATAGTTGTACTTACTAGTTTGAAATATTTCGTTTTAAACTTGCTCAATAGTTCTTTTATATACTTGGTTTGTGATATGAATATGCTTCTTTCTAACTGGGAGATTTATAAATTAAGAATAAAAATAACTCACCCAAAATTGACTTTTTAAATTATTTTTCATAGCATCTCAAGATTATTTGCACATCATCACTATTGTCTCAAAATATAGTGACATCCAAATAAACAACAATAATTAGCAATTAGATGTTAGTCTTGGTACATGGTGTCATGGTTAAGTTGTAGTGTACTTCTTTCCATCAAGGTTTAAATCCAATTTGTGTGCAATTGTTGAATTATAATGTTGTGGATGAGGTATCCTTTTTGTGACCTCAATGGTTCATATCTCTAAGTCAAAAGAATTTACCCCTCTTTAAAAGGAAAAAATAAGTTACCAATTGGTTACCTTTAGTTTTTATGTATATATTATAGTCTTTTCTACCTCTCTTGAAACCTCATTGTTGTAGATACTTGTCCAATCTTGAATACCATGCTATAGGATATTTCTTGACTCTGTAGAGGGCCTTCTTATATTGCACACAAATTTTTAATTTTTTAAATTTCAAATCATACTATTTTTTCAATGTTTACTTCTAACTCTCTATTCATTAAATATTGATAATGCCAGAAACATTCTAATTTATTGTAATCTTGCAATTGGAGAAAAAATTTCCTTCAAATCAACTCCCTTAGCTTGAGAATATCCTTTCCATACAATTCTAGCCTTATTCTAGATTATTTTCCCATATTCATTGAAATTGTTTCTAAAAACCCGCTTGGAGACTATAACATTAATTTTCTTACATCTTCAAACTAGCTCCCAAGTTTTGGTTTTCTCAATCCATGTTATCTCTTCCTCCATCGCATCTAACCAACCTTTAGAAAGGTTAGTTCTTCTCTAGATAAAGGAAAATAATTAGGTAATATTCTTGTCTAATGTGAAGGAAGATGATCTGGTATGTTATGAGGTACTTAAGGAAGTGGTGAAGGTAAAGGAGAAGTAGAGAAACATACACCTCCTATTTAATAAAGAGGTGTGAGATCTACTAGAAAATATTATGAATGTAAGACCTTTATTCATACAATAACCCCCTAATCATATAGAAGCTAGATATTTTAATTCTAATTTTGGGAGAAAAAGTAAACAAGAAAACTAAAAAATAAACTAAAATTAACTATCTCTACTATGGTGTGCACCCAAAATTTAAGGCAATTTACAATTTCAAAATAGCATAGTATGGTCATTGAAAACCACAATATGATTTAAAAAAATTTAAAAGAGAGGAATGCATTAATTCTCAAAGTACTTTTACCATTGAATAAATTGTATCTCCATACAATTTTTTCTTTCCCTCAACCTCACCTTGACATTCTATCTCTTAGTGCTCAATGTTTGCTTTGATTCTATTAACACCTTGATGAAACTTACATTTCCAAATCCCATTCTATCTCCTATCTAAATGTGAGTCATGATTAACAAGATCGGGGTCACATCAGGTGGTAAAATTGAGGTCCCATGTCAGCCTTCTTCAAAAATTTAAATAATTTTAGGATGGTTAAGTATAGAAGGAGGCTTACCCATCTCATTTGAAGTCTAAGTTTGATCTCTCTATCAATTACACTCTAGAAAACTCAATCGAAGTGAACAAGCAAGTAACAAAGCATTCATCAAGAATTCAAGGAGAGGTTAAGTCAAGTTCAAGTATTCAATATGGTAACCATGATCAAAATTTCAAGAAGATATTATACATGACATCCTAAAACCCTTGTATGAGGATTCAAGCAAGCTTTATCAAGGTATCAACTTCAATTACGAGCATTCAATTTTAGATCTAGCCTTTCCCTCAAAAGGAAAGAATTTTGTTGCAATTCAATTCTATTTTCATTTCAATTTCAACATTAATTCCTAAATGAAGGTTTGACCCAAGGAAAAACCCTATCCACAACACTTTTTCTCTCTCTATGTGTGTTGGAAATTGATTTAGGAGCTCTGATCAAAGATTCTAATAGAATAGATGACAACAAATAGGTTCAACTTTTATACGAGCAAAAAGTGGAGGACCAAGGTGACCTACCACATTAGTATTGAGAGTTTTGCCTGATCTTTGGACAGTGGATCCAGCACAATTCTCTGATCTAGAAAAAATCTCACCTTACTATCTAGAAGTTATAGGACTAGGACAACCTACCACCTTGGTCTTGACAATTTGGTATGTATTTTTATCTATAGGTTCTAATTTATTTTCCCTTCATAGATCATTGTTTGTGGCTCTATGTGAAGTTTCTAGCACCCTTTTATTACTATTTTTCTCTTATTATCCATTGATTTACCCTAAACTTTACAATACAAATCCAAATTTCAACTCTAAAAGGCGAGACAACAAACAAGTAAATTTAGTTAATATTTCAACCCTTTTTCCTAATTTAATTGTGGCTAGATCTATTGAATTTACCCCTCTTTTAAATGTTTGGTTCATTTGGTGAGATTAGTGGTTTTATTATATTTGTACTCATAGATCATATATGCAATTGAATTACATAAATTTAGAGGTTAAATTCATAAAAATCCTAATTTATTCTTCTAAAATTGAGTTTTGGCTTACATAATTTTTTAATTGAATTTTCAGATCTGATTGCGATGACATGTTATATTCAAATTTAGCACATCTAGTGTTTAGTAGCATAATCCATATTGTTTAATTCATTGGTTAATCAATCATTATACATAGAAATTTTTATTCCTAGTTTACATTTCCAATATTTGCATTCAATTTCCCTTTTTGTACATGATGTTTTTTACCCTTAGTCCTACATACAATATTTTAATGAGAAAAAATTATATACTTAGGCCTTCTCAAGGTTTAAACACTAAGGATATTAAGCCTTAGTTGACTAACTTATTCCATGTGAATGTTGGTGCTTCTTCTTATGCAATAAATGACATACCTAATATCATATATCCCCATTCAACTAATACTTCTCATGATGAGGATGAATCACTAACTAGGGTTACTATTGAGAAATAGGAAAATATTGATACTATGTTTGAAAATATTCAACAATTGATGGGTTCACATTACTCAGATAATGAGGAAATCCCCTTGATAAAAGGATTGAAAATAATGCTTCAAAGTGATAAGGTGGGTGTGGATGTGTTGTGTGGACTTGCTCATGTTTTTTATACCAATATTATGCAAATAAAAATTTGTGTCGAATTCCTTGGTTACTCTCAACCCACTAGCCAATTCAACCATTCCTTTCATGCCTACATCTTTACCTAGTATGCCTACATTTACATCTTCTATCATGACTACTTCCACACAAAATGTTAATCCTACACATGATAGTCATGGGGAAAATTCTATTAATCAATATAATTCTTACATACCTCCTTCTGTGAGTCTTATATTTGTTTCACAACCATCCCCTATACTAGCATACCATAATGTTCCTCCTCCTTATTATCAACCTCCACTTACAAAAATATTACTCCTCCATCACAATCCACTATGTTTAATTCCAGTTCATCCACCAAAGAAACTATTAATAACCTATCTCAAACTATTTCATCCTTACAACACCAATTGGCTTCTTTAACTCAATCGAAATTCAATGTGCCCACACTTGTTGTAGCAATCCCACTATCTTATGAGACTGTCCATGTAGTTCCTCCTAAACATGTGGAGATTTTGTAATTGGAGTTATACAATGGAAAAGATGACCCCTTGACTCATGTGAGGACATTTTAAATCTTGTGGAGTGATTTCTCTCATGGTCAAACACTCATGGCAAAACTATATGCTCAAACTTTTAGATATAAAGCCTTGCAATGGTATAGTTATTTGACTCCTTATTCTATTATTTATTTCTACCAATTGGCTAATTGTTTCATTCAATAATTTCAAAATAATAGTGTTCCTAATATTACTTTGACTAACTTGATTCATTGTATGCGAGGATTTAAAGGAAAATTGATTGATTTTATTGGTAGATATAAACATTTGAAATCATAAATTTCTTGTTATGTGCCTAATCGTGGTTTTCAAAAAAAAATTATTGCTAGTTTACGAAAGGATATTAGAGATAACCTTCTATTTTTTTAATTTACTTCTTTTATTCAATTGTGTTTAGTGATTCATAATTATCAGCTTCATGTGAGTTAATTCGAATCATCTTCTTTAATGGATTTGGTTGATAAAAATGAGAGTGATCAACAATTGTTTATGAAGTTCAAACACAATAAAGGTTTCATCAAGATAAATGACAACATCAACACACAAGTGGCAACCATGACACTAGGTGTGGCCCCTTTTCTAATTACTTTAGAAAAGAATTAACTCCTCTTTCTGAATCTTTGCATAGTATAATTTTGAGGTTGACGAATTCTAATGTGTTGCAACTTTCTCCCATCACACCAATTGACCATTCTTAACTATTTCCAACATCCCATGATCCTAAAGCTTCTTGTCAATATCATCATTAACTAGGTCATGACACTAAGAAATGTTTCCAATTGAGGAATAAGATTCAATATTTTATTAATAACAATACTATATACATAGTTGGTGTTAATGTCAAAGAGAATAAGTCATTAGATCCTCCTAACCAAAATCTCTAAATCTTCACCAATCCATTGCCTTCTCATTCTACCAATGTTGTTGAGTTTGAGCCACTTTCCTTCTCCCCTAATGACCATGGTGTAGAATTTAATACTATTGTGAATCTCATTGATAATTATAAACCTACAAAATACTTGTGCATTACCTTTGATCCTAGTGAGACTATTGTTGCACCTAATCGCCCACTATATATTTCTATGAATACCAAAGACAAACTCTCATGAGGCATGCTCATTGATCTAGTTTGTATGGTGAATGACATCGCTTAGGAACATCTTTTTACTCAACAATTGTATCAAGTAACATATGATAAATTTGATGTTATGATCAAGGTGTATGATGGTTTTTCTTTCCCTACTATTGGTATTAATCTTCTTGTTGAGGTTGGTAATAAGTGCTTAGATCTCACCTTTTCTATTATTTCTATGTTGGATCAATTTCATGTGAAGTTGGGATATCCTTTTCTCTATTCCATGTAATATATCCCTTATACAATCTATAAATTATTTAAATTCCCTCATAATGACACTAATATAATGATTAATCATAGCCTTTACCAACCCACAACGAAACATGGAAATTTTATTGTTGATTACTTTTGGCCCAAATAAGTTGAGCCCTTAAATCCTTGAAATGACATCATTTTCTTATCTTATCAAAAATCAAGAAATGAAATGATAATGGCCTTGAGTAAACCTAGAGACCCTACACCCATTGATATTCCTATTCCTCATCCTAGACTTGGTCTTCTTCCTACTCCTTCTATTCCTCCTATATATGCCACATTACCACCTCCTATGTCCTATAAAGGAAATAAATTGGTATCATGTATCTCTCAACCTATTGGAGTTTCTTCTATTCCTCCCCCTATAAGGGAATAAAATAAGCCTATGTCAATTGATCCTCAACCTTCACAAGTCTCTACTAGAAACTAAAAGGAATCATTGTGCGAGAGAATGCCAACGAAGATTTTGTGCTAAGGCTCACGAGTTATCTTCCCAAATCCTTTCCTCCTTAAAGACACCAAATGTTGACTTGGTCCAATTTATCCAATCTATTAGGGGGGAGTTCAACTCAAATCAACTAAGTAAAAATGATCAAGGAAAATGACGGTTCAACTTATTTTTGTATTAAAAATCCTATTATGATTAATTTAGATGATGATATGGATGATGATAATAATCTTGTTCACACTAACAATGATGATGCTAATGATTCTAGAGATATGTATGAGCTTGTTGAGATTAATCATGAGTTCTCTTCACATTTTTCAAAAGTATTAATCCTAGTTCCTATTGAGAAACTTGAAGTGATTCATTAGTAGAGAATGGTTCTTTTTCAGAACTTGTAGTAGCTCCATATATCATACTTGTGGCTCCTCTTGCATCTTTTCCACCATCCCTAAATTGTTTTTAGCAAGATTGGAAGGTGGATGATTTTCTTGACTATCTTCATTCATGTCATGGATTCTTTTTTGTGTGTTTTCTTGTTCATAATTTCTTTCCCCTGTCATGTGATGCTTGATATATTTTTGTGTTATGTTAGGTTCTCTTTGGATGATCCTTGTTATTTCATTAGTACAAGGTAATAAATAGGTTGAATCTATTGTGACATTCATCTATTTGTATCTCAATTCTTCTATATGTTGTATCTATGTTAGTATTACATGTGCTATTATTTATAAATGTGCTCTTGTGTTTTATACTTGGGGATGATGCAAAGAATTGAGATGTCCTTTTTGGTCTCTTCCATTTTGACTCAAAATAAAATTTCTTTGTTATCTCTTTTACTCTTCTTCCATTGTGATCATATTTCCACTAGTACCTTTAGGGGATGAGGTCAACTAACTATAATTATTCTTGATATACATTATTTATCACAAATACATTATTGACCCTAGAGTGGGTGGATCCATTATGTCCTTTTTTTCTATATATTTTTTGATCATTATCCTTTGATTTGTCATTTCTTTGGGGCATCTCATTATGGTAATGTACTTGTCCTTTGGGTGAATGCTACCTTAAAGCTATTTCTCCCAATAAGGTGTACGTAGTTGCCTTAATGTGAGGGAATACACTTCACTCAATGTTACACTTTATGCACTCATGAATGATTTGTTTTCAATATTAAAGTTATTTTTTAAATTTAGTCTTTAGCTTTTTAATTTGGTATATTCCTTTTTCATGACTCATGGTAAGCACAAAATCTTATTAGGCCAATATAGTCATACTCTGTTCCCCTTTCATGTCCTGTCTCTTTGTTATCTTGGTGAATTGTTTTCAATGTGACATCGTAATTTATCATTAGTATGGGTGGTTTCATATTCTTGCTAAAGTAGCATCATAAATAGTATCCATATATAATTTCATCATCACCTAGACTTCACCTTAGAATTTTGTCTCTCAGTGTCTGATGTTTGCTTTGATTCTACTCAAACCTCCATGAAACATACAAATTTTCAACGCCACTTCTATCTCATGTCCAAATTTAAGTCTTGATTAATAGGACCAAGGCACTAGGGTGTCATGGTCCTAGCTTAGGACTAGGGCAACACATTGCCCTAATCCTTCTAATTATGGCCCAAATTTGGTCCCATTTATGGTCACATCAAGTGTCAGAATATAATTTAGGTCCCATGGTGTCCTACTCTGAAAATTCAAAAACAAATTATATGGTCTGGTATAAAAGGAGGCCTATCCCTCTCATTTGATCTCTAAGGTGGTTGAAATCTAAGTTCGATCTCTCTCTCTCTCAATTACACTCTACAAAAATCAATTCAAGTGAGAAAGTAAGTAATCAAGCATTAATCAAGAATTGAAGGAGAGGTTATTTCAAGTTCAAGTATTCAAGATGGCATCCATGATAAAAATTATATGAATACATTCTACATGACATCCTAAAATCTTTGTGTAAGGATTTAAGCAAGCTTCATCAAGGTATCAACTTCAATTACAAACATTCAATTTCCGATCTAGCCTTTCCCTCAAAAGGAAAGCATATTGTTGCAATTAAATTCTATTGTCATTTCAATTATCATATCAATTTCAAGGTTAATTACTAAATAAAGGTTTGACCCAAGGTAAACCCCTATTCACACACCTTTTTATCTCTATGTTTGCAATAAATTGAATTGGGAGCTACAATCGAAGATTTTGACAAAATAGATGGCAATGAACAAGTTCAACTTTTAGAGATGTGAAAAGTAGAGGACCAAGGAAACCTATTACCTTGGTCCTAATAATTTTGTCTGATCTTCCAGCAATGGCTCTTGTGCATCTCCTTAATCTAGAAAAGATCCCACTTGTCTACCTAGATGTTACAGGACCAAGGCAACCTACCACCTTGGTCCTGACAATTTGGCCTTTATTTTTAGCTATGGGTTCTAATTCATTTTTCCTACTCAGATTTCTATCTATAGCTCTATGAGAAGTTTGTAACACCTAGTTATTACTTTTTTTAAACTATCAAAATATTGAGTACAAAAAAAATAGAATCTTCATTGCTAAAGGTATCACAAGTACGTAAGATCATCAATGCATAAAAATACAATATTTAGATCCCTTTATGAAAAGAACCCATTAAGATGAACTAGAATATAAAACTGCCATCCCTTTTACTAACTATTACATGAATATTTAAAGGCAATTTGGCTTTCATCACAACAATCATTTTGGGCCCATAAACAAATAATTAGTTTTTGCAATTACATGATAATCAAAATGCATGCACCATCTTCCTCAGATGAAAATAATAGTATCTTCCCATTTCATTTTGCATGAGTTTAAGGACTATGAAAGATCGCCCCTCAATGAATACTTTAGAATTTTCAGTTTGTCATAATTTCCTTTGTTGTAGTAGAGTGTCCTCTTGACATGTGGATTTTTTCTTTCTCCATTTATCCCACATACTAAAAAATATTGAAATTTCCAACCAATAGTATGCTTCAATAAGTGATTTGTATTTCCTCAAAAACTCACATAAACAAAACACATTGATTTTTTAATGTAATAATTTTGAAAATTTGTAATAACCTCTTTTTCCTTTTGAAAGGCATCCCATGATGACATCTGACTATTCTAATCAATTATGCAATAGGAAAAATGTGAATGGTCTTTTTATATCAAGACATACACAAAGGTGGCATGCATCTATTTCCACAAAAAGGAAAATATCCTTGAAAGAAATACTTTTGCACTTAAATATGTTTTCCCTTTGAAACCTTAACACAAAATAATAAAATAAAATAATCTCTCTTTGATGCCTTAAATAAATATAAATGTAATTTTTTTCTCTACAATTCTGGCCTCTTAAGGGATCTTTACCTACGAAGATGTAGAATAAAAAATTTGGTTTGTAGACCTGAAATGACTAAATAAAAAAATAACATCCATAAAGACCAACCTCAGTGTTTATAAAGGGAAATCCATAGGGATTCCCACTTTACTTAAGATGGTTGTTACTTCATTGTTTAGAGTCTCAAAGACTATCCAAATTGATAATTTTCTCAAAATGTAAATTATGTAGACTTTATACTACAAACCACATCTAAAACTCTAACTAAGAAAGTGAATGAAGAATAGTCTCCACTTCATATACACTTGACGATGGGCTCATATTTTGAAAGGATGCTTGATCATGTTCTATTTATCTTCTAGTAGTTTCTTGGTATGGTCATCTAACAAAATAACTTTTTCATCAATAAATAGTGAGTGAAGTTCTAATTGGACTAGTTCAATGTGTCACTTCATTTCTTGGACCACTTATTCATAAGCATTCAAATGCATCATTCATTTCAAAAAAATCTTATTGGAGCTAAGAAAATCATTTACTTTCATGGATGCTAATCAATTGTTTTGCACTCTCATAGCCGAGATCATTAGAAACTCATTCTTTAATTTTCTACACACTCTAAATTTTTCTTTGATCGAACTTTAGCAAAATTATTTGCCATGATATTAATAATGAGTGAACCAGATTTATTTGAATGAAAGGATTAGATTAAACTTTATTAACATAATTTCCAATAAAAACTCAAGGACCTTTTCTTAGAAATGTGGAAATCCATTACATTGTTAACTTTGAAGAAATTTAGAAAAGGAGATCTGGATTCTAATTGTTTCATAAGAATTGATAGTACTTTCTATAATCTTGACAATATAATTCTCTCATCCTTTTTTATTTTATGTTTCCATTCTTCAAATAGTTTTAACTTTCATGGATCTCTTCTAAAGAGATTGTTAATCTTAGAGGGTCCAGTTAATACTGAGAGGGGGGGTGAATCAATATTAACAACAATTTCAAACTTAAAACTTGAACTTACAAAACTTCACCAAATAAATCATAAACCAATAATAAACTCTTTACCATTACCGATAATCATTGATAACCAATTATTAAACCGGTTTATTAGAATTTCTCATTAATTATTCATCAGCATGTATAAACTGAAAGTAAAACGTAACAACACATAAAAACATTCACCATATGAACACCATGTTTTTCATGTGGAAACTTAAATAGGGAAAAACCATGGTGGGAATTGGTACCCACAAAAATTGTGCACTCTTTTGAAGTGTGCCCTGTTAGGAGCCTAGCCCGATTAGAAGCTTACAAAGATGCCCTATTAGGAGCAGACCCTGTTAGGAGTCACCTAGTTAAGGGATTTAGATGATGAGCCCTATTAGGAGCTTTGACCTGTTAGGATCAACCTCATAAGAGGATTTAACACTTAGATGTTGAGCTACCTGATTAAGGGATTTACAATGTATGGCCTATTAGGACCTACCCGGTTAAGGGATTTTGCTATTGTAATTGTTAGGATAACAATAGTGAATGATCTAGGTGTAGAACTTAACTGATTTCTTCATTATCCATTTTTTTCTCCAAATCTGCTATGCTATAGTAAATTTCATACTCTGGTTTGTCTTCACACTCTTCTCAAAACCACCGACATAACAAACATCAACTGTACCAACCTAAATAACCTAAGTTACAACTTGGTCAGATACAAAACCCTAAGGCTTACAACATAGATCATCACAGATCTTTACAACTCATTACATATCATCATTGATCATCATATGGATCATTACAATCAATTATAACCATTGAATGATCACCGCATCTCGATCTGATACAAAGTCAAACCCTTAGAACACTCTGCTAAGCACTTCGCACATTCCCAAGAAATTTACTCTTCAAACGCACCAAAAAATCATTCAAACACTTCAAATGATTTTTGCCACGTCACCTTCAAAACTTGAAATTGATGTAGATCACCGCCAAACCAAAAATCATTACTGGTTAAGGGAATTCTTTACCGGTCCTTAAACCCTGGCAAAAATACAAAAAAATTCATAACCATCATTTTCGATAACCAAAACATGATGGGGTTCTGGTTAGATACATATTACAATGATGCAAACTCACATTCCAAACCACAACACTTCAATCATCACCAATCGCCAGATCTAATCAAAACATTTCCTCATTTCCTAGTTAAGGTGCTAATTCCCAGTTTACTGTCTTCAATCCCAGTAAGGCATTTCTGGTAGAACAAAAAGACTTAGATGACAAAATACAACATAGTAAGAATCAGTTAACATCAATGACAAAACAAATAACTGATCAAATTCATCCAATCATGCAATCTCAATCTCTTCATCACAATGTCATCACAAATAGTCCCTTACCAGTTTCGTCATCATTCTTCATCTGCATCAGTTATGCCAATCATGCCAATAGAGTTAAATTGAAGTTCATTATAGTCCTTTATCCCTTACTCTAATTTCTATCCACCATAAGCTCTTTTTTTAAGCAAAGTCTTAATATAATTATCATGAGAGATGGGTTCTTCTAAACTACTACTCATGAAACATAGGTTAATGAGTTTGACTCAAAAACTACATAGTTGCACCCTAATAGAAATATCATACTTTTTCTTCCCTATCATATCTTGGAATAGGAAGCCTACTTGGTGAGAGGATATCTTTCAAAAATTTATTATAAATATATGATAAGAAATAATAACCACAAATTGATGGTAACAATTCTACTACTTAATCTATAAGTCACTTTTTCATAAACACACTTCCTTTAAGACCAACATGTGATCTTGATGGTCACATGTGTTAACACTTTCATTAGGGAAATAATGTGAAAGAAAAATTCACATCCAAAGCATCCCTAGGTCAGACTGCAAGGATATAAATTTGGACATCAACACCCACCACTACCATAGCATGAAAGACAAATAAAACCTTAATATTTCTAGGAAGTTTGATAATCTTAAATGACATACAAATCATCCACACCTGATGTGAACTTGAAGTAGGCCTATACCTAGCATGAACATGAAGTAACATAAAGTATGGGACTCTTTGGCTACCCGACATGAGCATGAAGTGTGGGCCTCCTTCACTTTGTGAAGGCTTGGAGGAGTGTAACTTGTAGACTACATTGGGAAATCAAAGCCATATAACCAAATTTTAAACTTCATGGAGGCTGATCTGTGAACAAGAAGTACAAGCCTCTTTGGCTTTGTGGGGGCTTGGAGGAGTGTAACTTATATACTACATTGGGTAATAAAATCCATATAACCAAATTTGAAACTTCATGGAGGATGATATGAACATGAAGTTCATGCCTCTTTGGCTTTGTGAGGGATTGGAGGAGTGGCTTGGAGGACTGTGCAGGTCTCTTCGGCTTTTGTCTTGGAGGAGTGTACAACTCGGTTTTTGCCTTTGTAACGGCTTGGAGGAGTGTGTTGGGTCTCAAATCAACAGATTGGATAGGTTCTAAGGAAATGCCAACTCCTATGCTCAAACCTTCCAATTGACTTGGCCAACTTATAGAGTGAACCTATTTGGTTACTAACTCTCTCACTTTAGGCTCTGCAGAACCTAGACATGTATACCTACTCACTAGTTGTTCCTTCAACTGATGCTTTTTAAAGCAGATTTAGTGTCTTGATCTGACTTCCTCCTATCTCAGAATCGCATAAGCTCCTAGGATGGAGATATAGAAGATGAGTTCAAGATTGTTGTTGTAGAAGCTATTTGATCTTTGTGCTTGAAATATATATATACATTATTGCTAATTTATTCTATAATTCCTACTCAACTACTCCTATTACTTTTAATGTGAAAGTATGAATTGATGAGTTGTATTTTATAGATGACCAGTGCCTTTCTTTGTTGTTTGGGCGACAAAGTCTTTATATCTCTTTAGGAATTATTGTGTAAACTTATGAGATAGCTTTTAAACCCACCCCCTCTCGATGAGTCTGTCAGTTACTGTTTCTTATGAGCTCTACTTCAATGTCTATATTGTAAACTGCCTAAATGAATTTAACTATAACCTAAAGAGACCATCC
Source organism: Cryptomeria japonica (assembly GCF_030272615.1). Classification (NCBI taxonomy): domain Eukaryota; kingdom Viridiplantae; phylum Streptophyta; class Pinopsida; order Cupressales; family Cupressaceae; genus Cryptomeria; species Cryptomeria japonica. The sequence goes on from NC_081414.1 coordinate 909,223,889, forward strand.
AAGGAAGAAATACAAGGAACAATTACAATTCGCAAGTAATTCTTTTTGATCCAAATCTACAATATGAAACACAAAATTTTACTGGAAGAACACAAATAACCTTATCTCCTTTAGATAATATCATAAGCAACTACCTACAGAAAAATGCAGTAATCCGCAACACATATGCAAAGGAAAAAACAACTAATTATATTATATATATTCGCCAAAATAGTACAGTGGTAAGCCTGAGGCTATAATCTACTTCTTGTTCTAATTCTCCTCCATATTACAAAAGCTCCCTCCTTTATATGAGAGTATACATTATCACCAAGCATTGTGGTTTTTCAACATATAACCGTTAACTAACACTTTTGTTTCGAACATTACTTCGACTAGGTATTTTCTCCCTTCATCGAAATGCTATATTCGGTCACTATGGTTGTCTCCTCACCGATACCTATCTGATATCCATCGGGTTTTTATGTCGAAGAAACCTTGGGCTTCAGTGACCTCCTTTATTTTTCCACCGAAATACCTCTTCCATCGATATCACTATGCCCCATCGATGAATGGATCTATTGTCTCACAGAAGCCTTTCTTTATCCTCTCTTGTCGTCTTCCACCAATAAAATTGTATCAATGAAACAATGCATATCAGAGACATGCCTTTTAGCCTCCTCGAAACCTATTTCCTCGTCAATATATATATGATGTCCATCGGGTTTCATGTCGAAGAAACCTTGGGCTTCAGTAACTTCCTTTATCCTTCCATCAAAACACTTTTTCTATTGACATAACTACACTCCTTCGATGAATGGGTCTATTGTTTCATCGAGACCATCTTTCTTTTGATGATTTGCTTCCACTATCATCTTTCATAGATGAGCTCATTAGTAATCTTCCTCGATAAAGTTGCATCGGTAAAACCACACATATCGGTAACATGCCTTTTAGCCTCCTCGAAACTCATATCCTTATCGATATCTTTTATCGATGTAGCTTCCTTCTGTTTGATCAATATCATTCTTTTGATAAGAACGCTTCTTTCGGTAAGTTTCCTTCATGTTGCATCGATGGTATTATTTCCTCTGAAGCCTTTTCCCATCGATGAAAATCATCTCTGCTTTCTTCAATATCCTCTTTCGGTGGAATCATTTCTTTCGATGAGTCCTTTTTAGAGTTCATCATTGTTCCCTTTCCTTCGATACCCTTTTTATATCGATGAGACATCGCTGGGTCTCATCGATACTTTTTGAATTTTGGATATTTCGATAGAATGCTATTAGAATTGTTCGATAACTTATGGGTTATTACGGTATCAATGAAAATGATGATTTCTTCAAAAGATAGATGGCTTCTATGATTTAATTTCTCAAATCAAGATATTTTACTTAATTCAGATTTGATGCTCAATAGTGGCTCTGACTGGGGATGGGGGTATGCTACGAATACCTTCAAGAATCTAGACTCTTTGGTTTATGTATAAGGAAAATAAATAAAGGAAATGTGGTTTTTACAATGGCAATGAAACCTAAACTATTGTACATGAAGAAGGCCCTTTTTAAGAAAATAAGTTTTTTAAGAACTGTCCATGCACAGGCAATTCTTGAATTTCTCCTGTAGTATTTTGGAGAGAATAAGAATCTTCTTCTACTTTATCCGTAATCACATACGGTCCAAGCCATAAAGCCTCAAACTTGCCATGTTTACCCTTATCTTGACTCCTGGCATTCCACATCAAAACCAAATCAGCAATTTTTAATTTTCTATCTATTGTTCTTTCATCATATAACCTTTTCATCTGATTCTGGATTTTAATGTTTTGTTCGTGAGCTTCCACCTTGACTTCATTGAGCTCTATCAACTGCATTAGCCTTTCTTGTAAAGGGTCATCACTCTCTATCCCTTCTTGTGTTATGAATTTATGTACCGGTAAAAGGTTATCCAAAGGGAGTCTAGCCCTTTTACCATAGACTAGTTCATATGGAGATTTCCCTATAGATTTTTTTACTGTCACTCTATCTACCCATAATGCTAAATTCAATTTTGAATCCCATGCCTTCTTATTTTGTCCTAACATCCTTTTGATGATTTTTAGGATGTTTTTGTTACTTGACTTGGCCTGCCCATTACCTTGAGGGTGATATGGGGATGAATGAGATATTATAATGCCATAATCCCTGCATAAAGCATTGTATTCTTCAAACATAAAGGCCATGCCATTATCAGAGATGATCCTTGTAGGAACACCGAATCTAGTGATGATATTTTCCAGTATGAATCTTATCACTACCTTACTGGTAGCATGTTTAGTAGGTATTGCTTCCACCCATTTGGTAAAGTAATCTGTGGTGACCAAGATCCATCTATGTCCCCCACTCGATTTCTCTAATATTTCTCCTATAAAGTCTATTCCCCACTGTTGAAATGGTTCTTCAACTTGTATTGGTCTTAGTGGGAGTAATCCTTGATATTTCATTTTGCCTGAAAATTTCTGACAAGCCTCACACTTCCTAACATAAGCATAGGAATCATTGAAGACTCATGGCCAAAAATAGCCAGCTCTCAATATCTTGTGTGCAGTAGTTTTGGCTGAGAAATGACCACCGCAAACCCCTTAATGCATCTCTTGTAAGATTTTCTCTGCTTGATGTTCATCCGGGCATAACAATAATATCCCATCCCTATTCTTCCAATACAAGCCTCCATTGATGATCACATATCTTGCGGATTTTAATTTCAGTGTTCTCTTTTGATTATCAGTCATATCATCTGGACATTTTATATGTTTGAGATAGTACATGATGTCTGTATACTAGACTGCATTTTCAATACTGAAGTTGGTTTCATCCATGCCAACCTCATTTACCTGAAACTCTTCAACCTCTACTCCTGCCATAAGTTTAGCTAGTCCCTGGCATTTGATAACTTGGGAAATTTTGAGCTCAATATTGAATTCTTGAATCTGATTGATCCATTTGCACCTTTTCCCTGTGACCTCAGTCTGCCTGAATATGTCTTTTACCGCTGCATTGGGAACATGTGCTATGACTTCTGCACCTACCAAATATGGTCTAAATTGTTTTACTACTTTCACCAAGGCATAAGCTTGCTTTTCATTTAGGTCGTATTTAACTTTAGATAAATTCAATGACTTACTGAAATATGCAATAGGTTGTTAATAATTATCTTGGTTCTTTTGTAGCAAGACTACCACTACTGTATGGCATGATGCAAATGAAAAAACCAAGAAGGGTTTATCAAAATCTAGGGATATCAATACAGGTGCCTCAAATATTGCCCTCTTTATGTTTATAAATGCATCTAGTGCCTCTACATCCCAGTTAATTCTAGGTTCCTTTTTCAACATCCTCACTATAGGTTTTATGATATCTGAAAAATTAAGGATGAACCTCCTGACAAAATTGATTTGTCCCAAAAATGATTGAATATCTTTGACAGTCTTTGGGATAGGCACTTCATTTATTGCAGCTACTCTTTCGGGGTCAATTTTCACCCCTTCCTTGGATACTATTTATCCCAGGACCTTCCCTTCTTTAACTACGAAGTGACATTTCTTCAGATTGAGGGAAATTCCATATTCCAGGGCTTTCTTGAATATCTTCTCAAGGTGACCACAATGGTCTTCAACCCTTTTTTAATAGGCTATTAAATCATCTTGATACACTACCATTATTAAATCAATCAGTTCTGCAAATGCTACATCCATTGCCCTCTGAAATGTTGCTCCTGCATTTGTTAATCCAAATGGAATTCTTGCATACACATATGTGCCCCATGGTGTTGTGAAAGTTGTCTTATATTGTTTAGCTTCTTTAACTTTCACCTGATTATACCCCGAGAATCCATCCATCATGGACAATAAATCACATCCAGTTACTTTCTACAGCATATTATCCATGTTTGGCAAAGGATAATTATCTTTTAATGATGATATGTTTAGATTTCTGAAGTCCACACATAGTCTTATGTCCCCATTTTTCTTTTTGACAGGCACCAAGTTTGAAACCTAGGTAGAATATCTACAAGGTTTGATTATCCTTGCATATTTCATCTTTATTATTTCCTCTTTCATTGTAGGTAGTAAAGTCGGATTTATAGGTCTTTTTTTTTGTCTTAATGGTTTAGCATCAGGTTTGAGAGGTATCTCATGTTGGAAAAGATCTTCATTGTATGCTTTGAGGTCATCATAAGACCATGCAAATACATGCTTATATTTTTTGAGTAACCTTACTAACTGCTGCTTCATTTTAGAGGTCAATTTATTACCAATAAAAACATGCCTTGGTGATTCTTTGCTTCCCAAATCAATCTACTCAATATCAGTCTCTTTGACTAAGGCTCCTTTGATCTCGACTTTATCCTGTATGTTGAAAGCTCTTTCTAATGCGACTAATCCTCTAGGTATCTTATTAGATTTTCATTGTATGGTTTCTTGTCCCCAAAAAGTCTCCTTCCCATTTGTCATCTCTACAAAGTTATTAAAATTGATAGCTTGTGCTTGGTAGTGATCCACACAGTGCAAAAACTTTAACAAATTGTTGTCATCATGAAAAACTTGCCAGTTGTACAAATTATCTAGAACAGAAGGCCTGACTTTTATTTTCATTTCTGAGACTCCATTCAGTGTTATATCATTCTCCTTTAAAGCAACATTGGCCAAGATGTCAGCCATGATGTTCTTTGATCTGTCAATCCATTTTATTTGGAAAGCATCAAATAGTTCTATGGTATCCCATATAGCATCCCTGTATTGTTTCAACCTGAGATGTTTGGAGGCATATTTTTGTTTGATTTGAGATATTACTAGTTCTGAGTCTCCAAAGACACTGAGCAATTTGATTCCATTCTTGGTAGCCACATTTAGTCCAGTGAGTAAAGCTTCGTATTTTGCAATATTATTTGTACACTCAAACATCAGTTTAAAAGAATATTTGACCGTCTCTCCATCTGGTGAAATAAATACGATCCCAGCCCCACTTCCTTCCTTGCTGCATGATCCATCAAAGTACATCTTCCATACTTGATCTTTACTCTCCTTTATTGTAGACTCTATTGGGGTCAATCCTCTCAATTTTGTTTTTGTCAAATCTACTTTGAAGTTGTCCATATCTAACTAGATGAAACATACTAAATCAATAGGTTCCGCCTCCTCGATGATGTATTTAGGTCGAGGTTCTCTCTCAATCCTTACCTCCTGTCCATTTACTGGTATAGTAGCATATGATAAGTCTAAATGGACATGGCCTTCTATCATATTCGACCATTGTCTTGACAATAACATACCATAGTTAGGAGGGACATCAACCACAGTGATGTCCATTTTATAAGATGCTTTTGGACATGCTGCCAATTTGAATTCAACATCCTTCATGACACCAACTACTAGGACAGAACAGTTATCCATGGCATAGGATTTACCAAAATTTGTGTCCACTGACATTCCAAGTTCCCTCATGACTGCTACTGGCATAACATTTATAGCAGCCCCTGAGTCAATCATGCAATTTTTTATCATCTTGTTATTGATCATCAGGGTTACATAAAATGGGTCTACTTGAGAGGGATTTTTTTTTATTGTTGACCCCAAATATATGGTTGGAACAGGGTTATCATTATTTTTGCTATTTTGTTTATGTTCTTTGGTCTCTTCCTTAGATACACCATTGATCACCTTCAAGGTTTTTTCTCGATACTCCAGGAACTTTATCATCTCAAGTAGTGGGACAGAGACCTTCATCTATGTTAAGGTGTTGGCAATATCAAATGATGTTGTAGTAGGCAGTATTGAAGTGTCCATCGTCTCGTCCTTATCACCCTTTTGCATCCTAGAAAGTTGCAACTTGTTTTCCTTAATTAACTTTGTGTTTTCTCCCTGGGTTCTACTCGGCTTAGTTATCAGTTTAGATGTTTTATTAATCTCCTTCATGAACATGTCTGATGGTTTTCCTTGTTCAGGGTTTATAGTTTTGTTTCTTAGCATATAAGTCCTTTTGGCTTGTTCAACAGCAACTGTAGTAATCCTCTCTCGTTCTTCTTTAGTAGGGATCCTCAGCCTGACTTCATCTTCCTCATTTGAGAATACTTGTTGCATACAGCACTGCTGATTAATCCCCCTAGAATTTACATCATTTCCTTCACTCCCCTCATATGAGTCACAGTCCTCAAAGGATGGTAGGTTTATCGCATGATCATCTGCATATTCTTCACATTCTTCCTCTCTTCCCTGCAACTTCATTGCCACCACACACTGGTAAGGAGAATGAGGCATATCACATGCTAAGCACCACATATCTTCATCAACCACCTGGTTCACCACTCTTCTCAAAGGATCTGGTATTTGGTTACCTTCTTTCGGGTTCTTGTCCACTGGTTTTCCGTCTTTCCAAGTAGTATTATAAGGCATATCATGTAATCTGGGCCTCTCATGGCGATAAAACTATTGTTTCTCTATTTTAGTCACTCTGACAGACAAATCCTTGATAACATTTAACACCTTGTCCAACTTGTCAGCGTCCTTTGTTTGTTTAGGGGCCTTTGGATTGAACAAACTTGCATCCTCCCTTCTTCCTATAGTTCCAGCTTCTTTTCTATTATTCTCTATAGTTATGGCTGCTTTCATGACTCCTTGAAGGGTTGTAGGATTCTTTGTCCTGAGCTCATAGTTTGTTTTACTGTCAAAAGCATTCATGTAGTACAAAATGCTAACTTCAAGAACCAGTTTTATTCTATTAGGGATTTTATTCATAACTCTATTAAATCTCTTATTGAAATCGGCCACTACTTCATTTGTATCCTTCTTGATGCTTATGATCTCATGCAAGGCAAACTCTGGGCTATTGTGGTCTCCGTATTGTTCAAGAAAAAGTCTTTTGAATTTTGTAAGGCTGTTTACTGAAAAATCTAGCAGTACTCTGAACCAATCTTGAGCGTCCTCTGTCAATGACTGCATGAACAACTTCATCTTAAAATCCTCATATGGGAGACAGAAATCCTCCATAACTGTGAAAAGCTTTTCAATGTGCTTCCCCTGAGATGGCATTACTCCCAGTGAACTTTGGTATTGCAGTCCTAATTTCATTAGGGATAGGATGAGGATACACCATCATCCCTGAAAAGTCAAACTGCCTGATGCATTTTGTATTCATCAGCCCGTATCCACCTTGGAAAAAGTTTCCATAGTTTGGTCTCACATTGTTATTACCAGAAGGAAAATTGTTTTGTGGTTGAAAGTGGTTTTGATATGTAAAGGCATTGAACTGGTTAAGTTGATACTTAGGAGGTAGATTGGGGTATGGGAAGTTGTTGGGGAGGTTGTGTTGGTGCTTAGGAGGTATATTATTATATGGGAAGTCATTCGGCGTAACATCATATAAAGGGTTTTCAGATACTCTCTAGGTGTTGATTTTTGCACCAGTCTTATCTGTGTTGCTTCTTCCTCTATTTGGTCCTTGGGCCGCACATTCACTTCTCGCTCTATATCTCTCCAAGTCATGATTAATATCATCTTCATTGATATTTATACCCAATTTAGCACATAATTCTACACACTCATGTACTCTTCCATCGTCTCTCATCTCAATGGCTGCTTCAATCATTTGTTTCATCAAGTCTACCATACGGTCTAACGCATCCACCTTGCTCGAGCTTGACGAGCTCGAAGTCCCTGCCCTTGAATTTGAACGGTGATTCTCAAAGCTAGGAGGGTATTTCCCTTTCTGCACTCTATCCATAGCTACCAAATCCTCATCCCTGGGGTATGTGGGAACTGTGTAATTTTGTTTACTCAAGGCTGGATGTGAATAGTTTTCAGAGTAGTGCTGATTATACTTCCCATTCATAAAGTCATTTTTAGGTTCCATCGGCCTATCTATTGATTTCTCCTTTGGATTTCTTTTACTTCTCTTCTAATCAAAGTTTAATTGGACTATGGGGTGGCCTTGTGTTATTGACCTCCTTCCGTACATAAAATTTCTTATTTCAGAGTTGCCACCTTTCTTCTCGAAAGGAATTTGTATTTTGTAGATGAGTTCCTTCCCACAACAGAGTACCTTTTAAATGAATCTCCCCAGCTGAGTCACTAATCTGTTGGGTCTCAAATCAATAGATTAGATAGGTTCTAAGGAAATGCCAACTCCTATGCTCAAACCTTCCAATTGACTTGGCCAACTTATAGAGTGAACCTATTTGGTTACTAACTTTCTCACTTTAGGATCTACAGAACCTAGGCGGGTATACCTACTCACTAGTTGTTCCTTCAACTAATGCTTTTTATAGCAGATTTAGTGTCTTGATCTAACTTCCTCCTATCTCAGAATGGCATAAGCTCCTAGGATGGAGATATAGAAGATGAGTTCAAGATTGTTGTTGAAGAAGCTATTTGATCTTTGTGCTTGAAATATATATATATATATATACACTATTGCTAATTTATTCTAGAATTCCTACTCAGCTACTCCTATTACTTTTAATGTGAAAGTATGAATTGATGAGTTGTATTTTATAGATGACCAGTGCCTTTCTTTGTTGTTTGGGCTCCAGAGTCTTTATATCTCTTTAGGACTTATTGTGTAAACTTATGAGACAGTTTTTAAACCCACCCTCTCTCGATGAGTCTATCAGTTATTGTTTCTTATGAGCTCTACTTCAATGTCTATATTGTAAACTGCCTAAATGAATTTCACTCTAACCTTAAGAGACCATCCAAGGAAGAAATACAAGGAACAATTACTATTCGCAAGTAAATCTTTTTGATCCAAATATACAATATGAAACACAGGATTTTACTGGAAGAACACAAATAACCTTATCTCCTTTAGATAATATCATAAGCAACTACCTACAGAAAAATGCAGTAATCCGCAACACATATGCAAAGGAAAAAACACCTGATTATATTATATATATTCGCCAAAATAGTACAGTGGTAAGCCTGAGGCTATAATCTACTTCTTGTTCTAATTCTCCTCCATATTACAAAAACTCCCTCCTTTATATGAGAGTATACATTATCACCAAGCGTTGTGGCTTTTCAACATATAACCATTAACTAACACTTTTGTTTCGAACATTACTTCGACTAGGTATTTTCTCCCTTCATCGAAATGTTGTATTCGGTCACTATGGTTGTCTCCTCACCGATACCTATCTGATATCCATCGGGTTTTTATGTCGAAGAAACCTTGGGCTTCGGTGTCCTCCTTTATTTTTACACCGAAATACCTCTTCCATCGATATCACTATGCCCCGTCGATAAATGGATCTATTGTCTCACCAAAGCCTTTCTTTATCCTCTCTTGTCGTCTTCCACCAATAAAATTGTATCAGTGAAACAACACATATTGGAGACATGCCTTTTAGCCTCCTTGAAACCTATTTCCTCATCGATATATATCTCATGTCCATCGGGTTTCATGTCGAAGAAACCTTGGGCTTCGGTAACTTCCTTTATCCTTCCATCGAAACACTTTTTCTATCGACATCACTACACTCCTTCAATGAATGGGTCTACTGTTTCATCGAGACCATCTTTCTTTTGATGATTTGCTTCCACTATCATCTTTCATCAATGAGCTCATTAGTAATCTTCCTCGATAAAGTTGCATCAGTAAAACCACACATATCGGTAATATGCCTTTTATCCTCCTTGAAACTCATATCCTTATCGATATCTTTTATTGATGTAGCTTCCTTCTATTTGATCAATATCATTCTTTCGATAAGATCGCTTCTTTCAGTAAGTTTCCTTCATGTTGCGTCGATGGTATTATTTCCTCTGAAGCCTTTTCCCGTCGATGAAAACCGTCTTTGCTTTCTTCGATATCCTCTTTTGGTGCAATCATTCCTTTCGATGAGTCCTTTTTAGAGTTCATCGGTGTTCCCTTTCCTTCGATACCCTTTTTATATCGATGAGACATCGCTGGGTCTCATCGATACTTTTTGAATTTTGGATATTTCAATAGAATGCTATTAGATTTGTTCGATAACTTATGGGTTATTACGGTATCAATGAAAATGATGATTTCTTCAAAAGACAGATGGCTTCTATGATTTAATTTCTCAAATCAAGATATTTTACTTAATTTAGATTTGATGCTCAACAGAGTGTACAGGTCATCTTGTGAGGAGTGTATCTTGTAGACCGCATTGTGTAATAAAAGCAATAGGCCTCTTTGGCTTGCACAATCAAAAGTATAAGCCTCTTTGGCTTTGTAATAGCTTCGAGGAGTGTTAGGTTTCTTTCACTTTTAGCTTGGAGGAGTGTACAAGCCAACTTTTGGCTTTGTCATGGCTTGGAGGAGTGTACAGGTCAGCTTGTGAGGAGTGTAACGTGTAGACTGGCTTGACTTTGTGCTTCGCAATGGCTCGAAGGAATGTAACTTGTAGACTGCATTGGGCAATCAAAGCAATATAACCACATTTAATTTGAAACTTCATAGAGGATTTACACATATGATTACCAATATAACCAACTTCATAGAGATTTACACATGATTACACTAGCAAACTCTTTGTACCTTAATCCCTTGTAAATTATTGCTTCTACCGTGAACTTACCCAGCCTTTGTATTATATAGACACTTAGTAAAAACAGCTGCCTCAATTCTACAATATATTATCAATATTTCTTTTATTCTTATCATCAATAGCTTTCATATATGCAACAAGTAGCTGTTTTACATCCACATGTTGGATACCATCTTTTGCGTCTTGCTTTTGTTTATTTTGAGACCTTGCTCTAAAGCTCCCATTCTGGCATAGAATGCTGGAAAAGGTTGTGGAATTTGCCTTCGCAACCACCACTTGCACCTGATTAAAAGTTTCTAATGCTTTTTCGAGAGTTCATTTAATCTCATTCCATGAGATGACAAGTTTTCGAGGCGCTTTAATTACTATGCCTCCACAGTTTGTACGCATGTATACTAGCTACTTAAATTTACAAGTAAAATATCTAACAAGCTTCCATTCTGTTCTGCTATGATGGATGCTCATACGCTGTTTCAAAGTTCCCATTTTGGCGTAGGCTTGGAGGAGATTGGAAAAAGTCACGAGGTTTGGCTATATAACTGCCATTTGCATTTGCTTGAAAGTTTCTATAACCTCTACAACGAATTCCTTTCGTGTATATCTTATAACCATTCGATTCCATGAGATGAAGGCCGTCTCTTTGGAGCATTCTTGTAAAACCACTCACATTCTTTCACTTTCGTCGTACTACATTAAACAGTTTAAACACTTGCACTGAAAGATGGCGGCTGGTTTAATCAGCACATTCTAAGTTTTGATCATGTTTAGCTGATTTAGGTGGGATCCAGTCATAATCCATCTGCCTGTTAGAGTCAACTTTGAGTATCTAACACTTTTAAGCCTTAAAAGTATAAGCTTAATGTGGATCTCTCAGTCAAATTTGCAGCATTTTCAAACTAAGAAATAGGAGCTGAGGCAAGCATTTGATATCGAAGATGTTGCTCGTTGATTCTTTCACATACTTGTTCTATGTCGTCAATCTCTTTCTTTTTCCTATGCCCACCTGCATGCCGAATCTGTAGATCAGATGCAGCTTTCGCTGCTCTCTGATTTTTTTGTCTATTCTATAGCTCTGTATTCCTCACATCTATCTCATCAATCTCTTTCTTTTTCCTATGCCCACCTGCATGCCGAATCTGTAGATCAGATGCAGCTTTTGCTGTTCTCTGATTTTTCTGTATATTCAATACCTCTGTATTCCTCACATCTATCCAATCAATATTCAATAGCTCTGTATTCCTCACATCTATCCAATCAATATTGTGAATTCTGTTGTTTTAACTTATATTCTTAAGAATGGAAGTTCTAAGGCGAGCATACATTGGAAGCTTCTCAATATATTTTACCGCTTCCTCATCGTCTTCATGTTGTGTTTGCTAAGCGAAAAAATTGCTGCTTCTCTCAAACAGCCTGGAGCACTTCCCTGTCGCAGGCTGCCTGTCCATTCCGGTGGCTATCTTCTGTTTTTGAATAAATCAGGTTTTTGTGGCATCAACAGTCATTGATTCTAGGGATGGATTTGTAGTTTAACTTTTTGTATGGATCACTATTAAATCGGCGCTTGGCCATTTGGTATATAATGGCTTAGGGCTTTGAACTGTTTAGAATTTGATCATACTTTCTATTAATCTAGTGTGTATATCTATTTCTAGATATAGAAAAAGACATGAAATTATTCATTTAAATGGTTTTTAGTTTGGCTTCATGATATTGAACAATCTAGATTTAAATCTTATATATGTTTGATTATATTGTAAATGATTTTAAGTTTATTCCATACATTTGTTTAAGGTTTAATATCAAATTTAGGTCATATTTGCAAATAGTTGATATTAGAAGCACAAATTTACGTAATTATCAAGATTAAGGAGTATCCATTGCAGCATAGTCACTTTCGACGTGATCTCATTCAACCTACAATTGACTTAAGCATATTTTATATATGATATTTTGAGATAAATTTCTTAATAAATACTTATAAATAGTTTACATGCATAATCAAATTTAATCATATACAATTTTCTAGCACATTGTAAACTTGCACATCACTACCCACTCGTTTTCCATCCAAATTGATCTTATGAGAAATAATTTTTAAAAACAAAATTATCTTTATATTGAAACAATTTTTCCATTAAGATTTTTGAAGGATAAATTTCAAATATAAATATGATAAGTAAAATTTTATTCATCAATTCTAATTTATACTAATTAGATGCCAAGATTAATGTTTATTCTTATGATTATTGACACTACATTATAGATTTCTCTTATGTAAACTCTTACATGAAAAAAATTGAAATATAAATCAATTGACGACGTATTATCAATTAATATTAAAGAAAAATATTTCTACCAAATTTGAGTAATTAGTTTTAGGTGATGGGGATCTAGACTTTCTCCTTGTCTAAACTTTAGTAATCAAGTAAATAATGATCATCCCACTTCACTACTCCCTCAAAGACACTAACTTTATACATTTATAATCTCAATTTGGGTGTCAACCAAATCATTAGATAGGAGATATTTTTTTGAAAAATGCATTACTTGTGTGATTGATTGCCAACAATTGAACCACCACGAAATTGAAATAGAAAAATATTACATTTCAATTAAAAAATGGTGTGTAAGTTTAAAGGGAAAATATTGATGGGACCATGAAATTGAGTGTGGTTGACCATGAGCTCTATATCTTCTTGATTACAATATCTTCTAATTAAGAAAAAGTATTTCTTATATTTCTTATCCATGACTTTGTACTTTCTTCTCCTAATAACGTGTTCAATGCTTCCTTCAATAAGATTTTAGTTCTAGTTGTTGTCAACCCTACTCAAAATTGTACAAGTATTTTAGAATAATTTTCAAATTTTTATACTAGTTTGTTCAATAGAAGTGTTTGGATTCAATTGTGTAAGTCTTTTACAATGATGTTTTAGATCCCATTTAATGATCCATCATTAGGATAAGGAGTGAAATAAGAGTTGAATTGAAAACTTAGCTCCATAAATAGGTCGTAATCACAGTATAGTGAAGAGGAGGCACATCAAAATAAAGGGAACCGAGAAAAATTAAAATGAAATTAAATATGTCATAATGTCAGCATTCATAGGAGGTGTCAAAAATTATAAGTACTAATTTGGAATGATTCCCAAATTTTTGTAATGGTTTAGTTGAAAAAAAATTTGTTTGCATGTAAGGTTGAAGGTCCATATTATTAAATATAATGCCACAATATTAATATATATGAAAGATGCAATAAATAGTAATTTTAGACTCTTAACTTAGAAAATAATTTTTACACCTAATATTTTAATAATGATATTAAATATGGATGTCAAAATTGAATTTAAATGAAAAATTAGATGTATAATCAAACAATATTACATAAACTCAAAAAAGAATTACACAATCAAATTAAAAATTTAACTTTTAATTTTTTTAATTTATTTACATTTAATTTTTTTTTTATTTCATTCTAACCTAGGTAAAGAACTAAATTTGTAATCCAATTCACTTCCACTCACACTCATCTTAAAAATGACAGAAAAAACTTATAAAAAGAAAAAACATATAAAATGGACTACTATAAAAATTTGAAAATCATTGAAAAATGAAGAGTTCGCTAATACTATGCCTCTCCCTTTGTGGAAGCACGAGCCCAAAGCATCTTAAACATTGGACACGCCGGTGGAAGATAAGGTCAAGATGGTGGATAAGGAATACCAAATATAAAGACAACAAGAATATACCAAATTGGGTGACAGATAAATAGATAAGATGTACTTGATAAACTGGACGAATCAAAATAAAAATCAGAGAACAGAAAAATCTGTATCTGATCTACAGTTTTGGCATGCAGGTGGGCATAGGAAAAAGAAAGAGATTGTTGGGAACTTGGGAGGCAGAGGTGACCTTAGACGACATAGAACAAGTATGTAAATGAATGTTCAATGAGCAACATTTTCGATATCAAATGCTTGTCTCAATATTTCAGTGTGATTATATTAAGAATACATTTCTAGACTTAAAAATGTTAAACACTGAGAATTTATTAACATATTTTAGATTTAATATTTTGCTTAATGTGTATGATTTAGAACTGACCGACATTTAATTATCGAACAAAGAAGATACAAATTTGAAAAGAGCATAATTGTCTGACTGATCATGGACTACTGAGACCACCATAGTACTGACAAATGATGATGGGAATAGGGTGCAGGAAGCGATGTACATTGATTCAACATAGCATAATACCATTGATGCATATGGTGCATCCAACAACGGGCTTTGTTAATGGTAAACGGCATGCAGACAGATTATGGCTTTTATGAATTATGAAACGAAATAATTTGTTGTTTTTTAAATGAATCATCAAGAATTAGAGTTTATTAATAGCTAACTTAGGTTGAGATAAAAAAACTTGAAATGTGTTGAATTTCTTTAGAGTTATTAATTTATATTAGAAATTCTTTGAAAAAAGGTCTTTTTTTCAAAGACTCTATTTATACATGTGTCAAGATTAAATGAGAGAAAAAGTAGTTGGAAAGAAGTATAGTAGAGATCTTACCTAACATTTTGGGGTAAACAAAATAATAGTGCAATTGTGTAAGAGTTACTATTGGTCAAAGATGAGTGAAAATGTGAATTATATTGTGTAGAGTTGCAAAGTTTGATAGATTGACAAAGTGAAGAGTTAGTATATAGGTTTATGTTATCATTATTATTGTAGAGATGTTGAGAAGACATGACAACATATTTCATTACTAGGTTGTGAAGGATTTGATGATGTTATGAATTTACCTTTATTCAAATCACTAATTCAATGATATCAAAAATATAAATAATTAAATTAGTACATTCATGTTTCATATACATTCTTACCATTATAAATAAGAAATAAGTGGTAACATGTCTTTCTTTTGTAAAAAAAGAGTATCATATGCTAAACACTATATAACCCATTACATTGAAAATCATATAAATGAAACACTTTCTCCATATATGAAAGAAATATATAGATCATTTTGAGAGATTATGGTTGTAATTGAATATCAAAATTAAGAGCATAATCTTAATGTTTAATACTTATTATTTTGGAACATCAATGGTGGTGTCTTTAATAAACAAATTATGTTGCATACAATACCATTAGAGTTGTTTTATGAGTTATGATATAAGGAGATTGTCTTGACATTATATTTAATTTCAGTAAAATTGTTATGATTAAGAATTTTGATCATATCTTTGATGAGATTATGAGTTTATTATATTTACCATACAATAATGTTTAAGATGAAACGTCAAATGTGACTATTAATATGTAGTTTTCACACATGATACTATTACTGTACCTATTTTCTTCTTATAGGAAAATATAAAAAAATCTTATAGAAATTAATAGACAAACTTTGAGAATACTTAATGATCCAAGTAGTGTATATGGAAATTACCTAATACCATACCAACAATGTAAAAACACTCTGTATGAGCCATAATGTGAAACAATAATGAAAGTGTGAAAAGGCATGACACACTTTCCATATTAAAACACTAACCCAAACTACATAATTTAACAAAATCAAAATTTAGATTCCATGGAATTTTTGGTGAGTAGGTGACCATTTATAGAATAGAAGAACATTTGTGTATGTGTAAAATGTGCACTTGAACCTGCAAAAGAGAGTACATATCTACCTAGAAAGATTAAAAAAACC
Organism: Cryptomeria japonica; assembly: GCF_030272615.1. NCBI lineage: Eukaryota > Viridiplantae > Streptophyta > Pinopsida > Cupressales > Cupressaceae > Cryptomeria > Cryptomeria japonica. The sequence continues at coordinate 909,240,136 of NC_081414.1, forward strand.
TTGCAAATAAATATATAGAGGAAGAAACTGAGCTGCAAATAAAATAAAATTATGTCTTAACCATTAACAAATCTATAAAGATGCATAAATTACAAAAAGAACAACCACAAAAAATCTGAAATGTAGAGGAAACATAGAAAGATCTGAAGAGACATTGAGAGTAAACACATAATCCTCTTTGGTTAGCTTAGCATAAAAAAGAGCATGCAACAATTATCCATAAATCACGGAAAATAGCAACACTTATGTTCAGTTGTTTTGAGTAAAAGTTGCATGAGCTAACACCCCTCCTTAAGTGTAACTAAGGAGAAAAGCCTAGTGAAATGAAAGAGGAAAGAGGGAAAACCTATTGGATAAAAATCTGCCATCAAAATTTACACTAACTTTGAATGTTAGCTACTATGTTTTAGTGTTTCACAAAAAGTAAAAAGGAAGAGATGATGTATCCTTCCATAATGTGTATTCAATGGTAGATGCTCGAAACTAGATGTAGAAGATGGTCCACAATTGTCGAACAACATTCATCCCCTTAGGAGGAAACAAAACCAAAGGTGTATGCAAGATATCTTCCCATTCCTGAAAGGAATATTTTGGAAGAAAATTCAAAGTAAATGATGTCTTCAAACTCTGTTCACTAGTCTCGATGTCGATGCTGAAATTTGTCATAATCACATCAAGCATTCTAAGCCCCACTGTTGCAAATGACAATCTAGAATATCCTAGAAACCAAAGTAGAACATAATCAAAAGACTCAAGCACGTCTTCTAAATGAAAAGAGATCTCCTCAAAATATTGTGCCAATGTATCCACACTCATATCAAACTATGAGAAATGATAATGTAAAAAATGAGGAAGTAGATTGAAATGTTTCCTCATAACAATTGAACAACAATCATCCTCATTGAAGAGAAGATGTATGCAATCAATAGTGTCATCTAGATATGAAATGAGGGACTCTACAAACAAACAAGAGATGTTTTGTAGAAATTGGTCCCAATGAACTGAATCTAGAAGACATAAATGACCCTATCACAAAGAATCATTGGAAGATTTCAATGAAGCAAATCAGAACTCTAAAGAAGCAACAAGTGTAGTGGGGTTATCAATAAATTGATCATCCTAGAAGCATGCACGTCCACAAAGGATGGGGCAATAGAAGTCTCGGTATCATCCAAAGAAACTTTTAGATGAAGATCCAATGTCTCCATACAATTATTGGATAATGCTCCAAGGAGTGAGAGGGCACTCGATGAGCTATATGTGATGTAGATTATCTTCAAAAATAGTAATGCATATTAGTACATAGACCATGTCATTACTGTTAAGCCATGCATTCTTCCATTCATAGTCACTTGGCTTAGGAATGAGCTCAAGGAGATAGGTTAGTACATCCTACTCAAGGCAATGATTCTTTATCCCTTGTTTCCAAGACAAATAGTTCTCTAAAGTTAGTTTGACAATAGAAAGATGAAAATAATTATTAAGAAACATGTTTACCCTCCCATAAATGAAACTTTATCTCAGTTTGTAATTACACAAAAAAAACATTAAAAAACACACCAAGACAACAGTAATTTAATTTTTTTAATAACTCTAATTTACAATACGAACAAAAGAGTGTTTGTGCTCATTCTTCTTTTAACTCCTATGTGCTGTGATACCATGTAAAATTTATAGCAGGCAAAAGAGAGTATGGATCTATTTAGAAAAGAGACTAAAAAGGTAGAGGAAGACAACAGAGCTGCGAATAAAATGAAATTCTAAATTAACTATTAACAAATATGTAAAGATGCATAAATTACAAAGAGAACAACTGCAGAAAACATGAATTGCGGAGGAAACGAAAGAAGCTCGGAAGAGACGTTAAGAGTAAGCACGCAGTCCTCTTTAGTTAGTTTAGCATAAAAGGAGCATGCACTATTTATCCGTAAATTACGAAGAGTAGCAACAGTTAAGTTGAGTTGACTAAAAGTTGCATGCGTTAATAGTTTGTTCAAGTAAAGTGGTAAGGTTTGTCAATGGGGATTTAAAATGAGAAAAATGTTGTAAGGCAAGATAGAAAATCAAAGGAAAAAGTATAAAGGAGAAAAGATGTCTGTTTTAAAAAGCTATATACATTGTGCTGTTTCATCGATTCTTATTCATGATTTTTATTTTGAGCCTCTGGTTTTTATTAAAATATACATCATATCGTATATGCTATCCAAAATTTTACTGAATCTCTCATACATTTTCAGCGTAAAAAGGACTTCAATAAACACATCAATCAAGAGGCATCAATTAAGAAAGTTTGCTTGAACTATACAACATATCCAACAAGCATTTATTTTAAAAATTGGGAAGTTGCATTGTGCTTGGTAGAATTTGTTCATAGCGAGCAAACAATGTTTAATGATGAATAAACAGTAATACATATGAATAGTTTTTTAATAAATTCATATAGGATATGGGAAGTATCTCGTTAATAAGAAAAGTAGTTTGAGATTCAGAAAGAAATTCATTTAGAAGTCAGTGATCTCCTTTTCAGAAAAGTATTTACCTGAAGGTCCACCAGGAGGAAGCAAAGATAAATTAACTACATTTTCAGCACCTTCACTTGGTGATAGGTCTCCTGTGCCATATGTCATTTCAGTTTTAACGTATCCAGGATGAATGCAATTTGCGTAAGCCTTATCAGAAAGCTCACGGGCTAAGAGACGGGTGTATGCGTTCAAACAAATCTTTGACATTTTGTAAGCAGAAAATGGGGCTGGCCATCCTTTCTCTTCCATGTTTTTCTTTTGCTTGACATCTTCAGAAAATTGGCTTAATATGGAATCAAGAAAGTCCTCACTAACAATATCCATGTCATCGAGTTGCTTTTGTAGCACTGGATTTGGCATCATCTGTGAAAACATTTGTAAACATATATATAGTGTATTCACTCTTTATATGATTGAAATCTTTATCTTGAGCACAGTAAAAAGAAATTAAATTACCTTGAGAAGCCCATATATAGAGGAGACATTAACAATTCGTGGCCGGCCAAATGATTCCCTGAATAATGATATCAAGCTGTTCACAACTCTCTTTGTACCATAATAATTTATGTCAATACATGTTGTTGCACTTTCGTGATCATACACAGAAGTTTCATTCGATGTTCCATAGACCTGCAATAATGAAGGAATATTGAATAAATTGAATAAGAACAGTACTCAAATGCAATTTAAATGTTAAGAATAGTTTGTGTACTCCTTCAACACATCTCACAAATAATATGGCATATCCCTTACATCAAATGAGTGAGATACATAAATGTAATTAATTATATTTTTAAATATAAAATAGAATCAAATCTCAAAATCATGTAAATAAAAGATAAGAGTTCATCCACTCTCATAAAAGGAAGTAATTGTATAAAATAACATTGCCCCTCCAAAACGGATTACATTTCCCCAGATCTACCAAAGCCCTTACCTTCTACTCTAGAAGGCAAAAGGTCATTGTCTAAGTTGATGATGTTGCTTCTTGTTCTCAAAATGTTCTCTCCATGTTTTTGGAGTTGTTCTAAGAACACTTTTGGGGTTGTTCTCGCTTCTCGAGGGAATGGTGAGTTGGCTGATTCTTCTCCCCATCATGTTTTGGAGAAAGATTCTAGGAGTGTACGTATGGAAGTTTCATCTGAGGCTATGATTGACAGTCAAATGATTGTGTTGTCGGATTTTGAGGAGGTAGTTGTTGTTTCTTCACCTCATGCTTGATGAGCTTGTGTATATCCCATGAGTCTCCACTAGGAATGTGCTGGAAGATCAAAATTCAAATTAATATTCCAAACACTTTTAGTGAAGAATCTTTTGCTCATCTTTTGAAGTCTCTTATTGGGAAATTCTATTGTAATTGTCTCAATATAGACTTGGTCAGAAGATGGGTGCTCTGAAGTTGGAATCTCTTTGATGTGGTTGAGATAACATCAATGCTGAATGATTTTTTTTCTTTATTTTTTGTTTATAAGAAAGAATGGTTTATGTCTTCAACAATGAAAAATTTCCTCTTTAAATTTCTAGTTTGGGTTAGTCTTCATGGCCTACCTTTGAAATTTTGGAGTGAAAAGATATTTAGAATTGTTGTCAATTCATCTGAGCATTTTGGTGCCATTGCTAAGATCACTAAATTCAAGAAATGACTGCTATATTGTAAAATTTATGTGTTTTTAAAGAAAACCAAGTGCTCCCTACTTAGATTTTCTTATCTTCTAAATGTGGAGTTTAGGTACATAAAATAAAATATGAAGATTCTCCAATCCTTTACCATTCTTGTGGGAAAGTGGGGCATACTTCTACTACTTGTAAGAAAAATCACTAGAGGTATAAATATGGCCACCACCATCTTTAATGGAAATCTTATAATTATGTTGCACAATTTGACCCTACTAAAGCTTAACAAATAAGTTTTAAATCAAAACACATATTGTGTGGTAATATTTGTTGTGTTAAATATCATATTATTGCAATCAAGAAGGATGCTTGAATAGACCATGTACCCAAGCTATGTGCATTACCATTAAATGTCATATTGAAATCTGGATTAGCATTGATATTCGAAAGAAATGTTTCACATTTTGATTATTCCATATAGTACTAGTGTGTCTCTATCTAAAGTCCAAGATCAATGTGTTTGATTTAATTGAAGTTATTTAACAAAGTTTAATTTCCTTCAACAGCTTTTCATGATGGATTCATTTTGTTTTCTTTCATAAATCCATGTTCATCCATAGAGATAGCATAATCATAACTTGGAGCACTAAAAGAACCTCCTACCATGTGACGAAAGTTGATTCCTTCATGATACACAATATTTCTACAATGAATCCACTTTCGTCAACGGGGCATCCAACACTCAATGCTAGATTTTCTGCTGGCCTATATAGAATTGCATTAAGAAACGATTAGAAACCACCTAACATACTGTTCGTTCTTTTGATCTATAATGGCCTATACAGCATTGCATTAGGAAACGATTTGAAACCACCCAACATATTGTTTCTTTTTGGGTTTATAATGCAGATTTATTATTAGAATTGGGAACAAAGCCATAACGATATGGCAATTTCCTTGTATGACAAGAACAAATTTTGGGTCAATCTTTCTTGTCATACTATCATTATTTTTTGGATGTGTTTAACCTGGTTCTAAAATCGTACTACCGTACAACTAATAATTTTTGTGTTATGTGGATACAAAAATTGCAGAATACTTACAGAATGACTGCAAGGTTTAGCAGAAATGTTGCGGGCATTGTCCCCCAATATAATATATCACAAAAGTTACAGATTTGCGACAGAATGTTTTTGAAACCAGAATAGCTAAGACATTATTTTTCTTTACAGGTAGAGACCCCGTATAGGTGAGTTGGTGATTAGTACTCTTAGAAGAGTTTACAAGATCCTTACCTATGATAGGCAAGGAACAGTGTAGTTTTTCTTCCTCGACATTTTAGGTGCCTTTCACAAATCATAACTATTGTAATCTGAAGCGAACTCTTCCACTAATGTTTAAAATGCAATCCACAACTTCACAACAACTAAGGTTTTAAACTTGTGCTTTTAATAAGTTTTATTAGTTTGAACGTGGACTTTGTCGACGTTTAAGATGCTATTCATAAATTCACAAAAATCACAACTAGTATAGTTTAAACATGTCTTTTTCCCAAAAACGGTTATCCACTCTAAAAATTATTTCCCCAATTCCTGGATTCTTAGGAAGTTCAATTTCATTACCATATCATGCCATTATAATTTGTGACATTTTCACCTTGAGATAACAGCTTATTCACTTTATCAACACTGCAATATGTTATGTTGCATTGCCACATTTAACATGCAACCAAGATAAACAAACCGGAATTTTCTTTTCATTATACTTTGATAAATATCCATCCCCTGTTTCAGAGATCTGATTTTGGGACAAACACGAGATGATGCCAGAAACAATTGTGAGTTGGACGTTAAACCTATAACAAAAACCATTTAATTATGCTTTGATAGAAGCCCATAGTTGTTTTAGATATCCACTTTTGACATGGGTTGATGTTTTAAACAAAACAACAAACGTTGCAAAGTTTGGCTTTATGCATACCATTTGCATTTGCTGGAAACTTTCTAAAGTTGTTTCAACAAATTGATTTTGTGTACATCCTAAAATCGCTACACTCCGAGATGAGATTTCTTCAAGACATTCTATCAAACAGTTCACACACTTTGTGTATGCTTTCACATTCCACATGCATGTCTACCAAGCATTTCCAATTAAAAAATATGACAAGGATCCCAATTTGTTATGTTTTTGTGGATGTCCATACCCTATTTGTTCGATGCTATTTTGGTGCAATTCGTGGAGTGCTGCTAAAGTCTGCATAAATCACCCTTATGCCTGCCTAGTGCATTTTCTCTAAAACTTACTATGGCACCTTCAACAAATCCATTACGTGCATATCCTGTGAGCATTCCATTCTGTTTGACCACAAATCTGTGACGCATTTTGTCGAACAGTTAGCGCACCTGGTTTATGCCTCACATCTTGATGTAGGAGCACATACAGGTATAAGGGCAATTTTCTATTATCCTCCAAAAAAAAAATATTTTCTTGTTTCATGACTTAGGAGGTATAGAATAGTCAAAAGTTTGAAATGATAGAAAATAATCATCTGTTATTTCTATCAAGTTGATTTATATGGATATGTGTGGACATGAAAACTAACTTCAATGAGCAAAATTGAAAGATAAAGTGAATGGTGAAAGAAACATATCATGCACTGTTTGGAAGATATTAAATTTTTTGTCTCAAGATTTTTTTTTTATAAGAGTCAAAATGGTTGCTCCATCACTTTCTGTTTCAACAGTTCAAAGCTCTTTTGTGCTATGGATGTCCACTTGAACTCCTTTTGGCTTGCCACTATTATAGGTGCACACATAGTACTAAAATTTATGATGAACTTCCAGTAAAAACTTGCCAAGCCATGAAAAGATATTACCTCTTCAACATTTGCCCGTTTAGGCCATCCTGCAATTGCTCTCACCTTCTTTGGATCAATCTTCAACCCATCCACACATATCACAAATCCCAAATAGACCAATTCATTCTTCATGAAACTACACTTCTTGAGGTTGAACAACAACTTTTCTTTCCTCAACTGCTATAATGCTTGTCTGATGTGTTAAACATGTTCTTCCCTTGTTTTGCTAAAAAATAGAACGTTGTTTGAATAAACAATCAGGAACTTACCTAGGAACTCCTTCAAAAGTTCATTCATTGGTTCCATGAACTTCCTAGGTGCATTAGCGAATCCAAAAGCCATGACCAATCACTCATACAATCCTTAATTCCTAATGAATGTAGTCTTCCACTTTTCTACTTCCCAAAGCCGGATCTCATGGTACCTACACTTGATATCTATCTTAGTGAAGTATCTTGCACCACTCAAATAGTCCATTACGTCATCCATCATCAGTAAAGAAAACTACTACTTTACTACAATCTTGTTGATGATGTTTGAGTTGGTGCACATCCTCCATTCTCCACCTTTCTTTGGTGTTGAGATAATAGTTAGTGCATGTGGACTTGGGCTCTCATAGATTAATTCGTTCTCCAACAACTCACGAACTTGTCTACTCAACTACACATTCTCCACTAATGTCATCAAGTGTGCCACTTTGTTAGGAAAGTTTTTTCCTGGTTGTTGGCATTATGGATGTATTGATTATGTGTTGCATTGATGTTTTGTCATTGATGTCAACACTAGCTAATATGGTTAGTTACCGGCACCAGCAGACAAGTTTTGGGTACCGGCAAAAGATCTAGTGTTACCGGCAGATGAGAATATCTGTTGGACACTTACGGTATGTTTGGATCTATGGGATATGTTTGATTTCATGTGGTACGTGTGCTCCTGGAGCATGTCTTGGTCAATTGGTATGGACTTGGTAATTGGATGCTATCATACACTCTGGTAAACCCTTACCGGCATTGGTTCAAGCCTTTACCAACAGAGCTTTCACTGAGGAATCTTGACAGGATGTATAAGTGGTGTTGGTGCAGCTTCTAGATGGATTTCAAGATGCTAAAGAAGTATTTTGATCATGTTTCAACTGCTTGAAGACATTGCTTTGGCGTGGTGGACCCAAAATAGGTTTGGTACCTATCTAGGTTATGGACCGGTATCATGATAACGTGTTCTCTACATGTTACTGAGATGTTTTATCGATTGGTTATTGTTGTTTTGGTCTTGAGCCGACATGGCATATCATTGTAAATGGATTTATGTATTGATCTTACTGTAATATCTTTTAGGTGGCCGACCTAACTGGTTTAGGCCTTATGGTCTGAATAAATAAGAGGTAGAAACTCTTTGTAAAGTATCATGGTTATTGGAAAGGTCATGGTCAAGGATTGTAATGTGCAAATATTCTAATATCATTCAGGCAGAGGATGTGGTCGATCATTGGTGATCAAATTGGGATTAAGGAAAAGGATTTAGTCCTCCGGTATTGAGCTTAACCGAGACTGTAATCAGGCATGATAGATGCTATCTCTAGTAGTTCACTCTATTGGATTGTTGTCCATATATCTTGAGAAGGTTGTAGCCTCTCTGTAGTCAGTGAGACTCTTTTTGTAATGAGCAGTACGCTCTAGGCAGTGTGTCTTCCTGCATGTCCAGGCCCCTCATTGTAACAGATACTTTTTGTAGAAGTATCATCTGACTGTGGGTAGGCTTCCCACCGTGGTTTATCCCTTTCTGGGTTTTCCACGTACAAATTATGGTGTTATGTGGTATGGTGTTTATTTGTTAAGTTTCGGTGTTTACCGGTACCTGTTTCTGCTTTATCGGTACTTAATTTGGTTAAAAGTTATTGAGTGGATTAAATGTTATAATCTGTTAACAACTGATTCACCCCCCCTCCTCTCAGTTGTTCACTGGTTATCCTAACAATTGGTATTAGAGAAATGAATCTGAAATTCAGAAGACGCCAAGGTATGTAAGATTAAATCATTCTGAAGATCAAATTATTGGAGATAGGAACAAGGGAGTTATGACAAGAAGAAGACTGGCAAATGATGAGGTATGTCTTATTTCTCAAGTTGAACCCGCGCAACTATCATTGAAGCTTGTAAGGATAAACATTCGTTAAAGGCTATGGAAGATGAATTAGATCAGATAGAAAAGAATGAAACTTGGACTTTAGTTCCCCGACCTCAAAATAAGAATGTTATTGGAACTAAATGGGTTTTTAGGAATAAACTGAATGAGGATGGTCAAGTTATAAGAAACAAGACTAGATTGGTTTGTAAAGGATATTCTCAAATGGAAGGAATTGATTATGGTGAAACATTTGCACCTGTAGCTAGAATTGAAGCTGTTAGACTATTTCTTGCCTATGCAGCTTATAAGAACTGTAAGATTTATCAAATGGATGTTAAATGTGCATTTTTTAATGGTGAACTTGAAGAAGAAGTATACATTGAGCAACCTAATGGTTTTTCATTGATAGATGATAAAGATATAGTTTGCAAATTGAAGAAAGTTTTATATGGCTTGAAACAGGCTCCTAGAGCTTGGTGTGCAAGGTTGGATAAATATCAAGTTTGAAGCTTGGTTTTACTAAAGGAAGTGCTAATAGTAATTTATATTATAAGATCACTGATAATGATATTCTGATTATTGAAGTATTTGTTGATGATATCATTTTTGGAGGAGAAAAATTATGCATGAAATTTGCTAACAATATGAAGAATGAATTTGAAATGACCATGATTGGTTAGATGAGATTTTTCTTAGGTTTGCAGATTACTCAAACTGATAAAGGCATTTTTATTTGTCAAACTAAGTACCTGAAGGAATTGTTGAAGAAGTTTGGTATGGATAATTCCCAACTAGTAAGTACTCCTATGGTGACAAGTGAGAAATTATCTATGAAGGATACTTCTACACCGGTAAATCCGACAAGGTATAAATCTATGATTGGTGGTCTGTTATATTCGACACAAACTAGACTGGATATTATGAATGCAGTAAGTATTATTTCAAGATATCAAAGTAATCCTAAAGAAAATCATGAATGTGCAGTAAATAGGATATTCTGGTATTTGCAAGTAACAACGGAGTATGGTTTATGGTATTCTAAAAATGATGATTTCACTTTATGTGCATATACTGATTCAGATTGGGCAGGAGATATTGATGACAAGAAGAGAATTTCTGGTGGAGCTTTCTTTCTTGGAAAGAAACTGGTTTCATGGATCAGCAAAAAAATGTCATGCATTTCTTTGTTTATTGCAGAAGCTAAGTATGTTGCAGCAACAACTAATTGCACTCAAGTCTTGTGGATGAAGCAAATGTTGAAGGATATCAGGGTAAATTGTAGTGAACTAATAGTTATCTACTGTGATAACTCTGCAGCTATTGACATGTCTAAGAATCTGGCATTTCACTCTAAGAATAAGCATATATCAATAAAGTATAACTTTTTGAAGGACAAGGTAGAAGCAAAGGAAGCCAAATTGGTTTATGTGAACACTAAAAAACATATTGTAGACATATTCACTAAACCACTGTCTAAGGAATCATTTGAGTATTTAAGAGATAGGTTAAGGGTTTTTGCCCCTCTGGTAGAGACTTGATTACTGCAGTGTGTCATCAGTCTGGCATGTATTATCAGAGACATTATTCATTCCCGTATTGATGAGTGGTGCTACTACTCAGGAGGGGTAGTTTGAGATACAAAGGTTTATATTCTTGCTTTGATGTTTATGTTAGATTTCTAGCATTGATGTTAAAGGGGGAGAGATAGTGATGTGAAAAATAGAAAAATTTGGGAGAGATGTATTCAGAACCTTACATAGATATCATTCACTGGGGGAGAGTTATTCAGAAGATTGATGGTTGTCTTCCACAAAGGGAGACTTGTTTGGCATTTCTCATTACTTAAATGTTTTCCACATCTAGTGTTGCCATCAATGCCAAAGGGGGAGATTTTTGGCATTATAGATGAATTGATTATGTGTTGCATTGCTGTTTTATCATTGATGTCAACACTAGCTGATATGGTTGGTTACTGGCACTGGGAGACAAGTTTTGGCTACCGGCAGAAGATCTCGTGTTACCAACAAATGAGACTATCTGTTGGACACTTCCAATATGTTTGGATCTATGGGATATGTTTGATTTCATGTGGTACATGCTCCTGGAGCATGTCTTGGTTAGTTGGTACGGACTTGGTAATCAAATGCTATCATACACTCTAATAAACCCTTACCAGCATTGGTTCAAGGCTTTGCCAGCAAAGCTTTCACTAAGGAATCTTGACAAGATGCATAAGTGGTGTTGGTGCAACTTCTAGATGGATTTCAGGGTGCTAAAGAAGTTCTTTGATCATGCTTCAACCGCTTGAAGACATTGCCTTGGCATGGTGGACCCAGAATAGGTCTGGTACCTATCTAGGTTATGGACCGGTATCATGATAACATGTTCTCTACACATTACAGGGATGTTTTATGGATTGGTTATTGTTGTTTTGGTCTTGAGCCGACATGGCGTAGAATTGTAAATGGATTTATGTATTGATCTTATTGTAATATCTTTTAGGTGGCTGACCTAATTGGTTTAGGCCTTAGGGTTTATATAAATAAGAGGTAGAAACTCTTTGTAAAGTATCCTGGTTATTGGAAAGGTCATGGTCAAGGATTGTAACGTGCGAATATTGTAAAATCATTCAGGCAGAGGATTTGATCGATCATTGGTGATCGAATTGAGATTAAGGAAGAGCATTTAGTCCTCTGGTATTGAGCTTAACCAGAACTGTAATGAGGCATGATAGATGCTATCTCTAGCAATTCACTCTATTGGATTGTTGTCCATTTATCTTGAGAAGGTTGTAGCCTCTCTGTAGTCAGTGAGACTCTTTTTGTAATTAGAAGTACGCTCTAGGCAGTGTGTCTTCCTACATGTACATGCCCCTCGTTGTAATACATTCTTTCTATAGAAGTATCATCTGACTGTCGGTAGGCTTCCCACCGTGGTTTTTCCCTTTCTGGGTTTTCCATGTACACATCATGGTGTTATGTGGCATGGTGTTTATTTGTTTAAAAGTTGCAATGTTTATCGGTATCTTTTTCTGCTTTACCAATACTTAATTTGGTTAAAGGTTATTGACTAGATTAAATGTTATAATCTATTAACAATTGATTCACACCCCCCCCCCCTCTGAGTTATTCACTAGTTACTCTAACACTAGTATAAGGTCTATATGATGGCTAATACTTTGAAATGATGACAGTCCCTTCAGAACATCATCTGACACAATTTCTTGGAATTCCTCAAGCAAATGTGCTACTTCATCTTGTGATACCTCCTCCTTTTTTTATGGCATCTGTCGTATCCCCATTGCTATGTTTCCTTAGAATGAGTGTAAAAAAAGTGTTCTCATGCTTCAATCCATCCAAGAACCTCCTTCCATTTACTAAGGAAACCCTTGCATTGCCACATACCACCTCTATCCATTCTTCTTTCAAAGGAATCAAGTTATGCTTCTTTTCCTCCTTGGTTATGGTGTAGATGTTCTTCCTTAAATCATGTATGGCCTTTCTAACATATTGCCAAGGCCTCCCAAAGAACAAGTGGAAAGCACCCATTGGCATGATATCACACAACACTTCATCCCTATATGAACTAATATGGAAACTGACATTGCTCACTCATCAAAATTTTGTGATCAACTTGTTCCAAATCAATCTGATATGGGTCTAGCTGCTTGATTCTCTTTAGGTTCAACTTTTGCACCAACTCCTTGGAGACCAAATTGTATGTGCTACTGCTATTGATGATAACCTTACAACACTTACCTCCTGACTTGCACTTAGCCTAGAACAGGCCCCTTCTTCGCATCAGCTCATCTCTAGTTTCTTTATACAATAAAGCTCTCCTCATGACCAATAATTCACCCTTTTTCAGGTATCTTATGGACCTAGATGATATATTCCCTTCTTTTTATAATAGGTGTTCCTATCTCCAAAGTCTCTTAGTTTCCTAGCACTTCCCTAGCACCATTCAGAGGTGCAATGCCCAACCTCTTGGCACTTGAAACATGTTCCTTAGAACGTTCCATAGTCAAATCTTTTTTCAATCCTCCCATATTCGCCATCTGGATGATGGTCTTCCTTTTCTCTTTAGTCATGATGTGAATCCTCCAAGGGCCTCTTTTCTTCCATCTAAAATGGGCTTCTTCCTCTAACTCTCTCTACATAAGGCGTCCTTTCAATTTGTTGTGTCCATCTCTCCAAATCCCTTTGATTATTTCTCCCTGGAATTTTCTTTTACCTTCTAGCTAACTTTTCTTCCAACCTCAATGAAATTTGATAGGCTTCATCCATGGTATCCATCTAGAGTAGGCTTAATTCCCCTTGAATGCTAATTCTGAGGCCATTAATGTATGTCACCACCATCTCTCTTTTGACTTCATTGTGTCAACTCCTAATGATCACTTTGTGGAATTATTTGGTGTACTCCTTCACTGTCGTCTATCTCTACCACAAATTTTGAAGCTTCTTCAGTGGTTCCAATTCATAGTCTTCAGGTATAAATTGGCCCTTCGATTTAATTACCATCCTTTCCCATTTCATGATCCATTTCTTCCCTCTTTGATTTCGGTCCAACTACACCTCTTTCCATCAAATGGCAACATGCCTGTTTAATTTTGTTTCGGTGAACTTCACTCCCCTATCTCCTCAAATTTAAAGTATTCCTCCATCTCATGTATCCAATCAATCAATTCTTTTGGATTTATGCTTTCAACATAACTAGGGATCTTGATCCTTAATTTCTTTCTAATTTTTGTAGTTGCCCTCATCATCATGATCTAATCTAACTCCTCCTCCTCCTGACGCCTCATCTTGCTCTTGCATCCTTGGATCTTCATCATCGCCCTTCTTCTTCTTTCCTTAGGTTAAAACCCTTCCTTTGATCTTCCTCAATAGCATCCAACTGATTCTTCATGGTTCTCATCATGTCCATCATCTCGTACACTCTTTTGCTGACATTGGTAATTAAACGACATCTTCTTGGTGGCATTTTCCTTCTGGGTTACTTTGGCAATTAGTTGACAACACCTACAACTTTCCTCTAGATGATGATCTATCCACACCATGGCTCCTCTAAAATTCTCACTTCTCGAATGTTTATTTCATAATACTTAATGCAGTCAAGGTTAGAGGGTTTAGAATGGATTGTCCAAACTTGCATCCCAACATACACTAAAACACAACACAAGGTTGAATGCAAAATGAAATAAAAACTTTACTAATGATAATTGAATAACTACATGTCCACAAGCCTTTGCATGATCAATTGATACATTCGGCTCATTGGCTCCCCATGCAAGCGCACAGGCTGCCATGGGCTTATTACAATGACAAGAATAAAATAGAAGTCTTTTTGATCCACCCTCCTCCTAGCTCTACCATTTATGATCCCCTCCTATGTCTCCTAGTGTATTTAAATACCGATCCCCCTCATTGGAAATGATCAAACTTGGCCTCCCAGGTTCCATAATTGGTGTAATGTTTGTATGAGCCCTGACTACTTGAGAGAGATCTAAAGGTTGTTGCGAATAGGTGCAGACCTATCTAGATGTCACTTGGCCCCACATCAATCTCAAGACATGCTTCATTAGCTCCATAAGGCTCTAAAAAGGTCTACATACTTCTTGAATTACATTCGATCTGGGTTCTTCCAGGATGCCCATTCATCACAACCCCATAACAAAGTTTCTTTAGGTTGGCTAAATAGTTGCAAATCTCTCCTTGCATTGGTCATTTATCCTCCAAAGGTTGTTCATCAGTCTCCCAAAGATATGTAAGATGAACATATTAATGGTGATGCTTTTACAATTTGGAATTACATACTTGATGATCAAAGTAATCATGATGTGTGAAAATAAAACGATCGTCCCACCTCCTAGTAGCTTAATAGTTTTAGCTACTTAGAAAATTACGATTATGTTTTCTCTTTTATTATGTTCCTTAAATTATGTATAGACTATAAGATATGAAATCTTCCACTCATCTTTTTATTATATGTTTTGGTTATTTTAACTCTAAACAAATAACACAAAAACATTATTTCATTGATTTCCCTATACCTTAATCCTCAAGTAAAAACGTATGGTTTTCCCTTCATGTCATTTGCATAGAAGCAAATAAATGGTCGAAAATGCAGAGACCGTGACTTTGATATCTAAGGCCGTACGCAATGGAAAACTATGCTTAACCTGTGCACAGAGATTACCAAGTCATCCGGCATACCTAAAATGTAGCGCATGAATAAACTATCCCCAGGCCCTGTATAGAGCTTGCTAATTGATCTAAGACAGCTTGTGATCTTTGTTCTCTAAAAGCCCAAATCTATAAGTCTACATATTGGATGACAGAGTTTATCTCTCTTGAGATAGCACCAGATTCTATTCATAAAGATGCAATTTGACAAAAGGGTATAAGCAACTCACAATTACTTGGCGCACATCCACCCCAGTTTTGTCCATCACTTCCCAGTCCATGCCTTGCCCCAACACTGCTGCATTGTTTATCTGTTAAAAACCAGAAAAGCACATCCTATAAAATCAAACAAATACCCTTCAACGGAGCAAGACAAAGATAAAACACAAACTCAAAGACTTACCAAAATGTCTAATCCTCCAAACATGGTTTTCAACCATTGGGCCAGATCTGAAACGCTTTGGGAGCTCTGCACATCTAATATGTGAAAATGAACGTTATCAAGTCCTGCTTCACCCAGATCTTTCATGGCAGCCAAACCATTATTCTCGTTGCGACACGTAAGCACAACAGTCACGCCCTTGCACGCCAGCTGGCGAACGATCTCTAAGCCTATTCCCCTATTGGCTCCTGTAACCACCGCTACTGTTTCCTCACTCCACCATTTCTGATCCTGTGAAAAACCAACATAATGTTTTTGTTAAAACTTTCACTTATGCAATTTCAATCGACTGAAATTAAAGCACTTCCAAATCTGTATGGAAAATAAGCATTGCTTCGATTCGAGAATTTTACCATCTTGAGGATACTGTTCGTAGCTTAAGCTGAGCTCCACAAATAGATCCCGGGATCTGTTTGGATAGAGTTCGTGTAAAAGTCAAACCTAAGGGATAGCACAGACTCACGTCAACCATTCTTTTCACCTCAGCTTTATTTAAATATCTGTTGAGTTGTTTAGGAATTTGTTTTTATCAATTTAGGTTAATTTAATTTAAGAGAAAGGATCACGGTATTGTTGAGTTGTTTAAGAATTTGTTTTTATCTATTTAGGAGAAAAAAACAAATTCTTAAACAACTCAACAGAAATGAAATACTTCCATCTTTGTTGAGTTGTCTAAGAGAAATGAAATACTTCCATCTTTATTGAGTTGTCTAAGAGAAATGAAATACTTCCATCTTTATTGAGTTGATGTTCAAAGCTTTGACAAAAGTCACAAAATCATCTTTGGCATCAATGTTTTCTATTTTTGTTGATATCAAGTTATAATTGTTGGTATAGAGATAGACAATTTCACCACTCTTTTATAACTAAGTATTTGTATTTAAATTGTAATATATAATTTCATTTATAGTTATGATATTTGTAAAAGGTACGATTAGATGATATATTATCATATATAATTTATGATAATATTTTAATACTTCATCACTACTTATCATGTTATTAATCATCAACACTTTGAGTTTCTTCTTACAATTTTAAAAATGCGATGGGCATCATACTATGTCTTTATATGTACCTTTCAATTTTATGGAAAACTTCTTTAATGGTTGATATCTCAATAGTTCTAAATTATCTTTTTTCTTAACATGCATGCAATTTAAATTGTCAATTGTTTTACATTAGATCTTTTCTAAGTTTCATATGAAAGATAAAACACTTCCCAAAAGTTTCATAATGCTTCTTTCTGTATTGAGAACCTATAAATACACCATAACATTTTCTAATAATTTAAATGGCTTAAATTAATTGCAAAAAATCTGTAAATATTTTGAAACAATATCCCTTCACTTTGGTATAATTGATTCATACCGCTATCCTTAGTGATGCTCTTAGACATAGAATTGGGTCAACTATTTATGAACATGTAAGAAATTGGTTGGAGATACAAAAGCATGTTATGTATGTTCAGTATGTGATGTCAATCCTTTTATAAAGATTGAAAATGAAATGTTAGATCTTTTAAGGTTATTGTAGATGAAGTAAAAAAAGTTCTTTGAAACTCGTTTTTGATTAAGGAAAAATGGGTTTTAAGGGACCCGAAACCCACTTACAAATCATAAAGAAAAGCATTAGAGAAGCAAGAAAGGACAAAATGAAGAAAGAAAGGTAGCAAAAGATCAGCACAAAAGACAACAGCCAGATAAAAGTACAGCAAAAGACCAGTGAGAAATTGCCACACCTAAAACAAAACTAGAATATCTAGGTGAAAATCTTTATGGTCTCCTTAGCATCCTTGACAAGCATCATTATTGCATTTGTTGCCTCTTTAAGGTCTTTTCTTTCCTACACCTGTTGATTGTCTTTAGTCTTCAACTCCAACTCTTTAGCATTTTGCCTAGTTCTGCGTCTGGAAGAATGCTGGACAAAGCTAGAACTCGGCTCATCATCAACAATCATAGTATCTTTGTTCTGCTTATCCTTCTCTAGGCAAGCAACCAATGCATTCATATTTTGGGAAGTCACCTTCATCACAACCAAGCTATGCTCGATGATTTTCCTTAAAGCACTCATAGTTTTTTGAACCCTGTTGTTTATCAGTTCATAATCAGACTCACCCTTTTCTTTGAGAGTCCTCACCACATCCTCCAGGTGCTTCACATCTCCTTTTATGATCTTACCCTCTGACTAGTTGGGAATTTATTTTTTATCCTCTGCTTCACTATTATCCTCAAAATTTTCCTCTTTTCCTTTATCATTAATGTCCTTAACCACATTATCAATTTTGAGCTCCAACTCTCTCTGTTTTTCCTGAATGTTGGTAATATTATCAACCACCCACTTTTGGAAATTAAACATTTCCAAAGAGCTATTTCTAACAGCATTCAGAATAGTATCTGCATCCTCCATGTCCTGGGCAGAATCCTCAGGCCTAGGGTTGCCCTCCTCCATATTATTTTGAACCTCATCCCTGGTTTCTGTATCATAGGGACTCTCCTTCTCCTCTGACTCATCAAAATCCTCTTTACCCTGCTCATTATCCTTGTCTCCTTTCTCATCCTCCACCTCCTTCTCTTGCTCATGCTTCGCCTCCTTCTCCACCTCCTTCTCCTTCTCCTACTCCTGCTCAGGATCGGTCGTCTCTTTAGCATTTTCTTTAGCTTTCTTACTAACCATCAATTTCTTTTTAGGGGGAGGATTGGTAGAATCCTCATCAGACTCAGAACTATCATCATCCTCGGAGATATGGGCACTCTCCACAAGTGGATCATCCTTATTGGCCATACTCATAAATTAACAAAATAAGGCCTTGGTGGGCAATGGGGTAGGAATTGGGTTTCTTAGCATGGTCAGCCAGACTGTCATTAAGGGAAGAGGCCAAATAGAAGGGCAAAGATATCTTAGAACCATGGCAAAAGTGATTAAGGATAACAAAGTGATAATTATAGACTTTCGAGAACCTACCATCAACAGTAAGATACTCCATTAACACTTTCAACATTTTCTGCCAAAAGGAGTTTACCTGGTTAGGGAGATAATAGGAAATATTATCTTTTTTGGTAAGGTGAGCCCTTTCTTCTTCGTTCTTGGGGAAAATTTTTATGGCTTCCACCAAGAACTTACGATCTCTATAAAACTTGATGCCCTCCTTTTGCAAACCAGTCACCTCGGCCACCAAATCTTCATCCACTCTCCAGGTCTGACCAAATAGAGTAACTCTATTATTTTTCCAACCTTGGCAAAACCATGAGAAACGGGCTTTTTGCTCCAATGCAATTTCTCCATATAATCAGTGAAGTCATTTTTATGCAGCCTTCTCCAAATTTTCCTTTCACCCTTCCAACTATCACAGCTGGTGGGCTCATTATGGTTGAGATATCCACCCATAATGTAGAAGCAGTTCAATTCGAAACCCTCAGAGGACCACAAACTAACCAGATGCTGAAGAACAGAGAAGTTGGAATCGAAAACCAAGGTAATTATCTTGTTTTTCAAGTATCCCTTTAAAACATGCAAATTAACCCATTACTTAATATGATAAGGCCTTTCACACCTATACTCATTAATGTGACGCTTGAGACAGGTCATCATCTGACAATCTGCCTCACTCCAAACTCTGTCATTGAAGTTCGAACCAAAAAGGCTAATGATTAGATTAATATGTACCATTGATCCTGTCATTAAATAATTGCTCTCGAACTTTGTTCTTACATGACGACTCCCCGATATAATTAGCATCTTCCGCTAAGATGATGCCTTCATTAGCTAGCAAGTCGGCTACCCTATTACCTTCCCTAAAGGTATGGATAATAACCACACTATCACAAGAATCTAACATTTTTTTTGCCTTATCAATGATATTTTGGATATTCCAAGAAGGGGAACTAAGACCTTTAATAACCTGAATTATATTAAGGGAATCCCCCTCCAGCCAATTTTTTTTAAAATTGAAACCCTAAGCAAGATGAAGACATTTTAACATTGCTAGAGCTTCTGCAACATGGTTGTTTTTAATTCCAAAGGGAGAAGCAATCACAGCAACACAAAAGCCATGAGAATTTTTGATAACACCTCCCCCACCAGCATTACCTGGATTTCCTTTAGCTGCACCATCAAAGTTCACCTTCACCCAATCATGAGGAGGGAACCTCCAAATAACATTATCTCTTCTACTCTTCAGATCACATTTCCAAACCTTATTCAATAGTTTCCATTCTGTAAGAATCCTTTTATCATTATCATTCATATCAATATAACTACACTTCTTGTTGCTTTTGTGAATGGTGTTGATGTTTTCTTTAATAGCCCTACAAATCTTTTCAAAGACCACCTAAGAAGAACACTTAGTCTCCCTAAAAGTTCTACTTTTTCTCTCCTTCTAAATATGCCAATAGGTCATAGGAAGAAGAAAGGACAGGGTCTTGATGATGGGAAGCTTGGTAGGGAAAATCCAATGCCAAAGGACTTCCTTAAAACTATTATGCATAACCCAATCAACTTTCCATTGCGTCCATACTTTACCCCATATTTCCTAGGTAAAAGAACAGTGAATGGACAAATGATCCACAGACTTAGCCTCTTTCTAACACAACTCACACCTATTAGGGATCATAAATCCTCTTCTGACTAGGTTATTAATAGTGAGAATCTTGCTATGAGTGGCAAGCGAGAAAAACAATTTAACTTTAGGAACGAGGAATCTATTCCAAACTTTAGTTAATGTAGGGTTACAAGCCTGAGTAGATATCTTTTTGTAAGCAGAAGAAATAGTAAAAGTACCCCTAGGATTACTCTTCCATAAGAAGACATCATCTGAGTCTTTTCTAACAGAAAATGACAGCAAATCATGTTGGAGCGAAGAGAATCCAGCATATACAACATCAAGTCTAACCTATTTATTCTCCTCCCAATAATTACAAACCATAGAACCAAACCTCCTTTTACAATCTTCAATGATATGGCTACAATCCTAGTTAAAAAGAGGCTCATATTTGATCTAGAAATCCTCCCAAAATCTGATTTTGTTACCTTTGCCAAGGACCTAGCCAACTCCAGCTTTAGCAACTTTAATAGATTTTATCATACTATTCCAAATAAAAGATCTAGCAGGGATATCTTCAGAATAGAGAAGGGAATGAATAGGATGACTATGGATGGATTTGTCAAACCACACCCTACTCCAATCCCTCTTAATACCATAGGCCCTCCAAACCTGTTTGGCTAACATAGCTTTATTGAAAGGTTTAAGGGATTTGATACCTAACCCCCCACTACTTTTAGCACAGACTTTATCCCAAGCAACCAAAGCAATCCTTTTCTTATCTTCCACACCAGACCAAAGAAATATTTTCTAAATTCTTTCTAATGCTTCTACAAATTTGATCGGTATACTAAACAAACTAAAAGCATAAATAGGTAGATTCTGAAGGGTAGCTTGAAGAAGCTGGAGCTTACCAGCCTGTGACAACATAGAGCCTTTCCATCCAGCCAGTTTTTTGTTGAACTTATCAATAAAAGAATTCTAGAAAGAGTTTGGAGGAGCCAAACCAAGAGGGAGGCCCAAATAAGTAGAGGGGAGCAGCTCAACCTTATAGCCAATTATGTTAGCAATCCTCTGCTGCCTCAACAAGGGAGTGTTGATGAAGTAAATAGTAGATTTCTCCCAGTTAACCTACTAGCTAGTAGCAAGGGAATAAGAGCTGAGAGCATTTTTTAAGGCAAAAGCTTCACCCATAGAAGAGTATCCCAATAATATAGTATCATCAACAAACTATTGATGAGTGCAGAAGAAATTAGCTAAAGAGGGTTGAAATCCTTTGATGATCCTTTTCTCCTTCAACTTTTGAATCAATCTACTCAAACATTCCACCAAAATAGTGAAAAGAATGGTCAAGATAGGATCTCCTTTCCTGAGACCCCTTCAAGACTTAAAAAATCTAGAAGGAGATCTATTAACAAGAATAGAAAAATTCGGCGTAGATATCAACTCTCTAGTGATTTTGATAACCTTCTCATCAAATCCAAAGGCTTCCATGATCCTAAAAAGAACCTTCCATTCAACCTCATCATACGCTTTTGCCAAATCCAGCTTTATGACAAATCCCTCTTTGTTTGCAACATTAAGAGAATGGATATTCTCATGCACAAGAATTATAGAGTCCAAAATCTGCCTACCTGGGACAAATCCTTTTTGCTCCTCAAAGATAACAAGAGGAAGAACAACCAGCAATCTAGAAGTCGGGACTTTTGAGATTATCTTGTAAAAAGAATTGCATAGACTTATTGGCCTAAACTTACCCATAGAATCAGCTCTAGCCAACTTAGGAATTAGAGCAATGAAGGTAGAGTTGATTTCTTTAAGAATTCTTTTGGACCCAAAGAATTCTTTGACAACATTGACCACATCAGCCCCAACAATGTGCCAATATTCCTAAAAGAAAAACATGGGAAGCCATCCGAGCCCGATGCCTTATCCCCTTGGAAGGAGAAAACAACACTTTTAATTTCATCAACTGGGGGGATGGTAGATAAAATCCTATTCTGATTAGGTCTAATAATCTTAGGAATATTTTCAACAAGATCTTGTTGCTTAACAAGGTCAAGTTCCTTGCTACCAGTCAGAAGGTTAGAGAAGAACCTTATAGCTTCATCAGCTATATCATCATCTTTGACAAAAGTTTTATCATTAACAATCAATTTGGAAATTCTACTTGTCGCTTTATGCTTCATCAATGTCATATGAAAGAATTTAGTATTTCTGTCACCAACCTTTAACCAAATTACCCTGGATCTCTGCCTCCAGTAAATTTCTTCTCTTGAAATAGTGTTGTTTAATTTGGCTAGAACCTCATCTTCTTTAGCCTTGGGGACATTCTTATAACCATGTTTCTGAATAGAATTTTGAATTTGTTCTAATTCCTCCTTGAGCTTCCTCTTAGATTCAAAAATATCCCCAAAAACCTTTTTATTCCAAACCTTAATGTTATCTTTGATGTTTCTTAACTTTTTTGCAACTTTGAACATGGCAGAACCATCCACAGTTATATTCCACCATTTGGAAATGGAAGCTTCCAAGGAAGGGTGTGAGATCCACATTTTTTCAAACCGAAAGGGAAAGTAGTGTTTTCCCTTAATAGAATCAACAACAAAAGAAATAGGATAATGGTCTGATCCAATTATGTTAATAACAGATAGAGAGCATCTATACTTAAGGACCCAGTCAGGATTAATAAGAGATCTATCAAGCCTTACCTAAATAAGTTCTCCTCCATCCCTTTGATTAGACCAGGTGTAGGAAGCTCTAGAAAGGTCAACATCAATGAGGGCATTGGCATTGATAACGTCAATAAGATCAATCCTTTTATCTAATTGAGCTTGGGTTCCAGCAAATTTTTCAATCTCCTATTGAGGAGTGTTTAAATCTCCCATCAAAAGCCAACTATCCTGGGTAAAAGTCCCTCTTTTCTGCTGGATTTTGTCCCAAAACTTGCTCCGAGCAGCTTTAGAGTTGGGGGCATAAATGTTGGTAACCACCCAGTCCTTTCCTTCAGCAATGCATTTGACTCTCATAGAAATGATATTACCGATCTTCATCAATCAAGTCTCCATCAATAGTTTTCTTATTCCAAAATATGGTAACCCCACCAGACGCTCCATTAGAACTACTACCACACACACCCCCAAGTTTAATGTATTTTAATTTTTATACTTTTTCGTTAGTCATTCTAGTTTCCTGATCCAGGATAATGTCCGGATTATGATCTCTGATAAAATTTCTGAGCACATCTTGCATATGGAGACCATTTAGGCCTCTAATGTTCCAAGATATTACCTTCATTTGGAAACCTGGGAGCAAGAATCCTGAATGGTTCACTACCTTCCATTAGCTATATTTTGTTTTCTCTCCTAGTCCCTATGCCACTTCATAGTTTTGCACCCCTGTGGAGATTTGGAAAGTCCAATATCCGCCTTAGATCTGGTTCTAGTTTTAACCCCATTAGTACACCCTGTTTTCTTGTTTTCTTTTTTCCCACTTCTATTAACTCTTTATTTTCTTCATTTTTATACATTGACTTCTTACTATTCCAAGGTTCTCCTTTTCGCTGAGATGAGGTAGGCGAATCAGTCCCAACGTTATGGAATAGAGAGTTAAGGTTAACTTGGGGCAATCTAAACTGGGTCTTTTCTTCAAAGATTACATCTAGAGCTTCAGAGTCCTTTGAACACACTTTATTACATTCCTGTTTTTTTTCTTTTGGAATCTCATATTGTGATTCATTTGTGTCTCTAATCTCACCATCTTCAAGAATTTCTTCTATAATTTCTTTTTCTTCTTCTTGAATCTGTAAAGCTTCAAAGCCATTACTTGTTTTAACTTCAAATACATTCTCTTCATCCTTTCTAATTTCGTTATGAGGAATCTGCTTGGAAGGACTAGCTTTCCTTCATCACTTGGTATATCTTTTCAGTTACTAGGGAATCCAGTTCCTCCTTGCAATCTACCCTCCTTATTTTTGTTCAGCTTCTCTTTCCAGATCTGTTTAACATGATTATTATTCTTCTAAGCATTCTTTGGGTTACTAGGACAAGCCTTTGCCCAATGTCCAACTTTCTTACATGAAAAGCACATGAAAGGGAGAGATTCAAACTCTATGAGTTGTTCCTACTTACCTAGCTTGGAATTTATTTCGATAGAGCTAGGAAGGTCCATGTTCTGTGAGATATTAACACATATCCTCCCATACACCGGTCTCTTTTGCATTGCTATCATAGGATCTATAGCTACAAGCTCCCCAAAGGATTTAGCAATGCCCAAAAACACGTCCTCCAACCAAAATTCAAGCGGCAAACTAGGGAGCCGCACCCAGACCGAAGCAGATTCAAAAAAGGAGTCATTGAGCTCCATTTTTGGAGACAATTTTATTAAAGATAAAGAAGACTTCCCAAGCATCCAGGGTTCTTCACTTAGAGCCATTTCCAAGTCTTCACCACGGAAGAAGGAAAAGACAAAAAAAACCTTTGACGGGGCTGAAACATCAACCTGTCCTTTCACCCTCCATTTTCTCTTCACAAAAGACCTAACAACTTCAATATTAGGTCTGGGTTCAACAAATTTCCCCACAAGAGAAAATACCATAAGAGAAATACTGTGATCTATGAGCACGTCCGGTACAACAATAGCTAATCTGCCTACCTTTCTATCAAAAATATCTTCCATAGAGGGAAAGGTAGATTTGTATCAGTAGGCTTGTTTGCAAAGAAATTGTTCCAGGGTTTGACCATCTGGTCTCCAATCGTCTTTTCAAGCTGAGTGTTCAAGATCTCGTGACCCAACTTTGTAGAATCTTTAGTATTTTTAAAGTCAAGAGGAGGGTCCCGATACCATGGGTCCCCATCATTTCGACCATCCTCATCATCCCTCGTAGATCCCAAACAGATAAGTTGTCCTTGAGCTACAGAGGCTGCAAAACCAGAGGAAAAACCAGTCGCACTATTCCCTCTATTCGCAGAATTCAAATTTCCCTCCATTCGCTGCAAAGCTTTGTTCTCAATTTGCATGGATATTAGAGTTGTAAGTTTGTAAGTTGTTATATGTTCTTAATCTAGAACTATTTTCCTTAGTTTACTATTTTCTATTACAATGAGCATTCTAGCAGTAAGACGCCCTTTTTGTAATCTAGTAGGGAGCCATTTGATTCTTCTTTGAAACTTGTTATCATCACCCTCTTAGAAGTAATATTGACTAAATGATGAAAGAAAGTGACATTATAAAAAATGTACCTTCTAAATAGGTAAATAAATTCATATTAGCATCCAATATGTATGATAATTTTGATGATGATGTCAATAATCTAATAAATTTAATAAAAGAATTTTGTAAAAGATGTAGAAAATTAACAACATTTCATCTACAAAATGAATATACTAACATTATGAAGATAGTAATTTACAATAGATACAAATACATAACGTATCAAACTAAAATAAGTTATCAATTTTGTTTCACACCATAGCAGATTTCCTACAAAATCTACAACTTTTCTTTAGACAAATAAATGTAGGTTGTGACAAAATTACTTACATACTCCATTTTGGTCCAACTAGGTTTTTTGTTAATAGCAAAGTGGTTACATACATTTAATAATAATCTCAAAATTGATTTAAAATACAAAGCCAACCTCATGGGAAGTTGCATGTCAAAAACCACTATAAGAACCAAGATGCTTTACCTCAATAAATAGTAACTAGTTGCTTGTAGATAATTTTTTCTATCCCCTAGTAAATTAAATTTTCTCCTCTTGAGCATTGATCACTTATTAAGGCCTAGACTACTACAAAATAAAAATATAAAAAATTATATTTTTCTACAATTAAGTTGGCTTAATATAGAATTACCATGGGAAGTTTCAATGTTGTTATCATGCTTTAATAAACCATTTTATCATGCTTCAAATAACCACCTTATGCATGTAAAATATTAATAAAAAGATGATGAAATCACCATAGGATCAAATAAACAATGAGGCACAAATTAGCAACAAATCTAACTCAAAACTGTAGTGGCACCACTAGCCAATGTTTCTAGGCTAGTGGCAAGGGATAAATGATGCTCAAGCTTAGATGTTTTCAATCTATTAATCAATCTAGTTATTTTAGCAGTGTGTTTCCCTAAATGATTAAGCAAATCTTCCTCTGTAGTTGTTGTACAGTCTAAAAGAGGAGTTGGAGGTGTATCCCAAGGGTTTTGTTGTGGTTTTTTCTGTGGGTTTTGAGGTGTGTCTTGTTGTGGTTTTGAATTTTCAGAATCTAATATTGGTAACAAAAAAAATTAATCAAAATCAATGAATTTATATTGAAAACGTAAATAAAATTTATCAAATGTGTAAAAATAATAATAATGCATAACTGACCTCTTTTCATGGCATCTAGGTGTGAAAATATATAGCCCGTGCGTGGTTTGGAACAAAAAAACCCCTAAAACTCGCTCTCGACCGCAAAAGAAAAGAACATAGTCAACTATCAAAAAAAAAAAATATTGACAGGGATCACATATGCAATCTTATTTCCCAAAGGACCGTGTACGCAATTTTGTCCCTTTAGGCTGGGGCACAACGAACCTAACCGTGTACGGGGTTTTTTAAAATTTTAAAACTGCGAACACGGTTTCTGTTTTTTTAACTTTTTTTTGGTGTGAGTCCACTTTTTTGCACACCATCTTGGTGCACACATTCCATAGTTTATTTCCCATATTGACCCTTAGAGGAAAGTGATTGCAATTTAAGATCTTGTTAGATCAAACCATAATTTTAGCAACATGCATGCATTTAGATTCATCCACACATAATCATAAAATAGAAGAAAAAATAAAAGAACAGAACACAAATTTATCATGTGGAAAACCCTTTCGGGTAAAAAACCCACACTCCAAAACTAGAGAGTCATTGTATTATTCAACAACAAAAAAAATTACAATACAATCTCAAAATTGTTATGGCCTTGTTTCCAAAGGAGGAAGAGCTACTCTATATATATACAAATTTGAGAAACTTAATGTTATAATTAAGTTATCAAATTTGTCACCTCTAACCCTTCCAATGCCACCACTATAGTCATATTATTGACTAAGCCTATATGTGGCACTCAAACATCTACAAGATTGACACATATAGAGTCCAACTTGATTCTACCATGAATCACTTAATAATTTACTAAGTCAATACAACCAAGTTGTAGAATCCTAGTTGGAGACAACTTACTAAATATAGTAAGTACAACTCACACAACTACATGTATGACACATACAGGAGTAGAGTCTTAATTGAAGACAACTTGTATGACACATATGGAAGCAAAGTCCTAATTGACTTCACATTCCAACACTTGTTACATGTCCAATGAATGAAACAACCATGCATACATTGACACATAAGGCATACAATAATAGTAAAATTGTGCACATGTTTTACACTAACCATTTTTTAACATTTTCATAGAGGTCAACAAAGATGTGATTGAGTTCTCTCCCATAAATAGAAAAGAAAGTTGGTCAAAAATAAAGTTTTCTTTTCTTTTCACAACTCCCAATAATAATATTTCAATCATATACTGTGTGAATGCATATTATATAGATATAGATATATATATATATATATATATATGTTGACAAATGTTTTGACAGATGATGCCAAATCCAGTGCTACAAAAACAACTTTCTGACATGGATATTATTAGTGAGGAATTTCTGGATTCCATGTTAACTCAGTTTTTAGACGATGTCAAGCAAAACAAAAACTTGGAAGAGAAAGGATGGCCAGCCCCATTTTCCGCCTACAAAATGTCAAAGATTTGTATGAACGCATACACACGTCTGTTAGCCCGTGAGCTTTGTGATAAGGCGTACGTAAATTGCATTCATCCTGGATAGGTTAGAACTAGAATGACATATGATACATGAGACCTATCACCAAGTGAAGGTGCTCAAAATGTAGTGAAATTAGCTTTGTTTCCTCTTGGTGGACCTTCTGGTAAATACTTTATTGAAAAGGAGATTAGCGGCTTCTAAATGAATTTCTTTCTAAGTCTGAAACTACTTTTCTCATAAAGGAGATACTTTCCATATTCTATAATGAATTTCAATAATATAAGTTTTCGTATGTATTTATGTAAGTTAATCATCAATAATTGGTTATAAACAAATTCTACCAAGCACAATGCAAGCACCCAATAGTTAACATAAATGCTTGACGGATATGTTGTATAGTTGAAGTAAACCCTTTTAATTGATGCCTCTTGATTGATGTCTTTATTGGAGTTCTTTCTTTTTTGAAGATGTATAAGAGATTCAGTAAAATATGGGATAACATAGATGGCATGCTATAAATTTTGATAAAAACAAGAGGCTCATTATGAATATTGGGATTAAAAATAGATGATACAATACAATGTAAATAAACAACTCATCTTTTCTCCTTTATAATTTCTTAATTTTCTTGCAGCTTTGAAAGGTTTAAAACCTTGCCTTATATCATGTTTCCTCATGTTATATCCCCATTAATAAAACCTTTTTATAAGAATTGATGAAACATAATGTATATAACATCTACTCACCCAAAATTCCATGGAATGTGAATTTTGAGTGCATCAAAGTATGTATGTCAAGTTAGTCTTTTAATATGAATAGTGTGTTATTGTTTCATATTTTGGGTCATATAGAGTGAGGTTTGCATTATTGGTTTGGTGTTATGTCATCTCCATATACAATTAATTAGATCATTAGGTAATCTTAAAGTTTGTTTATTAGTTTCTTTATGAAAATAATGTATTCATAGTCATTTTTGAAGTTTTAACTTAATTAATAGTGAATGGTAAAAATAACATAACTCATAATTTCATTAAGGATGTGATCAGAAATTTTAATCATAACAATTCTACAGACAAATTTTTTATAAGAACTCATAAAACAATTCTTATGATATTATATGCAACATGAAAAATTTATTATAAACATCACCTATGATATTACAAAATAATGAAGATTGAGCACTAGGTTTATGCTCTCAATTTTAATACTTAATTACAACCATAGTCTTTTAATATGATCTAGATATTTCTTTTGTATATGGAGAGTGCAATGTGTTATAGATAGAAAGTGTTTAGCATATGGTACTATGTATGTATGAAAGAAAGATTAGTCACTGCTTTTTCCTTATTTATAATGGTAAGTATCTATAAGAAACATGTGTCTTATTTTAATTATTAATACTTTTTTAATGGTTTTGAATTAGTGATTTAATAAAGGTTGATTCATTATGCCATTGAATCCTTCACAAACTAATAATAAAATATTTCATAATTTTCTTCATGGCCTCTTAAATAATAATGCTAAAATAAAGCTATATACTAATTCTTCACAAGTTTTGGTCCCACAATGTCTCTAGTTAAAGCTACCCCTGATTTCGTGTTGGTCTTCTCTTCTTTTGGGATTAGATCGAGCAACAAAGTGTCTTTTTCTAATAAAGTGTTAAGTTTGTGCCAAGATTGGCAGGAAAAGGGTACCCCCATGTAGTACATCATCTCTTTGTGTTTGTACTGGGTGGTTGTTCTATGTTTTGTGGGTCTCGATTTTTCTTTGTTTTGCTAGTTTTCTAGTTTAGTTGTTGGCTTTTGGGTCGCCCTATTGGGTTTTTGCTATGTTTTGGTAGGAATTTTGTTTTTGCTGGTTGTGTATCCCTCATGCACTCTTGGTGTCGCTATGTGGTTATATAATGGTATGGGCCTATCTTATTTTTATTAATCAAACCTCTTTAATTTGTGAATATATCAAACTCTACAAATCTACACAATATTCTTCACATTTTTACTCATCTTTGGCCAATAGTTATGTTTACACAATTGCGCAAATATTTTTTCTACCCCAAAATGTTAGGTAGAAGCTCCACTATGCTTCCTTCCTAGTAAGATTTATCTTATTTGACCTCGCAGTATGTGTAATGGTGTCCTTTGAATATTTTATTAAAAGAATATTCTAACCATGAATGTGTATCCATATTGGTTAGGCCATTGAAATTTTCCTAGACACATTTTAAAAATCTAATTCATATTCATCCAACTCTGACATGAAATCAAATCCAAAAACTCCCATTCTTGTTATATCTCCTATTCAATAAATCAACTACCCTATTTGATCTACCACTTCAATGTTTTGAGACAAATGGCTAACTCTAAACAAATTCAACACATTTCAAGTGATTGTCTCTTAAATTTTTTTGTTGTCTATTAATAAACTATAGTTCTTGATGATTCATGAAAAAGAAAAAATTATTTAGGTAGTGTTGGTAAATAGCTTTCTCACTTTAAAAATAATGTGACTTGCCCAATGGGAAAGCAACAAATTCATTCCAACAGTTGGATAGATTGCCTATGAGATACAATCTTCCTCTATGTTTGAGAGAGGCAGCTCCCTATTATTATGTAATTTTAGATTTTTGAAAATGATTTAAACTTAAAACATGAAAAAGAAACCCTCGATAATGGATATACAAACGTTATGTGAGTTTCACGACATTATTTGAAATTTTAACTACATCCATTACGAAGATCAAGGTATACACATTAGATACTCGACAATCGACTCATTCCACCCTCAACAATGTTTTTTTTGAGATACCAAGAAACAAACACTCTTGAAAAGAAGATTCTTTATGAGATCTGGCTATTGCTTCCACAAACTAAATCTAAAAAATTGTTATTAGCTATAACATATGATGAACCGACAACTTTGAACACAAAACATTCATGAAACACTTCCAAAATTGCTTTGTATTCACTTTGAGAAGTTATACAATCCAAAAAAAATTCAAGCTTAATTTGCAAAACTAAAAAAAGTCCCTTCTAATGGATACCATCTTGGTATAAATAGACTTCACTTTAGCAACCGCTTAATAACCACCCTGAAAACGAACTTCATAACTACCTATAATTTATGAAAAATAAAATAATCTTTAATCAAGTTTATTAAACTCTTAACTTTACCAAAATAAAGCTTACTTTATGCCCTTTTTACAAACACTTCATCAGAGTCACTTTTTACAAAGTATAATATTAACAACTAAAACATGTGACTCGATACTTTCACTTAAAAATAAAAATTATCAATCAAGGAGTTTCTCTTTCCGCATTTGACCCATCTTTGAAACTTTCTCAATTAGAATCTAGTATGGCAATTTCATGATTTCCTTGATGTGAAGATGATTGCGCCTTGTTGAAACTCCTAAATGCTTTTATTAGGTCTAGACCATGATTTGATTCTTTGGGAAATCTCACTGCTTTTTTTTAACTTTCCAAATGGAACTATTTTCCTAAACGTCCATCAATTCTTGAATATAGCTAGATACATGACTGCTACCAACATCGAGTGAGGTCGAGATATTGCCCAATTTCCTCATGATCTCTACATCGGATGCATGTTCGTCAAACTATTCTATATTAACTTCACTTTCGAAAGTTTCTTTCTATACCTTGAATATCCATGTCTTGGATTCCTTCCTTTACTGTTGATCTTGATGTGATTGAGAGAAGATCGTTTTGAATATTGAGGTTTACTTGTTTACAGATTGCTAGTACTAATTCTTGTTCCGACAAGACTTTTCTTTAGTTCATGATCTTCCATTCTATACTTGTTATCCATATCTTGCATTGATTATCTTCATCCTGAGAGAAGATGTTCTGGCTTATCAAAATATTATTGTCAATTTTGATTAATTTATAAAGGTCATCTGCAACTTTTTGCCAAGTGGCTTCTTCTTTTCTAGCATCTTTTATCTCTATTGTGATCTTTTCTTCTTTAGCAATTGCCTGTTTATAAATTTCCCCAACTTTTTCGATGAGAACCATGGCATCTGCTCTCATTTGATCTATTCATTCTCTAGTTGATCTCCCACAATATTGATTTATGTGAATGTTCTCCATGACTTTTTTCAATGACACTCTCTGGAAGGGGAATCGCAGGAGCTGGGAGCTGGAACTATATCTAAAGGTATAGAGGATGACTCAACAATTGCCTTAAGATAACAAGTTAAAACTTGTACTTGTTGTTTCATTTGATCCTTATATTTCTTTTTCTTTTTTGGTCCTTTCCACTAATTTAGTAGCAAACATCTGAAATTGTGAACGTCACCTTCATGTGATGAAGGACCAAAATCTACGCTGGTAAACTCAAAATCGGCTACATCAGCCTCTTTCACATTCTTCTCTCATATAGGTCGTGCCACTTCAATGCACATGTTTCCAGATGAAGGATCAACAACCAACCTTGTTGTTTTGGTCTTCTTGGTTTTATTGGATTTTTGGATCACATTAATCACTATATCAAATTCAGGAATAACCAGTTGAGCGACTTTTCTTTTCTTGAGCAAGCTTTGTTGTAGCCAAGATGGAGTTTGAAGATGCAAAGTACTAAAGATTTCAGCATTTGGTGGTTCCATAGAAGTGAATGGATCTAGAATGTCTAAGAAATGATTTTTATATGGAATGGAATCCTGAATCAACGTGGGTGAATGTTGTAGAGGATGCAGTGGCATGTCATGAAGGTGAGATAAAGAAAGGGGGGAATTAGATATGGTAGGAGTTAACTCTTCGCCTTTGAAATCATCTTCTCATTTCCTTCTTTCAACTACTTCTCCAATAGAATTTAATGGCTTATCTTTAAGCTTAGATCTTCTCTTTGTTATCTTTGAATCACCCTCACACGTGATTTTGAAAACACCTTTCTTGTTTGGATCTTCACCATCATCACCACCCTGAGCCCCTAATTGCAAGTTAGAAGTGGATGTTGCAATTTTTTGAAGTATTTGAAGGATTGCTTTGTTGATTATCATCTTTTTTATTGGAAAAGTTATTTTTGTTCATAGGCCTAGTTGCAGTAGCTTCAATCATTTTTTTCTCACCATTCTTCTAATCTCTTTATGATATGAGTAGTTCTTTCATTCAATTCCCTTATTTCATGACTTGATAAATTAATAAATAGCAATGGTTACAATTGAATTTTGTCAAAATGAAGAGAGTTTATCACATCTGTGAGATCATCTTCAATTCCATCCACATCCCATTTCAGCTCAAATAGTTTAATTTTCTCTAATTTGAACCACATCCAATCCTTTTTTCTTACTTCATACTCATCTTCACAATCTTCCAAAAAGCCTTCAATTATTGGAAGATGATAATAACTTGGGCCTAAATCCAGATTATTTTTGCCAAAATTATCCTTGTTGGCATATGGATACCTCATAGTGCCAATGTAAAGTTTTATCTTCACAAAAATGATGAATATCTGGGCAACTAAGAGGGGGGGTGAATCAGTTGATGATAATAAATTTCTTTAAAATTTCTTTGACAGATCTGGAACAACTAGCAGAATTAATCAAAACAAATAAAGCATGAAAGCATATGCACATAATAGATCTAAGACATAGAACACCGGAATTTACGTGGGAAAACCAAGAAGGGAAAAACCACAGAGAATGCTAATTCTAAATATCGAAACACTGATTAAGGCGAGTTTTATGAAGGATGGCTCACTGCCAAGATGCTCACTATAGGTGGGCTCACTATTGGAGGACTCACTACCCAGAAAAATCTTACTATCGAAGAGAGAAAGCTAAAAGAGAATCCACCATTGAAATATAGTCTGCACTACTGGATCTGCTTCTGGTAACAATCTACAACACAACTCTTACACATCAATTGGATTCATTCAATCTTGCATGTCTTCAACAAAAAAAGCCACACCAACTCATCCAGATCATACTCCTACATATACTATCTCTGGAGAAACATAATCCTCTAGGTCGGCCAAGACAAAGATCTAAAATAGGTCACCACTAAACATTCAATGGTGGGAACTAGGAATGAGAAGTGGACCATATCACAATGTTCCTCATCGAACACAACAACATGCTACATACATCACTGGACCCAAAATGTTTCACACACTATATAATTGTTCTTACATAACCTCAACATCCGGACCATAAACCTCGACTTCCGATTCAATCCAAACCCAAGTATAGCACTGGGTAGTATCAACAACACATCTTCTAGAAAGCCAAGACATTCGATAAATATCCAAACCCCAAAAATATCTCATGCATACACTGCTGCTCAACATAACATATCTGGACCTAATCCGGACCACAAGATTTGACATCAATGACAACATATAGCATAATGCTAACAATCTCCCCCTTTGTCATTGATGATAACATCCATCAATATCCATCAAGAGGAACAACAAATTGGCATATAAACATACTCTATCTCCCTCTTTGACAATAATGACAAAGGCGGGCAAAAACTTCCCCTATGAAACTCACTTCTGCTCCCCCTAAGAGGAAGTATCCTTGCACAACGCCTTGGTAAAGATATCTGCAATTTGCTCCTTTGTAGGTACATACTCAAATCTGACTTCATTGTCCAACACTTTTTCCCTGAAGAAATGGTATCGAATAGATATATAGTTTGTTTTGGAATGCTATACCGGATTCTTTGAAATATTTATTGCACTGGTATTGTCACATATGATTGAGATAGGGTCATCAAAATTTACACCAATGTCCTTAGAAGTCTGCTTCATCCATAAGATATGTGTGCAAGATGAATATGTTGCAATATATTCTGCTTCAGCTATAGATAGGGACATAAAGTCATGTTTCTTACTTGACCAAGAAACCAATAGAAAGCCAAGAAAGAATGCTCCTCCACTAGTACTTTTTTTGTCATCAACACTTTCGGCCTAGTCTGCATTTGTATAAGCTGTAAGGGTAAAATCTAGGTTCCTGGGATACCACAAACCAAACTCTAATGTACCTTTCAAATATCTTAAAATCATTTTGACTGCTACAACATGTGATTCTTTTGGTTCTTGCTGAAATATGGCTGCCAAACAAACTGCATACATAATATCCAGTCTGGTAATAGTCAAATGTAACAATCCTTCCATCATTAACCTATACTGACTTGCACTTGCCTTAGGAGATTTATCATCTTTGGTTAACTCGTACATCTGGTGGTCATGGGTATACACACCGGTTTGGAATTCTCTAACCCAAACTTTTTTAACAACTCTTTAATGTACTTAGACTAAGAATAATTTAACTCACCAATCATGGACATCTCAAATTCTTTCTGCATCTCATTAGGAAATCTTTTGCACATACCTTCATTTCCTCCCAAGATTATATCATCAACATACACTACAACAATTAGGAGTTTACCTGAATTAGTCTTGAAGTATAAATTGTTGTCAGCTAAACCTTTTTCAAATCCTTGATGAGTTAGGCACTTGTCTAGTCTTCCATATCAGGCTCTAGAGGCTTGTTTTAGTCCATACAAAGCCTTTTTTTGATTTGCAAATAATGTTTGCATCATCTTTCAATCTAAAACCATCCAGTTGTTTAATATAAACCTCTTCTTTCAATTCTCCATTCAAGAATGCTGATTTCACATCCATCTGATAGACCTTGAAGTCCTTAAATGTTGCAAATACCAAGAACATCCAGATTGCCTCCATCTAAGCAATTGGGGGCATAAGTTTCATCAAAGTCAATGCCTTCAATCTGAGTATAGCCTTTCTAAACCAACCTTGACTTATTTCTTACAACCTTTCCATTTTCATCCAACTTGTTTCGAAATACCCATCTAGTTCCAATTATGTTCTTGTCATCCAGTCTATTGACTAATTCCCATGTCTTATTTTTCTCAATCTAATCCAGTTCTTCTTTCATTGCCTTCATCCAATTTTAATCATTATAAGATTCTTCTACTATCTTTGGGTCAGTTTCAGATAGTAAACACAACAAAACTTGATCTTGAGTCACTTTGCTTCTTGTGATGATACATTTTCTCTTATCTCCAATTATATAGTCTTCTGAATGATTCTTCTAAACATACCTTGGAGTCTTGGATGTAGATGTCAGAGCATCTTGATCATTCTTTTCTTCACTTCTGATTTCTTTTTCCTTTTTCTTTTCTTTGGACTCATCAGATTCATATCTTTCCACTATTTCTGTCTTTTGAAGTACTTTCATCAACCTTTTCATTTGCACTTTCAAGAATCTTATTAAACCTTTTGTTGTAACATTGGTATGCCTTTCTCTTTGTTCAATAGCCTAAGAATATATCTTCATTTTCACTGCTATCAAACTTTCGAAGAGCATCCTCATCTCTCTGGATATAGCACTTACTTCCAAATACTTTGAAATATTTCACTGTTGGAGTTCTACCATGCCAAAGTTCATATAATGTCTTCCCATATTTCCATTGGTACAAAATTCTATTAAGAATGTATGTTGTTGCATGAACTACTTCTCTCCAGTAAACTTCCGGTAGTTCTATTGCTTTCATCATAGTTCTATCTACCTCTTATATAGTTGTGTTCATCCTTTCCACTACACCATTCCGTTGCGGTGTTCAGAGGGTAGATAATGTCATGTTTCTCACATAAATCATTTAACTCATCAGAAATAAATTCTCCACTTCTGTTAGATTTTAAACACTTGATTTTCCTATCAACCTCATTCTCAACTTTTGCCTTGAAAATGTTGAACTTCTCTAATGCCTCAGACTTCTCTCTTAAAAATGCAACCCAAGTCATCCTAGAATAATCATCAATCAATAACATGACATATCTCTCACCTTGCAGTCTCCTTATTCTGGTTGAACCACATAGATTTGTGTGAATCAAATCTAGTAATATAGTGGATGAGTACTCTTTTCCTCTGAATGTGCTCTTTGTCTACTTTTCTACTTGACATTCCCTGCAAATGTTGTTCTCTGGTTTAGTCAGTTTTGGTAAATCTCTCACTGCACTCCTTGAACTGATCTGCACGAGGTTGTCAAAGTTGATATGACACATCCTCCAATGCCATAGCCATTTATCATCAAGTTGTGATATTAAACAGTGTCTTGTAGCTCCTTCCAACTGATATATATTCCCATTTGTTCTTCTTCCAGCTGCAATAAACATTTCAGACTCCTTCTAGATCTCACATCCATTATCCTGAAAAACATCATTATATCCATTTTTGCACATCTATTTGACATTCATTTGAAAGATTACATGATGCAAACCCTTCACATAGTAAACAATGTCAGTGTTATGTTTTCCATCAAAACTAGTTGAATCAATCCTAATAATTTGTGCTATTTGATCATCTTTGAACCTAACAGAACCTCCACAATACTTTTCAAGATTTATGAACTTACTTTTATCACCAGTCATATGATTTGAGCATGCACTATCAATCAACCATTCATTCTTGTCTCTTCTAGCATGAAATGCATTAGCAACAATTTTAGAAATATCAAACCTATAAATATCCCTTTCTACTAGAAATAAACCTTCCTCATAGTCTGATTCATCATTTGAAATGTCAACATCATCCTTAACATAATAGGCTTTCTTATTGAACTTTCCCTCATTTTCCTTAAACTTTTGTATTGTTCCCTTTTCCGGATATCTAGTAGCTATATGACCAATCTTTCCACATCTAAAACATTTAAAGGGTAACATACCTTTGTACTTGTCAGTGCCTGCCTTTAGTTTCCTCACAAATTTTGCTTCCATCTCGTTCAAGCTCTCAATACCATCTGGATCATCTTCAGATGCTTTGAATGTAGTCTCTGATTTGTCTTTGTCTTTTCTAAACTTTCTCACTTCAAATATTGCCAAAGTACCAAATATCTACTCTCTAGTGAACTTCTTTGGATCATAGGTTTCTTCAATAGCCGAGACCTTATCACTGTAACTCACCAGTAAATTCATCAAGATTTTATCAATCACATCTTCATCATTCAAGATGCCTTTGAGTTCTCTGATTTCATTAACTACATTGTCAACCTTCTCAAAGTAGCTTACTATGTCTTCTCCTTCTTCCATATTCAGGTTTACATACCTTCGCTTAGCTGTTAGCCTCTTTGTTAACTTAACTCTCTCATTTCCTTCATAAATATTTTTTAGCTTCTGCCAAACCTCACAAGTAGTATTCAAAGAAATAACTTTTGTCAATTCAATTTTTGATAATGCACTAAAGATAGCATACCTCGCCTTTTCATTTTCTTCATAGGCTTGAATCTCTTTTGAAGTAGTATGACCATTTGTTGGTTGAACATGCATAGTTTCCACAACCTTCAAAGTGTTGTAATCCAGAGAAATTAGATAACCTCTTGTCTTTAATTTTTAGAACTATAATCAGATCCTTGAAAGATAGGAATGGATAATCTGTGGGCCATCGGATTAGGATCTACCTCAAGCAGTTAAACTCTCTATCAAGGAACCACAACTCTAATACCAATTGATAAATATCAGGGCAACTAAAAGGGGGGGAGTGAATCAGTTAACAATAAAAAATTTCTTTAAACTTTCATTCACAGATCCGAGAGAACTAGTCTAGAGTTAATCAAAATAGATAAAGCATGAAAGCATATGAACATAACAAATCAGACATAGAGAATATTAGAATTTACGTGGAAAACCCAAGAAGGGAAAAACCATGGAGAATGTTAATTCTCAAAATAGAAACATCGGTTAAGGTGATTTTTACAAAGGATGGCTCACTACCAAGATGCTCATTGTAGGTGGGCTCACTGGCTAGAAACACTCATTGTTGGAGGGCTCACTAGCGAAGAGAGAAAGATAAAAGAGAAACCACTACCAAAACATAGTCTGCACTGTCAGAACTACTTCAGGTAACAATCCACTACACAACTCTTACACATCAATTGAATTATTTCAATCTTGCATGTGGGTAACTGGACAAAGATGGTGGTCAGAAAAGTGGACACACCAAAAAAAACACATGAAAAACATCAAAACGCGTACAAGGTATTTCAAAATATAACATTTAAGTATAAGTGACATTTCTCTTTGTCTTTTATCTTTCTTATACTTTAAGTTATATTTTATGTATATATTGTCAGGATGTTTGAGAGTGGTTCCAGATCTCTAAGAGTTATAATGCAGATTTTAGTTTTTTGAGTATTCTTATAAATTTCAGACTTAGTCAAATTTCAATAATCAACATGCTCATATCAGCATTATGTCTCTCATCTCTTCCCTACATTCCCCCTCTCTCTTCCTTAACCCCTACCTTTTTGTCTCTTAGGCATCTCCCTCTCTACTTTCTTCCCTCTCTCGGGTATCTCTCCATCTCTTTCTCATCTCCCTCTAGAGGAACATCATCTATCATCGGAGCATCTACTAATTGATCTGCAATGGCTTGTCCTTTTATTGCTTTTCTATCCACATACTCGATGTCAAATTCACTCAGGATCATTACCCATTTGACCAGTCACCCAGTAAGTGTTGCCTTATTGAGAAGGTATTTCAATGGGTCTATTCTTGAAACTAACTTAGTCTTATGAGTAAGCATGTAATGTCGTAATTTCTGCGAAGCAAAGACCACGGCGAGACATGCACGCTCAATTGGTGTGTAGTTTAGCTCATACCCTACTAATGTGCGCCTGATATAGTATACTGCTTTTTCCTTGCCTTCAGCACTTTGTTGTGCTAAGAGTGCCCCCAGTGCTGTTGGAGTAGCTGATATGTATAGTAACAGTGGTTGATCTGGAACTGGTGGCATCAAAACTGGCGGATTTAGAAGATAATCTTTGAGCGTCTGGAAAGCCTGTTGACAGTTATCATCCCATTTGAATTTGATGTTTTTATGTAGCAGGTGCTGAAAAGGATTACACTTATCTGCCAGTTGTGCTATGAATCTTCGAATGGACTGGAGTCTGCCTTGTAAGGACCGAAGTTGACTGATATTTCTTGGAGGTTGCATTTCCAAGATGGCCTTAACTTTTGCTGGATCAGCTTCAATTCCTCTTTTGGATACAATGAATCCTAGGAGCTTCCCAGAGGTTACTCCAAAGACACATTTCTTGGAGTTTAATCTTACTTTGTATTTTTCCAACCGATCAA
Source organism: Cryptomeria japonica (assembly GCF_030272615.1). Lineage (NCBI taxonomy): Eukaryota > Viridiplantae > Streptophyta > Pinopsida > Cupressales > Cupressaceae > Cryptomeria > Cryptomeria japonica. Next base: position 909,280,355 of record NC_081414.1, read on the forward strand.
AGATGACTGAAAGTATGTCCAAATGTGTATTTCTGTCTATTGATTTTCCCAAGAGGTCGTCAACATAATCTTCCACGGTTACGTGCATGAGATCATGAAAGATAGTAGTCATGGCTCTTTGATATGTAGCACCTGCATTCTTTAGCCCGAAAGGCATGACATTCCAGTAGAAAGTCCCCCATGGACAAGTAAATGTTGTTTTGTGTTGATCCTCGGGTGCGATCCTTATTTGATTATAACCAGAGAATCCATCCATCAATGATAACATTTCATGACCTGCAGTGAGATCAACAATCAAGTCAATATTTGGTAATGGAAAGTCATCCTTTGGGCAAGCTTTGTTGATGTCTCTGAAATCTGTACATATTCTGATTCTGCGATCTGGTTTACTAATAGGTACCAAGTTGGAAATCCATTCAGGATAATCAATTGGGCGTATGAATCTGACATCGAGTAATTTCTCAAGTTCTGCTTTGACTAGTAATGCCACTTGTGGATGCATTTTTCTTAGTTTCTATTTTACTGGTTTTGCCCCTGGTTTGACTGTCAAATGATGCATTACCAAACCCGGATCTAATCCAGGCATATCAGCATATGACCAGGCGAAGTTGATTTGTCGCTCTTTGAAGAAACTTATGAATTTTGACCTTTCGGACTCTATCAGTGATTGAGCTAGGAATATGTTGTGTGGAACCTCTTCTGTACCAATGTTTGTTTTGATAGTCTCCTCTACCAACATGGATGACTTTTCCTCATATGATGCTGGGAGAATGTCGATCCTTCCATCTTCGGGTGCCTCAGAGAGGTTTTCACCCTCAGATACATCCTTTCTTTTTACTTTTTTGGGGTTAGATAGTGCCACAATGTGGTTTTCGCCATAAGACCCTTGATTTGTTCTTATTTTCACATTTTTGCGACTGGAAGGTCCGACACCCTCACCAAAATATGCCACGCTATTGAGTTCTATAGTGTATCCTTCTTTATGGTCTCCAGGGGGAAGATCATCTCGTATGCCCAGATAGTCAATAAAAGTTTCATCGTTTTGGAATGTGTCAAACTGTGCAGGTCCTTCATGGTCCTAGTCAATGAGTTGGTGGTGAACAAGGGGAAGGCCGTTAATGTCTTCGAAGTTAGCGGGGCTAAGAGTGAAGATGCAGTTATATTCAGGTATGTCAAGGTAATTATCAAGGTCATTGATGGCACTCTCCTCATCAGTCTCGATCGTGAGCGAATCCAAATTATCATCACTAGTAGCACATTCTGGGACAGGTGTTCTCATCCTATGTGATTTCAACCTAGAACCTTGAGACAAGGACTGTGTAGACTCCTCATGGGTTGTTTCTTGACCAACTCTGAACTTGTTATAAAACTCCTCTTCTTCTGTGGGTTCATCTGGCTCTCTGAATGTCTCGGTGAGCTCGTAGTCACTGGAAGACTTGTTGGAACCCCATTCCCATTCGTTGGAATCTGTGGAATAGCAATCCTCTTGTTGAATTTTGACAGCTTTGATTTGTAAGGCTTCTTCTGTCCTTTGGGTGTGGACCTTGGAAGTTAAGAAACCAAGTCCTTTCGAGCGTTCCTTCTTGAGAGTCAATTCAGGTTGTAAAGGTTCAATGAAGCCTTCCTTTCGTAATCCCAGAGGGCTTTTTCCATCATACTCGAATTTTTGTAGAATTTTGAAGCCTTTGCCATATTTCTCACATGGTAGACTAATGTGCTCTTGTGTTTCCTCTTCATTGTCTCTGAAAAGCATTTGGTATAAATCTTCCTCTTCTAGTTCACCCCATCTTTGAAAGGTAGTAGGGTCCCATTTAAGCATCATGATGGAGATTTGCTTGTTAGGATGTGGTCTTCCATATTCTTTTGGGAAACTCATGACTTGTCTTAAGTACATGGTCTGATTTAAAGTATATTCCCCCATGCCTTTGTCCTGAAACTTGCCTTTAAGCTCACCTTGTTTTGATGTCGAAGGTTTTAATGACTCAGGGTCAATGTATGTCAAGGAAGGAACAGCCTCACGATTACTGGGAATGATGGTCTCAGTCTTTGATTTCAGGTTATTGCAGTATATGAATGGATTTGGATCACCGTTAACTGTTACTTCCACTCCATTATGAGGAAACTTAATGCATTGGTGATATGTGGATGGGACTGCCCTCATTTCATGAATCCAAGGGTGTCCTAGCAATATGCTGTAAGTGAGATTTAAATCCAGGACTTGGACAAACCACATCCTTTGTAACTGGCCCAACTCTGAGAGGCAAGGTGACTGTGCCCTTGGATGAACGCTCTTCGTCATCATATGCTTTAATGGTGATTTTGTTTATATAATTCACAGCTTTATCAAAATATCCCAATTGTGTAATAGTGCTTAATGTGCAAATGTTTAGACCTGCTCCTCCATCTATCAGGACTCTTTGTATTCGATGTTTGTGTATGAAGGCTTCAATGTGTAATGGCGCATTATGTGGCTGACTTACAGAGGCGTCATCGGCTTCTGTGAATGTAAGGGAGTGTGGAATGGAAAGGTATCCCACCATGGCTTGAAACTGGTCCACGTTCAGATCAGTAGGAAAGGCAGTATCTCTCAAGATTTTGTCAAGAATGGCTTTATGTGCGGGAGATATGCATAATAGTTCAAGGATGGAGATGAGCGTGGGTGTCTTCCCTAGTTGTTCTACAAGGTCATACTCAGGTTTGGTTGATGAAGAAGCAGTGTTTTTAGTTGGAGCACCTTGCAAAGTGATTTTACTTCGATGGGTTGTAACATGGCATTCCGAGGTAGGTTCGGAAGAAGATCCAACACCTTTTGGGTCTTTGGGTAGGATTCTCAGACGTTTTGTCCTTGATGATAATGGTAGAGACGTAATTGTCCATTGAAATGTGATTGATAGTTGAATCATAGTTGTAAGATGCTCTGGTATAGTTGGTTTGATCATCTGTGGCTTTAGCTTTTCCCTTGTCATGCTTTGGGAATGGTTCCTTAAACATCTCATGTTCTTGATTAGATGAATGTCCCTCAATCTCAATGTCACCTCTATCAATGAGATCTTGTATGATGTTCTTCAGTCCATGACAATTTCCTGTTTTATGACCTTTGCTCTTATGAAATTCACAATACTCATCATCGTTCCACCAATTTGGTTTAACCTTTGGTTCATATGGAGGAAAATTTGGAACTATGATTACCTTGTTTGCCAAAAGCTTCTTGAAAACTGACTCAAGTGGTTCTCCCAATGGGGTGTACTTCCTTCGTGATCTGGAAGTTGTTTGAGTATTCACTTGATTGTTTGTAGAACTTGATCCTGAAAAGATGACTTTGGGTCACACTGTGTTGGCATCAACGACACCATCATTGACTGTGTTCTTGTTCTTATTCCAAAATCTTGGCTTGTCTTTTCCTTTAAAGTCATCTTTGTTTTCCTTAAATATCTTGATGACTCCTTGTTCAATTAGAACCTTTTCTGTAGCTAAGCCTTTTTCAATAACGTCCTTGAAGGTGGACAAACAAGCTTTCCTTAGATCATAGTCAATTTCTTTGTTAACATTCTGGGTGAACATTTCTACCATTTGTTTTTGTGGAATTTCACAAGAGCATCTGCTGGCTAGATTTCTCCATCTTTGTAAGAATGATGCAAAAGACTCTCCCTCTTTTTGCTTGGTGTTGCACAAAGTAGTGACTGATATGTTTGTCTCTATGTTGTAGGAAAAATGTTGAATAAATGCCTCTGCTAAGTCACCCCATGACTTAATACCAGGTGGAAGTTGGGAGAACCATTCCATAGCTTGATCACCTAAGCTTTGTGGGAATAATCTCATCAAATATGTCTCTTCTGCTGCTACCTCAATGCAAGCTATGAAAAATTGTCTTATATGTGCCTTAGGATCTCCTTTTCCTTTATACTTATCAAATTTAGGTGTCACAAAGTGTGTAGGAAAAGGAGGCATTGGAATGCTCTTGTCAAATGGATAAGGACATATGTCTCTCATTGTGTATGTTGGCTTCGGTGTATTTATGTCCTCCATTTTCTTTTGTATGTCCCTGATTTGTTGCTCCAAATTGTTCTTAGGTGGAGATCGACTTCTTGGACCATATCCTATGTTTGAGGTACCCATTGGAGGAGGAGCATGTTGCATATATGGATGATATTGATCATACACATGTTCATATGGAGGAGGTCTATAGTGATGCTGCATATATGGACCACTTGGTATAGATTCATGTTGAGGAACACCATATCTATTTTGTGCATGTATACCATACTCTACAGGCATGTCATGTTCTATTGTATTGCCCCCAAATTTGACACGGGGTTTCCTTGTGTCCAAATTTTGAGCATGCCTTTGAATATCCCATTGCTTTGGTGGTTGATCCTTAGCATTGATATGTGATTGAGCATATTTTTCTCCATAAGACTTCCATAATGGTCTGCGAAGGTGAGTATCATATGTTTGACCATGTTTATGTGGGACCTCTGGTTTTTGAAGCAAAGCTGATGGTGATTCAGGTACCATATATGGTCCTCTATTTCCTCCACTATTAGGTCTCCTTTGATCCATGTTGGACTGAGGTTGTTGCAAAGGTCGATTTTCCATTATTTGAGACATGTCAAAATCATGAGGTATCTTGGCTCCACTTTGTGCCATCATTTGTAAAAAGTATTGTCTATCCCTCCTCATTATTTCCTCAACCAATCGACTAAAATGGGGATTCATAATGGATTCTTCCACATCTGCTGAATGTATGGAAAAGTTGTCCATATTGTCATTGTGTGTAGCATTGTTGTTTGTAGTGTCCATGTTCTCAACATTTGGAATGTTTCTATAGGCATCCATGTCAGGTAATGTAGTATGATCAGAATTGAAAAAGATCTCATTGTCATACTCATAAGAACTCATGTTTGCAGACTCTTGAGCCTCTTTAGTTTCTCTCCTAGATTTTTGAAGACGGGTTTCAACCATGAACTAGGTATTAACCAAGATGTGTGAGACTAGATGAAAAATGGAAAGAGTATGGAAGACCAAGAGTTGGATGAAATGTAAATGAATCTGAAGTGTACTTGCAATGTCCAAAGTGTAAGACCAAGTATGTATGTAGTAGAGTAGGTGTGACTTCCAAAGAGAGGATAGTTTCTCTTGATGAGGTAAGTTGACCTTGACTCTAAGTAAGACCAAATGAGACCCAAAGGTAAGAAACCTTGATGAGGGACCACTTAACAAAGTGTTGTTGTATGTAGTGTGTTGACAAAGTATAGTGAGGACAAGCAAGTGACTTTTTGACTCAAGTTTAGACAAGTGTGACTATAAAGTGAGATGTGAAGCAATGATGGATTTTGTGAGACCCAAAGACAAGTTGAATGCTAGATGAAAACCTAGAGAAACAACCTAGGAAGCTCAAGAATTCTGAAACTAACTGTGTTTGTTTGCTAGATTGTAACAGCTTTTCAATTCTGAACACAGACGTGCCTGTATACTTCACAGACACGGTTTCCCGACACAGACGCAGCTCTATTTAACATAGACACGTTTCTGAGTTTTTTTGCAAAGGTGTAATGTTGACTGTTGGAACACAAACGCGATTCTGCCCTTCACAGACACAGTTATACAACACAGACTCTATTATGTCCGACATAGACACGTTTCTGTAAAATTTGTGCAATTTTTTCCAATCTGTGAAGTCATTTTGTTGTGACCAAATTTGACTGTTTGACTGTTTTTCGTGACAAGAGGACACAGTGTAGATGAAGACCCAATGTTTGCAAGTGTCTAGACTTAAAATGACTCCAAAAAAAGTGTGTTGTTTGATGTAAAAATGTTTTGCATACACTTGAAGACACAAAAGACACAATGTTTTGTTGTTTGGTCTTGAATGTGTTGAATGTTTAAAATAAGTCAAGCACAATTCTTATGGTTGGCCAAGACAATAGTTGTTGATCCCACATGGGGTTTTACCCCCGAGGCTATGCTATTCAGAGCGGATACTTAGATGCTTGACCTCACTGGCTCCACCCTCGGCACTCACTTCTTGGGTCAGCCAAGCATCAGTCCCCATGAAAACTCCCCGTGGCGAACTTTGTATCTCTACTAAGAACTGTATGTGTGTGGGCCGCTACCAGAGGTCCAACCTCCTGCCCCAACAACTAGAAGGATTTGGACTTCTAAAACAAAAAGGTGCTAGTAAGGGCATCCGCTCGTGTGGCCATACATGTGGCACTTTCAGCTCTGTAAATACAGAAGGCTCCCAGCCGGTAGGGGTTACGCCCTACAACTGATCAAATAAATTTGATCAAACAGGTTTATGGGGAGACATAGTGTCGGTATGAACTAATCAACACACGTTATCCATAGTTTTCACCATGAATACATTTTTTTTATAGTGGTTCGAAAGAGGTGGGTTTTCCTCACTACCACTTGGGTCGTTCTCTTCTCACTAGTAGTCCTAATGACCACATGGGAAGACAGGCCCTCTAAAGATTAAACAAAAAGAGCCTATTGCTCAAGACACAAAAGACAATGATCCAATTTTAGTGCACCAATTGAAGTGTTTGCTAGTCTATGAAAACAAGGCACACAATAAAAATCCAAAAAACCTTGCCAAGGACTTGCAACAAAGATTTGTTAGTAGTTTGGATTGTTTGAAATAATCACCCCTTCCTGCAAGCACATAAGTTAGGTAGATTTTAAACCCAAAAGACTTTGTGAAAATAGGGGCCTTCAACCAAACGATTTAGCCTTCAAGACAAGCTGCGCCAATTTCGTTAGCTAGATCTAAAAATGTTAGCTCAAAATAAACCAGATCTGAAACCCCAAATGCAAAATCCGAAAAACTGAATCAATGAAAACCTAAAATTTGAAACTGGTGAGCACAGACGTGATTACCCTCAACACAGACGCGACTGGATAACACAGACGCGGTTAAAATCAGCGCAGACGTGACTTTAAAACACAGACGTGACTGGATAACATAGACGCGGTTCTGTGAAGCACAGATGCGACTACAAAGCACAGACACGGCTTCCGGACACAGACGCGGTTAAAATCAGCGTAGATGCGACTTTACAACACAAATGCGCTTCCTGGAACCTACAAAAATAAAATATTTCCAAAACACAGACGCGGATCCAGACATCATAGACATGCCAGAAAATAAAAAATGCGATCCGAAAATACGCAGACGTGGAAATATCAAAATGCTGCCGAAAATGTCGGATCTGCAACTTCACATTACAAAATCTGCAACAAGGAAGTTAAATGCAAAAGGGACAAGAGTCCCACTGGGCGTGCCAAAATGTATATGGTGAAAATGGATAACAACAATAACAATATTGAAAGGCTAAATGAATTCAACCACAAAACCCTAGCCTAACAACAACAAAGATCCACCATAACATATGAAGATTACCTAAGACAATGCAAATCAAACGAAATCACAAAGATAATACCATCACATGTCCAATAGGGTTTGGATCTCCATTCTTCCTATCTCCATTGATCTTGCTTGATATATTTGCTCTCAGATTTTATGTGTACAAGAGCTCAACAAAGAACAGAATGTGGTTGCAAGTAGGATCATAGTGTAGTCAAGTGATCAAGTAATTAGGTCATTAGGATGATTGATTAGCTCATTAGGGTTTGATAATGAAGGAAGCATCTCCTTATATAGAAGACACAATATGAAATGGAGGGATAAGATTGAGAGGTGTAAAAGGAGGTCGGCTATGATTAGAGGGTAGGTAAAAGAAATAATAAAATAATGAAATGGGTAGGTAGTGTATGAATTAAGAGATGAATGACATGTGTCATGGGTAGAAAAAGCTAATGAATTAATTAAATAAATAAAGATTTATTTAATTAATAGAAGAAGTGGGATAATTAAATAAATAAAATATTTATTTAATTTAGGAAAAGGATAATTTAAATAAATAAATGTATTTATTTAAATGAGAAATAAGGCTAGAAGAGGATAAATGAATTAATTAAATAAATAAATATTTATTTAATTAATAGAAGAATTAGGCTTAGATAATTAAATAAATAAAAATATTTATTTAATTAGACATGACAATTTTGGGTGTCTACAGAAGTTATTCTGGCAAAGAGACTTCCTAAGGGAACTGGTAAATATAGAGGTAAGCTCCCTTTAAAATGCTTCTCTTGCAATGGGATTGGACACATTTCTGTTAAATTTCCTAATGGTGATAATAAGGACAAACCAGAGAGGTTCAAAATTTTCAAAGGAGGAAATAGGAGAAACTATCTTGTTGCGGTTGATGAAGGTGTCACTAATGATGAATCAGAAGATGAAGAAAGTGAAGACATAGTATTTGTAGCTGTTAAGGAAGATGTGTCAGACAAGAAGGATCTTGTCTCCCACTTTGATAATTCCAATGAGTGGATTATTGACAGTGATTGTTCTCACCACATGACTGGTGACCGGAGAAAGTTTATGTCTCTGGAAGAGTATGATGGAGGTGTAGTCCGATTTGGTAGTGATGCACCTTGTATGGTAAAAGGCAAAGGGTCCATCTCTTTAAATGGAAAAATTAGTGTTGATAATGTGTATTGGGTAGAAGGTCTCAAGCATAACCTTTTGTGCGTTGCTCAGCTAAAAGATAATGGACTCACTCTGGAATTCAAAGATGGAGTATGCAAAATAAAAGGAAAGAGTGGTGAGTTGATGGCCACCGGTATGCAGACCAAAGGTAACTTATTTCAATTAAATGCAACTATCAGTCAATGTCTAATGGCCAAGTATGATGACAGTTGGATATGGCATAGGAGACTCTGCCATGTAAATTTTGATAACATTGTGAAGGCCAATAAGATCAAGGTAGTTAGGGGATTTCCTATGCTGAACAAACTGGAGAATCCTTTGTGCAGAGAATATCAACTGGGAAAAATGTCTTCCTCAACCTTCAAAGGTAAATCTTTCAGAACAAATAATTTACTTGATCTTGTGCATACTGATTTGTGTGGTCCAATGAAAACTAGGAGTGTTCAAGGAGATAGGTACTTTATGATTCTTACTGATGATTGCTCAAGAATGATGTGGGTCACATTCTTGAAAGACAAGTCCAAAGATTTTGGAAAGTTCAAAGTCTTCAGAGCACTAGTTGAAAAGGAAAGTGGTAAGAGGATCAAATGCCTTAGAACCGATCAAGGAGGTGAGTTCACCTCTGGAGAATTCAATAAATATTGTGAAGAGAATGGCATCAAGAGGCAATTGTCTGCCCCCTAGACTCCACAGCAGAATGGGCTAGCAGAAAGAAACAACCAGATTGTAGTTGAAGCAGCCAGAACAATGTTGATTCAAGGAAAGGTTGCTCACACCTTTTTCAGAGAAGCGGTGAGCACTGTAGTCTACACTATGAACTAGGTACTCATCAAGAAAGCTAAGGATAAAACACCTTATGAGTATTGGACCGGTAAGACTCCTATAGTAAGCTACTTTAGAATTTTTGGTAGCAAGTGTTATATCAAGAGGAGTGAACACTAGAGCAAGTTTGATGCAAAATGTGATGAGGGAATATTCCTAGGATATTCCACCAAGAGAAAATCTCTCAAGTGTTTTAACAATAGGACTTAGAGAATTGTCGAAAGTATCAATGTTAGAGTTGATGAAACCTTTGAGAAACCTAAGGAAACTGGCAGTGAGCAAGTGGTAGATGAACCGATTGTAACCTTCTGGGAACCGGTTGCAAAACAACCTAGTACCAGTAACAGTGCTCCTACACCGGTAGATGTTGATGCTGATGAAGATGAGGATGAAGAGGAAAAGCAAGAGGAAACAGCTAAGATCATTCCTAGGTATGTAAAGATGAATCATGATCCAAAGCAGATCATAGGAGATAAGGATGCATGAATTCTTACAAGAACAAAGGTTAGAGAAAATCCTTGCATGATCTCTGAATTTGAGCCTAAAATATTTAAAGAGGCACATAAAGATGAAGACTAGATCAAGGCTATGGAAGAGGGACTTTACCAGATAGAAAAGAATGGTACATGGTCTTTGGTACCCAGACCTGAGCATAAAAATGTTATTGGCACCAAATGGGTTATCAGAAACAAGGTGAATGAAGATGGCATAGTGGTAAGAAACAAAGCCAGACTGGTGTGTAAGGGATATGCTCAAGAGAAGGAGAAGACTATAGAGAAACCTTTTCTCCACTAGCTAGATTGGAAGGAGTTCGAATGCTTCTTACATATGCAGCCTTCAAGGGATTCAAAGTGTATCAAATGGATGTAAAATCAACATTCCTAAATGGAATACTTGAAGAGGAGGTGTATATAGAGCAACCAGATGGGTTTGTCCTATCAGAAGACAGTTACATGGTGTGTAGGCTACATAAAGCCTTGTATGGATTGAAGCAGACACCTAGAGCATGGTATGAACGTTTACACTCCCATCATGTGAAGACTGGATTTGAAAGAACAAGTGAAGATAGTAATATCTATCTAAAGTCAGAAGCAGATCAGATTCTGGTCTATGAAGTATTTGTTGATGAAGTAATTTTTGGTGGAGATGACAAGATGAGTCATGAATTTGCAGAAGAGATGAAGAAGGAATTTGAGATGTCACTTATTGGAGAGATTAAGTTCTTCATTGGACTACAGATTCAACAAATGAAAGATGGTATCTTTATCACTCAGTCCAAGTATGTCAAAGAGGTGTTGAAGACCTTTAGTACGGAAGACAAAAAATCGGTTGGTACACCAATGGTGACTTGTTGTAAATTGTCAACAGAAGATGACTCGGCATTGGTGAATGAGAAGGAATACTAATCAATGATTGGTAAGTTGAACCATGTAGTACACAACAAACCAGACATTGCACATGCAATAGGCATTATTGCACGTTTCCAGAAAAGTCCAAGAGAATCCCACTTGGTAGCAGTCAAGTGAATTCTTAGATATCTGAAGGGAACTGTAGACTATGGATTGTGGTATCCATATAGTAATGATTTCAACCTCAAAGTGTTTACAGATGCTGATTGGGCTGGTAATGTGGACGACTAGAAGAGCACAATCGGTGGTGAATTCTTTCTTGGTGGTAGACTAGTCTCACAGATGAGTAAGAAGCAGAGTTGTATCTCTCAGTCTACAGCAGGATCAGAATATGTAGAAGCATTTATGAACTGCACTCAGACAATTTGGATGAAGCATGTATTAAGTGGTTTCAAAGTCCCTGTATCTGAACTGATGAGTGTCTTTTGTGACAACACAATTGCAATTAATATTTCCAAGAATCCAATTTTGCATGCTAGAACCAAGCACTTTGAGCTCAAGTATCATTTCTTGAGGGAGAAGGTTCCAAACAAAGAAGTTGTATTGGAACATGTTTCCAGTAAGGAGCAGTTAGTAGATATATTCACCAAGCCTCTACCGAAGGCTATATTTACCTATTTAAGAGGTGAATTAGGGGTCCTGCCCCTTCAAGAGGTGAACTAAAGGTATGTGCTCCACATCAGTCAAGTATTGCATTGTCAAATCTTTTCAGGATTGGTGTGTTGAAGGATGCTACTCTTCAGGGGGAGAAGCATAGAAGAACATAGTTGTTTGTGCCTCCACTTTGGCATTGTTATCAAAGGGGGAGAAGATGTGAAGTAGAGAGATATCTTTGTATATTGCCATCAATGCCAAAGGGGGAGATTGTTGGCATATGTGAAAAGTATGATGACATGATGATATTGTATGTTGTCATTGATATCAATATTCTAAAGTATGAACTGATATATTGAAGGAAGCAAACTGGTAAGAGAATCGGTATGATGATGTGAACTCGTATATGTGAAAAAGTGAAGCGGTATGTTTGTTCAAGTGAACCGGTATGTAGGAATGTGAACCGATATATGGAAATTTTTGTATCGAGGTTTTATTTGGTATGACTATCGGTTGGTACTCTCATCTTTAGGGTTTCTGGTTGATGCATTCCAAGTCTGTGTGATTCAACTGATGACATTTTGTGATGAGATGGCATTGCAATGAAGATCTGATCGTGTTGCCACGTCAGCCTTGTGCACATGAAGGATTTCCTTGAGGGTCTTGCATGAAGAAGATTGATTCTATCTACCTAGGGAATATGTGAAGTCTCAGTAAACAGTGGATAGCGCGTGATGGGTTATCAGCTTCCAGAAGTGGCAAAGAACAAACAATGCAGAAAGTCTTGAGATATGTTCAAGACTATTTTATTCAATTCAATGTGTTTGAATAGTCAAGATTGAACCAACTGTATTGATAATCTAAATGTTTAGGGTTTAGGGTTTATGCCACCAACCTATCTATTGTCTATAAGGTCAATGATGGTTTCCATTGTGAAGTTGTTGGCAAATGTTATGCGTGTAGCCAAGTGAAGAGATACTTGATTCTTGCCAGACCAAAGAAGTGTGTTGATACCTACAGAGTGTGATTGTAGAAGCAAAGGAACTAAAGTGGATTTGTCTTGGCATTGAGTGTTGTTATCAGATCAATGTATTACTGTGTGGGGGAAAAAGCGAGACTAGGTTAATCATGCCCTAATCCTACCTTTTGACACACATTACGGAATACGAAAGAGCCTAGAGATATCGCACAATTGGCTACTTCTTTTTGTGAAAGAGAGAGCCACGGGATATCTATTAGGATTTCTATTCCCTTGTTGAAATTGTAAGATCAAGTAATGCAAGTTCAAACCCTAATCCCAAAATGCAAGTATGAACTAATAACAAGATTGCAGAATTGAGATTAAACAATGAACAGCTATAAATACAAGCATGAAATAAGAATGCAAATGTGTACCCGGAGTCAAAATCAGACTGAAAATGTTCGGGACGGGGGCGCGGGCGCCACTGTCTTGAAAACTGCACCGAAAACTACTGTTCTGCACTCTGAAACGTTGTCGGAAAGCTGTCTGCAAGCTGTCTGTCCGGAGGACCAGGGCGCCCAGCGCCTCTGTCCCAGGGACTAGGGCGCCCAGCGCCCCTGTCCCAGTCCTCTACTCTGCAATTTGATACAGAGTGCTGTCTCGACCTTCTCTCTCTGGATCTGTATCTCGCGGCGTCGTCTGAATCCCGAAACCTGCAATGATATCTGAAAAAGGGTGTATGGGCGGCTATATAGGGTTTTGCCTTAGTCAAACCCCCACTTCGGTGATTTCCACCTCCACGAATAGCCAAGTTGTTTTGTAAAATGTATTGTGTGTGCAGACCTAGTGTGTGTGCAAGGTCCCAAAATGCAAGAAAGCAAACTAGAGCAACCTAGAAAGTAAACCCTAATTGCTTGTAAATGATAACGTAAATGCTCTAAATCAAGATGCAAAGTGATCTAAAGCATGAATAAATGATGTATTGAAGCTTATGTAAAGACATGAAAACAACATGAAATCATACCCAACCCTCAAGGGAGGAGTACAAGCCAATCTTCAGTCGGTAATCTCCTATTGTTCTTCAATGTCTTCCAAGCCCTAAATGGATGAATGGAATTGATAAATGCTTGATAGAGGGATGTTGTAAGATGTTGAAGTCTTCAAAGATCTGCTCTTTCGCTGCATATGAAGTTCCTGAAAACAAAAATCGGATCCCTTCAAATGAAGAAAGAGAGCTCTTATGTAGGAAACCCTAGATCGTAAATTTGTATTTTGGCCGACCTAGAGATTGAATATCCCACCAATTTATTGGGGTTAAGCTTTATTTTATGATTGGATCGCGCTCCTAAAATTTCGGGAAAAATGTCCGGGACCGTGTGCACTCCGGGCGCCACGGTCCCGACAACTTTTCACCAAATTTTCAGGGCCGTCGGATATGATGATTTTAGAGAGAATCGCGAAGTTACAAGTGATTTCGAGATGTTTTGACCCCCGAAATAAAGCCCCCAAGCTCAGAATAGGGCCTAATTAGGGTTTTTGATTGAATGATGTATTGGAGGAATAAACTGCGAAGGGCGCGCTTTAGTGAAAGGGCCCAACTTTATGATGTAGAGAATGATGAAATAGGACCTTAGACCTAATTAATTTGATTAATTAAGTGCTAAAGGGGAAATGCCATGCAAAGTGCAACTGCGCCAAGGCGGGTGCTAAACTAGGTGTTAAATTGTACTGCTTTAGCAAGTGCATACAATTTATGACGCTACATTTAACCCCCACTTTAGCGGTCATATGATTACTACGTGCATATGCAAGCTAAAGTACAGAAAGTAAACATTATTTGAAAAAGGATATATCCATAAGTTGTCGGACGAAGCCCCCAGCGGCATCTGCAGTACACAGTTAGGAACCGCACCCTACAAAACACACGTTAGATCACAAAATCACCTAATGCTTACTAGGGAAAGTGATGAAATCTGTGAGTAGCTATATGCCCCCCCCTGTTTCGACTTGCTTATTAGGGAGGTGAAACAGGGTAGCATGTTTACTTGCAACAAATTGTGTAAGAGAGTATTGATGAGGGATGTTCACTGAAAAGGCTTCATCAGAGCACTTTTTGGAACATCCTGAGAGTAGGGGAATGAAAATACGATTCCTACGCAACAAACAGTTCGAAAATCGCATCTCCCAAACTCAAGTTATGATGAAATGAGTGAAAGAGGAAAATTAGGGTTTCAAAAAGTAAGAATAAACAAACGAGAGTATATACCTCGAAAGTGACACTTGTATTCGTCACTTTGTTGATTTCAGAATACTATTCAGTGCAGTGGAGCCCACATAGCCATCATCATGCCTTCACGACGACCGGAGCGTCCCACTAGGATCGAGATCCTGCGCCAGGCCGTGATCGACGACGAGCCACTGGATGAGGTGAGTTGACTGAACGTTTGACTTTTGGTTTTCTGCATTTTGACTTCTCTGTGATCGTATGCGGGCCCTGAAGGCTGACCCGGGGTCCACCCAGGGCGCCATGGTCCCTGTGGGGTGCCCTGGTCCCCCCAGGGCGCCATGGTCCCCTCAGGGCGCCATGGTCCCTGACAGGGCGCCATGGTCCCTGACAGGACACTATGGTCCCCAATCAGGCTTGGCGAGGGGTTTCAGGACTAGCACATGATGTTTGACAGTTTGCATTAGCGATTTTGATGATTGAGTACTGATTACGGTTATGTTTTTGTGTTACAGGGCCTTCCGTACATGAGAGAGCATACAGCGGGACATATTCTTCGCAGTTTGCGAGATCAGATTCCGCGGCTTACTCAGTCAGAGAGAGACACACTATCGATAGTGGGATTGTGGTATGTGATCCTCATGCCAGCCATTCGGTTCCATCCTGCGATGCTGATGGCATTGATGGAGCGATGGGATCCTGACACATGCACGTTTCACCTTCCAGTAGGAGAGCTGACAGTCACACTCGAGGATGTGTACCGTATACTTCATTTGCCTATCAGAGGAGCGACTGTTACATACGCGACCGATCGGTCAGCGGAGGATCATCAGAGAGAGCAGGTGTATTGCATAGGGAGAGTCATGCCGAGCGAGACGAGAGGTCGCATCATGGTCAGCTGGCTCTTACATCCTACAGGGGAGGTACCCCTTCTGAGACGCCTTATGATAGCCATCATAGCACTAGCCGTCTACCCTAATGGGCAAGGCATGTACATGCATGGGGGTCTCACATGGTGCATCAGAGCAATGGAGAGACACAGGAGAGTGTATGCTTGGGGTCGGAGTATGCTTATGCATCTCTATCATGACCTTGAGGAGTATGTATTTGGACAGGGATTCAGTTTGATGACATGCACACTTCTGCAGGTGTGGATTTTAGAGCACTTCACATGCACCAGGCCCGTCGGCTTTCCACTGAGTACAGCGAGCGAGCGACCTAGGGTGTTCGCTTATCCACTTACCAGCGAGTGGAGATTTGGAGATTTATTATATTGGAGAGTGATTTTTGACAGACTGACAACCGAGGTGACAGTGTGGAGACCTTACCTACGGATGCACAGATGGGATGGGATGGAGAGACAGTAAGCATGCCTACAGAGGAACCGCCTACTACGGGGACGATATGCACACATCATAGTCCCTTTCTACTTTGACCGAGTATGGAGGCAGTTTGGACTAGAGCAGTGTGTTCCAGCCGATGTGCCCATCTATACTCGACACTCGCGGGTCCTTCCCAGACCTAGAGCAGTAGCGAGACCGACGATAGATGACATCGAGACTACAGACTTAGAGGGATCTGATCAGGATGTAGTCACTGATTATTCTGCAGAGCCTGGAGCACAGCAGAGGTACGTCTCATGGTTTATGAGATCATATCCAGGTCCTATCTTTCCACCAGATCATCCGACAGGCTATCCAGGCCCATGGAGACATGGAGACCCAGACGAGGACCAGGGATCCAGGTCAGAGGAACTAGAGGAGGGAGAGGGTCATGAGGAGGCGGGAGATCCTGATCCACCTACAGGCGATCAGCCCAGTGCCGAGGAGGAGGAGGAGGATACAGATAGAGAGGAGGACGAGGGAGATGCAAGTGATGATGCGGATGAGGACGAGGATGAGGATGACGAGGAGGACGACGAGGAGGAGGATAGAGATGATGAGGAGGAGTCGGATGTAGCTCCCCACCATTCAGGAGACGATACCATAGCACTAGATCCACCTCTTATTCCCCAACAGGGGGAACATGAGGCGATACGGAGGCCCGTCCCTAGTACCGTCTAGCCTACACCCATCGTGAATAGATTATTCGAGCGAGGGGAGCCTAGCGGTTCCCAGGCACAGATACTACCATATCATGATCCCTACTGGCGCGAGGGAGATCCAGGTATAGTAGGTTTATATTGATTGATTGATGTTTTGATGATATAGAATGGTACTAACAAAAATCTATTCTACTACCACAGCTAATGTGCAGGAATGGTGTTCCCTGATTCAGCAGGCAATGACAGATATTTCCATGATAGCACAGATCCCCAGTTCCTCACAGATTGCCTATAGGCCTCAGGGGAACGCAGGTCGGCATGAGGATTTGTTTTTCCCATTCCGAGTACAGGTAGATATATGGAGGGAGAGAGAGAGAGTCCTATCAGAGGACCTCCAGCAGGTGCGACAGAGAGAGAGAGAGTCCTATCAGAAGACCTCTAGCAGGCACGGCGAGATCTAGCAGCGGCTCAGACCGAGGCTACCACCTATCGCGCGATCCTTATGGATAGGGATCATAGGAGTTCCTCTCGGAGTCACTCACGATCTGTATCGCGCTACACACCCATGGGTCCACCTTCACGGCCAGATCAGGAGGGAGCGTCCAGTCGACACTCTCCAGCCACTAGCCCTAGGGATAGGAGATGATTTTATGATGTAGGAGAGGTCACATTTTTGGATGTATAGTGACCTATATTTTTATACGATCCACACATATATATATGTATATATACATGCTTCTCTTTTGTCTCAAATGTGTTATCTTTAATTTTTAAAACATTGTATATTTTGTTTTGATTAAATCTAATACATCTGGTAAATGTACATGTATGTTCAGAATTTAATTTCCATGTGATTGATTTCTCAATGCTCCATGATTAAATTGATACATGTGTGACTTAATTAAATATTTAATCAAGTACTACATTGATGATAAGGAAGACATATGCATTAAGTCTAAGAATCATATAACTAATGTGATTTAATTTTTAATTTAAACACAACATGATACGATTCTACTTAACACATAAAGACACTGTATAATATGCTAGCATAATGGAATGTAAATCTTATACAATTTACATAAATGAATTCAAGACAAACCATAAAGTAAGAAGACACGCTTGTTAGGAATGAAGCAATATAGATTAAACATCATAACATTTAATTCTATTTTGCTTTAATTAAGAGACACTAACATATTATCCAATGTTTGAAGAATTGAAAAGAAGATAAATAAGGAATGAAGAATTAAGCATAATATCTACGCAAGTGCATAGCATTGATAGGTTCTTTAAGAGGCGTACCATCTACATCCGCTATTTTGTAAGCACCTGATCCATAATCCTCAATAACGATATATGGTCCAAGCCAATTAGGACTAAATTTTCCCTTTTCTGCAGGTAAGGCATTCACATTGCGCTGATTCTCATAGAGGACTAAGTCACCTACTGAGAAGGAACGTTGAATAACCTTATCATTATAGCTTCGTTGTAGAGTTTTGTGATACGCTTGAATATGCTCAAGAGCGTTTATACGCTGTTCATCAAGCATCTCAAGCTGTTGAAGTCATTGTTCTCTATAAGAGTCATCATCTACTATACCTTTGAGAGAAACCCTAAGTGATGGAATCTCTAGCTCTAAAGGCATAATAGCGTCAGCACCATAAACAAGATTATAAGGAGTAGTTCCCGTAGCAATTCGTACACTCGTTCGGTAGGCCCAAAGAGCATAGATTAGCTGGTTACTCCAATCCTTACCATGCTTATTCACGGTTTTGCGAAGAATTTGTTCAATTATCTTATTGGATGATTCGGCTTGACCATTTGACTGAGGATAGTATGGTGTAGAAAATCGATGTTTGATATGATACTTCTCAAGGAATTTCTTCACGTCCTTGTTCTTAAATGATGTCCCATTATCTGAGATTATAGTAGAAGGTATCCCGAATCGAGAAATGATGTTTTCTAGAAGAAATTGACAAATCACTTCAGCAGTGGTAGAGCGAAGGGGAATAGCTTCTACCCACTTTGTAAAGTAATCTGTTGCAGTTATAATGAAGGTGTGTCCTTGAGATGAAGGAGGAGAGATTTTACCAATAAGATCCAAACCCCATGCGGAAAAAGGCCAAAAAGCTACTTGAGAACGGAGTTCTTGGGCAGGAGCATGAATCAGATTATTGTGTTGTTGACATTGATGGCATTTTTTAACAAATGAAAAGGAATCCTTCTGCATAGTTTGCCAATAGTATCCCATACAAAGCAATCTATGAACCAAGGATTTGCCCCCAAAATGCCCCCCACAGGCACCTGAATGTGCCTCTTCAAGAGCAACAGGGATTTCCGACTTGTTAAGACAACGAAGGAGAAGACCATCATAACCCCTTCGGTAAAGGACATTAGAAAGAATGATATACCTAGTAGACAGCTTGCGGATTCTAGCCCTAGTGTTCCTATTAGCGGAATCAGGAAAGGTACCATCGGTCAAATATCTTACGATATGCGAGTACCATTCATCTGAGTCTATAAAATCACAACATGTTACCAAGCTAGAATCGTCTACAATAGCTGGAGAAATAAGGTTGTGAATAACAAATTTAAGATCAACCACAGGGTCCTCTAAAGATACAAGAGAAGCCACACATGCCATTGCATCCGCATGTCGATTATCTTTTTGAGGAACGGGTTCCATAGTATAAGAATCAAAATTTTGTAATAAAGAGATAGCAAGATCTTTATATTGTGATAATTTGTCTTGTTTTGCTTGATATATTCCTGTTACTTGTCTTATAATCAATTGCAAATCTCCATAGATATGAATGTGTTTTATATTCAGAGCTAAGGCTGCTTTTATTCCCGCTATAAGAGCCTCATACTCAGCAGTGTTATTGGTACACAGGAAATTTAGACGATAGGATAAGGGAATGGGTTTCTTTGTAGGAGAAATCAGAACAACACCTGCCCCCGATCCCGTACGACACTTAGAGCCATCAAAGTATAACTCCCAAGTTTCATCTTTCTCTATAGAAAGAATGAAGTCGTCAGTAAAGGACTCAGGGTTAGGGAAGGAGAAAGGTGAAGGGGCCTCAACTAAGTGATCGGTCAACGCTTGTCCTTTAATTGCTCTTTGTGAAACAAATTTAAGGTCAAATTCAGTTAACATCATAACCCACTTAGCTAGACGTCCTGATAAATCAGTTTTAGAGAAAAGATGCTTCAAAGGATCAAACTTTACCATGACATGGACTTCTGAATTTAAAAGATAATGTCTCAATTTCTGAGTCGCAAATACCAAGGCCAAGCATTGTCTTTCTATCGCAGAATATCGGGTCTCATAATCGAGTAAGGTACGACTTATGTAATAAACCGGACATTCCTTACCATCTTTATCATGTTGTGCCAACAATGCTGCGAGAGCATGAGAGGAAGCAACTGTATACAGAAGGAAGGGTTTAGAAGGTTCGGCAGGTTGAAGAATAGGAGGACTAGCCAAATACACTTTTAAATCTTCAAATGCTTGCTGACAATCCTCATTCCATTGAAAAGTGATATCCTTTTTAAGAAGTTGAGTAAAAGGAAAGGTACGATCCGCAAGCTGAGACACAAACCTACGAATAGCTTGAATCTTTCCTTGTAAGCTTTTAAGTTGAGACACATTTCTAGGAGGTGGCATGTTGACAATAGCATCTATTTTCTTAGTATCCACCTCAATCCCACGATGCGAAACTATGAACCCCAATAGTTTTCCACTATCCACACCAAAAACACATTTGCGGGGATTCGAGCGCATGTGATATTTATGAATTCTTTCAAAGATTTGATGAAGGATTTTAATATGATCCATGCGAAGAAAGGATTTGGCTAAAATGTCATCAACATAATCCTCTAAAATCTTATGCATATAATCATGAAAGATAAGGGTCATCGCTCGTTGATAAGTTTCACCGGCGTTTTTAAGTCCAAAAGGCATCATTATCCAACAAAACGTACCCCAAGGAGTGGTGAAAGCGGTTTTGAATTGATCTTGAGGGTTAATAAAAATTTGATTGTAGCCTGAAAAACCATCCATGAAGGATAACAAGGCATGTCCTGCCGTAGAATCAACTATCATGTCAATGTTTGGAAGAGGGAAATCATCTTTTAAAGAAGCCTTATTTAGATCCCGAAAGTCAGTACACATTCTTATTTTGTTGTCTAGTTTAGCCACAGCGACAATATTTGAAATCCATGGGGAATAGTCAATAGGGCGGATAAATCCAGCCTCCAATAATTTTTCAATCTCAGCCTTAACAAGCAGAGCCACCTTAGGATTCATTTTTCGAATCTTTTGTTTCACGGGCTTAGCATCAGGAACTAAGACAATATTATGAGTAACAATCTTAGGATCTATACCAGGCATGTCAGAATATGCCCAAGCAAAGATCTCAGGGAATTCATGCAATAGTTCTTCATATTGTTTCCGTTCCTCTTCATCCAAACATTTCCCAATTTTAATGACTTTCTCTTTATTGCAAGGGTCCATCTTAACATCAGTGGTGTCACTTATGAGAAGATTACTTTGTTGAGAAGTATCCTTTAACTGAGGGAATTCTTTCACAATCTCGTCATTATCAATCTCTTTTCCAAAATAGGCTTCAGTGTTCAAACAATAAGGGAGTCCCCTATTGTGATGATAACGAGGAAGAGTGTCATAGGCTCCCAAGAACTCAGCTAAAGCATCGTCGGTAGGGAAGACATCCAAAGCACAGGCACATGAAGGATCCCCATCAATATACTCAGGATGTTGTATTGATAAAGATGTAGAGATAGCATTAACACTAATGCATGGTCTTTTAGAAGCTTTAGTACGTTTGCAGGGATTAAAGCCAAGTCCAAAGGCATAATTGTGAAAATTAGTCTCTAGAGGAACTCTTATCCCTTGTTCATGAGCACCACAACCTTTTCCATGATACCCATGCTTAGCAAAAATGTGAAAACCACGACCATAACGATCAGCCATTTCAGGAAGAGAAGGTGGTTTTTCATAAGACAAAGAATCAAACTCTTCATAATTAGAGATGTGAGGAGAAGAAGTTTGAGAGGCGGCCACAAAATTATTACTCATAGCTTCAGGTAAGGTTGATTGATTTTTAGTTTCTTCTTTCTTTTCAACTTTATGATTTTCAGCTTCTTCCTTCTTTTCAACTTTAATTTCTCTAGAAGGAACCTTATATTCACCCACAAAGGTAGGATTAAAATCAAGGGATCCCCAATCGTCGTCTTCGAGGATCTTCCCAGGATCAAAATCCTTCTTATGTGTATTTTCAAGTCGAGAAGAATCTTCTCCAAGAGCTCTAGACTCATCCAAAGAATTTTGATCATCGGAGAGCGAGGATTCACCGATAGGTATCTTATTTAAAGATTCATCACTAGATGAGGGCGGCTTAGAAGAAACCCCCTTAGAAGTGGATGTTTGCAAACAAGCTTGAAAATTAGTATCACCTATCAAGGTATATGTCCTATTGTTATAAATAAATTTAACTTGTCTATGCAATGTAGAAGGGACAGCTTGCATACTGTGAATCCAAGGTCTCCCCAGTAGCAAGTTGTACGTTAGATTTCCCGACATAACATGGATAGGTGTAGGCAAAGTAACAGGCCCCACTGTGATGGGTAAGGTGATAGTACCTAATGAAGTTTTAGCCACATTATCAAAGCCTCGAATAGGACGAGAGTCTGGTTCAATTAAGGATGTATCCACATTCATCTTATGCAAAAGATTAATGCTACACACATTAAGACCAGAGCCATTATCTAATCGTGTTCACCTTATAGCCGTGTCTTTCATGATAACCACAATCATCAAGGGATCATATTGATGTTGGATTTCACTAGTAGGCAACTCATCTTGAGTAAACACAATTTGAGCTTTAGGATTCATCACAGAGTTAACCAAAGATGCTATATTACTAGATGTATTCGGTGGAGGAACATTCAAATCTTTCAAGGCATCTTGTAACATTCCATGATGAGCGGAAGAAGTTTGAATCAAATCCCAAAGGGATATCTTAGCAGGGGTAGCTTTAAGTTGTTCTATGAGATCATATTCCTTTCCAAGAACTTG
Source organism: Cryptomeria japonica (assembly GCF_030272615.1). NCBI lineage: Eukaryota > Viridiplantae > Streptophyta > Pinopsida > Cupressales > Cupressaceae > Cryptomeria > Cryptomeria japonica. Next base: position 909,303,063 of record NC_081414.1, read on the forward strand.
TGAAATACGTGGAGCTTGTGGAAGAACCGGTTGAGGATTCGGAAGGGAAACAGGGATAACAGGAGGAGGACTAGGCTGCCTATTATTTCTGGTATGATAAGTATGGGCAACCACATGATAACTCTCTCTAGTTATTTGCTTGGCATAATTATAAGGACTTATAGGTTTTCTTCCTTGCACAGTGATGATTGGTTTATTCGGAGTACGAAAGGAGTCATGATCATACCCTCCTTGGACAGTAAGGAGAGGTGACTTAGAAATTTGAAAGGTGGGAGAAGGATAAGCTCCTTGAACTTCAAAGAGAGGCTTTTTATGCTCATTCAAGTTTATCATTTTAACCAATTTAGAAGTTGTGTTTTTGTCTAAAGATTTCGATAAAGCCACAAAGTCATCAAGAGCATCATCCAACAAAGCATGATCATATCTATTAAAAGGTTTATCTTTTGATTCAAAAGGAGACATCTCCTCATAGAGGGGATTGGTGAAAACAACCATGTTACTAGATTTAGTGGAAGAGTTGATAGGAATGTACCCTTGAGAGGACTCATTCAACTTATCTTTCTCATCACAACGAAATGGCATAGTAACAAGGTTTATGAGTTTTTTGTAAAATGAAGGTTTGGCATCTTTAGGGTTTAAAAACTCATCTAAAGCTTCATCTAATTCGTCTTGGCTATACTCATAATAATCATCGAAAGCATGAACATTTTGCAAATAAAAATCTGACATTTTGAAAAGATTACACAAAACTTAAACACCCAATGCAAAGAAACACACTTTTTTTTTTTTTCTTTTTTTTTTTCTTTTTCTTTTTAATGAAAATGAAATGAAAACACACTAAATCTAGATCTAGATCTAACAAATGCAATGCAAGAGGAAGCAATGATAGGTTCACGTCGGGTTCACCAAAATGTGTGGGGGAAAAAGCGAGACTAGGTTAATCATGCCCTAATCCTACCTTTTGACACACATTACGGAATACGAAAGAGCCTAGAGATATCGCACAATTGGCTACTTCTTTTTGTGAAAGAGAGAGCCACGGGATATCTATTAGGATTTCTATTCCCTTGTTGAAATTGTAAGATCAAGTAATGCAAGTTCAAACCCTAATCCCAAAATGCAAGTATGAACTAATAACAAGATTGCAGAATTGAGATTAAACAATGAACAGCTGTAAATACAAGGATGAAATAAGAATGCAGATGTGTACCCAGAGTCAAAATCGGACTGAAAATGTTCGGGACGGGGGCGCGGGCACCACTGTCCTGAAAACTGCACCGGAAGCTGCTGTTCTGCACTCTGAAACACTGTCGAAAAGCTGTTTGCAAGCTGTCTGTCCGGAGGACCAGGGCGCCTAGCGCCTTTGTCCTAGGGACCAGGGTGCCCAGCGCCCCTGTCCCAGTCTTCTGCTCTGCAATTTGATACAGAGTGCTATCTCGACATTCTCTCTCTGGATCTGTATCCCGCGGCGTCGTCTGAATCCCGAAACCTGCAATGATATCTGAAAAAGGGTGTATGGGCGGCTATATAGGGTTTTGCCTTAGTCAAACCCCCGCTTTGGTGATTTCCACCTCCACGAATAGCCAAGTTGTTTTGTAAAATGTATTGTGTGTGCAGACCTAGTGTGTGTGCAAGGTCCCAAAATGCAAGAAAGCAAACTAGAGCAACCTAGAAAGTAAACCCTAATTGCTTGTAAATGATAACGTAAATGCTCTAAATCAAGATGCAAAGTGATCTAAAGCATGAATAAATGATGTATTGAAGCTTATGTAAAGACATGAAAACAACATGAAATCATACCCAACCCTCAAGGGAGGAGTACAAGCCAATCTTCAGTCGGTAATCTCCTATTGTTCTTCAATGTCTTCCAAGCCCTAAATGGATGAATGGAATTGATAAATGCTTGATAGAGGGATGTTGTAAGATGTTGAAGTCTTCAAAGATCTGCTCTTTCGCTACATATGAAGTTCCTGAAAACAAAAATTGGATCCCTTCAAATGAAGAAAGAGAGCTCTTATGTAGGAAACCCTAGATCGTAAATTCGTATTTTGGCCGACCTAGAGATTGAATATCCCGCCAATTTCTTGGGGTTAAGCTTTATTTTATGATTGGATCGCGCTCCTAAAATTTTGGGAAAAATGTCCGGGACCGTGTGCACTCCGGGCGCCACGGTCCCGACAACTTTTCACCAAATTTTTAGGGCCGTCGGATATGATGATTTTAGAGAGAATCCCGAAGTTACAGGTGATTTCGAGATGTTTTGACCCCCGAAATCAAGCCCCCAAGCTCAGAATAGGGCCTAATTAGGGTTTTTGATTGAATGATGTATTGGAGGAATAAACTGCGAAGGGCACGCTTTAGTGAAAGGGCCCAACTTTATGATGTAGAGAATGATGAAATAGGACCTTAGACCTAATTAATTTGATTAATTAAGTGCTAAAGGGGAAATGCCATGCAAAGTGCAACTGCGCCAAGGTGGGTGCTAAACTAGGTGTTAAATTGTACTGCTTTAGCAAGTGCGTACAATTTATGACGCTACAATTACCTATTGACTTCTAACCATTTCAATAGTTGGAAAATCCCTTAACTGGGTAGCTTTAATAGGCTTTTTGTAAATCCTTTAACAGGGTGACTCAAATCAATGAGTTCTTCAAATCCTCTTGTGAGGTAACCTTTAACAAGGTTCCAACCTTTAACGGGGTATTTAGCCATCCCTTAACTGGGTGATCCCTAGCAGGATCGGTTCCTAGCAGAACCTATTGTAAAGTCCTTAACTGGATTAGGTTCCTAACAGAGCGGACTTCAAAAGAGTTCAAAGAACAACTTGTGGGTATTCATCACCACCGTGGTTTTTCCCAGTTGGGTTTCCATGTGAAAAATTAGTGTGTCATGTGTGATGCTTTTTCATGTGATGATTAGCATTTTTCGTTAAGTGATAATGCATGTTGATCTAGTGGTCTTTATATTTCTGATGATGTATTAATTTTTTAAGCATATGGGTGAAGTGGAAGTGAGTTATTAGGTTTTGTGAAGATCTAAGTGTTACCGGTTTATGTGTTTCACAGTCTCACTATGTTTTACCAGTAGTGCCCTGATTTAGATCGGTGATCCTATTTACCAGTTAGTGCAGTCTTTGCAGTCAAAGTGGTTTTAGGAAGTTTTTATCTATACTGATTCACCCCCATCTCAGTATCTGTTGAGTACTTACTATTCATCATTATTCATCATCATGGACCTGTATTCCTTTTCATCAACAAAGGGTGAATCATCATATCTAGACAATTTACAACCTGTCACCATCAGAGTACCAACCGGATTACAATCCTCCATGCCAAAAAATTTCAACAATTCCTTTACATACTTACTCTGATAGATAAATATTCCACCATCCAATTGTTGGACTTGCAACCCAATGAAAAACTTAATCTCACCAATAAGAGACATCTCAAATTCTTTCTTCATCTCCTCAGAAAAATCCATGCATAAATCATCATCACCTCCAAAAATTATATCATCTACAAATACTTCAGCTATCAACACTTTGTCTCCATCAGTCTTATGATATATGTTATTGTCCTCACTGGTATGCTGGAATCCTATCTTGATTAGGTGTTCATGCAATCTCTCAAACCATGCTCTCGGTGCCTGCTTCAATCCATATAGTGCCTTATGTAACTTGCAAACCATATCTTTATCCTCAGACAAAAAAATCCATCTAGTTGTTCTATGTACACTTCTTCCTCAAGGATTCCATTAAGAAAAGAAGATTTAACATCCATCTAGTAGACCTTAAAGCCTTTAAATGCAGCATAAGCAATTAACATTCTTACTTCTTCCAATCTTGCCACCGGTGCAAAGGTTTCTCCATAATCTTCTCCTTCTTCTTGTGCATACCCTTTGTATACCAACCTTGCTTTATTCCTCACAACCTTGCCTTCTTCATTCAACTTATTTCTAAAGACCCATTTAGTGCCAAACACATTCTTGTCTTCCAGTCTGGGAACAAGTGTCCATGTCTTGTTCTTCTCTATCTGATCCAATTCCTCATTCATAGCATTAATCCAATCATCATCCTTCAATGTCTCTCTTACTGTTTTAGGCTCAATAGTAAAAATCAGACAGTCCAATTTTCTGTGATTTTCCTTCTAGTCTATACACAAGCATTTTTATCTCCAATAATTTGTTCTTTTGAATGATTTATTCTTACATATCTTAGTATTACCAGTTCTGGTGTTGTTCCTTTTGCTTCATTTTCTTCATCTCTCTATTTATTTGTCGATTGAGCTTCTCTTTTTGCATTTTCTTGCTCATCATTATTTTGTACTTTCAGTTCAATAAACACAAGTTTTTCTTCATCTTTCTCAAGTTCAAATCTATTGGTCTTATCAAACTTCTTAGAGAGTTCATCTACCTTCACATTTTCACTCTCAATGATCCTTTTTGTTCTCTTGTTATAACATTTGAAATCCTTACTCTTTGTATAGTAACCAAGAAAAATACCTTCATCACACTTTGCATCAAACTTTTCAATGAAATCATCACATTTAATGAAACATTTACTCCAAAAAAATTTAAAGTAACTTACATAAGGAGGCTTTCCATGCCATAATTCATAAGGTGTTTTGTTCTTACCTCTGTTAACAAGTACCTGGTTCAAAGTGTAAACAACTGTGCTAACTACTTCTCTCCAAAACATTTTTGGTACTTCACCTTGAATCAACATGGATCTAGAAGATTCAACAATTGTTCTATTCATTCTCTCTACTATCCCATTCTTTTGTGGAGTTCTAGGAGTTGGCATATGCCTCTTGATTTCATGTTCATCACAAAACTTCACAAACTCATCTGAAGTAAATTCTCCTCCCCAATCAGATCTCAAATATTTCAAATTCTTCCCAGTTTCTATCTCAACTAAAGATTTGAATGATTTGAATTTATTGAATGCCCCAAAAATTTCTCTTAGAAAAGTTATCCACGTCATCTTGGAAAAATCATCAGTGAAAATCAAGAAATATCTATCACCAAAATAGCTCTTACTCGTCATAGGACCACAAAGATCAGTATGAACCAAATCTAGAATATTTTCTGAAGAGAAATACCTACTCTTAAAAGATATAGAAGTTATCTTACCCATCTGACAATCCTTACATAACACATTATCTAGTTTAACAAGCTAGGGAAAACCTCTCACAATACTTTATTTACTAACCTTTATCAAATTGTCAAAAATCACATGAGAAAACCTCTCGTTCCATAACCAACTTTCTTCAATCTTTGCCACCAAACAAGTACTCACATTAGTATTCAAATGAAAAAGATTACCTCTTGTCTACTTTCCAGTAGAAATCAATTCTCCATTACTTCCAAGAATCCTAGACACACTCCACTTTTAAATTCTAGAAGATATCCCTTATCATTTAATTGACCAACACTCAAAAGGTTATATTTTAATCCATCAACCCAAAAGACATCATCTACATTACTTTTTACATTTAATGAAATAGTTCCTTTATCTTTAACCATGCAAGGTGCGTTTTTACCAAACCTTACCAAACCGCCATCAAATTCTTCAAGAGATAAGAACTTGTTTCTATCATTGCCTATGTGGTGTGAGAAACCACTATCTATTACCCATTCATCACTACTATCCATATGAGAGACCAATTCCTTTTCATTAGTCAGATCTTCCTTCACAGCAACAAACACTATCTCCTCATTATCATCATCTTCTGATTCTTCATCAGTCACACTTTCATCCACTGCAACATAGCAATGTTTTTGTCATTTTCCTTTAAATTTCTTGAACTTTTATTTTCTATCACCCTTAGGACAATTTGCAGCAATGTGTCCAATCTTATTGTAGGAAAAAAACTTCAAAGGTGATTTACCTTTATACTTACCAGTGCCTCTTGGAAATCTTTTAGCCAATAGTGCCTCAAGTTCCATCAGATGATCTTCATTATCATCCTCGCCTTTGCTACTGCCATGACTAGACCTGTAGTCATGATTGTGACAAATATCCTTTCCTTTCTTAACTCAAATGCAGTCAACTTTCCAATAAGAGAATCAACTGTAACTTTATCTTTAGAAATAGATCTTAGTTCTTGAATTGCAGAAACTCTAATAGCATATTGTGATAGGAGAGTTCTAAGCATTTTACTAACAACAAAATTATCATCAATCATACCTCCAACACTCTTAATACCACCTACAACTTCTTTAATCCTTTGACCATATTGTGCAATGTTCTCACCATCAACCATTTTCAGATTATCAAATTTTCCTCTTAAACTTTCTTCTTCTGCTCTTTGTACATGTTCATCTCCTCCATAAATCAATTTTAATTTCTCCCATACCTCAAATGCAGTTTATAATCCATGAACATCTATATACTCAGAATCAGATAAAGCTATTACAATTTCTTCCAAGGTTTGAATGTTTTCTTGTTCTTTAAGCTCATCTAGTGTCAAGGGGTTCGTAGTAGGAGAAACATACTTATTTATCACATGATTCCAATACTGAGCACCTAATCCTTTAATTTATATCTTCACCCGATCTTTCCATATCCGATAGTTGTCCTTGGCAAACTTGGGACCCTCCTTCTTCATCATCTTGCTTCAAGATCTTGTTAGATCCCAGAGACAACTGAGAGGGGGGGGGTGAATCAGTTGTCCAATAAATTCAACCAAAACTAACTTAAACAAAACTTAATGCTTAATACCGGTAAACCAAACTTTATGCTGGTAAACAGTCTTAACAGTTAATTGCACTACCAGTAAAGATTAATGCATGAAACAGAAAGACAATAACATCCACAACACATAACACAAATATTTGTATGTGGAAACCCTATAAGGGGAAAAACCATGGTGGGAAGCCTTACCCACAATCAAATGATACTACTGCAGATAGTATGTGTGTACAATATGGATTTTGCACATGCAGAAAGGCCAACTGCCTAGAGCTCACTACTCAATCATAAAATAAGAGTCGCACTAACTACAATTGGATGGTTAAATCTAATGATAATGTACTACATAAAATAACATCTTCATATGCTGGATTCAGTACTAGTTTAGTTCTGATTGCCTTCACAAGATCCTTCCTTCAACCTTCAAATGATGTTTGTGTGTATAGCTCTTCTTATTTTCGCATATACCTTATTGCAATCCTTTTCGTATTCTCTCTCATCAATCTCACAAATGAGATCTTACATTTATACCATAACCTAAGACCAATTTGAATAGGTTGGCTCACTAAAATATATTACAATAAAATCAATTACAAGTAAATCAATATCTGATGCATGATTTCGGCTCAATGCATTTACAATAATAATAAATCATCTCCATAACATGTCGTGCTGATTTGCAATAGATATGCCTATCGGTGCTTATCCTGGACCTATTTGTCGGTAACAACAAATATGCAAACCTGAATAAACAATTAACCAAATCACCAAAACCAAGTGATCGAATAATTTCTTCAACATAACCAAGTAGTTTCCAAGTCATTCCAAGTGTCAGTGAATAATATAATCTGTCGGTGAACCAAATACCGGTGACTGTGCATAAGTCACTGACTTGTCGGTGAACATAACCAAAATCTCCAAGTGCTGATAAGTGTTGACAAGTGATGAAAAGTGTTGACATCAATGACAAAACCATATCAACATATCCAAAATGCCAACAATCTCCCCCTTTTGCATTGATGGCAACACAGGATGGAAAAACCATCAAAGTGCCAAAACAGAAATGCCAAAAACCAAAAACCAACAATCTCCCAAAGAGATCATTAACCAAAAATAAAAAATACATAATATTTCTCCCCAAAGAAAAAGATAATGTGTTATTCCATATCAATCTCTCCCCCTTTGACATCAAATGACAAAGCAATACAAAATACCAACTTATTATACCAACTACTCCCCCTGAGAAGTAGCTCTCCCCATCAAAGCCGAAATAAAATATTTTTCTGTTAATTTTGTCGATTGATGACAAACATCAATTGTCTAAGTCTCTACCGGTGGGGGTAGGACTCCAAGTTTCTCTCTGAATTACTCAAATGTTTCCTTAGGAAAATGATTTGTAAAAATAACTGCAATCTGCTCTTTAGTATTCACATAAACCAATTTCACTTCTTTTTCTTCGACATCTCCTTTAGAAAATTGGATTTGATAGAAACATGTTTAGTCTTAGAGTGAAATACCGGGTTCTTTGATATATCAATTGCTGCCATATTATCATAGTAGATAGTTATAAGTTCCTTGCATTTTACCTTTATGTCCTTCAACATTTTTTTGATCCATAATTCCTGTGCACAATTAGTTGTTGCTGCAACATATTCTAATTTTGTTGTTAATAGACTTGTACAACTCTGTTTCTTGCTCAACCATGAAATTAGTTTGTTGCCAAGAAAAAATGCTGTCAGTGGTGCTTTTTCTGTCATCCACATCTCCTGCCCAATTTGCATCTGTGTATGCACATAAGTCAAAATTTTCATCTCTAGGATATCATAAACCAAGATTTGTAGTGCCTTGTAGGTACCGGAAAATCCTTTTCACTACTGATTCATGATTTTCTTTAGGATTACTTTGAAATCTTGAAACAATACATATTGCATTCATAATATCAGGTCTTGTTTGTGTCAAATACAGTAAACCTCCTATCATAGACTTGTATCTATTTGGATTAACAGGTGTAGATTCATCCATCAAAGATAGTTTATCAGTTGTAGTCATAGGTGTGCTTACCGGTTTATAGTTTTCCATGCCAAATTTCTTTAGTAATTCCTTCAAGTACTTAGATTGACATAGGAATATACTTTTATCAGTCTGTGAAATCTGCAATCCTAAAAAGAATTTTATCTCTCCAATCATAGACATGTCGAATTCTTGTTGCATTTTGTTAGAAAAGTCTTTACACAAACCATCTTCTCCTCCAAAGATTATATCATCAACAAAAACTTCAATAACCAAGATGTCATCATTAGTCACTTTGTAGTATAGATTGTTGTCAGCATTACCTTTAGTGTAACCAAGATTTAAAAGATATTTGTCCAATCTAGCATACCAAGCTCTAGGAGCTTGTTTCAATCCATATAAAGCTTTCCTTAACCTGCAAACCATGTCTTTGTTATCTATCAAATAAGATCGATCAAGTTGTTCAATATAAACTTCTTCTTCAAGATCTTCATTTAGAAATGCACATTTAACATTCATTTGATATACTTTATAGTTCTTGTGTGCTGCAAAAGCCAATAAAAGTCTGACTACCTCAATTCTAGCTACCGGTGCACAAGTTTCATTGTAATCAATTCCTTCTTTCTATGAATATCCTTTACACACTAATCTTGCTTTGTTTCTGATTACCATGCCATCTTCATTAAGTTTATTCCTGAAAACCCATTTAGTTCCAATTACATTTTTGTCTTTAGGTCGGGGAACTAATGACCAACTGTTATTCCTTTCAATTTGCTCCCATTCATCTTCCATAGCTCTAATCCAATATTTATCTTCACATGCCTCATTAATTGATGTAGGTTCAATTTGAGAAATAAGACATACCTCCTCATTTGTCAATCTTCCTCTAGTCATAACTCCTTGAAATTTGTTTCCAATTATCTGATCTTCAGAATGATTCAATCTTACACATCGGGGTGTTTTTACTTGTTGTTGTTCTTTAGTGACAATTGAATCGCCAGATGATGTCGGTGTCACTGGATCACCATTTTGAACCGGTGTATTCACAGTAGGTTCATTTGTGATTATCTCTATTGTCGGTTCAAAGTCTCTGTACCTTGAATTTCCTCTAAACTATTCATCAATCTTCACATTTGCACTCTCAACAATTTTCTGCAATCTCTTCCTAAAACATCTATATGCCTTGCTCTTAGATGAATAACCAAGAAATATTCCTTCATCACTTCTAGGATCAAATTTTCCAATATACTCGTCTCTTCTAATATAGCATTTACTTCCAAATATTCTGAAATATTTAAAAGTAGGAGTATTACCAAACCATAGTTCATGTGGGGTCTTACCGGTTTCACCTCTGATGTGGACTCTGTTGAATGTATAAACAACTATATTGACTGCTTCTCTCCAATATATATAAGGTAGATTTGCTTCAGATATCATACTTCTGGCTGCATCCAAGATAGTTTTTCTTTTCTTTTCCACAACTCCATTCTACTAGGGTGTCCAGGGTGCTGATAACTGTCTTTTGACCCCATTCACTTCACAGAATGTATTAAATTTCTTAGATGTGAATTAACCTCCTTGATTTGATCTGAAACATTTGATTTTCTTGTCGGTTTCATTTTCTACCATCACCTTGAATAGTTTGAATTTCCCAAATGCTTCAATTTTTCTATGAGAAAAGTAACCCAACACATTCTAGAATAGTCATCAATGATTAGCATAAAATATCGATCTCCTTGTATACTTCTAGTTCTTGCTGGACCACATAAATCAGTATGAATTAAATCAAGAACATTGTTAGACTTCTTTGGAATACTCTTGAAAGTTTCTTTGACTTGCTTTCCAAATTGACATTCCTTACATACCTGATTGTGAGGTTTAACAATCTTAGGTAAATCTCTTACCGCCTTAGTAGTACTGATTTTCACAATGCAATCAAAATTTACATGACAAAGTCTCTTATGCCATAACCAACTTTCATCAATGTGTGCAATCAAACATGTTTTCTCATTGTTGTTCAAATGAAAGATTTTACCTCTAGTCTGATTACCGGTTGCAATTTCCAAACTAGTTCTGTTTAAGATTTTGCATTTACCATTCTTGAATTGTAACTGAAATCCTTTCTCAACTAATTGACCAACACTAAAAGATTATGCTTCAAACCTTCAACATAGTAAACATTATCAGTATTGTGTTTACCATCAAAAGTTATAGTGCCTTTTCCTTTAATAAAACAAGCTTTATCATCTCCAAATCTTACTAGACCTCCATTGTAATCCTGAAAGGTTAAGAATTTACTCTTATCACCAGTCATATGATGTGAACACCCTGAATCAATAATCCATTCATCCTCATCTTCAACTTTAGCTGCCAGGGACTGCTATACTAGTTGAACAATAGGTGTCGGTTGATCTTCTATTATAGCAACACAAGCCCATCCATTGTCTATTGGATCCTCATTGGAATCATCAGTAACTCCTTCATCAGCATAATAACAAGATTTGTCTCTATTCTTCTTAAACTTGTATTTCTGATAATCAGGGTTAGGCTTATATGTTCTTTTAGCTTCTTCTCTTAATCTTGCATGTCTATCAGGGCATCTAGAAGCCATATGACCAATCTTATTACAGTTAAAACATTTAAAGGGTGTTTTACCTTCATACTTACTTCCAATTGGACCTTTAGGCATTTTCCTTGCAAATAGTGCTTCAAGTTCTTCAAGTTCTTCATTTTCTCTCCTGCTTTCTTCAAGTTATCTAGCATAGAAGGCTTTCCAATCAGATTTATCAGATGATGATGATGCTGCAGTTGATGATGATGCCTTGAAAGCTAGATCTGTCTTGATAGTAGTAACAGGACCAAATTCCTCAAGCTCAAAAGCTGAAATTGTTCCAACCAAGGTGTCTCTAGATACTGATGCATTAGGCATTGTTCTCAATTCATTTATAGTAGTAACTTTCATTTTATATACCGATGGAAAAGATCTTAAAACTTTAGAAACAATCTCATCTTCACTTAAGGTTCCTCCACAAAATTGTATACCCAAAACAATTTCATTTACTCTTTCCATAAAAGAAGAAATTATTTCTTCTTCCATTTTCAGATTTTCATACATGACCTAGAAGCATTCAATTTTTGCAATTTTGACTATGGAATCTCCTTCATTGAATGTTTCCAGTTTGTCCCAAATAGCTTTAGTAGTAGATCTATCTAACAATGCACTCAAAAGTGCTTCTCTTGCTTTGCAATCATTTCCCAAATAGCTTTGTCATATGCCATAGTTAGTCCCATCAAGTTTCAGACTGTCCTTCCTGAAATAGCTAGAAGACATTGGATCTCCTCAAGCTGTTAAACTTATACAAAAAGAGGACTAGGCTCTGATACCAATTGTTTGATCCCAGAGACAACTGAGAGGGGGGGGGGGGGTGAATCAGTTGTCCAATAAATTCAACCAAAATTAACTTAACCAAAACTTAATGCTTAATACCGGTAAACCAAACTTTATGCCAGTAGACAATCTTAACAGTTAATTGCAGTATTGGTAAAGATTAATGCATGAAATAGAAAGGCAATAACATCCACAACACATAACACAAATATTTGTACGTGGAAACCCTGTAAGGGGAAAAACCACGGTGGGAAGCCTTACCCACAATCAAATGATACTACTACAAATAGTATGTGTGTACAATATGGATTCTGCACATGCAGAAAGGCCAGCTGCCTAGAGCTCACTGCTCAACCACAAAATGAGAGTCACATTGACTACAATTGGATGGTTAAATCCAATGATAATGTACTTCATAACATAGCATCTTCATATGTTGGATTCAGTACCGGTTTAGTTATGATTGCCTTCACAAGATCCTTCCTTCAACCTTCAAATGATGTCTGCGTGTATAGCTTTGCTTATTTTTGCATATACCTTATTGCAATCCTTTTCGCATTCTCTCTCATCAATCTCACAATTGAGATCTTACATTTATACCATAACCTAAGACCAATTTGAATAGGTTGGCTCACTAAAAGATATTACAATAAAATCAATTACAAGTAAATCAATATCCAATGCATGATGTCGGCTCAATGCATTTACAATAATAATAAATCATCTCCATAACGTGTCGTGCTGATCTAGAATAGATATGCCTGCTGGTGCTCATCCTGGACCTATTTGCTGGTAACAGCAAATATGCAAACCCGAATAAATAATTAACCAAATTGCCAAAACCAAGTGATCGAATAATGTCTTCGACATAACCAAGTAGTTTCCAAGTCATTCCAAGTGTCGGTGAACAATATAATCTGCCAATGAACCAAATACCGGTGACTGTGTATAAGTCACTGACTTGCCGGTGAACATAACCAAAATCTCCAAGTGTTGATAAGTGTTGACAAGCGATGACAAGTGTTGACATCAATGGAAAAACCATATCAACATATCCAAAATGCTAACAGATCTTTCTCTCAATCTGTTAAGCTTTATGCACACAGAGGACCAATGCTCTGATACCAATTGTCAATCTTAGAGGATCCGGTTAATACTGAGATGGGCGATGAATTAGTATTAACAATAATTTAAAACTTAAAACTTGAACTTACAAAACTTTACCAAATCAATCATAAACCTGTAATAAACTCTTTACCATTATCGTTAATCACCGATAACAAACTGTTAAACTAGTTTATCAGAACTACTCATTAAGTGTTCATCAACATGCAAAAACCTAAAAGTAAACCATAATAGCACACAGAAACATTCACCAAATGAACATCATGTTTTTCACGTGGAAACCCAAATAGGGAAAAATCATGGTGGGAATTGGTACCCACAAAAATTGTGCACTCATTTAGAATGCACCTTGTTAGGAGCCTAGCCTAGTTAGAAGCTTACAAAGATGCCCCGTTAGGAGAAGACCCTGTTAGGAGCCACCTAGTAAAGGGATTTAGATTATGAGCCCTGTTAGGAGATTTGACCTGTTAGGATCAACCTTGCAAGAGGTTTTAACTCAGATGTTGAGCTACCTGGTTAAGGGATTTACAATGTATTACTTGTTAGGACCTACCCGGTTAAGGGATTTTACTACTGTAACTATTAGGATAACAACAATGAATGATCTGGGTATAATACTCAACTACTTTCTTTGATCAAATCCAATTTTTGTCCAAATTTACTACACAGAGCAGATCCCATACTCTAGTTTGGCTTCACACTATTCTCAAAACCACTGACACAACAAACATCAACTGTACCGACCTAAATAACCTTTACAACTTAGTCGGATACAGAACCCTAAGACTTATAACATAGATCATCATAGATCTTTACAACTCATTATAGATCATCATTGATCATGATATGGATCATTACAATCAATTACAATCATTGAATGATCACCACATCTTGATCTGATACAAATTCAAACCTCTAGAACACTCCGCTAAGCACTTCAAACATTCCCAAGAAATTCGCTCTTCAAACACACCAAAACATCATTCAAACACTTCATGCGGTTTGTGCCACATCACCTTCAACATTTGACCTTGATGTAGATCACCGCCAAACCAAAAATCATTACCGGTCCTTAAACCCTTCTTAAACTCTAGAAAAAATACAATAGAAATCATAACCATGATTTTCGATAACCAAAAGATGATGTGGTTTCGGTCAGATACATATTACAATGATAAAAACTCATATGCCAAATCGCAACACTTCAATCATCACCAATTGCCAGATCTAATCAAAACATTTCCTCATTTACAGGTTAAGGTCCTAATTCCTAGTTTACTATCTTCAATACTGGTAAGGCGTTTCCAGTAGACCAAAAAGACTTAGATGACAAAATATAACATAGTAAGAATCAGTTGCCATCAATTACAACACAAATAACTAATCAAAGTCATCCAATCATGCAATCTCAATCTCTTCATCACAATGTCATCACAAACACTCCTTTATCGGTTCAGTCATCATTCGTCATCTGCATTAGTTATGCCAATCATGCCAACAAAGTTAAATTGAGGTTCATTATAGTCCTCTATCCCTTACTCTAATTTCTATCCACCATAAGCTCTATTTTTTAGCAAAGTCTTACTATAATTCTCATGACAGATTTGTTCTTGTGAACTACTACTCGTGAAACATGGGTTAATGAGTTTGACTCAAAAACTACACAGTTGAACCCTGATACCATATCATACATTGTCTTTCCTATCATAGCTTGGAATAGGAAGCCTACTTGGTGAGAGGATATCTTTCACAAATTCACTATAAATATTATGATAAGAAAGAATAACCACAAGTTGATAGTAACAATTCTACTACATAATCTATAAGTCACTTGTTCACCAACACACTTTCCTTTAAGACCAACATGTGATCATGATGGTCACTTGTGTTAACACTTTCATTAGGAAAACAATGCGAAAGAAAAATTTGCATCCAATGCATCCCTAGGTCAAAACCGCAAGAATATAAATTTGGACATCAACACCCACCACTACCATTGCATGAAAGACAAATAAAACCTTAATATTTCTAGGAAGCTTTGATAATCTTAAATGACATACGAATCATCCACACCTGATGTGAACTTGAAGTAGGCCTATACCTAGCATGAACATGAAGTGACATAAAGTATGGGACTCTTTGGCTACCCGACATGAACATGAAGTGCGGGCCTCCTTCACTTAGTGAGGGCTTGGAGGAGTGTAACTTGTAGACTACATTGGGCAATCAAAGCCATATAATCAGATTTTAAACTTCACGGAGGACAATCTATGAACATGAAGTACAAGCCTCTTTGGCTTTGTGGGGGCTTGGAGGAGTGTAACTTATAGACTACATTGGCTAATAAAAGCCATATAACCAAATTTGAAACTTCATGGAGGATGATATGAACATGAAGTTCATGCCTCTTTGGCTTTGTGAGGGCTTGGGGGAATGGCTTGGAGGAGTGTACAGGTCATCTTGTGAGGAGTGTAACTTGTAGACCGCATTGTGCAATCAAAGCAATAGGCCTCTTTGGCTTGCAATCAAAAGTATAAGCCTCTTTGGCTTTGTAATAACTTGGAGGAGTGTACAAGTCAGCTTTTGACTTTATCATGGCTTGGAGGAGTGTATAGGTCAGCTTGTGAGTAGTGTTACGTATAGACTGGCTTGACTTTTGGCTTTGCAATGACTCAAAGAAATATAACTTAACAAAACTTAAAAAATGTCAGTCAACTTTGAATATCTAACATTTTAAGCCTTAAAAAGTATAAGTTTAATGGCGGTCTCTCAGTCAAATTTGCAGCAAGATCAAAGGCATTGGCAAACTAAGAAATAGGAGCTGAGATATTGAGGCAAGCATTTGATATCGAAGATGTTGCTCGTTGATTCTTTCACATACTTGTTCTATGTCGTCAATCTCTTTCTTTTTCCTATGCCCACGTGCATGCCGAATCTGTAGATCAGATGCAGCTTTCGCTGCTCTCTGATTTTTTTGTCTATTCTATAGCTCTGTATTCCTCACATCTATCTCATCAATATTGTGAATTCTGTTGTTTTAACTTATATTCTTAAGAATAGAAGTTCTAAGGCGATCATACATTGGAAGCTTCTCAATACATTTTACCGCTTCCTCATCGTCTTCATGTTGTGTTTGATGAGCGAGAAAATTGCTACTTCTAGCAAACAGCCTGGAGCCTTTCCCTGTCGCAGGCTGCCTGTCCATTCCGGTGGCTTATCTTCTGTTTTTGAATAAATCAGGTTTTTGTGGCATCAACAGTCATTGATTCTAGGGATGGATTTGTAGTTTTACTTTTTGTATGGATCACTATTAAATCGACGCTTGGCCATTTGGTATATAATGGCTTAGGCCTTTGAACTGTTTTGAATTTGATCATACTTTCTATTAATCTAGTGTGTATATCTATTCCTAAATATAGAAAAAGACATGAAATTATTTTTTTAAATGGTTTTTAGTTTGGCTTCATGATATTGAACAATCTAGATTTAAATCTTATATATGGTTGATTATATTGTAAATGATTTTAAGTTTATTTCATACATTTGTTTAAGGCTTAATATCAAATTTAGGTCATATTTGCAAATAGTTGATATTAGAAGCACAAATTTAAGTAATTATCAAGATTAAGGAGTATCCATTGCAGCATAGTCACTTTCGACATGATCTCATTCAACTTACAATTGACTTAAGCATATTTTATATATGATATTTTCAAATAAATTTCTTAATAAATATTTATAACCAGTTTACATGCATAATCAAATTTAATCATATATAATTTTCTAGCACATTGTAAACTTGCACATCACTACCCACTCATTTTCCATCCAAATTGATCTTATGGAAAATAGTTCTTAAAAACAAAATTATCTTTATATGGACACAATTTTTCCATTAAGATTTTTGAAGGATAAATTTCAAATATAAATATGATAAGTAAAATTCTATTCATCAATTCTAATCTATACTAATTAGATGCCAAGATTAATGTTTATTCTTATGATTATTGACACTACATTATAGATTTCTCTCATGTAAACTCTTACATGAAATAAAATAAAATATATTTTACTGTAATAAAGAATCTAATTGCCTCAAAAAATGATAACCCAAATATAAAGTTAGCATCTTAAAGGTTGTTAATAGTGAGAATGAATAAAAAAATCAATTGACAACGTATTATCAATTAATATTAAAGAAAAATATTTCTACCAAATTTTAGTAATTAGTTTTAGGTGATGAGGATCTAGACTTTCTCCTTGTCTAAACTTTAGTAATCAAGTAAATAATGATCATCCCACTTCACTACTCCCTCAAAGACACTAACTTTATACATTTATAATCTCAATTTGGGTGGCAACCAAATCATTAGGTATGAGATATTTTTTTGAAAAATGCATTACTTGTGTGATTGATTGCTAACAATTGAACCACCACGAAATTGAAATAGAAAAATATTACATTTCAATTAAAAAATGGTGTGTAATTAAAGGGAAAATATTGATGGGACCATGAAATTGAGTGTGGTTGACTATGAGCTCTATGTTTATCTTCTTGATTACAATATCTTCTAATTAAGAAAAAGTATTCCTTATATTTCTTATCCATGACTTTGTACTTTCTTCTCCTAATAATGTGTTCAATGCTTCCTTCAATAAGCTTTTAGTTCTAGTTATTGTCAACCCTACTCAAAATTGTAAAGTATTTTAGAATAATTTTTAAATTTTTATAGTAGTTTGTTCAATAGGAGTTTTTGGATTCAATTGTGTAAGTCTTTTACAATGATGTTTTAGATCAAACTTAATGATCCATCATTAGGATGAGGAGTGAAATAAGAGTTGAATTGAAAATTTAGCTCCATAAATAGGTCGCAATGACAGTATAGTGAAGAGGAGGCACATCAAAATAGAGGGAACTGAGAAAAAGAAAAATGAAATTAAATATATCATAATGTCAGCATTCATAAGAGGTGTCAAAAATTATAAGTACTAATTTGAAATGATTCTCAAATTTTGGTAATGATTTAGTTCACAAAAAATTTGTTTGCATGTAAGAATGAAGGTCCATCTTATTAAATATAATCTCACAATATTAATTTATATGAAAGATGCAATAAATAGTAATTTTAGATTCTTAACTTAGAAAATAATTTTTACACCTAATATTTTAATAATGATATTAAATATGGATGTCAAATCTGAATTTAAAATTTGAATTTAAAAACTCAAAAAAGAATTACACACTCAAATTAGAAATTTAATTTTTTTAATATTATGCCTCTCCCTTTGTAAGCACGAGCCCAAAGCATCTTAAACATTGGACACGCCAGTGGAAGGTAAGTTCAAGATGGTGGATAAGGAATACCAAAAATAAAGATTACAAGAGTTTACAAAATTGGGTGACAGATAAATAGATAAGATGTACTTGATAAACTGGACAAATCAAAATAAAAATCAGAGAACAGCAAATCTGTATCTGATCTATAGTTTTGGCATGCAGGTGGGCATAGGAAAAAGAAAGAGATTGATTGGCATGCAGGTGGGCATAGGAACAAGCATGTGAATGAATATTATCTTCGATATCAAGTGGTTGTTTTAATATTTCAGTGTGATCACATCAAGAATATATTTCTAAACTTAAAAGTGTTAAATACAGAGAATTAATTAATATTTTTTAGATTTAATATGTTGCTTAATGTGTGTGATTTAAGACTAATTGACTTTTAATTATCGAACGAAAAAATACAAATTTAAAAAGAGTATAAATGTCTGACTAATCATGGACTACTGAGACCATCATAGTACTGACAAATGATGGGAATAGGGTGCAGGAAGAGATGTGTATAATACCATTGATGCACATGGTGAACCCAACAACGAGCTTTGTTAACGGTAAACAGCATGCAGACAGATTATGGCTTTTATGAATTATAAAACGAAATAATTTATTGTTTTTTGTATGAATCATCAAGAATTATAGTTTATTAATAGCTAACTTAAGTTGAGATAAAATCACTTGAAATGTGTTGAATTTCTTTAGAGTTATTAATTTATTTCGAACAATTGAGGTGGTAGATCAAACATGGTAGTTGGTGCACTAAATTGGAGATAGAATAAGAATAGGAGTTGTTGATTTCATATCAGAGAGTTGTATAAAGATGAATTAGATTTTAAAGATGTGTCTATGCAATATTTAATTAATATGGATAGATTTTCATGGTTAGAAATTATTTGAAAAAAAAAAATTCAAAAGAAATTATTTATACATGCTTCAAGATTAAATGAGAGAAAAAGTAGTCGGAAAGAAGTATAGTAGAGATCCTACCTAACAATTTGGGATAGACAAAATAATAGTGCAATTGTGTAAGAATTACTATTGGTCAAAGATGAGTGAAAATGTGAATAATATTGTGTAGAGTTGCAAAGTTTGATAGATTGACAAAGTGAAGAGTTAGTATATAGGTTTATGTTATCATCATTATTGTAAATATGTTGAAAAGACATGACAACATATTTCATTACTAGGTTGTGAAGGGCTTGATGACATTATGAATCTACCTTTATTCAAATCACTAATTCAATGATATCAAAAATATAAATAATTAAATTAGTACATTCATGTTTCATATACATACTTACCATTATAAATAAGAAATAAGTGGTGATACTTTATTTTTTGGCAGGAAATTTTTTGGCTCATGGGATTTGGCACAGAGCTTTGGAAAATTTTGTCTTTTTCCATTGATAGCAACTGTGGAGTCTACATTTGAAAATTATCCGATGGGTTTTTTTGGCAAATTGTCATATGGGCTCTATGCAAAACTGATATTATATGTGTTGTGAGCGCATTTTGTATGTGGTTTTGGGCGGGGTGCATAAACTGATCCGTTAGATACTATAGGTTTATTTTATGAGCTGTGACCAGAGGTTTTCTTCCCAGGGTTCTTTCCTCTGGTATGCTCTTTGAATCCTGTGTAAAAAATAAAAAATATTAATAAAAAAGTTTAGTGGAATAATCCACTTTTATTGAAAAAAAAAAGAAATAAGTGGTGACCTGTCTTTCTTTTGTAAAAAAAGAGTATCATATGCCAAACACTATATAACCCATTACATTGAAAATCATATAAATGAAACACTTTCTTCATATATGAAAGAAATATATAGATCATTTTAAGAGATTATGGTTGTAATTAAATATCAAAATTAAGACCATAATCTTAATATTTAATACTTATTATTTTGGAACATCAATGGTGGTGTCTTTAATAAACAAATTATGTTGCATATACTACCATTAGATTTGTTTTATGAGGTACGATATAAGGAGATTGTCTCGACATTATATTTAATTTCAGCAAAATTGTTATGATTAAGAATTTTGATCATATCTTAGATGAAATTATGAGTTTATTATCTTTACCGTACAATAATTCTTAAGATGCAATAATTATCTATAAATCACGAAGAATAGAAACACTTATGTTCAGTTGTTTTGAGTAAAAGTTGCATGAGATAACACCCCTCCTTAAGTGTAACTAAGAAGAAAAGCCTAGTGAAATGAAAGACGAAAGAGGGAAAACCCATGGGATAAAAATCTCCCATCAAAATTTACACTAACTTTGCATGGTAGCTACTATGTTTTAGTGTCCTTCTCCCCAAATATTTCTCACAAAAAGTGAAAAGGAAGAGATGATGTATCCTTCCATAATGTGTATTGAATGGTAGATGCTCAAAACTAGATGTAGAAGATGGTCCACAATCGTCGAACAACATTCATCCCCTTAGGAAGAAACAAAACCAAAGGTGTATGCAAGATATCTGCTCATTCCTAAAAGGGATATGTTTGAAGAAAATTCAAACTAAATGATGTCTTTAAACTCTGCTCACTAGTCTCGATGTCGATGCTGAAATTTGTCATAATCACATCAGGCATTCTAAGCCCCACTGTTGAAGATAACAATCTAGAATCACCTAGAAACCAAAGTAGAACATAATTAAAAGACTCAAGTATCTCTTCAAAATGATTAGAGATCTCTTCAAAATATTGTGCCAATGTATCCACACTCATATAAAACTACGAGAAATGATAATGTAAAATATGATGAAGTAGATTGAAATGTTTCCTCACAACAATTGAACAAAAATCATCCTCATCGAAGAGAATATGTATGCAATCAATAGTGTCATGTAGATATGAAATGAGGGACTCTACAAACAAACAAGAGATGTTTGGTAGAAATTGGTCCCAATGAACTGAATCTAGAAGACACAAATGACCCTGTCACAAAGAATCATTGGAAGTTTTCAATGAAGCAAATCAAAACTCTAAAGAAGAAACAAAC
Organism: Cryptomeria japonica; assembly: GCF_030272615.1. Classification (NCBI taxonomy): domain Eukaryota; kingdom Viridiplantae; phylum Streptophyta; class Pinopsida; order Cupressales; family Cupressaceae; genus Cryptomeria; species Cryptomeria japonica. Next base: position 909,324,619 of record NC_081414.1, read on the forward strand.
TGATTATCCTAGAAGGATGCATGTCCACAAAGGATGGGGCAATAGAAGTCTCAGTATCATCCAAAGAAACTTTTAGACGAAGATCCAATGTCTCCATACAATTGTTGGATAATGCTCCAAGAGGGAAAGGGCACTCGGTGCGCTCTATGTGATGTAGATTATCTTCAAAAATAGTAATACATATTAGTATATAGACCATGTCATTACTGTTAAGCCATGCATTCTTCTATGAACATAGTCACTTGGTTTAGGAATGAGCTCAGGGAGATAGATTAGTAGATCCTACTCAAGGCAATGATTTTTTATCCCTTGTTTCCAAGACAAATAGTTATCTGAAGTTAATTTGACAATAGAAAGATGAAAATAATTATCAAGAAACATGTTTACCCTCCCATAAATGGAACTTTATCTCAGTTTATAATTACACAAAAAAAACATTAAAAGACACCCCAAGACAACAGAAATTTAATTTTTTTTTTAATAATTCTAATTTCCAATACTAACAAAAGAGTGTTTGTGCTCATTCTTCTTAATTCCTATGTGCTGTGATACCATGTGAAATTTATAGCAGAAGCTGCAAAAGAGAGTATGGATCTAGTTAAAAAAGAGACTAAAAAGATAGAGGAAGACAACAGAGCTGCGAATAAAATGAAATTCTGTATTAACTATTAACAAATATTTAAAGATGCATAAATTACAAAGAGAACGACTGCAGAAAACATGAATTGCGGAGGAAACGAAAGAAGCTCGGAAGAGACGTTAAGAGTAAGCACGCAATCCTCTTTAGTTAGTTTAGCATAAAAGGAGCATGCAGTCTTTATCCGTAAATTACGAAGAGTAGCAGCAGTTAAGTTGAGTTGACTAAAAGTTGCATGCGTTAACAGTTTGTCCAAGTAAAGTGGTAAGGTTTGTCAATGGGGATTTAAAATGAGAAAACATGTTGTAAGGAAAGATAGAAAATCAAAGGAAAAAGTATAAAGGACAAAAGATGTCTTTTTTAAAAAGCTATACACATTGTGTTGTTTCATCGGTTCTTATTCGTGATTTTTTAAAAGCTATAGAAAATCAAAGGAAAAAGTATAAAGGAATTCAATAAGCACATCAATCAAAAGGCATCAATTGAGAAAGTTTGCATTGTGCTTGGTAGAATATGTTCATAGCCAACAAACAATGTTTAATGATGAATAAATAGTAACACAGATGAATAGTTTTTTAATAAATTCATATAGGATACGGGAAGTATCTCGTTTATGAGAAAAGTAGTTTGAGACTCAGAAAGAAATTCATTTAGAAGTCAGTGATCTCCTTTCCAAAAAAGTATTTACCTGAAGGTCCACCAGGAGGAAGCAAAGATAAGTTAACTACATTTTCAGCACCTTCACTCGGTGATATGTCTCCTGTATCATATGTCATTCCAGTTTTGATGTATCCAGGATGAATGCAATTTACGTACGCCTTATCAGAAAGCTCACGGGCTAATAGACGTGTGTATGCGTTCATACAAATCTTTGACATTTTGTAGGCAGAAAATGGGGCTGGCCATCCTTTCTCTTCCAAGTTTTTCTTTTGCTTGACATCTTCGGAAAACTGGCTTAATATGGAATCCAGAAAGTCCTCACTAACAATATCCATGTCAGCGAGTTGTTTTTGTAGTACTGGATTTGGCATCATCTGTGAAAACATTTGTAAACATATATATAGTGCATTCACTCTTTATATGATTGAAATCTTTACCTTGAGCACAGTAAAAAGAAATTAAATTACCTTGAGAAGCCCATATAAAGAGGAGACATTAACAATTCGTGGCCGGCCAAATGATTCCCTGAATAATGATATCAAGCCATTCACAACTCTCTTTGTACCATAATAATTTATGTCAATACATGTTGTTACACTTTCATGATCATACACAGAAATTTCATTCGATGTTCCATACACCTGCAATAATGAAGGAATATTGAATAAATTGAATAAGAATAGTACTCAAATGCAATTTAAATGTTAAGAATAGTAACACACGTCTCACAAATAATATGACATCTCCCTTACATAAAATGCGTGAGATACATAAATGTAGTTAATTAGATTTTTAAATTAAATAGAATATGTATTATTTCAAAATGAAAATAACATGATTATCTTAAAAAGTAATAGATTAAATAGAATCAAATCTCAAAATATGTAAATTAAAGATAAGCCTTCATCCACTCTCATACAAGGAAGTAATTGTATAAAATAACATTACCCCTTTAAAACGGATAACATTTGCGCAGATCTACCAAAGCCCATATCTTCTACTCTAGAAGGGAAAAGCTCCTTGTCTAAGTTAGTTGATGATGTTGCTTCATGTTCTCCTAATGTTCTCTCCATATTTTTGGAGAATGCTTTGAAGAGTTGTTCTAAGAACACTTTTGGGGTTGTTATAGCTTCTCGAGGGAATGGTGAGTTGGTTGATTCTTTTCCCCATGTTTTGGAGAAAGATTCTAGGAGTTTAGGTATGAAAGTTTCATCGCAGGCTATGATTGGCAGTCAAATGTGTTGAGATACATGTGTCTCAACCTTGCAATTTTTGGTAAATTGTTCCAAATGTAGTTGGGAGGTTTCCCATGTGTCGGTGCCTTGGAAAAAGGTATAAGAGTTGTTAAAAGATGCCTTGTCCATAGTATAACATAGGAGGGCCATTTTTAGAGATTATATGACATATTTCATGTTGGTTATGAGGGTCAAAAATAGGGGATAAGAGTTTGGACGTGAGTAACTACTTTTAACCTGGTTTTCTTATCTTGGAAAAACAAATGTCAAGGGTGGGCAACACATGTCATGTAGGTTTTGCCCATGGTATTGTAAAACCACAAATGGTTTCCAGGTTGTAAAATTCCTATATAATGAGGGCTTGGAGAGGAGTTTGTATCATGGAGTTTTGGTTTGCAAGGCTGGGTGCTAGAAGGATGCTAGTGAAGTCTCTCTGAGCTTGAGTTGAGGTGATGCTCTTGTAAGAACTTGCATTGCAAGTGTATTGTAATCTCTTGTTGATTTGTTAATATACTATGCAGGTTTTAGAATGTGGGGTTTTTCACCCGTATGGGTTTTCCCCACGATAATCACTGTGTTATGTGTTTCTTGTTTTATTTCTACTCTATTTGCTTCTTGTGATCTCTGTGATAGTTATTTGCAAAATTGTCCTCTCAAGATTAGCATAGGAAGCGTTTCCGCACACCTTTGCTTCCTTACAAGTGGTATCAGAGCCTGGCCAGTTTTGGTTCTATTTGTTGGGTACAAGGTTTGAGTGGGAGCTTGTGCAGAGTATTTCATTTCTGTATTGCAGGATCGTAAAGATGGCAAGTATATCAGGGAGGATTGATGTAGAGAAGTTTTCTGACACAAACTTTGAAATGTGGAAGCTGAAGATAGAAGATCTGTTGATTGATCGAGATCTATGGGATGCAGTCAATGAGAATAAGTCAAGGCCCACAGATCCGACTTTAGCTGCACAATATGATGTAATGGATAGAAAAGCTAAAGGTCTCATAAGATTGTGCCTTGCAGACTCAATTCTGATTAATGTCCACGAAGAATCTACTGTGAAGAAGCTTTGAAAGAAGCTAAGTGAGATCTACCAAGCAAAATCACTTGTGAATAAAATTTTCTTGAGGAAGAAGTTGCATTCCTTGAGAATGGAAGAAGGTGGACGAATTTCTGAGTATTTGGAAAGTTTTAATATGTTGGTGACTCAGTTGACCTCAGTTGGGGTACCAATGGATGAAGAAGAAAGGTACCAAATCCTGCTATGTTCATTGCGAGACTCATGGGACAGCCTTGTGATGGCCATAGGGAGCAATGTAGTCGTCTTGAAGATGGAGGATGTTGTTGGTTCTCTACTTTCTGAGCAGATGAGAAGGAAGGTTTCTCTGAATGCCAAAGAGGCTCTGAGTGTTCAAGGAAGACCAAAAGAAAGAGGCAAGAATGAAAAGCAGAATGGCCATTCTAAGTCCAAGAATAAGGGGAGATCAAAATCTCCTGGTAAGTCCAAGGTAATTTGTTGGAATTGTGGAAAGCCCAGACATTTCCGAAAGGACTGTAAAGAAGAAAAGAAGAAAAAGAAGAAGAAGCAAGATTCTGATTCTGAGTCCGAGAAGGAAGATGGAGATGCTTTTATTACAGCCTTGGCTACTTGTGCAGGTGACAATGCATGGTTGATAGACTCAGGTGCATCTTTCCACATGACTCCTATTAGAAACCGGTTTAGTAAGTATGAAAAGTTTGATGGTGGTAAGGTGTATTTGGGTGATAACTCCTTTCTTGATATTGTTGGTCATGGAAGTGTTCATGTTAAATTTTATGATGGTAGAACTACAAGATTTGATGGTGTCTTGCATATCCCGGGACTAGCAAGAAATTTGTTATCTGTTAGCAAACTAATAGATGCAAGTGCGCATGTACATTTTTCTGAAGTAGGTGTGAAAATGGTGAGAGGTGCTATGGTAATAGCAAGAGGAAGCAGAATGGGTACATTGTACCAGCTTGATGCATGCACAGTTGAGTGCAATAGCACTTTTGATAAAACTGTGATAAAGACTATGTTGGAAAAGGAGAGGGTGTCTCTTTCAATAGATGGTCATGGTTTTTGGGTACCCAAGGGTGCTCTGTCTACCGAATCAAAGTTGCCTGTAGAGAAGACAATGTTGTGGCACCTGAGGCTCGGCCACATAGGTGAGAAGGGTCTGCGAACTTTGAAAAATAAGAACCTTGTTAATGTGTTGAATGATTGCAATCTTGAATTTGATTTTTGTGAGCATTGTATTTATGGAAAACAAAACCGCATTCAGTTTTACTCCAGTTCTTATAAGTCTTCAAGTGTTTTGGATCTAATCCATTCGGATGTATTTGGTCCAGTTGATATTTCTTCTATTGGTAAATCAGTTTATTATGTTTCTTTCATTGATGATTTCAGTAAAAGAACATGGGTTTATTTTCTTAAGAGTAAAGCTGAAGTTTTCAGTCGTTTCAAAGAATTTAAAGCAATGGTTGAGTTGCAGACTGGAAAGAAGATAAAATGTTTAAGGACAGATAATGGTGGTGAATATTGCTCCAATGATTTTGACACATTTTGTAAAGATTGTGGTATTAAGAGACAGAAGACAACTCCGTATTCTCCACAATAGAATGGAGTTGCAGAAAGAATGAACAGGACCTTGATGGAGAAGGCTAGGAGTATGCTAAGTGGTGTTGGTCTAGAACAAAAGTTCTGGGTTGAAGGTGTAGCCACTGCCTGCTACCTGATAAACAGGTCTCCTACATCAGGTCTTGTTGATAAAACTCCAATGGAAGCGTGGTCGGGCCACAAGCCTTCACTTAGTCATCTGAGAGTTTTTGGTTGTGAGGCATATGCCCATGTGCCAAAGAAGAAGTGAACAAAATTGGATAACAAAGCTATTAAATGTATATTCATTGGATACAGTTATAGTGTGAAAGGATACAAGCTTTGAGATCCTGTTGCACAAAAGGTATTTTATTCCAGAAGTGTTATTTTTAGAGAAACTAAGTCTTCTTCTGTTACAGTGTAGCCAAAACAAGAGGAAGAAAAGAAAGATGTGATTCAACTGCCTGCTACACCTGAAAAAGTTGAATCAAGGCCCTTAGAAAGACAGGAAGTTGATGAGAGCTCTACAAGTTCTAAATCATCAGAGGAAGAAGAAGAACTTGAACCTGAACTTGTTCGAAGGTCTACTAGACAAAGAAAACCACCTGAAAGGTATGGATATTCTCCTAATGATTGGAGATGCATATTTGCTTTGAATTCTAATATTGATGAACCAAAATCTGTAGAAGAGGCTCTTGGTATGAATGATTCAAAGTCCTGGAAAATTGCCATGGATGAAGAGATGGCAGCTCTTTAGAAGAATGACACATGGGACCTTGTAACATTGCCTAAAGGACGAAAGCCTGTTGGTTGCAAATGGGTGTTCAAAAGAAAGATAGGTTTAGATGGAAGAATTGAAAAGTACAAAGCACATTTGGTTGCAAAAGGTTACTCCCAGGTTGGGGGAGTAGATTATGGTGAGATTTCTTCTCCTGTAGCCAAAATGACATCCATTCATTTCTTGCTTTCTATTGTAGTAGCTTATGATCTAGAGGTCGAACAAATGGATTGAAAAACTGTTTTCCTTCATGGAGATTTGGAGGAAGAAATTTATATGACACAGCTAAAGAACTATGTGGTAAAAGGTAAAAGTAATTTGGTCTGTAAGTTGAAGAAATCCTTGTATGGTTTAAAACAAAGTCCTAGGATGTGGTACCAGAAGTTTGATACATATCTATTGAGTTTGGGGTTTGTGCGGTCTAAATCTGATCACTGTATATATTTCAAATCTGATGGTGATTGTTTCCTGGTTATTGCCTTGTATGTTGATGACATGTTGTTTATTGGGAAAGGAAAAGGTTTGATTGCAGAATTAAAATCTCAACTCTCGACATAATTTGATATGAAAGATCTTGGTGCAGCAAGACACATTTTGGGAATGGAGATTGTAAGAGATAGACAAAACAAAAAGCTTTGGCTAGGCCAGAGTAAGTATGTTGGTACTATTCTGAGAAGATTTAATATGCAAGATTCTAGACCATTGAGTGTTCCTGTTACAATGGGAACAAAGCTTTCTAGTTCACAGTGTCCTACATCCCCATTGGAGATGGAAGAGATGAGTCGAGTACCATAGCAAAGTGTTGTTGGAAGTTTGATGTATGCTATGGTTTGTACAAGACCTGATATTGCCCAGGTAGTGGGAGTTCTTTCCCGTTACATGTCTAATCCAAGAAGAGCACATTGGGATGCAGTAAAAAGAGTTTTTAGATACTTGCAGGGTACCTCAGAGTACTCTATATGTTTTCATGGAATAGGAAATGAACATTCCTTGGATATTAGAGGCTTTGTGGATTCAGACTGGGCAGGAGATGTTGATAGAAGAAGATCCACCAGTGCATATGTGTTTACATTATTTGGTGGTGCAATTAGTTGGATGAGCAAGCGACAGGCTGTGGTCTCTTTGTCCATGACAAAGGCAGAGTATATGGCAACTACTCATGCCTACAAAGAAGCCATTTGGCTTAAGAGATTGTGTTCACATATAGAGTTTAAACAAAGTGCAGTGACAATTTATAGTGACAGTCAGAGTGCAATCTGCCTAGCAAAGAACCCAACTTTTCATGCCAGGACCAAACACATTGATGTACAATATCATTTTGTGAGAGATATGGTTGAGGATGGCAGGGTGAAGCTGGAGAAGGTAGAAACTTTGGTGAATGTTGCTAATTCATTAACTAAGCCCGTGAGCACAGAGAAGTTCAGATGGTGTTCGGAGTCTATGGGCCTCTTGGCCCCTGACTGTTGAGTCCATGGTAATATGGATCCCCTAACTCTTGCAAGGTATTCAACAAGTGGGAGAATGTTGAGATACATGTGTCTCAACCTTGCATTTTTTAGTAAATTGTTCCAAATGTAGTTGGGAGGTTTCCCATGTGTCGATGCCTTGGAAAAAGGTATAAGAGTTGTTAAAAGATGTCTTGTCCATAGTATAATATAGGAGGGTCATTTTTAGAGATTATATGACACATTTCATGTTGGTTATGAGGGTCAAAAATAGGGGATAAGAGTTTGGACGTGAGTAACTACTTTTAACCTAGTTTTCTTATCTTGGAAAAACAAATGTCAAGGGTGGGCAACACATGTCATGGAGGTTTTGCCCATGGTATTATAAAACCACAAATGGTTTTCAGGTTGTAAAATTCCTATATAATGAGGGCTTGGAGAGGAGTTTGTATCATGGAGTTTTGGTTTCCAAGGCTAGATGCTAGAAGGATGCTAGTGAAGTCTCTCTGAGCTTGAGTTGAGGTGATGCTCTTGTAAAAACTTGCATTGCAAGTGTATTGTAATCTCTTGTTGATTTGTTAATATACTATGCAGGTTTTAGAGTGTGGAGTTTTTCACCCGTATGGGTTTTCCCCACGATAATCACTGTGTTATGTGTTTCTTGTTTTATTTCTACTCTATTTGCTTCTTGTGATCTCTGTGATAGTTATTTGCAAAATTGTCCTCTCAAGATTAGCGTAGGAAGCATTTCCGCACACCTTTGCTTCCTTACAAAATGATTGTGTCGGATTTTGAGGAGGTAGTTGTTCTTTCTTCACCTCCTGCTTGATGAGCTTGTGTATATCCCAAGAGTCTCCACTAAGAATGCGCTGGAAGATTAAAATTCAAATTAATATTCCAAACACTTTTATTGAAGAATATTTTGCTCATCTTTTGATGTTTCTTGTTGGGAAATTCTATGGTAATTGTCTCAAAGATGGGTGCTCTGAAGTTGGAATCTCTTTGATGTGGTTGAGATAACACTATTACTGAATGATTTTTTTCTCTTTATTTTTTTTCAATTTACAAAATTGCAGTAGGATTATTTCATATGGTTCTTTGTATATGGGGAAGAATGTTCCATGTCTTCAACAATGGACTCAGCCTTAATTTTATGAAAAGTTTTTTTTTCAACTTTTTATTTTGGGTTCGTCTTCGTGGCTAATCTTTGGAATTTTTTAGTGAAAAGGTCTTTAGGATTATTGCCAATTCATTTGACCATTTTGATGTCAATGATAAGATCACTAAATTCAAGAAATGATTGCTAAATGCTAGAATATGTGTGTTTTCCAAGAAAACCAAGTGCTCCCTACTTAGATTTTCTTATCTTCTATATTTGGAGTTTGGGTAAATAAAATAAAATATGAAGATTCTCCAATCCTTTCCCATTCTTGTGGGAAAGTGGGGCATACTTCTACTACATGTTAGAGAAGTAAGAAAAATCATTACAGGTATAAATATGACCACCACCATCTTTAATGGGTTCAAATCTTATAATTATATTACACAATTTAACCATATTGTTATTGAAAGCTTAACGAATAATCGTTGATTGTACAAATATTATATTGTGTGCTAATCTTTGTTGTGTTAAAGATCATATTATTGCAGTCAAGAAGGATGCTCATAGACCATGTATCCAAGCTATGCGTATTGTCATTAAATACCATATTGGCATCTGAATTATCATTGGTACTGGCAAGAATTGTTGCACATTTTCATTATTCCATATAGTACAAGAGTGTCTCTATCTAAGATCCAAGATCAATAAGAACAAATGTTTTATTTAATTGAAATTATTTAATAAAGTTTAATCTCCTTGATGAATTCATTTTGTTTTCTTTATTGTTCATCAATAGAGATCATAATCATAACTTGTAGCAGTAGAAGGACCTCCTACTATGTGACCAATGTTGATTCTTTCATCATAGATTTTCTACCAGGCTATATAGCATTGCGTTAAAGAAACGATTTGTAACTACCCAGCATAATGTGTGTTCTTTTGGTCTATAATGGTCTATATAGCATTGCATTAGGAAACGATTTGAAACCACCCAACATAATGTTTCTTTTTGGGTCTATAATGCAGATTTATAAATAGAATTGGGAACAAAGCCTAACGACATGGTGATTTCCTTGTATGACAAAAACTAATTTTGGGTCAACCTTTCTTGTCACATTACCATTATTTTTCTTTACAGGTAGAGACCCCGTATAGGTGAGTTGGTGATTAGTACTCTTAGAAGAGTTTACAAGATCCTTACCTATGATAGGCAAGGAACAGTGTAGTTTTTCTTCCTCGACATTTTAGGTGCCTTTCACAAATCACAACTACTGTAATCTGAATCGAACTCTTCCAACGACGTTTTAAATGCAATCGACAACTTCACAACAGCTAAGGTTTTAAACTTGTGCTTTTTATAAGTGTTATTAACATCGACTTTGTCGACGTTTAAGATGCTATTCATAAATTCACAAAAATCACAACTATTATAGTTTAAACATATGTCTTTTTCCCAAAAACGGTTATCCACTCTAAAATTTCCTTCCCCAATTCCTGGATTCTTAGGAAATTTCATTTCATTACCACATCAGGCCATTATAAATTGTGACATTTTCACCTTGAGATAACAGCTTATTCACTTTATAAACACTGCAATCTGTTAGGGGAGAGGGACCAGTAGTTGTACGGGGTCCATCAGGAACATGAGCATGGAAAGCAAAGGTTTTAACTTTTTTTGTTTTTCTGTAGCATATCAACATCGTGTTGCACAAGGAGACAACATATTAAGACACAATAGGATTTGCATTTACAACTCTAATGGAGGAGGCTAATATTTTGTCTAATCACTATTCACTTATACAGTTCCTAAAAATTTTAATTTCATAAAAATAATGCTACAATAAAAAATTGCAAAAAATATTTCTTAATTTGTATATATGTATTATTCAATTACATAATAGAAGAATGAAATTTCAACTTTCTTCTATCAATTGACATCTATTATCAAGCTAACAATTCAAGCTACACTCTAGTATATAACGTCAATTGATTTACACATTTACACTAGCTAGATCAACACTTGATATAATGATATGTATTTTCCTATCGATATAAGGGCATATGTTTGGTAAGTGAAATCCTTCAAGTCTTCAAATTGTGAGTAAAATTTAGCTTGTGGATGGAAGAAGGAAGATGATGCGATCTAGCATGCATTGTGCCATGAGTTTTCCATCATTGATAAACCCTCATTGTTCGTGCATAATAGTAAGAAGATAGGGCACAAGTAATGATAATGCAATGTCCACATGGTAGTCGCATTTAATTGTTGCATATCATTGGGTGATCTAGTCAATATTAACTAGTATTTTTTTTAGATTAGCAATAGATTTTACAACTTTAATTCATTAGAAAAAAATTTAAATTTTGAATGTTGGAGCACTAAATTAATGAAAATTGGTGGGTTTTGCCCACTAAAATCTTGTTATAAAATTTAATAAATGGCAGTTTTGTATAATTATTCAAGGCCTTCTTATTGGCCTTACAATAGGTTTTAAATTTAACTATATATGTCTGATGGTATGATGAAAGAATAAGTACCTGGTAGATTACTAAGAGGGGGGGGGTAAATCAATAAACTGAAAAACTGATATAAACTTCCCAAACTCAAATTCAATCACACAAAGTAAACTTTCACTGTCAAGATCAATACTCATAAGAATACTCAACATCAACATCAACTGGTTAATTGTTATACCAACTTAACAGTAAACATCATTCAACTTGTAAATATAAACATACTTCATCTCTCAATATTCAAGTTATCATGCCTTATCTGAAGTTAATCAAATCACCAAATAAGATCATAACTACAAAAACATTCACCACATGACACAAATGTTTCTACTTGGAAAACTCAAATAGGTAAAAACCACGGTGAGATGAGACTTACAAGATAGCTATCTGAACTCTTCTGAAGTTCGCCCTGTTAGGAGCCAAGCCTGTTGAAGCTTTTACAATAAGACCTTGTTAGGAGTAATCTCAGTAGAGGGTTTGAGAATCCAAGCTAATGGACCACCTTGTTAGAGGATTTAGAAGTAACCAAGCTTGTTAGAGCTTACCTAGTTAGGGGTCAATTCTATTGTAATTGTTAGAAAACAACAGGTTTCCTTGATCTGTTTGAATAACACTACATTTGCTTGATCAGATCCTTTTAAGCTTCAATTCGCCTTTACTCAATCTGCAGATTCATTCTCCAATTAGACAACCACACACTCAACTAATTTTGCCAACTTTGCCAACACCTTTTACAAACAACTTCATCGACATAAATACAAATCAATTAGGTTGGTAACACAACAAAAACCTAATTCTCTCATAGAGATTACAAACAAGTTGATACAAGTGTGACCATTGAATTTACATAGCAATCTGTACACATTCTTCCAGAAAATTCCAACCGCTCCATGATCACCACTTCATCGGACTTGTAACTCATCACGCGCTTTGCATAATTAGATGTAATCCACTTTGCTCATTCCCTAGACAATCAAACAAACAAACAAGCGTGCCAAGACAATCCGAACTTATCTTCATACAATGACCACACGTGTGACCATCATTACTGCTCATCATTAGATCTTAAACCAATTTACTTGATCGGTTAGGGTTTAACAAAACAACAACTGGTAGGGTTTACCGGTTACACTGCATAGAAAGGTTTTAACCTTATACATCGGTTTACCAGTTCAACTCACATATTTACATATCGATTTACAACATCTTCCTCAAAGCTCTTCCTACTGGTTACAAGACAATATCAATAACAACAATATCAGCAATATTAAAAGTACCATTACTGGTTCAATTGACATCAATGATAACATAACATATCATTAATGCAATCTTCATGCAAATGCCAACAATGTCAATTTTGAATAATTGTGTGTTTTATTTATAAATATTTAATATTTTGCACTAAAATTATTGGAAAGCATTGTTCTCATACCATTTCCTTGTGTTTTATTCCTTGTTGCAAGTGTGTTCTCTATTGTGTCTTTTGATATATGACTGGGCATACCTTGAATTGGGACCTCATATTATAGTTGTGTCAAATTTGGTCTCATATCCTAAGGTTTGTCTTGTGGAGAGATGAAAGAATCTTATGATATTGACTAAAGTTTGCAATGAAGAGATTTCTATCCTCCATAAAATTTGAGGATGGGTAAAAGGTAAAGTAGATGTCCTTGAATTTGATGATCATTTTGTATGAAGATTGTTAAGGAATGTGAGAAAGACAAACAAAGGATTTTTTTATAATAAATGAGGAAGAAATAAGCTCCTAGGATAAAAAATCTGAAGAAATCAATCAAATGCTTGTCAAACACCCCTTTTTCAACACATAAGAGTTTATCAATGGTACATAAAAAAATATAGATACATTTATGAGTATATGTTACAAATCCTATTATACCTTAGATATTGCAAGCACTCAATTTAATATTTTAATGATAAAATAAAGTTTTCATTGAATCCTAATAGTTACCTTTTTAATTGTCAATGGTGAAAAATTTAATTGTAAAATCAAGGGGAATTTATGGGAGGTGAGATGAATGCTTCATGTAATCTTGATTTGACACAAAGAGAACTTGCCCCTTAAGCACATGACAATCATCAAACTATCTATCTCAATACAAGATCTTTTTAGTCACAATTTTAAGCATATTATTTTGTATTCAAGAAACTAATCTCATATGTCCCACCATGAAAGGATTTTGACCAACAAGAATAGAGTTATGTAGGACATATAAAATTATAATCAATTTTACTTTTTAGTGAATTAGTAGATTAACTATTTTATAATAATTATATATGGGATTAAACAAGTTATGGGATGTTCTTACATGTCTTCTAATTACATGATCAATTAAACCCAATTAAATATGTGAAAGCTCTAATTCCGCAATAGTTATACATGTAGCACAATATTCCAACACAACCATACATGAAAAGGCCCCACCATTGTTAGATAGAATTATTGTGCTATGTATTTTTAAGACCATTATGGAACTCAAAAAAAATAATAACAATAATTGATGCCAACAAATGCCTACAATTCTATATATGAAAGGTGCCCCATAAAAAAATGGCCATGGCAATGAACTAGTCAATGGTGCATCTATAAGATCTTGGAATATTTGACAACAACTATAGAATACAAGAGCTTATAATTTCTCTTTTCAATATCATCATATATTAGGCATGCTAACTCAATAAGGCATCGAGTAGTTGATATATAATACTATCAACCAATAGAACAATGTTAATTTGGCAATCTCTATGAAGCCTCATATGAGTACACACAATATTAGATCATGTGTTTTAGAAAATGGTCGGTGCATCACTTGGAGGAAGAATGGCATTGGTTATGCTTAGAGCAACACATAACTGTGTATGATTCTTTGATGCTAAATTTTTAAATTATTAAAATTCTTCTATGCATATGCTATACTAATTTCTTAGATAAATGTGTATACCTTCATATTATTGACCATAACCATAAAATGGATGATAAAATGAAATAATTGAAGACACATAAAGAGGCAAAATTTTATAAGTAATATCCATAAATGTATATATAGAAATATGGTAAGAAGAACAAGCATGCTAAATGTATCCATAGTATCTTTATTCATGATATGTTGGAGGCAATGGATAAGACTCTCAAAAGAGATATGAATGTAGAATAGAGTGATGATGAGGTCAAATCAATTCACATGGACAAGGTTGATGAAGAATAAAAAAGAAGCATGCTAAATGTATCCATCATATCTTTATTCATGATATGTTGGAGGTAATGGAGAAGACTACGAAAAGAGAGATGGATGTAGAATAGAGTGATGATGAGGAAAAATCTATTGACATGGACAATAATAAGAACTAACTATTGATTCCACTAAGTTCCCACAATCCTATACGGAAGGGACTCCACCACAAGAGGTCATGCCTATGAACTAGGTAATGGTCCATCTATAAGAGATTGGAAGCTTTGACAATACCTTCATATTAAAAGAAGTTGTAATATTTTTTTTAATACATCACATCCATTAGGCATGCTAACTCAATAAGGCATAGGGCATGTGACCCATTGCAACTAATATACAATATCATCAACTATTAGACAAAAAAGAGAGTTCGATATTCTTTATGGAGCCTCATATGAGTTCACACAACATTAGATCATTTTTAAAATGTGGCGAAGAGTGTGTGGAGAATAAAAGAGATATATTAGTCAAACACAAGCAAATTTTGTGAAGAAAATATAGATCATTCAAGGCAGTTTTTTTGTGAAGGAAATATAGAAGATCATTTAAAGAAATTTGAGGAGAAGAAAATAAAAGAAGATAATTTTAAGGTAGATTTATAAGTAGATCTATAGCAGATTTATAACATATTTTTGAAGGATAATTATCCCAACTAGACTAAGACTTTGGTGTTTTAGGGGTTGGTGCCACTCAATAGAAGATATCGGTGTCTTTTGCTAGGTTGGTGTTTAATAGTAGGGATTGGTGTCTCTAGTGGGTAGTTTCCTGCAATGATTAGTGGGGATTAACATCTGTAGTAGGTTGGTGTCTACAAAGTTTGTAAGAAAATTTTAAAAGCAATATTTTGTTGTGGTTTTCTCTTGAAAGGTTTTCCACATAAATCTTGTATTCTTAATTGTTGGTGTTGTCAATAATTGAAACACCAAAAGGAGCCAACACTAACTAGTTATAACTAGAATAATCATTAGTCTACACTCATATAATAATGATTTCACTCAAAGGTTATGAATAAGATTTCAAAGTTGCAAGATTTCAACTATTCAAGTTTGTGTTTATTTTTTATAGTTATTTGTTGTGGTATTAATCGTACAAAAAATTTAGTTTATTGTTTCTATTGTTGTTAACGCTTTCATGTTATTCATGTAACATATTTTGATATATTACAAACCTATTAAATATTAAAAAAAAAGATTGAGATTTTATCTTTCATTTATTAGCTTTATTTTCTTTCTAAAATATCAAAGTTTATTAAAAAAATATTGATAATCTAGGATTGTAATATTTTATTTAAAAATCATAAATCTAAAACTTATTTGTCAATTTTTTTATTGAGGTTAATAGACATTTGAGGAAATGTAATCATAATTAATCAAATTATTGTCATTAATTACGTATTGCTTAAGGACTAAGCAACCTAGCACATCATCAAAACCATCTAATAGTTTTATTTCTAGCCTCACTACAAAACTTGTTCCACTTTACTCAAATTATTGTCATTAAGATATATCATTCCCAATCTTGGTCTTGTTTTTATTGTTTGCAAAATTATCTATAATAAGATATAACCTTAGCAACATATCATACTAGTAACACATTTAATAGTTAATGCTGCTACAATTATTCCACCTTCTATGAGCATTACTTGGCCTCATATACCAATCAATTTATTTGGAGTAATACTTCCCACACATTTGTTTTAGTTCACAAGGGCTTTGGCTTCTCATTATTTTTGCCAATCGCTTCTCACTCCTTAGCTCTATGATAATAATTTATTTTATACACTTCCTCTTCTGTCTAGGCTTTTTTTGGTATTAGAAAAAACACAATGGAGTTGCTCAATCACTTTGGTGGTATTTTATAGTAGATCACTTTTTGGAGATCAATGATACTAGTTTGAGGAAAAAAATTTCTTCCAAGGTGGTCATATATTGGCTGCCATTTTAGAAGTGCTTGGTCATAAAACCTATAGTTCCATGTTTATCAATTTTGACAATATGTAATAAAATTTGTATATAGATAGTCACATGTGGAACATAGAAGCTCCCTTTTTATCTCTCTCAATCACATTTTTACTATGTCTATTTTCTAATGATTGTATTCTACTTGTGTGGCTTTCTTTGTGAACCATTTTATCTTTCCTCGAACCTTATGTTTGAATGATACAAAATTAGATGTCGTAGAAATTTGATTGGAAGTAGATGTAGATCATTTTTCATCATTATTTTAAAATGTATTATTATTTTGACATTTTTGAGGGGGTGGAGGAAGTAGATGAGGTCCCACAATTCCAATCATTAATTTAAATAGTTAGAGTTCAAGATTTCTAGCATGCACGCACATTCTACCACATAATTATTGGAAGCTAATTCCATAGTCATTAATTGACTAATCATGTCTCTAGAACATTTAGTTAAATTAGTTAGTTGTTTCTAAGCCCATATTGACACATAAGTGTTGTAAGAAAGTGGTGGCTAGCTTGTCAAAACAATGGATAGAAATAGGAGCTAAGGATTAGAAGTATTCAAGAACATGGTCCTTTGAGTTCATTGAAATGGTTTAGGTAAGAATTTATCTTCATATGCATTATCTTAACATGTATCAGTAAGAGCTCATAGGTGAACATTGTGACCACCTTTTCCATAATATAACCCAAATATAACTACAATAAAGCCAATGGAAAATGGATGTGTAACAATCTCAAATGCAAACAACAATTTATACACAAATTAATAACAACAATTCTAACCATAACATCACAACAATTTAATAACAAAATAGATTACAACAATTTAATAACATCACAAATTATACACACATAATGTACATACACAAAATAATAGTTTCCATCTAAACATATACCTTATATAAACCTTCCTCAACTTTCTAAAACTCAAATATTTTTAGCTAATTTGTATGGTGAATTGCAACTACAATTACCTATCATATCAAAATTACTTATAAATATGTAGCTACGCTTTCCATAAATTTCTTCCAGAACAGTTACAACTACCTCTATCTTTATCCTTTATGCTTTGATGGATGTCCATACCCTATTCTAAAGCCTCCAGCTGGGAGGATGCTGGAAAAAGTTGCCAACTGCATTTGGTTGCAAGTTTCTAAAGCCTTTTCAAATCCACTTTGTTAATATCTTGCAATCAGGGCATTGAGAACATATTTCTTTGAGGCATTTTGTTAAACAGTTCGCATGCCTTGTCTACGCTTCCACATTTTGCATATCCTACGATGATGGCATCCTGTAAAAGAGTTCGCGTGCCTTGTATATCATTACACATTTTTTCATTCACGCCTACCAAGGTAGTTGCAGCTAAAACATCTGATAATTTTGCTCTATCGATTATCCTGTGTTAGCTGTCCATACCCTGTTCCAAAGCTCCCATTCGACACAGGTTGGGAGGATGCAAACTCTGGGTTTACACTTATACATTTGGTTGAAAGTGTCTAAATCATTTTCAACTAATGCATTTTATGCCATCCTGCAATTATAGCATTCCATAAGACCACATTTCTTTCAGGTATCCTGTCAAATAGCTTAGGTGTTCCACATTCTGCATAAATGTCTGCCAAAGCATTTCTGGCATTTCTGCCAGAGCATTTCTAATCTGATTAGGATCTATGACAATTACAGACAAATGCTTAACAATATTACACAAGTTAATTCAAAGCTTTAATTTGAGCGAATTAACATAATAATGCTTAAATGAACAAAGCATAATAAAGGTAATAAACCGAAAGAAAGAGAGTAGAAAGATAGAAGACAAAACACAATTGATAATGGAGTTCATCCGCAGGTCGGACTACGTCTTCGGGTCCTGCTCCAATAGGGGGACCAATCCGATTAGCTCCAAAATCAATTACAAGTGTTACAAGATATTCCCTTCAAGCACAATGGCAACATTATTCTCCAATGTGCAGGAATAATCAACAAGCCTTCAAGTTCATAATCTCCTTCTCATCACCTGGATGATTTTCAAAGGCCTAATACCCCCTTTTATACATAAAATTAGTCATAATTAGGCTAAAACCACCAAAACCAAAAAATAATCCCCCTTGGGAAAATAATCCCGTAAATATCCTCTTTCCATTTTATGGTTTGGATTTTACTCCATTATTAGGGGTTTGTTTTTAACAAATAACCTTGTTTAAATAAGGTTAGGTGGAATATATTTGGTTATGTAAAATATCCTCCAAAAATATCTTATGCACTTTTAATAGCGCACCGGCCATCCTTGGTTTTAGTAGACCAGTGGTTGGGAGGTCAACTCCCACCTGCCTCTCTTTTAATAGCACTAAGCGGCTTATGCTTTAAATAAAATTGGGCGCTATGTTTAGCTAAGCGCGAATCTCGTGGTGCAATGGTATTGAGGCAACATCGGAGGTTGAGTGGTTGGGGGTTCGAATCCTCCAACTAACATTTTGGGCCAATACAACTAGAAATTGTTCCTCCCCACTGGAGAGCTTTTGGACCTCCGAAAGCTTGATTACTCAGAAAGTAAGTGAGGATACAACTCCCTCACTCTTTCAACCTCCATCCATTGTGCTTTCCTAGGATGCATCCCTTTACGTCCTACTTTAAAGTACTCAATAGCACCTATTTTTGAAGATCTGACATTTCTATCAAGAATGACATCCTTTGGTAGCTCTGACATATACTCAAGTGCAAGGTCATCAACTGAAGGAACTTGAATATTAGCCTCTTCATCAAATATCATTGGAGGCTCATACAACTTCAGATTTTCTACATTTACAACTGAGTAAATTTGCATATATGGAGGAAGATTAAGGCGAAAGGCATTGGTACCGATCTTTTCCAAGATCTCAAAGGGACCATATCTGATAGGCTTAAGCTTCTTACCTTCACCTTGCATCCTTTCCTTGCTAATATGTAACCAAACACGGTCTCCAACCTGAAAATGATGATCTATGCGATGCTTGTCATGTCAAGCCTTGTATTTGGCTTGGCTCTTCTCCAACTGAGCTTCTACTGTCTGATGAACTGCTTGGACTTTTTGAATGAACTTCAAAGCCTTCTCTGCATCATGACGTCCATCTTCAACATCATCTTTTCCAAAGGCAAAGTCCATCGGTGTTCTTGGCAAGTAACCGAAGCAAGTCTCAAAAGGAGACCTCTTTGTAGAAGAATGTGCTGCATGGTTGTAAGCATGTTGCACATAATAAAGATTCTCATCCCACAACTTAGGATGCTTGCTACAGTAACCTCTAAGCAGATGAACAACTGTCCTATTGACTACCTTTGTCTATCCGTCAGTCTGCGGATGGAAGGTTGTACTCTTCTTCAACTTGGTGTCCATGAGTCCCCACAAAGATGTCCAAAATTCCCCTAAGAATCGAGAATCTTGATCTAATAAAATAGAAGTAGGTAACCCAAAATGAACCCATACAAATTGGAAGTACATATGAGCTGTTAGTTCAGCAGTGACCTGTTTCTTACAAGGCATTAGAATACACATTTTTCTGAACCGATCAACAACAACATACAAATAATCATGTCCCTTCCTAGACATAGGTAAACCTCCCACAAAGTCCATAGACACACTTTCCCATGGACGGGATGGTACAGGTAATGGTGTGTACAAACCCAATTTCCTATTACTTGGTTTATTGGTTGCACACATTACACATCCTTTTATATACTTTGTAACAGTTTCTTGCATACGAGGCCAGTAACAATACTTCTGCAATTGAACCAATGTTTTACTTACCCCAAAATGTCCTGCAATCAAAGAGGTATGTTCTTCTCGAATCACCTGGGCTTGTTCATCTCTAGGAACACATAATTTACCCAAGTGGTACAACAAGTTGTCCTGCACATAGTAATCTTTTTCTTCTACATGTTTACCCTGGATTAAACCTGCATATATATCCTTAAAATTCTCATCATTAGCATATTGTTCCTGAAAACTTTCATGAACCATGGAACTATTTTTAAGGATTATCAAAGCATTCTTAACTGGAGGCCTAGAGAGCATATCTGCTACTTTGTTATGGGCACCTTTCTTATACTTAATCACCAAATGAAACTGTTGAAGAAAACCCATCCACCTAAAATGCCTACTTTGTTGTAGTTTAAACTGTGAGTGCAAATACTGGAGTGGCTGATGATCAATGTGGATTACAGTTTCTTTGCCCATTAAGTAGTGTTTCCATTTCTTAACACTCTGAACTAAAGCATAAAGTTCCTTATCATAAGTGGGATAGTTACTTACTGCGCCTGAAAAAGTTTTAGAGTGGTAGCAGATTGGTTTACCTCCTTGCATGAGTACAGCTCCCATGGCAAACCCACTCGCATCTGTCTCGATCTCAAATGGTTGATGTAAATCTGGTAAAGCCAGAAATGGTGCAGTGCTTAACTTTTCCTTCAAAGTGTTGAAAGCCTTCTATTGTGGACCTCCCCACTGAAAAGTTGCCTTCGTACTGGTCAATGCATGCAATGGTGATGCGATAAAAGAGAAGTTTGCAATGAACTTCCTCCATTACTGAACTGCACCTAAGAAACTCCTGACTTCTGTGACTGTACTTGGCTTAGGCCATTTTACAATACAATCCACCTTCGCAGGGTCTACTTTCAGTTGACCATTCCCTACTATTGGTGTATAAATAAATATTCATTTTGGATATTATTACACTTTACTTAAGTTAACTTAGGGTAATGCATCTCTTCGTAGTTTGGATTTGAGACACTTAGAGAAGTGTGCACATAGGGATAGAGCTTGTAGGAGAAATTCCACCTTTTGTGGTCTTATTTTGCTGTTACACTCCACATTCGGTGGGTCATCCACCTCTTGTGGAATATTATATTATTTCTCCTACCTACCCCTAGTATTTCTTACCTACCCTTGTTTCTCATTGAGCCACATGTCATAATTGTGTGCTCGTACATCCATATGGCCTTGCCTATATAAGCAGGCCTATATTCATTGTATTGGTTAATCGAGTTGATCATTTGCGTATTGATGAGAATACAATTTGTTCTTGTCATTCTATTGTCTCTCTTTTATGCTTTTCATTGTGCCCTTGATCTTGGCAAAATCCTACACCTACGACATAGCCTAGGTACACTAAGGATGTCTTAGCGAACTCGCATTTAGACATCTTTACATAAAGTTTTTCTTTCCTTAATACATCAAGGATTTTTTTAACATGAGTTACATGATCTTCCCAAGACTTGCTGAATACAAGAATATCATCTAGGTAGACTATGACAAAATCATCAATAAAAGGACGAAAGACATCATTCATGACTCTCATGAATGTAGCTGGTGCATTACAAAGCGTGAAGGGCATAACCAACCACTCGTAAAGTCCTTGTTTAGTCTTAAAAGCAGTTTTCCAAATATCATTTTCTGCAATTTGTATCTGATGATATCCACTACGCAAGTCTAACTTAGTGAAATAAATTGCATGTTTCAACTGATCAAGTAAATCATCAATTCTAGGAAGAGGGTACTTGTTCTTTACCGTTATCTTGTTCAAAGCTCTATAGTCGATGCACATTCTCCAAGTCCCATCTTTCTTTGGAACCAACACAATAGGAGAACCACAAGGAGATGTACTAGGATGAATAACTCCTCTCTCAACCAGCTCTTGAACCTGCTTTTTGATCTCTTCATTTTGCAAGACTGATAATCGGTACATGCCAATGTTTGGAAGTGGCACATCTTGCTGCAACTGGATCTCATGTTGTATCTCTCTCTTAGGAGGCAATCCTTTTGGTCCCTGAAACAAGTCATCGTAAGCGGAAATAACTTTGACCATTTCAGCCTTATTTTTAGGATCACATCCTTTAAATGCCTCAGATGTTTCTTCCTCTTTGGCTTTTACAAGCATTAAGACAAAGTTCTTACTAGAGTTGACTATCCTTTTCATTTGACCAGCATTAACTAGTGCAAGATTACTCTTTACCTTATGTGCCCATACAATGTATTCAACCTTATCTTTAAAAAGATGGTATTTGTTCTCCCCTCTATAGAAGATAGCCTGTCGATCATACAAATATGGACTCCCAAGTACAAGACCACAAATATCTAAAGGGACTACATCAGCTTCTACCTCATCTACAAAGTTTGCAGTGATAACAAATCTTATCTTACATTGTTTAGTTACTTGCAATTGTGCATCATTGCAAACCCGTCCCAGAGGGTATGGTTTCGGATGAGGTATTGTAGTCAAGTTAAGTTTTTTAACAATTTCTTCAGATATCAAGTTAACTTGAGAACCCGTATCAAATAATGTATCAACTTTAGTATGTTTGATAACAACCCGAATATGAAATAATTCATTCCTTTGCTTATCATTCTTAGGAGTAGAATCTTTACTTGTACTTGCACTTATATTAGAAGAACTTGTAGCTGATGAGAGAGATCTACCTTTTTCTTTACCTTGGATTCCAGCAACAACGATCTTTGTCTCATCTCCAGAGTCAGATCCAAGATCATGTTGAACTATAGCAGCAGTCTTTTGTTTGTCTTTGTTTCCACCATATCTCTTTGGCCTCTTTTCAGGTTGTAGCTTCCAGCACCTAGAATCATCATGCCATTCTTTCTTGCAATGTGAGCATGTGGGTTTTTCACCCTCTTTCTTCACTGTAGCTATCTTTTTCCCCTTCCCTTTGTTTTGGGATTTGTTCTCAGACTTAGATGGCTTCTTATTAGACTTATCAATAAAAGAACCCTTACCTCTTGACTCTAGGTGTGTGGCTTGAACACAAACTTCATCTAAGTTACTAGGATTCAAGACCAAAATTGAATGTCTCAGATAAGAGTGAAGACCACCTATGTACTTAAGCAATGTGTCCTGGGTATACAATGGAACATTTAATGCAATAGCCTTCTTTCTTAATTCATGGGTGTAATCCTGGACAGACTGACCTTTCCCTTGCCTAAAAAGTTGTCAGCTCATCATTAACTGTTGCATATGGCCTAGTGGATAGAATTGCTTCTTGAGAGCATTAACAAATTCTAACCAAGTTAAATTGATTTTACCATGTTGTGAAGACCCATCCTGAATTCTACTCTCCCACCAGGTTAGAGTTGTACCTCCTAACCGAAGAGTAGCTAACTGGATCCTATCATCATCATCTAAGAGGTTTTGGACTCTACAATAGACTTCAACCTGCTGAATCCAATCATCTAATTTTTCAGCATTTAATTCCCCACAATACTTTGGTAGATCAAATTTTACATCCAATTTAATCCTAGGCTTATGTGAACTCTTGAAAAGAGAAGAAGACTTAGAATGAGTAGAAGAGGGAGAAGACAAGGAAGAAGGAGAAGAAGGAGATGGGGGTGTCTTTGGAGGCTCATGGTCACCTCCTGGTCTTTTCCCTTTGTTCTCATGAGCTGCACGTCTTCGCATCTTGTCCTCTCTCTCTTGTACTAAAACTTGTACAATGGTTTCCAAAATTTGAAGAGTCTTTTGAATACTCTTGTCTTCAGAACCTTCTCCACCACCTTTTCCTTCCATCTGTGATGGTAGATTAGTTCTTCGTTTTTCGATCTCAAGATTATATTCTTCAAGTTTGCCTTCGCCTCGTTGAATCCTGGATCTTGTTAGCATTCAATTTTGCAATACTAGTCAAACAAAGCTCTGATACCAAACTTGATCTGATTAGGATCTATGACAATTACAGACAAATGCTTAACAATATTACACAAGTTAATTCAAAGCTTTAATTTGAGCGAATTAACATAATAATGCTTAAATGAACAAAGCATAATAAAAGTAATAAACTAAAAGAAAGAGAGTAGAAAGATAGAAGACAAAACACAATTGATAACGGAGTTCATCCGCAGGTCGAACTACGTCTCCAGGTCCTGCTCCAATAGGGGGACCGATCCGATTAGCTCCAAAATCAATTACAAGTGTTACAATATATTCCCTTCAAGCACAATGGCAACATTATTCTCCAATGTGCAGGAATAATCAACAAGCTTTCAAGTTCATAATCTCCTTCTCATCACCTGGATGATTTTCAAAGGCCTAATACCCCCTTTTATACATAAAATTAGCCATAATTAGGCTAAAACCACCAAAACCAAAAAATAATCCCCCTTAAGAAAATAATCCCATAAATATCCTCTTTCCATTTTATGGTTTGGATTTTACTCCATCATTAGGGGTTTGTTTTTAACAAATAACCTTATTTAAATAAGGTTAGGTGGAATTTATTTGGTTATGTAAAATATCCTCCAAAAATATCTTATATTAATAGTGCACTGGCCATCCTTGGTTTTAGGAGACTGGTGGTTGGGAGTTCAACTCCCACCTGCCTCTCTTTTAATAGCACTAAGCGGCTTATGCTTTAAATAAAACTGAGCGCTATGTTTAAATAATTAATAGCACTAAGCGGCTTATGCTTTAAATAAAACTGAGCGCTATGTTTAAATAAGCGCAAATCTCGTGGTGCAATGGTATTGAGGCAACATCGGAGATTTGAAACAATTTGGGTCAATACAACTAGAAATTGCTGTGTTTGGAATCATCCACCCACGTGAGATTTGAAACAATTTTAAGGAGCATATCCTCTGGATCAATTTCCGACCGTAATATATGACAATGATCTCCCATCAATTATGCTTTGATGGGTTGCCATGCCCGGAGCTACTGCAACAAACATTTGTGCATCAGTTCTGCTTCGAATACCTTGCAACGTCTTGTTTTATGTTATCCACGGGGTTTCTGAGCGGGAACAATTTAAATCTGAAATTAACGGCGATGACTTTCAACTGAAACGGAAACGGACACTGGTGACAGGAATGGGCCCACACATCTGCCACATTTAACATGCAACCAAGATAAACAAACAGGAATTTTGTTTTCATTATACTTTGATAAATATCCATCCCCTGTTTCAGAGATCTGATTTAGGGACAAACACGAGATGATGACAGATAAAATTGTGAGTTGGGCGTTAAACCTATAACAAAAACCATTTAATTATGCTTTGATAGAAGTCCATAGCTGTTTTAGGTTTCCACTTTTGACATGGGTTGATGTTTTGAACTAAACAATGAACGTTGGGAAGTTTGTCTTAATGCATACCATTTGCATTTGCTTGAAAGTTTCTAAAGTTGTTTCAACAAATTATGTATATCCTAAAATTGCTACACTCCGAGATGAGATCTCTTCAAGGCATTCTATCAAACAGTTCACACGCTTTGTGTATACTTTCACACTCCACATGCATGTCTACCAAGTATTTCCAACTAAAACATTTGCCTGCCTAGTGCTTTTTCTCTAAAATTTACTATGGAACCTTCAACAAATCCATTACGTTCATTTCCGGTGAGCATTCCATTCCGTTTGATCACAAATCTGTAACGCATTTTGTCAAACAGTTAGCGCACCTGGTTTATGCCTCACATCTTGATGTAGGAGTATATACAGATATAAGGGCAATCTTCTATTATCCCCCAAATAATTATATTTTCTTTTTTCATGACTTAGGAGGTATAGAATAGTCAAAAGTTTGAAATGATAAAAAACAATTATATGTTATTTCTAGTAAGTTGACTTATATGGATATGTGTAGATATGAAAACGAATCTCAATGAGCAAAACTGAAAACTAAAGTGAATGGTGAAAGAATCATAGCATGTATTGTTTGAAAGATATTAAAACTTCTGCCTCAAGAAATTTCTTTTATAAGACTTATTGTCGGTGCACACATAGTACTAAAATTTATAATGAACTTCCAGTTAAAACTTTTAAGCCATGAAAAGATATTGCCTCTTCAATATCTGCTCGTTTAGGCCATTCTGCAATTGCTCTCACCTTATTTGATCAATCTTCAACCCATCTGCATAGATCACAAATTCCAAATAGACCATCTCATTCTTCATGAAATTGCACTTCTTGAGGTTGAACAACAACTTCTCTTCACTCAACCACTAGAATACTTGTCTAATGTGTTGTCCCTATTCTTCCCTTGTCTTGCTAAAAATTAGAATGTCATCGAAAAAAACAATTAGGAACTTACCCAAGAACTCCTTCAATAGTTCATTCACTGGTTGCATGAACTTGCTAGGTGCATTAGTGAGTCCAAAAGCCATGACCAATCACTCATGCAATCCTTAATGCCTAATGAATGTTGTCTTCTACTTATCTACTTCGCAGATCCCGATCTCATGGTGTCCACACTTGAGATATAGCTTAGTGAAGTATTTTACACCACTCAAATAGTCTATTATGTCATCCATCATCAACAAAGAAAACTACTACTTTATTACAATCTTGTTGATGGCCCTTGAGTTGGTGCACATCCTCCATTCTCCACCTTTATTTGGTGTCGAGATAATAGGTAATGCATGTGGACTTAGGCTCTCCTATATTAATCCCTTCTCCAGCAACTCACGAACTTGTCTACTCAACTCCACATTCACCACTAGTGTCATCAAGTGTGCCACTTTGTTAGGAAAACTTGCTCCTGGTATGAGGTCACTTCAAAATGATGTTAGTCCCTTCATAAAATCATTTGACACAATGTTTTGGAATTCCTTGAGCAGCCCTGCTACTTCTTCTTGTGAAACCTCCTCCTTTTTTATGGCATCTATCGCATCCCCACTGCTGCATTTTCTTACAATGAGTGCAAAACAAGTGTTCTCATGCTTCAATCCATCCAGGAAATTCCTTCCATTTACTAAGAAGGCACTTGCGTTGCCACATACCACCTCTATCCATTCTTCTTTCAAAGGAATCAAAGTTATGCATGTTTCCCTCATTGGTTATGGTGTAGATGTTCTTCCTTCCATCATGTATGGCCCTTCTATGATATTGCCAAGGCCTCCCAAAGAACAAGTGGCAAGAACCCATTGGCATGATATCACACAATACTTCATCCCTATTTGAACTAATGTGGAAATTGACAAGGCATTGCTCACTCACCAATTTTTTTTGATCATCTTGCTCCAAAGCAATCCAATATGGGTCTAGTTGCTTGATTCTCTTCAGGTTCAACTTTTGCACCAACTCCTTTGAGACCAAATTTTTTGTGCTACTACTATCGATGATAACCTTACAACACTTACCTCCCAACTCACACTTTGTATGGAATAGGCTCCTTCTCTACATCCATTCATCTCTAATTACTCTATACAATAAGGCTCTCCTCATGACCAATGAATCAACCTTTTTCAGGTATCCTGTGGACCTAGATGATCTATCTCCTTCCTATTAGAATAGGTATTCCTATCTCCAAAGTCTCTTGGCTTCCTAGCACTTCCCTGACACCATTTAGAGGTACAATGCCCAACCTCTTGGCACTTGAAACATGTTCCCTAGAATATTACATAGTCAAATATTTTTTCAATCCTCCCATCTTCGTCATCCCAATGATGGTCCTCCTTTTCTCCTTAATTGCAATGTGAATCCTCCTAGGACCTCTTTTCTTGGGCTTCTTCCTCTAACTCTCTCTACACAAGGCCTCCTCTCAATTTGTTGTGTCCATCTCTCCAAATCCCTTCAATTATTGCTCCCTAACATTTTCTTTGTCCTTCTAAGCAACTTTTCTTCCAACCTCAATGAAAATTGGTAGGCTTCCTCCATGGTAGTCATCTAGAGCAGGCTTTATTCCCCTTGAATGTTGGTTCTAAGGCCATTAATGTATATCACCACCTTCTCTCTTTTGAATTTATTGTTTCTACTCCTAATGATCATTATGTGGAATTATTTGGTGTACTCCTTCACTATCTTCTATCTCTACCACAAATTTTGAAGCTTCTTCAATGATTCCAATTCATAGTCTGTGGGTATAAATTGGCCCTTTAATTTAATTACCATCCTTTCCCACTTCATGATCCATTTCTTCCCTCTTCGGTTTCAGTCCAACTACACCTCTTTCCATCAAATGACAACATGCCCCTTTAATTTTGTTTTGGAGATCTTCACTCACTCTAGATCCTCTATCTCCTCAAATTTAAAGTATTCCTCCATCTCATTTCCAATCAATCAATTCTTTTGGATTCATGCTTTCAACATAACTAGGGATCTTGACCCTCAATTGCTTTCCAATTTTTGCAATTACCTTCATCATCTTGATTTAATCTAACTCCTCCTCCTCTTGACTCCTCATCTTGCTTTTGCATCCTTGGATCTTCATCATCACCCTCTTCTTTGAATCTCACATTAAAACCCTTCTTTCGATCTTCCTCAATAGCATCTAGCTAATTCTTCATGGATCTCATAATGTCCATCATCTCTTACACTCTTTTGATGAAATTGGCATTTACTAACATCCTTCTTCATGGCAGTTTCCTTCTAGCTCAGGATTGCAACCAGCTTACTTTGGCAATTAGTTGACAACACCTACAACTTGCCTCCAGTTGGCGATCTATCCACACCATGGCTCCTCTAAAATTTGCGCTTCTTGAATCTTTCTTTGATACCACTTAATGTAGTCAAGCTTAGAGGGTTTAGAATGGATTGTCCAAACTTGTATCTCAACATACACTAAAACACAACACAAGGTTGAATGTAGAATGAAATAAAAACTTTACTAATGATAATTGAATAACTAAATGTCTGCAAGCCTTTGCATGACCAATTGATACTGTAGACACTCAAAATTGTCATGTCTAATTAAATAAATATTTTATTTATTTAATTATCTAAGCCTAATTCTTCTATTAATTAAATAAATTTTTATTTATTTAATTAATTCATTTATCCTCTTCTAGCCTTATTTCTCATTTAAATAAATACATTTATTTATTTAAATTATCCCTTTCCTAAATTAAATAAATATTTTATTTATTTAATTGTCCTACTTCTTCTATTAATTAAATAAATCTTTATTTATTTAATTAATTCATTAGCTTTTTCTACACATGACATATGTCATTCATCTCTTAATTCATACGCTACCTACCTCTTTCATTATTTTGGTATTTCTTATACCTACCCTCTAATCCTAGCCGACCTCCTTTTTACACCTCTCAATCTTATCCCTCCATTTCTTATTGTGTCTTCTATTTAAGGGGATACTTTCTTCATTGTCAAACCCTAATGGCTAATGACTGATTTTGGAGTACTTGGCTACACTACGATCCTACTTGCAACCACATTCCGTTCTTTGTTGAGCTCTTGTGCATATAAAAATCTGAGAGCAAATATATCAAGCAAGATCAATGGAGATAGGAAGAATGGAGATCAAAACCCTATTGGACATGTGATGGTATAATCTTTGTGATTTTGAGTTATTTTGCATTGTCTTAGGTAATCTTCATATGTTATGGTGGATCTTTGTTCATTGTTAGGCTAGGGTTTAGTGGTTGGATTCATTTTAGCCTTTCAATATTGTTGTTTATTGTTATCCATTTTCACCATAAACATTTTGGCATGCCCGGTGGGACCCTTGTCCTTTTGCATTTAACATTTTTGTTGCAGATTTTGCATTTTTAAAGTTGCAGATCGGACAGTTTTCGACAACATTTTAGGTTTTTCCGCGTCTGCGAGTGTTCAGATCGCGTTTTTGTGTTTCAGAAGCGTCTGCGATATAGAGAATCGCGTCTGTGTTTCTGCCAATTTTTATTTTTTTTTGCAGGTTTCTGGAATCGCGTCTGAGAATTTTAACCGCGTCAGTGCTGGATCTTATCGCGTCTGCACTCGAAAGTCGCGTCTGTGACCTCTGATCGCGTCTGTGAACTACAGAACCGCGTCTGTGTCATACAGACGCGTCTGTGTCTGGTATAAAGGCGTCTGTGCATTCTGTTTTGCAATTTTTCAATTTTTCTTTGATTCGGGTTTTCGGATTTTGTACTTAGGGTTTCAGATCTAGTTTGTTTTCGGCTAACTCTTGCAGATCTAGCTAACCTGGTTTGTGCAGCTTGCTTTGGAGGCAAATACGTTTTTGTTGAAGGCCCCTTTTCACAAAGTCTTTTGGGTTTTAAAATTTACCTAACTTGTGTGCTTGCAGGAAGGGGTTATCATTTGAAACAACCCCAAACTACTAACAATTTTGTTGTAGGGCCTTAGCTAGTGTTTTGTAATTTTGTTGTGTGCCTTGTTTTCATAGCTTAGCAAACACTTCCATTGGTGCACTAAAATTGAATCATTGTCTTTTGTGTCTTGAGCAATAGGCTCTTTTTGTTTGATCTTTAGAGGGTCTGTCTTCCCGTGTGGTCATTAGGACTACTAGTGAGAAGAGAACGACCCAAGTGGTAGCAAGGAAAACCCACCTCTTCCGAACCACTATAATCAAATGTATTCATGGTGAAAACTATGAATAACGTGTGCTGATTAGTTCATACCGACACTATGTCTCCCCATAAACCCGTTTGATCAAATTTATTTGATCATTTGTAGGGCGTAACCCCTACCGGCTGGGAGCCTTCTGTATTTACAGAGCTGAAAGTGTCGCATGTATGGCCACACGAGCGGATGCCCTTACTAGCACCTCTTTGTTTTATATGCCCAAATCCTTCTAGTTGATGAGGCAGGAGGTCGGACCTCTGGTAGCGGCCCACACACATACGGTTCTCAGTAGAGATACAAAGTTCGCCATGGGGAGTTTTCATGGGGACTGATGCTTGGCTGACCCGAGAAGTGAGTGCCGAGGGTGGAGCCAGTGAGGTCAAGCATCTAAGTATCTGCTCTGAATAGCGTAGCCTCGGGGGTAAAACCCTATGTGGGATCAACAACTATTATCTTGGCCAGCCCTAAGATTTGTGCTTGTCTTATGCTAAACAATCAAACATTCAAGACAAAACAACAAAACATTGTGTCTTTTGTGTCTTCAAGTGTATGCAAAAACTTTTTACATCAAACAACACACTTTTGGAGTCTAAACAGTTTGCAAACATTGAGTCATCAACATTGTGTCCTCTTGTCACGAAAAACAGTCGAAAAATCAGATTTGGTCACAACAAAACAACTTCACAGATAGGAAAAATTGCACTAAGGTTACAGAAACGCGTCTGTGTCTGTTCAAACCGCGTCTGTGTCGGATAAGCGCGTCTGTGAAGTACAGAATAGCGTCTGTGTTTTTATCAGCGTCTGTGTCAAACAGAGAGGCGTCTGTGTCTGGGAATAGCGTCTGTGAAGTATACAAAGGCGTCTGTGTCAGGATTTGAAAACTTTAACAGTCAAGCAAACAAAGAAAATCAGTTTCGGCATACTTGAGCTTCTTAGGTTGTCTCTTCAGGTTTCATCTAGCATTCAGCCTGTTCTAAGGTTTCACACAGTCCATCATTGCTTCACATCTCATTTTACATTCACAATTGTCTAAACTTGAGTCAAAAGGTCACTTGCTTGTCCTCATCATATTTTGTCAACACACTACATACAACTACACTTTGCTAAGTGGTCCCTCATCAAGGTTTCTTACCTTTGGGTCTCATTTGGTCTTACTTAGAGTCAAGGTCAGCTTACCTCATCAAGAGAAACTATCCTCTCTTTGGAAGTCACACCTACTCTACTACTTACATACTTGGTCTTACACTTTGGACATTGCAAGTACACCCCAAGATTCATTTACACTCCATACAACTCTTGGTCTTCCATACTCTTTTCATTTTTCATCTAGTCTCTCACATGTTGGTCTAACACCTAGTTCATGGTTGAAACCCACCTTCAAAAATCTAGGAGAATAGCTAAAGAAGCTCAAGAATCCGTAAACATGAGTTCTTATGAGTATGACAATGATCTATTCTATAATCCTGAGCACACTACATTACCAGACATGAATGTTTATAGACACAATCCAAATGTGGAAAGCACAAACACTATAAACAACAATGCTACACACAATGACACAGTGGACAACTCTTCAATATTATCAGCAGACATACAAGAATCCATAATGGATCCTCAATTCAATAGATTGGTTGAAGAGATAATGAGGAGAGATCGTCAATACTTTTTAAACATGATGGCACAAAGTGGAGCTAAAATACCGCATGATTTTGACTTATCTCAACTTATGGAAAGTCGACCCTCACAACAAACTCAACCTAACATGGATCAAAGGAGACCAAATAGTGGAGGAAATAGAGGACCGAATAATATGATGCCGGAGTCACCATCAGCTTTGCTTCAAAAGCCAGCAATCCCACATACACAAGCTCAAACATATGATACTTACACTCAAGGACCATCATGGAGGCCTTATGCTCAATCACATGCTCAAGGTATGAATCAATCAAAACAAGTGGATACTCAAGGACATCCTCAAAATTTTGACACAAGGAGACCTCATGTCAAAATTGGGGGCAACATAATGGAAAATGAAAGGCCTATTGAATATGGTTTATACACACAAAATAGATATGGGGTCCCTCAACAAGAAGTTATGCCAAGTGCTCCATACATGTCGCAACAATATAGACCTCCATATGGGCATGTCTACGATCAGTATCATCCATACATGCAACAAGCTCCTCCTCAAATGGGCATTTCAAACATGGGGTATGCTACAAGAAATCCATCTCCTCCCAAGAATAATTTGGAGCAACAAATTAGAGATCTACAAAAGAAAATGGAGGACATGAGTACACCAAAACCTACATACACTATGAGAGATATATGTCCTTATCCCTTCGATAAGAGCATTCCAATGCCTCCATTTCCTCCACACTTTGTAACGCCAAAATTTGACAAATATAGAGGGAGAGGAGACCCCAAGGCACACATAAGACAATTCTTCACAGCTTGCATTGAGGTAGCGGCAGAAGAAACATACTTAATGAGGTTATTCCCATAGAGCTTAGGCGACCAAGCTATGGAATGGTTTTCTCAATTACCTCTTGGTATTAAGTCATGGGGTGACTTAGCGGAGGCATTCATTCAGCATTTCTCTTACAACATTGAAACAGATGTCTCAGTTACTACCTTGTGCAATACTAAACAAAAGGAAGGAGAATCTTTCGCAACATTTTTACAAAGATGGAGAAATCTAGCTAGCAGATGCTCTTGTGAAATCCCACAGAAACAAATGGTAGAAATGTTCACACAAAATGTTAATAAGGCTATTGGCTATGATCTCAGAAAAGCTTGTTTGTCTACATTCAAGGATGTCATTGAAAAGGGCCTAGCAACAGAAAAGGTCTTAAT
This sequence comes from Cryptomeria japonica, assembly GCF_030272615.1. Lineage (NCBI taxonomy): Eukaryota > Viridiplantae > Streptophyta > Pinopsida > Cupressales > Cupressaceae > Cryptomeria > Cryptomeria japonica. The sequence continues at coordinate 909,357,929 of NC_081414.1, forward strand.
TGAACAAGGAGTTATCAAACTATTCAAAGAAAACAAAGAGGACTTTAAAGGAAAGGACAAACCAAAATTTTGGAATAAGAACAAGAACACAGTTAATGATGGTGTTGTTGATGCCAATACAGTGAGACCCAAGTTCGTCTTTTCTGGATCAAGTTCTACCAACAATCAGGTGAACACTCAAACAACTTCTAGACCACGAAGGAAGTACACTCCATTGGGGGAACCACTTGAATCAGTATTCAAAAAGCTTGTGGCAAACAAAGTGATCACAGTTCCAGATTTTCCTCCATATGAACCAAAGGTCAAACCAAATTGGTGGAATGATGATGAGTATTGTGAGTTTCATAAGAGCAAGGGTCACAAGACAGGTAATTGCCATTGATTGAAAAACATTGTGCAAGATCTCATTGACAGAGGAGATATAGAGATTGAGGGACATTCATCTAATCAAGAGCATGAGATGTTTAAGGAACCATTCCCAAAACATGACAAAGGAAAAGGCAAAGTCACAGATGATCAAGCCAATTATACTAGAGCACCTTACAATTATGATTCTACTATCAATCACATCTCAATGGACAATCATATCTCTACTATTACTATCAAGAACAAAAACCCTGAGAATCCTTCTCAGAGACCCAAAATTGTCCTAAAAGGTGTGGGATCTTCGTCCGAATCTACCTCTGAATGTCATGTTACAACCCGTCAAGGTAAGATCACATTGCCAGGTACCCCCACTAAGAATACCAATCCTTTATCAATCAAGCCTAAGTACGACCTTGTAGAGCAATTAGGGAAGACACCTACACTCATCTCTATTCTTGAGCTCCTACGTATATCCCCTGCACATAAAGCTATCCTTGACAAAATCTTGAGAGACACTGCCGTCCCTACTGATCTGAACGTGGACCAGTTTCAGGCCATGGTGGGATACCTATCTGTTCCACACTCCCTCACATTTACAGAAGTCGATGACGCCTCCATAAGTCAGCCACATAATGCACCTCTACATGTTGAAGCCTTCATACATAAACATAGAATAAAGCGAGTCCTGATAGATGGAGGAGCAGGTCTTAATATTTGTACCTTGAGTACCATCAGACAATTGGGATATTCTGATAGGGCTGTGAATTCTACAAACCAAATCACCATCAAGGCTTATGATGATGAAGAGCGCTCGTCCAAGGGCACAGTCACCTTACCGCTAAGAATAGGGCCAGTCACAAAGGATGTGGTTTGTCAAGTCCTAGACCTTGATCTCACATACAACATATTGCTAGGACGTCCTTGGATTCATGAAATGAGGGCAGTCCCATCAACATGCCATCAGTGCATTAAGTTTCCTCACAATGGAGTTGAAGTGACCGTCAATGGTGATCCAAATCCATTCATATATTGTAATAACTTGAGGTCACATACTGAAACTATCATTCCCAGTAATCGTGAGGCTACTCCTTCTTCAGCATATATTGATCCTGAGTCATTAAAGCCCTCGACATCCAAACAAGGTGAACTTAGAGCCAAGTTTCAAGACAAAGGCATGGGAGAATACACTCTGAATCAGACAATGTTTTTACGACAAGTCCTAAGCTCTCCAAAGGAATATGGGAGGCCACATCCTGACAAGAAAATCTCCATCATGATACTCAAATGGGATCCTACCATCTTTCAAAAATGGGGTGAACTAGAAGAAGAAAATTTATATAAAATGCTCTATAAGGACGTTGAAGAGGACACACATGATCAGATTATTATACCCTGTGAGAACTATGGCAAAGGCTTCAAAATTTTGCAAAGATTTGGGTATGACGGAAAAAGCCCTCTCGGACTACGCAAAGAAGGTGTCATGGAGCCCTTACAACCTGAGCTAACTACAAGAAGGGAACGTTCCAAGGGGCTTGGTTTTCTGAATCCCAGACTACATAATAAAAGAACAAAAGAGGTATGGAAAATCAAAGTTGCTGAAGTTCAACAAGAGGATTACTATTCCACAGACTCCAATGAGTGGGAATGGGGTTCAGACAAATCCTCCAGTGACTATGAGCTCACTAAAACATTCAGAGAGCCAGATGAACCCACAGAGGAGGAGGAATTTTACAAAAAGTTTAGAGTTGGTCAAGAACCAACCCATAAGGATCTCGCACAAGCTTCGTTTCAAGGTCCTAGGTCAAAATCACATAGGATGAGGACACCTGTCCCAGAAGGCTCTACTAGTGATGACAATTTGGATTTGCTCACGATCGAAACTGATGAGGAGAGTGCCATCGATGACCTCGACGATTTCCTTGACATACCTGAATATAACCACATCTTCACTCTTCGTCCAGCAAACTCTGAAAACACTAATGACCTTCCCCTTGTTCACCCCCAACTCATTGACTGGGATCATGAAGGACCAGCACAATTTGATACATTTCAAAATGACGAAGCTATTATCGACTACCTTGGCATTCGAGATGATCTTCCCCCTAGAGACCACAAAGCAGGATATGCCATAGAGCTCAACAACATAGCATACTTTGGTGAGGGTGTCGGGCCTTCTAGTCGCAAAAATGTGAAAATAAAAACAAAACAAGGGTCTTATGGCGAAAACCACACTGTGGCGCTATCTGACTCCAAAAAAGTAAAAAGAAAGGACGTATCTAAGGGTGAAAACCTCTCTGAGGCGCCCGAAGATGGAAGGCTCGACATTCTCCCAGCATCATACGAGGAAAAATCATCTATGTTGGTAGAGGAGACTATAAAGACAAACATTGGTACAGCAGAGGTTCCACACAACATATTTTTGGCTCAATCATTGACAGAGGCCGAGAGGACAAAATTCATAAGCTTTTTCAAGGAACGACAAGTCAACTTTGCATGGTCATACGCTGATATGCCTGGGCTAGACCCGGATTTGGTGATGCATCATTTAACAGTCAAACCGGGGGCAAAACCAGTAAAGCAGAAATTAAGGAAAATGCATCCACGAGTGGCATTGCTAGTCAAGGCAGAGCTAGAGAAATTATTGGATGTCGGATTCATACGCCCAATTGATTATCCTGAATGGATTTCCAATTTAGTACCTGTCAGCAAACTGGATCGCAGCATCCGAATATGTACATATTTCAGAGATATCAACAAGGCTTGTCCAAAGGACGATTTCCCATTACCAAACATTGACTTGATCGTTGATCTCACAATAGGCCATGAAATGTTATCTTTAATGGATGGATTTTCTGGATATAATCAGATCAGGATTGCACCGGAAGATCAACATAAAACATCATTCACTTGTCCATGGGAAACCTTCTATTGGAATGTCATGCCTTTTGGGCTGAAAAATGCAGGCGCCACTTATCAAAGAGCGATGACCACTATTTTTCATGATCTCATGCACATAACAGTGGAAGATTATGTTGACGATCTTTTAGGAAAGTCAATAGACAAAGACACCCACTCGGACATACTTTTAGTTGTCTTTGATCGGCTGGAAAAATACAAGGTAAGACTAAATCCAAAGAAATGTGTCTTTGGAGTAACCTCCGGGAAGCTCCTAGGATTCATTGTGTCTAAAAGAGGAATAGAAGCTGATCCAGCGAAGGTCAAGGCTATCTTGGACATGCCGCCACCCAAGAATATCAGTCAACTTCGATCTTTACAAGGGAGACTCCAGTCCATATGAAGATTCATAGCACAACTTGCAGATAAGTGTAATCCTTTCCAGCACCTGCTACACAAAAACATCAAGTTCAAATGGGATGAGAACTGTCAACAGGCTTTTCAGACGCTCAAAGACTATCTTTTGAACCCGCCAGTTTTGATGCCACCAATTCCAGATCAACCATTGCTACTTTACATATCAGCTACTCCGATAGCACTGGGGGCACTCCTAGCACAGCAAATACCTGACGGCAAGGAAAAAGCAGTCTACTATATCAGTCGCACATTGGTGGGATATGAGCTAAACTACACACCAATCGAGCATGCATGTCTCGCTGTGGTCTTTGCTTCACAGAAGTTACGACATTATATGCTCACTCACAAGACTAAGTTGATTGCCAGAATCGATCCACTAAAATATCTTCTCAACAAAGCTACACTTACTGGGCGGCTGGCCAAGTGGGTAATGATCTTGAGTGAATTCGACATTGAATACGTGGACAGAAAAGCTATAAAAGGACAAGCAATTGCAGATCAACTGGCAGATGCTCCCATGATAGATGATGCTCCTCTACAGTCAGAATTTCCAGATGAGTCCATTCTAACAATATCACCTGCAAAGCCATGGCAATTATATTTTGATGGCTCATACACACAGCACGGGGCAGGAGCGGGTATACTCTTTATAACTCCCCAAGGCGATTCTATACCAAAGTCATACCGCTTATCATTTCCTTGCACTAACAATATAGTGGAATACGAGGCATTAACAACTGGGTTAAGAATTGCAGTTCAATGGAAGATCCAAGAACTTCGTGTTTTTGGGGATTCTCAACTTGTCATCCGTCAAGCAACTGATGATTATCAAACAAAAGACGAAAAGCTAATGCCTTACAAACAGCTGGTAGATGATCTAAAACAACACTTCGCAAAGATAGAGTTTGAGCAGATACCAAGAGAATAGAATCGCGCTGCTGATGCCATGGCTACAATTGCTTCGCTCATTGATCTACCGCAAAATGAGACCTGCTATGAATTCCTGGTAGACAACCTGCTGATTTCGTCATATGAAATCACTCCTACAGAAATGATATGTGTTGTTGGTCCTGAGTCCCAGTTATATGGTCCCATATTCACATACCTTCGCGACAATATCTTACCTCCCAATCTATCGAACAATCAACGCCGCACTTTCATTCGCCAATCCTCTCGATATGTCATTTTAGCAGATATCCTATACCGACGAGGTCTAGATGGCACCCTTCTTAGATGTTTAGAGAGTGACGAAGCTCAGATTGCGTTACGAGAAGTGCATGAAGGGATATGTGGTCCGCATACTAGTGGTCCTACCTTGGCCAAGAAACTCATTAGGACTGGATACTACTGGCCTACTATGGAAAAAGATGCATATCAGTTTGTCAAGAAATGTAAGCAGTGTCAAATTCATGGAGACCTCATACATGCACCAGCACAGGAACTACAACCACTTGCATCTCCTTGGCCCTTTTGTCAATGGGGACTCGATCTCATAGGCAAGATTCACCCTCCTTCTTCCAATGGACATAAATTCATTATTACAGCCACAGAGTATTTTACAAAGTGGATTGAAGCCGTGCCTCTCACACAAGTTACTGGGAAACAAATCGCTACCTTCATCCTGAACTACATCATTTGCCGATACGGGATTCCTACTTCCATTATTACTGATAACGGGCGTCCCTTCAAAAATCAGGATGTTCGTGAACTTTGTGAGTGCTTCCATATCTCTCACCGTTTCTCCACACCATATTACCCCCAAGGTAATGGCCAAGCTGAGGCGTCTAATAAAACAATTCTCAAAATCCTTAAAAAGACAGTCGACGACGCTGGCCGTAACTGGCATATCCAACTCAATCCTGCACTTTGGGCCTACCGCACAAGTGTCCGCACACCTACAGGAGCTACACCCTACTCACTTGTCTATGACGCTGAAGCCATCTTGCCTATTGAGGTCGAGCTACCTTCTCTACGGGTCTCCTTGAGAAACATAATCAACGATGAAGACTACAGGGTCTCTCGCTTGCAAGAACTAGAACTGCTGGAGGAATGAAGGCACACTGCTTTTAATCATCTCAAGGCTTACCAACAACGAATGAGTCGCAGTTACAATCACAAAGTTAAGCCTCGCACATTTGAGGTAGGTGACTTAGTACTCAGAGAGAACCCCAAGAATCAGCAAGACAGAGATAAGAAGGGCAAGTTCGAACCAAACTGGCTTGGTCCTTACATCATTACAGCGGTATATGGATCTGGGGCATATCAGCTCTCAACTACAGAAGGTGAACCTTTGGAGGATCCTATCAACAGCATGCACCTTTGCAGGTTCTACACATAAGCTCTTCGGAACATCCTAATTCAAAAATACAAAAAAAAAAAGTAAAAAAGTCAAAAATACAAAAAAATTATAAAACAAAAAAATCGTTACTTGGTGAAAACCTGGCAAACAGGCGCCTTGTGACACAAAAAACATTGAAAAATTGAAAAAAGTAAAGAGAAATAATTTCATCCAACGGTGAAAACCACTTCGGTGGCGCCCTGGGCAAGTACCATGGTGAAAACTGGGTCACCAGCGCCATGCGTAGAGACTTTGCTCCTCCATCCTTCAGGATTCTCTTTCATCCTTTCACTTTGCACACACTCACAACCTATTCGTTCACAATAAACTTAACCATTCCCATCATGGCTTGTTATTGATCTACCTAAGATTGGTTAGCCATCCATAACCCTCCCTTTTCACTCCCTTTCCATCCATAATAAATCAGATCCTATCTATGACTACGGCCAATCCTACGTCTAGTAATGGGTGTGGAACTGAGAACATCACGTGTTTCAAGAAGTACAGTTTCTTCCAACTTCCTTCAGTTTATCCGCGCACAATCCGCAATAAAGCAACATCTGCATCGCCAGATCCGCAATAAAGTTTCGTCTTCTCCACAATAAAGTATCAGTTTCATGGATTCAGTCAGTTTCAGATGAGACACAACAGCAACAATGAGCTTCAACAAAATCAAATCTTTCAACAGACTTAGACAACATATGGTTCAGTGCTATCTATCCTTTTTGTGAAAGTGAACATTGTGATCACAATCAAATAAGACTTATACAAGTGACAAGAGACACTAAACTTGAGGACTACAGTGGATGTTGGTGTCGAGTCTTGGTTTTCTTTTGATTTTATCTTTTGGTGACATGTCTTTTAGCTTTTCCAGGATGTCTTTGACTAGAGATTCTATCTCCAGGATGTCTTTGACTAGAAAGGCGAGGATGGGGTATTGTCACCTATTTGTATTTGCTGTCTGTGGATTGTCTCTTAGTAATGCTATGACTTGTCCAAGGATATGAGGACGCTGTGAGTCTAGTATGAACTGGGGCATTCCTTGTTTGTGACTGTCTTATCTCCATGCAAACAGGTACAATGACTTTCTGGGCCGAACATATGCCTTGATTGTCATAACCTATTCTGCCATAATAAAGCTCAATGATGATAACGCACAAGAAGCTCTTTCACTTTCATATCTTTTGTCTTCCATCCCCCTTTCTTGATTGACTTCCATCGTCCTTCTCGAGTCCGCGTAGCTCGCTATCACATGACTGAGTATAATGACACACCAAAAACATTTGCATTTCATGTAGCTGCACCTACATTACTACATATAAGCATTTCATACATAAATATAGATATCACAATTGCATCACATCCTGCACACAACACCTGTTAGCACAATTTACATCTGCATTATCATATTCATTTGCATTACATACATTCACATTTGCATCATGCATCACATATACAATATAAAAGAACAAAAATATATTGCATTACATCATATAAGCATCCATATCATAAAACATGCATCACATAAGAACATCTCATCACATAAGGTACACATGCATATAGCTGCCGCAAAAATGGATCATCTCATATATATAATCAAAAGTGTCATGATACAATGATGTCAAAAGAATCATATGGCTACAAAATCACCCGCAGGTGTCTACAATACAAAAATGGTACATATACTGATACAAAGGGGAGCCCTCTATGGCTATGATGAACTCCCTCCTTCGGAGCCGCCTGGCCTCGACGGAGTCTGAGCTCTAGATGGTCCCGCTCCAGGATCCCCCTACCTGTCTGGTGGTGGTGGAGGACCCATGACCCCACCGCTGGATGCCTGCCTCCTACGACTCCCTCCCGTAGCCATCGCTGTGCGCGACGATCTATGGAAGCTCCTCGCCCGCTGATCTGCTGGCACGGCACCATAGTACAGATCCCTCCAGTAGGCGATCTCCTCTCCAGCTTGCAGCACATATGCGTAGCCTGCCCCTGCATCCTTTGCTGCCCGCCTCCCTGCCCTCAGAGCTGTCTCGGCCTCAGTATATCTCTGGATGGCCTGGTCTCTCTCTCGCTCTGTGTCCCTGAGCCTGATCCTGAGGCGATCCCTCTCCCGCTCCAAATCCGCAATCTCGTCTGCCTGGCCCTGGCAGATCTCTCTCAGCCCTAGCAGCTCATCCTCCTCAGGATCATCACCCTCAGCCTCTGCCTGTGGCTCCTCCTCTGCAGGTGCCTGTACCTGTGCCTCCGCCTGTACCTGTCTAGGTGCCTGAATAGGTACCTGTCTCTGCACCTGTCCCTGTCCCTGCACCTGTCTCGGTCCCTATGCTCTAGGACCCTGTGCTGCTGGTACATGTAGGGGCAATCCACCCCGACCCCTCACCACCACCTGGGCTGGTCTCTCCTGTCCTCCCTCCCTCCGAGGTGCTACTCGCCTCTCTCCCACCACTCCCCTCCGCCTCCGTCGGCCCCTGCCTCCATCTCCTCCACCATCATCATCATCATCCCCTCCTACCTCTCCCTCCAGCAGCTCTCCCGGATCTGTCAATCTCGGAAAGGGATGCTCTGCCCAATACGCAGAGTACTCTGCATCCATCCCTGCATCCTCTACCTCCGGCCACATATCCCATGGTAATGGCATCATCTCCGCCAGCTGTGTCACGGCCTGATCATATGATAACAGCGGCCCGAACTGTACCTAATCTCTGACTGTACGGGCATACATGCCCGAGCCTCGTGGCATCCGCTGAATCCTGCCGAACTGTCTGCATACCCTGTCAACAAGCTGCCTCTCTAGAATATAGGGCGTCTGCCCAATAAGATACCTGCTCCTGAATGCATAGGGTAGCTCCAATGCGTCGTCATCCCACTCCTCGCACCCCAGGTACGGCCTCCAGATAACCATATCAATATCATCTATGACGCGTCTCCAATGCTCCAGTCGACCAATCCGAGGTTGTGATGTAATCATATCGTACAGATGCACAAAGCTCCATCCATGCCCTCTGCCTCTGAAGTGGATAGGTCGTGTGATGGGAAGGTGCTCATATGCCCACACCTGAAGGAGAGTCACTCCGTAGCCCAAGCCCACTGATCCGTGGTACACAAACTGATGCAGCTCATAGTACAAATGTGCTAGGACACATGGCCCCCATGCATATCTGGTGTGCTCTATCATCAGCGTCTCCAATGCCCCTCCCCAGCCAACTGCCAATCCCCGTGTGGCTCTGTCCGGACACAAGTACCCACTGATGACTCCTCCGATAACAGCTAGTAAAGCTAAACCTGTAGCGATCATGGTATCCCATGCCACGTGACCTGCTCACATCTCCAACCCAGGATCCTGGAATACCCGTCTCAGTGCCTCTCTGTCACCATCTCGATCATATGGAATCAACTCTCCATCAATCGGAATATGTAGAATCCTGTAAACATCCTCCAGTGTCACTGTCATCTCACCCATCGGCAGATGAAACGTGCACGTCTCAGAGTGCCATCTCTCAGCCAACGCAGTCAGCAAACCCATGTTTGCTCGAAACTCGGGCACATATAGCACATGTGTGAGACCCATCTCCTCAATAGAAATCATGTCCTGAATCGACAACTCTGGTCGCAACCTCTGAGTCGACGGGAATCTCTCCCATGACTCCAACATAGGCAAATACTCCTGCAGTCAACCAATCAATCATGTCAGTTATCGTGGCATTCACTGTTTATCATAAAATGCTACTTGCTATCTAAATGCATACGCTTACCTATCCTAGTGACACTCACTGTTCATCACAAAGTGTTACTATCTATCCTAGTAGTGCTCCCTGTTCATCACAAAGTACTACGTGTGTGACATTCCCTGTTCATCACAAAGTGTTACTCACATTCGCACTCCCTGTTCATCACAAAGTGCTGCCTATCTTGGTGCTCCCTGTTCATCACAAAGTGCCTTGATCTATCCTAATCTTCCTAGAGGACCTGCTTGAGTGTATCCTCTCAGCAGCTTATCCAATCGACAGCGTATGTTCATCACAGAACTGCCGATTTGACCTAAAAGACTCAACCTATGCATTTTGACACACAAACGCGCTTTAAACTCATAAACGCGCTTATAGACTGCACAAACGCGCTTCTGCAACACAGACGCGTTTTCTGAACACAAACGTGCCTATACCATGCAAAAAACGCGACCAGGGAACACAGACGTCCCTATATGACATAAACGCCCCTATAGGGCACAGACGCTTCTAAATTTCACAAACGCGCCCGCAATCAACGCAAACGCGGTTCCAGGCACAGACGCGCCTGGACCCGACACAGACGCGCCTATCCGACATAGATGCACCTGGCACTAACACAGACGCGGTTGCGCATTTTTTACATATTTCAACTACCCTATTCCTAGCGCATTTATTGCTACTTAGCATGCATTAATGACAAAACTTGAAATGCGTGAAAGTACGAGGAGGTTTTCGAGTACTTACCGACTCTCCTGCATCTGCTGGTCGCTGGAATCGGCAAACGCGATCGAATCTATGAATGAAAGCCATCGCTGCTGACTGCTGCTACTCTTTTCTTGTAAGGGTGTGGATGCAATGAGGATGTCTTTTGCCCGTGGTCTATCTTATAGCCTAGCCTAGCCCTCGTCTTCCTTTCCCGAGTCAGTCTTTCTCATCCCGTGACTTTGTCACTTTATTCGGTCAGTCCATTCTAGCCTTTCTTTCTTATCGAGAGATTGTCTGCAATCTTTTCAGACATTTTCATCCAATCTCTCGAGGGGGCATATCATTCCCATTCTGGGGCAACTCTGTATTAGTTTATCTTATCTTCTTTGAAACAACGCGACAAGCCGCATTGTCTCAAAGAGGGGCAAAATGTAGACACTCAAAATTGTCATGTCTAATTAAATAAATATTTTATTTATTTAATTATCTAAGCCTAATTCTTCTATTAATTAAATAAATTTTTATTTATTTAATTAATTCATTTATCCTCTTCTAGCCTTATTTCTCATTTAAATAAATACATTTATTTATTTAAATTATCCCTTTCCTAAATTAAATAAATATTTTATTTATTTAATTGTCCTACTTTTTCTATTAATTAAATAAATCTTTATTTATTTAATTAATTCATTAGCTTTTTCTACACATGACACATGTCATTCATCTCTTAATTCATACGCTACCTACCTCTTTCATTATTTTGGTATTTCTTATACCTACCCTCTAATCCTAGCCGACCTCCTTTTTACACCTCTCAATCTTATCCCTCCATTTCTTATTGTGTCTTCTATTTAAGGGGATACTTTCTTCATTGTCAAACCCTAATGGCTAATGACTGATTTTGGAGTACTTGGCTACACTACGATCCTACTTGCAACCACATTCCGTTCTTTGTTGAGCTCTTGTGCATATAAAAATCTGAGAGCAAATATATCAAGCAAGATCAATGGAGATAGGAAGAATGGAGATCAAAACCCTATTGGACATGTGATGGTATAATCTTTGTGATTTTGAGTTATTTTGCATTGTCTTAGGTAATCTTCATATGTTATGGTGGATCTTTGTTCATTGTTAGGCTAGGGTTTAGTGGTTGGATTCATTTTAGCCTTTCAATATTGTTGTTTATTGTTATCCATTTTCACCATAAACAGATACATTTGGCCCATTGGCTCCCCATGCAAGCTCTCAAGCCACCATGGGCTTATTACAATGACAAGAATAAAATAGAAGTATTTTGGATCTGCCCTCCTCCTAGTTCTACTGTTGATTATCCTCTCCTATGTCTCCTAGTGTATTTAAATACTAATCTCCCTCATTAGAAATGATCAAAGTCAGCCTCCCAGGTCCCATAATTGGTGTAATGTTTGTATGAGCCCCGACTACTTGAGAGAGATCTAAAGGTTGTTGCGAATAGGTCCAAACCTATCTAGATGTCACTTGGCCCCACATCAATCTCAAGACATGCTTCATTAGCTCCATAAGGCTCTGAAAAGGTCTACATACTTCTAGAATTACGTCCGATCTAGATTCTTCCAGGATGCCCATTCATCACAACCCCATAACAAAGTTGCTTTAGGTTGGCTAGATAGTTGCAAATCTCTCCTTACATTGGTCATTTATCCTCCAAAGGTTGTTCATCAGTCTCCCAAGGATATGTAAGATGAACATATTAATGGTGATGCTTTTACAATTTGGAATTACATACTTGATGATCAAAGTAATCATGATTTGCGGAAATAAAATGATCATCCTACGTCCTAGTAGCTTAATAATTTTAGCTACTTAGAAAATTATGATTATGTTTTCTCTTTTGATATGTTCCTTAAAATTATGTATAGACTATAAGATATGAAAACTTCCACTCATCTTTTTATTATATGTTGTGGTTATTTTAACTCTAAACAAATAACACAAAAACATTATTTCATTGATTTCCCTATACCTTAATCCTCAAGTAAAAACGTATAGTTCTCCCTTCATGTCATTTGCATAGAAGCAAATAAATGGTCGAAAATGCAGAGACCGTGACTTTGATATCTAAGGCCGTACGCAATGGAAAACTATGCTTAGCCTGTGAACAGAGATTACCAAGTCATCCACCATACCTAAAATGTAGCGCATGAATAAACTATCCCCAGGCCCTGCATAGAGCTTGCTAAGTGATCTAAGACAGCTTGTGATCTTTGTTCTCTAAAAGCCCAAATCTATGAAGTCTACATATTGGATGACAGAGTTTATCTCTCTTGAGATAGCACCAGATTCTATTCATAAAGATGCAATTTGACAAAAGGGTATAAGCAACTCACAAATACTTGGCGCACATCGACCCCAGTTTTGTCCATCACTTCCCAGTTCATGCCTTGCCCCAACACTGCTGCATTGTTTATCTGTTAAAAACCAGAAAAGCACATCCTATAAAATCAAACAAATACCCTTCAAAAGAGCAAGACAAAGATATTGCACATACTCAAAGACTTACCAAAATGTCTAATCCTCCAAACATGGTTTTCAACCATTGGGCCAGATCTGAAACACTTTGGGAGCTCTGCACATCTAATGTGTGAAAATGAACGTTATCAAGTCCTGCTTCACCCAGATCTTTCATGGCAGCCAAACCATTATTCTCGTTGCGACACGTAAGCACAACAGTCACGCCCTTGCACGCCAGCTGGCGAACGATCTCTAAGCCTATTCCCCTATTGGCTCCTGTAACCACCGCTACTGTTTCCTCACTCCACCATTTCTGATCCTGTGAAAAACCAACACAATATTTTTGTTAAAACTTTCACTTATGTAATCAATCGACTGAAATTAAAGCACTTCCAAATCTGTATGGAAAATAAGCATTGCTTCGATTCGAGAATTTTACCATTTTGAGGATACTGTTCGTAGCTTAAGCTGAGCTCCACAAATAGATCCCGGGATCTGTTTGGATAGAGTTCGTGTAAAAGTCAAATCTAAGGGATAGTACAGACTCACGTTAACCATTCTTTTAACCTCAGCTTTATTTAAATATCTGTTGAGTTGTTTAGGAATTTGTTTTTGTCAATTTAGGTTAATTTAATTTAAGAGAAAGGGACACGGTATTGTTGAGTAGTTTAAGAATTTGTTTTTATCAATTTAGGTCAATTTTATTTCAGAGTCATTCAGGATAAAATTATGTCTTTGTTGAGTTTTCTAAGAGCTTGGTTTTTATCAACTCGTTTTAGTTATATTTACGTCTTTGTTGAGTTGTTTAAGAATTCGTATAATTCTTTTTAATTGCATTTAAGGGATAGGAAATACTTCCATTTTTATTGAGTTGATGTTCAAAGTTTTGATAAAAGTCACAAAATCATCTTGGGCATCAATGCTTTCTATTTTTGTTGATATCAAGTTATAATTGTTGGTATAGAGATAGATAGTTTCACCACTTCTTTATAACTATGTATTTGTATTGAGATTGTAATATATAATTTCATTTATAGTTATGATATTTGTAAAAGGAACGATTAGATGATATATTAACATATATAATTTATGATAATATTTTAATACTTCATCACTATTTACCATGTTATTAATTATCAACACTTTCAATTTCTTCTTACAATTTTAAAAATGTGATGGGCATCATATTCTGTCTTTATATGTACCTTTCAAGTTTATGAAAAACCTCTTTAGTTGTTGATATCCCAATAGTTCTAAATTATCTTTTTTCTTAACATGCATGCAATTTAAATTGTTAATTGTTTTACATTAGGTCTTTTCTAAGTTTCATATGAAAGACAAAACACTTCTCAAAAGTTTCACAATGCTTCTTTCCGTATTGAGAACCTATAAATGCACTATAACATTTTCTAATAATTTAAATGACTTAAATTAATTGCAAAAAATCCGTAAATATTTTCAAACAACATCCCTTCACTTTGGTATAATTGATTCATACCCCTTCCTTAGTGATGCTCTTAGACATAGAATTGAGTCAACTATTTATGAACATGTAAGAAATTGGTTGGAGATACAAAAGCATGTTATGTATGTTACAGTATGTGATGTCAATCCTTTTATAAAGATTGAAAACTGTATATCCACCCCCGTCTTCTCCATTACTTCCCAGTTCAAGTCTTGCCCCACCACTGCTGCCCTATTTATCTGTTATAAACCAGAAAAGTACATCATATATAAATCAAACAAATGCCCCTCAACTACCTTTCAACGCAGCAAGGTAAACAACAAAAACTCAAAGACTATCATATCATTAGCAAAATATCTAATACTCCGACCATGCTTTTCAACCAACCATTTTGAAGATGTTGTTCGTAGCTCAAACTAACCTGCACAAACGCATCGGGAAATCTCTTTGTATAAAGTTCGAGTAATAGCCAAAACCAAGAGTTACGTCTTTGTTGTGTTGATTAAAACTTTGCTTTTTATCAATTATTTTTTCCTTTTAAAGGAAAGGACAAGTTTATCTTTTTGTTCAATTGTCAAAGTATTTATTTTTGTCAATTATTATTTTCACTTTAGTTTTATTTAAGTGCAAGGATAAACTTACATCTTTGTTGAGTAATCTAAATATTTATTTTTAGATTGATTCACTTTTGTCATATTTCAAGAAAATGGCAAACTTATGTCTTTGTTGAGTTGTCTAAGAATTTATTTTTGATTGATCATTTCTTATTTGTTGATGAAACTGATCCCTTTGTCTCTACTATATCACATAAATTTTATTTAGGGGAGAATAGTCAAGCATGTCTTTGTTGAGTTATCCTAGAGTTTTTTTTTACCAACTGTTTTTTCTATTGTACAATATGATTAATCAGCTCATCTGTATTTGATCAACTTCACTTTATTTAGTATAAAAGACTCAATCACATTTTTGTTTTTTATTAAGTTAAGTAGGGCTTTGAAAGGGCCTAAAATCTTCTACATTTGGATATATGGAGCATTAAGCACAATAGGACAACAAAAGACAACTCTGAAAACAACAATGAAATAATGGACACTACTCATCATAGATTAGAAGAACTTAACAAAACATCAATAGAGAAAGCCATCCTTCACTAAAAATAATTAAGAAGATTAGAGAAGTGATCCAAAATCTTCTAGTTAATCATAGTGTTGGGATCCTTCTCCCACAAACTTATTTTCTTGAGATGAGAGGGAACCACATCAACATAATTAGGATTCAACAACTAAGTAATCACTTTTTGTTGAACCATCTCTTCCAAACACCTTTTCTTATAGAAATCTATCATACCACCAGTAGAGTCCTTGTGCATTTTGGTAGCTTTAGAAGGCAAAAATTTGTATCAAAAGGAAAATTCCCCTTACTATCCATCATTTGGTTAGTCTCGCTTGGAGAAGACCTGGAAATATCTTTTTCTCTAGATAAACTAAGTGTTCTTATAGGTCTTTCCAATAGTAAACTCGTGAACCACTTGACCACAAACATTACAGACAATTGAAGAAACATTCATATTCAATTCCTTTTACTCATTTACCATACATATAAGAGACCTAGTAAGATGAAATGGACACACCTTATCCTAATCCACAAACAGACATAATATTGCATAAAATAGATGCTTCATGAACTTAGTGATAGGGCCAATACCATAAAATTGTCCAATAGACATGGCAATGGACATGAGGATCTTTTCACTCCAAAATTTCAAGGACAATCCTAATAACCGGACCCAAACAGGGAGCTTAAAATCATTCTAAGGGTTGAAACTAGGCTACCACTTTGATAGACAAAGGCCATTCAAGCCCAAGAACCAAGGTCTCTTACTAAGGGTCCTAACATAGTCCTCAAAATTAGAAAAAGGAAATAGAAAACAATAGTCCATCATAGCTATTACCTTAACTTGTCCTTTGAGATTCCAAACTCATGAGGCACATCTTCTGAGCATTCCAATATGAGGAGTATTGCCACAAAATATACCCACAAGAGAACTACCTAGTCATTCCAAAGAATCAAGAATATACACAACAATCTCCATAGAGACCATAGAGGGTGAAGGATCTAAGGATGAGACTTTTTGGACACACTCAACATAGACTAAGTGTTTCCACTCAATCTATCCTAAAAGAGGTAGAAATTAAAATATTTTGGATCTCTCAAGGTCTCTTTTGTTGGGTCACAATGGTGCAAGATAACTCAATGTTCATATTTCCTATTTAAACAAGAGGCATTGTTGTTTTTCAAGCTAAAGTATATATGTGTCAATATTCCTAAACTAAAAAAGATAGAATAGGGCTCCAAGAAAATGAATGATTAGTATTACTTTAAATCCACATTATCAACAAAATTCAGAAAGCATTATATGCTAAAATTACCAACTCTTATATAGAAATGAGGTCAAAAGACTTTAGAAGAATAACTATCGTCCATTCACACACTCATAATTAACCTTAACCACTAGTATGAAAGATGCAAAAATTAATTATTGTAGACACCTAAAATTGTTATGTCTAATTAAATAAATATCTTTATTTATTTAATTAATTCATTTATCCTCTTCTAGCCTTATTTCTCATTTAAATAAATACATTAATTTATTTAAATTATCCTTTTCCTAAATTAAATAAATATCTTATTTATTTAATTGATCCACTTCTTCTATTAATTAAATAAATCTTTAATTATTTAATTAATTCATTAACCTTTTCTACCCATGACACATGTCATTCATCTCTTAATTCATACACTACCTACCCTTTCATTATTTTATTATTTTCTTTACCTACCCCCTAATCATAGCCGACCTCTTTTTACACCTCTCAATCTTATCCCTTCATTTCATATAGTGTCTTCTATATAAGGAGATTCTTCCTTCATTATCAACCCTAATCAATCTATGCATCCTGACAAAAACTCACTTTGCATTCAGCCCTGACTATGCTTTGCACTTTCATATGTGATCCTACTTGCAACCACATTTCCGTTCTTTGTTGAGCTCTTGTGCACACATAAAATCTGAGAGCAAATATATCAAGCAAGATCAGTGGAAATAGGAAGAATGGAGATTCAAACCCTATTGGACATGTGATGGTATAATCTTTGTGATTTCATTTGATTTGCATTGTCTTAGGTAATCTTCATATGTTATGGTGGATCTTTGTTGTTGTTAGGCTAGGTTTTTGTGGTTGAATTCATTTAGTCTTTCATCATTGTTGTTATCCATTTTTACCATATACATTTTGGCACGCCCAGTGGGACATGGATTTTTGTTAGATCTGTGTTTTTTGTAGATTTTTCTAACCCTATATTGCTGTTTTGTAAAACAATTTGGAGAATAACCTTGTCCAGCTAGGGTTTTGGGCACAAAATCAAGATCTTGGAGAGATTTGATCATATCTCACAAAAGGATTAGAAATTTTACACCAAATTTTTTTTGTAGGTTGAAGAAAGTATCATGAGCTCGCAAAGAAAAATTCAGATCTATTGGAGCATATTTTAATTTTCTATGAATTTTTTATGAATTTTCATAAAAAAATAATTTTGAGAGAAAATGAGTGAATTTTTTGGATTTTCTTACATTTTTGGAAATCTCTCATAATTATACATAGGATCTGTTCTTTGTGATTTTAATTTTGATGCAAAATATTTCCCTAAAAATTGGATCTTTAAACATTAGGGTTTTTTGTTATTTTGATCAGATCTCACAAACGACTTCAAATTTTGGCATCAAATTCTTTTTGCAAGTCAGGAAAATTATCAGAAGTGTTCAATAAAAATTTTAGATTTTTTGGATCAAAATTTCATTTTATATGAATTTTTTATGATTGTTCATAAAAAATTAATTTGAGAGCAAAGTATCGAATATTTTGGATTTTCTTACATTTTTGGAAATTTCTTAGAATTATACATAGGATATGTTCTTTGTGATTTTAAATTTGATGCAAAATCATTCCTCAAAAATTGGATCTTTGAAAATTAGGGTTTTGCATTATTTTACTCATATCTCACAAACTGCTTGGATTTGTTGCAGAAAGTTTTTTATGTAAGTTTGGGAGACCATCAGGACTCTCCAGTAAAAATTTCAGATTTTTTGGATTGATTTTGCATTTTATATGATTTTTTTATGATTTTTCATAAAAAAAAATTTTTTGGAGCAAATTAGCAATTTTTTTGGATTTTCTTACATTTCTGGAAATCTCTTGAAATTTACATATGGTCTTTTTTTATGATGAATCATATCTTTGAATTGGTCAACAAAATGCATTGTTGAAGGCCTCTATTTCACAAAGTCTTGTGGATCTAAAATTTACCTAACTTGTGTGCTTGCAGGAAGGGGTGATTATTTCAAACAATCCAAACTACTAATAGATCTTTGTTGCAAGACCTTGGCAAGGGTTTTTGATCTTTCACTGTGTGTCTTGTTTTCATAGATTAGCAAACACTTCAATTGGTGCACTAATTGAACCATTGTCTTTTGTGTCTTGAGCAATAGGCTCCTTTTGTTTCATCTTTAGAGGGCCTGTCTCCTTGTGTGGTCATTAGGACTACTAGTGAGGAGAGAATGACCCAAGTGGTAGCAAAACAAAATCCATCTTCTTCCAAACCACTATAAATAACTGTATTCATGGTGAAAACTATGGATAACGTGTGCTGATTAGTTCATACCGACACTATGTCTCCCCATAAACCCATGTGATCAAATTTATTTGATCATTTGTAGGGCATAACTCCTACCGACTAGGAGCCTTTTGTATTTACAGAGCTAAAAGTGCCGCATGTATGGCCACACGAGCGGATGCCCTTACTAGCACTTTTTTGTTTTAGAAGCCAAAATCCTTCTAGTTGTTGGGGCAGGAGGTCGGACCTCTGGTAGCAGCCCACACACATACGATTCTTAGTAGAGATACAAAGTTCACCACAAGGAGTTTTCATGGGGACTGATGCTTGGCTTCCCTGAGAAGTGAGTGCCGAGGGTGGAGCCAATGGGGTCAAGCATCTAAGTATCTGCTTTGAATAGCGTAGCCTCGGGGGAAACTCCACGTGGGATCAACAACTATTGTCTTGGCCAGCCATAAGAATTGTGCTTGACTTATTTTGAAAAATCAAACATTTAAGACCAAACAACAAAACATTGTGTCTTTTGTGTCTTCAAGTGTATGCAAAACAAATTTTACATCAAACAACACACTTTTCTTTGAGTCATTTTTGAGTCTAAACACTTGCAAACATTAAGTCTTCATCATCATTGTGTCCTCTTGTCACGAAAAAAAGTAAATAAATTCAGATTTGGTCACAACAAACAACTTCACAAATTGGAAAAACTCACAATCCATCAAACAAGAGCAATCAGTTTCAGAATACTCGAGCTTCCTAAGCTATCTCTTCAGGTTTTCATCTAGCATTCAACCTATCTTTGGGTCTCACAAAGTCCATCATTGCTTTACACCTTACATTACATTCACATTTGTCTAAACTTGAGTCAAAAGGTCACTTGCTTGTCCTCATCATACTTTGTCAACATACTACATACAACAACATTTTGCTAAGTGGTCCCTCATCAAGGTCTATCACCTTTGGGTCTCATTTTGGTCTTACTTAGAGTCAAGGTCAACATACCTTATCAAGAGAAACTATCATCTCTTTGGAAGTCACACCCACCCTACTACATACATACTTGGTCTTAAACTTTGGACATTGCAAGTACGCTTCAGATTCATTTACATTCCATCCAACTCTTGGTCTTCCATACTCTTTCCATTTTCATCTAGTCTCACACATCTTGGTCAATACCTAGTTCATAGTTGAAACCCATTCCCAAAAATCTAGGAGAGAAACTAAAGAGGCTCAAGAGTCTGCAAACATAAGTTCCTATGAGTATGATAATGATATCTTTTTCAATTCTGATCATACTACATTACCTAACATGGATGCCTATAGAAATGTTCCAAATGTTGAGCACATGGACACTACAAACAACAATGATACACACAATGACAATATGGACAACTTTTCTGTACATTCAGCAGAAGTGGAAGACACCATTACGAATCCTTATTTCAATCAATTGGTTGAGGAAATAATGAAGAGAGATAGACAATATTTTCTACAAGTGATGGCACAAAGTGGAACCAAGATCCCTCATGATTTTGACATGTCTCAAATAATGGAAAATTGACCTTTGCAACAACCTCACTCCAACATGGATCAAAGGAGGCCTAATAGTGGAGGCAATAGAGGACCACATATTGTGCCTGAATCACAATCGTCTTTGTTTCAAAAACCAGAGGTCCCTTATGGTCAAGCATATGATACTCACTTTCGCAGACCATTATGGAAGTCTTATGCAAAGAAATATGCTCAACCACATACCAATGCTAAGGATCAACCACCAAAGCAATTGGATACTCAAAGGCATGCTCAAAATTTGGACACAAGGAAACCCTGTGTCAAATTTGGGGGCAACACACTAGAACAAACTCATGACATGCCTGTAGAGTATGGTATACATGGACAAAGCAGATATTCCATTCCTCACCATGACTCTATACCAAGTGGTCCATATACGCAACATCATTATAGACCTCCTCCATATGAACATGTGTATGATCAATATCATCCATATATGCAACATGCTCCTCCTCCACCCGGTGCCTCAAGCATGGGGTATGGTCCAAGAAGTCGGTCTCCACCTAAGAATAATTTGGAACAACAAATCAAGGACTTACAAAAGAAAATGGAGGACATAAATACACTGAAGCCAACTTACACAATGAGAGACATATGTCCCTATCCATTTGACAAGAGAATTCCAATGCCTCCATTTCCTATACACTTTGTGACACCTAAGTTTGATAAGTATAGAGGCAAAGGGGATCATAAGGCACACATAAGACATTTTTTCATAGCCTACTTTAAGGTAGCAATAGAAGAGACATATTTGATGAGATTATTCCCACAAAGCCTAGGTGATCAAGCTATGAAATGGTTCTCCCAACTTCCACCTGGTATTAAGTCATGGGGTGACTTAGCAGAGGCATTTATTCAACATTTCTCCTACAATATAGAGACAGACATATCAGTCACTACTTTGTGCAACACCAAGCAAAGGGATGGAGAATCTTTTTCATCATTTTTACAAAGATGGAGAAATCTAGCTAGCAGATGCTCTTGTGAAATTCCACAAAAAAAAATGGTAGAAATGTTCACCCAAAATGTTAACAAAGACATTGGCTATGATCTAAGGAAAGCTTGTTTGTCCACCTTCAAGGACGTCATTGAAAAAGGCTTAGCAATAGAGAAGGTCCTAATTGAACAAGGAGTCATTAAGATATTCAAGGAAAACAAAGATGACTTTAAAGGAAAAGATAAGCCAAGATTTTGGAACAAAAACAAGAACACAGTCAATGATGGTGTTGTTGATGCCAATACAGTGCGACCCAAAATCATTTTTTCGAGATCAATCTCTACAAACAACCAAGTGAATACTCAAACAACTTCCAAATCACGAAGGAAGTACACCTCATTGCGAGAACCACTTGAGTCTGTTTTCAAAATTTTAGTGGCAAACAAGATAATAACAATTCCAGATCTACCTCCATATGAGCCAAAGGTCAAACCAAATTGGTGGAATGATGATGAGTATTGTGAATTTCATAAAAGCAAGGGACATAAAATAGGAAATTGCCATCGACTGAAGAACATCATACAATATCTCATTGATAGAGGTGACATTGAGATTGAAGGACACTCATCCAACCAAGAACATGAGATGTTTAAGGAACCATTCCCAAAACATGACAAGGGAAAAGCCACAGCCATAGATGACCAAACCAACTATACTAGAGCATCCTATAACTACGATTCAACTATCAATCACATTTTGATGGACAATTATGTCTCTACCATTATCATCAAGGACAAAATGTCTGAGAATTCTACCCAAAGACCCATGATCATCCTAAAAGGCATTGGATCTTCTTCCGAACCTACCTCTAAATGTAATGTTACAACCCGTCGAGGTAAATTCACTTTGCAAGGTGCTCCAACCAAAAACACCGCTTCCTCATCAACCAAGCTTGAGTATGACCTTGTAGAACAGTTAGGGAAGACACCCGCGCTCATCTCCATCCTTGAGCTCCTACGCATATCCCCTGCACATAAAGCCATTCTTGACAAAACCGTGAGAGACACTGTTGTCCCTACTGATCTGGACGTGGACTAGTTTCAAGCCATGGTGGGATACCTTTCCATTCCACACTCCCTTACATTCATAGAAGCTAATGACGCCTCTGCAAGTCAGCCACATAATGCACCATTACACATTGAAGCCTTCATACACAAACATCGAATAAAATGAGTCCTGATAGATGGAGGAGCAGGTCTGAACATTTGTACATTCAAATTCTACAAACAAAATTACCATCAAGGCATATGATGATGAAGAGCGTTCATCCAAAGGTATAGTCACCTTGCCTCTCAGAGTTGGGCTAGTTACAAAGGATGTGGTTTGTCAAGTCCTAGACCTGGATCTCACATACAACATATTGCTAGGACATCCATGGATTCATGAGATGAGCGCAGTCCCATCTACATATCATCGATATATCAAGTTTCCACATAATGGAGTTGAAGTGACTGTCAAAGCTAACCTAAATCCGTTTATATATTGTAATAACCTGTGATATAGATCAAAAATAACAATACGAGTCAATCAAGAAGTTGTTCCATCTTCAGCATATGTGGATCCAGAATCCTTGAAAGCTTCTACATCCAAACAATTAGAGCTAAAAGAAAAATTCAAGATTAAAGACCTGGGATGTGGTGAGTATATCTTTCATGTTGATCAACTCCCACTATCTCCTAAGGTATTCAGTCAATAGGAACAATCTATAAACAATTTTCAATATCAAGGAATTGGGTGTGAACCACCTAGTGTGGTGGCTACTAAGTCCAAATGCAAATCTCCTCTAGTGGTGCAAGCAACTCTTGATATCAATAATCCTAAGAGTGGTTCCAACAAAGAATCTATTGAGTGTATCACCAACCCTCTTGAGAACTCACATAACTTTACCATTCCATCCACTCATTCTATTTCCACTCCTCTCCTAGACTTGGATCAACAAGAATTACAAAAGCCCTTACTCATTGGGGATGAAAAATCAAGCTTTGAAAAGAAAAATCTACAAGTCAAAACTAAAGAAAAGACCTTTAGTCCAAATCAAAATCAAAAGCTACTGGACTCTGCAAAAATCAAAGTCAAGGATAAAAATCCTATGAAGCAAAAAGAGAAAGAGTTGATCTCCCCTAATATCAAAATAACTGGGGGCAAAATTTCTAAAATTTCAAGTCAAAAAGTGCACTTGTTGATCCTAAGTCTCCATCATGCTATCCTACTTTCAATTCTTTTCACAATCATAAGCCTTCATCACTCATCCACTTGTTTTGCACATCCATTCCCTTCAGGTGATACATCATGGACCTTTAATGGAGCTTCCTCGAGGGACTTTGTTATCAAGGATGCCCAAACTTCTTTAGGTGACATGCATATGGGCTTGTGTAGTCCACACACTAGTAATTCTATCTTAGTTCCTTCATCAAGGAAGACAGTCACTCGAGATACATATCATTCAGTCAAGGAACAATGCAGCTACAATAATAAGATAAAGCCTCGGAAACTTGAGGTGGGTGCCTTGGTTCTTAGAGAAAATCCTGAAAAACAACAAGACGGAGAGAAGAAGGGCAAGTTCAAACCAAACTAGCTTGGTCCTTACATAATTATAGCAACCTATGGATCCAGTGCATATCAGCTCTCAATCACATAGGGCGAACCTTTGGAGGATCCTATCAACAGCATGCACCTTCATAAGGTTTACACATAGCTCTTTAGAGTATCCCAATTCAAAAATTAAAAAAAAATTAAAAAAAATTAAAAAATACAAAAAAAATCATAAAACATAAAAAATAGTTACTTGGTGAAAACCTGGCAAACAGGCACCTTGTGACACAAAAAAAAATCAAAAAATTCAAAATACAAAAAAAATCATAAAAATAAAAAATCGTTACTTGGTGAAAACCTGGCAAACAGGCGCCTTGTGACACAAAAAAAAAATTGAAAAAAAAAAAAAAAAAAAAAAACATTTCGTCAAACTGTGAAAACCACTTCGGTGGTGCCCTGGGCAAGTACCATGGTGAAAACCGGGTCATCGGTGCCATGTGTAGAGACATTGCTCCTCCCTCCTTCAGGATTCCATTTCATCCTTTCACTTTGCACACACTCACAACCTATCCATTCATAATAAACTTACCCATTCCAATCATGGCTTGTTATTGATCTACCTAAGATTGGTTAGCCATTCATAATAATCCCTCCTTTTCACCTTTTTCCATCCATAATAAATCAGCTCCTATTTGTGGCTAAGGCTAATCCTAAGTCTAGTAATGGGTGTGGAACTAAGAGCATCACATGTTTCGAGGAGTATAGTTTCTTCCAGTTTTCTTCAGTCTATCTGCACACAATCCGCAATAAAGAAACACTTGCATCACAATCCACAATAATTTTTTCGCTTTCTCCACAATAAAGTATCAGTTTCATGGATTCAGTCAATTTTAGATGAGACAACAGCAACAATGGGCTTCAACAAAATCAAATCTTTCAACAGACTCAGACAACATTATGGTTCAGTGCTATCTATCCTTTTGTGAAAGTAAACATTGTGACCACAATCAAATAGACTTATACAAGTGACAAGAGACACTAAACTTGAGGACTACAGTGGATGTTGGTGTCGAGTCTTGGTTTTCTTTGATTTAATGTTTTGGTGACATGTCTTTTAGCTTTTCTAGGATGTCTTTGACTAGAAAGGCGAGGATGGGGTATCATCACCTATTTTTCTTTGTTGTCTGTGGATTGTCTCTTAGTAATGCTATGACTTGTCCAAGGATATGAGGACACTATGAGTCTAGTATGAACTGGGGCATTCCTTGTTTGCAACTGTCTTATCTCCATGCAAACAGGTACAATGACTTTCTAGGTCGAACATATGCCTTGATTGTCATAACCTACTTGCCATAATAAAGCTCAATGATGATAACACACAAGAAGCTCTTTCACTTCCATATCTTCTATCTTCCATCCCCATTTCTTGATTGACATCCATCATCCTTCTTGAGTCCGTGTAACCTACTATCACATGACTGAGTATAATGACACACCAAAAATATTTGCATCTCATGTAGTTGCACTTGCATTATCACATGTTAGCATTTCATACATACATATAGATATCACAATCGCATCACATCCTGCACACAACACATGTTAGCACATTTTACATTCCCATCATGTAAATAATCATTTGCACTATCATATTCATTTGCATTTCATACATTCACATTTGCATTTGCATAAGCATATAAAACATAAAAGAACAAAAATATTGCATTTCATTATGTACACATTTGCATCCATATCATAATCACATAGAATCATACATCACATAGGTACACATGCATATAGCTACCGCAAAGATGAATCAACTCATATATATAATAATAAGTGTCATGATACAATGATATCAAAATACATATGGCTACAAAATCACCCGAAGCTGTCTACATCATCATACAAAATGGTACAAAACTGATACATAAGAACCCACTAATCACTCATGTCAGTACTACTGGTAGCACCAATCCTATCCATGTCATCGTGTCCCATGCCACATGTCCAACCCTCATCTCTTCGGTCCAAGATCCTGAAACACTCATCTCAGGGCATCCCTGTCTCCATCTCGATCATAGGGTATCAACTCCCCATCGATCGGTATCCTCAAAATCATGTATACATCCTCTAAGGTGATTGTCATCTCACCCATCGGCAAATGAAAACTACAAGCCTCTGAGTGCCATCTCTCAACCAACATAGTCAGTAATCCCATGTTCATCCGAAACTTAGGCACATATAGAATGAATCGCAAACCCATAACCTCAATGGTAGCTTGGTCCTCAAATGTCAGCTCCGGTCGTAACCTCTGAGTCTATGGGAATCTCTCTCATGACTCAGCATAGGCAAGTACTCCTACAGTCAAGCAAAGCAATCATGTCAGTCAAAGTGACACACACTGTTCATCACAAAGTGTTGCTTCTATCCTAGTGACACTCACTGTTCACCACAAAGTGTTGCTTCTATCCTAGTGGTACTCCATGTTCATCACAAAGTACTACGTGTTTTTGCACTCTCTGTTCATCACAAAGTGTTGCTTACATTTGCACTCCCTGTTCATCACAAAGTGATGCTCCTATTGGTACTCCCCATTCATCACAAAGTACTATGTTTTGGTACTCACTGTTCATCACAAAGTGCCTTGATCTATCCTAGTCTTCCCTAGAGGACCTGCTTAAGTGTATCCTCTCAGCAGCTTATCCAATCGACAACGTATGTTCATCATAGAACTGCTGATTTGACCTTGAAGACATAAACGTGCCTTCATAACATAAACATGCTTAAAGACTACACAAACATGCCTGCTCTGCACAGACGTGCCTGAAATACACAAACGTGCCTATGCTCTGCACAAATGCACTCACATCTGGCACATATGCTTTTCCCAGCATAGATGCGCCTGGCACAAATGCAGACGCGCCTAACCAACCTAGACATGCCTGGCACCAACGCAGACGCGCTTACACATTTTTAACATTTTTTTGACATTATCCTAAAATGCATTTATTACATTACCTAGCATGCATTTATGAAAACATTTATTGCGACAAAGTACAAGGAGGTTTTGCGGTACTCACCAACTCTCCTACATCTACTGGCCTTTGAAATTGGCGAACGCGATCGAATCTATGAACCAATGCCATTGCTACTAATTGTTGCTTCTCTATTCTCTCTCTGCACTCTGATCTCTTGGATGTGTGGATGACAATGAGGATGTTTTCCCCTCGTGGTATATCTTATAGACTACCCTAGCCCTAGACCTAGCCCTCGTCTCCCGAGTCAGTCTTCTTTATCCTGTGACTCTGTCACTCTATCCTATCTGGTCAGTCCTTTCTAGCCTTTCTTTCTTATCGAAAGATTGTCTGCAATCTTTTTAGACATTTTCATCCAATCTCTCGAGGGGGCATACCATTCCCATCTTGGGGCAACTTTGTATCAGTTCATCTTATCTTCTTTGAAACAACGCGGCAAGCTGCATTATCTCAAAAAGGGGCAAAATGTAGACACCTAAAATTGTCATGTCTAATTAAATAAATATCTTTATTTATTTAATTATCTAAGCCTAATTCTTCTATTAATTGAATAAATCTTTATTTATTTAATTAATTCATTTATCCTCTTCTAGCCTTATTTCTCATTTAAATAAATACATTTATTTATTTAAATTATCCTTTTCTTAAATTAAATAAATATCTTATTTATTTAATTGATCCACTTCTTCTATTAATTAAATAAATATTTATTTATTTAATTAATTCATTAACCTTTTCTACCCATGACACATGTCATTCATCTCTTAATTCATACACTACCTACCCTTTCATTATTTTATTATTTTCTTTACCTACCCTCTAATCATAGCCAACCTCTTTTTACACCTCTCAATCTTATCCCTCCAATTCATATAGTGTCTTCTATATAAGGAGATTCTTCCTTCATTATCAACCCTAATCAATCTATGCATCCTGACAAAAACTCACTATGCATTCAACCCCGACTACGCTTTGCACTTTCACATGCGATCCTACTTGCAACCACATTTCCGTTCTTTGTTGAGCTCTTGTGCACACATAAAATCTGAGAGCAAATATATCAAGCAAGATCAATGGAGATAGGAAGAATGGAGATTCAAACCCTATTGGACATGTGATGGTATAATCTTTGTGATTTCATTTGATTTGCATTATCTTAGGTAATCTTCATATGTTATGGTGGATCTTTGTTGTTGTTAGGCTAGGGTTTTGTGGTTGAATTCATTTAGTCTTTCATCATTGTTGTTATCCATTTTCACCATATACAATTATAATGAAGAAGATATTTCATAAATTCAAGATCTATTCTATATTAAGGAAGATGGAAAAAAGAAAATTATACCAATCATTTAGAAAAGAGAGCCAATAGAGATGCAATTGCGAACTTCATTTTGATTTCATCTTCAAATTATACTACAAAGAATTGTTATTCAATCTACAGCCTCCTTACAAAATATCCTTTGAAAGTAAATAAAATGTAGAAAGAAAGATAACTAAATGCTACTACTAAGTTTGTACCTCAAACATCAATTCTTAGGGCATGTTCCCATGTGACTGCTTATGTTATGTTGGCTAGAAGTTGTTGCTCAACTTTTCTAGGAAATATTTGTGGAGCTAGTGGTCCCATGAGTATTTTTTTTTTTTCTTATTTTTTAGAAACATCTTAAAATTGGTATTAATAATATTAGTAATAATTTGTTCACAACAAAAAATAGAAATAAAATGTTAAAAGAAAAAAGAGGGAAACAAATTTGTGGAGCGATGCGACATTTTGGCAATATGCAGTTGCTGCTTATTTGTAGCCCCGCCTACTTTCCCATGGCTTATTTTCAATTCTTAAATAATACCTTCTCCACTAAAATAGCGAAAGAATCTAAATTATCCTTCCCAACAATTTTAAATTTGCATGAGAACACTCCAATTTCTTAAAATTAAGCAAAAAATGGACTTAAGCAACCACATGGAAACATGAGGTTAGACCCTAAATTGAGTTATGAAATTACATTAATAGGAAGACTCTACCACAAAATGAGGGATTAGAATCTCGCCAAAACCCTATCCAACTTAGAAGGCACAACTAGAACACTACTAGCATTGCATAAAGATTGCATTGATGAAGTATAGTGTTGTCATTGATGTCAATAGTAACCGATAATGGAGTTGTATTGAAACCGGTAGTGATGCAGTAATGCAACCAGAAGTAAAGAAGTGATGGAAACTGGTATTGGTATTGTTATTCAAACGGTGTGATCAACCGGTAACCCTAACCAGTTGATATGCAGAACCCTAACTGATGGAGCTTGGTGAATTAGTTGTGATGATCTATGATCCAATGATGATCGGAGATGAAGATGCCACGTAAGCATGATGTGCGTGCTGAGTTTCAAAGTGGTTTTGGTGCGTGAAGATAACCATTTATCTTGGGAATGAGCAAATGCATAACATGAAGTGGAAACTGTGTGATGAGCTACAAGATCCAATGTGCAGTGCTCCAGGAGCGGTTGAAGTTGTCTAGAATAATGTGTAGTTGATTGCTATGTAATCCAATGGTTATGATTGAACCAATATGTTTGTAATCTCTATGAGATGTGTAAGTTTTGTGTTGTGTTACTGACCTATTGTATTTGTATTTAAGGTTGATTAGTTGTTTGTAATTGTGTTGGCAATTTGGTTTAAGTGTAGTAGTGATATTGTTGCCAAACCAGAAGGAGTGTCTGCAGAATGTTGTGAAGGTAGATAGGAGTAGAAAAGGATTTGACTAAGCAAGATAGTGATATTACCATATCAGCAAAGACCCTGTTGTTCTCTAATCATTACAACATTTAAATCCCTTAACCGAGTAAGCTTTAACATGCTTGGTGTTATTTAAATCCTCTAACCAGGTGATCCATTAGCTTGGATTTGAAATCCTCTACCGAGGTTACTCCTAACAAGGTATTGCCTTTAACAGGGTATTGTATTCAATCCCTTAACACAGTGGTCCCTAACCGGATCTGTTCTTAACATGACATTATTGTATAAGCTTCTAACAAGGCTTAGCTCCTAGCAGGGCGAACTTCAAAAGAGTTCAAAATATTTATGGGTATTCATCCCCACCATTGTTTTTCCCATTTGGGTTTCCACGTGAAAAATCATTGTGTCAAGTGGTGAATGATTTTGTGGATGTGTTTTGATATGGTTGATTTGAATAACTCGTAAAGCCACTTAGATATGTTTAGATTACCAGAAGTGATTTGAAATGAGCTATTACTAATGTTAGTAAAGTTTTTAAATGTTTTAGTTAAATGGTATATGAGTTTCAGATCTGTTACAATGTATCATTGATATTTTGGTCAACTGGTAAAGTTTGACAGTGCAGTTGCAGTTTTGGATACAGTGTCTAAACCAGCTTAGATTAGCAAGTTGCTTTTGAGTTGGGATTAAGTTTGGTGAAATTTTAGTTTGTTTTCTATCTACTAATTCACCCCCCCTCTCAATATTTGACCAGATCCTTATTGTTTCATCATATTATCAATTGGTATCAGAGCATTTCAGGTCCTCTTGTGTTTAAGCCTAATAGATTGAGGAAAAGATCTAGGAGAACATGATGAAGAAAGAAGGTCCGAAATTCAATAGGGAAAACTATAGAATTTGGAGTGATAGGATGAAGATCTATATCAAGAGCTTAGGAAGTCAATAATGGGAAAATGTTGTTACTAAATATAACTTGCCTAGTGGGATTATGTCAGATGATCAAAAGAAGGAGCAACAAGAGAACAATCAAGCATTGGAGGCCATTATCAGTTCCTTGTCTGATTTAGAGTATGTTGATGTCCATGGATTGGAGACTATCGATGAACTATGGAAGAAACTAGAAGATATCTATAGCAGTGATGAGCATGTTAAGATTGCCAAAGAGGAGAGTCTGAGAGGTAAATTTGATGATACGCGGATGGCTGAAGGTGAAAACATTCAACAATATAGTCAGAGGATCAAGCAGATAGTCAGAGAGATAAAATGTGTTGGAGGTATAGTGGAGGATACCATAGTGGTTAGCAACCTGTGTTGAGAACTCTTCTACCGGTCTATGCTATCTGAGTTGCAGCCATTCAGGAACTTAAGTCTATTGATAAATCAAAGGTAACTCTTGATTCCATCATTGGTAAATTAATTGCATTTGAATTAAATGGTTTTGATGGAAGTGTTCAGAGATTGGAATATGCATTTAGAGACTCAGTTTCAAACAAACTGGTAAGGAAAAGCAGAGAAGTCAGCTATAGTCATGAGTCTAGATCCAGCAGAGAGGTAGATGATGAAGATAGTCTGATTGAGCTTGAAGCATTGTTGGCCAAGCGGTTACCCAGAGGTACTAGTAAGTACAGAGGTAAATTACCTTTCAAGTGTTTTGCATGTAACCGGATTGGACATATTGCTGCTAACTGTCCTAATGGAAATAATGAGCAAAAACATGAGAAGTATAAGAAGTGTAAAGGAAAAGGTAAAAAAGATTGTCTCATTGCAGTGGATGGAGGAATTAAAGATCAGGAATCTGAAGAAGATGCAAATGAGGAGATTGTCTTTGTTGCTATTGTAGACACCCAAAATTGTCTAGTCTAATTAAATAAATATTTTATTTATTTAATTATCTAAGCTTAATTCTTCTATTAATTAAATAAATATTTATTTAATTAATTAATTCATTTATCCTTTTCTAGCCTTATTTCTCAATTAAATAAATACATTTATTTATTTAAATTATCATTTTCCTAAATTAAACAAATATCTTATTTATTTAATTAATCCCACTCCTTCTATTAATTAAATAAATCTTTATTTATTTAATTAATTCATTAACCTTTTCTACCCATGACACATGTCATTCATCTCTTAATTCATACACTACCTACCCCTTTCATTATTTTATTATTTCTTTTACCTACCCTTTAATCATAGCCGACCTCCTTTTACACCTCTCAATCTTATCCCTCCATTTCATATAGTGTCTTCTATATAAGGAGATGCTTCATTCATTATCAACCCTAATCAATCATTCTAATCAATCTATGCATCCTCACTATGCATTCAGCCCCACCGTTGACTACTTGACTACACTACGCTTTTGAACATAGGCAATCCTACTTGCAACCACATTCCATTCTTTGTTGAGCTCTTGTGCACATAAAATTTGAGAGCAAATATATCAAGCAAGATCAATGGAGATAGGAAGAATGGAGATCCAAACCCTATTGGACATGTGATGGTATAATCTTTGTGATTTTATTTGATTTGCATTGTCTTAGGTAATCTTCATATGTTATGGTGGATCTTTGTTGTTGTTAGGCCAGGGTTTTGTGGTTGAATTCATTTAGTCTTTCAATATTGTTGTTATCCATTTTAACCATAAACATTTTGGCATGCCTGGTGGGACATGTATTTTTGTTAGATCTGT
The DNA here is from genome assembly GCF_030272615.1 of Cryptomeria japonica. Taxonomy (NCBI): domain Eukaryota; kingdom Viridiplantae; phylum Streptophyta; class Pinopsida; order Cupressales; family Cupressaceae; genus Cryptomeria; species Cryptomeria japonica. The sequence goes on from NC_081414.1 coordinate 909,390,568, forward strand.
GTTTTTTCATAGATTTTTCTAACCCTATATTATTGTTTTGTAAAACAATTTGGAGAATAATCTTGTGCAGCTAGGGTTTTGGACACAAAATCAAGATCTTGGAGAGATTTGATCATATCTCACAAATGGCTTGGAAATTTTGTACCAAATTGTTTTTGCAAGTTGAAGAAATTATTAGGAGCTCTCAATCCAAAATTCAGAATTTTTGGAGCACATTTTCATTTTCTTTGAATTTTTTATGATTTTTAATAAAAAATTAATTTTGAGAGCAAATGAGAGAAATTTTTGGATTTTCTTACATTTTTGGAAATATCTCATAATTATAAATAGGATTTGTTCTTTGTGATTTTAATTTTGATGCAAAATGTTTCCCTAAAAATCGGATCTTTAAAAAATAGGGTTTTTTCTTATTTTTCTTAGATCTCACAAATGGATTTGATTTTTGGAATCAAATGTTTTGTACAGGTCAGGAAAAGTATCAGAAGGATTTAGTAAAAATTTAAGATTTTTTGAACCACTTGTTCAATTTATATGAATTTTTTATGATTTTTCATAAAAAATTAATTTTGAGAGCAAATTAGCGAATTTTTTGGATTTTCTTACATTTTTGGAAATATCTCAGAATTATACATAGGATCTATTCTTTGTGATTTTAAATTTGATTCAAAATCATTCCTAAAAAATTAGATCTTTGAAAATTAGGGTTTTGCATTAGTTTACTCATATCTCACAAACTGCTTGGATTTGTTGCAGAAATTTTTTTATGCACGTTTGGAAGACCATCATGACTGTCTAGTAAAAATTTGAGATTTTTTGGATCGATTTTGCATTTTATATGAATTTTTTATGATTTTTCATAAAAAATTAATTTTTGGAGCAAATTAGCAATTTTTTGGATTTTCTTACATTTCTTGAAATCTCTTAAAATTTTACAGGTGGTCTTTTTTTATGATGAATCAGATCTTTGAATTGGTCAACAAAATGCATTGTTGAAGGCTCCTATTTCACAGTCTTTTGGATCTAAAATTTACCTAACTTGTGTGCTTGTAGAAAGGGGTGACTATTTCAAACAATCCAAACTACTAATAAATCTTTGTTGCAAGTCCTTGGTAAGGGTTTTTGGGATTTTATTGTGTGCCTTGTTTTCATAGACTAGCAAACACTTCATTTGGTGCACTAAAATTGAATCATTGTCTTTTGTGTCTTAAGCAATACGCTCTTTTTGTTTAATCTTTAGAGGGCATGTCTTCCCATGTGGTCATTAGGAATACTAGTGAGAAGAGAACAACCCAAGTGGTAGCAAGGAAAACCCACCTCTTCTGAACCACTATAAACAACTATATTAATGGTGAAAACTATGGATAAAATGTGCTAATTAGTTCATACCGACACTATGTCTCCCCATAAACCCGTTTGATCAAATTTATTTGATCATTTGTAGGGTGTAACCCCTACCAGTTGGGAGCCTTTTGTATTTATAGAGCTGAAAGTGCCGCATGTATGGCCACACGAGCGGATGCCCTTACTAGCACCTTTTTGTTTTAGAAGCCAAAATCCTTCTAGATGTTGAGGTAGGAGGTCGGACCTCTGGTAGTGGCCCACACACATACGGTTCTTAGTAGAGATACAAAGTTCGCCATGGGGAGTTTTCGTGGGGATTGATGCTTGGTTGACCCGAGAAGTGAGTGCCGAGGGTGGAGCCAGTGAGGTCAAGCATCTAAGTATCCGCTCTGAATAGCGTAGCCTCAGGGGTAAAACCTCATATGGGATCAACAACTATTGTCTTAGCCAGCCATAATAATTGTGCTTGAATTATTTTAAACATTCAAAACATTCAAGACCAAACAACAAAACATTGTGTCTTTTGTGTCTTCAAGTGTATGCAAAACATTTTTACATCAAACAACACACTTTTCTTGGAGTCATTTTGAGTCTAAACACTTGCAAACATTGAGTCCTCATCAACATTGTGTCCTCTTGTCATGAAAAACAGTCAAACATTCAGATTTGGTCACAACCAACAACTTCACAAATTGGAAAAATTTTACAGTCCAGCAAACAAGAGCAATCAGTTTCGGAATTCTTGAGCTTCCTAGGTTGTTTCTCCAAGTTTTCATCTAGCATTCAACTTGTCTTTGGGTCTCACAAAGTCTATCATTGCTTTACATTTTGCATTAAATTTACATTTGTCTAAACTTGAGTCAAAAGGTCACTTGCTTGTCCTCATCATACTTTGTCAACATACTACATACAACAACATTTTGCTAAGTGGTCCCTCATCAAGGTCTATCACCTTTGGGTCTCATTTGGTCTTACTTAGAGTCAAGGTCAACATACCTCATCAAGAGAAACTATCCTCTCTTTGGAAGTCACACCCACCCTACTACATACATACTTGGTCTTACACTTTGGACATTGCAAGCACACCTCAGATTCATTTACTTTCCATCCAACTCTTGGTCTTCCATACTTTTTCCATTTTCATCTAGTCTCACACATCTCGGTCAATACCTAGTTCATGGTTGAAACGCGTCTTCAAAAATCTAGGAGAGAAACTAAAGAGGCTCAAGAGTCCGCAAACATGAGTTCTTATGAGTATGACAATGATATCTTTTTCAATTCTGATCATACTACATTACCTGACATGGATGCCTATAGAAACATTCCAAATGTTGAGAACATGGACACTACAATCAACAATGATACACACAATGATGATATGGACAACTTTTCAGTACATTCAACAGATGTGGAAAAATCCATTATGGATCCCCATTTCAATCGATTGGTTGAGGAAATAATGAGGAGGGATAGACAATACTTCTTACAAATGATGGCACAAAGTGGAGCCAAGATACCTCATGATTTTGACATGTCTCAAATAATGGAAAATCGACCTTTGCAACAACCTCACTCCAACATGGATCAGAGGAGGCCTAATAGTGGAGGCAATAGAAGACCACATCTTGTGCCTGAATCACCATCATCTTTGTTTCAAAAACCAGAGGTCCCACATACACATGGTCAAGCATATGATACTCACCTTCATAGACCATTATGGAAGTTTTATGCAGAGAAATATGCTCAATCACATATCAATGCTAAGGATCAACCACCAAAGCAATTGGATATTCAAAGGCATGCTCAAAATTTGGACACAAGGAAACCCCGTGTCAAATTTGGGGGCAACACATTAGAACATGACATGCCTGTAGAGTATGGTATACATGGACAAAATAGATATTGTGTTCCTCAACATGAATCTATACCATGTGGTCCATATTTGCAACATCACTATAGACCTCCTCCATATGAGCATGTGTATGATCAATATCATCCATATATGCAACATGCTTCTCCTCCAATTGGTGCCTCAAGCATGGGGTATGGTCCAAGAAGTCAATCTCCACCTAAGAGCAATTTGGAGCAACAAATCAGGGACTTACAAAAGAAAATGGAGGACATAAATACACCGAAGCCAACATACACAATGAGAGACATATGTCCTTATCCATTTGACAAGAGCATTCCAATGCCTCCATTTCCTACACGCTTTGTGATGCCTAAGTTTGATAAGTATAGAGGAAAAGGGGATCCTAAGGCACACATAAGATAGTTTTTCACAGCTTGCATTGAGATAGCAGCAGAAGAGACATATTTGATGAGATTATTCCCACAAAGCCTAGGTGATCAAGCTATGAAATGGTTCTCCCAACTTCCACCTGGTATTAAGTCATGGGGTGACTTAGCAAAGGCATTTATTCAACATTTCTCCTACAATATAGAGACAGACATATCAGTCACTACTTTGTGCAACACCAAACAAAAAGAGGGAGATTCTTTTGCATCATTTTTACAAAGATGGAGGAAACTAGCCAGCAGATGCTCTTGTGAAATTCCACAAAAACAAATGGTAGAAATGTTCACCCAAAATGTTAACAAAGACATTGGCTATGATCTAAGGAAAGCTTTTTTTTCCACCTTCAAGGACGTCATTGAAAAAGGCTTAGCGACAGAAAAGGTCCTAATTGAACAAGGATTCATTAAGATATTCAAGGACAACAAAGATGACTTTAAAGGAAAAGACAAGCCAAGATTTTGGAATAAAAACAAGAACATAGTCAACGATGGTGTTGTTGATGCCAATACAGTGTGACCCAAATTCATTTTTTCCGGATCAAATCAGGGGAATACTCAAACAACTTCTAAATCACGAAGGAAGTACACTCCATTGGGAGAACCACTTGAGTCAGTTTTCAAAAAGCTAGTGGCAAACAAGGTAATCACTATTCCAGATTTTCCTCCATATGAACCAAAGGTTAAACCAAATTGGTGGAATGACGATGAATATTGTGAATTTCATAAGAGCAAGGGTCATAAGATAGGAAATTGCCATCGACTGAAGAACATCATACAAGATCTCATTGATAGGGGTGACATTGAGATTGAAGGGCACTCATCCAATCAAGAACATGAGATGTTTAAGGAACCAATCCCAAAACATGACAAAGGAAAAGCTAAAGTCATAGATGATCAAACCAACTATACCAGAGCATCTTACAACTATGATTCAACTATCCATCACATCTCGATGGACAATTACGTCTCTACCATTATCATCAAGGAAAAAAACCCTGAGAATTCTACTCAAAGACCCAAGATTGTCTTAAAAGGCGTTGGATCTTCTTTCGAACCTACCTCTGAATGTCATGTTACAACCCATCGAGGTAAAATCACTTTGCAAGGTGCTCCAGCCATGAACACCGCTTCCTCATCAACCAAACCTAAGTATGACCTTGTAGAACAATTAGGGAAGACACCAGCACTCATCTCCATTCTTGAGCTCCTATGCATATCCCCCACACATAAATCCATTCTTGACAAAATCTTGAGAGAAACTGTTGTTCCTACTAATCTGAACGTGGACCAGTTTCAATCCATGGTGGGATACCTTTCCATTCCACACTCCCTTACACTCATAGAAGTCGATAACGCCTCCATAAGTCAACCACATAATGCACCTTTACACATTGAAGCCTTCATACACAAACATCGAATAAAACGAGTCCTGATAGATGGAGGAGCAGGTCTGAACATTTGCACATTGAGCACTATTAAACAATTGGGATATTCTGACAAAGCTGTGAATTCTACAAACAAAATTACTATCAAAGCATATGATGATGAAGAGCGTTCATCCAAGGGCACAATAACTTTACCTCTCAGAGTTGGGCTAGTTACAAAGGATGTGGTTTTTCAAGTCCTTGATCTAGAGCTCACATACAACATATTGCTAGGACGTCCATGGATTCATGAGATGAGCGCAGTCCCTTCTACATATCATCGATGTATCAAGTTTCAACACAATGCAGTTGAAGTGACCGTCAAAGCGGATCCAAATCCATTCATATGTTGCAACAATCTGCAACCTAGATCAGAAATAACAATACCATTCAATCAAGAAGTTGTTCCATCTTTAGCATATGTGGACCCAGAATCCTTGAAAGCTTCTACATCAAAACAAGCAGAGCACAAAGAAAAGTTCAAGATTAAAGACATAGGATGTGGTGAGTATATCTTTCATGTTGACCAACTCCCACTATCTCCTAAGACATTCAGTCTACAGGAACAATCTATAAACAATTTGCAAGGAATTGGGTGTGAACCAACTAGTGTTGTGGCTACTAAGTCTAAATGCAAATCTCCTCTAGTGGTGCAAGCATTTCTTGATATCAATAGTCCTAAGAGTGGTTCTAGAGAAGAATCTATTGAGTGTATTGCCAGCCCTCTTGAGAACTCACATAGCCTTACCATTTCATCCACTCATTCCATTTCCACTCCACTTCCAAACTTGGATCAACAAGAATCACAAAAGCCCTTACTCATTGGGGATCAAAAATCAAGCTTTGAAAAGAAAAATGTAAAAGTCAAAACTAAAGAGAAGTCCTTTAGTCCAAATCAAAATCAAAAGCTATTGGACTCTGCAATAATCAAAGTCAAGGATAAAAATCCTATGAAAGAAAAGGAACAAGAGATGATCTCCCCTAATATCAAAATAACTGGGGGCAAAAGTTCTAAAATTTCAAGTCAAAAAGCATACTTGTTGATCCTAAGTCTCCATCATGCTATCCTACTTTCACTTCTTTTCACAGTCATAAGCCTTCATAACTCATCCACTTGTTCTGCACATCCTTTCCCTTCTGGTGATACATCATGGACCATTAATGGAGCTTCCTTGAGGGACTTTGTTATCTTGGATGCCCAAACTTCTTTAGGTGACATGCATATGGGACTATGTGGTCCACACACTAGTAATTGTATCTTAGTTCCTTTATCAAGGAAGACAATCACTCGAGCTACATATCATTCAGTCAAGGAACAATGCAACTACAATTATAAAGTCAAGCCTCACACACTTGAGGTAGGTGATTTGGTTCTTAGAGAAAATCCTAAAAATCAACAAGACAGAGAGAAGAAGGGAAAGTTCGAACCAAATTGGCTTGGTCCTTACATCATTATAGCAGCATATGGATCTAGGGCATATCAGCTCTCAACTACAGAAGGTGAACCTTTGGAGGATCCTATCAATAGCATGCATCTTCGCAGGTTTTACACATAGCTCTTTAGAGTATCCTAATTCAAAAAATACAAAAAAATTATAAAACAAAAAAATCGTTACTTGGTGAAAACCTGGCAAACAAGCGCCTTGTGACACAAAAAACATTGAAAAATTAAAAAAAGTAAAGAAAAACATTTTCGTCCAATGGTGAAAACCACTTCGGTGGTGCACTGGGCAAGTACCATGGTGAAAACCAGGTCACCGGTGCCATGTGTAGGGACATTTCTCCTCCCTCCTTCAGGATTCCATCTCATCCTTTCACTTTGCACACACTCACAACCTATTCATCCATAATAAACTTTACACATTCCCATCATGGCTTGTTATTGATCTACCTAAGATTGGTTAGCCATTCATAATAACCCCCTTTTCACCCTTTCCATCCATATTAAATCAGCTCCTATCTGTGGCTAAGGCAAATCCTATGTCTAGTAATGGATGTGGAACTAATAACATCACATGTTCTAAGGAGTACAGTTTCTTCCACTTTTCTTCAGTCTATCCACGCACAATCCACAATAAAGAAACATCTGCATCACCGATCCGCAATAAAGTTTTGTCTTCTCCGCAATAAAGTATCAGTTTGATGGATTCAGTCAGTTTCAAATGAGACACAGTAGCAACAATGGGCTTCAACAAATCAAATCTTTCAACAGACTCAGACAGCATTATGGTTCAATGCGATCTATCCTTTTTGTGAAAGTAAACATTGTGACCACAATCAAATAAGACTTATACAAGTGACAAGAGACACTAAACTTAAGGAATTCAGTGGATGTTGGTGTCGAGTCTTGGTTTTCTTTTGATTTTATCTTTTTGGTGACATGTCTTTTATCTTTTCCAGGATGTCTTTGACTAGAGATTCTATCTCTAGGATGTCTTTGACTAGAAAGGCGAGGATGGGGTATCTTCACCTATTTTTCTTTTACTGTCTATGGATTGTCTCTTAGTAATACTATGACTTGTCCAAGGATATGAGGACACTATGAGTCTAGTGTGAACTGGGGCATTCCTTGTTTGAGACTGTCTTATCTCCATGCAAATGGGTACAATGACTTTCTGGGTCGAACATATGCCTCGATTGTCATAACCTACTTGCCATAATAAAGCTCAATGATGACAACGCAAAAGAAGCTCTTTCACTTTCATATCTTCTATCTTCCATCCCTATTTCTTGATTGACTTCCATTGTCCTTCTTGAGTCCGCATAACCTGCTATCACATGACTAAGTATAATGACACACCAAAAAAATATCTGCATTTCATGTAGTTTGTGCCTGAATTATCACATATTAAGCATTTCATACATACATATAGGTATCACAATTGCATCACATCCTGCACACAACACATGTTAGAAATCTTACATTTTTATCATGTACATAGTCATTTGCGTTATCATATTCATTTGCATTTCATACATTCACATTTGCATTGGCATAACATATTAAACCCATAAAAGAACCCTAATTTTTAAAGATCCAATTTTTAGGGAAATATTTTGCATCAAAATTAAAATCACAAAGAACAAATCCTGTGTATAATTATGAGAGATTTCAAAAAATGTAAGAAAATCCAAAAAATTCTCTCATTTGCTCTCAAAATTATTTTTTTATGAAAAATCATAAAAAATTCATAGAAAATGAAAATATGCTCCAAAAATTCTGAATTTTGGATTGAGAGCTCTTGATACTTTATTCAACTTGCAAAACAAATTTGGTGCAAAATTTCCAAGCCGTTTGTGAGATATGATCAAATCTCTCCAAGATCTTGATTTTGTGTCCAAAACCCTAGCTGCACAATATTATTCTCCAAATTGTTTTACAAAACAACAATATAGGGTTAGAAAAATCTGCAAAAAACACAGATCTAACAAAAATACATGTCCCACAAGGCGTGCCAAAATTTTTATGGTGAAAATGAATAACAATAATAATGATATTGAAAGGCTAAATGAATTCAACCACAAAACCCTAGCTTAACAACAACAAAGATCCACCATAACATATGAAGATTACCTAAGACAATGCAAATCAAATGAAATCACAAAGATTATACCATCACATGTCCAATAGGGTTTGGATCTCCATTCTTCCTATCTCCATTGATCTTCATTATCTCACGACTCTATCACTTTATCCGGTCAGTCCATTCTATCCTGTCTTTCTTATCGAGAGATTGTTTGTGATCTTTCCAGACATATTCATCCAATCTCTTGAGGGGGCATACCATTCCCATCTTGGGGCAACTCTGTATCAGTTCATCTTATCTTCTTTGAAACAACGCGATAAGCCACATTGTCTCAAAGAGGGGCAAAATGTAGACACCCAAAATTGTCCAGTCTAATTAAATAAATATTTTATTTATTTAATTATCTAAGCTTAATTCTTCTATTACTTAAATAAATATTTATTTATTTAATTAATTCATTTATCCTTTTCTAGCCTTATTTCTCATTTAAATAAATACATTTATTTATTTAAATTATCCTTTTCCTAAATTAAATAAATATCTTATTTATTTAATTAATCCCACTCCTTCTATTAATTAAATAAATCTTTATTTATTTAATTAATTCATTAACCTTTTCTACCCATGACACATGTCATTCATCTCTTAATTCATACACTACCTACCCCTTTCATTATTTTATTATTTCTTTTACCTACCTTCTAATCATAGCTGACCTCCTTTTACACCTCTCAATCTTATCCCTCCATTTCATATAGTGTCTTCTATATAAGGAGATGCTTCCTTCATTATCAACCCTAATCAATCATTCTAATCAATCAATGCATCCTTACTATGCATTCAACCCCCCCGTTGACTACTTGACTACACTATGCTTTTGAACATAGGCGATCCTACTTGCAACCACATTCCGTTCTTTGTTGAGCTCTTGTGCACATAAAATCTAAGAGCAAATATATCAAGCAAGATCAATGGAGATAGGAAGAATGGAGATCCAAACCCTATTCGACATGTGATGGTATAATCTTTGTGATTTCATTTGATTTGCATTGTCTTAGGTAATCTTCATATGTTATGGTGGATCTTTGTTGTTGTTAGGCTAGGGTTTTGTGGTTGAATTCATTTAGTCTTTCAATATTGTTGTTATCCATTTTCACCATAAACAGCTATTAAAGAAGAGACATCAGATCAGAAGGCATTATTCTATCGCATGGATAGTTTTGATGACTCTATTATAGACAGTGGTTGTTCACACCACATGACCGGTGACTGGAATAAGTTTCTTACTTTGAGAGAGTTTAATGGAGGTGTTGTGAGATTTGGGAATGACTCACCCTACGTGGTGAAAGGAAAAGGATCCATCTCTTTGGATGAGAAAAGCAGTGCAGATGTTGTCTATTGGGTTGAAGGACTGAAACACAATCTTTTGAGTGTTGCTCAACTCAATGACAAAGGTTACCCTCTGGAATTCAAGAATGGTGTCTGCAATATTTATGGAAGCAAAGGCGAACTTATTGCAACTGGCAAACAAAATAGAGGTAACTTGTTTCATTTAAGTTATAAAGTCAACAATTGTTTGATTGCAAAAGTAGAAGATAGTTGGCTTTGGCATCGGAGATTCTAACATGTAAATTTTGATAACATTGTAAAATTCAATAAGAGGTTTTCCACAGTTGGACAAACTGGTGAATGCTTTGTGCAAGGAATGTTAGTTGGGGAAGATGACATCCTCTACCTTCAAGAGAAAATCTTTCTTAGCAAAACATTTGCTAGATTTGGATCATACCGACCTTTGTGGACCAATGAGGACTAAGAGTATTCAAGGATCAGTATTTCATGATTTTTACTAATGATTTCTCAAGGATGATATGGGTCACATTCTTGAAAGACAAGACAAAATATTTTAGCAAGTTTAAGGCATTTAGAGCCGTACTTGAAAATGAAAGTGGAAAGAAGATAAAGTTCTTAAGAACATATCAAGGTGGTGAATTTACTTCTGAGGAATTCACTAGTTACTGTGAAGACAATGGAATTAAGAGGTAGCTTTCTACACCAAGGACACCACAACAGAATGGTTTTGCAGAAAGGAATAACTAGTCAGTTGTTGAAGGTGCTAGGACTATGCTAATACAAGGAGGTGTAGCTAATACATTCTAGAGAGAAGTTGTCAGCATAGTCGTTTACACAATGAACCAGATACTCGTTAAAAGAGGTAAGGATAAAACTCCCTATGAGTACTGGTATGGTAGATCACCTAATATCAGTTACTTTAAGACTTTTGGTGGTAGATGTTTTATCAAGATAGGTGATTATGTTGGTAAGTTTGATGCCAAGAGTTATGAAGGCATATTTATTGGTTACTCCACCAAGAGCAAAGCTTACAAGTGTTACAACAACTAGACCCAGAAGATCATTGAAAGTATAAATGTCCGAGTTGATGAGCTTCCTGAGAAATCGAGTGAAACCAGTAAGGAGAAGGAGGAAGAAGAGCCTTACACACTATTTTTGGAACCAGAAGTTGGAGAATAGAATACAGAAGCCCCAGTTCAACCAGAACAAGGAGGTCCAATAGAAGAAGAAGAAGAAGGTGAAAAAGAAGAAGAACCTGGAAATCAAGATCATGTCATTCCAAGGTATGTTAGACTCAATCATAGCCCCGATCAGATTATTGGAGATATGAAGGCATGTGTGCTAACAAGAACAAGGCTTAGAGAGAACTCCTTTATGATTTCCACCATTGAGCCTAGAACTCCAAAAGAAGCATTTGCAGATGAAGACTGGATCAAGGCAATGGGAGAAGAACTTGACCAGATAGAGAAGAACAATACATGGTCATTGGCACCTAGACTGGAGAACAAGAATGTTATAGGAACAAAATGGGTATTCAGGAATAAAATGAATGAAGATGGAGTAGTAGTCAGAAATAAAGCCAGATTGGTATGCAAAGGATATGCATAAGAAGAATGATAGGGAGAGTCCTAATGTACCACCAACTGGAGTTCTTTGATAGTGTAATTCTATTCTCTATTAGGGCCCATAGTCTTCTCCTATGTAGTCCCCTATCAATAGTTTTCTTGTTTCACCTTCTTCAAGCTCACAAGGTAAGCTTGCTCACTATATCCTTGTAGGGGTGCAGGACTATCAACACTTGTTCTCTCTCTCTTTGCAAAAACACCCTTCATTTTTGGTTTGGAAAACTCTCTCCTTTTAGTTACAAAATGGCTAAGTTCCAGGGCTTATAGCCTTCTGGATCTTCTTCCAATTCTCAATATATTCCTCCCCTGCAAGTTATCTCCTTCACACTATTGACACCTAGCCGGACTATCACCACGCTTGCCTAGGGCCAGTTTGCAGGAATAGCTAAAACCATCTCTTAGACTTCCCCAAATCAAAACCTACTGTAAATGATTGGATCTGCCTTACCACCTCCAATAGTCATGTGGAGTTTCAAGCCAGATCCATGTTATTTACAAACAGAGAACCAAAAATGAAAAAGGAAAACTTATTTACAGATTTTGAGCTTATTCCTGGGTTCAACCTATTAACTCACAGAATAGAGAAAATGAAGCATTTACATTGACTGCATAAGTGAACTTAAAGATTCTAAAACATTATTGTAATTCACAAACAGAAATCAGACACTGAATGGAAACCAGAAAATAGACTTCTCTTTACTATTCAGGAAATCAGATGTGTTCTCTGTGGCAATCAACAATCCATATTCAAAACAACAACAACAATAACCCTTTTACAGTTTCCTATTGGGTCTTTTATACATTCCATCCTCTGTTGTGAACTACTCCTATTGGACAAGATTGATCTCATTACCAAGAGTTTCCAGCGGCAACTGTCGGACAGGTTGTATCGAAGCATCGGGGTAACATCCAAACAAGGTTACTGATGTCTAATGACACCCTCCAACTCTTCGCACTTCCTATCGGGTCTTCAGTGTAACATCAGAATGGGGCTACCAATGATTGATGGTGACACACCACTTTGCACTTTCCTCCAAAAATGTTAGCCCGATGGCCGATGCCATCTTCCTCCACTTGTGCTTTTTCATCAGGTTGTCGGTGTAACATTGAAGTGTTCCATCTGATAGCCAATGACTTACTCTGGTCCGTCCACTTTTCTATCATGTTCGCAAGATAGCTTGAAACCACTCTCCCCGATAGCTGATAACAATACTCCATGCCTATGTTTTCGCATTGGGTCATTAGGGTAGCTTGAAACCACTTCCCCGATAGCCGATGGCTCTACTCCAAGCCAATGCTAACTCATCAGGTCATTGGGGTAACTTGAACTGGCTCCTTCTGACACCTGATGACTCACCAATAAACAACCCATTGGAATAGGTTATCCTGATGCACTTATGAGATGCCATTTCAAATTGAGAAAACACACATTTGAACCTAATCACAACAAAATTGTTGAAAACTTTAAAAATGCAACCAAAACTGGGTGCTTCTACACCAAAGAAGGTGAAGACTATGGTGAGACATTTGCACCAGTTGCAAGATTGGAAGGAGTAAAGACTCTACTTGCATTTGCAGCATATGGAGGATTCAAAGAATATTAGATGGATGTGAAGTCGGCATTCCTAAATGGAATATTGGAAGAGGAAGTGTGCATTGAATAGTCAGATGGTTATACTTTAAATGGAATAAATTTTCTTCTCTCAACCTCTGCAAAACTTGTCTTAACTGCAACGAATGCTCCTCTTTTGTTCTACTAAAAATTAGAATGTCATCCAAATAGACAATAACAAACTTACCCAATAATTTCTTCAATACCTCATTCATCAGCCTCATGAAAGTACTCGGTGCATTAGTTAATCCAAAAGGCATCACCAACCATTCATATAGTCCTTCATTTGTCTTAAATGTTGTCTTTCACTTATCACCTTCTCTGATCCTGATTTGATGACATCCACTCTTCAAATCTATCTTTGTAAAATATTTTGCTCCACTCAAATAGTCCATTATGTCATCCATCCTAGGAAAACGAAACCGGTATTTCACTATGATCTTGTTTATTGCTCTTGAATCAATACACGTCCTCCATTCTCCATTCTTCTTTAATGCTAATATTGTTGGTACTGCACAAGGGCTTATACTCTCCCTCATCAAACCTTTCTTCAACAACTCCTACACTTGTCTATTCAGTTCTTCATTCTCTGTCGGTGTCAACCGGTGTGAAGCTTTGTTAGGCAAACTAGCTCTTGGAACTAAATCCATGCAATGACTAATACTTCTAACAGGTGGCAATCCATCAGGTACATTATATGAAATGATGTCCTCATATTCTGTTAGAAAATCTCTTATCTCTGTTGGGTGTTCTCCTTCTGGTTCTGGTCTCTTATTCTTCTTAGGAATTAAGGAAAAACACACATTCTTATGTCTCAGTCCATCCATGAATTTCCTTCCATCTACTAAACAGATTCTGGCATTTGTACAAACTTCATTTTTCAAAGGTTCCTCCAAAGGTAACAAGGTTTGCTTCATCCTATTAGCCACAATAGTGTAAGTATTCTTCCTTCCATCAAGTATTGCCTGTCTATCAAACTACCAAGGTCTTCCCAACAAAAGATAACAAATGTCGATAGGCATAATATCACTTAGAACTTTATCATGATAATTCCCAATTTTTAATTTTACCAAACACTGTTCACTTACTAAGAACTTATGTTCATCTTGAATCCGTGCTATCTGATAAGGCTTAGGGTGTTTCAATCTCTTGAATTTTAACTTATTCACCATCTCTTCTACAACAAGATTATCTGAACTACCACTATCAATAACAACTTTACAATACTTACTGGATACCTTACATCTGGTCTTGAACAGGTTCTTCCTCTGCAAGGGTTCTTCATCTCCTCCTGTATGACACAAAGCTTTCCTCATCATAAAAAATTATCCATCTTCTATTTTATTGTTTGATCCGGTGGGGTTTTCTTCCACCACTGTATTTCTTCTGGTAACCTCTGTCTTCTTACATTAAAATGCATGGTGTCCTCTATATTTAAAGTAGGTTCCTCTAAATGTCCTCTTGTCTTGTCTTCCAAAGTTCTCATTCCGGTAACCATCCGGTTCTCTCCTCCAATATAAATTTATATCATCCTTCCGGTATGAATTACACTCTTTGCTCACTTCTTTGTCCTTGTTCTGATCTGTACTGGTTCCTCTTTCTCCGGTAAACCTTCCACCTCTACCTCTTCATATCTGCTCATGTCTTTTATTCAATTTTGTTGGGAAAAATGGTGTCTCAACCTTGCATTTATGTGAGGTTACTATTTATAGTAAGTTTTTATTTGAGCACGAAATGGTGCGAAACTCTCCCTGAAGCTTCTGGTTGGCTAGATAAGCATTCCGGTAAAGTTTCGTCGCAAGGTCATAGCTAGTTTTGAAGATATTAAAGTTTTCGTCTTGGAGGGGTGCAATAAAATGTTTAAACTTAATTTTGGGGACTTTAGAGGCTTCGAAACGCCTTGAAAAGTGGCCGTAACCGGCGAAGCGGGTTACAAGGTGATAGAGCACTTCGCGAGCTTTCCGGTGCTTCAAACGGTTCGTTAATCGGACACCCGGTTCTCAAGTTATGGCCTCCGGAAGTTTGTACTCCTGAAATAGGAAAAATAATTTGTATCGGATACATAAATGAGCTGTAAAAGGGAGCGACACGTGTTGATGTGTGCTTTAACATGTCATAGAAGGGAGATAAGGTGGGCTACACCTTATTGGGTGGTTTTAGCCCATGGTTTTGTAATACCGTTTGACGGTTTCTTGTATTGTATCTCCTATTTATGAGGTGTGTGAGATAGAGGTTGTGTGTAAGAGTCTTATGGCTATTGAGTTGCCTCTGAATCTCTGATTAATGGTACTCCTGCGAAGAGCTTGCTCTGCAAGTATGTTGTAATCTGTTTTTGATTGCTGAACAAAATATTGAGCTGCTTTTGGAGGGTGGGGTTTTTCTCCCGAAAGGGTTTTCCCCACGTAAATCATTGTGTTGTGGTATGAATGTTATTATTTCTATTTCTATTTTCTATAACTGTTGTAACGATCTGAAAAAGTTTTGCATTACCCTCCTCTCAAGGTTAGCGTAGGAAGTTGTTTCCGCTACTTAACTCCTTACAAATTTCTCTTCAGCCTTTAGTGCATACTGGTAAGCCTCTTTAACACTCTCCAATTTGATCATACTGAGTTCATCTTGTATATACACCAGCAATTCATTCAAATATCTTGCAATTTGTTTAACTTCATCATTAACATGTCCAAATCTGATGTTCAACTTGTAAAATGCTTCAGTATACTCCTTCACACTAGATTCCTTCTATCTCAGATTCTGCAACTTCCGAAATAAATCCACTTGATAATTCATCGGGACAAACTTTGATTTCAACTTAACAATCATCCAATCCCATGTCTTAATCTTTTCTTTACCTCTTCTTTGTCTATCAACTTGCAAGTGATCCCACCAAAAAGATGCATGACCTTTCAACTGGGTACAAGCATATTTCACCTTCCTCTCTTCTATAGTGTTTTCAAAATCAAAATACTTCACCATCTTTGAGATCCAATCCATCAATTCATCTGAATCTAACTTCCCATCATATTCTGGTGGGGTAAAATGAGGTTTAGTGTTCGCCCTACTCAAAACCTTTAAAAACCTTTCTTCATCTGATTCAACTATTGGTAAGTTCACTTGTTCTGTCAAGGCTTCTTCTCCTTCATCTTTTCTTACATCTTCAATATGTCGGCCTCTTCTCTAGGCTATCTCCATGGCTTCTAACCGAGTTGCTATTCCTCGCAACATCTCCATCACAGCAGGGTCTACATTCTCATGCACTCCACCATTCCTAGTTCCTCTTTGCACCATTGATTCACGCTAGTACTCTGCAATTGTAGGTCAGATCCGCAATCCACCACCCTACAACAAAATTTCAGGACACACAACCTCCGAAACGAAACATCTCTTTGATACCACTTGAAGTAGTCACCGGTGAGAAGGGACCTCAAGGAGATCAGTCCAAACCGGTCAACAAGAGTAAACACAACGAAAGCACATAGATATGATGGAGGCAATGCAGAACAGATAGTTTTATTGCATGAAGTTTAATTACATCCAATCGGTAATAACCGAGTTACAACATACCAACACACAGGCCTGGTAGAATAGGTCACAATCAGGACTTTGAATCAAAAGATCTATCTTCTAGGAACAATCTATCTATCTGATACTCTGATTGATTCTAATTGATTAGAGTATAAAGCATGATTGCAAATATATATATTGATCCAAACGATCAAAACCCAAAGAACAAAACCTAACGTGCAAAATGAATAAGGTCGACCTCCACCAAGAGATTCCTTTGAAAATCCAAAGGATGAAATGTAGAAGGTCAGCCTCACGCCAAGAAACATCAAGATCAATGTCCAAGGCTCCGCAAGATTTGGAATGGGTTCCGGTAGATCACTAGAATAGGTCTTTGGCAACCGGTAACAAAGGAACAAATGGTAATAATAAACTATCATTGAAATTGATAGCGATATCTTGCCCGTAAATGATCCAAATGAGATGTGGTGTGAAAGAAAGAAAGATGATCAAGTCTTCAAGTATAATCCAACTCCACAAGATACAGTGAGCCAAAATTGGGACACATAGAAAGGAAAAGTGAAACTACAAGCAAAAAACAAAACATAAAAGAAAATGTTTTTTTATTTTGGTTGCTGCAAGATTGTTGTGATCCGAGGATGCTCTTGCATTAGGAAGTTTCTGATGGAAACTCATCTGAGATTTCTTAGCAATGAGATTTGGGATATTACTGAGAAAGGATATACTCCTCATGATCCGACATCTAGCAATCCTCCTTCGACAGACTTGGATAAAAACATTGAAAATGATTGTAAAGCTAGAGAAGCCCTTTTGAGTGCCCTTTCAGATCAACAAGTAATGAGATTAACAGATAAATCATCTACAAAATCTATATGGGATAAGTTGGAGGCTCTGAATGAAGGTGACCCTATTGTTAAAATTGCTAAACTTGATGGTTATCGAGTGAGGTATGAGAACCTGAAAAATGGAGGAAGATGAAAGAATTACTTCTTTTTATGGAAAGAGTTAATGAAATTGTCATAGGAATTCAATGTTGTGGTGGATCTCTGAGTGAAGATGAGATTGTTTATAAAGTATTGAGAGCTTTGCCACTAGCTTACAAGATGAAGGCTACTGCAATTAATGAGTTGAGAACAATGTCTAACACTTTTGTCAATAGGGATACTTTGATTGGAAAGTTATCTGCTTTTGAGGTTGAAGAATGTGGTCCTCAAGGAGATGCAAAGACATAATATGCTTTTCATGCATCTACATCATCAACCATCAAGAGTGATTGGAAATCACTATATGCAAAGGAACTGGAGGATATGAAGAAAGAAGATGAAGAGCTTGAGCAACTTGAAGCCCTATTTCCTACAAGGGTACCTAAAGGTCTGATAGGAAGTAAGTATAAAGGAAAATCACCTTTCAAATATTTTGCATGTAATAAGATAGGTCATTTTGCATCTAGATGTCCTAAACCGAATTCAAGATTTGAGGAAAACCCTAGAAGATCTCATAGGCCTAACCATGAATATCAGAAAAAACATAAGTACATGAGGAACAAAGATAAATCATGCTACTATGAGGATGAGAAAGGTGTGAATGATGATTCTGATGATGAATCGGCAAAAGATTCAACTAGTGGATCTGGCAATGGAAAGGAATGGGTATTTTTAGCTATCAAGGAAGATGCTCCAGAACTTGTCATTCAAAATGAAGAGAAGACCCTTGTTGGTAAAGTTGAAGACAAGGATCAATGGGTGATAGACAATGGATGTTCACATCATATGAGTGGAGATAAAAGGAAGTTTCTATCTTTGCAAGAATTCGATGGTGGTCTGGTTAGATTTGGCGATGACAAAACATGTATGATTAGAGGAAGAGGAACTATATCATTAAATGGTAAGCATAACACTAATAATGTTTATTATGTATAAGGTTTAAGGCATAATATTTTGAGTGTAGGACAATTGGTGGATAAGGGATTTCAATTACAGTTCAAGGATAGAAAATGCAAAAATCATCAATAGATCTGGATTGGAGATTGCAACTGGTACTCAGACTAAAGGTAACATCTTTTATTTGAATTCTGATGAGAAGACATGTTTTATTGTACATATTGATGAGAGTTGGCTATAAAATAAGAGGTTGTGTCATGCAAATTTTGATTGCATTGTAAAGATCATTTTAGCTAAGGCAGTTAGAGATATACCTAAGATTATGAAGCCTTAAAATCCAATATGTAAGAAATGTCAAATGGGTAAGCGAGTAAGAACTTATTTTAAGAGTATACAAAACAAATCTAATGATATTCTTGATCTTATTCATATTGATTTGTGTGGTCCTACTAGAATAAGAAGTTTTTAGGGTAATAGATATTTAATGTGAATCATTGATGATTATTCTAGAATGATGTGGGTTACTTTTCTGAGGGAGAAATATGAAGCCTTTGAAAAGTTCAAGAACTTTAAAGCTATGGTTGAGATAGAAACATGTTTGAAGATTAAATGCTTAAGATCCGATCAAGATGGTGAATTCACATCTAGTGAATTTAACAAATATTATGAGAAAAATGGGATAAGGAGACAATTGTCTGCACCCCAGACACCTCAGCAGAATGGAGTTATGGAAAGAAAGAATACAACAATATTGGATGCAGCTAGAACTATGATGATGGAAGCTAATCTGCCTCATATCTATTGGAGAGAAGTTGTGAGCATAACGGTATACACATTCAACAGAGTTCATATCAAAGGAGACACCAGTAAGGCACCTTATGAGTTGTGGTTTGGTCATACACCTATAGTTAAGTATTTTAGAATCTTTGGTAGTAAATGCTATATCAAAAGAGATTATTCCATTGGAAAGTTTGATCCTAGATGTGATGAAGGGATATTTCTTGGTTATTGAAATGAAATCAAAGCATATAGATGTTATAACAAAAGATTGCAGAGAATTGTGGAAAGCACTAATATCATGGTGGATGAGAAATACAAAGGTCAAATCAGAACTTATGATCTAAAGAATTAGAAGTGGAAATGATCATAATTGAAATGGTAGCACCTGTACCAGAACAAAATGTTGAACCAGTTACCCCGACAGTATCAGAAAATTCAATAGTAAATGAAGATCAGAGCAGGGAAATAGAAAGTCAGAAGACTCCTAGGTATGTAAGGCTGAATCATTCAGAAGATCAGATCATTGGAGACAAGAGAAAAGGAGTGATGACAAGGAGAAGGTTGGCAGCTAAAGAGGTATGTTTAATTTCTCAAATTGAACCGGCATCAGTACTTGAAGCATGTAAGGATGAATGTTGGATGAAAGCTATGGAAGAGGAATTGGATCAGATAGAAAATAATAACACATGGACTTTAGTTCCTTGGCCTAAAAATAGGAATTTTATTGGAACTAAATGAGTTTTTAGGAATAAATTGAATGAAGATGGACAAGTTGTGAGGAACAAGGCTAGATTGGTATGTAAAGGGTATTCTCAGAAGGAAGGAATTGATTATAATCAGACTTTTTCTCTGGTAGCTAGGATTGAAGCTGTGAGATTATTTATTTCTTATGCTGCCCATAAGAAATACAAGCATTATCAGATGGATGTTATGTGTTCATTTCTGATTGGAGATCTTGAAGAGGAAGTTTACATTGAGCAACCTAATGGATTTTCACTTTCAGATGACAAAAACATGGTTTGCGGATTGAGGAAAGATCTATATGGATTGAAACAAGTCCCTAGAGCTTGGTATGCTAGGTTGGACAAATATATTTTGAAGCTTGGTTTCACTAAAGGTAATGTTGATTGTAAATTGAATTATAAGATCACTGATGATGACATATTTATTGTTGAGGTCTTTGTTGATGATTTCATTTTTGGAGGTGAGGATAAGTTATGTATGAAATTCTCTGATAATATGAAGAATGAATTTGAGATGCCTATGATTGGGGAAATGAGATTTTTCTTAGGTTTGCAGATTACTTAGACTGATAAAGGTATTTTCATCTGTCAAACTAAGTATGCTAGAGAATTGTTGAAGACATTTGGTATGGAAAATTCTAAATCGGTTGGTACTCCTATGGTTACAAGTGAGAAATTGATAAAGAAAGATGTATCAGCTCTGGTAAATCCTACAAGGTATAATTCTATGATTGGAGGTTTGTTATATTTGACTCAAACTAGACTGGATATAATGAATGTAGTTTGTATTGTATTAAGATATTAGAGTGATCCTAGAGAGAATCATGAGAGTGCATTGAAAAGGATTTTCAGGTATTTGCAAGGAACAACTGAGTATGGTTTGTGGTATCCTAAAGATGATGACTTTGTAGATTGAGCTGGAGATGTCAATGACCGAAAAAACACATCCAATGTAGCTAATATGTCAGGATGGATCAACAAAAAATAGTCATGTACTTTTTTATTTACTATTGAAGCTGAGTATGTTGTTGCTACTAACTGTACACAAGTTATATGGATGAAGAAATATTGGAGGATATAAGGGTAGATTGTAATGAACCAATAGTTATTCATTACCATAACTCTACTTCTATTAACATATCAAAGAATCTGGTATTTCATTCTAAGACAAAGCACATCAATCAAGTATAACTTTTTGAAGGAAAGGGTGGAAGCAAATGAAGTTAGATTGGTTTATGTGAATACAAAAGAGAAAACTATAGATATCTTCATTAAACCTTTGCCCAAGGAATCATTTGAGTACTTTAGAGACAGATTGGGGGTCTCTGCCCCTCCAGTAGAGACTTGAGTGATATTGATTGACATAAGTCCAGTGTGCATTTATCAGAGCTATCATTCATTCCGGATTGATGAGATGGTGCTACTACTTTGGGGGAGTAGTCAGTTCTATGGTTCAGAGGTTTTATGATTTTTCTTTGATGTTTATGTCATATTTTTGGCATTGATGTCAAAGACAAAGAGATATAATGTGAAAAATAGAACTTAACAGAGATATCTTTCACAGAGGGAGTTTGGTCTATTGGTTCAAAGCTTCATTATTGGATGTCTTCCATTGGAGGAGACATGTTTGGCATTTCTTGGCACTTGGATTTTTTTCACATCTAGTGTTGCCATCAATGCCAAAGGGGGAGATTGTTGGCAATTTGGAGGAATTGATTATGTTAGGATTCCCAAAGATACTAAGAGGGGGGGGGTGAATCAGTATCTAACTGGTATGTAAATTTACTTGACTTAAAACATGAAAAGCATATTAAAACTGTGTACTGATAAACCAAAAATAATGTAGTAACTAAGAACAATAACAAAAATATGAGAAGCACACCATAACATAATATTTTAATGAGGAAACCCGGTGTGGGAAAATCTCAGTGGGATTTGTGACCCACAATATTCGCTTACTAGCCAATAAGGGAATATTACTTTTACAAGAGGGGCCTGCACATGTAGGAAGGCCAAGTGCCTAGAGCACACTACTCAATTACAAAAGAAGTCACACTAACTTACAAAGATGGATTGTACTAATCCAATGTCTTGTACTACTTCAGATCAACAAATTCTATGCTAGGTTCAGTACCGGTTTAAGCTCTACTACATACATAAACCCTTAACCAATAATTCGCATATTAGGTCTGCTATTATCTTTATTTTTCCTCACCTATTTCCTATTAAAAAATGATCTACAATGATCTCATGCATATATGAGTCATATTACAACTCGCCATGTCGGCTTACAATTATTTTACAATTAATTACAAAATACATTTTAAACAAAATTGAAGTTGGCCAAGGTGCTGGTATCCTTCCTTTCACTGCTGGTGTTATGTATGTCGGTGTAGAGTCTGTCGGTGCTGATGCCGGTGTCATATGATTGTAAGGTTTCCATCAATGACAAAACCTTCAATCACCTACAATTTTTCATTGGATTGTGCATTTTCCAACAATCTTCCCCTTTGGCATTGATGGCAACACTCATGAGAAAAATCAAAAGTGTCCAAAATGATATCCAAAAATAGTCTACCAAAATTGTCTTACCAAAACTTTGTGCCAAAAAAAATGTTTGCTCCCCCTGAGCAAATGATGTCCTTTCTTCTGACCATTTTTCTCATCCCACTACTCCCCCTTTGACATCAATGAAAAAGGTTGTCATTAAGTGTCAGTGGAGTCCTACTTGTATTCTTGTAACCAGTGGGTTACAATCTGAAAAATATCTGTCAAAATTAAATTTATACCGTTACTAAATGTTTTGTTGTCTTTTATTGCCTCT
This sequence comes from Cryptomeria japonica, assembly GCF_030272615.1. Taxonomy (NCBI): domain Eukaryota; kingdom Viridiplantae; phylum Streptophyta; class Pinopsida; order Cupressales; family Cupressaceae; genus Cryptomeria; species Cryptomeria japonica. Next base: position 909,413,494 of record NC_081414.1, read on the forward strand.
TGAGTTCTCTGCACTGTACCGGTGATTATGTGCATTTTCTCTTTTGGTGTCTTCAGTCCGGGAACCAGAGCCTCAGATATTTCTTTTCTCAAAGAAATAAGGTATTCTATTCTTGGACTAAGTCTACATTTCAAGTCCTTTGCTTTATCCTTTATTCCCTGTTTGTCATTTTCTAGTTTCTTGATTTTCTCTTCTTGCTCTGCAATCTTCTTCTCTAACTCCAAGAATGAATCTAATGCACCTATCAGATTGTCAACAATATTTTTTATCTTATCTTGTGCTTTGCTGATCTCCTTGTCAAGATCCTTTGTCAAAATATTTGTTTTACGAGTGTCTCTATATAGTTTCTTGAAGTCAAAAATTATTTCCCCAAGTTTTGGTAAAAGAGTATCCATTTTCTCTTTATTCTTATTTACAATATCCTCAAAGAATTTCTCTTTTTCCTTTAACATTCTTTCCTTAAATGTATCCTCATTTATTGGATCAATAGTCAATAAGTTACCGGTGATGAACTTAGACAATGTGTCTAGTTGACCTAAAGAATCCTTATTATCAACTGTGCACTTTGGTGCAATCAATTTAAGAATTGGTATTGATCATCAATAGCCTTAAAGGCTTGTGCATTGCATTTTGTGATCTTCTTTATTGAATCTAACAAGACCTTTGTTACAGTTTTAGGTCTGAGTTCTGTCATAGATGTACCAATAGTATTTACAATAGCCATGCTACCGGTTGTGGTAATTACCTTGCTTGTCTCGACCTCTGGTAGGTCAATCTGTGTTTGCATTTGTATACATAGGGGTTTGGGCTTTTCAGTTTGTGTTAGTGGCACTGTCTCTGTCTGAACTTGAGCCTCAACCTGTACTAGTTTTGGTTTCTTTGTCTGTATCTCAGAGGGTTTTTATGAGCTTTTTAATGCTAGTTTCTCAGATGTAATCTCAGTTTGTACCTCTGAACTCCCTTTTGTCGGTTCTTCAGATGGTTTTTCTGTTGAATCTACCAATTTCTCTATGGTATCCTCTACCGGTTGCTCTGCCTATGTAGGTTTTTCTATGTTTATCTCAACCTATGCAGCCAGTGACTTAGTAGTCACATTTTTCTCCTTATCCTCAGTGGTTTCTCTGTCAACCACAACATTAACTTCTTGTGTGTCTACATTTACCATATACAAAATTTCAGAATCAGGATTTGTATCCTCTACCAGAGTCTCCATGTTGGCAAATGCACACTCCAATGAGATATTGTAGGTGATTGAAGGTTTTGTCATTGATGGCAACCTTACAATCCTATGACACTGGCTAGAAAATTTACCGGCACTAGCAAGGTCAGAGTCTACACCGGTACATAGACCACCGACACCTACAATAAAAGGAAGCATACTGACACAGAGGCCGACAAGAATTTTGTTTGTAAATTATTTTGTTAATTATTGTAAAATCATTGTAAGTCAACTTGGCAAGTTGTAAAATGACTCATATATATAAGAGTTCATTATATAGGAAGAAAATAATATAATGAGGAAAAACAAGGCAGACCTATTATGCGAATTATAAGTTAAGGGTTTATGTATGAAGCAGAGCTATAAACAGGTACTGGATCTGGCATAGTAGATGCTATTTTGAAGCAGTACAAGATATTGGATTTATATAATCCATTTTGTAAGTCAATGAGACTTCCCATTTTGTAATTGAGTAGTGATCTCTAGGCACTTGGCTTTCCTGCATGTGCAGGCCCCTATTGTAGCAGTAATATTCTCTTATTGGCCAGTAAGTGAATATTGTGGGTCACAAATCCCACCAAGGTTTTTCCCACACTGGGTTTCCTCGTTAAACTACTATGTTATGGTGTTTTTTTCATGTGGTTGATGTTATTTTTGTTTATTGCATTACTTTTTGTTTACCGTTATACAGTATTAATATGTTCTACATGTTTTAAGTTAAGAAAATCTTTTAACTAGTTAGATACTGATTCACCCCCCCTCTCAGTATCTGTGGGAATCCTAACAATTGGTATCAGAGTATGGTCCTCTATTTTCAGAAGCCTAGCAGGTTGAGGAAGATCTTGACACTGGTAGAGATGGAAAACTTGATGAAACAATTAGAAGGAGCTCTCTGAGACTATATGGTGCAGAAAAATTTAAAAATATCAAATTTGAAGATGATCTAAAAGTTGCACGGGATATTATTCAAGCACTTCAAGAAAATCTTACCATTTCAAGAAATAAGAGAAGAGAACTTTGTGAGAAGATGCAAAATGAGAATGATGAAAAGGAAACTCTTAGTGATCTAATGAATAAGCTGAAACAAGAAAACATGACAACAAAGAATGAGATGCAGGATATGAGTATGAGATTTTGTAAAGAAATTGAAGATAGAAAGAAGAGTGAAGAAGACTTGACTAGAAGACCGAATGATGCTGCAAATGAAAACACAAGACTTAGCTATGAAAATGATATGTTAAAAATAGATCTGATGCATGCACAGAATGAATCAAATGAACTCATGAGACAAAAAGGTATCTTGGAAGGAGAACTAGCTGCTGCAAATCAACATAAAGAAAAATTCAAGAAAAGCTCAGAAGAACTTGGTGACTTGTTGAAGAATCAGAAACCTAATGGTGACACTAATGGTTTTGGCTTTGAAGCTAGTGAAAGCTTTGATACTGCAAACACACAAGAACATGGCAAACTGGGAAGATAACCTACTACTTATAAATTCAATGGCAAATGATTTAACTGTGACAAGTACGGTCATAGAGAAAATCAATGTAGATCTAGAAATTATCAGAATACTAATACACCCACTGGTCAATGTTCAAAATGCAACAAAGTTGGTCATAATTCTGAAAATTGCAGAATGAATGTGAGATGTTATGTTTGTGAAAGATTTGGACACTTATCTAATCAATGCAGAACACAAACTGACATAGGATATGGAAAAGCTATTCAGAAAAATAATGTGACTTGTTATGCTTGTAACAAGATTGGACATATTGCAAAATTTTGTAGAAGCAAGTCCTCACCGGTAAATAACAAACGTCCTAGTTTGAAAGGTAAAGAAAAGGTTGAAGAAGTTAAGTAGGAATTCTCAAAACAATGGATCAGGAAAACATAACTAAATGTTGATAGGAATACTCCTCCACCGACAGAACAAAGTAACACTCCACCGACAGAACAGAGTAACATTCCACTGGCAAGAAAGTCTTCATCTAACTGAAGAAAATTTCCTTGAGGGTTTAGCAATCAAATGTGAAACATTCTATTATTCCCTCGGTTGATGGTAAGAAGTTGAAATTACTTCTATACCAGCAGATAAGTGAAGTCATTACTTAACCGACAAACATTAAATGTGGTGGTTGGCAAAATTAACATTATAAATCAGTGTTTTGGCTCCAATTTCATTTCACCAAGCATTCAAACATTCAAAGAGTGCGAAAATTCCAGAGAAAATATTGTTAGGTCCCAGAGACAACTGAGAGTGGGGGGGTGAATCAGTTGTCAAATACCGGTAAGGATTAGTGCATGAAACATAAAGACAAAGTCATCGATAACACATAACACCAATATTTTTACATGGAAACCCTGTAAGGGGAAAAACCACGATGGAAAACCTTACCCACAATCAGATGATACTACTATAGATAGTAAGTGTACATAAATGGGGTCTGCACATGTAGAAAGGCCAAGCGCCTAGAGCTCACTGCTCAATCACAAAATGGGAGTCACACTGACTACAGTTGGATGGTTAAATCCAATAAGAATGTACTGCACAAAATAGCATCTTTATATGCTGGATTCAGTATTGGTGTAGTTATGATTGTCTTCACAAAAACCCTCCTTCAATCTTCAAATGATGTCTACGTGTATAGCTCTGCTTATTCTTGCATATACCTTCACACAATCCTTTTTCGCATTTCTTATTTGTTCTTACAAATAAGATCTTACATTTATACCATAACCTAAGACCAATTTTAGTAGATTGAACATGTCGGCTTACTGCATTTACAACAATAATTAATCATCTCCAAAGCATGTCATGCTGATCTGGAAAAGATAAACCTGTCGGTGTATACCCTGGACCTATTTACCGGTAATAGCAAATATGCAAATGTGAATACACAAATAACCCATTCTTCAAGACAAGATGTCAAAACGATATTTTTGACATTACCAAGTGTTTTCCACATCATTCCAAGTGTTAGTGATCATTATATCCTGTCGGTGTACTAGATATCGGTGACTGTACATGAGTCACTTATTTGCCGATGAATGTTGTTGATTCTCCAAAGTGCCAGAGTTGATAAGTGTTTAGTAGGTGTTGACATCAATGACAAAACCATACCAAAATACCAACAAAGACATATCAAGCAAAGAAGCAAAGCAATTCAGCAAGCAACCTTTTCCTAAGGCAAATAAAGGTATTTATATCCATGGCTTCTTCATCTATTCCTGAATTCATAGCAAACCCTACTGTAGTCGAAGTGATTAAATGCCCTAGACCCATATTTGAGTTAGTTCCCGAAATTGCAAAGAAGGATGATAATGTTGGTGCATTTTCTCAAATCCCCAAAGGAGTAGTTTTTGCAGAAGACCCTAGAATGTACATTCATTGTCACATAGAAGAATTAGGTGATGAGGAAATCAAGAGCATGTATAAGACTATAATTTGTGATGATTCCGCTAATGTGAAACCTAAACACAAAATAGTTGAAACCCTAGGATTCACTGAAATCCTCAGTATTCCGGAATTCCCTAAGGATGTTATAAGGATAGTTCTAAGCAGGGTTCATAGTGAACTTTTTTGGTTAGACTCAGTTCACAAAATAACTAAAGAGGCAGTAAAGGCTATGACAGGGTTACCTTCCATCTGTAACAGGCTTGATAAGACAAAGAAGATCTCAAATGACCTAGTGATCAACCTAACAGGTGCAACATCCGACAAGAGATCTTTAAGAGTGAATGATGTAACCGACATCAATGTCAGATTCATTAGCATGATTTTAGGCTACAAAACCACACATGAAAATAGGTTAAACTCAGTCTCTAGCCTATGCATAAAGAGTGCTCATGATATGATCAAGGATAATGCAAAAATAGATGTGTGTGAATGGTTGAAAGATGAGCTTATTGATAATCTTGGAAAAATTAAGAAAGACAAAAAGGGGACAATTTGATTTGGAAACCTACTTGTCTATTTAATGTTGCACATAACAAAATAGGTACCCGGTATTGGTAATAAGAATCTTGGTTTTGACATACTGGTAGGAAAAAAATTGTCTGATTTACTAAATAACATGGGTGAAAACAGAGAAAAAAATATAAATGAGTACTTTTAGGCATTGAAGGCCCAGATGAATACTAGAGTCAGACTTTCACAAGCAATTGTAAATAAGTATAAGGATGAAATATGCTTTGTTATTAAGAAAGATGAGATTTGGATGGAGGCAGTTGTCCCAAGAACCATTTGGGTTACTGAAATGAGTTATGAAACTGATGACCACATAATTGAAACATATGCAAAAGCCCTTCTAGAAGCACCTAAGGAACCAAAAGAAGAAGTATTTGGCAGTGCTGAGACTATTCAGAATCAAATTCAATCAACGAAAAGGGTAAAAAAGGTAGAAGCAACAGTAAGAAGAGGATCTAGGCAAGTAAAGGCTATCAAAGAAGATGTACTTAAACAAACTGGTATCACTGAAGATGAGTTAGAAACACTACAGCCAGAAACTCACCTTTCAACGGTAGCAACTTCTTCAGAAAGTGACATGCCAGCTACATTTAAGAGAGTTGTGAGGAAAAGAGAACCTTCACTAGTATCTACACCTTCCCCTAGAAGAACTAGACAGAAACAACAGGCAGTAAGACCCTCGTCTAAGAAGATAACTCCAAAGAAGAAAAAGTTAACACCCAAGAAGAAGACTCAATGAAACATTGCTTCAATTGACAAAATACTAGATGAAATAACAGATGATGGACAGCTGAAAAACATCAATAAATTATATGATTCATTATTAGTTGATGACAAGGAGAAAGTTGAAAACAGTGTCATTCTACACTTGGACATTTACAAGAAATTTCTAATGCAAGTTGTAGATGAATTGCCAGTAGAACTGTTTAAAAGACTTGAAGTAAGAAGGAAAGTTGTTGTAGAGCTTGATAAGAAATTAAAAATTGAAAAACTACTTGTTTTTTATCTAGTCAACTCACCAAAAGAGATAGATGATCTGATCTCAGAGGCTAATCGGTCAGTATTTTCAACTGCACATCGACATGTAGCACTTAAGGTTGGTAGAGTAAATGAGGTTGCAGAGGAAACAACCAATGCATGGGACACATTCCTTGTAGAGAAGGAAAAACAGGAAGAATATAGAAAACCCAAACACATCAAAGTATATCAGAAGGATAAGGATAAGGGAAAAGGCAAGGTTGGTGGACCACCTAGCACAAAAATAAATGATAACTTATCCCCACCGCCTCTGAATACTCCACCGATAGTTACCACTGACAATCAACTAGATAGTGAGAATATGGATATACCACAAGAGGACACCAATCCCAACTCTAAGGTGTTATACACAGTGGACATTGATACTCAAAAGGTCAATATTGTGGTAGATAAGGATACAACTAAGAAGACAAATATGGCTAATGAGAAACCGGTAACTGATGGTATAGAAGGTAAACCGGCAAATGATAACACTAAGAAACAGGCTCACACAGAGAAAAAGAATCCATCACCGTAACAGGTTCACACTGAGTTAGTGCCACCGGCAACAGCTGAGAAAGACAAACCTTTGCTTAAAGAAATGGAAACTCAAACTGACCTACCAGAGGTCACCACAAGCAATGATATTGCTCCCACCAGCAGAATACAGATTATTGGCTCATCAAATAATGTAACAAAAGTTCTTTTGGATTCCATAAAGAAGATAACAGATTGTAGCTCACAGGCTTACAAGGCAATAGATGACACCATTCCAATTTTGAAGATGATAGCACCAAAATGTAATGTGGATAATAAAGATTCTTTGAGTCAACTTGACACTTTGTCCAAGTATATTACTGAAAACACTATGACAGTTGAACAAATAAAAGAGGAAGCATTCAAGGAGAGATTAGAGAAGGAAAAATACAAATTCTTTGAGGAAGAAATAAAGAAGTGTACAAGGCAATTTGCCACACTTCTACCGGAACTATGTAGCACATTGAAGGAACTAAAAAATTTATACAAGGATACATGTAAAACTAACTTTTTGATAGTTGATAAAGACAAGAAAAATAGCAAGATACAGGAAGAAATAAATCAACTATATGACAATTTCATTAATTCATCTGATTCATTATCAGTTTTTGAGCAGAAGATAATAGGTTTTGAGGAAGAACTATTAAAGTTGGAAAGAGACAAAGAAAGAATAAAAGGAAAGGCTAAAGATCTAAAATGGAGACTTAGTCCAAAATTGGACTACCTCGCCTCCTTAAGGAAAGAAATATCTGATGCCTTGATTCAAGGACAAAAAACACTGCAGAGCAAATGCAACACCTCACTGGTACAGTTCAGAGGATAGAGGCCGCAATAAAAGGCAACAGAAAGTTCATTGAGATCTTGAATCTGGTTTTGGCAGATCTTTTCAGACTGTAACCAACCAGTTACAAGGATGAAGCAGGAAACCACACTCATTGACACTTTGACAACCTTTGTCATTGATGCCAAAGGGGGAGTAGTGGAATGAGAAAAATAATCAGTAAAATGACTCATCAACTCAGGGGGAGTACACATTCTTTTGGTACACATTTTTGGTAAGACAATACCAGCAGATTCTTTTTGGATGACAGTTTTGGATTTTTCTCATGAGTGTTGCCATCAATGCCAAAGGGGGAGATTGTTGGCAAATGCACACTCCAATGAAATATTGTAGGTGATTGAAGGTTTTGTCATTTATGGCAACCTTACAATCTTATGACACCAACAAGACAATTTACCAGCACTAGCAAGGTCAGACTCTACACCAACAGTAAAAGGAAGCATACCGACACAGAGGCTAACAGGAATTTTGTTTGTAAATTATTGTAAAATCATTGTAAGCCGACTTGGCAAATTGTAAAATGACTCATATATAGAAGAGTTCATTATAGAGGAAGAAAATAATGTAATGAGGAAAAACAAGGCAGACCTATTATGCAAATTATAGGTTAAGGTTTTATGTATGAAGCAGAGCTATAAACCTGTATTGGATCTGGCATAGTAGATGCAATTTTGAAGCAGTACAAGACATTGGATTTATATAATCCATTTTTTAAGTCAGTGAGACTTCCCATTTTGTAATTGAGCAGTGAGCTCTAGGCACTTGGCCTTTCTGCATGTGTAGGCCCCTATTGTAGCAGTAATATTCTCTTATTGGCTAGTAAGTGAATATTGTGGGTCACAAATCCCATTGAGGATTTTCCCACACTGGGTTTCCTCATTAAACTACTATGTTATGGTGTGTTTTTCATGTGGTTGCTATTATTTCTATTTATTGTATTACTTTCTGTTTACCGTTATACAGTATTAATATGTTCTACATGTTTTAAGTTAAGAAAAACTTTTAATCGGTTAGATATTGATTCACCCCCCCCTCTCAGTATCTATGGGAATCCTAACACTCCATACTCTCTATGGTCGGTTGTTGTTAGGATTCCCACAGATACTGAGAGGGGGGGGGGTAATCAGTATCTAATCGGTGAGTTGAATTTCTTGACTTAAAACATGCAGAACATATTATAACAATGTACCGGTATGCAAGAAATAATGCAATAAACAAAAATGAAAGTAACCACATAAGAAACACACCATAACACAAGATTTTAATGAGGAAATCCAATGTGGGAAAAACCTCAGTGGGATTTGTGACCCACAATATTCACTTACTGGCCAATAAGGGAATATTACTTACAATAGGGGGCTTGCACATGCAGGAAGGCCAAGTGCCTAGAGCTCATTGCTCAGTGGGAAGTCTCACTGACTTACAATGTGGATTATGCAAATCCAATGTCTTGTACTGCTTTACAATAGCATCTTCAATCCCAGATTCAGTATCGATTTCTGCTCGGTTCTTTACATATACCCCTTAACCTATATTTCGTATAATAGGTCTGCCTCCTAATTTTTTCTCCATACATATAAAATGTCTACAATTATCTCTCTTATATATGAGAGTCATTTTACAACATGCCAAGTCGGCTTACAAAGTTTTTTACAATAATAAACAAAATATAATATATCAAAAATTCTGTCGGCCTCTGTGCCGATATGCTTCCTTTTTCTGTCGGTGCCAATGTAGAGTGTGATCTGTTGATGTTGGTGTGATGCCTTGTCGATGCCATAGGATTGTAAGTTTGTCATCAATGACAAAACCTTCAATCACCTTCAATGTCTCATTGGAGTGTGCATATGCCAACAATCTCCCCCTTTGGCATTGATGGCAACACTCGTGAGAAATTTCAAAAGTGTATCAAAAAATATGAGGTCCAAAAATGTTACCAAAAATGTGTACTCCCCCTGAGCATATGATTCCAGTGATATTGAATTTTCTCATACCACTACTCCCCCTTTGGCATCAATGACAAAGGTTGTCAAGATGTCAGTAGAGTTTTTAGTTTCAACCTTGTAACTGGGTAGTTACAATTTGAAATAGATATGTCAAAATTAAGTTTATACTCTCCATAAACTTTTTACTGTCTCTAATAGCTGTTTCTGTCCTTTGAATTGTACCGATGAGATGTTGCATGTGCTCTATTGGTGTCCTTTGTCCCTGTACAAGTGCCTCAGATATCTCTTTTCGAATGAATGCTAGATAGTTCAATCTTGGACTCAATCTTAACCTTAAACTTTTTACCTTAATCTCTATTTTCTCCTTTTCTCTTCCCAACATTAGTAATTCATTCTCAAAATTTGTTATTTGCTGTTCAAAAACTGATAGTGTATCTGGTGAATTAACAAAATTATCTGCAAGTTTATATATTTCATCCTATACCTTGCTTATTTGCTTATCTATATCAGTTGTTAGTAGGTTTGTCTTGTAGGTGTCTTTGTATAAAGTCTTGAACTCTTTTAGTAAATTACATAGTTCCGGTAGAAGTGTGTCAAATTCTCTGGTACACTTTTTTATCTGATTTTCAAAGAATTTTTGCTTTTCAATTTCTACCTTATTCTTCAAAGCCTCTTGCTCAATTGTCACTATGTTTTCATTGAAGTATTTTAACAAAATTTCAATTTGATTTAATGAATCCTTATTGTCTATGTTACAGTTAGGAGCTAGCCTCTTCAAAATTGGTATGGTGTCATCTATAGCCTTATAAGCTTTTGAGCTACAATCTGTTATCTTCTTAATTGAATCTAGGAGTACTTCTATTACATTGGTTGATTTATATCCTGCTGATGAGGAACCAATATTCTGAATACCACCGGTGGTAGAAGTAACCAAGCTTGTTGTGACCTCTGGTAGGTCAGTCTGTGTTTCCATTTCTTTAAGCAATGGTTTTTGGTCTTCTCTAGTTGTCGGTGGAGTTGTTTCCATGTGAACCTGTCCCTATTCTGGAGCCTGTTGCTCTTCTTGTCTCTTTGTTTGTTGCTCTACCTCAGTTTGAGTCTGAGTTTCTACCTGTTATTCTTTGTCATCTACTAGTCTCTCTTGTGTGTTATCAGTTTTCTCAGCTACCGGTGGCATACTATCCATGTCTGTCTTACCAGTTGTATCTTTGTCCACCACAATGTTGATCTTTTGTGTATCAACATCTATTATATATAAGACTTCAGGATTAGGATTGACATCCTGTTCATTCATACTTTTAACCGCCAGTTGATCTTCTATAGTAGTTGTTGTTGTTGTTACCGGTGGAGTAGTCAAAGGAGGTGGGGTTAAGTTGTCTTTAACTTTGATACAAGGTGGTCCACCAACTTTACCTTTACCCTTGTCCTTGTCCTTCTGATATACCTTTATAGGTTTATGGCTCATGTATTCTTCCTATTTTTCTTTTTCAACTAGGAATGTGTCCCATGCATTTTCTATTTCTTTAGTCACCTCATTAACTCTTCCTACCATTAATGCAATGTGCCGGTGTGCAGTACAAAATACTGACCGGTTGGCTTCAACAATTAAATTATCAATTTCTTTGGGTGAGTTCACCGAGTACACAAGTAGCTTTTCTATCTTGATTTTCTTGTCAAGTTCTACTACTGCTTGTCTTCTTGCTTCCAATCTTTGAAATAATTCATTTGGTACTTCATCTGCTAGTTCCATCAAAAATTTCTTATACATGTCCATTTGCAAAATAACATTGTTTTCTAAGTGTTCTTTTTCATCTGCTGTCAGAGTGTTATACAATTTTTATATATTCTTTAGTTTTCCTTCCTCTGTAATTTCATTCAATAGTATGTCAAGGGGGGCCATGTCCTGATTTGTCCTCTTCTTCTTCTTAGGTGTCAGTTTCTTCTTTGGTGTCGTCTTCTTAATCGAAGATCTCACTGCTTGTTGTTTTTGTCTTGTCCTCCTAGGTGAGGGTGTGGTTTCCGGTGAGGGATCTTTTTTTCTTACAACTCTCTTGAAATTTGTAGGCATGTCATTCTCCGAAGAAGTGCCTACCAATGATAGGTGAGTTTCAGGATGTAAAGTTCCTAACTCTTCCTCATTAATACCTATTTGTTTTATCACATCTTCTTTAATGGCCTTTACCTGTCTAGAACCTCTTCTCACAACTGCTTCAACCTTCTTCACTCTCTTCTTAGATTGAATTTGTTTTTCTATGGTCTCAGCACTACCAAATACTTCTTCCTTTGGTTCATTTGGTGCTTCTAGAAGTGCTTTAGCATATGTTCCAATGATGAGGTCATCGGTCTCCTAACCCATTTCTATTACCCAAATTGTCCTTGGGATGACTGTGTTGGCATTATGTGAACCAGTATGAGGACATAATGATATTGTATGTTGTCATTGATGTCAATATGTGATATGAAGAGAGAACCGACATATGTGAGAACCGGTATATATGCCAAAGTAAAGCGGTATATTTATTCAAGGTGAATCGGCATGTCAATGTGAACCGGCATGTAGTCATGGGAACCGGCACATGGAAGCATTGTATGACTACCGGTTGGTAGGTAGTTTCCACTTCAGGATTTCCGGTTGGAGTATCTTAAGCCTGTGTGACTCAATCGGTGATCTTTATGTGATGAAGTTGGCATGATAATGAAGAACAGATAGTGTGGCCACGTAAGCCTTGTGCGCATGAAGGATCTTGCATAAAGAAGAGTGTTCCTATCTACCTCGGGAATGTGTGAAGTCTGTAAATGGTGATAACGTGTGATGGGTTATCAGCCGCCATGAAATTAGTGGAAAATGAATGATGGAGAATGTCTTGAGATTGGATTAAGACTATTGCATTCAATACAGTATGATCAACGGTCAGGATTGAACTGTTTGAATTCCTTAACCTAATAGGTCTAGGGTTTAGGGTTTATGCTACCGACCTGTCTGTTGTCCTATAAGGTCGATGTTGTGATTCTTTTAAAATTTGTTGGCAAAAGTTGTGTGTGTGTATCTAAGAGAAGAGATACGTGATTCTTGGCAGACCAAAGGAGAGAAGTCATATCTGCAGAGTGTAAGTGCAGAAGGTGAAGAGGATCTTAAGTTGATCTGCATTGGCATTGAGTGCTATTATCAGGTCGTTGATATACCTGTTCATCTTTAACTACTTCAACAGTTGTGAAATCCCCTAATAGGGTAGCCTTAACCGACTTGTTGAAAATCCTCTAACAAGGTAACTCAAAGCTACTGAGTTATTGATATCCTTTAGCTATTGAGGTCTTGAAATCCTCTAACAAGGTACCCTTAATAGGGTTTAACCCTTAACTGGGTATTGTAGCCATCCCTTAACCAGGTGATCCCTAACAGGATCGGTTCCTAACAGAACCTATTGTATCTGTCTTTAACTAGACAAGGCTCCTAATAGAGCGGACTTCCAAAGAGTTCAAAAACAAGCTTGTGGGTATTCATCCCCACCATGGTTTTTCCTAGTTGGGTTTCCACGTGAAAAATCTATGTGTCATGTCTGATGTTATGATTGTTTTCTAATTAAGTGGTGATGCATGTTGATCTTGCTATAATATGTACATCTTTGATGGTAGATTTCCTGTTCATGCATTAGAGTGAAATGGGAATGAAGAGTTAGATTATATGAGAAGATAAGTGTCAACCGGTCTTTGCTCGTCTTAGTTACACTAGGTTTTGCCAGTTGAACTCTATTGAAGGACTGGTGTTGTTGTTTGTCTGTCAGTGCATAAGTGTTAGTTGACAAACCAGTTTAAGGCTGAGTTTTTGCCTGTACTGATTCACCCCCCCCTCTTAGTACCGGTTTGGTACTAGTCATTCATCATTAAGTTATCAATCGGTATCAGATCATCCTCCAGGTCCTCTGTGTTGTAAGCTTAACTGCTTGAGGGAAATATCCTGTTGTAATGATGAAGAGGGAAGGTCCAAAGTTTAACAAAGAAAATTTCAGTATATGGAAAGATAGAATGAAGGTATACATCAGAAGCATGGGTGCTCAACACTGGAGCTATGTTGAGAATCCCTATGTTGCCCCTACCGGTACTCTCACGAATGATCAAAAGAGAGAGATATAGGAGAATGGGCAAGTCATGGAAGCCCCAATCAGTAGTTTATCTGATATTGAGTTCATTGATGTCTAAGATAAGGTAAACCCCAAAGAGGTATGGGATGCTCTTGAAAATATCTACAGAGGTGATGAGCATGTAAAACAAGCTAAGGAAGAAAGCCTTAGAGGAAATTTTGAAGACATGTGAATGGTTGAAGGTGAAACCATTCAACAGTATGGTATTACAATCAAAACTGTTGTCGAAGATATCAAGAGTATAGGTGGTAAAATGGAAGATTCCACTGTGGTAAGCAAAGTCCTGAGATCCCTATTTTCGATCTATGCAATAAGGGTTGCTACTATTCAGGAGCTGAGATCAATAGACAAGACTAAGGTATCCTTGGACTCCATCATAGCAAAGTTGATAGCCTATGAGCTAAATAGTTTTGATGGCAGTGTTCAAAAGATTGAATCAGCTTTTAGAGCTTCTGTTGTACCAGCTAGGAAAGGAAAAGAAGCAAGCACTAGTGGTGAACCAAGACAGAGCAGAGTAATGGATGATGAGGAGTTTCTATGGAATTTGAACCTCTTCTTGCCAGGAAATTTCCAAAAGGAACCGGTAAATACAAAGGTAAGCTCCCTTTGAAATGTTTTTTTGTATAACCAGATAGGCCATATTGCTATGAACTATCCTAATAGTGACAACAAGGATAAATCGGAAAGATTTAGGAAATTCAAAGGAGGAAACTGGAGAAACTGTTTTGTTGTAGTTGATGAAGGTGTCACAGATGAGGAATAAAAAGATGAAAGAGAATGAAGACATTGTGTTTGTTGTTGTAAAGGAAGATGTGTCAGACAAGAAGGCTCTTGTCTCCTGCTTTGATAATTCCAATGAATGGATTATTGACAGTGGTTGATCACACCATATGACTGGTGATTGGAGCAAGTTTCTATCCTTGGAAGAGTATGATGGTGGTGTGGTTCGTTTTGGCAATGATGCACCATGTATGGTTAAAGGAAAAGGGTCCATCTCTCTGAATGGAAAGAGTAGTGCTGACAATGTGTATTGGGTTGATGGTCTCAAACACAACCTTCTGAGTGTTGCCCAACTGAATGACAGTGGCCTCACTCTGGAATTCAAGAATGGAATCTGCAAAATCAAAGGAAAAGATGGTGAATTGGTGGCCACCGGCATGCAGACCAAAGGTAACCTATTTCATCTGAATGCAAATATAAGTACATGTCTTACGACTAAGTTTGATGATAGCTAGATATGGCATAGGAGACTCTGCCATGTAAACTTTGATAACATTGTGAAGGCTAGTAAGATAAAGGCAGTTAGAGGGTTGTCAGTGCTAAGCAAACCGGATAATACCTTGTGCGGAGAATGTCAATTGGGGAAAATGTCTTCCTCAACCTTTAAAGGTAAATATTTCACTGCTGACAACTTGCTTGATCTTGTGCATACTTATTTGTGTGGTCCTATGAAAACTAGAAGTGTGCAGGGTGATAGGTACTTCATGATTCTCACTGATGACTGCTCAAGAATGATGTGGGTCACATTCTTGAAAGACAAGTTTGAAGTCTTTGTGAAGTTCAAAGCTTTCAGAGCATTAGTGGAGAAGGAAAGCGGTAAAAGGATCAAGTTTCTCAGAACTAATCAAGGAGGGGAATTCACTTCCGGTGAATTCAACAAGTATTGTGAAGAATTTGGCATTAAGAGGCAACTGCTTGCCCCTCAGACTCCACAGTAGAATGGCCTAGCAAAAAGGAATAACCGGACTGTGGTTGAAGCAGCTAGAACCATGTTGATTCAAGGAAAAGTAGCTCACACCTTTTGGAGAGAAGCGGTAAGCACTGCAGTCTACACAATGAACCAGGTACTCATCAAGAAAGGTAAGGATAAAACTCCTTATGAGTATTGGACCGGTAAGACACCTGTGGTTAGCTACTTTACAGTATTTGGTAGCTAATGTTACATCAAGAGGAGTGAACATCAGGGCAAGTTTGAAGCTAAATGTGATGAGGGAATATTCCTAGGATATTCCACCAAGAGTAAAGCTCTCAAGTGTTTCAACAACAGAACTCGGAGAATTATGGAAAGTATCAATGTGAGAGTTGATGAAACCTCTGAGAAACTGGAAGAAACAGGTAGTGAGAAAGTTATAAATGAATCGGTTGCAACCTTCTAGGAACTGGTTGTCAGTCAACCATGTACCAGTAACAGTGTTCCTGAACCGGTGAATGTTGATACTGATGAAGATGAGGATGAAGAGGAAAAGCAAGAAGAACCAGTCAAGACTATTCCTCGGTATGTCAAGTTGAATCATGATCCTAAGTAGATCATAGGAGATAAGGATGCAGGAATCCTTACAAGAAGAAAGATCAGAGAAAAAACATGTTTGATCTCTAAATTTGAGCCTAAGTCATTCCAAGAGGCTCATAAAGATGAAGACTGGATCAAGGCAATGGAAGAGGAACTTGACCAGATAGAGAAAAATGGTACATGGTCCTTGGTACCCAGACCAGAACATAAAAATGTCATTGGCACCAAATGGGTGTTCAGAAACAAGCTGAATGAGGATGGCACAGTGATCAGGACAGTGATCAGGAACAAAGTCAGATTATTGTGAAAAGGATATAAGCAAGAAAAAGGAGAAGATTATGGAGAAACCTTTGCTCCTGTAGCCAGATTGGAAGGAGTTTGTATGCTTCTTGCATATGCAGCTTTTAAAGGATTCAAGGTATATCAAATGGATGTAAAATCTGC
The DNA here is from genome assembly GCF_030272615.1 of Cryptomeria japonica. NCBI lineage: Eukaryota > Viridiplantae > Streptophyta > Pinopsida > Cupressales > Cupressaceae > Cryptomeria > Cryptomeria japonica. The sequence continues at coordinate 909,429,894 of NC_081414.1, forward strand.
ATTCCTAAATGGTGTACTTGAAGAGGAGGTGTATATAGAGCAACCAGTTAGGTTTTTCCTATCTGAAGACAGTGATATGGTGTGCAGGCTACATAAAGCCTTATATGGTCTAAAGCAGGCACCTAGAGCATGGTATGAACATCTACATTCCCATCTTGTGAAGACTAGATTTGAGAGAACAAGTGAAGATAGCAATATCTACTTGAAATCTAAAGGAGATCAGATCCTAATCTGTGAAGTTTTTGTTGATGACATTATCTTTGGTGGAGATGACAAGATGAGTCATGAGTTTGCTGATGAGATGAAGGAAGAGTTTGAGATGTCACTCATAGGGGAGATTAAGTTCTTCATTGGACTGTAGATCCAACAGATGAAAGATGGAATCTTTATCACTCAGTCCAAATATGTCAAAGAGGTATTGAAGACCTTTGGCATGGAAGATAGCAAACCGGTTGGTACACCGATGGTGACCGGTTGCAAATTATCAAAAGAGGATGATTCTGCATTGGTTGATGAGAAGGAATACCGATCAATGATTGGTAAGTTGCATTATGTAGTGCATAGCAGACCATATATTGCACATGCAGTTGGCATTACTGCAAGGTTCCAGAAAAATCCAAGAGAATCCCACTTGGTTGCAATCAAGCAGATTCTTAGGTATCTGAAGGGAACAGTTGAATATGGATTGTGGTACCCATACATCAATGATTTCAACCTGAAAGTATTCACAGATGCTGATTGGGCAGGTAATGTGGATGATCGAAAAAGCACAACCGGTGGTGCATTCTTTCTCAATGGTAGACTAGTCTCATGGATGAGTAAGAAGAAGAGTTGTATCTCTCAGTCTATAGTGGAAGCGGAGTATGTTGCAACTTTCATGAACTGCACTCAGACAATCTAGATGAAGCATGTTTTAGATGGCTTCAAAATCCCTATATCTGAATTGGTAAGTATATTTTGTGATAACACAAGTGCTATCAATATTTCAAAGAATTCGGTTTTACATTCTAGAACCAAGCATTTTGATCTTAAGTATCATTTCTTGAGGGAAAAGGTTCAGAATAAAGAGATTGCACTGGAACATGTTTCCAGTAAGGAGTAGTTAGCAGACATATTCACCAAGCCTCTCCCAAAGTCTACATTTGTGTATTTAAGAGGTGAATTGGGGGTACTGCCCCTTCAGGAGGTAAATTAAAAGTATTTGTTCTACATCAGTCAGGTATTGCATAGTCAAAATTTTTTTGATTGATGTGTTGAAGGATGCTACTCCTCAGGGGGAGCAACATAATGGAACAGGGATGTTTGTGCCTCCACTTTGGCATTGTTGTCAAAGGGGGAGAAGAAGTGTAGCGGAGAAGATATCTGCAGAAATTGGGGAGAAGATGAGTTTGCAGAAAGATATATTTGTATATTGCCATCAATGCCAAAGGGGGAGATTGTTGGCATTATGTGAACCGATATGAGGACATAATGATATTGTATGTTGTCATTAATGTCAATATATGATATGAAGAGAGAACCGGCATATGTGAGAACCAGTATATATGCCAAAGTAAAGTGGTATATTTGTTCAAGGTGAACCAGCATGCAGTCATGGGAATCGGCACATGGAAGTATTGTATGACTACGGGTTGGTAGGTAGTTTCCACTTCAGGATTTCCAGTTGGAGTATCTTAAGCCTGTGTGACTCAATCGGTGATCTTTATGTCATGAAGTTAGCATGATAATGAAGAACAGATAGTGTTGCCATGTAATCCTTGTGCGCATGAAGGATCTTGCATAAAGAAGAGTGTTCCTATCTACCTCGAGAATGTGCAAAGTTTGTAAATGGTGATAACGTGTGATGGGTTATTAGCCACCATGAAATTGGTGGAAAACGAACGATGGAGAATGTCTTGAGATTGGATCAAGACTGTTGCATTCAATACAGTATGATCAATGGTCAGGATTGAACCGTTTGAATTCCTTAACCTAACACATCTAGGTTTTAGGGTTTATGCTACCAACCTATCTGTTGTCCTATAAGGTTGATGTTGTGACTCTTTCAGAATTTGTTGGCAAAAATTGCGTGTGTGTATCTAAGAGAAGAGATACGTGATTCTTGCCAAACCAGAGGAGAGAAGTCATATCTACAAAGTGTAAGTGTAGAAGGTGAAAAGGAGCTTAAGCGAATCTGCATTGGCATTGAGTGCTATTATTAGGTCATTGATATACATGTTGATCTTTAACTACTTCAACAGTTGTGAAATACCCTAACAGGGTAGCCTTAACCGGCTTGTTGAAAATCCTCTAACAAGGTAACTTGAAGCTACTGAGTTATTGATATCCTTTAGCTATTGAGTTCTTGAAATCCTCTAACAAGGTACCCTTAATAGGGTTTAACCCTTAACCGGGTATTGTAGCCATCCCTTAACTGGGTGATCCCTAACAGGATCGGTTCCTAACAGAACCTATTGTATCTGTCTTTAACCGAACAAGGCTCCTAATAGAGCATACTTCCAAAGAGTTCAAAAACAAGCTTTTGGGTATTCATCCCCACCGTGGTTTTTCCCAGTTGGGTTTCCATGTGAAAAATTTGTGCATCATGTGTGATGTTATGATTGTTTTCTAATTAAGTGGAGATGCATGTTGATCTTGTTGTAATATGTACATCTTTGATGGTAGATTTCATGTTCATGCATTAGAGTGAAATGGGAATGAAGAGTTAGATTATATGAGAAGATAAGTGTCAACCGGTCTTTGCTCATCTTAGTTACACTGGGTTTTGCCGGTTGAACTTTGTTGAAGGACCGGTGTTGGTTGTTTTTCTGTCAGTGCATAAGTGTTAGTTGACAAACCGGTTTAAGGCTGAGTTTTTGCCTATACTGATTCACCCCCCTTCTCAATACCGATTTGATACTAGTCATTCATCATTAAGTTATCAAACTTCTTCCATCCATATCTCATCCTTTTTTATTACAAGACATATTTCATCCTTATATTTATCAACAATCTTTTGTGATAATCTGATTCTCTTCTTCATTTTGGCCTTAAGTGCTTGAAAGAAATCATGGATATTGTTTTTCTTATCTTCTCCCATATTGTTGAATAATTTTGTTAGTTGTTTACCTACTGGTATATCAAATCCAAGTTCTTTGTAACCTATACCAAGAACTTGTTTGGTTATATGTAGCATCAAACATACTAGCAGATTTCCAAACCTAAAAGTTCCTTTCTTATCCTTCTTAATCTTGCCTAGGTTTTCAATTAACTCATCCTTCAACCACTCACATATATCAGTTTTTGCATTATCTGTGATCATGTCATAAGCACTCTTAATGCATAAACTTGAGACTGAATTGAGTCTATTTGCATGAGTTTCTTTATACCCTAATATCATGCTAACAAATCTCACATTTATATCTGTTACATCATTTACCCTTAAGGACCTTCTGTCAGATGTTGCACCAGTTAGCTTAGTAACTAGGTCTTTTGAGACCTTCTTGGTTTTATTTGGCCTTTTACTGGTGGTTGGTAACCCTGTGACAGCTTTCACAGCTTCTTTGGTGATTTTGTGAATTGCATCTAACCAGAAAAATTCACCATGTACCCTACTTAAGACTATCCTAATCACATCCTTGGGAAATTTAGGGATGCAGAGGATTTCAGTAAATCCTGGGGTTTCAATGATTTTATGTTCCGGTTTTACATTTCTGAATTCATCACATATGAAAGATTTATACATTATTTTGATTTCTTCATTTCCTAATTCCTCTATGTTGCAATGGATGTAAAGTCTGGGGTCTTCAGCATAAACAACTCCTTTTGGAATTTGAGAAAAAGCACCTACATTGTCATCTTTCTTTGCTATCTCGGGAACAAGTTGAAACACGAGCCTAGGGCATTTTATGACTTCGACTACAATAGGGTTTGCTATATATTCAAGTGCAAAGGTGGATGCCATTATGATAAATACCTTTTTTTGTCTTTTGATAGATTGATTGCTTGAAGTGCTTCGCCTCTTTGCTTGAAATCCCTTAGCTCTGCAAATTTTGCGCTCTATGAATGTTTGAAATCACGGTGAATTGAAATGGAGCCAAAACCATAAATTTATAGTGTTTATTTGCCATCTACCATAATTAATGCATGCCGGTTAAGTATTCACTTAACATTGTCTACCAGTAATGAAGTAATTTCCAACTTCTCATCTCTAATTGAGGGAATAATAGCATATGTCTCATTTATTACCAAACCCTCAAAGAAGATTTTCTTTAGTTTGATGAAGAGCTTCCTGTTAGTGGAGTACTGCTCTATCCTACCGGTGAAGCATCACTTTGTCCTATCGGTGAAGCATTGATTGGTTCTACCGGTGGAGGAGTATTCCCAACATTTAGGTCAGCTTTTCTAATCCATTGTTTTGAGAATTCTTTCTTTACCTCTTCAACTTTTTCTTTCCCTTTCAAGCTAGAACTTTTGTTATCTATCGGTGATCCTTTACTTCTATAGAATTTTGCAATATGCCCAATCTTGTTACATGCATAACAAGTTACATTATTTTTCTGAATAGCTTTTCCATAACCTATGTCGGTTTGTGTTCTACATTGATTAGATAGGTGTCCAAATCTTCAACAAACATAATATATTACATTCATTATACAATTTTCAGAGTTGTGACCAACTTTGTTACATTTTGAACATTGATTGGTGGGTGTGTTGATGTTCTGATAATTTCTAGATCTACATTGATTTTCTCTATGCCCATACTTATTACAGTTAAAGCATTTTCCATTGAATTTATAAGCATTAGGTTGTCTTACGGTTTGTTGTGATCCTGAGTGTTTGTAGTACCAAAGCTTTCTCCTGCTTCAAAGCCAATTCCACAAGTATCAACATTAGGTTTCTGAATCTTCAACAAGTCACCAAGTTCTTCTGAGCTTTTCTTGAGTTTGTCTTTGTGTTGATTTGAAATATCCAGTTCTCTTTGTAAGATCTCTTTTTGTCTCATCAGTTCATTTGAGTCATTCTATGTATGCATCAGATCTGTCTTCAAAAGGTCATTTTCATAGCTGAGTCTTGTGTTCTCATTTGTTGCATCACTTAGTCTTCTGATCAATTCTTCTTCATTCTTCTTCCTATCTTCAATCTCTTACAAAATCTCATAGTCATATCCTGCATTTCATTCTTTGTAGTTATGTTCTCCAGTTTCAGCTTACTTAACATATCATTAAGTGATTCCTTTTCATCATTCTCATTTTGCATCTTTTCACAAAGTTCTCTTCTCTTATTTCTTGCAATAGTAAGATTCTCTTGAAGTGCCTGAATGATATCCTGAGCTGCTTTTAGATCATCTTCTAGTTTGATATTTTTCAATTTTTCTGTATCATAGTCTGAGAGAGCTACTTCAAGTTGCTTCATCAAATTTTCCATGTCTACCAGTGTCAAGATCTTCCTCAAGCTATTAGGCTTCTAAAAATAGAGGACCAAGCTCTGATACCAATTATTAGGATTCCCACAGATATTGAGAGGGGGGATGAATCAGTATCTAACCGATGAGTTCAATTTCTTGACTTAAAACATGCAGAACATATTATAACAGTGTACCAGTATGCAAGAAATAATGCAATAAACAGAAATGAAAGTAACCACATAATAAACACACCATAACACAAGATTTTAATGAGGAAACCCAGTGTGGGAAAAACCTCGGTGGGATTTGTGACCCATAATATTCACTTACTGGCCAATAAGGGAATATTACTTACAATAAGGGGGCTGCACATGCAGGAAGGCCAAGTGCCTAGAGCTCACTGCTCAATGGGAAGTCTCATTGACTTACAATGTGGATTATGCAAATCCAATGTCTTGTACTGATTTACAATAGCATCTTTAATGCCAGATTCAGTACCAGTTTCTACTCTGTTCTTTACATATACCCCTTAACCTATATTTCGCATAATAGGTCTACCTCCTAATTTTTTCTCCATACATATAAAATGTCTACAATGATCTCTCTTATACATGAGAGTCATTTTACAACATGCCAAGTCAGCTTACAAAGTTTTTACAATAATAAACAAAATATAATATATCAAAAATCCTATCAGCCTTTGTGTCGGTATGTTTCCTTTTTCTGTCGGTGTCGGTGTAGAGTGTGATCTGTTGATGTCGGTGTGATGCCTTGCCGGTGCCATAGGATTGTAAGGTTGCCATCAATGACAAAACCTTCAATCACCTTCAATGTCTCATTGGAGTGTGCATATGCCAATAGTTGTCTATCAGTAGTGTCTACCGGTGGAGCATCTAAAAGAGGTGGGGGCATATTGTCAGTTATTTTCAAGCTTGGTGGTCCACCTTCCTTACCTTTCCCCTTATCTCTATCTTTTTTATATAATTTGATACTTTTTGGCCTAAGTAATTCTTCCTCTTTTTCTTTTTCCTCAAAGAATATATCCCATGCATCTATTGTTTCCTCAGTGACTTCCTTTACTCTACCTGCCATCAGTGCTACATGTCGGTGAGAAGTGGAGAATACTATCTGCTTAGCCTCACTGATTAATTTATCTATTTCATGAGGTGAGTTAACTAGATGCACTGCAAGTAATTTTTCAATCTTAATTTTCTTATCCAGCTCAACAATGGCTAATCTTCTAGCTTCTAATCTCCTATATAGATCATTTGGAATTTCATCAACAACTTCCATTAAGAATTTCTTGTATATATCTAAGTGTAAAATTACATTGTTTTCTATGCTTTCTTTGTCATCTATGGAGAATGTGTTATATAGTTTACTGATGTTATTCAACTTACCATCCTCTGTTATTTCACTAAGAAGTTTGTCTAGAGGAGTAATAGTCTGTTTCACCTTCTTCTTCTTAGGATTCATTTTCTTCATCGGAGGCCTTATTGCCTGTTGCTTCTTCCTTGTTCTTTTTCGTGTAGGAGAGGGTGCCGGTGAGGGTTTTGTTTTCCTTTCAACCCTTTTAAACTCTACTGGTATATCACTCTCAGAAGAGGTTCCAACTGGTCAAAGATGAGTTTCTGGTTGAAGTTCTTCCAACTCACTTTTAATTTTACTAGTTTGTTTTAACACATCTTCCTTAATTGTCGTTGCCTGCCAGGTTCCTTTTCTTATAGTTGCTTCAACTTTCTTAACTCTTTTTCTAGATTGAATAGTACTTTCTATTGTTTTAGCACTACCAAACACTTTCTCTTCCGGTTCCTTGGGTGCTTCAAGGAGGGATTTTGCATAAGTTTCTATGATGTTGTCATTTGTTTCATAGCCCATTTCAGTTACCCAAATAGTTCTAGGGACAACTACTTCCATCCAAATTTCATCTTTCTTGATCACAAAACTAATTTCTTTCTAATACTTATCCACAATAGCTTGTGACAATCTTACTCTAGTTTTCATTCGAGCCTTCAATGCTTGAAAATACTCATTTAGGTTTTTCTCTCGGTTCTCTCCCATGGGTATGTGCACCAAGTTGTGGTACCAAAAGGGGGTCTTAAGATGCCACTTTTTTTCTGAAATCAACAAAGTTTTAACTTCAACGACAAATTGAAGATAGTTAGACTACAAATTTGAAGATGCAACAAGAACAAGAGTCATAGTGCTTCGAGTCTACTTTCTAAACTATGAATTTTTTTTGAAAATGGTGGAGATTAAGGGCTTCAAAAAGGGGGGCCACAAAAAGTGGTCCTATTTTTATGCAAAAAACATAACATAGCGTCTGTTGTGGCCCCCCTAAAATGTTAACTTTTTTTTAAAATTTTTAAAATCGCTTCAATGAGAAATTAGCTAACACCTTGTAGTTTATGCCAGATTTTTCGGCTAATTTTTTAATGAGTATATGATTTTTAACTAATTTTTGAAGTGGACACATCCTGAAAAATAGAAATTTGAGTGTGCTCCCCCCTAAAATCATTGATAACTAATAAAAAATAAAAACTTTTTTTTTAAATTGTGTAGAATGGAGTCTAGTTTCTAAAAATGTAAGTTTCTTCAAAATCCGATGAACGTGTAAAAAACTATACCCAAAATAGTGCATGTTGGTTTTTGACCAAAAACAAACACACTTACAAAAGAAATTATAGATGAAAGCCTTAATGAAATCAAAATGTGAAAAAAATTACATGCTTGGATAGCTAAGAGAGAGATCAAGGTCTCTATGGTATTTTTTTTCAATTTTATTGAAACACGTGCAAACCTGATGGAGAGCACGGCCAAAAATATGTGAAATTTTTCTAATCCTCTATTAAAAACATGTCTCAGGCCTGAAATGGTCGTCCAACCCTTTGGGTTGGATGCCAAAGTACAATCCAACCCAAAGGGTTGGTAGTTCCCAATGTAGACCATTTGGCGAGCACCAAATAGGGCGCTCGCCAAATGAAAAAATTGACTTTACCCATTTGGCGCGTGCCAAATTTGGTGTGTGCCAAATGAGAAAAGTCAACTTTTTTCATTTAGCGAGTGCCAAATTTGGCACGCGCCAAATGTCTTGCATTGTCTAATTTGAAGGTTTTGTGATGGAAATATATACATGAAATATAATATTTAAGTATAAGTCAATTTAAGTTATATTTCATGTATATATTAGTAGGATGTTTGAGAGTGGTTTCAACTCTATAGGAGTTATAATGCATATTCTTGTTTTTAGAGGATCATATTGACTTTCATACTTAGTCAAATTTCAATAATCAACATTCACCTATTAGCACTCTTTAGATCCATATCTCACTATCTTTATCTTCCTTAAACTCTACACCTATCTCTCTCCCTCTCATGTCTCTCTCACTTCTTTCTCCCCTCTCTAGGTATATCCTACTCTCTCTACCTTTCATCCCTTCCTTGTACCCTAATTTATATCCTTGACTCCCTTCCTCTCTCTTCTCTCTCACTCTCTTATTATTTCTCTCCCCTCCCACTCATTTCTCTTGTTCACTACCGATCCCATCTATCCTCTCTCTCCCCATATCTAGGGTTCTCCTTCCCTCCCTATATTATTACCCACCTCTCTCTCCCCCTCTAGCTTTTTCACTTATCTAAATGTCCACCCTCTAGTTATCTCCCTCCCTCTCCACCTTTCTCCCCCTTTCCCTTGCCCCTATCTATTTATGAACACTCTCCCTCTCTTCTCTCTCTACAAACCTAGATCCATCTCCTCATTCTCTAGGTATCTCGCTCCCTCCATTTCTACCTCTCCATCCATCCCCTCTTACTCATATCTTTTTTCTTCTATCTCTTCTCTTCTCTCTCCCTTCCCTCTCTAGATCTCTCCCTTCCTTTCTTCCCCTCTCCATTTATATATCCTTCCCCCACTCTCTCATTATCTCTCTATCTCTCTTATTCTCTCTCTTCATTGTCTAGTTCATTAACTCTCCAACCCACCCTCTCTCCCCTCTCTAGGTTTCTCCCTCCCTTCCTCTCCACCTATCTACCTTTGCATATAGGTCTCATTACCCACCTCTCTTTATCCCCCTTTATCTATCTCACTCCTCTCTTGAAATCCAGGTCTCTTGCCTATCTATATGTCCCCTCTATATTTCTCTCTCTCCCTCTCTATCTCTCTTGCCCTCCTCCTTAACATACGACCCACAAAAACACCAAGTGGTATCCTAAGGGGTCATAAGACACCATATGACCCTTGAAAACACCTAAGGAGTCATATGGTGCCCTAAGGGCACACCATATGACACCTTAGGACACAATACAACCCATAACGACATCATATGATGTCCTCAGGGGTCATATGGTGTCCTAAATGGTCATAGGACACCATATGACCCCTAATGACACCTAAGGGGTCATATGTTGTCCTAAGGGGTCATATGACACCATATGACCCCTTAGGACATAATATGACCCTTAACGACATCTAAGGGGTCATATGGTGTCTTAAGGGGTCATAGGACACCATATGACCTCTTAGGACACCATACAACCCATAACAATACCATATGGTGTCCTAAGGTGTCATAGGACACCACATGACCCCTTAGGACACCATATGACCCATAACAACACCATATGGTGTCCTAAGGGGTCACAGGACACTGGATGATCCCTGTGGACACCATATGACCCATATTGATACTATACAGTGTGCTAAGGGGTTATATGGTGTCCTAAGGGGTCATAGGACACCATATGACCCTTTAGAACACAATATGACCCCTAACGACACCAAAGGGATCATATGGTGTCCTAAGGGGTCATAGGATACCATATGACCCCTTAGGACACAATATGAACCCTAACAACATGTAAGGGGTTATATGGTGTCCTAAGGGGTCACATAGTGTCCTAAGAGATCATAGGACACCATATGACCCCTTAGGACACCATACAACCCATAACGACACCATATGGTGTCTTAAGGGGTCATAGGATACCATATGACCAATTATTACACAATATGATCCTTAATGACACCTAAGGGGTCATATGGTGTCCTATGGGGTCATAGGGCACCATATGACCCCTTAGGACACACTACAATGCATAGCAACATCATACTGTGTCGTAAGGGGTCATATGGTGTCCTAAGGGGTCATAGGATACAATATGACTCCTTGGGACACAATATGACCCCTAACAACCCCTTAGGGGGTTATATGACACCATATGACCCCTTAGCACACTACACGACCTATAATGACACCATATGGTGTCCTAATGGGTCATATAACACCATATTACCCCTTAGCGCACCATAAGATCCATAATGACACCATATTGTGTCCTAAGGGGTAATTGGACACCATATGACCCTTTAGGACACCATACAACCCATAACAACACCATATGAGGGCTCATATGGTTTCCTACACCATATGACCCCTTAGGACATCATATGACCCATAACAACACCATATTGTATCCTAAGGGGTCATATGGTGCCCTAAGGGGTCATCGGACACCATATGACCCCTCAAGACACCATACGACTCATAACGACACCATATTGTATCCTAAGGGGTCATATGGTGTTCTAAAGGGTCATAGGACACAATATGACCTCTAACGACCCCTTAGGGGGTCATAGGACACCATATGACCCCTTAAAACACTATATAGCCCATAACAACACAATATGGTGTCCTAAGGGGTCATACAACACCATATGACCCCTTAGCGCACCATACGACCCATAAAGGATACCATATGGTATCCTTCATTTGACACCATATGACTCCTTAGGACACCATATGACCCATAAAGACACCATATAGTGTCCTATGGGATCATATGGTGTCCTAAGGGGTCATAGGACACCCTATGACCCCTTAGGACACAATATGATCCCTAACAATACCTAAGGGGTCATATGGTGTCCCAGGGGTTCATGGTGACCTTGAGAATTGAGAGAGACAATAAAAGAGTAAGGAATATATATGAGAGAGTCATATGGTGTTTTATGACCCCTTAGAACACCATATGACCCCTAACTACACCATATGGTGTCCAAAGGGATCATATGGTTTCCTAAGGGGTCATATGATGTCCTAAGGGGTCATATGGTGTTCTATGACCCCTTAGGACACCATATGACCCCACATGACACCATATGGCCCCTAATGACACCATATGGTGTCCTAAGGGGTCATATGGTGTCGTTAAAGGTTATATGGTGTCCCATGGGGTCATATGGTGTTCTACAACCCCTTAGGGCACCACATTACCCCTAACAACACCAAATGGTGTCCTAAGGGGTTAGATGGTGTCCTATAGGGTCATATGGTGTTCTATGACCCCTTAAGACACCTTACAGCCCCTAACATCATCATACGGTGTCCTAAGGGGTCACATGGTGTCCTAAGGATCATAGGACACCATATGACCCCTAACGACATCATATGGAGTCGTTAGGGGCATATGGTGTCCTAAGGGGTCATATGGTATTCTATGACCCATTAGGACACCATATGACCCCTAACAACACCATATGGTGTCATTGAGGGTCATATGGTGTCCTAAGGGATCATAAGGTGTCCTAAGGGGTTATATGATGTTTTGTGACCCCTTAGGACACTATTTGACCCTTAGGACACCATATGACCTCTAAGAACACTATATGGTGTCCTAAGGGGTCATATAGTGTTGTTAGGGATCATATGGTGTCATATGGTGTTCTATGACCCCTTAGGACACCATATGACCCCTAACGATGCCATATAGTGTCTTAAGGGGTCATTTGATATCATTAGGGGTCATATAGTGTCCTAAGGAGTCATATGATGTTCTATGACCCCTTAGGACACAATATGGTGTCATGAGGGGTCATATGGTGTCTTGAGGGCTCATATGGCATCCCAAGGGGTCATAGAACACCATATGACCCCTTAGGACACCATATGTTGTCATTAGGGGTCATATGGTGTCCCAAGGGGTCATAGAACACCATATGACCTCTTAGGACACTATATGGTGGCATTAGGAATTATATGGTGTATGGGGTCATATGGTATCCTAAGGGGTCATAAAATACCATATGACCCCTTTTGACACCATATGACCCCTTAGGAAATCATATGACCCCTTAGGATACCATATGGTGATGTTAGGGGTTATATGGTGTCTTAAGGGGTCATAGAATACCATATGACCCCTTAGGACACTATATGACCCCTTAGGACACCATGTGACATATCCTAAGGGTTCATATGGTGTCTCAAGGGGTCATAGAAGACCATATGACCCCTAAGGACACAATATGACCCCTTAGGACACCATATGATGTTTTTAGGGGTCATATGGTGTCCTAAGGGGTCATAGAACATCATACGACCCCTTAGGACATAATATGACCCCTAATGACACCATATGACTCCTAACGACACCATATACCCCTCAGGACACCATATGGTGGTCTTAGGGGTCATATGGTGCCCTAAGGGGTCATAGAACACCATATAATCCCTTATGACACCATATGACCCCTTAGGACACCATATGACCCCTAATGACACCATATAGTGTCATATAGTGTCCTAAGGGGTCATATGGAATCCTAATGGGTCATAGAATACCATATGCCCACTTAGGACACCATATGACCCCTAACGACATGATATGGTCTCTTAAGGGGTCATATGTTGTCTTAAGGGATCATATGGTGTCTTAAGGGGTCATATGGTATTCTATGACCCATTTGGGCACCATATGACCCCTTAGGACATCATACGACCCCTAATGACACCATGTGACCCCTTAGGCACCATATGACCCCTAATGACACTATATGGTGTCATTATGGGGAATATGGTGTCATAAGGGGTCATAGAATACCATATGACCCCTTAGGACACTATATGGTGTTGTTAGGGGTCATATGGTGTCATTAGGGGTCATATGGTATCCTAACGGGTCATATGATGTCCATAGGGGTCATATAACACCAAATGACCCCTTAGGACATCATATGACCCCTTAGGACACCATATGGTGTCGTTAGGGCTCATATGGTTTCTAAGAGATCATATGGTATCCTAAGGGGTCATAGAACACCATATGACCCCTTAGGACACCATATGACACGTAGTGACACCATATGACCTGTTAGGACACCATATGACCTGTAACGACACCATATGTTGTCCTAAGAGGTCATATGGTTTCCTAAGATAGATAGTGTAAAGCGGAAAATCGCGATCGAACCCTAGTTGCTCTCCCCTCTTCCAACTCCAAGGAGAGAGAGAAGGGAGATTCACTAGGTTTGATGGTTTTCACTTAGGGGAGAGACTTTACATTCAAAAGAGGGGTTGAAACCCACAAGATCCAATCCCATGCAATGCAAGATTGGATGCTAAATGTGTTTCAAGGGTTATGACAACAAGGCTACCCTCTTTTGTAAAGAATGTTGATAGAAGAATTAAGCTAGGAATGCATAGAAAGTGACAAAGATTCGCTTTATAAACTGAGATAGGGATATAGGATGAAGCTGCGGACCTGGAATTAGCAGTAAAATGTCGATATGGCGCTGTCCTGCAAATTTGAGCAAAAGTTGTCGGGACGATGGCGCCCGAGCGCCACGGTCCTCCGAAATCCGCGAAACGAAGGGGGATCTGTTCGTCTTTGCACAAGGATTCCAGATCTTCAATTTCAGCCGCGTACCTGCAACCTACACATACAAAAGCGAAGACGATTGGGGGGTTAGGGATTAGGGGTTTTCCTTTAGGTCAAACCCCGGTTTTGGAATTAACCAAGAAATGAGCAAGTGCTGTAAATGTAAATGACTGTAAAACAAGTACTAATACCTTGTTCTAAGGATGTTTGTATCCTTATGTGCGAAGGTATAGATGTTGTATGTTGTATGTTGTATGTTGTAGTAGTATGTTGTAAGTGATCTCCTCTTCAATGGTTGAATCCTTGTCTTGAATGCAACACTTAGCCTTGAATGGAGACTTAGAAGGAATGCTTGAATGCTTGAATGCTTGAATATAGTTTCCACGCTTGTACACATATGTCCTTCTCATGCCAAATGAGAGAGAGAAATGTAGTTTATATACTTGTCATTTAGGGCTGATAGACTGATTTTCCCGACCTTAGGCCGACCAGGGAAAGTTAATTTCCAAATTGCAAACAAAAAGACCCGAAGTCCAAAGGAGACCGGGCTCAAAATAGGACCCAGGGACCAGGGCGCTGGGCGCCATGGTCCTGGGGACCAGGGCGCTGGGCGCCCTGGTCTCGAAGGACCAGGGCGCTGGGCGCTCCGGTCCCACCTCCTGGGACAGCAGGGTGCAAAGGAGGTTCAGGCCAGGGTGCAAGAAAATGCAGTTTTCAGTGTCATAATCAGGTTTCGGGGTCTCCATTCAGGTTGTGTGTTGCGTCGCCATCGTGAAGACCGAAATGCGGTCGAAATTGCAAGTGTCACAATTTTAGGACTCTACATTTAGCCCCCACTTTAGCAGGAGTATGTATGCTCATACTTCCGGTAAAGTACAAGGAAACAATATTGAAAAACTTTCACCACGTCAAGGAGGCAAGACACACCAAGCCCCCAGTGGACTAAGGATCTTACGACTTTGATTGACAAAGTAAAAGGGAAGATCACGAGGGAGAACCATGACTGTCAGTAGTAAGGTTCCCTCACTATGAGTCATGCCAGAAAGATATCAAAAATTTTCAAGGCAAAGCTAAATTTGTCAAGAAATTTTCAAGTATCTTGAAAAGATATGAACGGGATGTATGCCCCCCTATGTTAAAGCGATCGCACATGCCTCACCGGGGGTGATTTCTTTAAGGTAGTGATACATATAAGAAACGAGAAAGGAGCATGTTATCGCAAGGATTTAGCCCCCAAGTGTGAGATAAGTCCAAGGATAATAGACACAAAACACAAAGCACAAGGTGACTTCGCTTTCCTCGGGGTCAGTATGCTGTATGATAATTCATGTATATATATCATATGTATGTATGCATAACTGTTCTTCATTCCCCAATCTAGGAAGGTCACCTAGAAGAAGGGAACACATGTGTCTTTTGAGTCAACATGAGAGAGATCGAGAGATCTCAATGCTTTGCATTGTCCTCAAGTAGACAACACTAAGGACAACAAATAGAAGAATGAGAATAACATATAGAAGAAGTAACACAAGAGAGGAGGAGAGAATCTGCTATGCTAATGTAACTAGTCTAGCACGTCATCTACCCCCCGATCTTGCTGATCAATGTTTCGGGAAGGCAGGGAACACGCTAGAGGAGGAACATTCAACACAGCAGATGGAGCTATCACAAGATCCAAACAAGGGCTATGTTCATGTTCCGAGCCACGTTGTTCTTGTCTAGGAGCTAGGATAAGTGCTTTAGAAAATTCATTAGATAAATGGTTATCGATATCAACAAGTTCATATTCACTATCAAAAGCAAGAGGAATAACATTTTCATCATGAATAACATTTTCATCTATATCATCATCAAGATTTATAAAAATAGGATCTTTAACTCACATAGGATCAAGACCATCATGCATCTTATGTTTAGGAGATTTCGGCTCAATTTCCGGCTGAGGAGAAAATGGAATAATGCTTGTTGAAGGTGTTTTTGGAGATTGCAAAGTTTGAGAAGTAGCTGCTTGAGCTCTAAGACGATGCTTTCGTCGGCATTCACGTGCAGAACGATTTCGTCTAGTCTTAGTAGGAAGTGAAGAAGATTGAGGAGGAGGAATGTTCTCATCCTTAACACTTGGGTGTTTAGGTAGTGGTCTCTTAGGCTGGATAATAGGAGAAGAAGAAGGTCTCTTCTCTCTATAAAAAGAAGGAGGAGGAACTGCTCCATATAAGGGAGGAATATTTGGTTTAGGAAGGAGACCAAGTCCATCATGACGAGGAGGAATAAGTCTACTTTTAGGAAGTTTATTAGATATAGACATAGTCACATCCATGGGAACGGGTGGGGAATCTTCTTGAGGAAAGACATTAGTTTTATCTTTCAAAGGAAGAACTTCCTTCTCAAGAATGATAGGAATGTCAAGTTTGGGTGTTCTAGGTTCACTTAGATATAGGATCATGTCTTTTTTCCACTTTTGATTAAGATTTGAAAAGATGATCACTTCGCGGAGGAAGAGATTGGAATTGTTTAGGCCAAAAGTAATCAAGAGGAACGCTAGAAATTCTTTCAGCTGGTTTAAAGAGACTATGATTGACAGTAACAACTTCACCATTATGGGGAAATTTCAAACACTTGTGAATAGGAGAAGCAATAACTTTCATGGAAGATAGCCAAGGATAGCCAAGCTTCACACGAAATTGTTCGGAAGATGGAATAATAGCAAAGTTCACATCAAGGGATTTGTTATGGACCTCAATAGGCAATGTAATAGAACCAATTGCAGGAGAAGAAAATGCATCAAATAGTTTCACAATCACATCTGTTTTGTCATAGATCACTTGATTCAATTGCAAAGTAAAAAGAAATTCTTCAGTAATAACATTAACCATGCACGAAGGATCAATAAGCACTCCACGGCAAGGTGTATTCTTGACTTTTGCAACTATGTATAAAGGACCATCAGGTGCCCTAATGGTTTCACTGGAATCAAATGTGATGGAAGGTTCTTTAGGGTTTTCTTGCTGCTCTACGAAGTTAATCACATTCGGAGCCATAGACACAAGACCAGCAGATGAGAGAGAGGAATCATTAGCCTCAATTGCATTAGAGGTATGAGAAGGTAATGGATCAGTGAAAATCTAAAGATTTTGATTAGGAGGAGCTACAGATGTATTGCCTTTATCATTCACTCCAGAAACAAAAATAGTATTATTATCAATCAAATCTTGAATTTTACCCTTTAAAGAAAAACATTTTTCAGTATCATGCCCAGGCTGACGATGAAATTGACAAAAAGCTTTGTTATCAAAATAAGGTGAAGTAATCTTTGCAGGATCAATTTGTCTTATAGGAGGAAGAGTAAGCACATTTTGTTCCAATAACTTATTCATAATACTATGCAATGATTCATTCAAAGGAGTATACTTTCTTTCTTTCTTGAAAAATTTAGAAATAGGAGGCACACCTGATGCTGCATTCACATTGTTGTTGATGATGTTTTCATTGAATTTGATGGAATCTCTGTTCGGTTTAAACTTCCCAAATGGTTGTTGACTGCTATCACCCTTATCACTCGGAGCCATAGGATGTGATTGTTCCATTTGACTCACAGTCAGTTGATAATTGTGAAGAGTTGCACACAACTGTTGGAAAGAAGTAAACTCAGAAAACAAAAGTTTGTCTCGAATATCTTTTTGTAAATTAGAAATAAAGATTCTTTGAATATCATTGTCAGGCACTGGAAAAGAAATTTGAGCATACAAATGCTTATATCTACCAATGAAATCAGTCACTTTTTCTTTAACACCTTGTTTACAATGCATTAAATCAATCAAAGTAACTTTAGGACTTATATTGTTTTGAAATTGTTGAATGAAGGCATTTGCAAGTTGTTCGAAAGAAGTAATAGAATAGGAAGGCAACGAGCAATACCATTGTAGGGCTTTGTCTCTTAATGTTCTAGTAAACAGTTTTGCAAGCAACCTTTGGTCATAAGCAAAATCAGTACATATTGTTTGAAAAGTCTTAACATGTGTTAGAGGATCACCCTTACCATTATAAAGCTCCAAATGCGGAATTTCAACATGTTTAGGGGGAATAGCTCGAACAATGTCAAGAGAAAGTGGGCTCGCAACATCAAATGTGGGCACACTAAACTTAGATTGATTCATAGAGGCAATTTGTTGCTGTAAAGAAGAGACAGTTTGTGCAAGATTGTTAATGGTCGCTTCAGTTGAAGAGTTCATATTAGACGTGTTAGATTGTGATGGAGGTGTTATGTTATTGAAAGAAGGTAGAGAGTAAGGTGGTGGGACACTATGATAGTTAGTCATAGGAGATGATTGGACAGGAGGAACACTACAAGGAGGAATGGAAGGGTTAAATGAATTGCCCCCTTGCATCATGTTCATTTGTGGAGATACAAGAGGAACACTCATTGAAGGAATGAATGAAGAAGTTGGATTGAATGAAGGAAGAGGGTTAATTGAAGAAGAGGGATTGCCCCCATGACTAGTGATCATAGGAGGAATGTCTTGTATAGAAGTAGTCATTATGTTTGATGTAAAGGTAGGCATGCTAGCAATAGAAGTCGCCAAAGGAATAGAATGATTGACTTGAGTAGGAGGTTGTGTATAACCTAAGGTTTCAGCACAACTTTTCATAGGCATCACATTTGAATCCACAATGTGTGCAATACCACGCAAAATATCAATTCCATTCTTATCACTTTGAAGCATACGTTTTAGACCCTCAATTAAAGGAAGAGATTGACTATCAGGGTATTCTTGAGACATCCATTGTCGAAAATCATCAAATTGGTTATCCAATTTTGAAAGTTGTTCTACAGAAACCTCATGGAGAGCTTCTTCATCATTAAGAGGATTAGAGGAATTACCCATGTCCTCGTTAAAAAGGCTATTCAAATTAGGTTCCATCTCCTCGGTAATTAAACCTCAGAAAGACTTAATTCTACGGCTTCGTCTAATGGGAATAGTGTAAGTAGGGCTTATTGTTGTAAAACTCATGCACTAGAAAGAGAGAGAAGATTTTGATTTTAGAGGTAGCAATTTTCAGTAAAATCAGCCAATCTTCTGGATTTAAGCTGTTAAATGCAATCACGACAGTCTCCCGAAATTTCGGAAAAAATGTCCGGGACCGTGGCGCTCAGAGTGCAACACGGTCCTTGCAACTTTTTTCGAAATTTGCAGGGATGAAAGGTATGATGATTTTAAAGCTAATCTGAAAAAATTGAGTGATTTTACGATCTGCAGATAGGCCAAATTAAAGTTGCAATCTCGAAATTGAACCCTACCAAGATTGTCGAAAAATGCAAAAATTTGAATTTTGAAAAAGAGAGGGGAACTGAAATTTTGAATTTTATGATTTTAGAGGGAATGTCAAAAGCAATGCAAATTTTGAAATTTAAAAATTGACTCAATTTCACGCAAAATTCAATTTTGAAAGCGGAAATTAAAGTTGTTGTAATTAAGCACTTAATTTCAAAAGTCACAAATTGTAAGAATTTGAATAAAGCACTGAAATTTTTAATGAATGCAAACACACTTTTCAGATTTAGGACAGGAAGAACACAATTTTGACACAAAATTTCAGTTTCAATGATTTTTGAATGATTAGAAGCGTTAATCCAAGCAATCCCTAGACCAACTTTGACTTTAATTTTGAAGGTGTTAGATTTGATAAAATCAGCCAAAATTCTGGATTTTAGGAGGAAAATACAGTAAGATCTAGCTCCCGAAATTTCGAAAAAAATGTCGGGGACGATGGCGCTCGGAGTGCACACGGTCCTCACAACTTTTTTCCAAATTTTCAGGGATGAAAGATATTGTGATTTTATTGCGGAATCCAAAGTTACAGCTGATTTGGAAATGTTTTGATCAATGAAATTGTCGGACAAAGGTTGAATCAAGAGGGTTTCAAAAATTAGGGTTTTGACGCTTAACCACTTAATTTTCAAAATTAAAGCATAGATATGAATTGATAATTTGTAATAGAAGGGTAGATCTGAAACAAGCATTAACATTTAGACATTTCACAAGTTCAATTACTAAAAAGAAAATTTAGGGTTTTTATGCAATCAACCTCTAAAATTTGCAAAAGATCAAACATGGAAATGTAATCAAGGAATCCAATTTTCAGATCTAACCATGAATAATTAGAAAGGATGTTCACGTCGGGTTCACCAAAATGTAAAGCGGAAAATCACGATCGAACCCTAGTTGCTCTCCCCTCTTCCAACTCCAAGGAGAGAGAGAAGGGAGATTCACTAGGGTTGATGGTTTTCACTTAGGGGAGAGACTTTACATTCAAAAGAGGGGTTGAAACCCACAAGATCCAATCCCACGCAATGCAAGATTGGATGCTAAATGTGTTTCAAGGGTTATGACAACAAGGCTACCCTCTTTTGTAAAGAATGTTGATAGAAGAATTAAGCTAGGAATGCATAGAAAGTGACAAAGATTCGCTTTATAAACTGAGATAGGGATATAGGATGAAGCTGCAGACCTGGAATTAGCAGTAAAATGTCGATATGGCATTGTCCTGCAAATTTGAGCAAAATTTGTCGGGACGATGGCGCCCGAGCACCACGGTCCTCCGAAAAATCCGCGAAACGAAGGGGGATCTGTTCGTCTCTACACAAGGATTCCAGATCTTTAATTTCAGTCGCGTACCTGCAACCTACACACAGAAAAGCGAAGATGATTGGGGGGTTAGGGATTAGGGGTTTGCCTTTAGGTCAAACCCCGGTTTTGGAATTAACCAAGAAATGAGCAAGTGCTGTAAATGTAAATGACTGTAAAACAAGTACTAATACCTTGTTCTAAGGATGTTTGTATCCTTATGTGCGAAGGTATAGATGTTGTATGTTGTATGTTGTAGTAGTATGTTGTAAGTGATCTCCTCTTCAATGGTTGAATCCTTGTCTTGAATGCAACACTTAGCCTTGAATGGAGACTTAGAAGGAATGCTTGAATGCTTGAATGCTTGAATATATAATTTCCACGCTTGTACACATATGTCCTTCTCATGCCAAATGAGAGAGAGAAATGTAGTTTATATACTTGTCATTTAGGGCTGATAGACTGATTTTCCCGACCTTAGGCCGACCAGGGAAAGTTAATTTCCAAATTGCAAACAAAAAGACCCGAAGTCCAAAGGAGACCGGGCCCAAAATAGGACCCAGGGACCAGGGCGCTGGGCGCCCTGGTCCTGAAGGACCAGGGTGCTGGGCGCTCTGGTCCCACCTCCCGGGATAGCAGGGTGCAAAGGAGGTTCAGGCCAGGGTGCAAGAAAATGCAGTTTTCAGTGTCATAATCAGGTTTCGGGGTCTCCATTCAGGTTGTGTGTTGCGTCACCATCGTGAAGACCGAAATGCGGTCGAAATTGCAAGTGTCGCAATTTTAGGATGCTACAGATAGTAATGGTTTCCTATAGGGTTATATGGCCCACCATGCTCCTACACATACCCATATGGGTTATATAGAGATATAAGATACCTAGAGGGGTAGAGAGGCATGAGAGACCTAGATAGGGTGAGAGAGAGACAGAGGGTTGAGATAGATGGAGGGGGGTAGAGAGAGGTTGGTAATGAGATATGGATGGAGATGTAGAGAGGTGGAGAGGGAATGAGGGAGAAACCTAGAGAGGGTTAGAGAGTGTGTGATGGAAAGCTAATGATGTAGACAATAAAGAGAGAATAAGAATTAGTTGCGAAGGGAGAGAGAGATGGGATAAGGAGGGAGAGGGAGATAGAGAGGGATAGGGGAATAAAATAATAGAGATGCCTATAAATGGGAGGGAGGGATAAGAGGAGAGATGAAAGAATAAAGAGAGAGAAGAGTATGAGGGGATTGAGGGAGAGGTAGACATGGAGGGACTACAAGACCTAGGGAAGGAGATGATGCAGAGGTGGGAGAAAAGTGAGAAGAGGATGAGAGAGTTCAAAAATAAATAGGGTTAAATGGGGAGGGAGATATAGGGGAAGAGAGAGGGAGAGAACTATATTGGGGAAGAGAGATGAGAGACATAGATGATAAGAGAGAGGAATGAGATAGATAGAGGGTGGGAGAGAGAGGTGAGTAATGAGACATGATGCAGAGGTAGATAGGTGGAGAAGAAGGAAGTGGTAAACCTAGAGAGGTGAGAGAGAGTTGATGACCTAGAACGTAGAGAGAGAGAATAAAAGAGGAAGAGAGAATTAAAAAGTGGGGGAGAGATATATATGGGGGTATGTATGGATGGGGAGGTAGAGAGGGAGAGGGGAAGAAATGAAGGGAGAGACCTAGAGAAGGGAGGGAGGGAGAATAGAAGAGATAGAAGAACAAAGAGAGGAGTAAGAGGGGATGGATGGAGAGGTAGACATTGAGAGAGTGAGATACCTATGGAAAGAGGAGATAAAGAGGTTAGGGGAGGAAGAGAAAAGGAGGGAGTTCATAAAGGGATAGGGTTAAGGAGGAGGAAGAGAGAGGTAGAGAGGGACATAGAGAACTATAGAGGGGGCATATACATAGGTGAGAGACCTAGATGGCCAGAGAGGAGTGAGATAGATAGAGGGGGATAAAGAGAGGTGGGTAATGCAACCTATATGCAGAGGTAGATAGGTGGAGAGGAAGGGAGGGAGAAATATACAAAGGGGAGATAGGGTGGGATGGAGAGGTAATGACCTAGACAATGAAGATATATAATAAGAGAGGAAGAGAGAAGACGAGAGAGTGGGAGAGGGAGATAGAGAAGGAGAGAGGAAGAAAGGAAGGTAGAGACCTGGAGAGGGGAGGGAGGGAGAATAGAAGAGATAGAAGAGGAAAGAGATGAGTAAGAGCAGATGGATAGAGAGGTAGACATGGAGGGACTGTGAGACCTAGAGAATGAGGAGATAGAAAGGTCTAAAGAGAGAGATAACAGAGGGAGAGAGTTCATAAATAGATAGAGGTAAGGAGAAGGGAGAGAAAGGTGGAGAGGGGGGGAGAGAATTAGAGGGTGGACAATTAGATAAGTGAGAAACCTAGAGGGGGAGAGAAAGGTGGGTAATAATATAGGGAGGGAGAGACGGTGAGGTGAATAGTGAGGGAGGGACAACCCAAGATATGGAGAGAGAGAAGATAAAAGGGATAGGTAGTGACCAAGAGAAAGGAGTGGGAGGGGAGAGAAACAATAAGGGAATGAGAGAAAAGAGAGAGGGAGAGAGTCAAGGATAAAGAAGCGAGAGAGACAAGAGAGGGAGAGAGATAGGCCTAGAGTTTGGGGAAGATAAAGAGAGTGAGATAAATAGCTAAAGAATTCTAATGGGATCATGTTGATTACTGAAATTTGACATGTCGATTATTGAAACTTGACTAAGTCTAAAATTTAATATGATCCTCTAAAAACTAGAATCTACATTATAAGTCCTATAGAGCTATACTTAAATTTTATATTTCATGTATATATTCTCCTTCGGGGGTGGATTTAACATGTGTCAAGATTGAAAAATCTAAACACTCACAAAACCTTTACATTGGACAATGCAGAACATTTGGCGCGCGCCAAATTTGGTGCTCACCAAATGCAAAAAATTGACTTTTCACATTTGGCAAGCACCAAATTTGGCGTGCGCTAAATGTGAAAATTCAAATTTTTCGCGTGCCAAATGTGAAAATTCAAAATTTTCCATTTGGCAAGCGCCAAATAGGGTGAGTGCCATATTTGGCACTCGCCAAATGGTTTGCTTGGGAGAATACCAACCCTTTGGGTTGGATTTGCCTTGGGCATCCAACCCATAGGTTTGGATGACCTTTTCATGCCAATGACACATTTTTATGAAAAAGTAAGAAGTGGCACCTTTTTGGTACCACAACTTGGTGCACTTACCCCCATATTGTTTAGTAAATCTAACAGTTGTTTTCCAACCGGTATGTCAAAGCCAAAGTCTCTAGCACCAATACCGGGTACTTGTTTGGTTATGTACATCATCAAACAAACAAGTAAGTTTCTCATCTCTTTTAATCTTTCCCATATTGTCTATCAATTCATCTTTAAGCCATTCACATATATCTATCATTGCATTATCATTGACCATATCATAGGCACTCTTGATACATAGGCTAGAAACCGAATTTAACCTATTTGCATGTGTATCCTTATAACCTAAGATCATACTGATAAATCTGACATTTATATCTTTTACATCATTTACCCTTAGAGATCTTTTGTCAAATGTTGCACCAGTTAGGTTTATCACTGTGTCATTTAGGACCTTCTTTGTTTTGTCAGGTCTATTACTGATGGAGGGTAACCCTATTACAACTTTTACTGCTTCTTTTGTGATTTTATGAATTGATTCCAACCAGAAAAATTCACCATGTACTCTGCTTAACACAATCCTTATGATATCCTTGGGAAAATCCGGGACACTAAGAGTTTCAGTGAAACCTAGGGTTTCCACTATCTTATGTTCAGGCTTGACATTTCCAGATTCATCACAAATCACATTCCTATACATATTCTTAATCTCATCATCACCTAGTTCCTCAATATGACAATGTATATACATCCTGGGGTCTTCAACATATACTACTCCCTTAGGGATTTGAGAAAATGCACCTATTCTATCATCTTTCTTCGCAATTTCAGGAACTAGTTTAAAAATGGATCTAGGGATCTTAATAACCTCAACAACAGTAGGGTTTGCAATAAATTTAGGAGTGGATGAAGATGCCATAGCTATAAATACCTCAATCTGCCTTAAGGATGAATGCTTTGATGGATTGCTTCACTTCTTCGCTTGGAATGCCTTCGCTCAAGAATTTTCGCACTCTCGAAGATTTGAATGTTCGGTGAATGAAAAAGGAGCCAAAACACTTGCTTTATAATGTTATTTTCTCCAACTACCATATTTAATGCTTGTTGGTTAAGTCACAACTTAGCTCATCTGAGGTATAGAAGTAATTTCAACTTCTTACCATCAACCGAGGGAATAATAGCATGTTTTTTATTTTGTTGCTAAACCCCCAAAAGATTTGCTTTAGTTAGATGAAGATTCTCCTACCGATGGAGTGTTACTTTGTTCTACTGGTGGAGGAGTATTCCCATCAACATTCTGATCTGACTTCTTGATCCATTGTTTTGAGAATTCTTGCTTTACCTCTTCTTTTTCTTTACCTTTCAAACTCGGACCTTTATTGTTTATCAGTGATGTCTTACTTCTACAGAATCTAGCAATATGTCCAATTTTATTATAGGCATAACAAGTCACATTGTTCTTCTGAATAGTGTTTCCATATCCTATGCCGGTATGTGTTCTGCATTGATTAGATAAGTGTACAAATCTTCCACAAACATAACATCTTACATTCATTCTGCAATTTTCTGAATTATGACCAACTTTGTTGCATTTTGAACATTGACCGGTGGGTGTATTAGTGTTCTGATAATTTCAAGATCTACACTGATTTTCTCTATGACCATACTTGTTACAGTTAAAGCATTTGCCATTAAATTTGTAAGTAGTAGGTTGCCTTACCGATTTGTTGTGATCATGATGGTTTGCAGTACTGGAGCTTTCACCAACTTCAAAGCCAAGGCCATTTGTATCACCATTAGGTTCCCGATTCTTCAGCATGTCACCAAGTTCTTCTGAACTTTTCTTGAATTTCTCCTTGTGTTGATTTGTAGCAATTAGTTCATTCTCCAAGATTCCTTTTTGTTTTATGAGTTCAGTTCTATCATTTTTTGTGTGCATTAGATCTGTCTTCAACATATCATTTTCATGATTTAGTCTTGTGTTTTCATTTCCAGCATCATTTATTCTTCTAACCAAGTCTTCTTCATTTTTCTTTCCGTCTTCAATTTCTTTACAGAATCTCATAGTCATATCCTGCATCTCATTCTTTGTTGTACTGATTTCTTGTCTTAGCTTGTTTACCAGATCATTAAGAGTTTCTTTTTCATCATTCTCATTCTGCATCTTTTCACAAAGTTCTCTCCTCTTGTTCCTTGCAATAGTAAAATTTTCTCGAAGTGCTTGAATAATATCCTGATCAACCTTCAGATCATCTTCTAGTTTGATATTCTTTAATTTTTTTTCATCATAGTCTGTAAGAGTTGTTTCCAGTTGCTTTCTCAAGTTTTCCATTTCTACCGGTGACAAGATCTTCCTCAAGTTGTTAGGCTTTTGAAAATAGAGGACCAAGCTCTGATACCAATTGTTAGGATTCCCAAAGATACTGAGAGGGGGGGGGGGTGAATTCGTATCTAACTGGTATGTAAATTTACTTGACTTAAAACATGAAAAACATATTAAAACTGTGTACTAGTAAACTAGAAATAATGCAGTAACTAAGAACAATAAAAAAACATGAGAAGCACACCATAACATAATATTTTAACGAGGAAACCTGGTGTGGGACAAACCTCAGTGGGATTTGTGACCCACAATATTCGCTTATTGGCCAATAAGGGAATATTAATTTTACAATAGGGGCCTACACATGCAGGAAGGCCAAGTGCCTAGAGCTCACTGCTCAATTACAAAAGAAGTCACACTGACTTACTGTTGTTCACCAAAAGTGATAACCCAAGTATAACTGCAATCCTTCTATGAAATGGCCAATTTCAATCTATGAAACACATCAGGGCTTGGACAACATAACATAGGACCCTAATTGATCCTCCTGCACTTCAGGTTCTGCTAGACCTAGGGGGGGACACCCTTTTGATGCACTGAATCAAAATTATTCACTCACCATGACAACATTAATGAAGCAGATAAAACATTCCACAAACTCATCCAATTTAAAAACACACTACAGATTGGCTAGATCTATATAAACCACAAATGAAAAAGAGCTTGGAATGAAAGAACACAACCCCTAAACATAAAGGGAAATAGATTTTCTTTTAAAATTGTTGTTCTGAGACCATTCCCAAATTTGTCAAAGACTAGTGCCTTGTTCATTGGGCAACAGAGTCACACATAGAACTACAAAATGTCAATCACAGCTGCAAATTTGTTTTCCTTACAAAATATCCCTACATTAATACCTTATACTAATGCATTACTCAATCCATTCACAAAATTATCAGATCTGGGACACATTCCATTGTTTATGACTGATTATAGAATTTAAACTCTTCATTGAAGAATGCCTACAAACAATCATACAATCTCCTTGAGACAACAAATTATAAGCCTCCTTGAGGATTCAATTCATAACAATGAAATACATGCACAGAGACAATATCATGGGAAATTTACTCATGCCTGACACAAGTAAGACCTGCAACTAGAAAACAATCTGTCATTCTACAATGTAGCCTCTATAACCTGAACAGATCCATAGAACTTTACAAGTTTAGGTCAAGAAATTTAGAAAATGGAAGCCATGAAAACTGGAGCACTTCTCACAGAATTCTGGAACCCTTACAAAATGAAAAGAAATGGGAATAAGGAGAGGGAAGAAAATCAAATCTGCAACTGAAATTGCCAAATATCTCCTCTCTAACTGAATTTCACTCCCATGTAAACTGCTCTTGAAATATCCCACACTTGTCAAAATTAACTGCTTGACTGGATTCCTCATTCCGAGAGCTTTTCGACGATATATAACACTTCATATTTTGGCCAAAAATATAGCCCTGGGCGATTTAATCCTCAACATGTGCACATCATTTAAATTTTTTGAATTTTAATATAGTCTGCACTATATAATAAATATGATTTTAATTCTGATTTTTGCTCCCATTTGGTCTTGATGCCTTGCCACGTGGCGAGACCTGATTGGTCAATGGGGTCCACTGGGCGCCACCTGGGATGACAACTCGTCACTCCGCCACATGTCCGCTTGCTTGTCATCCACCTAGGCGCCACCTCTACACCACGTCATCGCCACCTCACCGGGACCCACCTACTGGACCGCTAACTAGACCTGCCACTTGTACGCAACCTAGCTTTCGCCATTTCGCGGCCTTTATCTAGTGTGCATCTCCACTCCACGAAATCGCGCGAGCCCTCGATCTTCATCAAACTTGCTCGACCTTTACCATGCTGCATTTTCGCCATTTCGTGTTTCGTTGTTTCACGGACCTTAACCAGCGAGCATCTTTCCTTCACGAAACAGCGCGGATCGTTCAATCTCCTGAAACATGCACGATCTTTACCCTTTTCACCATTTCACAGGGTGTACCTCGCATGCATCTTCGGCCCGCGAAATCATGCGCTTCATCAGATCCTCTGCAACCTACTCACTAGTTAAGACGACCCTTCTTTGCAAAATTTGCCTATTTGCCTTGGGAAGCGTGCTTGCATGGGGTCCACCTAGTCACTGCTCAGTCACCTCCTCCATCGCCTTGGGATCCGTGCCCACACGTGGGTCCACCTTGGGTGCCCATAGGCACCGTCCGTCAAAAGCCCAGAGGCTTTGACATTATAGATGTGTGTGGATTTGGTTATAAACATTAAAAAATACCACTTCCCAGTCAATGTGGGACAAAACGTTAAGCCTGGAACTTCACTTTGGAGCTTTGCCTGAGCTTTATTGGTGAGTTTTTCTGCATTTGCTTGGGATTTGATGGCCTTCTCAACCACGCCATACTGGGAGGAGTACATTCTCACGACAGGGGGAGATTGGCATTAATCTTGCCAATTGCATTACTTGGAGTTTCAATTGCCTCCCTTTTTCAAACACTACGTTGCAGCAGGGAAGGATGAGGAAAAAACGTGGGAAAGATTGAGACTGGCAATCAAACCTGCCAAAATCCTTTGCTTGAATGTTTTTATTACTCTTATTATTACCTCGATGATTTAATTGCTGCTGATTTTATTACCACACATAGGGAAAATGCATTAAGCTTGGCAAATCTGTCAATGGAATTTGCATTGAAAGTTCATCGGCCTCTCTCCAGCTATCGCATCCACCTTGGAATTCTTCTATAGCTCCTTCTCCAATCCCCATGTAGAAGCCTTGGAGGTCTATTCTGCAACCCCTTTACATACCTGTGGACTGCTGGGAGGATGATTTGGGAGGGTAGGTGAGGGAGGAGCAACTCCTAAACACCATGTGCACTTGCAACTTTGTTACACCTGCCAAATGCATTGCATGAAGCTCGATGGTTTAACTGCTGCTATTATCTCCAAGTCACACAAAGGAAAGGGAGGATGGGAGACCACGCCACAGAGAGGACTTGGTTGCTGATAATACCAACGCCCTTTTACATACCACATAAAGGGTCACTGGAGGAAGAAATCACTGAGACACGAGGAGTTTGGGATGAATTAACAAAGATATCACATATCCTCTACCCCTTAGTGATTTCACACAAAACCCCAAGAAGGAGGACATTTTAGATGCGTCACAGAATGATAAAGAATTACAAATGAGCCATCATCCTTTCTCCTCCAATAACAGTGAAGAACTAAATTTCTTGGTGTCACCCCCCAAGGCTGCCTGCTACTCTGCAACAGTTCGTGGACCATGCCAACGTGACCATCCAGGTGATCAATAACCTGACCCTATAGATAACAAAAATCCCACTTGCAATACTGCTTTACTCTGATCTTGATGGTTCGAGAGACATAACAGTCTTAAATACAAATTCATAGGTTGCATCCACAACACCCACTGCCATACTAGCTGGATGATTATCCCTATGCTTGCTCCTAAATTCTCCATTCACTTGCCTCTTTGAATAATCGCAATCAAAATTTAGATACTCATGAATTCTCACTGTGAGCCAACATTGACCATGACCATATTCGCCATAAAAAAATAGTGCACAAGCAGGAACCAGGTTGGGCCCCAAAGTGGACTCGACTA
The DNA here is from genome assembly GCF_030272615.1 of Cryptomeria japonica. Classification (NCBI taxonomy): domain Eukaryota; kingdom Viridiplantae; phylum Streptophyta; class Pinopsida; order Cupressales; family Cupressaceae; genus Cryptomeria; species Cryptomeria japonica. The sequence goes on from NC_081414.1 coordinate 909,459,729, forward strand.
AAAAAAATTTCGTTTTCATGCAACTGACCTCTGAAATGCCTCACGGACCTCAAACATATCTCTGGAAATGATCGACATCATTTTCGGATCATTAATCCACATTCTACGAATTTCAGGCACCTGCGCCACGTTTTCGCATTTAATCGCAAAGACGTATTTTTCAAACCTATCAAAACACCTTTCTGGAGCTCGCCATCTGACACGCGTGTACTTTGATATACAAGCATGAAATCTACCAAATAGTTTCTGAAGACGAGTCCCGAGCAAGGAGATATTAATCGGCGAAAATGACAAACTGGCTTTGTCGACACTGCGGACCTGATGAAGTCAATGTCCTGGCAACACATGACGCCTTTCTCAAAAATATCAAATGACCTCCGTAGGCCCTCAAATTTGAAACATAGGTACCTTGAAGTACATATTAAAAATTAGAATTCTCAGTTTGATCACCAGACTGACAGGATGCAAATGGTGCATTCATGAAAATGGCTACATTAATTGATCTAACACTGAAAGTATGGATAACTGAAAATGATGGCTAAATGAACCTTTTGGAAAACCGATCAAACAGATTAGCAGAGGCTTGAAACTTGAAACATAGCTCATCATTTATATCAACATTAGCCCAGAACAAACATTATGGCATGACGCTTACTGAGGCAACTTTTACACTTGTGCAAAACAGGGCTCCAACTAGCTGTTGAAACAGGGACTTGCCAAAACACACAAACTGCAAATGGATTTGGCTATGAAAAATGAGCAAATGGATTTGTCAAGACTTGAAATTTTGCAGACTGACTCATATTTATGCATAGAATTGAATCCATTTTGAAATTCTCCATGATGATCAACAGGGCAAAAGATGTAATCGCTCAAAGTAGGCTACTAAATAAAATTTGCATTTGTGCCTAAAATGCACTTTCAGCTCATCCCTCAAACTGGGTACCTCATAAACTTATCCAAATTGAATTCTGAAAGTTGCACATCACTGAATAGGCCAAATGAAAGGTGTGGGACATGAATCCCGAGCCTTACCCTTTGAAAATCAACCAGCTCCATTTTGCCCTCTCGCAAACTAGACCCTTCAAACTGACTCATTTAGGTGCCTTTCTGACATACAGAGCAAAATTTTGAAATAGGCCTATAAACTTGACTCAGTTTTAAATAGTCCCAACACTTACAAAGATGGGTTATACTAATCCAATGTCTTGTACTGCTTCAAATCAACATCTGCTATGCTAGGTTCAGTACCGATTTAAGCTCTGCTACATACATAAACCCTTAACCAATAATTCACATATTAGGTCTATTATTATCTTTCTTTTTCCTCACCCATTTCCTATTACAAAATGATCTACAATGATCTCATACATATATGAGTCATATTACAACTCGCCATGTTGGCTTACAATGATTTTACAATTAATTACAAAATATATTTTAAACAAAATTGAAGTCGGCCAAGGTGCCGGTATCCTTCCTTTCACTACCAGTGTTTTGTATGCCGGTGTAAAGTCTGTCAGTGCCGGTGTCTTTGCCTTGCCGGTGTCATATGATTGTAAGGTTGCCATCAATGACAAAACCTTCAATCACCTACAATTTCTCATTGGAGTGTGCATTTGCCAATAGATTATGTGTTGCATTGATGTTTGTCATTAATGTCAACACTAGCTTCTTGGTTGTCTACTAGATTGCGGTAGAGTGGTTTGATTTTGATGTTGATATGGAGATTATCTCTATTATTCTCCAGTATATTTTGATTGGTGAAAATGGTTTGGTTGGTTATTCATGTCATTCAAACGTGTATCACATTCATTTGGTTTGGGATTTGATGATCCAGAAGCTATCATTTGTTCTAGTAAGCCTTTTGGTTACCGATAAGGATTTTACCGGCAGAGCTTTATTGAAGATCTTTTGGTGGATTCGATTAGTGGTGTTGGTGTGGCTTCTAGAAAGTTATCAGGATGTTGATGGTTATCATGTTCGTGATCCAATTGATTGATGGTGTTTCATTTGTCTTATGGCGACCTATTTTAGGTCCGCTATTGTTCTGTTAGGTTATGAACTGGTTTATGTAATGTGTTGGTGGATGCTTCCGATGCATCACTAGTTGGATTTATTGATTGGTTTATGTTGTTTCGGTCTCAGGCCGACTTGGATTATCATTGGTTTGCGGGTTTATGTAATGGATTTATTGTATTATATTTTAGGTGGCCGACCTAATTGTTTAGGTCCCAAGTTCATATATATGATGTAAGATCTCTTTGTAGATCGTGGTTGTGCTTATGGGTTATGGGATTATCTATGCACGAATAAAGTTGTAATCACATGCAGAGGCTTTAGTCGATTATAAGCGATTGAATTGTGTTTGTGTAAGAGGTTTAAGACCTCTGGTATTGAGCTTAACTAGAACTGTACTCAAGCATAGGAGATGTTATTCTTGCAGTTTATTCTTATTTCTAGATAGTAGTCTGTATTTCTTTTGTAGTCAGTGAGACTCCTTTGTGATGAACAGTGCGCTCTAGGCAGTGTGTCTTCCTGTATGTACAAGCCTTTTTATTGTAATCACATACTTACTGCAAAAGTATCATCTGATTGTGGGTAGGATTCCCACCGTAGTTTTTCCCTTTATCGGGTTTTCCATGTACAAATCTTGGTGTTATGTGTTGTGGATGCATGGTATTTGGTTTATGGTTTATGTTTATGCTTAATTGATATATTTGCTATTCCGGTATTTTGGTTTATACATTCCAGTAAAAAGTTTTGTGTGCTTAAAGTTTCATAATATGTTGACAATTGATTCCCTCTCACACCCTCCTCCTCCCCTGCCCCTCCTAGTTGTCCACTGGTTATCCTAGCAGATGCAACTGGATTGTGAAAGATGAGAAGTAAATGCGAGATATGTTGTGAACTTAAAATTGAAAGTAAAAGAGTTATGAAATGCAATTTCACAACTCAATACTAATTGTGAATTGTGAATTCTAAAAACATAACCCAAAATAGTTATATTAATTACTTCAAATTGAGTTCCTTGAAAAACTATTTGGACATTTACAATGTTAGTTTCTCCAACCTTTCCTTGCACCCTCTCTACTCTTGAAATATGTGAAATGGTTGAATGGAGCGAGTGTGAGGTATCTGAATTGTTTTTCAAAAGAAATGTGGAGACATTTATGAGGGCTGCGAACAGTTTGACAAGTACGTCAAAGAGATATTATTTCATGGAATCAATGATCACAGGATATGCATGAAATACATTTATTGAAAAGGCTTTAGAACTTTCAATGATCCATTTTCTTCCCTACCCCTAGGCAATGAGAGTGTTGGCACAAGCTAAAAGTGACACCAAGTCTTATTGGCAATCTGAACTTTATCAGATATTTCAACTGGGATTGATGCATGTAAATTGTTGGAGTGCAATAAAGCATATGAAATTTTTCACAGAATGCCTCTAAGAAGAGTCATCTCACAGAGCGCAATGAATTGTAGCGTGGATTTTGAATGTGTGGCTGGAATATTAAGAGCATCGATGAAAATTGTCAGATATTATAGTTGAGAACGCCCTGGTTTCAATGCGATGATTGCATGATTTGCACAAGGTATATTTGTGCAAAAAGAAAATTTAGCAAGACTATAAAAACCAAACTCGACGACTTTGGTTTGCACCCTTTCTGCTCACACTACAGTTGAAAATGTTGTGGTAGACATGCGCATAGAATGTGGAAACAGTGACAAAGACATGTAATATGTTTGACAAAATGCCTTAATGAAATCTGCTCACAGTAATATAGATTGTGGAAGCCTAGACATGTCAAGTGAAGTGTTTGTCAAAATGCCGCAAATCTACATGGACAGATTTGCAACCACTTGACAAAATGCCTCAATGAAATGTGGCGGCTTCCCAATATACACTAAATGAATTCAGTGAAATGGCTTTGAAAGCATTTAAAAGGCAATGCTTACATAGACAAGGCACATAAGCTTTTTGACAATATGTCTCATGTTGTACGATGATTCAAAGAGTTATACGAAGGAGCGAATACTTTGATTGAATATATATGTTGAAAAGGATTTGAAGGCTTTTAAGCAAATACAGGTGGCCGATGCAAAGCCAAATTCTACAACCCTCAGAGCATGCAAAATGTGGAGTCATGGACAATGTAGTTGAGTTGTTCGACATAATGCCTGAAAGAAATGCAACAATAACAAGGTCGTCAGCTGTTTGATAAAATGCCTCGAGGAGATGTCATCTCGAAGAACAGAATGAAATGATTGCAGACCTACACAAAATTTATTAGTTGAAAAGGCTTTAGAAACTCTCGGCAAATGCAAATGGCAGGAGTAAAGCCAAATTTTTTCAGGCTTCTACCAACCGCCTCCCTGCCGCGCCAAAATGGAAGCTTTTGTACAGGTTATGGACATCCCTCGAAACATAATGGTTGGGATATTTTTGTCAATGTTGTTGCACTGCAAAAGTTTTGACAAGATATGGAATCATGAGCAAGGCATTTCAAGTATTCAAAAGGCTGTCTCAAAAGAAATGCGATCTCTTACTATGAAATGATTATAGTTGCGCGCAAATTTGATCTTATAAAAAGGTTTATGAAACTCCCAGTCAAAGGCAATTAGCCGTCATTGAAAAGAGCAGCGAACGCCTCAAAAATAAGCCATCCCATGAAGTACATCGAAGAACGAAGGATGTTAGATTTTTGCCAGATATTATATTTGGAAATACTCTGGCGTATACACATGCAAATACCATAATTTTCAGACAGAAATTCTCCACGAAATGTAATCTCATGAATACAATTACTGTAGACTATTCGCAAAGGTGATTTGTTGTAAAGGTTTTAGTAGCTTTCAACTAAAGGCAAAATGGGGATGCGTAGTCAAAGCATTTGAACTGTATGGAAATCTCCTTCAAAACAATGAAGCCGCAACCTCAAGACTCATTGACAACGAACTTGAAATGATTTGATAGAATGCCCAAAAGATGTCATTTCATAAATATCATCATTGCAGAATGTGCATAAAATGCATTCGAAACATCGTTTTTGTAAAGTGTGGGATACAAAAGGATTAGTGAGCTTAGGGTTCGAAGTATTGCAGAAAAAGTCTCATGGTGATTTTTCCAAGTGAAGGCAGCTTTATCGTCATGAAGTACTAATATCATGGATTTGAGTTCATGTCTGTATCAGAGAGCACACTTCCTCGAATTTCAGATACGAAGTTAGGAAAGCAGGGGAACCTTAGCTTGGATAGCTTTTGGGACAGTTTGGAAGAAGGGAAAAGGTCACTTTTGTCACAAAAATATTTGAGAGTGGTTTGGCTTACGTAACAGGATTTCTCATATCACTTCAATTTTTAGATCTGGTGTTGGAGTGTGTGAAATGTTATAACCTCAAAATCGGAGAAGTAAAAACCATCGATGACAAATTGATTGTCAAGCTAGATGGCATTTCCTTCAGCATTATTTTGAGGTTGCCAGCTAGAGATCAATTTACAAGCCTGAACCAAGAAACCGTGCATCAATATTTCCTTAAACATGAAGATCAGTGTCTCAATACTACAACAAGGCATTGGTTGCAGACTAAGAAAGGAGGAAAATCAAGCAGCTACCCAAGACCTTAAATAGAACTTTCTTTGTTGAAGAGATACCAAACACAATTGTCCTGCTTCACCGATTGGTGGGAGATGAAGAATCAAGTGAAATTGAACCATGGATGTACCTATATATATATATATATATGTCATATGCAAAGGAGGTCAATATATCGATTGGGGGATTATCATCAGTAACAATTTGCACAGTCAAATGGTTGGTTTCGAATAGAATCAATTTTTCTATATGACTTATTTTCTTTTCCATGCAATTATCATACGAGGACATGGCCAAGACTTAATACTAGAGGGATCTATACCATTCACAAATATATGATTTTTACCCACAACTGAAACTAAAAGAGAGCTATAGTCATTTTCTAAGAGTAAATGATGCCTTTACAATGTTAACAACAAGAGCACTCCAAGGAAATCTTGGACTTTGGATTTCTCCAGAAGCTGCAAATCTCATAAGGCAATATGGGAGTTACTTTATACAATTTCAAAGGTTTTCACTTACTTGTGCATTGGTGGATTCAATGGATACTCATTCAAGTTACCAAGGCATGCAGACGTTAAGCTCATCTTGATAGAGCTTTATAGGCAACTTGTCGAGGTTCGCAAAGATCGTAGGAGCAAGAAATTTTTTTTATTTCTTTTCCTATTGGTCTAGGTTACTACAGCTGCAAGTCATTCTCAGATGCTCAAAATATTGAGTGTTCATTTGTTAGCATTATGCTATATATTTTCATTGATGTCAAATCATGTGGTATGTTGAGCAGTAGTGTATGTATGAGATGTTGGGCGTTTGGAGATTTCCCATATGCCTTGGTTTTTCTGAAGATGTGTTGCTGATACTACTTAGTGCTATTTTTTGGTCCGGATTGATCCAAAAGTCAAGGTTTTTGGTTCGGACATTGAAGTTGTTTAACGACAATTGTATAGTGTGTGGATAATGTTTTGGGTCTGACTTTGGTGATGTATGTAACGTGTTCAATAAAGAATGTTGTGATATGGTCCACTTCTCATTCCTTCCCACCACCAGAATGTTTAGTGGTGACCTATTTTAGATCTTTGTCTTGGCCCACTTAGAGGATTATGTTTTTCCTAAAACAATATATGTAGGAGTATGATTTAGATGAGTTGGTGTGGTTTTTTTGTTGAAGACATGCAAGATTGAAATAATTCAGTTGATGTGTAAGAGTTGTGTTGCGGATTGTTACCTGAAGAAGTTCTGGCAGTGCAGACTATGTTTCGGTAGTGTTTTCTCTTTTATCTTTCTCTCTTCGCTAGTGAGCTTTTTCTGGGTAGTGAGCCCTCCAGTAATGAGCATTTCTAGCCAGTGACCCCACTTGCAATGAGCATCTTGGTAGTGGGCCATCATTTGTAAAAATCACCTTAACCAGTGTTTCTATATTGAGAATTAACACTCTCCATGGTTTTTCCCTTCTTGGGTTTTCTACGTAAATTCTAGTATTCTCCATGTTTGATTTGCTATGTGCATATGCTTTCATGCTTTATCTATTTTGATTAACTCTACTAGCTGTCCCGGATCTGTGAATGAAAGTTTAAAGAAATTTTTTATTGTTAACTAATTCACTCCCCCCTTTTAGTTGCCCTGATATTTATCAATTGGTATTAGAGTTGTGGTTCCTTGATAGAGAGTTTAACTGCTTGAGGTAGATCCTAATCCGATGGCACACAAATTATTCATTCCTATCTTTCAAGGATCTGATTATAGTTTCTGAAAAGTAAAGATGAGAGGTTATCTAATTTCTTTGGGTTACAACACTTGGAAGGTTGTGGAAACTATGTATCTTCAACCAACAAATGGTCGTACTACTTCGAAAGAGATTCAAGCCTATGAAAAAAATGAAAAGGCGAGGTATGCTATCTTTAGTGCATTATCAAAAACTGAATTGACAAAAGTTATTTCTTTGAATACTGCTTATGAGGTTTGGCAGAAGCTAAAAAATATTTATGAAGGAAATGAGAGAGTTAAGTTGACAAAGAGGCTAACAGCTAAGCGAAGGTATGAAAACCTGAAGATGGAAGAAGGAGAAGTCATAGTAAGCTACTTTGAGAAGGTTGATATTGTAGTTAATGAAATCAGAGAACTCAAAAGCATCTTGAATGATGAAGATGTGATTGATAAAATCTTGATGACTTTACTGGTGAGTTACAGTGATAAGGTCTCAGCTATTGAAGAAACCTATGATCCGAAGAAGTTCACTAGAGAGTAGATATTTGGTACTTTGGCAATATTTGAAGTGAGAAAGTTTGAAAAAGACAAAGACAAATTAGAGACTGCATTCAAAGCATTGAAGATGATCCAGATGGTGTTGAGAGCTCGAACGAGATGGAAGCAAACTTTGTGAGGAAACTAAAGGCAAGCATCGACAAGTACAAAGGTATGTTACCCTTTAAATATTTTAAATGTGGAAATATTGGTCATATAGCTACTAGATGTCCGGATAAGGGAACAATACAAAAGTTTAAGGAAAACGAGGGAAAGTTCAATAAGAAAGCCTATTATGTTAAGGATGATGTTGACATTTCAAATGAGGAATTAGACTATGAGGAAGGTGATAGTTTATTTCTAGTAGAAAATGAAATTTATAAGTTTGATATTTCTAAAACTATTGCTAATGCAATTCATGCTAGAAGAGACAAGAATGAATGGTTGATTGATAGTGGATGCTCAAATCATATGACTAGTGATAAAAGTAAGTTCATAAATCTTGAAAAGTATTGTGGAGGTTCTATTAGGTTCAAAGATGATCAAATAGCACAAATTATTAGGATTGGTTCAAATACTTTTTATGGAAAACATAACACTGACAATGTTTACTATGTGAAGTGTTTGCATCATGTAATCTTTCAAATGAATGTCAGATAGATGTGCAAAAATGGATATAATGATATTTTTTAGGATAATGGATGTGAGATCTGGAAGGAGTCTGAAATAGTTATTGCAGCTGGAAGAAGAAAAAATGGGAATATGTATCAGTTGGAAGGAGCTACAAGACACTATTTAATATCACAACTTGATGACAACTGGCTATGATATTGGAGGATGTGTCATATCAACTTTGACAACCTTGTGCAGATCAGTTCAAGGAGTGCAGTGAGAGATTTATCAAAACTGACTAAACTAGAGAACAACATTTGCAAGGAATGTCAAGTAGAAAAGCAGACAAAGAGCACATTCAGAGGAAAAGAGTACTCATCCACTAGATTACTAGATTTGATTTACACAGATCTATGTGGTTAGACCAGAACAAGGAGATTGCAAGGTGGGAGATATTTCATGTTACTAATTGATGATTATTCTAGGATGACTTGTGTTGCATTTTTAAGAGAGAAGTCTGAGGCATTAGAGAAGTTCAAGATTTTCAAGGCAAAAGTTGAGAATGAGGTTGATAGGAAAATCAAGTGTTTAAGATCTAACAGAGGTGGAGAATTTATTTCTGATGAGTTAAATGATTTCTGTGAGAAACACGACATTATCTGGCCTCCGAACACCACAACGGAATGGTGTAGTGGAAAGGATGAACAAAACTATACAAGAGGTAGCTAGAACTATGATGAAAGCAACATAACTACTATAAGTTTACTGGAGAGAAGTAGTTCACGCAACAACATACACTCTTAACAGAATTTTGTATCAACGGAAATATGGGAAGACATCCTATGAACTTTGGCATGGTAGAACTCTGACAGTGAAATATTTCAAAATATTTGGAAGTAAGTTATATATCTGGAGATATGAGGATGATCTTCGAAAGTTTGATAATAGTGAAAATGAAGGTATATTCTTAGGCTATTCAACAAAGAGCAAGGCATACCGGTGTTACAACAAAAGGTTGAATAAGATTCTTGAAAGCACAAATGAAAGTTCTTTAGAAGACAAAAATAGTGGCAAGATATGAATTTGATGAGTCCGAAGAAAAGAAAAAGGAAAAAGAAATCATAAGTGAAGAAAAGAATGATCAAGATGCTCTGACATCTACATCCAAGACTCCAAGGTATGTTTCGAAGAATCATTCAGAAGACTATATAATTGGAGATAAGAGAAAAAGTATCATCACAAGAAGCAAAGTGACTCAAGATCAAGTTTTGTTGTGTTTACTATCTGAAACTGAGCCAAAGACAGTAGAAGAATCTTGTAATGATTAGAATTGGATGAAGGCAATGTAAGAAGAACTGGATCAGATTGAGAAGAACATGGGAGTTAGTCAATAGACTAGATGACAAGAACGTAATTGGAACTAGATGGGTATTTTAGAACAAGTTGGATGAAAATGGAAATTTTTTAAGAAATAAGGCAAGGTTGGTTTACAAAAGCTATACTTAGATTGAAGGCATTGACTTTGATGAAACTTATGCCCCAATTGCTTGGATGGAGGCAATCTAGATGTTTTTGGCATTTGCAACATTTAAGGACTTCAAGGTCTATCAAATGGATGTGAAATCAACATTCTTGAATGGAGAATTGAAAGAAGAGGTTTATATTAAACAACTGGATGGTTTCAGATTGAAAAATGATCCAAACATTATTTGCAAATCAAAACAAGGCTTTGTATGGACTGAAACAAGCCTCTAGAGCCCGATATGGAAGACTAGACAAGTGCTTGACTCATCAAGGATTTCAAAAAGGTTTAGCTAACAACAATTTATACTTCAAGACTGATTTAGGTAAACTCCTAATTGTTGTAGTGTATGTTGATGATATAATCTTTGGAGGAAATGAAGGTATGTGCAAAATATTTGCTAATGAGATGCAGAAAGAATTTGAGATGTCCATGATTGGTGAGTTAAATTTCTTCTTCAGTTTGCAAGTTAATCAGAAAGATAAAATAATTTTCATTTCTAAGTCTAAGTACATCAAAGAGTTGTTAAAAAAGTTTGGGTTAGAGAATTCCAAACTAGTGTGTACACCCATGACCACCGGATGTACAAGTTAATCAAAGATGATAAATCTCCTAAGGCAGGTGCAAGTCAGTATAGGTTAATGATTGAAGGACTATTATATTTGACTATTACTAGACCAGATATTATGTATGCAGTTTGCTTGGCAGCCATATTTCAGTAAGAACCAAAAGAATCACATGTTGTAGTAGTAAAAAGGATTTTCAGATATTTGAAAGGTACATAAGAGTTTGGTTTGTGGCATCCCATGAATCCAAATTTTACCCTTACAACTTATACAAATGCAGCGTAGGCCGAAAGTGTTGATGACAAAAAAGGTACTAGTGGAGGAGCATTCTTTCTTGGCTTTCGATTGGTTTCTTGGTCAAGTAAGAAGCAGGACTTTATGTCCCTATCTATAGTTGAAGCAGAATATATTGCAACATCTTCATGTTACACACATATCTTATGGATGAAGTAGACTTCGAAGGACATTGGTGTAAATTATGATGACCCTATCTCAATCATGTGTGACAATACCAATGCAATAAATATTTCAAAGAATCCAGTATAGCATTCCAAAACAAAATATATATCTATTTGGTACCATTTCTTTAGGGAAAAAGTGATGGACAATTAAATCAGATTGGAGTATGTACCTACAAAGGAGCAGATTGTAGATATCTTTACCAAGGCATTGTGCAAGGATACTTCCTCTTAGGGGGAGTAGGAGTGAGTTTCATAGGGGAAAGTTTTGCCCACCTTTGTCATTATTGTCAAAGAGGGAGAGAGAGAGTATCCTTATATGTTGATTTGTTGTTCCTCTTGATGAATGTTGATGGATGTTGCCATCAATAACAAAGGGGGAGATTGTTAGGATTATGCTATATGTTGTCATTGATGTCAAACCCTGTGGTTCCGATTAGGTTCAGATGTGTTATGTTGAGCAACAATGTATGCATGAGATATTTTTGGGCGTTTGGAGATTTATCGGATGTCTTGGCTTTTTAGAAGATTTGTTGTTGATACTACTTAGTGCTATTCTTGGGTCCGGATTGAATCAAAAGTCGAGGTTTTTGGTCCGGACGTTGAGGTTATGTAACAATAGTTATATAGTTTGTGAATAATATTTTGGGTCAAGTGATGTATGTAGCATGTTGATGTGTTCGATGAGGAACATTGTGATATGGTCCACTTCTCATTCCTAGTTCCCACCATTGAATGTTTAGTGGTGACCTATTTTAGATCTTTCTCTTGACTGACTTAGAGGATTATGTTTTTCTGGAGACAGTATATGTAGGAGTATGATCTGGATGAGTTGGTGTGGCTTTTTTTGTTGAAGACATGCAAGATTGAATGAATCCAATTGATGTGTAAGAGTTGTGTTGTATATTGTTACCAGAAGTAGTTCTAGTAGTGCAGACTATATTTCAATGGTGGATTCTCTTTTAGCTTTCTCTCTTCGATAGTGAGATTTTTCTGGGTAGTGAGTCCTCCAGTAGTGAGTCCACCTATAGTGAGCATCTTGGCAGTGAGCCATCCTTCACAAAACTCGCCTTAATCAGTGTTTCTATATTTAGAATTAGCATTCTCCGTGGTTTTTCCCTTCTTGGGTTTTCCACGTAAATTCTGGTGTTCTCTATCTCAGATCTGTTATGTGCATATGCTTTCATGCTTTATCTGTTTTGATTAATTCTACTAGTTGTTCCAGATCTGTCAATGAAATTTTAAAGAAATTTTTTATTGTCAATTGATTCACCCCCTTCTCAGTTGCCCAAATATTCATCATATTTGTGAAGATAAAACTTTACATTGGAACTATGAGGTATCCATATGCCAACAAGGATTTTATCAAAAATAATATGGATTTAGGCCCAAGTTATTATCATCTTCCAACAATTGAAGGCTTTTCAAAAGATTGTGAAGATGAGTATGAAGTAAGAAAAAGGGATTGGATGTGGTTCAAATTAGAGAAAATTAAACTATTTGAACTGAAATGGGATGTGAATGGAATTGAAGATGATCTCACAGATGTGATAGACCCTCTTTATTTTGAAAAAATTCAATTGCAACCATTGCTATTTATTAATTGATCAAGTCATGAAATAAGGGAATTGAATGAAAGAACTACTTATATCATAAAGAGATTAGAAGAATGGTGAGAAAAAAATAATTGAAGCTACTGCAACTAGGCCTATGAACAAAAATAACTCTTCCAAGAAAAAAGATGATAATCAACAAAGCAATCCTTCAAATACTTCACAAATTGCAACATCCACTTCTAACTTGCAATTAGGGGCTCAAGGTGGTGATGATGGTGAAGATCCAAACAAGAAAGGTGTTTTTAAAAGCACGTGTGAGGTTGATTCAAAGATAACAAAGAGGAGATCTAAGCTTAAAGATAAGCCATTAAATTCCATTGGAGAAGCAGTTGAAAAAGAAGGAAATGAGAAGATGATTTCAAAGGCGAAGAGTTAACTCCTAACATATCTAATTTCCCTCCTTTCTTAATCTCACCCTCATGACATGCCACTGCATCCTGTACAACATTCACCCACATTGATTCAGGATTCCATTCTATATAAAAATCATTTCTTAGCCATTATAGATCCATTCACTTCTATGGAACCACCAAATGCTGAAATATTTAGTACTTTGCATCTTCAAACTCCATCTTGGCTACAACAAAGCTTGCTCAAGAAAAGAAAAGTCGCTCAATTGGTTATTCCTAAATTTGATATAGTGACTAATCTGATTAAAAAATCTAATAAAACCAAGAAGACCAAAACAACAAGGTTAGTTGTTGATCCTTCATGTAGAAACATGTGTGTTGAAGTGGCGCGACCTATATGAGAGAAGAATGTGAAAGAGGCTGATGTAGCTGATTTTGAGTTTACCAGCGTAGATTTTGGTCCTTCATCACATGAAGGTGATGTTCAAAATTTCAAATGTTTGCTACTAAATTAGTGGAAAGGACCAAAAAGAAAAAAAGAAAAAAAGAAAAAAAGAAAAAAAGAAAAAAAAGGATAAACTGAAACAACAAGTACAAGTTTTAACTTCTTATCTTAAGGCAATTGTTGATTCATCCTCTATAACTATAGATATAGTTTCAGCTCCTGCAATTCCCCTTCCAAAGAGTGTCTTTGAAAAAAAGTCATGGAGAACATTCACATAAATCAATACTGTGGCAGAGCAACTAGAGAATGAATAGATCAAATGAGAGGAGATGCCATGGTTCTCATCGAAAAAGTTGGGGAAATTTATAAACAGGCAATTGCTAAAAAAGAAAAGATCACAATAGAGATAAAAGATGCTAAAAAAGAAGAAGCCACTTGGCAAGAAGTTGTAGATGACCTTTATAAATTGATCAAAATTGACAATAATATTTTGATCAGCTAGAATATCTTCTCTCAAGCTGAAGATAATCAATCAAAGCTATGGATAACAAGTATAGAATGGAAGATCATGAACTACAGAAATGTCTTGTCGGAACAAGAACTAGTCTTAGCAATCTGTAAACAAGTAAACCTCAATATTCAAAATGATCTTCTATCAATCACATCAAGATCTGTTAAATTTATGAATCAGAATTAAAATTTATCTTGTTCTATGTATTATCTATCACTGAATTGTTGTATAAATCTGATTGCCAACCATGATATACTATATTCGTTTATAGTCATCTATCACCAATCTGATAGCCACAGTCTATGATTCATCTCTCTGTTCGATTCGGTCTGACAACAATTTTTTTGCATGATATATTGTTAGCTGTGATATGATAACGACTAGATATTATCACCGTGTATGTGTTCTATATTTTGTTTTACCTAAGAGTTGTCCACAATATATAAGTGACGAGTGACTCTTTCCAAGAGTCGCCACCCTAGGTAAATGCATGAAGGATAGCAACTTTCACATAAGTTGCTTACTAACTAATTTTTGACTAATGCTCAGTCTAATGTCTCATTGGATAATTAAGACAATATACGATATGCAAAATACATTGATTATAATATAAGCATGTTTGCATATTGAACAAGACAAGAATTAAATAGATAATCATAATACAAATAAAATGTGTAAGGCCGATAGGCCATTCACACATTTGGATTGGCTAGAAGGAGACCAATTGACGCTATATTATCAACACTCCCTCTTAGCTAGGGAGGAACCTTTCTACAAGTTACATCAACTCATTGAAGTGATTGACCACAATGGCTACATCCATATGTGGAAAGGAAAGATATCACCTTACTGTGATATCCATCCATCATGACTCATTCATAGATATCACCTCACGTGATATCAACCATTCAGGCATATCCATAGATTAAATTTATTGTAGTGGGTTGGGTACGATCAAGCAATGCCTTGATCAAGACATCACTTGATCGTGCCCCCTCACAATAATAATGCAAGGCATATTACGTACCAACCGGTGCATATATTAAGACACCTGATAATTATCGATGGTGTATAGTTATCTTACCACCCGATATAATTATCGGTGGAGCATGGTTTATATTAACACCCGATATAATTATCGATGGCGCATGGTAATGTTGGCTTTATCTTTGGACCATAGTTTCAAGATGTGAATTATCTCTGTTGGCGATTCTATTCACAAACTCTTGAGTGGATTTCCTCTGTCGACGATTCTATCCATAAGCTCTTGTGTGGATTGCCTCAGTCAGTGATTCTATCCACAAGCTCTTGTGTGGATTGCCTCAGTCAGCGATTCTATCCATGAGCTCTCACGTGGATTGCCTCAGTTGGCGATTCTATCCATGAGCTCTTGTGTGGATTGCCTCAGTCGGCGATTCTATCCATGAGCTCTCATGTGGATTACCTTAGTCGGTGATTCTATCCATGAGCTCTCATGTGGATTGCCTCAGTCGGCGATTCTATCCATGAGCTCTTGCGTGGATTGCCTCAGTCCACGATTCTATCCATGAGCTCTCACGTGGATTGCCTCAGTTGGAAATTCTATCCATGAGCTCTTGTGTGGATTGCCTCAGTCGGCGATTCTATCCACAAGCTCTTACATGGATTTCCTCAGTCGGCGATTCTACCACAATCTTGAGTTATTGTAAAATCGTCACCTTCCAATAACCTCAAAAATACAAGTGGAAATCATTTGGAAGTCATCACTTCCTTATGATTTACACAGGGCACATAAAATAATTATTAGTATTAATAATTTAATAATCAATATTTATAATTTTTACCTCAGAAGTGCTCAATCTCGATTAGTAAGCTCCCTCTCAATCACAAGTTTGGAAGTCGTCATATATGAAACATTGTACTTTAGAGGAGTCTCTAGGCTTCTTGAATGATCAATTACCATTCATCATTTTAAAATACAAACTTTCAAGGAGATATTAATCTGATCTTAATCGGATCTTCCTTTAGGCGGTTAGGCTTTATAGAAGGAAACCTGGCTCTGATACCATGTTAAATTTATGAATCAGAATTAAAATTTATCTTGTTCTATGTATTATCTATCACTAAATCGTTGTATAAATCTGATTGCCAACCACGATATACTATATTCGTTTATAGTCATCTATCACCGATTTGATAGCCATGGTCTATGATTCATCTCTCTGTTCGATTTCGTTTGACAACAATTGTTTTGCACAATATATTGTTAGTTGTAATGTGATAACAACTAGATATTATTCACCATGTATGTGTTCTATATTCTATTTGACCTGAGAGTTGTCCACGATATATAAGTGACGAGGGGGTGACTCTTTCCAAGAGTCGCCACCCTAGGTAAATGGACGAAGGATAATGACTTTCACATAAGTTGCTTACTAACTAATGTTTGACTAATGCTCAGTCTAATGTCTAATTGGATAATTAAGACAATATACAATATGCAAGATACATCGATTATAATAGAAGCATGTTTGCATATTGAACAAGACAAGAATTAAATAGATAATCATAATACAAATAAAATGTGTAAGGCCGATAGGCCATTCACACACTTGGATTGGCTAGAAGGAGACTGACTGACGCTATATTATCAACAAGATCAATAGTAAAGGAAGGAATCCAAGACATGGATATTCAGGCTATAAAAAGAAACTTTCAAAGTGAAGTTAATATATAATTGTTTGACAAACATGCATTCGATGTAGAGATCATGAGGAAATTGGGCAATATCTTGACCTCACTCGATGTTGGTAGCAGTCATGTATCTAGCTATATTCAAGAATTGATGGGCGTTCAGGAAAATAGTTCCATTTGGAAAGTTAAAAAAAGCAGTGTGATTTCCCAAAGAATCAAATCATGGTCTAGGCAACAAAAGCATTTAGGAGTTTCAACAAGGCACAATCATCTTCACATCAAGGAAATCATGAAATTGCCATACTAGATTCTAATTGAGAAAGTTTCAAAGATGGGTCAAATGCAGAAAGAGAAACTCCTTGATTGATAATTTTTATTTTTAAGTGAAAGTATCGAGTCACATGTTTTATTTGTTAATATTATACTTTGTAAAAAGTGACTCTGATGAAGTGTTTGTAAAAAGGGCATAAAGTAAGCTTTATTTTGGTAAAGTTAAGAGTTTAATAAACTTGATTAAAGATTATTTTATTTTTCATAAATTATAGGTAGTTATGAAGTTCATTTTCAGGGTGGTTATTAAGCGGTTGCTAAAGTGAAGTCTATTTATACCAAGATTGTATCCATTAGGAGGGACTTTTTTTCAGTTTTGCAAACTAAGCTTGAATTTTTTTTGTATTGTATAAGTTCTCAAAGTGAATACAAAGCAATTTTGGAATTGTTTCATGAATTTTTTATGTTCAAAGTTGTTGGTTCATCATATGTTATAGCTAATAATAACTTTTGAGATTTAGTTTGTGGAAGAAATAGCCAGATCTCATAAAGAATCTTCTTTTCAAGAGTGTTTGTTTCCTGGTATCTCAAAAACAACATTGTTGAGGGTGGAATGAGTCCATTGTCGAGTATCTAATGTGTATACCTTGATATTTGTAATGGATGTAGTTAAAATTTCAAATAATATCGTGAAACTCACATAACGTTTGTATATCCATTATCAAGGGTTTCTTTTTCAAATTTTAGGTTTAAATCATTTTCGAAAATCTAAAATTACATAATAAGAGGGAGCTACCCCTCTCAAACATAGAGGAAGATTGTATCTCATAGGCAATCTATCCAACTGTTGGAATGAATTTGTTGCTTTCCCATTGGGCAAGTCACATTATTTTTAAAGTGACAAAGCTATTTACCAAAACTGCTAACAAATCTTTGTTGCAAAATTTTGGCAAGGGTTTTCTTTTGATCTTTATTGTGTGCCTTGTTTTCATAGATTATCAAACACTTCAATTGGTGCACTAAAACTGAACTAGTGTCTTTTGAGTCTTGAGCAATAGGCTCTTTTTGTTTCATCTTTAGAGGTTCTATCTCCCCATGTGGTCATTAGGAATACTAGTGAGGAGAGAACGACCCAAGTGGTAGCGAGGAAAACCCACCTCTTCTGAATCACTATAAACAACTGTATCCATGGTAAAAACCATGGGTAACGTGTGCTGATTAGTTCATACCGACACTATGTCTCCCCATAAACCCGTTTGATCAAATTTATTTGATCATTTGTAGGGCGTAACCCCTACCAGCTGGGAGCCTTCTATATTTACAGAGCTGAAAGTTCCGCATGTGTGGTCACATGAGCAGATGCCCTTACTAGCACCTTTTTGTTTTAGAAAGCCAAAATCCTTCTAGTTGTTGGGTCAGGAGGTCGGACGTGGAGTGACCCACACACATACGGTTCTTAGTAGGGATACAAAGTTCACCACGGGGATTTTTCATGGGGACTGGTGCTTGGCTGCCTCGAAGAAGTGAGTGTCGAGGGTGGAGCCATGGGGTCAAGCATCTAAGTATCCACTCTGAATAGCATAGCCTCGGGGGAAACCCCATGTGGGATCAACAAATATTGTCCTGGCCAACCATAATAATTGTGCTTGTCTTCTTTTGAACATTCAAACATTCAGATCAAACATCAAAACATTGTGTCTTTTGTGTCTTCAAGTGTATGCAAAACATTTTTACATCAAACAACACACTTTCTTTTGAGTCATTTTGAGTCTAAACACTTGCAAACATTGAGTCCTCATCAACATTGTGTCATCTTGTCACGAAAAACAGTCAAAAATTCAGATTTGGTCACAACAAACAACTTCACAAATTGGAAAAACTCACAATACAACAAACAAGAGCAATTAGTTTTAGAATTCTTGAGCTTCCTAAGTTATTTATCCATATTTTCATCTAGCATTCAACCTATCTTTGGGTCTCCCAAAGTTCATCATTTCTGTACACCTTATATTACATTCACATTTGTCTAAAGTTGAGTCAAAAGGTCACTTTCTTGTCCTCATCATACTTTGTCAACACATTACATACAACAACATTTTGCTAAGTGGTCCCTCATAAAGGTCTATCACCTTTGGGTCTCATTTGGTCTTACTTAGAGTCAAGGTCAACTTACCTCATCAAGAGAAACTATCATCTCTTTGGAAGCCACACCTACTCTACTAGATACATACTTGGTCTTACACTTTAGACATTGTAAGTACACCTCAGATTCATTTACATTCCATCCAAACTCTTGGTCTTCCATACTCTATTCATCTTCATCTAGTCTCACACATCTTGGTCAAATACCTAGTTCATGGTTGAAACCCGTTCCCAAAAATCTAGGAGAGAAACTAAAGAGGCTCAAGAGTCTGCAAACATGAGTGCCTATGAGTATGACAATGATGTATTTTTCAATTCTGATCATACCACATTACCTGACATGGATACCTATAGAAACATTCCAAATGTTGAGAACATGGACACTACAAACAACAATGATACACACAATGACAATATGGAGAAATTTTCTGTACATTCAGCAGAAGTGGAAGACTCCATTATGGATCCCCATTTTAATCGATTGGTTGAGAAAATAATGAGGAGAGATAGACAATATTTTCTACAAGTGATGGCACAAAGTGGATCCAAGATACCTCATGATTTTGACATGTCTCAAATAATGGAAAATCAACCTTTGCAACAACCTCACCTCAACATGGATCAAAGGAGGCCTAATAGTGGAGGCAATAGAGGACCACATCTTGTGCTTGAATCACCATCATCTTTGTTTCAAAAACCTAAGGTCCCATACACACATGGTCAAGCATATGATACTCACCTTCACAGACCAATGCAGAAAAATATACTCAATCACATGCCAATACTAAGGACCAACCACCAAAGCAATTGGATATCCAAAGGCATGTTCAAAATTTGGACACAAGGAAACCCCACGTCAAATTTGGGGGCAACACATTAGAACAAACTCATGATATGCTTGTAGAGTATGGTATACATGGACAAAACAGATATTTCATTCTTCATCATGACTCTATACCAAGTGGTCCTTATACGCAACATCACTATAGACCTCCTCCATATGAACATGTGTATGATCAATACCATCCATATATGAAACATTCTCCTCCTCCACTTGGTAGTTTAGGCATGGGGTATGGTCCAAGAAGTCGGTCTCCACCTAAGAACAATTTGGAACAACAAATAAAGGACTTACAAAAGAAAATGGAGGACATAAATACATCGAAGCCAACTTACACAATGAGAGACATATGTCCCTATCCATTTGAAAAAAAGCATTTCAATGCCTCCATTTCCTACACACTTTGTGACACCTAAGTTTGATAAGTACAGAGGCAAAGGAGATCCTAAGGCACATATAAGACATTTTTTCACAGCTTGCATTGAGGTAGCATCAGAAGAGACATATTTGATGAGATTATTCCCACAGAGCTTAGGTGATCAAGCTATGGAATGGTTCTCCCAACTACCACCTGGAATTAAGTCATGGGGTGACTTAGCAAAGGCATTTATCCAACATTTCTCATACAACATAGAGACAAACATATCAGTCACTACTTTGTGCAACACCAAGCAAAAGGATGGAGAGTCTTTTTCATCATTTTTACAAAGATGGAGGAATCTAGTCAGAAGATGCTCTTGTGAAATTCCACAAAAACAAATGGTAGAGATGTTCACCCAAAATGTTAACAAAGACCTTGGTTATGACTTGAGAAAAGCTTGTTTGTCCACCTTCAAGGACGTCATTGAAAAAGGCTTAGCAATAGAGAAGGTCCTAATTGATCAAGGAGTAATTAAGATATTCAAAGAAAACAAAGATGACTTTAAAGGAAAAGATAAGACAATATTTTGGAATAAAAACAAGAACACAGTCAATGATGGTGTTTTTGATGCCAATACAGTGCGACCCAAAATTGCTTTTTCCGGATAGAGCTCTACAAACAATAAAGTGAATACTCAAACAACTTCCAAATCATGAAGGAAGTATACCCCAATGGGAGAACCACTTGAGTCAGCTTTCAAGAAGCTAGTGGAAAACAAAATAATAAAAATTCTAGATTTGCCTCCATATGAGCCAAAGGTCAAACCAAATTGGTGGAATGATGATGAATATTGTGAATTTCATAAAATCAAGGGACATAAAATAGGAAACTGTCATCGACTAAAGAACATCATAAAAGATCTCTTTGATAGAGGTGACATTGAGATTGAAGGACACTCATCCAATCAAGAACATGAAATGTTTAAAGAACCATTCCCAAACCATGACAAGGGAAATGCCAAAGCCACAGATGAGCAGGCCAACTATGCCAGAGCATCTTATAACTATGATTCAACTGTCAATCACATTTCGATGGATAATTGCGTCTCTACCATTATCATCAAGGACAAAACACTTGAGAATTCTACCCAAAGACCCAAGATTGTCCTAAAAGGCATTGGATCTTCTTCCAAACCTACCTCTGAATGTAATGTTACAACTTGTCGAGGTAAATTCACCTTGCAAGGTGCTCCAGCCGAAAACACTGCTTCCTCATCAACCAAACCTAAGTATGACCTTGTAGAACAGTTAGGGAAGACACCCACGCTTATCTCCATCCTTGAACTTTTACGCATATCCACTACACATAAAGCCATTCTTTACAAAACTTTGAGAGACACTACTGTCCCCACTGATCTGAACATGGACCAGTTTCAAGCCATGGTGGGATACCTTTCCATTCCACATTCTCTTACATTCACCGAAGATGATGATGCCTGCGTGAGCCAACCACATAATACACCTTTACTCATTGAAGCCTTCCTATAGAAATATCGAATAAAACAAGTCTTGATCGATGGAGGAGTTGGTCTTAATATATGTACTTTGAACAGAATAATACAATTGGGATATTTAGATAAGGATATGAATGCTACAAACAAAATTACCATCAAGGCATATGATGATGAAGAGCATTCATCCAAAGGCACAGTCACCTTGCCTCTCAAAGTAGAGCCGGTACAAAGGATGTGGTTTGTCAAGTCCTAGACCTCGATCTCACATACAACATATTGCTAGGACGTTCATGGATTCATGAAATGAGAGCTATTCCCTCAACATATCATTGGTGTATCAAGTTTCCACACAATAGAGTTGAAGTGACTGTCAAAGGTGATCTGAATCCATTCATATATTGCAAAAACTTGCAACCTAGATCAAAAATAACAATCCCAGTCAATTGACAAGTTGTTCCTTCATCAGCATATGCTGATCCAAAATCCTTAATAGCTTCCATATCAAAACAATCAGAGATCAAAGATAAGTTCAAGGTTAAAGACATGAGATGTGGTGAGTATATCTTTCATGTTGATCAACTCCCACTATCTCCTAAGGTATTCAATCGACAAGAACAATCTATAAACAATTTGCAAGGAATTGGGTATGAACCACCTAGTGTTGTGGCTACTAAGTCTGAATGCAAATCTCCTCTAGTGGTGCAAGCAGCTCTTAATATCAATAGTCATAAGAGTGGTTCCAGTGAAGAATTTATTGAGCATATCGCTAACCCTCTTGAGAACTCATATAGCCTTACCATTTCACCCACTCATTCCATTTCCACTCTGCTCCTAGACTTGGATCAACAAGAATCACAAAAGCCCTTACTAATTGGGGATCAAAATCAAGCTTTGAAAAGAAAAATATAAAAGTCAATAATAAAGAAAAGTTCTTTAGTCCAAATCAAAATCAAAAGCTATTGGACTCGGCAAAAATCAAGGTCAAGGATAAAAATACTATGAAGAAAAAAGAACAAGAGATGATCTCCCCTAATATCAAAATAACTGGGGGCAAAAGTTCTAAAGTTTTAAGTCAAAAAGCATACTTGTTGATCCTAAGTCTTCATCATGCTATCCTACTTTCACTTCTTTTCACAATCATAAGCCTTCATAACTCATCTACATGTTCCACACATCCATCCCCTTTTGGCGATACATCATGGACCTTTAATGGAGCTTCCTCGAAGGAATTTGTTATTAGGGATGCCCAAACTTCTTTATGTGACACACATATGGGCCTATGTAGTCCACACGCTAGTAATTCTATCTCAGTTCCTTTATAAAGGAAGACAATCACTCGAGCTACACATCATTCAGTCAAGGAATGATGCAACTACAATCATAAGTTCAAGCCTCGCATATTTGAGGTGGGTGACTTAGTTCTAAAAGGAAATCCTAAAAATCAGCAAGACAGAGAGAAGAAGGGCAAATTCGAACCAAATTGACTTGGTCCTTACATCATTACAAAAGCCTATGGATCCAGTGCATATCAGCTCTCAACTCTAGAGGGCGAACCTTTGGAGGATCCAATCAACAACATTCACCTTCGCAGGTTTTACACATAGCTCTTTAGAGTATCAAAAAATTCAAAAATACAAAAAAAAAATTTAAAAATAAAAAAAAGTAAAAAGAAATAATCCATCCAACGATGAAAACCACTTCGGTAGCGCCTTGGGCAAGTACCATAATGAAAATCGAGTCACCGGTGCCATGCGTAGAGACATTTCTCTTCCCTCCTTCACGATTCTCTTTCATCACTTCACTTTGCACACATACACAACCTATCCATTCATAATAAACTTACCCATTCCCATCATGGTTTTTTATTGATCTACCTAAGATTGGTTAGCCATTCATAATAATCCTTCCTTCTCACAACCTTTCCATCCATAATAAATCAACTCCTATCTATGGCTAAGGCAAATCCTACGTCTAGTGATGGGTGTGGAATTGAGAGCATCACACATTCTGAGGAGTACATTTTCTTCCAAATTTCCTTTAGTC
Organism: Cryptomeria japonica; assembly: GCF_030272615.1. Lineage (NCBI taxonomy): Eukaryota > Viridiplantae > Streptophyta > Pinopsida > Cupressales > Cupressaceae > Cryptomeria > Cryptomeria japonica. The sequence goes on from NC_081414.1 coordinate 909,483,492, forward strand.
TATCCATGCACAATCCACAATAAAGCAACACTTGCATCACATATCCACAATAAAGTTTCATCTTCTCTACAATAAAGTATCAGTTTCATGGATTCAGTCAGTTTCAGATGAGACACAACAACAATGGGCTTCAACAAAACAAATCTTTCAATAGACTCGGAAAATATTATGGTTCAGTGCTATCTATCCTTTTGTGAAAGTAAACATTGTGGCCACAATCAAATAAGACTTATACAAGTGACAAGAGACACTAAACTTGAGGACTACAGTGGATGTTGGTGTTGAGTCTTGGTTTTCTTTTGATTGTATCTTTTTGGTGACATGTCTTTTAGCTTTTTCGAGATGTCTTTGATTAGAAATTTGATCTTCAAGATGTCTTTGACTAGAAAAGCGAGGATGGGGTATCGTCACCTATTTTTCTTTGTTGTCTGTGGATTGTCTTTTAGTAATGCTATGACTTGTCCAAGGGTATGAGGATATTGTGAGTCTAGTGTGAACTGGGGCATTCCTTGTTTGCAACTATCTGATCTCCATGCAAACGGGTACAATGACTTTCTAGGTCGAGCATATGCCTAGATGTTCATAACCTATTTGCCATAATAAAGCTCCATGATGATAATGCACAAGAAGCTCTTTTGCTTTCATATCTTATATCTTCCATCCCCCTTTCTTGATTGACCTCCATCGTCCTTCCCAAGTCCGTGTAGCCTGCTATCACATGACTGAGTATAATGACATGCCAAAAATATTTGTATTTCATGTAGTTTGCACCCGGATTACCACATATTATAATTTCATACATCCATATAGATATCACAATTGCATCACATCCTGCACAGAACACATGTTAGCAAATTTTACATTTTCATCATGTAAATAGTTATTTGCATTACCACATATTAGCATTTCATACACTCACATTTGCATAGCATATAAAACATAAAAGAACAAAAATATTGCATTTCATCATACATATTTGCATCCATATCATAAGAATCACATAGAAACATACATCACATAGGTACACATGCATATAGTTTCTACAAGGATGAATCGTCTCATATATATAATCATAAGTGTCATAATACAATGATGTCAAAATCATATGGCTATAATCACCTGAAGGTGTCATAATACAAAATGGTACAAAACTGATACATAGGGATCCCTCTAAGTCTATGATGAACTCCATCCCTCTGAGCCGGTTGGCCTCGATGAAGTTTGAGCCTTGGAAGGACCCACCCCAGGATCATCTCTCTTGCCCCCTCTATCTAGTGGTAGTGGAGGACCTATGACCCCACCTTTAGATGCCTATCTCTTGTCTCTCCGTCCAGTGGTCATCGTAGTCCGCGATGGTCTTCAGAAGCTCCTAGCCCGCTGATCTGGTGGTACCACTCCACAGTACAGGTCTCTCCAGTAGGCTATCTCCTCCCCTGCCTGCAAAACATAGGTGTATCTGGCTCCTGTGTCCTCTGCTGCCTGTCTCCCTGCCCTCATTTCTGTCTTAGCCTCTGTATAGCATTGAATATCCTGATCCGTCTCTCATTCAGTGTGCCTCAGTTGTCTCCTGAGCCTAGCCACATCCCTCTCCAGATCCTAGATCTCAGCATTTTGTCCCTGGAAGATCTCTCTCAAGGATAGTAGCTCATCCTCCTCCCCCATCCCACAACCAACCCTCATGTTGCCCTGTTCAGACATAGGAACACACTGATCACTCCTCCCAGCACCACTAGTAGCGCTAATCCTGTCTGTGTCATGGTATCCCAAGTCCTGGATCCTAGAACACTCATCTTAGTGCATCCCTGTCTCCGTCTTGATCGCAAGGAACCAAATCCCCATCAATCTGTATCCTCAGTATCCTGTATACATCCTTTAAGGTGACTATCATCTCACCCATCAGAAAATGAAACGTGCATCTCTCTGAGTGCCATCTATTAGCTAATGCCATTAGCAATCCCATGTTCACCCGAAACTCAGGAACATACAGAATATATCGCAAACCCATAGCCTAAACTACAGCTCTATCTTTGGCTGTTTACTTTGCTCGCAAACTTTGAGTTGAAGGGAATTTCTCACGTGACTCCAGCATCGGTAGGTCCTCCTGTAGTCAAGCAAATTAATCAACTGTGTCAATCCTAGTGGTACTCCCTATTCATCACAAAGTGTTTCTTTTTATCCTAGTGGTACTCACTGTTCATCACAAAGTACTACTTTCTATCTTAGTGGCATTCCCTGTTCATCACAAAGTGATGTTCTTTTTAGTACTCCCTATTCATCACAAAGTACCGCTTTCTATCCTAGCGGTACTCCCTGTTCATCACAAAGTGCTAATTTGATCCTATCTTTAGGGCACCTACTTGAGTGTATCCTCTTGAGTAGCTTATCCAATTGACAATGTATGTTCTATCACAAAATTGTCAATTTCATCTTGATCCAATTGGCAATGTATGTTCTATCACAAAATTATCAATTTCAGCCTAATCCAATTGGCAACATATGTTCTATCACAGAATTGTCAATTCCCTTGGTACTCTTGTTCATCACAAAGTGTCTCGATCTATCCTATCCTAGGGCCTTTGCTTGAGTGTATCCTCTTGAGTAGTTTCCTAATTGGCAACGTATGTTCTATCACATAATTGTCAGTCCTAGCCCTATCTACTATCCTAGTCCTCCCTAGAGGACCTACTTGAGTGTATCCTCTCAGCAGCTTATCCAGTCGACAACGTATGTTTATCACAGAACTGCTGATTCGACCTTGAAGACATAAACACGCATTCATGACACAAACACGTCTAGCCTTCCTAGATGCGCCTTAGCGTTTTCCCCCCCGCTTGACATTTTTCTAAACCTACCTAGAGCATATTTATTGCACTAGCTAGCATGCATTTATGACAACAATTAATGCAACAAAGTTACAAGGAGGTTTTGTGGTACTTACCGGCTCTCTTGCATCTACTGGCCTCTGATATCAGCGAACGTGATCGAATCTATGCACCAATGCTATCATTGTTGACTGCTCTCTGCTCTCTCTGCACTCTGATATCTTAGATGTGTGGATGACAATGAGGATGTTTTCCCTCGTAGTCTATCTTATGGGCTACCCTACCCCTAGTCTCCCGAGTCAGTCTTCTTTATCCCGTGACTCTGTCACTCTATCCTATCCGGTCAGTCCATTCTAGCCTTTCTTTCTTATCGAGAGATTGTCTGTGATCTTTCCAGACATTTTCATCCAATCTCTCAAGGGGGCATATCATTTTCATCTTGGGGCAACTTTGTATCAGTTCATCTTATCTTCTTTGAAACAACACGACAAGCTGCATTGTCTCAAAAAGGTGCAAAATGTAGACACCTAAAATTGTCCTGTCTAATTAAATAAATATCTTTATTTATTTAATTAATTCATTTATCCAATTCTAGCCTTATTTCTCATTTAAATAAATACTATTATTTATTTAAATTATCCTTTTCCTAAATTAAATAAATATCTTATTTATTTAATTGATCCCACTTCTTCTATTAATTAAATAAATCTTTATTTATTTAATTAATTCATTAGCCTTTTCTACCCATGACACATGTCATTCATCTCTTAATTCCTACACTACCTACCCTCTCATTATTTTATTATTTCATTTACCTACCCTCTAATCCTAGCCGACCATTTATCTTTTACACCTCTTAATCTTATCCCTCCATTTCATATAGTGTCTTCTATATAAGAGGATACGCTCCTTCATTATCAACCCTAATCATCCTAATCAATCTACACATTCTAATCATTCTAATCATTCTATTCAATTAAACTACTAGCACTCCCAACTACGCTTTCGAATTTTCATATGCGATCAAGTCTACTTGCAACCACATTTCTGTTCTTTGTTGAGCTCTTATGCACACATAATATCTGAGAGCAAATATATCAAGCAAGATCAATGGAGATAGGAAGAATGGAGATCCAAACCCTATTGGACATGTGATGGTATAATCTTTGTGATTTCATTTGATTTGGATTGTCTTTGGTAATCTTCATATGCTATGGTGGATCTTTGTTGTTGTTAGGCTAGGGTTTTGTGGTTGAATCTATTTAGTCTTTCAATATTGTTTTATCCACTTTCACCATAAATAGGGGGTACCTTTTTCCTACCAATCTTGGCACAAACTTAACACTTTTTTGCTTGATCTAATCCCAAAACCAGAGAAGACCAACACGAAATCAAGGGTAGCTTTAACTAGAGACGTTGTGGGACCAAAACTTGTGAAGAATTAGTATATAGCTTTATTTTAGCATTATTATTTAAGAGGCCATGAGGAAAATTATGACATATTTTATTATTAGTTTGTGAAGGATTCAATGACATAATGAATCAACCTTTATTGAAATCACTAATTCAAAACCATTAAAAAAATATTAATAATTAAAATAAGACACATATGTTTCTTATAGATACTTACCATTATAAATAAGAAAAAAACAGTGACTAATCTTTCTTTCATACATAAATAGTATCATATGCTAAACACTTTCTATCTATAACACATTGCACTGAAAATCATATAAATGAAACACCTTCTCCATATACAAAAGAAATATCTAGATCATATTAAGAGACTATGGTCATAATTAAGTATTAAAATTGAGAGTATAAACCTAGTGCTCAATCTTCATTATTTTGTAATATCATAGGTGATGTTTATAATAAATTTTTCATGTTGCATATAATATCATAAGAATTGTTTTATGAGGTCTTATAAAAAAATTATCTGTAGAATTGTTATGATTAAAACTTCTAATCACATCCTTAATGAAATTATGAGTTATGTTATTTTTACCATTCATTATTAATTAAGTTAAAACTTCAAAAATGACTATGAATACATTATTTTCATAAAAAAACTAATAAACAAACTTTAAGATTACCTGATGATCTAATTAATTGTATATGGAGATGACATAACACCAAACCAATAATGCAAACCTCACTCTATATGACCCAAAATATGAAACAATAACACACTATTCATATTAAAAGACTAACTTGACATACATACTTTTATGCACTCAAAATTTACATTCCATGGAATTTCGGGTGAGGAGGTGTTATATACATTATGTTTCATCAATTCTTATAAAAAGGTTTTATTAATGGGGATATAACATGAGGAAACATGCTATAAGGCAAGGTTTTAAACCTTTCAAAGCTGCAAGAAAATTAAGAAATTATAAAGGAGAAAAGATGAGTTGTTTAAAGCTATTTACATGTATTGTATCATTTATTTTTAATCCTGATATTCATAACGAGCCTCTTGTTTTTATCAAAATTTACAGCATACCGTCTATGTTATCCCATATTTTACTGAATCTCTTATACATCTTCAAAATAAAAAGAACTCCAATAAAGACATCAATCAAGAGACATCAATTAAAAGGGTTTACTTCAACTATACGACATATCCGTCAAGCATTTATGTTAACTATTGGGTGATTGCATTGTGCTTGGTAGAATTTGTTTATAACCAATTATTGATGATTAACTTACATAAACACATGAAAACTTATATTATTGAAATTCATTAAAGAATATGGAAAGTATCTCCATTATGAGAAAAGTAGTTTCAGACTTAGAAAGAAATTCATTTAGAAGCCGCTAATCTCCTTTTCAATAAAGTATTTACCAGAAGGTCCACCAAGAGGAAACAAAGCTAATTTCACTACATTTTGAGCACCTTCACTTGGTGATAGGTCTCCTGTATCATATGTCATTCCAGTTCTAACGTATCCAGGATGAATGCAATTTACGTACGCCTTATCACAAAGCTCACGGGCTAACAGATGTGTGTATGCGTTCATACAAATCTTTGACATTTTGTAGGCGGAAAATGGGGCTGGCCATCCTTTCTCTTCCAAGTTTTTCTTTTGCTTGACATCGTCTAAAAACTGACTTAACATGGAATCCAGAAATTCCTCACTAATAATATCCATGTCAGAAAGTTGTTTTTGTAGCACTGGATTTGGCATCATCTGTCAAAACATTTGTCAACATATATATAATGCATTCACACATTATATGATTGAAATATTATTATTTGGAGCTGTGAAAAGAAAAAAGAATACCTTGAGAAGCCCATGTAAAGAGGAGACATTAACAATTCGTGGCCGGCGAGACGATTCCCTTAATAATGATAGCAAGCCTTTCACAACTCTCTTTGTACCATAATAATTTATATCAATACATGTTGTTACATTTTCATGATCATACACAGAAGTTTCATTCGATGTTCCATAGAACTGCAATACAAAGGGAATATTGAGCTAATTGAATAAGAAGATAACTCAAATGCAATTTGAATGGTAAGAATAGTTTGTGTATTCTTTCAGTGCACAACTCGCAAAGAATATGGCATCTTCCTTACATCAAATGAACGAGATACATAAATGTAATTAATTAACATTTTGAAATAAAGAGTATATATTATTTGAAAATGAAAATAATATGACTATCTTGAAAAGTAATAGAAAAAATAATATCAAATCTGAAAATCATATAGATAAAAGATAAGAGTTCATCCACACCTATATAATAAAGTAATTCTATGAAACATCTTTACCCTTCCAAAAAGAAACAAATAATTATAATATCACAATGTCATAAAAGTAATAAAAGAAAGCCAAGTTGTAAGAGATATAAAACTTAAAACTAGGGGAGATTCTCTATCATCAAGGTAACCCCACACTCTAAAGTAAATCTCTTGCATCAGCAATAGGATCTCACCCAATGAGAGCATTTTATTCATGTGCCTAGGGTTCATTATGAAGAACCATTGTATGTTGAATAGCATCAATTTGTTAGCTGAGAAAAATCCACCTTATAATTCACCCATGTTGGTGGGAAGATGTTGAGGAGAGATTACCAACATTAGGAAATTCACTAGATTGATATATGTGGGGACAAGACCAACCTACACATTGGCTAACTAGAGGATAGAGCAGCCCTCTACAACTATTGAATGGTGGTAGAAGGAACTTGAGTCACTATGCCTTTAGTGTAGTTAAGGTGACTAGGTAGAGAAATGCATGGTCATACTTAATTGGCTAGTAGCACATCTAAAATAAATATGATGTACAAGATATACACCATTTTATTTGATTTCACTTTGATATAAGTTAATCCTATGATTTGTTTGGTTGTGTTACTACAAATATAAGTGCAAGGAAATGAAGTTGCATTCAAAGCGTCCTACTCATAAATGCTTCTTGACCATTGGGATAATGCATCTTGTATGGTCTCCAAAGTTTTATTGACTTGTCCCTCTAATAGGGGTCAATCCCATCCAAAAGAATAGTGAAGTGTAAGATGTCATAATGCTTTTATACATGATTCTCAAGCTTCTCAACATAAATCTCATGGTTGTATTGTGTGTGGATGGTCTCAAGTTTCCTATTAGCCTATAACTTCCTCTCAACCCCATAACAAAGTTGATTTAGGTTGGCTAGAAAGTTGCAACTCTCATCTTACACTGATCATTTATCCTCCAAAGGTTGTCAATCAACTCCCAAAGATGTGTAGGATGAACGTATTAATGGTAATGATTTTACAACTTGAAAACTTCCATATTTGATGGTCAAAGTAAACATCATGTGTGGAAATAAAATGATTGTGTTCTGCCTCCTACAACTAGTTTAATAATTGTTGCTATTTAGAAACATGTGATCATGTTTTCTTTTCTAATATGTTGTTTAAAATTACATTTTGTACAGACTATAATATGTTGTTAAAAAATTTAACAACTCTATACAACTAATGTAAAAACATTATTATAGGGCAAATGTTCAGACAAGCAGAGAACGTGACTTTCATATTTTAAGGCCCTACAGCATGGAAAACTATGCTTAGCATGTGCACTGAAATTAGCAATTCATCTGGCATACCTAACATGTAGCGTATGAATAAACTATCCCTAAACCCTGCTAAGTCATCTAAGAGAGCTTGTGATCTTTGCTCTGTAAAAACCCAAGTGTTTGAAGTCTACATTTCAGATGACAGTGTTTATCTCTCTTGATCATATTCATGGGAGATTCTCTTCATAAACATGCAAAGATTGTAAAAGTGTATACCCAACTCACCAGTAATTGGCGCATATCCACCCCAGCTTTTTCCATCACTTCCCAGTTCATGCCTTGCCCCGCCACTGCTGCGTTGTTTATCTGATAAAAACCAGAAAATTACATCCCATAAAATCAAACAAATACCCTTCAACGGAGCAAGACAAAGATAAAATACAAACTCAAATACTTATACCAAAATATCTAATCCTCCAAACATGGTTTTCAACCATTGGGCCAGATCTGAAACACTTTGGGAGCTCTGCACATCTAATATGTGAAAATGAACATTACCAACTGCTGCTTCACCCAGATCTTTCATGGCAGCCAACCCATTCTTCTCGTTGCGACACGTAAGCACAACAGTCATGCCCTTGCATGCCAGCTGGCGAACGATCTCTAAGCCTATTCCCCTATTGGCTCCTGTAACCACCGCTACTGTTTCCTCACTCCACCATTTCTGATCCTGTGAAAAAACAACATTATATTTTTGTTAAAACATTCACTTATGCAATCAATCGACTGAGATTAAAGCACTTCCAAATCTGTATGGAAAATAAGTGATGCTTCGATTCCAGAATGTTACCATTTTGAGGATATTGTTCGTAGCTTAAGCTAATTAAGCTCCACAAATAGATCCCGGGAGCTCTTTTGATAGAGTTCGTGTAAAAGCAAAACCTAGGGGACATTACAGACTCACATTTCTTTCGAGTTGCCTAAGTATTTATTTCTTATCAACTATTCTTTTCACCTGAGCTTTATTTAAATATTTCTTTAGTTGTTTAGGAATTTGTTTTTATCCATTTACGTTAACTTTAAGAAATTTAGGCTAACATTATTTAAGAGAAAGAACAGGGTTTTGAAATAAAGGAGGGGTTAAAATTTATTCAAAGTAGAAGAATAACAAAGAAAGGGCATCAAACAACTCTACCAAGATCCACTAAGTGTTTCAACTGATGAGACAAATCCAAGGGTCATTGACCCTTATGCATGATATATCAATTATACATGTGCTCAGAGGCCCATTTGGCCTGGCAATCGACAACACCATTCCACTCCCTTGGGATATGCTTGAAAGAAACAGAAATCAAAGAATCACTCAAATGAAGAATCTAGTTAACAACTGAACTCAACTGCCAACTAACATCTGCAGATTGTTGCCGAGTCAACAAATTCACCACCACCTGAGAATCTGATTCACAAATGAGCCTGCTCCATCCAAGAGCATAAGCACACTCCACAACAAATAAAATGGCAAGAGCCTCCATCAAATTGTTAGTATAACAACCTTTATAAATAGAAAAGAGAAACAAAATAGTCCCCGAGCTATCTCTACCAATGCCACCAACGCCAACAGGACCAGGGTTACCCCGAGAAGACCTGTCTGTGTTGATTTTCAAAATACATTGTGGAGGAGGACACCACCTCCCCACCCGATCTATCTCTCAAAAAGGCTGTCTATTGAATTGTTTAAATGCTTAATTTTAATAGACTAAAAGGACAAACCTTTGTCTTTGTTGAGTTGTCTAAGAATTTGCTTTTCATCAATTCATGTATAGTTTAATAGTGCATCACTATTTACTATGTTATTAATCATCAACACTCTCAATTTCTTCTTACAATTTTAAAAATGTCATGGGCATCATACTATACCTTTATATGTACCTTTCAAGTTTCTAAATTATTGTCTTTATTAATACACATGCATTTAGATTGTTAATAGTTTTACACTAGATCTTTTCTAAGTTTCTTTTGAAAGCTAATACACTTCCCAAAACATTCACAATTCTTCTTTCTTTATTGAGAACCTATAAATATATTATACCCTTTCCTAATAATTTAAATGACCTAAACTCATTACAAAAATCCTTAAATCATTTCACTCAACACTTCACGTTGGTATAATAAATTCATACCCATGTCCTACACTTCAAGTATAATTTAAATTTAGTTTCCCACTAATTGCACACCCCTAGCCATCTCTGTCCTAAGTATAAATTTCACAAAATATCAACTTTTTATAACCGTTAACTCTACAAGACCTTACACTACATTTGTGTACATTAAAATTTTATTTAATACCTCATTAAATTTATTCCAACACCCAAATATATACTTGAACTATATGTATATAATTTTCATACTTTGTACATTATTAAGAACTATAATTCCTTATCTATTCTATTCATATCACATTTATATGATGATATTGATTGTAATAGTTCATTAAATCTTTTCCTATTTGTTTGAGCATATAATATTGACTCTATCAAGTTATACTACCTCTCTTATGATCTGACGCTAATTTATAAATGTGTTGAACAAACAAAAATATAGTGGAAGACCAACTTTTCTAAGATACTAAAGTAATGAATTCCAAAAATAATGTTGATGTTATAGAGGATGGAAAGCCACATATTTATTTTAAAGATTAGGCTCGACACATAATTAGTATTATAGACAAAGCCCAACTTCATATTCTTGATGAAACCCAAACTCATAATTATTTGATATTAGAGAGGGATCTCCACTACTCCACTATACAAATACATAAATAAATTTTATTAAATATATCAAGAGAAAAAAATTAAAAGAAGGATATGCACCATTTATTTTTTATTGATAGAGATAATATTATGCTGAACGTTTTGATTGAGTTAAATCTCATTAAATATAACTTTCAAGGAAATATTTGAAAATCTCTTCAAACATGTGATATAATTTGTAAAAAAAAATACTATTAATTATATTCAAACATGTGATATAATTTGTAAATAAAAATACGGTTAATTATAATTAATCCTAGTAAGGGGTATTACAATTGTTAGGTATATATTTAAACAAAAAGATTAGAAAAGACACGTATAAAAAGTTTACAAAAAGTTTAAAATGTGAATAAAGGTTTTAGTTCTTTTAGAAAAAAGAGGTCATTGTATTGATAAAAGAAATTTAAGAAGAGAGGTGTTGACTTTCATTTTAAATACGCAAAATCTGGAAATAATCAAATATATCATTTTTAAATGAAACTAGATTAAATAAAAAATTATATCAATACATGTGAAAAGGAGAATTGTTTAGAATAATATAAATATGGAAGAAAATTAGCCATTGATGTGCAAGGTTGACCAAATTGATTACATTGAATACGGCGTTAGGGAGTTGACCTTAAATTTCTATCACGTGCATACTCATCCTCCATGAATTAGTAGAGCTCTGCGTTCTTAGGGATAGAATTAGATAAATTGTTTATGAACATGCTAGACATTGGTTGGAGATACAAAAACATGATATACAAATAAAAATATAGCAATTATATTTGTCTACAGCTAAGCTAGCTTAATATGGAATTACCATGGGGATTTTCAATATTGTTATCATGGTTTAATAAACTACTTCAATATGATTTAAATAATCAGTTTATACAAATGTAAAATATTAATAGAAAGAAGATAGAATCTGATTTGAAGAATTTTTTGAATTGTATATTTTTTTTTAGTTTAGTTTATCTATATGTTAGTATTTTGCAATTTTGAAGGTCTTAAGGGCATTTTTAGCCCCTGCCAAAATTGTGGGTCTACATCTCTTGGAGACCTTTCCAACGAGATCAACGACTCGTAGTTTCGAGTCCCAAGTAGAAAGTTATGTCTAGTTGAAGTTAGGATAAATTTTCATATAGTTTTTTGAAAATTTCGTAGTTTTTAGATTTTATTATGTAATAAACAAATGTGACTGTTGGGCTTTGATTCTCAAGAGGTCTATGTGACCCTTGGAATCTCATGAACTTCTATATGTTGGATTTTCGAATGAAATAGATTATTTTTTGGCTTGCTTCAATTCGATGATTTCTGGTTCTTGTAAATAGAATTTACAATACCGCAGGTTCTCACTTAGGTGTTGTCATCCGAATCCATAATTCAGATCAGAATCACCATAAGATAACAAAAAGAATGATGCATAAATTAGGAGCATAAGAATGAAAGAAACTCTAGACGAATAATCTCACAACGTAATATTTGTGTGAATAAAAACTTTAAAACTAAAATCCACAAAAAAAAGAAGACAAGAACATATTGTCATTTCACACACTCCTTTAAGCACCTACAAACAAAATTTTCTTAACTTGCTAATTTCCCGACATTACTACTAACTCAAAGACTATACATATATAACCTCATGAGAAGTTGCACACCAAAAACAATTATAGGAATCAAGATGGTTTACCTAACAAATACTAACTAGTTGCTAGTAGATAAATAGTAATTTTAATTACATTTTTGTAAATAAAAGTTACCACTTCAATAAAATCTAAATGGTAAAAAATAGTTATCATTGTCAATAAAACCTTCATTCTTTATGAATGGTTTACAAACAATATTAAGATTAACTTAATATAAAAAATTTATAAGATAAATGACACACGAATCCTAATAATCATAAAAATCATATTGAAATCTTGACAAACAATCAAAATTGAAATGAAAATGAATCCCATATTAAATATTCTACCAATTATTAGTCTATTGGATGGCTTCCTTTGATCACTTACCATATAGACCTCTAACTGGTGTTCATTGGGTTTGCTTATAAAAATTCAACATAAACTTTATGACCCTTCTAGATCTATTCATGAATCATCATATAAACATTTCTTCCTTCTTTGATAGGTATCATAATCAATTCTAAGAGATTTCCATAATCCATCATGTTCAGAGTGTAGTTTTTGGATTCGATTGTGTGTAAGATTTTTGCATCAACGTTTCAGATCACATTCCATGATAGATGTAGTTTCTGGAAATGTCCAGAAACTACATCTATGTTCAGAAACTACATCTATCATGGAATGTGATCTGAAACGTTGATGCAAAAATCTTACACACAATTGAATCCAGAAACCCAGAAACAACATCTATCATGGAATGTGATCTGAAACGTTGATGCAAAAATCTTACACACAATCGAATCTAGAAACCCAGAAACTACATCTATCATGGAATGTGATCTGAAACGTTGATGCAAAAATCTTACACACAATCGAATCCAGAAACTACACTCTAAGATATCATAATGATTACAAACCAGAAATTAACCAGTACTCTTTGCTTTGTTGAGATGACTTTGATGATCTAAGGTCGTACAGTATAGTAAATTATGCTTAGCCTGTGCACAGATATTAGCAACATCTGGCATAATATGTACCTTATAAATAAACTATACCCAATCCCTGCGTAGAGGTTGCTAAGTCATTTTAAGACAGCTTGTGATCTTTGTCATCTAAAACCTCAAGCGTTTGAAGTCTGCATATTGGATGACTGTGTTTATATGATTTACTCATATTCATGGAAGATTTTCTTAGTAAAGATGCAAATTAAAAAGGTGTATACCCAACTCACCAGTAATTTGCGCATATCCATCCCCGTTTTGTCCATCACTTCGCAGTTCATGTCTTGCACCGCCTCACCAATAATTGGCGCAGAGTTTATCTGTTTAAAAACCAGACAAACAAATACTCCTCAACTACCTTTCAACGGAGCAAGGTAAACGCAAACTCAAAGACAATCATATCATTAACAAAATATCTAATTCTCCTAACATGCTTTTCAACCAACCATTTTGAAGACATTGTTCGTATCTCAAACTAACCTGCACCAATAGATCGAGAAATCTCTTTGTATAAAGTTCGAGTTACGTCCTTGGTACGTTGTTTAAAAAATTGTTTCTAATCAATTTTTTTTCCTATTTAAAGAAAAGGACAGACTCAGTTCTTTCTTGATTTGTCTTAACTATTTATTTTTATCAATTATTCTTTTCACCTTAATTTTATTTAAGTGAAAGCACAAACTTACATCTTTGTTGAGTTGTCTAGATATTTATTTTAGGTTGATTTGTTTTGGTCATATTTAAAGGAGATAACAAACATAAGTCTTTGTTGAGTTGTTTAAGAATTTATTTTTGATCAGTCATTATTAGTTCATATGGTTAGACAATACTAATGCATTCATCCTGTCCAATTAAGTCTCCAAGCATGAACCAATAGGAATGCAGAATTAAAATCTATTGACTTTTTTCCTTATGTTTTTATGCATATCTATTTTTTAAGACATTTGCAAATTTCATTTATCTATATTTCTATTGACTCATAGCAATGTATAGCCTTATTGATTCATTTTTAAATGTGGACAACTATGAATATTGTAGTGCATAGTGTCACATTGTGATAGTGGGCAATTTTCTCGTGCATAGTGTCACATTGTGATAGTGGGCAATTTGGTCTTTTTGGAACCAGCTAATAATTTGGCCTTTTTTGCAGCACCACATTAAATATGTAGTAGGACAGTCTATGAAGCTATTCCCAATGCAACTATTGGTTGCATTGGAAAAGATGTAAAAGAAAGAATACATAGTGTAATAGACAAAAAACATGTGATGAGTACTCAAGTGGGCTAAAAATGCCAAATGCAAATCAAATTTTAAGATGCTTTCGCTTTTTAGGAAAACAATACATGTGACCAAAATTACTTTATATGAATGTACATCAAATAGCTGATTTAATTTATTGCTTTTTGACTTTTTGTGTAAACACTATGATTTGTGATAGATAGAGTGTTATAAACCTTATTGTAAATAATAATAAGTTACTCAAAAACTATTAACTATGTAAGATAAAGTGTGCATCAATATTTTCGCCAATATAATTATATTATCATATATTATATCTTTTTGAAAAAAATTATACATATTACATATTCACATATTAGTTTTTTAATATTTTACTTTATATTAACTTAAAAGTTATATTTTAATTTTGGTTTATAGATGGAATTTTTTTTTTAAAGTCCACAAGAAAAATTAACATGATTTTTAAAAAAAATCAGTTACAATCATTTTGTTGTTTGTGAATTGGCAAGTTGAGGAAAATTAAAATTACCATGTACAATCCAACTCAAATTTTTGATAGATTTAAAATTTTTGTGCATATGACAAAGTAGCTCTTTTAGCAAGGTCTCTCTAGATTGTTCTCTCCAATTCAAATTATAGGATGATTTTAAAAATTTCTGCATATGACAAAGTAACTTTTTTAGCAAGTATCTGTAGATGGAATAGATAAATAATCTTACTTTATTGCATATAATCTATTATTTTTGTCATATGCATATAACAATGATCAGAAATAAGTTAGAGTATTAAATATTTTAATCTTTAATTAATTTTTGTTCTCATATAAATGTAATAGCCTCTCAATACTGGATAGTCTTTTCGATTTCTGATGAGGACATAAATGTAGTGGTTGTTCTGCTTCTTTGAAAGCTTCTATATAAGCTCAATTCGAGTCCAATTGCAGGGAGTTAGAGAGTTATAGAGTTATAGAGTTACAGTCATACAACTCTTAAGACGAATTTGCAAAGCTCTGACATGCATCTCATATGTGGAGTTAGCCAATTTGTATGTTCTCATGAAGTCCACAGACATACACTCCTTCACAAGATTGCCTAACTTGTACGGGCTCGGGCATACAACTCTTTTTCACAGAGTTTACTCAAATTGAATGGATTTCGGGCATATAACTCTCTTTCACAGAGTGCCCAAATTGGATAGATTTTGGGCATACAACTCTCTTTTACAAAGTTTGCCCAAATTGGATGGATTCCGGACATACAACTCTCTTTCATAGAGTTTACCCAAATTGAATAGATGAAGTGACAAAATAATTTAGATCAAATACTGTGATTTAATTGTCTTTTTGAAATAGAAACCTAGAAATATATTTTTTAAATTATGTACTCCATGTGTCCGTGCAATTATTTATTTCACTTCAATTCATTATTTTTATAGTGCTGGTTGATTTTGCCTCGGACATTTCAGAGCAATCAAGATGTTTTCTTTGAGTCGAGAGGTTTTCTTCCTTTGCAGTATGAAGTTAAGCATCGTCCTTCTTTCCCTAAAAAAAATGATTTAATATCTGCAGATTCATTCGATATAGTAGAAAATACTTTTGCTCCATTTGGAACCCTTCTAGGACCAAGAAAATTGTTATTTGTGTTATCATTAGTTTCATTCCATGTTTTGAAGGATTTGTCAATGTATTTTTTAAATTTGAAATATAAAATTTTATCCCCATTAGCGATGGTTTACATTTTCATAAATCTCCAAGGAAGAGTAACCCATTTTTCCAAGGCTACTGCTATTGTGAGGCCATAATTAGTTTTCACACTATTAATATATTGAGTTGTGAAACTACAGATCTAGTTGATCTAGGATCTTTGAAGGTACTGCACTCTATTGTTCACATAATGTAATGGACCAGAGAGTCGTCCTCAACCAGAATCCTATGCCTATCCTTCTGTCTTACAGGCGTCCTTGACACTGAAATCTGTAACACAAGAAATAGTGGACCAACAAGTCAAATTGATATATACTTGGGAAACCAGATTATGACTACTTACACAAGTGCAGAAGATTGGTTGATGTGCATATAGTTTTAACCCAGTTGTCTTTAGTTGATGAAGTCTCATGTTCTGTTATGGTTTTAGCTTATACAAAGAAAGGGAATGCATTGGAGGCCTTCAAGTGTTTTGTGAAATGCAGAGAGTAGTTATTAGGCCTGATTCATTTACTTTAAGTGTCATTTTTTTTGGCTTGCACTATGATGGCATCTCTACAACTAGGAAGGAAAGTCGACGAAAGCATAATTAGAAGTCGGTATCGATCAGATGTTGTTGTGGGGAGTGCGTAAAAATTGAGAGTATAGAGGATGCACGCAAATTGCTTAACAAAATTCTTGATTCATCTCTATGTATAAAAAATGTTAGTACATATATCTGTGTTTTATAGGTGACATCTCTAGACACAACTCTCCTTCACTCTAAATGTAAAGTTCTATAATGTAAGTAAGTGTATGTCAGGAAAGATATGTAGATTTGGACCTCCTTGCATCGAATAATTGTAAATCCACTACCTTTATGCGAACATCTGATTATCTAGTAATTATCATGTTCATTATGCTTAATATTGTTATTTATATTGTTGCAATCTGGTAGTGTAGAACCGGTAGCAAGCAATCCTATTTAAGATTGGGTTCTTATTATCAAGTGATGTGATGAAGGTTACATCTCAACTAGAAAGGATGCAGAATCAGGTGGGACAAATCCTCTTATTGGATAGCAAGTAAAAATAAAACTATCAAGCTTTTACCTTTGACAAAGTTGGGGTGATTTCTCTTGTTATTAGGTGTAATCACTCAATCATTGTCATTGATTGCCTTCGATATGTAGTGCTTTAGATTCGGGCATTTTAGTTAGCATGGACTAATGATTGATCATTGATCCTGTCGTGTATCTGTGAAGTGTGTACCTATTATACCTGCAGCTGCAACACAAAAAACACTCAATAGATCATTACAAGCATGGTTAGAAAATTTAAAACAAAGAAAGATAAACCGTAGCTAATCGATCTATTGCCTCCTAGTAAATGCGAGTATGAATTTTGCTCTCAGATTTGGTTATGCAAATTCTAGTGACTTGACTACACTTAAATGGAGGATTTAAATGATGAAGATGCATGATCTAGCAATTATAGCATGATTTAAGCTATAGGATTCTATGATTATTCTAGAAAATAAGCTAGAATGAAGATGCAATTAAGCTAAAATTGAACATGATAACAATGCTAAGAATGATTTGCTAAGAGCTATATGCCTATAGTAACAATGCTTAAATGCAAATGAGATGGGTTGATTATTGATCCAAAATGGGGTCTATTTATAGGATTTCCAAGGCCAGGGGTGAGGTGGGAGGAATCAACAATGAAGATTAAGTCTGAAGATATCAATGGTTAAATTGGAGGTTGGAAGGAGAAGGGGTTGGATGAAAGGGAACATTTGGAGGTTGGTAGGAGAAGGGGTTGGATAAAAGAAAGCATTGTCATCTCCATGGTGACAAGTGTCAAGAAGCTTTGCTCATGAGAGGGCAAAGTGTCCAAGGAAAGGGGACATGGTGGTTAGGATGTGCAAGCTAAGATGGGGTTAATTAAACCCGGGGTTAGATGGAATGAGTTAGGTTTAGAAGGGGTTAGGTTAGGAGATTAGAAGTTAGGAGAATTTGAATTTAAAAGTTCAAATAATAGGAAAAGGCTAATTAATCTTAACAACTCATAAATTGATTTGTTTTAATTAATTATGGGATTATTGAAATGAATTTGATGATGAATTTGATGGAGGGAATTAATTAATTTGAATTAATTAATTAAAGAGGATTATGAAATGAACCTATTAAATAAATCCTTAGATTTATTAATAAGTAGATGAAAGGGGGATTTTAATCAATTTTTTTAGTGAATTCAATTAAATTAGGAAGGGGGATTAATTAAATAATTGCTTATTTAATTAATTATCTCCAGACCATTTTTAGGTGTAAACATTTTGTCCCTCTTTGAAGCGAGGTGTGATGACATGTTAATTCAAAGAATAATTTGATTTTGATGATGATATTGGTTTGATAGGATGCCCCAAATCTTGATTGCTAAATTGTGATATGATGATGCCCACTCGGGAGATCAATTGAGATAATTGATCTTTGGAGTTTTTCAAATTTTTGCGAAATTGATATCCTGATAGATTATTGATTTGATTTATGTAACTGTGGTTGATGAAAATTCGAGTTCTACCATTATGGTGATGTAGTTTTTAATGATTGATAAAGCTTGATTGGTTAGATTGATAAGATCAAGATTCAGTCTGGTTTCATGAATGACACCTCCTGTATAAGACAAAGATGACGAAAGCATCTGGTTTCAGGAATGATATATCCTGTATAAGACATGATCGGAACATCTGGTTTCAGGAAAGATACATCCTATATAAGACATGAGAAAATATATTTAGATGTGATTGATTGATAGAATTGATAAGATTGATTGGATAAAGAACTGACAGTTTATTGATATCAAGTTGCAGAAAAATTTGGATATGCTGATGTTAGTTTTGTTGAGAGGGTAGCATAATATAATATTTTTGTTGGGTCGACAATATCTGGAGAGATATGAGTCATTAGTCTGATTGTGTATACACTCGTGATGATACCTTGATGATTCCTGCGATAGATTTAACATTGGATAAAAGGAGTATGCGGGATCCCATGCAAGAATGAAATGCAAGCTAAATGCAAATGCAAATGCAATGAAAAGCTATGAGCGGACCAGTCACTGGATTATTGCATTTTTGTCATCATTGAGCTTTTTAAATGTGGGAAGTGAGTGCAAACATCGATGGTATAATTAACCATTATGACCTGAGCACTACTTTCCTAGATTTTGATATGGCAAGTTAGCACAAGCATCGAGGTATACTTGAATTAAGATGACCTGAGTGTTGTTTGCGTAAAATAGGTAGTATTAATCATTTCCATACACAAATCGGAAACGTCTTCAATGATACTCCGATGATCATGTCCCGACACAAATTTGCACATATTAATGATCAATTTTCAGACAATAGACAAGAAAAATATCATGTTTCTTCCTTGTTCCTCTAGTCAAAGACATCTTGGAGTCACTCAAAAATCATGATAGCGAAAATCAATATAGCAAATAAAAGTTGAACAATCATATTAAAATCATTATCCACAAGATATCATCCATTGAAAAGTGTGTGATGTGCTTAGACTGACTTTGTGATAGGTTGATGGTTGATAA
Organism: Cryptomeria japonica; assembly: GCF_030272615.1. Lineage (NCBI taxonomy): Eukaryota > Viridiplantae > Streptophyta > Pinopsida > Cupressales > Cupressaceae > Cryptomeria > Cryptomeria japonica. The sequence continues at coordinate 909,503,278 of NC_081414.1, forward strand.
TTTGATCGCATGTTCAATGTTGGATATGTCTCAGTTTTCGCTTGTTAAGAGTTCTCTAACTGTTAGTTCTACCTGTTGGATTAAGCTTAGAATTGATCAAAATTTTTGCCCCCAGCTAAGTGCAGGATTTTTCCCCAAGACTATAAACAAATTCGTTATGATATACCCAATGATCCAAACCATGGTGAGAGAGCAGTTACGATGCCTGCGTATGTACAAAGGCTTTATGATGCATATGAACAACGCTGATGAAAAATGAATGCAAGCAAAAAGATGCATGAACTAATAGATGGAAGAGCTAGCTTATAGATAGCGCTTGTTTGCCAGGTTTTCACCATCTATTTTTATTGCACTTTTTCTCATATTTGATTTTTTTTTAATTTTCTTTGCTTTTTCACTATTTTTTTTTTCTTCTGATTTTTCACTGTTTTTGATTTTTTTCTGATTTTTCACTGTTTTTGATTTTTCTGCTTTTTCAGACATAAAACTTCTTTAGATGCATTCTATTGATGGGTTCCTCGAGCTGATCTTCATACTGTGTTGATAACTGATATGCTTCTGATCCAAATATTGCTGTGATCACAAATGGACCTAACCAGTTTGGTTCAAACTTTCCTTTCTTTTCTCGATCTGCCTGGTTGCGTGGATTTTCTTTTAGTATTAGTTCCCTTACTTGAAAGATTCATGGTTTGACGCTGTGATTATAGCTCCGACACATTCTTTGTTGATATACCTTTAGATGATCAAAGGCATTTTGTCTTCGTTCATGGATCAGTTCTAGCTCTTGTAATCTAGATACTCGTTGTTTTTCATCTAGGATGAGACCTTTTAATGATACTCGTAGAGAAGGTATCTCTACTTCTATTGGCAATATTGCTTTTGATCCATAAACAAGAGAGAAAGGTGTGGCACCTGTTGGCGTGTGGATACTAGTACGGTAGGCCCATAGAGCAGGGTTTAATTGAATATGCCAATCTTTTCCAGCATTATTCACTATCTTTTTGAGGATTTTCAGAATAGTTTTGTTTGATGCTTCTGCTTGCCCATTCCCCTATGGATAGTAGGGTGTGGAGAATCTATGTTGGATCTTGAATTTCTCACTTAGCTCTTGTACATCTTGATTCTTGAATGGTCGCCCATTATCAGTGACAATAGTCTTTGGTATTCTGTAGCGACAAATGATATAGTTCAAGATAAATGCAACAATGTGTTTTCCTATGATATTTATGAGAGGTATTGCCTCAATCCATTTTGTGAAATATTTAGTAGCTACAAGGATGAATTTGTGACCATTAGATGAAGAAGGATTTATTTTTCCTACTAGATCAAGACCCCATTGACAGAAAGGCCAAGATGTTGCCAAAGCATGAAGTTATTGTGTTGGTGCATGAATCAAATTGTCATGGATCTGACATTGTTTGCATGTTCTAGCTATCTAAAAAGAATCTCGTTCCATAGTCGGTCAATAATAGCCCAAGCGTATGAGTTTTTTTGAAAGGGTAAGACCACTTGAATGAGTGCCAAAAATGTTGTTATGAACTTCATGTAAGGCCTTCTCAGATTCTTCTTGTTCGAGACATCTTAAAAGAGTACCGTCTAGATCTGGTTTAAATAGGGTATCCGCGACGAGAGTAAAATGGGAGGATTGGCGAATAAAGTTTCTCTTTTGGTTCTTCGAGAAGTCAAGAGGTAAGATGTTATCTTTTAGGTATGTGTAAGTTTTTCCATAGTGGGAGGAATCATGTCCAATAAGTTGACAAATGGTTTAGGAATCAAGACAATTATAGGCAGGGTAAAACAACTCTTCCACCAGGAATTCATAACGCTATTGATTTTCCTATGTCTGAAGTAGAGCAGCAAGTGTAGCCATGGCGTTTGCTGCTTTGTTGTCATTTCTTGGAATCTGTTGGAAAATTATTTCTACAAAGTATTTTTTGATATCATCAACCATCTTTTTATAAGGCATTAGCTTTTTGTCCTTTGTTTGATAGTCATCATTGATTTGATTGATGACGAGCTGAGAGTCTCCAAAGACTTGAAGTTGTGTAATGTTCCATTCTATAGCCATTTTGATACCTGTAACCAAAGCTTCATACTCTGTTGTGTTGTTGGTGCATGTAAAGCTTAATTTGTATTCTTTTGGGATTGTATGACCTTGTGGTGTGATGAATAGAATGTCTGCTCCTGATCCATGTTGTGTTCTATTATTGATATCTGCTCCTGGACTAATATTTGGGTGATGTATTGTAAAATATGGATCGAACCCTGGAATGTCTGCATATGAGTAGGTAAAATTGATTTTCTATCTTTTGAAGGGTTCCAAATATTTTTACCTTGTTAGTTCTGATAGAGATTTTGCTGGATATAGATCAGTTGTATCAATGATAATTGCCTGTGTTGGTTTTATTAGTATAAATGACTTCTCTTGATAAAATTCAGGTAAGGTGTCAAATCTCCCATCTTTCGGCGTCTCAAGGAGGTTTTCACCATTAGATGCATCCTTTATTTTTAGTTTTTCTCAGTCCAATGTTGCCAATAAATGGTTTTCAACATTAGACCTGACATTATTTTCTTGATTTTCTTTTTTGCGCTAGGAGATTTAACACCCACTTGACATGAAGATACATTAGCGGAATCCCTGGTGAAATTTGTTATAGGTTTGATTTCATTAAGATATAAGGATATGGCCTAGTCATTCGGTAAGGCATTAATGGTAGTATGTCCTTCATTTTCCCAGTCCATAGGTTCAGGAGGGATCAAGGATAAAGGGTCCTCATGTTGAATTATGTGAAAGATATTTGGGGTCATGATAGAGATGTCATAGCTTTCGATATGTATGTCGATGCCTAGAATGGTACTCTCGTCAGAATGGCCTCGCATAAGAAACTCCTGATCGTCCTCGGTTAAGTCCATGTCAGCCGAATGTGATTTTGATTCAAGTAGGCTAGTTCTTAATGTTTCTTTTGCATACGTGTGAACTACATCAACTTCTACATTTGCTTCTTCCATTTAAATTTCAAGTTGCTCTTGTTTGTTTTTCCATGATAGCAAATATTCTCCGATCCCTTGATCTCTTAGCTGTATTTGTTTTTCCATGTTTGACAAAATTGATGCAAATGATTGTTCCTTGGATTGTGTGCTTGAAGCTGCTACCTCTTTGTTATATGAAACAATGACCTCTGGAGCTTATTTCAGATTATTACAACACTGCAATGGATTTGAGTCTACTGATATTGTGATTTCTTGTCCATTGTATGGAAATTTTAAGCACTGATGACATGTTGATGTAATAGCTTGTATGTCCTGTATCCATGGTCCTCCCAAGAGTATGTTCTATGGTAGGTCTAAGTCTAGAACTTGGCATGCTGTGTCTTTTTGCAAAGGTCCCACCCTGATAGGTAACATCATAATTCCTTTAGAGTAATGCTCTTCTTCGTCACATACTTTGAATGTGATGTTTTTCAGGGGATCAACTGCATCTTCAGAATAACCTAAATCACAAACAAGACTCAAAGAGAAAATGTTCAAGCCAGCTCCCCCATCTATCAAGACACATTTAACAAGCGTTCTATGAATGAGGACTTCAATTTCCAAGGAAGTGCTATGGGGATGTTGCAAGGAATCAATGCTTAGATATGAAGAAGATGAGCTTTGAATAGGATCCTCTGAAATAGGTTTGATGGGTATATTATTTGGTAAGGATGCTATGGAAGGTTCTTGCAAGCTTTCGAGAGGTGTAGGAGTAGATGCCTTTGGAGAGTCAATTTGTTTATGGGGGGATGATCCAATGCTAGACATAGGTGCACCATTTTGATCTTCTTTAGCCAAGTCCTTTAGGGATATTTTTAAGAGTTGCATAAAAGAGCCACCTTTCTTTTGAGATGTATTTGAATCCTTGTGAGGTTTTAACATAGTTGGATTTTGATTTTGAACTTGTTTGATTGCTCTGATATGTTGACTTGTTACTTGTATTTTGCTTTGGTATGTCATGTTGATATGGTTTTCAGCTATTTCAAATGTTTTTGTTTCCATTTCAGGGGTTCGATTGTCTAAAAGTTATTTTGATAAGTGATCGACAGTCAATGTCAAGGCAATAGAGTGATATGACACTAAAAGAGGACTCAAGTGTTTAAAGTTTGCAAGGTTTTCGATCTTCAGTTTAGGAGTGCAATGGTGATGATTTGATAAGAACCAAGTCCAGTAGGAAATATATATCCTATGATGTGGGACAAGATTATCTTGACCAAACATTTTAGTTTCATGATAAATGATGATTGATCCTGATGAGAAACTATGTTTGAGTGATCAGTTTATCAAAGAGGGTGATAATGCACTTTGAGATGTTTAGATCTTGAACTTGTTGAGGGTGAGCACTTGAAAATATTGAGGTGTTTATATGTTGGCATTTTTGATGATGTTGTGATTGTCATTGATGGACACACACTTGTTTTGTGATCACTTTCTTTATGTATGAGTTATGTTCAACTGGTAATTGTTCCAACCGATATTATGTATTATAGTCTTTAGACTATTGGTGGTTTGTAGAAGGAGTTTACCAGTCACAAACTGACTGAAGACCCAAAGTGGTATGAAGACCTCAAGCGGTTTGAGGATCTCAAAGTGGTACGAAGGAACAAAGCGGTAGTTAACATTCTTCCAGTCTTCATTTTGATAACCAGTAATCGGTAAAATGTATGAAGCGGTATTACTCTGTGATGAGTTACCAACCGGTATTTATGTGATGAGTTACCAACCAGTATTTATGTGATGAGTTATCATCCACCGACACTTTGACGGTGATTTTATGTCGTGTTACCAAATGTGTCTAGATGCACTAAACCTAGGAACTTGTAATGTAATCCTATTGGACCGACATGAAATCAGACTCCTTTATAAGGACATCATGTCTAGGGTTTTAGGAGTGGATGAGGGTTTTGTATGTGTGATTATAGAAGAGAAGATTAGATCTGTGTGAAGAAATAGAGTGTGGAGATATTGAAGACTAAAGTAATGCTAAATGTGCATTAACAATAAGCTATCAAGGATCTTGTTGTTCACCAAAAGTGATTAACCCAAGTACACCTGCAATCCTTCTATGAAATGGCCAATTTCAGTCTATGAAACACATCAGGGCTTGGACAACATAACATAGGATCCTAAATGATCCTCCTGCACTTTAGCTTCTTGTAGACCTAGGGGGGGACACCCTTTTGATGCATGAAATTAACTCATTTACTCACCATGACAACATCAATGAAGCAAATAAACCATTCCACAAGCTCAACAAATTAGATAACACATACAGATTGGTTGGATCTTGTACAAATAATGGGTGAAACAGAGCTTTGGAAGGATAGAACACAAAACCCCTAAACATAAACGGAAATAGATTTGTCTTTAATTTGAATTAATCTGAGACTATCCCCAAATCTGCAAGACCAGTGCCTTGTTCATTGGGCAACAGAGTCACACACAGATCTGCAAATGTGCATCCATAGTTACAAATTGGTTTTCCTTAAATAATATTCCTACATTAACACCTTATACTAATGCATTACTTAATTCCATTCACAAAATTTATCAGATTTGGGACACATTCCATTGTTTATGAGTGATTATAGAATTTAAACTCTTCACTGAAGAATGCCTACAAACAATCATACGATCTCCTTGAGATGACAAATTATAGCTTCTTTGAGGATTCAATTCATAACAATGAAATATATGCACAAAGACAATATTGTGGGAAATTTACTCATGCTTGATACAAGTAAGACCTGCAACTAAGAAACCACATCTACAACATTGCACTGCAACCTCTATACCCTGAAAAGATCCATATAATTTTACACATTTGGGTCAAGTAATTCAGAAATGGAAGCCATGAAAACTGGATCATTTCCTCCAAAATTCTAGAACCCTTACAAGTAGCAAAAAATGGGAGTAAGAAGGAGAGGGAAAAACATTAGGTCTACAACCGAAATTGCCAAGTGTCTCCTCTTCCAACTGAATTCACTTTCTTCTTATTTCCCATGGAAACTGCTCCCAAAATATAAAAAATTTGTTAAAATTAACTACATGATTGGATTCCTTATCTCAAGAGCTTTCTGGCAATATATAATACTTGCCATTTTGAGTAAACATAGACCTCTGGCGAATTAAACTTTGAATGTGCAGGCCATCATTTAAATTTTCATTTTTCCTCAATAGTTGAAACTATATCATTTAACTTTAATTTTTCCTCATTTTTTGCCTGATTTTTCATCTGACGCCCTGCCACGTGGCAGCCTATGATTCTCTCGCAGGGTCTACTAGTCACCACCTGTTTGTCGCGTCTGCCACGTGCCCACCACCTCAGTAGTTTGGTCTCAGTCTTTTGGTGGAATTTCTTCTTCGGCAAGCTGTCTATAGGTCTCATCGAACAGGCACTTTCATCGAAACCTTCGGGCCCACCGCAGACCACCACCTGAGCGCCATGTCACTACTTCATCATCACCACCCGGACCTACCATCGGACTGCCACCTAACTGGGACCCACCTGTTGGACCGCCATCAGACCTGCCACCTGTCTTTCGCCATTTTGCGATGGCTAATGAGCTTGCATCTTCGGGTCACGAAGTCACGTCAGTCGTTGGATTTGCTAAACCTGCTCACTCGTTAACTCTTCGCGATCTGCTTGAGTTTTTTGCCATTTCGAAGAGCTTAACATGCGAGCATCTCCCCTTCGTGAAGTCACGACAACCGTTGGATCTCCTGCAACTTGCTCACTGGTTAATTTGCTCCTTCTCTACAAAATTCACTTGCCTTGGGATCCGTGCTTGCATGGGGTCCACCTTGTCACCACTTGTCAGCCTCCTCGGTCGCCTCGGGAAGCACACCCATGCGCGTGGGGTCCACTTGGGTGCCCAACTGACACCATTCATCAAAAGCCTTCAAGACTTTGACACTATGAATGGGTGGAGCCTTCATTTTAAATATTAAAAACTCCCAGTGCATAGCCAATGTGGGATATATGCATTTTCCTGAGAATGCATTTATGAAGGTTTTACCTTAGTGTTTTATGAGAGCTTTGCATTTGCTTAAGATTTTCTGAGCTTCCTTCTTCACCATGCCACGAAGAGGGAGGATTGTTACTGGTTTTATGCCTACCAAATCTGAATTTGATTGGAATTTAAATACCTCCACGCACCACGTAGGCCATTACATTGCATTGGCTTGGAAGCTGTTTTGCATGCTATTCAACCACGCATAGCGGAAGGACTTGCATTTGATGCTTCAAAGACCCATGCAAGGAAAAGGATATTAACATTTGAACCTGCTAGTTGCAATTGCTTGAAAGTTCCCATGCTTTTTACAATGCCACGTGAGATGGAGGAGTTACTCCTACAAATTGCATTTGTTTTAACTTATTCATGCCCTCAGAATAATGCTACTATGCTGCATTTGTTTTAAAAGCTTTATGCAGCCTTTCAACACAAGGAGGGAGGTCTGCATTATATCACCCATTTGCCTGGAATTTAAACACCCTTCTCCAAACACTAGTCACGTGCCACGTGAGGGAGGGAGGGCTGCTAATTTGCACTTGCTGCAAGTTTCAATCCCAACCATTGCATTTTCTCCATGTGTTTAATCGTTGCCCCTTTATTACCACGCACAGGGATGGATTTTGGATTTACCGTGGAATTTTTCTATGGATAAAAGCTTTTGAAAATTCTTACAACAACGATCACGTGGAAGGGAAGGCACGTGAGAGGGGAGAGTTTAGGGAGGGGAGCTCTAGACTTGCCAATTGCATTTACTTCAAATCTTCTGCAACTTTCAAGACATGTGTGGGAGGATGAAGGATTGGCAAAACCATGGAATTCATTTTACATCTACTCATACATATTTACCTTGGTGTTACCCTCCTCTGCAATCCTAACAATATGGACTCTTAGCTTGGTAATGTTATTGCCCTTGTCTATCCGCTCAAAGATGAATATGTCCCCTCTCTGAAGACTATTTTGAACTAAAAATTGCATCCATCCATCCATAGATGACAAGTACACTGAAGTCGCCTCTAACCATCCTACTGGTGAATCATAGTCGAGCTGACATTGATATACATTACCATGAAAAGACCATTTTACCATAAAATTAATGCACGGGCATGAACCAGGTCAGGCCCCAAAGTGGGTCCGGCTAAAAAAAAATTTGTTTTCATGCAACTGACCTTTGAAATGCCTTAGGAACCTCAAACATACCTCTAGAAACGATCGACACCATTTTCGGATCATGAAACTGAGTTTTACAACATTTAGACACTTACGCCACATTTTCGCATTTAATTGCGAAGACGTAATTTTCAAACCAGTCAAAACACCTTTCTGGACCTCGCCATCTGACAGGCGTGTACTCTGATATACAAGCATGAACTCTACTAAACGGTTTTCCAAGATGAATCCCAAGTGAAGAGATATTAATTGTCGAAAATGACCAACTAGCTTTGTCGACACTGCGGACCTGATGAAGTCAATGTTCAGGCAACACATGACGCCTTTCTTAAAAATATCAAACGACCTTCGTAGACCTTCAAAACTGAGACATAGGTACCTTGAAGTATATATCAAATCTTAGAACACTCATTTTGACCAAAAACCTGACTAGGGATAAATGGTGCGCTCATGAAAATGGCCACTTTAACTGATACGACAATGAAAGTACGAAAGACTGAAAAGGATGGCTCAAGAAACCCTTTTGAAAACTGATCAAACGGATTGGCAGAGGCTTGAAACTTGAACCATAGCTTTTCATTTATACCAGTAACAGCCCGGGACAAACATTCTGACATAACACTCACTAAGGCAACTTTTACACTTATGCAAAATAGGGCTCTGACTAGTAGTTGAAACAGGGACTTGTCAAAACATACAAACTGCAAACAGTTCGAGCTTGGTAAACTGAGCAAATGGATTCATGAAGACTTGAAATTTTGCATGCTAACTCAAATTTATGCATAGAATTGAATCCAATTTGAAATTCTTCATGAAGATCAATAGGGCAAAAGATATAAACACCCAAAGTAGGCTACTTAGTAAAATCTGCATTTGTGCCTAAAATGCACTTTCAGCTCACCCCTTGAAATGGGTACCTGATAAACCGATCCAAACTAAATTCTAAAAGTTGCACATCACTGTATAGGCCAAATGAAAGGTGTAGGATACACTTCCCAAGCCTTACCCTTCAAAAGTCAACTGGCTCCATTCTACCCCCTCTCTAACTAGGCCATTCAAACTGACTCATTTGGAAATGCAGAGCAAAATTTTGAAATGGGCCTCTAAACTTGACTCAAATTTAATTAGTCCCAATAGTGGCTCTGACTGGGGATGGTTGATTGCAAGATGAACACAAGAATCTAGAATCTATGGTTAAGCAGACCACCCAAAAATGGATCATTTCTCTTCTCTTCTCAAAAATAGGGCTTCATTATTCCACCCAAACAGCAGGGCACTTTATTAAAAACCACACAACTAAAGCAAAGCAAGTATACAATATATACAAACATACTGACAATTGAATATAAAATGCTCAAACAATCTTAGCATTTACCTCTGTCAAAAATCGGATTCTCATCACTTGATACCATGATCCAAACAAAGGTACCTTTCAACAACAACTGAGCGTACTCCTTATAATCAACCTCTTTCATCTCATTACTGTAACAACTGGTGTGCATACCTTTTGTTTGATTTTGAACTTCGTAATCACACACTATTTCAAAAGTAAAATCATGAGACAAATCACAATAGAGGCTTTCCCACAAGCTGCAATACATTTCACTATCCCAATCAATTCTATCATTCACAAAGGCATCATCATGCTGAACTTCAAAAATAAATCATTCAATCTCACTACTGTAGTTCTTATCAACACTCACCTTGCTATCATTTTCATTCATAGAATGAGGGACATTCATAACCAATTGATGCAAACAAGGAACATAAATGTTACAATCCGGATGTGATACTTCACTATGCTGATCACATTCTATATTATCCTTGTCTATCAAACTCAACACATCTGCATCCTCAATATCCCATTCATGGAAAAGAATGCATACCTTTGGCTGAAGCAAATCCTCAGCTAAATCTTCTTCATTCAAACTTACATCCATCTAAAAAACTTCCATTTGTGGTCTGAAGTAGTCATCACATAACCCATGCCTCTTATCTTCATCATGAAGTAAAATTTTACAATACATGTTACTGTTGTTTGGAATTTCATCAGCATTAAAAACTTGTTCAACACAAGGGGAAATTTCAGCATTTTCATCAAAGAGATCAGCACCATGAACATTTATATCAAAGACAAAGAATCCCATCTCCAGTTCAAGCATACTATCAACATTCAAATTCTCTTCATGGTACTTAAAATTCCGAAAGCATTCAAATACTAGTTCATTTAAATCTAAAAATAGAACATTATCAACACTGTTACATATGTTTTTATCTTAAAAGACACTTTCATTTTCATATTTCTGATTGAGGTATATAACTTGGTCTCCTCCTATATCATCTTCACAAGATGAATAATAAGAATTCTCATAACCATCATCAGTTGCATAACTGACATTCATTTGCTGATCATAAGAAAGTGAATAACTCGTGCCAAGACCATTCTCATTCTGAAATTGATCTTCATTGTTCCTCTGTATACCTTCAAGGTGCTGAAAATCGAACTCAGTGTCCTCATAATCAGCAGCACCACTCCATTCTGAAACACATTCATCACTGGGTATACTTGCACTAAAAACACTATCGGCATCATCCATAATTTGATTTTTAGATTTATCAGACTTAATCAAAATTTGATTTTCATCATATTGCACATTTTCACTTGCATAATCAGCAACATTTGGTGATCCTTCAGTATTTGGTATTGCAACATTAAACACATCAACAACATGTAAAGATCGATGGTCATCACCATCATTGTTTTCATTTTTACTATCCTTGAGAGATGCATGATTCACTTCATATTTGGCAGCTACATAATCAGCATAACCAGCATACAAATCAAATGGTGCATATCCCTTATATATGTCTATCTCTGTATCAGCATTATCACAACAATTCCCACTGATCATTCCATCATTACTGTGAGAGGCAACCAGCATTGACAATAGATATTCTTGACTCTGATTTAGCTTTGAATCACATATATCAGCAAAACTACTAGGAACAATAGGGCTTGACATATTTTGACAAGGAATATTTTGTTCAACTTCACATGGTATTTCACCATTGAAGGTATTTTGATAAGAAACAGTAGTAGACACAACTCTCTTGGATATCCCAAATTTCAAATTATTTTCAATTTCCCTAGCTATGTTAAAAGCTTCATACAAAGTTTCGAGTTCTTTGTTTCTCAATAAGAAACCTATCTTCTTCTCAAAAGAACTCATAAAAATATCCAAACATACTTTATCATCAAACTTATATTTTCTGGAAATTTTAGACAAAGCTTGTGAAAATATGATATTAAATGTTGGTACCAATTCATCTTCCCTGATTTGTATATAAGTGAATTCTTTCAACAAATCACAATCACTCATCTTTTCATCAAATTGGTCTAAGAAATCTGAAATCAATTCTTCCCATGAGGAAATACAATCTGCCGGCAAAAAAGAGAACCAATCCCTTGCATCCTCTTTCAAAGACTGGATGAATAACTTCATGCACACATCCTCTTGGAAAATTTCAAACTCTCCTATCAAATCTGAAAATCTTTTCACATGTTGACATGCTGATTTTGATTTCTTCCCACTAAATATGGGCAAATATTTTCCAATTTCTGTGGGTATGGGATTTGGGTAACTCGAAATATCTTTGAAATTTAGAGAAGCATAGTACTTCATACTGAAACCTTTCCTATTACATGGTTGTGACACTTCACTAGGCATGGTCATATGTGGAAATACACCCGATTGAAAAACTTCACTACACATTTCTTTTTACTCCCACAAATGATTATACAACCTTGGATAAAAGAATGAAACACTTCAAGCACATATCCTTATTTCAAATCTATTCATAACATTGCTTGACACAAAGCTTTCCAAATTTGCATACTACAAAAGAACATATACATTGGACATTTCAGCAGAATGGATATGCAAATTAATTTGTGATTCCTCTCTTTCTCTCTTTACTAGTGCTGCTCACTTAATGGGAAAACTACATTACTCATTCAAATTTTCAGAACAAATGGTTTTGCATTGAAATTTCTGAAAATACCTGGGTGTTTGCAAGTGTAGGACTTGTAGATCTGAGCATTTATTTCAACTTTCAGCATTGTCTTTTACCTCAGAGTCACCACCTCTTGCACAAAGGACATTTTGAACAACAGAAAGCCATTCAACACATATTTAAATTCTTTATTGTCTCCTTCAATCTTGCTGCAATAAACACTCTTCTAGGCTATTTAACACATATGGATTTGGAAAATCAACACCAAATCTATGTGTATCTTTCTACTGCACTTTTTTATAAAACTCTTATGATGAAGAACTTATCTGAGCATACAAATAATTTAATCATCGATATCTCAATGCGATTTATCAAATCATCTACTAATCCCTCAACCATAAAAGACATCTTCTACTCTGTGCAATCTCAATGGACTGACTAACTAGATGAAATTAGGCAATTTCTATTCAGCATACCTAGTAGAGTCGCTATTTTTGTTGTTCACCAAAAGTGATTAACCCAAGTACACTTGCAATCCTTCTATGAAATGGCCAATTTCAGTCTATGAAACACATCAGGGCTTGGACAACATAACATAGGACCCTAATTAATCCTCCTACACTTCAGGTTCTGCTAGACCTAGGGGGGACACCCTTTTGATGCATTAAATTAACTCATTTACTCACCATGAGAGCATCAATGAAGCAGATAAACCATTCCACAAGCTCAACAAATTAGATAACATATACGGATTGGCTGGATCTTGTACAAATAATGGGTGAAACAGAGCTTTAGAAGGATAGAACACAAACCCCTAAACATAAAGAGAAATAGATTTGTCTTTAATTTGAATTAATCTGAGACTATCCCCAAATCTACAAGACTAGTGCCTTGTTCATTGGGCAACAAAGTCACACACAGAACTGAAAATGTGCATCCATATTTACAAATTGGTTTTCCTTAAACAATATTCCTGCATTAACACCTTATACTAATGCATTACTTAATTCCATTCACAAAATTTATCAGATTTGGGACACATTCCATTGTTTATGAGTGATTATAGAATTTAAACTCTTCACTGAAGAATGCCTACAAACAATCATACGATCTCCTTGAGATGACAAATTATAGCCTCTTTGAGGATTCAATTCATAACAATGAAATATATGCACAAAGACAATATTGTGGGAAATTTACTCATGCCTGATACAAGTAAGACCTGCAACTAAGAAACCACATCTACAACACTGCACTGCAACCTCTATACCCTGAAAAGATCCATATAATTTTACACATTTGGGTCAAGTAATTCAGAAATGGAAGCCATGAAAACTGGAGCATTTCCTCCAAAATTCTAGAACCCTTACAAGTAGCAAAAAATGGGAATAAGAAGGAGAGGGAAAAACATTAGGTCTGCAACTGAAATTGCCAAGTGTCTCCTCTTCCAACTAAATTCACTTTCTTCTTCTTTCCCATGGAAACTGCTCCCAAAATATAAAATTTTTGTTAAAATTAACTACATGATTGGATTCCTTATCTCAAGGGCTTTCTGGCAATATATAATACTTGCCATTTTGAGTAAACATAGACCTCTGGCGAATTAAACTTTGAATGTGCAGGCCATCATTTAAATTTTCATTTTTCCTCAATAGTTGAAACTATATCATTTAACTTTAATTTTTCCCCTTTTTTTGCTTGATTTTTCATCTGACGCCCTGCCACGTGGCAGCCTGTGATTCACTTATAGGGTCTACTAGTCACCACCTATCTGTCGGGTCAGCCACGTGTCCACCACCTCAGCAGTCTGGTCTCAGTCTTTTGGTGGAATTTCTTCTTCGGCGAGTGGTCTATAGGTCTCATCGAACAAGCACTTTCATCAAAACCTTTGTGCCCACCATGGACCGCCACCTGAGTGCCATGTCATTGCTCCGTCATCGCCACCCGGACCTACGACTGGACTATCACCTAACCGGGACCCGCCTGCTGGACCACCATCAGACCCGCCACCTGTCTTTCACCATTTCGCGATGGCTAATGAGCTTGCATCTTTAGGTCACGAAGTCATGTCGGCCATTGGATCTCCTGAACTCGCTCACTCTTCACGACCAGCTTGATTTTTTCACCATTTTGCAGAGCTTAACGTGCGAGCATCTCCCCTTCGCGAAGTCATGAAAATTGTTGGATCTCCTGCAACTTTCTCGCTGGTTAATTTGCTCCTTCTCTGCAAAACTCGCTTGCCTCAGGATCCATGCCTATGTGGGGTCCAGCTTGTCGCCACCTGTTAGCCTCCTCGGTCACCTCGGGAAGCGCACCCACGCGTGGGGTCCACTTGGGTGCCCAACCGACACCATTCATCAAAAGCCTTCAATGCTTTGACACTATGAATGGGTGGAGCCTTATTTTTAAATATTAAAAACTCCCAGTGCACAACCAATGTGGGATATATGCATTTTCCTGAGAATGCATTTCTGAAGGTTTTACCTGAGTGTTTTATGAGAGCTTTGCATTTGCTTAAGATTTTCTGAGCTTCCTTCTTCACCATGCCACACAGAGGGAGGATTGTTACTAGTTTTATGCCTGGCAAATCTGCATTTTATTGGAATTTAAATACCTCCACACACCATGCAGGCCATTACATTGCATTGGCTTGGAAGCCCTTTTGCATGTTGTTCAACCACGCAGAGGGGAAGGACTTGCATTTGATGCTTCAGAGACCCACGCAAGGAAAAGGATATTAACATTTGAACCTTCTATTTGCAATTTCTTGAAAGTTCCCATGCTTTTTACAATGCCACGTGAGAGGGAGGAGTTACTCCTGCAAATTGCATTTGTTTTAACTTATTCATGCCCTCAGAATAATGCTATTATGCTTCATTTGTTTTAAAAGCTTTCTGCAGCCTTTCAACGCAAGGAGGGAGGTCTGCATTATATCACCCATTTTCCTAGAATGTAAACACCCTTCTCCAAACACCAGTCATGTGCCATGTGAGGGAGGGAGGGCTGCTAATTTGCACTTGCTGCAAGTGTCAATGCCTAATCATTGCATTTTCTCCATGTTTTAATCGCTGCCCCTTTATTACCATGCATAGGGATGGATTCTGATTTTCCATGGAATTTTTCTATGGATAAAAGCTTTTGTAAATTCTTACAACAACCATCACATGGAAGGGAAGGCACGTGAGAGGGGAGAGTTGAGGGTGGGGAGCTCTAGACTTGCCAATTGCATTTACTTCAAAGCTTCTGCAACTTTCAAGACATGTGTGGGAGGATGAAGGATTGGCAAAACCATGGAATTCATTTTACATCTGCTCATAGATATTTACCTTGTTGTTACCCTCCTCTACAATCTAGACAATATGGACTCTCAGCTTGGTAATGTTATTGCCCTTGTCTATCCGCTCAAAGATGCATATGTCCCCTCTCTGAAGACTATTTTGAACTAAAAATTGCATCCATCCATCCATAGATGAAAAGTACACTGAATTCGCCTCTCACCATCCTATTGGTGAATCACAGTCAAGCTGACATTGATATACATTACCATGAAAAGACCATTTTACCATAAAATTAATGCACGGGCATGAACTAGGTCGGGCCCCAAAGTGGGTCCGGCTAAAAAAAAATCCGTTTTCATGCAGCTGACCTCTGAAATGCCTTAGGAACCTCAAACATACCTCTGGAAATTATTGGCACCATTTTCGGATCATCAAACTGAGTTTTACAACTTTTAGACACTTACGCCACATTTTCGCATTTAATCGCAAAGACTTAATTTTCAAATCAGTCAAAACACCTTTCTAGACCTCGCCATCTGACAGGCGTGTACTCTGATATACAAGAATGAACTCTACAAAACAGTTTTGCAAGATGAATCCCGAGCGAAGAGATATTAATTATCGAAAATGACCAATTGGCTTTGTCGACACTGCGGACCTGATGAAGTCAATGTTCAGGTAACACATGATGCCTTTCTTAAAAATATCAAACGACCTCCGTAGACGTTCAAAACTAAGACATAGGTACCTTGAAGTATATATCAAATCTTAGAACACTCAGTTTGACCAAAAAACTGACTAGGGATAAATGGTGCACTCATGAAAATGGCCACTTTAACTGATACGACAATGAAAGTATGAAAGACTGAAAAAGATGGCTCAAGAAACCCTTTTGAAAACCGATCAAACGGATTGGCAGTGGATTGAAACTTGAAACATAGCTTTTTATTTATACTAGTAACAGCCCGGAATAAACATTCTGACATAACACTCACTGAGGCAACTTTTACACTTATGCAAAATAGGGCTCCGACTAGTCACTGAAACAGGGACTTGTCAAAACATACAAACTGCAAAAACAGTTCGAGCTTGGTAAACTGAGCAAATGGATTCATGAAGACTTGAAATTTTTCATGCTAACTCACATTTATGCATAGAATTGAATCCAATTTGAAATTATTCATGAAGATCAACAGGGCAAAAGATATAAACACCCAAAGTAGGCTACTTAGTAAAATCTGCATTTGTGCCTAAAATGCACTTTCAGCTCACCCCTTGAAATGGGTACCTGATAAACCGATCCAAACTGAATTCTGAAAGTTTCACATCACTGTATAGGCCAAATGAAAGGTGTAGGATACACTTCCCAAGCCTTACCCTTTGAAAGTCAACTGGCTCCATTCTATCCCCTCTCTAACTAGGCCATTGAAACTGACTCATTTGAAAATGGAGAGCAAAATTTTGAAATGGGCCTCTAAACTTGACTCAAATTTAATGAGTCCCAATAGATCTAACCAAGCATACTGTGCTAGTATCTAGATCATCTACATGTTGATTACTCATATCTTCGACAAGTCTGAAACCCTTAATTGGGTAGGCCCAACAAAGCCTTTGTAAATCCTCTAACAAGGTGGCTCACAACCGTGAATCTGGAATTATCTCACAAGGTAGTCTTTAATAGGACTTATCTCCTAATAGAGATCTAGAATCCTAATAGGATCTGTTCTGGTGAAGAACATTATATGACCTTAACCGGTTTGGTTTCTATTCTGCAGATAGTTACTTGTGAGTTTCTGTTCACCGTGGTTTTTCCCATTTGGGTTTCCATGTCAAAACATCTTGTGTTATGGTGATTATGCTCTTGTGGTGAATGCTTTATTTGTTGTTTGGTTTGCATTTGTCTTAACAGGCTTGTTAGTAAATATGTTATACCAATTAACTGCTAAACTGTTTAAGAGTTTGAGTTTAGTATTTTTTGGTATACTAATTCACCCCCCCTCTTTGTATTCATCATTATATTCTAGAGTCTGATTTTGATGGATGATAACTCAACCAAGCAAACCAAGAAGACAATTTAAGCATAGAACAATAGATAACAGGTGTTTATGAATACTACAAATTGATCAAGCAGAATGACAAACTTGAAAAGTCATGCAAAGTGGCAACTCTAGACTGATGAAAATAGAGACTCGTACGACAATACTTCTTGAACCATATGACAAAAGATACAAGAACAGATGACAAATTAGAAATTTCCTTTGAAAAAGCAGAGACTCGTATGACAAAACTTTATGAACCACATGACAAAACAAATTCCTCATACAACAAAACTTTATGAATCATATGACAAAACAAATATATTGTACAACAAATCACCTGACTTGCACGACAGAGAACGGGAGAATGAAAAATATGTTTTGTTTTGCCGAATTTGGATTAGTGAATTTTGATGTTTTGCTTATGTTTTCCAGTTTTAGATGTCTGATTTTCAATTTAGGGATGAATACATAGCAAACACATGATGTGATAAGCGACTTCAAGCATGCTAAACCCTAAGGAAGTTGGCTGAGGAGAGAAAACCTTTTCTTGCAAGCTTAGATACACACCCAATAGCTAATCAGTATACGACCACTGAGTCTCACGCAATGGATTCTCAACGCCGTATTATGTAACTCCAAATTCTAATGGGGGCACAATATGGCAAGTGTCTTGGGAGAGTTACTATCTCTCTTGCACAAAGATTATCACCCTTTCGGAGGTGAATCAGGTAGCTTCTAATTTAACCAGAACTAGTAAGGGATCTGTTCGACGCGTCGGGGTATAATACTCAATTAAGAGGTCTCCCAGCCTTGAAGAACAAGGTCTAATATATCCAAAGGTACGAAGGAGATCTATTCCTGAGCACTGTCGTTGACTTGATTTTCATCAAATCATATTTATCTTATAGTGGGTTGGATTACTTGGCGTTATCCATTCCCACTTAGGTCATTCCCCTCGCACCGGTCGTAATGGCTTTAAGAGTTTTTAGCTCCTCGGGAGGGCAGGCCTGCTAAAGATATGCACTAATGAAAACAAAATATGAGTCTAGCTTTTTGATCACCTAAGAAAGGTGAGAGCATACTCGCCTATCATCAAAAACACAACATACATGATTGTTCATTTTTAGCCAAAATCAAGTGTGCCTAAAAAAACTTTAAGGAATACACAAAGTTTTGCTGAATTCTTTTAGGCAACCTACAAAATAGATCCATTAGTAGTCATTGATTTGTTTTGAATTTGGTCTTTGACAAGCGTATCTTTGACAATTGCTCTACAGAAAAGAGTTAGGACAGGCGTGAATTTGCATTACAAATGCGTTAAATTTGTATTTGCGAGAACTAGACAGGATACTGGAAAGATATATGCGAGGCTCCAGCCCCAGAGTGGGCGCCAAAATGTCGTGTATTTGTGAAGTGTGTATCTGTTATACCTACATCTGCAACACAAAAAACACTCAATAGATCTTTACAAGCATGGTTAGAAAAATTAAAACAAATAAAAATAAACCATAGCTAATTGATCTATTGCCTCCTAGCAAATGCGAGTATGAATTTTTCTCTCAGATCTGGTTATGCAAATTCCAGTGACTTGACTATACTTAAATGGAGGATTTAAATGGTGAAGATGCATGATCTAGTAATGATAGCATGATTTAAGCTATATGTTTCTATGGTTATTCTATAAAATAAGCTAGAATGAAGATGCAATTAAGCTAAAATTGAACATGATAACAATGCTAAGAATGATTTGCTAAGAGCTATATGTCTATAGTAACAATGCTTGAATGCAAATGAGATGGGTTGATTATTGCTCCAAAGGGGTGAGGTGGCAGGAATCGATGGTCATGATTAAGTCTTAAGATATCAATGGTTAAATTGGAGGTTAGTAGGAGAAGGGGTTGGATGAAAGGGAACATTTGGAGGTTGGTAGGAGAAGGGTTTGGATAAAAGGGAACATTGTCATCTCCATGGTGACAAGTGTCAAGAAGCTTTGCTCATGAGAGGGCAAAGTGTCCAAGGAAAGGGGACATGGTGGTTAGGATGTGCAAGCTAAGATGGGGTTAATTAAACCTGGGGTTAGATGGAATGAGTTAGGTTAAGAAGGGGTTAGGTTAGGAGGTTAGAAGTTAGGAGAATTTGAATTTAAAAATTCAAATAATAGGAAAAGGCTAATTAATCTCAACAACTCATAAATGTATTTGTTTTAATTAATTATGGGATTATTGAAATGAATTTGATGATGAATTTGATGCAGGGAATTAATTAATTAAAGGGGATTATGAAATGAACCTATTAAATAAATCCTTAGATTTATTAATAAGTAGATGAAAGGTGGATTTTAATCAAATTTCTTAGTGAGTTCAATTAAATTAGGAAGGGGGATTAATTAAATAATTGAATTAATTATCTTCAGACCATTTTTAGGTGTATACAGATCCTATCAATGTTAGTATAGTTTTTAGACCATTTGACTACCCACCTCTAACAACTTGTGTGTATCCCTGCAACAAAATTTCTCCACAATAAAGCTTCACTTGGTTGTCCTATTAAGCATGGCATGATGCTTGAACCCTCAGTCTGAACTTTAACTAGTTTTAAACATAAAGATGAATCATACTACATTACTACACTAACTAAAACTTTTAAAGAAGTTTTGTAGGTCACTGTGAAGCAAGACAACAATTTTTGTATGAGATTTTCCTTGTGGAAGACTATGTAAGGATATTGTTATTGCATTTATTAGTTGTCCATTTACTTGATATGTTTCCAATAAATGGTATAAGTGTTGGCAACAATAATGAAAGAAAACTGAGAGGGAGGGGCAGAGGGGGTTGAATCAGTTTTCACCAGATTGACAAACTTAACCACGAATACAAATATAATAAACTAGAACAACAACAAAGATAAGAAAATTGATAGCACAACACACAACACCAAGATTTTGATGTGGAAAAACTGGTTAAGGGAAAAACCACGGTGGGAACCTACCCACAATAAGATGATACTCTGCATTAGTATGTGAAAATAATTACAATGGGGAATGCACCAGCATTCAGGCACACTACCTAGAGCTCATAGCTCAATATACAATAACTTGGAAGGCTACAACCTTCAGGGAAGTCTCACTAACTTACAACAAAATTTAGACTACAATCCAGAAGAAATGAAATGTAATAATAGCATCTGCTAATGCCTGACGACAACTCCGGTTAAGCACTTTTTTTTGCTCTACACCAATCTCTGCTCAATACACCACATTGAAAGATGAATCCCTTGTTTATACATACACCACTCTCTGATAATGCAGACACAACCTTCATACCTAAATTACACGAATTTATCAACTATTTATACAATTCAGCAACCTTGACTACAAGGTTGGCCAAACCCTCAACTCACAATTACAAAATTACATCACACGATACAAAGATCTAACACTAGACCAATTTAATGATATACATGATATAACATGGACCTAAATCAAAGTCTCAAACATGTAACACCATCGAAAATCATGCCGAGATCAACTGCAACAGCACCAAGAATACAACATAACACAAAGAACATCACCGCTACACCACCAAGAATACCACATAACATGAAGAACATCACGAGTTTAGAAAAATTACCAAAACTTGCACAATGATCAATGCGGATCATCAAAAAAAAAGAACACAATTAGGAAACACCAACAAGCATATTAGAATCATCTACAATAGCTGCACCAACATGACTTATCAAATCTTCATCGATCAACATCTGAAACTCAGGAGCACTTAAACAACAACAACTATCACAAGGAAAGATAACTTGCGGAGCACCAAATTATGAGCCATATGAAATGTAGATACACATGAACATCCCAAAATCTCAACTCAAAATATGATCACACCAGAATATACTGGAGGAAATACCGAACTCTGCAAAGCACTGATCAGAAAAACCAAACTGCAAACTGGATCATACATGATATGATCAATTAAGCTTCCAGATCACTGAAACCAATACAGAAAGATATAATGATACTATAAACATTTTATACACCGAACCATGATCCCAGTAAACCAATCTGCAATGGTGGTTGCAATAAATCATAGGAATATGTTGACGTCAATGACAACAACATATCCTAGCAGCAACCACATTAATAAGGAGGAAAGGGAAATGGAAACTGAGAAGAACAAGGATAAGGAGGATACGAGAAGGGACAAGGATAAAGATGGAGATGAGATTATTATGGATAAGCTCAAGAACTAGTTTGAGGCTCACCTGGGTTTTGATAGGTGGGTATATGAAAGAATTAAGAAACTGGAAAAAATAGCTAAGTAGTAGGAAGAGTAGGGAAAGAAAGATGAAAGTAACTAGGAGCTGTGGAAAAAGGTTATGGATGAAAAAGTGGAAAAGTTGGAAGCTCAAATCAGTAAGCTGGAGGAAGGAAAGACAACCATGAAGAACTTCCTAATTATGATTCCAGAGATCCTCAACTCTGTGACCAAGAACATGGAGGAGATTGCTAAATACCTTGATGGCTCCAGCACATCCAAACCTTTTGTGGACCTTGATGTTGATGATGATGCTATTGAGGCTGGGAACATGGATAGTGCTCTTGGAGGTGCAACCAAAAGGACTAGGGCGAGTATGAAAAAAGAGGCCTTGGCCTCATCCAAGGAAATCCCAATGCTTAGGGATAATATCAAAGAAATACAAGGGATTAGCAAAAAATTGGCTAATGCCCTTAAAAACATTAAGTAATTTGTCTTTTTTTTGTTTTGGCTGGATGTTGCTAGTTTTTTTGGGCTTTTGTGCTAGCTTTTGCCTAGTACTTTGCTGGTTTTTTTTGTAGAATGTCTTGTCTTGTTTCTTAATGCTCTTATCTTTTAAGGATCTTTTGTAAAGGGTTTTGGGGTCCATTCAAAACCTTTTTTTCCCGTAATTAAAAACATATCCTAGCAACAACAATGTCCAACAATAAGTACCTTATTACATTCTTTAGCTAACTTAATCTGGGGTAGTCTGCTCAAATATGGTCATTCGTTGAAATGTAAAATGTTATCCCCATTACTGATGGTTTGATTTTGTATCGAAGTAGAAGAAATTGAATTCATTTTGTTACTAAATTAGTGAGCACATTGTGCTCCCATCTAGTTCTGATCTTGCTTTCATTCATTTCCATCCAAGTTAATTGAGATTACATGGAAGCCATGAAAATTAAGGATCCATGTTTCTCTTTTTATTTTGTTTTACCCATCTAGTAGATGGAATTCTATGTCCACATGATTATTTATCATTTTAGATATCTCATCTTTCCTGAGTTGTCTTTTGCTATTGATATGATTCAAACAGACCATCAAGCACAGGTAAATCCCACCCCATGTTGAAACTCTTCATAGTTGTAAGTAGTTTATTAAAAATACAAATAGTTTTCTTTATGTTTAGTTTTTAATAATTTTCAATATTATAAGCAATTGATAAATGTAAATGTAATTTATTGACTTTTAAAAATATGAAAAGCTTAAACTAATTGTAATTCTTCCTTTAATTTTTTTTTTAAAGATTTGTCTCAAATCATAACAATGCTTATGAAGAAGGAGAGGTTGATCTTCATGAAAAAATTCAAAATAATAATGATGCAAATGAAATAGAGGCATGCCATGTTTGATGACACAATTTTTTTATTAAATTATGACATAGACTTTATATGCTAACACTTTATCTATTGAAGGAAAATTAGAGACATATTTAGCCTTTTTTTCATTGAATTATATATGATTTCTCTTACACATTATGTTTATTTTTTGGTAATAAAGTTTCCATTCCTTCTATTCTCCCTTCTATGTCTGTCCATTCATAGTACTCACAATTTGAGAGGTTATATTATCAATTACATTTTCAATTTATCTGTGTTTTAATATATTTGCAATATGCTCATTGCCCATCACCATCGATACCAAGAGTTTGAATTATTGTGTTTATGCATGTGTATCTAAGTAGGTCATTTCATTGCCAATTAGTAGTATTTTAAACGATATAAATGTATCCTAAAAATTATTATGTTTAGGGTTTCATGAATGGCATGTCTCTTTTTTGAGACAAGATCATCATGCAAAATTTCATGCCAACAAATGTATTGATTTGGCCTATTCTCTAACTCATATTCCTCTTTTCCTATTTCTATTTAACAATGCTTTAAAAAAGTATTGGACTATTTACTTTGTTTCTAAGCTTTGAAATTTATGTAATATATTACTTATTTCAATGTATGCTTTGTATCTTTAAATTAATTATTTATACAAAATCAGTTAATCTCTGCATACAAATGTCTGTCATATTAAAATGTTCATCTATTGTGCTCTTTTAATAACATGTTGTTACATTTTACTAGATCTACCATGCTCTTTTAGTAATATGTTTTTGGTAAAATCTAAATATTAAACGATATAAACATATACTAAAAATTATTATGTTTAAGGTTTCATGAATGACATGTCTCTCTTTTTAGATAGGGTTATCATGTAGAATTTTTAGAAAACAAATGTTTGAAATTGGCTATTCTATAATTCATATTCTCTTTTTCCTATTTCTATTTAACAATGCTTTTAAAAAAATTTGAATTGTTTACTTTGTTTCAAACTTTTAAAATTTATCTTATATATAGCTGATTTCAATGTATGTTTCCTATCTTGAAATTATTTATTTATACAAAATAATTTATTTTATGCATACAAATGACTGTCTAACATGTTATTTATTGGTATACATGTCAACTTGCATTGCTTCTACTCAAACAGGTGTTGTGAGTTGACTTGTATCTGCCAACAACTATACTAAGCAATATACTTCAAGTATGTAGCATATCCAATTTTCTGCTCTCATTTTCCTAAACATTCTTAATAAATTGATGGTACATCGTCGACACTAGTTCCTATTGTATTTGATCTTGTCTCTTCCGATGTTCCAGTCTCTACATCATCTTCAATGTTATTGTCAGTTTCTTTGGGGCCTATCGATGAACCTCCCCCTAAAATGGTGTAGGTCATCATTGCTCCTTCCCTAGAACTGCCCTTCATCACTTCGTTACTGGATATCCCTTTGTTATCCCAGCCATTGGATATGTTGCACATGTAGCTGGCATCTAATGTAGCTTTGTTTGACCCTCCTGTTTTGCAACTGCTTCTTCATCAGAGCTTTCTTGGGGTCCTCCAACCTACCATGGTTGACAAGTGACCTATGCCTCCTACAGACCCTAAATGCAAGTTTGAGGAGGGACCCATTATAGAATTTAATTGGTGCAAATCATCTCAAATATTCTCCTCACCAATCTCTTTATCTACTTTAGTGCCTGCTCCTTTGCCTATCTCTATTTGTGTTGTTGAGAAGGCCCCACCTTCTCTTGAGTTTGTCACTGCCCCTCTTGCTGATTTCAACAGTCTAGCTCTTGCTTCATCTCCTCGAATTGGGTCACCTACATCCTATACATAGGCATGCTTGTTTGAATCTCTAGAGGATATCTTGGCTATCTACTATCTTCACATGGTCATTGACCCTTGCCTCTTCTAATCTTGTGGATAGGGATGTGTTGGAATAAAGGAACACTGAGAGGGGGGTTGAATCATTATTCTGCAAATTTTAACTTTTTTAATTTGTTCCTTCAACCACTTAATACATTAAACCAAAAGAAAGATGCAAGAATACAAGGCAATCAACCATGACACCATAACACATATTTTATATGTGGAAAACCTAGTCAAGAGAAAAACCATGGTGGGGATGAGACCCACAAGATGAGTATAATCAGATATAAAGTTTTAAAATGAAATGCACATGCATTCAACCATACCGCCTACAGCTGACTTCTTAAAACAGAGAAGAGCTACAACCCAGGGAAGGCTCATTTCCTTAAAAATGTGTTACAAGATTACTAAAGTACATGAACTAAATAATAGCATCTACAAATGCCCAATTATAGTTCCGATTAAGCACATTACACAAAATTTTCATATACTTCCTTATACTACACTATTCCACTATCCTGCTTTGATCGGGACCATAAATATCTAATCTGCGCATGTGCAACTATGCTTAGTCGATCACAAAAACCTTTCACATTGACCACATATATTAAAATGATCAAATACATCACTTATATATATTTGCAACAAGATATTAGATCAACCACATGTCGACTTCAAGAACACCTAGCATATGATGAAATGTGTACATACTGTCAGCTAAATCTGAAATCAAAATACCAATACAGACCAAAACAATTATCCACACACTGCCACAACCATTGGAATAAACACCTAGACCACAAAAATAATCACCAAAATTAATCCACATAATCTGCATAACAATTATCCACACAAGTCAACTACCCTACATTGATAAACTAAAAACTGATACACTAGATATTCTAACTTGAACACAAATCATCACTAAAGGCTAAAACTTTGGAATAAGGTTGTATGGATGTCCATCAACCTACAAATAGATCCATAACACAATATGATAACCAGAAAGGATGTATCAACCAAAATGCACAACACTATCAGATGCTTTTTTCTAGTTTGTTGGACTTGAATCAATCTTGAATCTGACTTCAGGTAGGATCAAATACAACAATGTGCATGGGTGCACTAACTTGGGTTTCCATCAATAACAATACTAGATAACCTATGCAGTGTATCTTGCCAACAATCTCCCCCTTTGGCATTGATGGCAACACTTAGTGAAAAATGACTAAGCGTCTGACTGAACACTGCAAAACTTCCAAATTCCAAAACTCCCAAAACTCCCACTGAGATGAATATAGCATTTTTCACTGCCCTACACTCTCCCATTGACATCAATGGAAAAGGTAGGGATCCGCATGCCAGAATTCATACAAAATTCCTATGAACAAACTCTCCTAACTTACATATATTTAAATACGTCTGCAAAAATATTCTTCAATAAGAACAGATCATTGTCCCAGCCTTTCTTGAGACTCCAAAATTGAAATTTGTCCACTGAAAATAAATGCCTGCATTTCTATTGTCTGAAGGTCTGAAGGTTCATTGGTTTCCATGACATCTTGGGCTTCCTTCAAAGAACTGAATAAAGTTTCCAATTTGGGACCAATTAGGCTCTGAAGTTCACCAACTCTACCAACAATCATATCCTTTTCATGCACTAGATTCTTGATATTGTCAAGTAAGAAAATGACCTGACCATCTTGATTGGCCACAAAAATAGTCAAGGGATCAAAGGATTGGAATATACCTACCAATAGCTTCTCATTCTCTTTTATTTTCTTCTCGATATCTTTAGTAAACCTGGAAAGTAATAGACATGACTTGTAAACACTGCCTCCTTCTGATAAAGCATTTTGAATACTCTTCATGCAGGTGTCTAACAAGATTCTATCATTTGTAATCATATTCTTCAATGAATTGAACCTCTTGGAATCAAATTCATTTCAGACCTTAACCTCACCTGACTTCTCAAATGAGTCAAAGTGAGTGCTTACCAAAATTATTAGGCTTCTCAGCTGACCAAAGGGAGTATTTAATGTTTCCTTGACATATGAAGGCATGATCTTCTCCAATACACTAGATGCAAGAGTATGTAGCTCACTATCTTCAATATGAGACTTCAACATCTCCTCCATTACTTTTTCCTGAGCAAATGATGCTAACTGCAATTTTTGGATGGAAGAAAGAGTGGCCAAATCGATAGGCCCTTGGATTAACTCAAGATCATCCAGTTCTTTCTTGTCCTCCAAAAATGCCTTCACTTCTTTTGTAGTGTCTCTTGCTTCTGTGACTGGCTCATTCTTAACTTCTGCCACCTTCACTGCTTCTTCACTAGATGGGACTTCTTTCTTCACAGATGTCTTAGCAAGATTCAGAGGACTCTGAGTATCCTTAACTGATTCTTCACCATTTTTGTTCAACTCTACTTCATCTAGAGAAAAAAGAACATTCACCTCAACCTGTTCATGTTTAGATTGTATTCCATGGGCTTCTGGAGTAGATGAATCACCACCAACAAGAGCCTCTTCTAAGACAACATCAAAATGGTTCCTTAGCGAGACTAATTTCAAAATATTCTCTGTTTCTATAATTACTTTCTCAGTCTCTCCAGCCATTAGCTTATTTACTCTGGACTTGCTTCTAAATTCACTCTTGGTTTCTTTGAGAATTATATTCACCTCTTCTACCGAAATCATAGGGAAAAGGTTTAGCAAGGCACACTCTCTATGTCTGTTATCTTCTTCCTTAGCACTCAATATTCTCATTTCTAATACATCATATAGGCTTTTAGGAATCCCAAACATAATCTCAACAAGAGACCTATTGAATATAATTTAGGTACTTAACAATGGCTTCTTCTAGAGTTCTCTGGGTGGCTTCATCAAATTTTTCATAACATTTAGAGAGTGGCTTCAGATTATCTTGAATAGTGAGAGATTTTTCAACATCTTCAACAAACATACCGGATTTATCTAGCTTCATTTTCTTGTTGGCTTTCTCCTCACTGGAGGGCTTGTCCTCAGATACTTTTGAATATTTAGTGCCCTTTGTTTTTATTTCCTTTACTGCTTCATCAAACTCAGTCTCTTCATCATCCTCCACAATAACATATACTCTTGTGCCTTTATCCTTCTCTTCTCTTCTCTTCCGGATGGCTTGACATGGGGTTTTGTTGTGCTGGGTGGCTTTTGAGACTTGAAGGAAGGTACAGATCTCCTAGTAGGTCTAGATCTAGTAGAGGAAGATACCAAACTAATTGAATCAACCTTTATTGTCCTTCCTTCTTCATATTTCTCTCTTATCTTCCTAGCTTCGTTAACCACTTCTGTAGTAATGTCGATGCTCTTTGTATATTTCTCTACCTCCTTCCTCATTTTTCTAACAATTTTTGGCTTCTTGAATTTCCTATGCAATTGCAAGTCCTTTTTAGGAAAGGTGCCAAACCTTTCTAATGAAGCATCAATAGGATTACTCAACAAATGTTGAGCAAACACCTCCAATATTTTCTCATCTACCTCATACCCTATGGGCATGATCCATATAGTCCTTGGCTCTACCACATCCATTAGGCATTGATCAATTTATACCATGAAGAATATGGCATCCTTGTGCTTCTCCACTATAGATTTAGGGATCCTTTCCCTAGTTTTCTTCACACTCTAGAACTTCTTGAAATATCCCCAAAGTGTAGTTATCTAGGTTTCCCTATCTCCAATGCTATATAAAAGATCTCTGATCTAGACTGCCACCGATTTGTCACTAGCCCATTGAATATTATCAATACCTGGAATCTCATTCATAAAATAGAAGAATAAACATAAGATCAAGGTGCCATATTTGAATGTATTCTTCTTATCCCTCTTGATTGAAGTGAGATTCTCCATCAGCTTCCTTTGAAGTAGTTCACACAGATCATAATCCTTGTTCTCCTTCACCATTTTATATGTAGCATATATAACAGTATCGGATACCCAATTCTCTCATCTAGAGTGATAAACCTTGTATCTAATAATCATTGAATAAAATTTCATATTTGGCTCAAGAATTTCATTTATCATCAGAGCCCTCTTATCAAACCTAGAACTGATTACATCTATGACCATTTGATTCTTTATAGACCAAAGTATGGGCAAACCACTAGATGAGTTTAAAACTATTACAATTCTGATTACATCCTTCACAATCTTGAATGGTTGGTTTAAACACATGAATTTGGCTCAAAACATACTGGACCCACTCATTTTCATCAAACACTGGAAACCTAACAATCTGCATAAAGTTCTGATTAATTAAAAAAGTAGTTTTTCAAGACTCGAAACCTTTAACAAAGGATAAGATAAGACACCAAAAAGTTCAGTGCTTAAGAACCATATACAAAAAGACTGGCAAAAAGCCAACGAACCGAAAGGATAGCAAAACAAACAACAATAAAGAAACAAAGAAGGTGCTACATAGTAATTTTCTTCAATAGGTCCTTTGCCTTTATCACCACCTCGTCATAAGTGGCCCAGACAACTTTAAGGTCTTCCAGATCCTTCTTTTTTCCTCTGGTACGGGTTTTGGGGCCTTGAGCTTCCCCTGTTCCTTCAGTTTTTGGGTCAATGTCCAGGATTTCCTTTTCTTCATCTTGTTTGCTGATGAGAGTGTTGGTGTTGTTAGCTAAAATCTTTAGGATGCTTAGGCTCTATTCAACAATGTTCTTCAGACACTCCTCAATTTTACCAATTTTGCTAAGAGTTTCCAAGAGAGTGTGGTTGTTAGTATCGGCAAGATTTTTCCTTTCTAGCAAATCCTTCTCAATTTTTTCAAACCTGGGGTTGAAAGCATCTCTTATGTTTTCAGCTTTGGCAATGGTGCTTTTCAAGTCCTCTATGTACCTGGCCATGGCCTTCCCTTCCCCAATATTGATGGTTTCTAGGATCAAGATTCTGTTACAGAGTTTTTTGTTTTCGTCCACAGCTTTCTTGTAACCATTAATAAGCAACTCCATTGTTTCCATGAAACCTTGCAAACCCTCGGGGGGAGGGTTAGAGGGGGGGCCAACTTTACCAAGGGTTGCCTGTTCCTCTTTAGGGGTGTGCTGGGTGGTAGTTGTGTCAAAAAACCTAAGAGCCTCTTCCATGGTCTCCTTTTCCAGATTCTGATCAGCTTCTAGGGCCCTTACTTGCTTGTGGACTTTTGGTTCCTTAACAGTCTCCTCCTTCTTCTTGTGCTTTTTCCTGGTCTGAGTATGAGCTTTTGTCTTCTTTTTCAGCAACCCTTGAGGGTTCTCCTCCTCAAAGTCATCCGAAACCTCCTCTTCCGAAGAGATGCTAATCAGGGGTTTACCTTTAGGCTTTTTGCCCTTAAAGGATGAAGGTCTAGTGTTGATGTATTTCCTCTTCTTCCCACTTTCATAATCTGAGACATCCATGATGTCCTCAGTGTCGGTTGAAGGGTCACTTTCAGACTCCTCTTCCTCTGAGAAGGCAGGGTCAGACCCCTCATCCTCAGAATCCACTGAGGGTTGCATCCGAGCAATTTGGTTGGCCTTGAGATGGTCATAAATTAGGACCATAAGGCCTTGATGCATGGCAGTATCACCCAATGGGTTCTCTTTGTAGGCCTTAAGGGATGTATTCATCAAATAGAGCAGAAAATAAGGGAAGTTAACCTTATCATTGTGCCTAAAGTGATTCAGTAGAACAAAGTGATAACCATAAAATTTTGTGAACCTACCATCTAGAGTGATATAACGCATTAAAACAAAGAGGATCTCCCACCAGGGTTTGGCAAAAGCCCTAGGTGGGTAGTAGGTTTTGCTCAACTTTACCAGTCATTTTTTCTCCTTCTTGGTATCTGTGTATCTTTCAATAGCTTCCCTGTTGACTTTCCTATCTCTGTAGAAGTTGCACCCTTCTCTAGTGAGGCCCGTAGCTTGAGCAATTAAATATTCATCAATTTCTATTGTTTGGTCTCCCATTTTCAACATGCCCCTTTTCCAGTTTTTACAGAAAAAACTGGTGACCATGCCATCTTGACCATGGATTCATTCCATGAATTTTGAGAAGCCATCCTTCTGCAAAATACCCCAAACCTCCTCCTTCTGTTTCCATTCTTTACAGCTACTTGGTTCATATCGCCTCCTGTTACCACCCATGTTGTCGTTGTTCAACACCAAATTTTGAAACTTGCAGAGCAAATTAGCCGGAGAGATTTTCGGAACTATCAAAGCTACCTAGAAAGCGTGGGAACTAATGGCATTGGTATTATAATGAATGAATCTCTCATTATTATAATGACTCGAAGTACTCAAGTTAGTTCTTTTCATAATTATCCCGTCCATCAAGTATTTTTGGAGTACTTCTATAACGATCATTACAAATGATTTTCCTGACATCTTCAGGGAGTCCTTGTTCTCCCATCCACATGGTAATTGCTTCTTTGTTAACCACTGCATTGGCAGCCCAGTCAACAGAGCCATTGGCCTCCCGGTAAATGTGGGAAATGTAGCTTTTTTAAAAGGTGCTAATAAGGTCTATAGCAGAGTTGATTATGTTGTAGATTGACCATGAAGGTTTTGAGACCCCCTTAAGACAATTTATAATATTGTTTGAGTCCCCTTCAATCCATAGGTAGGACAATTCCATTTTTTTGCTAGGAGGATACCTTGGAGAGTTGTCATTGCTTCAGCTTTATGGTTAGTTTGGGTTCCAATAGGGACAACAACCATTTCCTTGCAAATTCCTTTGTCATCTCTTAGAATAGCTCCACAGCCTGAAGGACCCCGGTTACCTTTGGCAGCACCGTCAAAATTAACTTTGAACCAACCATGAGGGGGGGTTTTCCATTTGGCTTCAAGTCTTTTATTATGATTGAGGTTAGGATTGTGAGTACTCTTCATATTCCACACCCTTAAGATATTTGATTCCAGAGAGTTGTTCGAAAAACAAGGACCCTCAATGATCCCTATATTTTCCTGAATCGCTTATTGAAATTTTCTGGAACACAATATCTTGATTGAGGGAGACATCCCTAAAGATTCGATTATTTCTTTCTTTCCATAGTCCCCATAGGATGTGAGGAAGAGAGAGTTGCCACAAAGATCTCAAAAAAGAGTTAGTATATTTTATGTTCCAGGAGGAAAACAAATCACTGATGGTATTAGGAAACACCTAGGCAATGCTAAAACTTTTGAGAAATATTTCCCAGACTGATGCTAAGAAGGGGTAGTGGATGGCAAGGTGGTCCATAGACTCTTCTTCGTGAAGGAACAGAGCACATCTATTAGGGAAAGAAAAGCCTCTACTTTTTAGGTTGTCAAGGGTCAAGAGTTTATTGTGGGGGATGGTCCAGAAGAAGAAATTGATCTTGGGGTTAAGGCCTTTAATCTAGGCTTTAGACCAGTAGGGATTACGTAAAGGAGTGGAGGATAGAACAAAATACATAGAGGAAAC
This sequence comes from Cryptomeria japonica, assembly GCF_030272615.1. Lineage (NCBI taxonomy): Eukaryota > Viridiplantae > Streptophyta > Pinopsida > Cupressales > Cupressaceae > Cryptomeria > Cryptomeria japonica. Next base: position 909,535,772 of record NC_081414.1, read on the forward strand.
AGTTATGGTACCTTGGGATCATGTTTCCAAATCAGAGAGTCTACGTCTTTGTTCAACCATATCGCAGACAAATGGATCTTGAGCTTAGAAAGACTTGGATGGATGCTTTCAATATTCTGCCATTTATTACCAACCCAATACTCAGCAACTAAGGAGCCAAAAGTTCTTATACAAGAGGGAGCATGGGGGGCCCATTCATTTATTTCTATTAAAGGTTTATCAAAAAGCCAGGGATCCTCCCAGAATTTAACTTTCCTACCATTACCAACTTTCCAGATCACACCTTTGGCTATACTTTCTTTGCATTTAGAGGCATAATTCCATATGTGTGAACCATTAATACTAAGATCCGAATTGATAAAAGAAGAAAGGGAGGAGGACTGAAGAGAGTACTCACTTCACTAGATTTTACACCATTCGTTATCTAAATGAAACATTCTCTAGACTTGTTTGGACAAAAGAGCTTCATTTAGGGTTTGAATCCTCCTCAGGCCCAGACCTCCATGGCTCTTCGGTTTACAGACCTGGTCCCAGGCCACCAAGGACATTCTTTTCTTGTCCTCAACCCTAGACCAAAGGAATCTTCTTTGAATTTTCTCAATAGCATCAACATACTTAGCTGGAATTCTAAAAAGGCTAAGAGCATATATCAGAATACTTTGAAGAGAAGCTTTAAGAAGTTGGAGCTTTCTAGCCTGACTTAGGAGGGCTCCTTTCCAGCCAGCTAACTTTTTCTGGAATTTGTCCACTAGAGAAATCCAGAAGGAGTCAGGAGGAGCAGTGCCCATTGGGAGACCAAGGTAGTTAGCAGGAAGATCAACAATCCTACACTCCAGGATTCTACTGATTCTTTGTTGTCTTCTCTTCGGGGTGTTGATGAAAAAAACTTCACTTTTTGTCCAGTTGATTAGCTGACTAGAACCAGAGGCAAACTTACAAAGAGTACTCTTCAAAATTTTAGCTTCAGAGATACTAGACTCCCCCATGATAATAGTATCATTGACAAATTGTTGATGAGAACAAACAAGATTTGCTGAGGATGGGTGGAGACCCTTAAAGGAGCCTTGTAAAACTAGATTTTCCATACTCCTTCCAAAACATTCTGCCATAATAATAAAGAGGATGGGGGAAATAGGATCCCCTTTCCTTAGACCTCTAGAAGCCTGGAAATAAGGAGAAGGGGAACCATTGATAAGGGCAACAAAATATGTTGAGGTGATAAGTTGGGTGAAGAGATCCAAAAATCCGGAGGAGGAACCAAAAGACATGAGAACCTTCAAGAGAAAAGACCAGTCAACCCTATCATAGTCGTTGGAGAGATCAAGCTTGAGGATGAGACCTTGCTTCTTAGCTTTAACAAGAGAGTGGATGTTCTCATGGACAGTAATAATAGAGTCAAGAATTTGACGAACAGGGACAAAACCATTTTTCTGGTGATTTATAAGAACAGGAAGGACAAACAACAATCTAGAAGTTAGAACCTTAGAGATAATCTTATAAAAGGAATTACAAAGACTGATAGGTCTAAATTTTTCCATAGAGTCAGTGCCTTGAGATTTGGGAATAAGAGCCAAAAAAGTGCCATTGATTTCTTTCAAAAGTTTCCTAGCCCCAAAAAATTCCTTGACCCCATTGGAAACATCTTTCCCGACAATGTCCCAAAAATCTTGAAGAAAGAACATTGGAAAACCATCCGGGCCCGACGCTTTGTTACCATCGAAGGAGAAGACAACATTTTTAATTTCCTGATTAGAAGGAATGGAAGAAAGGGAGGCGTTCTTATGATCATCAATGAGACAAGGGATGTTATGAAGAAAAGAAGTTTGAGCTTCAGCATCCAACCTATGATCCTTATTTAGCAGTTCTGAAAAAAACCTTTTAGCTTCATTCCTAATTTCATCCTCCTTGATAATCTCCCCGTTATCCACCATGAGTTTGGTAACCCTATTAACTGCTTTATGCTTGATCGTCGACATATGGAAGAATCTTATGTTCCTATCTCCTTCCTTAAGCCAGATGCATCTAGATCTCTGCTTCCAAAAGGTTTCCTCTTTGGCAATGATATCATGATATTTTTTAAGAGTCTCATTTTCATCACCAATGGGCACAGTTCTGAAACCATCTTTCTGGATTTGAGATTGTATTTCTTTGAGGTCTTCTTGGACTTTTCTTTTGGCCTCAAAAATGTTCCCAAAGCTGGATTTATTCCAGAGTCTTATGTTATCCTTTACACTTTTAAGCTTCTTAACAACTCTATACATAGCAATTCCCTCAACTTGAATGCTCCACCATTTCTAGATATTACTTTTGATGTCTGGGTGGATGGTCCACATTTTTTTAAATCTGAAGGGGAAGTTTATCCTTCTATTGATGGAGTCAGCAATGAAATTGATGGGAAAATGATCTGATCCAACCCGAATGTGGGCCGATAGAGAACATAAATAATGACTATACCAGTTATCAGAAATGAGAGTCCTATCAAGACGAACTTGGATAAGATCATTACTAGTTCTCCTGTTAGTCCAAGTATAATTGCATCCTTGTATTTCCAAGTCATTGAGAGCCTGAGAGTTAATGAAATCCATAAGAGCCAACCTACTTTCTAGCTGAGGGGGGCTTCCTCCATATTTTTCCTCCTCTCTCAAAGGAGTATTAAAGTCTCCCATAACCAGCCAACTACGATTTCTGAAGCTGTCCCTAGCTTGAATAAGTTTTTTCCAGAAGGAATTTCTAGCCTTCAAAGTGTTGGGACCATAAATGTTGGTGAGGACCCATGAAGTACCATCTTTTAGGTGCTTAAATTTGATACAAGAGAAATTGTTGTGTTGGATGATAACATGCCCTTTGACAGAATTAAGATTCCAAATGGTAGCTATGCCTCCTGAAGCACCTTCAGAACTGCCGCCACTACTGATTCTGTTTTTGAAAAACTTCAAAGATTCAACTTTTTCTTTACTCATTTTGGTTTCTTGAATTAGAAAGATATCAGGTTTACTATCCCTTATCATGTTCCTGATAATGTCATGCTTATGGGGATTATTAAGTCTCCTAATATTCCAAGAAATAATCTTCATAGTTACTTACCAATTCCTAACTCCTTAAGAGTCTTCTGAGTTCCATTTGCTATGTTCTTGCTGGCCTCCTTGTTTTTGACTGTGTGATTAGAGGGACAACCTGGGGAAGAGGAGGTATACCCGACATCCACTTGAGCTATTCTGCTAGATTTCCTTAGAAGAGAAGTCGAGGGAGTAGTTCCTTTCTTATTCCTATGCTTTGGTATTTTCCACTCAACATCTATCTCAGGAGCCGCTTCCGGGTTGCTAAGTATTTTAGAAATTTCTTCTTCATTTCCCCAATTAGGGGTTCTCAAAGCATTTGAATAATTTAAATCACTGTTAGCTAATTTTGAACTCCAGACTAAGTCTGAGAGGTTCAGGCCCAAAATTGCACATTTTTGGACTTCTTGTGTTTCAAGATTAGGCATGAGCAGAGAGGAATCAGTTTTTTCTTCTTGGGAGATAGGGATTTCTCCTTCCTTCGGTTGATCATTTTTCTCTTGTAGTTCCTTTCCTTCACAAGTATCATCCACCACTTCAGCTATATCATTTGGGTACTCAGTCTGATCTTTCAGCTCCCCTGTTTGAGAAGTAACTAGAAAGTTGACAATGGTTGAATCATTTCTCAGAGCTTCCTGGGTTGTAGGATTGGAGATTGAGGCTAAGGGCACTTCCTTCTTCTCCCCCGAGGGATTAAAACGATTTGAGTTTTCTTCTTTATTCTCTGAGTTTTTAACTTGCCATACCATTTTTTCTGGCACCCTTTGGCTCTTAGAATGGGGATTAGGCTGCCTGGATTCTGCATTGGGTTTGATGGGATAGGACTTTGCCCAATGACCTACTTTTTTACAATGGAAGCAGGCAAAGGGAATAGATTCATATTCAATATGTTGCTTCCATGTTCCCAACTTTGATACTAAATCTATCTATTTTGGCATATCTGCATCATGGGCTATCCCTACGCAGAACCTAGCATGAGTGAGTCTCCTTTTTGAAGCTGTTACTGGGTCTATAGAAAGCAATTCACCAAAAGAGTTTGCAATTCTAGAGAAGATACTTTCTGCCCAATATTCCAGAGGCAAACCTGGTAGCTTTACCCAAACTGGAACTTGTGTCAAGAGAGAGTCATTCATATTCAGATTCAGTTGCCATTTACGAAGAACCAAAGCTATCTTTCCTACTAGCCAAGGACTCCCACAAAGAATCATAAGTTTGTCTTCTTCACAAGAAAAAGAAAAAGACAGAAGGCCTTTAGGTAAGGCCGAAATTTCTACATTACCCTTGAGGGCCCATTTTTCATTTGACATAGGCCCTAACAACTTCAATATTGGGACGCGGTCCCATAAATTTGCCTACCAAGGAGTTCGACATACTATTTATATTATGATCCAAAACTAGATCAGGGATAGAGATAGCAAACTTACCTCCAGAAGGATCATAAATATTCTTGACAGGAGGAAATGAGGATTTACCAGTTGGTCTAGTTCCAAAGAGGGAAGACCATTTTTTTTATTCTTTTCCGCTCTCCCTGGAGCTGTCACGTGGGATGGGCCCCCTGCTGGTCCCTTCTCCCAAAGGCCCAGAGGAACCCACTATCTCCTCTAGTAGAGTACCACCAGTCTACTGAATAGTAGCAGAGTCCGAAAAGTTTGGAGGCTTATCCTTCTCTCCTATGGGACCAGCTACAATCTGGCCGCTCCCACCATTGGAACCAGAGTTTCTACCTTGCAAAGAATTTGAATTTTGAATTCCCCCATTGCCACTTACTTCTCCATCCCCCATTGCAACACACACTTTCAATAAACTAACCTTGTTAAGAAGTAGGTTTGCTGAAGATAGTTGGGTGATTATGGGGGACTTCAATACCCCTTTGAAGGAAAATGAGAAAAAGGGAGGAAGTCAAACAATCTGCATAAAGTTATTTTCCTTCAAAGCATTGAATTTGGGCTTGATCTTGAAATCCTCTCCTAATATATGATTGGTGTATAGATTCAATAACTAGGAACCTCCTAATTCTTCAATATATGCATGTATGTATGCCCTAATGTCCTCTACATGAAGAACACAATATGAAATAGATGAAAATGTGCCTAGAGGATCATCTTCTACTAATTTGAAAGGGTGCTTTTTGAATTTAGGCTGAGACCTCTCAGTTATATCAATTACCAAAGGTGTATCCATTGCAGAGATATCAAATTTACAAACTTGAAAGAGAAATACCTTACTTCATTGGATCAGGGTTTTCACGTCGAATTGCCTTCACACTTTGATCACTCAGAAATATTCTCATAGAGCTCACTTCTACTCTCTCTTACAGAATGCAAAGTGAAAAATGAAAGGTAAACGTTTCTTTTTATCATTCGCACAATTTTTAACTTTTAGATGTAATTGTGTGGGGGAAAAAGTGACACTAAGCAAACATGCCCTAATCTCACTTTCAATCACACACTTGTGGAATACGAAAGAGCCTAGAGGTATCACACAATTGGCTACTTCTTTTTCTGGAAGAGAGAGCCACGGGCTACCTATTAGGATTTCTATTCCTTTGTTGCAAATGATAGATAGAATGATGCAAGTTCAATTCCTAACCCCAAAGTGCAAGTACGAACTAATAACAAGATTGCAGAATTGAACTTAAACAATGGAAAGCTGTAAATACAAGGATAAGACAAGAATGTAAATGCATACCTGGAGTTAAAATCTGACTGAAAATTTTCGGGACAGGGGCGCGGGCGCCACTGTCCTGATTCTGCCCCTGAAACTGCTCCAGAAACTGTTGTTTTGCACTCTGGAAAAAGCTATCAAAAATGCTGAAAATGTTGTCTGTCAGGAGGACCAGGGTTCCCAGTGCCCCTGTCCCAGGGACCAGGGCACCCAGCGCCCCTGTCCTGGCAGGACCAGGGTGCCCCACGCCCCTGTCCTGGTCTTTTGCTCTGCAATTTGGTGTGGAGTGCTATCTTGACCTGCTTTTCCCGGATTTGTCACCTGCGGCGTCGTCCCAGTCCCGAAACCTGCACTTATACCTGAAAAGGGTATGGGCGGCTATATAGGGTTTTGCCTTAGTCAAACCCCCGCTTCGGTGATTTCCACCTCCACGAATAGCCAAGTTGTATTGTAAAATGTATTGTGTGTGCAGACCTAGTGTGTGTGCAAGGTCCTTAAATGCAAGAAAGCAAACTAGAGCAACCTAGAAAGTAAACCCTAATTGCTTGTAAATGATAATGTAAATGCTCTAAATCAAGATGCAAAGTGATCTAAAGCATGAATAAAGGATATGTTGAAGCTTATGCAAAGACATGAAAACAACATGAAATCATACCCAACCCTCAAGGGAGGAGTACAAGCCAATCTTCAGTCGGTAATCTCCTATTGTTCTTCAATGTCTTCCAAGCCCTAAATGGATGAATGAAATTGATAAATGCTTGATAGAAGGATGTTGAATGTTGTTGAAGTCCTCAAAGATCTGCTCTTTTGCTGCATATGAGGTTCCTGAAAACAAAAATCGGATCCTCTCAAATGAAGAAAGAGAGCTCTTATATATGAAACCCTAGGTCTTAATTCCAACTTTTGGCCGACTTTAGCGGTCATATGAACACTACGTGCATATGCAAGCTAAAGTACAGAAAAGTAAACATTATTTGAAAAAGGATATATCCATAAGTCTGTCGAACGAAGCCCCCACCGGTATCTACAGTACACAGTTAGGAACCGCACCCTACAAAACACACATTAGATCACAAAATCACCTAATGCTTACTAAGGAAGGTGATGAAAATTCGAGGGTAGCTATATGCCCCCCCTGTTTCGGCTTGCTAATTTTAGTGAGTTGAAACAGGGTATCATGTTTACCACTTCGAATTGTTAAAGAATATTGATGACAAATGCTCACAAGAAGATTTGATATGAGATCAAAAACTAATGGAGAATCATTTGGTAAGAAAGAGGACTAAATCTCAATTCCAACACAACAAGGAGTGCAAGGGTTTGAGAGTTCTCTAACACAAGATGAAGGATGTAAATGGAAACAAAATGCAAAGAGAAGAAAAGAAAGGAAAAAAGCATGAATACACACATTGGTGATCCATGAGAAGAATAGTGAGAGAGAAAACATGGACTTCTCGCCCCTAGATCTTGTCTAGGTGATCCATGGGAAAAGGACATGGAAAACTAGCCCCTAGAGTCTGTCTAGGTGATCCATGTAAGGGAGGAGAGTGAGAAAGTATAGCCTTATGCCGCTAGTTCCATTCAACCTCGTGCATGTGTGTGTAAGTGAGGTTAGAAGCATCTCATAGGAGTCTATGCCCGAGTATGCTACAACCTGTATATGTATAGTACAAAAGCGTGACATCTCGCTCTAAGAGTCTATGCTCTGGTTCCGAGAATAATCACCTTGCATAAAAGAAAAATGGAGACATCTCGCTCTAAGAGTCTGTGCTCTAGTTCCGAGAATGACCCATTGCTCAAAAAGTGTAATGTTTATGTCATAAGCAAAGTAGAACAAGGATACCTACCTTCATCACAAAAGAAGATACCCCAAAAATGCAACAATGTCATAGATCCAAGCAAGAGAGTTTTGCACTCTTTAAGCAAGGATAAGATAGTTGAAAAGGGATATCTTGTAGTATGTGTAAAGGAGATCCTTAGAGGAGAAGAGATCTTTGTACAAAAGACATCTATCCCCGAGAGGAATTGTCTTAGACAAATATAACAGCTTCTAGAATAAGACAAAGAAGGGAATGAGAATGCAATACTTCCTTCTTTTGCGAGGTGAAAGTGATTCTTAATGAAGGATGACGCTCTTTTTAACCCAATTAGGAGAGTGAATTCGTTATGGATGTATTTTACCAAGTGCAAAAGAGGTTGTAGTCAAGGACTTACACCTCTTGTAAGAGAGAACCCTTGAACAAACAACAACAAATGCGTACAAGGCATAACATCAAGTAATAAAGTCCACACCATCCACAAAATAGGAAAAAGTGGATCCTTAGATAAAAATAAAGAAAGATCATTGCCTCCCAAGGATAAGGACAATGAGAAGGACTTACACAATCTTCTAGGGAGAGATTTGGACATAAGAAAAAGAAGAGATGTATGAAATCATTCTTGTCCCCATAGGAACAAGAAAATTAGGCTATTATGTTGCTTCAAAAAATATGATTGCACTTGAAATTGTACCATCATGAATGACAATGAGCCCCCAGTAAATGAGCTACCAATGTCACATAATGATGAGCAACATAATAGCCATTAATGTTATTTAAAGACATGATAGACTAAATTAGGTATTTGAATATGACATGTTAAATGCTCAACTATAAGTGAGATCAAAAACATGTATAAAATGATGAAAATTGAAGAAGAAAAGTCACATGAAATCTTAGAAGAGGGATGAGTGTAATTTATTAGAGCCTTATCCCTAGAGGAAAGGACTTTATGATGAATAGGAGATAAAGATTCATAAGTGGATTTAGAAATTTGAGTGGATTCATAAAGAGATTTGTTCATTGCCAAGATTTCCTTATGAGGGGAATGAGAGTTGATAGAAGTAGAAGATGATTTAGTTGAAGTGAGATCATCATCACTACTAAATATAGCATTCACATTAAGAGATGGTCTTTTAGATGCTTTAGTGCGTTTGCAGGGATTATAACCAAGTCCAAAGGCATAATTGTGAAAATTAGTCTCTAGAGGAACTTTTATCCCTTGTTCATGAGCGCCACAACCATTTCCATGATACCCATGCTTAGCAAAAATGCGAAAACCATGACCATAACGATCAGCCATTTCAGAAAGAGAAGGTGGTTTTTCATAAGACAAAGAATCAAACTCTTCATAATTAGAGGTGTGAGGAGAAGAAGTTTGAGAAGCGGCCACAAAATTATTGCTCATAGGTTCAGGTAAGATTGATTGATCTATAGTTTCTTCCTTCTTTTTACCTTTAAGATCTCTAGGAGGAACCCTATATTCACCTACAAAGGTGGGATTGAAATCAAGGGATCCCCAATCGTCTTCTGCGAGAACCTTCTCAGGATCAAAAGCCTTTTTATGCGTATATTCAAGTCGAGAAGGATCTTCTTGATTATCAGAGGGTGATGATCCATCCATAGGTATCTTGTTTAACGAGTCATCACTAGAAGAGGAAGGCTTAGAAGAACTCCCTTTGGAAGTAGATGTTTGCAAACAAGCCTGAAGATTAGTATCACCTATCAAGGTATATGTCTTATTGTTATAAATGAATTTAACTTGTCTATGCAATGTAGAGGGGACAGCTTGCATACTGTGAATCCAAGGTCTCCCTAATAACAAGTTGTATGTTAGATTTCCCGACATAACATGGATAGGAGTAGGCAAAGTAACAGGTCCCACTGTGATTGGTAAGGTGATAATACCTAATGAAGACTTAGCCACATTATCAAAGCCTCGAATGGGATGAGAGTCAAGCTCAATAAGGGATGTATCCACATTCATCTTATGCAATAGATTAATGCTACACACATTAAGGCCAGAGCCATTATCTACTAGTGTTCGTCTTATAGCAGTGTCATTTATGATAACCACAATCATCAAGGGATCATATTGATGTTGAATTTCACTAGTAGGCAACTCATCTTGGGTAAACACAATTTGAGCTTTAGGATTCATCACAGAGTTAACTAAAGATGCTATATTACTAGATGTATTTGGTGGAGGAACATTCAAATCTTTCAAGGCATCTTGTAACATTCCATGATGAGCGGAAGAAGTTTGAATCAAATCCCAAAGGGATATCTTAGCAGGGGTAGCTTTAAGTTGTTCTATGAGATCATATTCCTTACCAAGAACTTGTGAAATACGTGGAGCTTGGGGAAGAATAGGTTGGGAAGGAGGAAGTGAAGTTGGGATAACTAGAGGAGGATTAGGTTGCCTATTGTTTCTTGTGTTATAAGTATGGGCAACCACATGATAACTCTCTCTAGTTAGTTGCTTAGCATACTCATAAGGGCTCTTAGAAGAATAACCTCCTTGCACAGTAATAATAGGTTTCTTAGGAGTGCAAAAAGAATCATTAGCATGACCACCTTGAACCACTAAGATAGGCTTATTTAAAGGTTGAGAATTTTGAGAAGGACAAGCACCTTGGACAGTGAAGAGAGGTTTGTTAGGTGTTTCATTCACATGTATCAAATTGATTGAGGATGGTTTAGAGGAATGAACAAAAGTGTTGGAAGAATTATTGATAGTCTTCTCTTGCACTAAAATCTTATCACAGATTAAATCAATTTTAGGAGAGAGACAAGGGGTAGGCATTGATGTTCTAGTAGGAAGAGTAATACTAGGAAAGGTCATATCATCCTCTATCATCAAAGGATCTACATGGGTAATAAACTCTGTAGGAGAAGGATTAACATTACTCTCTAAAGTCTCACTTTTGAGAGGGAGATCTTTGAAAGAGATGTTAACCATCTTGCTTTGAACTAGGGTATCCTTATGAGTAGAACCAAATTGAGGAGAGGGAGATGCTTTATTTTTAGAGGGAGAATAATTGAGATTCAAGGAAGGTGAGAAACTATCAAGGGAGTTTTCAATCTTGATTTCATCCCCTTTGGCTAGGGGTAAAGAATAATCTATACCTTCTTCTAATGGTTCATCCCAAATAGTGAGGTTGTTGAAAGGAATGTTTGAAGTATTGTCAATTTCGGGAGAGGAGATAACATTGTTTATTAATTCCTCATCCTTAGGAGGGAGAGCATTAATAGATGTGTTAAACTCATCCTCTTTCCTCAAAATATGTTCAATATGATAGAGAGAATTAAGGAAATTGCTTATTATTTCATCTTCTTTCTCTAAGGGATGCTTATGGGTAAGACAAACTTTAGGAGAAGGGTAAGCATTTATCATTAATTCATCATCTCTAGTGGGAATTTTGTTGGAAAAGGAAATGCCATCACTAGGAAATGTAGGGATAATGTCATCTTCTTGCACAAAAGGATCCTCATGAAGGGAGCATTTTTTAGGAGCCACAAAGTCATCAAGGGCATCATCTAACAAAGCATGATCATATCTATTAAAAGGTTTATCAAAAGGAGATATCTCTTCATAGAGGGGATCATTGAAAACAACCATGTTACTAGATTTAGTGGAAGAGCTGATAGGAATGTACCCTTGAGAGGAATCATTCGACTTATCTTTCTCATCACAACGAAATGGCATAGTAACAATGTTTATGAGTTTTTGGTAAAATGAAGGTTTGGTATATTTAGGTTTCAAAAATTCATCTAAAGCTTCATCTAACTCATAATCATCACAAATATGAACATCTTGCAAATAAAAATCTGACATTTTGAAATTGCATAAAATTTTAAACACACAATGCAAAGAAACACACTTTTTTTTTCTTTTTTTCTTTTTAATGAAAATGAAATGAAAACACACTAAATCTAGATCTAGATCTAACAAATGCAATGCAAGAGGAAGCAATGATAGATTCACGTCGGGTTCACCAAAATGTGTGGGGGAAAAAGTGACACTAAGCAAACATGCCCTAATCTCACTTTCAATCACACACTTGTGGAATACGAAAGAGCCTAGAGGTATCACACAATTGGCTACTTCTTTTTGTGGAAGAGAGAGCCACAGGCTACCTATTAGGATTTCTATTCCTTTGTTGCAAATGATAGATAGAATGATGCAAGTTCAATTCCTAACCCCAAAGTGCAAGTACGAACTAATAACAAGATTGCAGAATTGAACTTAAACAATGGAAAGCTGTAAATACAAGGATAAGACAAGAATGAAAATGTATACCCGGAGTTAAAATCTGACTGAAAATGTTTGGGACAGGGGTGCAGGCACCACTGTCCTGATTCTGCCCCTAAAACTGCTCCAGAAACTGTTGTTTTGCACTTTGGAAAAAGCTGTCAAAAATGCTGAAAATGCTGTCTGTCAGGAGGACCAGGGCGCCCAGCGCCCCTATCCCAGGGACCAGGGTGCCCAGTGCCCCTGTCCTGGCAGGACCAGGGTGCCCCATGCCCCTGTCCTGGTCTTTTTGCTCTGCAATTTGGTGTGGAGTGCTATCTTGACCTGCTTTTCCCGGATCTGTCACCTGCGGCGTCGTCCGAGTCCCGAAACCTGCACTTATATCTGAAAAGGGTATGGGTGGCTATATAGGGTTTTGCCTTAGTCAAACCCCCACTTTGGTGATTTCCACCTCCACGAATAGCCAAGTTGTATTGTAAAATGTATTGTGTGTGCAGACCTAGTGTGTGTGCAAGGTCCTTAAATGCAAGAAAGCAAACTAGAGCAACCTAGAAAGTAAACCCTAATTGCTTGTAAATGATAATGTAAATGCTCTAAATCAAGATGCAAAGTGATCTAAAGCATGAATAAAGGATATGTTGAAGCTTATGCAAAGACATGAAAACAACATGAAATCATACCCAACCCTCAAGGGAGGAGTACAAGCCAGTCTTCAGTTGGTAATCTCCTATTGTTCTTCAATGTCTTCCAAGCCCTAAATGGATGAATGAAATTGATAAATTCTTGATAGAAGGATGTTGAATGTTGTTGAAGTCCTCAAAGATCTGCTCTTTTGCTACATATGAGGTTCCTGAAAACGAAAATCGGATCCTCTCAAATGAAGAAAGAGAGCTCTTATATATGAAACCCTAGGTCTTAATTCCAACTTTTGGCTAACCTAGAGATTGAATCTCCTGCCAATTTCTTGGGGTTAAGCTTTATTTTATGATTGGGTCATGCTCCTAAAATTTCGGGAAAAATGTCCGGGACCATGTGCACTCTGAGCGCCATGGTCCTCTCCCGGCGCCATGGTCCCGACAACTTTTCACCAAATTTTCAGGGCCATTGGATATGATGATTTTAGAGAGAATCCCGAAGTTACAGCTGATTTTGAGAAGTTTTGACCCTTGAAATCAAGCCCCCAAGTTCAAAATAGGACCTAATTAGGGTTTTTGATTAAATGATGTATTGGAAGAATAAAATGAAAGGGGCACACTTTAATGAAAGGGCCCAACTTTATGATGTGGGAGATGATGAAATAGAACCTTAGACCTAATTAATTTGACTAATTAAGTGCTAAAGGGGAAATGCAATGCAAAATGCAAAATGTGCCAAGGCGGGTGCTAAACTAGGTGTGAAATTGTACCACCCTAGCAAGTGCATACAATTTACAACGCTACAGTAATAAATGAATTTTTCCTAACCCTTTCAGACACCCTATTATCGCAAACTACTCACAAAAGTTCTCCTACAGATCTCCAATTTTGCTCAAATACTTTTGGAAATCCTTCCAGATGATCTACAATACATCAATGCAACCACTAACAATCTACCACATTCGGGAACCAACTTCCGACAGGGGAGGAAAATATTTTCTTGAACACCCCCCTAGTCCAAAGGCCTTAAAGTAATTCTTAGAGGATTTTCCAGCACTGGATTCAAGTGTGGATCCATTTCTTACATTGTCATCACTCTTTTTCACCCATGTCTTCTTCATCTAATTCCTGATCTCATCCCCTAATTAGTTTTCCTTTTCCCTTTTCATCTTTTTTCATACTTTATTTCTTGTCTATCGGACTATTCCTATTCACACTCTTACATCTGCAAAATTTTGCAATGTGGCCAAATTTGTTACAATTATAGCACACAACATTTCTCTGTCTAGGCTTGTAATTCCCTTGATTTCCTCTTGATCTATGCTGATTAACAATATGACCAAACCTACCACAAGCATAACATCTAAAATTCCTTCTATTGAAATAGTTATCTATCATATTTCCGCATTCACTTGATTTATGACCATACTTGATGTAGTTAAAACACCAACCATAGAAAGATGGACCATTTTGATTCATCCTATTTCTTCATTGACTATATTGATGACCAAAATTATTGCAAACAAAATGGTTACCATTGAAATTTTTAGCATTAGGTTTTCTTACTGGAGATCTTTTAGATTTGTTCTTCTAATGTTTTGACTGAGGATTGCTTTGACCGGATCTGGAGCTTTCTCCTTTCTCATATCCAAGAGCTCGCTTGTCATCTTTGTTCGTCTAACTTTGTAGCAACTCATCAAGTTTAGCTGAGCTAATCTTTAACTTCTCCTTTACTCATTAGCAGTGGCAAGTTCATCCCTAAGAATGATAATATGCCTTTCAATCTCTTCTTCATTGTTTTTGGATTGTTGCAACTCAAGCTTTAGCTGATCCTTCTCACAATTAAGTCTGCAACATTTATCAATGTTTTTTTCAAAGACTAATTAAGGTTCCCTTCATTCTTATTTCTTCCCTCAATCTCCTTGGTCAACCTCATTACTATAGATTTCATCTCATTTTTCCAAACTACTTTATCACTAGCAAGCTTTTCACATTCTTCTGAATTACCCTTGAAAGCTTGATTCAAGGGACCATCATCTATGCTTTGGCTTTCTTTTTTCTTTAGCTGATCAACAAGTTTCTTTCTCTTTTTCCAGGTGTTTATGGTGAAAATGGAACAACAATTTTGAAAGACTAAATGAATTCAACCACAAAACTCTAGCCTAACAACAACAAAGATCCACCATAACATATGAATGTTACCTAAGACAATGCATATCAAATGAAATCACAAAGATTATACCGTCACATGTCCAATAGGGTTTGGATCTCCATTCTTCCTATCTCCATTGATCTTGCTTGATATATTTTCTCTCATATTTTATGTGTGCACAAGAGCTCAACAAAGAACGGAAATGTGGTTGGAAGTAGGCTTGATCGCATATGAAAGTTCGAATGCTAGAGTAGTCTGGGGTTGAATAGAATTGATTAGTGTAGACACCCAAAATTGTCCAGTCTAATTAAATAAATATTTTATTTATTTATCTAAGCTTAATTCTTCTATTAATTAAATAAATATTTATTTATTTAATTAATTCATTTATCCTCTTCTAGCCTTATTTCTCATTTAAATAAATACATTTATTTATTTAAATTTTCCTTTTTCTAAATTAAATAAATATCTTATTTATTTAATTGATCCCACTTCTTCTATTAATTAAATAAATCTTTATTTATTTAATTAATTCATTAACCTTTTCTACCCATGACACATGTCATTCATCTCTTAATTCATACACTACCTACCCCTTTCACTATTTTATTATTTCTTTTACCTACCCTCTAATCATAGCCGACCTCCTTTTACACCTCTCAATCTTATCCCTCCATTTCATATAGTGTCTTCTATATAAGGAGATGCTTCCTTCATTATCAAACCTTAATCAATCTATGCAAACCCCCCGTTGGCTACTTGACTACACTACGCTTTTGAACATAGGCGATCCTACTTGCAACCACATTCCATTCTTTGTTGAGCTCTTGTGCACATAAAATCTGAGAGCAAATATATCAAGCAAGATCAATGGAGATAGGAAGAATGGAGATCCAAACCCTATTGGACATGTGATGGTATAATCTTTGTGATTTCATTTGATTTGCATTGTCTTAGGTAATCTTCATATGTTATGGTGGATCTTTGTTGTTGTTAGGCTAGGGTTTTGTGGTTGAATTCATTTAGCCTTTCAATATCGTTATTATTGTATCCATTTTCACCATACACAATTAGTATTATTGAATATAGGAGGATTGATAATGAAGGAAGCATCTCCTTATATAGAAGACACTATAAGAAAAAGAGCGATAAGATCGAGAAGTGTAAAAGATAAATGGTCGGCTAGGATTAGAGGGTAGGTAGAGGAAATAAGAAAATAATGAGAGGGTAGGTAGTGTAGGAATTAAGAGATGAATAACATGTGTCATGGGTAGAAAAGGCTAATGAGTTAATTAAATAAATAGATTTATTTAATTAATAGAGGAAGTGGGATCAATTAAATAAATAAGAGTATTTATTTAATTTGGGAAAATGATTATTTAAATAAATAAATATATTTATTTAAATGAGAAATAAGGCTAGAAGAGGATAAATGAATTAATTAAATAAATAAAGATTTATTCAATTAATAGAATAATTAGGCTTAAAATAATTAAATAAATAAAATATTTATTTAATTAGACAAGACAATTTTAGGTGTCTACATTTTGCCCCTCTTTGAGATAATGCGGCTTGTCGCATTGTTTCAAAGAAGATAAGATGAAATGATACAAAGCTACCCCAACATGGGAATGATATGCCCCCTTGAGAGATTGGATGAAAATGTTTGAAAAGATTGCAGACAATCTCTCGATAAGAAAGAAAGGCTAGAAAGGATTGACCGGATGGAGTGACATAGTCACGGGATAAAGAAGATTGACTATGACTAGGGAAATGAGGGCTAGGGTAGTCTATAAGATAGACTACGAGGGAAAACATCCTCAATTTCATCCACACATTGAAGAGATCAAAGTGCAGAGAGAGCAGATAGTAGTCAGCAGCGATGGCACTGGTGCATAAATTCGATCGCGTTCGCCGATTTTAGAGGCCAGCAGATGCAGGAGAGCCAGTAAGTATCGTGGAACCTCCTTGTACTTTGCCATATTAATTGTTGTCATGAATGCATGTTAGGTAGAGAAATAAATGAACTTTAGATATGTCAAGCGGGGGAAAAAAATGCTAAGGCGTGTCTGCGTTGGTGCCAGGCGCGTCTGGGTAGGATAGGTGCGTCTGTGTAGTATGTAAGTGTGTTTGTGTCATGAATGCTCATTTATGTCTTCAAGGCCAAATCAACAGTTTTGTGATGAACATATGCTGTCGATTGGATAAGCTACTTAGAGGATACACTCAAGAAGGTCCTCTAGGGAAGACTAGGGTAGAAGATAGGGCTAGGATTGACAAATCTATGATAGAACATACGTTGCCAATTAGGAAACTACTCAAGAGGATATACTCAAGTAGAGGCCCTAGGATAAATCAAGGCACTTTGTGATGAACAGGGAGTACCAAAAGGTAGTACTTTGTGATGAATAGGTAGTACTAAAAAGAGCAGCACCTTGTGATGAACAGGGAATGCCAAAAAGTAGTACTTTGTGATGAACAAGGAGTACTAAAGAGAGTAGCACTTTGTGATGAACAGGGAATGCCAAAAAGTAGTACTTTGTGATGAATAGGGAGTACTAAAAAGAGAAGCACTTTGTGATGAACAAGGAATGCCAAAAAGGTAGTACTTTGTGATGAACAAGGAGTACTAAAAAGAGCAGCACTTTGTGATGAACAAGGAATGCCACTATGACTGACACAATTGATTTGCTTGACTGCAGGAGGACCTACTGATGCTAGAGTCACGGGAGAGATTCCCTTCAACTTAGAGTTTATGAGCAGAGTTGACACTCGAGGATAGAGTAGCAGTTTAGGCTATGGGCTTGCAATATATTTTGTATGTGCTTGAGTTTTGGGCGAACATGGGATTGCTGACTGCATTAGCGGAGAGATGGCACTCAGAGACATGTATGTTTTATTTGCCGATGGGTGAGATGATAGTCACCTTAGAGGATGTATATAAGATATTGAGGATACCAATCGATGGGGAGTTGGTTCCTTATGATCGAGATGGAGACAACGATGCACTAAGATGAGTGTTTTTTAGGATCCAGGACTGGAGATGAGGGTTGGACATGTGGCTTGGGATACCATGACACAGACATGATTGGTGCTATGGGCAATGCTGGCAGGAGTGATCAGTGGATTCCTCTATCCGGATAGGGCGACATGAGGGTTGGCAGTGGGATGGGGGAGAAGGATGAGCTACTATCCTCGAGGGAGATCTGTCAGGGACAGGTAGATGAGATCCAGGATTTGGAGAGGGAGACATCTAGGCTCAAGAGATAGCTAATGGATACAAAGCGAGAGAGGGATCAAGCTATTCAGTGCTATACAGAGGTTGAGACAGCACTGAGGGTAGGGACGCAGGCACCAGAGAACATAGGAGCTTGATATGCCTATGTTCTATGAGCCAGGGAGAAGATAGGATACTGGAGAGACCTATACTATGGAGTAGTACCACTAGATCAGTGGGCTAGGAGCTTCCAGAGACCATCGCGGATGATGACGACCACTGGAGGGAGAGACAGGAGATAGGTATCTAGTGGTGGGGTCATGGGTCTTCCACCACCACTAGATTGAGGGGGCAGGAGAGATGATCTTGGGGTGGGTCCTTCCAGGACTCAGACTCCATCGAGGCCAGCCAGCTCCGAGGGAGGGAGTTCATCATAGCCTTAGAGAGCTACCTATGTATCAGTTTTATACCATTTGTTATGATGATGTAGACACCTTCAGGTGATTTTGTAGCCATATGTATTTTGACATCATTGTATCATGATACTTATTATATTGATATATATATGAGATGATTCATCCTTGTGACAGCTATATGCATGTGTACCTATGTGATGTATGATTCTATTTGATGCTTATGATATGGATGCAAATATGTACATGATGAAATGCGATATTTTTGCTCTTTTATGTTTTTAATATGTTATGCATGATGCAAATGTGAATGTATGAAATGCAAATGGATATGACAATGCAAATAACTATTTATATGATGAGAATGTAAAATGTGCTAACATGTGTTGTGTGCAGGATGTGATGCAATTTTGATATCTATATGTATGTATGAAATGCTTAATATGTGGCAATGCAGGTGCAAACTACATGAAATGCAAATATTTTTGGCGTGTCATTATACTCAGTCATGTGATAACAGACTACATAGACTCGAGAAGTATGATGGAGGTCAATCAAGAAAGGGGGATGGAAGATAGAAGATATGAAAGTGAAAGAGCTTCTTGTGCATTATCATCAATGAGCTTTATTATGGCAAATAGGTTATGACAATCCAAACATAGGTTCGATCTACAAAGTCATTGTACCTATTTGCATGGACATCAGACAGTCACAAACAAGGAATGCCCCAGTTCACACTAGACTCACAGTGTCCTCATATCCTTGGACAAGTCATAGCATTACTAAGAGACAATCCATAGATAGCAAAGAAAAATAGGTGATGATACCCCATCCTCGCCTTTCTAGTAAAAAACATCCTGGAGATAAAATCTCTAGTCAGAGACATCCCAGAAAAGCTAAAAGACATGTCACCAAAAGATAAAATCAAAAGAAAACCAAGACTCAACACCAACATCCACTATAGTCCTCAAGTTTAGTGTCTCTTGTCACTTGAATGAGTCTATTTGATTGTAGTCACAATGTTTTCATTCACAAAAGGATAGATCGCACTGAACCATAATGTTGTCTGAGTTTGTTGAAAAAAATGATTTGTTGAAGCCCATTGTTGTTTGTGTCTCATCTGAAACTAACTGAATCCATGCAACTGATACTTTATTGCGGAGAAGACGAAACTTTATTGTGGATTAGTGATGCAAGTGTTGCTTTATTGTGGATTGTGCACGGATAGATTGAAGAAAACTGGAAGAAACTGTACTCCTCGGAACATGTGATGTTCTCAGTTCCACACCCATCACTAGATGTAGGATTTGCCTTAGCCATAGATAAGAGTTGTTTTATTATGGATGGAAAGGGTGAAAAGGAGGGATTATTATGAATGGCTAACCAATCTTAGGTAGATCAATAACAAGCCATGATGGGAATGGGTAAGTTTATTATAGATGGATAGGCTGTGGGTGTGTGCAAAATGAAAGGATGAGATTGAATCTTGAAGGAGGGAGAAGCAATGTCTCTGCGCATGGCGCCAGTGACCCGGTTTTCACCATGGTACTTGCCCAGGGCACCACCAAAGTGGTTTTCACCATTGGATGAAATATTTTTCTTTACTTTTTCCGATTTTTCAATTTTTTTGTGTCACAAGGCACTTGTTTGCCAGGTTTTCACCAAGTAACGATTTTTTTTTGTATTTTTTTTTTTTTTGTATTTTTGAATTTTTTTGATTTTTTTGTATTTTTGAATATATATATATTTTTTTATTCTTTTTTGTATTTTTGAATTAGGATATTCTGAAGAGCTATGTGTAAAACCTACGAAGGTGCATGCTGCTGATAGGATCCTCCAAAGGTTCGCCATCTGGGGTTGAGAACTGATATGCACCGGATCCATAGGCTGTTGTAATGATGTAAGGACCAAGCCAATTTGGTTCAAACTTGCCCTTCTGGTGCAGGAGCACCCTTCCAAGATCTCCCTCCTTCTTTGTTTTGTTGGTGTTATGCTTCTTTTGAAGCTATTGTACATGTAATAAGGGCCAAGAGCTCATTTGTTCTTCACTAGGTCCTAGTTGTAGGTCCTTAGTGTTTTTTTGTTGTGATTTATTTTGTAGGAGAGGTTGAGTGTGCCTTGGATGTGTGTTAGGCCTTATTGGCATGTTGATGTCCTTAGGATAGCCCAAAATAGGCCTAGGAGTCATGAAAAGCAACAATGGCAAAGTTGCTCAAAAGATGCATGACAACTTTTAAAAGTTGTCAAGCAACTTTTCCACCTAAAAGGTCAAAAACCCTTATTGAGCATGGAGAGCCCTAATCTTGGCACACCAACTGAGGCAAAGGTGGTATAAGTATTTTCAAACCCTAATTGGATGGGTTGGATGCCAGACATTGTACGGCCTAAGCAAACTGAATTGACTGTGACTGTTTTTGTGGTTACCAGTCAGTTTGAATGAAGCTACCGAGCAAGTTAATGGATTGATTTGCATGAAAAACTATGTGGAATGTCTTCCAAGGTGTAAATAATTTCATTGTGAGCAATTAGATTAGATTTTTATTTGCCGGTTGAGTGTGTTTGTAAATAGTTTGTAATTTACCTTCTCACTGTCTAGTTTGGACTGGTTTGTGCAAATGAAGTCATAACTCCATTCCCCATTGTGGAATCACCATGAAACCATGTGGAATGAGAGAAAAGACATTGTATTATAGTCCCATGCAAGTAGGGCCCTTGGAAATGTAGGGAGGCCAAACAAAGACCCACTCCTAGGCAAGACTAGATAGTGCCCGACCAGGAGAGGTCAAATTGCAGAGGTCTTGGAGAGCAAGGTTGGTCAGAGGAGAGTGCACCCTTTGGATGAGGTGCAGAGGAGTGAGTGAAGAATCATTGGTGTGAAGGAGGAGCCTCCACAAATCCAAACAAGGTGGCTAAAACTCAAAACATTCACTGTGACCCAGGTAGACCCTAAAAACCCTCACAAAACCCTTAAAAACCCCAAAATTTGCCCAAGGCACTGTACGACCACTTGGGGGCCCAAAACTAGAGAAATACTTGAGCCCTTGCCAAATGAATAGTAGTACATTTTGGGAGTTTGGGTTGTTTGTGCAACATTTGTGAGAGGGAGCCCTAAAAGACCAGTTAGGAGGCCTAATTGGTCCTAATCCTTGTAGCCCTATTTTGTAGGCAAAACACAAAATAGTGAAATCGGTAGAAGGGATGAAGGTTGTAACTTCTTGGGGGCACATGGATGGATGTAAAACATGATTTAGACCTGATATAACCTTGCTAAGACCTTGGAAGGTGTGGAACAAGCCTAGCCCTTATTAGCCATAGTAAGGGGTTTTGAGTCTCATGAGTAGGTGAGACCTTAGGAGCAACATTGCAACTCATTGGTGGGTGGATTGGGCAAGGTCAGGGGATTCCTCAAGAAAAGGAAGTCCTAGAGACCATAGGGTGTGAGGAGAACACCAGGTGATCCAAGGGAAGGATCCAAGAGCATAGACTAGGCTAGTCTATCCCATACCCCATCCCACCAGATTGGTATTAGAGCAAGTTAAAGATTTGTTGGACTATGTATGTCTCTATATACTGGTGAATTAGTAGGGGAGAGCAGAATGGTCACTAATGCAGAGCTGGCTAGAGAGGTAGAAGATCAGAAGGAGAAAAATAGACTCCTTGAAGAAGCTATGAGTGAGATAAGGGATAAACTACAGGAAGTGGTGGATCAGAGGACACAAGGACCTTCGGATGAAGACACCAAGGGTAAAGGTAAAAATACTATAGACATAGATGACATAATACCTGAACCAGATCCCTTGTGCAATGAAGAACCTTTTGTGAAGGCTATTAAGGCCTTGAACACCAAAGCCTTTGAAGGATTGCCACATTTCAGTGGAAGAATGGATATTGACACTGTTATGGAATGGATTGAAGGCATGGAAAACCACTTTGAGTGTGAAGGAGTGACAGAGGCTCAAAAGGTTAAAGTTGCCAAATCAAGATTAAGGGGAGCAACTTTGACATGGTGGAAGTACCTGCAAGAAGAAAGAGTTATTATGGGGAAGCTACCTATTGCCAATTAGAAGGCCATGGTGAGTAAGATCAAGGAGATGAAGTCCAACTTCATAAGAAGAGACAAGGATTGAAGCAGAAGGATCTTGATGTGAGCTCCTACATCGAAGAGTTTCAAAAGCTATGTCTTAGGTCCAAAGTCCAAGAAGATGAGTCTATTAAGGTGGCTAGGTATCTAAGCGGCCTAAAGTGGAACATACAAGAGGAGATAATCCTATGGACTCCTACTACTGTTCAAAAATATCATCAGCTTGTTGCCAAGGTAGAAAAGAGGAACAAAAGGAAAGGGGACTCCAATAACAGGGGTAGAGGTAGAGGTAGAGATCAAGTGAATCACCAAGGTGGTTACCAAAGCAAGGAAAATGAGTAGAGGAACCAAGGAGAAGCCAAGTTGACTGAGCATGGCAATGAAACCAATCTCAGAGGAGGACATTCTAGAGGAAGAGGAGCACAAGGTGGTCCAAATAGGGGTAGAGGTACCGGTAGAGGTAACTCCTACTTTGCAACAATGAAGTGTTACAATTGTGGACAATTGGGACACTTGGCATATAGATGCCCTGACAAGCCTACCTCATCAAATAGTGGAAAGAGGGTTGCCTATGCTCATGAAGACTCTTCAAGTAGCAAGACACTGGAAGTGGACCAGATTGAATCAGAGATTGGAGAAAATCTGATGTTCAATAGAATTTTGATAAGACAGCCGGTTAAGGAGGAACCCAAACATAAGAGAGAATTGTTTAGGGTGAGATGCAAAGTTCTTGGTAAAGTGTGCAAGGTGATAGTTGATTCAGGCTCAACTGACAATATCATATCAGAAGAGGCAGTTAGGAAGTTGAAACTCACAAGGATACCCCACACTAACCCATACAAGGTGACATGGTTGAATCATGAGGAGAGTGTGCTAGTCAATGAATAGACTTGGGTAGAGTTGTCCATTGGAGGATACAAGGGTAAGATCCTTTTTGATGTGTTACCTATGGATGCTTGTCACCTATTGCTAGGAAGACCCTGACAATTTGATAGGAAGGTGATCTATGATGCAGAGGAGAACTCCATTTCCTTTAAGAAGGACAACAAGACCTTCAAGATTCAATCTTTGACAGAGAATGAAGAGGGAACTTCAAGAACACCTAGTGTTTTATTGGCTACCGGTAAAGAGTTTTTAAAATTTCTGCATGAGGAGGAGATAGTGAAGTGTGCCATCTTTGTGAAGCCAAAGGAGGAAGAAGACAAGTTACAGGCAGAAGTACCCAAGGAGGTGAAGCAAATGTTACAAGAGTATAAAGACATAGTGAGTGATGGAGCACCTGCAACACTCCCACCAAGAAGGTCTATTAGCCATCAAATAGACTTTGTTCTCAGTGCATCCTTACCTAACAAGGCTGCATATAAGCTCACACCTAATTAGAATAAGGAGGTAGCAAGGCAAGTGTAGGAGTTATTGGAACAAGGACTGATTAAGAAGAGCATCAGCCCATGTGCAGTCTCGGTAGTGCTAGCATAAAAAAAAGGAGGTAAGTGGAGACTTTGCACTGACTCAAGAGCAATCAATAGGATCACCATAAGGTATAGGTTTCCTATTCCTAGGATAGAGGATTTGATGGACTGTTTAGGAGGTGCTATGTATTTTACTAAGCTAGACCTTAAAAGTGGTTATCACCAGATAAGAATTAAGGAAGGTGATGAGTGGAAGACTGTTTTTAAAACCACAGAGGGATTGTATGAATGGCTTGTGATGCCATTTGGACTCACCAATGCTCCAAGCACCTTCATGGGGTTGGTGAATGAGGTGTTAAAAGACTTCATAGGCAGATTTGTGGTAGTGTACCTAGATGACATTCTCATCTATAGCAGAACCAAAGAGGAGCACCTTGAGCATTTGAGGTTAGTCTTAGAGAGGTTGCATGACGAGAAGTTATCCATCAACCTACAGAAGTGTGACTTCTTGAAGAAAGAGCTGGTCTACCTAGGATTTGTGGTGTCTAAGGGAACCTTGAAAATGTATCCAAGCAAAGTGGAGGCAATCTTGAATTGGCCTGCACCTAAAACAGGGACTGAAGTTAGGAGTTTCCATGGATTAGCTCAATTATATAGGAAGTTTGTGAGGAACTTCAGTGGCATATGTGCACCAGTCCTTGACATCATTAAAGGAGGCCTTAAAACTAAGTTTAAATGGATTGAGCAGGCTGACAATGCATTTCAATTGTTGAAGCAAGAAGTAGCCACAAAACCCATCCTACTCCTACCTACGTTTGATAAGCTATTCACTTTGGAGTGTGATGCAAGTGGAATTGCAGTAGGGGATGTATTGAGTCAAGAGGGAAGACCTGTAGCATTTTTTAGTGAGAAGCTTAATGAAGCAAAGAAGAAGTACTCAACCTATGACCTAGAGTTGTATGCATTAGTGCAGTCTCTAAAGAAATGGAGGCATTACCTACTCCCAAAGGAATTTGTAGTGTTCACAGACAATCAGTAATTGAGTTACATAAATACTCAAGAGAAGCTTAGCAATAGACATCTAAAATGGATGGAATACCTCCAGTCCTTCACCTTCACCATTAAGCATAAGAAGGGGCAACTTAATAAGGTGGCAGATGCATTAAGCAGAAAATTGTTGACAGTTCAAGAACTACAGTTGCAGAGCATAGGAATAGAAGGTTTAAAAGACCTCTATGAAGGAGATGAAGACTTCTCATCAACTTACAAGGTTTGCAAGGAGTTTGAGAACCATTTCCATGGTGAGTATGCAGATTACACTCTCCAAAATGGTCTCTTGTTCAAAGGTAACTAGTTGTGTGTACCAAGAGGATCCATGAGGGAGAACCTCATCCAAAAAAACATAATGGCAGTTTAAGTGGACACTTTGGAGTCAATAAGACCTTAGATTTGGTGCAGAGGTACTATTATTGGCCTAAGTTGCCAAGAGATGTAAAGAGGTATGTAGAGCAATGTGGTGTATGCCAAAGAGAAAAAGGAGGATCAAGCAATGTTGGTCTCTATCAACCATTACCGGTCCCAAATAGACCTTGGGAATGTATAAGAATGGACTTTGTAGTAGGACTTCCCAAGACTAAAACAGGTATGGACAACATCTATGTGATAGTAGATAGATTTTCCAAGATGAGTCATTTCATTCCATGTAAGACTACACATGATGCCAGCTATGTTGCACATCTCTATTTGAAAGAGATTGTTAGGATTCATGGACTCCCTTTAAGAATTGTTTCTGACAGGGACAACAAGTTCATGGGTCATTTTTGGCAAACATTATGGAGGATACTAGGAACTAACTTGTCATTTAGCTCAGCTTACCATCCACAAACAGATGGTCAAACTGAAGTCATCAATAGGGTGTTAGGAAATTTGTTGAGGTGTCTAACTAAGGAGTATGGGAAGACATGGGACCTTATCATTCCTCAAGAAGAGTATGCATATAATGATAGTGTGAATAGGACCACTGGTAGAAGTCCTTTTGAGGTTGTGTATGGTAGACATCCAAGGGGAGTATGTGAGTTGAGAGACCTTAGTACCTTGGAAATGAAGAGTGGGCAAGTAGAGGACTTCACTCAAACCATCAAGGAAGTCCAAGAGAAAGTTAAGAAGGCCATCCTTGAATCCACTCAAAAACTGAAAGCCAAAGTGGATGAGAAAAGGAGAGAAGTTCAGTTCAAGGTGGGTGACTATGTGATGGTTCATTTGAGCAAAGCTAGGATGCAAAGTGGTAAGCCTACCAAACTACAAATGAAGAGGGTAGGACCTTGTGAAATTTTGGAAAAATATGGTGAGAACACCTATAAGGTTGATTTACCTTCAGACTTAGCCATCTCACCAGTCTTTAATATAGCTAATCTGATAATGTACAAGGGAGAGATAGTAGGGCAGACTGAGAACCAAGCCAAGGTACTACAAGACCTGGATGTGAATACCTTACCACAAGTGAAGAAGCCTATGGTAGAGGAGATCTTGGAATCCATAGTGAAGAAGTCTACTAGACACCAGGTCTACATGGAGCACTTAGTGAAATGGGCAGATCAACCGGTATCTGAAGCTACTTGGGTGGAGGAGAGCAAGTTCAAGAAGCTTGGCATAGACCCGGCTCTCATCTCTTCTCCTATTTCTTAGTTGTGTGTAGAGGGGGAGTATGGTGCAGGATCACCCTTCAAGGCTCTCCATCCTTCTTTGTTTTGTTGGTGTTATGCTTCTTTTGAAGCTATTGTACATGTAATAAGGGCCAAGAGCTCATTTGTTCTTCACTAGGTCCTAGTTGTAGGTCCTTAGTGTTTTTCTGTTGTGATTTATTGTGCAGGAGAGGTTGAGTGTGCCTTTGATGTGTGTTAGGCCTTATTGGCATGTTGATGTCCTTAGGATAGCCCAAAATAGGCCTAGGAGTCATGAAAAGCAACAATGGCAAAGTTGCTCAAAAGATGCAAAAGTTGCATGACAACTTTTAAAAGTTGTCAAGCAACTTTTCCACCCAAAAGGTAAAAAACCCTTATTGAGCATGGAGAGCCCTAATATTGGCACACAGACCAAGGCAAAGGTGGTATAAGTATTTGAAAACCCTAATTGGATGGGTTGGATGCTAGACATTGTACGGCCTAAGCAAACTGAATTGACTGTGACTGTTTTTGTGGTTACCAGTCAGTTTGAATGAAGTTACCAAGCAAGTTAATGGATCGATTTGCATGAAAAAATATGTGGAATGTCTTCCAAGGTGTAAATACTTTCATTGTGATCAATTATATTAGATTTTTATTTTTCGGTTGAGTGTGTTTGTAAATAGTTTGTAATTTACCTTCTCACTGTCCAGTTTGGACTGGTTTGTGCAAATGAAGTCATAACTCCATTCCCCATTGTGGAATCACCATGAAACCATGGTGAATGAGAGTGATGACCCTGTACTATATTCCCATGCAAGAAGGGCCCTTGGAAATGTAGGGAGGCCAAACAAAGACCCACTCCTAGGCGAGACTAGACAGTGCCCGGCTAGGAGAGGTCAAATTGCAGAGGTCTTGGAGAGCAAGGTTGGTCAGAGGAGAGTGCACCCTTTGGAGGAGGTGTAGAGGAGTGAGTGAAGAATCATTAGTGTGAAGGAGGAGCCTCCACCAATCCAAACAAGGTGGCTAAAACTCAAAACACTCATTGTGACCCAAGCAGACCCTAAAAACCCTCACAAAACCCTTAAAAACCCCAAAATTTGCCCAAGGCACTGTACGGCCACTTGGGGGCCCAAAAATAGAGAAATCCTTGGGCCCTTGCCAAATTAATGGTAGTCCATTTTGGGAGTTTGGGTTGTTTGAGCAACATTTGTGAGAGGGAGCCCTAAAAGACCGGTTAGGAGGCCTAATTGGTCCTAATCCTTGTAGCCCTATTTTGTAGGCAAAACACAAAATAGTGAAATCGGTAGAAGGGATGAAGGTTGTAACTTCTTGGGGGAACATGGATGGATGTAAAACATGATTTAGACCTGATATAACCTTGCTAAGACCTTGGAAGGTGTGGAACAAGCCTAGCCCTTATTAGTCATAGTAAGGGTTTTTGAGTCTCATGAGTAGGTGAGACCTTAGGAGCAGCATTGCAACTCATTGGTGGGTGGATTGGGCAAGGTCAGGGGATTCCTCAAGAAAAGGAAGTGATAGAGACCCTAGGATGTGAGGAGAACACCAAGTGATCCAAGGGAAGGATCCAAGAGCATAGACTAGGCTAGTCTATCCCATACCCCATCCCACCACCTTCTTCTCTTTGTCTTGCTGATTTTTAGGATTTTCTCTGAGAACTAAGTCACCCACCTCAAATGTGCGAGGCTTTATCTTATTATTGTAGCTGCGTCATTCCTTGACTGAATGATGTGTAGCTCGAGTGACTATCTTCCTTGATAAAGGAACTAACATATAATTACTAGTGTGTGGACTACACAGGCCCGTATGCGTGTCACCTAAAGATGTTTGGGCATGCCTGATAACAAAGTCCCATGAGGAAGCTCTTTTAAAGGTCCATGATGTATTGCTAGAAGGGAATGGATGTGTTGAACAAGTGGATGAGTTATGAAGGGTTATGATTGCGAAAAGAAGTGAAAGTAGGATGGCTTGATTGAGACTTAGGATCAACAAGTATGCTTTTTGACTTAAAATTGTAGAACTTTTGCCCCTAGTTATTTTGATATTAGGGGAGATCATCTCTTGTTCTTTTTCCTTCATAGGATTTTTATCCTTGACTTTCATTTTTGCAGAGTCCAATAGCTTTTGATTTTAATTTGGACTAAAGCATTTCTCTTTATTTTCAACTTTTAGTTTTTTCTTTTCAAGGTTTGATTTTTCATCCCCAATTAGTAAGGGCTTTTGTAATTCTTGTTGATCGAAGTCTGCAAGTGGAGTGATGAAATATTAAGGCTATGTGAGTTCTCAAGAGGGTTGATGATATCCTCAATAGATTCTTTGTTGGAACCACTCTTAGGATTATTGATATCAAGAGTTGCTTGCACCATTGGAGGAGATTTGCATTCAGACTTAGTAGCCACAACACTAGGTGGTTCACACCCAATTCCTTGGCATTGCAAATTGTTTATAGATTTTTCTTGTTGACTGAATACCTTAGGAGATAGTGGGAGTTGATCAAGATGAAAGATATACTCACCACAACCCATATCTTTAACCTTGAATTTTCATTGATCTCTACTTGTGTTCACGTAGAAACTTTCAAGGATTTTGGATCCACATATGATGAAGAAGGAACAACTTATCGATTGATTGGGATGGTTATTTCTGATCTAGGTCACAGATTATTGCAATATATGAATGGGTTAGGATCACCTTTGATGGTCACTTCAACTCCATCATGTGGAAACTTGATACATTGATGATATGTATATGGGACTGATCTCATCTCATGAATCCATGGACATCCTAGAAATATGTTGTATGTGAGGTCTAGGTCTAGGACTTGACAAACCACATCCTTTGTAACTGGCCCAACCATAAGAGGTAAGGTGACTGTGCCCTTAGATGAGCGCTCTTCATCATCATATGCCTTGATGGTAATTTTGTTTGTAGCATTTATAGCCTTTTTCAGAATATCCCAATTGTTTAATAGTGTTCAATGTACATATATTCAGACCTGCTCCTCCATCTATCATGACTTGTTTTATTTGGTGTTTGTGTATGAAGGCTTCAATGTGTAAAAGTGCATTATGTGGTTGGTTCACGGAGGCGTCATCAACTTCTATGAATGTAAGGGAGTGTGGAACAGAAAGGTATCCCACCATAGCTTGAAACTGGTCCACGTTCAAATCAGTGGGGACAAAAGTGTCTCTCAAAGTTTTGTCAAGAATGGCTTTATGTGCAAGGGATATGCGTAAGAGCTCAAGGATGGAGATAAGTGTGGGTGTCTTCCATAACTATTCTACAAGGTCATACCCAGGTTTGGTTGATGAGGAAGTGACGTTATTAGCTAGAGCACCTTGCAAGGTGAATTTACCTTGACAAGTTATAACATTACATTCAGAGGTAGGTTCAGAAGAAGATCCAATCCCTTTTAGGACAATTTTGGGTCTTTGGGTAGAATTTTCTGGCATTTTGTCCTTGATGATAATGGTAGAGACATAATTGTCCATCGAAATGTGATTGATAGTTGAATCATAGTTATAGGATGCTCTTGTATAGTTGGTCTGCTTATCTGTGGCTTTAGCTTTTCCCTTGTCATGTTTTGGTAATGGTTCTTTAAACATTTCATGTTCTTGATTGGATGAGTGTCCTTCAATCTCAATGTCACCTCTATCGATGAGATCTTGTATGCTGTTCTTCAGTCGATGACAGTTTTATGGTTTATGTCCCTTTCTTTTATGAAATTCACAATATTCATCATCATTCCACCAATTTGGTTTGACCTTTGGTTCATATGGAGGATTGTCAGGAATCATTATTATCTTGTTTGCCACTAGCTTCTTGAAAGCTGACTCAAGTGGTTCTCCCAATGGGGTGTATTTCCTTCATGGTTTTGAAGTTGTTTGAGTATTCAGCTTGATCCAACAAAAATGATTTTGGGTCGTATTGTATTAGCATCAACAACATCATCATTGATTGTGATCTTGTTTTTATTCCAAAATATTAGCTTGTCTTTTCCTTTAAAGTCCTCTTTGTTTTCTTTGAATATTTTAACGATGCCTTGCTCAATTAAGACCTTCTCTATCGCTAATCCTTTCTCAATGACATCCTTGAAGGTGGAGAAACAATCTTTTCTTAGATCATAACCAATGTTTTTGTTAACATTCTGGGTGAACATCTCTACCATTTGTTTCTGTGGAATTTCACAAGAGCATCTACTAGCTAGATTCCTCCATCTTTGTAAAAATGATGAAAAAGACTCTCCATCCTTTTGCTTGGTGTTGCACAAAGTAGTGACTGATATGTCTGTCTCTATGTTGTATGAGAAATGTTGGATAAATGCCTTTGCTAAGTCACCCCATGACTTAATTCTAGGTGGGAGCTGGGAAAACCATTCCATAGCTTGATCACCTAAGCTTTGTGGGAATAATGTCATCAAATATGTCTCTTCTGCTGCTACCTCAATGCAAGCTGTGAAAAAATGTCTTATATGTGCCTTAGGGTCCCCTTTTCCTCTGTACTTATCAAACTTAGGTGTCACAAAGTGTGTAGGAAATGGAGGCATTGGAATGCTTTTGTCAAATGGATAGGGACATATGTCTCTCATTGTGTAAGTTGGCTTCAGTGTATTTATGTCCTCCATTTTCTTTTGTAAGTTCATAATTTGCTGCTCCAAATTTCTTAGGTGGAGACCGACTTCTTGGACCATACCCCATGCCTGAGGCACCGAGTGGAGGAGGAGCATGTTGCATATATGGATGAGACTGATCATACACATGTTCATATGGAGGAGGTCTATAATGATGTTGCATATAGGACCACTTGACATAGAGTCATGATGAGGAATGGAATATTTGTTTTGTCCATGTATACCATACTCTACAAGCATGTCATGAGTTTGTTCTAGCATGTTGCCCCCAAATTTGATGCAGGGTTTCCTTGTGTCTAAATTTTGAGCATGCCTTTGGATATCCAATTGCTTTGGTGGTTGGTCCTTAGCATTGACATGTGATTGAGTATATTTTTCTGCATAAGACTTCCATAATGGTCTGCGAAGGTGAGTATCATATGCTTGACCATGTGTATGTGGGACCTCGGGTTTTTGAAACCAAGAGGATGGTGATTCAGGCATAAGATGTGGTCCTCTATTGCCTCCACTATTAGGCCTCCTTTGATTCATGTTGAGGTGAGATTGTTGCAAAGGTCGAATTTCCATTATTTGAGACATGTCAAAATCATGAGGGATCTTGGCTCCACTTTGTGCCATCACTTGTAAGAAGTTTTGTCTATGTCTCCTCATTATTTCCTCAACCAATCGATTGAAATGGGGATCCATAATGGAGTCTTCCCCTTTGCTGAATGTATGGAAAAGTTGTCGATATTGTGATTGTGTGTATCATTGTTGTTTGTAGTGTCCATGTTCTCAACATTTGGAATGTTTCTATAGGAATCCATGTTAGGTAATGTAGTATGATTAGAATTGAAAAAGACATCATTGTCATACTCATAGGCACTCACGTTTGCGGACTCTTGAGCCTCTTTAGCTTCTCTCCTAGATTTTTGGGAACAGGTTTCAAATATGAACTAGGTCTTGACCAAGATGTGTGAGATTAGATGAAAATGGAGAGGTATGGAAGACCAAGAGTTGGATGGAATATAAATGAATCTGAGGTTTACTTGCAATGTCCAAAGTGTAAGACCAAGTATGTATGTAGTAGAGTAGGTGTGGCTTCCAAAGAGATGATAGCTTCTCTTGATGAGGTAAGTTGACCTTGACTCTAAGTAAGACCAAATGAGACCCAAAGGTGATAGACCTTGATGAGGGATCACTTAGAAAAATGTTGTTGTATGTAGTGTGTTGACAAAGTAAGATGAGGACAAGCAAATGACCTTTTGACTCAAGTTTAGACAAATGTGAATGTAATGGAAGGTGTAAAGCAATGATGAACTTTGTGAGACCCAAAGATAGGTTGAATGCTAGATGAAAATCTAGAGAAATAACCTAGGAAGCTCAATGAGTTTGAATCTGATTGCTCTTGTTTGTTGAACTATAAATTTTTCCAATTTGTGAAGTTGTTTGTTGTGACCAAATCTAAATTTGTGACTATTTTTCATGACAAGAGGACACAATATTTGAGGACTCTATGTTTGCAAGTGTTTAGACTCAAAATGCCTCAAAAGAAAGTGTGTTGTTTGATGTAAAAATGTTTTGCATACACTTGAAGACACAAAAGACACAATGTTATGATGTTTGGTCTTGAATGTTTGAATGTTCAAAAGAAGACAAGCACAATTCTTATGGCTAGCCAGGACAATAGTTGTTGATCCCACATGGGGTTTCCCTCGAGGCTACGCTATTCAAAGTGGATACTTAGATGCTTGACCCCACTGGCTCCACCCTCGACACTTACTTCTCTAGGGCAGCCAAGCGTCAGTCCCCACAAAACTCCCCCTGGCGAACTTTGTATCTCTACTAAGAACCTTATGTGTGTGGGTCGCTCCAAAGGTCCGACCTTCTAACTCAACAACTAGAGGGATTTTGGATTTCTAAAACAAAAAGGTGCTAGTAAGGGCATCTGTTTGTGTGGCCATACATGCAGCACTTTTAGCTTTGTAAATACATAAGGCTCCCAGTCGGTAGGGGTTACGCCCTACAAATGATCAAATAAATTTGATCAAACGGGTTTATGGGGAGACATAGTGTCGTTATGAACTAATCAGCACACATTACCCATGGTTTTCACCATGGATACAATTGTTTATAGTGGTTCAGAAAAGGTGGGTTTTCCTTGCTACCACTTGGGTCATTCTCTCCTCACTAGTATTCCTAATGACCACATGGGGAGAGCCATCTAAAGATGAAACAAAAAGAGCTTATTGCCTAAGACACAAAAGACACTGGTTCAATTTTAGTGCACCAATTGAACTGTTTGATAATCTATGAAAATAAGGCGCACAATGAAGATCAAAAACCCTTGCCAAAATTGTGCAACAAAGATTTGTTAGTAGTTTTGCAATAATACCCCTCCTGCAAGCACACAAGTTAGGTAAATTTTAGATCCAAAAGACTTTGTGAAATAGGGGCCTTCAACAATGCATTTTTTTGACGAATTCAAAGATCTGATTTGTCATAAAAAAAGACCACTTGTAAAATTTCAAGAGATTTCCAGAAATGTAAGAAAATCCAAAAAAAATTGCTAATTTGCTCCAAAAATTAATTTTTTATGAAAAATCATAAAAAATTCATATAAAATGCAAAATGGATCCAAAATATCTGAAATTTTTACTAGACACTCCTGATAGTCTTCCAAACCTGCATAAAAAACTTTCTATAAAAAAACCAAGCATTTGTGAGATATGAGCAAAATAATGCAAAACCCTAATTTTCAAAGATCCGATTTTTTTTAGGAATCATTTTTCATCAAATTTAAAATCACAAAGAACACATCCTATGTATAATTTTGAGAGATTTCCAAAAATGTAAAAAAATCCGAAAAATTCACTAATTTGCTCTCAAAATTAATTTTGTATGAAAATACATAAAAAATTCATATAAATTTCAAATATCCTCCAACAAATCTGAGTTTTGTATTTAGCACCTCTGATAATGTTCTTGACCAGGAAAAAAAAATTGATACCAAAATGTAAAACCGTTTGTGAAATCTGATCAAAATAATGAGAAACCCGAATTTTTAAAGATCTAATTTTTGAGGAAATATTTTGCATCAAAATTAAAATCACAAAGAACAGAGCCTGTGTATAAATCGAAGAGTATTCCAAAAATATAAGAAAATCCAAAAATTTGCTCATTTGCTCTCAAAATTAATTTTATATGAAAATTCATAAACAATTCATAGAAAATTCAAATATGCTCCGAAAAATCTGAATTTTGGACTGTAAGCTCTTTATACTGTCCCAAACCTGCAAAAACAATTTGATGCAAAAATTCCATGTTGTTTGTGAGATCAGATCAAATCTCTCCAAGATCTTGATCTTGTGTCCAAAACCCTAGCTGCACAAGGTTATTCTCCAAATTGATTTACAAAACAACAATATAAGGTTAGAAAAACCTGCAAAAAAAAACACAGATCTAACAAAAATCCATGTCCCATCGGGCGTGCCAAAATGTTTATGGTGAAAATGGAACAACAATGTTGAAAGACTAAATGAATTCATCCACAAAACCCTAGCCTGACAACAAAGATGCACCATAACATATGAAGATTATCTAAGACAATGCAAATCAAATGAAATCACAAAGATTATACCATCACATG
The DNA here is from genome assembly GCF_030272615.1 of Cryptomeria japonica. Classification (NCBI taxonomy): domain Eukaryota; kingdom Viridiplantae; phylum Streptophyta; class Pinopsida; order Cupressales; family Cupressaceae; genus Cryptomeria; species Cryptomeria japonica. The sequence continues at coordinate 909,570,410 of NC_081414.1, forward strand.
TCCAATAGGGTTTGGATCTCCATTATTCCTATCTCCATTGATCTTGCTTGATATATTTGCTCTCAGATTTTATGTGTGCACAAGAGCTCAACAAAGAACGAAAATGTGGTTGCAAGTAGGCTTGATCACATATGAAAGTTCGAATGCTAGAGTAGTCGGGGGTTGAATAGAATGATTGAATTAGAATAGAATTGATTAGGATTATTGAATATAGGAGGATTGATAATGAAGGAATCATCTCCTTATATAGAAGACACTATAAGAAATGGAGGGATAAGATTGAGAAGTGTAAAAGATAAATGGTCGGCTAGGATTAGAGGGTAGGTAGAGGAAATACCAAAATAATGAGAGGGTAGGTAGTGTAGGAATTAAGAGATGAATGACATGTGTCATGGGTAGAAAAGGCTAACGAATTAATTAAATAAATAGAGGTTTATTTAATTAATAGAGGAAGTGGGATCAATTAAATAAATAAGAGTATTTATTTAATTTGGGAAAATGATTATTTAAATGAGAAATAAGGCTAGAAGAGGATATATGAATTAATTAAATAAATAAAGATTTATTCAATTAATAGAAGAATTAAGCTTAAAATAATTAAATAAATAAAATATTTATTTAATTAGACAAGACAATTTTAGGTGTCTACACCAAGACTTATTCAATTGCTCCTTCAACAACTGAATGAAATTATCAGTATCCTTAAGATTCACTTTCAATTCCCAGACTTTAGCTTTGGACTAATCAAGATCATCACTTGTGCAACAAGAAGCTGATGTTGAAGACCATCAGAATCCATTGAACTACCTTCCTGGTTCCTCAAGATGTTAGACTTCTTTCGAGGAACTAGGCTCTGATACCAATTATTGGAATAGAGAAACACTGAGAGGGGGAGGGGGGTGAGTTAGTGTTCTGCAAATTTTAACTTTGTTAATTTGTTCCTTCAACCACTTAATACATTGAACAAAAAGAAAGATGCAAGAACACAAGGCAATCAACCACAACACCATAACACAAATATTTTATACGTGGAAAACCCGGTCAAGGGTAAAACCACAGTAGGTATGAGACCGACAAGATGAGCATACTCAAATATAAAGTTTTACAATGGAATGCACATGCATTCAGGCATACTACCTAGAGCTCACTACTCAAAACAAAGAAGGGCTACAACCTAGGGAAGGCTCACTGCAGGTTACAAATGTGTTACATGATTACTGAAGTACATGAACTAAATAATAGCATCTACAAATGTTTTATCATAGTTCTAGTTAAGAACATTACACAAACTTTTCATATACTTCCTTATACTACACTGTTCCACTATCCTTCTCTGATCCAAAGCATAAATCTCTAATCTGTGCACATGCAACTACACTTAGTTGATCACAAATACCTTTCACATTCATTGCATATATTAAAATGATCAAATACATCACTTATATATATTCGCAACAAGATATTAGATCAACTGCATGTTAGCTTCAAGAACACTTAGCATGTGATGAAACGTTTACATGTACTGTCAGCTAAATCTAAAATCAAAATACCAATGCAAACCAAAACAATTGTTTGCACACTACCACAACCATCACACGAAACATATGGACTAAAAAATAATCACCAAAATCAATCCACATAATCCTCATAAGAATTATCCACACAACTCGACTGCCCTACAGTGATAAATTGAAAACTGATACACTAGAGCTTCTAACTTGAACACAAATCATCACCTGAGGGTAAAAATCTGGAATAAGATTGTACAAACATCCATCAACCTACAACCAAATCTGCAACACAAGATGATATCCAAGAAGGATGTATCAACCAAAATGCACAACACTATCAGATGCTTTGTTCTAGTTTGTCGGACTTGAATTAATCTTGAATTTGACTTCTGGTAAGATCACATACAACAATGCAGATGGGTGCATTGACTTTTGGTTGCCATCAATGACAATATTGGATAACATGTGCAATGTCTCTTTCCAATAGGATGTTGTCGTTGGCTCATCCCTTGCCCTCACTACTGACGAGGCACCTCGTGCTGACCTCGCGATTGTTCCACTTTGATCTCGCCCTCCTTCCCCATATGATCAAGATTAGGAGGATGATGACTTGATCATTTAGGGGTTGTAGGAAAATACCCTCTTTATCTTGTAGCATAGTGTCTGTGTATGATTGTATTCCCCCATGCTTTCTTTATATGTTTGTTCCCTCTTGGAGGACCCAAGCTCTTTGTAGGTTCTCCTAGAGGACCTGAGTTACTCCATAGGTTCTTAGATATAAGAGATTTGCTGGCATAACTTCTTCTATCTATCATATCTTGTTTTTCAACATTCAAGGACGATGCAAAAAATTGGGGGCATTTAGGCTTTCTTCCATGTTGACCCCAATTTTTATTTTATCTTTGTCTTTATGTGCTCTTCTTCAGATCTGAGAACTTTTCCATTATGATGAAATGCCCATCTATAGCTCTATTACATATTTTATCTCCTTGCTATGGGTTCCGATGCCAAATAATCAGATCTCCCTATGCTCCTACAATTTTGTTGATGTTGTGGTTCTCATGTGTCATTTCCCAAAGCCGACATTCCACAGAAACATCTCAATATGTTAATGTGTTGTAGCATTTCTTCTCCTTAGAATGACATGCACCTTTCATGCATACCATTCTAAGGAGGAGATATCATATCTACATACTATATATTTGGCATTTGTATATGTTTATCTTAGCTTTCTTGTTTACCTTGGTGGGGGTCAAACCACTTGATCTATCTTTCACATCGCCTTTTGTGGGGGCCAATCCACTGCTTATCAAATCAATCTACAATCACCCAATCACATGACTATCTAGCATTTTTCTGCTCATACCGGAAAAATCTCACCCAATTACATGACCATCTAGCATTTTTATATTCATGTGAACGAAGTCTCACCCTATCATATGGATATATAGCATAACACAACTTGCTATCCAGACTAGCAAAATATTACAAATCTTTTCCCTATCGTTTGGATATCTAGCATAACGCACTTTGCTACCCATACCGACACCATCTCTTTCATCATGGTATTTTCTATCCTATATCTTTCGTAATAGGGGTTTTCCTCCATTAAGTGGTGTTTGTTTCTATTATGCTATCTCAATATCTTATTCATTAAATATATGATCGCTCTTTCATCTAACACATTGAACTACAACTGACATGTTTTGTCATGAAATAGCTTAGGAAAATCTAACTCTATCTCAAGTTCATCTCGTTTGGGGCAACTTTTTCTAATCAACAAGTTTTGCCTCCTCTTTGTGAATCTTAATATCATCTCTCTACTTTATATTTGTATTTCTCGACAAAGATATACTCGCTAAAGTGCGGGCAAAATGTAATGTCATAAATTTTAGCTCATGCAATTCCACATAAGCGCCTTCACTTTAAGCTGATTGGAATCATGCATCCCCTCATTTGTTCTTTTGTCCATAGGGTCTGCCTTGTCATCTTAGAACTTGGCTTCTAGCAACCATACTGACCAGTTGACTGATGGACTCTAGTGCATCATTGAGATGTCTATACCTCGTGCTAGCATTTTCTGAATTTGTCATCTATAGGTGGTCGTTTGAGCATTACACCTACACCCAGAAGAGTTTGTAATACCTTTGTCCATGGCCACGATGTTGGGATTCCTTCTAGAGCCTATATCTATTGGATTTTGAGACTTTCTTCTGGATTCTTGATCATTGGGAAGTTTTCTTGAGTTCCTGGTATCCATTCCTCCTTATCTCACATAGGCTTTCCAACATTTGAAGACCACCATTGTTACAACTTCTGGGAGAACTCGTGGTGTTTTTTTCACAAGTGTTGGAGGGTAGTTCACTCTCTTCTCTTAGTTTACTTATCCATTATCTTCCATCTAGCTTGTTTATTATGTTAATTATATATCTCTTATCTTTATCATTTCATTTCTATTGTTTCTACTATCTGGTTGTTTGTGGAGGTCGAAACATCAAAATGAGGGTCTGGATGAGGCAAGCCTCTAAACACAACCCCCAACATTTTCCTTTCTTATTTGTGTGCAGTTTTATGATCGAGGGAAAATACTTATCTTGTGGGAGGCTTCAATTGTGGACTAGTCATAAGCTTCCTTTGTCCTTTCCCAGATCTTATTTTGGTGTTTCGCATTATGTATCATTTGTTTATTTTATTATTGTGTCATCTATTTAGTAGCATAAACATACATGTTGCTTTTGTATGATTTTAATGCTCTATCTATACAAGATGTTAGTGTGTCATGCTGGTGTCCTAGTTTCGTGCACTCATCCCAAAGACTGAGACTTAACGAAGTTGTCTGGTAGTCTTATTTATAGTTTGTTAGTTTAGTATTGTATCTTCATCCTCTAGCTCACCTTTAGTGCCAAAGTTTAAGTGAGGTGGAGAGAAGGTAGGTTTGTTCATTGGAGTTCGTCACTTAAAGGGTAACAAATCCAGTCTTCTATGTGCATTGTTCTCCAACATTCAGAGATGCCATGATTTTTTTATTTTCACTTCGAGCATAGTGATAGTGTATCCTCCCTTTCCACACCTTGAGTCCACTTACTACCTCCCACTTGAATTTTAATTTTCTTTCCTACAATGGTATCCGTATTAATATTTACATAAATTCTAGCACAATTACCCAATTATCCATCCTTCCTAATTTATTCAACGGTCACAAAGGTACCCAGGCTATTACCTAGTTCTAGTAAAGTTTCTTATGCCTAGAATTTGGTTGGAAGATTATATAAGCCTACCCAAATTTGATTCTCACTAACTTTGTACTTCTAATGGTCAAAATTAGGGCCCCAATGCTTGATGTGCATACCTATTCCATTGATATGTTATGATTCATTGGAAAAAAATTCTCATTTCTTTTCACTAGAGGTGAATTATACAAGGAAGAAACCATTGGCTAGCACACTAATATTAGTATTAGCCTACCATTTATCAAAGCCCTATTCTCTAATCTTTCTTACTGTGGTCCATTCCCTTCCCAATTTGAGAATCATACCTAACTCATTTAGCCTCTCTACTGATTTTTTTGAACTGAGGGTTTATAATACATATTGATTGTTTATCCTCCAACAAATTAGGGTTTAGATTAGTATCTTGTGATTCCTTGAGATGATGGTCTATTTTTCCTCTAAATCTCTTGTCTATCCATGGTTTTCTTGTTTTTCTCCACCTTGTCCCTCTTTTCGTTCTCCCAATTTTTAGATCGCCGCTTATTTGATGAATCCACTATAGGGCTATTATTTTTCCAAAGCCTCCCATACTAATTTTTCTTGAAGCCAGTTTTCTTCAGCATGTCTGGTGTCCTCCTATAGCCTCTTTGTTCTAGCCATACTTTCTTATTGAATGAATCATTTGATCTATGTCGATCTATATGATAGTGATTAGGTTTGTTCTTATGTATCTTCCATTGTTGTTAATTTTTTTACTTCGTTCTACATTTGTAGATCCAAACACGATGTTTCTCGGGGCACACTTGTAAACCTATTTGCCATGCTCAAAAACCCATTTTGGTGTATGTTTGCCTTTGTAATCTCCTATATTCGCATCTCGGCTTGTCATAGGATACTTTGTTTCTAGCCAATCTCCTTGTTTCTTTCCATTCAATTCTTTACTGACTCCTTGAAACTCACATTCTACTCGTCTCGCCTTCATTCCCTTCACTCTACTTGATACCATATGCCATTTCTTTTTGTTTTATTACAGACATGAAAGAGCATGTGCAATCTAATAACGAAAAATTGATCATAGAATAAGTTTGGGGTTCATAGTCCATAACAATTACAAGACAATCTTGAGGAGACAAATTACGTAGATAAGCTCAGAATGAAGTTATAGTTTAGATGCTAATTATTCCCTTTCTTTAATTCTCAATGGAAAAACTTCATAAGAAAATCTACAAGACAAATCTATAGTCATCCTTTTTTATTTAAACTTAAAAAAGCCTTCATAATAATATCCAAATCCTTATATAATTTACCCAATTTTTGTGCAAAATTCTTTACAACCTTAAAGAAAACATCTACCCTATACTCTACATAACTATTCCCTAAACAATTGCAATGGTTCTTTAATTATAGAGTTCATAAATTGCTGCGAATGTTTGTTATATGTGCTTCAGAAATAAAATAGAATTTCAGTTAATGTAATAAACAAGACCCCTTGAAAGAAGATCTAATACTAACAAGACAGCCAATATTTCTTTACAATGAAAACCACATCCTTTAACAACAAATTCAGATTAGGGCCACTTAGTGCGAGCATACCTATTACTATGAGGTTTACCAAATCAAATAGTTTTTATATTTATAAAATAATTTAAATTTCTTGATAGAAAATATTAAATTATAATATTATTGTGTTATCTATCATCTTATGATAAATTGTATATTGATCTTCAAACAATATTGTTTTAGATATAAAAATTATAAATATTTAAAATTTTTTTTGGGGAAATGAATTTGTAAATAAAAAGTTCTACTCATCTGCGTTGCATAAACAAATTTTTTTGTGCCTTTGGTTGAAGGCATGTCACGTGGGTTATACTTGTGGTGCGTGGCATGTTCTGGGATAGTTGATGTGCTTGGTAAATGCTTCCACATTTTGCGCAGAATGTTGTGGTATATTACTACCCCAATCTCTGTAATGACAATAATGGGTATTATACCTGGAGCATAGATGAAGAAGAAGACATGAAAATGTCTGCAAATTGCACACCCAAAAAGGATGTTACTCATCATTTTCATGTGTGAGGAAATATTCAGGGGAATTGCAACTTTCTTAAACTGAAATCTGATTATGAGGATAGAAGAAGCAAGATCAGACAGGTTGCATGGAAGAAATAAAAATGTTTTTCCATATTGAGAGCAGAGGCATATAAGAAGATGGAGGAAAATCTCTAAAAAACTGTGGTCTTGGATAACAAGAGTGTGGAAGATGTGTTGGACATCAAGGACATGTAATGCCTTCAGAATTTGCTATCAAGTTTGATTTTAACCGCAAGCTCTGTCCATTTTTCCTCATCGGCATTGTTGACAGCATGGTACAATCTATGCAGAATCTTGAGGTAAGTCCTTTGTCATGGTTTCAGTGATTGTTCTTTTTGGAATCTGTAAGCGGCAGGATCATTTTTTGTTGTGTTTAATTTCATTTTAAATAATTCTGTTATTATTTGTCAAATGAAGATATCGTTTCTGTGATTTTATGTCTGTTTTCATATATTATATTACTTTACTACCTAGTGTTAGAACCCTATTTGTTTCTTCACGTATAGATAGTGTGAACCGCGAAAAGAATTTTACATTTATTTTGTCATTCTAACTTTTTGTTTATTTTGTTTTCATCATTATTGAGGTTATTTTTGTGACATTTTTCTTGACATAATTATTTACTATTGAATCGATATCAGCTACTGTTGATGTTGTAAATGCAATGATTGTCACAACCATGTTCACATAGAGTGATTTGAAGAAATCTGACCATCTTCATATGTTAGAACTTATTAAATTATTTGCACAAACCTTGTACAGTGTACAACATATTTCTTCATATTTTTATGTCATTATATTGGCTCTTGTACTTTAAAAATCAAATGTCACAAGACTGGGGACTGAAGTGACACAAAATGACTAAATTTTTAAAAGAATGCGTTGATAAGTGACACTCAGCTTGGTTTTTCAGATGTTTACATTCTCTCACATGGTTGGTTACTTGGTTAGGACTCAGTGATACACTTATGTACCAACATGCTTTTCATATTATCACATTCTTTTCTGAAACCATGTATCTATGTTACTTCAACAAAAACAGGGGAGTTATATTTGAGAGATCATCTTTCCACATACAAATAGAGATTCAACATCCTTTTAGAAGCAATGCTAGAAATGATTGTGTCTGATAGGTCTATCCTTAAATTATTAGGTTTCTGTAACTGCAAAGAAAAAATCTCTCTTTAAAAAATTGATTAAACTCTTTTTCAGTTTGTCATTTGTCTCTTGTGACCTTCAGTCAACCAGATTTCTTCTCATAGTGTTGTTTACCATTTCAAGGCACAAAGAGTCTCCTATAATCTACTTTTTATGCACCTATGAAAGGTTTTAGTTGCTTTTCACTACAGAAAGGTCAACAACATTGTTTTTTCTTGGTGTCATTTAACACAGGTAATGTTCGCAAGTCCTAAATTCTTCAGTCTTATCTTGAATGATGAGCTCTAATATTTGTGCCTCATGATGATAAGCTTTCTCCTGTTTCTGTGTGTGTTAAGGTAAAGTTCGGCTTATTTGGTAGAATGAGAAGTTACATGTTTAAACACAGTGCGTATTAATTTCATGTTGTGCTATTGATTACAGAGGAGCTCCATGACTTCATCTCAGGTGCCTCATCACAGGGAAACCCAATTTGGGAATTTGGAACATGGGTGCCTCCATTAGCCATAACCAAATTGAGATTTGGATCAAAGGCAAATGGGTTTTGTGGGGTGATAACTAAGGGATTGTTAAACAGACTGATCAAAGTCGTCAAAGATTTCAGCTTGGAATCCATTAATGGAACTCAACAAGGAAGCCCAAATTGAAACAGGGGAGCAGTAGAATTGAATTAGTAAGTTATGGAGTGCTTGGAAATATGCTTGTTTCAGATGAAGATAGGTTTTTTTAGTCTGTTTAATAAACCCCACCAATTGCCATTGTTTATGTCTTGTGAACCGTCTTTAGCATTGATCAAAGTTATAAACTTTTAGGTGTTTTAATATAAATTTTAACAGGATTTTATTTTGTTTTGGTTGCAGTGAGTGCCAGGACAGAATGTTGGAGAGCTCATCATAATTCCCTCTTTGACCTTTGTTGTTAATAGGGCTTCAAAACTACGTAGAATTGAGTCATTTTTTCTTAACCAATTTTATGCTTTCCGTTTAGTAGGTTTGTTGGGTAATAGGCAAAAAATTACAGAGAAAGTGGCATGATAAGTGTATGTTACTACATCTGAAAATAGTAGAGAAAGAAGCATGATAAGTGAATGTTATTGCATCCAAAATAGTGTGAATACATCATCTTTTGAAAAGGATCAAGGGTAGATTAAGACTCACCTCGCATGGGATCTTCAGCCAGAAAACTTGATTAGGGATCTTCAGCTACAAAACAAATTGCCAAGTTGAGATTATCATCACCTCCCAGAGCAAAAGGACACTAGTGAGCATGGAGTTCCACTAATAGATGGTTGCAAACAAAGCAGTGACAATTTGCATTGCAGCCCTTTCAGAGATTTAGTATGCTTTAGGTTTCGCTATGTTTCATGTACCTTCCAGAACATTCTCGACAAAACATTTGTGAAACATAAAAAGCTAAAAATACTGTAATCCGATTGGATAGAAAAAAAAAAATTTGGTTAAATCAACGACATCATCCAATCATAATTAAAGAAAATAATTTACTATTAATTATTAAATGATTTTATTATTGAAACATTTGAAAATAAATAGAAAGCTAAAAAATACTTTAATATGATTGGATAGCCAAAAATCAGTTTTGCATGGATGCGATAGTTACCTCCCTGTCGACAGGAACTAAAAAAACAAAAAAATCTTAAAGACTATGTAATTTATAAAATACCTACCTACTTTATGTATTGTCTATGCAAGAATTTTTTTTTTTACAATTAATCATATTTAATGTTTTGTTTATTTTTTAATAGCAATTTTTTTTTACAATTAATCATATTTAATGTTTTGTTTATTTTTTAATAGCAAGAAAGAAGGTGGTATGGATGGAAGGAGCTCAAGGATGGACCACATGGCTAGAGGATCAGGATGAGGTTCTGCAATAGTGTTATACTCTGCTGTGTCCCCATATTTTGATGTGATTAGGAGATAACTATATATGTTACTTTCTCTGGTTTCACAGTTTGGCGGTTGAGGCTCTGTCTCCCGCTCGCTCTTTTTGTATAAACTCTTAGATTCTTTTTTGGACTCTCGATTTCTAATACAAAAAAAAATACTTTGTTATTTTTTATGTATCTATTATTTGTATAATATACAATACATTATCATTGTATTAAAATAAATAGATATAAATATTTTAAATCTATGTATGATAACTCTAATTAATAAAAAAAATTACTAATTATACTTAATTTACTTTAAAAATTTTTTTTTATGTCGAAAACGTTTCATATATGGAATCAACAAGCTATTTATGAAAATACATGGTTCTGAATTGTATAGAAGGGCACAAGATGCTGCAAATAATCTTGACCATAAACGTTTTATTTTTTATTTTAACGTGACTACTTGCACGGACCTAATAATCCATGTGACTAATATATAGCATCGAAAAAGAACAATTAGCTAGATGACTAATGATGTACATAAATGCTCTACTTCTCCAAAAATCTAACTACAATAATTGACTACTCTACCTAACAATAACTACTATAACACTTACAAACGGGAACTTGACGTAATGTGTCTCAAGTGTTTTAGATTGATTCACCTTATTCATATTTAAAGGTTTTTTTATTTGTCAATGAACTAGTCTCTTTGGCTCTACTATGTGAGATGAATTTTATTTAGAGGATAGAATTCAATAGTCTTTGTTGAGTTATCCTATAATTTATTTTTTACCACTCTTTTTTCAATTGTACAATATGATTAATCAGCTCATCTCTATTTGATCATCATTACTTTATTTAGTATAAAGGACTCAATCACATCTTTGTTTTGATTAAGTTAAACATAGTTCTGAAAGGGCCCAGAACCTTTTACATTAGGAAATATGAAGCATTAAGCTCAATGGAACAACTTAAATCACACACACTAAGCTTATACTTCTAGGCTTAAAACTGTTAAACATTAAGAGTTTTCTAGACTTAATATGTTGTTAAGTTTTGTGGTCACACTAAGAGTACACTTCTAGATTTAAAAGTGTTAAACATTCAGAATTGACTAACATTCTCTAGACTTAATATGTTGCTTATCATATGTGATTTAAGGTTGGCCAAGCACAACAAGACATCAAAGACAAATCTGAAAAAGACAATGAAACAATAATGTACACAACTAACTACAACTAAGAACAACTTAACAAAACATCAACATAGAGAGCCATTCTTCACTAAAAACAATTAGGGAGGTCAAATGAAATGATGTAATCTTTTGATTAATCATAATTATGGGGTCCTTCTCCCCCAAACTTCTTTTCTCTAGACAATGGGAAACCACATAAGCATCATTAGAATTCAGCAATTGAGTTGAACTATGTCTTCAAAACTCCTTTTCTTATGAAAATCTAGCATACCACCAGTAGAGTCCTTGTGCATTTGTGTAGCTTCCTTCTTTGGTAGGTATCATACTGATTACAAACTAGAGAAAACCAAGTCATCTTGGCTTTGGTAAGATGACGTTGATGATTTAAGCCGTAAGTATTGAAAACTAGGCTTAGCATTTGCCCATAGAATACCAAGTCGTCTGGCATAACATGTAACTTAGACAAATGATATATCAATACTACAGTGCATGAATAAATCATCCCCAATCCCTCCATAAAGGTTGCTACGTCATCTAAGATAGAGGTTTGAAGTCTACATATTGGATGGTAGTGTTTATCTTATGCATAGAGGTTTGAAGTCTACATTTTTTTTCAGTTTTATATATATGAGAAAGGACAGACTTACGACTTTGTTGAGTTGTTTAAGAATTCATTTTTAGATCAATTTTATTTAAGGGAGAGAATTCAATTATGTTTTTTTGTTGAGTTGTAATAAAATTTATTTTTGATTAACATTTTAAATACAATATGATTAGTCATCTCGACTCTATTTGATCACCTTTACTTTATTTAGTAGAAAAGACTTGATCCCATCTTTGTTGAGTTGTATAAAAATATTGAAAGAAGGTTAATGTAAGCTATGAGCATAAATTTTATATAATTGTATGCCTTATGTTTTGCTATATGCTTGGTCATTTCTTTTATTTGGCATGTAACAAAAGGAACCATATATTCATTTATCACATAAAAACATAACAATAATTGTTCAACTTTACAAGTGATGGGTAAAAAGAATCAACATGGATGCTCCTTTAGCCAAAAGAAAATGGTAGTTACTAGAACATGTGCTTCAATTGAGTCCTATCCCATATTGTTCATGTGGTTCGTCAATCAAATGACTAATAAAATTTTTATAAATACTTTTGATCAAAAGATCCTTGTACTTATAAATACCTACTCTGGAGAAGACAACTTTCTCAATTGCCCTTTCACCTCATCCCTACTAAAAAGTGATAAATAGTCTAATTTTAAAAATAAAAAAATGCCACTAGCTATTAAATATGTAGATGTTAAGAATAGTGATCAACGTCATGTTTAGGATATTAGCCATCTAGATATGGTTATTAAAAATATTAATTACACTTTTAGATTCTTAAATAATTCTTTCTACAATATTTTTAAAGAGAAAATATGTGGTTACTTTATTTTTATGCCTAGTAGGTAGTATCACCAAGGCCAAAAATTGTAGTTCTAAATTTTTTCTAGCCAGACAAGTCTTTTACTTATTTCTATTTCCTTTTGTAAGACAAAAGTGTAGAATCTCTACTCTTGCACCTTTATTCTATATTAATTTGTACAATTATTATGAATATAGAATGGTAGAATTTAGTTAAATATACTAGACACATAATCTAACTCCTATTTAGAACTCAAAAATCAAATCCTATCACTAACTAATTTATAACAAACCATTCCCCATACCAAGATAATTTTCCACTTAAAATTAGGTTAATTGGCATGACCTAGTCAATGGACTATGCCAATTGAGGGGGCCTATCCTCCAACCTTCAAATTTAGAATTTTTTGCTACAACAAATTTTTAAAAGAAATAGTTAACATTTCACCTTACACATGAAATAATTCAAATGATGCAATTATGGTTTCTCTCTAATTGGAGCTCAAAGAAAGATAAAGGAACTACTGCATTGTTAATGACACCTTTGTATATGCAATCATCTAAGGTTTGAAAAATTATCGTGCAAAGAGCTTGTCCTCTGTGGAAATGAATAAACTTACTTAGAACTGTGTGAAATAGTACATCTAATTCAAAACATTAAATTATATCAGTGTTTTTGGCTTACACAAGCTACCATGATATCAAAGTGATAAGATCTTTTTGATAGATCTTTGTAGGTAAGTAATGGAGATTCAAAATATGGTAGCTAGAAACCACACAAGTTTTGTGTTCTCCATCGAGTTTGGTGTATATTCTTGTGCCAACATGCAAATTATATAAATAACAAATTTGGAGATGGTCCCATTGGACATGAATTACACATGAAAATATAAGAAAAAAAACCTATATAATTTTATTTGATGCAGGAGCATCCCCAGTCGATGAGCAATCTTGTATCAACCAAAATATATATTTTTTCTTTTATTTGTTCTTATTTTGTGTTGCGGCTTTTGTATTTTATCTGGCATTCTCTAGTAGCTGTTTATTCTCTATTGCAGGTCAAATTCTTGGTTTCCAGGCATGCTCTTATTTCTTGTTCTAGATTTTCAGTTCATTGTGATTCTTTTTCAGTGACTTAATTCTTCTGAATTGGCTATTCATGGTTCTCGAAGTAGTTTTTAAGCTTAACGACTAGTTGGAGATTTCTTCTCTTGCAGACCGATTTCTTGGCTTGCGGATTTATTTGGCGCCTTGCTCGATGTTCTTGGGTCCTTGGTCGACCTTCCTTGGTGGTCCGCAATGTTTTTGTGTTCTTGGCAAAGGAGATCTTTGCGTTTTGGGGCTGGCCTATTTTACACATTTCATTTTCCTATTTTGGAGAATGTGATCTTTTGTGGCCGACCTAGATGTGTTCCCGATGGTATAAATATTGTTGTATGTGATCCTTTGGGGACATCGAAAAGATATTGAAGTAGTATGATGATCTAGAATCATAATTTTTAATTAGAATAGCTCTTGGAGATTCAGATGAGTTGTATTTTGGAACATAGTCTGTAACTGGGCATGTGAGCCTGCATGTAATTGGATGTTCTTTGATGAATATATGATGATGTGGATGTCTCTGATTGCATTTTCCATTTTTATTTTTTGGCTTCCGTTTTGTTACCCTTGTTGCATGATCCAGACTGTTCTCTTTGAGGATTATTTGAGTTATGGTTGCATCATTATTGGTAAGATCAACCCACCAATAGGGGCGTTCTATAAGAATGAAAATGTAGTTGAATATTGTTGGATTGACAAGCTAGATTAACATGATGTAAGATTAAGGGATAACTATAAGTTTATTTCAGCAATAATGACCACAATGATGGTGCACAAGAGTGGGTGAGCGTGAAGCTAGGGTTTCAATGAAGGAAGCAGAGGATTAAGGCAAAGGGGACAATGATGGGGAGGCAGATGGCTCAGGTGGACATGGTTTTTCCTTGGCTTGAGTTTGGTGGATCACCCTACTCAGTCAGGTCTTACGCCTAGTTTGGGGAGGCCACTCTACTTCTCTCATCGACCTTGCTACTCTCCTTTCTTGGGGTTTCCTATATTGAAGCGTGATGTCTTCTATTTTTTCTCAAAATCTTGGGAACGGTTGGTTCTTTATGTTCTCTATGTGTCTTTTTGAGGCTTTGACAGAGGGTTGTCATCTCTGGTCTAGCCATGTCTTTGTAGGTTTCATCCTTTGGATGGCCCTTTCTCTTGTTTGGGCTTTGCTTTAGTGTTTTACTTTGTGGGGGCTGATGCTTTTGTTGGGGGTTTTCTCTTATCCTTTGGCCCTCTCTTTCTATGGATTCCCTATTAGGGCTAAGACTCTTTGTGGTAGCTTAGGGGTCTCTTTAGGACCTTTGAGGGTATGCTCTTTGTTCTAGATTTTGGACTTGGCGCTTCTATGGAAAAAAAAAATCGGGGGGTCTTTTTTGTTGTGCCTTTTGGGAGCCTTTTTTGCCTCTTAGTGTTCCCTCATTATGTGGCTCCCAAAGCTATTTCTCTATTTTTGGGTGGGTATAGTTCTTTCTTATAGTTATCATGTCTTTACCCCTTCTTTGATTTTGTTTCCTATGAGGAGATGGTCGAGTGTCTCTATCCCCCTGTTGTTGTTTGATGTGCCTACCCTATGGGCTATTACGATTGTCTTTATCTATGTTGGTCATGTTTTTGGTTTCCCCCTTCTTGCTTCTTCAGTGTTGGTTTTTTTTCTTATTTCTCAGCATCTTTGGTTTTCTCTTGTTTTTCCTATAGAGATGGCCCTATCTTCTTTTGAGGTAGAAATGGATGGTGCTAGAGATAACCTTTCTCCTATTACGGTGGTTGATGGTGACCTTTCTCTTGGCTATATGGGAACTGAGGCTATTCTATTTACTAATTTCTCTCCTTTATCCCTGATTGTGGTGGTGATCTTGGAGGGTATGATGAACTCAGTTTTGTTTATTCTTAAGATTAAGGTTATGGGAGGCTTTCAAAAACCCATTGTTAAGGTTGAGGGTGCCTAGATAACCCCTATGGTTATGTTGGTCTGAGCTCTTTGGTGTATGGCTTTGGCCTTTTTCTTTTTTTAGCTAGCTCTTCAATTATTATACTATATTGTGAAGTAGCCACCAGTGAGGAGGAACCTCAAGGAGATCAATTTGGGCCGGTCAGCAAGAGTAAACACAATGGAAACACACAAATATGATGGAGGCAATGCAGAACATATAATTTTATTGCATTAAATTTGATTTTCATCCAACTAGTAACAACCAAGTTACAACATACTGACACACAGGCCTAGTAGAATAGGTCACAACCGGGACCTTGAATCGAAAGATCTATCTTCTAGGAATAGTCTATCTATTTGATAATTTGATTGATTTTAATTTATTACATTCTAAAGCATGATTACAAATATATATCGATCCAAAGGATCCAGTTAGCCCAAAAGGGATCAAAACCCAAAGAACAAGACTTAACGTGGAAAATAAACAAGGTCTATCTCTGCCAAGAGATTTCTTCGGAAAATCCAAAGGATGAAACGTAGCTCATGGGAAAAGGTCGGCCACACACCAAGGAACATTGAAATAAACACCCAAGGCTCCACAAGCTTCGGAATGGGTTTCGGTAGATCACCAAAATAGGTCTCAGGAAGTCGGTAACAAAGGAACAACCCATAACAAGAAAGTATCATGGAAACCAGTAGCAATATTTTATCGAAAAGTGATCCAAATGTGATACGATCTAAAAGAAAGAAAGATGATCAAGTCTTCAAGTATAATCCAACTCCACAGGATCCATTGAGCCAAAATCGGGACACACAGAAAGGAAAAAAGGAAAATGTTTTTGGTTGATGCAAGATTGTTGTGAACAGGGGATGCTCTTGCATCAGACATACGGAGTTAATGAAAAGTGAGCCTCTCACTTTGTTGGGGCTAGAGTGAAACCAAGGTGGTCTACCTCTGCCTAAGAAATCCAAGATGAATCTTCAATTGGTCTTCTCTTCCACTTCACAAGATATTATTTGTACTGACTATTCTAGGTACTATGCCCAATCCTACTATCCAATATCTCTTCAATCTGATCTGGTTTCTTCTGGGGCAATTGTTTATCAAGGCCTGCAACACTATCCTCACTGAATTATGGTTCATGGTACTCAAGAAGATCTGCAATGTTGAATACAGGTGAAATACTTAGACTATCTGGTAGCTCCACTTCATATGCATTTCCAGAACTGAACTTCCTCAAAATCTTATAGGGTCCAAACTTCTTCATCTGCAACTTATTATAAGTTCGAACTAGGAATCTCTCTTTTCTAAGATATATCATCACTTCATCACCAACTTCAAATTACTTATGTCTCCTCTTCTCATATGCTTTCTCCTTATATTTGTTATTCACGTCTTCCAAATGTTGTTTAACCTGAATATGCAATGCTGCCATGTGATCTACAAAATCTTCTTCTTTTGAACTCTTTCGGTCTTCACTGCTAATGTCTCTCAATTCTGATATTCCTCTAGGATGCACTCCAATAACAATCTCAGAAGGTGTTTTTCCGATACTTCTATTCACTGAATTATTGTAGGCAAACTCTTCTTGTGCAAGGATCAAATCCCAACTTCTAGTTTTATCTCCCACTAAACATCTCAACAAGTTTCCCAAACTTTGGTTAACAACTTTTGTCTGTCCATCAATATGTGGATGAAAAGTAGAACTGAACTTAAAATCTGTCTTCATCTTCTTCCAAAGTGTTCTCCAAAAATAGCCAACAAACTTAGTGACTCTATCTGAAACTATGCTCTTAGGTAATCCATGCAATCTCAGCACTTCCTTGAACAATAGGTTTGCTACATGTAATACATCTGATGTCTTCTTACAAGGTATGAAATGAGCCATCTTCAAAAATATGTCCACTACCAAAAATATGGAATAATTCCCTCTCGGTGTCTTAGGCAGTCAAAGTACAAAATCCATGCTTATATCCTCCCAAGGTTTTACCGGTACTGTCAAAGGTTTATACAATCCCACATCCTGACTACTACATTTTGCAACTTGATAAACTCTACAATTCTGAACATATCTCTTAACATTCTTATGAATGTAAGGCCAAAAGTACTACTCACTCACCAATGCAACTATTTTGTCAATGCCAAAATGTCTAGCTAAACCTCCACTATGTTTCTCTTTTATTAGGTTCTCTCTCATTGAACTCTTAGGTATGTACAACTAAACTCCCTTGAATAACATCCCATCTTGAACAAAATAATCCAACCATTTTCTCCTATCAACTATAACTGGTTCTCTACATGCTTTCTAAGGTTCTGCAAAATCTGTGTCTTCATCATACAAGGTCTTCAAATCTTCAAAACCTAATACTGTCACTCTCATCTCTGTCAGCAAATTCCTTCTCCTACTCAATGCATCAACAACTTTGTTATATTTCCCACTTCTATACTTCAACACAAAGGTGTAACTCTGCAAGAATTCTACCCATCTCATATGTCTCTGATTCAACTTACTCTGACTATTCAAATACTGCAAATCTTGATGATCTGTATACAACACAAACTCCTTAGGCAAAAAGTGGTGTCTCCATTTCTTCAAGGCTTGAATTATGGCATAAAATTCCATAGTGAATATCTATTTTGGGCATCATTAAATTTCTCACTAAAACAGGCTACTGTTTTCCCTTCTTGACTCAAGACTGCTCCTATTGTTTTTTCACTTGCATCACAATCCACTTGAAATACCTTATTAAAATCTAGTAAAGCTAACATAGGCTGCTCAGTCACTTTCTGCTTCAACAATTCAACACTTTTGTTTTCTTCGATGGTCCACTTGAATTCCTTCTGATCTCCTCTTATGGTCTCAGTCATAGGGTTACAAACTAAACTGAGATTTCTGATAAACTTCTGGTAAAAACTAGCCAATCCATGAAATGATCTTACCTCCCTAATGCTTTCTACTGTAGGCCACTCACCAAATGGCTTTCATTTTCTTAGGTCCATCTTCAAACCATCCTCAGATATCAAAAATCCTAAATAGACTAACTCATCCTTCATGAAAGTACACTTCTTGATATTGATCATCAACTTTTCTTGTCTCAACCTCTGTAAAACTTGTCTTAACTTCAACAAATGCACCTCTTTTATTTTACTGAAAATCAGAATGTCATCCAAATGCACAATAACAAACTTACCCAATAATTTCTTCAATACCTCATTCATTAGCCTCATGAAAGTACTCGGTGCATTAGTCAATCCAAAAGGCATCACCAACCATTCATATAGTCCTTCATTTGTCTTAAATGTTGTCTTCCACTCATCACCTTCTTTGATCCTGATCTGATGATATCCACTCTTCAAATCTATCTTTGTAAAGTATTTTTCTCCACTCAAATAGTCCATTATGTCATCCATCCTAGGCAAAGGAAACTGGTATTTCACTATGATCCTGTTTATTGCTCTTGAATCAGTACACATCCTCCATTCTCCATTCTTCGTAGGTGTTAATAATGTTGGTACCGCACAAGGTCTCAGACTCTCCCTGATCAAACCTTTCTTCAACAACTCTTACACTTGTCTATTTATTTCTTCATTCTCTGTCGGTGTCAACCGGTGTGGAACTTTGTAAGGCAAACTAGCTCTGGGAACCAAGTCCATGTAATGACTAATACTTCTAACAGGTGGATATCCATCAGGTACATTATCCAAAATGATTTCCTTATATTCTGTCAATAAATATCTTATCTCTTCCGGGTGCTCTTCTTCTAGTTCTGATCTCTTATTCTTCTTGGGAATTAAGAGAAAACACACATTCTCATGTCTCCGTCCATCCATGAATTTCCTTCCATCTACTAAACAGATTTTGGGATTTGTGCAAACTTCATTCTTGAAAGATTCTTCAAAAGGCAACAAGGTTTGCTTCATCCCATTGGCCACAATAGTGTATGTATTCTTCCTCCCATCATGTATTGCATGTCTATCAAACTGTCAAGGTATTCCCAACAAAAGATGACAAATATCCATAGGCATAATATCACACAAAACTTCATCATGATAATTCCCAATTTTCAATTTCACCAACACTGTTAACTTACTAACAACTTATGTTCATTCTAAATCCATGCTATCTGATAAGGCTTAGGGTGTTTCAACCTCTCCAATTTCAACTTATTCACCATCTCTTCCAAAACAAGATTATCTGACCCACCACTATCAATAACAACTTTACGACACTTACCGGATACCTTACATCTGGTCTTGAATAGATTCTTCCTCTGCAAGGGTACTTCATCTCCTTCGTTATGACACAAAGCTCTCCTCATCATCAGCAGTTCTCCATCTTCTGATTTATTATCTGATCCGGTGGGGTTTTCTTCCACCACTACTTCTCTTCTGGTAGCCCCTGTCTTCTTACACTCGAATGCACGGTGTCCTTCTCCTCCACACTTAAATAAAGTTCCTCTAAATTTCCTCTTGTCTTGTCTTCCAAAGTTCTCATTCCAGTAACCATCCGGTTCTCTCCTCCAGT
Organism: Cryptomeria japonica; assembly: GCF_030272615.1. Lineage (NCBI taxonomy): Eukaryota > Viridiplantae > Streptophyta > Pinopsida > Cupressales > Cupressaceae > Cryptomeria > Cryptomeria japonica. The sequence continues at coordinate 909,590,440 of NC_081414.1, forward strand.
AGAAATTTCTATCATCCTTCTGGTATGAGTTACCTTCTTTTCTCACTTCCTTGTCCTTGTTTTGATCTGTACTAGTTCCTCTTCCTCTCGTATATCCTCTTCCTTCATGAAATCTTCCTTCAATAAAACTTCCACCTCTACCTCTCTGTCTCTGCTCATGTCTTTTCTTCAATTTATCTTTAGCCTTTAGTGCATACTGGTAAGCCTCTTCAATAGTCTCCAATTTGATCATACTGAGTTCATCTTGTATAGACATCCACAATCCATTCAAATATCTTGCAATTTGTTCAACTTTATCATCAACATGTCTAGATCTGATGTTCAATTTGTAAAATGCTTCAGTGTACTCCTTCACACTAGATTCCTTTTGTCTCAAATTCTGCAACTTCCAGAACAAATCCACTTGATAATTTGTCGGTACAAACTTTGATTTCAGCTTAGCAATCATCTTATCCCATGTCTTAATCTTTTCTTTACCTCTTCTTTGTCTATCAACTTGCAAATGCTCTCACCAAAGAGATGCATGACCTTTCAACTGGGTACAGACATATTTCACCTTCCTCTCTTCTGCAGTGTTTACAAAATTAAAATACTTCTCCATCTCCAAGATCCAATCCATGAATTCATCTAAATCTAACTTCCCATCATATTCCGGTGGGGTAAATAGAGGTTTAGTGTTCACCCTAATCAAAACCCTTAAAAAAGTTTCTTCATTCGGATCAACTACTGGTAGGTTTATTCGTTCTATCGGGGATTCTTCTCCTTCATCTTCACTTACATCTTCAATATTTCGGCCTCTTCTCTGGGTTTTCTCCATGGCTTCTAATCGGACTTCTATTCCTCACAACATCTCCATCACAGAAGGGTCTACATTCCCACGTGCTCCACCATTCCTCATTCCTCTTTGCGCCATTGATTGATGCTAGTCCTCTGCAATTGTAGATCAGATCCACAATTTGCCACCCTGCAAGAAATAATTCAGGACACGCAACCTCTGGAATGAAACTTTTCTCTGATACCACTTGAAGCAGTCACCAGTGAGGAGGAACCTCAAGGAGATCATTCTGGACCGGTCAACAAGAGTAAACACAATAGAAACACACAAATATGATGGAGACAATGTAGAACAGATAATTTTATTGCATGAAATTTGATTACATCCAACCAGTAACAACCGGGTTACAACATACCGACACATAGGCCTAGTAGAATAGGTCACAACCAGGAACTTGAATCGAAATATATATCTTCTAGGCATAGTCTATCTATCTGATACTCTGATTGACTCTAATTGATTACATTCTAGAGCATGATTACAAATATATATCGATCCAAAGGATCCAGTCAGCCCAAAAGGGATCAAAACTCGAAGAACAAGACCTAACGTGCAAAATAAACAAGGTTGGCCTCCGCCAAGAGATTCCTTCAAAAAATCGAAAGGATGAAATGTAGATTGCAGGAAAAGGTTGGCCACACACCAAGGAGCATTGAAATCAACACCCAAGGCTCCATAAGCTTCAGAATTGGTTTCCTATAGATCACTAGAATAGGTCTCAGACAACCGGTAACCAAAGAACAACTGGTAACAAGAAACTGTCATGGAAACCGGTAGCGATATTTTGCCAAAAAGTGATCCAAATGTGATGCAGTCTGAAAGAAAGAAAGATGATCAAGTCTTCAAGTAGAATCCAACTCCACAATATCCGGTGAGCCAAAACCGAGACACACAGAAAGGAAAACTGAAACCGCAAAAAAAAAAAAAAAAAGAAAGGAAAATGTTTTTGGTTGATGCAAGATTGTTGTAAACCGAGGATGCTCCTACGTCATAATTTTAGGTTGAGGATGGGCTATTTGATGTCTATATTGTATCTTATGGAAGTTTTCTTCTTTGGGTTCCAGATCTATGTGAAATCTGAGGGTTTTAGGTCTAGTAAAAACTTGTTGTAAGGGGTTTCAGGTCCCCTCAAAACATGTTTGATCTATAACAAAAAACTACAAGTTAATTTTTGATATGATCAAACACTATGGTATGGCCAAGCGAGCCTAGAAATGATGGAATATGGGCATGTATTGTATTCTTTCTATAACATAGACAAGGTATTTAATGAGAAGATTATTGATATCAATTATTTTGTGGCAAAGACTCCTTAATGGAGGAAAAAGGCTAGAATAGTTGTATATATATATTGAATGGCTAAATAGGCCTATGCCATGTTAAAATTGTATTCCAAGGCTCATAAGAAGATGAAGGTTGAGGTGAGAGAATCTTCAAGGGTAGAAGCAAAATTAGAGGCAAGAGAACAAAGAGACAATGTAAGGACTACTACTAAAAGAAAATAAAAGGAGAAAGAAAAAGATATTCCTCTCATCAAGAGTAAGGAAGACCATATTCCTCTCATCAAGAGAATGAATTTTTCTACTTTGCCTCCTCCTACCTCTAGGGAAACCATTCCTTCTCCCCTTAATACATATCCAACAAATTTATCTTTAGCTACTCCTCAAACCTCCACTTGTCCAACCAACTTCTTAGACACCAATTCCTTAACCATGTCACACATGCTAAATAGTCATTTAAGAAGTTTCTCTTGTTGTTTTAAGAGTCGATCTAGCCCTAGGACTTAAAAGAGGTTGAAAATATCTTCAAAGGTAAAATTTTAATAAGGTGTCATTTCCTAGTGTGAAGTCTTTAAGTTACATCTTTACCTCTGAGTGGAGTTTAACATTCATTAGGATTTTAAATACCTTAATCCTTTAAAACATTAACATGTCTATACCCACATGCCACTAAGAAAAAGGAAAGCCCATCATGCAACTCTACGGTGCTAGATCACTAGGACCCATTTATTTTGATGGGGGCATATAATAGTGACATGTAGATCCATGGTGTAAATAGGATGTTCCTTTTTAAAATCTATTTGGCCAAGATCTTTCAAGCATGCCAAAGGTTTACTCAAAATCAAAAAAATTGATCTCATCCATCCAAATTGCCTCAATATTCCAAAATTAATGTTCAACATTCAAATTCAAGGGACGACTAGTTACTATTTACAACACGAGCATGAAACACAATAATGGTTAAATTAATATTATCGATTGAATTTTGGGTTGTTAAATACAAATAAATATATATATTGGACCATCCTATCTTCTGCAACTCATTGCACTCAATTTTGCTTGCTAATTGAAGCTCTAAGAAAAGTTATAGAGAGAAATAGGTTTTCCAAACAATGACTAGCAAAAGCTAATCTTGAACTATAAGTTGAGTCAATTTTCAAAATTCTTGCCTTTAAGTCAATAATTTCCAACATAATACATCTAAACAATAATTGAACTCTTTGATTAGTTGAAAAGAAGAACCCTGCTTATAGAGATAAAAATATGAGCTATAGTAATAGTTAAAATGAGTAAGAAGGTGGTTGTCTTTGGGCCCTCAAGGAAATTAGATAAAGAATTTTTTAGGTAGATAGAGGTAAAGAGGGTATCTGATGGGGTTCACCTAGCTTGCTCACACTTCACCTAGTTGTTGTTGCTCAATTCCACCAACTCTCTAGGTCTAGCTATGCTCTAAGACCTCCAAGTCCTTGTCAATCTCTTCTAGGGATTGCTTCTTGTCAATCTCAAGGTGTTTGCATCAAGTGTTTAACTAGGAACCCTACCAATTCAAAGAGTTTCCCACATGCTCATCATTGTTGTCTTGACCTCAATTTGTCAATCTTACCTCCTACTGTTGTGAATTGTTGTAGAGATGTGGAGGTGGCTTATAACATGATTTGAATACCTTTTGGGTCCATTTGAGGTTTGCATCCATTAGCTTTCTTACCAGTTTCACCATTTTGCCTAGAAAAGGGCTACAAGGAATGAGCCCCTATTAAGCCTCCAAAATCTGGTTTTCTAGGGCTTAAAGGAAAACGGTCCAAAAGACCTTGAAACAAGGTTTGATTTTATTCAATCTTACACCTATCCCCAAGTTATTTCATTGGTTTTGGTTTTTCAACCCACCGTACAATGCCCTAACCCAAAAAATAAGGGTTTTGAAGGGTTTCTAGACCTTCTAACCGGCAGTGACTGGTCAAGTTTGTGAAATGGGAATCAAATGGTCTCGTCAAGGATTCTCCTTGCATTGGAAACTCTGTAAGACCTTCATGGACCCCTCCAAAAGGTTTGGTTGTCGTTTTATGCTCACCCCTACACTTTACACTCCAATTTCACCTTGTCTTCTCTAGCCAGGTTGCTCCTGGACTCGCCTAGAACAAGGTGACAGTCATATCAATCTTCATCTCTAGAACTTCTCCCTGCATATGTACACTATAAAAGTGGTTTCCTTCCATTTCCCAATAGGCTATGATGGTAGCATGGAGGGATTTCATGGGGCAACCATTTTACACAAAATTGCTATGTACAAGCCAAAACTAGTTGTTTGAAAACAAAACTTGGAAAACACCAACACACACTAGCTACAAAGCTTGAAACTGAAATGAATAACTCTGAAACACACCAAAGAAACTCAATCCATTTGTATTCACATTATGAACAAAATAAGCTAAAATAGTGTCAAATAGTCCGAAAATGAGTAGTTTCAGAATGTTGAACATACAAAAACAAAAATCCAACCTTGGTAACCATGCAAGAGGAGGTTATTATAGTCTTCCCCATGTGTGGAGGCATTCTAGAGCATTTTTCTATCCCTAACTCCATCACTAAGTATTTTAGGACAAAAATTGTCATGACAACTTTTGTAACTTTGCACTTTTTGCTTTTCTAACCTATGAAACCCATTCTAAGTCTCCACCTTCTTCCCAAATTTCTTATCCACCTTTCACTCCATCTTTTTCACCTTCTCATACATTATGGATGATTTTTCCAGCTATGTCACATAGTATCTAACATTGGAGGACAAAAATATTCTAGAAGACCATGTTGGCATTATACACTCAGATGAGAAAGGTGGATGTTGTGATTGATGGCAACAAGGTTCCACTAGCTCAACTGGCCATAAAATTCACCTACCTACATCGACAGATACAACAAGGCTTATTCACATCAACAACCATTTTACACCGACAGAAGATTATCCCAACATTCCAGGCCGACCTGACAATAAGTATTGTATATGCAAAATAAATTGTAATGTAAATTATAATTGTATGGTCGACATGTTGTATTGTAAAGACTCATATATTTATGAGTTCTTGTAGGTCATTTAGAAAGAAGTAAGTGGTAATATGAGTTAAGATAGGATATGATAGCAAATAGTTGTATATGCATTTTGATGTGTTTATTTTGGAGTGAATAAGAAGTAGAGCAGAGTGAAGACTATCCTGTATAAGAAGAATCATTTGACAACATACCGGCTAGGATTTTTGGTAGAGACATAACCTATATCAGATAGAGCACAACAACAAACTCATCCAACATTTTGATGCAAGTTGTAAGAGCTCATTTTATGTTTACATCAATGTAATGTTGTAGTCAGTGAGACTCCACTTTTTTTGTTGAGCAGTGAGCTCTAGGCAGTTGGCCTTCCTGCATGTGCAGGCCCCTTTTGTACTAAGTAATATTTATTCATATGGCCAGTGAGTAAATATTATGGGTCACAAATCCCACCGGGATTTTTCCCTTACTGGGTTTCCTTGCCAAAATATTTGTGTTATGGTGTGCATTGATGTTGATTCCTTTATTTCTCTTTACTGCGTTATTGTTTGTTTACTGACATATTAATCTCAGTTACAAAATTGTAAATAAGTTTAAATCTTTCATTTACCGGTTAGACACTGATTCACCCCCCCTCTCAATTTCTTTGGGATTAATCAATTATATAACAATTGGTATCAAAGCCTGGTCCTCTATTTGCAAAAGCGTAATAGCTTGAGGAGGATTCTGAAACCGGTACCCATGGAAAGTTTGAGACAATAGTTGGAAGCGACTCTTGAAGATTTTGATTCAGAAAAATTAAAAAATATCAAACTGGAAGAAGAACTCAGATCTGCTCAAGAATTCATCAAAGCACTTCAAGAAAACCTGGTCATGGCACAAAGTAGGAGAAAAGAATCACATAAGCAAATGCAAAAACAAGATGATGAAGAAAAAGGAACTCTCAAAGATATTGGAGAGAAACTAAGACAAGAGAACAATAACATGAAGAATGAGATGCAAGACTTAACCATGAGACTATGTAAGGATATTGAAGATAGAAAGAAGAATCGGGAAGATTTGGCCAGATGACTTAATGAAAGATCAGATGAATCTATAAGGCTTAGTCATGAAAATGATATGCTTAAAACAAAGTTGATTCAGATGCAACATGATAAAGAGGAACTTATGAGACAAATTAGTAGTTTGGAAAGTGAATTCGTCACTACAAATGAATACAAAGACAAATTCAAAAAAAGCTCAACCAAGCTTGATGATTTGTTGAAAAATCAAAGACTTGATAAAGATGCAGCTGGACTTGGATTTGAACATGAAGAAAGTTCTAGAACTGCAAATAATCATGATCACAACAAACTGGTAAGGCAACCTAATGCTTATAAATTCAATGGAAAATATTTTAATTGCATCAAATTTGGTCATAGAGAAAATCAATGCAGATATAGGAATAATAAGAATACAAACTCATTTACCAGTCAATGTTCCAAATGCAATAAAAATGGTCATCAATCAAATGATTGCAGAATGAATGTAAAATGCTATGCTTGTGGTAGATTTGGACATCTATCTAATCAATGCAGAACTCAAACCGAGCAAGGTTATGGAAAAGCTATTCAAAGAAACAATGTAACTTGTTATGCATGCAACAAGATTGGGCATATTGCAAGATTTTGCAAAAGTAAGAATGTACCGGCAAACAACAAAGGATCTAATGACAAAGGCAAAGAAAAGGTGAATGAAATCAAGCAAGAATTCTCTAAACAATGGGTCAAGAAGACAGATCAAAGAAATGATGAATCTGGCTCTGCACCGGCAAAACAAAGCAATCCTGCACTAGCAGGAAATTCTTCATCTAACTAAGGAATAATCCTTAGGAGTAAGGCAACTAATTGAAGATCATCTATTTTTCCCCTTAGATAATGGTAAGAATTCATAATCCTTCTTTACCAGCACATATGTTGAGTTACAATAGAAATTCACTTAACCGACGAAGCATTTAATGTGGTTGTTAGTTAACTTTTTGTCTATAAAGCATTGAAATTTCTCATTTTGACTCACCAAGCATTCAAAGAGCACAAAAGTAGAGCACCGACATTCAAGAGTGAAGAAGCAAAGATTTTCTAGGGCATCCAAGGTTTTCACTTGCATTCAACAGAAAAAGGTATTTATTTTGTGTCATGGCTTCTTCATCTTTCATTCTTGAATTCATAGCAAACCCTACTGTTGTGGAGAATATCAAACGTCCTAGGCCATTTTTTAAGATAATTCCTTAGATAGCTAAGATGGATGACTCTATTGAAGCATTTTCAAAAATTCTGAAGGGAGTCACATTCGCAGAAGACCCTAGGGCATACATTCACTGTAATATTGAAGATTTGTCTGAGGAGATAAAGAACATGTTTATGAAAGTCATCACAAACAACCAAGGTGTAATCAAACCTGAACATAAGATTGTGGAAGATTTAGGGTTAGTAGACATCCTTTATATGCCTGAATTCAAAGATGAAATTGTCCAATATGTTCTAAGTAGAGTTCACGGTGAATTCTTATGGCTTGACACCGTCTTCAAAAATCACCAAGGAAGCTATTAAAGTTGTTATAGGTTTACCCTCTACTGGCACAAGGCCTGAGAAGAAGAAGAAAATTCCAAACAAAGGTGTTATGGATCTAACCGATGCTACATCTGATAAAAAATCACTCAAGGTAAGTGACATAAATGATGACAATGTTAAATATATTGGTTACAAGGTTGCACATACAAATAGGTTAAATTTTGTTTCCAGTCTATGCATTCATAGTGCTTATGAAATGGTAAATAGTAATGCAAAAATTGATCTTTATGAATGGTTAAAAGATGAATTGATAGATAACTTGGACAAAATCAAGGGTGATAAAAAGGGAACATTCAAATTTGGGAATTTAATTGTATGTTTGATGCTATACTTCTCAAAGGAGATTCCTGGCATAGGCCATAGAGATTTTGCCTATGCTATTTTTGTTGGAAAACATATTAAGGAGGCAATTTCCGGCATGGGTTAAGAAGGAAAAAAGAAAGTAAAGGATTACTTCAAAAACTTTCAAGCAAAAATGAAGCAAAGGGAAAGAATCCCTCAGAGTATTGTTGATAAGTATGACAAATTAATATGCTTTGTTATAAAGTGAGATGAAATATGGATGGAGGCTGTCACACCTAGAACTGTTTGGGTAACAGAAATGGGATATGAAGTGGATACCAACATTCTGGAAACTTATGCCAAGAGACTTCTAGATGCCCTATCGGAACCTACTGAGAAGATCTTTGGCACTGTTGAAACCATAGAGAAAGATATTGCTATTCATAAGCAAAGAAAGAAAAAGGATAAAACATTGAAAGATGCTGCAAAATTTGTCGAAGATGTTACCAAGGGATTATTGAAAATTGAACAGTTGAGTGATGTTGCTGCAAGCATAAAAGAAAGAAATTTTGACCAGCAACCAGAAACACATGTTTCCCCTTGTTGTTACCTCATCTGAGATTGATAGTGACAAAGCTGTAGAATTTAAAAGGGTGGATAGGAAGAAGAGAAAATCTCCACCGAAACTTTCTCCATCACCTAAGAAAACAAGTACACTTAGAAAGAAAGAACAGGGTGTGAGAGAACCTAGTGGTCCAAAGAAGAATATTACATAGAAGCAACTGGCACCAAAGAAATTTGATACACTTTCCCCGACACAGCTCGTTAACGAAATAATTTAGGATGGTAATCTTAGCAATGTTAGTAAGTTTTATCATTCTTTTGATGATTCGGATAAGAACACTATTGAAGAAAGCATAATCTTGTATTTAGATATATATAAGAAAGTTCTTATTGAAGTCATTGATTTTCTCCCCAGTGACTTATATCTAAGACTTGAGGGAAAAAGAATGTCCATCATGGAATTGGATAAGAAATTGAAGGTTGAAGTATTGTTGGTTGTTCATCTAGCTAAGTCTAGACAAGAAATAGATGAATTGATAGCAGAAGCTAACATAACTATTTTTGTAAGTGGTCACTGGCAAGTAAGCCTCATGGCCAGCAAGATAAAGGAAATCATAGATGAGACAACAGACAAATGGGATGTTTTCTTTGTGGAGAAAGAGAAAAGAGAAGAAAAAGAAAGACAAAAAGCTGACAAATCTTTTACTAAGGTATATCAAAAAGGAAATAAAGGGAAGAATAAAGTTGGCAGTGTTCCTGACTTAAAAATAAAAGATAACTTACCACCACTCGCTTAGGACACCCACCGGTAGTAGCAGAGGTACAGGAAGAAGTACAAAATCAACCCGCAGAAAAGACAATGTTAGAGGAAGAAAAAGCAACAGATGTCTTTGATCTCGAGTCAAACATTCTATTCACAATGAAGGTTGATACTCAGAACATCAACATTAGAATGGATGATACATCTATTCCAGAAATTGGTAAGGACCACCCCACTGACACTCCTTTAAATATTGATATTGATAAAATAATTATTGATGATGCGAATAAAGTTATAGATAAAGAAAGCTTTGAGGAGAAGAAATCAGAATCTGTAAATATTGAGATTTGTGACTCACCGGTAAAGGCAGTTGACACTCAACAGGATATAAGTAATGATGACATACATATAGATACTACTAAGGGCATCGATGTTGAGATACCGATAGATAAAGAACAAGAACAAACAACATCTGAACTGACAAAGGATAAGAATGAGAATAAGGAAGAGAAAGAGATTAAGATAACTGAACAGAAAATAGAGGAAGGGTCAAAGAAATCATGAGAAGAGAAGAAAGATATTGCAAAACCTAGCACCTCTCCTAGTACTTCTATTTTGGATTTCAGACCAACATTTGTCACAGAAGTATTATTGGATTCTATAAAGAAAATAATGGAGTGTAATGCCTTAGCATTTAAGGCTATCGATGATTCTCTATCGATTTTGTAGATGATTGCACCGAAGTGCAAGATAGATCATATTATTGGCTCGATAGGTAAATTGGACACATTGTCCAAATTCATTTCTGCTAACATTCAGTCATTAGACAAAATAAATGAGGAGACTATTCAAGAAAAAGTTGATAAAGAAAAGGAGGTATTCTTTGGAAAAACAATAAAGGAATGTACTTAGCAGTTTGATACATTGCTATCGGCATAAAATTCTACCATTTTAGAGTATAAGGAATTATATCGGGAAGCTTGTAAACCACATCAACTAACAAAAGATATTGATAATCAGATCAGAAAAACTCAAAAAGGAAATTGATGATATTGCAGATAACATAATTGATTCTTTGAAACTAACATCAATCATAGAACAGGAGATGGCTATACATGAGGAGAAGATTGAAAATCTCAAAAAAGAAAAGGCAAGACTGAAAATGAAAACCATGGAGTTGAAGATTAAGTTTGGTCCAAGATTGGACAATCTAATCACTCACCGAAATGCACTATCAAAGGCTACAATTAAAGGAGATAGATCACCGGAACAGTAAATGCACTATCTTATCAAAATGATCAAACAAAAAAAAACAATAATTACCGACAGTACGAAGTTCATGCAGGATCTAAACTTAGTTCTTGCAGATACTTTTCAAGTTGTACACAACAGACTTCAGGGTTCTAAGTAATTTTTTGAATTTTTAGAAATTATTTTTGACATCCTTTGTCATTGATGCCAAAGGGGGAGTGGTATGGTGAGAAAAATGAACTGAGTAAAGTATGCAGAAGATGAACAGATCATTTTCTTAGGGGGAGCACTCACAGTTTTTGTTTTTTCTCATGAGTTTTGCCATCAATGCTAAAGGGGGAGATTGTTGGCATTATACACTCAGATGAGAAAGGTGGATGTTGTCATTGATGGCAACAAGGTTTCATTGGTTCAACTATCCATAGACTTCACCTATTGGTACCGGCAGATACAACAAGGCTTATTCACACTGGCATCCAGTTTACACCGACAGAAGATTATACCGGCATTCTAGGCCGACTTGACAATAGCTATTGTATAAGCGAAATAAATTATAATGTAAATTATAATTTTATGGCTGACATGTTGTATTGTAAAGACTCTTATATTTATGAGTTCTTGTAGGTCAATTAAAAAGAAGTAAGCGGTAATATGAGTTAAGATAGGATATGATAGTGAATAGTTGTATATGCATTTTGATGTGTTTATTTTGGAGCAAATAAGAAGCAGATCAGAGCAAAGACTATTCTGTATAAGCAAAATCATTTGATAGCATACCGGATAGGGTTTTTGGTAGAGGCATAACCAGTATCATACAGAGCACAACAACGAACTCGTCCAACATTTTGATGCGAGTTGTAAGAGGTAATTTTATGTTTTCATCAGTGTGATGTTGTAGTCAGTGAGACTCCACTTTTGTTGTTGAGCAGTGAGCTCTAGGAAGTTGGCCTTCCTGCATGTGCAGGCCCCTTTTGTACTAAGTAATATTTATTCATATGGCTAGTGAGTAAATATTGTGGGTCACAAATCCCACCGAGGTTATTCCCTTATCGGGTTTCCTTGCCAAAATATTTGTGTTATGGTCTGCATTGATGTTGATTCCTTTGTTTCTCTTTACTGCATTATCGTGTGCTTACCGACATATTAATCTCAGTAAAATTGTAAATAAGTTTAAATCTTTCATTTACCGGTCAGACACTGATTCACCCACCCCTCTCAGTGTCTTTGAGATTAATCAATTATCTAATAGACCATACCGATGACATTAAGACATTCACCTACAATAAGTTTTTAGATGATTATAATTATGTCAAAACCAAGGAATTTGGGTATTTATCTATTTCTTTGAACAAGGATGAGAACCAAAAGCAAGTTGTAGAGGAAAGAAACAAGGCACCACCCTCAAAATGGGATAGAATTGGGAGATAAATGATAAGTTCAATTTTAGGATTGATAATATCACATTAGAAGAGGGTAGGAAGATGGGAAGAGAAAGCAAAATTCTGTTGTTTCCACATTGGCATCTATGTACTGCCTTGGATTTTGTTATAGTTAGGAAGCAGAGAAAGCAAATATACTCATCTAAAGAGCAAGTAGAGAAGGACTATTTTGGATCAATTTTTATTCCTGAGCATGAAACCTTGGTGATGTGAGTATTAGCTCCTAATACAAACAAACCAATTTGGTTCATAATCTAGAGGACTTAAATGGGAGTGCATTGGTAAGGAGAATATCAAAGACACCTACGCTAGAGGTTGTAGAATTGGTTGTTAATACCACATTATTTAGTAAGGCTACCACTAATACTTTACTTGGAGATAATGAGGCTTTGAAGAGGGATTATATGAAATTGGCTATAGGGAATAAGGAGATGGAAGCGCATATAGAAATTCTAAAAATTTCTCTAGTACCTGTTGTATCTACTCCAACTTCTACACGAGAATTTACTTTTGCACAAGAATTTACATCTGATACAAGAATTTATTGTCCACACATATTCTCTTCCTTTGGTACAATTTGTTATGGGTTCTACAATGCAACTAAAATTTTAAATTAGATCTAAGTAGAAGGTAGCTATTCCATGAAAACTTCTTGCCTCCATTATGTTTCTTAGACTAGGACACTATAGAATTTCTCCAACTTTTTGTACATAATCTATTTTGACACCACCAGTAGAGATGAAAAAAGGCAAGAACACCAAACTATTTCACATGAACCTGAACTTCTTTAAATTTTCATAGAGTTTCTCTTTCCTCAACACCCCATTATGATCCTCAAGTGTTGTAGGTTATCTTCTTTAATTTTACTAAAAATTAAAATACCATCAAAATAAAATACTACAAACTTACCAATGTAAAATTGTAGTATAGTGTTCATTAGCCTCATAAAAATGTACTACAAGCATCTGATAAACTGAATGACATAACCATCCAAAACTGAATGACATAACCATCCACTCATATAAGTCATATCTACTTTTGAGTGCTATTTTTCACTCATCCCCTTCTTGATTTGGATCTAGTGATATAACCACTTCATAGATTGATCTTGATATGGCCCTTGCAAGCATATCCATCATATTGAATCTAGATGAGGTATAGGAAATTAATACTTGATGGTGATCCTATTGATTTCTCTACTATCCATGCACATCCTCCATACTCCATCCATATTTGGAGTCAACAATACTAGTATAAAACATGGGCTCATACTCACTATCACCACACCTTTCCTCATAGGTTCAGTCACTCGTTTATTTAGTTTTCCATGATCATTTTTACTCTTTTTGTAAGTTGCTTGATTAGGAAGAGTTGATCCTAGAATACGATCACTATGATGTTGAATATCTCTTTTTTATGTTGACAATCATGTAACTCTTTTGGAATAATATCAAAAAATTCTCTTAATATCTCACCTGCTTATGGTGGTATTGATATTTATTTCTCTTCTGCTCTATGGACTACCAATGCATAAGGGTATATTGTTACCTTCATTGCTTTGACAAGTTATTTTTTAAACAACATAGTCTCACCTTGTACTTCATCCTTAAGAGGCAACAAAATTACTTTAGATATATCATTCTAAAAGGAGAATGTGTTTTTCTCTCCATCATGAATAAATTTCCTATTATACTTGCATGGTCTCCCCAACAATACATAACATGCATCCATTGGAAGGACATCACACCACATCTCATTCTTATTAATATTTAATATGGAAAATTTAATTAGACATCTCAGGATGTTGAAACTATGAAGATCTTCCATGAGCGCATAATTGATAAGTTGGAGGAGTATGTGTATGACATCAAAGACAACTTGAATAATCTAGTGGAAATCAATAGGGAGGCAATGAGTAATAGCATTGAAGGTTTGGAGAAAATCAATGCCATGATGGCTTACTATAGAACAAGACCCATATCCAGTGAACCCCCCTTGGGGGAAAAATAGAAAAAGAATGCTTTAGAGGGTGGTCAGAGTGCTGCTGGTGGGAAAACTAGTTTGGGTCCCTGTACTAGGACCAAGAGCCGGAACTAGGAATAGGGTACCTCTAGACTCATTATGGGGGATCTGGAGAAGATCAACAAGAATATTATTTAGAAGAACACTGAAGTGGTGCACTCTCTCAGTTGAGTGCTTTTTACTATTTTTTTGAGTCTTTTCGTCTTAGTTTTTGGCATTGGGTCTGTGTGGGGTTTATCCCCTGTTTCACTATTGTTTAATGTCTTTTTGGCTGCTGGCCTTGGTCTGTAAAAATTTTGGCTTCAAGTCCTTGTAAAACCTATTTATCTTTATCTCTTTCAAAAAACAGTGACTTCATTCCATTTTTTAAATCATGCAATACAATAGGAATGGGGATGTTTTTAACAATACAAATTTAGTTTATCTATCATTTCTCTAGAAACCATATTCTCTCAACTACCTCCATCAACAATTACTTGACATACCTTTCCCTTGAAGTTCATCTAGTTTAGAACATATTTATTCAAAGCCATGAGTCATTAGATTCTTAAGTTAGTTCTTTCTACTTCTATTGAATTGTCATTGTTCTTCTCATCATGGCACTTTCTACTACATTAGGTGAGCCTCTAATTCAACTCCTTCATTCTCAGCTTGAGCTACGTTCAAACTGGGAGGTCCTCCTTGATTTATTTATTGCATGTTAAAATTTTAAATGTATTTAAATTCTTTGTGGCCTTCTTCTCCACACCTAAAGAAAGTGAAAGCCTTCTTTGTCTTTCCCATCCTCTACCATCACCATAACCTCTACCCCTCTTAAATCCCCTTCCTCTTTGTTAATTTTAGGGTTCTTGATGAGTATCTACTTGTTTCTATGGTCCACAGGATGATTCTCCCATACTATAATTCAAACCACCTCATGAAGGAAATGATGTACCACTTCTAAATCCTCTATTCCTTTGAAAATATTTCCTACTCTATTTTTCCTCCATCTTTAGAGCCAACTAGTATGCCTCTTCCATATTAGTAACTCGGTAAATACTCAATTCATCTTGAATAATTTTTTTAGGCCATTTCTATACCTAGCAGTCATTTATTCATCATTTTATTGATTCTCCACATTAATGGATAGCTTGTAAAATGCATCTATATAATCTTGTATAGTAGATAAATTCTACTTCAAATTTTAAAATCTATGAAAAAGGGTTTGTGCATAATCTATTGGCAATTTTTTTCTCTTAGCTTCTTCTCCATCTTATTCCAAGTCTTGATCTTATCCTTTCCCTTCCTAGTTTGTCCCTTTTGTAAATGATCCCACCAGATCATTGCATGACCCTTCAACTTGGTGCATGCAAATTTAACTTTATTTTCCTCTATAATAGACATTCATTCAAATAATTTCCTTATATCATTTAGACAATCTACCAACTCCTTCGGTTTAAGATTTCTTGCATACTTAAAAAATTTGACTTGATTCGTTCATTCTTCCTCTCATATGTCCTAAGCAACCTCTCTTCAAAATCCATGCAATCTAATTGATCTTATCCAAGTTCATCATTCTAATCAATATCTCCTTGGTCTAATTATTTGGCAGAGCCATCTCCTCTTTATCTCACCATCTAGTTTTCATCATAGTCGCAAGATCTGCAACTTGCCTTTGGAGGTTTTGCATCTCTATTTATTTGGGAAAGATCTCGTCTTCCTCTCCCAACCATCCTCTTTCTTTGATACTAGATATATCCAACTTACAACCAAACAGTCAACATTAAACAGAAAAAAAAGACATGGGCAAAACTCCCCAAATCAGTGCTCTTCGTTATTCTCTAATAATTTGTTACTATAATGAGAAAATAAGCCTATTTTAACTACAATTTGAGATCACCATTTTTGGCAAAGAAAATTGTCAGTTTTGGTAATTTTCATATCTATCCAAATGACTATGAAACTTCCTAATTATTGAAAGCTAACTTGAGAGACACAATTTGTCAACTCAATATGTTGATTATATGCATAAAATAAAAGATAAGTGAAAATTACAATCTAGAAAATCCAAAAAAAAACACACTAAAATCTCAATTTGAGGCCCCATATGATGGAATTTGGCCCAAAAAATGTGTCAAGTTTTGATCCAATCGAATAGATTCTATTGACATATTTTAGAACACTTCAAGACTCTTATTACCTAAAATTTCAACCCAAGCAAACAACCGAGTCAAAAGTTATGACCTTTGAAATATCAAAATCAAACATCATTGATGGTGTTTCTAATTAATTTTTCATGTTGCAGATAAATACTAGTAGAGTTGTTTTATGAGATCTTATTATAAAAATATTCCCATATTATATATTATTACTGTACTTATTTTCTTGTTATAATAAAATATAAAAGAATCTTATAGAAATTAATAGACAAACTTTAGGGATACCTAATAATCTAATTAAGATGTATATGGAGATGACCTAATACCAAACTGACAATGCAAAACTCATTCTACATGACCCAAAATGTGAGATAATAATGATAGTGTGAAAAGGCATGGCACACTCATAAATACTTCAACGCACTCAAAACTTAGATTCCATGGAATTTTGGGTGAGAAGGTGACCATTTTACAGAATAGAAGAGCGTGTTTGTTCAAGTGAAATTGAAAGGTTTCTCAATGGGGATTCTGGAAGAAAGTTTAGGAAAAAATATATGAATTGTGTTGTCTCGTCGATTTTTATTCATGATTCTTATTATGAGCATATCGTGCATATCGTACTGAATCTCTCATACATCTTCAGCATAGAAAGAACTTCAGTAAAGACATCAATCAAGACGCATCAATCAAGAGAGTTTGCTTAAACTATACAACATACCCAACAAGCATTTATGTTAACAATTGGGTAGAATTTGTTAGTAACCAACAAAAATTGTATTTAATGATGAATAAACAGAAACATATACGAAGACTCATATAGAATATGGGAAGTGTCTCGTTTAGGAGAAAATTTATTTCAGAATAAGAAAGAAATCCATTCAGAAGTCACTGATCTCCTTTTCATTGAAGAATTTACCAGAAGGTCCACCAAGAGGAAACAAAGCTAATTTGACAACATTTTCAGCACCTTCGCTTGGTGATAAGTCTCCCGTACCATATGTCATTCCAGTTCTAACGTATCCAGGACGAATGCAATTTACGTAAGCCTTATCACAAAGCTCACGGGCTAATAGACGTGTGTATGCGTTCACACAAATCTTTGACATTTTGTATGCAGAAAATGGGGCTGGCCATCCTTTCTCTTCCAAGCTTTTCTTTTGCTTGACATCGTCTAAAAACTGGCTTAAAATGGAATCCAGAAATTCCTCACTAACAATATCCATGTCAGAAAGTTGTTTTTGTAGAACTCGATTTGGCATCATCTGTGAAAGCATTTGTAAACATATATATAGTGTATTCACTCTTTATATGATTGAAATCTTTATCTTGAGCACAGTAAAAAGAAATTAAATTACCTTGAGAAGCCCATGTAAAGAGGAGACATTAACGATTCGTGGCCGGCCAGACGATTCTCTTAATAATGATAGCAACCCTTTCACAACTCTTTTTGTACCATAATAATTTATATCAATACATTTTGTTACACTTTCATGATCATACACAGAAGTTTCATTTGATGTTCCATAGAACTGCAGAAGAGAGGGAATATTGAATCGATTGAATAAGGATAGTACTCAAATACAATTTAAATAGTAAGAATAGTTTGTGAAAATATAATCTAATCTAATCTCAAAATCATTGTAAATGAAAGATAAGATAAGAGTGCATCTGCTTCCATAAAAGGGGAATACTTGTATGAAACAACATTATCCTTCCAAAAAGAAACAAATAATGACAAAATCATAAAGTCATAAAAATATTATAAAAGAGAGCCAAATTGCAAAAGATAGAAATCTTAAAATTTGGGGAGAGACATCATCAAAATAATCCTACCCCATATCAATTAAGTCTTTTCCATTATCAATAGGATTCCACTCAATGAGAACATTTTATTCATAGATTAGGAAGAACCTTATATTGTTAAATAGCAACAATTCATTAGCTAAGAAAAAAATTCCTACCTTATAATCCACCCATGTTGGTGGGAAGATCTTGAGCGATAACCAACATTAGGAGATCAATTAGATTGATCTATTTGGGAAGGAGACCAACCTAGAAATTGACTAACTAGAGGAGAGAGCAACCTTTTGCAACTATTGAATGGTGCTAGGAGGAACCTAAGTGGCTATGTCTTTAGTGTAGTTAAGATGACTAGGTTTGACGAAGCATTGTTATGGAAATGTGTTTTTTTGTACATCAATATTTGTTTTATCAACCTAAACTTGAATCTACGTTAACACATTTAAGAGACATTGTGTGAGAAGAAAAGTTAGCATCAACATAATTCTAGTTAAAATTAGTAGAATTCATATCTTTCCAAATGATTAACAAAATATTTGGCTTGAAAATATGCTAAAGCCAAGTGAATTTAACATTGAAGCCAACCTCGTCCTTTACCAAAACATTATGCTTGGTGAAAGTCTAAAGATTTTTGAAAAATTACATATCCATGACTAACCATCTTCCACTTTCTTGTAGTACCTAAATAGATGCTTGATCATCTCAAAGTGATGAGTGAAATGACATCCAGGATGCAAAACACTAAGTTGATCAAGGAATTTTTCTATTTGTAGAGTTTTGTACAATAAATACCAACAAAAAATATACAAGAATATTCTAGGAGGAAGAGTTATCTTTCCTCAATCAAATTTTTTTCATTTATGTTTGTTAGTATTTTGCAATTTTTTGTGCTTATTTTGCAGTCCATATAAATGATTAAGAAAATTCTTATATGTAAACATTACAATGTTTAAAATTTATATATATACAATTTGCAAGTTTTCTAACTTACCATAGTCATGTTAATTATTTTGTAGGAGTTGGTTCTTACTATAATCATAATTTTAAGAAAGAAGACCTGTTGATAATGTTGATCCTATGTGGTGCAACATAATTGATACAAAGCCTTCAAATTAATATTAAATTGTCATAAAGGTATCTTAAATAATTTCATATATATTTTTATGTATTTTATTACGGATTCATTATAATATGAATTGTAGCTTCTACATAGGGAAGGCCTAATCAAACCGTAGACAACATTTGAATTTTGCACCAAATTATAGTATTTTATTGGATATTATTGGTCCTAAGTAGGTTGATGGTTGAGATTGCATCAAGTTTTGAAGATTACATCTTGATTCACTTATCAAAGACAAATCATTAACATGTTTCAAAAATAAGTGACAAGTCTCAAGAATTGATAATAGGATAATTCATTTAATAATGGAGCCTTGATACATTTTAAAAAGATAGAGCCATATTTACAAGCCAAAGTCACTACAAAAGCAACATACTTAGTTAGCTAGTAGCACGTCTAAATGAAATGTGAAATCTAATATACAAACCATTTTATAGGATTGCATAGTTTTGATATAATTAGGACATAGAATGTAAGATAAAAAAGGACTAATGTATGTGAATATTGTACTAGAGATATTTGTATGAAGAAATTTGAGAATGTCACATATAATGCATGTTAATAGATAATAAATCTCCAATATATTATTATAAATAATGCATGTGTAAGTGTAAATATATTTTATATGATCTATAATTTTGCAACCTTCTATCCACTACATAAGCCTTCAATATCCTCTTATCACTAATATTAGGGTACAAATATAACTATCAAGAAACTTAGGCTCAGTCGCCCTTGATATGTGCCCCATTCTTAGCAATATATGATTTTGTTTTTGGACCTTGATAAAGTGGTAAACATAGATCATATCAACAAATAAATTAATTGTACTAGTAAGAGATTCAATAAGGAAGGTTTATAATTGGAAAATAACCTAAATTTATGGTTTATGGCATGATATTTTAGGTTCTGGCCTCATGAAGGGACACTAGACACCTAGAAGATGATGAATGAAAATGGGAGATATTGAAAAGAGATCTCCAACAAATGTGACCAGCAAAGAAAATTTAGTTGGAGCCATTATAGATGGATGAAAAGAAATAGTGAAATTTCAAATTAAAAAACACATATTACCAAAGGAAGATTCAAGAGATAGAGATATTTTTGAGAAAATTAAGATGAGAATTGAGATCAATATAAAAGAAGAGAATATTAAAGAAAATTCAAGAAATTCAAGAAGAACACAGTGTTGGTAAATAGATTTCTCATTATAGATTTTAATGTGACTCACCCAACAAGTAGTCACAAATGGCCCAACAATTAGAGACATCACTATGGAATAACAACTCTCCACTATGTTTGAGAGGGGTGTCACCCTCATATGATGGAGATTTTTAAGATTTTGTGTACTCTTAATTGGAAAGTACCAAAAATAAAAGGGAAAAATTAAAGGAAATTAAATAACAGAAACCCTAATTATAGGAATATGAATACCAATTTTAAGACTTAAGGGGGTTTCAGCATAATGTATATTTTTTTGATATACAATGATGATGTAAGAAATATAGTTCCAATCCCAGCATATGAGGAGATAGGTTACTTCAACACATTCAAACCAAGATACCAAGATATGATCATGTTTCATTACATAAATGGCATAGATTTCTTGAATACATGACCAATAATTTCCACAATTTCACAAAGGTATTAACAATTTAATATATGAGAAATCAGTAATATTAACTTAGAAACACATTTAAGACATACCAACCAAATGAATTATTTATTATCTTTTTGAAAATATACAATTTCAAAAACCCTTAGGTACATAGGATCAAACCAAAAGTCCCCATTAAATCTCTTCAAAAGGTTCTTCTAAAAATTTCCCCCCAATAAGTGTCTCTCTTTACATTTGAAATAGCCTTGTATTTATAGGCTTCATAAGATAACCACCTTGTAACTACTTGATAACTACTTTATAACTAGCTTCTTGAAATACAATGGTCATGTAAATAGTAAACTTTATTTGGTTATATTTTACATCACTTTTTTAAGAAATAAGGTTCATTTTTTAACTTTTTTATTACAATGGATGGCATATGTCACTTTTATAGAAGGTAACTAGAAACATATAAGTTCTGAGTTATGGGTTATGTTAAGGTGACACATAGAAAGTAACAAGTTGCATTGTATGAGATATGACTTTCGATCACACCATCGAGCATACTCACATAATAAAACATTTTTAGTAACGATATCAATTCATCACAACCATCATTCCTTTTGATTTATCACCAATTTTATGGATTGAATCATGCCTTGAATTGAGATCACTATCAATAGCTACCAAATGCTCTTCAGATATTAAAACTTCTACTTTCATTACAGGCTCTAAAAAACTTATACCTACTTTTCTCATTCCTTCCTTGAAAGCATCATGAGATGCAAGCTAGAATGCTAGTACATTATCTATTCCAATCATAATATGTTCCACATGTAAGCATAGCCTACACATCAACAACAAGAAATCCTATTAGAACAAAATTGTTCATCCATCGTGACAAATACTCCTTAGACACAATTCCACCTTTACTCTTAAATTATACCCACCACCATCTTTAATGGGTTCAAATCTTATAGTTATGTCAAGCACAAATTGATCCTATTATTATTGAAAGCTTAACCAGTAAGATTTGATTGTAAAAATGTTTTATTGAGTGGTAATATTTGTTGTGTTTAAGATTAAACTATTGCAATCAAGAAGGATTTTTGTAGACCATAAATCCAAGCTATATGTATGACCATTGAATGTCATATTAAAATTTTAATTATCATTGCCATTACAAACATACACTGCACATGTTCCTAATTCCATAGCGTATAAGTGTGCCTCTATCTAAGGTCAAAGATCAATATAGACAAACACAACAGAGACACAAAACAAGAATTTATATTGGTTCACCATAAAGGCTATGTCCACTCTCAAGCAGGGAAATCTCTTTATTAACTGTTATCCAATACAACAATATACATGGACTGCACATCTATTTATGCATTCATATTCAACTATGAATCAAAGAGGTGAGAAGGTGAATGGCCATGTGACCATTAGGCTTCACATTCCCAACAATCTCTCTCGTGAAGGCCAACCGGTAGAGCCATTCACTCTAACATCCCTGCTTCTAGCTCAAATCACATTGGAACTAGGCCCATCAAATATTTTAACTTTGCCAAATTCTATTCACAGATATTGTGGATTGCCTTCTCCAAGTCAAATTGGAGTTAAGAACTCTTTCAAACACAAACTCACCATTATGATAAAATCATGTTTACCAATCCTTTTGTCTAATATAAACCCTTCATCTAGAAATGAATCCTTTAATGAATTCTCCATAATCATCATCAATATCCATAGCCTCATATTTTCTCTACTTCAAAATTTCATTCCATAGCTCGTTCCACTTCTCCACAACAACTTCAAGCACCCCCATGTCCTATACAACATATCTTTCTACATTTTTACTCTCGATCCTAACGTGGCATTGAACATACATCTCCCATAATTTTGTCTTACTCCTACTATGGGAAAAATGATGCTCCACATCACCACCTTGATCATAAGCTGTTAAGCTAACACTACTTGAAACTCTTTGCAAATATCGGCTCAAATGTTAATTCTTAGTTGCAGATGAATCTCCTACCATCCCGTCACTTTGCAAGAGACCAGATGCAACAAATTTTCCCCTATCACCATGGTCTCTATTCTCAAAAAGACCACAAAAAGTGGCAAGTGACAACAACAAAATTTTCATATTGGGTGTCTCTAAGAGGCTCCTTGGTAATATGGAGAATCTTAAGTTGTTTCAACTATGGAGTGATGTGCTTATGTTAGGTGCTTGTTTTTCCCAATATAGGAAGTCGTTTCTTTTATTTTCTTGAATGCATGGAGATTGTGGAGTTGATCATTTGATGATCTAGAATCTTTTGAAATAGTTTGTCTCCCTCGAATGAATGCACTAATGGTGTTATGGAGTTGGCAATGGGCCTCAAGTTTTTAATATTCTTTTTCCTTATGGATGGTTGTACTTGAATGGCTCAGATTCATGTTCCTTGGATATTAGGGGTTAATAGATTTTCCTCCAAAATCTATGGTGATGCTCTTCTATGATAGTCCATTGTTCTGGGTTAAGTTGTTTGGTGCTTTTTTAGACTTTTGAGCCTTCTAGATGTGAAGTGGGTATGGATGTGCATGGGTGTTCTCATACATAGTGGTTTTATAGATTTTACATGGTCAAGAAAAACTTACGGCTTTTGTGGAGCTACAAAGGAGCTATTTTCCTGACCCAATTTTTTTGGGGGTGTTATTGGATGGGATAGTTGCAATTCTCCATGCATGCTTTGTGCATGGTGAGAGGAAGTGAGACACTTTCTCTACATGGGGATGTTCATACATGATTAGTCACTCAAAATTTCTATGGTGATGCTTCGTGGATTCCTATAATATGGTGCTTGATGTGGATATGATTAGCAAATCAGATATGTGCTTGATTTAGTGTTTGAGTCATTTTGTGTACATGATTGTTCTCTTTGAGATATCATTTTTCTTGTCACCAATGTGATAGTGAGTTTGCATGTTTTAGTGATTGGATCTATGACTTGTATAATATTGTGGGTTGTCTTTACCTACATGTTTGTAGTGGGAGAACTCAGATGTGGACTATCTATATCCAGAAGGTTTGATTCAGTGTTTATGTAGACTTGTTAGCTTGCCTTGTCTATGGTCACTTGTGCATTGTGGTTGCTTTGAGATGAGAGGATGGATGATAAGTGAGTGCCTGGATAGTTGGTTATGGGGTCTTGTATAATGGTTTATGTCCTTGGTTGGGAGATCTTGGTTTCACTTGGTGTGAATATTTGTACACTTGTATGTATAAGGACCTGGATGATTTTCAGATTTGGGAGATGGTGTATCATTTTCTTGGAGAGCTCAATATCACGGTTCGGTGGGAGCTTTAGCAGTGACTATGTATTCATCACTTGGTGATGGATGATCTTCTTTAGTGATGCAGATGTTCTGGAGGGACTCTTAGATCCTGTTGTTGCAGAAGGGTTCTTTCATATTTTGCATGTACACTATTTGAGGATGTGTAACATCTCACAACCATGGAGGGCTCTTAGAGTCTTTGGTTTGAGGTATTGGTGGTGCTTAATAGGTGATGTTGGTTTAAACTTTGTTGGTGTTATGTCATAGTATACTCTTTATTGTGCTTTTGAGTTTCACATGTGTAGCGTCCTAAAATTGCGACACTTGCAATTTCGACTGCATTTCGGTCTTCATGATGGCGACACAACACACAACCTGAATGGAGACCCCGAAACCTGATTACGACACTGAAAACTGCATTTTTCAAGCACCCTGGCCTGAACCTCCTTGCACCCTGCTGTCCCGGGAGGTGGGACCAGAGCGCCCAGCGCCCTGGTCCTTCAGGACCAGGGCGCCCAGCGCCCTGGTCCCTGGGTCCTATTTTGGACCCGGTCTCCTTTGGACTTCGGGTCTTTTTGTTTGCAAATTGGAAATTAACTTTCCTGGTCGGCCTAAGGTTGGGAAAATCAGTCTATCAGCCCTAAATGACAAGTATATAAACTACATTTTCCTCTCTCATTTGGATAGAGACACACATGAGGGAAAAAGCGTGGAAACTATACTCAAGCATTCAAGCATTCAAGCATTCAAGCATTCTTTCAAGCAATTGATCATTTAAAGTCTCCATTCAAGGCTAAGTGTTGCATTCAAGTCAAGGATTCAACCATTGAAGAGGAGATCACATACTACATGCTACAACATACAACATACAACATCTATACCTTCGCACATAAGGATACCAACATCCTTAGAACAAGGTATTAGTACTTGTTTTACATACATTTACATTTACAGCACTTGCTCATTTCTTGGTTAATTCCAAAACCGGGGTTTGACCTAAAGGAAAACCCCTAATCCCTAACCCCCCAATCGTCTTCGCTTTTCTGTGTGTAGGTTGCAGGTACGCGGCTGAAATTGAAGATCTGGAATCCTTGTGCAGAGACGAACAGATCCCCCTTCGTTTCGCGGATTTTTCGGAGGACCGTGGCGCTCGGGCGCCATCGTCTCGACAACTTTTGCTCAAATTTGCAAGACAGTGCCGTATCGACATTTTACTGCTAATTCCAGGTCCGCAGCTTCATCCTATATCCCTATCTCAGTTTATAAGCGAATCTTTGTCACTTTCTATGCATTCCTAGCTTAATTCTTCTATGCACATTCTTTACAAAAGAGGGTAGCCTTGCTGTCATAACCCTTGAAATTTATTTAGCATCCAATCTTGCATTGTGTGGGATTGGATCTTGTGGGTTTCAACCCCTCTTTTGAATGTAAAGTCTCTCCCCTAAGTGAAAACCATCAACCCTAGCGAACCTCCCTTCTCTCTCCTCGGAGTTGGAAGAGGGGAGGGCAACTAGGGTTCGATCGCGATTTTCCGCTTTACATTTTGGTGAACCCGACATGAACATCCTTTCTGATTATTCATAGTTAGATCTGAAAATTGGATTCCTTGATTACATTTCCATGTTTGATCTTTTGCAAAATTTTAGAGGTAATTGCATAAAAACCCTAAATTTTCTTTTTAGTAATTAAGCTTGTGAAATGTCTAAATGTTAATGCTTGTTTCAGATCTGCCCTTCTATTACAAATTATCAATTCATATTTGTGCTTTAATTTTGAAAATTAAGTGGTTAAGTGTCAAAACCCTAATTTTTGAAACCCTCTTGATTCAACCTTTGTCCGACAATTTCACTGATCAAAACATCTCCAAATCAGCTGTAACTTTGGATTTCGCAATAAAATCACAATATCTTTCATCCCTGAAAATTTGGAAAAATGTTGCGAGGACCATGTGCACTCCGAGCGCCATCGTCCCCGACATTTTTTCCGAAATTTCGGGAGCGAGATCTTACTGTATTTTCCTGCTAAAATCCAGAATTTTGGCTGATTTTATCAATTTTAACACCTTCAAAATTACAGTCAAAGTTGGTCTTGTGATTGCTTGGTTTAAGGCTTCTAATCATTCAAAAATCATCGAAATTGAAATTTTGTGTCAAAATTGTGTTCTTACTGCCCTAAATCTGAAAAGTGTGTTTGCATTCATTCGAAATTTTAGTGCTTTATTCAAATTCTTACAATTTGTGACTTTTGAAATTAAGTGCTTAATTACAACAACTTTAATTTCCGCTTTCCAAATTGAATTTTGCGTGAAATTGAGTCAACTTTTGAATTTCAAAACTTGCATTACTTTTGGCATTCCCTCTAAAATCATAAAATTCAAAATTTCAGTTTCCCTCTCTTTTTCAAAAATCAAATTTTTGCATTTTTCGACAATCTTGGTAGGGTTCAATTTCGAGATTGCAACTTTAATTTGGCCTATCTACAGATCGTAAAATCACTCAATTTTTTTAGATTAGCTCTAAAATCATCATACCTTTCATCCCTGCAAATTTCGAAAAAAGTTGCAAGGACCGTGTTGCACTCCGAGCGCCATGGTCCCGGACATTTTTTCCGAAATTTCGGGAGACTGTCGTGATTGCATTTTACAGCTTAAATCCAGAAGATTGGCTGATTTTACTGAAAATTGCTACCTCTAAATTCAAAATCTTCTCTCTCTTTCTAGTGCATGAGTTTTACAACAATTAGCCCTACTTACACTATTCCCGTTAGACGAAGCCGTAGAATTAAGTCTTTCTGAGGTTTAACTACTGAGGAGATGGAACCTAATTTGAATGGCCTTTTTAACGAGGACATGGGTAATTCCTCTAATCCTCCTAATGATGAAGAAGCTCTCCATGAGGTTTCTGTAGAACAACTTTCAAAATTGGATAACCAATTTGACGATTTTCACCAATGGATGTCTCATGAGTACCCGGATAGTCAAGCTCTTCCTTTAATTGAGGGTCTAAAACGTATGCTTCAAAGTGATAACAATGGAATTGATATTTTGCGTGGTATTGCACACATTGTGGATTCAAATGTGATGCCTATGAAAAGTTGTGCCGAAACCTTAGGTTATACACAACCTCCTACACAAGTCAATCATTCTATTCCTTTGATGACTTCTATTGCTAGCGTACCTACTTTTACATCAAACATAATGACTACTTCAATACAAGACATTCCTTCTATGATCACCAGTCATGGGGGCAACCCTCCTTCTTCAATTAACCCTCTTCCTTCATTCAATCCAACTTCTTCATACATTCCTTCAATGAGTGTTCCTATTACATCTTCACAAATGAACATGACGCAAGGGGGCAATTCATTCAACCATTCCATTCCTCCTTGTAGTGTTCCTCTTGTCCAATCATCTCCTATGACTGACTATCATAGGGTCCCACCACCTTACTCTTTACCTTCTTTCAATAACATAACACCTCCATCTCAATCTAACACGTCTAATATGAACTCTTCGACTGAAGTGACCATTACCAATCTTGCACAAACTGTCTCCTCTTTACAGCAACAAATTGCCTCTATGAATCAATCTAAGTTTAGTGTGCCCACATTTGATGTTGCGAGCCCACTTTCTCTTGACATTGTTCAAGCTATCCCTCCTAAACATGTTGAAATCCCACATTTGGAGCTTTATAATGGTAAAGGTGATCCTCTAACACATGTTAAGACTTTTCAAACAATATGTACTGATTTTGCTTATGACCAAAGGTTGCTTGCAAAACTGTTCACTAGAACATTAAGAGACAAAGCCCTACAATGGTATTGCTCGTTGCCTTCTTATTCTATTACTTCTTTTGAACAACTTGCAAATGCTTTCATTCAACAATTTCAAAACAATATAAGTCCTAAAGTTACTTTGATTGATTTAATGCATTGTAAACAAGGTGTTAAAGAAAAAGTGACTGATTTCATTGGTAGATATAAGCATTTGTATGCTCAAATTTCTTTTCCAGTGCTTGATGACATGCACACTTCTGCAGGTGTGGATATTTGAGCACTTTACATGCACCAGGCCTGTCGGCTATCCGATGAGTACGGCTAGCGAGTGACCTAGGGTATTTTCTTATCCACTTACTAGCGAGTGGAGATTTGGAGATCTATTGTATTGGAGAGTGATAGTTGACAAATTGACAACCGAGGTGACTGTGTGGAGACCATATCTGCGGATGCACAGATGGGATGGGATGGAGAGACAGTTAGCATGCCTACAGAGGAACCGCCTACTGAGAGGACGATATCCACACATCATAGTCCCATTCTACTTTGACAGAGTACGGAGGTAGTTTGGGCTAGAGCAGTGTGTTCCAGCCGATGTGCCCATCTACACTCGACACTCACGAGTCCTTCCCAGACCCAGAGCAATAGAGAGACCCACGATAGATGATATCGAGATCACAGATATAGAGGGGTCCGATCAGGATGTGGTCACTGATTATGCTGCAGACCCTGGGGCATAGCGCAGGTATCATTCCTGGTTTATGAGATCATACCTAGGGCCTATCTTTCCACCAGATCACCCAATAGGCCATCCAGGTCCATGGAGGCATGGAGATCGAGATGAGGATCAGGGATCCAGATCGGAGGAGCCAGAGGAGGGAGAGGATCATGAGGAGGCAGGAGGTCCTGATCCGCCTATAGGAGATCAGCCTAGTGCCGAGGAGGAGGAGGACGAGGATGACGACGAGGAGGAGAGAGATGATGATGAGGAGAACGAGGATGCAGATGAGGATGGAGATGACGAGGAGGAGGAGGATAGAGATGATGAGGACGAGTCAGATGCAGCTCCTCACCATTAAGGGGATGATACCGTAGCCTTAGATCCTCCTGTTATTCCCCAAAAGGGGGAACACGAGGCGCTACGGAGACCTGCACCTATCGCGCACAAATCGCTCGAGCGTGGGGAGCCTACTAGTTCCCAGTCATAGATGCTACCATATCATGATCCCTACTGGCGTGAGGGAGATCCAGGTATAGTAGGTTTATATTGATTGATTGATGTTTTGATGATATAAAATGGTACTAACACAAAATCTGTTCCACTGCTACAGCTAATGTGCAGGATTGGCGCTCCTTGATCCAGCAAGCAGTGACAGATATCTCCACGACAGCGCAGATCCCTAGTTCCTCACAGGTTGCTTATAGACCTCAAGGGAACGCGGGTCGGCATGATGATTTGTTTTCCCCATTTCGAGTACAGGTAGAGATATGGAGGGAGAGAGAGCGGGCTCTATTAGAGGACCTTCAGCGAGCACAGTGTGATCTAGTAGCAGCTCAGGCCGAGGCTACCTCGTATCGCGCTATCCTTATGAATAGGGATCGTAGGAGTTCCTCTCAGAGCCATTCACGATCTATATCATGGTATACGCCTATGGGTCCACCTGCACGGCTGGATCAGGAGGGAGCATCTAGTCGTCACTCTCCGGCCACCAGCCCTAGGGATAGAAGATGATTTTATGATGTAGGGTAGGTCACATTTTGGATGTATAGTGACCTACCTTTGTATATTGATCCACACATATATATATACATGCTTCTTTGTCTCAAACATGTTATCTTTAATGTCTAAAACAATGTGTATTGTGATTAAAGTTAATACATTTGGTAGATGTACATGTATGCTCTGAATTTAATTTCCATGTGATTGATTTCTCAACGCTCCATGATTAAATTGATACATGTGTGACTTAATTAAAATATTTGATCAAGTACTATATTGATGATAAGGAAGAAAGTATGTATTAAGCCTACGAATCATATAACCAATGTGATTTAATTTGAATTTAAACACAACATGACATGATTCAACTTAACACATAAAAACATTGTATAATATGTCAACATAATGAAAATGTAAATCTTTTGTAATTTACATAAATGAATTCAAGACAAACCATAAAGTAAAGACACATGCTTGTCAGGAACGAAGCAATATAGATTAAACAAAACATCATTTAATTCTATTTGCTCTAATCAAAGATATGTTAACATATTATCCAATTTTGAAGAAGTGAGAAAGGAAATAGATAAATGATAAGGAATGAGGCATTAAGCATAGTATCTACACAAGTGCATAGCGTTTATAGGGTCTGTAAGAGGCGTACCGTCTACATCCGCTATTTTGTAAGCACCTGATCCATAATCTTCAATAATGATATATGGTCCAAGCCAATTAGGATTGAATTTTCCCTTTTCTTCAGGTAAGGCATTCACATTGCGTTGATTCTCATAGAGCACTAAGTCACCCACTGAGAAGGAAAGTTGAATAACCTTATCATTATAGCTTTGTTGTAGAGTTTTGTGACACGCTTGAATATGCTCAAGAGCATTTATACGCTATTCATCAAGCATCTCAAGCTGTTGAAGTCTTTGTTCTCTATAGGAGTCATCATCTATTATACCTTTGAGAGAAACTCTAAGTGATGGAATCTCTAATTCTAAAGGCATAATAGCATCATCACCATAAACAAGATTATAAGGAGTAGTTCCCGTGGCAATTTGTACACTTGTTCGGTAGGCCCAAAGAGCATAGATTAGCTGAGTACTCCAATCCTTACCATGCTTATTCATGGTTTTGCAAAGAATTTGTTCAATTATTTTATTGGAAGATTCGGCTTGACCATTTGATTGAGGATAGTATGGTGTAGAAAATCGATGTTTAATATGATATTTCTCGAGGAATTGCTTCACGTCTTTATTATTAAATGATGTCCCATTATCAGAGATTATAGTGGAAGGTATCCCAAATCGAGAAATAATGTTTTATAGAAGAAATCGACAAATCACTTCAGCTGTAGTGGAGCGAAGAGGAACAGCTTCTACCCACTTTGTAAAGTAATTTGTTGCAGTTATAATGAAAATATGTCCTTGAGATGAAGGAGGAGAGATTTTACCGATGAGATCCAACCCCCATGTAGAGAAAGGCCAAGAAGCTACCTGAGAACGGAGTTCTTGGGCAGGAGCATGAATCAAATTATTGTGTTGTTGACATTGATGACATTTCTTAACAAATGAAAAAGAATCCTGCTGCATAGTTTGCCAATAATATCCCATACGAAGTAATCTTTGAACCAAGGATTTACCTCCAAAATGCCCCCCACAGGCACCTGAATGTGCCTCTTCAAGAGCAATAGGGATTTCTGATTTGTTAAGACAACGAAGGAGAAGACCATTATAACCCCTTCGGTAAAGAACATTAGAAAGAATGATATACCTAGCAGACAACTTGCGAACTCTAGCCCTGGTGTTCCTATTGGCGGAATCAGGAAAGGTACCATCAGTCAAGTATCTTACGATATGTGAGTACCATTCATCTGAGTCTATGAGGTCGCAACATGTCACCAAGCTAGAATCATCTACAATAGCTGGAGAAGTAAGGTTGTGAATAACAAATTTAAGATCAACCACAGGGTCCTCTAAAGATACAAGAGAAGCCACACATGCCATTGCGTCCGCATGTCGATTATGTTTTCGAGGAACAGGTTCTATGGTGTAAGAATCAAATTTTTGTAACAAAGAGATAGCAAGGTCTTTATATTGTGATAACTTGTCTTGTTTTGCTTGATACAGTCCTGTTACTTGTCTTATAATCAATTGAGAATCTCCAAAAATATGTATGTGTTTTATATTCAGAGCTAAGGCTGCCTTTATTCCTGCTATAAGAGCCTCATACTCAGCAATGTTATTGGTACATAGGAAATTGAGACGATAAGATAAGGGAATAGACTTGTTTGTAGGAGAAATCAGAACAACACCTACCCCCGATCCCGTACGACACTTAGAGCCATCAAAATATAACTCCCAAGTTTCATCTTTCTCTGTACAAAGAATTAAGTCGTCAGGAAAAGACTCAGGGTTAGGGAAGGAGAAAGGTGAAGGGGCCTCAGCTAGGTGATCGGTCAACGCTTGCCCTTTAATTGCTCTTTGTGAAACAAATTTAAGGTCAAATTCTGTTAACATCATAACCCACTTAGCTAGGCGTCCTGATAAATCAGTTTTAGAGAAAAGATGCTTCAACGGATCAAACTTTACCATGACGTGGACTTCTGAGTTTAAGAGATAATGTCTCAATTTTTGAGTCGCAAACACCAAGACCAAGCATTGTCTTTCTATCACAGAATATTGGGTCTCATAATCGAGTAAGGTATGACTTATATAATAAACCGGACACTCCTTACCATCTTTATCATGTTGTGCCAATAATGTTGCAAGAGCATGAGAGGACGCAACCGTATAAAGAAGGAAGGGTTTAGAAGGTTCAACCAGTCGAAGGATAGGAGGATTAGCCAAATACATTTTTAAATCTTCAAATGCTTGCTGACAATCCTCATTCCATTGAAAAGTGATATTCTTTTTGAGAAGTTGAGTGAAAGGAAAAGTACGATCTGCAAGTTGAGATACAAACCTACGAATAGCTTGAATCTTTCCTTGTAAGCTTTTGAGTTGAGACACATTTCTAGGAGGTGGCATGTTGACAATAGCATCTATTTTCTTAGTATCCACCTCAATCCCACTATGCAAAACTATGAATCCTAATAGTTTTCCACTATCCACACCAAAAACACATTTTTGGGGATTCAAGCGCATGTGATATTTACGAATCCTTTCAAAGATTTGACGAAGGATCTTAATATGATCTATGCGAAGAATGGATTTGGCTAAAACATCATCAACATAGTCTTCTAAAATCTTATGCATGTAATCGTGAAAGATAAGGGTCATCACTCGTTGATAAGTTGCACCGGCGTTTTTAAGTCCGAAAGGCATCATTATCCAACAAAATGTACCCCAAGGAGTGGTGAAAGTGGTTTTGAATTGATCTTGAGGGTTAATGAAAATTTGATTGTATCCTGAAAAACCATCCATGAAGGATAACAAGGCATGTCCTGCCGTAGAATCAACTATCATGTCAATGTTTGGAAGAGGGAAATCATCTTTTAAAGAAGCCTTATTTAAATCTCGAAAATCGGTACACATTCTTATTTTATTATCTAGTTTAGCCACAGCGACAATATTTGAAATCCATGGGGAATAATCAATAGGGCGGATAAATCTAGCCTCCAATAACTTTTCAATCTCAGCCTTAACAAGCAGAGCCACCTTAGGATTCATTTTTCGAATCTTTTGTTTCACGGGCTTAGCATCAGGAACTAAGACAATATTATGAGTAACAATCTTAGGATCTATACCAGGCATGTCAGAGTATGTCCAAGCAAATATCTCGGGGAATTCATGCAATAAATCTTCATATTGTTTTTGTTCCTCTTCATCCAAACATTTTCCAATTTTAATAACTTTTTCTTCATTGCAAGGATCCATCTTAACATTAGTGGTGTCACTTATGAGAAGATTACTTTGTTGAGGAGTATCCTTTAATTGAGGGAATTCTTTCACAATCTCATCATTATCAATCTCTCTTCCAAAATAGGCTTCAGTGTTCAAACAATAAGGGAGTCCCCTATTGTGATGATAACAAGGAAGAGTATCATATGCTCCTAAAAATTCAGCTAAAGCATCATCGGTAGGGAAAACATCAAAAGCACAAGCACATGAAGGATCCTCATCAATGTACTCGGGGTGTTGCATTGATAGAGATGTAGAAATAGCATTAACACTAATACATGGTCTCTTAGAAGCTTTAGTACGCTTGCAGGGATTATAGCCAAGTCCAAAGGCATGGTTGTGAAGATTATTCTCTAGAGGAACTTTTATCCCTTGTTCGTGAGCACCACAACCATTTCCATGATACCCATGCTTAGCAAAAATGCAAAAACCACGACCATAACGATCAACCATTTCAAACAGAGAAGGCGGTTTTTCATAAGACAAAGAATCAAACTCTTCATAATTAGAGGTGTGAGGAGAAGAAGTTTGAGAAGCGGCCACAAAATTATTGCTCATAGGCTCAGGTAATGTTGATTGATTTTTAGCTTCTTCCTTCTTTTCAACTTTAAGCTCTCTAGAAGGAACCTTATATTCACCTACAAAGGTGGGATTAAAATCAAGGGATCCCCAATCGTCATCTACGAGAACCCTCTCAGAATCAAAATCCTTCTTATGTGTAGTTTCAAGTTGAGAAGAGTCTTCTTCAGGAGCTCTAGACTCATCCAAAGAATTTTGATCATCAGAGAGCGAGGACTCATCGATAGGTATCTTGTTTAAAGAGTCATCACTAGACGAGGACGGCTTAGAAGAACCCCCCTTGGAAGTAGATGTTTGCAAAAAAGCTTGAAAATTAGTATCACCTATCAAGGTATATGTCTTATTGTTATAGATAAACTTAACTTGCCTGTGCAATGTAGAGGGGACAGCTTGCATACTGTGAATCCAAGGTCTCCCTAATAACAAATTGTATGTTAGATTTCCCGACATAACATGGATAGGAGTAGGCAAAGTAACAGGCCCCACTGTGATGGGTAAGGTGATAGTACCTAATGAAGTTTTAGCCACATTATCAAAGCCTTGAATAGGACGAGAGTCCGGCTCAATTAGGGATGTATCCACATTCATCTTATGCAAAAGATTAATGCTACACACATTAAGACCAGAGCCATTATCTACTAGTGTTCGTCTTATAGCAGTGTCTTTCATGATAACCACAATCATCAAGGGATCATATTGATGTTGAATTTCACTAGTAGGCAGCTCATCTTGGGTAAACACGATTTGAGCTTTAGGATTCATCACAGAGTTAACCAAAGATGCTATATTACTAGATGTATTCGGTGGAGGAACATTCAAATCTTTCAAGGCATCTTGTAACATTCCATGATGAGCGGAAGAAGTTTGAATCAAATCCCAAAGGGATATCTTAGCATGGGTAACTTTAAGTTGTTCTATGAGATCATATTCCTTACTAAGAACTTGTGAAATACGTGGAGCTTGCGGAAGAATTGGTTGAGGATTCGGAAGAGAAACTGGAATAACAGGAGGAGGACTAGGCTGCCTATTATTTCTGGTATGATAAGTATGGGCAACCGCATGATAACTCTCTCTAGTTATTTGCTTGGCATAACTATAAGGACTTATAGGTTTTCTTCCTTGCACAATGATGATTGGTTTATTCGGCGTACGAAAGGAATCATGATCATACCCTCCTTGGATAGTAAGGAGAGGTGATTTAGGAACTTGAAAGGTGGGAGAAGGATAAGCACCTTGGACTTCAAAGAGAGGCTTTTTATGCTCATTCAAGTTTATCATGTTAACCAATTTAGAAGTCTTGTTCTTGTTTAAAGATTTCGATAAAGCCACAAAGTCATCAAGAGCATCATCCAACAAAGCATGATCATATCTATCAAAAGGTTTATCTTTTGGTTTGAAAGGAGATATCTCTTCATAGAGGGGATTGTTGAAAACACCCATGTTACTAGATTTAGTGGAAGAGTTGATAGGAATGTACCCTTGAGAGGACTCATTCAACTTATCTTTCTCATCACAATGAAATGGCATAGTAACAAAGTTTATGAGTTTTTGGTAAAATGAAGGTTTGGCATCTTTAGGGTTCAAAAACTCATCTAAAGCTTCATCTAATTCATCTTGGCTATACTCATAATAATCATCATAAGCATGAACATTTTGCAAATAAAAGTCTGACATTTTGAAATAAAAGTTGCATGAAATTTAAACACACAATGCAAAAGGAACACTCTCTTTTTTTTTTTAATGAAAATGAAATGAAAACACACTAAATCTAGATCTAGATCTAACAAATGCAATGCAAGAAGAAGCAATGATAGATTCACGTTGGGTTCACCAAAATGTGTGAGGGAAAAAGCGAGACTAGGTTATCATGTCCTAATCCTACCTCTTGTCACACATTACGGAATACAAAAGAGCCTAGAGGTATCGTACAATTGGCTACTTCTTTTTGTGAAAGAGAGAGCCATGGGCTACCTATTAGGGTTTCTATTCCTTTGTTGTAATTGAAAGGTAAGATTATGCAAGTCCAATTCCTAGCCCTAGAATGCAAGTCTGAACTAATAACAAGATTGCAGAATTGAACTTAAACAATGGAAAGCTGTAAATACCAAGATAAAACAAGAATGCAAATGCATACCCGGAGTCAAAATCTGAGTGGAAATGTTTGGGATGGGGGCGCGGGCGCCACTGTCCTGATTCTGCACCTGAAACTGCACCTGAAACTGCTGTTTTGCACTCTGGAAAACTGTCTGAAATGTTGTCTGTCAGGAGGACCAGGGCGCCCAGCGCCTCTGTCCCAGGGACCAGGGTGCCCCAATGCCCCTGTCCTGACAGGACCAGGGCGCCCCACGCCCCTGTCCTGGTATTCTGCTCTGCAATTTGGTGTGGGGTGCTGTCTCGACCTGCTTTTTCTGGATCTGCAACCTGCGGCATCGTCCGAGTCTCGAAACCTGCACTTATATCTGAAAAAGGTGTTTGGGTAGCTATATAGGGTTTTTCCTTAGTCAAACCCCCGCTTCGGTGATTTCCACCTCCATGAATAGCCAAGTTGTATTGTAAAAGTAATGTGTGT
The DNA here is from genome assembly GCF_030272615.1 of Cryptomeria japonica. Classification (NCBI taxonomy): domain Eukaryota; kingdom Viridiplantae; phylum Streptophyta; class Pinopsida; order Cupressales; family Cupressaceae; genus Cryptomeria; species Cryptomeria japonica. The sequence goes on from NC_081414.1 coordinate 909,627,044, forward strand.
GCAGACCTTGTGTGTGTGCAAGATCTAAAATGTAAGTAAGCAAACTAGAGCAACCTAGAAAGTAAACCCTAATTGCTTGTTAATGATAATGTAAATGCTCTAAATCAAGATGCAAAGTGATCTAAAGCATGAATAAATGAGATATTGAAGCTTATGCAAAGACATGAAAACAACATGAAATCATACCCAACCCCCAAGGGAGGGCTACAAGCCAATCTTTAGTCGGTAATCTCCTATTGTTCTTCAATGTCTTCCAAGCCCTAAATGGATGAATGGAATTGATAAATGCTTGATAGAGGGATGTTGAATGTTGTTGAAGTCTTCAAAGATCTGCTCTTTCCCTGCATATGAGGTTTCTGAAAACAAAATTCTGATCCTTTCAAATGAAGAAAGAGAGCTCTTATGTATGAACCCTAGGTCGTAATTTCATCTTTTGGTCGACCTAGAGATTGAATATCCCGCCAATTTCTTGGGTTAAGCTTTATTTTATGATTGGATCACGCTCCTAAAATTTCGGGAAAAATGTCCGAGATCGTGTGCACTCCGGGCGCCATGGTCCCGACAACTTTTCACCAAATTTTCAAGGCCGTCAGATATGATGATTTTAGAGAGAATCCCGAAGTTACAGGTGATTTCGAGATGTTTTGACCCTCGAAATCAAGCCCTCAAGCTTAGAATAGGGCCTAATTAGGGTTTTTGATTAGATGATGTATTGGAGGAATAAAATGAAAGGGGCACGCTTTAATGAAAGGGCCCGACTTTATGATGTGAAGGATGATGAAATAGGACCTTAGACCTAATTAATTTGATTAATTAAGTGCTAAAGGGGAAATGTAATGCAAAATGCAACTGCGCCAAGGCGGGTGCTAAACTAGGTGTTAAATTGTACTGCTTTAGCAAGTGCGTACAATTTATGACGTTATAGTAATATTTACACAAACTACTACAAAGTATCATCTTATTATGGGTAGGTTCCCATTGTGGTTTTTTCCTTAATCGAGTTTTCCACATCAAAATCTTGGTGTTATATGTGTTGGTGATATTGTGTTTATCTTTATGGTTGTTGTTGTTGTTTAGATATGAGATTGTGCTTAAATTTTTTAATCCAGTGAAAACTGATTCACCCCCCCTCTCAATTTTCCTTCTTGGTTTCTACTGACAATTACTTAATTAATCAAATGGTCCTATGTGCTGATTTTATTTGTTTATCGCAATATATTACTTGTTGCCAAAGTGCAAAGATTAATCATAGGGCCCAATGGAAAGTTGGGTGCAACAAACTTTGAGGAGAAAGCAAAATTGTGACACTTGTCATAAGAAGACAACTTTGGAGAAGAGAAATGTTTTGGAGCTCTTATGAACCCCCTCCAAGTGACATACATGGCAATTGTATCTTATTCTTTAGCACGGATTCATAAAGTTTCTCAGTGGGACCAAATCTTCCACTCGGATAGGCTTTGAGTAAAATGAAAAATTTTGAATTGGCAAAAGGATAGTTTATCTCATCATGGATGATTTTCATTTATGTAGTAAATAATATTTGTATTAAATATTATTTATGCAAGAGTTGTGCAAAAGGAACTTTCTATTTACATTCTTAAATACATTGAATGTGGACACTTTTGGGAAGTTGTTGTTTTCACATTCTAAGCTCTGTAAATATAAGGATTGCTAGAGGAGTTGTATGAGAGGAATTCATTATTAAAGGGGTTATGCTCCTGAATTTTCTCTAGGATGGAGCAGGATGTAAATCTCTATGTAAAGGCCTAGAGCCTGAAGATTATATTGTAACTGTATTTTGTTGTTGAATAATACAATGGCTCTTTGGTTTTGGAGTGTGGGGTTTTTCACCCGAAAGAATTTTCCCCATGGTAAATATGTGTTCTATTCTTTTGTATTTTTCTTATATTTTATGATTCTGTGTTGTTCAATCAAAATGTATGCATGTTGTTGAGACTGTTATTCGATTTGGCAAGATCTTAAACTATAATCGCTTTCCTCCAAGGGTTAATGTGGGAAATAAGGTGTGCTTGATTCTTCTTTATGGCACAGTAGTGTGTGTTTGTAATTGATGTTGGATGCACATACTAATTTTAGATGGATGTTTTTGGGATGCCCATTTTCCCTTCAACTATAAGAACCAAGATTATTTTCCCCAATAAATAGTAAATAGTTACTAGTAGATAGTTTTTATTGCACCCTAGTAAATAAAGATTACTACTTTAGTAAACCTTGATTGTAAAAAGTACAATTATCAATGTCAATGAATTTTTCATCCCGTATTAAGGGTTATAATAATACATAGTACAAATATGAAAAACTATATTCATGTACCTACAATAAGTTGCCTTAATATGGAGTTACTATGTGGAGTTTTAATCTCACTATCATGCTTCGATTAGCCCCTTTGACATGCTTAATATAATCACCTTACATGAACTTAAAATATCAATGGAAGGAAGATAAAATCACCATAATACTGTAGCAACAAAGAGACAGAAATTAGCAACATAAGCATGCAACAAACTCTTGACAATCATCTCACAACATAAGATTTATGTGAAGAAACGGTCCTTTCAAAAAAGAACTCTACAAAGAAGAGAGGTATAGCATGTATTATATTCAAATGTAAGATTAAAATAAATAAACTTTCATCACCCCTTCTTTATTTTCAATACAATACATAAAGACATTTAATAATCATCCCAAAGTTGATTTCAAATGTAAACAAAACTTCATGAGAAGTTGGGCACCAAAAACCACTATAAGAACCAAGATGCTTTACCCTAATAAATAGTAATTAGTTTCTAGTAGATACTTTTTATTATCCCTACAGTAAATAAAAGATATTACTCCAATAAAATTCTAACATTAAAAAATAATTATCATTGTCAATGAAACCCTCATCCATTATAAGAAATTTAGAAACGATATTAGGATTAATTAAATACATATGATTTACAAGATTTATGACACACGAATTTGAATAGTTACAAAAAAGTATGGGAAACCTTGGCAAGCTATCAATTCATAGCTTAACTAGAATGAAAATGATTCCCATATAATATTCTATTAATAATTGGTTATACGGTGATCTCCTTTGATCACTTCCCATGTATACCTCTAACTAATGTTCATTGGGTTTGTTTTAAAAAATCAACATAGGCATTATGACCCTACTAAATGTATTCATGAATCACCACTTAAAGCTTCCTTCTTGAATAGGTATCATAATGATTACAAATGTACATATAATTAGAGTTGTTGAATCCTTTCAAATTATCAAGTGTATTCTGTTAGTTGGATATGCTTCATTAAAATTAGATAAGGAGTTTCAAGACATGGTGGAAAGATTGGAAATGTGATTCTAATACATCATTTTATAATTAAAATCATTTCAAATATTATATTTGGGTTTCGGTACACTTGCGTATTAGAGCCTTCCAATTGGCTCATTTCAAAATCCAATTTAACATTTGAAATAGATAAATTAAATTGTTTTTTTCTATAAATATTGTTAATAATATTTGTGCATATATTCTAATCTTATTATTTGTTCAAATTTATTACTATTTTAAGTGCAAGCCAATAAAATTGCATTTAAAGTGGCCTACAAATAGATGCTTCTTGATCATTAGGGTAATGCATCTTGTATGGTTGCCAAAGTTCTATTGACCTCTCTTTCCAATAGGGGTCAATCCCATCCCAAAGGGTATTGACATGTGTATGACTTGTCATATGATTGTATACATGATTCTCATGCTTCTCAATAAAAAGCTTATGGTCTTATTGTGTATGTATGGTCTTGAGTTTCCTATTGTGTTCTTCCTCTTACAATTAGTTTAATAATTGTTACTATTTATAAATTTGTGATCATATTTTCTTTTCTAATATGTTACTTGAAATTCCACTTTATATAGACTATAAAATGTGACTTTTTCGACCCACCTTTTTATAATATATTAGACCTTAAAAACTCTATACAAATAATATAAAAACATTATTAGAGGGCAAAAGGTCAGAGAAGCAGAGAACGTGACTTTGATATTTTAGTGCCCTAGAGGATGGAAAACTATGCTTAACATGTGCACTGAGATTACCAAATCATCTGGCATACCTAACATCTAACTTGAAGAATGAAATGTTCATGTTTTAACGCATCAATAAACCATCCCCAATCCCTCCATAGAGCTTGCTAAGTCATATAAGATAGCTTCTGATCTTGGTTCTCTAAAAGCCCAAATCTCTGAAGTCTACATAATGTATGACAGTGTTTTTCTCTCTTGGGATAGTGCCAGATTCTCTTAATAAAGATGCAAATTGAAAAGGAGCATGCCCAACTCACCAGTACTTTGCGCATATCCACTCCAGTTTTGTCCATCACTTCCCAGTTCATGCCTTGCCCCAACACTGCTGCATTATTTATCTGTTAAAAACCAGAAAAGCACATCCTATAAAATCAAACAAATACCCTTCAACGGAGCAAGACAAAGATAAAACACAAACTCAAAGACTTTACCAAAATATCTAATCCCCCAAACATGGTTTTCAACCATTTTGCCAGATCTGAAATACTTTGGGAGCTCTGCACATCTAATATGTGAAAATGAACATTATCAAGTCCTGCTTCACCCAGATCTTTCATGGCAGCCAACCCATTCTTCTCGTTGCGACACGTAAGCACAACAGTCATGCCCTTGCACGCCAGCTGGCGAACAATCTCTAAGCCTATTCCCCTATTGCCTCCTGTAACCACCGCCACTGTTTCAACACTCCACCATTTCTCATCCTGTCAAAAAACCAACAATTTTTTTTTTGTTAAAACTTTCACTTATGCAACTGAAATTAAAGCACCTCCAAATCTGTATGGAATTCCTTTTACCATTCTGAAAATTTTGTACAAAGGGATTCAGCAATCTGTGTGTAACAAAGCAAAAGCATTCTGAGTCACGGATCCATGTTGCCCAATCTTCTAGATCTGTAATGTGTCGGGTCACGTTTCTTTTGAGTTGTCTTCAGCATTTTTTTAAACCGTTCTTTTCATTTTAGCTTTATTTAAATCTTTGTTGAGCTGTTCAAGATTCGTTTTTACCAATATAAAATAAGATAAATTCGAAGGAATATACAGTAGAACAGAAAAATACACATTCTACAATAGAGAATATATAAACATAAAATTAATCTATTGCATGCATCATCTATATATATATCATTTGCATAATACATTGGTGTATATATAGATGTAGAAATCTGCATAACTACCCATTAACAAATAACTACATTAATTGATGTTTATTATCTTTTATTCTTCTTATAATGAATATTGGAAGAAAAATGGTCATTTTTTCATCATGTCTCCCTCATAACGAGCATTGTTTTTATTTAAAGACCTCCAAAATATGTGCTGCAGCACTATCAACATTCATCAATCATCAATACACTCAATCTGCAATCAAAGATGATCAACCTACAATTGACCATCATGAGTCACTTTGCTAGTGCTTACTCCAATCAGGACCATACATGGCCATCTCTCCTCTTATCTATAATTCCCAAAACTCTAGAACCTGCAATCTCAAAATTTGTATCCCACAAAGCTACAATATTGAGGACTAAACAATGTCCAAAGCTATCAATTTAAAAGGTTTCTTGGCCCAAGTGAGAAGTTGGCCTGCCACCAAAGTGGTTTCAAGATGGACAACTTGCCTAGTGTTTGGAAGGACATGGGCATGCTCTTGATGAAGTTCTTCACTCTCAGTGGACACTTCAAAAGATTTCATTCTCAATTGTTCCCGATGCTTAGTCACCTTTGGCATGGGGTAAGGATGAATTTTTCCTTTTGGATTATCACTTCTATCTCCCAACCTATTGAGGTTGCTAAGTCTGAGGGCTCCCTTCCCTTGCATCAAGGGCTCATTTTGTGCCTCTGTAAGTTTCATCTAAGTTTAACCCCTTCCATTGGCCTTAATATTAACCCCCTGATAGCTCTGAAAATTGATTGCATGAAATTTTCAATTTTTGAGCTCAAATATTGATTTTCTGGTTTTATTTGTATCCTCTATAAATGATTCAAGGTCTAGGGTTTAGGGTTTATCAAAGTTCCTTACATTCTATGAAGAAAACCCTAGCAATGATATATTTTGTTGTTACTTTTTCCCACTTAAAGCCAAGGGTTGTTTACCATGGGCGAGGCCATTTCATTTCCTAAGTATTAAGTGATGGTCAACTAGTTTATGAAAAGTGATTTTTCCTAAGTTGCAAAAAAATTCCCTATGACCGATCTCCCTTTAAATATTTGTGCCAGTGCTTATGCTTTTTTTCCCTAATCCCGAAAGTCCTAAGTATTTTGACCGTTTTCTAAAGACAGAATGGATCCAACGAATTGTGCTTCCTCGTGATCAAAGTGCAATGATTATAAGGACCGCGACATCGCGAGATTGTGCCACATGTTTTCAGTGGAAACCGGCAAGGTTGGCAATATAACCAGTCGAAACATTGTGTTACTGGTTCTAAGGTGGTAAAGGTCAATCTACTAATAGTCCCATCAATTTGCACGTGTTCGAAATAAACAGAGATGTTTTATCTTGAGGTAAAAGGCACTCGATTTTTAAATTTTGGAGGAATTAAGGGGCATTGTGCAAAGCACTAAAGTTTGAACAGATCTAACGACCCCCATATCCCCGCGATGGAAGTTGCAAGGAGGTTACGGACCATAGCATCACGAGATGATGCCATGTGTCCCAGGGTGACCAAGAAGACCTATGGTGAGGTCATTGACAGAGTTTGATTGAAAGATGATATGACACTATTTAGTCAGGATTTGGTGGGTCTGCGAATACAGATGGAAGGACAAATGCCGCATCGGTATAAAATCAATGTTAGATTTGCCAAGTTGGGTGAGATCTGCGGTTGAGTTTCAAATAAGAAATTAAGAGGGATCATAGAAGTCACCGGTCATAGCTTGCGCGGGAAAGACAAAATTGGATACAGGCTTGTTGACTCAGGATTGATTAGACAGTCAAAGGTGATAACCCAGAGATATGAAAGGATCGAGAAAAGCTTCAGGTTTTGATATGATAGATTATGATTTCTCTGATAAACTTGGAGATTTTCCTGTTGACGGGAATCTTGAAGCAGGAGATTGTACACTGAGAAAGGAATAAGATCAGAATAAAATCACACGTGAGGTGAACACATGTAGGTGGCAATGGAGTGATGGCCTAGAAAGTGGTGGTGTCTTGAGTTGTAGACATGATTGCTGAAATCTATAGCTGGCAAGGTGAGCAGAAGATATCAGGATGATAGTTCTTCACATGGATTAGCACTGCTACATAGAAAGGAATTCTGATTATAAATTTACTAGGTAGATGATAAAATGGGTAGAAACAAATACAAGCTTCTTCATCAATGAGAGGATGGTGTTCGAACAGAACTATGAATGGAGTCATTGCATATTTTGTGACACCGAATGGATGTTTTTTCTCTCGTATGAGGTTGCTCATTGTCAAAGGGGGCGTGAAAGCCTTTTCTTATCAGGAAAATCCACCTAGGGTATATCCTTTTCTCTTACTCTACATTTTGTTGGCAGAGTGTTCCAGGAGGGAGCTCACAAGGAGCTGAAAGAAGGATTTGTTCGAGGGAGGATTGGCATCCGATCGTCTCTTTAGAAACATGGAAGTTGCAATGCCTTCTCAACAAATCTTGTTTACCCCAGAGCTCCTCTTTCCATTTTCTCTGATCCAGGGCATAAAGGCTGGAGATCTTCCTCTATTTTGATGGAAAAGTATTGTTTCATGCCGAGATCTGTTTTCCTTTCCAGGTAGAGAAATTCTATGGAGCAGACCGAGCATCTAAGGGTCCATTCGGAAGTGTCTAGGTGATATCGGCGCGGCTCAAGTGTTTTTGTTTCTACCAATAATCGGTTGAAGATTTTTGTTCCACCTCATCACAAGCACCAACATGTGGATAAGGAATATTTTGTAGCAGAATTGTGCACAACCTCTAAGGCTTGGTTTTGATGACAAGTGTCTTTTGGCCTAAAACTTGTTGCTCCCTTGTTTTCTATAAAAGGGAAATCAAGGCCATCAGTTAGGGTTCCAAATTTTTTGAGAAGGATCTTTGAGAAGATAGGTCTATTCTGCAGGGTTAGGTTCCATGTAGTTCTAGAGAGTCATAGGAAATATTAGGGATTGTAATGTCATTTTGCAGAGCAAAAAGTAATAGAACAATTACGAGTTTCCTTTTTAAATGGGTTATTCTGTACTCGAATTTGTTGATTGTTATCTGATAAAAGATAGCTTATGATATTAATGCAAATATATTTCCTAATCTTTACTCTCTTGTGTGTGATTTTATCTTCTTTTAAGAAAATGAGATCAAGGGTTTCGTTTGTTTGTTGCATTGTTATGATGTATGTAATTTTCCATTCAATGCTTTAGTTTAAGGGGTTAATTAAAATGCTTAAATGAGATTATAGAGAAATAAGACTTGTAACATGATTTGATAAGTAGTTCATGTGGAGGATTGTAAGTAGAACAATATTGTAAGGCAGTATGCTTCAAAGCTAGATCAGTTGTTAGACAATTTTTTATCAAATTTCAGTAATGCTTTTCAAAGACTCTGTAACCCAAATGAACAAGGCAATGGTCTTTTGATAGCAAATGTCATTAGGTTTTTGGTTTTTGGTTTATCTTCTTTATGATTTCTCAGAACAAATCTCCTAAAATATCATAATATCATTTGTTAAGTTTTATGTATTTTTTGAAAGTTGTCCCGCCCCTTCTCATACTCCAGCTTAAGGTTGAGGATCACTGAAGAATTTTCCATCCTTGAGAATTCTTCCTTTCTATTGAATCTTTTCATGAGATAATTTTTTTTGTTTTCAATAAATTCTTGAGTATTGTTGCAGAGAGCAGGAGATTTATTGAAGAGATCACCCTCCTGGGTCCTGCAGAGCCCAGAGTGTAGAAGGACTTTATGTCCTTGTTAATGTTGGTCCATGTCTGATGGATATTCATAGTTGGAGGTGGCTCTCCATAGATATTTGGAGGAATCAGCTTGATCTCTGCCCAATGAAAGTGTAAACCCGTCCATTTTTGGGAACCAACAAAAATGGCGACTCTACTGGGGAAAATATGAATTGTAAAGAATCTCTGGTAAAATGATTTGCCTAAATATATAGTATATATTATCCCATCTGAGTCACCAACAAAAATGGCGACTCTTCTGGGGAATGTTGCATACAGTTGTCTGGGTCTTTTGTGATTTGATGGTTGAGTGTTGCTCCCGCATCGCAAGACAAACTTTTGCCCACAAAGTGAAAAGCTTCTTAACCTGTCCCTTGTTGGTTTGAGTCAATTCTCATAAATGTCACTGGAAAATCTGTTGTAGTTCATTTTCTATAAAGAGTTGGTCCAGATCTGACCATTTTTCAAGATTATATGTAATACCTCATAAGTTGTGATTGGCGACTCTGAGACTCTAAGATCTATTCACCAATGTGTGTTTGCTTGAAGAAGAACCACAAAATTTGCAGAAAGGTGAAGCAAATTTAAGCTCTTATGATGAAGTACCCTAACAAGTTGACGATGGAATCTATAATGCCATTTGATGATAAGAAAGTGTTGCAATGTTGTGTTGAAACAAATCTAACTTGTGAAGGAGTTCCAGTTGTTTGAGTATTTATCCTCTGCAAGGAGGTGGCAACTCTATCAAAATATTAGTGTTAATGATTTGAAGAATTGAAGGTGATTTTGCAAGTCCCAGGTTGAATAAGGCAACAACAACTTCAAAATTTCCAGGTATTTACATTTTCATGAGTCAAGTGTATTTTCATGAAAATTGTGTATGAAAAAATGTTCCCTAAAGAGTGAAAGAAGCACTAGGGAAGGGAATGGTAGTGATTATTTTACATACTTCTTTGATTTAGTTTCCATTTTCTGTATGAGATTAGATGGAGTATGTTTTGATCCTTTACAATGTGATAGTTTAAGATTTGTGGAAAAATGAAATAAATAGGGAAATAAATGAAAATATGTATCATGTTCTTGTGCTTCCCCATGAAATGTCAAAAACAAATGTTCAACCTCTGTCGAATCACCATAGAGATTTCTTTACATGGAAAGATATAAACCATTGAACTTTGATGGTATCCAAGGTTTCCCAAATCTTGTTCCTATAGGGGTTAGGGAACAATTACTAGGATTCAATGGGAAAAGGTTATAATCAACATGATAGCATTTGCAGGAGTTTTTTGAATTGATGGAAGATTTTGAGATAAATCAGGAAGATGTTTTCATGAAGTTGTTTGTTCAGTCTTTGAAGGCAAATGCCTGAGACTAGTTCTCTTACATGCCAATATGTTCTATCTCATCATGGGATGAGTTGAAGGTAGCATTCATGGAACAGTTTGGTGAAAGAATTAATCCAAGATTGGTTATGAAAACATTCATGAGTATCCAGAAAGATGAGGATGAGTTGAAGGTAGCATTCATGGAACAGTTTGGTGAAAGAATTAATCCAAGCTTGGTTATGAAAACATTCATGAGTATCCAGAAAGATGAGGATGAGTTAGTACCTGCTTTTAATCTTAGGTTTGCTAGGGAATTGGATGATATTCCTAGAAGCTATAGACCAAATGATGCAATGTGCATAGTTGTTTATTTGGTTGCATTTGATGAGGAAGAAATTTATTTGCTGAGAGATAAGGATCCTAAAACCTTGCATTAAGATAATAGGATAGCAATGGCTATTGAGAACACCCTAAGATATAGAATCCCTAAGGGTTATCTATCTGCAAGGGTATGTTATCCTAAGATATTAGAGGTAAAAGAAAGAAATGAATCAAAAGGTAAAAATCTGTATCAAAACCCTTATATCCCTACTGATCACATTAGCCCTACTATTGATTGTGATTTGAGAAAAAATATAAGTGAAGAGAACTTGTCCCAAATAGTAGTTATTCATTATATTGAGGAAGAAGAGGTTAATGAGAAATTTTCTTACATATTGGATGTAGAAATTGATATGGTGTCAATCACTTTACCAAATAACGATAGCAATGGTTTTTCTAGGAATGAGATTCAACAAGAGGTTCATTTGTAGTCTTGTGTTTCAGATAGATCCGACAACAAGTATGAAGAATTGGAAAGTTTTATGTCTAAGATGGATGCAAGTCTGCGGGATTTTGATAATACGAATTCAGTCTCTCAGGAAATAGTTGTATATGATAATAAAAATTTAGATGATGAGATGCCATCAGCTTTAGTTGATGAGATCAGTGAGATAGATAGTTGTGTGGTATGTTCAAATAATCAGGAAGTCATATTAAACTAGTCTAGGGATGAACCTTATAATGGATTGGCTTTATGTACAGAATTTGCTTCATTTGAAGAGTGGGAGTTTGAAGAAGATGAAAAGGATTATGCTAAACCCGGTTGTCCCGATCTTCTAGGGGATTTCTATAAAATTGATCTCGAAACATTTATGACTAGTAAATGTGAGGATGATTTCCTCTTTGATGTCACGAATACTGGCATTGAATATGAGAGTGTGGAGTTCGTTGATATTGACCAGTGTTCTGAAATAGATGAAGGAGATTGTTTTTTTGTTGCTCCACATGACATTTTGAAGCCATAATGGGATGTTTTTGTGTTAATGAAGATATCATTGTTAAAAGGGTAAATGATGACATTTTTTCACCATGCAGTGATCTGAATGTACACATAGTTGATCAAAACACACTGGCCACAATAATAAAAAATGGAAGTGACTTAGAATGGTTTCAGATATTGACTGTTTTGGTATGGATGTTTGTAAAACTGTTACCATATTGGATGAGCCAGCATATGAGAGATTTCCTTTTAACCTTTGTAATGAGTTTGCACCGTGTTCTCAAAAATGTTTTAGTGATAAGAATGTTATAGGGTGCAAACATCTATGAAGAAAGAAAATGTTATAATGATAGTTGCATAGCAAAATATAAAGTTTTTAACTTCTCTTTTCAGCTTGTTGAGGCAGACATGAAACCTGTCGAATGTTGTTATCAACTCATCTCCATTTTGGATAGTGAGTTTGGGTTCTGTATATGTCATGCAAAGCTAGATGGCAAGGTTTAGGTGAATGGACATTGCACTCAGATAGAGGTTTTTTATAGCATGCTAAGGAAGAAAAAATTATATAGTTATCATATCTCTAGATTGTTCAAGGTGCAACATGATCATAACTATATTTTTGATAGAGGAAAGTATTGGTTGACATTGGCAGATGGCATTGGGCCATCATATCTGGTTTGAACTTGCATGCCACGAATAATTTTGGGTAGAGTAAGTTTTTTTGACTCTATGCCCAATTGAATTATAAATAAGTTCCCTCTTAAATTGCCTATTCATGGACAATTTTTTAGGTTCTACTTTTCTTAAAGTAGCTGTTATCCATGAGCATTAGTTAGGTTTTCTTTGGTAGTGTAGTTTCCTTTTTGTTGAAGTTACCTTGTCTAGGTATTTTGTTTTTGGTCTGCCCTGCAGTTGGTCTGCTTCACTCAAAGATTCTGGTCTCTCACCTCATTCTTGTGAAATGAGCATCCCCAACTAGAGTCATTGATAGCTCTGAAAATTGATTGCATGAAATTTTCAATTTTTGAGCTCAAATATTGGTTTTCTAGTTTTATTTGTATCCTCTGTATATGATCCAAGGTCTAGGGTTTGGGTTTATCAAAGTTCCTTACATTTTGTGAAGAAAACCCTAGCAATGATATATTTTGTTGTTACTTTTTCCCACTTAAAGCCAAGGGTTGTGTGTATGGTGAAAATGGATAACAAATAACAACAATATTGAAAGACTAAAATGGATTCAACCACCAAACCCTAGCCTAACAATGAACAAAGATCCACCATAACATATGAAGATAACCTAAGACAATGCAAAATAACTCAAAATCATAAAGATTATACCATCACATGTCCAATAGGGTTTTGATCTCCATTCTTCCTATCTCCATTGATCTTGCTTGATATACTTGCTCTCAAATTTTTGTATGCACAAGAGCTCAACAAAGAACGGAATGTGGTTGCAAGTGGAATTGTAGTGTAGTCAATTGATCAAGTAGTTAGGGTTTGACAATGAAGAAAGCATCTCCTTAAATAGAAGACACAATAAGAAATGGAGGGTTAAGATTGAGAGGTGTAAAAAGAGAGGTCGGCTAGGATTAGAGGGTAGGTAGAGGAAATAATAAAATAATGAAAGAGGTAGGTAGTATAGGAAATAAGAGATGAATGACATGTGTCATGTGTAGAAAAGGATAATGAATTAATTAAATAAATAAAGATTTATTTAATTAATAGAAGAAGTAGGACAATTAAATAAATAAAATATTTATTTAATTTAGGAAAGGGATAATTTAAATAAATAAATGTATTTATTTAAATGAGAAATAAGGCTAGAAGAGGATAAATGAATTAATTAAATAAATAAGGATTTATTTAATTAATAGAAGAATTAGGCTTAGATAATTAAATAAATAAAATATTTATTTAATTAGACATGACAATTTTAGGTGTCTACATTTTGCCCCTCTTTGAGACAATGCGGCTTGTCGCGTTGTTTCAAAGAAAATAAGATGAACTGATACAGAGTTGCCCCAGAATGGGAATGATATGCCCCCTCGAGAAATTGGATGAAAAAGTCTGAAAAGATTGCAGACAATCTCTCAATAAGAAAGACGGGATAGAATGGACTGATTGGATAGAGTGACAAAGTCACAGGATGAGAAAGACTGACTCGGGAAATGAGAGCTAGGGCAATCTATAAGATAGACCACGGGGGAAAATACATCCTCATTGTCATCTACACTGTCACAAGAGCATAGTGCAAAGCGAAAATAAAGCAGCAACAGTCAGCAATGATGGCTTTTGTTCACAGATTCGACCGTGTTCGTCGATTCTAGAGGCCAACGGAGGCAAGAGAGCCAGTGAGTACCACAAAACCTCCTTGTACTTTGATGCATTTATTGTTGTCATTAATGCATACTAGGTAATGTAATAAATGCGCATTTATGTCTTCCAGGTCAAATCGGCAGTTCTATGATGAACATATGCTGTCGATTGGATAAGCTGCTGAGAGGATACACTCAAGAAGGTCCTCTAGGGAAGACTAAGATAGATCAAGGCACTTTGTGATGAACAGTGAGTACCAGGATAGAGTACTTTGTGATGAACAGGGAGTACTAAAATATGAGCAGCACTTTGTGATGAACAGGGAGTGCAAATGTGAGTAACACTTTGTGATGAACAGTGAGTGTCACACATGTAGTACTTTGTGATGAACAGGGAGTACTACTAGGATAGATAGCAACACTTTGTGATGAACAGTGAGTGTCACTAGGATAAATAGCTATGTGCATTTAGATAGCGAGTAGCATTTTGTGATAAACAGTGAATGCCACTATGACTGACATGATTGAGTTGCTTGACTGCAGGAGTATTTGCCGATGCTGGAGTCACAGGAGAGATTCCCATCGACTCAGAGGTTGTGACCTGAGTTGACAGCCGAGGACTGAGCTGCGATTGAGGTTATGGGATTGAGATACATTCTGTATGTGCCTGAGTTTCGGGTGAACATGGGATTGTTGACTGCACTGGCTGAGAGATGGCACTCAGAGACTTGTAGTTTGCATTTGCCGATGGGTGAGATGACAGTCACCTTGGAGGATGTATATAGGATTCTACAGATACCGATCGATGGGGAGTTAGTACCCTATGATCAAGACGGAGATAGGGATGCACTGAGACGAGTGTTCTAGGATCCAGGACTAGGGATGAGGGTGGGACATGTGGCATGGGATACCATGACATGGACAGGATTAGCACTACCAATAGTGTTGACAGAAGTTATCAGTGGGTTCCTCTGTCTGGATAGGACGACATGAGGGGTGGCTGCAGGGGACACAGGGGCCAGGAGAGTTGATCTTGGGGTGGGTCCTTCTAGGGCTCAAACTCCGTCGAGGCCAGGCGGCTCCGAGGAAGGGAGTTCATCATAACCTTAGAGGGCTCCCTATGTATCAGTATTGTACCATTTTTGTATTGTAGACACCTGCGGGTGATTGTAGCCATATGATTCTTTTGACATCATTGTATCATGACACATTTTGATTATATATGAGAGATGATCCATTTTTGCGGCAGCTATATGCATGTGTACCTTATGTGATGAAATGTTCTTATGTGATACATGTTTTATGATATGGATGCTTATATGATGCAATGCAATATATTTTTGTTCTTTTATGTTGTATATGTGATGCATGATGCAAATGTGAATGTATGTAATGCAAATGAATATGACAATGCAAATGATTATTTTCATGATGAAAATGTAAGATGTGCTAACATGTGTTGTATGCAGGATGTGATGCAATTGTGATATCTATATGTATGTATGAAATGCTTATATGTGGTGATGTAGGTGTAACTATATGAAATGCAAATGTTTTTGGTGTGTCATTATACTCAGTCATGTGATAGCAGGCTACGCGGACTCGAGAAGGACAATGGAAGTCAATCAAGAAAGGGGGATGGAAGACAGAAGATATGAACGTGAAAGAGCTTCTTGTGCATTATCATCATTGAGCTTTATTATGGCAAAATAGGTTATGACAATCGAGGCATTTGTTCGGCCCAGAAAGTCATTGTACCTATTTGCATGGAGATAAGACAGTCACAAACAAGGAATGCCCCAGTTCATACTAGACTCACAGTGTCCTCATATCCTTGGACAAGTCATAGCATTACTAAAAGACAATCGACAGACAGCAAACAAAATAGGTGACGATACCCCATCCTCGCCTTTCTAGTCAAAGACATCCTGGAGATAGAATCTCTAGTCAAAGACATCCTGGAAAAGCTAAAAGACATGTCACCAAAAAGATAAAATCAAAAGAAAACCAAGACTCGACACCAACATCCACTGTAGTCCTCAAGTTTAGTGTCTCTTGTAACTTATATAAGTCATGTTTGATTGTGGTCACAATGTTTACTTTCACAAAAAGGATAGATAGCACTGAACCATATGTTGTCTGAGTCTGTTGAAAGATTTGATTTTGTTGAAGCTCATTGTTGCTGCTGTGTCTCATTTGAAACTGACTGAATCCATGAAACTGATACTTTATTGTGGAGAAGATGGAACTTTATTGCGGATCTGTGATGCAAATGCTGCTTTATTGCGGATTGTGCGTGGATAGACTGAAGAAAGCTGGAAGAAACTGTACTCCTCGAAACATGTGATGTTCTCAGTTCCACACCCATCACTAGACGTAGGAATTGGCCGTAGTCACAGATAGGAGCCGATTTATTATGGATGGAAAGGGAGTGAAAAGGGAGGGTTATGGATAGCTAACCAATCTTAGGTAGATCAATAACAAGCCATGATGGAAATGGGTAAGTTTATTGTGAATGAATAGGTTGTGAGTGTGTGCAAAGTGAAAGGATGAAAGTGAATCCTGAAGGAGGGAGGAGCAATGTCTCTACGCATGGCGCTGGTGACCCAGTTTTCACCATGGTACTTGCCCAGGGCGCCACCGAAGTGGTTTTCACCATTGGACGAAATTATTTCTCTTTACTTTTCTCGATTTTTCAATTTTTTTGTTGTCACAAGGCGCCTGTTTGCCAGGTTTTCACCAAGTAACAATTTTTTTGTTTTATAATTTTTTTTGTATTTTTTTGAAAATTTTTGATTTTTTTTGTATTTTTGAATTAGGATGTTCCGAAGAGCTTATGTGTAGAACCTGCGAAGGTGCATGCTGTTGATAGGATCCTCCAAGGGTTCGCCTTCTGTAGTTGAGAGCTGATATGCCCCAGATCCATATACTGCTGTGATGATGTAAGGACCAAGCCAGTTGGGTTCAAATTTGCCCTTCTTATCTCTGTCTTGCTGATTTTTGGGGTTCTCTCTGAGGACTAAGTCACCTACCTCAAATGTGCGAGGCTTGACCTTGTGATTGTAACTGCGACTCATTTGTTGTTGGTAAGCCTTGAGATGATTAAAAGCAGTGTGTCGTCGTTCCTCCAGCAGTTCTAGTTCTTGTAAGCGAGAGACCCTGTAGTCTTCATCGTTGATTATGTTTCTCAAGGAGACCCGTAAAGAAGGTAACTCGACCTCAATAGGCAAGATGGCTTCAGCGCCGTAGACAAGTGAGTAGGGTGTAGCTCCTGTAGGTGTGCGGACACTTGTGTGGTAGGCCCAAAGTGCAGGATTGAGTTGGACATGCCAGTTACGGTCAGCGTCGTCGACTGTCTTTTTAAGGATTTTGAGAATTGTTTTGTTAGACGCCTCAGCTTGGCCATTACCTTGAGGGTAATATGGTGTAGAGAAACGATGAGAGATATGGAAGCGCTCACAGAGTTCACGAACATCCTGGTTCTTGAAAGGACGCCCGTTATCGGTAATAATGGAAGTAGGGATCCCGTATCGGCAAATGATGTAGTTCAGAATGAAAGTAGCGATTTGTTTCCCAGTAACTTGTGTGAGAGGCACGGCTTCAATCCACTTTGTGAAATATTCTGTGGCTGTGATAATGAATTTATGTCCATTGGAAGAAGGAGGGTGAATCTTGCCTATAAGATCGAGTCCCCACTGACAAAAGGGCCAAGGAGATGCAAGTGGCTGTAGTTCCTGTGCTGGTGCATGTATGAGGTCTCCATGAATTTGACACTGTTTACACTTCTTGACAAACTGATATGCATCTTTTTCCATAGTAGGCCAGTAGTATCCAGTCCTGATGAGTTTCTTGGCCAAGGTAGGACCACTAGTATGCGGACCACATATCCCTTCGTGCACTTCTCGTAATGCAATTTGAGCTTCGTCACTCTCTAAACATCTAAGGAGGGTGCCATCTAGACCTCGTCGGTATAGGATATTAGCTAGGATAACGTATCGGGAGGATTGGCGAATGAAAGTGCGGCGTTGGTTGTTCGATAGATCGGGAGGTAAGATATTGTCGCGAAGGTATGTGAATATGGAACCATATAACTGGGATTCAGGACCAACAACACATATCATTTCCGTAGGAGTGATCTCATATGACGGAATCAGCAAGTTGTCAACCAGGAACTCATAGCAGGTCTCATTTTGCGGTAGATCAATGAGCGAAGCAATTGTAGCCATGGCATCAGCAGCATGATTCTGTTCTCTTGGTATCTGCTCAAACTCTATCTTTGCAAAGTGCTGTTTCAGATCATCTACCAGTTGTTTGTAAGGCATTAGCTTTTCATCCTTTGTTTGATAATCATCAGTTGCTTGACGGATGACAAGTTGAGAATCCCCAAAAACACGAAGTTCTTGGATCTTCCACTGAACTGCAATTCTTAGCCCAGTTGTTAATGCCTCGTATTCCGCTATATTGTTGGTGCAAGGAAATGATAAGCGGTATGACTTTGGTATAGAATCGCCTTGAGGAGTTATAAAGAGTATACCCGCTCCTGCCCCATGCTGTGTGTATGAGCCATCAAAGTATAGTTGCCATGGCTTTGCAGGTGATATTGTTAGAATGGACTCATCTGGAAATTCTGACTGTAGAGGAACATCATCTATCATGGGAGCATCTGCCAGTTGATCTGTGATGGCTTGTCCTTTTATGACTTTTCTGTCCACATATTCAATGTCGAATTCACTCAAAATCATTACCCACTTGGCCAGTCGCCCAGTAAGTGTAGCTTTGTTGAGAAGATATTTTAGTGGATCAATTCTGGCAATCAACTTAGTCTTGTGAGTAAGCATATAATGTCGTAATTTTTGTGAAGCGAAGACCACAGCGAGACATGCACGCTCAATTGGTGTGTAGTTCAGCTCATATCCCACCAATGTGCGACTGATATAGTAAACTGCTTTTTCCTTGCCGTCAGGTATTTGCTGTGCTAGGAGTGCCCCCAGTGCTGTTGGAGTAGCTGATATGTAAAGTAGCAATGGTTGATCTGGAATTGGTGGCATCAAAACTGGCGGGTTCAAAAGATAGTCTTTGAGTGCCTGAAAAGCCTGTTCACAGTTTTCATCCCATTTGAACTTGATGTTTTTGTGTAGCAGGTGCTGGAAAGGATTGCACTTATCTGCAAGTTGTGCTATGAATCTTCGTATGGACTAGAGTCTCCCTTGTAAAGACTGAAGTTGACTGATATTCTTGGGTGGCGGCATGTCTAAGATAGCCTTGACTTTTGCTGGATCAGCTTCTATTCCTCTTTTAGACACAATGAATCCTAGGAGCTTCCCGGAGGTTACTCCAAAGACACATTTCTTAGGATTTAGCCTTACCTTGTACTTTTCCAACCGATCAAAAGCGACTGAAAGTATGTCCAAGTGTGTATTTCTGTCTATTGATTTAACCAAAAGGTCGTTAACATAATCTTCCACGGTTACATGCATGAGATCATGGAAGATAGTAGTCATAGCTCGTTGATACGTGGCACCTGCATTTTTTAGCCCAAAGGGCATGACATTCCAGCAGAAAGTTCCCCATGGACAAGTAAATGATGTTTTATGTTGATCTTCAGGTGCAATCCTGATCTGATTATATCCAGAGAATCCGTCCATTAAAGATAACATCTCATGGCCTGCTGTGAGATCAACAATTAAATCAATGTTTGGTAATGGGAAATCGTCCTTCGGACAAGCCTTGTTGATATCCCTGAAGTCTGTACATATTCGGATGCTGCGATCTGGTTTGCTAACAGGTACTAAGTTGGAAATCCATTCGGGATAATCAATTGGGCGTATGAATCCAACATCCAGTAATTTCTCCAGCTCTGCCTTGACTAATAATGCCACTTGTGGATGCATTTTCCTCAATTTCTGCTTTACTGGTTTTGCCCCCGGTTTGACTGTTAAATGATGCATTACTAAATCGGGGTCTAGTCCAGGCATATTAGCATAAGACCATGCGAAGTTAACTTGTCGTTCCTTAAAGAAGCTTATGAATCTTGCTTTCTCAGCCTCTGTCAATGATTGAGCCAAAAATATGTTATGGGGAACCTCTGTTGTACCAATGTTTGTCTTTATAGTCTCCTCTACCAACATGGATGATTTTTCCTCGTATGATACTGGGAGAATGTCAAGCCTTCCATCTTCGGGTGCCTCAGAGAGGTTTTCACCCTCAGATACGTCCTTTCTTTTTACTTTTTTAAAGTCAGATAGCGCCACAGTGTGGTTTTCGCCATAAGACCCTTGTTTTGTTTTTATTTTCACATTTTTGCGACTAGAAGGCCCGACACCCTCACCAAAGTATGCCATGTTATTAAGCTCTATGGCGTATCCTGCTTTATGGTCTCCAAGAGGAAGATCATCGCGAATGCCAAGATAATCGACAATAGCTTCGTCATTTTGAAATGTATCAAGCTGTGCTGGTCCATCCTGATCCCAGTCAATGAGTTGGGGGTGTACGAGGGGAAGGTCTTTAGTGTTTTCAGAGTTCGCAAGGCTAATAGTGAAGATGTGGTTATATTCAGGTATGTCAAGATAGTCATCGAGGTCGTCAATGGCAGTCCCCTCATCAGTTTCAATCATGAGTGAGTCCAAATTATCATCACTAGTAGCACCCTCAGGGACAGGTGTCCTCATCCTATGTGATCTTGACCTAGGGCCTTGAAACGAATCTTGTGCGGGATCCTCATGGGTCAATTCTTGACCAACTCTGAATTTCTTGTAAAACTCCTCCTCCTCTGTAGGTTCTTCTGGCTCTCTAAATGTCTCGTTGAGCTCATAGTCGCTGGAGGATTCGTCTGAACCCCATTCCCATTCATTGGAATCTGTAGAATAGTCATCTTCTTGTTGAACTTCAGCCACTTTGACTCGCCATATCTGTTTTGTTCTTTTATTGTGAATCTTGGGATTTAGAAAACCAAGCCCCTTGGAGCGTTCCCTTCTTGTAGTTAGCTCAGGTTGTAAAGGCTCCATGACACCTTCTTTGCGTAGTCCAAGAGGACTTTTTCCATCATACCCGAATCTTTGCAGAATTTTGAAACCTTTGCCATAGTTCTCACAGGGTATTATAATTTGATCATGTGTATCCTCTTCAGTGTCCTTATATAGCATTTTATATAAATTTTCTTCCTCTAGTTTGCCCCATTTTTGAAAGACGGTAGGATCCCATTTGAGTAGCATGATGGAGATTTGCTTATTAGGATGTGGCCTCCCATATTCCTTGGGGGAGTTCATGACTTGTCGTAAGAACATTGTTTGATTCAGAGTGTATTCTCCCATGCCTTTGTCTTGAAACTTGGCTCTAAGTTCACCTTGTTTGGATGTCGAGGGCTTTAATGACTCAGGATCAATATATGCTGAAGAAGGAGTAGCCTCACGATTGCTGGGAATGATAGTCTCAGTATGTGATCTCAAGTTATTGCAATATATGAATGGATTTGGATCACCATTGACCGTTACCTCGACTCCATTATGAGGGAACTTAATGCATTGGTGGTATGTTGATGGGACTGCCCTCATTTCATGAATCCATGGACGTCCTAGCAATATGTTATACATGAGGTCTAGATCTAGGACTTGACAAACCACGTCCTTTGTGACTGGCCCTATTCTTAGTGGTAAGGTGACTGTGCCCTTGGACGAGCACTCTTCATCATCATAAGCCTTAATAGTGATTTCGTTTGTAGAATTTACAGCTTTATCAGAATATCCCAACTGTCTGATGGTGCTCAATGTACAAATATTAAGACCTGCTCCTCCATCTATCAGGACTCGTTTTATTCGGTGTTTATGTATGAAGGCTTCAATGTGTAGAGGTGCATTATGAGGCTGACTTATGGAGGCGTCATCGGCTTCTGTGAATGTGAGGGAGTGTGGAACGGATAAATATCCCACCATGGCTTGAAACTGGTCCACGTTCAGATCAGTAGGGACAGCAGTATCTCTCAAGGTTTTATCAAGGATAGCTTTATGTGCAGGAGATATACGTAAGAGCTCAAGAATAGAGATGAGTGCGGGTGTTTTCCCTAATTGCTCTACAAGGTCATACTCAGGCTTAGTTGACGGAAGATTGGTATTCTTAGTAGAGGTACCTGGCAATGTAATCTTACCTCGACAGGTTGTAACATGACATTCAGAGGTAGATGCGGACGAAGATCCCACACCTTTTAGGACAATTTTGGGTCTTTGAGAAGAATTCTCAGGATTTTTATTTTTGATAGTAATGGTAGAAATATGATTGTCCATTGAGATGTGATTAATAGTGGAATCATAATTGTAAGATGCTCTAGTGTAATTGGCTTGATCATCTGTGACTTTGCCTTTTCCCTTGTCATGTTTTGGGAATGGTTCCTTAAACACCTCATGCTCTTGGTTAGATGAATGTCCCTCAATCTCTATATCTCCTTTGTCAATGAGATCTTGTACAATGTTTTTCAGTCGATGGCAATTACTTGTCTTGTGACCCTTGCTCTTATGAAACTCACAATACTCATCATCATTCCACCAATTCGGTTTGACCTTTGGTTCATATGGAGGAAAATCTGGGACCGTGATTACTTTGTTTGCTACAAGCTTTTTGAATACTGATTCAAGTGGTTCTCCCAATGGAGTATACTTCCTTCGTGGTTTAGCAGCCGTTTGATTGTTCACTTGATTGTTGGTAGAACTTGAACCAGAAAAGACGAACTTTGGTCTCACTGTGTTGGCATCAACAACACCATCATTAACTGTATTCTTCTTCTTGTTCCAAAATTTTGGTTTGTCCTTTCCTTTGAAGTCCTCTTTGTTTTCTTTGAATAGCTTGATAACTCCTTGTTCAATTAAGACCTTTTCTATTGCTAGGCCCTTTTCAATGACATCCTTGAATGTAGACAAACAAGCTTTTCTGAGATCATAGCCAATAGCTTTATTAACGTTTTGTGTGAACATCTCCACCATTTGTTTTTGCGGAATTTCGCAAGAGCATCTGCTAGCTAGGTTTCTCCATCTCTGTAAGAATGTTGTGAAAGATTCTCCTTCCTTTTGTTTAGTATTGCACAAGGTAGTAACTGAGACATCTGTTTCAATGTTGTAAGAGAAATGCTGAATGAATGCTTTTGCCAAGTCGCCCCATGACTTAATACCGGGAGGTAATTGAGAAAACCATTCCATCGCTTGATCTCCTAAGCTCTGTGGGAACAACCTCATTAAGTATGTTTCTTCTGCCGCTACCTCAATGCAAGCTGTGAAGAATTGTCTTATATGTGCCTTGGGGTCTCCTCTCCCTCTATATTTGTCAAATTTTGGTGTTACAAAGTGCGGAGGAAACGGAGGCATTGGAATGCTCTTATCGAAGGGATAAGGGCATATATCTCTCATAGTATATGTGGGTTTTGATGTGCCCATGTCTTCCACTTTCTTTTGTAGATCTCTAATTTGTTGCTCCAAATTATTTTTGGGAGGAGACTGATTTCTTGTATCATATCCCATGTTTGAAACACCCATTTGAGGAGGAGCTTGCTGCATATATGGATGATACTGATCGTAGACATGTCCATATGGAGGTCTATATTGTTGCGACATATATGGAGCACTTGGCATAATTTCTTGTTGGGGGACCCCATATCTGTTTTGCATATATAAACCATATTCAATAGGCCTTTCATTTTCCATTGTGTTGCCCCCAATTTTGACATGAGGTCTCCTTGTGTCAAAATTTTGAGGATGTCCTTGAGTATATACTTGTCTTGATTGACCCATATCTTGAGCATGTGTTTGAGCATAAGGCCTCCATGATGGTCTTTGAGTGTAAGTATCATATATTTGAGCTTGTGTATGTGGGATTGCTGGTTTTTGAAGCAAAACTGATGGTGACTCCGGCATCATATTATTTGGTCCTCTACTATTTGGTCTCCTTTGATCCATGTTGGATTGAGCTTGTTGTGAGGGTCGACTTTCCATAAGTTGAGATAAGTCAAAATCATGCGGTATTTTGGCTCCACTTTGTGCCATCATGTTTAAAAAGTATTGACGATCTCTCCTCATTATCTCTTCAACCAATCTATTGAATTGAGGATCCATTATAGATTCTTGTATGTCTGCTGATAGTATTGAAGAATTGTCAACATTGTCATTGTGTGTAGCATTGTTGTTTATAGTGTTTGCGCTTTCCACATTTGGATTGTGTCTATAAACATTCATGTCTAGTAATGTAGTGTGCTTAGGATTGTAGAATAGATCATTGTCATACTCATAAGAACTCATGTTTGCGGATTCTTGAGCTTCTTTAGCTATTCTCCTAGATTTTTGAAGACGGGTTTCAACCATGAACTAGGTGTTAGACCAAGATGTGAGAGACTAGATGAAAAATATGAAAAGAGTATGGAAGACCAAGAGTTGTATGGAGTGTAAATGAATCTTGAGGTGTACTTGCAATGTCCAAAGTGTAAGACCAAGTATGTAAGTAGAGTAGGTGTGACTTCCAAAGAGAGGATAGTTTCTCTTGATGAGGTAAGCTGACCTTGACTCTAAGTAAGACCAAATGAGACCCAAAGGTAAGAAACCTTGATGAGGGACCACTTAGCAAAGTGTAGTAGTATGTAGTGTGTTGACAAAGTATGATGAGGACAAGCAAGTGACCTTTTGACTCAAGTTTAGACAAGTATGAATGTAAAATGAGGTATGAAGCAATGATGGACTATGTAAGACCTTAGAACAAGCTGAATGCTAGATTAAACCTGAAGAGACAACCTAGGAAGCTCAAGTATGCCGAAACTGATTTTCTTTGTTTGCTTGACTGTTAAAATTTTCAAATCCTGACACAGACGCCTCTGTATACTTCACAGACGCGGTTTTAAGACACAGATGCAACTCTGTTTGACGCAGACGTGATTCTAAGATTTTCCTGTTGATGTTTGCCGGGACTGTAATAGTTTTTTTTTTGCAATTGTGGACACAGACGCACCTGTATACTTCACAGACGTGATTCCCAGACACAGACGTGTCTCTGTTCGACACAGACGCTGATAAAAAACACAGACGCTATTCTGTACTTCACAGATGCGTTTATCCGACACAGACGCGGTTTGAACAGACACAGACGCGGTTCTGTAACCTTAGTGCAATCTTTCCTATCTGTGAAGTTGTTTTGTTGTGACCAAATCTGATTTTTCGACTGTTTTTCGTGACAAGAGGACACAATGTTGATAACTCAATGTTTGCAGACTGTTTAGACTCCAAAAAGTGTGTTGTTTGATGTAAAAAGTTTGTTTTTTTTGCATACACTTGAAGACACAAAAGACACAATGTTTTGCTATTTGGTCTTGAATGTTTGAGTGTTTAGCATAAGACAAGCACAAATCTTAGGGCTGGCCAAGACAATAGTTGTTGATCCCACATAGGGTTTTACCCCCGAGGCTACGCTATTCAGAGCGGATACTTAGATGCTTGACCTCACTGGCTCCACCCTCGGCACTCACTTCTTAGGTCAGCCAAGCATCAGTCCCCATGAAAACTCCCCATGGCGAACTTTGTATCTCTACTAAGAACCGTATGTGTGTGGGCCGCTACTAGAGGTCCGACCTCCTGCCTCAACAACTAGAAGGATTTGGGCATCTAAAACAAAGAGGTGCTAGTAAGGGCATCCGCTCGTGTGGCCATACATGCGGCACTTTCAGCTCTGTAAATACAGAAGGCTCCCAGCCGGTAGGGGTTACGCCCTACAAATGATCAAATAAATTTGATCAAACGGGTTTATGGGGAGACATAGTGTCGGTATGAACTAATCAGCACACGTTATCCATAGTTTTCACCATGAATACATTTGATTATAGTGGTTTGGATGAGGTGGGTTTTCCTCGCTACCACTTGGGTCGTTCTCTTCTCACTAGTAGTCCTAATGACCACACGGGAAGACAGGCCCTCTAAAGAGTAAACAAAAAGAGCCTATTGCTCAAGACACAAAAGACAATGATTCAATTTTAGTGCACCAATTGAAGTGTTTGCTAGTCTATGAAAACAAGGCACACAATAAAAATCACAAAACCCTAGCTAAGGCCCTGCAACAAAATTGTTAGTAGTTTGGGTTGTTTCAAATGATAACCCCTTCCTGCAAGCACACAAGTTAGGTAAATTTTAGAAAACCCAAAAAGACTTTGTGAAAAGGGGCCTTCAACAAAACGTTTTTGCCTCCAAAGCAAGCTGCACAAACCAGGTTAGCTAGATCTGGAAAGGTTAGCCGAAAATAAACCAGATCTGAAACCCTAAGTACAAAATCCGAAAACCCGAATCAAAGAAACTTGAAAAATTTGCAAAACAGAAAGCACAGACGCCTTTATACCAGACACAGACGCGTCTGAACTACACAGACGCGGTTCTGTAGTTCACAGACGCGATTAAAGGTCACAGACGCGACTAAAGAACTCAGACGCGATGAGATCCTGCACAGACGCGGTTAAAATTCTCAGACGCGATTCCAGAAACCTGCAAAAATAAAAATCTGGCAAAAACACAGGCGCGATTAACGATATCACAGACGCTTCTGAAACACAAAAACGCGATCCGAACACTCGCAGACGCGGAAAAAACCTAAAATGTCATCGAAATCGTCCGATCTGCAACTTCAAAAATGCAAAATCTGCAACAAAATGTTAAATGCAAAGGGACAAGAGTCCCACCGGGCGTGCCAAAATGTGTATGGTGAAAATGGATAACAAATAACAACAATATTGAAAGACTAAAATGGATTCAACCACCAAACCCTAGCCTAACAATGAACAAAGATCCACCATAACATATGAAGATAACCTAAGACAATGCAAAATAACTCAAAATCATAAAGATTATACCATCACATGTCCAATAGGGTTTTGATCTCCATTCTTCCTATCTCCATTGATCTTGCTTGATATACTTGCTCTCAGATTTTTGTATGCACAAGAGCTCAACAAAGAACGGAATGTGGTTGCAAGTGGAATTGTAGTGTAGTCAATTGATCAAGTAGTTAGGGTTTGACAATGAAGAAAGCATCTCCTTAAATAGAAGACACAATAAGAAATGGAGGGTTAAGATTGAGAGGTGTAAAAAGAGAGGTCGGCTAGGATTAGAGGGTAGGTAGAGGAAATAATAAAATAATGAAAGAGGTAGGTAGTATAGGAAATAAGAGATGAATGACATGTGTCATGTGTAGAAAAGGATGATGAATTAATTAAATAAATAAAGATTTATTTAATTAATAGAAGAAGTAGGACAATTAAATAAATAAAATATTTATTTAATTTAGGAAAGGGATAATTTAAATAAATAAATGTATTTATTTAAATGAGAAATAAGGCTAGAAGAGGATAAATGAATTAATTAAATAAATAAGGATTTATTTAATTAATAGAAGAATTAGGCTTAGATAATTAAATAAATAAAATATTTATTTAATTAGACATGACAATTTTAGGTGTCTACAGGTTGTTTACCATGGGTGGGGTCTTTTCATTTCCTAAGTATTAAGTGATGGTCAACCGGTTTATGAAATGTGATTTTTCCTGTTGCAAAAAATTTCCCTATGACCGGTCTCCCTTTAAATATTTGTGCCTGCGCTTATGTTTTTTTTTCCTAAGCCCGAAAGTTCTAAGTATTTTGACTATTTGCTAAAAACAGAATGGATCCAATGGTTCGCACTTCCTCATGATCAAAGATGCAAGGACTATAAGGACCACGACATCGCGAGATTGTGCCATGTGTTTTCAATGGAAATCGACAAGGTTGGCAATATAACCGATCGAAGCATTGTGTTACTGGTTCTCAAGCAGTAAAGGTCGATCTAATAATAGTCCCATCAATTTGTACGTGTTTGAAGTGAATGGAGATGTTTTATCCTGAGGTAAAAGGTGCTCAATTTTTAAATTCTAGAGGAAATAACAGGCATTGTGCAAAGTAGTAAAGTTTGAACAAACCTAACATCCCCCGTATCCCCGCGATGGAAGTTGCAAGGAGGTTACAGACTGCGACATCACAAGATGATGTCACATGTCCCAGGGTGACCAAGAAGACCTATCGTGAGGTTGATGATGGAGTTTGATTGAAAGATGATATGGCACTATTTAGTCAAGATTTGGTGGGTCTGCGAATACAAATCGAAGGACAAATACCCCATCGGTATAAAATGACTGTTAGATTTGCCAAGCTGGGTGATATATGCAATTGAGATTCAAATAAGAAATTAGGAGGGATCTGTTAGTGAACGGATTTTTCCTTTCTTAAAATGATCAATTTCAAACTCTGTCGCCTTCTTTTAAAGACAAGTGTTCAACTAAACAGTTGGGCAAGTGTTATATAAACCACTTCCCTCTGAATTTTCCATAGGTACAGCTCCCTATTTTAGTTATTCAAGGAATAATATAATTAATTTTATTTGAGTAGTATGCTTTTAACCTAAAAGCATGTAAGGCTGCCTACTTCATTCTTGGATGAGAGGCCAATATTTCACACATACTTCTGAGAAACACTATCTTTCCAATCTTTCCAATACAAGAGATGGGAGTAACTGAAACAAAGTTCAGAACACCATTTCAACAATTCATATAAGAAAAGAACAGATAAAAGAAACCGAATCTGTTCTCAAACACAAATCTTTTCCTAAAAACAAACACTCAAAGGAAGGAGTACCAGAAAAATAATAATTTTCTGCAATAGAAAGGTCATTTATTGTTATTTGATTAGATAAGCATATACAAAGATATGTGTCTACATAGATTCAAAACCCATAGATTTTCCTTCTCCCAAAAATAGTATGATATATATATATATATATTATGTGACAAAGGCACGATAATACATCTATAAATCCTTTCCAATTCCAGATTTCAAGACCAATCTGATCCTTCCTTCCCACAGGATTTTTACAAAATAGAAGAATCACGAAAACAAAAATTAACTAAAATTCTTTACATAATCTAACCCCTATTCTATCTATCTTCCTTAAATTTATAGTTTTTAGAACAGGGGAGGTCTCCCTAAAAACTTGACCTCCCCTAGCAGTTATGAAACTAACAAGATATATTTGGAATAGATGTTCTGAAGTCTTTGCATAAACATGAAAATTACATTAACAAAGTCGGAGCCTGAATCAATGCATTATGCCACTTTCCCATCATCATCTTCTTCTCCGCTTTCCTGGGCGTTGTGGGCGGTCATGAGTTCCTGGATTATAGATTGGTTCGGAACCTTAATCGCATTGAGCTTTGCCTTCGCCGCTTCCTTGTTCCACCAGTGTTTTACCATCTTTTCGGCATGTTTGGTAACTGATCATTACCAATAAAGGTCAGAGACTCAATCCAAGCAACCTGTGTTATATCCTTAGGAGCGAAATTACCCTTGGATTTGATTTTCTCCATGTATATTCAAAAAACTTTAATCGCATCCTATGTGTTCAGCCCACAAATTCCCAACTACCAATTGTGGTCAGGGTTAACCACCTTGTTGTCATTAACAATACTACATTGAAGATCTCGGAGTTCATACACAAAAGTCTTATCCTTGGAGATCACAAATTTGAAGGTAAGCCCCTGCCACATTATGGTCTTCTTCAACACAAAGAGATGGCATTCATCTGTCACCAATTTGATTGAATGTTCTGTCAGAAATCGGGTAACCCCATACTCTTCTATTTTCATGAACATCAACAAGACATTCTCCCATTTATGTTCCTCTTTCACCCATGGTGAGATCTGATTTTGAACTTCTACGATGAGGCTCTATATTTCATCACATAACTTTCAGGAGTCAGTGATATACTTCTCTCCATCCTTGACTATTCCTTCAATTCATCTCTCCACGGCCTCTGCAATACTTTTGGCCCATTGAACCTAACTCATTAACTTTTTATTTTCTGGTGAAGTCAGATCAAAGTTTTCTATAGCATGAGATATAGGGAGTGCCTCAAAACAACTAATGTTGTCAATGAACTGAGCAAGAATATTTATGTGTCGCTTTAGCTCTCTCTTTTCCCGCCCATCTTTCCCTGATCTGGTGAACATTTTCTTCGCCAATACTTGGAAGAAATGATTGTCTAAGTCCCTACTCATATTTCCCAGCTCTACCTTAGTGATCTCAAAATCATATGCACTAGCCTCCTTGTTTTCGTCCTTAGGCTTGTATGAGGCAATTTCAGCGACCCATTTTCCAATTCTTTCATCATTATCTAGATGAACAGCGGTTGTGAACTTTTTTGGCTTGGGCCCCTTCTCAGTATATTTCACGACCATCTCCTGAATTGGAATAGTCACAGGAAGGAAACTCTGCTTTTTATTTACCGAAGTAGTTAACCACTTGGGAGTTACACTGGAACTGGTTGTTCCTTCGATGGCTTTGGAAGGTGGCGTCAAAGCTACGGTTATCGTATGGGAGTCCAGGACATTTGCAACATCGCTATCTAGGTCTTCAACTTCAAATATTTGAGTATCAAGAATTGTATCCTTCACCTCTGCATCCTTAGTGTGATCCATCCTTCTCTAAGCAGCACTTCATGACCGGATATGTTGAGGAGTACAAAAATCCAAAGCTGAATTAGACTTGTGTCTAACCTGAGGCGGACTTTTGTCTTTACCTGCATGAACATGCATAGAAGCATTATTAGAAAAATGCTTTGGTGAATGCAGAGGAACCTCATTACTTCTCACAAAATTAGACTTGATGCCTAATTTCACTGCTTTCTTCCTAGCAACCCACGCCAAGGCTCTCTCCAAAACTCCTTTGGTTCTTAGTTGTATATCATCTTCCTCTTCTTCGTCCCAGTTAATTGAAGGCATCTCAATTTCTACACAGGCTAAGTATCCAGGTTCAAACAGTTCCAGATAGTCCTCTTCGAGCCCTTTAATGTCCAGCTTTACCTGAAGTGAAATAACTTGTTCTAATACCATCCTCATGTTTCCCCTTTTGAACACCTCGAGTTCATCAGTACAATCTTCCTAGAAATCCTCTAACTGTGGCATTGGAAGATATGGAATTAGACTAAGACTTCGAGAAAAACCCTTATTATCGAAACCTTTTCTTTTGGGATATAGGGAAAAGTTGAATTTCTTGAGATCTGCTCCAATGCTCAAGGCGTCTGACATTGAACTGCACAACAACACACCTAATTGGATGGGGAAATGACCCTCCCATTTATCCTTGGGTTGCACCTTTTTAACCATAGAGGTTAGTTACCTACATATCTCTGCTAAAACAAAGCAATCTGAACAATACTGAGGGAGTTTGAAGGGTTCCTCTTCAAAGCCGCCTATTCTTATATAGTAGAAATGAGG
Source organism: Cryptomeria japonica (assembly GCF_030272615.1). Classification (NCBI taxonomy): domain Eukaryota; kingdom Viridiplantae; phylum Streptophyta; class Pinopsida; order Cupressales; family Cupressaceae; genus Cryptomeria; species Cryptomeria japonica. The sequence goes on from NC_081414.1 coordinate 909,658,279, forward strand.
AAACTGGATAAAGAAACTGCCAAACCTCCGTATCAATGTCTGCGCATCCTTGAAGATTCTTTTGGTTTTCATACTTTTCAATTCATAACACAAGTCACCTAGAAAAGCATTGTGTACCCTTCTGAAATCTTGCAAGGCATTATCCTTTTGCAACATGGGGTAGAAATCATACATGAGAACATCCTCTTCAGTGAGCTATCTTGGTATTCCAACTAAATCCTTAACACACGCCAAACTGTATACAAGATACGATGACATGAAGAAATTCTACTTAAATTGTTTAGCCATACCTAATTGCTCCCTCATTGAATCGACAATCAGTTCTACCCAATCAAGTTATTGCTTCCCCTCTAGTACGAGTTGCACATAACAATAAATCCATTCATCAAAACTGTAGGCTTTTGCAGAGCCTCTGACTCGGTGCAACAAAAGCATGACATCATGAATGTGAGGTAGCATGTGATTCTTATTGGGATTCTTGGGCAACCTGGAACCCCCCCTTTAAGGAACCTTCAGCTAGTATTTTGCTACATTATTTTGGTGTCTGGTTCTGTCCACGTTGAACTCGGTGATTGACTGAGCAGAGGAAAAATTGGAGAAGTAGTAATCAGGTATCTTGAAGACAGAGGAAATTACTTCACGGTTTATAGCAAGAAGGGTTTCACCATCATCTCTTCTAATGGTCCCAGAGACTGGATCATACCTAGTGATACATTCCCTAACCAATTCTGGGCACGTGATAGCTGGGGGAAAAGTTGTTGCCTCTATGAGACCGCTCCTCAAAATCTCCACACCAAAAGAACCATCAATTCCCTTGAATACCCTTTCTTTTAGAACTTCAATATTTTCCCATTTAAGGTCGATATCGCTAATTATGGGCTCTGTACATGCTAGGCTAAAAACATTCCCGAACAAGTGCAGTGTGGACTTCATAATGCAAAGTGATAAGCCTTATTTTGTTGTAGCAACCCTACTACGAGAGAAGAAATACAGGCAAAAATAACTAGAGAGAATGAGAAAGGGACTCACCTTCATAGTTGAGCAACCAGACGACTATTAACAATTAATACTTCTATCCAAGAAAAATAACACCGTAGCAGCAAGGAACAAATTTTCAGAGAATTAATCTTCAGAGAATTAATCCTTCATACCTTATAGCGAGGGCAATGATATGGAAGTATTAAGTGCAATAATTCCAATTGTCAGTTTGAGTGTGTTAAATTTGTGGATTAGACATCGCACGCATGCATTAAATGCATGGCGGCAATTTTAAAGTAACTGCCAGTTCCCAAAATGATTACTTTCTTCGAAAAGCCAACAATTGACATCACTTAAGATATGGTTCACCTTCCTCATATTTGGCAATCAATGCACCATCAAATCATTTAACCCATGGGACCCACCAACTTTGAACACATATGAACATCCTGAACAGACTTCATTGGGGTTCAAGTAGTTCAAGGTGTATGTTGCGCTCAGGGAAAATCTTTGCAGAGAATATTAATTACGCCAAGCTGCTGACCATTTGTACTATGTCAAACATGTTGAACACGTTTTAACCTCTTGAACTTGGTTCAATGAGTTCAACGCCCAGAGAGAGATGATGTAACACATCACCGAACAAGAAACCTTTAAAGAGCCACTGCAAGACACTTAAAGAAAATGTTAGTATGAAAACTTCCCTGAACACCTAGGAACCTGTGGAACCTAAATGAACCTATTGAACCTGGCTCAAGATGGTTCAACATGTTCATAGAGTTTAGCCAATTACTAAAACTTGGCATTTTTGATTGAAAGACGATTTACAAATGGACTAAGGGCTTGAACTGAGGTATTACAAGAAAGACTAGGACCACGAAAGGAATTTTAAAAAGGAATTTGTCCCTATTATGAAGGAAAAATGATGCGGTAACAGGATCATAGAAGGAACCAATCATAGCTTGCGTGGGAAAGACAAAATGAATTGGATACAAACTTGTTGACTCCGGATTGATTAGACAGTAAAAGGTGATAACCTAGAGATATGAAAGGATCAAGAAAAGCTTCAGATTTTGATATGATGGATTACGAGTTCTCTGATAAACTCAAATATTTTCCTATTGATAGGAATCCTGAAGTAGGAGACTGTACACTAAGAAAGCAATAAGATTAGAATAAAATCATTCACATGAGGTGAACACATGCAAGTGGCAATGGAATGATGTCCTAGAAAGTGGCGGTGTCTTGAGTTGTAGGCATGATTGCTGAAATCCATAACTGACAAGGTGAGCAAAAGATATCAGGATGATGATTCTTCACATGGATTAGCACTGCCACATAGAAAGGAATTTTGATTATAAATTCACTAGGCAGATGATAGAATGGGTAGAAACAAATACAAGCTTCTTCATTTTTCTGGGAATAGTTCATCATCAATGAGAGGATGGTGTTCGAACATAACTATGAATGGAGTCATTGCATATTTTGTGACATAGGATGGATGTTTTTTCTCTAGTATGAGGTTTCTCATTGTCAAAGGGGTTGTGAAAGATCAAAGGCTTGTCAGAGGGGGCGTGAAAGCCTTTTCTTATCAGGAAAAGCCACCCAGGGCATATCCTCTGCTCTTACTCTACATTTTGGTGGCAGAGTGTTCCAAGAGGGAGCTCATAAGGAGCTGAAAGAAGGATTTGTTTGAGGGAGGATTGACACCCAGTCATCTCTATATCAACATGGAAGTTGCAATGCCTTCTCAACAAATCATGTTTACCCCCAAGCTTCTCTTTCCATTTTCTCTGATCTGGGGCATAAAGGCTGAATATTTTCCTCTATTTCGGTGGGAAAGTCTTGTTTCATGCTGGGATTTGTTTTCCTTTTCAAGAAGACAAATGCTATGGAGCAGATTGAGCATCTAAGGGTCCATTTGGAAGTGTCTGGGTGATATCGGCATAGCTCAAGTGTTTTTGTTTCTACCAATAATCGGTTGAAGATTTTGGTTCCACCTCATCACAGGCACCAGCATGTGGATAAGGAATATTTTGTAACAAAATTGTGTACAACCTCTAAGGCTTGGTTTTGATGACAAGTTTCTTTCGGCCTGAAGCTTGTCGCTCCCTTTTTTTCTATAAAAGGGAAATCAAGGCCATCAGTTAGGGTTTTGAATTTTCTGAGAAGGATCTCTGAAAAGATAGGTCTATTATGCAAGCTTAGGTTCCATGTAGCTCTAGAGAGTCATAGGAAATAGTAGGGACTATAATGTTATTTTGTAGAGCAAAAAGTAATAGAACAATTGTGAGTTTCCTTTTCAAATGGGTTATTATGTACTTGAATTTGTTGACTGTTATCTGATAAAAGATAGCTTATGATATTAATGCAAATATATTTCCTAATCTTTTACTCTCCTGTGTGCGATTTTATCTTCTTTTAAGCAAATGAGATCAAGGGTTTTGTTTGTTTGTTACATTGTTATGATGTATGTAATTTTCCATTCAATGCTTTAGTCTAAGGGGTTAATTAAAATGCTTGAATGAGATTATAGAGAAATAAGACTTGTAAAAGGATTTGATAAGTAGTTCAGGTGGAGGATTGTAAGCAGAACAATATTGTAAGGCAGTATTGTTCAAAGCTAGATCAATTGTTAGATGAATTTTTATCAAATTTCAGTAACACTTTTCAAAGACTCTATAACCCAAATGAACAAGGCATTGGTCTTTTGCTAGAAAATGTCAATAGGTTTTCGGTTTCTGGTTTATCTTGTATATGATTTCTCAGAATAAATCTCCCAAAATATCAGAATATCATTTGTTAAGTTTTATGTATTTTCTGAAAGTTGTCCTGCCCCTTCTCATACTCCATCTTAAGGTTGAGGATCACTGAAGTATTTTCCATCCTTGAGGATTCTCCCTTTCTATTGAATCTTTTCATGAGACAATCTTCTTTGTTTTCACTAAATTCTTGTGTATCATTGCAGAGAGAAGGAGATTTATTGAAGGGATCACCCTCCTGGGCCCTACAGAGCTCGAAGTGTAGAAGGACTTTATGTCCTTGTTAATGTTGGTCCAAGCCTGATGGGTATTGATAGTTGGAGGTGGCTCTCCATAGATATTTGGAGGAATCAGCTTGGTCTCTTCCCAATGGCAGTGTAAACCCGTCCATTTTTGGGAACCAACACCCCCCTTGACTCTAGTTTAGGTCAAGGTCTATGCATTGAGCTTCTAGTCAATCAATCTATGACCGTTTCTTCTACTAAAACTTAAAAGGTGCCTACTAGGATTAATCTCTCTCAAATTACTAAATCCAAGACCCCTTTGGGCCCACTTGTTGGTGAAACCTTGGCTCAAAAAATGGCCATTGTTGAAGAGGAATGAGAGGATACGACCTCTTCTTGATCTATTGGGTCTAATTGGGCCTCAAATAATTTTTAGAATAAAGAGACTAATCCCTTGTCCCCTCATTCTTCCTATGGTTTGACTAAATACTCCCCCCACAGTGCTTTGTTTAAGGAGGATTTTCCCCTCTTTGTGGCTAAGGTTAATGAAATATGGGAGGGGTTCAATAAATGTGAACTAGTTATCCGTTAGTTGCTAGGTCAAATTGGCATGCCAAAAAATAAGATTAACAAGATCGAAGTTGTCCTAGAAGTGGAGGCTAGAGCTTCAAGTTGGAGGGACGATTAGTAGGAGCAAAGGGCTTGGATGGAGATTGGGAAGTTCATTGGAATGATCAAGAAATGGGAAGTAGTGGACAATTCATTTAAAGAGTTCAAAGAGAAAATTTGTCAAGCAAAGAACATGAATGATTTGGTCGAGATGGTGGAGGTTCTCTAGACATATCAAGAAGAAATGAAGTAGACTATGGAGAATATGTTTAACCAACACAAGGAAATCATAGAGAATAACTTTGTTTCTCTCCATGGCATTCAGAATGAGATTGCAAGGAGGCGAGCCAAGAAAAGAAGAGATCTTGATTCCCCATCTACAACAGGGCTAGAAGCGTGTATTTCAAAGGCGAGAGCCATGCTGGACCCCCCGGTTGTTTCCTCCGAGAAAGGTTCCTCTAAACACCTATGCATGTTGGATAAGGGTAAAGATATCTATGTGGATAGGAAGTTGAATTTATCTCCCACCCGGTAATCCATTTGTTCATGCTTTTGGTAGAAGGGTGTTTCTTTTTGTTGTGTTTGTTGTGTCTGGTTGTGTCTGGTTATCGATTTAAGTCTATGGATTTGTTAGTGTTTTGGTTTCTATTGGGTCTAGTTAGCAGCATCTTTTTGTTAATGGGTTCTCACTATTCATGATTCCCTATTTTTATTGCCTTTTCTACAAATATGTAAGGTTCAGGCCTCTCCCGGTTTTAATATTATCAAAACAATGCTACAAAATCAACAAATTTGTAAAACTACACATCAAACACCATTCATATCTATGAAAAATCCACTTGAATCTATTAAACACATACCAATAAACATCCACTTTATAAATAACAATAGCATCAATAACATAAAAACAAATCATAAAAATTGTGTTTTCCAACTTCACGTTTTGTAAACATTGGGTAAGACAATATTTGGTTTTTCATTTAGGAACAATTATGTTTGAATAACTTGTTGATCATACCTTTTATCTTTTTCCAAATCAAACCATAAATCCATACACAATCCATTTTCATGCATCCTAACATAAATTCATTCTTCAGTACTTTGTTCCAACATGTCTTTTTATAGTGATTTTTCAATCCACATAGGGTACAGAGATGTAAATCCCAACATTTGTCCTTTATATACTCTTTTTTGTTACAATTAGAGAATTTAATTGATTTAACATCTATAACATTATTTCCTTTACCTTTGACATACCCCAGGCCTTCGTACTTTTGCCTCATTGTTGGCTCAATTGGTTCTCTCATTCTCTGTTCATGATATCCTAATCCCTAACCTTTGTAACTCATTCTTTTCATAGTCTTCAAACCAACATTATTATCAAAACAACTAGCAACATTTACATAATCATATCTTTAAATATTCGTAGACTCAAAGACATTACCACCTTGCTCACAAAAAACTTCAAAGGGTGAGGAACACACATCCTTTGTGCCACAAGCAACATCACAAACCAATTTTTTTTATCTTACACATTCATTGTATACTATTAATTGCTCATTTTCTTCTTTCAATTTCAAAATTTCTTTCATCTATAATTTGTTTTCCTCTTCTAATCCTTTTAACCTTTCTTCCAAATCATTTGTTTTTTCGTTGACCTCATCAAGCAATTTTATTATTTCTTCTAACTTTGCAATTTTCTTATTAACTTTTTCTATTTGTTCTCAAGATTAATAATTTTAGTTAAAAATTTACATTTTGCTTTCTTTCGCTCTTTAATATTTTTTATTATTTCTAAATTGTATTTCTTCACTTCCATTAATTCCTCTTTTAAAACATCCATCTAACAAATTAAAATTTTATTTTCCTTTTTCACCCTTTTCCCTATCTTTCCCATTATTACAAATACTTACAAACTTCCAAACCACAAATTTATTCGTAGATTCAAAATATAGGTACAATTTCAAACATCAACCAAAGTTTCCACTATTAGAAAAATACCACAAACTAGAATCTTTATTCAACTGGGACAAAAAAAATAGGGCAAAACTTGATTTCTTGTGCCTGATTTGTATTCGATCCATAAAAATATTCAAATGACATTCACTTGAAAATATTCAATCTTCAAACTAAAGTGCTCTCCTTATACCTGATGGCTCCCCCTAAAATGGTGGCTTTATCTCTGATATGCAATTTTCTTCCTTACATACTTAAATACAAGTATCATCTTTTTGTCTCTTTCAACAATGTGTCATTGTAAATATACATAATTATATAAAATAGAAATTGTAAACTAACTTCTTTAATTACAACATTCTCATTTAACTCTTGTATCTACAATGATTTCTCCATTTTTGGAAGTCTTAATTTTTTTCAAGAAATAAACAAAACCCTTTATCAACAAACAACAATTACATCCCTTTTTGTTTATTGGTTGCCCATAGTTTCAAATCTCCTTTGATGTTGAGTAAAAATTTTCTTTAGAAAAGTGCAAAAAACTTGACCTCTTTTGTGGTTGTGGTTCTCCTTCTCAACATTCGAAAAGGCAACATCATCTAAAAGTGAACCAAAATTAGTGGCAAAGACTATTTTTTTCACACTAATTTGAGTTCAATAATTTAAATGTCATTATTCAATTTTTCATAACTACTTTATTGAATTAACACCATTCAATAAGTAATTTAAATGACTAAAATTGAAAAGATCCAAAAATAAAAAAGAATAGACCATACACTGCAAGTTGTTAACTGAGGTCACCCCTTTTGAGCTACGTGCTCGGTTCCACTTCAAGTGTACATCTGATTCATTAAAATTGATGAAAAATACATCAAATTGCCTTTACTCATCAAAAGTAATTTAAAAACCTGTAGAATTAATCTTCTGGATTCTCTAGGCAGATATGAACTCACTAAGAGTTCTTTTAAATTCTTCCTGCAACTATAAAATTTTATAAAACCTTTAACTCTCCAAAATTGCTTACAAAATACCAATTCTAGGTGCTTCTTTGTTATCAACAAACTTGTGGTATAATACTAACACTTTGCCTTTATATAGGCAAAGTTGTAGGTTCTAGTCTTGTTGTGCATTTAATTTTGCCTTATCCAAAAGATTGCATTTTAATGCATTTTTTTTTTTTTTCAAACACATTCATAACATGTGGTGCAATGGATAAGGATAAGTCTTATCCCATGAAGTTTGTGGGGTCAAGTCTTCACATGGGTCAAAAGAACTTGCTTTTTCCAAAACTCATGTGAGTAGCATTTTTTAACTTTATTTCCAATGTTGAGTTGTATTTAAATAAAATCTACTCTCATTAATAAATATGTTGAAATGCATGGGTCATTGGTTAAGGGATGGGAATTTGGTAGGATGGGTCTTAGGATCAAATCCCGCCAAATACACTTTTTCATTAAATGTAGCATCATACTTTACCTTGTTTTAAATATTATTTGATTTTTATCCATTTGTGTGTAAATCACATGGCTTAATTGGAGGGCCATTTATTTATTGTGGATAGGTTTTGAGTTCAAATCCCACTTACTATGCTTTCAAATTGACTTTCCATGTGTTAATTTTTTGAATGGTCCACATGGCATCTTCTGATTGGTCCATGTGGTCATATTTGATTGGTTCACTTACTATCAAATGTTAAATTTTCACTATGACATGTTTCAACCTTTAACAATGTCATGTGTCACCTTTTTTACCATGCTACATGTCATCCTCATAATGCCACATGTCATTTTTTGGTTGAGCCACATGTCAATGCACTCATGTCTTTCCCTCAACTTCTGAAGTCCATAACTTTTGCATACGGTGTCCGATTAATCCCATTAAAAATGCATTAGAAAGCTCTTGAAAAAATATATAGCATGAAATAATTTTTGTAAACTTTAAACATCATCAATTTTTTCTGAGAACATCAATTTTGATTGATTATGGGAGATTCTCCTAGATCAATCCTCCTCACTAAGATGCTTTTGGACCAGAAAAAGTTTTTATTTAACAAGTGAAGTTACATATCCCTCACTCTTTCGATTCCAATCCATCTAGCCTTACTTGGATGCATTCCTTTGAGTCCCATGCGTACATATTCCACATTACCTCTTTGCAAAGTTCTAATCCTTTTGTCAAGAATAACATCTTCCTGCAACTTATCAAGATATTCAAGAGCTAAACCATCAATTGAAGGAACTAAAACACTCTCACCTTGATCCATGATCATAGGAGGCTCAACATTCACAATAGAATGCATCTGCATATATGGAGGTAATTATAACTAGAAAGAATTATCACCAATCTTGTACAAAATCATAAATGGACCATACCTGATTGGTTTAATAATTTTACCTTCACCTTTAAGACATTATTTTCCGATGTATAACCAAACTTGATCACCAACTTGTAAGTGATGATCAACCTGATGTTTGTCATGTCTATTCTTATACTTGTCTTAACTCTTCTCCAATTGTTCCTACACGGCTTGATGAACCAATTGAATCTTATGAATAAACTTTGTGGCTTTGTCTGCATCGCTATGTCCATCCACCATTAAATCTTTCTGAAAGATTAGATCTAAAGGATACTTCGGTAAATAACCAAAACATGTCTCAAAAGGAAACGTTCGTGTAGAAGAATGTATGACATGGTTATAGGCATGTTGTACATAATGCAATTGTTCATCCCAAACCTTAGGATGCTTGTTACAATATGCTTGGAGTAGATGTACTATTGTTATGTTGATCACTTATGTTTGTCCATTAGTTTGTGGATGAAAACTACTACTTCTTTGAATCTTGGTGTCCATTAACCTCTGCAAAGTTGACCAAAATTCCTCAAGAAAGCGAGAATCTCGATCAAATACAATGGATGTGGGAAAACCAAAATAAACCCAAACATTCTGAAAGAATATATGTGTGGTCTTCTCTCCTATGATTTTCTTTGTACAAGGCATCAAGACACACATTTTGCTAAATCTATCCACTACCACATACAAGTAATCATGTCCTTGTTTATACATAGGTAAACCCCCTACAAAGTCCATAGATACACCTTCCCATGGATGAGAAGGTACTGGAAGTGGTATGTACAAACCTAATTTCCTATTACTAGGTTTTCTATTAGCACACATGACACATCCCTTTACATATCTAGACATAGCTTCATTCATCTAAGGCCAATAACAATAACGTTGCAACTAAGAAACTATTTTCCTTACACCAAAATGACCAAAAATGAGGGATGTATGTGCTTCTCTAATTAAATGCACTCTTTCATCCCTTGGAATACATAATTTACCAAGATGATAAATTAGTTTTTCATAAACATGATAATCTAATTCTTCTACTTGATAACCATGGATTAGTATCTCATATACATCCTTGAAATCTTCATCTCTAACATACTGTTCAATATAACTTTCATGAGCTAAAGAACTATGTTGTAGAATAATGGATGCTCCTAACTTTAGTTACATTCTTAGGCTCAAGCCATTTCATGATGGCTTCAACTTTAGAGGGATCAATTTTTAATTCACCACCCCCTATAATATAGCCTAAATAAACTAAATATTTTTTGCCAAATTCACATTTGGACATCTTTAGACACAGTTTCTCCTTTTTTTAAACATCCAAGAATTTCCTAACATGCATTACATGATCTTCCCATTTTTTCTGAAAAATCAGGATATCATCTATGAATGACCTAAGTACATCATTCATAACCCGCATGAATGTAGTAGGATCATTACAAAGCCCAAAGGGCATAACTAGCCATTTAAACAAATCTTGTTTTTTTTTAAAAGAAGTTTTCCAAATACCACCTTCAAATATTCTAATTTGATGATAACCACTTCTTAAGTCTAGCTTAGTGAAATAGATTGCAATAGGGGAACAACAATATTAAAATACTAAATGAATTCAACCACAAAACCCTAGCCTAACAACAACAAAGATCCACCATAACATATGAAGATTACCTAAGACAATGCAAATCAAATGAAATCACAAAGATTATACCATCACATGTCCAATAGGGTTTGGATCTCCATTCTTCCTATCTCCATTGATCTTTCTTGATATATTTGCTCTCAGATTTTATGTGTGCACAAGAGCTCAACAAAGAATGGAAATGTGGTTGCAAGTAGACTTGATCGCATGTGAAAATTTGAAAGCCTAGTTGGGTTGATTAGCTAATTGAATGATTAGGAGATTGATAATGAAAGAAGCATCCTCTTATATAGAAGACACTGTAAGAAATGGAGGGATAAGATTAAGAGGTGTAAAAGATAAATGGTTGGCTAGGATTAGAGGGTAGGTAGAGAAAATAAGAAAATAATGAGAGGGTAGGTAGTGTAGGAATTAAGAGATGAATGACATGTGTCATGGGTAGAAAAGGCTAATGAATTAATTAAATAAATAAAGATTTATTTAATTAATAGAAGAAGTGGGATCAATTAAATAAATAAAAATATTTATTTAATTAAGGAAAAGGATAATTTAAATAAATAAAGGTATTTATTTAAATGAGAAATGAGGCTAGAAGAGGATAAATGAATTAATTAAATAAATAAAGATTCATTTAATTAATAGAAGAATTAGGCTTAGATAATTAAATAAATTAAAATATTTATTTAATTAGATAGGACAATTTTAGGTGTCTACAGATCTAACAAATCATCAATATGAGGAAGAGGATAAAGATTCTTCACCGTGATCTTGTTTAATACACAAAAATCCACACATTCTCTAAATACCATCTTTTTTTGGCACCAACACAACAGGCGATCCACATGGAGATGTACTTGTTCAAATGACTCCTTTCTCAAGAAACTCTTGCACTTTCTTCTTTATTTATTCATTCTCAATAACTGATAGCTTGTGCATACCAATGTTAGGAAGAGGGACATTGATCCAGGGGCATCCTCGGTTCATAGCAATCTTGCATCAAGCAAAAATATTTCCTTTCTGTTTTTGGTTTCGGTTTGCAATTTCAGCATTTATTTCTATATGTCCCAGATTTGGCTCACCAGAATCTATGGAGTTGGATTTTGGCTTGGAGACTTGATCATCTTCCTTATTCCCAAACCGTGGAGCACTTGGATTGTTTTCCAGCAAGTTTTTCGCTACCAGTTTCCTGTCACCAGTTGACATTTTCCTATCACCAGTTGACATTTTCCTATTACCGATTGCCTGGACCTATTTGCATTGGTGATCTATCAGATCCCTTTCATATCTTGTGTTTTCCTAAGCATTGATTTCGATGTTACTTGCCATGTGACTGATCTTTTCCCATGATCTACTCTTCATCGTTTGAATTTTTCGAAGGAGTTTCTTTGGTAGAGGTCGACCTTGTTGGTTTTGCACGTTAGGTCTTGTTCTTTGGGTTTTGATCCCTTTTTGGGCCAACAAGATCCCCTTGGATCGTATAAATCATTGTAATTGAGCATTAGAATGTAACCAAGAAGTTAGACTGATCATAGAAGATAGATCTTAAAATTTGAGGTCCCGGTTGTGACCTATTTTGTATTTTGAGCATGTTTTAGTAGGCATGTGAGCTAGTTTTTGTAACCCAGTTGTTACTAGTTGGTTGTAATCAGTTTTCATGTTATAATGAAATCGTTTCTTCATTGCCTCCATCATGTCCTCATGTTTTCATTGTGTTTACTCTTGCTGACTGGTCTAGATTGATCTCTTTGAGGTACCTACTAACCGATAACTGCTTCAAGTGGTATCAAAGTGAGTTTTTCATTTCATAGATTGTGTTGTCTTGAGAATTTTGTTGTAGGGTGGCCAACTGTGGATCCGACTTGCACCTACGAAGGACTGGTGTAAACATGGCGCAAAGAGGAACTAGAAATGGTGGAGTGTGTGGGAATGCAAACCCTGCTGTGATGGAATGTTGTGAGGAATAGCAGCCTAGTTGGAAGCTGTGGACACAACCCAGAGAAGAGGCCAACACATTGAAGATGTAAATGAAGATGAAGGAGAAGAAGCCCCAACAGAACAAGTAAACCCATTGACAGTTGATCTGGATGAGGAAAGGTTTTTGAGGGTTTTGAGTAGGGCGAATACTAAACCTCATTTTACCCCACCGATTATGATGGAAAGTTGGATTCAGATGAATTGATGGATTGGATCTCAGAGATGAAGAAATATTTTGATTTTGAAAACATTGGAGAAGAAAGGAAGGTGAATATGCCTATACCTAGTTGAAAGGTCATGCATCTCTTTGGTGGGAACATTTGCAGGTTGATAGACAGAGAAGAGGTAAAGAGAAGATCAAGACATGGGATCAGATGATTGCTAAGTTGAAATCAAAATTTATGCCAGTTGATTATCAAGTGAGTCTATTCTAGAAGTTGTAGAATTTGAGATAGAAAGAATCTAGTGTCAAGGAATACACGGTCGAAGCATTTTACAAGTTGAATATCAGATCCAGACATGTTGATGATGAAGTTGAATAAGTTGCAAGATATTTGAATGGATTGTGGGTGTCTATACAAGATGAACTCAGTTTGATCACATTACAGATTGTTGAAGAGGATTACTAGTATGCCCTAAAGGCAGAAGAAAAGATAAACAAAATACATAAGCAAAGGCAGAGAGGTAGAGGTGGAAGGTTTTCCGGAGGAAGATTTCAAGGAGGAAGAGGATATATTGGAGGTAGAGGAAACTATACTAATCAAAACAAGGACAAAGAAGTGAACAAAGAAGGTAATTCATACTAAAAAAATGATAGAAATTTCTACCGAAGGAGAGAACCGGATGGCTACCAAAATGAAAATTTTAGAAGACAAGACAAGAGAACATTTAGAGGAACTTACTTTAAGTGTGGGGGAGAAGGATATTGTTCTTTCGAGTGTAAGAAGATAGAGAATACCACAAGAGAAGAAGTGGTGGAAGAAAACCCCACCAGATCAGTTAATAAACCAGAAGATGGAGAACTGTTGATGATGAGTAGAGCTTTGTGTCATACCGAGAGAGGTGAAGATCCCTTGCAGAGGAAGAATTTGTTCAAGACTAGATGTAAGGTATTCGGTAAGTGTTGTAAAGTTGTTATTGATAGTGGTAGTTTAGATAATCTTATCTTAGAAAACATGGTGAATAAGTTAAATTTGGAAAGATTGAAACACCCTAAGCCTTATCAGATAGAATGGATTCAGGATGAACATAAGTTGTTAGTAAGTGAGCAATGTTTGGTGAAATTGAAAATTGTGAATTATCATGATGAAGTCTTGTGTGATATTATGCCTATGGATATTTATCATCTTTTGTTGGGTAGACCTTGGTAGTTTGATAGATAGGAAACACATGATGGGAGGAAGAATACATACATTATTGTGGCCAATGGGATGAAGCAAACCTTGTTGCCCTTGCAGGAACCTTCGAAGAATGAAGTTTGTACGAATGCTAGAATCTGTTTGGTGGATGGAAGGAAATTGTTGGATGGATTGAGACATGAGAATGTATGTTTTGCCTTAGTTCCTAGGAAGACTAAGAATTTAGAGCATGAAGAGGAACAACTGGAAGAGATAAAATATTTGCTGATAGAACATGAAGACATCATTTTAGATAATGTGCCTGATGGATTGCCACCTATGAGAAGTATCAGTCATTGCATGGACCTGGTTTTCGGAGCAATTTTTCCTAAAAAAGATGCACACCAGATGACACCAATAGAGAATGAAGAACTGAATAGACAAGTGCAAGAGTTGTTGAAGAAAGGTTTGATCAAAGAAAGTTTGAGCCCTTGTGCAGTACCAATAGTATTAGCACCTAAGAAGAATGGAGAATGGAGAATGTGTACCGATTCCAGAGAAATAAACAAGATCACAGTGAAATACCAATTTCTTTTTCCTAGGATGGATGACATAATGGACTATTTGAACAGAGCCAAATACTTTACAAATATAGATTTGAAGAGTGGATATCATCAGATCAAGATCAGAGAAGGAGATGAGTGGAAGACAACATTCAAGATAAATGAAGGACTGTATGAATGGTTGGTGATGCCTTTTGGGTTAACTAATGCACCAAGTACTTTCATGAGGTTTATGAATAGGATATTGAAGAAAATATTGGGTAAGTTTGTTATTGTATATTGGGATGGCATTCTAATTTTCAATAAGACAAAATAGGAGCATTTGTTGCATTTGAGACAATTTTTCTAGAGGATGAGAGAAGAAAAGTTGCTAATAAATCTTAAGAAGTGTAATTTCATGAAAGATGAGTTAGTCTATTTAGGATTTGTGATATCTAAGGATGGTTTGAAGATGGACCCTAAGAAATTAAAAGAAATTGTTGAGTGGCCTACACCAGAAAGAATTGGAGAGGTAAGATCATTTCATGGATTGGCTAGTTTCTACCAAAAGTTCATCAAAAATTTCAGTCCATTTTCTAACCCTATGACTGTGACCATGAAGGGAGATCGGAAGGAATTCAAGTGGACCACCAGAGAAAATAAAAATTTTGAACTTTTGAAGCGGAAAGTGATTGAGCAGCTTGTGTTAGCTTGACTGGAGTTCAATAAAGTATTTCAAGTGGATTGTGATGCAAGTGGAATATTAATAGGAGCAGTCTTGACTTAGGAAGGGAGAGCAATAGCTTATTTAAGTGAGAAATTGAATGATGCCCAGAGGATATTTTCAGTGCATGATCAAGAGTTTTATGCCATAGTTCAAACCTTGAAGAAGTGGAGACATTACTTGTTGCCTAAGGATTTTGTGTTGTATACGGATCATCAAGATTTGTAGTATTTGAACAGTCAGAGTAAGTTGAATCAAAGACATATGAGATGGGTAGAATTTTTGCAGAGTTACACCTTTATGTTGAAGCATAGAAGTAGGAAATCTAACAAAGTTGTTGATACACTAAGTAGGTGAAGGAATTTGCTGACAGAGATGAGAGTGACAACATTAGGATTTGAGGAATTGAAGACCTTGTATGATGATGACCCGGATTTTGCAGAACATTGGAGAGCATGTAGAGAACCAGTTATGGTAGATAAAAGAAAGTGGTTGTATTGCTTCATTTAGGATGGGATGTTATTCAGAGGAGTTCAATTATGCATACCTAAGAGTTCTATGAGGGAGAATCTGATAAAGGAGAAACATAGTGGAGGATTAGTCAGACATTTTGGTATTGACAAAATAGTAGCTCTGGTGAGTGAGCAGTACTTTTGGCCCCAGATTCATAAGGATGTTAGGAAATATGTGCAAAGTTGTAGAGTTTGTCAAGTTGCAAAGGGTAGTAGTCAGAATGTGGGATTGTATAAACCTTTGACAGTACCGGTAAGACCTTGGTAGGATATAAGCATGGATTTCATATTTGGATTTCCTAAAACACCGAGAAGGAATGATTCTATATTTGTGGTAGTGGATAGATTCTTGAAGATGGCTCATTTCATACCTTGTAAGAAAACATTAGATGCATTACATGTAGTAGACCTATTTTTCAAGGAAGTAGTGAGATTGCATGGATTTCCTAAGAGCATAGTTTTAGATAGAGACACTAATTTTGCTGGCTATTTTTGAAAGACACTTTGGAAGAACATGAAAACAGATTTGAAGTTTAGTTCTACTTTGCATCCATAGACTGATGGATAGATAGAAGTAGTTAATCGGAGCTTGGGAAATTTGTTGAGATGTTTAGTTGGAGATAAAACTGGAAGTTGCGATTTGATTCTTGCACAAGCAGAGTTTGCCTACAATAATTTAGTAAACAGGAGTACTGGAAGCACATCCAAGAAGTATATCAGAATGAAGGGATATTAGTAGTTAAGATCGAAGAAGTTCAGAAGCAGAAGAATTTGCAGATCACATGAAGGAATTGCATATTCAAGTAAAGCATCATTTGGAGAACATGAATAGAAAGTATAAGGAGAAGGAAGATGAGAAGAGGAGACATAAGGAATTTGAAGTTGGTGATGAAGTGATGGTGTACCTGAGAAAAGAAAGATTCCCAGTTGCAACTTATAACAAATAGCAGATGAGAAAGATTGAACCTTGCAGGATTTTGAGAAAGTTCAGTTCTAGGAATGCATATGAAGTGGAGTTACCAGATAGTCTAAGTATTTCACCTGTATTTAACATTGTAGATCTTCATGAGTATCATGAACCAGAATTCAGTGAAGACAGTATTGTAGACTTGGAGAAATAGTTGCCCTGGAAGGAACCGAAACAGATTGAAGACATTTTGGACAGTAGGATTGGGCATAGTACCCGGAGCAGTCAGTATAAGGAGTATCTTGTGAAATGGAAGGACATACCAGTTGAAGATTCATCTTGGATTTCTCAGGAAGAGGTAGACCACCTTGGTTTTCCTCTGACCCCAGCAAAGTGAGAGACTTCCTTTTTCAACAACCCTGGATGTCTGATGCAGGAGAATTCCTAGTTCATAGCAATCCTACGTCAACCAAAAATATTTCCTTTTTGTTTTTGCTTTATGTTTGTAGTTTCAGCAGTTCTTTCTGTATGTCCTAGATTTATCTCACCAGAACCTATGGAGTTGGATTTTGTCTTGGAGACTTTATCATGTTCTTTATTCCCAAACCATGGAGCATTTGGATCATTTTCCAATAAGTTATCTCTACCAGTTTCCGAGATAGTTTTTTGTCACTGATTGACATTTTCCTGTTACCGATTGTCTGGACCTATTTGCATTGTTGATCTATCGGATCCCTTTCATATCTTTCATTTCCTTGAGAATTGATTTCGATATTCCTTGGCATGTGGCCGACCTTTTCCCATGATCTACTCTTCATCCTTTGGATTTTCCAGAGGAGTTTCTTTGGCGGAGGCCGACCTTGTTGGTTTTGCATGTTAGGTCTTGTTCTTTGGGTTTTGATCCCTCTTTGGGCTGACCAGATCCCCTTGGATTATATAAATCATTGTAATTGAGCATTAGAATGTAACCAATAAGTTAGACTAATCATAGAAGATAGATCTTAATATTTGAGGTCCCGGTTGTGACCTGTTTTATATTTTGAGCATGTTTGAGTAGGTCTGTGAGCTGATTTCCATAACTCGGTTGTTACCGACTAGTTGTAATAAATTTTCATGTTATAATACGATATTTTTTGCATTTCCTCCATCATGTCCATGTGTTTCCGTTGTGTTTACTCTTGTTGACCGGTCCAAATTGATCTCTTTGAGGTCCCTCCTAACCGGTGACTGCTTTAGACATCTTGCTGCAACTGAATATCATGTTATATCTCTCTCTTGGGAGGTAATCCTTTAGGTTCCTAAAACAAGTCATAATAGTTAGAAATAATCTTAACTAATTCATCTTTATCTTTAGGATCGCATCCTTTGAAAGCATTGAATTTATTATTATTTTTAACCTTTACAATCATGAGTTTAAAATTTTTGCTAGCATGACAAGTCTTTTCATTTGTCCCATACTAACAAGAGACAAATTGGTCTTCATTCGATGGGCTCTTGCAATATACCCAATCCCATCTTTTCTCAAATGATATGTGTTCTCCTCTCTATAGAAGATAGCTTTCCTATCATAGAAATATGGACTTCCTAGAACAATCCCACAAATATCTAGTGGTACGACATCTAATTCTACCTCATCAATGAAATTAGATGTAATTGCAAATATAGGTTTACATTGTTTAGATACTTGTAACTTAGCATTTCACATACCCATCCTAAAGGATATGGTTTTGGATGAGGAGTAGTCTCAAGTCCCAATGTCTTAACAACTTCTTCATAAATTTAAGGTTAGCTTGTGAATCACTATAAAAGAGTGTATCAATTTTTGTATGTTTTGAGATGACTCTTATATGAAATAGCTCACTGTGTTTCCTTTCATCATGCAGTGTTTCAGATTTTGAAGAATGAGTACTAGAGTTAGAACTAACAACAGAAGAAATACCTTGTAAACCCATGGTTGCGATCTTGATTTCATCACTTGAATCTGATCTAAGATCTTGTTGGACTATATCAGTGGTCTTCTTATCACCCATCTTATTCTCAAACCTTTTTGGTCTGAGTTTTGGATGAAAATTCCAACACTTGGCTTCATCATGTCCTTCCTTTTTGCAATGTGAACATGTGTACTTCTCATTTTCTTTCTTCATTGTAGTTATTATTTTGACCTTACCCTTTCCTTCGTTCTTGCTTGTGGCTAGTGTAGTTGGCTCCTTTGAGAAGTTCTCATGGACATTATTTCCTCTTGACTCACTGTGAGTAGCTTGGACACAAACTTCATCAAAATTAGTTGGGTTAAACATAAGGGTGAACTCACAATACCGGTTCCCACTTTTTGACCAACTTTGACACTTAGACGAACATTTTGAAGAAAGCCTCCACTTTCCGACACCTATAACTTTTAAACCGTTAATAATTTGAAGATGATGTAAAGTAGTGATTTGTAACATCTTGTTTGTAGATTCTAAATATATTTTTTCCAAATTTTTTTGAATAAAATTTTATTGATTTTTCCATCTCCCTTGAAAAGTAGTTTTTTACAGCAAACAAATTTTTTTAAGAGTGATGTGCATCCTGAAACACATAACTTTTTTTCTATAAATAATAAAAACTTAATTCTTTTGTATTTTGGTTTGTAACATCAATACCCAGGGCATGCAGTTGGTTTGATAGTGATATGTTGAATGTTTTTCATTTTATTTAGTTTTGAAGGTTGACTAATTATAATTTTGATATAGGTGTAAGTTTGAACACATAACTTGTTCTATATATATCAAAATTCAAAAAAAAATTTGTTAGAAAGAAGAAATCAATACCTAGGGCATAGATATTTTTCAATTTTTTTTTAATTAGTTTACTATTTTTTCCAATGCATTTAACAAAGAAGTTCATGTTTGGTGAAAAACCAACATTCATAAGAAATAAAACAAAAATATATTAATGAAATTAAATTTATTGAAAATTATACTATTTGGAAATATTATAATAAGGACTAAATAATTTTTTTTTAAACTTCTAAATGCATTCATTTGACCCCCCAAAAGCTAATTTAAAATTGGTTTTTTATCAGCATTTGATAGATGCAAAGGAGGCTCCATTGCAATTATGATTTAGAAGTAGAGAGGTTCTATCAAAAAAAATTGATCTAAGAGTCTTTGATCTAACTCTCTTCAATTAATTACTTCAAATGGGACCTCTTAAAGCTTAAATCATTATATTTTCTAAAAAATGTATGATTTCAACAAAAATCGGGATGTGCCAAAAAGTGGGAACCAATATTGTGAGTTCACCCATAAGAATATTATGTCTTAAGTAACCATGCAACCCACCAATATTTTTCAAAAGAGTTTCTTGTGTATTTAGAGTAATTATCAATGTTAATGCTCTCTTTCTAAACTCCTACATATAATCTTGCACATTTTTCATTCACCTTGTCTTAGATTTTACCGATCCATTTATGCTTGTTGCATATATCCTAATAGATAAAATTTCTTCTTTAATGCAGATGTAAATTCAAACCAAGAAGATTGCATTTTACCTTGTAGGTGAAGATCTTCTTGAACCATACTCTCCCACTATATCAATGTAGTGCCTCTTAGTTGAAGAGTAGCTGGTTGGCTTCTACATCCTTTATCCTCAATTCTTTGAACCCTACAACAGACTTTAGTCTGCTTAATCCAATTATCTATCTTTTCAACATTAAGTTCACCATTATACATTGGCAAATCAAATTTTACACCTAATTTTAACAAAGGTCATTTGGAATCAAAATTTTCTAGTTGTACCTTTTGACATGGAGATAAAGGTGGAGAAGAAGATGTAGAAGGGGGGGGGGGACTTGGAGGAGGGTCACCACCAACTCCTTTATCTTTAACTTTACTAGACCCTTCTCCATATTTTCTTCATTCTCTATATAACTCTTCCACCATTGCTTTCTTGTCAAGAAAATCTTGTTGAAATGCCCTTTACAGACTCAGGGAGACTTTCTTCTCCTTCATGTTCCATCACTTGCTGCAGAAATGTACATCTCATACCAACCTCAAGATTAAACTCTTCAAGTGATCCTTCTCTACAATTAAGCTCAAACCCAGTTAGTACTGAACACAGATGCTTGTGAATTCTCAATCAACTACTCTGATACCAACTTGATCCAAAATTAGTGGCAGAGACTATTTGTTTCACACTAATTTGAATTCAATAATTTAAATGTCATGATTCAATTTTCCATAACTACTTTATTTAATTAACACCATTCAATAAGTAATTTAAATGAAAAAAATTAAAAAGAACTAGAAATAAAAATAGACCATATGTTGCAAGTTGTTAATGGATTTCACCCCTTTTGGGTTACGTCTCTGGGTCCACTTAAAGTTTGTAATTGATCCATTAAAATTGATGAAAATACATCAAATTTCCTTTAAACATCAAAAGCAAATTAAAAACTTGTAGAATTGATCTTTTGGATTCTCTAAGAAGATATGAACTCACTAAGAGTTCCTTTAAATTCTTCCTACAAATATAAAAGGTTATGAAAACCTTTCACTCTCCAAAATTGCTTACAAAATACCAATTTTGGGTGCTTCTTTGTCATCAAAAGGCTTGTGGTGTAATGGAAACACTTTGCTTTTATATAGGCAAAGTTGTAGGTTCTAGTCTCATAGTGCATTAAATTTTGTTTTATCTAAAAGATTGCATTTTAAATGCATATCTTTTTTTTTTCAAACACATTCATAACATGTGGTACAATGGATAAGGATAAGCCTTATCCCATGAAGGTTGTGGGTTCAAGTCTTTGTGTGGGTAAAAAAAAATTGCTTTTTCCAAAACCCATGTGAGCAGCCTTTTTTGACTTTATTTTCAATGTTGGGTTGTATTTAAATAAATCTACTCTCATTAATAATCACATTGAAATGCATGGCTCATTAGTTAAGGCATGGGAATTTGGTCGAATAGGTCTTCAGATCAAATCTCACCAAATACACTTTTTCATTAAATGTAGCATCATACTTTATCTTGTTTTAAATATTATTTGATTCTTATCCATTTCTGTGTAAATCACACAGCTTAATGGTAGGGCCATTTATTTGTTGTGGATAGGTTTTGAGTTCAAATCTCACTTAAGTCTTGCAATTTGATTTTCCATGTGTTACTTTTTTAATGGTCCAAGTGGAATCTTTTGATTGGTCCATGTGGTCATATTTGATTGGTTCACTAGTTGCCATGTGTCAAATTTTGATTGTGCCATGTTTCAACCTTTAACCATGCCACTTGTCACCTTATTTACCATGCCACATGTCATCCTCATAATGCCACATGCCATTTTTTATTCGAGCCATGTGTCAATGCACACATGTCTTTCCCTCAACTTCTGAAGGCCATAACTTTTGCATACGGTGTTCAATTAAGCCTGTTAAAAATGTGTTGGAAATCTCTTCACGAGATCTATAGCATGAAATACTTTCCATTAACTTTGAACATAATCTTTGTTTGAAATCATCAATTTGGATCGATTGTGGGAGATTCTCTTGGATCAAAAAAAACTTAAAACTCCTTTTCTATCAATAACTTTTAAACCACGAGCATGTTCTTTTCTAGTGACTCTACTATCTTATAATTTGGCAACTAATGTAGCATAACCTACAAATCAAAATAGTGATCTTGTTGGGTCGCATTTTGATGTTCTCCTCTAAATTGATTTTCACATCAAACTTTTTACCTTTGACCAACAATGGCTTGAAACCTCCTTTATAGAAATCTGTTGATTCTCTCTATGCAGCAATGTTTTGTCGGTGGTGATTTCCTCCCCTCTTTGTAGAAAATTCTCTTTGTGTAGCGATCAACATCAATGACTTTGATTAAAACTTTTGAAATACTTATTACTCGTGCTCTAATACCAATTGAAGGAATATACAAAATAGTAAAAATGAAAAATACACATTACACAATAGAGAATATATAAACATACAATTAATCTATTTCATTCATTCTCTATATCATTCGCATAATACATTGTCATATATATAAATACAGGAATATAATTGAAACTTGTACAACTACCAATTAATAAATTATAACTAGCTATATTAATCAATGTTCATTATCTTTCAAAATTTATGTCTTTGTCTGTTGAATATGAAACCCAATAGTCACATAACTCTTCGCTTTTCACATTCTAGATAAGGTTATTATAATTGATTATAAAAGGCATATTATTGTTGGATTTAATGTATCTGAGAACTGAATAATATATTGCCCTACTTGAGAGTGGATGTAGCCAGTTTTAGTGAAGCACTATAAATTTAGTGTCGTATCTTTTTCTTCTTTTTTTTGAATCTTTGATTCTTGTTTTTGTTTTCTTTATCTTCTCTTATGTATATAACAATTGGAACCAAAGTTGGTTGTTTTGAATAAGACATATTTGAGTCTGACTGGGAGAAATATCAACTGAAGAAGGAAAATTGAAAGGTTGAAGGGGCACAATTATCCATTGTGGAGCATACAAATGGAGGATTATATATAGTAAAGATATTTGTGGTGATCATTACATGGTAAAGAAAAGAAATCTGCTATATGTGGGAAAAGCGGGTCGATAGAACTCAATATGTGAAAAATGGAGCTCTATAGAGCCTTGCTCAAACACCCACATGACTTCTTGGTGCAAGCTATGGAGTAATGAAGTATCACTCAGCTTCCCAAGGTTGGTCCCATGGTTCTCTATCTTACACGGTCCCTCAAACCAATGTTTTTGCTCTCAAATCACTGAGCAAAATGGTTTAGGGATGGCAAATGCAAGAACGAGGGATACTTTTGATAGATTTTAGAATGAAATGCATCCTAAGCTATGCATGATCTTAAAATGCAATAAACTAGATTATAAGATGACAAGGTTAGTATAAATACTATCCTAACATGATATATTAGTCTATGATTGAGCTAAATGATAAAGAAAGTATTCTAAATATGCATATTTAGACTGATTCCTAGTTAAAAGAGAGGCTAAAATGATGAGCATATATGAAATGAAAGCTTGAATGTATTTGAGCATAAGTATGATACTACAAACTTGGATTGATTTTTTTTTTAAATGGAGGAATGAGAGCTCTATTTATAGCAAAAATAGGGCAATGGATGGTCAGGATTGAAAGGTTTAATCAAGGGCTAAGTGTGAAAGTTGGGAATCCGTGTTTGCAATTTGCACCAATGAAATGGTGACAAGTGTCAACATAGGGTTGGGTTGAGAGAAGGGGTTGGAGGCATTAAATGCCTGAGAAGACCTTATGGTTATCTAGAGGGTAAGAGTTAAGCTTAAGTTAGGCTTACCCATTGGATTAAGAGTTAATCCAATGATAAACCCTTGTGCAAATGATTAAGAGATAATCATGGTCAAAGCATTAAAGGCTTGATGAGACCCTTGGGTTGGATGAAGGTTAAGTTAGGCAAAAAGTATCTAACCATGTAAGAGGGTTGAATTAACCATTAATGGTTTGGGAGACTTTGGGAAATTAAGTGGTTGAATACTTGAAGCCTTTAATGGTTATCAAAGACTTTAAGGGTTTGAGAAGTGACCTCCCCTTGCTTAGGGATGTGACAAAGTTTAGAAGATGGGTTAGGATATTTAGAAGCGATTAGAAGAGTCTAGAAGGGATTAGAAATAGGTTTTAGAATGCAAGTGGGAGATGTAGGAAAATGCAAGTGGATGGAGGGATAATAGGATTTAATTGAAATAAAGTTAATTTAATTCAATTTGTTTGCAATTTGGGGAAATTAAATAAATTAGATTTATTCAATTTAGGATAACTATTTAATTAAATTTGAATTTAATTAAAAGTGGATAGGGGGGATTTAATTGAATAAAATGATTTATTCATTAAATGGTATAGTGAATTTAATTTAAATAAATTGAGTAATTTACTTAATTAAATTGGATTTAATTAAATAGAGAAATGAACATAATATATTCATTTAGGAATATGGTCATTTTTTATACGTCTACATCTACAACTATGCTAGATGAAGATTGAGATATTCTAGATAGAAAAGAACTAGGAGCAATTTAGTTGTGCTTGTCTCCATCTATAGAAATTAACATACGTAAAACAACAAAAGCTATTGATTTCATGGGTATTTTAGATAAGTTGTATGAAAAACCTTCAACATCAATTAAGGTGTTTGCATTAAATAGTTGTTTAAAATGAAAATGGTTGAAGGTGGTTCTGTAGTAGAACATTTAAATAATTTTAATACAATTACCAATCAATTATCTTTTATAAAAATAAGTTTTGATAAAGAAGTTTACTCTCTATTAATCTTGTCCTCTTTGCTAGAAAGCAAGAATAGCTTGGCTATGAAAATTAGTAACTCTATTTTTGGTTCAAATACATTGAAATTTAATGATATTGGTGTTAGACAATTCAAATAATTAGAAGACAATTGAGATTGGGGGTGAATCAATTGTCACAGATTACTAGAATATTTATCAATTAAAACTTTAATACCAGAACCCAAAACATTAATACTAAAATGCTTAAACCAAATATCGAAATAAAAGTTAAACCAATTAAGCATAAACAATAATCAGAGAATAAATACCATCCACATGACACCAATATTTACACGTGGAAAACCCGGTAAAGGGAAAACCACAATGGGAAGCCTACCCACAATCAAATAGTACTTATGTAGTAAGTATGCGAATTACAATTGAGGGGCCTGCACTTGCAGGGAGGACAACAACCTAGAGCACATTTCTCATCACAAAAGGAGTCTCACTGACTAAATATAAATCTAGACTACAATCCGAAAGAATGAATGAACTACAAAGATAGAATCTCCTATGCCTGAGTACAATTCCAATTAAGCTCAATACCAGAGGACTAAATCCTCTTTACAAAAACCCAATTCGATCTCCAATGATCAACCAAATCCTCTTCTTGAATGATATTACATTATTCACACATTACATATCCATATCCCATACCCTGACAATATGCCATAATGATCTACAATGAGATCTTACATCATATATATGAAAACCCTCGACCATAAACAATCAAGTCGGCCATAAGACAATAAACCAATTACATAATTACAAAACATGTCGGCCTTAGACCAAACAAATAATATCCAACTTATAAGACATCCCAGAAACACATCAAAAGGTCCAATCCACATGTTACATTTAGTTGATCCATAACCAAGATCAACTGGGACCTAATATAGGTCCACACACTAAAGAAATGATCTCCATTTGCTAAGTCTCGAACATGGTCACCACCAACATCCTTGATGCAGGAGCATCCTCAGTTCATAGCAATCTTGCATCAACCAAACACATTTTCTTTTTTTGTTTTAGTTTTCCTTTCTGTGTGTCCTGGTTTTGGTTCACTGGTTCCTATGGAGTTAGATTCTACTTGAAGAATTGATCATCCTTCTTTCTTTCAAACTGCATCTCATTTGGATCATTTTCCAACAAGATATCGCTACCGATTCCCTTGATAGTTTCTTGTTATTGGTTGTTCCTTTGTTACCAGTTTTCTGAGACTTATTAGGGTGATCTATCAGAACCCATTCCGAAGCTTGCAGAGCCTTGGACATTGATCTCAATGTTTCTTAGTGTGTGGCTGACCTTCTATGTTTCATCCTTTGGATTTTTCGAAGGAATTTCATGGCGGAGGCCGAACTTATTCATTTTTGCATGTTAGGTCTTGCTCTTCGGATTTTGTTCCTTTTTGGGTTGACTGGATCCTTTGGATCAATATATATATTTTTAATCATTCTTTAGAATGAAGCAATCATAAAATCAAGAAGTATCAGATAGATAGATTATACCTAGAAGATAGAGCTTTTGCTTCAAGGTCCCGGTGTGACCTATTCTACCAGGCCCGTGTGTCGGTATGTTGTAACCTAGTTGTTACCGGTTGGATGTAATTAACTTTTATGAAATATAAACTATCTATTCTACATTGCCTCCATCATATCTGTGTGTTTTCATTGTATTTACTCTTGCTGACTAGTTTAGATTGATCTCCTTGAGGTCCCTCCTCACCGATAACTGCTTCAAGTGGTATTAGAGTGAAGTTCTAACTAGAGGTTTCGTATCTTGAATTTTGTTGTAGGGTGGCGGATTATGGATCCGGCTTGTAATTACAGAGGACTAGCATGAATCAATGGCGCAAAGAGGAACTAGGAATGGTGGAGCACATGGGAATGCATACCCTACTATAATGGAGATGTTGCAAGGAATAGCATCCCGGTTAGAAGTCGTGGAGATAGCCCAGAGAAGAAGCTGACATATTAAGGATGTGAGCGAAGATGAAGGAGAAGAGGCCTCGATAGAACAAGTGAACCTACCAGTAGTTGATCCAGAGGAGGAAAGTTTTTTTAGGGTTTTGAGTAGGGAGAATAGTAAACCTCATTTTACCCCATCGGAATATAATGGGAAGTTAGATTCAGATCAATTGATGGATTGGATCTTGGAGATGGAGAAGTATTTTGATTTTGAAAACACTGCAGAAGAGAGGAAGGTGAAATATGCCTATACCTAGTTGAAAGGTCATGTGTCTCTTTGGTGGGAGCACTTGCAAGTTGATAGGCAAAGAAGAGGTAAAGAAAAGATTAAGACATGGGATAGGATAATTTCTAAGTTAAAATAAAAGTTTATCCCGATGAATTATCAAGTAGATTTGTTCTGGAATTTGTAGAATCTGAGACAAAAAGAATCTAGTGTGAAGGAATACACCAAAGCATTTTACAAGTTGAATATCAGATCCAGATATGTTGATGATGAAATTGAACAAATTGCAAAATATTTGAACGGATTGCAGATGTTTATACAAGATGAACTCAATATGATCAAATTGGAGAGTGTTGAGGAGGCTTACCAGTATGCAATAAAAGATGAAGAGAAATTGAATAAAAGGAATGAGCAGAGACAAAGAGGTAGAGGTGGAAGGTTTACCAGAGCAATATTTCAAGGAGGAAGAGGAACCAGTACAGATCAGAACAAGGACAAGGAAGTGAGCAAGGAAGGTAATTCATACTAGAAGGATGATAAAAATTTCTACCAGAGGAGAGAACCAGATGGTTACCAGAATGAGAACTTTGGAAGACAAGACAAAAGGACATTCAGAGGAACCTGTTTTACATGTGGAGGAGAAGGACACCATGCATTTGAATGTAAAAAGATAGAGGCTACCAGAAGAGTGGAAGTGGTGGAAGAGAACCCCACTAGATCAGACACTAAACTGGAAGATGGAGAACTGTTGATGATGATGAGAGCTTTGTGTCATACCGAAGGAGATAAAAAACCTTTGTAGAGGAAGAACCTATTCAAGACTAGATGTAAGATATCCGGTAAGTGTTGTAAATTTGTTATTGATAGTGGTAGTTCAGATAATCTTGTTTCAAAAGAGATGGTGAATAAGTTGAAATTGGAGAGATTGAAACACCCTAAGCCTTGCCAGATAACATGGATTCAGGATGAACATGAGTTGTTAGTAAGTGAATAGTGTTTAATAAAATTGAAAATTGGGAATTATTATGATGATGTTTTGTGTGATATTATGCCTATGGATATTTGTCATCTTTTGTTGGGAAGACCTTGGCAGTTTGATAGACAGGCAATACATGATGGGATGAAGAATACATACACTATTATGGCCAATGGGATGAACAAAACCTTGTTGCCTTTGGAGGAACCTTTGAAGAATGAAGTTTGTGCAAATACCAAAATTTGTCTAGTAGATAGTGTATATGGTGAAAATGGATAACAATAATAACGATATTGAAAGGCTAAATGAATTCAACCACAAAACCCTAGCCTAACAACAACAAAGATCCACCATAACATATGAAGATTACCTAAGATATTGCAAATCAAATGAAATCACAAAGATTATACCATCACATGTCCAATAGGGTTTGGATCTCCATTCTTCCTATCTCCATTGATCTTGCTTGATATATTTGCTCTCAGATTTTATGTGTGCACAAGAGCTCAACAAAGAACGGAATGTGGTTGCAAGTAGGGTCGCCTATGTTCAAAAGCGTAGTGTAGTCAAGTAGTCAATGGGGGGCTTGATAATGAAGGAAGCATCTCCTTATATAGAAGACACTATAAGAAATGGAGGGATAAGATTGAGAGGTGTAAAAGGAGGTCGGCTATGATTAGAGGGTAGGTAAAAGAAATAATAAAATAATGAAAGGGGTAGGTAGTGTATGAATTAAGAGATGAATGACATGTGTCATGGGTAGAAAAGGTTAATGAATTAATTAAATAAATAAAGATTTATTTAATTAATAGAAGGAGTGAGATTAATTAAATAAATAAGATATTTATTTAATTTAGGAAAAGGATAATTTAAATAAATAAATGTATTTATTTAAATGAGAAATAAGGCTAGAAGAGGATAAATGAATTAATTAAATAAATAAAGATTTATTTAATTAATAGAAGAATTAAGCTTAGATAATTAAATAAATAAAATATTTATTTAATTAGACTGGACAATTTTGGGTGTCTACATTTTGCCCCTCTTTGAGACAATGCGGCTTGTTGCGTTGTTTCAAAGAAGATAAGATGAACTGATACAGAGTTGCCCCAAGATGGGAATGATATGCCCCCTCAAGAGATTGGATGAAAAAAATGTCTGAAAAGATCGCAGACAATCTCTCGATAAGAAAGATGGGATAGAATGGACTGACCAAATAAAGTGACAAAGTCACGGGATAACGAAGACTGACTCAGGAAACGAGGGCTAGGGAAGTCTATAAGATAGACCATGAGGGGAAAACATCCTCATTGTCATCCACACATCCAAGAGATCTGAGTGCAGAGTGAGATAGAGCAGCAGTAGTTAGCAGCGATGGCAATGGCTCATAGATTTGATCGCGTTCACCGATTTCAGAGGCCAGCAGAGGTAGGAGAGCCGGTAAGTACCTCAAAACCTCCTTGTACTTTGTCGCGTTAATTATTGTCATTAATGCTTCTTAGGTAGTGCAATAAATACACTTAGAATAGGGTCTAAAAAATGTCAAAAATGTGTAGGCACATCTACATTGGTGCTAGGCGCGTTTATGCGGTCTAAAAGAGCGTTTATGTCATGAAAGCATGTTTGTGTCCAAAAATGTGAATTTGTGTCTTCTAGGTCAAATTGGTATTTCTGTGATGAACATACATTGTCGATTGGATAAGCTGCTAAGAGGATACACTCAAGCAGGTCCTCTGGGGAAAACTAGGATAGCAAATAGGGCTAGGATTGACAATTCTATGATAGAACATATGTTGCCTATTAGGAAACTATTCAAGAGGATTCACTCAAGCATAGGCCCTAGGATAAGATAGATCAAGGCACTTTGTGATAAACAGTGAGTACCAAGATATAGTACTTTGTGATGAACACGGAGTACTAAAATATGAGCAGCACTTTGTGATGAACAGTGAGTGCAAATGTGAGTAGCACTTTGTGATAAATAGGGAGTACCACTAGGATAGATAGCAACACTTTGTGATGAATAGTGAGTGTCACTAGGATTGAGATGATTGATTTGCATGACTACAGGAGTATTTGCCTATGCTAGAGTCATGGGAAAGATTCCCATCGACTCAAAGGTTACGACCTGAGTTGATAGCCGAGGACCAAGCTGCGATTGAGGCTATGGGATTGAGACATATCTTGTATGTGCCTGAGTTTTGGGCGAACATGGGATTGCTGACTATGTTGGCTAAGAGATGGCACTCAAAGACATGTACGTTTTCATTTGCTGATGGGTGAGATGACAATCACCTTAGAGGATGTATATAGGATTCTGTGGATACTGATCGATGGGGAGCTGATTTCGTATGATCAAGACAGAGACATGGATACCCTTAGATGAGTGTTCTAGGATCTGGGACTGGAGATGAGGGTGGGACATGTGGCATGGGATACCTTGACATGGACAGGATTAGCACTACCAACAGTGTTGGCAAGAGTTATCAGTGGGTTCCTCTGTCCGGATAGGGCGACACGAGGGGTGGCTGCAGAGGACATAGGGGCTAGGAGAGATGATCTTGGGGTGGGTCCTTCTAGGGCTCAGACTCCATCGAGGCCAGCTGGCTCTGAGGGAGGGAATTCATCATAGCTGTAGAGGGCTCCCTATGTATTAGTATTGTACCATTTTTGTATGATGATGTAGACACCTGCGGGTGATTGTAGCCATATGATTTTGACATCATTGTATCATGACACTTTATATATATATATGAGATGATTCATCTTTGCTGTAGCTATATGCATGTGTACCTATGTGATGAGATGTTCTTATGTGATTCTTATGATATGGATGCAAATATGTATATGATGCAATGCAATATATATATATATATATATATATATATATTTGTTCTTTTACGTTTTATATGTGTATGCATGATGCAAATGTGAATGTATGAAATGCAAATGAATATGATAATGCAAATGACTATATACATGATGAGAATGTAAAATATGCTAACATGTGTTGTGTGCAAGATGTAATGCAATTGTGATATCTATATGCATGTATGAAATGCTTATATGTGGTAATGCAGACGCAACTACGTGAAATGTGAATATTTTTGGCGTGACATTATACTCAGTCGTGTGATAGTAGGTTACATGGACTCGAGAAGGACGATGGAAGTCAATCAAGAAAGGGGGATGGAAGACATAAGATATGAAAGTGAAAGAGCTTCTTGTGCATTATCATCATTGAGCTTTATTATGGCAAGTAGGTTATGACAATCGAGGTATATGTTTGACCCAGAAAGTCATTGTACCTGTTTGCATGGAGATAAGATAGTCACAAATAAGGAATGCCCTAGTTCACACTAGACTCATAGTGTCCTCATATCCTTGGACAAGTCATAGCATTACTATGAGACAATCCATAGACAACAAAAGAAAAATAGGTGATGATACCCCATCCTCGCCTTTCTAGTCAAAGACATCCTGGAGATAAAATCTCTAGTCAAAGACATCCCAGAAAAGCTAAAAGACATGTCACCAAAAAGATAAAATCAAAAGAAAACCAAGACTCGACACAAAAATTCACTGTAGTCCTCAAGTTTAGTGTCTCTTGTCACTTGTATAAGTCATATTTGATTGTGGTCACAATGTTTACTTTCACAAAAAGGATAGATAGCACTGAACCAAAATGTTGTCTGAGTCCGTTGAAAGATTTGATTTGTTGAAGTCCATTGTTGTTGCTGTGTCTTATCTGAAACTAATTGAATCCATGAAACTAATACTTCATTGTAGAGAAGATGAAACTTTATTGTGGATTGGTGATGCAGATGCTGCTTTATTGCGGATTGGGCGTGGATAGACTGAAGAAAGCTGTAAAAAACTGTACTCCTCAAAACATGTGATGTTCTTAGTTCCACAACCATCACTAGACGTAGGATTTGCCTTAGCCACAGATGGGATCTGATTTATTATGGATGGAAAGGGAGGTGAAAAGGGAGGTTTATTATGAATGGCTAACCAATCTTGGGTAGATCAATAACAAGCCATGATGGGAATGGGTAAGTTTATTATGGATGGATAGGTTGTGAGTGTGTGCAAAGTGAAGTGATGAAAGAGAATCCTGAAGGAGGGAGGAGCAATGTCTCTACACATGGCGCTGGTGACCCAGTTTTCACCATGGTACTTGCCTAGGGCACCACCAAAGTGGTTTTCACCATTGGACGAAATGTTTTTCTGTTTTTCAATTTTTTTCATTTTTTTTGTATTTTTGAATTTTTTTATTTTTTTGTATTTTTGAAATTTTTTTTTTTTTGTATTTTTTGAATTAGGATATTCCGAAGAGCTATGTGTAGAACCTGTGAAGGTGCATGTTGTTGATAGGATCCTCTAAAGGTTCACCACATGAATTTGAGAGTTGATATGCACCGAGTCCATAGGTTGTCGTAATGATGTAAGGACCAAGCCAATTTGGTTCGAACTTGCCCTTCTTCTCTCTGTCTTGCTGGTTTTTGGGATTTTCTCTGAGAAATAAGTCCCCTACCTCAAATGTGCAATGCTTGACTTTGTGATTGTAGTTGTTTTGTTCCTTGACTGAATGATGTGTAGCTCGAGTGACTATCTTCCTTGATAAAGGAACTGAGATAGAATTACTAGCGTGTGGACTACACAAGCCCATATGCATGTCACCTAAAGAAGTTTGGGCATCCCTGATAACAAAGTCCTTTGAGGAAGCTCCCTTAAAGGTCCATGATGTATCACCAGAAGGGAAAGGATGTGTGGAACAAGTGGATGAGTGATGAAGGCTTATGATTGTGAAAAGAAGTGAAACTAGGATAGCATGATGGAGACTTAGGATCAACAAGTATGCCTTTTGGCTTGAAATTTTAGAACTTTTGCCCCCAGTTATTTTGATATTAGGGGAGATCAACTCTTTCTCTTTTCTCTTCATAGGATTTTTATCCTTGACTTTGATTTTCACAGAGTCCAATAGATCTTGATTTTTATTTGGACTAAAGGCCTTCTCTTTAGTTTTGACTTTTAGATTTTTCTTTTCAAAGCTTGATTCTTGATCCCCAATGAGTAAGGTCTTTTGTAATTCTTGTTGATCCAAGTTTGGAAGTGGAGTGGAAATGGAATGAGTGGATGAAATGGTAAATCTATGTGATTTATCAAGAGAGTTGGCGATACGCTCAATAGATTCTTCATTGGAACCACTCTTAGGACTATTGATATCAAGAGTTGCTTGTACCACTAAAGGAGATTTGCATTCAGACTTAGTAGCCACAACACTAGGTGGTGCACACCCAACTCCTTGCAAATTGTTTATAGATTGTTCCTATCGACTGAATACCTTAGGAGATAATGGAATTTTATCAACATGAAAGATATACTCACTACATCCCATGTCTTTAAACTTGAATTTTTCTTTGAGCTCTGTTTGTTTTGATGTAGAAGCTTTCAAGGATTCTGGATCCACATATGCCGATGAAGGAGTAACTTCTCGATTGACTGGGATTGTTATTTCTAATCGAAGTTGCAGATTGTTGCAATATATGAAAGGATTTGGGTCAGCTTTGATGGTCACTTCAACTCCATTCTATGGAAACTTCATACATCAATGATATGTAGATGGTACTATGTTCATCTCATGAATCCATGGATGTCCTAGCAATATGTTGTATGTGAGCTCTAGATCAAGGACTTGACAAACCACATCCTTTGTAACTGGCCCAACTCTAAGAGGTAAAGTTATTGTGCCCTTGGATGAACGTTCTTCATCATCATATGCTTTGATGGTAATTTTGTTTGTCGAATTCAATGCTTTGTCTAAATATCCCAATTGTTTAATAGTGTTCAATGTACAAATGTTCAGACCTGCTCCTCCATCTATCAGGACTCGTTTGATTCTATGTTTGTGTATGAAGGCTTCAATGTGTAAAGGTGCATTATGTGGCTGACTTACGGAGGCGTCATCGGCTTCTGTGAATGTAAGGGAGTGTGGAATGGAAAGGTATCCCACCATGGCTTGAAACTGGTCCACGTTTAGATCAGTAGGAACGAAAGTTTCTCTCAAGATTTTGTCAAGAATGGATTTATGTGCGGGGGATATGCGTAGGAGTTCAAGAATGGAGATGAGTGCAGGTGTCTTCCCTAATTGTTCTACAAGGTCATACTCAGGTTTGGTTGATGAGGAAGCGGTGTTTTTAGCTGGAGCACCTTGCAAAGTGAATTTACCTCGGCAAGTTGTAACATGACATTCAGAGGTAGGTTCGGAAGAAGATCCAACGCCTTTCAGAACGATCTTGGGTCTCTAGGTAGAATTCTCAGAGTTTTTATCCTTGATGATAATGGTAGAGACATAATTGTCCATCGAGATGTGATTGATGGTTGAATCATAGTTATTGTATATGGTGAAAATGGATAACAATAATAACGATATTGAAAGGCTAAATGAATTCAACCACAAAACCCTAGCCTAGTGTCTCTTGTCACTTGTATAAGTCTTATTTGATTGTGGTCACAATGTTTACTTTCACAAAAAGGATAGATAGAACTGAACCATATGTTGTCTGAGTGTTGAAAGATTTGATTTGTTGCAGCCCATTGTTGCTGTTGTGTCTCATCTGAAACTGACTGAATCCATGAAACTGATAATTTATTGCAGAGAAGATGGAACTTTATTGCGGATGATTATGCAAATGCTGCTTTATTGTGGATTGTACATGGATAGACTGAAGGAAGCTAGAAGAAACTGTACTCCTCGAAACATGTGATGTTCTTAGTTCCACACCCATCACTAGACATAGGATTTGCCTTAGCCACAGATAGGATCTAATTTATTATGGATGTAAAGGGAGGGAAAAGGGAGGTTTATTATGAATGGCTAACCAATCTTGGGTAGATCAATAACAAGCCATGATGGGAATGGGTAAGTTTATTATGGATGAATTGGTCGTGAGTGTGTGCAAAGTGAAGTGATGAAAGAGAATCCTGAAGGAGGGAGGAGCAATGTCTCTACGCATGGTGCTGGTGACCCAGTTTTCACCATGGTACTTGCCCAGGGCACCACCAAGGTGGTTTTCACCATTGGACGAAATTATTTCTCTTTACTTTTTTCGATTTTTCAATGTTTTTTGTGTCACAAGGCACCTGTTTGTTAGGTTTTCACCAAGTAACAATTTTTTTTGTTTTATAATTTTTTTGTATTTTTGAATTTTTTGATTTTTTTGTATTTTTGAAATTTTTTATTTTTTTTTATTTTTTGAATTAGGATATTCCAAAGAGCTATGTGTAGAACCTGCGAAGGTGCATGTTGTTGATAGGATCCTCCAAAGGTTCACCTTCTGTAGTTGAGAGCTGATATGCCCCAGATCCATATGCTGTTGTAATGATGTAAGGACCAAGCCAATTTCGTTCGAACTTGCCCTTCTTCTCTCTGTCTTGCTGATTTTTGGGGTTTTCTTTGAGAACCAAATCACCTACCTCAAATGTGTGAGGCTTAACCTTGTGATTTTAGCTGTGACTCATTCGTTGTTGATAAGCCTTGAGATGATTAAAACCAGTTTTCTTCGTTCATCCAGTAGTTCCAGTTCTTGTAAGCGAGAGATCCTATAGTCTTCATCACTGATAATGTTTTGCAAAGAGACTCATAAAGAGGGTAGCTCAACCTCAATAGGCAAGATGGCTTCAGTGCTATAGATAAGTGAATAGGGTGTAGCTCATGTAGGTGTGCGGACACTTGTGCGGTATGCCCAAAGTGTAGGATTAAGTTGGATATGCCAATTACGACCAGCGTCATCGACTGTCTTTTTTAGGATTTTAAGGATTTTCTTATTAGACGCCTCAGCTTGACCGTTACCTTGGGGGTAATATGGCATGGAGAAACCATGGGAAATATGGAAGCGGTCACAAAGTTCATGAACATCCTGATTTTTGAAGGGATGCCTGTTATCAGTGATAATGGAAACATGAATACCGTATTGACAAATGATATAATTGAGGATGAATGTAGCAATCTATTTTCCAGTGACTTGTGTGAGAGGCACGGCTTCAATCCATTTCGTGAAATATTATGTGGCAGTGATAATGAATTTATGACCATTGGAAGGAGGGTGAATCTTGCCTATGAGGTCGAGTCCCCACTGACAAAAGGGCCAAGGAGACAGAATTGGTTGAAGTTCTTGCGCTGGCGCATGTATGAGGTCTCCATGAATTTGACATTGCTTACATTTCTTGACAAACTGATATGAGTCTTTTTCCATATTGGGCCAGTAATATCCAGTCCTGATGAGTTTCTTGGCTAAGGTAGGACCACTAGCATGTGGACCACATATCCCTTCATGTACTTCATGTAACACAATCTGAGCTTCATCGCTTTCTAAACATCTAAGAAGAGTGCCATGTAGACCTCGCCGGTATAGGATATCAGCTAAAATGACATATCGAGAGGATTGGCGAATGAAAGTGCGACGTTGGTTATTTGATAGATCAGGAGGTAGGGTATTGTCACGAAGGT
This sequence comes from Cryptomeria japonica, assembly GCF_030272615.1. Classification (NCBI taxonomy): domain Eukaryota; kingdom Viridiplantae; phylum Streptophyta; class Pinopsida; order Cupressales; family Cupressaceae; genus Cryptomeria; species Cryptomeria japonica. Next base: position 909,694,791 of record NC_081414.1, read on the forward strand.
ATGTGAAAATGGAACCATATAACTGGGACTCAGGACCGACAACACATATCATCTTAGTAAGAATGATTTCGTATGAAGGAACCAAAAGGTTATCCACCAGAACTCATAGCGGGTCTCATTTGGAGGTAGATCGATCAGTGAAGCAATTGTAGCCATGGCATCTACGGCTCGATTCTGCTCTCTTGGTATCTGCTCAAAATCTATCTTTGTGAAGTGTTGTTTCAGGTCATCCACCATTTGTTTGTAAGGCATTAATTTTTCATCTTTTGTTTGGTAATCATCAGTTGCTTGACAGATTACAAGTTGAGAGTCCCCAAAAACATGAAGTTCCTGGATCTTCCACTGAACTGCAATCCGTAATCCAGTTGTTAATGCCTCATATTCCACTATATTGTTAGTGCAAGATAATGATAAGCGATATGACTTTGGTATAGAATCCCCTTGAGGAGTTATAAAGAGGATGCCAGCTCCTGCCACATGCTGTGTGTATGAGCCGTCGAAGTACAGTTGCCATGGCATTTCATGTGACATTGTTAAGATGGATTCATCTGGAAATTCTGAACTTAAAGGAAAATCATCTATCATGGGAGCATCTGCTAATTGATCTGCGATGGCTTGTCCTTTTATTGCTTTTCTGTCCACATACTCGATGTCGAATTCACTCAGGATCATTACCCATTTGGCTAGTCACCCAATAAGTGTTGCTTTATTGAGAAGGTATTTCAATGGATCAATTCTTGCAACCAACTTAGTCTTATGAGTGAGAATGTAATGTCATAATTTCTGTGAAGCAAAGACCACAGTGAGACATGCATGCTCAATTGGTGTGTAGTTTAGCTCATATCCCACCAATGTGCGACTGATATAGTATACTGCTTTTTCTTTGCCCTCAACAATTTGTTGTGCTAAGAGTGCCCCCAGTGCTGTTGGAGTAGTTGATATGTATAGTAACAGAGGTTGATCCAAAACTGGTGGCATCAGAACTAGCAGATTCAGAAGATAATCTTTGAGTGTCTGGAAAGCCTGTTGACAGTTATCATCCCATTTGAATTTGATGTTTTTATGTAGCAAGTGCTGAAAAGGATTACACTTATCTGCAAGTTGCGCTATGAATCTGCGTATGGAATAGAGTCTACCTTGGAAAGACTGAAGTTGACTAATATTTCTTGGTGGTTGCATCTCCAAGATGGCCTTGACTTTTGTTGGATCAGCTTCGATTCCTCTTTTGGATACAATGAATCCTAGGAGCTTCTCGGAGGTTACTCCAAAAACACATTTCTTGGGGTTTAATCTTACTTTGTATTTTTCCAACCAATCAAAGACGACTGAAAGTATGTCCAAATGTGTATTTCTGTCTATTGATTTTCCCAAGAGGTCGTCAACATAATCTTCCATAGTTACGTGCATGAGATCATGAAAGATAGTAGTCATGGCTCTTTGATATGTAGCACCTGCATTTTTTAGCCTGAAGGGCATGACATTCCAGTAGAAAGCTCCCCAAGGACAAGTGAATGATGTTTTGTGTTGATCCTCAGGCGCGATCTTTATTTGATTATAACCAGAGAATCCATCCATCAATGATAACATTTCATGACTTGCTGTGAGATCGACAATCAAGTCAATATTTGGTAATGGGAAGTCATCCTTTGGACAAGCTTTGTTGATGTCTCTAAAATCTGTACATATTCTGATGCTGCGATATAGTTTACTGATAGGCACTAAGTTGGAGATCCATTCAGGATAATCAATTGGGCGTATGAATCCGACATCCAATAATTTCTCAAGTTTTGCTTTGACTAATAATGCAGCTTGTGGATGCATCTTTCTTAATTTCTGTTTCACTGGTTTTGCCCCCGATTTAACTGTCAAATGATGCATTACCAAATCCGGATCCAATCCAAGCATATCAGCATATGACCATGCAAAGTTGATTTGTCATTCTTTGAAGAAACTTATGAATTTGGACCTTTTTGACTCTGTCAACGATTGAGCCAGGAATATGTTGTGTGGAACCTCTTCTGTACCAATGTTTGTTTTGATAGTCTCTTCTACCAACATGGATGATTTTTCCTCATATGATGCTGGGAGAATGTCGAGCCTTCCATCTTCGGGTGCCTCAGAGAGGTTTTCGCCCTTAGATATGTCCTTTCTTTTTACTTTTTTGGGGTCAAACAGTGCCACGGTGTGGTTTTTGCCATAAGACCCTTGGTTTGTTCTTATTTTCACATTTTTGTGATTGGAAGGCCCGACACCCTCACCAAAATATGCCACGCTATTGAGTTCTATAGTGTATCCCACTTTATGGTCCCAAGGGGAAGATCATCTTGTATGCCAAGATAGTCAATAAAAGCTTCATCATTTTGGAATGTGTCAAACTGTGCAGGTCCTTCATGATCCCATTCAATGAGTGGGTGGTGAACAAGGGGAAGGCCTTTAATGTCTTCGAAGTTAGCAGGGCTAAGAGTGAAGATGCAGTTATGTTCGGGTATGTCAAGGTAATTATCGAGGTCATCGATGGCACTCTCCTCGTCAGTCTCGATCGCGAACGAATCCAAATTATCATCACTAGTAGCGCATTCTGGGACAGGTGTTCTCATCCTATGTGATTTAAACCTAGGACCTTGAATGCCTTGTCTAAATATCCCAATTGTTTAATAGTGCTCAATGTACAAATGTTCAGACCTGCTCCTCCATCTATCAGGACTCGTTTGATTCTATGTTTGTGTATGAAGGCTTCAATGTGTAAAGGTGCATTATGTGGCTGACTTACGGAGGCGTCATCGGCTTCTGTGAATGTAAGGGAATGTGGAATGGAAAGGTATCCCACCATGGCTTGAAACTGGTCCATGTTCAGATCAGTAGGAACGACAGTTTCTCTCAAGATTTTGTCAAGAATGGATTTATGTGCGGGGGATATGCGTAGGAGCTCAAGAATGGAGATGAGTGCAGGTGTCTTCCCTAATTGTTCTACAAGGTCATACTCAGGTTTGGTTGATGAGGAAGCAGTGTTTTTAGCTGGAGCACCTTGCAAAGTGAATTTACCTTGGCGAGTTGTAACATGACATTCAGAGGTAGGTTCGGAAGAAGATCCAACACCTTTCAGAATGATCTTGGGTCTCTGGGTAGAATTCTTAGGGTTTTTGTCCTTGATGATAATGGTAGAGACATAATTGTCCATCGAGATGTGATTGATGGTTGAATCATAGTTATTGTATATGGTGAAAATGGATAACAATAATAACGATATTGAAAGGCTAAATGAATTCAACCACAAAACCCTAGCCTAACAACAACAAAGATCCACCATAACATATGAAGATTACCTAAGACAATGCAAATCAAACGAAATCACAAAGATTATACCATCACATGTCCAATAGGGTTTGGATCTCCATTCTTCCTATCTCTATTGATCTTGTTTGATATATTTGCTCTCAGATTTTATGTGCACAAGAGCTCAACAAAGAACGAAATGTGGTTGCAAGTAGGATCGTAGTGTAGTCAAGTCATTAAGATGATTGATTAGAATAATTGATTAGAGTTTTATAGTGAAGGAACCATCTCCTTATATAGAAGACACTATATGAAATGGAGGGATAAGATTGAGAGGTGTAAAAGGAGGTCGGCTATGATTAGAGGGTAGGTAAAAGAAATAATAAAATAATGAAAGGGGTAGGTAGTGTATGAATTAAGAGATGAATGACATGTGTCATGGGTAGAAAAGGCTAATGAATTAATTAAATAAATAAAGATTTATATAATTAATAGAAGAAGTGGGATCAATTAAATAAATAAGATATTTATTTAATTTAGGAAAAGGATAATTTAAATAAATAAATGTATTTATTTAAATGAGAAATAAGGCTAGAAGATGATAAATGAATTAATTAAATAAATGAAGATTTATTTAATTAATAGAAGAATTAAGCTTAGATAATTAAATAAATAAAATATTTATTTAATTAGACTGGACAATTTTAGGTGTCTACAGTTATAAGATGCTCTGGTATAGTTGGTTTGGTCATTTGTGGCTGCAGCTTTTCCCTTCTCGTGCTTTGGGAATGGTTCCTTAAACATTTCATGTTCTTGATTGGATGAGTGTCCTTCAATCTCAATGTCACCTCTATCAATGAGATCTTGTATGATGTTCTTCAGTCGATGACAATTTCCTGTCTTATGACCCTTGCTCTTATGAAGTTCACAATATTCATCATCATTCCACCAATTTGGTTTAACCTTTGGTTCATATGGAGGAAAATCTGGAATAGTGATTACCTTGTTTGCCACTAGCTTTTTGAAAACTGACTTAAGTGGTTCTCCCAATGGAGTGTACTTCCTTCGTGATTTAGAAGTTGTTTGAGTATTCACTTGATTTGATCTGGAAAAAACGAATTTGGGTTGCATTGTATTGGCATGAACAACACCATCATTGACTGTGTTCTTGTTTTTATTCCAAAATCTTGGCTTGTCTTTTCCTTTAAAGTCATCTTTGTTTTCCTTGAATATCTTAGTGACTCCTTGTTCAATTAGGACCTTCTCTATTGCTAAGCCTTTTTCAATGATGTCCTTGAAGGTGGACAAACAAGCTTTCCTTAGATCATAGCCAATGTCTTTGTTAACATTTTGGGTGAACATTTCTAGCATTTGTTTTTGTGGAATTTCACAAGAGCATCTGTTGGCTAGATTCCTCCATCTTTGTAAAAATGATGCAAAAGACTCTCCCTCTTTTTGCTTGGTGTTGCACAAAGTAGTGACTGATATGTCTATTTCGATGTTGTAGGAGAAATGTTGGATAAATGCCTCTGCTAGGTCACCCCATGACTTAATACTAGGTGGGAGTTGGGAGAACCATTCCATAGCCTAATCACCTAGGCTCTATGGTAATAATCTCATCAAATATGTCTCTTCTACTGCTATCTCAATGCAAGCTATGAAAAACTATCTTATGTGTGCCTTAGGATCCCTTTTTCCTCCATACTTATCAAACTTAGGTGTCACAAAGTGTGTAGGAAAAGGAGGCATTGGAATGCTCTTGTCAAATGGATAGGGACATATGTCTCTCATTGTGTATGTTGGCTTCGGTGTATTTATGTCCTTCATTTTCTTTTGTAAGTCCTTGATTTGTTGCTCCAAATTGTTCTTAGGTGGAGATCGACTTCTTGGACCATACCCCATGCTTGAGGCACCAATTGGAGGAGGATTATGTTGCATATATGGATGATATTGATCATACACATGTTCATATGGATGAGGTCTATAATGATGCTACGTATATGGACCACTTGGTATAGAGTCATGTTGAGGAACAAAATATCTGCTTTGTCCATGTATACCATACTCTACATGAATGTCATGAGTTTGTTCTAGTGTGTTTCCCCCAAATTTGACGTGGGGTTTCCTTGTGTCCAAATTTTGAGCATGCCTTTGAATATCCAATTGCCTTGGTGGTTGATCTTTAGCATTGGTATGTGATTGAGCATATTTTTTTGCATAAGACTTCCATAATGGTCTACGAAGGTGAGTATCATATGCTTGACCATGTGTGTATGGGACCTCAGGTTTTCGAAACAAAGATGATGGTGATTCAGACACAAGGCATGGTCCTCTATTGCCTCCACTATTAGGTCTCCTTTGATCCATGTTGAGGTGAGGTTGTTGCAAAGGTCGATTTTCCATTATTTGAGACATGTCAAAATCATGAGGTATCTTGGCTCCACTTTGTGCCATCATTTGTAAGAAGTATTGTCTATCCCTCCTCATTATTTCCTCAACCAATCGATTGAAACGGGGATCCATAATGGATTCTTCCACAACTGCTGAATGTACTGAAAAGTTGTCCATATCATCATTGTGTGTATCATTGTTGTTTGTAGTGTCCATGTTCTCAGAATGTTTCTATAGGCATCCATGTCAGGTAATGTAGTATGATCAGAATTGAAAAAGATATCATTGTCATACTCATAAGAACTCATGTTTGCGGACTCTTGAGCCTCTTTAATTTCTCTCCTAGATTTTTGAAGACGAGTTTCAACCATGAACTAGGTATTGACTGAAATGTGTGAGACTAGATGAAAATGGAAAAAGTATGGAGACCAAGGGTTGGATGGAATGTAAATGAATCTGAAGTGTACTTGCAATGTCCAAAGTGTAAGACCAAGTATGTATGTAGTAGAGTAGGTGTGACTTCCAAAGAGAGGATAGTTTCTTTTGATGAGGTAAGTTGACCTTGACTCTAAGTAAGACCAAATGAGACCCAAAGGTGATAGACCTTGATGAGGGACCACTTAGCAAAATGTTGTTGTATGTAGTGTGTTGACAAAGTATGATGAGGACAAGCAAGTGACCTTTTGACTCAAATTTAGACAAATGTAAATTTAATGCAAGATGTAAAGAAATGATGGACTTTGTGAGACCCAAAGACAAGTTGAATGCTAGATGAAAACCTGGAGAAACAACCTAGGAAGCTCAAGAATTCTGAAACTAATTGCTCTTATTTGCTGGACTGTAAAATTTTTCCAATTTGTGAAGTTGTTGGTTGTGACCAAATCTGAATGTTTGACTGTTTTTCATGACAAGAGGACACAATGTTGATGAGGACTCAATGTTTGCAAGTATTTAGACTCAAAATGACTCCAAGAAAAGTGTATTGTTTGATGTAAAAATGTTTTGCATACACTTGAAGACACAAAGACACAATGTTTTGTTGTTTGGTCTTGAATGTTTTGAATGTTTAAAATAAGTCAAGCACAATTCTTATGGCTGGCCAAGACAATAGTTGTTGATCCCATATGAGGTTTTACCCTTGAGGCTACGCTATTCAGAGTGGATACTTAGATGCTTGACCTCATTGGCTCCACCCTCGACACTCACTTCTCAGGTCAGCCAAGCATCAGTCCCCACGAAAACTCCCCGTGGCGAACTTTGTATCTCTACTAAGAACCGTATGTGTGTGGGCCGCTACCAGAGGTCCGACCTCCTGCCTCAACAACTAGAAGGATTTTGGCTTCTAAAACAAAAAGGTGCTAGTAAGGGCATCTGCTCATGTGGCCATACATGCGGCACTTTCAGCTCTATAAATACAGAAGGCTCCCAACCGGTAGGGGTTACGCCCTACAACTAATCAAATAAATTTGATCAAACGGGTTTATGGGGAGACATAGTGTCGGTATGAACTAATCAGCACACATTATCCATAGTTTTCACCATGAATATAGTTGTTTATAGTGGTTCAGAAGAGTTGGGTTTTCTTCACTACCACTTGGGTCGATCTCTTCTCACTAGTAGTCCTAATGACCACACGAGAAGATAGGCCCTCTAAAGATTAAACAAAAAGAGCCTATTGCTCAAGACACAAAAGACAATGATTCAATTTTAGTGCATCAATTGAAGTGTTTGCTAGTCTATGAAAATAAGGCACACAATAAAAATCCAAAAACCCTTGCCAAGGACCTACAACAAAGATTTATTAGTAGTTTGGATTGTTTGAAATAATCAACCCTTCCTGCAAGCACACAAGTTAGGTAAATTTTAGATCCAAAAGACTTTGTGAAATAGGGGCTTTCAACAATGCATTTTGTTGACCAATTCAAAGATCTGATTCATCATAAAAAAAGACCGGCTGTAAAATTTCAAGAGATTTCCAGAAATGTAAGAAAATCCAAAACATTTGCTAATTCGCTCCAAAAATTAATTTTTTATGAAAAATCATAAAAAATTCATATAAAATGCAAAATCAATCCCAAAAACCTGAAATTTTTATTGGAGAGTCCTGATGGTCTTCCAAACTTGCATAAAAAACTTTCTACAACAAATCCAAGCAGTTTGTGAGATATGAGTAAAATAATGCAAAACCCTAATTTTTAAAGATCTGATTTTTGAGGAATGATTTTGCATCCAATTTAAAATCACAAAGAACAGATCCTATGTATAATTCTAAGACATTTCCAAAAATGTAAGAAAATCTGAAAAATTTGCTAATTTTCTCTCAAAATTAATTTTTTATTAAAATCATAAAAAATTCATATAAATTGAACAAATGATCCAAAAAATATGAAATTTTTACTGAATCCTTCCGATTTTTTTCTCGACATGCAAAAAAAATTTGATGCTAAAATTCAAAGACGTTTGTGAGAACTAATCAAAATAAGGAAAAACCCTAATTTTTAAAGATCCAATTTTTAGGGAAATATTTTGCATCAAAATTAAAATCACAAATAATATATCCTGTGTATAATTATGAGAGATTTCCAAAAATGTAAGAAAATATGAAAACTTCTCTCATTTGCTCTCAAAATTAAATTTTTATGAAAAATCATAAAAAAATCATAGAAAATGAAAATGTCCTCCAAAAATTCTGAATTTTTTATTGAGAGCTCTTGATACTTTCTTCAACCTGCAAAACAAATTTGATGCAAAATTTCCAAGCTATTTGTGAGATATGATCAAATCTCTCCAAGATCTTGATTTTGTGTCCAAAACCCTAGCTGCACCAGGTTATTCTCCAAATTGTTTTACAAAACACCAATATAGGGTTAGAAAAATCTGCAAAAAACACAGATCTAACAAAAATCCATGTCCCACGGGGTGTGCCAAAATATTTATGGTGAAAATGGATAACAATAATAACGATATTGAAAGGCTAAATGAATTCAACCACAAAACCCTAGCCTAACAACAACAAAGATCCACCATAACATATGAAGATTACCTAAGATAATGCAAATCAAATGAAATCACAAAGATTATACCATCACATGTCCAATAGGGTTTGGATCTCCATTCTTCCTATCTCCATTGATCTTTCTTGATATATTTGCTCTCAGATTTTATGTGTGCACAAGAGCTCAACAAAGAACAGAATGTGGTTGCAAGTAGGGTCGCCTATGTTCAAAAGCGTAGTGTAGTCAAGTAGTCAACAGGGGGCTTGATAATGAAGGAAGCATCTCCTTATATAGAAGACACTATAAGAAATGGAGGGATAAGATTGAGAGGTGTAAAAGGAGGTCAGCTATGATTAGAGGGTAGGTAAAAGAAATAATAAAATAATGAAAGGGGTAGGTAGTGTATGAATTAAGAGATGAATGACATGTGTCATGGGTAGAAAAGGTTAATGAATTAATTGAATAAATAAAGATTTATTTAATTAATAGAAGGAGTGAGATCAATTAAATAAATAAGATATTTATTTAATTTAGGAAAAGGATAATTTAAATAAATAAATGTATTTATTTAAATGAGAAATAAGGCTAGAAGAGGATAAATGAATTAATTAAATAAATAAAGATTTATTTAATTAATAGAATAATTAAGCTTAGATAATTAAATAAATAAAATATTTATTTAATTAGACTGGACAATTTTGGGTGTCTACAAATAGAAGGAAATTCATGGATGGATTGGGACAGGAGAATGTGTGATTTGCCTTAATTCCTAAGAAGACTGAGAGATCGAAAGGAGAACACCCGAAAGAAATAAGAGATTTGCTGATAGAATATGAGGACATCATTTCAGATAATGTACCTGATGGATTTCCATCTGTTAGAAGTATTAGTCAATGCATGGACTTAGTTCCCGAAGCTAGTTTTCCTAACAGAGTTGCACACTAGTTGACACCGACAGAGAATGAAGAACTAAATAGACAAGTGCAGGAGCTATTGGAGAAAGGTTTGATTAGGGAGAGTTTGAGCCCTTGTGAAGTAATAGTATTATTAGCACCTAAGAAGAATGGAGAATGGAGGATGTGTACCAATTCAAGAGCAATAAACAAGATCACAGTGAAATACCAGTTTCCCTTGCATAGGATGGATGACATAATGGATTGTTTGAGTGGAGCAAAATACTTTACAAAGATAGATTTGAAGAGTGGATATCATCAAATCGGGATCAAAGAAGGTGATGAATGGAAGATAGCATTTTAGACAAATGAAGGATTATATGAATGGTTGGTGATGCCTTTTGGATTGACTAATGTACTGAGTACTTTAATAAGGCTGATGGATGAGGTTGTTGGCAAATGCACACTCCAATGAGACATTGTAGGTGATTGAAGGCTTTGTCATTGATGGCAACCTTACAATCCTATGACACCGGCAAGGCAATCCACCGACATCGGCAGTGAAAGGAAGCATACTGGCATAGAAGCCGACAAGAATTTTGTTTGTAATTTATTTTGTTTATTATTGTTAAATCATTGTAAGCCGACTTGAAAAATTGTAAAATGACTCATATATATAAGAGATCATTGTAGAACAAATATGTAAGGATGAAGGAATGTAATTAGGCGAAATAAGGGAGACCTATTATGCAAATTATAGGTTAAGGGTTTATTTATGAAGTAGAGCTATAAACTGGTATTGGATCTGGCATAGTAGATGTTATTTTGAAGTAGTACAAGACATTGGATTTATATAATCCATTTTGTAAGTCAGTGAGACTTCCCATTTTGTAATTGAGCAGTGAGCTCTAGGCACTTGGCCTTCCTACATGTGCAGGCCCCTCTTGTAGCAGTTTTATTCTCTTATTGGCCAGTAAGTGAATATTGTGGGTCACAAATCCCACCGAGGTTTTTCCCACACCGGGTTTCCTTATTAAACTATTGTGTTATGGTGTGTTTCTCATGTGGTTGTTGTTATCTTTATTTACTACATTATTTCTTGTTTACCGGTATACAATATTAATATGCTTTACATGTTTTAAGTCAAGAAAATATTATAACCGGTTAGATATTGATTCACCCCCCCCTCTCAATATTAGTGGGAATCCTAACAATTGGTATCAGATCTTGGTCCTCTATTTTCAGAAGCCTAATAGCTTGAGGAAGATCTTGACACTGGTAGAGATGGAAAACTTGATGAAGCAATTAGAAGGAGCTCTCTCAGACTATGATGCAGAACACAAACTGGCATAGTTTATGGGAAAGCTATTCAAAAAAATAATGTGACTTGTTATGCCTTTAACAAAATTGGACATATTGCTAAATTTTGTAGAAGCAAGTCCTCACCGGTAAACAACAATGGTTTTAGTTTGAAAGGTAAAGAAAAGGTTGAAGAAGTAAAGTAGGAATTCTCAAAATAATGGATCAGGAAATCAAAACTAAATGTCGATAGGAATACTCCTCCACTGGTAGAACAGAGTAACACTCCACCGACAAAAGAAAGTAACACTCCACCGGCAGGAGAGTCTTCATCTAACTAAAGAAAATTTCTTTGAGGGTTTGGCAATCAAATGTGAAACATGCTATTATTCCCTCGGTTGATGGTGAGAAGTTGAAATTACTTCTATACCGACAGATAAGTTAAGTGATTACTTAACTGACAAGCATCAAATGTGGTGGTTGGCAAAATTAACATTATAAACTAGTGTTTTTGGCTCCATTCTACTTCACTGAGCATTCAAACATTCGAAGAGCATGAAAATTCCGAGAAAAGACATTTCGAGCAAAGTAGCAAAGCAATTCAGCAATCAATCATTCCTAAGGCAGAGAAAGGTATTTATAATCATGGCATCTTCTTTTGTACTTGAATTCATAGCAAACCCTACTGTAGTCGAAATAATCAAATGCCCTAGGCCCGTATTTCAATTAGTTCTTGAAATAGCTAAGAAGGATGATAATGTTGGTGCATTTTCTCAAATTCCCAAAGGAGTAGTTTTTGCAGAAGACCCTAGAATGTACATTCATTGTCACATAGAAGAATTAGGTGATGAGGAAATTAAGAACATGTATAAGATTGTAATTTGTGATGATTCCGGTAATGTGAAACCTAAACACAAAATAGTCGAAACCCTAGGATTGACTGAAATCCTCAGTATTCTGAAATTCCCTAAGGATGTTATAAGGATAGTTTTGAGTAGGGTTCATGGTGAATTTTTCTGGTTAGACTCAGTTCACAAAATAACTAAAGAGGTAGTAAAGGCTGTGACAGGGTTACCCTCCACTGGTAACAGACTTGATAAAACAAAGAAGGTCTCAAATGACCTAGTGACTAACCTAACAGGTGCAACATTTGACAAAAGATATTTAAGAGTGAATGATGTAACTGACATCAATGTCAGATTCATCAGCATGATTTTAGGGTATAAAACAACACATGCAAATAGGTTAAACTTAGTTTCTAGTTTATGCATAAAAAGTGCTTATGATATGATCAAGGATAATGCAAAAATAGATGTGTGTGAATGGTTGAAGGATGAACTGATTGATAATCTTGGAAAAATTGAGAAAGACAAAAAGGGGACATTTAGATTTGGTAACCTACTTGTTTGTTTAATGTTGCACATGACAAAATAGGTGCCCGGTATTGGCAACAAAAATCTAGGTTTTGACATACTGGTAGGCAAACAACTATCTGATTTACTGCACAACATGGGTGAAAATAGAGAAAAGAATATAAATGAGTACTTTCAGGCATTAAAGGCCCAGATGAATACTAGAGTTAGACTTTCACAAGCAATTGTAGATAAGTATAAGGATGAAATATGCTTTGTTATTAAGAAGGATGAGATTTGGATGGAGGCACTTGTCCCAAGAACCATTTGGGTTACTGAAATGGGTTATGAGACTGATGACAACATAATTGAAACATATGCAAAAGCCCTTCTAGAAGCACCTAAGGAACCAAAAGAAGAGGTATTTGGTAGTGCTGAGACTATTGAGAATCAAATTCAATCAAAGAAAAGAGTAAAGAAGGTAGAAGCAACAATAAGAAGAGGATCTAGGCAAGAAAAGGCTATCAAAGAAGATGTACTTAAACAAACCAGTATCACTGAAGATGAGTTACAAGCACAATAGCCAGAAACTCACCTTTCACCGGTAGCAACTTCTTCAAAAAGTGACATGCCAGCTGCATTTAAAAGAGAACCTTCACCGGTATCCACACCTTCGCCTAGAAGAACCAGACAAAAACAACAGGTAGTAAGGCCCTTGGCTAAGAAGGTAACTCCAAAGAAGAAAAAGTTAACACCAAAGAAAAAGACTCAACAAAACATTGCTCCAATTGACAAACTACTAGATGAAATAATAGAGGATAGACACCTGAAAAACATCAACAAATTATATGATACATTATCAGTTGATGACAAGGAGAAAGTTGAAAATAGTGTAATTCTACACTTGGATATCTATAAGAAATTTTTGATGCAAGTTGTAGATGAATTACCAGTAGAACTATTTAAAAGACTTGAAGCTAGAAGGCAAGCTATTGTAGAGCTTGACAAGAAAATAAAAATTGAGAAACTACTTGTTGTTTATCCTATTAACTCACCAAATGAGATAGATGATATGATCTCAAAGGCTAACCAGATAGTATTCTCAACTACACACCGGCATGTAGCACTTATGGTTGGTAGAGTAAATGAGGTTGCAGAGGAAACTGCTAATGCATGGGACATATTCCTTGTTGCGAAAGAAAAGCAGGAAGAGTATAGAAATCCTAAACCTATCAAAGTATATTAGAAAGATAAGGATAAGGGTAAAGGTAAGGTTGGTGGACCTCCGAGCATAAAAATAAAAGACAACTTATCCCCACCGCTTCTGAATACTCCACTGATAGTTACAACTGAAAGTCAACCAGCTAATGAGAGTATGGAGATACCACAAGAGGACACTAATCCAAAATCTGAGGTGTTATACATAGTTGACATTGATACTCAGAAAGTTAACATTGTGGTAGATAAGGACTCAACTGGAAAGACAGATATGGCTAGTGAGGCACCGGTAACAGATAACACAGAAGGTAAACCGATAGATGGTAACACAGAACAACAAGCAAAGCAAAAGGCTTCATCACCGCAATAGGTTCACATAGAGTCAGTACCACCGACATCAACTGAGCAAGACAAACCTTTGCTTAAGGAAATGGAAACACAAACTGACCTACTAGAGGTCACCACAAGCAAGGATATTGCTCCCACCAGCGGGATACAGAGTGTTTGCACTTCAACTGCAGGATTCAAATCAACTAATGTAACAGAAGTTCTTTTGGACTCCTTAAAGAAAATAACAGATTGTAGCTCACAAGAATACAAGGCTATAGATGATACAATTCCAATTTTGAAGATGATAGCTCCAAAATGTAAATATTCTTTGAGTTAACTTGACACTTTGTCTAAGTATATTACTGAAAACACTGTGACAGTTGAACAAATAAAAGAGGAAGCATTCAAGGAGAGATTAGAGAAGGAAAAACACAAATTCTTTGAGGAAGAAATAAAGAAGTGTACAAGGCAATTTGACACACTTCTATTGGAATTATGTAGCACATTAAAGGAATTTAAAACTTTATACAGAGATACTTGTAAGACTAACTTTTTGACAGTTGATATAGACAAGAAGATCAACAAGATACAGGAGGAAATAAATCAACTAGCTGACAATTTCATTAACTCATCTGACTCACTATCAGTTTTTGAGCAGAAGATAGCAGGTTTTGAGGAATAACTATTAAATTTGGAAAGAGAAAAGGAAAGAATAAAAGGCAAGGCTAAGGATCTTAAATGGAAACTAAGTCCAAAACTGGACTACCTCACCACCTTAAGGAAAGAAATATCTAATGCTCTAGTTCAAGGACATAAAACATCGACAGAGCAAATGCGACACCTCACTGGTACAGTTCAGAGGATAGAGGCCGCAATTAAAGATAGCAAAAAGTTCATTGAGAGCTTGAATTTGGTTTTGGCAGATCTTTTTCAGATTGTAACCAACCGGTTACAAGGATGAAGCAGGAAACCACACTCTATTGACACTTTGACAACCTTTGTCATTGATGCCAAAGGGGGAGTAGTGGTATGAGAAAAATCCAATAACTTAGGGATCATCTGCTCAGGGGGAGCACACATTTTTGGTAACAATTTTTGGACTTCAAGTTTTGGATACACTTATGAATTTTTCTCATGAGTGTTGCCATCAATGCCAAAGGGGGAGATTGTTGGCAAATGCACACTCCAATGAGACATTGTAGGTGATTGAAGGTTTTGTCATTGATGGCAACCTTACAATCCTATGACACCGGCAAGACAATCCACTAGTACCAGCAAAGTTAGATTCTACACCGACACACAAACCACCGGCACTAGCAATGAAAGGAAGCATACCGACACAGAAGCCGACATGAATTTTGTTTGTAATTTATTTTGTTTATTATTGTAAAATCATTGTAATCCGACTTGGCAAATTGTAAAATGACTCATATATATAAGAGATCATTGTAGAACAAATATGTAAGGATGAAGGAATGTAATTAGACGAAATAAGACAGACCTATTATGCGAATTATAGGTTAAGGGTTTATGTATGAAGCAGAGCTATAAACCGGTACTGGATCTGGCATAGTAGATGCTATTTTGAAGCAGTACAAGACATTGGATTTATATAATCCATTTTGTAATTGAGCAGTGAGCTCTAGGCACTTGGCCTTCCTGCATGTACAGGCCCCTCTTGTAGCAATAATATTCTCTTATTGGCTAGTAAGTGAATATTGTGGGTGACAAATCCCACCTAGGTTTTTCCCACACTGAGTTTCCTCATTAAACTACTATGTTATGGTGTGTTTCTCATGTGGTTGATGTTATCTTTATTTACTCCATTATTTCTTGTTTACTGGTATACAATATTAATATGCTTTACATGTTTTAAGTCAAGAAAATATTATAACCAATTAGATTTTGATTCACCCCCCCCCTCTCAGTATCTATGGGAATCCTAACAGAGGTATTGAAGAAATTACTGGGTAAGTTTTTTATTGTGTATTTGGATGACATTTTGATTTTCAGTAAGACAAAAGAGGAGCATGTGTTGTAGTTAAGACAAGTTTTGCAGAGGTTGAGAGAAGAAAATTTGTTGATCAATATCAAGAAGTGCACTTTCATGAAGGATGAGTTAGTCTATTTAGGATTTGTGATATCTGAGGATGGTTTGAAGATGGACCCTAAGAAAGTGAAAGCCATTGTTGAGTGGCCTACACTAGAAATCATTGGAGAGGTAAGATCATTTCATGGATTTGCTAGTTTTTACTAGAAGTTTATTAGAAATTTCAGTTCAGTTTGTAACCCTATGACTCAGACCACAAGGGGAGATTGGAAGGAATTCTAGTGGATCACTGGAGCAAACAAAATTTTTGAATTGTTGAAACAAAAAGTGACTGAGCAGCCTGTGTTGGCTTTACCAGATTTCAATAAGGTATTTCAAGTGGATTGTGAAGCAAGTGGAACAACAATAGGATCAGTTTTGAGTCAAGAAGGGAGAGCAATAGCATATTTCAATGAGAAATTGAATGATGCGCGGAAGAGGTATTCAATATATGATCAGGTTTTTTATTCCATAGTTCAAGCCTTGAAGAAATGGAGACATTACTTGTTGCCTAAGGAGTTTGTGTTGTAAACAGATCATCAAGCTTTGCAATATTTGAACAATCAGAGTAAGTTGAATTAGAGACATATGAGATGGGTAGAGTTCTTGCAGAGCTACACCTTTGTGTTGAAGCATAGAAGTGGGAAATCTAACAAATTTGTTGATGCATTGAGTAGGAGAAGGAATTTTCGGATAGAGATGAGAGTGACAGTATTAGGTTTTGAAGACCTTGTATGATGAAGACATGGATTTTGCAGAACCTTGGAAAGCATGTAGAGAACCAGTTATGGTTGATAGGAGCAAATGGTTGGATTATTTCATCCAAGATGGGATGTTATTCAAGGGAGTTCAGTTATGCATACCTAAAAGTTCCATGAGTGAGAACCTGATAAAAGAGAAGCATAGTGGAGGTTTAGCTGGATATTTTGGCATTGATAAAACCATTGCATTGGTGAGTGAGCTGTACTTTTGGCCCCAGGTTCATAAGGATGTTAAGAGATATGTACAGAGTTGTAGAGTTTGTCAAGTTTCAAAAGGTAGTAGTTATAATGTGGGATTGTATAAACCTTTGACAGTACCAGTAAGACCTTGGGAGGATATAAGCATGGATTTTGTACTTGGCTTACATAAGACACTGAGAGGGAATGATTCTATATTTGTGGTAGTGGATAGATTCTCAAAGATGGCTCATTTCATACCTTGTAAAAAGACATTAGATGCATTACATGTACCAGACCTATTTTTTAAGGAAGTGGTAAGATTGCATGGATTACCCAAGAGAATAGTTTCAGACAGAGACACTAAGTTTGTTGGCTATTTTTGGAGAACGCTTTGCAAGAAGATGAAGATAGATTTGAAGTTCAATTCTACTTTTAATCCATAAACTGATGGACGAATAGAAGTAGTCAACTAGAGTTTGGGAAACTTATTGAGATGTTTAGTGGGAGATAAAACCGGAAGCTGGGATTTGATCCTTGCACAAGCAGAATTTGCCTATACAATTCAGTGAATAGAAGTAGTAGAAAAACACCTTTTGAGATTGTTACCAGAGTGCATCCTAGAGGAATATCATAATTGAGAAACATTAGCAGTGAAGACCGGAAGAGTTTAGAAGCAGAAGAATTTGAAGATCACATGGCAGCATTGCATATTCAGGTTAGAAAAAATTTGGTAAACATGAATAGAAAATACAAGGAGACAATTGATGAGAAGAGGAGACATAAGGAATTTGAAGTTGGCGATGAAGTGATGGTATATTTGAGAAAAGAGAGATTCTCGGTTGGAACTTATAATAAGTTTGCAGATGAAGAAGTTTCGACCTTGTAAGATCTTGAGAAAGTTCAGTTCTGGAAATGCATATGAGGTAGAGGTACCAAATAGTCTAGGTATTTCTCCTATATTCAACATTGCAAATCTTCATGAGTACCATGACCCAGAATTCAGTGAGGAAAGTGTTGTAGGCCTTGAGAGACAATTACCCTGGAAGGAACCATATTAGATTGAAGAGATTTTGGACAATAGGATTGGGCATAGTACCCAGAGCAATCAGTACAAAGAATATCTTGTGAAGTGGAAGAGAAGACCAGTTGAAGATTCATCTTGCATTTCTCGGGCAAAGGTAGACCACCTTGGTTTCCCTTTGACCCCAAAAAAGTGAGAGGCTCACTTTTTCATTAACCCCTGATGTCTGATGCAGGAGCATCTCAACCAAAAACATTTTCTTTTTTTGTTTTAGTTTTCCTTTTTGTGTGGCCCAGTTTTGGCTCACCAGTTCTTGTGGAGTTGGATTCTACTTGAAGACTTGATCATTCTTCTTTCTTTCAAACCACATCTCAATTGGATCACTTCTTGGTAAGATATCACTACTGGTTCCCTTGACAGTTTCTTGTTACTGGTTGTTCCTTTGTTACTGGTTGCCTAAGACCTATTCTGGTGATCTATCGGAACCCATTATGAAGCTTGCAGAGCCTTAGACATTGATCTCGATGTTTCTTGGCGTGTGGACGACCTTCTATGTTTCATCCTTTGGATTTTCCAGAGGAATCTCTTGGCTGAGGCCGATCTTATTCATTTTTGCATGTTAGGTCTTATTCTTCGGGTTTTGTTCCTTTTTGGGCCGACTAGATTCTTGGATCGATATATATATTTGTAATCATGCTTTAGAATGAAGCAATCAAAAAATCAAGAAGTATCAAATAGATAGATTGTTCCTAGAAGATAGATCTTTCATTTCAAGGTCCCAGTGTGACCTATTCTACCAGGCCTGTGTGTTGGTATGTTGTAACCCGGTTGTTACCGGTTGGATGTAATTAACATTCATGTATTAAAAACTATATGTTCTGGATTGCCTCCATCATATATGTGTGTTTCCGTTGTGTTTACTCTTGCTAAATGGTTTGGACTGATCTCCTCGAGGTCTCTCCTCATCAGTGACTACATCAATCCTGAATCCATACCAGAAGTTGCACCAATACCACTTATGCATATCATCAAAGATCTTCATCAAAAGCTTTGTAGGTGAAACCCTCACTGGAACCTCAAACCAAGCTTCCAAGCAAACAGGATAGCATCCGATCACAAGACCAAAACCAACTGAATGAATATAAACATGGGGTGAACTCACAAAGCTGGTTCCCACTTTTTGGTTCATCCTGGTTTTGTTGAAATCATAGATTTTTTAGAAAATATAATGATTTAAGTTTTAAGAGGTCCCATTAGAAGTAATTAATTAGAGAGATTTAGATCAAAGGCTCTTAAATCAAAATTTCTTGGATAGAACCTCTCTACTTCTAAATCATACTTGCAATGGAGTCTCCTTTGCATCTATCAAATACTAATAAAAAACTAATTTTACATTAGTTTTTGGGGGGTCAAATGAATTCATTTAGAAGTTTTTTGTAAAAAATATTTAGTCCTTATTATAAGCTTTCCAAATAGTATAATTTATAATATATTTAATTTCATTAATATATTTTTATTTTATTTATTATGAATGTAGGTTTTGCACCGAACGTGAACTTATTTGCTCAATGCATTGGGAAAAATAGTAAATTAATTCAAAAAAATTCTGAAAAATATCTATGCACTAGGTATTGATGTCTTCTTTCTAACAAACAAAATAAAATTGAATTTTGATATATAGAGAACAAGTTATGTGTTCAAACGTACACCTATATCTAAATTATAATTAGTCAGACTTCAAAACTTAATAAAATGAAAAATATCAACATATCACTATCAAACCAACTGCATTCCCTATGTATTGATGTTACAAACCAAAATTAAAAATAATTAAGTTTTTATCATTTATACAAAAAAGGTTCTATGTTTCGGGATACACATCACTCTTAAAAAATGTTGTTTGCTGTAAAAAACTACTTTTTGAGGGAGATGGAAAAATCAATAATATATTATTCAAAAAAAATTGAAAAAAATATTTTTAGAATCTACAAACAAGATCTAACAAATCACTAGTTTACATCATCTTCAAATTCTTAATGGTTTAAAAATTATAGGTGTTGGAAAGTGAAGGTTTTTTTCAAAATGTTCATCTAAGTGTCAAAGCTGGTCAAAAAGTGGAAACCAGTATTGTGAGTTTACCCCATGAGTATCATGAATAAGCTAATTCCATAACCAAATCATACCAGAGCATTCCAGATCATGCCGGATCCAAACCAACCAGAAACTACTCAATCTACCAGGACCAGAAGGGTGCTGGTAAAGCATCCAAAATAGCTAGTGTTGACATCAATGACAAAACATCAATGCAACACATAATCAATTCCTCCAAATGGCCAACAGTTGGTGTAGTTCTAAGTGAGGAAATGCAAAGGAAGAGCATGGGTGAGACTCCAACATTGGGTAATGTTGGTATTGTGGAAAGAAGGGCCATATCAAAAGGAATCATTGGACTTATATGTAGACTATAAATCAACCAAAAGAACAGGAAGCAAATTTGTAGCATACTAAGATGTTGGTGTTCTTATCTTAACTAAAGAAGAAATTGCAACTGATGTTTGGGTGCTTGATTCAAGAGCATCATTTCACATCACTTCATGAAAGGAGTATTTCAAAAATCTACAAAGAGGTGACTTTAGTAAGGTTTTTCTTAGTATGAATAGATCTTTTGATATTATTGGCAAAAGGGATATTTTATTAAAACTAAAAAATAGAAATAGTTGGCTAATATAGGATGTTAGATATGTTCTCCAACCAAACAAAATTTAATCTTTGTTGGTCAACTGGTTTCTCAAGGTTGTGAAATTAATTTTGAATCCAATAGGTGGAAAGTAATGAAAGGAGCCTTGGTAATTGCTCACGACAATAAATTAGGTACCTTGTATGTAGAAAAGTGTAATGCTAAAGTGGGAGTTGTCCATCTTATGTTGGTTGTTTCATTATGCACACAATCTTAGTCATTGTGTGAGGTTTTGGCTTCTTGGAAGAGGTTGTTGGATCAATTAGATGATATTGTTGATTCCATTATTAAGGTATTTATTAACACTTTGGAAAATGAGAGGTACAATTCACATACAGATTTGACAGATCTAAGGATTAAGGACTAGGAAAGAGGGAAAAATGGTCCACTAGCATGGACAATAGAGAGGAAATATATTTATTTTAGCATAGTGGTATTAACAAACAAGGTAGTGGGCAAGCTATTTCTTTTGAACCTAGTGAATACGTAGAATATTTTTTGGAAAGTAAGGAGAAAATTGAAAATAATAATAAGTTTATTCCCAAAAGGAATGCATTAATAATAGTTAAACCCCAACGGGAGATGAAGGAGGATCAAGGAAGAAGAAATGCAGGGTGAGGCTCGCATGATGGAGGTTTTAGTAATGATGAGGATCAAACTGTATTTTGCAAGCATTCCCTCGAAGGCAACAAGTAGGACCAAGGAAGAGACACAAATAATAAATCCTTTTATGAAGGAAATATTTGTTATAGCATGGAAATCATGAAGTTATTGATTTTTTTCAAGGATGCTGGCATCATTTTGTAAGATGGAGGCATTTGAAACATTATTGAGATAAATTTTGTTAATATCCCATCCAATTATCTTGTCAAACTTTGTGGGATTGTGTAGGATATATTCAATTTTGAGTTCTATGTGGGAGAGCATACTCAAAAAGGCAAATAATTTGAGGTGAAGTTGTGGGGGATGAAGCCTAGAGTTCTATTACTGGATTTGAAAGAGGAAAATATCCAACAAATTATGCTCAGGAATAACATTTGATCTTAGCCCTTATGGTCATATTTTTATAATTGAAAATTTCATTTTTTGCTAGATTGGAGCAAGACATAACTGGGCCAAGGGCCACTACACTAAAGGCACAAAGCTCATTAACTATGTTCTTGATGTTGTCTACAAGGAGGCCAAGAATTGTGATTTTCTTCAAGGATTTCAATTTTTCCTTTCATTGGGCAGAGACAAAAGATCAAGAATGGGAACTCTACTGATCTCCAAAGTAAGAGCATCAAGGAAAGAATTACAGTTGCTACAAGATCCAAGATCATATGTAGGTGAAGTTATTAAATATATGGGAAAACCTAAAGTATTAGGAAAGGTACATCCAAAAAGAAAATATGTGTTGGAATTATTGTCATTGATGTCAAAAGAATGTCAAGAGAGGTTGTAGAGATGCAGATCGTAGTCGTGCATAATACGTAGGTTATGATAAGATAGTGCGCATAACACATCGTGTTATGCTGTAGGAGTTTCGACCTGATTCATCATCCCCACATGTCGGCAATAGTGACAGTCTTGAGTTGGGGTTGAGAGCCGTAATTTCCACATGAAAGAAAATTATTTGGTTCATGTGTATCCATGGGTCCCACGGTGTGTTTGAGTGAATGGCATCCATGTGGGATAACTCCAAGTTGGGCATAGAAACTCCTGCTATCCCATGACTTGCTTGAGTTGAGATTGAAGGTCCCACGAGGTAACACAAGAAGTATGGGATGATTCCTTCCATCCCACAACATGATGGATGAGTGAAAGATGGTCATGCAGGAAAATGCAAGGTGGAGCGAGATACGTATCTTGCTATCCCACGATACTAAGTACAATAAGTCGATGGTCGCGTATGGAAACAGGATGATAGCGGAAGAATGTTCTTGCTATCCTGCACCATTCAAGGTGGGTATGTGATGGTCGTGTGGGATAACACAATGAGGAAAAAGAAGGATCCCACTACCCTACAGCCTGTAGATGGATGTAAAGAGGAAGTTGTGGGGTAAGTTAAGGTAGAAAGATGGTACATCCTGCCAGCCTACATGGATAAAATAAGCATATGAAAGATGATGTTGGGCAAGTTAAATGGCAAATTAGCGAGCATCTCGCCATCTCATAGCGACATAATTTAAGGTCATCATGACTTGTTGAGGTGTTTCAGTCAACACGGTGGGAGCTCAATAAGCATGATAGTCCATGTGGCATGTGACTATGGTTGACCAGGTGACTTGGATGTCATTTTGATGACACCTATGTATGCCAATAGGCACAAGAGGTTTTACATGGAAGTTGAATGACCTTTACCATCTGATCTAGATGAAGAATATGAATACATGAGGCCCCCTGATGAATAGAGAATGAATCAGATACACAGAAGTAGGTGATGAAGGATTCTAGTGTGGTAGTTGTCAATCTTTTTAGAGTAGGTTGAAAAAGGATGGGAAACGCATTAATGGCAACCGCATTACAGGCAAGTTGTGTGGCTCTAGGAAGGTTTCCAAATAATTTAGTAAAGAGAAATGTTACTAAACTAAGTAATCTAAGTATAGAGAATGATATGAAGATAGACAAGATAAATTTAATTTAGGCAGGCGATATGAGATCATATTCAGGATAGAGAATAAAATCTCTAGATTTGCAGATCTCCAAGATACCTGACTTGAATAAAATATTCAAGTTTGCAGTAGAAGAAATCTCTGATGATTTAATTGAATAGTAGTAGTGATGAGATTTGATATTTTGGTAGGTGTGGTTGTTGAGATAGAGATGGAGGTGGAAATAGAAATATCTCATCTAGTCGACTGTGTATGCAAAGTGTTGTAGAAAGTTATGTTGCTGCCAAGAAAATCAGAAAAATCTACAGAAGTAAAAAAGTTGGAATAGAGCAAGAAAAAAAAAGTATTCTTCAAAGTGAAGTTGTAGTAAGAAGAAGAAGGCATCCTCACAAATAGAGAAATAATAGAGCATTCTGGAGTGTAATATTGTAGCAAAGAGAACAAGATAACTAGACAGAGGAAGGAGGAGAAACAAAGGAAAAAATTCATTAGGCAGAGAAAGTCATTCTCAAGATATGAGAATTTTTTAAGTGTTAAAAAACTCATTTGTAACAAGGCTTTATTATTGCATTGTAAACTTGATCAATCACTGTAAATATCTAAGTGGGTGCTTATAGAAGGGGTAGGTGCTCCTTTGAGTAGGTGCTCATAAAATCAGGGGTCAGTGCTCCTTGGGTTGGTGCCATAAACATTGTAAACTATTATGTACTGTGAGGTTGGATTGGAGCAGTAGACTCTAGCAACTATTCTCATCGATATTTTTACCACATTGGTTTTTCCTCATATATTATGTGTTGTGATTTGATTTATGTGTGTGTATATGTTAATAATTAATTTGCAGTGTCAGTATTTGCACACTTAGTTAAAAGTTTTAAAATACACTGATTCACCGCCCCTCTCAGTGTCCATTTGTGTTCTTCAATATGTACTCAATATCGACAAGAAGAAAACTAATGATCAGAAGCTTGAAAGTAAGTAGTGTACACCAATATTTTGTGTTTCTCTCTACAAGTGACTATGTTTGCAATGTTAATTGAAAGGGATATGGCACATTGTGACAAGAAATATGTTTTGATTATCAATAATGAGAAGCATTATAACACTTATATTAAAAATATGTTTCCTAAGGTTGTGGAAGTTCCAACATTAGTAAGGATTAAAAGATTATTTGTTTTCTATGGAGAGCAGCATTAGAAATGTTGTCAAATATGTAAGGTAAATCCTAATGCAATAAAATAATCAGAGCTTTTTGACCTGATATATGGGACAACAACATATTCTATGGAGGGTGATAAAGATGGTAAATAAAACTTCAAGATTATAATAATTTCTTAATTGTCTTTAGGGGAAGATGGAAAGGCTTTCTCTGATGTGATCATTAGAGCAATTAGGAAGAGTAAAAAATCTCAATTGCAGGTAGAGGAACAAGTGCTTAGAAGATGTGTAGATACTTTGGTAATAGAAATTAAGGATGTTGTCATGTTCCAAGATTATAAACAACTATTAAGTTATTAAATTTGATATGCTTTGGAGAAGACTCATTTGGAGTGTCCATGAATATATTTATGAGAAGCTAAAGTCTTGCATACATTCTATGAGGCCAATTATAGTGTGAGGTTAAAATTGGAGATGTAGGGGATATTATTGTTTGTAGTGACATAGTTTGGTTTCAAATGGGAGATTTTTGAATTTTGTAGAGGTGGGAAAGAGAACCACACCAATAGGCAGATAATAACCTCTCAAGGACTCACTAATCAACCTCTCCAATCAAGATGAGTACAAAGCCTAAGGCTATCAAGTACTCTATAGATAACCAACATGGGTCACATAGATATTCTGATGACCACTACCAACTCTCTACGTGAGGACACACATGTGGTTAGGGATGATGGTGTGATGTGCTAGCATCCTATATGGATAGAGTATTGAGTCACGTACAAAAAGACAAAGTGAAAATGTATGTGTTTTTAATATATTTAAATAAGATAAATGTATGATAGAAAGAAAAAACAACTGTGAATATTAAAAAAAAGGAAAAAAAAAGGGAAAGAGATGGTCTCATAATTTGTCAATGAATGAAGCCTCCAGTAATGAACTCTTCTTAGCAACCTGCACACAAGATGAAAAGGAAAATGTTGGGGCTATGTTTTAGAGATCTTCCATAGTCAAACCCCTATTTTGGTGTTTGCATTTCCACAAACAGCTAAGATAGATTGATAGAAAAAAATGAGAAAAAAGATAATAGATAAGTAAGTTAACAATAATGTTATGGAGATAGATAAATGTTGGAAAGAGACATTGTTCTGATGAAGATTGATGCATGAGGAATGAATAGGAGTTATCATTGATGGAAACTCAATTTAGAAATCATATCCGGTATGCACAAATTTGATTTATCAGAAGTTGCATTTTTCATTAGGCATAAGTCTGGAAGGTGGAATACAGTATCCAACAATTTATGAGTGCATTGTGTATATCTTGATCTTGGTTGCATAACTTTGGTTGCAGTAATAGAGGGAGATGATTAGAGGTACGAGACAACTTTTTTTCTAATCTTGATATCCGATGTTGATTCAAGAGTGAGATTGAAGGTCTAATATCTGGTAATTCAGGAATAATGAAGCTATTTTGATGCAATGTGTGTTATGAAATCTTAATGTTGATTTTGGTGATTGGTTTTGTGTTCGAGGAGATTGGGCCAACATATGTGAATCTTGATTTCATCTTGTTTAGGTTCTCATATGTATTTGTGGATGAATTGAGCCAACTTGGTGGTTACACATTTCATGTTGCGTGTTATGCAATTTTTGGAAGCCGACATGGGAATTGACTTATTTTGGTAGTGCGGATATATAAGATCGACTTGTATGGCCATTTTGATATGGAATTTGTATTGTATATGTGTGAATGTTGGTGTGTGATGAGAGAATGAGCATCAGTATGCAAATTTGGTGCTCCAGTATATGATTGTGCATCAGAACAGAGCAAATAAGCAGAATAGAGGAAGACAAATAGATTGTGCTTAACAGGAATAGTTATTTGGCATTAGTAGATGCTATTCTTTAGTTTAGACACTATTGTAATCATTTGCAATCATTTATAGGATAGTTTTCCTCTAGTTTGTAGCCCTCTTTTGTATTTGAGCAGTGATCTCTAGGCAATATGCCTGAATACAAGTGTGTTCCCCTTTTTGTAATATTATCATATTCCTTATCAAAGTATAATAATATTGTGGGTTCAAATCCCACCGTGGTTTTTCCCTTTTCATGTTTCCACATAAAAATTCTGGTGTTATGGTTTTGTGGTTGATTGGTTTATGTTTCCACACTTTAATTTCATTCTTATGCATCTAGTTGTTTAAGAATCAATTTAATAAATTATTGAATTGCAAAAAACTAATTCACCCCCCCTCTTAGTATTCATTGATTCCAATAATAAAATTATTAGAGAGAGAGAGTCCCTTCCACACTCAAAAGTGGAGAGTTTGTTGTAGCAAAGAAGAAGCACAATACCCTCTCAAGAATGAAGAACTATCAACAATAATAGTATCTCAAGCAAAATTTAACAAAGAGATCCAAGAATGTGTGAATACTTAAAAGATGTTGGAGATTCAAAGAGAGTGATTTGAATTCCAAAGAGAACCCAATGAAGGCCAAAAAGGTAAGATACCCAAGATGAAAGAAAAAATAACATCAATGGTTGTGGCAAGGGGCATTACAAAATCTTCTAGTCATAGGTGTAATCCTTCAATGTCCACCTTCATATTGTAGATTTGTGGGATGCTAGCACAACACATGGATGTCTTTATGGCAGACAGGTGTCCACAGGTCATACAGTCAATGAGGTCAACAAAAAGACAAAGGTGGAGCTAAGAAGGCAAGCCAAGTGGGAAAACAAAAGAAAAAGGTAAAGAGGTTCTCGAATCAGCTTAAAGAAAAGGTGCTTACGTAGTGTGTAATTGGACAAGGTACAATATATGATGTTATATTTTACCCCAACTTTAGCGAGCATAACATTATCATGACATTATCATGAGATACAGTCTAAAGTAGAAAAAGCTTAAAATATTTTACTCAGATATGAAGGTGAAGCAAAATCCTCTAATCATATGGATTTTCCCCCAGGGAAGAGACTCAAACCTTCATGAAATGTTGCTAGGTTGTTTCATCACAAACATGTTAGCTTTAGACAAACATGTTAGACAATAAAACAAAAAAAATTGATACAAAGATGATACTATCAAACACAAAGATAACAATATTGTGATCACTAAGATAAAAATATTTTGTTGGTATGGGTATCAAGTTGTGTTATTCTAGATAACCATATGATAGGGTGACTATAGATTGATTTAATATCCTTGAGAAAGATTTGATGAAGAGGTGGTTGCAAGGTAGGCAAGGTGAAAAATGTTGTTGCACTAGACACAACTTGTGTATGAAACATGTCAATGTGTTGGGAGATTAAAGGAACATAAGGAAATGAAGTGATAAGAGGTATCTTCAAGGAGGAAGAAATGAAGACCCATACCCTTTTGGGGCAATTCTCATTGACAGTCCCAAAAGTGACAAGAAACAACATGAAATATGCAGAAGACATAGATGTAATAGGAGCAACATAAGCAAGAGAAAACACAAAAAAAATAGGAGTCACAAAAAACACAAATAAATAATTTGCAACCTTCAAGGTGACCCCACATTCACAGATAATCACTCACTGATGATTCTTAGGCTCATGTGAAAGTTAGTTCCAATGAGACTAGGAATGGAAATCTGAGAAGGTTTGGCAACATCATGCTCCATGGGATAGGCCTCTAAAATTGTTTCTAACAAAGGAGAAGACCCAATCAATGAAGTAAGAGGTGTCATTGAAATAGGCCCCACAAGAACACCCATGAATAACCATCCTCTCTTTTCTATAGGAGCAGTTGGAGGAATAAGGTGTACCCTCAGAGTCTATGATGTAGGAGTCAAAGGTGAGAGAGGAGATCGAGGTGAATTCCTACCCTTACCATACTATGTGGGATGAGGTATATCGCCAATGATTAGGAGCTCAAAAGGAGTGCAGGTAGTAAATGTTGCTAATGGCTTCAAATTATTAGGTAGACGAGGAGGTACACTTGAAGGAATAGTTCTATCCTTAGCCCCAAATGAAGAAGGGATATAAGAAAAATCCCATTGCAGTATAAGAGAAGATAGGGAAGGAGGAGTGGAAACTAAGGTGGGAGGAGATAAAGAAACCATAGGTTGGACTAACATAGAGGCCAACACCCCTGTCGTATACTTATAGTAGGATTTATACAACAAGTCTCTATGAGGAAGCATATGCTCAATCAAAGAAAGCAAAAAATGATCCAATGAAAATCCCACATGGGAAATCAGTGACTAAAATCTAGTATCACGGACAACATGCATTGTACACTCATGAGAGAACTTCAAGCACTTGTGAATAATCATGGGAACCACTTACATGGAAATTAGCCATGGGACACCTAGCTTAACATGGAATATGTTTGATTTTAGAATACTTTTTATTGTACTTGACATCACCTTAGGTCCCATAAGGACCGTAAAAGTGGTGTTACCCAGAGGAGGAAAAGATATCCCATCATGCGTGTAAACAAATGCATGACACCGCTTCTTGAGAATAATAATTCAATGCCTGTAAACATTTCTCAGTCTTTTTATGATTGAGTAACTTGAAAACCAAAGAAAAATAATAGCTCACCAATCATAGAGACCTCAAATTCCTTCTACATCTCTTTTGCAAACTTCCTACATACATTATCATCTCCTCCAAATATGATATCATCAACATACACAACAACAATCGGTACTTTATCACCTTCAACTTTTTAAAAAAATGCTATCTGTAGTACCTTTATTGAAATTTTTGTGCAACAAATACCTATCCAACCTTGTATACCAAGCTCTAGGAGCTTGCTTGAGTCCATAAAGTATCTTCTTGAGTTTGAAAACCATATCTAGATCTTCTAACAATTTGAATCCATTTGGTTCTTCAATGTGTACTTCTTCTTCAAGTTTACCATTCAATAATGCTAACTTGACATCCATCTAACATGCTTTAAAATTCTTGTAAGCAACAAATGCAAGAAACATCTGTATAGCATCCATTCTTGTAGCCAGAGAAAAATTATCCTCAAAATCTATGCCTTCAACCTATGAATAACCATTACAAACCAATCTTGCTTGTTACTTTTGACTTTTCCATCTTCATTTACCTTGTTCTAAATCACCCACTTAGTTCCTATCACATTTTTATCCATCGGTCTAGGTACTAATTCCCATGTTTGATTCTTCTCTATTTGATTCAACTCTTTTTTCATTACCCTAATCTA
This sequence comes from Cryptomeria japonica, assembly GCF_030272615.1. Taxonomy (NCBI): domain Eukaryota; kingdom Viridiplantae; phylum Streptophyta; class Pinopsida; order Cupressales; family Cupressaceae; genus Cryptomeria; species Cryptomeria japonica. The sequence continues at coordinate 909,724,283 of NC_081414.1, forward strand.
ACTTTCATCGTTTCTAGCTTCTGCATAGGTCTTTTATTTCACCTAAGATAAGAAACAATAGTTTTCTTGCTCATTAGTTTTTGCAAGTCTTCTTCTTAACTAAAATCCTTTATTCTTATCTCCAATGATCTATTCCTTTGAGTGATTCTTCCAAACATACTTTGCTAGTATCTTGGGAGTCTATTCAAGTTATTTTTCTTTTGTACTTGTCTCTTCTTTTTCTTCTAGAGTAGCCTTCTCTTATGCAACCACCGAAACAATTTCTCAGTCAAAAATTAAGGTACAATATCATTTTGATTTCATTCTTCACTAACTCTAACATTTTCACTCTTAACAATTTTATTCAGCCTCTTATTGTAACAACGATATGCTTTACTACTTGTAGAGTATCTCAAGAATATGCCTTTATTTGACCTTGCATCAAAATTCCATAGATCCTTATCTCTCCTTATATAGTAGTTGCTTCCAAAGATTCTAAAATACTTGACTACAGGAGGTCTTCCATTACATATCTCATAAAGTGTCTTTGTGTGATTCACTCTTATGTGAACCCTATTAATAATGTAAACAACAATTTCACAACCTCCTACCAATACACATTAGGTAGGTTAGCATCTTTCATCATAGTTCTAGCCATTTCAAAAATAGTCCTATTCTTTCTTTCAACTCTATTCTACTGAGCAGTCCTAGGAGCAAAAAATGTCTAAATTACCATACTATTCATAGAAACTATCAAATTTATTTCAAGTACACTCTCCTCCTCTATTATACCTTAAACATTTGATCTTATCATCAAGTTGATTGTCAACCATAGACTTGAATATTTTAAACTTTTCTAATGCTTCAAATTTTTCTCTTAACAAATTAACCCATGTCATTCTAAAATAATCATCAATAAGCTATATAAAATACTTTTCACCATTCAGTCCTCTTTCTCTTGTAGGTCCACATAAATTTGTATGAACCAGCTCCAAAGGTTTTGAAGTTGAATACTCCTTGTTCTTGAATCTTGATGCAGGAGCATCCCCAATTCATGGCAATCTTTCATCAACCAAAAATATTTCCTTTCTATTTTGCATTTCATTATGCATTTAATGGCATTCGCTCACCAGATCTGGTGGATTTGGATTTTTCTTGAGGACTTGATCATCTACCTTATTCCCAAACTGTGGAGCATTTGGATCATTTTCCAGCAAGTTATCGCTACCGGTTTCCAAGACAATTTTTTGGTACTGGTTGTCGGGTTGTAATCTACCAGGATCTACTGGAACCCTTTCATAACTTAGAGAGCCCTAAGCATGGATTATGATGTTCCTCAGCATGTGGCCAACCTTTCCCTATGATCTACACTTCATCCTTTGTATTTTATGGAGGAATTTCTTTGGCGGAGGCCAACCTTGTTGTTTTTACACGTTAGGTCTTGTTCTTCGGCATTTGATCCATTTTGGGCCGATCGGATCCCGTTGGATCATATAAATCATTGTAATTAAGCATTAGAATAAAGGAGAGGGGGAGATAAGCTAAGATATAAAACATAGAAGATAGATCTGAAGATTTGAGGTCCCGGTTGTGACCTGTTATGTAATTAAGCATGTTTTAGCAGGCCAACAAGCTAGTTTTGTTAGGATAACCAGTGAACAACTGAAGGGGGGGGGGTGAATCAGTTGTTAACAGATTATAACTTTTAATCCACAATACAACCTTAAACAAATCAAGTATCGGTAAGGAATAGATGTCGGTAAACAATACAACTTAACAATTAACTAGATAATGAATGCAAAGCAACCATACCACATAACACCATGATTTGTATGTGGAAAACCCGGAAAGGGAAAAACCATGGTGGGAATCCTACCCACAGTCAGATGATAACTCTGCAGAAAGTATGTGTTACAATGAGGGGCCTACACTTGCAGGAAGGCACACTGCCTAGAGCTTACTGCTCATTACAAAAAGAGTCTCACTAACTACAGAGAGGCTACAACCTTCTCAAGATAAATGGACAACAATCCAATAGAGTGAACTACTGGAAATAGCATCTGCCATGCTTGATTACATTCTCGGTTAAGCTCAATGTTGGAGGACTAAATCCTCTTCTGGATCCAATTCAATCACCAATGATTGATCAACTCCTCTTCCTGAATGATATTACAATATTCACACATTACATTCCTTGACCATGACCTTTCCAATAACCATGATACTTTACAAAGAGTTTCTATCTCTTATTTATACAAACCCTAAGGCCTAAAACAATTAGGTCGGCCACCTAAAGATATTACAATAATGTTGGTGTAAATAATTATTCATCATGGATATTATTACACCTTACTTAAGTTTACTTAGGAAATGCATTTCATAGTAGTTTGGGTATGAGATACTTAGGTGTTTGTGCCACATTGGGATAGTGTGTGTAGGAGAATTTCCACTTTTTGTGGACTTATCTTGTTGTTACATTCCACTTTCAGTGGGTGATCCACCTCATGTGGAATATTTTATTGTTTCTCCTACCTACCTACCCTTGTTTCTTATTGAGCCACATGCCATGTTTGTGTGCTCACATGTCCATATAGCCTTGCCTATATAAGCAATCTCATATTCATTGTATGTAACGACTGATGATCCAGTTGATCACTATTTTCATCTTGATAGAATACAATTTATTTCTATCATCTATTTTGTCTCTCTTATTTGTGCTTTCCATTGCCTCTAGATCTTGGCAAAATCTCACATGGTATCAGAGTTGGTCCATGTCTCACATGGTATCAGAGCCATTAGAGTGTCATTAGTTTTCCAATTGAGAGAAATTTGATGCTATTTGGGGTTGTGTATTTTGGAGCTTTCTATTGCAGGTTATTATTGAAGCTTGATGGGTCAACTATGAGGTTACCATTGGATTGAGGAGGTTCAAGAAAGTCAAGTTTGCCTTTTGTTTCATCCAAATCAGACTTCGGAGGCCAAATCTATAGGCATTTGAAGGTATTATTCTTTTCAATCTGTTCTAATTCATCTTCTATTGCTTTAATCCAATGTTTATCTTTACATGCTTCAACAACTGATGCTGGTTCAACTTGAGAAATTAAACATACCTCTTCATTTGCCAATATTCCTCTTGTCATAACCCCTAGAATTTTATTTCCAATTATCTGATTTTTCGAATAATTCAATCTTACATATCTGGGTTTATTCTGATTTCCATTCACAAACTGCTATTCTTCAGTCACAGTTGAGTTTTCTGATGATGCCGGTGATATTGGTTCTTCATTTTGTTTTATTGCAATCTATGCCAATTCATTTATAATCATTTCTACTATCGGTTCAAAACCTATAGATCTTTATTGTCCTCTAAAATGTTCATCTATCTCCACATTAGTACTTTTAATGATTTTTTGCAATCTTTTATTATAACATCTATATGCCTTGCTTCTAGTTGAATAACCAAGACATATTCCTTCATCACTTCTAGGATCAAATTTTCCATAGACTCATCTCTCTTAATATAGAATTTGCTTCCAAATATTTTGAAATATTTAAGAGTAGGAATATGATCAAACCATAGTTCATAAGGGATCTTACCGATTTCACCTTTGATGTGAACTCTTTTGAAAGTATAGACTGCTGCATTTATTGCTTCTCACCACTACATATGAGGTAGATTTGCTTCCATCATCATGGTTCTTGCTGCATCCAGTATAGTTTTTTTCTTCCTTTCCACAACTTCATTTTGCTGGGGTGTCTAGGGTGCTGATAGTTGTCTTTTGATTCCATTCTCTTCACAGAATGCATTGAATTTCCTAGATGTGAATTCTCCTTGATCAGATCTCAAATATTTGATTTTCTTGTCGGTTTCATTCTCTACCATTGCCTTGTATATCTTGAATCTTCCAAAAGCTTTTGATTTCTCCCTAAGAAAAGTAACCCAACACATTCTAGAATAATCATCAATTATTAGCATAAAGTATCTATCACCCCAAGGAATTATTGTTCTTGCTGGACCACATAAATCAGTGTGAATTAAATCAAGAATATTATTGGATTTCTTAGAAATGCTCTTAAATGTTGTTCTAGCTTTCTTTCCCATTTGACATTCCTTACATACCGAATTATGAGGTTTCACAATCTTAGGTGAATCCCTTACTGCCTTGGTTGAACTGATCTTTACAATGCAATCAACATTCACATGATAGAGTCTTTTATGCCATAACCAACTTTCATCAATCTGAGCAATCAAACATGTCTTATTGATGGTATTCAAGTGAAACATATTACCTTTAGTCTGATTACCAGTTGCAATCTCTAATCCAGTTCAGTTTATGATTTTACATTTTCCATTCTTGAATTGTAATTGAAATCCCTTTTCCACTAACTGACCAACACTCAAAATATTATTCTTTAAATCTTCAACATAATAAACATTGTCAATATTGTGCTTACCATCCAAAGATATAGTGCCTCTTCCTTTGATTAAACAAGCTTTGTCATCTCCAAATCTTACTTGACCTCCATGATATTCCTGTAATGATAAGAATTTCCTTTTATCACCAGTCATATGATGCGAGCATCCACTGTCAATGATCCATTCATCCTTTTCTTCAATTTTAGCTACTAATGCCTGCTCTACCGGTTTGCCAACAAGTGTCAGTTGATCTTCTTTTATTGCAACAAATGACCATCCACTATCTACTAGATCTTCATTAGAATCATCTGTAACACCTTCATCTGCATAGTAACTTGACTTATCTCTGTTTTTCCTAAATTTGTATCTCTGATATTCAGGGTTAGGCTTATTTGTTCTCTTTGCCTCATCTCTTAGTCTTGAATGTCTATCAGGACACCTAGACACCATATGACTAACTTTATTGCAATTAAAACATTTGAAAGGTGCTTTACCTTCATACTTACTTCCTGCTGGACCTTTAGGCATATTCCTTGCAAATAATGCTTCAAGTTCTTCAATTTCTTCATTTTCTCTTCTGATATCTTCAAGTTCTTTTGCATAAAGTACTTTCCAATCAGATTTGTCGGATGATGATGATGATGATGATGATGATGATGATGATGATGATGTTGATGCTTTGAAGGCTATATCAGTCTTGACTGTAGCAACAAGACCAAATTCTTCAAGCTCAAATGCTGAAAGTTTTCCAACCAGAGTATCTCTAGGTATCGATGTATTAGGCATTGTTCTCAACTCATTAATAGTTGTCACTTTCATTTTGTAAGCTGGTAGCAAAGCTCTTAGAACTTTAGAAACAATTTTATCTTCACTTAAAGATCCTCCACAATTCCTAAAACAATTTCATTAACTCTTTCCATAAATGCATAAATTCTTTCATCCTCTTCCTTTTTTAAATTTTCATACCTGACCTGGTAACATTGCAGTTTTGCAATTTTGATAGTAGAATCTCCTTCATTCAATGTTTCCAGTTTATCCCAAATAGCTTTTGTTGTAGATTTGTCTGATAATCCCATGATTTTCTGATCTGATAATGCGCTTAGAAGTGCTTCTCTTGCTTTGCAATCATTCTCCAAGTCTTTTAGCTAAGTAACATCCCATATATCTCTTCCAATGCATTTCAGATGTGTCTCCATTCTGATCTTCCATATACCATAGTTAGTTTCGTCAAGTTTGGGATTGTCCTTCCTAAAGATATTTTCTACCATAGGATCTCCTCAAGCTGTTAGACTTTTGTAAAAAGAGGGCCGTGCTCTGATACCAATTGTTAGGAACTGGGAAGGACAACTAAGAGGGGGGGTGAATCAGTTGTCAATAAATTGCAACCCAAAACAAATTATTCCAACTTAAAACTTAGTGCTGGCAAAACAGATTAATAGTTATAGTATTACTGGTACAACTTAATGCATGAAACAAAATGAGAAACAACATCCACAACACATGACATAAAGATTTTGACGTGGAAACCCTGTAAGGGGAAAAACAACGGTGGGAAACCTTACCCACAATCAGATGATACTACTACAAATAGTAAGTGAATGCAATAATGGGGTCTACACATGTAGAAAGGCCAACAGCCTAGACCTCACTGCTCAATCACAAAATTAGGAGTCACACTAACTACACAGTTGGATGGTTAAATCCAATAACAATGTAGTACTTCAATTTAGCATCTTCAATGCCAAATTCAATACTGGTTTAAGCTATGCGCATGAGGACCAAACACCTTCATGACCTTTAACAACCTTCCTTCAACCTTCAGATGATATATGTGTGATTCGCACAAGGATCTACTTATTTTCTTTCTTCACAATGATCTCAACACATTTTCACACTCTTCTTCCAAATAAGATCTTACAATTATTTATACAAAACCTAGGACCTAATGGTTAGGTCGGCTCCTAAAAGATATTATATTTAAATTAATTACAAACTAAGTCTTGGTGCAATACAATATGTCAGCCTCAATACATTTATACATTATTCAATAAATAAATTATTTTCAAATCATGTCGTGCTGATCTGGAACATGTTTTCCTATGTCGGTTCATAATGCCGGTTAAGGCAAATATGTGAACCCGATCAGACCAATATGCAAAATGCCAAATGAAAACATCCAATCCATGTCTTCTACATAACCAAATGATCTCCAGATGATAGCAAGTCATCACCAACTTCCTGAGTTGTCGGTGAAACATATACCTGTAATTGTGCATAAGCCAATATCCATACCGGGACCACAATGTGATGGTTCATCAACAAACCAATATAACCAGAGTGTCAAATCAATAATGTAGACCTCCAGAAATATAAGTGTTGACATCAATGACAAAACCAATGCAAAACATGATGAAGTCATCCATAATACCAACACATATTTCTTAGGTTTGTAGCATTTAGGCATGTCAACATCACTTTTTTCACAACTTCACTTTCTTCTAATTTATTGGTCACTAATACACCTAATTTCACTCACAATGATATTTAGTGATGCAGGAGCACTAGTGTAGTTCTTACCGGTTTGAGCAGTTAGCAATTGAATTGTTTGGAGATTGTGGTATTTCTTCATATTTGAGAGTTTAGCATTGTGGATTTGGATTTATTCCCTTGAGTTTGTGGTCTTTATCATGTTCACGTTTCATGGCATTTGGATTTGATTCCAATGAGATATCGATCTCGGTATTGGCCCAGTTGATATGTTCTTATTGGTTAGTCTTGCAGTGTGTTGAGCAAAGTTGAATCGGGTTGCAATTGATCTCTGTGACTTGTGGATCATTGATTTATATTTCTTGAGCCCTTTCTGATGTTCTCAGAGGAGTTCCCAGAGGACCACGTGATGTTTTGTGCATTGGAAGATGTTCTTAGTGATTTGAGCCGACATGTTACCATTAGCACATTTCATTATGAATAGGTTGATCTTTGGGCCGACTTGATCAAGTTGTTATTATTTGCGGATGATATAAATAGAAGTTTTGTGAATCATTTGAGATCGAGCGAAGATGTAGAACCGGTCAGATTTGGGTCTAGTAGGACTGAAGCCAGAAGGGCGGAGGTCCAGATTAGGGTTGAACTGATAGATTGTTTCCAGAGGTCGATTTGATGTGTAGATGATCTGCGGATCCTATATTTGTGTTGTAAGCATTGTTTGTATCCTAGACTATGGTCCAACATGTGGCATATGTAATTCTTCAAACTATTATAAGAATTGTTCATACTATTAATTGCTTATGTATTTTGTATTGTTACTGGTTGTTCTTTGTGCTTTATCTAGTGTTGTGTTACTAGTTACTGGTATATCTTTCATGGTGTTTGTGTTAGTGGTGCAGGGCACCTAACACTCCAAGTATGATTTTGTTTAGTTTCCTTTCAATTTTGTGAGTTATATTTGTGATGTAATAATAGACCAACCATTTAGGACTTAGCAGAGCCATGGTTGACTTGTCCAAGTTTTGGTTTGAGTCAATTGTGTTCAGGATGCTGACAACCTGAGGAGTGAGAAGCTTAGGTAGTTCACAGGTGAAGTACTCCAGATGAATGTATTCATGTATTAGGGGTCAATTGTGTTATTTTTAGGTCTTCTAGGGAGTTTGAGGACCTTCAAGAGTCTTAAAATGCATTAGATTGCAAAGTTGCATCCTGGAGTCAAAAGATGTAAAAGTTGCATTTCTGGTTGAAGGTGTTGAAAAGTTGGTTGAACCAACTAAAAAAAGAGCATAAATGCCAAAATTCACTTCACTATATGGGTTGGAGGATTGGAAATGCAAGAGAAAGTTTTTAGATTGTGAAGCAAACTTGTTTTCACCGATTTTTGACAGTTTTTCACTTGTTTTCATTGCTTGTATGGTCCAGTACGGACTAGATGGTGTAAACTCATTGCAGTGCATGCGTGTAAATTGCATTTTTCTTCATTAATTTTTATTTGCAGGTTTGATTGTCCTAGTTTGCAGAGATTTCTTCCATTCTTTGCAACTAGGTGTAAAACTCTTGCAAGTAGGGTTTAAGAGCAAGAAAATGGCTCTAACCTAAGCATTCTTTGATGGAACCTATTGAAATCATTAAGAATGCTAGGTTAGGGTATGTACATAGCTTTATGATAGGATTTTTGGTTTTCCAGGTCCTTGAGGAGGAGAAACCAAAGAGGTTAAGAAGGAGAAGGGGAAGGTTAAGACAAAATGGGGTGATGAGATTGAAGAAGAAGTGGAAGATGGAGAGGAACTAGTAGCAGTAGCCATGCCTCAAGACCAAAAGCTATTCTTGGATGCAGTCAGATCCATGTCCAAAGACAACTTGGATGGATTACCCACCTATGGAAGAAACCTCAATGGAGAAGAGTTGTTAGATTGGATAGAGGCTCTCAATAATCACTTTGATTAAAAAGAGGTAGCAGAAGAGAAAAGAGTAAATGTGGCCAAATCAAGATTGAGAGGATCATCATTAGTTTGGTGGAATATGATGGGGTAAAAGTAAAAAGTTGTGTCACACTTTTATAAAGGAAATGGTCAATGCTAATTCAAATTTTTACAGCAAAATCAATAGAAACTGAAATATATGTTTTGAATTTTTAAATGATGTAAACTAATAAAAATTTGTATTCTTTTGTCTATTTTATGTTTGTAATTTTAACAAAATTTCAAAAAATTATTTGAATGTAGTTTTTTATAAAGTAAACACTATAATTTAATTGCTGATAAAATGCTGAAATTGAAGTTACACAAGTCACCACACTTTAATTAGTAAATTTAACTTTTTTTTCATCAATTTATTTTGTGTATATTGATAACTTGAAACTTTAGTGCATGGATATATTTTTTATAAATATATATTTTCTAATAAATTTGAAAAGTTGTGTGTGGTGAAATATAAATCTTTCCAATTCCCACCGGCCTTTTTCTTAATTATTTATCCAAATTAGAAAAGAATTATATCATCTTGACATAGATTCCTTTCTCTACTGCACCATATTATTTTCAAAAAATTTAAATAAATTTTAGTATTTTTCTTTGACAAGATAATCAACCTTATATTTTAGTGTTGATGACCTACTTTCAATAAAAATAAAATATAAAATATAAAAAACTAATTAAACTATTAAAAGATATATATTTTGGAAAAATCACTTATAGATCTATAAAAGGGTATTTTTACATTTCAAAAAAAAAAAATGATTTACAAGAGTAGGAGTTGTTGAAACATCAAGTTTTTTTTTTTGGTAATTAGACCCAAAGTGGTATAAAATATACTTTTAGTAGACACTTCCAATTGGAAAAGTTGTGGTCCATATATAACTTAGCTATAATGAATCTATATAGACCATATGTTTAACTAATATTAATTTTTAGTAGAATTACTTAAATTTACTTGTGCTGATAAGTTAGCCTGAAACGTGACATAGTTTTGTGCTTTTACCCGATGCAAGAAGAAAGGATACAAGAAGGAAAGAAGAAGATAACTTCATGGGAGTGTATGAAGATCAGACTTAAGGTACAATTCCTTCCAGGGGATTATGAAGTTCAAATCCATAAGAGACTGCAAAATCTGAAACAAAGGGAGTTAGATGTCAATGCATACACTAAAGAATTCTACAAACTCTGTTTGAGGGCTAGGAAGCATGAGAATGAAGTGGAGAAGTTGGCCAAGTACATGAATGGCCTTAGACAGAATATACAAGATGAGATAAGTATCTTCACACCAGACATTGTCCATAAGTGTTTTCAGTTGGCCCTAAGGGTAGAAGAGAAGATCAAAAGTAAGAGTGAACAAAATCAGAAGCATAGCAGAGGTAAGAATTTCAGAGGTAGAGGAAGCTTTGGTAGAGGGAAGAAATCACCAAGAAATGAAGAGCACCAAGGCCAAGAAGGTAGTGGGGACTCTTAGAGAGGAGCATTTAGAGGATCCTATCGAGGAAGGAGCAATTTTAGAGGTAGGTTTGGAAACTCAGGAAGAGGAAACACAGTCTTCACCGGTAGGTGTTATCATTGCAATCAAGTTGGGCATACCATGAGTAAGTTCCTAGGAAAAGCCTCAAGCTCAAAAAGCTCATACATGGGGGAAAGAATATCTTAATTGTTGCAAGAGGAGGACACTCAGAGTGTAACTTCTTCAATCCGCAAGGTAGGGCCAGTGAGAGATGGAGAAAACTTGATGATGAGGAGAAAAATGCTCAAGATACTCCAAGCTCAAGAGCCACCATAGAGGAAAACTTTGTTTAGGATCACTTGTAGGTCACATGGGAAGATTTGTAAGGTGATTGTAGATTTCGGTTTCACTGAGAATATTATCTCAGTTGAAATGGTGGACAAACTCAAACTAAAAAGATTACCTCATCTCACTCCTTAAAAGGTATCATGGCTCAACTGGGGTCAACATGTCTTGGTTGATGAACAAGCATGGGTGGAGTTTGAAATTGGTGAGTATAATGACAGATTATTATGTGACATATTGCCTATGGATGGTTGTCATTTGTTGTTGGGTCGTCCATGGCAATATGATGTGAGAGCTACTCATTATGGAGAAAAGAACAACTATCTTATCACCAAGAATGGGAAGAAGTACCAAATGGATTCACTACCTAATCCAAAGGAAGAAAATAAAATAGGCTCAAGTGTGATGCTGATGAGAGGTAAAGACTTTCTCAAAGTGTTAGAGCAAGAAGGTCACCAAGGCCATGCTATAGTGTTGAAGCCTAGAGATGAAGCTAAGGCAGATCCAATGAGTGAAGTGCCTCAAGAGGTGCAAGGTCTAATCAAACAATATGCATAAGTAATAGGGGATGACATGCCTAATTATTTGCCTCCAATGATAGATGTGAATCATCAAATAGACTTAATACTAGGGGCCAATCTGCCAAACAAAGCTACCTATAAAATGACACCTAGTCAAAATGAAGAGATCACTAAACAAGTGCAAGAACTCTTAGACAAAGGGTTCATCAAGAAGAGTTTGAGTCCATGTGTTATTCCTAATGTGTTAGTGCCTAAAAAGGGATGCAAATGGATAATGTGCATGGACTCCACAACAATCAATAAGATTACTATAAGGTACCGGTTTCCCATGCCAAGGATTGAGGACCTATTGGACAATCTAGGAGGTGCAAACTACTTCACAAAGGTGGACTTGAACTCTGGTTATCATCATATCATAATAAGACCTGGAGATGAATGGACATCAACCTTTAGAACCAATGTAGGCCTATATGAGTGGTTGGTGATTCCATTTGGCCTCACCAATGCACCTAGTACCTTCTAAAGGCTCATGAATGAAGTCTTAGTTGAGTTTACTGGTAGATTTGTTATTGTGTATCTTGATGACATTTTTATTTTTAGTAGGTCCAAGGAGGAACACCTCAAGCATATGGAGATGGTCTTGAAGAAGTTTAAGGAGGCTCAACTCAAGATTAACCTTGAAAAATGTGAGTTTTTGAAAATAGAGCTTGTATACCTTGGTTTTGTTATTTATCATGGATGTTTAAAAATGGATCCAAGTAAGGTAGAAGCAATACTTAATTGGCCTATCCCTAGAGGCTTAAGTGAAGTTAGAATCTTTCATGGAATGGCATCTTTTTATAGGAAGTTTGTGAGAAACTTTAGCCATTTTTGTTCTCTTATTCTCAATACCATTAAAGGATGGATTAAGTGTCACTTTAAGTGGACAGAGGAAGCCAATAAGGGGTTTGAGATATTTAATACCAAGATAACAAAGCTGCCAGCCCTTAGATTTCCTGATTTCAATCAGTTGTTTATAGTAGAATGTGATGCAAACCAAAGGGCAATAGGGGCAGTTTTAAGCCAAGAGGGTCATCCTATAGCTTTCTTCTCTGAAAAGTTAAATGAAGGTAAGAAAAGGTACTCCACATATGACTTAGAGTTGTATGCAATGGTTTAAGCATTGAAAAAGTGGTGTCATTACTTGCTACCCAAAGAATTTGTAGTCTTCACTAACAACCATGCCCTTGGTTTCCTCAATGGGCAAGAGAAGTTGAACCAAAGACACCTAAAGTGGGTCGAGTACTTACAATCCTATACATTCACTATGAAACACAAGAAAGGGACAACTGACAAGGTAGTTGATGCACTAAGTAGGAGAGTCATGACTATGTAGGAGATACAATTGCAAAGTGTGGGTTTGAGTGAGTTAAAAGATCTCTACAAGGATGATAAGGATTTTGTAGAGATATACAATGTTTGTTCTGATTTTTCTAACACCTCACATGTCTCTTATTCAAAATACATGATACAGGAGGGTTTGTTGTTCAAAGGTCATCTTCTTTGCATACCTCAATGTTCTATGAGGCAAAATATTATCCAAGAGAAGCATCAAGGAGGTCTAGGGGGTCATTTTAGCATTGATAAGACTTTGGAGCAGGTTGGTAGGTTTTATTATTGACCCAAGTTGCAATCAGAAGTGAGAAGGTTTGTAGAGAAATGTATCATATTCCAAAGAGAAAAAGGAACATCAAGTAATGCAGGTCTATATCAACCCTTGGTCATACCTCAGAGGCCTTGGGAATGTTTGAGCATGGATTTTGTGTTAGGCTTGCCTAGGACCCCAAGAGGATTTGATAGTGGGTATGTGGTGGTAGATAAGTTCAGAAAAATGGAAAATTTCATACCTTGCAAGAGCACCAATGATGCCACCTATATAGCAGGCCTCTTCTTCAAGGAGGTAGTTAGAATTCATGGTCTTCCAATAAGCATTGTTAGTGATGGAGATGTGAAGTTTTTGAGCCACTTTTGGAGGACACTTTGGAGGAAGTTGGGCACCAAGTTATCTTTTTCATCTACCTATCATCCTCAATCAGATGGTCAGACAGAGGAAGTCAACCGGTCATTGGGTAACTTACTGAGATGTCTTACAAAACAACATGGGCAGACTTGGGATCTAGTACTTAGACAGGCAGAATATGCATATAATGACTCAGTAAACCATAGCACAGGTAAAATTCCTTTTGAGATAGTGTATGGATTCCATCCTAGGGGCATATTAGAGCTTAGAGATCTTAGTTTAATGGCACCTAAGAGTGCACAAGGGGAGAGCTTTGCAGAAGGTATTAAAGAAGTGCATGATAAGGTAAGACAGTCCTTACTACAAAAATCCGAGCAATATAAGGTCCAAGCTGATACAACAAGGAGAAATGTACAATTTAAAGTGGGAGACTTAGTGTTAGCATACCTTAGGAAGGAGAGACTTCCAAAAGGGCATCCTATCAAGCTCATGATGAAGAAAATTGGACCTCTCAAGGTGGTGCACAAGTATGGACAGAATGCATATGAAGTTTAACTTCCTCCTACCTTGGGGATATCTCCTATTTTCAATGTATGTAATCTCTATCCATAAAAGGGAGAGTCACCAAAAAATCAGATGTACATGCCATCACCGGTTCATGAAGATTAGATAAAGGATTTGCCACCTAGTCAACCAGTTAAGTTGGAGAGTATCTTGGATACCAAGATAGTAAAGAAGGCAAGGAAATGATTCTACAAGAACTATCTTGTCAAGTGGGAAGGGTTACTTGATTCAGATGCCATGTGGATGTCAGAGGCAGATATACTTGAGCATGGAGAGCAGATTGCAAACCTTTTAACTCAAGGGACTTGAGTTCTTTGTCCCAGGGGAGTATGGTGCAGGGCACCTAATAATCCAAGTATGAATTTTTTTCATTTCCTTTCAAGTTTGTAAGTTATCTTTGTGATGTAATAATGGACCAACCATTTAGGACTCAGTAGAGCCATGGTTGAGTTGTCCAAGTTTTGGTTTGAGTCAATTGTGTTAAGGATGATGATAGCCTGAGAAGTGAGATGCTTAGGTAGTTCACAGGTGAAGTACTCTAGATGAAGTATTCATATATTAGGGGTCAATTGTGTTGTTTTTATATCTTCTAGGGAGTTTGAGGACCTTCAAGAGTCTTAAAATGCATTAGACTGCAAAGTTGCATCCTGGAGTCAAAAGATGTAAAAGTTGTTGAGCAACATTTTGCAATTTCTTTCAAAAGTTACATTTTTGGTTGAAGGCATTGAAAAGTTGGTTGAACCAACTAAAACAAGAGCATAAAATCTAAAATTCACTTCATTGTATGGGTTGGAGGATTGGAAATGCAAGAGCAAGCTTTTGGATTGTGAAGCAAACTTGTTTTCACTGGTTTTTGACAGTTTTTCACTTGTTTTCATTGCTTGTACGGTCCAGTACGGACTAGATGGTGTAAAATAATTGTAGTGAATGAGTGTCCATTGCATTTGTCTACATTAATTTTTATTTTCAGGTTTGATTTTCCTAGGTTGCAGAGATTTCTTCCATTCTTTGCAACTAGGTGTAAAACCCTTGCAAGCAGGGTTTAGAACAAGAAAATGGCTCTAACCTAAGCATTATTTGATGGCACCTATTGAAATAATTAAGAATGCTAGGTTAGGGTCTATACATAGATTTAGGATAGGATTTGTGGTTTTGCAGGTCCTTGAGAAGGAGAAACAATGAAGCCCTAGGTTCACCGCTGGGAGTAGGTGAGTTAGGACAGCAAGAAAAGTGAGATTTATGAGCACCTGGGGATTGATGCAGGACCAAATGACACATGAATGAAAAGTAATATGAGTTCCCTTGAAGAATCCTATGTTTTTTGGAGTAGGAGTTTTGACTAGTGAAAATTTTCAGACCCATCTCGCCAAGTCACTCGGTGAGGCCTAAACCCTCCAAAATAGTGCAACATTTGAAACCCCACTTGTACGGATAACCCAGATGCACTTTTTCAGTATTGTCTATAACTTCCAAAAGGGCACTCAAATCCATGATCTCTTTCTAGCCTTGCTTGGGAATTTTACAAACTAAGACCCTAAAACCGCCAAGGGAGGCCTAATGCAATTAGGCCTATTTTGAGCCCGGTAGAGACCTAGAAAGGCTAGGAAGGAAAACCAATGGCATTGGTGATCCTAAAGCCTCAAAATAGTTCAAAGACACCTTCTAGATACATTGGGAGCCCATTGGAAGTGGTTGTGTGTTGAGATCCTTGCAGGAGTGGTTGGAGCCCTGGAGTGGTGTGTGTGTGTGTGATTGAGGTGGCAACCTCAAGAGGTGGAGTTGATTGTCCAAATACCATTGGCTATACCTAGGAGGAAATCCAAAGAGGTTCAAACCTTGGAGGTCTCATTAGCATAACCCCTACTAAGTGTCATTGTGTGGACTTGAGTAGTTGAAGGATTGCATAGGACAAGTCACTCAAGAAGGTGTATAGAACCAAGCTCCAAGACTCTTTGCATCAGTTAGGCTTGAAGGATAGGATTCACTTCATTGGATCTCCCTACCTTGATTGTACCAAATGGTATCAGAGTTGGTTTGTGAACCTGTTGTTGGAGGAAGACCTGGTTATGTACCGGTTGGTTGGAGAGGAAGTTGAGGCAACTTGTGGACTTGTTCAGATCATTGAACGTGAGGCAAAGAAAGGTTTGTAGGTAGACCGTCGATCCTAGATCTTGAGGCAATTAGTGGGTGGAGACTTGAATAGATCGCCAATTGAGGCAGGCTAAAGAGCGGATTGGTAGATCACCGAGGAGAGGCAACCGAAAGCTATAGTCAGATCGTCGAACTTCTAAGGCAGTTGAAAGTACTTACTGACATATCACCAAACCTGATCAATTGATGGGACTCCCTTTTCAATTAACCCCGAGAGTTTGACGTAGGAGCACTGGTGTAGTTCTTACTGTTTTGAGTAGTTAGCAATGGAATTGCTTGGAGATCGTGGCATTTCTTCATATTTGACAGTTTAGCATTATGGATTTGGATTTATTCCCTTGAGTTTGTGGTCTTTATCATGTTCGAGTTTCATGGCATTTGGATTTGATTCCGGTGAGATATCAATCCCGGTATTGGCCCAGTTGATATGTTCTTACCGGTTAGTCTTGCAATGTGTTGAGCGAAGTTGAAGTTGTATTTTGTGTTGTTACCGGTTGTTCTTTCTGCTTTATATAGTGTTGTGTTACCAGTTACCGATATATCTTGCATGGTGTTTGTGTTAAGCTGCAAGGATGGGATGTCCTTCATTAGATCTCCCTACCTAGCCTGTATCAAATGGTATGAGAGCTGGTTTGTGAACTTGTTGTTGGAGGAAGACCCGGTTATGCACTATTTGGTTGGAGAGGAAGTTGAGGCAAATTGTGGACTTGTTCAGATCATTGAACGTGACGCAGATCAAGGTTTGCAGGTAGACCGCTGATCCTAGAGATTGAACTTGAAGCATTTAGTGGGTGGAGACTTGAACAGATCACCGATTGAGGTAGGCTGTAGAGTGGACTAGTAGATCGCCAAGGAGAGACAACCGAAATTTGTAGTCAGATCACCAAACCCTTACAACAGTTGCAAGTACCTACTGATAGATCTTGAAACTGGATTTGATTCTGGTGAGATATCAATCCCGGTATTGGCCCAGTTGATATGTTCTTACCGGTTAGTCTTGCAGTGTGTTGAGCGAAGTTGAATTGGGTTGTGGTTGATCTCTGTGACTTGTGGATCATTGATTTATGTTTCTTGAGCCTTTTCCTATGTTCCCAGAGGACCACGTGATGTTTTGTGCATTGGAAGATGTTCTTAGTGATTTGAGCCGACATGTTACAGTTAGCACGTTTCATTATGAACCAATTGGTCTTTGGGCCGACTTGATCAAGTTGTTATTATTTGTAGACGGTATAAATAGAAGTTTTGTGAATCATTTGAGAAGACAAAAGACAGAAGATAGAAGACAAAAGTTCAAGATCTATTGAATATGTAGAACTGACGAGATTCTGGTCTGATAGGACTGAAGCCGGAAGGGTGGAGGTCCGAATTAGGGTTGAACTGACAGACCATTTTCGGAGGCCAATTTGATGTGTAGATGATTTGCAGATCTTATATATGTGTTGTAAGCATTGTTTGTATCCTGGACTGCGATCCAGCATGTGGCATATGTAATTCTTCAAACTGTTATAAGAATTGTTCATACTGTTTACCGATTATGTATTTTTTGTTGTTATCAGCTGTTCTTTCTACTTTATCTAGTGTTGTGTTACCAGTTATGGTATATCTTGCATGGTGTTTGTGTTAGGCTGTAAGGATGGGATGTCCTTCATTGGATATCCCTACCTTGACTGCATCATTTAGTCTACATAGCTTTCAATATTCTCATCATCAAACATGCTTAGGTTCTCAAACTTGTGCTTCAGATTTGTCAACTTGGTTTTCTTTGTCTTTTGATCACCTTGATATACACTACTCAAATTCTCCCAAATCGCTTTTATTGACTTCAACACTATAACTTTACCAAAAATTGAATCACTTAAATAGTTGATAATTAAAACTTTACCCTTCGCATTGTTCTCATTTGCCTTAACCTCATCCGGAGTCTAAGGACCATTTGCCAGAGTAATATATCCAATCTAGATGTACTCTCCCATATTCTAGTGGGAAGAGATTCCAAATGACATTCCATCCTTTCCTTCCAATAAGAGTAACTTGTTCCATCAAACTTCTATGCTTTTTAATTTACTTCTCACATTGTTTTTGATCTTCCTCAAGTGGTTAAGTTTCTCTAAGAAGAATAGGGCTCTTATACCAATTGTTGAACACACCACAAGATTAAGATGAGGGGTGAATCATTCTTGGCCTCAAAATACTTTACTTCTAATTTATAAAACTTAAAACCACAATTAAATTATTACTATAATTATGAAACATGAAAACACAAAGCACAACAAACATATGAACACTAGGTTTATGTGGAAAACCTTAAACACGATAAAACCATGGTGAGAACCACACTCTCAGTATGAATAATTGATTATAATGTTTAGGCTCAAGGTCAAGGAGCTTACTGCCCTTGAAGGACTTGCAAGACTAAAGCACACAACCTTAGGGAAAGATACAAAGGGATGCACAAATTGCCAAAAGGAACATACCTTCTTTTAGTAGGTATAGAGGATCAATGAACTAAATTGAACAAAATCTCATGATCATGAAATTGTCCTTAGACCATTGTGTCAATTGACCAATATCATGGAAAATACATCTGAGCTCAAACACTATCTCAAAGCTCTTCACAAACTATATTTTGCACTTCTACTATACCAAATCTACTTGCACATCATTCATATCCACTACACATCAATTCACATAAATCCCATACTCAACTCATATATCCACACTCCTATACATGTAAGATAATTCATTGAAACCCTAGTTGAGGGTCAACCACAGACCAAATAAATAATATCATATAAGTTCAGCCACCCATACTGATAACATCCATTGTGGTGCACTCCAGAAGATAGAGGGGACACAAAAAAATCACAACACATCCTTTCCAAATGATTCTAACAAACTACACATGCTAACACATCCTCCAAAGTTGGCATCAAATGAAACATGTAGATAAACAATGTAGCATGCCAACTAGTCAGCCCAAAAGCATCCTCCAATGTACAAAACCCAATGCACATTTACACACACCATGGTAGAGACACGTATCAATATTGAAACTCGACCACCAAATAATATCCGAACAAAAAAGACATGATCCAAATAGGATACACTACCATGGTCAGCTAGAAGTCAAACCAACTGATAGCACAAAACTTGGAACACCATAACTACACTTTCCAATCAAACCATCACTAAAAAACTAAACTAGAACACTACACAAACAAAATGAACATTCCTCCAAGCCACAAAACTAAAAGCCGCATATCAGGGAACCACCAAGCATTCTTTAGACCAATTCTAATCGACACCTCACTCTCAGAAACAACAACAACTAACTCTACTATCTGTGCAATAGAGGACCTATAAATTTGTTAGCAGAACATGCACATATCATAAACATCATATCCAAAACCACACTCCATAAACTTCAAATATGGAAGGAATGCAAAGCATTCTCCCACAAAGACATTAAAAACTCTTTCTTGCATAAATATTGTTTCTTGCATATTGAAATTTCTACTACACCGACCTTTCAAAAACACCTCATACTTAATCAATATCTACCAAACTACTCTACAACATGAAAACATTTATTTTTTGGTCATCTACAACATATAGTGACATCAATGACAATACTAGACAAGTTGACATGAATGACAACGCAACACAATAACTCAAATTTCCAACACAATCTTTTCTTTGTCTTTGGTTCTTTTTCTATTGGCTCCTTCATTATTTGTGATTTAAAATTGAGAAAAAAAAATACTCTTTACTTCCTCAAATGTGACTAAGCCTTTCTTCATGAGACATTAAAGATCCAACTAAGTGATAAAACTCAAGAGAAATCAAATCTTTACTTTTTTTAATGCATATTGTGACATGATCCACCTTGGTTTAGACATCTAAACATTGTTCTAATCACAACTTATTTGTCCACAAGTTCTCTAAGGATAGTCGTCTTATTAATCATATCCTTTAGTCTTACAAATTAATCTTTTTTGCAATTTTAACTTCTTTGATTCTCTTTATTGCCTACAACTTGATATGTTTGACTTGACCACTATCTTGGTAAGTTTCATGTAGAGTCTTTTGGGCATCTTTGGTTGCCTTTGTACATATAATTCTTGGAAAGAGACTCTTATCTAGAATTATGTGAATATTAAATAAGACTACATTTTTTTATTATTTAAATACAAAAGTATTCAATTAACTGACTTTTCATAATCTATTTCTACAATTTTACATAGATCTTTTTATATAGAAGAATCATTCTCTTGATGCTCCAATATTCATTAAATTTTTAAATAAAATAAAAATTAATGTTTCACTTGATTCATTGTTAGAAAAATCACAACCACAAAATTTATGACCCAAATGAACAACATACTGTAATAGCAAATGAAAGTTTTGCAACATGTCATATACCTTGCACTAATAAAATAATTATAACAGAAAAAATAACATTTACTATAATAAACAACTTACAGCTATAAGTAAGAAAATACCACACTGCATTTTCTGAATAATACTTGCATACAATTTTAAATTTTAAATGCCTTTTTCTTGTGGAAGAAAAAGTACAAGCTGTGTTTCTTTTATTCAATTATAGAATTCACAATCTAAAATAACATTCGTAACATTAATGTTATCAGTTTTTTACAATTCATAAACATATTATTTAATTTCGTATGAATGTTATCAGATTTTAACAATTTATAAAAATATTATATAATTTCGTTTGAATTTGATTGCCTAATATTTTTAACATCAACATTTAAATCTGTAATTCATCATAAGATAATTAGAGAATAGCAGAATGAAAATATAATATTGTAAATTGAAAACATAAGGCAATAGTTTTTTTCATATAGAATATGGGAAATGTCTCCTTTATGGCAAAAGTAGTTTCAGAACTGAAAATAAATTCATTCAGAAGCCACCGATCTCCTTTTCAATATAGAAGTTACCAGAAGGCCCACCAGGAGGAGACAAGGCTAATTTGACTACACTTTCAGCACCTTCACTTGGTGATAGGTCTCCTGTACCACCTGTCATTCCAGTTTTAACGTATCCAGGATGAACACAATTTACAGTCACCTTATCAGAAAGCTCACGGGCTAAGAGACGTGTGTATGTGTTGATACAAATCTTTGACATTTTGTATCCAGAAAACGGAACTGGCCATCCTTTCTCTTCCAAGTTTTTGTTTTGCTTGACATCTTCTAAAAACTGACTTACCATGGAATCCAGAAATTCCTCACTAACTTTATCAATGTCAGAAAGTTGTTTTTGTAGCTCTGGGTTTGGCATCATCTGTGAAGGCATATATATAATGAAATCATACTTTATTTGATTGAAATCTTAATCTTGAGAAGGGTAAATGAAATCAAATTACCTTGACAAGCCCATATACAGAGGTGACATTAACAATTCGTGGCCGGCCAAACGTTTCCCTTAGTAATGGTTGCAAGCCTTTCACAACTCTCTTTGTGCCATAGTAATTTATATCAATGCATGTTCTTGCACTTTCATAATCATACACACAAGTTTCATTTGACCCTTCAGATGACTGCAATAGGGAGAGAACATTGAACAATTTCAGTGAAAAAAGAACTTAGATGTAATTTAAATAGTAAGAACAGTTTGTTGGATTCCTTCACCACACAGCTCACTAATAATATGTCAACTTCCTTTTATTAAAAGACTCAGATATATAATTTGCAAAATAAAGAGAACATAAATTTTGTTATTAGAAAGAAATAATTTAAATATGTTGGTTCAAATATTTGAAATATGTTCGTGGCATTTCGATGTCTTCAAAATTTGACTAGGTATCAACGAGGAAGTATAGACTTGTCTCTATTTTTAGTTAGTGATGAAGGCAAAATAAAATCAAACCTCAAAACCGTGTAAATAAAAGATCAGAGTCCATGCATTTCCATTTTAGGAAGTAATTGCGTAAAACAATTTCGTCCTCAAAAAGAAGCAATTGGTTACAAAATGATGGTTCCATAAAAATACTTAAAAAGGATTTAAACTACAAGATATAACTTTAATATGGAGAGTCTTTGTTGTCAAGGTAACCCTAACTTCCATCAATTTTTTTTTTTTTATCATCAATAGATTCCAATCTAATGATAACATTTTATTCATTCTCCCATGACACATGAGCAAGAACAATTGTATCTTGAATATTGTCAATTTGTTTGTTCATGAAATTTGTCTCACTTTTGAAGAACTTTGTATTGCCTCAAGATGAAGTATTTGAAATTGAGAAACAAAGAGCACAAGACTCCAATACAACATGTTAACCATTCATCTTCAACAATTAGGTAGAGATCAATAAACTTGGGAAAGATCTAGAGGAGATGAGAAAAGGAATGAGATACTTGGTAGAGAAGAGAGAGAGGAGAGATATAGATAGATGTAGAGTAAGTGAAAGGGAGAGAGATGGATTGAAAAGGAAATAGAAGGAGTGGGGAGAGAGCAAGATATAGCTAAAAAAACAGAAAGAGGGGGGGAGTGGTATGGAGAGACATGTTCTCTTAGGTCCACTTGGATAAGGGTGTCATAGGATCAAAGAGAAAAAGGTAGCCTTCTATGATAATTTATGGAAATTTGTTATTCTCCTTAGTACATAAAATCTAATTGTGTCATTATTTACTACTTTTTAAATGTTTCAATTCTTTTGGGATAAAAAAAAAATGAAAAAAAGAGACTTTGTTTGCAAATGTTGTGAGCATTTAAAGTTTTAAAAATGAAGGATGAAACTCACATGATTATTATTATTATTTGGTGTATAATCTAGTAAAATTACCTCATCCATTTTGCAAACCTCTAAATCACCTTTCCAATGCTTATAAAAAATTTTTAAAAAATGATAAGAAACACATAAGTTATGCCCATTTTACTAAAGCATGTTTTTTAGGCTAAACAAAATCAATATCCAATTTCATTTTTTTTCCCAAAATAGATATCCATTTTGGAAAGTATAATATAATGATTATGACTTTAAGAAATTGATACATGTTAATAATGGATATCCATTTTGGTTTAGCATTACCAAATTCAAATCAAATTTTGTTTGGTATCCTGCACTCACCCAATTCCTAAATAATTTTTGTTTAGCTTCTAGTTCATTAGTTTAATGACAAGAAAACCAATATTATATAATCCTTTTGCAAACATACTTGATTGAATACTTTGGTTGGAAATGGATTGATCATGGAAAGGTTTTCAAGTACGCAACCATTCATTTTGCCTTTTAGGATTCATTCTCAATATTATGGCAAGTTGTTATTAACCAAGTAGAAATATGTGATCTTATTAGGTTAATATGTTAAATTATCCTAGATGAAAATTCCAAGTTTCTTAAAAGAAACTAACTACTACTTATATTTATATACTTTATGTTGGGTACCTTCCAAAGTTTCTTATCTAATGTGAGAAAATTCCTACGAGATTTCTTATGGGATTCATCATAACAATGAGATGAAATTAAAAGAATTGCCTAGGAATTGTGTTTCCTTGTGATTTTGGAGGTCTTGGTCTCACTAACATACAACAAGTTCCAAAATTACACGCTAAATAGATAATTGAAGCCCAATATGATATTTAAGCTTGATTTTTTTTGTTTTTCTTTATATCTCCACTAGAATGCCTCATGGGTGTAAGTCCTCAAAAGACCTAGTTACCATTTAATTCTCATCATGAAGGAGTCTATTAAAATCTAAGGTTTATACAAAAGATATGAAAAGCTTGGAAATTATCAAGCAATGGGTTATTTGCAATGAAAAGGGTTGTGATTCCAACTCAAAGGTTCTTGTTATTTTTTATTTAATTTTTTTCAATAGAATGTTATTATCCTTATAGTTCTATCCATTAATCACCACAAATCATCTTCCTTGACCAAAAATCATAATGAAATATAGTCTCAACCATCAATATTTTATTTTTTTTAGACTAGTATTGACTTTATTCTTATCAAGATGCTTTTATTAAATTTGGATAAAGAGTTTCAAGCCATGTGAAATGATTGGAAATGTTAACTTGATATACATAATTTTGTAATTACAAGCCTTCTAAAGGTGGTCCACCACAGTTGCATATGATGCAAGATCATAATGATAAATGATATATTCAATCTTTTGTTTGACCATGGTAGCATAAATTCTAGACTATTTGGTTAAAGTTTATTAAGCTAAAGCTTGCTTATTTTTGTTGGTATTTTATATTGTCTCTTCCTATTGGTTCCAAATTTATTAATATGAGAATTTAAATGCTCATTGTCATTTTTGTGTGCATCAAGAAACTATTAAGCACACCTTCTAATTTTGTTCTAGAGCCCAAGCAACATGAAATTAGATGCATGATTTTTCAAGCCTTTTAGATTTTGACGCATGATACTTCTAGGGGATTAACCCACAATTCTAGCTAAGTTTATCCAAATATGATAGGCTTTCAAAGTGGAAATCTTATTTCACATTTTAAATGAGATAAATTCAACTCTTTTCTCTAAATGTGTTGTTTGCAACAATCCGTCCATTTATTCTAAGTCTATGATTTATTCAAACGTCACGTGTTAATACAGATACATGTAAACTATCCTATTAATCAATGGAATGCAAGATAACATAAGAGTCTCATTTTCATTTATCTCAATTTTTTTGTATTCATGAAAAATGGGATAGTACCAAATGCAAATTGAAAAGTAGCATGCAATAACTTAAGTGTTTTTTCACATAACTTTCTAATTACAAGCCTTTTAAAGGGCGGTCCCACCACTCTTACATATGATACAAAAACTTAATGATAAATGGACACTTCAATTATCAATCTTCCATTAGATCATAGTAGCACAAATTCTAGACTATTTAGCAAAAAAATATTAAGCTAAAGCTTGTATATTTTGCTTGGTGCAATTAATATTGACTCTTCTTATTGGTTCCAAATTGATTGATTTGGGATCGTCCTTTTTTTGGGCATCAATAAACTATTAAGCACATCTTTCTATTTTATTCTAGAGCCCAAGCAACAAAAAATTAGAGTCTTTTTTGTGGGCATCAAGAAACTATTAAGCACGTCTTTCTATTTTATCCTAGAGCCCAAACAACATGAAATTAGATTCATGATTTTTCAAAGCTTTTAATTTTGACACCTTTTATTCCTTCTAAAAAATTAACCCATAATTCTAACTAATTTTATCCAAATATGATAGGTTTCAATATAAAGAATGTATATCACATTTAAAAAGAGAAAAATTCTAACTCTCTTTTCTAAATGTGTTCTTAGCAACAATTTGTCCATTTATTCTAAATCTAGATGATATATTCTAATATGTACATACGTATACATCTAAATTATCCCATTAATCAATAGAATCCAAGATAACAGAAAGGTCCTATCCATCATTTATCAATTTTTTTCTTCCCTATCCATAATACCACATTCTCGTACTATGCAAATTGGAAAACAGCATGCGATAAGTTTAAAGTAGATTTTCACTGTACACCCAACTTACCAGTAATAGTTGGCGCAAATCCACCCCAGTTTTGTTCATCACTTCCCAGTTCATGTCTTGCCCCGAAACTGCTGCATTATTTATCTGTTCAAAACCAGAAAAGCACATCCTGTAAAATCAAACAAATACCCTTCAACGGAGCAACACAAGATAAAACACAAACTCAAAGACTTATACCAAAATATCAAATCCCCCAAAGATGGTTTTCAACCATTTGGCCAGATCTGAAACACTTTGGGAGCTCTGCACATCTAATATGTGAAAACGAACATTATCAAGTCCTGCTTCACCCACTTCTTTCATGGCAGCCAACCCATTCTTCTCATTGCGACACGTAAGCACAACAGTCATGCCCTTACGCGCCAGCTGGCGAACAATCTCTAAGCCTATTCCCCTGTTGGCTCCTGTAACTACTGCCACTGTTTCCCCACTCCACCATTTCTGATCCTGTCAAAACCAACATACTATTTTTGTTAGACTTTCAAACCTAAAGCATTGCATTTCCAAGTCTGTATGGAAATTTTTTGGAAATTTTCTTACCATTTTGAAGATTTTGTAGAAAGAGATTCAGCAATCTCTGTATATCAAGGCAAAAGCGTTCTGAGTCACGGATACATGTTGCCCAATCTTCTATATGTGTTAGGTGGTTCGAGTATTAAATGTATACCAACTATGTCATGAAATCATGGTGAACTGAAATCACTTGTGAAGCAGTTAAAAACACACATACATTTCATTTTTCTACTGAACTTTTGTCGGCAAAGCTTTACTTTTTGTGATATACGATACTTCGACCACACCAGACTTTCCATTTTTGACAGAATCCATGTGTTTTGTGATATCAAAGATTTTGCTGCCAGACAAAAAAGACGACGTATATACAGTAAAACCTAGCTTGACGGTTATTTATGGCTATTAAATATATTTAATTGAGTAGGTGTATTGCAATAAAATGGAGTGACAGTAGGTTGTTTTCCTTCGTTAAGTTTCTTGATGCATTAATTTTCCTCTTTCTCTTTCGGTTGTCATAATACCTCTTTATTAAAATATTTAAGTTTGTTTTACATTTCCAATCACAATCAAAATTCGTATGGTGGCTGTTTCATATTCCTTTTTAATAATTTTGGTCAACTACTTTCTATGAAATTGAATGAATGAAATGAATGGTTTTAATAATGTTCAAGAGACTAAACAGTCTATAAGATCATAATTTGTTTTTCGTACGATATTTTTAATTATAAAAAATTCAGAGCCACACATTGTCAGATATAAAACTTTTAATACCACATTCTAATTCGTATCCTACTATGATGATAAAGCAGTATTTCATGTATGCAAATATAGATATATATATATGAACTTTTAATGTCATGTCGAATTCTTATCTTATCTATGATGATAAAGTAATATTTTGTTTCTTGATATATTTGTTTGCAACAAATTTATCTTATTTATGATGATAAAGTAATATTTTGTTTCTTGATATATTTGTTTGCAACAAATGAATTGTTTAAAATGCATCATAAACATATGTTACAATTTTTGTGAGTGTCTATTGTAAGATTTAATGGAGTGAAACATTATGCTCAAATTTAAAAGACAAACAATTTGATGCAGGAGTAGCTCTTATCAACAATGCACTCGCACGAGTCCAAGAGAAGGGATTTTATACAAAATTGGCAATAGCCCACCCACCACATGTTCCCAACTTTGACATGGTCAAATTCAAACATTACATAAGACCACCTTAAGACCAAACCTAAGTAAAAAATGTGTACATCATCCCAATAAATAAAGATAGGTAATGTCATTCTCTCTTTAAAAAGTCTCTCGCCTTAACAATCCTTAAATCACCAAGAATAACACTTGAAATAACAAATTTAAAATAACATTGACAACATTGATCACCAAAAACTCATATTCACAATTATATCAAGGGTACATTGCCTTGCAAGTCTTTGTATATACCCCACCTTCGCATATAAAAAATAATTATGTTATATAAATAAATTGTTTATAAACATTATTAGTCCCTACAAGGACAAGAATACTAATCATCCAATCCATTCACTTATTTTATTAGTTTAGCCAATGAATATATAGAATTAATTATTTTGAACAACAATCTTATAGTCTATATTTAATTTTTAATTTTAAATAATTGTAAAAGTATCATTTATCTTTCTTTCTATAGATTCATGATAGGAATAGTCAATACAAAAATAAATAAATAAATTGTCTTTTTTTTTCTAAATCACGTGACCTAACACATCTAATTCGTTAAGTCAAATTCAACTCTATTAATGGCTCCAATGACATGAACACTATTATATACATCATAATAGTAATTTTCTATTATGTGGTGGCAAGGTAAATTTAATATGAAAATAAATTTTGGCTTTAATGTGTATTTTTGGATTGATTGATTTTAGAAATACTCATTACAAAATTAAAATTGTGGGTCAATTTAAAAATAAATTTATAATGCATTAAATTTTTTGGTTAAGTTGTATACTCTATTAATGTTTTAAATGATAATGAATATTGTTATAGATATCATAATATTATGAAGTGGCAAAATAAATTAAATTTATCGGTTAAGTTGTCTGCTTGATCAATGTTTTAAATGACAATGAATACTGTTATAGATATCGTAATATTATGAGGTGGCAAAATAAATTAATTTGAAAGTTCTATTTACAATAAAACAATTTGCAATTGTTTTTCTCATTTCAATCCATCAACCACTCTAAAATCTACACATAATTTTTTTATAAAATTTACTAATCATTATTAAATTGTCTTGTTAAATTTCAAGTGTATTAATGTCTTGAACAACATCGAGCACTTTTGTAAATATTATGATTTTGAAAAGACATATATAACTCAAAATCTATGCAAATCTATACATTAATATTTTTCACAAAACAAATTCAGTTAACATTCATTTTATCATTCCTATGTGTTGGAGTAAATTAATATTTACTCATATTGTTTTTGATGAGTAAAGAAGCATTAACTAGGGCGTTGACCCTTAACATAGTCAAAGACTATCAATAGCACATAAATAGCATCAAAACATAAAAAAAACAAAGTTTGAACCGAGAGTTTAGCAAAGATATAAGAAACAGGGGCATATCTTGAGAGTCCAAAAAAAATGAACCCAACAACAACCAATAGACTAAGACGTAAGGCGCATTTTACGAACCCCAGTCATATCTATGATTTTACCCCAATCCTTACAGAGGAACCTATATAGTTCCTTATTAGCCTATTTGTCAGCATCATCTTCAGCAGTTCTATCACAGAGGAGGTGGAGAGTTAGCGCAGAGTTGTGCATAACACGAATGCAGAATTTGTTGATACTAACAAACTGCATGTTCCTGGTATCCAACATGTTATTAATCTCTCTAATTTCTTGTTTCAGCTTCTAAATTTCCTCCTTCAGACCCAAGTTATTGAGGCAGTTCCTCATCTCATGGTCATCACAATTCAGGGTCTTCAACTCTTCCTCCCTGAGGTGATCCATGAGCTCTGTACCCTTGCCCTTCTACATTCTCTGATGTTCATTCTCCTTGGGAGAGGGACCAATTGGAAGTTTGGGGAGATAGTTGGGAGAATGTTGCAAATATGTGCTTAAGAGATACTTGAGAGATTTTTTGTCATTAATGTCAACATATTTCTTTGTATGTGACCGCAATACAATGATATTCAATGAGTTAGTTTGTTCAACATGTTGAAGATCAAAGTTTGCGGATTAAAGGGTTTTTAGATGGATGTCTATAGCTGATTCAGTTCAAGTCTCAAAGGTCCACATAAAGGTTTGATTGAGTTATGAGTATCTCTATTGTGGTTGATTTTTTAGTTGTTTGGTGATGTCAGCGAGACAGTATTTTGATCTACATTACTCTACATTGTAATATCTTGTTCTACGGATTTGGTAGTATGTTTGAAACATTAGTGTGTGTCCTCAATTCAAGTGGTTCATGGTTTGGAGGTCCGCAAGTGATTTTTCAAGGTTGATAGTCATTGCAGTTAGTGTTCTTGAGGTTTGATATGAAGATACTAGTGATTCTAGTAATTTGTGTTGGTGCGGATGTTGCTATAGTAATTCACGATACTTGTGGATGTTTCTAGATTATGTGCCTTTTATTTTGGTGGTCCACATCCATCGTTGAGCTCGCAATTTATGTTTCTCTTTAGTATGTTGGCACTCTTCATGTTCTTGGTCGACTAGATGATTGTAGTGTGTTGTGGATAATAAAGGCGTAATTTTTGGAGGTGTAGCGTGTTCGAGGCGATTGATTTGGGTCTGTGCTATGTCTTGACTAACATTTCTTGGTCTGCATATAGTATTGTATTATATTGAGTGTGATTATTATTTTTAATTATGTGATGAGTGTTGAGCCGACCTTGGATGAATAGGTTGATGTCATGTATAAATAAATGTAATAACTTTGTATTTGAGGTGTGTGAAGAGTGGATGAGTGTGTGTGCACTGAATGTATACTTCTTTTGAAGACAGAGAAGAAGTGTGAAAATGGAATTTGTTATGTGCTTAACCGGAACTATAACCAGGCATTAAGGATGTTATTTCGTAGTTCATGATTTTTGGAAGTAATCCATGATTGTTTGTAAGGTAGTGAGCCTTCCCTAGGTTGCAACCCTTCTTATTTTGAGCAGTGATCTCTAGGCAGTGTGCCTGAATGCATGTGTGCATTCCCCATTGTAATACTTCTAACAAAGTATACCTATTTTGTGGGTTCATCCCCACCATGGTTTTTCCCTTAACTGGATTTCCAAGTCAAAAATCTTGGTGTTATGTGTGTTCATGTGTGTTGATGATTTATGTGTTTATGTTTAATTATCAAATCTGAGATTAAGCTTAAGTTGTGTAAGTTTTTGAGACAACTGATTCACCCGCCCTCTCAGTTATTTTCCCTATTTCATCAATTGGTATCAAAGATATTTCATCAATTGGTAACAGAGTTATTTTATCAATTTGTATTAGAGCAAGTTCCTCCGAAGAAGCTTAATCGCTTGAGGTGATCTAGGATGGCAACTTACAAGAAGGATAGTCCAAGATTTTATGGTACCAAATACTCTCTTTGGAAGAATCGCATGGAGTGTCATCTAAGATGCATTGGTGAACCTTACTAGGATATTACTAAAAGCAAGTATACTATTCTTGCAAATAGTCCTTCAACTCTAGATGAGATCAAAAGTGTTGAATACAATATTAGGGATAAGGAAGCAATGTTGAGTTCTCTAACTGACTCTGAGATGACAAATGTTATGGAATTGTAGAATTCTCATGAGATATGGAAGAAGTTGGAAACCTTGTATGAAGGTGACAATTACGTGAAGATTGCCAAGTTGCAGAGCGTAAAGGGAAAATATGAGATGTTGAGGATGAGCAAAGATGAAACCATAACTTCTTTCATGCAGAAGGTGAATGAATTGGTATGCAATATCAAATGAGCCGGTGGAAAGTTGGAAGAATAAGAGATTGTTGCTAAAGTGCTCAGATCTTTACCTGCATCCTACAAGCATAAAGTTGCTGCTATTGAGGAGATCAGAACTGTGACAGAGGTAACTAGGGATATGTTGATTGGTAAGCTTTTAGCTTTTGAGCTGAGTGAGTTTTGTGATTCTCTTCCTAAGGTAGAATCTGCATTCAAGGCTACTATTTTTCGGAAAGGATAAGAAGATATATGATCCAGGAGAAAGTTCTTCAAGGTGGATGTCCAGATGTGAGAAGGAGAAGAAGGAAATTGAAGAAGAAGAGTGAGAGCTAGAGGATCTTGAAGCCCTTATTTCCAAGAGATTACCCAAAGGAGATGGTAAGTATGAAGGGAAATTGCCTCTGAATTGTTTTTCCTGCAATAAGATAGGCCATTTTGCCTCAAGGTGTCTGGAAAGAGTTCCTAATCCAAGGCCTAACAAACATAGATTTCAAAAGAAATGTTATTATGCAGATGGTGAAGGTTTGACATACGATGAATCTAATAAAGGAGTTTCAAATGATAATGAATGGGTGTTTATTGCTATCAAGGAAGATTATCCAATGCCTACTAATTATGCTAGCTGCATAAATGTGGAAAGAGCTTTGGCTGCACAAGTTGAAGAGAAAGATGAATGGGTGATTGACAACAAATGCTCTCACCATATGACAGGTGATAGGAGTAAGTTTGTAAGCTTGGAAAAGAATGAAGGAGGCGTTGTGAAGTTTGGTGATGATAAAGCTCGTATAATTCATGGCAGAGGTTCCATTTCTCTTGATGGTAATCACAATACTGATGATGTCTTGTATGTAGAAGTTCTAAAGCATAATATTTTTAGTGTTGGACAGATGGTTGACAAGGGATATTATCTTCAATTCAAGAATGGGAAGTGAAGAATCTTGGGTAGTTCCAGAATTGAGATTGCATCAGGTACAAAGACTAAAGGTAATATCTTTCATTTAAATAGTG
The DNA here is from genome assembly GCF_030272615.1 of Cryptomeria japonica. NCBI lineage: Eukaryota > Viridiplantae > Streptophyta > Pinopsida > Cupressales > Cupressaceae > Cryptomeria > Cryptomeria japonica. The sequence goes on from NC_081414.1 coordinate 909,756,165, forward strand.
TCAGTAAAAGATTTTTGATTGCTCAAGTAGATGAAAGTTGGTTGTGGCATAGAAGAATGTGTCATGTGAATTTTGATAACATTGTTAAGATAAGTTCTACTCAAGCTGTGAGAGATCTTCCTATGTTGATGAAACCTACTAGCTGTATGTGCAAGGAATGTCAGTTAGGGAAACAAACCAGAGTTACTTTCAAAAGTAAGAAGCATTGTTCAAGTGGATTATTGGATCTTGTGCATACTCATTTGTGTGGTCCTTCTAGAGTCATAATTTTGTAAGGAGATAGATATTTCATCTTGTTGATTGATGATTATTCTAGGATGTTGTGTGTTACTTTCTTGAGGGAGAAGTTTGAAGCTCTAGACAAGTTCAAGATTTTGAAGGCTATGGTTGAGACAAAGACAGGTTTGAAGATGAAGTGTTTGATATACGATAGAGGTGGTGAATTCACTTTTTGTGAGTTTAATGCATTTTGTGAGGAACATGGTATAAGAAGACAATTATCTGCTCTGAGAACCCCTCAACAAAATGGAGCTGTGGAAAGGAAGAATAGAACCAGTCAAGAAACTGGTAGGATAATGATGTTGGAAGGAAATGTTCCTCATGTCTATTGGAGAGAAGTTGTGAGTACTGCTATTTACACTCTTAACCGGGTGCATATTAGAGGTGATATCGGTAAGACTCCTTATGAATTATGGCTTGGTCATGCTCCTACTGTTAAATATTTTATTTTTTTGAAGTAAATGCTATATCATGAAGGATGAAATTTAGGAAAGTTTGATGCTAGATGTGATGAAGTAATATTTCTTGGTTATTCTACCAAAAGCAAGGCATATCAATGATATAATAAGAGACTGAGAAAGATAGTTGATAGTGCAAATGTCAAGGTTAATGAAAGAAATGAGAGACTATTCAAATCTTGCGGATATGATTTAGATGATCAGAATGACGACTTAGATAATGGGAAGCAACCTCAAACTCAATATCAAGTTCAGATCATTCCGGTGAATCTAATGCCCCAAGAAGAAGGAACTAGTGCAAGTACTGAAGAAATGACACAAGAGTCTAAAATTCAAGAAAATCCTAAGACTCCTAGGTATGTAAGGTTGAATCATTCTGAAAATTAGATCATAGGAGATAGAAATAAAGGTGTTCAAGAAAGAAAAATAGTTGTTGAAGATCAAGTTGAGTATTGTTTGATTTCAAAGATTGAACCTAAGGATACTAATGAAGCTTGTAAGGATGAACATTGGGTAAAAGCAATGGAAGAAGAATTGATGTAGATTGAAAAAAATAATACATGGAATCTTGTTCCCAGACCTAAGGACAAAAATGTAATTGGAACCAAATGGGTCTTCCAGAAAAAATTGAAAGAGCAGTTCAGTGAAATTGATAGAAACAAAGCAAGACTTGTTTGCAAAGGATATTCACAAATGGAAGGAATTGATTTTGAAGAAACTTTTGCCCTTGTGGCAAGGATTGAAGCTATAAGATTATTTCTTTCTTTTGTTGCTTACAAGAATTTCAAAGTCTATCAGATGGATGTCAAGTCAATATTCATGGATGGTGAATTGGAAGAAGAGGTGTACATTGAGCAACTAGATGGATTTCAATTAATTGATCAAGGAGATATGGTTTGTCGGTTAAAGAGAGCTTTGTATGGATTGAAGCAAGCCCCAAGAGCATGGTATGCTAGATTGGATAAGTATTTGTTGAAGCTAGGATTTACCAAAGGTACTGCTGATAGTAATCTGTACTTAAAGATTGATCATGATAACATTCTGATTGTTGAAGTTTTTGTTGATGATATTATTTTTGGAGGGAATGATAGTCTGTGTAAAAAGTTTGCTAATGAAATTTAGAATGAATTTGAGATGTCTATGATTGGAGAGATGAAATTATTTTTGGGATTACAAATCACAGAGTCAGAAAAAGGGATCTTTATATCTCAATCCAAGTATATAAAAGAGTTGTTGAAGAAGTTTGGTTTGGAAGATTCAAAACTAGTTGGAACTCCTATGGTGACCGGATGCAAGTTGACTAAAGATGATAATTCCCCTAAGGCAAATCAAACTAGATACAGATCTATGATTGATGGATATATCTATTTTACTCAGACCAGACTTGATATCATGAATGTTGTTTGTCATGTTGCAATATTTCAAGCTGATCCTAAGGAATCTCATGTTGTAGCTGTCAAAAGAATTTTCAGATATTTGAAAGGAACAGTTGATTTTGGTCTATGGTATCCTAAAGATGATGATTTCACTTTGAGTGCTTTTACTGATGCTGATTGGGCAGGAGATGTGGATGATAGAAAAAGTACTAGTGGTGGTGCATTTTTCTTGGGAAAAAGATTGCTTTCATGGTTGAGCAAAAAGTTGAATTCTATTTCTCTATCTACTGCAGAGGTAGAGTATTATGCTACTACAAACAATTGTACTCAGGTGGTATGGATGAAGAAGATGTTAAAAGATATCAGAGTAGTATATGATGAGCCTATTGCTATTTACAATGACAACTCAAGTGCAATTAACATTTCTAAGAATTTGGTGTTGCATTCAAAGATTAAACATATATCCATCAAGTTTCACTTTTTGAGAGAAAAGGTAAATAAGAAGGAAGTCAAATTGGAGTATGTGTCTACAAAGGAAAAAATTGCAGACATCTTCACGAATCCTTTGCCTAAGGATATTTTTGACTATCTCAGAGGGAAGTTAGGGGTGATTACCCCTCCTGATCAAAACTAAGATGCATTTGGTATGCGTTAGTCTAGTGCATTTCACAGTCATATCTTTTGATCTGGATTGATGGTTGGTGGTTGCTACTCAGGAGGAGTAGTCAGTTTTGTGAGTGAGATGTTCAGATTTACTTTTGAGAGTTAGTTTTGTGAGTTTGAATGCAAATATGTGCCTTTTCCATTGATGTCAAAGGGGGAGAGAGTCATAAGACATTTAGCAGAGGGAGTCCTTTCTTTGTCATTGATTATTTTTCACATCATATGTTGTCATCAATGCCAAAGGGGGATATTGTTGGAGTTTTGGGGAGATTGTTGGGAGAATGCTGCAAATATGTGCTTAAGAGATATTTGAGAGATGTGTTGTAATTGATGTCAACATATTTCTCTATATGTGACCATGATATAGTGAAGTTCAATGAGTTAGTTTGTTCAGCCTGTTGAAGATCAGAGTTTGTAGATTAAAGGGTTTTTAGAGGGATTTCTATAGTTGATGAGTTAGTTTGTTCAGCCTGTTGAAGATCAGAGTTTGTAGATTAAAGGGTTTTTAGAGGGATTTCTATAGTTGATTCACTTCAAGTCTCAGAGGTCCGCACAAAGATTTGATTGAGTTATGCGTATCTATGTTTTGGCTGATTTTTTAGTTGGTTAGTGATGTCAGTGTGATAGTATTTTGATTTGCATTGCTTCACATTATAATATCTTGTTCTGTAGATTTGGTGGTATGTTTGGAATGTTGGTGTGTGTCCTCAATTCAAGTGATTTGTGGTTTGGATGTTGCTATGGTAATTCATGATACTTTTGGATGTTTTTGGATCGTGTGCCTTTTATTTTGGTGGTCTACATTGATTGTTGAGCTTGCAATTGATGTTTCTCTTTGGTATGTTGGTTCTCTTCATGTTCTTGGTCGACCGGATGATTCTAGCATGTTGCAGATAATCAAGGAATAATTTTTGGAGGTGTAGTGTATTTGAGGCGATTGATTTGGGTCTATGCTATGTCTTGACCGACATTTCTTGGTCCGCATATAGTATTGTATTATATTGAATGTGATTATATTTTTGTAATTAGGTAATTAGGTGAAACTTTGTATTTGAGGTGTGTGAAGAGTGGATGAGTGTGTATGCACTAAATGCATACATCTTTTGAAGACAGAGAAGAATTATAAAAATAAAAGTTGTTCAGTGCTTAACCGGAATTGTAACCAGGCATTAAGGATGTTATTTCTCAATTCATGATTTCTGGAAGTAATTTGTGATTGTTTGTAAGGCAGTGAGCTTTCCCTAGGTTTTAGCCCTTCTTATTTTGAGCAATGAGCTCTAGGCAGTGTGCCTGAATGCATGTGCATTCCCCATTGTAATACTTATAACAAAGTATACCTATTTTTTGGGTTCATCTCCATTGTGGTTTTTCCCTTAACTGATTTTCCACATTAAAAATATTGGTGTTATGTGTGTTCATGTGTGTTGATGATTTATGCTTTTATGTTTAATTATCAGATTTGAGATTAAGTTTAAGTTGTGTAAGTTTTTGAGACAATTGATTCACCCCCCCCCCCCCCGTCTCAGTTGTCTACCCAATTTCATCAATTGGTATCAGAGCTATTTTATCAATCGGTATTAGAGCTATTTCATTAGGAACCTTACCTTTTTTTCTTATTCTTCTTATTCTTGTCACTTTTTCTGTCCTTAACTTTACCTTCCGCAACAACCTCTTCATCATTCCGGACCCCCATGACCAGCTCAGAAGCCATCTAAACAATAGAGTCCACATTTTGCACAAGGCTCTCCAGGGATCCATCATCCAAATTCTTAGCCACTTTCTCATTGGTTATGTTCAAATCATCTCCTAGAGGGGGGCCAAGGTCCTCCATGTTGACACTATTCAAATTTTGGGTGCCAACCTCATCTCCCATACGTTCACTTACAATATCACCATCCTCACCATCCTCAATTTTAGTAGCTTTCTGGGTCTCATCCTTCTTCTCAACCACACCCCTAGAGGCAAGCCTATGAGACCTTCTTCTACCCTCAGTTTCCAACACCTCGTCTTCATCCGATTCCTCGGAGCTAGAATTATCAATGATAATTCTTTTACATTTCTCGATAGATTTTACCTTACCCTTAAAGAAAGAGGGTTTCCTATCCTTCACAATAGAAGGTGATGGGATGGTGGGAGGGCTCAACTCAATAATAGTAATAGAGGAAGAGGGAATCAGGGAGGAAGTAAAAGCTTTGTTGGAGAGATGGAAAAATTTGGAAGGGGCCATTCTACTCGCAAAAGCTGCCAAAGGATGGGATGCATACAAAGGTGGTCTAAAAAGTATTATGTTTCTAGGAGGGTATAAATATAGATGATAGTGATAGAACCTATAAATCAGACCCTGGTGAAGAGAGATAGTTGGTTTGTCCTAATTTTTTGGTTCAAGGACATCTTTAATTGAATTCTCCATAGAATGCAACAAATACAAAGGCAAACATAACATATCATTGTTTCTAAAGTGATTTAACAAGGGCCAATGGTAGTAATAGAAAATTTTATCATGGCCCTCAAGAGTAAAATACGTCATGATCATTAAACATACCATATCCAATGGGTATTTGAGCTCTTCTCTAGTAAAACCACCTTGAAGTTTAACCGAAGCCTCCTTCCCTTTGAAGAATTTGTTAAGACATTCACTATTAGCCATATAACTCGCTCGCTTCCATATTCTTCCTTCCAGAGATAGGCTAGTCACCTAAGCAATAGTTTCCTCAGTGACCTCAAAGTAAATCCCTCCAATGACCACTCTATGATTGTTCCATTAGACTGCAAATTGGATGGAGAGTTGCTCATCATGCCCACATAGATTTTCCATGAATTTTGCCACCCCACCTTCAATACAGTAGTTCCAAACCACCATGTCCTTCTTGAAGTCATTAGGTTTATTCAACTCGAAGTGAACCCTATCACCTCCCATGGTAAGATCAATAGTGTTGATGGCCTAAGCTTTTTCCTATGCCCTAGACATAAACTCAGTAGCAAAGAAGATAGATAAAAAAAATGCTTGGTTAAAATGAGCTTATTTTTAGCATAAATGTTAAAATTTTGGAGATCATGCAATCCATTAGTGGAATAATTTCTATAATTATCCTTCAAACAAGGAGAAGCATGTGAAAGATAACTCTGGCCTTTAGAAGTAACATTGGGAAGTAAATACACTGCCTTGTAGTCAGGGCTTAAAGAGAAATCATTAGAAAGACACCCGCGTGTCCCTATAAGCCCAATTCTTTCATTGTGCATACAAATCTCCATAGGTTTCACATGTGTTGTGGCTCTAGTGAACTGTATCATTAAAAGATACAAGTAGAAGTAGTTCCAACCAATGATGGTGAGGTGGACATCACAAATTGTGTCCTTGCTGGTAGTCCACATGTTATGACTGTTAGTGTCAAACGGCACAAAGCTGACATTTTTCAAATTTGAAAGTTGCCTCTTTTGGTGGTACCTGCAAGCCTGTTGGAAAGGGTGGGTATCCATGGGAGATTGAGGTACTATACTCTCCTTGAAGGAGTAGTCTAACATCAAGAGGCAGGGAATTCAAATTCCTCCAACATCTGAGACCCTGCCCAGGAAGCCCAAGTGTCGTCAAAGCGTCAACAACCCTATTAACTTCTTCATAGACATGGCCCCAAAAAAATGAATCAAAACTAGAGATGAGTCTAAGAATATCTCTAACAATACCATCAATCAAACAATTGATTTTTTTTAATCCTTTTATAGCATCAATGATAATTTTAGAGTCCCCTTTTATGACAATGCCCTGAATGTCGATAGAGAGGGCAATATGAAGGCCCCAAGGTAGGGTCGTGCCTTTAGCTTTATTACTAGAGAAACCATTCAAATTGCCAGCATAAGTAGCCACTTACTTCCCAGTGTAAGATCTTAAAATTCATCCACCCACTACTAGACCAAGTCTGACAGCCCCATCAAAGTTAAGCTTGAAGTAGCTAGGGGCAAGTGGTGTCCACTTGGTCTTCATTGTAAGCAGACACTTAGAATTATCAAAGGTTGTGATAGAGCATGGTAGGCTCCATTGAAGAGAAAATTAGTTATCACTAATGGAGAGAGGGTTGGGTGGTGGTTTAACAATAGTAAAAAAGATATTCTTCAAAAGGAGCTTGAAGAAGCATCTGAAAACAACCTTAGTAGAGGCTTCAATATCATGGAATTGTAGTGTCATAGATTGTACACCCTTAATTAGGTAGTACAATTCCACGCTTAGGTTAGCACCCGCCTTAGTGTGTTGCATCTTGCATTTTAATTTCCCTTTAAGAATTTAATTAATTAATTTAATTAAATCTAAGGTCCTCTTTCATCCCTCTAGACATCATAAAATTGGGCCATTCATCCTAAGTGTGCCCCTTGTGTGTGTGAAAAGTGGTAATCTGCAAGCTGTAAGGCACAAACACTTCAATAAATCATTACATGCATGGTTAGAAAGATATAATCAAAGAATGTAAAAACCATAACAAATTGACCTATTGCCTTCTAAAAGATGTGAGTATAGACTTGCCCTCAGATTTGTCTAAGCAATACTAGTGACTAGACTACACCAAGATGAAGAATTTAATCTATATGAGCACAAAATTAAGCTAAATGGATGCAAGATTAAGCTAAATATGCAAGATTAAGCTATGAATGATTAAACTAAATATGCAAAAGCTAAGATGCAATAATCTCAAAGCACAATATTCTCAATGAATGTAGAGAAAAAATAGCATAATAACAATAAATCTCCAGGGTTCTTTGATTGGGAGATTAGGGCTTGAATTTATAGAAAATCTAGAGAGAGACCAACGGTCAAGATCGATTAATGATGAGCAGTCGAGATTCTCCAAGAGGAAGCACAATCCTGGTGAATTGATGTGCTTGGCTGCTTTTCTTAGTTTTAAAAGAAATTGAGCTAAAATTAAAATAAAATCATAAAAAACTGATTTATTCCATATTTTTATTCAATTTTGAGATTTAATTGTTTTAATTGCTTTTCTGAGATTTTTTAATTTATTAGATTTTTAAGATATCTCAATTTGATTCCTTTTTCCAAATTTAATTCCTTTTTTCAAATTAATTTCTTTTTTTATGATTTAATGGCAAATTGATTTATTAATCAAATATGCTAGGAAATTTAATTAAATAAATAGGATAATTGATCAAAATGATTTACTTGGAATGAATGATTAATTAAATAAATATTTAATTAATATAGAATGATTTATTTGCCATGTGACATTGATGATTTAAGAATTAATTAATTAGGTGCTCCAAATTGATTTAAATTAATTTCCTTTGGTTAGGACTTTGGTGATGTAGTCGAGATTAGGGGCCCATGGTTTAGGTGACCATTCTTAGGGTATTACATTTTCCCCTCTTTGAATTGATGTGCAGAGAGCGCATTGATTCAAAGAATAGTTGATGTCGAAGAGATATCAGTTTTGAACTTGATGGATCACAAATTGATGAAGAGCGAGATGTTCAGCTTGATTTGAAGCGATGAAACTGAACAAGTTGATTCAAGTGATACCGATCCTGAACTTGATTGAACTAGGACCAATAAAGAGCGAGATACTGATCTGGAACTTGATGGATCAAGAAACAAGCACCGATCTAGAACTTGATTGAACTAGAATTGATTGAGTAAAGAGATAAAAGTGGTTCCGAACTTGATTGAACAAGAACCGATTAGTGAAACAGAATGTCCAGCTTGATTTGATACAATAAAATTGAACACCTATTTGAAGTTAGATTCAAATGAGGAAAAAATTGATACACCCCTAGAGATTGTTTTTATTTGACATCGAAGAATCTTAACCTGATATGATGCGATGTAGTTAAAATGTCCCTAGTAACAAGGTTTTAGTTGATTTGATTTGATTGATATTTGATTAATCTTTGATTGAAAATATTTTCTGCTCGACTTTAGATAAAGATTTGAAAAATTTCTCGACTTTTCGATGATGTAATAACTGATAATGTTAATGTAATAAGTATGTCCCCTTGGGAGCGAAATCGAAAGATAGCAAGATTGCAGTGATTTTAGGAAACTACCCAATAGTAGTAAGTCATCGATTTTTAGCCTCTTTAATTTCTCATTTTGTGAATTTTTGTTGATTTTTCGTTCTAAGTTTCATTTTAGTTTGTCCCTTGTCGTTTAGTCGTATGGCCAACTAGGGTTTCTCGTATGAGTAACTGGCAATTTTTCTTTTCTCGTATCATCATGTACGTATTGTCGTATGGTATATACTCATAAATTGTACGAGTTTGTTCATCATGGACCATTTTATCGTCTGATATGGCATAGTAGCTCGTATGGGATAGTTTACTCGTACGGCCTATAAAGTTTACTCGTACAAGTTTCTGCTTTTTTGTGTTAACTTGTATAGAAAATAACGGGTATTTTGAAGGTCCAATTGTCAAATTTTGATTCATTGTTGTAAATTTGGATTCTTTAGCATTTTTGACACATTCTTAGCTCAAATTTGATCGCATAGTGATGATTTTTTTGTTCAATTTTGTAGGTTCAGTTGCCAGACATTCAGTTTCGGTGCACATATCCATCGACTATGAGATTAGTTTGGGATTTGTCATACGCATAGAGGGGACACATTAGATTTGTGGATTTGGATACTTGCTTTAGATGCCTGATATCCATGTGAATCATGGTTTGGTGACTTCTTTAGTTGAGGGCTTCCATAGGGAGCACAACACATTCTACCTGCTGACTGGGGAGATGACTATCACTCCTGAGGACATATACAGGATTTCAAGGATACCTTTTGCTGGAGATAAGGTGGATTATGATGTTGCTCCACGATAGGGTATTGAGAGACTTAGATGTATATTTTATGATGACACTATCTTGGATCATTCTATCACCTGGGATGATCTTTTGATCAGACATGGTGCATAGTTCCCCCTTGCTTGCATTTTGGCTGGTATTATAGGTTGTTTCATTATGCCAGATAGAGGATAATAGGGATTTTTGTGTTGATGGGATAGGATGTTAGAGAGATTCCTTACTCATCCTGTCAGATTAGGTTGGGGATCATGTTTACTCACACAGATGTACCACAAGATGCATGAGATCGCCTAGAGAGGGGCAAAGAGTATGGCGGTAGGTGTATTAGTTTTGCAGATTTGGGCCTGGGAGCACATCCCAGTTTGTAGGCCGATTGTGGATGATGTGCAAGAGGAGGGTCAGCCCATTGTATATAGATATTCAGGATATATTACACAGCCCCACCTAGGTAAGACCGACTATTGGAGGAGACCGTTAGATGACATGATAGCAGTAGTTTGGAGACCATACAAGGGTTTGGAGTTGTGGGATGATTGGAGGAGGTAGTGGAGAGATATGTTTATGACTCAGCCACTTGTTGGTAGATCTACAGTGATTATTGAGTGGTTTGTGGTTAGTAGAGTTTTGAGGCAATATAGGAGGCCACAGAGTATCTCCCAAGAGTTTATATCTTATGCATGATTTATTGATGAGGAGAGGTGAGGTTGGGGGCCTAGACTATCATATGCCCTGGCCATGCAACAATTAGCAGGTTTAGAACCATAGAGGTGGGAGTATTTAGAGGATGTTGCAGATGTGGGGGTAATTACTGAGTTTAGGGATTGGTTTTAGAGACATCCATTCCCTCGATTCATAGATCCTGGAGAGCATACCCCTCAGATTGATGAGGGTGATGATGTTCCTGCACGAGCTCAGAGAGAGGCAACACCTAGGAGGGGAGGAGGAGATCCGAGTGTGAGCAGTAGTAGAGAACTTGTCACAAGAAGACAACACTAGAGGGGAGAGGGAGGGTCATTGGGAGCAGTTGGTGGAGATGCAGGTGGTGATAGGGGAGGAGAGGCCACAATGGATGTAGAGATGGGTGAGGCAGCAAGCCCTAGCAGTGACACTCCAAGATAGGTATGACAGAGGAGAGAGGAGCATGGTGGTGGAGGTGAGGAGGGAGGAGCAGGAGGTCAGACAACTACATACATTATTTATGCACTGAGAAGGAGACTTAGGGGCTTGTAGACATAGATGGCAGTGATGCAGGCATAGATAGTGGAGAGAGATCGACAGATCACAGAGAGAGATCAACATCTATAGAGTATGAGAGCAGAGTGTGACAACCTCCAGCATGAGGTTGTACATCAGACGAGCAGGGTAGCGTATTACATGGCAACTTATAGTGCAATGGTACTAGCAGATAAGAAGGTAGTTCCTTATTCTTAGTATATGGCTCGATCTAAGGGAGCTAGGGTACCGAGACAGGATGATGCCCCTATTTAGCAGCCACCACCTCCTCTTCCAGGCAATGAGGGAGAGGCATAGAGTTAGATTTTTAGATGTCTCCCAGATTTGGTACCCCATTTTTGTAGTTTATATGATTCTTGCCCCAATTGACAGTATTTGTGACATTTGATATTATTTGTACCTTTTGACATTGATATTTTTTATGAGATATATATATGATACATGATTCGACCTCATTGTACGTGTGTTGATTGATATGAGATGATTTATATGTATGTCTATATTGCTCATGATCATGGATATTTTTCTTTTTTTCATGCAAATGAATAACTTAATGGATGAACATGATGATGCAAATGTATATGTGAATGCTATGCCATGCTTGCTATATATGTTTTTTGTTTTTCAATGTAACAGTATGAATGCAAATGAATGCGTAATGGACTTATGGATCTATATGATATGCTCATGTATGCAACTAACATCTCGTGTAGGATTTGTGATGTTGATACACAGGTACTCAATTGTGTCGATGATGATGATACAATTGACCACTTGACAGAGAAATGATGATTGATTCAGATTCAACTCACCCAGAAATATTGTTATCATGCTGAAATCACTTTAAATGCAAAACATAGTATGAATGCAAACTAGGACTAAGTCACTAGATTTGGTATGCTTAATTATCATCACTGGGCATTTTACAATGTTGGAAATAGACATAAGAACCAAGGAACAAAAAGCCAAGATGACCTTAATGTCACGTCCTTTTTAGTATAGCAAGTGAACATAAGCACAAAGGCATAAAAAGATAGGATGACCTGAATGTTGCTTGTGTTTAAACACACCAGACAAAGCAGGGTTCCTTTTTTTAATATGCAATCTTGATTATCTTGTCCGCATTGACCCTTTTATCATTCATATCCTAGGACAGATTAAGTATGCATCCAAATTGCATAATAAAGAAATTTACTCAAAATAGACAAGGAAATATTTCCAACCTCCCTGTAGCATACAAATAAATGAAGTCGAGGTATGTGTGGTGACTTCACCTTAATGTGAAGGCACTAATCATAGACACCCAGCTTATAAGATGTTTTCAAATCATCGAAATTATTCCTACAAGCAGAAAGCAAAGAAAAGTATTTTGCCCCCAGTCCTTGCTCCTCTTAGTCAAGATAGACTTCCTTGAGTAACTCAAAGGGAATAATAAATGAAAATCAATTTAAAAGACAACATACAAAGAAAATTTCAATCATATCTCAAACGGTTTTAGTGATTATTTTCATTGTTATTGTTTTGCTTGTTTACTCAGTGGTAAAACCTTGCACTGGTTAGGAGATAGGTAACTGACTTGGATTGGAGGAGTCAGTACTACCAATGTAAAGAAGACTTGATTAAACTGCTTACGACATTTAGATTGATCAGACGATTACCCTAAGACTAGGATGTTGATCGGTTTCAAGCCATGAGGGTTCCAAGAAGAACCAGGGTGTCACAAAAGTGACTGAAGGATATGTACAAGCTAAAGCAAAGATGTAGGAAAGTGGGAAATAAAACAAGAAATGTCAAATTTGTGTTGATAGATGGAGCACTTCAGTACAAGAGGTGCCTGCTTACCAAGTTTTTACCTTCTTGGCAAATATTCTCTTTTTTTTACTACCAAGGTGCCTGTTTACCAGGTTTTCACCAAGGCATTTGATTTTTGTGATATTTAGATTTTTTTCTTTTTTTTTCATTTTTGTTGAGGACTTTTTATGATTTTTTTTTTTTTTTTCAAGACATTTTATGATTTCTAGGATTTTTTTTAGGACTTTTTAGCTGTACAGATTATTGGAGCAGAGAACGCTAAGTGTAGAATTTCTTCAAGTGGATGGTGTTGATCAGTTCACGGAGCTGATCTCCTTTTGATGTTGAGAGTTGATAAACTTTAGAGCCAAAGAGTACAGTAACAATGTAGGGACTTAGCTAGTTGGGTTCAAACTTCCCTTTTTGTTCTCAAAACTGTTGATTTTTAGGATTCTCTCTCAAAACAAGGTCACCAACTTGAAATTCTCTGTGTCAAACTTTCTTGTTATAACCTCTAGACATTCTCTTTTGTTAAGCTCTCAGATGATCAAATGCCACTTGCCGACGTTCATCCAGCAATTCTAGTTCTTGCAATCTAGATATTCTATGATTGTCATCCTTAATAAGACCTTGCAAAGAAACTCTCAAAGAAGTGATTTCAACCTCAATAGCCAAGACTACTTCAGCCCCATACACCAAAGCAAAAGGAGTAGCCCCAGTAGGTGTTCTGATACTTGTTCTATAAGCCCATAGTGCAAGATTGAGTTGTAGGTGCCAATCCTTCCCTGATTTGTTGACCGTTTTGTGCAAGATAGTTAGCAAATTTTTATTAGATGCTTCAACTTGTTGATTACCTTGAGGGTAGTATATAGAAGACCAATGTTGTTTGATTTTGAACTTGTCACAGAGCTCATCTAGATCCTTGTTTTTGAATTACCCTCCATTGTTAGTCACAATTGAAAAAGGGATTCCATACCTAAAGATGGTGTAGTTAAGAATGAACATAGCCACTTGTTTGTTGGTTGCTTTTATTAGTGAAACCGCTTCAAACCATTTAGTGAAGTACTCAGTGTCAGTTATGATAAAGTTGTGTCCATTAGATGATGCAGGATAGATTTGGCCAATGAGGTCAAATGCCCATTGCTGAAAAGGACAATGTGTGATAAAATGTAATAGCACTGTTGCTGGAGCATGTATGAAATTCCCATGTAGCTGGCATTTCTCACAAGTTTTAGCAAATTTTATAGCATCTTTTTCCATATCTAGCCAATAGTAGCTAGCCCTTAGTAGTTTTTGAGCTAGAGTTAGACTATTTGAGTGAGATCCACAAATACCTTCATGGACTTCAGATAATGCACATTAAGACTCTTTAGGTTGTAGACACCTAAGCAAAGTACTATATAAACCTTGCCTATATAGATCGTTAGCGATGATGACATATCGTGAAGTATTTAGAATTAGGTTTCTTTTCTCATTATGGGTAAGGTTATCAAGGATAATTTGGTCACGTAAGTAAGAGTAGATATGGATATAGCAAGATGAGCCATGTCCAATGATAGAACAGACCATTTGGCACTCAGGGGAATCATAAAGGACAATGAAGCTCTTCCACTAGGAATTCATAATGGAACTCAGATTCTTGTAGCTATGGTATAGATGCCAATGTAGCCATAGCATTTACTACTCTATTTGTTGATCTAGGAATCCATTGAAATGAAACAAAAACAAAGCATTTCTTAAATTCATCAGCCATTCTTTTATAGTGTATCAATTTTTCATCCTGAGTTTGTTATATATCATTGACCTAGCTTATTATAAGCCGAGAGTCACCATATATGTATAGCTCAACAACTTTCCATTCAATAGCCAGCTTGATTCCATTTACCAAGGCTTCACATTCTACAATATTGTTGGTATAAGGAAAGAGGATCTTGTACGCCTTTGGAATTGAGTATATCTCAGGAGTGATAAAAATAATTCCAGCACTAGAACCAGGTTGAGTAAAAGATCCATCAAAGAACATTTTCCAAGATCACTGAGTAAGATGCATTATGGATTCATCAGGAAATTCTATGTTCAAAGGTTGATTGTCTTCAAGCAGAGCTTCTGCAAGTTGATCTGCAATGCTTTGTCCTTTGATAGCTTTGTGTTCTACATACTCAATGTCAAATTTTGTGAGTATCATAACCCATTTAGCCAGTCTCCCTCTGAGTGTTGCTTTGTTTAGAAGATATTTCAGACGATCAATCTTAGCCACTAGTTTGATAGAATATGCTAGAATGTAATGTCTTAATTTATGTGATGCAAAGACCAATGCCAAACAATCTTTCTCAATGATAGTGTAGTTCATCTCATAGGACACCAAGGTCCTACTAATATTGTATATAGCTCGTTCCTTTTTTTCTCATCTTGTCGAGCTAAACGTTCCCCTAGTGATGTATTAGTAGCTGATATATAAAGAATCAAAGGCTTGCCTTGAATTGGTGGCATCAAGATAGGTGGATTAGAAAGATATTCCTTGATCTTCTTTAGGTGTTGTTCACATTCTCCATCCCAGTTGTATGTAACTCCTTTCTGTAATGCTTTTGCGAAGGGTTGAGCCTTGTTGGTGTAAATAATTATTCATCATGGATATTATTACACCTTACTTAAGTTTACTTAGGAAATGCATTTCATAGTAGTTTGGATATGAGACACTTGGGTGTTTGTGCCACATTGGGATAGTGTGTGTAGGAGAATTTCCACCTTTTATGGTGTTGATCTTGTTGTTACACTCCACATTCAATGGGTGATCCACCTCATGTGGAATATTATATTGTTTCTCCTACCTACCCACACCTATTTCCTACCTATCCTTGTTTCTTATTGAGCCACATGTCATGTTTGTGTGCTCACATATCCATATAGCCTTGCCTATATAAGAAGGCTCATATTTATTGTATGTAACGATTGATTATCTAGTTGATCAGTATTTTCTCTTGATAGAATACAATTTATTCCTATCAATATTTTGTTCTCTCTTATTTGTACTTTCCATTGCCTCTTGATCTTGGCAAAATCTCACATGATATCAGAGCCATTAGAGTGTCATTGGTTTGCTAATTGAGAGAAATTTGATGCTATTTGGGGTTGTGTATTTTATAGTTTTCTATTGCAGGTTATTATTGAAGCTTGATGGGTCAAATATGAGGTTACCATTGGATTGAGGAGGACCAAGAAAGTCATTTTTGCCTTTTGTTTCATCCATATCGGACTTTGGAGGCCAAATCTAGAGGCATTTGAAGTTTGACGCTGCAGCGGAAATTTTCCAGAAATTATAATTTTGTAGACAATTTTCAAATAGAGATATTGCACTCAAAAAAACTCATTTTTTTAAGAATTTTTTTTTGTTTTGGGGTAGAATTGCCGGATCTGTATAGTGGTGTAGGAGTTTTCTGATTTTTGTATATAGGGTTTTCGGAAATCGCGAAATCCCAATTTTTACAACTTTGGAGGCTTCGTTTGGGCTCATATGGACTCCTTTTAAGGTGCTGTTTTTTTTTAAAGTGAATATTTTTTCATCTACTTTCATAATCTGCCACATGTTTGCAATGATTTTAAGTAGAAATTGTACTTTCTATATTTGGCCATTTTTGGCATATTTGGTACTTGCATTTTGCTTAGATCTCAGTTTAGATCACTAGAAGTATTTGTTGAAGTCTCTTAGATCTCATTTTGAGAAGTTGTAAATTGAAATCAGAAGTCCACTTTGCCATGTTTTGCAAGTGGCCCATTGTATACGCACTAAGTATAAAGTGCCAAAGTCACCATTTTGGGGGGGTGTCTTGTGTGATTGTGCCTCTCTCTATCTTGTGTTTTTTCATTTTGGTACTATGGGTTCTCCTAAATTTCCACTTTTAACTCCTCATAATTATGCATCATGGAAGATTAAAACATGGAGTAAACTAATGGAAAAAGGACTCATTCATTATGTAAATGAAACTATTACAGCACCACCTGATCCTAAGGTTGATCCTCATGCTCAAATTGAATGGCTTACTAAGAATGCTATGGCACTTGGAACTCTTAGAAAGTATGTATCAGATGACCTCATTTTTCACATTGATAAGTGTACAACAATTAAAGAGACTTGGGATATTTTTAAGAAATTGTATGGTCAAATTGATGAGATTAAGGGCTACAAGCTTGA
This sequence comes from Cryptomeria japonica, assembly GCF_030272615.1. Taxonomy (NCBI): domain Eukaryota; kingdom Viridiplantae; phylum Streptophyta; class Pinopsida; order Cupressales; family Cupressaceae; genus Cryptomeria; species Cryptomeria japonica. The sequence continues at coordinate 909,772,950 of NC_081414.1, forward strand.
TAGTGAACTCACAACTTTGGATCCCAAGGATTTTGATACAATCCAAGATTATGTCACAAAAGCAACTGAGTTAAGAGCAAAGCTAAAGGATTGTGGAATTGATAAAAAGGATGCTCAATTGGTTTATAACTTGTTGGACAAGCTTCCTTCAGAGTATGTAGCCTTTGTATCTAGCTTTCACACCTATAGGTTAGCTCAAGGTTCCTCATACACTTCTCCCTCATTTGATTCATTCACGGAGATGTTGATACTTAAGTAATCTAAGTTGACCATGATGGGGATTCTCAAATCTTCAAAGTCACAAGCTTTGGTGGCTAACAAAGGGAATCAAAGTAATCAAGGAAAAGGCAAGAATCAAAAGCAACCTAAGTCTAAACCACAACAAGATGGAGCACAATCTTCCTCTCCACAACAAGGTGATTCACCATTCTCACCTAAGAGGAAATCATATAAGGACAATCTTTTTTGTGGATATTGCAAGAAGTCAGGACATGATGAACATCATTGTTATAAGAAGGATATTGATGAGTTAAAGAATCTTCTTGAGAAAAATAGAATCAACCTACCTTCTAGAATGTCTAAATCGGCTTCTTCTTCCAAGGATAAAGGAAAGGATCACTCTTTTGGGACAGATAAAGGAAAGGGAAAAGCTCTTTGTGCTACTACAAGTCATGATTTAGGGAGATGGCTTCTAGATTCAGGAGCTTCTCATCATATGGCATCTTCACAGTCTATGTTTTCTACATTTGAGCCTTGCCACATGCCGTAGATTTTGATGGGCAATCATACATACATGGATGTTATTGGGAAAGGATCTATTGCCATTGGCGATAACTCCTTCAATTATGTGTTGTGTGTACCCCACTTGACAAATAATCTCCTTTCCATCTATCAAATCACACATGAGGCAACTAGGAAAACTATGGAGTTCACACCTGATTCAGTTATCATTAGAGACTTGGAGAGTGGAGCTATCATTGCGACTGGGGTGGTTGATCATGCATCTCGGTTGTACTCTTTTTCAGATTTTGGTCCTATTGATGAGGTTGATTCTTCCTATGTTGATGATTCAAATTTTGAGGAGAACTTTGGGCATTTGAAGTTAGGGATTATCACATGTGAACCCATTCTTGAGCCTTGCATTTCATCTCCTTCTATTGATATCACACCACCTATTGCACTCGATGATGCAGTGAGTGCGACAATTTTGCCTTCTTGCGATTGAATGCAGCGGGATATTTCATGTCTTCCAACTTTAGTTGATTGGGATGCCTACTTGACAGACATTGTAGGTTTGTTTGTGGAGTCCTACATTGCATATTTGGGAGACACCATTGATGACATTCATCTTCTCTTTGATGAAGGTGATCCTTCTTTGATTGTTGTGAGGGATCACTCTGACCCTCTTGTGCATTCTCTACATGATCAATCTTTAGAGGTTGACATGATTGTGGATAATTTTGTACAACACTTGGAGGAGGTCTCTTTATCTTTTGAGGAGACATATGAGTATTTGGATATTGTTCTACATTCATCTCCACTAGATCTTGGAGTTCCTTTTTCAGCAGTGTAGCACAGTTTACCACCTTTGGAGGGGGTACCTTTCAGCATCGACATGGGGACACTTGAGCAATTTTCAGAGATTCCTTTCATCATGAGTATTTTTACTTCATCTTCCCTTCATGGTTGGGGAGACTTTTTGGATCCACCTTTGATTTTGTTTCTTCCTAAGGGGAGGAATATTGTTCGACGTTCATGGAGTAGTTTGTTCATTCATCTTTGAGCTTCTATTATTGGTGTAGATTCCATACTGAGGGGGGGCTTCCTAGTCTCTCTTCTTCTTCTCTCATATGGGGGGGACTTTTTCCTCACATGGGGTTTTGTCCTTCACATACTTCTATGAGAGTTCTTTGTATCTAGTTTTCATCTCTCTTTTGGGGGAGGGTTTTTTCCCATTGGGTTTTTCTCTCTTTCCTGGCTTTGGGAGAGATTTCCTTGCATTTGTTTTCATGCATTTTCATTTGTACATGGGTACCTAACATGGCCTCGTAGCCAGGACCCACCTTGCATTGTTTAGTTGCATTGTAGACTTAAGTGCATTCCCCTAAGTTGCACTTAAGGGGGGGTGTTGGTGTAAATAATTATTCATCATGGATATTATTACACCTTACTTAAGTTTACTTAGGAAATTCATTTCATAGTAGTTTGGGTATGAGACACTTGGGTGTTTGTGCCACATTGGGATAGTGTGTGTAGGAGAATTTCCACCTTTTATGGTGTTGAACTTGTTGTTACACTCCACATTCAATGGGTGATCCACCTCATGTGGAATATTATATTGTTTCTCCTACCTACCCACACCTATTTCCTACCTACCCTTGTTTCTTATTGAGCCACATGTCATGTTTGTGTGCTCACATGTCCATATAGCCTTGCCTATATAAGAAGGCTCATATTCATTGTATGTAACGAATGAATTATCCAGTTGATCAGTATTTTCTCTTGATAGAATACAGTTTATTCCTATCAATATTTTGTTCTCTCTTATTTGTGCTTTCCATTGCCTCTTGATCTTGGCAAAATCTCACAAGCCTTATCTACTAGATGAGAAATGAAGCATCTTATTGATTGGAGCCGCCCTTGTAGAGTTATCATTTGACTGACATTCTTTGGAGGTGGCATTTTCATTATAGCTTTAATTTTTTCTGGATCCACTTCAATCCCTTTTTGTTGAAACAATGTATCCTAGGAGCTTGCCAGATGTAACTCCAAATGCATATTTCTTAGGATTTAGTTTTTAAATTTTTCCATCATGTCTAAGATTGGACCCAGTTCTGAGAGATGTGTTCACCTTTTCATAGATTTGAGTAGGGTATCATTGACATAGTCCTCCATGTTTTTGTGCATCATGTCATGAAAGATTGTTGTTACAACTCTTTCATAAGTGGCGCTCACATTCTTTAAGCCAAAAGGCATCACATTCCAATAGAAAGTTTCCCGGGCATAGGTGAACGTTGTTTTCTCTTGATCCTCAGGTGCAACTTTGATCTGATTGTATCCGAAAAAACCATCCATCAAAGAGTACATTTCATAGCCAGCAGTCATTTCCACTATCATGTCTATGTTAGGTAGTGGAATATCATCTTTTGGACATGCTTTGTTTAAGTCTCTAAAATCTATGCAAACATGTATTGATTTGTCAGGTTTGGAAACAGGTATAATATTAGATATCCACTCAGAATAATCAATTACTCTGATGGATCCTTCTTTTAGTAATTTTTCTATCTCAGCCTTAACAAGTAATGCTACATGAGGATGCATTTTTTGGAGCTTTTTCTTGACGGTTTTAACTCCATGAGGTTAGGATCCAAAACCGACATATTAGTATATGTCCATGCAAAATTGATCTTTTTCTTCGTGAAGAAAATTAGCAAATTCTTTTAGTTATTCTACTGATAGGGATTGAGCTACATGTATGATATGCTAGGTTTCTTCTATTCTAATGTGCACCGACTGTGTAGGTTCAATCAACACTGATGATCACTCTTGAAAGTGATCATGCAAAATATCAAGTATCTCACCTTCAAGTGCCTCAGAGAGGTTTTCATCATTAGGTACATCTTTTATTTTTACTATTTTCGATTCTGACACCGCCACAGTGTGGTTTTCGCCATCAGAACACTTCATTTTTTTTTTGTTTTTTTTTAGACTAATATACTTGACATCTTCTTCTATCATGTTCTCACTTTGTTTATTGGTGGAAGAGTTCATGTGTTCAACTGCATTAAGATAGCATGCTAAGGTATAGTCATTGGCAAAAGTAGGTATATTTTTTATCTTTTAAAGTACAGTCAATAAGCTCAGGGTGTACCAGGGATAAATATTCAATGGGTTCAAGGGAATTCACGCTATTGTCATCACCTCAGACCAACAAGTTGAGTTATAGAAGACTACTTTGCGTAAGCATCTCAAGACCAGGAAGAGTGGTAACATGATTATCAAAGTTTACGTTAGCATTTAGAGGATCTAACCTAGTAGACCCTCTACTAGCACCTTATTCTACTTCAGACTAGACTACATATTGTGGTTCAATAGCAACAGGTTCTTCAAATAGAGTTTCGACATTCATGACAAAGTAGTTATAGTTTGGTGTCGAATAGGTAATGTCATAAATAAATCTTATTTCAGAGTGATCATATTCAGAAGATGAAGCATTTGACTCTTCTTCAAGTGGCTCAGTGAAAGCATGTATGGTATCAATATCAACATTGTTTATGCTGCAAGTTCCTTCTTGTTTTCGTTCAATGATCACTTGTAGTTGGCATACCTGTTGACATGGCTCTATTAATCTATGTCTTCTTTCCCATTCAGCTTCCTCTAGATCGATGATCGGTCCTCCTTATCTAGGCTCCAATTCTTCATTTGTATTCCCATATCTAATTTTCTCTATCTCATTAGATAAAGATATCGTAGGTGAGGAATTTTCCTATACTTTTTCTTCTTTCAGTTGTTGCTCATAAGCTTCTTGTCTTTTTAGTCTAATTTCTTCTATTTCTCATTGTAACTTTAAGTGTATTATCTCTTGTCCTTCATCTATGATATAATTAGATTCTTTAGAATTTTATTTAGTAGATGCATCTGATAGAGGCTCTAGACCCCATTCATACTCATTCGAGTTTGTTTCTGAATCTTCTTCTTGCCTTCTCCCCATATATGTGACAAGAATGTTTAATGATGCAAACATTTCTTTAATTCCTTCCACCTCTTCTCTCATGTCTTCTGGAATATCTACTTCTTGTATTGTTCTTGCTGATACCTTTGGAACTTGATTATAAGTTGCTTCTTCTCACTTGATTGTTAGTTCTTCTTATTCTTTCTCATACTCTTCCTGAGTTTGATGAGTATTTACTTCCTGTGATGTTTGATGTAGTGTCTTTTTCCTCCACTTAGTTTGTTGATAAGAATTTTGTTTTTGATTTGATGACTCCTCTAGATGGTATCCAAGTCTAGTTTTTTCATTTGTAGACTTGGTTTGTATCTTGATAGGTTCAATAATTCCTTCTTGATGCTTTCCCAGAGGACTTGTACCTAAATATCCCATGCATTGGATTATCTTATAGCCTTTACCATATTGTTCATGAGAAATTTCACAACGTTGCACTTCCCTATCTTAATTTTCCCCTTTGTAAAGCTATTTGGGAACAATTGTCTCTTCTATTTCATTTGCAAGAGAAGCAGAGGATTGCACAAAGTACCATCATAGATGATGTTTGTCATTGAAGTTTTTGGATTCATAGCTTCAGATGGTTTTCCAACCTATCTTGGTGATGGAGGAAGATTCATTAGTGAAAGTGTAGGTTCTATCTTATTTCCATCCATGCCAATACCTATGATTTTCAATTTCTTTTCTAAGTCTTTCACCAAATTTTTTGAACTCTCAGGTGCAGAGGCTTCTCTGTTATGAGGAACAAGGGTATCAGCGCACTATTTTAAATAATTACAGGTGTAGCTTATATTAGTAGGAACACTGACTTCAACTCAATTGTAGGGAAATTTCAAGCACTGATGGTATGTAGATGGCACTGCTTGCATTTTATGAATCCATGGTCTACCCAGCAAGATGTTGTAGGATAAGGGAAGGTCAAGAACCTGACAAATAACATCTCTTTTCATAGGTCCCACCCTGATTGGTAATAGCACCAGACCTTTAGAGGTTCTTTATTCTTCATCATAAGCTTTGATTATTACTTTCTTTCTTGGATCTATATCATTCTCAGAAATCCCAACTGTATTAATAAATTATAGGTATAAATATTCAACCCAACACCTCCATTTATCAAAACATGTTTGACTCAGTGTTTATGGATCATAGCTTCAATGTGCAATGGCTAGTTATGTGGATGATTTAAGGAATTATCATCTTCTTCAGAGAAAGACAGGTAGTGAGGTGAAGTCAGGTGACCCACCATAGATTGAAACTAATCCAAATATAAGTATTTAGGGATGTTAGTAGCAAGAAAATATTACTCCAGAATCTCTCTATGAGCAGAAGAGATCTTAAGCAGTTCAAGAATGGAGATTTGAGCAGTAGTTTGTTTTAATTGTTCAACAATATTGTAACCAAAAAAAGATGATGAAGCCGGCTGTTTAGATTTAGCCATGATCGTATCTGGTTATTTGTTTGAAGAAGTGGGTATCTTTGATGTTGTCAATGGATTTGATGATGTGTGATTAGGAGAGAAGAAACTAGCTCCTTTGAGAGTAACTTTTTTTTTAGCACGAGTCACGACATTCACAGTTCGCGGTTTGTTTTGCTCATCTTTGACTATGATCACATTGTAATATTCAGATTGGGAAGGTTCAAGCATGTTGACCACATTATCATTGTTGGTATAGGTGTAATTGATTTTGGCACCTCTCTTGGATTTTGAGGAATCACCCTACTCATAAGCAGGTAAGGGATCTTTGAAAGCTTTGTGATTAGCATTAGTTGCATGATTTCCAACAATAATTTTGCCAACATCGATAACATCTTGAATCTCTTGTTTGAGTTTCATGCAATTATTTGTTGTATGACCCTTATTTTGATGATATTCATAATACTCATTTTCCCTCCACCATTTGGGTTTGACTTCAAGATCATATGGTTTGGAGTTGTCAGGCAATGTGACCAGTTCATTTGCCAACTGAGTCTTAAGAGCTGATCATAGGATTCTCCCAGAGGATTAAAATCATGTTTAGGCTTTGAAACCCAAGGTTTCTCTTTAAACCACTCTTTTGATTTCTTAGGAGGGTTTTCTGCAGTGCTTTCAACTGCTTTAAGGGCTTGTGTGCCACTAGTCATATTAAATATTGTTGGTTTTTATTTTGGTTTAGCAGTATCAACCACTCCATCATTAACAACATTTTTGTTATTATCTTTGTCTCATTTCCAGTATTTGTTCTTCTCTTTGGAACTAGAGCCTTGTTGTGTTTCTTTATAAAGTGATATATCTCCTTTCCTTACAAGAACATCTTCCATTTTGAGAGTACTATCCACTATCTTGTTGAATGAAGGGTATACTTTCATCTGGATATTATATTTCAACTCAGGAATCAAATTATTAACAAAGATGTCCATATTCTCAGAATCAGGAATGGGTCGTAAATATCTAGAGAGCATCTTTCTCCAACGTTGAAGGAAAGTGAGAAAAGGTTCTCATGTCTTTTGTTTGGTATTACAGAGCTCGATCATGGTGATTGGATGATGAATGTTATAGGAGTATTGTTGAAGAAACAATTTAACCAGCCCATCAAAAGATTTAATTCCCAAATGCAGGCTTGAAAACCACTCCATAGCTTGTCCTCCTAGACTTCTTGGAAAGAGACACATGAGATATGTTTGTTCATGCATGAACTCCATACATAAAGCACAGAATTCTTGGACATGGTCTTGAGGATCTGAGTTACCATCTTATTTTTCAAACTTAGAAATTTCCACTCTTGAAGGAAATGGAGGCATGTAAAGGTTCTTGTCAAATGGGAACGAGTAGATCGTGTCCAAAGAATACTACGTAGATGATTTATCCTTGTTTTTAATTTCCTTGATTTCAGTTTGCAATGCTTGCAATTGTTTGGTTACCAACATTAATGGAGCATCTTCTTCTTTAGTGATAAGGCTTTCAATGTTATAATCAATGGGAAGTTTACACCTTGTTTTGGTAACTCTAGAAAATGCTCTTCTTTTTCTCTGGCCATGATAATTTTCATCATTTTTGGGAATTGACAGTAATTTATAACAGCTTCTGTAGGTTCAGAAGCTTTAGACCTGGTAGATGAGGAGTCACTCTTAGTAGCATGGGTGCTAATATTATCATGAGTATTATGTTTAGCAGCTTCTCTTTCTTGCCTATCTCCAGACATGGTGGGAGATAAGGGTTGATCAAAAAGTGGTATACTTGACGATGAAGGTTTGTCAAGGATGAGATCTTCTATAAAGAATGGATTAGCCTATAATGAAAAGGACTATCCTTTACCTTTGGCAGCTATCTTACAAGAACTTCTAGTTTGAAAAAGCATTTACAATTGATGCGACCGAGAGCTAGAAGTGATACAGATGTCAAGATCAAATTAGAGCTAGTTGTTTGTTTGATGTAATGATTGAGTAAAGTGATTGAGACCAAGTCTAGTTTTAGGAATGATCTATCCTGTATAAGATGTGATCTAAGTAGACTAGGCTGATTAGATTGATGAAGGATTGATTGAACTAGCTAAGATATAATCAACCAAATCATGTAACACAATGATAGGGGTACACTGTCAAAAAATTTTATGCTCAGGATGAAAATGACCAGATATACGCTCACTATAGACTAATTAGGAAAGTATAATAGATTTGAAAAAGAATACAAAAAAGACAAGCTTCCGGACTGAATGAATCAAAGACTCATATGATAGAGTACTACGACTTAGACAACAGTTGAAGGACTTCCAGATGACACACTGGGATCCTCGTACGAGTTGCTGCTTATTCTCGCATGACAATATAAAGCCTATTAGACGACAAATTGTCAAAGATGATGATGACTTGTATGATAGTATAGTACTTACCAGATGAAAATTCTTTTTGGCTTGTATGACAAACTGGTAAAGATAAACCCTAGGTGTTAAGACTCATACGATAGAGTACTATGACTCAGACAATAGTTTAAGGACTTCCAGATGACACACTGGGATCCTCATACGAGTTGCTATTTATTCTCACATGACAATATAAGGCCTATCAGATGACAAACTATCAAAGATGATGATGACTCGTACGATAGTATAGCACTTACCAGACGACAATTCTTATTGGCTTGTACGACAAACTGGTAAAGATAAACCCTAGGTGTACAACAATTCTCAGAGGGTAGTATGACAAAATAGAAGACTCGTACGACACAAGACCGGACAAGGACGAGTTTCTGACAAGGATAGAGTTTTGACCACTAAGTTTTTTATGTTTTGATTGTTTTCCATTTTTTGTGGTTTTAGTTTCAATTTCCAGGATAAAGACACAACAAACACGCAAGATGTAAAGTGACTTCAAGCACAACACGCTAATTCTAAGGAAGTTGGCTCAGAGAGAAAACCTTTGCTTCTAGACTCATGTACACACCTAATAGCTAATCAGAATACGGCCATTGATTCTCATGCAATGGATTCTCAACGCCGTATTAGCCAACTCCAAACACTAATGGGAGCACGATATGGCAAGTATCTTGGGAGAGTAACTATCTCCTTGCACAAAGATTATCCCCCTTTAGGAGGTGAACTGGGTAGCTTTTATCTTAAAGTTCTTAGTAAGGATTTCCGATCGAAATTGCCCCTTGAAGTCGCGCAAGCATGATTGAGGCCTATAGCCTGACAAGGTACCGAAACAAGATGTAGTCATGCAAGCGTGATTGAGACCACAAGGCCCTACAAAATTCCCGATATGAGAGATCTCAAAGAGAAACTTCAAATAATCTTGTCCTCCAAGACTTTAATCCTGAAAGGCCTATTTATTATAGTGAGTCAGAATTCTTGGGTCTAGTTGTACTAACTTGGGTCATTTTTACAGGGTGATTACTTTTTCCCACTGTGACAGGCTGCTAAAAGATACACAAATCTCAAACTAGAAAAACTTCAAGGGTCTGGATTTTTTATTGTTTGTGTAGACAAGAGCATACTCTCCTACCTTTTAGACTCTTCTCAAACATGAAAAACAAACTTGTTCATTAATAATATCTCAATTTAAGTGCCTAGAAATGAATTAACAAATACACAATGTTCAGTTGATTCTCCTTAGGTAACCTGCAAAAACAACGAATCAGTAGTCATATTGTTTTTTAGCAATGGATTCTTTGACAGGGATAAGTTTGATTGAAGGATTCTTTGACAAGTGTTCTGCAAAAACATGTTAGGCTATGAAATATCTCTTAGGTAGATAGAAGATAGATCAAGGTTAGCATTAGTATTAGAAAAATTCAATCAGAAAACCCTAAAATTAACCACTCTATTTTTAATATGACAAAACAGTAACTCGTATGAGTAACTTTACAGAGCCATACGATAATTATCAGTAGACAATATGACAAAAGATGGCATCTAACATAAATGTGTATGAGTTTTCTCAGCTTACCGCACGATAAAATAGTAATCCGTACGAGTTTTATCACATAGTCGAACGATTATTCTCAGCAAACCAGATGAGTAAACACATAATGAAATGATAGAATCATAATATCATACGATGATTCCCAAAGAACCAGATGATAAAACTTTGAACTCGTATTGTGTGCTACATAAACTCATACAATAGTTTGCATAGACTGTATGGACAAAATTTGGAAACTAAAAAGAAATGATTGCAAGGCCGAACAATTGAATTCTCGAGCTCCACAATGGGTGCCAAAAATGTGTGTGTGAAAAGTGGTAATCTGCAAGTTGTAAGGCACAAACACTTCAATAAATCATTGCATCCATGGTTAGAAAGATATAATCAATGAATGTAAAAACCATAACAAATTGACCTATTGCCTTCTAAAAGATGTGAGTATAGAATCGCTCTCATATTTTTGTAAGCATTACCAGTGACTAAACTACACCAAGACGAAGAATTTAATCTATATGAGCACAAAATTAAGCTAAATGGATGAAAGATTAAGCTAAATATGCAAGATTAAGCTATGATTGATTAAACTAAATATGCAAAAAGCTAAGATGCAATAATCTCAAAGCACAATATTATCAATGAGTCTAGAGAAAAAACAACATAATAACAATAAATCTCCAGGGTTCTTTGATTGGGAGATGAGGGCCTGAATTTATAGAAAATCGAGCGAGAGACCAATGGTCAAGATCGAATAATGATAAGCTGTCGAGATTCTCCAAGAGGAAGCACAATCTAGGTTAATTGATGTGATTGACTACTTTTCTTAGTTTTAAAGGAAATTGAGCTAAAATTAAGGTAAAATCAGAAAAATTGATTTATTCCATATTTTTATTCAATTTTGAGATTTAATTGTTTTAATTGCTTTTCTGAGATTTTTCAATTTATTAGATTTTTAAGATATCTCAATTTGATTCCTTTTTCCAAATTTAATTCTTTTTTCAAATTAATTTCTTTTTTTATGCTTTAATGGAAAATTGATTTATTAATTAAATATGCTAGGATATTTAATTAAATAAATAGGATAAGTGATCAAAATGATTTACTTGGAATGATTAATTAATTAAATAAAAATTTAGTTAATATAGAATGATTTATTTGCCATGTGACATTGATGATTTAAGAATTAATTAATTAGGTGCTCCAAATTGATTTAATTTAATTGCCTTTGGTTAGGACCTTGGTGATGTAGTCGAGATTAGGGGCCCATGGTTTAGGTGACCATTTTTAGGGTATTACACCCCTTTTTGTTTTATTCTTTCAATTAATTATTTCATCAAAAGCCCTAATTAATTACTATTTCGACCTTCAAGGCCCAATTTCGCATATCTAAACATCTTAAGCTGGTGCATCCACTTGGGGATCACCATATAATCATGACACCTTGCATCCCTAAAAATTTGGAAAAACATTGGTCGGACCGACGTGATTCACATCGGTCCCTACTTTTTCTCCCTGAATTTTGGGATCATGTTTTGGTGGTATTATAATATTTGAATCTGACTTTGTGTGAAATTATATCATTTCTAGGTCGGCCTATGATCAAAAAAAATTTAGGGTTTCATACATATAGCCTTTTCTTTCCTCTTTTGAAGGAGCCTCTTATGTGTTAGGTCCTGGAGACAACTGAGAGGGGGGGCTGAATCAGTTGTCAAATGAATTTAAACCACAACTTAATCAACTTTTTGCTTAATACCGGTGAAACAATTTGTTATATCGGTGGATAGTTTTATCAAATAATTGCAATACCGGTAAAGATTAATGCATGAAACAAAAAGACAAAGTCATCCACAACACATAACACCAATATTTGTATGTGGAAACCCTGTAAGGGGAAAAACCATGGTGGGAAACCTTACCCACAATCAGATGATACTACTACAAATAGTAAGTGTATACAAATGGGGTCTACACATGCAGAAAGGCCAAGCGCCTAGAGCTCATTGCTCAAACACAAAATGGGAGTCACACTGACTACAATTGGATGGTTAAATCCAATAAGAATGTACTACTCAAAATAGCATCTTCATATATTGGATTCAGTACCGGTGTAGTTCTGATATGCTTTCACAAAAGCCTAGCTTCACCTTCGAATGATGTCTACGTGTATAGCTCTGCTTATTCTTGCATATACCTTCACAAAATTATTTTTCGCATTCCACATCCGATCTTACAAATAAGATCTTACATTTATACCATACCCTAAGACCAATTTTAGTAGGTCGGCTCTAAAGGATAATACAATAAAATTAATTTACAAATAAATTAATATCTGATGCAATAGGTGATTCACCATGTCGGCTTAATACATTTACAATAATAATAAGTCATCTCCATAGTGTGCCATGCTGATCTGGAAAAGATAAACCTGTCGGTGTAACATGGACCTATTTGCCGGTAACAACAAATATGTAAATACGAATATGCCAATTAACAAAAATTCAAGACAAGGTGTCCACATAATATCTTCGACATAACCAAGTGTTTTCCATATCATTCCAAGTGTCGATGATCATTATATCCTACTGGTGTACCAGATACCGGTGACTATTCATTAGTCATTTGCTTTCTGGTGAATGTTGTTAATTCTCCAAAGTGCCAAAATTTTAGTAGGTGTTGACATCAATGACAAAACCATACCAAAATACCAAAAATCTCCCCCTTTGGCATTGATGGCAACACAATATGGAAAAACCATCAAAGTGCCAAAACAAAAATGCCAAATACCAAAAACAAACAATTACCAAGGTATAAGTAAACTCAATCTCAAAGTAATAATCTCTCCCCCTGAGAGTAACATGTGTTTCCTTGTGTTCCATGTTTTCCCATACCAATCTCTCCCCCTTTGACATCAAATGCTAAAGTTATTACAAAACCAAGTTCATATACAAAATACCAACCAATTTAGTATACCAACTACTCCCCTTGAGAAGTAGCTTCCTCATCAAAGCTGAAGTAAAAGATTTCTCTATTAATTCTGCTGATTGATGACAAATATCAACTCTCTAAGTATCTACCAGTGGGGGTATGACCCCGAGCTGATCTCTGAGATATTCAAAAGTCTCTTTAGGCAGAGGTTTAGTAAAAATTTCTGCAATCTACTCTTTAGTATTCACATAAACCAGTTTTATCTCTTGTGCTTCAACATGTTCCCTTAGAAAATTCAATTTGATAGAAACATGTTTGGTTTTAGAATGTAATACCGGATTCTTAGATATATCAATTGTTGTAGTGTTATCACAATAGAAAGTGTATGCAGGAAAAGTGGGCGAATAAAACTTAATATATGAAAATATGTTAGAATACTAGTCCACACACACACACAGGACTTCTTGATACAAGCTATGGAGTAACGTAGTATTACTCAGCTTCCCAAGGAGGGTCCCATGGTTCTCTATCTCACAATGTCCCTCAAACCAATGTTTTTACTCTCAGATCACTGAACAAAATGGTTTAGGGATGGCAAATATGAGAATGAGAGATGCTTTTGATTGATTTTAGTATGAGATGTGTTGTAAGTTATGTATGATGCTAAAATGCAATAATCTAAATGATAAGATGACAAGATTAGTATGGATACTATCCTAGCATACTATATTTAGTCTATGATTGAGCTAAAATGATAAAGAAAGTAATCTAAGCATGCATATTAGTCTAATTTATGATCTAAAAGAGGCTAAATGAAGAGCATAAAGATGATGAAAAAGCTTGAAAGTATTTGAGCATAAGTATAATGCTTCAAATTTGAAAGATGATTGTTAAAAATGGAGGAATGAGAGCTCTATTTATAGCACAAATAGGGCAATGGATGGTCAGGATTGAAAGGTTTAATCAAAGGCCAAGTTTGAAAGTTGGGGATCCATGTGCACAATTGGCACCAATGATATGGTGACAAATGTCAACACAGGATTGGGTTGAAAGAAGAGGTTGGAGGCATTAAAGGCCTGAGAAGACCTCATGGTTATCTAAAGGCTAAGGGTCAAGTCTAAGTTAGGTTTACCCACTAGATTAAGAGTTAATCCAAGGATAAACCTTTGTGCAAATGATTAAGAGATAATCATGGTCAAAGCATTAATGGCCTGATGAGACCCTTGGGTTGGATAGAGGTTGAGTCAAAACAAATGTTTTAACCATGTGGGAAGGTTTGAATTCACCATTAATGGTTATTGGAGACTTTGGGGATTAAGTGGTTGAAGATTGGAAGCCTTTAATGGTTTTCAAAGACTTTAAGGGTTTTGGTGGTTGAAGGTTGAAAACCTTCAATGGTTATCCAAGACTTTGGGTCATTTGAGAAGTGACCTCCCTTTGCTTAGGGATGTGACAAAGTTTAGAGGAGGGTTAGGTTAATTAGAATCGATTAGAAGATTCTAGAAGGGATTAGGAAGGGGTTTGGGATTTTGCAAGTGGATGGGGGGGATAATAGGATTTAATTGAATTAAATGATTTTCATTCAATTTGGTTGAAATTAAATAAATTTGATTTATTCAATTTAGGATAACTATTTAATTAAATTTGAATTTAATTAAAAGTGGCTAGGGGGATTTAATTGAATAAAATGATTTATTCATTAAATGGGTATAGTGAATTTAATTTAAATAAATTGAGTAACTTATTTAATTAAATAGAAGAATGTGGATAATTTAATTAAATTGGATTTAATCAAATAGAAAAATGAACATAAAATATTCATTTAGGAATATGGTCATTTTTATACGTCTACATTTTGCCCCTCTTTGAAGTGACGTGTGTGCACATGTTATTTCAAAGAAAATGATGTCCTATTATGATTTATGATCAAATGCAATTTTTTTTTGTGTCCCTCTTTTGATTTGTCAGTCATGCCCCAGATTTGATGTGATGCCCCAGATTTGATGTGTTGTGTGATGCCCCCTCGGGAGATGAATCAATATTTTTTTTTTTTGGAAAATTTCTGATTTAAATTGATGGCGTTCGTATGATGTGTAGGATTTCATCCGTGTAGTAAGTGTGTAAATTGATTCATCTCCCGATAAATTACAAATGTTTTGGCATAGGGGAGATCGCGACCATATTACAGGCCCAGTTAGCTAACCCTAATTTGATTTTCCTCCTATAAAAGGGGAAAAGGGCTTGATTTAAAGTCATTTGTGCTTTGTTGACTTTGAAGAAAAGAGAATTTTCTCTGGAGAGAAAATGCCTATTCCCTATCATAGACATCGTTTCGAGCGCGTTCGGAGGTACCGGAGACCAGTAGCGCGTGGACCACCAGTAAGTCAACCCTTTTGACCCCTTTTTGATTTTTTATTTTGTCATTTTTAGGTGTTTTTTGAATTTTCAAGTTCGGACAAATCGTTTTAGCACGTCTAGGATGTAGATTAGCGCATACGAAGTACACGGTAGCGCATAGAAGTCAATTTAGGGGTTGCGTCCGAAATAATTTTGGTAGCGCATAGGTCACCTGGGTTAGCGCGTCCACGTAGAATAGCGCAGGTAATGCGTTTAGTAGCGCTTTGGAGGAACAGGGTAGCGCGTAGGACTAACCTAGCGCATAGGAGTCGCAGAAGTTCGCATGAAACAGGGAGTTTAGCACGTAGGCATAACCTAGCGCATAGGGCTGAAAGGGTAGCACCTAGGCAAAGGGGTTTAGCGTGTAGGATAAACCCAGCGCATAGGATGAAAAGAAGAGCGCTTAGGGAGGATAGACTAGCGCGTAGACAGAGTCTAGCGCATAGGGTAGTTTGGGTAGCGCAAGGGAGGAAAATATTAGCGCGTAGACAATGTCTAGCGCATAGGCGAAATTAGATAGCGCATGAGTAGAAAAGGGTAGCACATAGATCAAATCTAGCGTAGAAGGCAGACAGACTAGCGCGTAGGACAAGCAGCCTAGCGCATGGGTTTGTTTTAGCGCATTTTAGGTCTGTTTTAGCGCATCCATAAAAATTTTGTGTTTTGGGCAGATTTTGAAAAGTTGTGTTTTTGCGTGCCTGTCGTGTTTTTGATGTATGTATCCAAGATGAGTATTTGTATAACTTGTTTTGATGTGCAATTTTCCAAGTTATGTATAGATATCAAGCTGTTTGTGTTGATCAGAACATGATTATTTGCGTTGTCTGTTTTAAGTTCAAATGTGTATGAAAGCCTGAGTTGTTTTACAAGCCGATATGGGTTGGAAACTTGAATTCTTTTACAAGTTTTGATATGGGTGGGAAACTTGAGTTGTTTTACAAGTTTGTGATTGTGGTACTTGAGTTGTTTTACAAGTTTTGATATGGTTTTTGAGAACTTGAGTTGTTTTACAAGTTGATATGAAATGATAGGAGTTTGAACTTGATGTAGATGAGAAAATTTGTTTCATGTTTTTGATGTAAGTTTGATTTTGATATCTTTGTATTGATATGGAAATTGATATTGGATATGTTTTGTTTGTTGACAGGAGCGATTGGGTATTGTGCAGTCGAGGGAGAGATTCCCGAGACCATGGACGCTGATACCACGTCTGTCACAGGCAGACTTGGATATTATTGAGCGATGCGGATTGACCTCACTTCTAGATATGCCTCGGTTCACTATGAACCGGGGACTGTTGACAACTTTGGCAGAGAGGTGGCACAGTGACATGAACACCTTTCATTTTGCCACGGGAGAGATGACAGTGACACCAGAGGACTACTATCGCATTCTACGTATTCCTGTGGTAGGAGCTATATTACCCTACAAGCAGACGGAGGAGGGCGACACAGAGGCACTGCGCCGTATATTCCATGATGTGAGTGTCTGCAGCTATGAGATACCATGGTAGGAGTTCCTGGATTTAGATTATGCACTGCTGCCATCTGTATTGGCAGGATTCATTGGAGGATTCCTTTGTCTTGATCGCAGGTCAAAGGGATTTTCAGTGGGATGGGGGCTGGTTCTGGAGCAGATGGTCACACAGGGTCGAAGATTTGCATGGGGGTCAACAATGTTGGCCCACCTCTACAGGAGCCTGCACGAGGTAGTATACCTTGGATATGGGAGTTTATCAGCAGGGGTGACCCTATTACAGGTATGGTGCTGGGAGCACATTCCAGCAGCGAGGCCACTGGCAGACAGGGATAGGCCTGTAGGGGCGGCTTATGCTTATGGTTATAGAGGTCTAGTTGTCCAGCGTAAGCTAGGCAAACTAGAGCACTGGAGGAGGGTGTTCGACGATATAGATACGGTCACCTAGAGACCGTATACAGACTATGAGGTGTGGGCTGAGGATGGGATGGAGATGCCTTTCATGTTTATGATGAGGTATCTGATTGGGAGGACGCCATTTGTTATAGAGCGGTTTCTGGTTACCCGAGTTTTGCGACAGTTCGGGAGGCAGCAGGGGATTCCGCAGGGAGCGTGCTTGTATGCACGGCGGTAGTAGGATGTGGCCGATTGGGGGCTGACCATTGACAGTGCTGTGGCCATTGAGGAGTTTACAGGGTTGGCCGGACAGATCTAGGACTATGCCCTAGAGATACAGGATGCTGGGATGACAGAGGAGTTCGCTTGTTTATTTGCGGCTCGGGCCGTGGCTAGGATCTCAGATCTAGAGGAGATGAGACCGGCATTCGATTCAGATGGAGAGGAGGGAGACGGGGGAGATGATGGGGATGATGGAGGAGATGGAGGAGATAGAGGGAGGAGGAGAGGTAGAGGTGTGCAGAGGGCAGTACGACAGGGCAGGATTGAGAGGGGGAGAGGAGGATTGGCCATTGGGGCCGGGAGAGAGGGTAGAGTGACGGAGGTGCTGGCTGCAGTGGGAGGAGAGGAGGAGGTGGGGAGGCCAGTACAGAGGAGGAGGATAGATATACTCCCACCTCCTGCACCCAGGACAGGCCGAGTGGGAGGGGTTCCTCCAGCACAGGGACCACTACGGGTTCGAGTGTCGGGTCATGTAGAGGATGCACAGATCCGGACCCTACAGATTACTGTGCAGCAGTTGCAGGCACAGATTTTGACTTATCAGCGATAGATTTCACAGCTGACCATTGAGAGAGATACGAAGATAGAGCGGTGGGGTCGAGCGGAGGAGGCCTTGGCGAGTGTACAAAGAGCAGCGGCAGGTGGTCCATTGAGAGACACCTTAAGAGAGCTGACCTGGAGAGTACAGGAGGTCGAGTATTATAGGCGGCATTATGAGGATGCAGTGCCCAAAGAGCGACGTGTAGCGAGTTTTATACAGTCGAGATCGAGTCGATCTCGAACTGCTGGGACACGATCTGAGAGCCGAGGAGTGACAGGGCTAGCGAGACAGGACCCTCCTGTAGATCTGGGGGCGAGTGTATCTGGAGCTAGGTAGGATCCTTCTGGAGATCCAGGGGTAGGTGCATCTGGAGCGAAACCATCACCATCAGGGGATAGTCACACTTGAGAGACATGGTCTCCATTGTATTTTTGGATTTTTGCATTCTTTGTACTGGACATATTTTTGAGACACATTTTGTAGACTTTGATCATTTTCTAAGGGATATATATATACGGAGCACCATTTTTTATCGATGTGATGTGTTTATGGATGCATTTTATGTGTGCTACTTCCTTTTATGTAATGATGTAATGCTTACATATATGATGTATGTTTTTATATGCTATGAGATGTATCTTGAAAATGAGATGTATGATTTAATATGTTGTTATATGTAATATGAAATGATGTAATAATGATGTAATAATGATATGGGATAATAGTGTAAAATGATGTGCGACTAATTTGTAAAATGAAATGCAACTAATTGTAAAATCAAATGCAACTAATTGTAAAATGAAATGCAGCTAATTGTTTTTTTGGAGCATCTCTCATTCTGTATTTGCCATCCGATATAACCATTTATTTGCTTTCTTTGTAAATATCCTCATGGAGCTTTTATCGATTTGTGGATATGTTGAAAATTTATACAAGCATAATGGTATAATTGAACCATAATGACCTGAGTAAAATTTACATGATATTTGATTTTGCAAGATAGCACAAGCGTCAAGGTATAATTAAACCAGGACGACCTGAGTGCGTATTGCATAAACATACAAGATTAGATCAGTTGTATGCGTGAAATGGAATCAGGCCTTCAGTGATATGGATCACGTCTCGAGGCAAATATTCGCACAATACAAGTGATCGTCTCCCAGATAGAAGACTAAGAAAATGTTGGAAGTTCCTCATGATCTCTGGCTGTGAAGCTTTTGATGAGATAAGGAAAAGATTCCAATTTATTTAAAAAGTTCAAAATGCAAAATAATCAAGACTTTAATGCGATAAAGCAACATTTAGTACTTCAGAAAATCATCCATCCTTAAGTTTCTTGTGTATTGTTCGTGTTTGGTGTTGTTTGTGATGAAGCGTAGTTGTGTTTGTTGGATGTCCTGTGTCGGAGTTGTGCAATAGTTGGAATATCTTGAATGTTTGCAAGTGTTTGAATAATTTAATGTCCCTAGATGAGTGTTCCTCTGGATATGAGTATGTACAGTGATTTCCAAGCCATGGTGAAAGGCGGTAGATGAATAACTCAGGATAGTGACTATGCTAAGTATGTCCTGGATAGATATATGCTAAGTGTCGGGCGATGGCGGAGAGTGTTTTGACGGATAAAATGGCATGGATATAGATAAAGAAGCCGGTCTTTCACAAGGGCGCCTGTTTACCAGGTTTTCACCATTTGTTTTTATTGTACTTTGTATTTTTGCTTTTTCTGGATTTTTTTGATTTTTTTGTTTTTGTTTTTGGCTTTTTTCGTGCACTAGGCTACCTTAAGTATAGTACTTCTTTAGATGAATGTTGTTAGTTGGATCATCAAGCACATCTCCTTCAAAATTTGTTAGCTTATAGGCACCTGATCCATAGACTGAAATGATGACATAGGGACCCAACCAGTTAGGTTCAAATTTCCCTTTCTTTTCTCTATCTTGCTGGTTTCTTGGATTTTCTTTTAGGACTAGATCACCAACCTTGAAGTTGCGAGGAATGACCTTATGATTGTAGCTCCTACACATGCGTTGCTGATATGCTTTGAGATGAGTATAAGCATGTTGGCGTCTTTCATCTAATAGTTCCAGTTCTTGCAGTCGGTTAACTCGATACTCTTCATCGGGGATCAAACCGTTCAAAGAGACTCTAAGAGATGGAATTTCTACCTCCAAGGGTAAAATAGCCTCTAATCCATATACCAATGAATATGGTGTTGCCCCTGTAGGTGTGCGAATGCTGGTCCTGTAGGCCCAAAGTGCTGGATTGAGTTGTACGTGCCAATCTTTGCTGGCATCATTCACTGTTTTCTTGAGAATTTTTAGGATCGTTTTGTTAGATGCTTCTGCCTGACCATTCCCTTGTGGATAGTATGGTGTAGAAAACTGATGTTGGATTTTGAATTTTTCACATAGTTCTTGCACATCTTGGTTTTTAAATGGTCCTCCATTATCTGTGACGATTGAACTTGGAACACCATATCTGCAGATCAGATAATTTAGGATAAAAGAGGCAATTTGTTTCCCAGTCACTGTGGTCATGGGAACTGCCTCGATCCATTTGGTAAAGTATTCTGTTGCAGTTATAATGAACTTGTGTCCATTTGAAGATGAAGGATGTATTTTCCCTACCAGGTCCAATCCCCACTGAGAAAATGGCCAGGATGTGGTAAATGGTTGCAGTTCCTGTGCTGGTGCATGTATCAGATTGCCATGGATTTGGCATTTAGGACATTTCTTGGCGAAATGATATGAGTCTTTCTCCATTGTAGGCTAGTAATATCCCATTCGTAGAAGCTTTTTAGCAAGAGTAGTGCCACTCGAATGTGTGCCACAAATACCTTCATGAAGCTCGTGTAAAGCTGAATCAGAATCATTACGATCAAGACAACGAAGAAGAGTACCATCTAGACCCCGACGATATAAGGTATCAGCGGTAAGGGTGTAACGGGCAGCTTGTCGGATAAAGTTACATTTTTGGTTACGGGATTGGTCAATGGGTAAGATATTATGCTTGAGATAGTCGTATATTGGTCCATATAACAGAGAATCTAAACCGGTTAAGGCATATATAACATGGGATTCAGAGTGGTCATAGGCGGGGGAGAACAGTTGCTCTACCAGGAACTCATAATGACTCTATTGCTCAGGAATTTGTAGTAGTGAAGCGATTGTAGCCATTGCATCGGCTGCTTTGTTGTTCAACCTTGGTATTTGCTCAAAGGTGATGTGCACAAAATACTGTTTGAAGTCATCCACCAGGCGTTTGTAAGGTAGTAGCTTGTCGTCCTTTGTCTGATAGTTGTTGTTGATTTGATTGATGACCAATTGTGAGTCTCCATAGACTTTTAATTCTGTGATTTTCCATTTGACGGCCATTTTGATGCCGATGACCAGTGCTTCATATTCAGCCACATTATTTGTGCATGGAAACATAAGTCTCTATGATTTTGGCATAGTGTGTCCTTCAGGAGTGATGAACAGAATGTCGGCACCTGAACCATGTTGAGTATAGGATCCATCAAAGTATAGGGTCCATTGTTTAGTAGTAAGAACAAGTACATCCCTGTCTGGAAATTCAACCTCCATGGTTTGTTTGCCTGGTAGCGGTGCTTCGGCCAATTGATCTGCAATTGCTTGTCCTTTGATGGCTCGTCTTTCTGTGTATTGGATGTCGAATTCACTGAGAATCATGACCCATTTAGCCAATCGGCCTGTAAGAGCGGCTTTGCTGAGTAGATATTTGAGAGGATCAATTTTTGCAACTAGCTTTATGGTGTGTGCGAGCATGTAATGTCAGAATTTCTGAGATGCAAAGACTACTGTTAGGCAAGCTTTTTCAATAAATGTATAGTTGAGCTCATAGCCATTCAATGTTCTACTGATGTAGTATATGGCATGTTCCTTTCCCTGTTGATCTTCTTGTGCCAATAGTGCCCCCAGTGAAATATCTGTTGTTGAGATATATAGAATAAGTGGCTTTCCAGCAACTGGTGGTACTAGAACTGGTGGATTCATCAAGTACTGTTTAATTTGGTAAAAAGATTCTTCACACTTAGCCTCCCATTTGAAGGGTACATTTTTGTGTAGCAAATGGTTAAATGGTAGACTTTTATCTGCTAGCTGAGCGATGAATCGCCGGATTGATTGAAGTCGTCCCTGTAGAGATCTGAGTTGACTGATATTTCGTGGTGGTGGCATTTCCATGATGGCTTGTACCTTTGCTGGATCAACTTCAATACCTTTAGCTAATACTATGTAGCCTAGTAACTTGCCTAATGTAACCCCGAAGACACACTTCTTAGGGTTGAGTCGGACTTGGAATTTTTGCAATCGATCAAAGATCTTTGTTAGGATGCCGAGATGTTCAGCTCTGGTGAAGGATTTTGCTAGTAAATCATCCACATAGTCTTCCATAAATGTGTGCATCATATCATGGAAGATGGTTGTCATTGCTCTTTGATAAGTGGCCCCTGCATTCTTTAAGCCAAAAGGCATGACATTCCAATAGTACGTCCCCCAAGGACAGGTGAATGCTGTTTTATCTTGATCTTCAGGAGCTATCTTAATTTGGTTATAACCTGAGAAACCATCCATTAGTGAGAGCATTGCATGGCCTACTGTGAGATCTACAATTATATCAATACTTGGCAGAGGAAAGTCGTCCTTTGGGCAAGCTTTATTGACATCTCTGAAGTCAGTACATATTCTTATACTACCATCTGGTTTTGAGACTAGAACAATGTTGGAAATCCATTCTGCATAGTCAATAGGTCGAATGAATCCGACATCTAATAATTTCTTTAATTCTGTTTTGACCATGAGTGCTATCTGTGGATTCATCTTTCGTAGTTTCTGCTTGATGGGCTTGAATCTTGCAAAGATGGACAAGTGATGCATGATTAAGTGTGGATCTACTCCGGGCATATCAGCATATGACCAAGCAAAGTTGATTTGATGTTCTTTAAAGAAGATGATGAATGCCAATCTTTCTTCTTCTGTTAGAGATTCTGCAAGATGTATATTTCTGGCTGCTTCTGTAGTACCAATGTTGATTGATTGAGTGGGCTCAATCAATATGGGCGATCGCTCATGAAAGTGCTCAGGAAGAGTATCAAGTCTCCCATCGTTAGGTGCCTTAAAAAGGTTTTCACCCTCCGATACGTCCTTTATTTTTACTTTTTTATGATCCAGAGCTGCCATTGACTGGTTTTCAGCATTAGATCCATCATTTGATGTATTTTTGCGACTGAGAGACTTGGCACTCCCTGATTGACAGATATCATTATTTCATTCACTGGTAGAGCCTGTTTTCGGATTTACGGTACATAGGAAATGGACAATAGATGCATCATCTGGGAAAATAGGTATATTAATTGTTTCAGGTTCGTTCCAGTTGATTAGATCAGGAAAGACAAGTGGTAATGAATCATGGGGTGGGTCAAGTTCAGCTACTGTGAGTGTTAGGATAGAGTTGTCATCGTGATGGGTCTTGTTTTTAAAGAAGTCTAAGGTTTTCTCGAGGTCTTCGATGGTATCATCTTCTACATAGACTTGTTCGTAATATTTCTGTTCGCTTTTCTGAACGTCATAGATATGTTGTGGTCCAAATTCAAGAGGTCTATCTTCTACGTTATGTTCTTCTTGAGAAACGGATATGAAATCAGCATCATCTGGGATATTTGTAGTAGTATCAGAGCAAGCACCCCATTCATATTCATTTGAATCTGTCTCATAGGCATCATCCCAGATTCTATCTGTGCTGTAAATAGGGGTGTTGTATGGTGAAAACAAATCTTTGATGATGGATACTATTTTGATATTCTGTGTTGATTCTGTATCCGATCCGTCTTCTACAGTCTGGATTTGTTCATAGATTGTGCTTCCTCGGGGAGGAATAATGGTTTCTTGTGATGATATGATTTGTTCTTGAGCCATTGGTGTGTGAATATGAGCCACTGCTATAGAGATGGCCTTCTTATGATTCAAAAGCTTTCCCCGATGTATCTTCTGATCTTGATGTTCTCTTGCCTTGCGGATTGTTTCTGCTGATTCAAAGAGAGCTTCCTGCCAGGATTTTTCCTTGTATTTCTTCTTTTCCTTCCATTGAGGTTTTGCATTTGTGTGTGGCGGCCTTTTCAATAGGAAAGTGAATTTAGAACCCAATCCTGCTTTATTTCTACTAGGTTGTGAAGGAAGATCTATAGGTTCCGTAACTCCTTCTTGGCGTTTCCCAATAGGTCCTTTGCCGCCATATCCCATTTGTTTCATGATCGAGTAACCTTTTCCATACAGGTGCGTTGGTAGAACAATGTCTAGAGTGGCTTCTCTAGTAGCTTCTTCTTCATATTTGTATAGCCAGTTAAGAACATCTTTATCTTCTGATTCATGTGCTAGAGTTCCTAATTGGATGAAGGTACCATCAAATTTAGTTATGGGCTGAGTTGCCAGATGTGTTGATTTAGAAGTTAAACCATGGGATCTAGGTGATGTTGGCAATCTGGTCAAACATAAAGGCTCCATAGAGTATTCGCCCATGCCTTCATCTTTGATTTGCATTTTCTGGTTGAAGTCTCCCCATAAGGAGTTGGATGTTGCTGTTGGTGGATCAGATGTTGAAGACCGCTGCTTTTCTCTGTTATAAGGAACCAAACTGTCTTGGGCTGCCCCCATTGCATTGCAATGTTGAAATGGATTGTGATCAGCGGATATGGAGATTTCCTGTCCATCATAAGGAAACTTGACACACTGGTGGTATGTAGAAGGTACTGCTTGCATTTCATGTATCCAGGGTCGGCCTAATAAAATATTGTAGGTGAGATCAATATCTAAGACTTGACATATAGTATCTTTTTGCACTGGTCCTACCTGAATAGGCAATATCACTGTTCCTTTAGAGGACCTTTCCTCATCATCATATGCTTTTATGGTAATCTTTTTACAAGGATCAATAGATTCTTCTGATAATCCTAGTGCACGGATAAGCTTTAAAGTACAGATATTAAGGCCGGCTCCTCCATCTATTAAGACTCTTTTGACACAGTGTTTGCAAACAATGACTTCAATATGTAGAGGGGTATTATGCAGATGACTTAATGAAGTATTATCATGCTCTGAGAAGGTGAGGTTATGAGATTCTGTCATGTGGGCCACCATAGCTTGGAATCTGTCTGTATCC
Organism: Cryptomeria japonica; assembly: GCF_030272615.1. Taxonomy (NCBI): domain Eukaryota; kingdom Viridiplantae; phylum Streptophyta; class Pinopsida; order Cupressales; family Cupressaceae; genus Cryptomeria; species Cryptomeria japonica. The sequence continues at coordinate 909,798,257 of NC_081414.1, forward strand.
AGATTTTGAGGTACATTTGTTTCTAATAGCACTTGCTCCAATATGTCTTTGTGTCTTGGAGACAATTTCAACAATTCCAGGATAGATATCTAAGCCGGAGTCTTGCGCAGTTGATTAACTAAGTCGTATTGGATCTTTGGTGTGGTAGTTGGAGGTGTAGTATGTCCCTTCAAGACATATTTCTGAGTCCAGGTTGTTACATTGACAGATTCATGATCACGTTTATCTCGAATGGTTATAACATTGACTTGATGGTCTTCAGCTGATATGTGATTGATTGTATTGTTGTAGATGTGATTAATACGAGCTCCACGTGTATCATTTGAAGTTGATGCTCCGTCTTTGTTATAATTTGGAAGAGGATCTTTGAAGGCTTCGTGATCATTATTTGTTTTGAGACCATCCACTGTTAAGTCACCTCGATCAATCATGTCTTGGATTATGTGTTTCAATCTCATGCACTCATTTGTTTTATGACCTTTGTTGCGATGAAAATCACAATAGTGTGAATCATTCCACCAAGGTGGTTTGATTGGGGGTTCATAATTGTTGATTGGAGGTAAAGAAAGAACCTTGTTTGCCAACAGTTCTCTGAATGCGGACTCTAATGATTGGCCCAATGGTGTGAAGATACGTTTATGGAAGTTATTGGTGTTGTTTCGTGGATTGTTGTTAGGCCCTGGATTCAGGTTTTTGTTCGGATTATCGTTGGCGTTGTTGGTATTAAGTTGTCCTTGAGCATTGTTTGGTGCATATGTGTTGGCACTGGGAGTAGCATTTTTAGGATTTTTCGTATTTTGAGTATTTCCTGACAAGGCAAGCACTGGCTGTTTAGATTTGGGATCATATGATTCATTGTTGCCTTCGTTTTTGTTTCGAGTCCAAAATCGAGTTTTGTCCAAATTAGTGTTGTTTTGGTTATTGTAGTTTGATGAGTTTGTTCCTTCTTTGTAGAACTTGAGTGTTCCCTTTTTGACACAAGCTTCCTCTACTTGAATGCCATTTTCGATCAATTTGTCAAAAGATGATATGCATTGAAGTTTGAGTCTGTAACTCATCTCACCATTCAAGTTATCAATGAAGATTTCCATTTTCTCTTTTTCAGGAATATCTCAAGGGTATCTTGATACCATGCGTCGCCAACGTTGAAGGAATAACATGAATGTTTCATTGTTTTTTTGTTTGGTGTTGCAAATATCTAACATGGTTATGGCATGTTGGATGTTGTAAGAATAATGGGTGATGAATTTGTTAACCAATTCGTCAAATGATCTAACAGGTGGTGTAATCTTAGATAACCATTCCATCGTTTGCCCTCCCAGGCTTCTTGGGAATAACCTCATCAGATAAGTGTCATTATGAGCAAATTCAAGACTCATAGTACAAAATTCCCGAACATGATCTCGAGGATCACCTTTTCCATCATATTTATCAAATTTGGGAATGTCTGAGTTTGGAGGAAAAGGTATCATGTTTAAGCTTCTGTCAAATGGATAAGGACAGATTTCGTTTATAGAATACCGCACTGTTGTCCCTTGTTGCATATTGTGTATTTGTCTTTGCAAAATTTGCATTTGTTGAGTAAGAGCAACCAAGGGCGCATTATCTTGTCGAGGGAAGAGTTCTTCCCTTGTATTTGTTCTCAACTGAAAAGGTGTAGTAAATGGTATGTGTTGTTCTGGGGTTTCGAACACAGGTACTCGCATTTCTGGTACATGTTGTTCTGGAATATGTTGTTCAAGTATGCGAGTCTCTTCTTCCCTTTGTTGTTCTTGATATGTATATTGTTGAGATCCTGTTTGAAAGATGTTTGCGTCAAAATCTTCAGGAAGTTTGACGCCTTTGCTTGTAAGCATGAGTAAATATTTTTCCTTGTCATTTTCCATGAGTTTTTCGATGAGTTTTTGAAATGAAGGATTTTCTTGACATTCCTGAAGAATTGCGTCAGTAATTTCAGGATCTTCTGATGGTGGAACTTCAAAAGGATTTGATAATCGACGATTCATACTTGATTCCGCGGGTGTCTCGCTTTGTTTGTTTCGTTGAGAGCGAGTGATAGGAATTTTAATAAAAACTTTCAGTGATGAAGGGAACAAAGTCCTCGTTGATATTTTGTTCTGGTGTTGTTGGTTCTGGTCTAGATGTGTTATATGTGATGCATTCGTCGGGCAAGAATGCTGGATTGATCTTTCCTCCGCGGTTTATCTTTTGATTAAAAGCAGACTTTTGACAGTATGCTCTTGTTTTCAAGGGTTCTTTGTCAAATTCGCTAGATTTGTTTTGGATATAACGTTTGACGTGATGAAGAAATACCCGATGGGATTTGAAGAGTTGACGATTGATATATAAAAATCTATTTCTCTTGATAAATTTGGAAAAGCTAGGTTGTTGTTTCTTCAACGTGATGTTGCGATAGAGGTTCTTTCTTCTCAGAATGAGGGGATTTAGTTGATGCCTGTTTTGAAAATTTCAAATTTTACTTTATCCGAGTGAAGGTTTAGCTGTCCCTTCACGACAAAGTGTGTCAAATGATATGGATAAGAGTTTCCCGATCTAGAAACTGGGTTTGACAATTTGGAAATTTTTAGACAAGTGTTTTTGGAGATAAAATCCGTAAGATGTTTTAAGGATTGGATTGATACTGATGATGAAAAGTTTCCGGATTATGATAGGAAAGACGTCCTCTATTGCTCGATTCGTTTAGGATTCAGACAACCTTGTTTGACACAAATTTGGCTTGAGAAATAGTTTTAATGATTCGTTTTTGTCACTCTGGTTTGATAAAAGATGTGTTTTGATGAAAAACTGTTTTTTAAAATATTTTGAGATTTTCAAAAAAAATTTGGTTTTTCAACTCTCTGTTTTTCTCCTTTTTCCCATGCGCTAAAACAGGTGTTCAATGCACTACTAGATTTTCTATATGCGCTAAAATTATTTCCCCACACGCTACTCTGCCCCTGATTACGTGCTAAAACATTGATTCCGAAAATTTTTGTTGTGTTGACTGTGAAATATGCACGCGCTAGACTGGGTTGTACACGCGCTGACTGATTTGGCTAATGCGCTAAAGCAAGAATTCTACGCGCTAAGCTGTTTGTTTTACGTGCTAAAACAGGCTGTTTTGAAATTCGTTGTGAAGTTTTTGGGAAAAGTACGCTCTACACTGTGACTTCTATGCGCTATTTGTTTCTGTCAATGCGCTAACTTTGGATATCTACGTGCTAATATTTTGCTTCTACGCGCTATAATATGTGTTGTATGTGCTAAAAGATGGCTCTCTATTTTGCTTTGCGGTTGAAACGCTACTGTTTTTGTTTCACGCGCTATTTCGTTCTGTGAATGCACTAAACTAACTGTTTGAAGCGCTAAGATGTTGCTCTTACACGCTAAACTGCCCTGATTTTTCCTTTTGTTGTTTTTGTAATGTTTTTGACTTTTGTTGAGTGAATTTTTAAGTGTGATGGATGATTTTCTGAAATACAAAATGCAAACACAGCACACAAAGTACAATCATTTCACTTAATCTAACAGAAAGTGTATGTTCTATCGAGGATGTGTTCAAATCCCCAATGTTTTAATAGGTTGGATACAAGATAAACACTTCAGGAAGACTCTTTATTCAAGGGTCATAAGCAACATCATAGCCCACTAGTCTCGATACTCCGTCAGCTCAAACAGCCATGTCACCCTCTAGAGGGCGCCCATTTTTTTGCCTTTTGCCAGAAGTTAACTCAAAGTGAATTGCTTCACAGTTGAATAGTTATCTTGGGAGATATATGGTGAGTAATCTTGGGGGCGGATTCTTCCCCACCCTTGCACTATGATGTTACAAATGTTTGGATACTGACTCAGCTCAAAGTTTCTAATGCTAAGGTTCTTAATCAGACTTCCCGTTCGGTCGTCAGTGATAAACTCCCTCAGGAGGCTTCCCAACCTTTAGAACAAAGGCTTTACGTATCTCGAGGATACTGGGGGAAGGCTAATCACTGCACGCAACCGTTGAAAAGGACTTTCATCACTTTTCACATTTGATTATAGTGGGTTGGAATTCTTGGCGTTAAAGTCGTTCCCCACTTAGGTCGTTCCCTTCACACCGGCCATAAATGGCTTTAAGAGTTGATTGCAACTCTTCGAGAAGGTAGGCCTGCTAAAGGATTTATTGCTTGAAATACTAAAAACATAAGAGTGGTTTGGATTTTTGGTCACCCAGTTAAGGGGAGAGCATATACCTTCCACTTTCGAGACAAGGCAAATAAGTTTGTTCTTTTTAACCTCCAAGACAATAATTTGCTAACTTCTAATTGGAGATGTTGCTCCAAAAAGCATGGTGTTCTTTTTAATCCTTTATAGCAATAATTATCTAATCTATGGAAAATAGATCGTCAACAAAGCAAATTTTGACTTTCGGAGGTCAACAAAAGAAATACGTTTTGCTTTAAAAGCAAACTTCCTCGCTCTACCTGCAAGAAAATTGTTAAAAATCCTGCAAAATAACAAGAAGGTTGTTAGTTTGTTTTTGGGGGACTTCCATAAGTCTAAATTTTTGGAATTCGGTTACAAAATCTTTTTGTTGTTGTTGTTTTTTTTTTTTCTTGCGATGCGCTACAGAACAAACTGTACGCGCTACAATACTCGGCGGATGCGCTACTGTTTCTTCTACATGCGCTATTCTGTTTCTCGTATGCACTATTCTGTGTGCCAGATGCGCTAATCTGTGGTTTGATTTTCCCGCGGTCTGTTGTGCAGGAAAATTTTTGAACTTTATGCGCTAACTGTTTGTTTCAAAGCGCTGTAATATGAATTTTATGCGCTAAAATATGGAGCGGATGCGCTAATCTGTCTGGTATACGTGCTAATCTGTGTTTCACCAGTGTCGACACCTACAGGAAAATTTCTCAAATACTCTTATGCGCTAAGGAACAGTTTTAACGCGCTAAGACAGGAAGCACACGTGCTAAATAGTAGGCTAGAAGCGCTAAACTGTTTGGCGGATGCACTAAAATATCTTTTGGACGCGCTAATCCTAGTTTCCCGCGTCCCTGCAAAAGTCTTCAAATTTAAAAAATGATGTGTTATTGGGGGTCGTGCCTCACGGTGGGCGCCAAAAATGTATGCGGGAAAAGTGGGCGAATAAAACTTAATATATGAAAATATGTTAGAATACTAGTCCACACACACACACAGGACTTCTTGATGCAAGCTATGGAGTAACGTAGTATTACTCAGCTTCCCAAGGAGAGTCTCATGGTTCTCTATCTCACAATGTCCCTCAAACCAATGTTTTTGCTCTCAGATCACTGAACAAAATGGTTTAGGGATGGCAAATATGAGAACGAGAGATGCTTTTGATTGATTTTAGTATGAGATGTGTTGTAAGTTATGTATGATGCTAAAATACAATAATCTAAATGATAAGATGACAAGATTAGTATGGATACTATCCTAGCATACTATATTTAGTCTATGATTGAGCTAAAATGATAAAGAAAGTAATCTAAGCATGCATATTAGTCTAATTTATGATCTAAAAGAGGCTAAATGAAGAGCATAAAGATGATGAAAAAGCTTGAAAGTATTTGAGCATAAGTATAATGCTTCAAATTTGAAAGATGATTGTTAAAAATGGAGGAATGAAAGCTCTATTTCTAGCACAAACAGGGCAATGGATGGTCAGGATTGAAAGGTTTAATCAAAGGCCAAGTTTGAAAATTGGGGATCCATGTGCACAATTGGCACCAATGATATGGTGACAAATGTCAACACAGGATTGGGTTGAAAGAAGAGGTTGGAGGCATTAAAGGCCTGAGAAGACCTCATGGTTATCTAAAGGCTAAGGGTCAAGTCTAAGTTAGGTTTACCCACTATATTAAGAGTTAATCCAAGGATAAACCTTTGTGCAAATGATTAAGAGATAATCATGGTCAAAGCATTAATGGCCTGATGAGACCCTTGGGTTGGATAGAGGTTGAGTCAAAACAAATGTTTTAACCATGTGGGAAGGTTTGAATTCACCATTAATGGTTATTGGAGACTTTGGGGATTAAGTGGTTGAAGATTGGAAGCCTTTAATGGTTTTCAAAGACTTTAAGGGTTTTGGTGGTTGAAGGTTGAAAACCTTCAATGGTTATCCAAGACTTTGGGTCATTTGAGAAGTGACCTCCCTTTGCTTAGGGATGTGACAAAGTTTAGAGGAGGGTTAGGTTAATTAGAATCGATTAGAAGATTCTAGAAGGGATTAGGAAGGGGTTTGGGATTTTGCAAGTGGATGGGGGGGATAATAGGATTTAATTGAATTAAATGATTTTCATTCAATTTGGTTGAAATTAAATAAATTTGATTTATTCAATTTAGGATAACTATTTAATTAAATTTGAATTTAATTAAAAGTGGCTAGGGGGATTTAATTGAATAAAATGATTTATTCATTAAATGGGTATAGTGAATTTAATTTAAATAAATTGAGTAACTTATTTAATTAAATAGAAGAATGTGGATAATTTAATTAAATTGGATTTAATCAAATAGAAAAATGAACATAAAATATTCATTTAGGAATATGGTCATTTTTATACGTCTACATTTTGCCCCTCTTTGAAGTGACGTGTGTGCACATGTTATTTCAAAGAAAATGATGTCCTATTATGATTTATGATCAAATGCAATTTTTTTTTGTGTCCCTCTTTTGATTTGTCAGTCATGCCCCAGATTTGATGTGATGCCCCAGATTTGATGTGATGTGTGATGCCCCCTCGGGAGATGAATCAATATTTTTTTTTTTTGGAAAATTTCTGATTTAAATTGATGGCGTTCGTATGATGTGTAGGATTTCATCCGTGTAGTAAGTGTGTAAATTGATTCATCTCCCGATAAATTACAAATGTTTTGGCATAGGGGAGATCGCGACCATATTACAGGCCCAGTTAGCTAACCCTAATTTGATTTTCCTCCTATAAAAGGGGAAAAGGGCTTGATTTAAAGTCATTTGTGCTTTGTTGACTTTGAAGAAAAGAGAATTTTCTCTGGAGAGAAAATGCCTATTCCCTATCATAGACATCGTTTCGAGCGCGTTCGGAGGTACCGGAGACCAGTAGCGCGTGGACCACCAGTAAGTCAACCCTTTTGACCCCTTTTTGATTTTTTATTTTGTCATTTTTAGGTGTTTTTTGAATTTTCAAGTTCGGACAAATCGTTTTAGCACGTCTAGGATGTAGATTAGCGCATACGAAGTACACGGTAGCGCATAGAAGTCAATTTAGGGGTTGCGTCCGAAATAATTTTGGTAGCGCATAGGTCACCTGGGTTAGCGCGTCCACGTAGAATAGCGCAGGTAATGCGTTTAGTAGCGCTTTGGAGGAACAGGGTAGCGCGTAGGACTAACCTAGCGCATAGGAGTCGCAGAAGTTCGCATGAAACAGGGAGTTTAGCACGTAGGCATAACCTAGCGCATAGGGCTGAAAGGGTAGCACCTAGGCAAAGGGGTTTAGCGTGTAGGATAAACCCAGCGCATAGGATGAAAAGAAGAGCGCTTAGGGAGGATAGACTAGCGCGTAGACAGAGTCTAGCGCATAGGGTAGTTTGGGTAGCGCAAGGGAGGAAAATATTAGCGCGTAGACAATGTCTAGCGCATAGGCGAAATTAGATAGCGCATGAGTAGAAAAGGGTAGCGCATAGATCAAATCTAGCGTAGAAGGCAGACAGACTAGCGTGTAGGACAAACAACCTAGCGCATGGGTTTGTTTTAGTGCATTTTAGGTCTGTTTTAGCGCATCCATAAAAATTTTGTGTTTTGGGCAAATTTTGAAAAGTTGTGTTTTTGCGTGCCTGTCGTGTTTTTGATGTATGTATCCAAGATGAGTATTTGTATAACTTGTTTTGATGTGCAATTTTCCAAGTTATGTATAGATATCAAGCTGTTTGTGTTGATCAGAACATGATTATTTGCATTGTCTGTTTTAAGTTCAAATGTGTATGAAAGCCTGAGTTGTTTTACAAGCCGATATGGGTTGGAAACTTGAGTTCTTTTACAAGTTTTGATATGGGTGGGAAACTTGAGTTGTTTTACAAGTTTGTGATTGTGGTACTTGAGTTGTTTTACAAGTTTTGATATGGTTTTTGAGAACTTGAGTTGTTTTACAAGTTTTGATATGGTTTTTGAGAACTTGAGTTGTTTTACAAGTTGATATGAAATGATAGGAGTTTGAACTTGATGTAGATGAGAAAATTTGTTTCATGTTTTTGATGTAAGTTTGATCAGCAAATCATGGGATTATCTTTTGAGCGCATTATCTGATCAGCAAATCATGGGATTATCAGATAGGTCTACTACTAAAGCTATTTGGGATCATTTGGAAACACTGAATGAAGGAGATTCCACAGTGAAAAATTGCAAAACTTGAAAGCTTCGGGGTTAGGTATGAACATATGAAAATGGAAGAAGATGAAAGGATTTTTGCTTTTATGGAAAGAGTAAATGAAATTGTTTTGGGTATTAAATGTTGTGGAGGAACCTTAAGTGAGGATGAAATTGTTTCAAAAGTTTTAAGAGGATTTCCACCGACATATAAAATGAAGGTTACTACTATAAATGAGTTAAGAACAATGCCTAATACAACAGTAACTAGGGATACATTAATTGGAAAACTTTTAGCCTTTGAAATTGAGGAATTTGGTCCTTTTGCTACTATAAAGATACATTTAGCTTTTAAAGAATCTACATCATTTGCAGCATCATTTGACAAGTCTGATTGGAAAGCCTTTTATGCAAGAGAACTTGAAGAAAGAAGGAAAGAAAATGAAGAACTTGAAGAACTTGAAGCATTATTTGCAAAGAAAATGCCTATTCATCTAAGAGTAAGGCATATAAGAGCTTTGAAAGCATCAACCATTCTCATCATTAATAGGAGCTTTGAAGACATTAAAGAATAATAGGAGATCATCGACTGTTGATTGGCTTATACCTGTCCCTTAGGGTTTGCTATGGTTTCATGCTATTTTCATGTCTTTGTATGAGCTTTATGATATTCATTTTCAGATTTACATTCATGCTTGAGATCCACTATTGCATTTGTGATTTGAAGCATTTATATTTACATTTACATTCATTTAGGGTTTACTCTCCAAGCGTAGGGTAGAACTCTAGATTTACTTTCTTGTTCATTTAGGATCTTGCAAACACACAAGATTCTTGCACACACATTTTCAATACATTATTAACTATTTTTGGAGGTGGAAATAATCAAAACAAGGTGATTGACTAAGGCAACACCCTATATAGCCACCTAGACACCATTTTTCAGGTTTTAGGTGCAAGTACAAAAATTTGACGAGCACACAATCTTTGGAGTCCACAGAACACACAAGTGCAGACTTAAGGATAGAAACAGATCCCAGTTTTTAGACCAGGGCATAGTGCCTTTCTCCACGACCAAGGCGTGTCACCCTGGTCCTCCCTATTTTCCTACTTCTTTTGGCAGTTCAACAGATCAAAGACTCGAACAATAATTTCCAAAGGTACAACAAGGTGGAGTATCAGGGACCAAGGCATGGTGCCCTAGTTCTGCTCAATTAGCTTCAAATTTCAATGACAAGTGCACATTTGAATTCCCCTCCATGCTCTGTATCCAGTGTCTTAGTTTTAGATTTGCATGGTTCAGTGTTTTCAATTTACATTCGCATATTTATTTATCTCCTAGCATAGTTTATCATTGCATCACATTTTGCATATCTCCTCTTCATAGCAGCAAATGAATAGAAACCCTAAAGATATTCTTTGACTCTCTCTCTCTTTTGCAAGAATTAGTCAAAGTGAATCATCTCCTTAGGCTCTTTCGTATTCCAATGTATGGAGGAAAGTAGGGTTAGGTCCTAAACTACCCAATCCCATTTTTCACCTACACAAGAATATCCTATTATTTCTCTCCTTCCAAATGCTCCAGCTCAAGTGAGATGGAATTTTCCTCCAAAGTTGTTGAGCCAGGGGGTTAGTAGTTAAGTGCCCCCACTCTTGTAACAATTGAGTCAAGTTCTCATTCATAGTCTAGAAAAGATTAAATTAATGATAAACCATACCCCAAAGGGTTTTAGCAAAAGCACAATGTAGTAATAGATGTGAAGAATTTTCTTCATCAGTCTTGCACAAAACACATTTGTTAGGAAATTGGAAACCTATCTTAGATATATTATCCTGTGTGAGGATCTTATTGTGGAGTGCAATCCACCAAAAGAAGAAGTTGATTTTAGGGATGAGGTAGGGGTTCTAGGTTTGCTTCCACCAAGAAAGAGAATTGTTATCACTATGAATATTGTAGTAAGAAGTTTTCACAAAGAAATCCCCACTTGAATTCCATCTCCAAATAAATGTATCCTCTCTAGGGAAAAGGGGTTGGTAATAGGCAGAAGATGGGGTTGGTAATAACAATAGGCAAAAATGTCCTTCCAAGTGTTATTAGAGAGGTAGTTACAAACCCACTGACCAAAGAACTCAATGGTATAGTATTAGATCCTCCTAAGGGAGGGGGAGCAAACTAGAGGTTTATCTCCCAACAAATAGTCTTCCCAGAAGAGAATGTTTCTCCCATTTCCAATGAGCCACTTCATACCCTATGAAATAATATATCTACACTTAAGAATATTGTTCTAGATTGTGGTGCCCCTAGGGAGCCCATCCATATCCATGCACTTGTGGAAGTTGTCTTGACCAAGGTACTTTGTACACATAATGCGGCCCCAATCATTGTTTTGGCACATCAGCTTCCAGGTATTTTTAGCCATAAGGACCTTGTTAAAATGAGAAATTTTCCTAATCCCCAACCCTTCATTGATTTTTGGGTAACAAACTTTATTCCAACTGACCAGGGCTAACCTTTTCTTTTCTTCCATGTTTGTCCAAAGGAAACTTATTTTAATTCTTTCCAATTTCTTAGCCATTGAGGTTAAGATTTTGAAGAGGGAAAGGAAGTACATAGTGATTTCCTAAAGAGAGGAGGCTAGGAGTTGGAGTTTCCCAGCACAACTGCGAAATCTACCCTTCCACCCTGCCAATTTCTTCTGCATTCTCTCAATGATAGAAACCCAAAAGGAGTTAGAGACTTCCTTAACAGATGTGGCAGCCCAAGGTAAGTGAGCAAGAGGGAAGGAATCTACCATCCCAAAATACCCATGAATTTGGCTTGAAGTCTTTTAGCAGTATGGAAGAAATAAATGTTGCTTTTATCATAGTTGATTTGTTGGCCCGACAATGCTTGATGCAGCCATAACTAATGAAACCCTCAAAAGAGAATTGATCTGCTTATGCAGCAAGAGTAGCACAATGAAAGCAACAAGAAAACATAACAAGATTATAGAAATAGATCATATTATTTCCTTAGAACTTCTGGCAACCAACCGGTTATCATCATACAATCATCTTAGAACATCCGGTAGTTAAACAGTTACGTGCAAGCTTCAAGCCAGATACAATCCAATCGAGACTCTAAGAATCAACCAGATCACTAAATGTGAATTTCTAAATCCTTATTCTCAATTATAATTCCTCCGTCCTTACAAATGATTACATAATGCCATATTTATACCCATCAAAACATCCGGGTCAGCCACAAAAGATTACATTTACCAATGCAGGAAAATGAAACGTGTAACAAGGTCGACCCTAAGAATGAACAAAATATTTCCAAAAAATAACAACAAAGAAGTGCGGTTCAGTAGGAAGGTCGACCGCATGCCAAAGAACATCAGACAAGACCCAAAATAGATCCACATGCCAAGAATAGCTCCAATAATGGAGGAAAGTTAATCGGTAAGAACAAGAACTATCCCAGAACCTAGAAATAGTCAACCGGGAGCGATAACTAAATGGAAAAGAATCCAAATGGACTGAAAATCTAGAATTAATCCCAAGAACCATCCTAGAAACAAAAAATATGATTTGTAATGAAAAACAAGCAACTATTGGTACCAACCGATAAGAATACAGAAAACTGCACACTGAACTAAACAATAAAAAACTAAAAGGAAATATTTTTGGTTGATGCAAGATTTCTCATAGACTGAGGATGCTCTTGCATCAGACATCCCAGGTAGAAAAAGATGTTCCATGAGAGGCAACTCATGAACATCTAAAAGGGTTTGGGATAAAGACCCCATGCTCATTTTGTTAGGCCCAATATGAAAAGCTAATGTACTGAGAGGGGAGGGGTGAATCAGTACTCCAAAACTTTTCTTCAATAATAACTTTAGTGTTATGCATAAACCGAATAGTGTAGTAACATAATATAAAGCTAAAACAAGTAGATAACAATCATACATGATTCACTCCATAACACATATATTTTGGTTATGTAGAAACTCTTGGTTAGACAGAAAAACTATGGTGGGGATGGCACCCACAACTTCACTACTGCAATAATAAAGAGTGCTCAGTTAGAGCTACATGTTTAGCTATTTCTGATAGCTTACCTTGTTAGGAGTATCAAGATCTATTAGATCTACCTTACTAAAGGATTTCACAACACTTAAACTAAATGTTGCACCTAGTTAGAGGCTTTACAATTTATAGACTTGATTAGAGTCTTTTACCTTGTTAAAGGTTTCTCATACAACTTCAAAATATTACAATAAAATCATTACAAATATCTGCAACTTTACATCTGGAATGTTATAGCAGATTCTATATGCTCAGAATAAGTTACCTTGCTTACAGCATACCTCGGTAACCCATATAGTAACTCGGTAAACCCTTCTGTTTACTCTGTTCTTTGACTGTTCTTTGAAAACCTTCTTGATGACCTCTGTGTCTCCGTAACAGTCTTTTGACACTCATGCATACACACACTCTTTAATTCTTCACTCATGTTGTATAAATAGATCTCTTATGATGGTGATCCATTCATTGCTTCGATCTTACAAATATGATTTATCAAATGAATAACCATGCAAATTATTTCATTGGTTAGATGACCTCAAAATCATACACAATCTTTAAGTGCAATTTCCAATGTGATAACGGTTAGATGTGCCTCAATCTTGTAACATGTTTTCATATGTATGTCTAGGTTCAATGAATCTGGTAACACATTTCACTCAGTGTATATCAACTCGGTGTGTCATCTTTGCTACTCGGTAGACATGAAATGATACTTAGTAGATAGCTTGGTGTATACTACATTTTTTGACTTACTTTCTTTTGTAACCGACTAGACTGTTCATGCTGACTGAATGTCTCGGTAGAGATAACTAACTAGGGTATATAGTATAACTTTGACATAAAACTAATGGCAACTTGATAAGTAGTAACACATTTATGATCCAAACATCTTCCTTATCTACCAACCTCTTCTTTAGCTCATCCTGGACCTTAACCGACTTCTCTAACCCTTGACTGTCTTTGTTTCTCTTCCTTTGCTTCAGATCTACACATTGTCTCTATTTACTTCTCTCTTTCTTCTGCAACTCTAATTTGTTTTTTCCATAAGACTTTATTCGGTTTGTTATCATAAGATCTTTGTCATCCGTTTCTATCCATCATGCTTATTTATTAGATATTTTTCTAGACTCATGTCACCTTCTGGTATTACGTATGCAACCGGGTTCTCAGTACTACAACTTTTCTCTGGACTCAAATTCTTCACCTCCTTCTATTTCTCCTTCAAATAATTCAATGTGAACTTTTGCCCACCCTTCTCAATAGTGACTAGGTTTCTTCTACAGTCATAAATAGCTCCTCTATCAAACTGCCAAGGTCTTCCCAACAAGACATGACAAGCACTCATAGATACAACATCACATAAAGCTTCATCTCCAAAAGACCCAATATTGAAATTCACCAAACACTATTCCTTTATTTTTATCTTTTGATCATATTGTAACTAACTTACCATGTAAGGACAAGGATTATCAAGCTTTTTCAATCCAAGCTTCACTACCATCTCTTCGGATACCAAATTGTCAGTACTTCCACTATCCACAATAACCTTGCAACACTTACCACCTTATTTGCACATAGTCTGAAAAAGACTCTTTCTCTAAGTAGATCTGGTATCCTCACTTCTCTACTCCATCATGACTCTTCTGAACATAAGGGATTCTCCTTGCTTCAGTATACAGTTAGGTCTGGTAACTTCACTTTCTAGTTCCTCATTTGCCACACAACTTCTTGCCATTCCCTGCATACATTCATAAAATCTATGTCCGGTTTCTCCACACTTGAAACATTTGCTAGGAAGTTCTCTACCAGTACTATTAGTGCCTTTCCTCTATATTTTTAGTTCTCATTCTTTACTCCACTTAGGTTTTGATTCCTCCTCAACATCCTGCTTCTCTATACTCATATGTCCCTTGAATCTCTCCTTCCCTCTAAGTTTATTTGGTTGTCTTCTTTTCATCTTCTCCTCAGCCTTCAAAGCATACTGGTAAGCTTCTTCAACTGTGGAAACCCTCAACATGCTCATCTCATCCTGAATGTTAAGTGCAACTCCATTTATATACCTCGCCACCTTTTCTCTCTCCATCTCTCTATGTCCAGATCTAATCATCACCTTGTATAATTCCTTAGTGTACTCTTTCACAGTCATGTTTCTCTATTTCAGGTTCTATAACTTCTTGAACAATTCCAACTCATAGTCTCCCGGCATGAACTTGGCCTTCAATATTGCAACCATCTATCTCCACTAAGTTATCTTCATTTCCGCATTCTCCACTCTGTCTTTCTGCAATTATTTCCACCATAAGGCAACACGCCCTTTCAACTTAGTCTATGCCAACTGGACTCTCTGCGGGTCCTTGACATCCTCAAACTTGAAGTAGTCCTCCAACTCTCTGATCCAATCAATCAGATCCTCCAGATTTAGCATTCAAGAAAAGTTTGAAACTTCCAATTTATAAACTTTACTCGCTTGTGCCACTGCTCTCAAGAATCTTTCCTCTCTTCCATCCTCTGGTCCTTCATCCTCTTCTAATTCAATCTCTTCACCGACTTCTTTGTACTCATCCTCAAATTTAGGGTTTCTTCGTAAACCAGCCAAAGCATTTCGGATTTCATTCCCACTTCATTCTTGAAGTCCTCCATCATCTGCTCTACCCTCTAGGGGTTTGTCCTTCTAGGCAGCATCTCCTCTTCCACTCTAGTGAACTTCCTCAACTTGGCAATCTGACTACCAGTTTCAATTGCCTCCCCTCAAAGATCTATTAAACACACGTGCAACCTACCTCCAATCAATGATCTATCCACCCAAAGGAATGCCTCAATGTTCGTAAACAACTCTTCCACCAACCAGTTCATAACCAGCTCTGATACCACTTGATGCAGCCATAACCGATGAAACCCTCAAAAAAGAATTGACCGACTTATGCAGCAAGAGTAACACAATGAAAGCAACAAGATTACAGAAATAGATCATATTATTGCCTTAGAACTTTCAGAAACGAACCGGTTATCATCATACAATCATCTTAGAACATCTAGTAGTTAACGGGTTACATGTAGGCTTCAAGCTAGATACAATCCAACCAGGACTCTAAGAATCAACTAGATCACTAAATGTGAATCTTAATCCTTATTCTCAATTATACTTCCTCTACCCTTACAAATCCGGGTCCGCCACAAAAGATTACATTTACCAATGTAGGAAAATGAAATGTGTAACTAGGTCGGCCCTAAGAATGAACAAAATCTTTCTGGAAAATAACAACCAAGAAGTCTGGTTCAGCAGGAAGGTCAGACACACACCAAACAACATCAGACAAGACCCAAAATAAATCAACATGCCAAGAACAACTCTGGTAATGAAGGAAAGTTAACCGGTAAGCACAAGAACTATCCTGGAAACCAAAAACAGTCAACCAAGAGCGATAACTGACTAGAAAAGAATCTAAATGGACGAAAAATCTAGAATTAAGCACAAGAACCATTTTGGAAACCAAAAATATGATCTACAGTGAAAAGCAAGCAACTACCGGTACCAACCAGTAAGAACATAGAAAACTACACACTAATTGAGAGGAAATATTTTTGGTTGATGCAAGATTGCTCATAGACCGGGGATGCTCCTACATCACTTTTGCATAAAGATTAATGAATTTTTTCCACCCCCTCTCTTCAACCATCAAAGCCACCCCAAAAAGAATGGTGTCATTGATAAATTGCTGCCAAACAATAGGGGGGACCGAGAAAGTAGATTTGATCCCCAATAAGGTTTCATTGTTGATAAGAGAGTTGAGTTCCTGCCCAAGACCTTCACCATAATAATAAAAAGGTAAGGGGATAAAGGATCACCCTGGCGAAGCCCACTAGATGCCCCAAAGGGTTCACGAGGGACACTATTAACCAAAATATAATATCTTACCGTAGTGATGATGCATTTCCTAATTAGGTTGAGCAGTTTATCACCAGCTCCAAGATTTTTAAGAACCTTGAACAAGAAGTTCCAATTCACTCAATCATAGGCCTTTGAGATATCAAGTTTGAACATCATACCAAGTCAACGGCCTTTGTCCATTGAATGAATAACTTCATGAGTGGAGATAGCAGCATCGAGGATTTGTCTTCCTAGAACAAAACCTTTTTGGATTTGACTTATGTGCTTATATATTGATGCTCTGCAAAAAGGATTAGAAAATCTGTTTGATAGCAACACACACAAGAGCACAAGAAACAAACATTAGTGTTAGCAACAAAAGATTATCCTAAACAGGCATATCAAGAGAGATATTAAGCATGAAATAAAAAGCATATAAACATAGAATGAAATAGCTAATCAAGATGCTCATAGTTGCTCCTCCCTTGTTTCTCTCCTCTCCAAGTCCCAAATGAGTGTAGCTCTCAGCTTTTAGCACTAGCCATGGATGCCATATGGAGATTCAAGATGGTTGAATATGATAAGCAAATACTATGCAAGAGTAGATAGTGATGCTATGAAAAAGCTCTATGCTAATGCCAGTATAACAACAATACTCTAAATGCTTCCTTTTGCTTGAGGAGAAGGGTTCTATTTATAGAAGAAATGGGGAAATGAAGGGTTAAGATTGAATGGTTTAATCAAGGGCCAAGTTTGAAAGTTGGGGATCCATGTGCACAATTGGCACCAATAAAATGGTGACAAGTGTCAACATAAGATTGGGTTGAGAGAAGAGGTTGGAGGCATTAAAGGCCTGAGAAGACCTCATGGTTATCTAGAAGGTAAGGGTCAAGTCTAAATTAAGATTACCCATTGGATTAAGAGTTAATCCAAGGATAAACCTTTGTGCAAATGTTTAAGAGATAATCATGGTCAAAGCATTAATGGCCTGATGAGACCTTTGGGTTGGGTAGAGGTTGAGTCAAAACAAATGTTTTAACCATGTGGGAGGGTTGAATTAACCATTAATGGTTATTGGAGACTTTGGGGATTAAGTGGTTGAAGGTTGAAATCTTTCAAAGGTTATCCAAGACTTTGAGGGTTAATTTGTTGCACACACAAAGCATTAATTGCTTTTCAAAGACTTTGGAGTCTTTGAGAAGTGACTCCAATTTGCTTAGGAATGTGACAATATTTAGGGGATGGGTTAGGCTAATTAGGAAGGGTTTAGAAGAATCTAGAAGGGGTTTAGGCATACAAGTGGATTTTGTAGGAAAATGCAAGTGGGAGAAATTTTGGTATTTTCAATTAAAATAAAATCATTTATTTCAATTAAATGGTGTAATTTGCATTTGGATAAATATTCAAATAAATATTAATTTATTTAAATGAGAAAAATGAAGATAAAGCATTAAAATGCTTGAAGACTTTGAGGGAAACCATTAAAGGCTTGAAGACTTTAAGGAAAACCATTAAAGTCTTAAGAAGATTATAGAAGGAAGCCATCAAGTTTGAAGACTTTAAAGCCATCAAGTTTGAATACTTTAAGGGAAACCATTAAAGGTTTCAAGTGGGTGAGGATAAATAGGATTTTAAATAAATAATTTATTTAAAATAGTTGTGCAACTTGCTTTTGTAGGAAAATACAAGTGGGTGGAGGATAAAGGTGATTTAAATAAATGATTTATTTAAAATAGTTGTGCAACTTGCTTTTGTAGGAAAATACAAGTGGGTGGAGGATAAAGGTGATTTAAATAAATGATTTATTTATTTAAATGTGAGAGGTGGGATTTTGGGGGATTTAAATAAATATTAATTTATTTAAATGTGAGAGGTGGGATTTTGGGGGATTTAAATAAATATTAATTTATTTAAATGTGAGAGAAGATTTAATTAAACAAATATGATTTATTTATTTAATTAATGGTATGAATTTGGTTAAGTGAATTAAATCAAATAAATTGAATAATTTATTTAATTAATAGGAGAAGAGGGTTAAGATGAATTAATTAAATATTAATTTAATTAATTCATTAATTGATGGTTAAATAATCAAATAAATACTAAATATTCATTTAATTAAGTGGACAGATTTATGTGACTACATTTGCCCCTCTTTGAGACGGTGCGGTTTATCGCGTCGTTTCAAAGAAAGAAAAATAGGTGTGAAGAAATGCCCCATAAAATGTAAATTTAATGGGTGGTATGCCCCCTCGAGAGATGGGCCGAATGTTTTTTTTTTTTTTTAAAATCGGGCGATCTCTCGAAAAAGAGTGAAAAGTGGAGGGGAGGTAGAATAGAAGAAATTAGAACTAATGATGAAAGAATGGAAGAAAATGGAGTGAATATGAAGAAACAACAAGCCAGCGAGTACCCTGAGGTCATGCAAGAGATACATAGCAGATGTAGTGTGGGGTTTGGATTGATGCTATACAATTGATCAAAATTGTTTGGACAATCTGGTGCAATCGGTTTAATTGCCCCGGTCAAGTCAAAGCGTGACAGTTGATGTCAGTTGGTCGCTTGGACATGATAAAGTCTGAGTAAGTGAATCAAAGTGACCTGATGTGACTTAGACAATTGATGTAATTGCCCGATGAAGTCAAGGTATATGAAGCAAAATACTCATTGAGACGTAGACAATTGATGTAATTGTCCGTTGGATTGTGTTTGATTAGTTGATCAATTGATAGTATGTGCGTGTGATGGATGGTTGTGGGGAATCATGGTAGCCCCGTTGAGACTAGGTCATTATGATAAATGCCTGATGTAGTCTAGGATTACCATAATCGATTACCTATTGAGACCCGAAGATACTTGATCAGAGTATCTGTTGATAGTCTAGGTGTGTGGGAGTCGATGTATCTGTGTAGATAGAGTAACTGGCTTAATTTTGTGGATGAGTGAGGATGGGAAGCGATGAAGGGATTAGGATGATGTTGATGATCAAGATAGGGAGGGTGAGGGGGGATTTGATGTTAGATAGAAGATATGGAGGACTAGGATCGAGTCCTATGGAAGAAGATGAGTAAAATAGAGTATGCATTATTATGACTACGTATGCATGATATGCAGCTATTATGAATGTATGGATGGGTGGAATGCAATGAAATGCAATATATACAAATGAGATGGAATGACGATCCATGGTGCTTTATTTTTCATCATTGAGCTTTAAAATGTTGTAAGAAAATACAAGCAACTTGACATAAAGATTCAAGATGACCAGAGTATTTCTTACATGGATTTTTATATAGCAAGTTAATACAAGCAACTTGATATAATGGATCAAGTTGACCTGAGTATTGCTTGCGGAACAGATAAGGATTATCTCCTTTCATGCATGACTTGGAACGTCCTCCTTGATCTTAGGCTGATCATATCCTGAGACAAGTGCATACCGTAATAAGAGATAAAACCTTTATCCAGTTTGGATGAGGTAGGAGGAACCAAAGAAAGAGAATTGTACCTGCAAACAAACAATATATACATAAAGAATAAAGAATATGGATCCTTGGTAATGGTTCATGCTCATATGGTCGAGGTATACGCTGTAGTCAGCAAGCCGTAATGATCTATGACTGCATTTTGCATAAGATCACGTAGCTTGGTGAACTTCCCACGTAGACACCATTAGTACATGTCCCAGAACTTCATCAGAAATAATGCGCAAACGATACAAAACAATGCTGAAAGATCCCGATACAGATAAACAAATGAATTACTCACGAATCAACCAAGCATTTGATAGCTTAACATAATTTTCTTGTCAAAGAAAATGTCATCTTGTCTTTGTTTTGGTAAGGAAGGATGCATCCTTGTTTTAAAGACAGTTTGGATTTGTTGATGTCGATTGTGTTGGTTTTGATTGGTAAATGGTCAGTGTGTGAGTAGTTGTCAATGTGTATTTTGTATCTGATCGGATAAATATGTACAAGGTGTTGCCATGTTTTTGTGTGATTTTTGATGGGTTTTCCGATGTTTTTTGGATTTTGTGAAACAATTTTGAATGTTTTTGGTATTTTGAGAGTCATTTTTGAATGTTTTTGATATTTTATGATGATTGCCTGAATGAAGAGCATAATGACACATAAGACAATGTAAAATCCACTTCAATCACTAGGGTAAGGGTATTGCCCCCAGTTTGTAGACCTGACTATGAAAAGGTGGGATGCTAGACGCATGGAGTACTTTCTTAATTGTAGATCAAATAACAAGCCATGGTTGGGATGGATGGATGTATGTGTGCATGAATGTGATCACAACGAGCCTGAAAAGATAATGGAGCCATTGCCTTTACGAGTAGCGCCTGTTTGCCAGGTTTTCACCATCGTACTTACCCAAGGTGCCACCGGAGTGTTTGTTCACCGTTTGGATGCATGATTTTTTTCTTTACTTTTGTGAATGTTTTTGTATTTTCTTCAGGACATTTTCTGAATGTTTTTGGTATTTTCTGATGTGCAGTGGAGCCTGATGCTCTGTACACCTTAGGTATAAAACCTTTTGAGGTGCATGTTGTTGATTGGATCTGCAAGCGGTTCTCCTTCTGATGTAGCCAACTGATATGCCCCGGACCCGAATACAGCAGTGACAACATATGGGCCGAGCCAATTTGATTCAAACTTGCCTTGATGTTCTCTATTTGGTTGGTTGCGAGGATTTTCGCGAAGAACAAGATCACCTACCTCAAATGTACAAGATCTAACTCGGTGATTGTAGCTTCTACTCATGCGCTGCTGATAGGCTTTGAGGTGATTGTATGCAGCTTGTCGCTTCTCATCTAGTAACTCTAAGTCCTGAAGACGAGATACTCTGTATGCTTCATCATCGATGAGATTGTGTAATGAAACTCGTAAGGATGGTATCTCGACCTCAATAGGTAAGATAGCTTCAGCACCATAGACCAATGAATAAGGAGTTGCACCTATAGGGGTCAGAATGCTAGTTCGACATGCCCATAATGTTGGATTCAATTGAACATGCCAATCACGACCGGCATCATTGACTGTCTTCTTTAGGATTCTCAATATGTTTTTATTGGATGCTTCGGCCTGACCATTGCCTTGTGGGTAATAGGGAGTGGAAAAGCGGTGTTGGATATGAAATTTATCACAAAGCTCACGGACATCCTGATTTTTGAAAGGAAGACCGTTATCTGTGACAATGGACATGGGCACACCATACCGACAGATGATGTAATTGAGGATGAATGAGGCGATCTGCTTGCCGGTGACTTGGGTAAGTGGAACAGCTTCGATCCACTTGGTGAAATATTCGGTGGCGGTAATAATGAATTTATGGCCATTGGATGAAGATGGATGGATTTTACCCACAAGATCAAGACCCCATTGACAAAAAGGCCATGGTGTTGTGATTGGTTGCAGTTCTTGAGCTGGTGCATGTATTAGGTCGCCATGAACTTGACATTTTTTGCACTTCCTAACAAAGTAGTAGGAATCCTTTTCCATAGATGGCCAATAGTATCCAGCTCGCATGATCTTCTTGGCTAGTGATGGACCACTTGAGTGAGTCCCGCAAATTCCTTCATGTATCTCTTCCAAAGCCTTTGTTATCTCACCTTGTTCTAGACATCGAAGGAGAGTACCATCAAGACTGCGTCGGTATAGGGTTTCGGCAATAATGGTATATCGAGCAGTTTGGCGAATGAAGGTTTTACGTTGGTTATTTGATTGGTTGGGAGGAAGGGTGTGATCACGGAGATAGGTGTAGAACTCATCGTACCATGGGGATTCAGAACCAACAAGGCAACATATCATTTCAGATTCGGGGATATCATAAGCGGGGATCCAAAGTTGTTCTACCAAGAACTCGTAGCGTGTTGAATTCTGTGGAAGATCTAGTAGAGATGCGATGGTAGCCATAGCGTCAGCAGCTCGATTCTGATCTCTTGGTATCTGCTCAAAAGTGATAGTAGTAAATGATGTCTTTAGATTGTCCACCATGTGCTTGTATGGCATGAGTTTATCATCTTTGGTCTGATACTCATCTGTTGCTTGTCGAATGACTAGTTGGGAATCGCCATATACTTGCAATTCTTTTAATTTCCATTGTATGGCTAATCTGAGTCCTGTGATCAAGGCCTCATACTCTGCTATGTTGTTTGTGCATGGAAATGTGAGCCTGTAAGACTTCGGGATGCTATCACCTTGAGGTGTGATAAACAGAATGCCTGCCCCCGAGCCGTGCCTAGTGTATGAACCATCAAAATATAGCTTCCATGGTTGTACTTCTGTGAGCATGAATATCTCTTCATATGGAAAATTGGAAATGAGGGGATGATCGCCTATGAGTGGTGCATCGGCCAATTGATCTGCAATAACTTGACCTTTGATAGCTTTACGGTCCACATACTCAATGTCAAATTCACTTAGAATCATCACCCATTTGGCCAAGCGGCCTGTCAATGCTGCTTTGCTGAGTAAATACTTGAGTGGATCAATCTTTGCAATGAGTTGCACCTTGTGTGTTAACAGACAGTGCCTCAGTTTAGTGGCTGCCAAGATTACTGCTAGGCAAGCTCACTCAATAGGTGTGTAATTGAGTTCATAGCCCACCAATGTGCGAGAGATCTAGTAAATAGCACACTCTTTTCCTTCTGCATTATGTTGTGCCAGTAGTACACCCAATGCTGTACTTGTTGCTGAGATATAGAGCAATAATGGTCTACTTGGATCTGGTGGCATCAGCAATGGTGGATTCATGAGATAGTCTTTAAGCGCCTGAAATGCTTGCTGGCATCTGTCATCCCACTGGAAGCGGATGTTCTTGTGTAGCAGGTGTGTGAATGGGTGACACTTATCAGCCAATTGTGCAATGAATCTGCGGATAGATTGAAGCCGTCCTTGTAGTGTTCTTAGCCGACTGATATTCTTTGGAGGTGGCATGTCCATGATTGCTTTAACCTTTGTTGGATCGACCTCAATGCCTTTGCTTGAGACAATGTATCCTAGAAGCTTCCTGGAGGTTACTCCGAAGACACATTTCTTTGGGTTGAGTCGAACATGGTATTGTTCCAGTCTATCAAAGATTTTATCTAAGATGTGAAGATGTCCTTCTCTAGTAAGTGATTTTGCTAGTAAATCATCCACATAATCTTCCATTATAGTATGCATCATGTCATGGAAGATGGTGGTCATTGCTCTTTGATAGGTCGCTCCTGCATTCTTTAGACCAAAAGGCATTACATTCCAGCAGTATGTGCCCCATGGACATGTGAAGGCTGTCTTATGTTGGTCCTCTGGTGCGATCTTTATTTGATTGTATCCTGAAAAGCCATCCATGAGTGAAAGCATGGCATGTCTTGCTGTCAAATCTACTATGATGTCGATATTTGGTAGAGGGAAGTCGTCCTTAGGACATGCCTTATTCAGATCTCTGAAGTCTGTACAAATGCGGATGCCCCCTTTTGGTTTGCCAACTGGTACAATGTTGGAGATCCATTCTGCATAATCAATTGGTCTAATGAAACCAACATCCAGGAGTTTCTTGAGTTCTGTTTTGACTAGCACGGCAATCTGAGGATGCATCTTACGAAGCTTCTGCTTGACAGGTTTGGCTCCTTTTGCTACTGTGAGATGATGCATGACTAAATCAGGATCAAGCCCAGGCATGTCTGCATATGACCATGCAAAGTTGATCTGACGCTGTTGGAAGAACTCTATAAATTGAGGCTGTTCCTCTGGAGTGAGAAGAGATGCCAGATGTATGATATGAGGGTTTTCAGGAGTCCCCACATTGTATTCTTTAGTCTCCTCAATGAGAATCGTCGATCGTTCCTGTTGTGTACTAGCAGGGAGAATGTCAAACCCTTCATCCTCAAGTGCCTCAGAGAGGTTTTCACCGTTGGATACGCTCTTTCTTTTTACTTTTGTTGGATCAAACAGTGCCACAGTGTGGTTTTCACTGGAAGATCCATGTTTTAATGTTATATTTTTGCAGCTGAAGGGTTTGGCATCCGCCCTGAAGTATGCTGCGCTATTAAGTTCAATGGCGAATCCAGCTTTGTGATCCCCGCTTGGTAGATTATCCCTTAATTCCAAAAAGTCAATGATAGCCTCATCGTTTTGGAAGAGGTCAAGACATGGGGGATTTGGTTGGTTCCATTCGATGAGTTCAGGGTGGATAATGGGTATTACTTCATCGATTAAGTTAAGTGCGGGAGATGTATCAGTGAGGGTTAAGACAGTGTGGTGAAGGTCGTTGATGGTACTCTCCCTATCAGAATCCGGCGTAGGATGAGACGTAGGGTCTGTGGAAGATGTTTCCAGCTCAGGTACCCAAGTGGTCTTTATCTGTGCTTCTTCGTAAACAGGAATGTCTTTGCGTGGCGGAGGTGGTGACGTGTCTTCCTCATCTGAAGTGTTAAGCTGTACAGAATCAAATTCCCACTCATGTGAGTCAGTCTCTGAATCACTTTCCAGCATCCGATTGCTATACCATACTGGGATGTCGCTGGAGTTGAATACTGCAGGTGTGATTGGTTTATGTACCTTTGAGGTGATCAGTGCTGCAGGAACTGTGATGGGGTTTAAAGGTTTTGTCAATGGAAGTATCGACAGGGTTGATTTAGTGGCTTCTATTGGAACGGCTGGTGCCATAGATGCTGCTACGGGTTCCAATATAGTTGCTGCTATGAATGGTTTTATTGATGTGATGACTGCTGTGGATGGGATTACTAGTTCGATTGGTGGGATTTTTGGCACTGATGATGGTTGCGGTGGGTTTGTGAGCCTCAATGGGGCAGTGACAATATTGCTTGATGGTGCTTTGATTATGAAAGGTGTCCTCTTTACAGTAGGTGGGCAAAATGGTTTGCTAGGTTTTCCTTTAAATCTGAGTTTAGGAAGGATCTCTTTTTCAAAGCCTAGGCCTGTATTACCTTTGGGCTTGAACTCTGGCAGAAGCGGTTCATGTCGTCCTTGTTTGCAGTATCCCAAAGCACTCTGACCATCATATCCCATTCTTTGCATAATGAGGAGGCCTTTGCCATACTGTTCTGTAGGAAGTGTAACTCGCAGTGTGTCAGTGGTGATGGGATCTTTATAGATCCATTCCGCTAGGTCCTTATCTTGTGTCTCTTCCTCTTGACTCTTTCCAAGGATGAAAGGTGTTAAGGCACATGCAGGCATGTTTAGTGGTTGCTGGAGTAACTGCTGTGGTTTACCATGTGTTCTAGGAGAAGTAGGCATTTGTCCCACACAAAAGAGCTGACTCAAGTTATATTCTCCAGGACCTTCCTCTGCTACTTTCATCTTTAGCTTTTCTTGCTTGGGCATAGGAGTGTTTGAACTGGCAAGAGAGGCGGGATTTACATATGATGTGGAGGAAATGGCTTCCCTATTATTAGGAACAGTAATCTCTGGTTGATGGCTGATATTATGGCAAAAAGCAAAGGGATTTGCATCGCCCAGGATTGTGATCTCTACACCGTTATGTGGGAACTTGATACATTGATGGTAGGTAGATGGAACGGCTTGCATGGCATGTATCCAAGGTCTCCCTAATAATAGATTATATGGCAGAGGAAGGTCCAGAACCTGACAGATGATGTGCTTTACCACAGGGCCCACTCGGATTGGTAGTACCATAGCTCCTTTGGATGAACGCTCTGCATCATCATAGGCCTTGATGGTGATCTTCTTGCGAGGATCCACTGATTCTACTGCATAGCCCAATGCTGTGACCAACTGTAGTGTGCAAATGTTTAGGCCTGCTCCATTATCAATCAAGACTCGCTTGATCCTGTGTTGGTTGACAAAGCCTTCAATGTGGAGTGAGGCGTTATGAGGCTGCTGGAAGGAAGAGTTATCACTTTCGGAAAAAGTGAGACAAGGTGATGACTTTAGACTTCCAACCATGGCTTGAAATTGGTCCGTGTTCAGGTTTGCAGGGACTGACGCCTCTTGGAGTGCTTGATCCAAGATTGTTTTATGAGAGGGTGACAGACGCAAAAGCTCCAAGATGGATATAAGCGCAGGGGTTTTGTCTAATTGTTCCACAAGATTGTACTGCTTTGGGACGGAGGTGGTGCCTTGTGGAGCTGCCTTGATGGTGACCTTGCCACGACGTGTAACAACATTGCAATTTGAGGTGGGATTTTTGAAGGTTATGGTTGCAATTTGTTCACTGGCATCATACAGGTGATTTACAGTGTAATTATACGCAGCTTGCGTATAATCAGTGGTATCAGGACCTCGCCGGGAAGTGGAAGGACCCCTTTGATCTTGTGATGGAAGTGGATCCTTGAACATGAGATGATCATTATTGGTCGTTTTTGGGTCATGTCCTTCAATTTCAATTTCTCCTCGATCAATAAGATCCTGAATGAGATCTTTCAATCGGTGACAATTACTTGTCTTGTGTCCTCTTCCTTGATGGAACTCACAGTGTTCAGTATCTTTCCACCATGCTGGTTTGACTTGAGGCTCATAGTTTGATAGCTTAGGTAGAGTGACCAAATTTTGAGAGAGGAGTTGTCGCAACACTGTTTCAATGGGTTCCCCTAAGGGAGTGTATGTGCGTTTTTGTTTTTGTGGACGAGGTCTTGGTTCATCATGAGATGTGATGCGACCTTGATTAAGAAGAACATTTGTGTTATTTTGAGGTGGAGGATTTTGTCCTGCAAACCGAACCAAATGATGCTCTGCAAAAAGGATTAGAAAACCTGTTTGATGGCAACACACACAAGAGCACAAGAAACAAACGTTAGTGTTAGCAACAAAAGATTATCCTAAACAGGCATATCAAGAGAGATATTAAGCATGAAATAGAAAGCATATAAACATAGAATGAAATAGCTAATCAAGATGCTCATAGTTGCTCCTCCCTTGTTCCTCTCCTCTCCAAGTCCCAAATGAGTGTAGCTCTCAGCTTTTAGCACTAGCCATGGATGCCATATGGAGATTCAAGATGGTTGAATATGATAAGCAAATACTATGCAAGAGTAGATAGTGATGCTATGAAAAAGCTCTATGCTAATGCCAGTATAACAACAATACTCTAAATGCTTCCTTTTGCTTGAGGAGAAGGGTTCTATTTATAGAAGAAATGGGGAAATGAAGGGTTAAGATTGAATGGTTTAATCAAGGGCCAAGTTTGAAAGTTGGGGATCCATGTGCACAATTGGCACCAATAAAATGGTGACAAGTGTCAACATAAGATTGGGTTGAGAGAAGAGGTTGGAGGCATTAAAGGCCTGAGAAGACCTCATGGTTATCTAGAAGGTAAGGGTCAAGTCTAAATTAAGATTACCCATTGGATTAAGAGTTAATCCAAGGATAAACCTTTGTGCAAATGTTTAAGAGATAATCATGGTCAAAGCATTAATGGCCTGATGAGACCTTTGGGTTGGGTAGAGGTTGAGTCAAAACAAATGTTTTAACCATGTGGGAGGGTTGAATTAACCATTAATGGTTATTGGAGACTTTGGGGATTAAGTGGTTGAAGGTTGAAATCTTTCAAAGGTTATCCAAGACTTTGAGGGTTAATTTGTTGCACACACAAAGCATTAATTGCTTTTCAAAGACTTTGGAGTCTTTGAGAAGTGACTCCAATTTGCTTAGGAATGTGACAATATTTAGGGGATGGGTTAGGCTAATTAGGAAGGGTTTAGAAGAATCTAGAAGGGGTTTAGGCATACAAGTGGATTTTGTAGGAAAATGCAAGTGGGAGAAATTTTGGTATTTTCAATTAAAATAAAATCATTTATTTCAATTAAATGGTGTAATTTGCATTTGGATAAATATTCAAATAAATATTAATTTATTTAAATGAGAAAAATGAAGATAAAGCATTAAAATGCTTGAAGACTTTGAGGGAAACCATTAAAGGCTTGAAGACTTTAAGGAAAACCATTAAAGTCTTAAGAAGATTATAGAAGGAAGCCATCAAGTTTGAAGACTTTAAAGCCATCAAGTTTGAATACTTTAAGGGAAACCATTAAAGGTTTCAAGTGGGTGAGGATAAATAGGATTTTAAATAAATAATTTATTTAAAATAGTTGTGCAACTTGCTTTTGTAGGAAAATACAAGTGGGTGGAGGATAAAGGTGATTTAAATAAATGATTTATTTAAAATAGTTGTGCAACTTGCTTTTGTAGGAAAATACAAGTGGGTGGAGGATAAAGGTGATTTAAATAAATGATTTATTTATTTAAATGTGAGAGGTGGGATTTTGGGGGATTTAAATAAATATTAATTTATTTAAATGTGAGAGGTGGGATTTTGGGGGATTTAAATAAATATTAATTTATTTAAATGTGAGAGAAGATTTAATTAAACAAATATGATTTATTTATTTAATTAATGGTATGAATTTGGTTAAGTGAATTAAATCAAATAAATTGAATAATTTATTTAATTAATAGGAGAAGAGGGTTAAGATGAATTAATTAAATATTAATTTAATTAATTCATTAATTGATGGTTAAATAATCAAATAAATACTAAATATTCATTTAATTAAGTGGACAGATTTATGTGACTACATATATATATATATATATTTGTTTGTATGTATGTATGTATGTATGTATGTATAACAAGGACTTTGGGCTTGATTTTGTGGATTTTGTTTATATATATATGTGTGTGTGTGTGTGTGTGTGTATGTATATACATATATATGCATGCATATACATATAGATATACATATAGATATACATACATACATACTGTTTGTATTTTGGTATGGTTTTGTCATTGATGTCAACACCTACTAAAACACTAGTACTCTGGAGATCCAACAACATTCACCGGCAAGCAAGTAACTATTGCACAGTTACTGGTATATGGTTCACTGGCAGGATATAATGATCACTGACACTTGGAATGATATGGAAGACACTTGGTAATGTCGAAGACATCGTGTGGACACTTTGTTTTGAAGAATTAATCATTGGTATATTCATACTTGCATATTTGCTTTTACCAGAAAATAGGTCCAAGGTTATCTAGGGTTTCACCGATAGGTTTATCTTTTCCAGATCAGCATGGCATGCTATGAAGATGATTTATTATTGTTGTAAATGCATTAAGCTGACATGCTTAATCGGTTATTGCATCGGATATTATATTGATTGTAAAATGTTTTTCTTGTAATATCTTGTAGAGCTGACCTACTAAAATTGGTCCTAGGTTATGGTATAAATGTAAGATCAAATGTGGGATGCGAAAAAGAATTATGTGAAGGTATATGCGAGATTAAGCAGAGGTATACACGAAGACATCATTTAAAGGTGAAGCTAGGTTTTTGTGAAAGCATATCAACATTACACCGGTACTGAATCCAACATATGAAGATGCTATTTTGTGTTGTACATTCTTATTGGATTTAACCATCCAACTGTAGTCAGTGTGACTCCCATTTTGTGATTGAGCAATGAGCTCTAGACTATTGGCCTTTCTGCATGTGCAGACCCCATTTATGTACACTTATTATCTGCAGTAGTATCATCTGATTGTGGGTAAGGTTTCCCACTATGGTTTTTCCCCTTATAGGATTTCCACGTACAAATACTGGTGTTATGTGTTGTGGATGACTTTGTATTTATGTTTCATACATTAATCTTTACTGGTATAGCAATTTACTGTTAACACTGTCTACTGGCATACTTAACTGGTTTACTGGTATTAAGCATTAAGTTGGTTAAGTGGTTTTTGGTTTGAATTTATTAGACAACTAATTCATCCCCCCTCTTAGTTGTCTCCAGGACCTAACACTTGGTATCAGAGCTTAGTCCTCTTTTTGCAAAAGTTTAACAACTTGAGGAGATCCAATGTCTACTAATTATTTTAGGAAGGACAATCCTAAACTTGATGGAACCAACTATGGAATATGGAAGATCAGAATGGAGACACATCCAAATTGCATTGGTAAAGACATCTGGGAAGTTACAAAGAATGGTTATACTGCTGTTGTAGCTGGTCAAACTGCTCCAACTACCTTAGCTAAAGATGAAGAGAATGATTGCAAAGCAAGAGAAGCACTTTTACGCGCATTATCAGATCAACAAATCATGGGATTATCATATAGGTCTACTGATAAAGCTATTTGGGATCATTTGGAAACACTGAATGAAGGACATTCTATAGTCAAGATTGAAAAACTTGAAAGCTTCCAAGTCAGGTATGAACATCTGAAAATGGAAGAAGATGAAAGGATTTCTGCCTTTATGGAAAGAGTAAATGAAATTGTTTTGGGTATTAAATGTTGTGGAGCAACCTTGAGTGAGGATGAAATTATTTCAAAAATCTTAAGAGGATTGGCACCGGCATATAAAATGAAGGTTACTGCTATAAATGAGTTGAGAACAATGCCTAATACATCAGTAACTAGGGATACATTGATTGTAAAACTTTCAGCTTTTGAAATTGAGGAATTTGGCCCTGTTGCTACTATAAAGATAGAATTGGCCTTCAAAGCATCAACATCATCTGCTCCATCACTTGAAAAATCAGATTGGAAAGCCTTTTATGCAAGAGAACTTGAAGAAACTAGGAAGGAGAATGAAGAGCTTGAAGAACTTGAAGCACTATTTGCAAGGAAAATGCCAAAAGGTCCAATTGGAAGTAAGTATGAAGGTAAAGCACCCTTTAAATGTTTTAACTACAATAAGATTGGTCATATGGCTTCAAGATGCCCTGATAGACATGCTAGACTAAGAGAAGAAGCTAGAAGAACATACAAACCTAATCCTGAATATCAGAGATACAGATTTAAGAAGAACAAATACAAATCTTGTTACATTGTTGATGAAGGTGTGACTAATGATTCTGATGAGGATCTAGCAGACAATGGATGGGTTGTTGTTTCTATAATAGAAGATCAACCGACACCTACTGCTCAACTGGTAGAACAAGAAGATAAAGTTGAAGTAAAGGATGAATGGATCATTGACTCAGGATGCTCACATCATATGATAGGAGACAAAGGTAAATTCTTAAACTTTCAAGAATACAATGGAGGTTTAGTAAGATTTGGAGATGACAAAGCCTATTGAATCAAAGGTAAGGGTACAATATCTCTTGATGGTAAGCATAACACTAACAATGTCTACTATGTTGAAGGATTAAAACATAATCTTTTAAGTGTTGGTCAATTGATTGAGAAAGGATTTCAGTTACAATTTAAGAATGGAAAATGCAAAATCATGAATAGAACTAGTTTGGAAATTGCAACCAGTAATCAAACTAGAGGTAATATCTTTCATTTGAATAACAGTGAAAAGGTATGCTTGATTGCACATATAGATGAAAGTTGGTTATGGCATAAGAGACTCTGTCATGTAAAATTTGATTGCATTGTGAAGATTAGTACTTCTAAGGCAGTTAGAGATCTACCTAAAATTGTGAAACCTCAGAATACAATTTGCAAGGAATGTCAATTTGAAAAAGAAGTTATAGCTAGTTTCAAAAGTATTCCAGAAAAATCCAATAATGCTCTTGATTTGATTCACACTGATTTATGTGGTCCAACTAGAACTAAAAGCTTACAAGGTGATAGATATTTCATGCTAATTATTGATGATTATTCTAGAATGTGTTGGGTTACTTTTCTTAGAGAAAAATCAGAATCACTTGGAAAGTTTGAACTGTTCAAAGCAATGGTTGAAAATGAAACCAGTAAGAAAATCAAATGTTTAAGATCAGATCATGGAGGAGAATTCACATCGAAGGACTTTAATAGATTCTATGAAGTGAATGGAATCAGAAGACAATTATCAGCACCTAAGACACCACAGCAGAATGGAGTTGTTGAAAGGAAAAACATAACTATCTTGGATGCAGCAAGAAACATGTTATTAGAAGCAAATCTACCACATGTGTATTGGAGAGAAGTAGTCAGCACAACCATCTATACATTCAACAAAGTTCACATCAAAGGTGAAAGCGGTAAGACCCCTCATGAACTATGGTTTGGTAATATTCCTACTCTTAAGTATTTCAGAATTTTTGAAAGTAAATGTTATATTAGAAGAGATGAGTATATTGGCAAATTTGATCCTAGAAGTGATGAAGGAATATTTATTGGTTATTCATCTAAGAGCAAGGCATATAGATTTTTTAACAAGAGATTGCAGAAAAATGTTGAGAGTACAAATGTAAAGATTGATGAACAGTTCAGAGGAACTTCAAGGTATATAGACTCTGAACCGGCAACAAAAATTGTGACAAATCAACCTACACTAAATCCACCAATACAGAATGAAGATCCAGTTACCCCGGTACCATCAGAGGATTCCACAGTAATTGAAGAACAACAACAAACTAAGACACCCCGGTATGTAAGATTGAATCATTCTAAAGATCAGATAATTGGAAACAAATTTAAAGGAGTTATGACAAGAGGAAGATTGGCAAATGAAGAGGTATGTATTATTTCTCAAATTGAATCATCATTTGTTAATGAGGCCTGTGAAGATAAATCTTGGATTAAAGCTATGGAAGAAGAATTAGGACAAATTGAGAAAAATAATACTTGGACATTAGTTCCCCGACCTATAGATAAAAATGTAATTAGAAATAAATTGGTATTTAGAAACAAACTTAATGAAGATGGTAAGGTTGTTAGAAATAAAGAAAGACTAGTTTGTAAGGGATATTCTCAGAAAGAAGGAGTTGATTACAATGAAACCTTTGCACCGGTAGCTAGAATTGAGGCAGTCAGATTATTCTTGGCTTTTGCAGCTCATAAGAACTACAAAGTTTATCAAATGGATATTAAATGTGCATTCTTGAATGGAGATCTTGAAGAGGAAGTCTATATTGAACAACCTAATGGATTTTCTTTGACAGATGACAATGATATGGTTTGCAGGCTAAGAAAAGCTCTGTATGGATTGAAACAAGCCCTAAGAGCTTGGTATGCAAGGTTGGATAAGTATCTTTTAAAGATTGGTTTTACTAAAGGAAATGCAAACATCAATTTATATTACAAGATAACTAATGATGACATCTTGATTATATAAGTATTTATTGATGATATAATTTTTGGAGGAGAAGATGGATTATGTAAGGAATTTTCTATTAAAATGCAGCAAGAATTTGAAATGTCTATGATTGGAGAAATAAAATTCTTTTTAGGATTGCAGATTTCACAAACTGATAAAGGTATATTTTTGAGTCAATCCAAGTACCTAAAAGAGTTACTAAAGAAATTTGGAATGGAGAACTCTAAATCAGTAAGCACACCTATGACTACAAATGACAAATTATCTCAAAGGGATGAATCTACACCTATTAATCCAACTAGATACAAACCTATGATAGGAGGTTTACTGTATTTGACACAAACCAGACCTGATATTATGAATGCAGTATGTATTATTTCTAGATTTCAAAGTAATCCTAGGGAAAATCATGAATCAGCAATTAAAAGGATTTTTCGGTACTTACAAGGCACTGCAAATCTTGGATTATGGTATCCTAGAGATGAAAATTTTGATCTATATGCATACACAGATGCAAATTGGGCAGGAGATGTGGATGATAGAAAAAGAACCACCGACGGAGCATTCTTTCTTGGAAAGAGATTAGTTTCTTGGTTGAGTAAGAAATAAAGTTGTACATCTTTATCAACAACAGAATCAAAATATGTTGTAGCAGCAACTAACTGTACACAGGTGTTATGGCTTAAACAAATATTGAAAGACATAAAGGTAAAATGCAAGGAACATATCACTATACATTGTGATAACATTGCAGCAATTGATATATCTAAGAATCCGGTATTACATTCTAAAACAAAACATGTTTCTATCAAACTGAAATTTCTAAGGGAAAAAGTTGAAGAAAAGGAGATAAAACTGGTTTATGTGAATACTAAAGAATAGCTTGCAGATATTTTCACAAAACCTTTGCCTAAGGAGACTTTTGAATATCTCAGAGATTAGCTTGGAGTAATACCACCACCGGTAGAAACTTAGATAGTTGATGATTGTCATCAACTGGCAGAATTGAAAGACAAATCTTTTACTCCAGTCTTTGATGAGGAAGCTACTTCTCAGGGGGAGTAGTTGGTATATTGAATTGATTGGTATTTTGTATATGAACTTGGTCCTATTATAACTCTGGCATTTGATGTCAAAGGGGGAGAGATATCTATGGAAAAACACATTATCTTTTGGAGAAATTGGTATGAAAATCTTTAGATAAATACATGTTGTTCCCAGGGGGAGAGATTGTTGTTTAAAGGAGGTTGTTGGTTTTTGGTTTTTGGCATTTCTGTTTTGGCACTTTGATGGTTTTTCCGTCTTGTGTTGCCATCAATGCCAAAGGGGGAGATTGTTGGTATTTTGGTATGGTTTTGTCATTGATGTCAACACCTACTAAAACATTAGTACTCTGGAGATCTAGCAACATTCACCGGCAAGCAACTATTGCACAGTTACTGGTATATGGTTCACCGGTAGGATATAATGATCACCGACACTTGAAATGATATGGAAGACACCTAGTAATGTGGAAGAAATCATGTGGACACTTTGTTTTGTAGAATTAATCATTGGTATATTCATACTTGCATATTTGCTTTTACCGGCAAATAGGTCCAGGGTTATCTAGGGTTTCACCGACAGGTTTATCTTTTCTAGATCAGCATGGCATGCTATGAAGATGATTTATTATTGTTGTAAATGCATTAAGCCGACATGTTTAATCAGTTATTGCATCAGATATTATATTGATTGTAAAATTTTCTTATTGTAATATCTTGTAGAGCCGACCTACTAAAATTGGTCCTAGGTTATGGTATAAATGTAAGATCTTATTTGTAAGATCAAATGTGGAATGTGAAAAAGAATTGTGTGAAGGTATATGCGAGATTAAGCACAGGTATACACGAAGACATCATTTGAAGGTGAAGCTAGGTTTTTGTGAAAGCATATCAGCATTACACCGGTACTGAATCCATCATATGAAGATGTTATTTTGTGCAGTACATTCTTATTGGATTTAACCATCAAACTATAGTCAGTGTGACTCCCATTTTGTGATTAAGTAGTGAGCTCTAGGCTGTTGGCCTTTCTGCATATGCAGACCCCATTTATATACATTTACTATCTGCAGTAGTATCATCTGGTTGTGGATAAGGTTTCCCACCGTGGTTTTTCCCCTTATAGGGTTTCCACGTACAAATACTATTGTTATGTGTTGTGGATGACTTTGTATTTATGTTTCATGCATTAATCTTTACCGGTATAGCAATTTACTGTTAACACTGTCTACCGACATACTTAATTGGTTTACTGATATTAAGTATTTAGTTGGTTAAGTGGTTTTTGGTTTGAATTTATTAGACAACTGATTCACCCCCCCCTCTCAGTTGTCTCCGGGACCTAACACATACATACACGTATATGTATATGTATATGTATGTATGTATGTATGTATGTATGCATTTTTATACATATATATATACACATACACATATATACATATATACATACATACATACATACACACACACATATGTAGATACATATATATACATATATATACATACATACATACACACACATATATAAATACATACATGTATGTATGTATGTATGTATATATATGTATATGTATGTATACATACATACATACATATATGTATATATACATATTGTAGTCACATAAATCTGTCCACTTAATTAAATGAATACTTAGTATTTATTTGATTATTTAACCATCAATTAATAATTAATTAAATTAATATTTAATTAATTCATCTTAACCCTCTTCTCCTATTAATTAAATAAATTATTCAATTTATTTGATTTAATTCACTTAACCAAATTCAGACCATTAATTAAATAAATAAATCATATTTATTTAATTAAATATTCTCTCACATTTAAATAAATTAATATTTATTTAAATCCCCCAAAATCCCACCTCTCACATTTAAATAAATTAACATTTATTTAAATCACCTTTATCCTCCACCCACTTGCATTTTCCTACAAATGCAAGTTGCACAATTATTTTAAATAAATAATTTATTTAAATCATCTTTATCCTCACCCACTTGAAACCTTTAATGGTTTCCCTTAAAGTAGTCAAACTTGATGGCTTTAAAGTCTTCAAACTTGATGGCTTCCTTCTATAGTCTTCTTAAGACTTTAATGGTTTTCCTTAAAGTCTTCAAGCCTTTAATGGTTTCCCTCAAAGTCTTCAAGCATTTTAATGCTTTATCTTCATTTTTCTCATTTAAATAAATTAATATTTATTTGAATATTTTTCCAAATGCAAATTACACCATTTAATTGAAATAAATGATTTTATTTTAATTGAAAATACCAAAATTTCTCCCACTTGCATTTTCCTACAAAATCCACTTGCATGCCTAAACCCCTTCTAAATTCTTCTAAACCCTTCCTAATTAGCCTAATCCATCCCCTAAATATTGTCACATTCCTAAGCAAATTGGAGTCACTTCTCAAAGACTCCAAAGTCTTTGAAAAGCAATTAATGCTTTGTGTGTTCAACAAATTAACCCTCAAAGTCTTGGATAACCTTTGAAAGCTTCCAACCTTCAACCACTAAATGGCTCAAAGTCTTGGATAACCTTTGAAAGCTTTCAATCTTCAACCACTTAATCCCCAAAGTCTCCAATAACCATTAATGGTTACCTCAAACCCTCCCACATGGTTAAAACATTTGTTTTGACTCAACCTCTACCCAACCCAAAGGTCTCATCAGGCCATTAATGCTTTGACCATGATTATCTCTTAATCATTTGCACAAAGGTTTATCCTTGGATTAACTATTAATCCAGTGGGTAATCTTAATTTAGACTTGACCCTTACCTTCTAGATAACCATGAGGTCTTCTTAGGCCTTTAATGCCTCCAACCTCTTCTCTCAACCCAATCCTATGTTGACACTTGTCACCATTTTATTGGTGCCAATTGTGCACATGGATCCCCAACTTTCAAACTTGGCCCTTGATTAAACCATTCAATCTTAACCCTTCATTTCCCCATTTCTTCTATAAATAGAACCCTTCTCCTCAAGCAAAAGGAGAAGCATTTTAGAGTATTGTTGTTATACTGGCATTAGCATAGAGCTTTTTCATAGCATCACTATCTACTCTTGCATAGTATTTGCTTATCATATTCAACCATCTTGAATCTCCATATGGCATCCATGGCTAGTGCTAAAAGCTGAGAGCTACACTCATTTGGGACTTGGAGAGGAGAGAAACAAGGGAGGAGCAACTATGAGCATCTTGATTAGCTATTTCATTCTATGTTTATATGCTTTCTATTTCATGCTTAATATCTCTCTTGATATGCCTGTTTAGGATAATCTTTTGTTGCTAACACTAACGTTTGTTTCTTGTGCTCTTGTGTGTGTTTCCATCAAACAGGTTTTCTAATCCTTTTTGCAGAGCATCATTTGGTGAACCCGACGTGAATCGAACACGCAATAACCCCCCCCCACCCTCCCCATCTCAATAATCAGCATCACATACCCTACATCGTGTCCCAATCAGCCTAATCAAGCCACGTTCATCACCATCCATCTCTAACTAGGAGGGATTGTGTTTCCTATCCTAAGTCATCCAATAAGTCAAGAAAGTTACTCTATCTGCATAGGTACATCAACTCACGCAAACCTAGACTATCAACAGATACTCTGATCAAGTATCTTCGGGTCTCAACAGGTAATCGATTATGGTAATCCTAGACTACATCAGGCATTTATCACAATGACCTAGTCTCAACGGGGTTGCCATGATTCCCCACAACCATCCATCACACGCACATACTATCAATTGATCAACCAATCAACCACAATCCAACGGACAATTACATCAATTGTCTACGTCTCAACGAGTATTTTTCTTCATATACCTTGACTTCATCGGGCAATTACATCAATTGTCTAAGTCACCATCAGGTCACTTTGATTCACTTACTCAGACTTTATCATGTTCAAGCGACCAACTGACATCAACTGTCACACTTTGACTTGACCGGGGCAATTCAACCGATTGCACCAGATTGTCCAACCAATTTTGATCAATTGTATAGCATCAATCAAAACCCCACACTACATCTGCTATGTATCTCTTGCATGACCTCAGGGTACTCGCTGGCTTGTTGTTTCTTCATATTCACTCCATTTTCTCCCATTCTTTCATCATTAGTTCTAATTTCTTCTATTCTACCTCCCCTCCACTTTTCATTTTTTTTCGAGAGATCGCCCAATTTTTCAAAAAAATTTGGCCCATCTCTCGAGGGGGCATACCACCCATTAAATTTACATTTTATGGGGCATTTCTTCACACCTATTTTTCTTTCTTTGAAACGATGCGATAAACTGCACCGTCTCAAAGAGGGGCAAATGTAGTCACATAAATCTGTCCACTTAATTAAATGAATACTTAGTATTTATTTGATTATTTAACCATCAATTAATAATTAATTAAATTAATATTTAATTAATTCATCTTAACCCTCTTCTCCTATTAATTAAATAAATTATTCAATTTATTTGATTTAATTCACTTAACCAAATTCAGACCATTAATTAAATAAATAAATCATATTTATTTAATTAAATATTCTCTCACATTTAAATAAATTAATATTTATTTAAATCCCCCAAAATCCCACCTCTCACATTTAAATAAATTAACATTTATTTAAATCACCTTTATCCTCCACCCACTTGCATTTTCCTACAAATGCAAGTTGCACAATTATTTTAAATAAATAATTTATTTAAATCATCTTTATCCTCACCCACTTGAAACCTTTAATGGTTTCCCTTAAAGTAGTCAAACTTGATGGCTTTAAAGTCTTCAAACTTGATGGCTTCCTTCTATAGTCTTCTTAAGACTTTAATGGTTTTCCTTAAAGTCTTCAAGCCTTTAATAGTTTCCCTCAAAGTCTTCAAGCATTTTAATGCTTTATCTTCATTTTTCTCATTTAAATAAATTAATATTTATTTGAATATTTTTCCAAATGCAAATTACACCATTTAATTGAAATAAATGATTTTATTTTAATTGAAAATACCAAAATTTCTCCCACTTGCATTTTCCTACAAAATCCACTTGCATGCCTAAACCCCTTCTAAATTCTTCTAAACCCTTCCTAATTAGCCTAATCCATCCCCTAAATATTGTCACATTCCTAAGCAAATTGGAGTCACTTCTCAAAGACTCCAAAGTCTTTGAAAAGCAATTAATGCTTTGTGTGTTCAACAAATTAACCCTCAAAGTCTTGGATAACCTTTGAAAGCTTCCAACCTTCAACCACTAAATGGCTCAAAGTCTTGGATAACCTTTGAAAGCTTTCAATCTTCAACCACTTAATCCCCAAAGTCTCCAATAACCATTAATGGTTACCTCAAACCCTCCCACATGGTTAAAACATTTGTTTTGACTCAACCTCTACCCAACCCAAAGGTCTCATCAGGCCATTAATGCTTTGACCATGATTATCTCTTAATCATTTGCACAAAGGTTTATCCTTGGATTAACTATTAATCCAGTGGGTAATCTTAATTTAGACTTGACCCTTACCTTCTAGATAACCATGAGGTCTTCTTAGGCCTTTAATGCCTCCAACCTCTTCTCTCAACCCAATCCTATGTTGACACTTGTCACCATTTTATTGGTGCCAATTGTGCACATGGATCCCCAACTTTCAAACTTGGCCCTTGATTAAACCATTCAATCTTAACCCTTCATTTCCCCATTTCTTCTATAAATAGAACCCTTCTCCTCAAGCAAAAGGAGAAGCATTTTAGAGTATTGTTGTTATACTGGCATTAGCATAGAGCTTTTTCATAGCATCACTATCTACTCTTGCATAGTATTTGCTTATCATATTCAACCATCTTGAATCTCCATATGGCATCCATGGCTAGTGCTAAAAGCTGAGAGCTACACTCATTTGGGACTTGGAGAGGAGAGAAACAAGGGAGAAGCAACTATGAGCATCTTGATTAGCTATTTCATTCTATGTTTATATGCTTTCTATTTCATGCTTAATATCTCTCTTGATATGCCTGTTTAGGATAATCTTTTGTTGCTAACACTAACGTTTGTTTCTTGTGCTCTTGTGTGTGTTTCCATCAAACAGGTTTTCTAATCCTTTTTGCAGAGCATCACATATATATGTATACACATACATATGTGTATACATATATACGTATGTATACACATATGTATGTATGTATACACATATACATATGTGTATACATATATACATACATATATATATATTTATGTATATATATATATATACGTATACATATGTATTTATATACATATACATATACATACATATGCATATACATATATATATATATACACATATACATATATATACATATGTGTATATCATATATGTATATATACATATATATATACGTATGTATATATATGCATATGTATATATACATACGTATACATATACATATGTATATATATCACTCAAAGGAAGTGGAGTGTGGGGAGCTCTAGATATTCTGACATCATCCATCTAGGTTCCTTCCTCCTCAGCTCATCTCTAGACACCATTTGAGAATGCAATAAGTCATATCCACCAAAATGAAATAAATCTTTCAATGGGAATGGAGGGAAACAAAGAAGAGAAATTGGATCAGAGTGGAACTAAAAGCTCGAAGAATGGTACGTTCACCAAAACTTTATCCCCCATCCAATGCTCACTCGAATGGGGAGAATGTGGCTAGAAATAATGGGATAGGGATAAGAAGTTGGAGTTTCAGAAGGAAACCTAAATTCAAACAAGGAAAGAATTTAGTTGGACGAAAAGTAGGAATGCAAAAATTCTGACATGATTGAGATTCGAAGAATGCAGCCAATTGGAAGGAGAGACAGAGCTCGAACCAGAAGGAGATAATGCAGCCACTTGCATGAATGTATGTTGTAATCGGTCAAGGTAAATCCTATGAAGTCTCAAGGGTTGCCACTCTATTAGCTAACGAAATCATAGGATAGGCCAGTGATGAGAGCGACCCCTTTTTTGTGGGGATTACTTAGGGAAAAGGTTGAAGGTGTATCGATTGAGTTTCCAAGATAAAATGGTGGCCTAACCTGGTGGTAGTTTAAAACTCCTAGCCCAAGCATGGCCTGCTATGCTACTATATTTTACCAAAAAAGATTCTCACGATGGTCTCTTCATCACCGACATTCATCAAGAAAGCCATATGGGTTGGTCCTCAATCTCGAAGCCTTTG
The DNA here is from genome assembly GCF_030272615.1 of Cryptomeria japonica. NCBI lineage: Eukaryota > Viridiplantae > Streptophyta > Pinopsida > Cupressales > Cupressaceae > Cryptomeria > Cryptomeria japonica. Next base: position 909,839,808 of record NC_081414.1, read on the forward strand.
GAGTATCTTTCTCACAAGCACCTTGATCTGGGTTTTTCTAGATTCCTAATGGAGATTAATCTCCGCTTGGACTATTTCAAATATTGAACAAACCTCAATTACAAAAGTTGCTGCCCTATCTATATCACAATTGGGACCTTTCTTCTACTGCCTCTGCTACTAAATTGAATCAACTTCAAGTGTACCTATTTCTCACCCTACCCATATAATTGAGCGGGCTCCTACTATTCTAAAGGTCTGCTAGGTTAATTAATTGACTGGGTGGTGCCCCCCTTAGAATAGTAGGCCCCCCTACAATTCTATGGTGATTCTTAGCTATCAATCTAGAATTGGTCCATTCACTTATAGGAAGGACCTTTTTCAACATAAGATCCCTCTAAAACCTAATGCTTAACCATTAGGCAAAAACAAAGACCTATAAATCCTACTTTGGCCTCAAAAATGCAAGAGGAATTAACCAATATTAGAGATGGAGGGATCATCAAGCCTATAAGACATTCAATTTGGGTATCCAACTTGGTTCCAATTAGAAAAAAGAATGGAGATATTAGAGTTATTATCTTAAGCAAATTTGACATAGAGTACGTGGACAAAAAGGCTATCTTAAGGTACAAGTAATTATTGATCAACTAGTAGAGGTACCGCTCATTAATGATTAAGTATTATATTCTGAATTTCCAAATGAAGTTATTCTTACTGTCACAAATCAACCATGGAAGTTCTAATTTGATGGATCTTATACACAACATGGATCAAGAGCTGGCATTGTATTTTTTACTCCATACGGAACTACTATACCTAAATCTTATAGATTATTATTTACTTGTACAAACAACATGGTTGAATATAAGTACCTGTCACTGGAATCAAGATGGTAGTTATCTTTCCACCCACCCTGCATGCCCCTTAGAATTGTAGGCCCCCTAGAATTCTATGGGCAATTCTAGACTATTTTAGTTGTCAATCGGGAAAGATAGACCCGCATGGTTCTATATGATCATGAGGACCCGATGAAGGAGTGTGTGTATATACATACATTCATACATACATACATACATATATATACATAGATACATATATATACGTACATATATATATATATATATATATATATATATATATATATATATATATATATAATGGTCAATGCTTGCGGAGTCATACTTTAACATTTGTGCATTGCCTTATTTTAGGGTTTTTTGCATCGCATTAACATTTCTTCTATGTTACACAATTGGTCTTTATCATTTGCGAGCATCAAGTCCTCCTTCTGCATTCCTCATTTTTATCGCTTTTGAATTAGGGTTTTGTCCTCTTCTCAATCTTGTCATTCTGCGATCGATTCGTCATCGATCCTTGTCCTCTTGTCAATCTCATCAATTTTGCGATTGATTCGTCATCGATTGTTGTCCTTTTCAATCGTGTCAATTTGGATCAATTTAGTCATTGTTCCTCGTCAATTGGCACTTATCAATTTGGTCTCTTTATCAATCTTGGTCAATTCATCAACCAATCTCAATTGTTGGTCTCTTTATCAATCTTGGTCAATTTGTCAACCAATCTCAATCGTTTATCAGTATTGATCCTCTGTCAATTAAAATCATGATTGAATCGACATCAATTATATTTTGTCAAGACCTAATTGTTGTCCTTGCATTTCTAATTCATCTTCTAAGGTTTTATGATTTATTCATTTAATCTTGTTTGTCATTTTCCCTCTGTTGGGACTAATTAAAACTGAGTCAAGTTTATAGCCCCATTTCAAAAATTTGCCCGGCATTTCCAAATGATTAAAATAAGTCAGTTTGAATGGCCTAGTTAGCAAGGGGGTAAAATGGAGCCGGTTGATTTTCAGAGGGTAAGGCTCGGGATTCATGTCCCACACCTTTCATTTGGCCTATGCAGTGATGTGCAACTTTCAGAATGCAGTTTGGATAAGTTTACTAGATACCCATTTCGAGGGGTGAGCTGAAAGTGCATTCTAGGCACAAGTGCAAATTTTATTAAGTAGCCTACTTTGGGTGTTTATATCTTTTGCCATGTTTATTATCATGAAGAATTTCAAAATGGATTGAATTTTATGCATAAATGTGAGTCAACATACAAAATTTTAAGTCCTTACGAATCAGTTTGCTCAGTTTTCAAAGCTCAATCCGTTTGTAGTTTGTGATGTTTGCACAAGTGTAAAAATGTCCCGGTGAGCGTCATGTCAGAATGTTTGTTCCGGGATAATGTTGGTATAAATGGTGAGCTACATTTCAAATTTCAAGCTTTTATCAATCCATTTGATCGGTTTTCAAAAGGACTCATTTTGCCATCAAATTCAGTTATCCGCACTTCCAGTGTTAGATCAGTTAATGTAGCCGTTTTGGTGAGTGCATCGTTTGCATCCTGTCAGTCGGGTGATCGAACTGAGAATTCAAAGATTTAATATGTACTTAAAGGTACCTATGTTCCAAATTTGAGAGCCTACGGAGGTCGTTTGATATTTTTGAGAAAGGCATCATGTGTTGCCAGAACATTGACTTCATCAGGTCCGCAGTCTCGACAAAGCCAGTTGGCCATTTTCGGAAATTAATATCTTTTCGCTCGGGACTCATCTTGAGAAACCATTTGGTAGATGTCATCCTTGTATATCAAAGTACATGCCTCTCAGATGGCGAGCTCCAGAAAGGTGTTTTGACAGGTTTGAAAATTACGTCTTCACGATTAAATGCGAAAATTGTGGCGTAATTGCCTGAAGGTTGTAAAATGTGGATTAATGATCCGAAAATGATGCTGATCATTTCCAGAGGTATGTTTGAGGCCAGTGAAGCATTCCAGAGGCCAGTTGCTTGAAAACGAAATATTTTTTAGTCGGACCCACATTGGGGCCCGACTTGGCTCATGCCTGCGCATTAATTTTGTGCCAGAATGGTTTTCATTTCATGGAATTTCAAATTCTAGACATAATCAAGGAAGTGATTAATTCTATTGGCTTACTCAAGGTTGAATGTTCTACAGTGGTGTATTAGAGATTCCAAGTTTTTTTAAAAAAAGAAAAAACTTATGCAATGGCTGGCAAGAGCCAAATTCCACAACTTTGCCAATTTCCCCCTTTGTTGTGCATGGATTTTCAAGTGGTGTAGAGCATGTTGAAAAGGAAATAAAATCATACAAATGCAATAGCTAGCATCCTCCCATGCTCATGTGGTGATGGAGAGGGGGCAGCAGAAGGTGTTGGGCATGAAGTTAAAGAAAGGGGCAGCAAACAAAATCCCCATTCTCCTTGCTGTACGTGGTCTCCGCATTCCCTCTTTGCTGTTGCTTGGCCCATTAGAGTTTGTAGACTGCAGTAGAAGCACCCAAACAAATGCATTTGAGACTACCAGCATGTTGAAATGCAACCCCCCTTTGCGTGACATGGGAAATGGTGGAAGAGGCATTTCAAAGGTTTTCAACCAAATGCTTTTGGCAGCAGTCCTCCATCTCCTACGTGGCTTTGACAAGTGGAGAAATGCCCCATGCGTGGTGTTTGGGAGGAGAGACATTCAAAATTTTTTATTTCAAATGTAAAGTGCAGCAAACAAGTTTTCAAAACTCCAGATTGACATGGAATTGGCAAATGGAAATACCAATGAAACCTCTAGCATCCTCCCTTGCAGCGTGGTGTGGTTGGAAAGACCATCGAACCTCATGCAAATGTCAAAAAACGCCATTAAAGTCTCAGAAATCTTCAAAATACACAGTCCCAGGCTTAATGTTTTAATCCCACATTGGCTAGGAAGTGTTATTTTTAAATATTTATAACCAAAGCTCCACGCATGTATAATGTCTAAGCCATAAAGGCTTTTGACAGATGGTGCCTATGGGTGCCCAAGGCGGGCCCACGTGTGAGCACGCTTCCCGAGGCGATGAAGGAGTTGACTAGATGGTGACTAGGTGGACCCCACGCAGGCACGCTTCCCGAAGCAAACAGGCAAAATTTTGTAGAGAAAGGTCGGGTTAACGAGTGAGCAAGTTCGAGATGGATCGACTGTGCGCACTATTTCACGAAGGGAAGATGCACGCGAGTTAAACCAGCGAAATAGCGAAAGTGAACGAGAGCCATCCACGTATCATGATAGGTGGCAGTCCAGCAGGCGGGTCTCGGTGAGGTGGCACACAGTTGGCGCACAGGTGGCAGTCCAGTGGTGATGACGTGGCGGCCAAGTGGCAGTGACGAAGCAGATGACGTGGCGATGATGAGGTGTCATCCCAGGTGGTGTCCGGTCAACCCCATCGACCAATCGGTGGCCGCCACGTGGCAAAAGCGTCAGGACCAAATGGAGGCAAAAATCAAAATTGAAATGAATAAATGATATAGTTCTGACTATATTAAATTTCGAAATATTTAAATGACTGAGCACAAATGGGAATTAATTCGTCCAGTGTCTAAATTTTGGCCAAAATAAAAAGTATTATATATCGCCGGAAAGCTCTCGGAGTGAGGAATCTGATTATGAGGTCAATTTTGACAAATGTGAGATATTTTAGAAGCAGTTTCCATGGGAACAAAATTCAGTTAGAGGGGAGACACTTGGCAATTTTCAGTTGTAGATTTGATTCTCTTCCCTCTCCTTCTTATTCTCCATTCTTCTCAGTTGTAGGGGTTCCAGTTTTTGAGAGATTTGCTCCAAGGGAGAAATCTGAAATTGCAGGTTCCAATGATGACATCCTTTTATCAATGTAAATGACAATGTGTTCGTCTATGTTTTCAGTGTTGTCTTTACTGTAGGTTTAGTTTCAGTTTGCAGGTTCACACATATACAAGGCATGTGTGAGTTTCCATGAAATTGTCTCCAAAATGTACTCAGATTCATATAATTTCATATTATCAAGGATAATTTGAGTTGTCTCTTTTAGATTCCTCTAAGAGTGTAATGTTGTCTTTTGGGTATTCTTCAAGGAAGGATTTAAATCCTAAAACCCAGCATTAATGATTTTGAATGCATATTGGATATCTACATATAAGTATGGTTTTGTGACAGAGCAGAGGATTGTATTAATGTAAGGCATTGATACATGAAAATTTAATGTTGAAAAGAACTTGCATCTGAGATTTCTCTTCCAGTTTTATGCATGACTCTGTGGCCTGGATAAGGCATTGGTCTCTTGTAATATTGAAAGGTTGTCAAAACACCATTTAAAAATCCAAAATCAGAATATCTTTTATATTTTATGTTATGTGGAAATGTCCCTCCATCTCATGATTCAAAAATGATTAAGTGAAAGTGTGGATCTAGCCCATCTATAGTTACCTCTTAGTTTTTGAACCTTTTGAGATCCATCTGCTTTTGATTGATGTAGTCTTGTGTGTAATAGGTCCGATTAAATGCATCAAAGGTATACCTGCCTAGGTTTTACAGAGCCTGAAGAGTAGAAGGATTCATATCCTTGTCATGTTGTCCAAGCCCTGAGGTGTTTCATTGATTGAGATTGGCTATCTCATAGATAGATTTGCAGGTATACTTGGGTTATCACTTTTGGTGAACAACAAAAATGGCGACTCTACTGGGGAGTAAATGAACTGTCAAGAGCCTCTGGTTAAGAAAGAATTAATTCATATAAGGTTTAGATTATCCCATCTGAGTCACCACAACAAAAATGGTGACTCTGCTGGGGAGTTCATGGATCTGAATGTTTGATTGATGAGGTTAGAAGTTGAGTGTATCCTTGGTTCTATCAATTTCATATCCAGCCAGTCTATCCATTGTGTATGCATAGAGTGTGAAAGTGAATTTATGAGTTAGAAAGTGTTCCTTGTTCTGGATTTGCAGAATGATATGTGTTTCATATCATATTTTATGAAGGAGTAGCAATGAATGCATGGTTGAAAGTTGTAAGAAGTTCTTTCAGCTGTATGCAAATTTTTCCCCAATTCCTTATTGGGTGGCGACTCTGTGGTTCATACCAGTATTGAACAACCTGGAAGAGTGTTTGTTGCAGCGAGATTGAAGGAGTAAAAAGAATTAAATTTGTGATTGAATGGTTCTACTGTTCAAAATATCCTCTGTGCAAGAGGTGGCAACTCTGTGATAGAAGACAGTGCTAAAGTGTGAAGTAAATCTCTAGATCTACAAGAGTTTACAGCTGCAAATCTCTAGGTATTTTTTTTCAGAGGTTTCAAATGCAAAGATATGTGCTCTGAAAATTAGAATGTGTAATGTTGTTTTCCCATTTAGTGAACAACAGTAGTCTAGAGGGAAAGAGAGGATCTCAAAATTGATTTGCATATCTATGTTGCTAAAATATTCAGTGTATGTGATCTTCCGTAGTATGCAAATTTAGGAAAGATTTGTGTCAAGCAGTGTTATGAATAGATCAGTATAAGGATACTTGCTTGAGTTTTTTTATTCCAGATTGTATAATCATTTGTGGGAGCAGGAAAAATGAGCAGTAAAGATTTTTCAGTCTTGTGTATTTCCACATAGAGCCATGCCTGGTGAAGTGTCACAACCGTATAATAGGAGAAGTTTCATCATGAACCATTATGCTGCTCTAAATTTCAGAGATATTCCGGGTTACTCAAATCCCATACCCACAAAAATTAGAAAGTATTTGCCCATATTCAGTGGGAAGAAATCAGAATCAACATGTCAACATTTGAAAATATTTTCAGATTTGATAGGAGAGTTTGAAATTTGTCAAGAAGATGTATGCATGAAATTGTTTGTTCAGTCATTGAAAGAGGATGCAAGAGATTGGTTCTCTTTTTTGCCAGTGAATTCTATTACCTCATGGGAAGAATTGGTTTCAGATTTCATGGATCAATTCGATGAGAAGGTGAGTGATTCCGACTTGTTGAAAGAGTTCACTTATATACAAATCAGGGAAGATGAATTGGTATCCACATTTAACATTAGATTTTCACAAGCTCTGTCCAAAATTTCTAGAAGGTATAAACTTGATGATAAAGAATGTCTGGATGTTTACATGAGTGCATTTGATGAGAAGATGGGTTTCCTATTGAGAAAAAAAGAACCCAAAACCTTGTATGAAGCCTTTAACACAGCTAGGGATATGGAAAATAACTTGAAGTTTGGAATCTCGAAGAGATTCGTGTCTGCTATTGTTTCTTGTCAAAGCACCTTCAATGGTGGAATACCATATGAAGTTGAGCAAATCACTCCGTGTCTAGGTGCATCAAGCTTTGCAGTTCCAAATGGCTTTTATGATGCATGTGTTTCAGATTTAAATGAGAGTCAAGAACCTTTGTTGTTAATGTCGGTTGTCTCTCGCAGTAGTGATCGAATGATCAGTGGGAAGCATTGTGAAAATGTTGATACAGAGACAAATATATACAAGGGATATGTACCATTTGATTTGTATGCCGATTATGCTAATTATGTGACTGCCAGTTACCAAGTGAATCATGCATCTCTCCAGGATAATATTGGTGAAAATAATGATGGTGATGACCATCAATTTTTACATGTTGTTGATGTATTTGATGTTGAAATACCAAATACAGAGGGATTACTAAGTGTTGCTATTTGTGCAACTGAAAGTGTGCAATATGATGAAAATCAGAATTGTTTGGTGTGAACAATAGCTGATCCTCTTTTAATCATTGATGATGTTAATTGTGTTGAGGATGAAGTAAATGTTTTTTCAAATTTCACTTCAGACTTCATTTCTTATAATCATGTTGATAATCTTTCTTTTTTGAAAGATATGCACAATGTTAACTCAGAAAATTGTAATGGTACACATGATTGCGATGAAGATATAGCACACATGGATGGACAAAAGTTTACGGAATCTCACATGGAACAAAAAAGTGCAATGCAAGTCCAGAAGATTGCAGAACTTAAGAAACCTCTTGAGGTTGTGGATAAGAAGGTTTAGATGTTGGAGAGCCTTCAAGCTGTTAATGAAGACCTTCTAAAATATGGTGAAGAGGATTCTTCAGAAGAGGACTGTGAATTGAATGTTTGTACCTTTAACGAACATGTTGACCTAACAGATGGTTTTATGACAGAAGATTTTAGTGAACATGCTAAAAACTTATCTGATGAAGTAAATGGCAGCGATGTTCATGTTCATTCTTTGGCTGATGACGAGTGTTCAATTGGTGAAGAAGATCAGTTGTGGCAAGATAAGTTTGATTATCTTGATTTTCAGAATGATGGTCATAGAATAAAATCTCATGAATGTGAAACATGGAACACTGAGGATTGTTCCAGCCAAGTTTCATTTTCTTCTTTGTCTGATGAAGATGATTATGAGGATCGAATGGATGGTGTCTTTAGCAATTTTACTAATGCTTTATTCAATGCTGATATAGATACGGACCAGCCACTTCAGTGTAATAACGTTCATAAAGGGATTGTCCATTTGGTTTCTAACCCTTTGTATGAAGAAATAACTGATCAGCCAGATGTTGTAAATGATGAACCAGTCCATAATATTGATGGAATTCCAAACAGCATTAGCATGGGTTGTAAAAAATTATTTCATGATGAAGGTAATAGGCATGGATTATGTGATGATCATTTAAAACCACAAATGAAAATGTTTCAGGTGGATGTAAACCTGAGAGAGAAAGAGTTAATTGAGGATTTGCTTCAGCCAGAGGTATGCATTCTTTTCCATGAATGGGATGTTGAGAATGCAGAGGTTTTCAGTTTGATAAGCAAGGATAGTATGAGGTGTGATCAGCGTAGTCAAGCATCACATCCGGATGGTAATGTTCATGTTCCTTGTTTGCATCAGCTGGTTAGTAATGCCCCTCATTCTATAAATTTAAATGGTAATAAGACATGTGTTGATAGAAATTGCAATGTTGAGAATGAGTATTTTATTTTTCATGTTCAGCATGATGATGCCCTTGCAAAGGATATAATTGATTGGGATAGTGAAGTGTATGGCAGCTTGTGGAAAAGCCCCTATTGTGCTTTGTTTCATGATTTTATTTTTGTTAAAGTAATGTGTGGTTACAAAGCTCAAAATCACATAAATGGCATGCAAACCAGCTGTTTCAGCAGTATGATGGTAAGGTTTGATTATAATGATTATGCTCAGTTGTTACTGGAAGGTGCCTTTGTGTGGATCATGATATCAAGAGATGAAAATCAGATTTTTGACAGAGGTAAATGTTTGTAAGTGGAGCAGTTATAATCAATTATGAGTTAGTTTTATATTTTGTACAATTGCTTTGCTTTCAGTTGTGTGGTTTTCAATAAAGTGCCCTGCTGTTTCGGTAGAATAAGGAAGCCCTGTTTTTGAAAAGAGAAGAATTGAGAGAAGAATGATCCGTTTTTGGGTGGTTTGCTTAACCAAAGATATCTGGATTCTTGTGTTGATCTTGCAATCAACCATCCCTAGTCAGAGCCACTGTTGGGACTAATTAAAACTAAGTCAAGTTTATAGCCCCATTTCAAAAATTTGCCCGACATTTCCAAATGATTAAAATAAGTCAGTTTGAATGGCCTAGTTAGCAAGGGGGTAAAATGGAGTCGGTTGATTTTCAGAGGGTAAGGCTCGGGATTCATGTCCCACACCTTTCATTTGGCCTATGCAGTGATGTGCAACTTTCAGAATTTAGTTTGGATAAGTTTACTAGATACCCATTTCGAGGGGTGAGCTGAAAGTGCATTCTAGGTACAAGTGCAAATTTTATTAAGTAGCCTACTTTGGGTAATCCAAAATCTTTTTCCATGTTTATTATCATGAAGAATTTCAAAATGGATTGAATTTTATGCATAAATGTGAGTCAACATACAAAATTTCAAGTCCTTATAAATCCGTTTGCTTAGTTTTCAAAGCTCAATCCGTTTGTAGTTTGTGATGTTTGCACAAGTGTAAAAATGTCCCAGTGAGCGTCATGTCAGAATGTTTGTTCCAGGCTAATGTTGGTATAAATGGTGAGCTACATTTCAAATTTCAAGCTTTTATCAATCCGTTTGATCGGTTTTCAAAAGGACTCATTTTGCCATCAAATTCAGTTATCCGCACTTCCAGTGTTAGATCAGTTAATGTAGCCATTTTGGTGAGCGTGCTGTTTGCATCCTGTCAGTCGGGTGATCGAACTGAGAATTCAAAGATTTAATATGTACTTAAAGGTACCTATGTTCCAAATTTGAGAGTCTACGGAGGTCGTTTGATATTTTTGAGAAAGGCATCATGTGTTGCCAGAACATTGACTTCATCAGGTCCGCCGTGTCGACAAAACCAGTTGGCCATTTTCGGAAATTAATATCTCTTCGCTCGGGACTCATCTTGAGAAACCGTTTGGTAGATGTCATTCTTGTATATCAAAGTACATGCCTGTCAGATGGCGAGCTCCAGAAAGGTGTTTTGACAGGTTTGAAAATTACGTCTTCGCGATTAAATGCGAAAATTGTGGCGTAATTGCCTGAAGGTTGTAAAATGCGGATTAATGATCTGAAAACGATGCCGATCATTTCCAGAGGTATGTTTGAGGCCAGTGAAGCATTCCAGAGGCCAGTTGCTTGAAAATGAAATATTTTTTAGTCGGACCCACTTTGGGGCCCGACTTGGCTCATGCCTGTGCATTAATTTTGTGCCAGAATCGTTTTCATTCCATGGAATTTCAAATTCTAGACATAATCGAGGAAGTGATTAATTCTATTGGCTTACTCAAGGTTGAATGTTCTACAGTGGTGTATTAGAGATTCCAAGTTTTTTTTAAAAAAAACTTATGCAATGGCTAGCAAGAGCCAAATTCCACAACTTTGCCAATTTCCCCCTTTGTTGTGCGTGGATTTTCAAGTGGTGTAGAGCATGTTGAAAAGGAAATAAAATCATACAAATGCAATAGCTAGCATCCTCCCATGCTCATGTGGTGATGGAGAGGGGGCAACAGAAGGTGTTGGGCATGAAGTTAAAGAAAGGGGCAGCAAACAAAATCCCCATTCTCCTTGCTGTACGTGGTCTCCACATTCCCTCTTTGCTGTTGCTTGGCCCATTAGAGTTTGTAGACTACAGTAGAAGCACCCAAACAAATGCATTTGAGACTACCAGCATGTTGAAATGCAACCCCCCTTTGCGTGACATGGGAAATGGTGGAAGAGGCATTTCAAAGGTTTTCAACCAAATGCTTTTGGCAGCAGTCCTCCATCTCCTACGTGGCTTTGACAAGTAGAGAAATGCCCCCTGTGTGGTGTTTGGGAGGAGAGACATCGAAGGTTTTGCAATCTCCTCTACTATGTGGTTTTTGAGCAGCATTCAAAATTTTTTATTTCAAATGTAAAGTGCAGCAAACAAGTTTTCAAAACTCCAGATTGACATGGAATTGGCAAATGGAAATGCCAATGAAACCTCTAGCATCCTCCCTTGTAGTGTGGCGTGGTTGGAAAGACCATCGAACCTCATGCAAATGTCAAAAAACGCCATTAAAGTCTCAGAAATCTTCAAAATACACAGTCCCAGGCTTAATGTTTTAATCCCACATTGGCTGGGAAGTGTTATTTTTAAATATTTATAACCAAAGCTCCACGCATGTATAATGTCTAAACCATAAAGGCTTTTGACAGATGGTGCCTATGGGCACCCAAGGCGGGCCCACGTGCGAGCACGCTTCTCGAGGTGACAGAGGAGTTGACTGGATGGTGACTAAGTGGACCCCATGCAAGCACGCTTCCCGAAGCAGACAGGCAAAATTTTGTACAGAAAGGTCGGGTTAACGAGTGACCAAGTTCGAGATGGATCGACGGTGTGCGCTATTTTGCGAAGGGAAGATGCACGCGAGTTAAACCAGTGAAATAGCGAATGTGAACGAGAGCCGTCCACGTATCATGATAGGTGGCAGTCCAGCAGGCAGGTCCTGGTGAGGTGGTGCACAGGTGGCAGTCCAGTGGCGATGACGTGGCGGCCAAGTGGCAGTGACGAAGCAGATGACGTGGCGATGATGAGGTGTCATCCCAGGTGGCATCCGGTCAACCCCATCCACCAATCGGAGGCCACCACGTGGCAAAAGCGTCAGGACCAAATGGAGGCAAAAATCAAAATTGAAATGAATAAATGATATAGTTCTGACTATATTAAATTTTGAAATATTTAAATGATTGAGCACAAATGGGAATTAATTCGTCTAGGGTCTAAATTTTGGTCAAAATATAAAGTAGTATATATCGCCGGAAAGCTCTCGGAGTGAGGAATCTGATTATGAGGTCAATTTTGACAAATGTGAGATATTTTGGAAAAGTTTCCATGGGAACAAAATTCAGTTAGAGGGGAGACACTTGGCAATTTTCAGTTGTAGATTTGATTCTCTTCCCTCTCCTTCTTATTCCCCATTCTTCTCAATTGTAGGGGTTCCAGTTTTTGAGAGATTTGCTCCAAGGGAGAAATCTGAAATTGCAGGTTCCAGTAATAGCATCCTTTTATCAATGTAAATGACAATGTGTTCGTTTATGTTTTCAGTGTTGTCTTTACTGTAGGTTTTAGTTTCAGTTTGCAGGTTCACACATATGCAAGGCATGTGTGAGTTTCCATGAAATTGTCTCCAAAATGTACTCAGATTCATATAATTTCATATTATCAAGGATAATTTGAGTTGTCTCTTTTAGATTCCTCTAAGAGTGTAATGTTGTCTTTTGGGTATTCTTCAAGGAAGGATTTAAATCCTAAAACCCAACATTAATGATTTTGAATGCATATTGTATATCTACATATAAGTATGGTTTTGTGACAGAGAAGAGGATTGTATTAATGTAAGGCATTGATACATGAAAATTTAATGTTGAAAAGAACTTGCATCTGAGATTTCTCATCCAGTTTTATGCATGACTCTGTGGCTTGGATAAGGCATTGGTCTCTTGTAATATTGAAAGGTTGTCAAAACACCATTTAAAAATCCAAAATCAGAATATCTTTTATATTTTATGTTATGTGGAAATGTCCCTCCATCTCATGATTCAAAAATGATTAAGTGCAAGTGTGGATCTAGCCCATCTACAGTTACCTCTTAGTTTTTGAACCTTTTGAGATCCATTTGCTTTTGATTGATGTAGTCGTGTGTGTAATAGGTCCGATTAAATGCATCAAAGGTATACCCGCCTAGGTTTTGCAGAGCCTGAAGAGTAGAAGGATTCATATCCTTGTCATGTTGTCCAAGCCCTGAGGTGTTTCATTGATTGAGATTGGCTATCTCATAGATAGATTTGCAGGTATACTTGGGTTATCACTTTTGGTGAACAACACCCTCTAGGTTAAATAATTTATTTATTTATCCTAAGTCTTCTTGTCACAATTAAATATTTATTTAATTGGCTAATTAATTCCTCCTCTTTTTGTAAATTAATCAATGAATGAAAAATTATTAATTAATTTACCTAATTTTTGTCAATTTCTAATTTCCTAATTTCCAAGTCATCTTTTCTAACCTAATTTTCTAATTTCTTCTGATTTCTATTTCTATTTTCAAATTCTTGTCATAACTTCTTGCATAGCAATTTGTCATAAATTGTCATAAATTGTCATAACTCCTTGCATAGCAATTTGTCATACACTTGTCATAATTTTGCTATTCTTGATTTGAATTTCCATTCGAATCAATTTCATGCTAATCTTGTCTTTTCTCCAATTTGTCTATAAATTGGAGATTTCTTCAATCAAAAGATCCCGATCAATCAATCACGCTTCTAGTATCCTTACGCTGTCATCTCATCTTTGCTTTCATATTATGCTTATGCACTTGTAGGTGAGATCCACAAAACAAAGCAATTTGAAGGAGAAAGAAGGACAATGGAGAATTCTTGAGGAGATATTCGCGTTTGCGATGGTTTGCATTTGAATTGAATGTCTTGTTTTCCATGTATCTCTATTGAATGTAATTAGGATTTGTCATTGCAATCTAGTTTTTGTGATTGAACTAGTTTAATGTTTATATTGCTTTGATGCATTCTAAATTCCTATCTACATTAATTGGTGAACCTGATGTGAACTAACCCCTTAACCATGTTTTGAGTGCTTTTGAGCTATTTGCAGGTGAAAAACTCAAGAAACAGGGCAACTCGGAGCTCTCTAGGCACTTCTGTGCCTGTGTTGATGGGTTCTGCACCTATGTTGAGGCATTTTGTGCCTGTGTTGAGGCATTCTGCGCTTGTGTAAAAAAAAAAAAATAAATAAATAAAAAAATTCATTCTCTTTCTTGTATTTTGGTTTTCTTTAGTATTGATTCTCTGTGCAACACCTTGGCATTACGTGTGACAAAGACTAAGAATTAAACTACTAACACATCTTATGCAAGTTCGCTAGTCAAAGACCAAACAAATCAAACTTCAAACTTAGTGATTTTGCAGGTTGCCTTATATTCCAACCAAACTTTGTGTTTGCAATTTTTAATTAGGCACCTAGTATGTTTGCTAAGTAGGATTAAATGAACATGTCTCCACTTTGCTTGTCAAGTTTGACATTGGAGTAGGAGAGTATGCTCTCATCCTTCTTAGGGTGATCAGAAATCCAGATCTTCGATACCATTCTCATGTTTTGGATTGTTTGTTACCTTTAGAGGGTCTACCTTCCCGACCATTTGCTTTCTTTTGCAAGCAAGTGACAATCGTGAGAAGGGAACGACCCAAAGTGAGCACAGCTAGAGTACATTGGAATTCTAACTCACTATAAATAAATACCTGATGGGCAAAAGCTTTGAAGGAAGGGTTACGTGGGAATTGTAGTTACTTGGGAAGTGATGACCCTTGGACTCTTTCTCATATCAACATCTAAGTAGGGCCTCACGGTCTAAATCGTGCTTGCACGACTACATTTATTTGGTATCTTGGTGGGCTTATGTCTCAATCATGCTTGCGTGACACCAAGGATTAGTGCTTAATAGAAATCCTTATTAAATACCTTGTATTTAGAGGCCAAAAATCCTTCTAGTTGCTTGAGAAGGAGGAGTTCGGATACTTGGAAGAGATACTAAGTTCGCCATGGGGAGATTTCCATGGGGACTGATGCTTGGCTGCCCTGAGAAGTGAGTGCCATGGAGGGGAGACTGTGGGGTCAAGAATCTATGTATTCTCCTTGAATCTCATAATGAGTCTACCTCTCAAGTACCTACTGTCCTTACCTACCATAAGAAATGTGTGAATGAGCATGATTGTCTTGAGTCTAAGTTAAAATATCTTGTCTTCTTTGCTTGTCAAAAGTTGAGTTGTGTCTCATTTCAAAAACAAGATAAATTGATTCAAAACAAGGTTAAACACAAGAGTATTTCATTCAACAAAGTTCAAAGCACCTTCAAACATGGTTGTCATACATTTTTCAAAATCTTGTCTCAGCATTCATGTCACTTAGATTTAGGTCCTCCATTGTCCATACTTAGGGCTTAGAGCATCATTCTTGCATTCCACTTGGTCCATTTCATTTAGGTGTCCATTTGCATGTCCTTATTAGGTTCTCATTTAGGTGTCCCCTTGCATGTCATTATTAGGTCCTCACTTAAGTGTCATATTGCATGTCCAACATTAGGTTCATCCTAGGTTTTCATTTTGCAAAGTCATTGTCAAGTACTAAGGTTAGGTTTCACCTAGGTCATACTCCTTTGCATATCGATAAGGGTCATCCATTTGCATGTGTCCTCTTGCATTAGAGTAATACCATTTCATAATTCAACCTTAGGTTTTGTCTTAGGTTGACATTGTCATACATTTGCATTTGCATCTTTGTCCTCATAACATTAAGTCACATTTGCATACCCTAGGTCTCTTCATTAAGCTTAGGTCATTATCATATCATATTAGGGTCATTTGCATAGTAATTGTCCCTTTTCATATAGTGTCAAAACTAGGTTTTGTCATACTTGAGTAATCCAAATCTTTGATAAACCCTAAGTCATTGTTAGGAAGTCTTGACCTTATCAAACTTTTGTCTTTTTGTCATCAATGTCATTTGGTCAAACCTAGCTTAGTATCCAAGCATATAGGTGAGACATTGTCAATTTGTCCTATTGTCACTTGGTCCTTTTTTCCTTTGAGGTCTAGACATCATTTCAATTTCCTAAGGGTCTCATTTTTAGAATTGCATTCATGAGTTTGTCAAAATCTTGAAAAACAACAAAAACATTAAGTTGCATTGCATAGTGACATGTTTGTTGAAATGAGGTCTCAACCTTCTTACAAAGCCATGTCATCACAATTGAGCAGTCAATCATGTCAATCCAATCTCTACATGTCTCAAAACTTGGATCAAACTTATCATGATGATGTAAATGTCCAAATACAAAAACTAGAGGAGAAAATAGCTCAAGAAAATGAGATTTTGGAACAAAGAGTGAAAAACATTGAGAAGAATAGATCACAAATGTCCAAAATGTTTCAAAAATTTCCAGGTCAAAATCCAAAGATTGAGCCAATTGATGTAAGATCTCTTCTTGAATGATCAGACACACCAGCTCTCCTCTCCCAAATAGAGATGATGAAACAATTTCAAGAAAAGAGACAACATCAATTTCAACATTATGTGCCTCCACAAAAAGAACAAGAAGGTGTTTACTATCAATCAGATTTTCAACCAATACAACGAATTGTTCAACATATACAACCAATGGTCCAATTTCAACAATATGTCCAACCAACTATACAATGTCCACAAATGGTTCAACCAATGGTGGAATATCAATGTCAACAACCACAACCAAACATTCAAAAACAAAGGTTGCAGCACACACCAACCCAAGTTTCAAACATGTCAGAACAATTGAACCAAGTCCAATATCAAAACATGACATCAGATCAGAACCAACTCCTTGCCAAACAAGTTCAAATTCCAGATACAACTATGTCAAAACCTCGAAAGAAAGGTGGCTTTATTGCAATGATCTTAAGGAAACTACCAAGTGAGTTCTTTGAGGAAGATCAAGATAATACAATTATGTCTAGCAATGCCTCATCCCCCCACAAACAAATTGACTCTCCAGTGGCATCTATCCCTACACCTTTAGAAGTTTCACAAGAACCTTCCATATTGTCCTCATCAAACAATACACCCAAGGATGAAATTATCCAAGGGCTATCCATAATTGATTGCCACGATAATCCAATTCATGATGCACATCCTTGTCATGTTTTAGAAATACATGATCCAATGCCACCATGCACTTTATTGCCATTACCTATTTTAGAGGACCCCATTCGAAGTCCCTCTTCCTCATATTCAAGAATTGATTCCTTGCCAGAATCCATCACAAACATTCAAATTCCATCCCCTTCATGCCAAAGCATTAATCCCTTGCCAAAATCCCCCATGCATATCCAAAGTCCAACCCCATGTCAAGAGGATAATTTAGAGCATGAAGAAACGTGTCATGAAATAGATGAAGATCAAGATCTTGAAACCTTATCATCCCATCCAATTGTTGACCAAGATCTTATTTCCCCAAACACTCACAATGATTCACTTATTCCTGTCAATTCTATCCAAGAACACAATATCCTTTTAAATCCCATTGGCATTCCACTTCCTAAGAAAGATCAAGATATCCCTTCCATCCTTTCCGATGATCCCATTAAAAGTCAAGAGAAAAGCACCTTTAAAGAGGATTCCAATGATCTTCCTCCTTGTCAAGATCAAATTATTCCTTTAAATCCTCCACAAGATACTTTTGTTCCTCCATCTCCTTGTCTTAATGCTCCATATACACTCCAAGATCACATTTCTTTTGATGATCCCATTATTTTTCCCATTCCATCTCTTGAAGAGCCTATCATTGAACCATGTCCACTACACAATCCTAGTCCCCCTAATGATCCTAATCCCCCTCATGATTCTAACATGTCAGTGCAAGATGTTCATGAACCCTCGACATGCATAATGGGTTCTTCCACTTTGGTGCAATCCGATCCACTCCAAGATCTCATTATTTCTCTCATATCATATCCACCTCATAATGGACTCACATCTTCTTCCCAAAGAAAAGAGTATCCTACAAGTCAAGATATTCATAAAGGAAAAGGAGTAGACCTTCATGAGAAAGAACCCCTCCATATCAAAGAAGATCTTAAGGGTCATGTCTACATAACTCACTCTCAAGACATTGGTATCCCTCCATCAAAATCAAAATATACACCTTCCCCATCATACTTTCCATCCATCTTAGGTCCTTATATCCCTTTATCCTTTATGCAAGGTCAACAAAGGCACATATCCTTGAGTAAATTCCATCCATCCAAAAGAACTCCATTTCATTCATATCCATCCATGCATTCCTTTCCCCCTCCAAGCAATTTGGATGCCAAGTATAAAAGTCATAAGTCTAGCAATCCACATGTATTCAAGGATCAACATGTCCAATATAATCAACATGTCAAAACAAAGAACAATATGATCTATAAAGAAAAATAAATATCCAAAAGGCCACAAAGGCCCACTGAGCAAAATAAAGAAAAGTAAAAATATATATGGGTTCCTAAATCCCTTATGCAAGCAATTCACTCCAAGGAACCACAAAAGCATGAAACATCAAAAACCATGTGGATTCCCAAGAAGCTCCTTGAAGCACAAAAAGAAACATCCAACTTGGCATCCAAAGTTCCTATTCCTCCATCCAACCTTCTCAAATTTGTTCCTCCATCACATTCTTCATCCATTTTGGGCCCTTATGTCCCAAAATCCCAAGCTATTCCTCCATCCAAATCTCACAATCTAAGATCCATTTTTCCTCCATCAATCCACCACCCATCAAGGTGTGTTTCAATGTTGATCTTGCCTTCATTTCCATCCACTAAAGCCCAATTCTTCCAATACCCTATCCATTATCCAATGCATATTTTCCATCCTTCGATCCCTTTGATCCCATCCTTTGCATAAATCCTTGCCTTAATTTCATCTCTTTTTCCATGTCCTTATCCTACCAACGTCTTTGAGCATGTTTTTAAAGGTCATGGTCCATTTTTTTCAAGGCTACTATCCAAAAAAAAAGACGCTTGAGTCCTTCTTCCATCCCCTATCATGTGTCCATCTTCTATTGAAAAAGTCAAAAAAAAAAGTGAGAAAAAAAAGACAAGGAAAAAAAGTGAAGCAAAAATAATTCGTCCACTGGTGAAAACCTGGTAAACAGGTGCCTTGGGAAAGTACCATGATGAAAACATGGAAAACGGGCGTCATGCATAATCTATGAACTTCTTGCACACCACACTTGGGGGCAGGTTTCCTCCTTTATATCCTATTGCCCTTCATTATCCTATCAAACCCCTGTCATTACCCTTCCTTGTCCTATCCTCCCTCATGTCCATTTCCTCTTTCCACCTTTGATCTTGACAAGGCTGAGGATCTTCATGAGCATCATGCATCTTGTTTGTAGCTTTCAGTCTATCATAGCTTTTGGTCATTTATCCATTTGCTTATTACAACCTTTCATCCAATTTCCCTGGCTTATTGCAACTTTCTGCCACTATCCCTTAGCCTACCCCGACCTTCAGTCCATGTCCCTTATCCATTCTTGGTCTTGCTTATCCTATCCATATCTTATCATTATCCATACACTCTTTCTGTTCCTTGATCTTGATCTAACATAACGACGCAAAAGTTAAACATAGTTTCAAAAACCTCTTGACATGTCCCTCATGCCATGTTCCTACTTTACATTGTCATATCTAGTCTCTTGTCCCATCATGCAATAGCCCTTGAAAATTGCATCTGTATTGTCTCCATGATAAAAGGCCTTTGTCTTCCCTCTATCCACCAACATTTTAGAAAGCCTATTTATTCACCTGTCATATTCCTTGCCTTGCTAGATACTAGGGGCAAAAATCATAAAAATTGAAAAATGTCCTGAAATAATAAAAAAAAAAAATTGAAAAATGTCCTGAAATAATCAAAATCATAAAAATTGAAAAATGTCCTGAAAAAATCCAACAAAATCAAATAGAGTCTTGAAATAATAAAAAAAAATCAAATAATGTCTTGAAATAATCCAAAAAAATCCAATAATGTCCTGAAAAAAATCCCTAAAAATCAAATAATGTCCTAAAAAAATCCAAAAAAAATCAAATAATGTCCTGAAAAAAAGTCCCTAAAAAGTCAAATAATGTCCTGAAATAACGAACAACAAAAAAATTGTAAAAACTTGAAAAAAAATAAAAAAATATCCCCTTTGTGCATAGACAGATTGCTGAGCATACCTCCAACAATAAATCAATCAAACATTTGTGTAGACAACAAACAGATAACATGTTACAACACTGCACTTTACTAAAATCATGCGTTAATAGATGAACTTTTCAATCAAACCAGACATTCAAACTGATTAAACTTTTCATATCAATCAATCAATCAATATCATTTGTCCTTGTCACTACTATCATGGGTCTTATACAGGGTGTGGTATACTCGAAACCAAACTGTGTCCTATCTTAGATGGGGTACCGCATTCCCTGAAACCAAACATCATGATCATCCTATGGACACTTTCAACTTTTGACAATGAAGATCAAGATGTTTGTTTGACTTGTTGGAATTTGTGCATCTTATCATTTATTGGTTTATCTTCGATCATGTTCCTATGTTGCTCGATGATGTCACCGAGTGATTTAGAGTGACCGGGATGGTTCATGGTCCCTTTTTTTTTGGTGTTTGCTGTTTGTAGAATGTTTGTCACAAACTAGGGAAACTATGTCATTGGGTGTTTGTGATAAGTACGTTCTCTTTGTGAGCACCACACATACCTCAACCCTTGATGTATGCACCCTAGGATGCTTCACTCATTCCTTGTATGCGATGTGTCTATCTTTCGCAAAAAGGGGTTGCATTCCAGCTCTAGCCTTCAATGCCATGATGCTTTGCATCCGCTTTGCTACATTAAATAAAGGTTCTCACCTACTTATGTGCATTGGTGAAAGAAAGTTTTCCTTCATCTCTAACTATTCTCTATCTAATTTCTTCTTACTAACATTTCTTCCATCAGTCTTGGCAGCCCATTCGAACCTATAATTTTCTATCATTCTTATCGATCAATTGGCCTCTTTTCTGGATGTTTCCGGCCAAATTCTCGAGGGGGCATGCATATGTCATTGTCATTGTCTTGGGCATTTTCATTATTGTTCTTTGAAACAACGCTTAAAATTGCATTGTCTCAAAGAGGGGCGAAATGTAGACATCTAAAAATGGTCAACGCTTGCGGAGTCATACTTTGACATTTGCGCATTGCCTTATTTTAGGGTTTTTTGTGTCACATTAACATTTCTTCTATGTTGGGCACTTGGTCTTTATCATTTGCGAGCATCAAATCCTTCTTCTGCATTCCTCATTTTTATCGCTTTTGAATTAGGGTTTTATCCTCTTCTCAATCTTGTCATTTTGCGATCGATTCATCATTGATCCTTGTCCTCTTGTCAATCTTGTCAATTTTGTGATCGATTTGTCATCGATCATTGTCCTTTTCAATCGTGTCAATTTGGATCAATTTAGTCATTGTTCCTCATCAATTGGCGCTTATCAATTTGGTCTCTTTATCAATCTTGGTCAATTCGTCAACCAATCTCAATCATTGGTCTCTTTATCAATCTTGGTCAATTTGTCAACCAATCTCAATCGTTTATCAGCATTGATCCTCTATCAATTAAAATCATGATTGAATTGACATCAATTATCTTTTGTCAAGACCTAATTGTCATCCTTGCATTTCTAATTCATCTTCTAAGGTTTTATGATTTATTCATTTAATCTTGTTTGTCATTTTCCCTCTAGGTTAAATAATTTATTTATTTATCCTAAGTCTTCTTGTCACAATTAAATATTTATTTAATTGGCTAATTAATTCCTCCTCTTTTTGTAAATTAATTAATGAATGAAAAATTATTAATTAATTTACCTAATTTTCATCAATTTCTAATTTCCTAATTTCCAAGTCATCTTTTCTAACCTAATTTTCTAATTTCTTCTAATTTCTATTTCTATTTTCAAATTCTTGTCATAACTTCTTGCATAGAAATTTGTCATAAATTGTCATAAATTGTCATAACTCCTTGCATAGCAATTTGTCATACACTTGTCATAATTTTGCTATTCTTGATTTGAATTTCCATTCGAATCAATTTCATGCTAATCTTGTCTTTTCTCCAATTTGTCTATAAATTGGATGAATTTCTTCAATCAAAAGATCCCGATCAATCAATCACGCTTCTAGTATCCTTACACTGTCATCTCATCTTTGCTTTCATATTATGCTTATGCACTTGTAGGTGAGATCCACAAAACAAAGCAATTTGAAGGAGAAAGAAGGACAATGGAGAATTCTTGAGGAGATATTCACGTTTGCGATGGTTTGCATTTGAATTGAATGTCTTGTTTTTCATGTATCTCTATTGAATGTAATTAGGATTTTTCATTGCAATCTAGTTTTTGTGATTGAACTAGTTTAATTTTTTTATTGCTTTGATGCATTCTAAATTCCTATCTACATGTATAAATGTAGATATATATATATATATATATATATATATATATATATATATATATATATATATATATATATATATATATATATATATATATATATATATATATATATATATATATATATGCATACATATATATATACATGCATATATGTATATATATGTATGTATACATACATATGTGTATGTATACATATACATATTGTTGGCATGATTGGCATAACTGATGCAGATGAGTTGATGACTGTATTGGTAGAAGAATGATGATGACATAATTAGTTATTTGTGTTGTCATTGATAGAAACCTATGTCAATTAATGTTTGATGATGGTTACAGATGAACTTTGGTGTCTGACTTGTTGGATAAGTAATTTGATCTACCGGATTTAGAATTTGTAAGTATGACATGGTTTACCGGTAGGATTGAGAATTAGTACTTCAACCGGTAAAAGAAAATATTTTGATGGAATCGATAAATCGGTGATGGTTGGAGACTTGTCGTTTGAGACATAAGCTTGTATGATGGATTTGTGTATGTGATCGGAACCGCATCCTATGTTGATTACCGAAAGGCATGTTTTGAATTTTTGATGGAGTTGTGGTAGGGTTTTAGTAGGGTTTTAGGACTGGTGATGAATTCACTCAACTGGTAATGATTTTTTATATGACCATGATTGGTGGTGAATCTACATGAAGGAGATAACATGACACAACCCGCGTGAATAATTTGAATTGTGTTTTGGCAAGGAAGATGGTAGAATTTCTTAGAAATGTGCAAAGTTCTTAGCGAAATGTTCTAAGGGTTTGACTTTTGTACATATCAGATTTTTGTGATGGGTTATGAATAATCAATGATTGATATTGCATTGTAAATTGTTGTAATGATCTGGATATTGATCTAATATGATCTATATTGTAAATTCAAGATGTAATTAGGTTTTATGGCCGACTTAGTTGTTATGGCTATTTAGGGCAACACAACTAATATTTTTGGTGTCAGTGGCATTAGGAGAATGAGTTAAGCTATCCTAGAGAAGATAGAGATCTTCCTGACAATTGCAAACTGTAAAACATAACTAGATCTAATTTAGCAAGCTAAAAGTGTAAAGTAATGGATCATTTTTCACTGTTGTTCCCTAACAGTTATAGCAACATAAATCCCTTAACCGAGTAGGTCCTAACAGGCCTTTTCCATCTAAGTCCCCTAATAAGGCAGCTCACAAAAGAGTGTTTAAATCCTCTAACCAGGTTGATCCTAATAGATCATTAAGCTCCTAGCTAGAGTGATAGTCAAATCCCTTAACTAGGTGACTCCTAACAGGGTCTGCTCCTAACCAGGTGTATTGTAAGCTCCTAACCGGGCTAAGCTCCTAACAGGGCATAATTTGAAAGAATACAAATTATTGTGGGTTCCAAACCCCACCATGGTTTTTTGCATTTGGGTTTCCATGTCAAAAATCTTGGTTTTCATGTGTGGAATGTCTTTTCATAGTGTTTATGTTTTCATGCATTATTTTTTATTACCGATTATGATAAGTTTACTGTTGTTTATCAAAGATTTGTAAATAGTTACCGCTAATGTTAATGAATTGATAGATGAAGTATTCTGATCTGATAATAAGTCAGTATGAGTATGTGTTGATCACATATCTAGTTGGTGAGTATTATGATTAATAAGATTGCATAAGTGGGTAACAAGTGTATGAGATTTGCTAAAGGGATAGATTCATGTATTAAATGATTTCAGATATGTTGTAAATGGTATTTTAATTTGAAGTTATAAATTGTGTTAATACTAATTCATCCCCCTCTCAGTATTAATCGGATCCTCATAGGATTCACAATTGGTATCAGAGTTGTGGTCCTCTGTGTATAGAAAAGCTTAACCGATTGAGGAAAAGATTATGAGGAAGACAAGATGATGAAGAAAGAGGGTCTGAAATTCAACAAGGATAACTATAAGATCTGGAAAGACAGAATGAGGATATATCTCAAAGGTCTTGGTGCTCAATACTGGAAACATGTTGAAACAACATATATGGCTCCTACTACTTCTCCCTTGACACCAGATGAACTTAAAAATTAGTAGGAGAACATGCAAGCCCTTGAAGCTATTGTAAGCACTTTATTTGAATCTGAATATATTGATGTTCAAGGATTGGAAACTGCACATGAGGTTTGGGAAAAATTAGAAACAATTCATGGAGGAGATAAGCATGTACAAAGAGAAAAAGAGGAAAGCTTGAGAGAAAAATTTGATGATATGAAAATAAAAGAAGGAGAAAACATTGTGCAGTATGGTCAGAGAATTAAAGCAGTTGTTGGCGGTATAAAAGGTGCTGGTGGTAAAATTGATGATGGTTTTGTGGTAAGTAAAATGCTCAAAACTCTTCAACTTCGGTATGCTATTATAGTATCGGCAATCAAAAAATTGAGATCCATTTCAAAGGATAAGGTAACTGTTGACTCTTTGATTGGTAAACTTACAGCCTTTGAGTTAAATAGTTTTGACAATAGTGTGGAAAAATCTGCTAAATCTTCTTTTAAAGCTTCTGTTACCAGTTCATCTGCTTGAAAAGGAAATAATGTATGTCAAAGTCATGAGTGAAGATCTAGTCATGGAGGTAACCAGGAAAGTGAAGACAATGAAGATCAAGTAATGGAACTTGAAGCACTGCTAGCCAAGAGATTTCCAACAAGCACTGGTAAGTATAAAGGAAAGATACCTTTAAAGTGTTTTTCTTGTAGTAAGATTGGTATTACTGCTAACTACCCTAACACCAAAAAATTCAATAAATTCAAAGGGAAAGGCCAAAAACAATGTTATGTTGCAGTGGATGAAGGTGTGACCGATGAAGAATCTGAAGATGAAGATGATAATGAAGAGATTGTGTTTGTAGTTTTAAAGGAGGAATTGTCTGATGAGAAGGCATTGGTTTCTTGTGTAGATAATAGTAATGAATGGATTATAGACAGTGGCTATTCACACCATATGACCAAAGATAAGAGTGAGTTCTTAACTCTTAATGAATTTGATGGAGGTGTTGTTAGATTTGGAAATGACTCTCCCTGCATGGTGAAAGGTAAAGGTTCTATTTATTTGAATGGGAAGAATAATACTGATGATGTATTTTGGGGTGATGGTCTGAAACATAATCTGTTAAGTGTTAGACAACTCAATGATAAAGGTTATTTGCTTGAGTTTAATGATGGAATCGACTGAATTCTTGGAGGAAATGGTGAACTAATTGCTATCAGAAAACAAACAAGAGGTAACTTATTTCATTTAAATGCTAATATCAATAGTTGTCTAGTTGCAAAGATGGAAGATAGCTAGTTGTGGCAAAAGAGATGTTGTCATATGAATTTTGATAACTTGGTAAAGGTAAGCAAGTCTAGTGTTGTGAGAGGATTGCCACAAATTGTTAAACCAGATAATGTGATATGTAAAGACTATCAAATTGGCAAGCTAACCTCTATTTCATTTAAGAGAAAGAAGTGTACGTCTGAAAATACTTTGGATTTGGTTCATACTAATCTTTGTGGTCCTATGAGAACAAAAATCTATTTTGGTGATAGATATTTTGTGCTTTTTACTGATGACTATTCTAAGATGATGTGGGTTACATTCCTAAAGGATAAATCTGAAGCCTTTAGTAAATTTAAAGCATTTAAAGCTCTAGTTGAGAATGAGACTGATAAAAGCTTGAAATGCTTAAGATTTGATTGAGGAGGAGAATTCACATCTAATGAGTTTTTCAAGTATTGTGATGAACGGGGTATCAAGAGACAGAAGTCTGTTCCAAGGACACCACAACAAAATGGTGTAGCAGAAAGGATGAACAGAACAATTATTGATGCTGCTAGAACAATGTTATTACAAGGTAATATGCCTAAGATGTTTTGGAGAGAAGCGGTAAGTATTGCAGTACACATTAAGTCAGGTACTTGTAAAGAAAGACAAAAATAAGACACGTTATGAGCTATGGTATGGTAAAACTCCTTGTGTTAGTTATTTCAAAATCTTTGGAAGTCAATGTTTTATTAAAAAGGATAACCACATTGGAAAGTTTGATGTAAAATCTAATGAAGGAATATTTCTTGGTTATTCTTCTAAGAGAAAAGCATATAAATTCTATAATAAGAGAACTAAGAAAATAGTTGAAAGTGTTAATGTGAAGGTGGATGATTTGTCAAATAAATTTGAAGGGCCAAGTAGGTATGAACCTAAAAAAGATGATAATGAAGAAAGACTAGTGATTTTTGAACTGAAAGCATAGAATATGATCAACCGACAAATGTAGTATTAGGTGCTCAACCGGTAAGCAAGAAAAGTGAAGAAGAAAGTAGTGAATCAACTGGTGAATCAGATGAGGAAGATGCAGAATCGACACAGACTATACCTAGGTATGTGAGATTAAATCACTCTTAGGACCAGATAATTGGTGATAACAATGCAGGTGTGCAGACCAGGAGGAAGATTAGAGAAAATTCTTGTTTGATCTCTATAATGGAACCCAAGATAGTTAAGGAAGCACTCAAAGATGATGATTGAGTGAAAGCAATGAATGAGGAATTAGATCAAATAGATAAAAATCAGACATGGTCACTTGTTCCTAAACTAGAGCACAAGAATGTGGTTGGAACTAAATGGGTCTTCAAGAATAAGTTAAATGAAGATGGAAAAGTGGTAAGAAATAAGGCAAGGTTAGTCTACAAAGGATATGCACATTAAGAAGGTGAAGACTATGGTGAAACTTTTGTACCGGTTGCAAGATTGGAGGGAGTAAGGATGTTGCTGGTATTTGTTGCATATAAGGGATTGAAAGTCTACCAAATGGATGCCAAGTTAGCCTTTTTTAATGGAATTCTTGAAGAGGAAGTATACATTGAACAACCAGATGGTTTTTCCTTGACCAGTGATAAAGACATGGTATGTAAATTGTATAAAGCTTTGTATGGTCTAAAGCAGGCACCGAGAGCATGGTTTGAGATATTACATGCACATTTGATCAAGATTGGATTCCAGCGTACTAGTGAGGACAATAATATTGATCTAAAAACTTATGGAGATGAGATGTTAATAGCTGAAGTATTTGTAGATGACATAATTTTTGGTGGAGATGATAATATGAGTATGGACTTTGCTGATGAGATGAAAAAGGAATTTGAGATGTCTCTAATCGGTGAAATAAAGTTCTTTATTGGATTACATATCCAACAAATGGATGATGGTATTTTTATTTGTCAAAGAAAGTATATTGAAGAGGTTTTGAAGACTTTGGCATGGAAGATTGTAAACCGAAAAATACACAGATGGTAACAGGCTTCAAGTTGACAAAGCAAGATGATTCACCTAATGTTAGTGACAAAGAATGTAGGTCTATGATTGGTAAACTATATTATGTTGTACATAGCAAACTAGACATTGCTCATGCTATTGGGTTAGTTGAAAAATTCAAAAAAGAGCCCAAAGAAACTCACATGGTGGTTGTTAAGAGGATTTTCTGATATCTTAAAGGAACATTAGACTATGGTTTATGGTATCCCTGCAAAGGAAATTTCACTTTACATGTTTTTTACTGATGTAGATTGGGCAAGCAATGTGGATGATAGGAAAAGTACAACTGGTGGAACTTTTCTACTTGCAGGAAGACTTGTAGCATGTACAAGCAAGAAACAAACTTGTGTTTCTCAATCTACACTTGATGCTGAGTATGTTGTTGCATCCATGAATTGCACGTAGGCCATATGAATGAGGCATGTGCTAGAAGGATTCAAGATAGATATGTCTGAACCATTGACTATCTATTGTGACAATACGAGTGCAATAAACATTTCCAAGAATCCTGTACTTCATGCAAGAACCAAGCATATAGAGTTGAAGTATCATTTCTTAAGGGAAAGAGTTCAGGAGAAGCAGGTAAAGATGGAGTACGTGAAGAGTAAAGATCAATTAGCTGATGTCTTTACTAAACCATTGCCAAAGACTACTTTTGAGTTTTTTAGAAGTAAATTAGGGATTATACCCCTACACCGGAAGAACTAGGATGCTCGAGTTGTATCAATCCTAAGCATTGATGAAGATGTGAGCTACTTCGTAGGGGTAGTGGCTCTAATATAGTATGATATGATTTACAGTTCTGGTTAGATTGAAGTCAAGTGATGCATTTTTAACTTTGGCATTATTGTCAAAGGGGGAAAAGAAAAATAAATGAGCTAAACAGTTATGGGAGAAGAAAAAGAAATTTGATGATCAGGCTTGAGGAGAATAAAAGACAGTGAAAACTAGCAAATGCAGAGATTGATAGTTAATGTGCTAAGATGCAGATGATTGGCATATATGATTGTATAGTGATTGTATAACTGATTGGTGTTTCCATCAATTCTAAAAGGGGATATTGTTGGCATGATTGGTATAACTAATGCAGATGAGTTGATGACAGTTTTGGTAGAAGAATGATGATGACATGATTAGTTATTTGTGTTGTCATTGATGGCAACCGATGTCAATTAATATTTTATGATGGTTACAAAATAACTTTGGTGTCTGACTTGTTGGATAAGTAATTTGGTCTACCGAATTTAGAATTTGTAAGTATTATAGGGTTTACCAGTAGGATTGAGAATTAGGACTTCAACAGGTAAAAGAAAAGATTTTGATGGAATCAGTAAATTCTAAATGGTTGGAGACTTGTGGTTTGAGACATAAGGTTTTATGATGGATTTGTGTATGTGACTAGAACAACATCATATGTTGATTACCAGAAGGCATGTTTTAAATTTCTGATGGAATTGTGCTAGGGTTTTAGGACTCGTGATGAATTCACTCAACTGGTAACGATTTTTGATATGACGGTGATTGGTGGTGAATCGACATGGAGATAACATGACACAACCCACTTGAATAATTTGAATTGTGTTTTGGCGTGGAAGATGGTAGAATTTCTCAAGAATGTGCAATGTGCTTAGCAGAATGTTCTAAGGGTTTGACTTCTATACATATCATATTTTTGTGATGGGTTATGAATAATGAATGGTTGATATTGCATTGTAAATTGTTGTAATGATCTGGATATTGCTCTGATATGATCTATATTATAAATTCAAGATGTAATTAGGTTTTATGGTCAACTTAGTTGTTATGGCTATTTAGGGTGACACAAATGATGTTTCATGTGTTGGTGGCATTAGGAGAATGAGTTAAGCCATCCTAGAGAAGATAGAGATTTTCCTGAGTGTTGCAGATTGTGAAGCATAGCTAAATCTGATTTAGCAAGCCGATAGTGCAAAGTAACAAATTATTTTTCACTATTGTTCCCTAATAGTTACAACAACATAAATCCCTTAACCAAGTAGGTCCTAACATGCCTTTTCCATATAAGTCCCCTAACAAGGCAGCTCACAAAAGAGTGTTTAAATTATCTAACCAGGTTGATCCTAACAAATGATAAAGCTCCTAGATAGAGTGATAGGCAAATCCCTTAACCGGGTGACTCCTAAGATGGTATGCTCCTAACTAGGTGTATTGTAAGAACCTAATACGGCATATTCCATAAGAGTACAAATTATTGTGGGTTTCAAACCCCACCATGGTTTTTTGCATTTGGGTTTCCACGTCAAAAATATTGGTGTTCATGTGTGGAATGTCTTTTCATAGTGTTTATATTTTCATGCATTATTTATGATTACCGTTTATGATAAGTTTACTATTGTTTATCAGAGATCTGTGTTAATGAATTGATAGATGAAGTATTATGATCAGATAATATGTCAGTATGAGTATGTGTTGATCAGATATCTAGTTGGTGAATATTTTGATTAATAAGATTGTATAAGTGGGTAATAACTGTATAATATCTGCTAAAGGGATAGATTCATGTATTAAATGATTTCAGATCTGTTGTAAATGGTATTTTGATTTGAAGTTATAAATTGTGTTAATATTGATTCACCCCCCTCTCAGTATTAACAGGATCCTCATAGGATTAACACATATGTATATATAAATACATACATATATGTGTGTGTGTGTGTGTATGTATATGTGTGTGTATGTACATATGTGTATATATACATATATGTATATACACACACATATATAATATGTACATGTACATATATGTATATGTATATGTATATACATATGTGTATATCTGCATATATGTACATATATCCATATATGTATATATATACATATGTACATACATGTATATTTATATATATACATATATATGCATATGTATATTGTTTATGGTGAAAATGGATACAACAATATTGAAAGACTAAATGAATTCAACCACAAAACCCTAGCCTAACAACAACAAAGATCCAGCATAACATATGAAGATTACCTAAGACAATGCAAATCAAATGAAATCAAAAAGATTATACCATCATGTGTCCAATAGGGTTTTGATCTCCATTCTTCCTATCTCCATTGATCTTGCTTGATATATTTGCTCTCAAATTTTATATGCACAAGAGCTCAACAAAGAATGGAAATGTGGTTGCAAGTAGGCTTGATCGCATATGAAAGTTTGAAAGTGTAGAGTAGTCTCCAAGATTGATTAGTTAGGGTTGATAATGAAGGAAGCATCTCCTTATATAGAAGACACTATAAGAAATGGAGGGATAAGATTAAGAGGTGTAAAAGATAAATGGTCAGCTATGATTAGAGGGTAGGTAGAGAAACTAAGAAAATAATGGGAGGGTAGGTAGTGTAGGAATTAAGAGATGAATGACATGTATCATGGGTAGAAAAGGTTAATGAATTAATTAAATAAATAAAAGTATTTATTTAATCTAGGAAAAAGGATAATTTAAATAAATGAATGTATTTATTTAATTGAGAAATAGGCTAGAAGAGGATAAATGAATTAATTAAATAAATAAAGATTTATTTAATTAATAGAAGAATTAGGCTTAAAATAATTAAATAAATAAAGATATTTATTTAATTAGACAAGACAATTTTAGGTGTCTACATTTTGCCCCTCTTTGAGACAATGCAACTTGTCGCGTTGTTTCAAAGAAGATAAGATGAACTAATACAAAGTTGCCCCAAGATGGGAATGATATGCCCCCTCGAGAGATTGGATGAAAATGTCTGAAAAGATCATAGATAATCTCTCGATAAGAAAGAAAGGCTAGAATGGGATGACCGGATAGAGTGATAGAGTCATGGGATAATGAAGACTGACTTGGGAAATGAGAGGTAGGGCTAGAGCTGGCTATAAGATAAACCACAAGGGGAATACATCCTCATTGTCATCCACACATCCAAGAGATTAGAGTGCAGAGAGAGAATAGAGCAATAGCAGTCAGCAATGATGGCATTGGTGCATAGATTCGATCACGTTCACCGATTTCAGAGGCCAGCAAATGCAGAGAGCCAGTAAGTACCACACAACCTCCTTGTACTTTGTTGCAATAAATGTTGTCATTAATGCATGTCAGGCAGAGCAATAATTGCACATTTAGGTATGTCAAACAAGGTCAAAAAACATTGAGGCACGTCTGTGCTGGTGCCAGGCGCGTCTAGGTTAGCTAGGCACGTCTGTGTTTGTGCCAGGCGTGTCTGTGCAGGAAAAGGCATCTATGTCAAATGCGAGCGTGTCTGCATTGTTCAGGTGCGTTTGTGCAATATGTAAGCCTGCTTATGTCTTCTAGGTGTGTTTATGTCTACAAGGCCAAATCGACAGTTCTATGATGAACATACAGTGTCAATTGGATAAGCTACTGAGAGGATACACTCAAGTAGGTCCTCTAGGGAAGACTAGAATAGCAAATAGGGCTAGGATTGACAATTCTGTGATAGAACATACATTGCCAATTAGGAAACTACTCAAGAGGATACACTCAAGCAGAGGCCCTAGGATAGGATAGATCGAGGCCCTTTGTGATGAACAATGAGTACTAAGACATAGTACTTTGTGATGAACAGGGAGTACTAAAAAGAGCAGCACTTTGTGATGAACAGGGAGTACCTCGAGGATAAATAGCAACACTTTGTGATGAACAGTGAATGTCACTAGGATAATAAGCAGCATTTTGTGATAAACAGTGAATGCCACTTTAACTGATAGAGCTGATTTGTTTGACTGCAGGAGTACCTACCTATGCTGGAGTCACGGGAGAGATTCCCCTCGACTCAGAGTTTACAACCGGAGTTGACATTTGAGGATAGAGCAGCCATTGAGGTTATGGGTTTACGATTCATTCTGTATGTGCCTGAGTTTTGGGCAAATATGGGATTGCTGACTGCACTTGCTGAGAGATGGCACTCAGAGATGTGCACTTTCCATTTCCCGATGGGTGAGATGACAGTCACCTTGGAGGATGTATATAGGATACTACGAATACTAATTGATGGGGAGTTAGTACCCTATGATCGAGATAGAGATAGGGATGCACTGAGATGAGTGTTCCAGGATCCGGGATTGGAGATGAGGGCTGGACATGTGGCTTGAGACACCATGACATAGACAGGATTAACACTACCAGCAGTGTTGGTAGGAGTGATCAATGGGTTCCTCTATCCAGATAGGGCGACACAAGGGTTGGCTATGTAGCCATACGTATTTTGACATCATTGTATCATGACACTTATGATTATATATATATATATATATATATATATGAGATGATTTCTTGTGGCAACTATATGCATGTGTACCTATGTGATGCTTATGATATGGATGCAAATATGTACATGATGAAATGCAATATTTTTGTTCTTTTATGGGTTTGATATGTTATGCAAATGCAAATGTATGAAATGCAGATGAATATGATGAGAATGTAGAATGTGCTAACATGTGTTGTGTGCAGGATGTGATGCAATTGTGATATCTATATGTATATATGAAATGATAATATGTGGTAATGAAGGTGCAAACTACATGAAATGCAAATGTTTTTGGTGTGTCATTATATTCAATCATGTGATAATAGGCTATACAGACTCAAGAAGGATGATGGAAGTCAATCAAGAAAGGGGCATGGAAGATAGAAGATATGAAAATGAAAAGAGCTCCTTGTGCGTTATCATCATTGAGCTTTATTATAGCAAGTAGGTTATGGCAATCAAGGCATATGTTTGACCCAAAAAGTCATTGTACCTGTTTGCATGGAGATAAGACAGTCTCAAACAAGGAATGCCCCAATTCATACTAGACTCATAATGTCCTCATATCCTTGGACAAGTCATAGCATTACTAAGAGACAATCCACAGACAACAAAAGAAAAATAGGTGACGATACCCCATCCTCGCCTTTCTAGTCAAAGACATCCTGGAGATAGAATCTCTAGTCAAAGACCAACCGGAAAAGCTAAAAGACATGTCACCAGAAAGATAAAATCAAAAGAAAACCAAGACTCGACACCAACATCCACTATAGTCCTCAAGTTTAGTGTCTCTTGTCACTTGTATAAGTCTATTTGATTGTGGTCACAATGTTTACTTTCACAAAAAGGATAGATAGCACTGAACCATAATGTTGTCTGAGTCTATTGAAAGATTTGATTTGTTGAAGCCCATTATTGCTACTCTGTCTCATCTGAAACTGACTGAATCCATGCAATTGATACTTTATTGTGGAGAAGATGAAACTTTATTGCGGATCGACAATGCAAGTGTTGCTTTATTCCAGATTGTGTGTGGATAGACTGAAAAAAAGTGAAAGAAGTTGTACTCCTTGAAACATGTGATGCTCTTAGTTCCACACCCACCACTAGATGTAGGATTTGCCTTAGCCACAGATAGGAGCTGATTTATTATGGATGGAAAGGGGTGAGAAGGAATGTTCATTATGAATGGCGAACCAATCTTGGGTAGATCAATAACAAGCCATGATGGGAATGTGTAAAATTTATTATGGATGAAGAGGTTGTGAATGTGTGCAAAGTGAAAGGATGAAATGGAATCTTGAAGGAGGGAGGAGCAACGTCTCTACGCATGGCGCTGGTGACCTAGTTTTCACCATGGTACTTGCCCAGGGTGCCACCGAGGTGGTTTTCACCATTGGATGAAATGTTTTTCTGTTTTTCAATTTTTTTGTGTCACAAGATGCCTGTTTGCCAGGTTTTCACTGAATAATGATTTTTTTATGTTTATGATTTTATTTTTTTTTGGAATTTTTTTGAATTTTTGTATTTTTGAATTAGGATACTTTGAAGAGCTATGTGTAAAACTTGCGAAGGTGCATGTTGTTGATAGGATCCTCTAAAGGTTCACCCTTTGTGGTTGAGAGCTGATATGCACCAAATCCATATGTTGCTATGATGATGTAAGGACCAAGCCAGTTTGGTTCAAACTTTCCCTTCTTTTCTTTATCTTCCTGATTTTTAGGATTTTCTTTGAGAACTAAGTCACCCACCTCAAATGTGTGAGGCTTTACCTTGTGATTGTAGTTGCATCATTCCTTGACTGAATGTTGTGTAGCTCAAGTGACTATCTTCCTTGATGAAGGAAATGAGATAGAATTACTAGCCTATGGACTACACAAGCCCGTATGCATGTCGCCTAAAGAAGTTTGGGCATCCCTGATAACAAAGTCCTTCAAGGAAGTTCCATTAAAGGTCCATGATGTATCACCAGAAGGGAAAGGATGTGTGGAACAAGTAGATGAGTGATGAAGACTTATGATTGTGAAAAGAAGTGAAAGTAGGATAGCATGATGGAGAATTAGGATCAACAAGTGTGCTTTTTGACTTAAAATTTTAGAACTTTTGCCCCCAGTTATTTTGGTATTAGGGGAGATCAACTCTTGCTCTTTTTGCTTCATAGGATTTTTATCCTTGACTTTGATTTTTGTGGAGTCCAGTAGCTTTTGATTTTGATTTGGACTAAAGGACTTTTCTTTATTATTGACTTTTAGATTTTTCTTTTCAAATCTTGATTTTTGATCCCCAATAAGTGAGGACTTTTGTGATTCTTGTTGATCCAAGTCTGGAAGTGGAGTGGAAATGGAATGAGTGGATGATATGGTAAAGCTATAAGAGTTCTCAAGAGGGCTGGCAATACACTCAATAGATTCTTTGCTGGAACCACTCTTAGGACTATTGATATCAAGAGGTGCTTGCACCACCAGAGGAGATTCACATTCAAACTTAGTAGCCACAACACTAGGTGCTTCGTACCCAATTCTTTCGCATTGCAAATTGTTTATAGATTGTTCTTGTCGACTGAATGTCTTAGAAGATAGTGGGAGTTGATCAACATGAAAGATATACTCACCACATCCCAGGTCTTTAACCTTGAATTTTTGTTTGAGCTCTATTTGTTTTGATGTAGAAGCTTTCAATGATTCTAGATCTACATCTCTTGATGAAGGAATAGCTTCTTGATTGATTGGGATTGTTATTTTTGATCTAGGCCATAGATTGTTGAAATATATAAATGGATTTGGATCAGCTTTGATGGTGACTTCAACTCCATTGTGTGGAAACTTGATACATCAATGATATGTTGAGGGTAATGCATTCATCTCATGAATCCATGGGAGTCCTAGTAATATATTGTATGTGAGATCTAGGTCTAGGACTTGACAAACCACATCCTTTGTAATTGGCCCAACTCTGAGAAGCAAGGTGATTGTACCTTTGGATGAATGCTCTTCATCATCATATGCCTTGATGGTAATTTTTTTGGTAGCATTCACAGCTTTTTTAGAATATCCCAATTGTTTAATAGTGCTCAATGTACAGATGGTTAGACCTGCTCCTCCATCTATTAGGACTCATTTTATTCGGTGCTTCTATATGAAGGCTTTAATGTGTAAAGGTGCATTATGTGGTTGGCTTACAGAGGCATTGTCAGCTTCTGTGAATGTAAGGGAGTGTGGAACAAAAAGGTATCCCACCATGGCTTGAAACTGATCCACATTCAAATCAGTAGGGATGGAAGTGACTCTCAAAGTTTTGTCAAGAATGGCTTTATGTATAGGGGATATGCGTAAGAGCTCGAGGATGGAGATAAGTGCAGGTGTCTTCAATAACTGTTCTACAAGGTCATACTCAGGTTTGGCTGATGAGGAAGTGGTGTTTTTAGCTAGAGCACCTTGCAAGCTGAATTTACCTCGATGAGTTGTGATATTACATTCAGAGGTAGGTTCGGAAGAAGATCCAATGCCTTTTAGGACAATCTTGGGTCTTTGGATATAACTTTTTAGCGTTTTGTCCTTAATGATAATGGTAGAGACATAATTGTCCATTGAAATGTGATTGATTGTTGAATCATAGTTATAAGATGCTCTGGTATAGTTGGTTTGGTCATCTGTGGCTTTAGCTTTTCCCTTGTCATGTTTTGGGAATGGTTCTTTAAACATTTCATGTTCTTGATTGGATGAGTGTCCTTCAATCTCAATGTCACCTC
The DNA here is from genome assembly GCF_030272615.1 of Cryptomeria japonica. NCBI lineage: Eukaryota > Viridiplantae > Streptophyta > Pinopsida > Cupressales > Cupressaceae > Cryptomeria > Cryptomeria japonica. Next base: position 909,876,568 of record NC_081414.1, read on the forward strand.
TATCAATGAGATCATGTATGATGTTCTTAAGTCAATGACAGTTTCTTATTTTATGACCCTTGCTCTTATGAAATTCACAATATTCATCGTCCTTCCAGCAATTTGGTTTAACCTTTGGTTCATATGGAGGTAGATCTGGGATTGTGATTATCTTGTTTGCCACTAGCTTCTTGAAAATTGATTCTAGTGGTTCTCTCAATGGAGTGTACTTCCTTTGTGACTTGGAAGTTGTTTGAGTATTCACTTGTTTGTTTGTAGAGCTTGATCCAAAAAAAACAATTTTGGGTCGCACTGTATTGGCATCAACAACACCATCATTGACTGTGTTCTTATTTTTATTCCAAAATCTTGGCTTATCTTTTCCTTTAAAGTCCTCTTTATTTTCTTTGAATATCTTAATGACTCCTTATTCAATTAGGAACTTCTCTATTGCTAAGCCTTTTTCAATGATGTCTTTGAAGGTGGACAAACAAGCTTTTCTTAGGTCATAACCAATGTCTTTGTTAACATTCTAGGTGAACATCTCTACCATTTGTTTATGTGGAATTACACAAGAGCATCTGTTGGCTAGATTTCTCCATCTTTGTAAAAATGATGAAAAAAATTCTCCATCCTTTTGCTTGGTGTTGCACAGGGTAGTGACTGATATGTCTGTCTCTATGTTGTATGAGAAATGTTGTATAAATGCCTCAGCTAAGTCACCCCATGACTTAATTCCAGGTGGGAGTTGGGAGAACCATTCCATAGCTTGATCACCTAAGCTCTATGGGAATAATCTCATCAAATATGTCTCTTCTACTGCTACCTCAATGCAAGCTATGAAAACTGTCTTATATGTGCCTTAGGATCCCCTTTTCCTCTATACTTATCAAACTTAGGTGTCACAAAGTGTGTAGGAAATGGAGGCATTGGAATGCTCTTGTCAAATGGATAAGGACATATGTCTCTCATTGTGTAAGCTGGCTTCGGTGTATTTATGTCCTCCATTTTCTTTTGTAAGTCCTTGATTTGCTGTTCCAAATTATTCTTGGGTGGAGACCGACTTCTTGGACCATACCCCATGCCTGAACCACTGGGTGGAGGAGGAGCATGTTGCATATATGGATGATATTGATCATACACATGTTCATATGGAGGAGGTCTATAATGATTCTGTGTATATGGACCACTTGGTATAGAGTCATGATGAGGAATGGAATATCTATTTTGTCCATGTATACCATACTCTATAGGCATGTCATGAGTTTGTTCTAGTGTGTTGACCCCAAATTTGACGTTGGGTTTCCTTGTGTCCAAATTTTGATCATGCCTTTGGATATCCAATTGCCTTGCTGGTTGATCCTTAGCATTGGTATGTGATTGAGTATATTTTTCTGCATAAGACCTCCATAATGGTCTGCGAAGGTGAGTATCATATGCTTGGCCTTGTGTATGTAAGACCTTAGGTTTTTGAAAAAAAGATGATGGTGATTCAGGCACAAGATGTGGTCATCTATTGCCTCCACTATTAGGCCTCCTTTGATCCATGTTGAGGTGAGGTTGCAAAGGTTGATTTTCCATTATTTGAGACGTGTTAAAATCATGGGGTATCTTGGCTCCACTTTGTGCCATCACTTGTAAGAAGTATTGTCTATCTCCCCTCATTATTTCCTCAACCAATCAATTGAAACGGGGATCCATAATGGAGTCTTCCACTTCTACTGATTGTATTGAAATGTTGTCCATATTGTCATTGTGTGTACCATTGTTGTTTGTAGTGTCCATGTTCTCAACATTTGGAATGTTTCTATAAGCATCCATGTCAGGTAATGTAGTATGATCAAAATTGAAAAAGATATCATTGTCATACTCATAGGAACTCATGTTTGCAGACTCTTGAGCCTCTTTAGTTTCTCTCCTAGTTTTTTGGGAATGAGTTTCAACCTTGAACTAGGTATTGACCAATATGTGTGAGACTAGATGAAAACGGAAAGAGTATGGAAGACCAAGAGTTGGATGAAATATAAATGAATCTGAAGTTTACTTGCAATGTCCAAAGTGTAAGACCAAGTATGTATGTAGTAGAGTAGGTGTGACTTCCAAAAATATGATAGTTTCTCTTGATAAGGTAAGTTGACCTTGACTCTAAGTAAGACCAAATAAGACCCAAAGGTGATAGACCTTGATGAGGGACCACTTAGCAAAATGTTGTTGTATGTAATGTGTTGACAAAGTATGATGAGGACAAGCAACTAGCCTTTTGACTCAAGTTTAGACAAATGTGAATGTAATGTAAGGTGTAAAGCAATGATGGACTTTGTGAGACCCAAAGATAGGTTGAATGCTAGATGAAAACCCAGAGAGATAACCTAGGAAGCTCAATAAGTCTGAAACTGACTATTTCTTGTTTGCTAGATTGTAAAAAAATTTCAATTCTGAACATAGACATGCCTATATACTTCACAGACACGCTTAAATGACACAGATGCTATTCTGTCAGACACAGACGCGTTTCTAAGATGTTGTAAGTGCAATGTTGCTCAAGAGGACATAGACGCATTTTTGCCCTTCACAGACGCGGTTATATGACACAAAAGTGACTCTATCAAACATAGACGTATTTCTTAAAACTGAGTGTAATTTTTCCAATCTATGAAGTGACTTGTTGTGACCAAATCTGAATGTTTGACTGTTTTTCATGACAAGAGGACACAATGTTGATGAGGACTCAATGTTTGCAAGTATTTAGACTCAAAATGACTTAAAGAAAAGTGTGTTGTTTGATGTAAAATTGTTTTGCATACACTTGAAGACACAAAAGACACAATGTTTTAATGTTTGGTCTTGAATGTTTGATTGTTCAAAATAAGACAAGCACAATTCTTATGGCTGGCCAAGACAATAGTTTTGATCCCACATGAGGCTACGTTATTCAGAGTGGATACTTAGATGCTTGACCCCACTGGCTCCACCCTCAGCACTCACTTCTCAGGGCAGCCAAGCATCAGTCCCCATGAAAACTCCCCGTGACAAACTTTGTATCTCTACTAAGAACCGTATGTGTGTGGGCCGCTCCAGAGGTCCGACCTCCTGCCCCAACAACTAGAAGGATTTTGGCTTCTAAAACAAAAAGGTGCTAGTAAGGGCATCTACTCATGTGGCCATACATGCGGCACTTCCAACTCTATAAATATAGAAGGCTCCTAGCCGGTAGGGGTAATGCCTTACAACTGATCAAATAAATTTGATCAAATGGGTTTATGGGGAGACATAGTGTCGGTATGAACTAATCAGCACACGTTATCCATATTTTTCACCATGTATACAATTGTTTATAGTGGTTTGGAAGAGGTGGGTTTTCCTCACTACCACTTGGGTCATTCTATCCTCACTAGTAGTCCTAATGAACACATGAGGAGACAGGCCCTCTAAAGATGAAACAAAAAGAGCCTATTGCTCAAGACACAAAAGACACTAGTTCAATTTTAGTGCACCAATTGAAGTTTTTAATAATCTATGAAAATAAGGCACACAATAAAGATCAAAAACCCTTGCCAAAATTCTGCAACAAATATTTATTAATAGTTTTGCAATAATACCCCTCCTGCAAGCACACAAGTTAGGTAAATTTTAGATTCAAAAGACTTTGTGAAATAGGGGCCTTCGAGAATGCATTTTTTTTACCAATTCAAAGATTTGATTCATCATAAAAAAAGACCACATGTAAAATTTCAAGAAATTTCCAGAAATGTAATAAAATCCAAAAAAATTGCTAATTTGCACCAAAAATTAATTTTTTATGAAAAATCATAAAAAATTCATATAAAATGCAAAATTGATCCAAAAAATCTAAAATTTTTAGTGGACAGTCCTAATGACCTTCCAAACCTATATAAAACAATTCTTGCAACAAATCCAAGCAGTTTGTGAGATATGAGCAAAATAATGCAAAACTCTAATTTTCAAAGATCCAATTTTTGATGAATGATTTTGATTCAAATTTAAAATTAAAAAATTGAGTCTGTGTAAAAATCAGGGAACTTTCCAAAAATATAAGAAAATCTAAAAAATTCACTAATTTGCTCTCAAAATTAATTTTTCATGAAAATATATAACAAATTCATAGAAATTTCAAATATGTTCCAATAACTCTGATTTTTTTATTGAAAATCTTTGATAATTTTATTGACGTATAAAAAAAATTTGATGCCAAAATGCAAAGCCGTTTGTGAGATTTGATCAAAACAATGAAAAACCCTAATGTTTAAAGATCCAATTTTTTAGAAAATATTTTGCATCAAACTTAAAATCACAAAGAACAAATCCTGTGTATAACTATGAGATATTTCCAAAAATGTAAGAAAATCTAAAAAATTCGCTCATTTGTTGTCAAAATCAATTTTTTATGAAAATTCATAAACAATTCATAGAAAATTAAAATATGCTCCAAAAGATCTAAATTTTGGTTTGAGAGCTCTTGATACTATCTTCAACTTGCAAAAATAATTTGGTGCAAAATTTCTAAGCCGTTTGTGAGATATGATCAAATTTCTCCAAGATCTTGATTTTGTGTCCAAAACCCTAGCTACACAAGGTTATTATCCAAATTGTTTTACAAAACAGCAATATATGGTTAGGAAAACCTGCAAAAAAAACATAGATCTAACAAAAATCCATGTCCCACAGGGTGTGCCAAAATGTTTATGGTGAAAATGGATACAACAGTATTGAAAGACTAAATGAATTCAACCACAAAACCCTAGCCTAACAACAAAAAAGATCCACCATAACATATGAAGATTACCTAAGACAATGCAAATCAAATAAAATCACAAAGATTATACCATCACATGTCTAATAGGGTTTGGATAACCATTCTTCCTATCTCCATTGATCTTGCTTGATATATTTGCTCTCAGATTTTATATGCACAAGAGCTCAACAAAGAATGGAAATGTGGTTGCAAGTAGGCTTGATCGCATATGAAAGTTCGAAAGCATGGAGTAGTCTCCAAGATTGATTAGTTAGGGTTGGTAATGAAGGAAGCATCTCCTTATATAGAAGACACTATAAGAAATGGAGGGATAAGATTAAGAGGTGTAAAAGATAAATGGTCGGCTATGATTAGAGGGTAGGTAGAGAAACTAAGAAAATAATGAGAGGGTAGGTAGTGTAGGAATTAAGAGATGAATGACATGTGTCATGGGTAGAAAAGATTAATGAATTAATTAAATAAATAAAGATTCATTTAATTAATAGAGGAAGTGAGATCAATTAAATAAATAAATATATTTATTTAATTAGACAAGACAATTTTAGGTGTACATATATACATATATACATATATACATATATACACATACTTATATACATATACATATATGTATATGTATGTATATACATATATATATATATATATATATACATATGTATGTATATACATATACATATTTGTGTGTGTATGTATGTGTGTATGTATGTATGTATTTATGTATGTACATATACATATTAACCTGCTAGAGTAAGTTAATTAATTAGCCTGATAGAATCGAGTTGAGCAGTAAATGGCATAAATAATTAACTATACCCCTACCAAATGGCCTTGATAAATAACTGTATGTATATGTATATACATATATACATATACATATATGTATATATGTATATATATACATGTATGTATATATACATATATATATGTATATGTATGTGTATATGTATATGCATATGTATATATGTATATGTATATATTATATATACATATATATATATACATACATGTACATATATATACATATATATGTGTGTGTATGTATGTATGTATAAAATACATACCTACATACATACATATATACATATACATTTATGCATGTATGTGTTGTCATTGATGGCAACCTATGTCAATTAATGTTTTATGATGGTTACAGAATAACTTTGGTGTCTGACTTGCAGGATAAGTAATTTGGTCTACTGGATTTAGAATTTGTAAGTATGATAGGGTTTACCAACAAGACTAAGAATTAGGACTTCAACTAGTAAAAGAAAAGATTTTGATGGAATCAGTAAACCAGTGATGGTTGGAGACTTGTGGTTTGAGACATAAGCTTTTATGATGGATTTGTGTATGTGACTAGAACTGCATCCTATGGTGATTACCGGAAGGCATGTTTTAAATTTTTTATGGAGTTGTGCTAGGGTTTTAGTATGGTTTTAGGACTCGTGATGAATTCACTCAACTGGTAATGATTTTTGATATGACGGTGATTTGTGGCGAATCTACATGGAGATAACACAACACAACCCGCGTGAATAATTTGAATTGTGTTTTGGCATGGAAGATGGTAGAATTTCTCAGGAATGTGCAAAGTGCTTAGTAGAATGTTCTAAGTGTTTGACTTGTATATAGATCAGATTTTTGTGATGGGTTATGAATAATGAATGGTTGATATTACATTGTAAATTGTTCTAATGATGTGTATTATAAATTCAAGATGTAATTAGGTTTTATGGCCAACTTAGTTGTTATGGCTATTTAGGGTGACACAAATGATGTTTCATGTGTTGGTGGCATTAGGAGAATGAGTTAAGCCATCCCAGAGAAAATAGAGATTTTCCTGGGTGTTGCAGACTATGAAGCATAAATAAATTTGATTTAACAAGTCGATAGTGGAAAGTAATAGATCATTTTTCACTATTGTTCCCTAATAGTTACAATAGCATAAATCCCTTAACCAGGTAGGTCCTAACAGGCCTTTGCCATCTAAGTCCCCTAACAAGGCAGCTCACAAAAGAGTGTTTAAATTATCTAACCAAGTTGATCCTAACAAATGATTAAGCTCCTAGATGGAGTGATAGGAAAATCCCTTAACCTGGTGACTCCTAAGAGGGTATGCTCCTAACCAGGCATATTATAAGATCCTAACAGGGTGTACTCCATAAGAGTACAAATTATTGTGGGTTCCAAACCCCACCATGGTTTTTTGCATTTGTGTTTCCACGTCAAAAATATTGGTGTTCATGTGTGGAATGTCTTTTCATAGTGTTTATGTTTTCATGCATTATTTATGATTATCGGTTATGATAAGTTTACTGTTGTTTATCAGAGATCTATGTTAATGAATTGATAGATGAAGTATTATGATCAGATAATAAGTCAGTATGAGTATGTGTTGATCAGATATCTAGTTGGTGAATATTTTGATTAATAAGATTGTATAAGTGGGTAATAAGTGTATGATATATGCTAAAGGGATAGATTAATGTATTAAATGATTTCAGATCTGTTGTAAATGGTATTTTGATTTGAAGTTATAAATTGTGTTAATACTGATTCACCCCCCTCTCAGTATTAACTGGATCCTCATAGGATTAACACATATGTATATATAGATACATACATATATATATACATACATATATATATATGTATGTATGTATATACATATGTATGTATGTATATATATATATATGTATGTATATGTATGTATATATATATGTGTATATATATATATGTATATATATATATGTACATATATATATGTATGTGTGTGTGTATGTACATATGTGTATATATACATATATATATACACACACACATATATATAATATGTACATATACATATATGTATATGTATATGTATATACATATGTGTATATATGCTTATATGTACATATATCCATATATGTATATATACATGTACATACATGTTTATTAATATATATACATATGTATATATATCCATATATATGTATATATATATATATCTACATTTATAGATATATACACATATTTATATAAATATACATATATATACATATGTATGTATATACATATACATATTTGTGTGTGTACGTATGTGTGTATGTATGTATGTATGTATGTACATATACATATTAACCTGCTAGAGTAAGTTAATTAATTAGCCTGATATAATCGAGTTGAACAGTAAATGGCATCAATAATTAACTATACCCCTACCAAATGGCCTTGATAAATAACTATATGTATATGTATATACATATATACATATACATATATGTATATATGTATATATACATGTATGTATATATACATATATATATGTATATATGTATATGTATGTGTATATGTATATGCATATGTATTTATGTATTTGTATACATTATATATACATATATGTGTGTGTATGTATGTATGCATGTATGTATATGTATGTATGTATTTATGACATACATACATACCTGCATACATACATATATACATATTTATATATATATATATATACATATATGTATGTATGTATATACATATATGTATATATACACATATGTATATACATGTATACGTGTATATATACATATGTGTGTGTATACATATACACATCTATTCCAAAAAAATTCACTATGTAGGAAATTCAATTTGATTTTCAACCAGCAAATATAAAAGGGCGTCTACCCCTCTCATTTCAAAACCTAATGATTCAAGAGCTCAATTACACTTTAGAAAATTCAAGTGAGCGAGTAATGAATCTTTTATCAAGCAATGGAGTAGAAATAAAGTCAAGATTCAAGCATCGAAAATGACATTCGTTTTCTATGTTTTATGAAGACTATCTACATGAAACCCTAATTCCTTGTGAAGACAAACAAAACTTCATTAAAGGTATATCATTAGGTTTTCATTCATTTTCAGCCTTTCCCTCAAAAAGGAAAGTATTTGACTATTGCATTTCATTTACATTCTCAATTCAATTTCATGGTTAATTCTAAAACTGAAGTTTGACCTAAGGCAAACCCTATTCATAACATTTTTCCCTTTTTTCACCATGTGCAGGAACATGTACAAAGTTGCGTTTTGGAGGATTGACAAGATTCGCAAAGACAAAAAAGTTCACCTTTTGAAGCTGATAAATTTAGTGGACCAAGGCGACCACCACCACGGTCTCGACAAATTGGGCTAAATTTTTGGGAAGAGATCAAAACCTTCATCTTCTACTCAGATCTAGGTTTGTGGCTCTATATGACAACTGTAACTTACTATTTCTATCAAATTGCTTCAATAAGTCACCATTTTGCCCTAATATGTAAATAATTCAAATTCAATTCAAATTAAGGGAAAGAAGAGCCCCATTTAGGAGGCTTAGAATCTTGATCTCTCAAGGTCAACTTTATCAAATTCCTATCTTTCCCAAACGTAATGGTAAATTTTTTGTATTAAGCATCATAAAAATAGCAGATACAAAATTTGAGAGTTTGGGCCGGAAACCACATAGTCAGACTATAGAGTTAAAGCATAAGAAGCAGTAGCTAAACCAGGCAGGAGTTCAATAAATGATATACAAACATTTAGATAGGAGTTGATTTCAAAATTATAGAAAATGATAGACGTGTTCCATCATCATGGGGGGTATAGCTAACTAAACACAATGGAGGCAGTAGGGTCATTGTTGTTGCCCATTAGGGGGATCCATGCAGTCCAACCTAGTTCTCCTTCGCACCAAACCAATACATTCCCTTCGGCAAACTAATCTCTGTAAGGGTGAGAGGGTAGTCCTTCCAGCTCTAACTCTATGAAGTCTTCTCTCTGCTGTCTTGCCTCCATCTCTTGCATGAATCTCATCAGCCCTTGTTCAAAATGAGTCTTGTTGCTTCCCATTTGGTCCCATGTGAAGCCATGTGAGAGTTCTCTTATAAAGACTAGAGTAGAGCCATTCTTTATCCACCTATCAAATTTGTCCTCCTCCATTCTTAGTATCACTGTGACCTGCATAGCAACAAGGTAAAAAATGAGTTTCCTAAGAGACTCAGTGAGGTTACTACTATTTCCATTAAACACATCATCATTTCTATATTTCCAAATGATCCACATAATTTCCAAAGAGAGAGAAAACCAGAAAAGATTAGCATGTTTCTTTCCACCTCTAATATAACCAAGTACCATCTCTTCAATAGAAAAATAGTTGTTGTTAAGTGAGATCCCAAATAGATTCTAGATTTCTCTAGCAAAATGACAACCAAAAAAGATGTGGTATACAGATTCAGGGATGCAGCATAGTTTGCACAAGGGGTCTCTATTGAAGTCCTTAAGAGGTATTTTATGTAGAAGGAGCCTCTAGGCAAAAAATTTCTTCTTTGGCTCAGTCGAGGAAGACCAGAATCTCGAGAGGGCTAAGTGCCAATGCAAGGAGTCCCATGAAAGGTTCCAGGAGTAGTTAAGGTGGTCAAGGATATCTCCAGAATTAGCAAGGGCAGAGTAGATCATTTTGGCTTTGATTTGCAAGAGGGGGGGAACCATCTAACCAACAGAGGGAGGTTAAGGGGGCGGGTGGCAGGGGAAGGAGCAGGTAGGATGGGGGCCAGTGCAGATTTAAGGATGAAGTAAATTCTGTCCTGGGAGAGGGGGAGGTTGAACTTAGAGCTAAGAGTTTCCCAGGAGATCAGGGTGCCATCCTTCAGAATGTGTTCAAATGAGACTAGCCCCAGGTTGTGCCATTTCAGGACAGAGCATCCTTGAAGATAGGCTAGTTGTTTTCCATTGTGCAAAACATTCCACCAAATAGACCTTTTCAGATTAAGGGTTCCTTACTTATCTGTTATGTTTTATTGCTAATAAATTGCCTAACATGGTTCTAGGCTTTCCATATCAATTTGAAGACTTCTAACCCTGCAAGGGAGACCTCAAAAATCCCAACAATTAGATCACTAATGGGTAGGTTCTTCCATTTTTTTACTGATTTTGGGGTGGAGCATTGCATATTGTTTCTAACAAGCACTTTCCAGGGTTCGTTGCTATCAATTTCTTTACAAATCCATTTGGCAGCCAGGGCAATTCCTTGAAGTTTGAGGTCTTTGAGGCCAATACCTCCCTGAGTCTTAGATCTAATACACCAATCCCATTTAACTACATGTTTTTTCTTTTTGCCTTTTCCATCTGACCAGAGGAAGTGTTGGTATTTTGGTATGGTTTTGTCATTGATGTCAACACCTACTCAAAACAAGCACTTTGGAGATCCAACAACATTCACTGGTATATGGTTCACCGACAAGATATAATGTTCACCTACTGAAAACAAGCACTTTGGAGATCAGTACTTCTATGGCAGTTAGAGATCAACCTAAAATTGTGAAACCTCAGAATACAATTTGTAAGGAATGTCAATTTGGAAAACAAGTTAGAGCTAGTTTCAAAAGTATTCCAGAAAAATCCAATAATGCTCTTGATTTAATTCACACTGATTTATGTGGTCCAGCTGGAACTAAAAGTTTATAAGGTGATAGATATTTCATGCTAATTATTGATGATTATTCTAGAATGTGCTGGGTTACTTTTCTCAGAGAAAAATCAGAAGCACTTGGAAAGTTCAAATTATTCAAAGCAATGGTTGAGAATGAAACTGGCAAGAAAATCAAATGTTTAAGATCAGATCAAGGAGAATTCACATCTAAGGACTTTAATACATTCTGTGAAGTGAATGGAATCAGAAGACAGTTATCAGCACCTTGGACACCACAACACAATGGAGTTGTTGAAAGGAAAAATAGAACTATCTTGGATGCAGCAAGAAGTATGTTATCAGAAGCAAATCTACCACATGTATATTGGAGAGAGGCAGTTAGCACTGTTGTCTATACATTCAACAAAGTTCACATCAAAGATGAAACCGGTAAGACCCCTCATGAACTATGGTTTGGTAATACTCCTACTCTTAAGTATTTCAGAATTTTTGGAAGTAAATGTTATATTAGAAGAGATGAGTATATTGGCAAATTTGATCCTAGAAGTGATGAAGGAATATTTCTTGGTTATTCATCTAAGAGCAAGGCATATAGATGTTTTAATAAGAGATTGCAGAAAATTGTTGAGAGTACAAATGTAAAGATTGATGAACAATTCAGAGGAACTTCAAGATATATAGACTCTGAACCAACAACGGAAATTGTGACAAATGAACCTACACTAAATCCACCAGTACAAAATGAAGATCTAGTTACCCTAGTATCATCAGAGGATTCCACAGTAATTGAAGAACAACAACAAACTAAGACGCCCCGGTATGTAAGATTGAATCATTCTGAAGATCAGATAATTGAAAACAAATTTAAAGGAGTTATGACAAGAGGAAGATTGGCAAGTGAAGAGGTATGTCTTATTTCTCAAATTGAACCATCATCTATCAATGAGGCATGTGAAGATAAATTTTGGAATAAAGCTATGGAAGAAGAATTAGGACAAATTGAGAAAAATAATACTTGGACATTAGTTCCCCGGCCTAAAGATAAAAATGTAATTGGAACCAAAAGGGTATTTAGAAACAAACTTAATGAAGATGGTAAGGTAGTCAGAAATAAAGCAAGACTAGTGTGTAAGGGATATTCTCAGAAAGAAGGAGTTTATTACAATGAAACCTTTGCACCGGTAGCCAGAATTGAGGCAGTCAGATTATTCTTGGCTTTTGCAGCTCACAAGGACTACAAAGTTTATCAAATGGATATTAAATGTGCATTTTTGAATGGAGATCTTGAAGAGGAAGTATATATTGAACAATGTGATGGATTTTCTTTGACAGATGACAATGATATGGTTTGTAGGTTAAGAAAAGCTCTGTATGGATTAAAACAAGCCCCAAGAGCTTGTTATGCAAGGTTGGATAAGTATCTTTTAAAGATTGTTTTTACTAAAAGAAATGTAGATAGCAATTTATATTAAAAAATAACTAATGATGAAATCTTGATTACTGAAGTATTTGTTGATGATATAATCTTTGGAGGAGAAGATGGATTATGTAAAGAATTTTCTATTAAGATGCAGCAAAAATTTGAAATGTCTATGATTGGAGAAATTAAATTCTTTTTAGGTCTGTAGATTTCACAGTCTGATAAAGGTATATTTTTTAGTCAATCCAAGTACTTGAAAGAATTACTAAAGAAATTTGGGATGGTGAACTCTAAACCGGTAAGCACACCTATGACTACAAATGACAAATTATCTCAAAGGGATGAATCTACACCTATTAATCCAACTAGATATAAATCTATGATAGGAGGTTTTGTATTTAACACAAATCAGGTCTGATAGTATGAATGCAGCATGTATTGTTTCTAGATTTCAAGGTAATCCTAAAGAAAATCATGAATCAGCAGTAAAATGGATTTTCTGGTACTTACAAGGTACAACAAATCTTGGATTATGGTATCCTAGAGATGAAAATTTTGACCTATGTGCATACACAGATGCAAATTGGATAAGAGATTTGGATGATAGAAAAAGAACCACTGGAGGAGCATTCTTTCTTGGAAAGAGATTAGTTTCTTGGTTGAGTAAGAAACAGAGTTGTACATCTTTATCAACAGCAGAATCAGGATATGTTGCAGCAACAACTAACTGTACACAAGTACTATGGCTTAAGCAAATGTTGAAAGACATAATGGTAAAATGCAAGGAACCCATTACTATATTTTGTGATAACACTGCAGCAATTGATATATCTAAGAATCTGGTATTACATTCTAAAACAAAACATGTTTCTATCAAACTGAATTTTCTAAGGGAAAAAGTTGAAGAAAAAGAGATAAAACTGGTTTATGTGAATACTAAAGAACAACTTGCAGATATTTTCACAAAACCTTTGCCTAAGGAGACTTTTGAATATCTCAGAGATTAGCTTGGAGTCATACCATCACCGGTAGAGACTTAGACAATTGATGATTGTTATCAACTGGCAGAATTGAAAGACAAATCTTTTAATCCGGTCTTTGATGATGAAGCTACTTCTCAGGGGGAGTAGTTGGTATTTTGTATGAACTTGATTTTTGTAACTTTGGCATTTGATGTCAAAGGGGGAGAGATATCTATCGAAAAACAAATTATCTTTTGAGGAGAGATTGGTATTTAAATCTTTAGATAAACACATGTTGCTCCCAGGGGGAGAGATTGTTGTTTACGAGATTGTTGGTTTTTGGTAGTTGGCATTTCTATTTTGGCACTTTGATGGTTTTTTCATCTTGTGTTGCCATCAATGCCAAAGGGGGATATTGTTGGTAGTTTGGTATGGTTTTGTCATTGATGTCAACACCTACTGAAAACAAGTACTTTGGAGATCCAGCAACATTCACCGGCAAGCTACATTCACTGGTATATGGTTCACCGATAGGATAAAATGTTCACCGGCACTTGGAATGATATGGAAGACACTTGGTAATGTCGAAGACATCATGTGGACACTTTGTTTTGAAGAATTAACCATTTTTATATTCATATTTACATATTTTCTTTTACCGGCAAATAGGTCTAGGGTTATCTAGGGTTACACCGACAAGTTTATCTTTTCTAGATCAGCATGGCACACTATGGAGATGATTTATTATTGATGTAAATGCATTAAGCTGACATGTTTAATTGATTATTGCACCGGATATTATATTGTATGTAAAATGTTTTTATTGTAATATCTTGTAGAGCCAACCTACTAAAATTGGTCCTAGGTTATGGTATAAATGTAAGATCTTATTTGTAAGATCAAGTGTGGAATGCAGAAAAGATTTGAGTGAAGGTATATGCGAGATTAAGAAGAGGTATACACGAAGACATCATTTGAAGGTGAAGCTAGGTTTTTTTAGAAGCATATCAACATTACACCGGTACTAAATCTAGCATATGGAGATGCTATTTTGTGCAGTACATTCTTATTGGATTTAACCATCCAACTGTAGTCAGTGTGACTCCCATTTTGTGATTGAGTAGTGAGCTCTAATCTATTAGCCTTTCTGCATGTGCAGACCCCATTTATGTACACTTACTATCTGCAGTTGTATCATCTGATTGTGGGTAAGGTTTCCCACCATGGTTTTTCCCCTTGCAGGGTTTCCAAGTACAAAATATTTGTGTTATGTGTTGTGTATGACTTTATGTTTATGTTCATGCATTAATCTTTACCGGTATAGCAATTTATTGTTAACACTGTCTACCGGCACACTTAACTGGTTTATCGATATTAAGCATTAAGTTGGTTAATTGGTTTTTGGTTTGAATTTATTAGACAACTGACTCACCCCCCCCCCCCCCCCCCTCTCAATTGTCTTTGGGAGCTAACAGGAAGTTCCTGATCTATTTTTGAATGTAGTTGAACTAATAATTGTTGAATAACCAGGCTGAGGAGCAGTATATGTTATAGGAAGATAGCAGTTTTTGGCACACCTAATAGTGGCCTGCCAAGGAAAGGAAGTTTTGATTCCACTTGGTGAGTTTCTTATCAACCTTATTTTTGAACTATTCCCACATTTCTTTCAAGTTCGGAGAGATAGAGAAAGGGATCCCTAGGTATCTAATGATAGTATCTGGGCCTCCCCACTTTAGGTCAGACTTAGACAGCTAGATAGGAGGGGCATCAAACTACCCTAATAGGGTAGATTTGTGAAGGGCAATTCTATTGCCTGGTGCTTTGCATAATATCTCTATATTGTGAAGAAGGTGTGATAGATTCTCCTCTTCTAGGGAGAAGAGAATAGTTGTATCATCTCCAAACTATATATTGATTACTTCTTCTTTGTTAGAGAGTGTTATTCCTGTAACCTTAGGAGATAAGTTGTAGTCTTTTAGTATGTAGTGCATACCATCCGCAGCCAGCACAAACAGGGCCAGGGCAAGAGGGCACTCCTACCTAATTGATCTGGATAGAATAATGTTATCAGATTTTAGTCCATTTACTTCCACAACTACATTGACATCAGTAAGAAGTGTCTGAACAATCCTGCAAAAGGAGTCTAGGAAGCCCAGACTATCTAGCATATGTGTAATGAATTCTATCCTATCATATGCCTTCTCAAAGTCTATTAATAACATTGCCCCATTTTGATCAGAGGCTTTGGCCTAATCTAGAGATTCTCAGCAACGCAATGGTAAATTAAGCAAAATTAGTGGTTTTATTACATTTCATGGTGAAACCCTAATTTTCAACATCACATTTTGGTGAACCTGACTTCTTACACCTTAATTTATGATTTATGTTCTCAGATCTGATTGTTTATGCGAGTACAAATTCAAAGTTACACTTAGGAGTTTCATTTTCAATTGAATTACATAAATTTAGAGGTTAAATTCACACAAACCCTAATTTATAATTCTAAGAGCTTGTGGCTTGCCTAATTTGGATTCATTGTCTCATATATAATTGTTTATGCATTTTTAAATTCAAATTTGCACTCATAGTTCTCATTTTCAATTGAATTACATAAATTTAGAGGTTGATTTCACAAAACCCTAATTTATAATTCTAAAATTTACTTGCAGGTTCCATAATTTTTCAAATCCATTTTTTAGATCTAATCTTTATAATATGTTATGCTCTGATTTGGAGGCATTTATCTTTCAAATTCATAAATCAACTTGGTTATTCAATCAATTTTACAAAATTTTGCATTGTTTAATCATAATCTTTAATTTCTGCATTCAAATTTCCCTTTGTTGTGCATGAGTTTTGTTAGCGCTAGTCAAACCTGTTTATGGTAAAAATGGAGTAACAATATTGAAAGACTAAATAGATTCAACCACAAAACCCTAGCATAACAACAAAAAAGATCCACCATAACATATGAAGATTACTTAAGACAATGTAAATCAACAAAATCACAAATATGATACCATCACATGTCCAATAGGGCTTGAATCTCCATTGATCTTGCTTGATATATTTTCTCTCAGATTTTATGTGTGCACAAGAGCTTAACAAAGAACAAAAATGTGGTTGATAGGTTGATCGCATATGAAAGCTTGAATGATAGAATGCTTGGGAGGGTTGATAATTAAAGAAGCATCTTCTTATATAGAAGACATTGTAAGAAAAGGAGGGATAAGATTGAGAGGTGTAAAATATAGATGGTCGGCTAGGATTAGAGGGTAGGTAAAAGAAATAAGAAAATAATGAGAGGGTAGGTAGTGTAGGAATTAAGAGATGAATGACATGTATCATGGATAGAAAAGGCTAATGAACTAATTAAATAAATAAAGATTTATTTCATTAATAGAGGAAGTGGGATCAATTAAATAAATAAAAGTATTTATTTAATTTACTCTCCTTGGCGAAGATAAATATTGGCAGCATTGTTTGGTCACTAGTTTATGCAAAAATGAGAGCTTCAACCTATTTAATGTCTACGGACCTTCTACTGCTAATGACAAATGTGAACTTTGGCCACTCCTGTCAGACAGATTCCAAAATATTCCTTTGGGAATCTGTGTGTTTGCTGACAACTTTAATGCTATCTTGGCAAGTAATGAAAAGAAGGGAGGTATTCAGAGGATTGGTATGGCTCAAAAACATTTCTAGGAATTTGTTGATAAGAATTAGTTATTGGATATTGTCCCAAAGAATGGGATCTTTACATGGAAAAATAGGCATACCGATTTCTATGAAATTGGAGAACGTCTAGACCGGTTTCTAGTTGCCGGTGATTGGCTAGCACAAAATCTTATTCTTGAATCATCTATTCTACCCCTTGTAGGGTCAGATCATTTCCCTATTTGCCTAAATGTGTCTTTAGGACAATCTAAGGGTGGCAGTCCTTTTTGGTTTGAATTGATGTGGCTCAAAGTGTTGAACCTACAAGATTTGATAGAAACATGGTGGAATGAGCCGGCTCTCAGAAAAAACTCAAGGTTGTTCAAGCTTAACATGAAGCTCAAGTATATTAAGATCAAAACCAAAGAGTGGAATTTGAGTCAATTCCAAAACATCCATAAGGAGAAACTTAGGACTATAGTATAGCTGCAGGTTTTAACCAATTGTATTATGAATTTAGGCATGAATGATGACTTTTTAGAAGGGAGAACTCTCTCAAGTCTAAATTGAATGAAATTTTTCGGCATGAGAAAATTCACTAGAGGAAAAAATCTAGGGAACTTTGGCTCAAGGATGGGGATAGAAATACCAAGTTTTCCTACAGATCGGTTATTGCCAACCATAGCAGGACCAGAATTTTGGAGGTTGTGAGACTAGATGGCAGTATTGCTAGAGTTTATGAGGATATTGCCTAGGAAGCAGTAAGACATTTTGAATCTTTGATGAATGGCAATTGCCAGAGTGTTTAGGAAGCAAGAAATAGATTTCTAGACTCAATCCCCTCTATAATCACTGAAAGACACAATAAAGAGCTCTTTAAACCTATTGACTTAGAAGAAGTCAGGAAATTTACCTTCCAGTTGAATCCTAATAAGACTCCAGGCCCTGATGGTTTTCCTGCAACCTTCTTTCAACATTTTTGGGACATTATTGGATAGGATTTGCACCTAGCGGTAGCAGAATCCATAAAAAAATAACTATGTCGGGAACCATCAATCACACCTTTCTAGCTTTAATATCGAAAAAGAACCCTAAGCAAATGGGTGATTTTAGACCAATTTCTTTATGCAATTGAGTATACAAAATAGTAACAAAGATCATTGCTAACAGACTGAAACCTCTTCTACAATATATTATTTCAGATGAGAAGAGTGGCTTTGCTCCTGGTCGCTCTATTGTTGAAGCTATCATTACTACTCATGAAACCATCCACACTGCAAGGAAAACTAAAGCCTCTTGTATGATATTAAAGCTGGATATCATGAAAGCCTATGATATGGTGGACAGGGAATTTCTTGTAGAAGTATTAAGGAAATTTGGCTTCTACAATGAATGGATCACTTGGGTCAGGAATTGTATATCAAACCCCAAATTCTCAGTTTTGATTAATAGTTCATCTCCTGGTTTCTTCCCTTCAACAAGAGGTATTCATCAAGGCGATCCTATGTCGCCATTTTTGTTTATAATTATGGATGAAGCCTTAGGTCAGCTGATTAAATCTCTTCACCATGATTGTCGTTGGCTCGGAGGCTCGGAGTCAATGTGGCTACATGAGTTGAACACTCAACACACTTGCAATTTTTTGATGATACTATTCTTTTTGGAGCATCTAGTAGAAGGGAGGCAAGGACCATAAATACACGCCTAGAAGACTATTGCAAGGCATCAGGGCAAAAAATCAACTAGAACAAGTTAGATGTTTTCTTTATCAATACCTTGCCAAATATGCAAGGTGTCCTTTCAAGGATTCTCAAATTAAGAGTGGCAAACTTTCCAGGTAAATTCCTTGGGACTCCTCTTTTTAGTGGCTATAATAATATTTTCTATTAGTCACATATTATTGAGAAATGTAAAGATAGGCTTAAAAATTGGAAAGGGAAGTGGTTATCTTCTGTCGGTAAACTTACTATGATAAAATCAATCCTCTCTACCATACCGGTTTTCTCCATGGCTTGCATGAAGTTACTGGTTGCTATAGAAGAAGACTTAATTACTTTAATGAGAAATTTCCTTTGAAATCGATCGGATGACAAAGGGAAGTTTCCCTTGATTGCCTAGAAAAAAATAAGTCAACCAAAAAGTGCAGGGGGTACTGGTATTTGGTAGATTTCTATTATGAATCTGGCTATGGGAGCTAAATTTGTGTGGTAAATTTGTAGAGGAGATAATCAGAAGTGGGCAAGAATCCTAAAACACAAATATCTGGACTCACTTAGGCCCAAAAGGATTCTCATAGTTATCAACCCTCCCAGGGGCTTGGCCATTTAGAATTTTCTTCTGGAGTGTAGAGAAATCATAAGCAATCAGGTCACTTGGGATGTCAGAAATGGGAGGAATGCATCCTTCTAGTTGGATTCTTAGAGTGGTGAAGAAGCGTTGTGTCATAACCCGGCCATCCAATCTATAATGAGAGAAACATGTTGGCTTTGGGGACACAAGGTTTGTGATTATGGTCATTCAATTAAGGAGAATGACATTGATAAATGGGTGTGGAATTGTCTGGAATTGTGTGGGAAATTTGTAGAGGAGGTAATCAAAAGTGGGAAAGATTCCTAAAACACAAATATCTAGACTCACTTGAGCCAAAAAGGATTCTCACAGTTATCAACCCTCCCAGGGGCTCGGCCATTTAGAATTTTCTTCTGGAGTGCAGAGAAATCATAAGCGATAAGGTCTCTTGGGATGTCAGAATTTGGAGGAATGCATCCTTCTGGCTGGATTCTTGGAGTGGTGAAGAAGCCTTGTGTCATAACTTGGCCATCCAATCTATAATGAGAGAAACATGTTGGCTTTGGGGACACAAGGTTTGTGATTATGGTCATTCAATTAAGGAGAATGATATTGATAAATGGGTGTGGAATTCTCTGAACCCCTTGGCCTTAACCCAAAATTGAAAAGATCTTTTTGCCAGTATTTTGAAGGATTGAATCATTCATCCATCCCTAGATGAGGACATCATTAGATGGTGTGGCTCCTCTAATGGTAAGTATAAGGTATGTTTTGACTATAAATTGAAAGAAGCTGCAGTAGACAAGAAGGATTGGCCTGTCAGTCTATTCTAGCACAGACATCTTCTTCCTAAAGCAGGGTCCTTTGCTTGGATGGCTTTTTAGAAAAAAATATTAACTAGTGAAAGACTCCTTCAACTGGGTATTAATGGACCTAGTAGATGTGTATTATGTTAGAATCAAGAGGAAACAATTAACCACCTTTTTCTTCACTACAAATTCTCTAGCAACTGTTGGTGGCATTTTATGGAGAAGCTAAATCCGGTATGCCCTTTTCCAAATGGTTTGGAATGTTGGTTTTTACTATGGCCTAAATCAAAATACAAGGTGTTATTTGGGGACTTATTTGTTATCCTACCCTCATTGATGATTTGAGAAATTTGGAAAGAAAGGAACTGAAGAATTTTCCAGGATAAAGAAATGGGCCAGTTAGCCCTCTGTGGGAAATTAGAGAACCACCTGGTTGAGCTCATGAATTAATCGGCCAAGTCCAAATCACTGAAAAGAATCTATATACGTATTGGGATTGGAAGCTAAAGCTAGCATTCCCAAATTTGATCATCCCCTCACTTTTCAGAAATGGCAATCTTGAAATACCAGCTAATCCAAGGTTTGATGTTAAATGGGTAGCCCCATAACCAAGGTGGTTTAAGATTAAATTTGATGGTGCCTCTGTAGGGAATCCAGGGCAGAGTGGTATTGGTTGTATTATTAGAGATTCTGATGGCATATGTATTAAGGAAATTTCAAAAGACATTGGTTTGGCCACTAACAATGAGGCTGAATTCCAAGTGACATTAAGAGGTTTGCAGTTAGGGTCTGAGTTGGGGATAAAAAGAATCCATTTGGAGGGTGATTCATTAAATGTTATCAATGTTGTTCATAGTAACCATACCCCTAGTTGGCGTCTCAACCTATGGATTCGACCTATAGTGGGGTTGCTTGAGACCTTTGAAGGTTTTTGGATTAGCCATATCTATAGAGAAGGAAATATGGACGCAGACAGACTATCTAAGATGGTAATTGTAGATGGAGGCCTTGACTTGGGCATTCGGTTAGGGTATAGATAAATTTGATTATAGCAATTATCATGATTAAATGTTTCATCTTTTGGATGATGAATGAACTGCTTTGGTCCCCTGATGTCTTGGTTCCTATTGGTTTCTCATTTATACTGAGAGTTGAACTCTTATTGGTTATGGGTCTCTCTTGATTGTGGTATTTGGGCTCCTACCAGTAAGAGTATCCATCTCGGCTACTCGACCTCTTTCAGTTGGTGATTTTGTCGCTCACATAGGTCTATTGTACCTGTCCCCAATCAGTACTTACTATGCTTGGTATAGGATCTCATCGGGGTTACTATAGTCCTGTTGCAGATGCTACCAGAATGATAATCTGGCAAATCTTTGATAAGCAGCAACAATCATTTCTTTCCTCAAATACCCTGTTTGGATTGAGGCACATCTTTATTTTGATTATGGTGGTTTATAAGGCTTAAGTGATGTAACCATTCCTATTCTAAGCACAAAATTCTTTGTTTACCTGATGTATTGGTCCCCACTAGTGGTATCACTTACAGAGAGACATATTCTTACCATGTCTCTTGCTTAGACTCCTATTGATATTCTTTATGGTTTCAGTATTTTGATCTTACCGGGGCCACTAACTCCAGCTCCGGTTGAGTTGTTGTTAGAAGATAATCTAATTCTCATCATTATTGTTAGATATCATAAAGTCAAATGGTGGCTGACATTAAAGAGGCAATTAATAGTGATTAAAGGTGGCATGCTTGAGATGTGCCTTGTTTGTACAAAATAATTTGGCTTGATTAGCTAAGTCCTCAAGCTCCTCAACCTTTATGAGATTGCTGAGATAAATAAAGAATGACCTATGTATTTTTAACATATCAAGCTCTCCCTCTTTATTTCTCTATTGTCCTTACAATGGAAATAACAATTTTGCTGGAAGCAACCTGTCGTCATATGGCATTCCTAGGCAAAATCTTTGATAAGCATCTACAATTGGTTCTTTCCTCAAGCCACCCTTTGATTTTGAACTATGTTAAAATAATTTTTGGGGAGGAATTCCTAAATGCATACCATAGATATAGAGCCAATGCAGACATCCCGACCTTCTTCCTAGTTGTGTTGCTCTATATGAGGATTATCAAACAAAGGGCAAAGCTTATCACCCAAATGGTGTTCGAGCACCACTTTCTTGGGGAAATTGAGGCAGTGTTGGACAATGTTGACGGCAATCTCAGATTGCCCTTCCCCTAGAATTATTATATAAGCTTGGGAAATGGTGTGGAGGTACGGAAAAAGGTGATTGTAAACTCTCTTGACTTCAATTCCCTGGAGGTCCCCTGGCCTATTATTAACAGAAATATTGAGTTCCTTTGCAAGATTGCTAATATACTGCTAGGCTTCATGGCTGTTAGGAGGAGCACCTTTATCCAAGAGGAAGGTCCTTTGAGTAGAGAAGACATTGGCATTATGGCCAATGGTGACATAGTTGAAGGCAATTCTTGGGGTCTTGGCCATGGTGAAGAATGGATAATGGATGAAGGCAGCTCTTGGGGTCTTGGCCATGATGAAGAATGGATTCCAGACGAAGGCAACTCTTGGGGTCTTGGTTGCGGTGAAGAATGGATTCTGATGAAGGCAACTCTTGGGGTCTTGGCCGCGGTGAAGAATGGATTCCGGATGATGTCTGCCACCCCTAGGAAAAAGCAGAATCATTGGCTCATGCTACTTGTGGGAGTGATTTCCTGATTATTCTGGATGCAACCACTGCTCTCACCCCTAGTGACGAGGACCCAGACTCAAACGATGAAGAATCATGAATGCATTGTCCTCCTTGGCCCTGTGCTATGACCCTCGTTGCTTTTCCACATCTCATTTTCTTGCACTGTTTAGATAATTGTAGGTTTTTGGTTTCAATCAGCTTTTGTTCTCCTCCGGTTTTTTTTCCAGCTTTTTAGGATCTTTGCCAACTTGGCCGACCCTTTTACTGTTTGAGAAATGGTGGGGGGTTTTCTTCCTGGATCTTTTCCCCCATGGCTCTTTCTGAACCAGGTATGTATTTCTCAATTTTGATTAATACAAGGGTGCTGCCCCTCTACAACTATTAATCTATTAAAAAAAAATAGGAAAAAGGATAATTTAAATAAATAAAAGTATTTATTTAAATGATAAATAAGGCTAGATAAGAATAAATGAATTAATTAAATAAATTATTTAATTAATAGAATAATTGGGCTAAAATGATTAAATAAATAAAAAAAATTATTTAATTAGACAAGACAATTTTAGGTGTCTACATTTTGCCCCTCTTTGAGACAATGTAGCTTGTCGCGTTGTTTCAAAGAAGATAAGATGAACTGATACAATGTTGCCCCAAGACGAGAATGATATGCCCCCTCAAGAGATTGGATGAAAATGTCTAAAAAGATCATAGACAATCTCTTGACAAGAAAGAAAGGCTAGAAAGGACTGACAAGATAGGAGAGAGTGGAAGAGTCACGAGATAAAGAAGACTGTCACATGAGAATAGGGATAGGGTAGTCTATAAGATAGACTATGAGGAAAAACATCCTCATTGTCATCCACACATCAAAAAGATCAGAGTGCAGAGAGAGCATAGAGTAGTCAAGAATGATGGCATTGGTGCACCGATTCGATCACGTTCACCGATATTAGAGGCTAGCAGATGTAGGAGAGTTGGTAAGTACCACAAAACCTCCTTGTACCTTGTTGCATTAATTTTTTTCATAAATTCATGTTAGGTAGGGTAATGAATGCACATTATGTAGATTGTAAAAAATGTCAAGCAGGTCAAAAAATGGGTAGGCGCATCTGCATTGGTGCCAGGCGTGTTTGGGTAGGTTAGGCACGTTTGTGTAGAATGTAATTGCATGTATGATTTTAAAAGCATCTATATCAAATGGAAATGTGTTTGCAAAGTGCAGGAACATCTATGCAGGGAAGGCATGTCTGTGGAGAACAGAGGCACATCTATGTGTTTTAGGCATGTTTATGAAATGAAGAAAAGTCTGCAAAGTATGTAAGCACGTTTGTGTCATGAATGTGCGTTTATTTCTTCAAGGTCAAATCAACAATTATGTGATAAACATACATTGTCGATTGGATAAGGTGCTGAGAGGATACACTCAAACAGGTCCTTTAGGGAAGACTAGGATAGCAGATAAGGCTAGGATTGACAATTTTGTGATAGAACATACGTTGCCAATCAGGAAACTACTCAAGAGGATACACTCAAGCAAAGGCCCTAGGATAGGATAGAGAGAGGCACTTTGTGATGAATAGGGAGTACCATAGAAATTGACAACTTTGTGATAGAACATACGTTGATTAGGATGAAATTGACAATTTTGTGACAATTGTATTAGGCTGAAATTGACAATTTTGTGATAGAACATACATTGTCAATTGGATAAATTAGTCAAGAGGATGCACTCAAGTAGGTGCCCTAAAAGATAAGATAAAAGGAGCACTTTGTGATCAATAGGGAGTATCACTAGGATAGATTGCCATATGATAGATATAAGAACTAGGATACAAAGCAACACTTTATGATGAACAGGGAATGCTACTAGGATAGAGTGTCATATGATAGATATAAGCACTAGGATAAAAAGAAACACTTTTTGATGAATAGGGAGTACTACGAGGATTGACACAGTTGATTGGCTTGACTACAAGAGGACCTACCTATGCTGGAGTCATGGGAGAGATTTCCTTTGACTCGGACTTTGCGAGTAGAGCTCACATTTGGTGATATAGCAACAGTGGAGGTCATGGGATTGCGATACATTATGTATGTGCCTGAGTTTTGGGCAAACATGGGATTGCTGACTGCATTACTTGAGAGATGGGACTCAGAGACATGCACTTTTCATTTTTTGATGGGTGAGATGACAATCACCTTAGAGGATGTGTACAGGATACTGACGATACCGATCGATGGGGAGTTGGTTCCTTATGATCGAGAGGGAGATAGGGACGCACTGAGATGAGTGTTTCAGGATCTCATGCTAGAGATGAGGGTAGGACATGTGCCTTGGGATACTATGACTGCTACAGGATTGCCTCTATCGATGGTGCTGGCAGGAGTTATCAGTGGATTTCTCTGTCCAGATATAGTGACATGAGGGTTGGTTATGGGATGAGGGAGGACTTTGGAGACATTGGTGATTGAGCACACTAGGTTTTCATGGGGGTCGTGTCTGCTAGCACACTTGTACTATGAGCTGCATTAGTTTGTGTATCATGGATTAGCAGGGGTGGGGTGTGGAGTGACATTGTTGTAGGTATGGGCATATGAGCATCTTTCAATTACAAGGCTGATACACTCTAGAGGCAAAGGACATGGGCACAGTTGTGTACATCTATATGATATGATTACTTCCCAGCAATGGGTTGGGAGGTTAGAGTATTAGTGATGAGTGATTGATGAGACAAACCATGTGATATGGAGGCCTTACCTAGATTGTGAGGAGTGGGAGGATGATGCAGTGGAGCTGCCCTATGTATTCTAGAGTAGGTATCTGATCAGTCGGACACCATGTGTGATTGAGCGATAGTTGATTGACAAGGTATAAAGGTAGTTCGACAGGATACAGTGGGATCCATGGGGGTCACAGATCTATGCACGGATAGTGAGGGATCAAGTGCATTTAGGTCTGTTATTGTCTTATGATCAGGCAATGACATAGATGCTGGAGATGGTTCCCATGCCGTGGGATATTTGGGCTGATGTAAAGGATGCAGGGATGGATGTGGAGTATAGTGCATATTGGGTAGAGCATCCATTTCCATGGCTGACGGATCCAGGGGAGCCGATAGAGGGTGATGGTAGAAATGGTGGAGTTGATAGTGGAGATTGTGGAGGTAGATGCTGATGGCAGAGGTGAGGGGTAGTGACAGAGAGGAGGGTAGCTCAGAGGAGAGAGGGTGGAGAGGAGAGACATGTGCATGTAGTAAGGGGAAAAGGTGGATTTCCATTATAGGTACCAATAGCACAAGTTCCTAGATAGGTACAAGGATGGGTACAGGGATAGGAGCAACCATAGGAGCAACCATAGGGACAGGATGAGGAGAGAGGGGAGGAGGAGGATCAGATACTATCCTTGAGGGAGATCTGCTAGGGACAGGAAGATGAGATCTGTTAGTGTAGGTTTTTTATTTTCCTTATGTTAGGGGGTATTTATTTTTCCTACACATATATTATTTAAGCTAGCTTAGGTTAATAGGAGTGGTTTATATGAGGACACGTGGTGAAATACTTTAGCTACATGTGTAACTCTCCACCTCACATGGGTAGTTGAGTTACACACCCTCTTTTGGCTTGTTGTGCCACCTCTCATAACCACTATTTTGTCATTTCCTAAGTGGGTTATGGGGTAGTTGGGTTTCACACCCTCTTTTGGCCTTATGTGCCAACTTTCTCAACTCCTTTTTTTTCTTCATGTAAGGAGGTTATGCCACATGTTTTGGCATTTACCAAGAAGGTAAAACCTCCCAATTTTTATGGGGAATAGGAGTTAATGCACCCCTTGGATGTA
The DNA here is from genome assembly GCF_030272615.1 of Cryptomeria japonica. NCBI lineage: Eukaryota > Viridiplantae > Streptophyta > Pinopsida > Cupressales > Cupressaceae > Cryptomeria > Cryptomeria japonica. The sequence goes on from NC_081414.1 coordinate 909,903,453, forward strand.
TATGCTTATATTTTTCTATATAATAAGCACTATACTCTCACCTTCACTAGCTAAGTTAGTGGAGTGATAGCTCGGTGAGAGTCTTCTCCAAATTCTCCTCTTTGTCTCTATTCCTCTCTCATATTGAAATTATCTTCATTCAGCTATTTTGATCTTCGATCATCCATTGTGTGAGGAGTTGCATGTGATCTATGGCCGACATCAGATCTTGGCTCGATTCTCACTTCTCGCAAAATATCACAAGATCCAGGATCTAGAGAGGGATGTGGCCAGACTCAGGAGATAGCTGAGGGACACTAAGCGGGAGAGGGAGCAAGCTATTCAGTGATATACGGAGGCTGAGACAACAATAAGGGTAGGCAGGCAGAAAGCAAAGGACAAAGGGACCGAATATGCCTATGTTTTATGGGTAGGGGAGGATATATCCTACCAGAGAGACCTATATTATGGAGTGGTGCCACTAGATCAGTGGGTTAGGAGCTTTTGGAGACCATCATGGACTACGATGACAACTGAAGGGAGAGATAGGAGACATGCATCTAGTGGTGGGGTCATGGGTCCTCCACCACCACCAAATAGAGGGGGAAGGAGAGATGACCCTGGGGCAGGTCCTTCTAGGGCTCAAACTCCGTCAAGGTCAGTTGCCTCCAAGGGAGCGAGTTCATCATAGACTTAGAGGGCTCCCTATGTATCAATATTGTACCATTTTTGTATGATTATGTAGACACCTTCGAGTGATTGTAGCCATATGTATTTTGACATCATTGTATCATGACACTTATGATTTTTGATATATGTATATGAGATGATTCATCTTTGTGACAACTATATGCATGTGTACCTATGTGATGCTTATGATATGGATGCAAATATATACATGATGAAATGCAATATTTTTGTTCTTTTATGTTTTTAATATGTTATGCATATGTGAATGTATGAAATGCTGATGAATATGATAATGTAAATAACTATTTACATGATGAGAATGTAAAATGTGCTAACATGTGGTGTGTTCAGGATATGATGTAATTGTGATATCTATATGTATGTATGAAATGCTAATATGTGGTACTGCAGGAGCAAACTGTTAGATTCAATGACAGTTCCAAAGACACTAAGAGGGGGGGGGGTGAATCAGTGTCTAACTGGTTAGTGTTATATTTGAACTTATTTATAACTTTGCAACCCAAAACAATGTACAGTAAAGAGAAATAATAGAGATAGCACAAATGCACACCATAACACAAGATATTTTAATGATGAAACCCGGTGTGGGAAAAACCTAGGTGGGATTTGTGACACCAAATATTTACTCACTAGCCAATATGAATAAATATTACTTACAATAGGGGCCTACACATGCAGGAAGGCCAACTACCTAGAGGGCACTGCTCAAAAGAGTCTCACTGACTACAATATGGATAATAAATCCAATACAATGTACTGCTCAAAATAGCATCTCAATTGCCTGGTTCAGTACCGGTTTAAGCTCAGTCAGATACCTTAACCAAAACCTTCATTGTCCCCTATATCACCTCATACAATAATGTCCTATCCATTACTATATTACCATAATACAATATGACCTATGAGATCTCATACATATATGAGTCTTTACAATATACCAAGTCGGCTTACAAATAATTAATTACATTTACAATATAATTCATATAAGCAAAACTTTATCCCATGTTGGCCTGAGTACTAGTATACTTCATTTCCAGTGTGATCTGGATGCTGATGAAAGTGCTTGCCAATGCCACTGCCTACCGGTGTATGTGTAGAAACATGTTTCCAGTTGGTTGCCCATTGGTTGCGAGTTGGTTGCCATTAATGACAACATCAACTATTCTCATTAGAGTGTATAATGCCAAGACAAACTACATAAAATGCAAATATTTTTGGCATGTCATTATACTCAGCCATGTGATAGCAGGCTATACAGACTCAAGGAAAGATGATTAAGGTCAATCAAGAAAGGGGGATGGAAGATAGAAGATATGGAAGTGAAAGAGCTTCTTGTGCTATTATCATCATTGAGCTTTTATTATAGCAAATAGGTAATGACAATCTAGATATATGTTTGACCCGATAACTCATTGTACCCATTTGCATGAAGATCAGACAGTCACAAACAAGTAATGCCCTAGTTCACACTACACTCACAATGTCCTCATATCCTTGGACAAGTCATAGCATTACTAAGAGACAATGCACAGACAACAAAGAAAAAAATAGGTGATGATACCCCATCCTTGCCTTTCTAGTCAAAGACATCCTGGAAATAAAATCTCTAGAGACATCCTGGAAATAAAATCTCTAGTCAGAGACATCCTGGAAAAGCTAAAAGACATGTCACCAAAAGATAAAATCAAAATAAAACCAAGACTCGACACCAATATCCATTGCAATCTTCAAGTTTAGTGTCTCTTGTCACTTGTATAAGTCTATTTGATTGTGGTCACAATGTTTTCCTTCACAAAAGGATAGATAGCATTGAACCATAATGTTGTTTGAGTCTGTTGAAAGATTTGATTTGTTGCAGCCCATTTCTAATGTGTCTCATCTAAAACTGACTGAATCCATGAAAATAATACTTTATTGCGAAGAAGGTGGAACTTTATTGTGGATATGTGATACAAGTGTTGCTTTATTATGGATTGCATGTGGATAGACTGAAGAAAACTGGAAGAAACTATACTCCTTAGAATGTGTGATGCTCTTAGATCTACACCCATCACTAGAAGTAGGATTTTCCTTAGCCATAGATAGGAGCTGATCTATTATGGATAGAAAAGGGTGAAGAGGAAGGATTATTATGAATGGCTAACCAATCTTAGGTGGATCAATAACAAGCCATGATGGGAATGGGTAAGTTTATTATGGATGGATATGTTGTGAGTGTGTGCAAAGTGAAGGGATGAGATGGAATCCTAAAGGAGGGAGGAGAAATGTCTCTACACATGGCGCCAGTAACCCAGTTTTCACCATGGTACTTGCCCAAGGCACCACCGAAGTGGTTTTCACTGTTAGATGAATTTATTTCTCTTTAACTTTTTTCTTTATTTGTTTTGTTTTTTCAATTTATTTATTTTTGTGTCACAAGGTACCTGTTTGCCAGGGTTTCTCCAAGTATCGATTTTTTATTTTTTATGATTTTTTTTGTATTTTTGAATTTGGATATTTTGAAGAGCTATGTGTAAAACCTGTGAAGGGTGCATGCTATTGATAGGATCCTCCAAAGGTTCATCCTCTGGGGTTGAGAGTTGATATGCACCAAATCCATAGACTGTTATAATGACGTAAGGACCAAGCTAATTTGGTTCGAACTTGCCCTTCTTCTATCTGTCTTGGTGATTTTTAGGATTTTCTTTGAGCACTAAGTCACCTACCTCAAATGTGCAAGGATTTACCTTGTGATTGTAACTATGACTCATTCATTGTTGATAAGCCTTGAGATGATTAAAAGCAGTTTGTCTTCATTCATCCAATAGTTCTAGTTCTTGTAAGCGAGAGACACTTTAGTCTTCATCACATAGAATGGTGTGCAAAGAGACTCGTAAAAATGGTAACTTGACCTCAATAGGAAGGATAGCTTTGGTGCCATAGATAAGTGAATAAGGTGTGGTTCTTGTAGGTGTGCAAACACTTGTGCGATAAGCCCAAAGTGCGGGATTGAGTTGGACATGCCAATTTTGGCCAACATCATCGACTATCTTTTTGAGGATTTTAAGAATAGTTTTATTAGATGCCTCAGCTTGACCATTACCTTGGGGGTAATAGGGAGTGGATAAACAATGGGTAATATGGAAGCGATCTCAAAGTTCACGAACACCCTGATTTTTGAAGGGACATCCACTATCGGTGGTGATGGAAAGAGGAATACCGTACCGGCAAATGATATAGTTAAGAATGAATGTAACAATCTATTTTCCAGTGACTTGTGTAAGAGGCACGTATTCAATCCATTTTGTGAAATACTCTATGGCACTGATAATGAATTTGTGTCCATTGGAAGAATGAGGGTGAATCTTGTCTATGAGATTGATTCCCCACTGACAAAAGGGCCAAGGAGTTGCAATCGGTTGAAGTTCTTGTGTTAGCGCATGAATAAGGTCTCCATGAATTTGACATTGCTTACATTTATTGATAAACTAATATGAATCTTTTTCCATATTGGGCTAGTAATATCTAGTCCTAATGAGTTTCTTGGCTAAGGTAGGACCACTAGAATGTGGACCACATATACCTTCATGAACTTTGCGTAACGCCATCTAAGCTTCATCCCTTTCTAAACATGTAAGAAGAGTGCCATCTAGACCATGATAGTAGAGGATATCGGCTAAAATGACGTATCGGGAAGATTGGCAAATGAAAGTGCAACGTTGGTTGTTGGATAAGTCAGGAGGAAGGGTGTTGTTATGAAGGTATGTGGAAATGGAACCATATAACTGGGAATCAAGACCAGTGACATGTATCATCTCAATAGGAGTGATCTCATATGAGGGAACCAAAAGGTTATCCACCAAGAACTCATAGCAGACTTCATTCTGTGCTAGATCAATCAGTGAGGCAATAGTAGCCATGGCATCTCTGGCTTGATTCTCCTCTCTTGGTATCTGCTCAAAGGTTAACTTTATGAAATATTGCTTGAAATCATCTACCATTTTCTTGTAAGGCATTAATTTTTCATCCTTTGTTTGGTAGTCATTGGTTGCTTGACAAATTACAAATTGAGAGTCCCCAAAAACATGAAGGTCCTGGATCTTCCACTGAACTGCAATCCGTAATCCAGTTGTTAATGCCTCGTATTCTGGTATGTTATTAGTGCAAGGTGTATGCAGGAAAAGTGGGGCTATGAAACTCAAAATGTGAAAAATGATGTTCAAAGAGCTTGTCCACACACCCACAGGACTTCTTGGTGCAAGTTATGGAGTCATGAAGAATGACTCAACTTCTCAAGGTAGGTTCCATGGTTCTCTATCTCACAAGGTCCCTCAAGCCAATGCCTTTGCTCTTAGATCACTGAGCAAAGTGACTTAGGGATAACAAATGAAAGAACGAGGGATGCTTTAGATTGGTTTTAACATGAGTGCATCCTATTTATGCATGATTCTATAAATGAGTTAAACTATATTATAAGATGACAAGGTTAGTAGCAATACTATCTTAACATGATGTACTAGTTAATTATTTAAGCTAATGATAATAGAAATACTCTAAAATGCTTATTAGATTAATTTCTATTATAAAGAGAGGCTAGATGTATTGATAAAATTGATCATAAATGATATACTAAAAGATTGGATGATCTTGAAATGGAGGAATGAGAGCTCTATTTATAGGTAAAATAGGGCAATGGATGGTCAAGATTGGAGGAGTTAATCAAGGGTCGGTATTGAAAGTTATCAATCCATGTTTACAATTTTCACCAATGAAATGGTGACAATTCTCAACATAAGACTACTTGAGAGGAGAGGTAAGAAGCATTAAATGCTTGAGAAGACCTCATGGTTACCTTAGGAGGTAAGGGTTAAGATTAGGTTAAGGTTAGGTTAAGGTTATCCATTGGATAAAGCTTTTATCCAAAGGATAAACTCTTGTGCAAAGGTTAAAGGGATAACCATGGTCAAAGCAATGAATGCTTGATGAGATCCCTGGGTTAGATGAGGGTTAAGTTAGGCAAAAAGTCTCTAACCATGCCACTAAGGGTTAGTTAGCCATTAATGGTTTGAAGACTTTTGGGACAAATTTGTAAGAGTCCTTCCAAATTTGGGGGTATTCAACAAGTTAGCTTGTTGAAGGCATAAAGGCTTTAATGCCTTTTGAAGACTTTACTCCAAATTTGAGAAGTGACCTCCTCAAATTTAGGGAAAGGGGATAATATATGGGTTTAGGCTAATTGATTAGGATTAGATGGATTCTAGAAGAAATTAGGAAGAGGGTTAGGATGCAAGTGGGAGATGTAGGAAAATGCAAGTGGGTGGGGAAAATAGAATTTAATTAAAATAAAATTAATTTATTTCAATATGGTTGCAAGTTGGGAAATTAAATAAATTAGATTTATTTAATTGGGGTAAACTATTTAATTAAATGTTAATTTAATTAAAAAGTAGAGAGAAGGGATTTATTCAATTAAATGATGTAAAGGACTTAAGTGAATTTAAATAAATAAATTGAATAATTTATTTAATTAAATTAGATTTAACTAAATAGAGGAATGAGAATAAAATGAACATTAAATATTCATTTAGGAATATGGTCATTTTTACGAGTTCCGGTATGGTTTCATAGGTGGTTTCTTATGTCCAGACCGTAGGTAAAAGGAAATGGTAGTAGGATGGGGGTTGGTCATGGAGGACATGGTGACATAGGGTCGCTGATTCACATGGGGGTCAGCTATTCTGGCCCATTTATATAGGGATCTGCATCAGGTGGTTTACTTAGGGTACAATAGTCTATCCGCTAGAGTGACACTACTATAGGTATGGGCGTGGGAGCATATTCCCTCAGCCAAGCCACTTGCAGACAGAGATAGGCCTGTTGGGTGTGCTTATGCATACGGATACCGAGGGATAGTTGTCCAACGTAAGCTGGGCAAACTAGAGCATTGGAGGAGAGTTTTAGATGATATTGATATGGTTGTCTAGAGACCATACATGGAGTGTGAGGTATGGGAAAAGGATGGGATGGAGATGCCCTATGTCTACATGTCCCGATTTTTGATAGGGCGGACACCCTTTATTATTAAGAGATTCCTGCATAGCTAAGTGTTGTGGCAGTATGGTTGTCAGCAGGGAGTTCCACATGGACCATGCTTATATGCTCAACAAAGACATGATATACCAGAGTGGGGACCCACTATTGATAGTGCAGTGGTAGTTGAGGAGTTCTTTCACTTAGCCGGCTAGATATGGGACTACACCTATGGGGTAGTGGACGCAGGGATGACAGAGGAGTTCACCACACTATTTGCAGCATATGTAGTGGCTAGGATATCAGATCCAGCAGAGTTGATTCCCACTTTTGACAATGATGAGGATGAGAAGCTCGAGAGGCTAGGGAGACAAGGAGAGGATGGAGAGGAGCTGGATGAGGGAGGTGGGGATGGTGGAGGTGATGATGGCAGAGATGGTAGAGGAGGTGGCCAAGGTTGGGGAGGGGATAGAGGGAGGAGAGAAGATAGGGGTGGTGATGGGGGAGGTGATAGAGGGATTTGAGTGGAGAGAGCAGTGCGGTGAGCTGTGGTGGATAGAGGGAGAGGAGGTTTTTCTATCGAAGCTGGGGGAGAGGAGCGGGTGGGAGAGGTGATAGCAGTAGTGGGAGGGACTCACAAGTTTAGATGGATGACTTAGAGGAGAAGATCTGATGTGTTACCCCCACCAGCACCAAGGACAGGGAGAGGGATAAGGGGTACCACTTCATAGGTACCCATCCAGATGCAGATTCCGACACACCGAGAGGATGCATAGATTAGGTTGCTACAGTTATCAGTGCAACACCTACAGACACAGCTACTGGCACATCAGCGATAGATTACACAGCTGACCACTGAGCGGGATACAGTTTTGGAGCGGTTGGGTTGATTTGAGGCTTGAGAAGAGGCTTTGGAGAGAGCAGCAGTGGGTGGCTTGATGAGAGATACCCTAAGAGAGGTGGATTTGAGAGCCAAGGAGGTGGAGTATTATCGGAGGCATTACAAGGATGCAGTGCCCAGGAAGTGTCTAGTGCTGAGTTTTACAGCTTTGAGATCCAACTGATCCAGAGATACTGGGTCGAGGATAGAGAGAAGAGGCATGACAGGGCCTACTAGATAGGATCCACCTGGAGATCTAGGTGTTGGGACATCAGTTATGAGACCGTCACCCTTAGGAGATAGTCATACCTGAGAGACGTTGTCTCTATTGTATTTTGATCATTTTGTTGTTTTTGGCACAGACATGATATATTTTGTACTAATCATTTTTGAGATATATATATGACACCATTTTCCTTGATCCTCATGTGATGTATTATGGATGATGCTTTCTATATGATTTTGATGTTTCTATCATGATGAAGCAATGCTTAGATGTATGTGATTTGATATGTGATGAATATGATGTGTTAGTGCATGATGTTATGAGATGTATCTTGAAAATGAGATGTATGATATGATATGTTGTGAGATGTATCTTGAAAATGAGATTTATGATATGATATGTTGTGAGATAAAATGAGATGTATGATATGATGCATTGTGAGATGTATCTTGAAAATGAGATGTATGATATGATATGCTGTGAGATGTATCTTGAAAATGAGATGTATGATATGATATGTTGTGAGATGTATCTTGAAAATGAGATGTATGATATGATATGTTGTGAGATGTATCTTGAAAATGAGATGTATGACATGATATGCTGTGAGATGTATCTTGAAAATGAGATGTATGATATGATGTGTTGTGCAACTAAATGCAAGATTAAAAATGATGTGTAACTAATTGTAAAATGATATGCAACTAATTGTAAAATGATCTGCAACTAATTGACCATCCTCATTCTTTCGTTTATCATCTCTGAATAGTCACATATTTTTTCTTTATTTGTAGGTATCATCATTGAGCATTGATTTGTTTGGGATATGTTGAAAAGTTTTACAAGCATAATGGTATAATTGGACCATAATGACCTGAGAAAAATTTACATGATTTTTGATTTTGCAAGATAGCACCAGCATCAAGGTATAATTGAACCAAGATGACCTGAGTGCGGATTGCATATAAACAGACAAGATTAAACCATTTGTATGCGCAAAGTGGAATCATGTCTTCAGTGATATGTTGTGAATCACATCTCGAGACAACTATTTGCATAGTACAAGTGATCGCCTCACAGACATAAAATTAAAAAAATATTGGAGTCCCTACAACTTTCTCTAGCTTGATGCATCATTGAGAAAATGTAGAGGATCCAATAGTTCAAAAATTTTAAGCGCAAAAATAATCAAAACTTCATGCAAGATGCATACATTTGATACTTTAGAAAATCATCCATCATGTTTTGTAAATCCTTTTAAATGATCAATGTTTGTTTTTATGATTGTTGATTTGTTTGCTGGATATGATGCTCTGAGTTTGCTACAAGTTTTGATCAATGCTGCCCCTAGTTGAGTTTTCCTCTTAATGCGGATATGTACAGTGATCACCAAGCCATGGTGAGATGTGGTGAAAGGATATGTGGATAAACCAGGATAGTGACTACGCTAAGTATGCCATGGATAATGTGATAAAATGGTGGACGATGGCCGATAGTGCTTGACTGTGGATATAACAGTTTATTAGGATAGATAGATAGAGGAGATGTCCTCTCACAATAGTGCATGTTGCCAGGTTTTCACCAGTTTCTTTTATTGTACCTTTTTATTTGCTTTTTCTTGATTTTTGATATTTTTTGATTTTTTGATATTTTTGACATTTCTGTGCATTAGACTACTCATGTGTAGTATTTCTTTAGATGGATGTTGTTAGTTGGTTTATCGAGCACATCTCCTTCTAAATTTGTTAGTTGATAAGCACTTGAACCATAGGCTGATATGATGACATAGGGACCTAACCAGTTAGGTTCAAATTTCTCTTTCTTTTCTCGATCATGCTGATTTCTAGGATTTTCCTTGAGTACTAGATCACCAATTTTAAAAATTATGGGAATGACCTTGTGGTTGTAGCTTCTGCACATGTGTTGTTGATATGCTTTGAGGTGAGTGTAGGAATGTTAGCATATTTCATCGATAATTTATAGCTCTTGCAGTTGATTGACTTGATATTCTTCATCTAGAATTAGGCCTTTCAAAGAGACTCTGAGAGATGGAATTTCTACCTCTAGGGGTAAAATTGCCTCTAATCCATATACCAATGAATATGGTGTAGCTCCCATAGGTGTGTGGATGCTAGTTCTGTATGCCCAAAGTGCTAGATTGAGTTGTACATGCCAATCTTTGCCTGCATTATTTACTGTTTTCTTTAGGATTTTCAATATTGTTTTGTTGGATGCTTCTGCCTGACCATTTCCCTGTGGGTAGTAAGGTGTAGAGAAATGATGTTGGATCTTGAATCTGTCACATAGTTCTTGCACATGTTAGTTCTTGAAAGTTCATCCATTATCTATGATGATGGAACTTGGAATGCCATATCTATAGATTAGATAATTAAGGATAAAAGAGGCAATTTGTTTCCTAGTCACTGTGGTCGTGGGGACCGCTTCAATCGATTTGGTAAAATATTCTATTGCAGTAATAATGAACTTGTGTCCATTTGAAGATGAAGGATTAATTTTGCCCATTTGAAGATGAAGGATGAATTTTGCCAACTAAGTCTAGTCCCCATTGATAAAAGGGCTAGGATGTTGTGAATGGTTGCAGTTCCTATGCTGGTGCATGTGTAAGATTGCCATGGATTTGGCATTTAGGACACTTCTTTGCAAAATGGTAAGAGTCTTTTCCATTATCGGCTAGTAATATCCCATTCTTAGAAGTTTTTTAGCAAGAGTAGGACCACTTGAATGTGTGCCATAGATACCTTCGTGAAGCTCTTGTAAAGTGGAGTCAGATTCATTACGATCAAGGCAACTAAGAATAGTACCATCTAGACCTCGATGGTACAAAGTATCAACAGTGAGAGTGTAATGGGTAGCTTGCCAGATAAAGTTGCATTTTTGGTTTCAGGATAGGTCAATAGGTAGGATATTTCTTTTAAGATAGTCGTATATCATTTCATATAACAGAGAGTTAGAACTGGTCAAGGCATAGATAACATGGGAATCAGAATGGTCATAGGCTAGGGAGAATAGTTGCTCTACCAGAAACTCATAATGACTCCGTTGCTCTAGAATTTATAGTAGTGAAGTGATAGTAGCCATTGCATCAGCTACTCTGTTGTCCAATCTTGGTATTTTCTCGAAGGTGATGTGTACCAAATATTATTTGAAATCATCCACCATTCATTTGTATGGTAGTAGCTTGTCATCCTTCATCTGATAGTCATTGTTGATTTGATTGATGACTAGCTGTGAATCTCCTTAGACTTTCAATTTTGTGATTCTCCATTCTACGACCATTTTGATGCCTATAACCAGTGCCTCATATTCAACAATGTTATTTGTGCATGGAAACACGAGCCTATAAGATCTTGGTATGATGTGCCTGTCAGGAGTGATGAACAGAATGCCAACACCTGAGCCATGTTGAGTATAGGATCCATCAAAGTATAGGGTCCATTGTTTGGTGGAAATAGTAAGAAGATCCCTATCTAGAAATTTGATCTCCATTGCTTGTTTTCTCAGTAGCGGTGCTTCAGCTAGTTGATCTGCAATTGCTTGTCCCTTGATAGCTCATCACTCTATGTAGTGGATATCAAATTCACTGAGAATCATGACCCATTTAGCCAATCTTCCTGTAAGAACTTCTTTGCTGAGCAAATATTTGAGAGGATTGTGACTAGCTTAATTATGTGAGCTAGCATGTAATGTTAGAACTTTTGAGAGGCAAATACCACTATTAAACAAGCCTTCTCAATGAATGTATAGTTGAGTTTATATCCGTTTAATGTCCTACTGATGTAATAGATATCTTGTTCCTTGCCTTGTTGATCTTCTTGTGCTAATGATGCCCCCAGTGATATATCTGTTGTTGAAATGTAGAGAATGAGTGGCTTCCCTGCTATTGGTGGTACTAGAACTAGTGGATTCATTAGATATTGCTTGATTTGATAGAATGATTCTGCACATTTGGCTTCCCATCTGAATGGTACATTTTTATGTAGCAATTATCTACTAGTTGAGCAATGAATCACCTGATTGACTTGAGTCGTCCTTGTAGAGATCTGAGTTGGCTGATGTTCTTTAGTGATGGCACCTCCATTATGGCTTGTACCTTTGCTGGATCCACTTCAATGCCCTTTGCTAAAACTATGTAGCCTAGTAATTTGTCTGATGTTACCCCGAAGACACACTTCTTAGGGTTGGGCCTAACTTGGAATTTCTCCAATTTGTCAAAAATCTTTTCTAAGATGCTTAGATGTTCTGCCCGGGTAAATGGTTTAGCTAGTAAATCATCCACATAGTCCTCCATTAAGGTATGCATCATGTCATGAAATATTGCTGTCATTGCTCATTGATAAGTTGCCCCAACATTCTTTAAACCAAAAGGCATGACATTCCAATAGTACGTTCCCCAAGGACTAGTAAACGTTATTCTATCTTGATCCTTTGGGGCTATCTTGATTTGATTATAGCCCAAAAAACCATCCATTAGGGATAGCATTGCATGGCTTGCTGTGAGGTCTACAATTATGTTGATACTGGGAAAAGGAAAGTCATCCTTTGGTCAATCTTTATTGACATCTCTAAAATCGGTGCAAATCCTAATGCTGCCATCAGGTTTAGATACTGGTACGATATTGGAAATCCATTTAGCATAGTTGATAGGTCAAATAAATCTGACGTCTAATAGTTTCTTCAACTTAACTTTGACCATGAGTGCTACATGTGGATTCATCTTTCTTTTTTTTTTCTTGACTAGTTTAGCTCCTAGAGTAAGGGACAAGTGATGCATGATTGATTGTGGATCAATCCCAGGCATATCTACATATGAGCAAGCAAAGTTGATTTTCTTTTCTTTGAAAATTTGGATAAACTCTATTTTTTCTTCCTCTGTCAAAGATTCTGCAAGGTGTATGTTCTTGGCTACATCTATTGTACCAATGTTGATTGATTGAGTGGGATCAATCAATATGGGTGAATGCTCCTGATAATGTTTAGGAAGAGTGTCAAGTCTCCCATCTTTAGGTGCCTTAAAAAGGTTTTCACCCTCAGATGCATCCTTGCATCCTTTATTTTTACTTTTTTGTGATCTATTGCTACCATTGACTGGTTTTCAAAAATAGATCCTTTATTTTGTTCATTTTTGCGACTGAGAGACTTGGCACTCCCTTGATTGTAGACGTCATTACTTTGTTCACTGGTAGAGTCTATTTCTGGGTTAATGGTACACAAGTAATGGATAATGAATTCGTCATTTGGGAAAATTGGTATGTCATGATTTTTTAGGTTCGTCCCAGTCTATGAGGTCAGGAAAGATAAGTGGTAAGGAGTCATTAGGTGGATCAAGTTCAGCTGCTGTAAGTATTAGGATGGAGGTATCGTCAGGGTTGGCTAGGATATTAAAAAAGTTAAGGATTTCATCGAGGTCTTCAATGGTATCATCTTCTATGTAGACTTTCTCGTAATGTCGCTGCTCATTTTCTTTGGTGTCATAGATATTATGTGGACCAAATTCAAGGAGTCTAGGTTCTATGTTGTCTTCTTCTTGATAGATGGGTGTATGACTGTCATTTACAGCAATATCTTTAGTAACATTAGAACAACTACCCCATTCATAGTCATTTGAATCAGTCTCAGAGGTATTATCCCAGATTCTGGCAGTGTTGTGGACGGGTACGTTGTAGGGTGAAAATAGGTCTTTGATGATTGATACAAGTCTGATAGTTTTCTCTAATTTTGTGTCAAATCCTGCTTCCACTCTTTGTATTTGGTCATATACTATCTCTCCTCAGGGAGGAATGATGTTATCAGGAGGTGATTCCTCTTTGTCAGACATTGGTTCTTGAACATGATGTACTTCGATAGTAGATGCTTCCTTCTTTTGATTGATGGGCTTCCCTTGACGTTTCTTTCATTCTTGATATTCTTGTTCTTTACATATTATCTTTGCTCATTCAAATAGTGCTTCCTGCCATGAGTCCTCCTTGTATTTCTTCTTTGCCTTCCACTGAGGTTTTTGGTATTTGCTTGGTGTCTTCCTGGGTGGTAGAGTGTGTTCATAGCCCAATCCTATTTTGTCTTTACTGAATTATGAAGGAGAATCTAATGGTTCTGTGATGCCTTCCTGATGTTTGTCGATAGGTCCTTTGCCATTGTATCCCATTTGTTGCATTATTAAGTAGCCTTTTCCATATAGGTGTGTTGGTATAGCTACCTCCATAGTAGCCGCTCTGTCTTCTTCCACATCCTTGTATAGCCAACTAAGGATGTCTTTTTCCTCTGATTCATGTGCCAGTGTGCCTAGTTGGATAAATTTTCCATCAAACTTGGTGATGGGTTGTGTTGCTTGATGTGTTGATGTTGTAGGTAATCCATGAGATTTAGGCGATGCTGGTAAGTTGGCTAAACATAAAGGTTCCAAAGAGTATTCTCCCATGCCTTGCTCTTTGATTTTCATTTTCTGCTTGAAATCCATAGATAGAGATTTAGACTTTTCTTGCTGAATGGTTGGTGCTGAGGAACTTTGTTTTTCTCTATTATGTGGAACCAAGCTGTCTTGGGCTGCCCCCATAGCATTACAATGTTGAAAAGGGTTATGATCTACTGATATAGAAATCTCCTGTCTATTGTAGGGGAACTTAACACTCTGATCATAAGTAGAAGGTACTGCTTTCATTTCATGTATCCAAGGTCGACCCAAGAAGATGTTATATGTGAGGTCTATGTCTAAGACTTGGCACATAGTGTCCTTTTGTATTGGTCCTACTTGAATTGGCAACATTACTGTTCCTTTTGATGATTTTTATTCATCATCATATGCTTTGATAGTGATCTTTTTGCATGGATCAATAGATTGCTCAGAGAAGCCTAATGCACGGATAATTTTCAAGGTACAGATATTGAATCCAGCTCCTCCATCCATTAATACTCTTTTGACTCGATTCTTGTAGACCAAGACTTCAATGTGGAGTGGAGTATTGTGTGGATGGCTCAATGAGATATTATCATGCTTAGAAAAGGTAAAGTTATGAGGCCCTATCATGTGAGCCACCATGGCTTGGAATTTGTCAGCATCTAGATCTTGAGGTACATTTGTTTCTAATAGAGATTTTTCCAAGATGTCTTTGTATTTTGGGGAAAGTTTTAGCAACTCCAGTATAGATATTTGAGCCAGAGTTTTGCACAGTTGACTAACTAGATCATATTGAATTTTGGGTATGGTGTTTGTTGTTGACATATGCCCCCTCAAGACATATTTTTGAGCTTTGGTTGTTACATTGATGGAATCATGTTCACACCTGTCTTTGATTGTCCTCGGATGATATATGATTGATGGTGTTGTTGTATATATGATTGATACAAGCTCCATGTGTATCATTTGAGGTTGAAGCTCCATCCTTGTTGTAGTTTGGAAGATGATTCTTAAAGGCTCCATGGTCACCATTTGTCTTGAGACCATCGACTATTAAATCACCTCTATCAATCATGTCTTGAACAATGTTCTTCAATCCCATGCAATCATTTGTTTGATGACCTTTGTTGCGATGAAAATCAAAAACGTGTGAGTCATTCCACCAGGGTGGTTTGATTTGTGGTTCAAAGTTGTTGATTGCTGGTAAGGAGATAATTTTGTTTGCCAGCAGTTCTCTAAATGCTGACTCCAAGGATTGCCCTAGTGGTGTGTAAATGCATTTTGGAAAGTTGTTGGTGTTACCTCAGGAGTTTGTATTAGGTCCTCAATTAGTCTTATTGCTTTGGGTATTATTGGCATTGTTTGTGTTGAGATGATCTTGATTGGCATTTGGTGTATAAGTGTTAGTGCCTTGGTTAGCACCTTTTGGATTCTTTGTAACTTGAGGATTACCTGATAACACTAGCATTGGTTGTTTGGATTTTGCATCATTTGATTTGTTTCCTCCTTCATTTCCAGTGTTTTTGTTTCTGGTCCAGAATCTGGATTTGTCTAATTTGTTGTTTGGGTTGTTGTTGTTGGATGAATTTGTTCCTTCTTTGAAGAATTTCAATGTTCCTTTCTTGACACATGCCTCTTCTACTTGAATGCCATTTTCAATCAATTTGGCAAAAGATGGTATGCATTGAAGTTTGAGTATGTAACTCATCTCACTATTCACGTTGTTGATGAAAATTTCCATTTTTTCTTTTTCGGGCACATCTTGAGGATATCTCGAAACCATACATCACTAAAATTGAAGGAATACCATGACTGTTTCATTATTTTTCTTCTTGGTATTATAGACATCTAGCATAGTGATAGCATGTTGAATGTTGTAGGAATATTGAGTTATGAATTTCTTGAATAATTCATCGAATGATCTAATAGGAGGTGTGATTTTGGATAACCATTCTATTGTTTGTCCTCCCAAGCTTCTTAGGAATAACCTCATCAAATAGGTATCATCATGGGAAAATTCAAGACTCATGGTGCAAAATTCTCGAACATGATCATGAGGGTCGCTTTTCCCATCATTTTTGTCAAATTTGGGAATATCTGAGTTTGGGGTAAAAGGTATCATGTTTAACCGTCTGTCAAAAGGATAAGGACAAAATTTCAGTCAAGGAGTGTTGATACATAATAGCTTTGATAAGATAAATGATTGAATGGGAGATAAATGAAGTCTCCCATTCAATCATCTATCTCATCGATAGATAAATTCAAATCTCACTGGTTATTCCTTTATCTATAATTTCTCTCCTTATCCTATTACAACATTTATCAATTATGTTACTCATGCAAACTGATGATTAAATTGAGTACTAACTATTAAACTGATAATGATCGAGTCTTATTCTAACCCTCTCGATTCATTATCGGGTTACCACTTTAATAGTCACCAAATTTACAATCATCAGGCTTAATACATTCCACAGACTAACTAATGTTATCAGGGTAAATTAATTGATAACTGACTAACTTAAGTTATCGGGTTTAAACTGCTTCAATTGCCACCGATTACCATCAAACTAGTTATATTGATAACCAAAATGATATCGGTTCATTAGCATATGTGATGACACTGATTAAGAAATCGGTTATGGGGGGGCACGATCAAGGGGTATCTTGGTCAGACATGATCGATCAAGGTACCACTTGATCGGTCCCCTCCATAATATATATATACACCAATAAATGTTGTGGAGAAAACATAGAAAATATGAATGCTCTCTCTCCACCTGCAACAAAGAAAAGAAATCAGATCTATCATATTGTGAATTAACATATACTTGAAAGGAAAATTACTTTGAATATAACTTGCACCTTGAATTGAAAATTGAAATACATTTACATGGTATCAGAGCTATAGTTAAATCAAACCTGAGGCTATTCAATTTTGTGGAAAATTCAAGACAAACATATATCCAACATCACATTTCTCCAAATGGCTAGCACTATCAGATTTGAAGATAGACTCGAAGGAGGCGATGATTTCTCAGCATGGAAGTTCAAAATTAAGATGATTCTAAGAGAAAATAAAGTTGAATCATTTGTAAAAGCTGAAACTACAGAACCTGAGACTAAACTTGACAAAGTGACTTGGATAGAGGGAAATGAAAAATCCATCAAAATCATAGTTGATGGGGTGAGGAATAATATTATGCCCATCATAAGGAAACATGAAATGACCTACAACATGTTAAAAGCACCTAAAGATGCATTTGAGATATCCAATGCAAGTAGAACCTTGGATTTAAAGAGAGAAATAAATCATATAGCTATGATCAAAGGGAAGTCAATCAATGCCTACTTCATGCGAATATCAGCCCTAAGGGATGAGCTAGCAACCCTTGGATATGAGATCCAAAGCAAAGAATTAACATTCATTTCTCTAAATGGGTTTCCTAGTATATGGGAAACATTCATCCAAGGCATCAGTGCAAGGGCTAAATTTTTTAAGTTTGAAAGGCTAAAGATAGACTATCTCCAAGAAGAATCAAGGTTAAATAAGAAAGGGATCAAACAAAAGAATATAGATGAAGATCTTGAAGTCCTAAATACAAACTCTAATAAGAAAAGCAAGTAGAAACAATTTAGGAAGAGAAAAGGTTGTCATGGAAAGAACACCTGCAAGAAGGATCTTTCACATATTCAATGTTACAGGTGTGACAAATTTGGACACTATGTTGCCAAATGTCCAGAAAGAACCAAACAAAAAGCCACATTTGCCAAAGCAGAAAAATCTAAAGGGGAAGATGACTCTAAGAAGTATGTACTCTACTCAGTACTTACAAACCAAGCATCAAACAAGGTTAACTCCTGGGTGATCGATAGTGGCTCATCCAGACACATTACAGGGTTTAGAGAAGTGCTAGACTCCATGATAGAGGAAAATGATGAGGAAGTGACTATTAGAGATGACTCCACACATCCAGTCAAAGGAGTTGGAACCAACACCATAAAATTGAAGTCAGGCATATCATTGCAACTTAAAGGAGTACTATATGTCCTAGGCATCGAGAGAAATCTAGTCTCTATATCAGCACTAGAGGATAATGGGTACAGAGTGACCTTCATTGACAACAGAGTGTTGGCTTGGCCAAGAATTAATCTATCAAGAAAGATAAAACCATTGGTCAAAGACAAGGTTACTTGTATGAGCTGTGCACAGAGCCCAACCTAGCCCTAATCCATGAAGCTATAGATGTTAATGAAATTTGGCATAGAAGACTAGGTCACCTAAATTTTAGAGCTTTGTCATCAATGGGAAACCTTGTCATAGGTATACCTAAGTTAAAGCAATATCATTCAGGGGCATGCAAGGAATGTGCCCTAGGTAAAAATACTAAGGGTGTCTTTCAAAATAGTACTAGGAAAACAAGCAAAGTTTTAGAGTTAGATCATTCTAATGTTTGTGGACCTATGTTTGTACCTTCTTTAGGGGGATTTTTGTATTATGTAATATTTGTTGATGACTACTCTATGAAAACTTAGATCTAGTTTCTGAAATGTAAAGAATGAGAAGATATCCTTAATAGGTGTAAGGAATTTAAATCACTAACAGAAAACTACTCAGGAAATAAAATTAAAACCTTAAGAACTGACAATGGGGGGGAATACACCTCAAATTTGTTTAAGGATTTTTGTAAAAATACTGGGATTAAGAGGGAGCTTACTATACCTTATAACCCTCAACAAAATGGGGTAGCTAAGAGGAAAAATAGGACAATTGTAGAAGCTACCAAAGCCATGATTCTTGATCAGAATCTAAATACCAATCTTTGGGCAGAAGCAACCAGCACTGTTGTATATATACAAAATAGATGCCCTCACTCTCATCTTGAAGATAAAACCCCTAAGGAAGAAGTCTTTACTAAAACAAAGCCAGATATCAGCCACCTTAGGATATTTGGGTGTCCTGTCTATATGCATGTACCTAAGGAGAAAAGATTAAAATTAGAGCCTTTTGGAAAAAGGGGAATACTTGTAGGATATAGTGAAACCTCCAAGGCCTACAGAATCTATATACCTGGTTAGAGGAATATTGAACTGAGTAGGGATGTAATCTTTAAAGAAGACTTAGCTTTCAAAAGAGCCCAAAGCTCAATAGAACCTGAAGCCTATATCCCTACTCCTAGCACAGATGAAGAACCTGCTCCTGAGCTTTAGAGGGAGAATCTTGAGGAAAATGAAGATGAAAATCAAAACTCTCCTGGAGAAAATCTCAAGAAAAGACCACTATGGGCCACCAAAACTATAGAAGAAGCTCAGAAGTATGCTACTCCTTTAGGAACCTTCAGAGAAAGAAAAAGGCCTAACAAATTCATTAGCTATGTTGCCCTTATGAATGATCTTTCAAAAGCTGAACCTAATAGTGCATTAGGTGCACTTAAACATCAAATATGGAAGGATGCCATGTCTGAGGAATATCAGTCCATAATGAAGAATGATGTTTGGGAAATTATTTCTAGGCCAACAAGAAAATATGTTGTTTCTTCCAAATGGCTTTTTAAGATCAAACATGTTGTAGATGGCAGTATTGCTGTAGATGGCAATATTGAAAAAAAAACACAAGGCCAAATTTGTAGCCAGAGGGTTCTCTCAAAAGGAAGGAATTGACTATGAAGAATCATTTGCACCTGTAGCCAGATACACATTAGTAAGAGCCGTCTTAGCCATTGCAATAGCAAAGGGATGGAAAGTTCATCAGATGGATGTTAAGACAACATTCCTTAATGGTGAGATCTCAGGAGAAGTATACCTAGAGAAACCTGAAGTGTTTGAGATTCATGATGCAGAGTATCATCTGTGTAGACTCAAGAAATCTCTCTATGGGCTTAAATAGGCTCCCAAGGACTGGTATGAAAGAATTGATACTTATCTCTCAAAACTAGGCTTCTCTAAGAATGATGCAAATCCTAATCTCTACTATAAGCAAAACAAAGGTGATATGCTAATATTGATTTTATATGTTGATGATTTATTAATCACAAGAGAAGATCACCTTATAGATCAATGCAAGAAAGATATTTCTAAACAATTTGACATGAAGGACTTGGGACTCCTTCATTACTTCCTAGGCTTGGAAATATGGCAAAATTTTGATAGCATTATACTAAACTAAGGAAAGTACACCTTGGACATTTTGAAGAGATTTGGAATGATAAACTATAGATCCATGACCTCTCTAATGGAAATAAATCTTCATAAACTTAAGGAAGTAGTAGTAGGGTCACAAGCCACTGATCCTACTCACTAGAGGAAAGTGATTGGGTCTCTGATTTATTTGGTAAATACAAGACCGGATATCTATTATGTAGTTAATGCTTTGAGTCAGTTTATGTGTGAACCAAAGGAGATACACCTAATAGTAGTAAAACACATTATGAGATATCTACAAGGTACTCTAAACCTTGGTCTCAAATATAAGAGAGTTGATCTAAATCTACATGGATTCACAGATTCAGATTGGGTTGGAAATATGACTGACAGGAAAAGCACCTCGAGATGTTGTTTCAGTTTAGGTTCAACCATGATATCTTGGATCAGTAGAAAATAGTCTTCAGTAGCAAAGAGTTCCACTGAGGCCAAATACATTGCAGCTTCCATGGCTGCCTGAGAAGCAGTATGGCTCAGGAAGTTGCTTGTAGGATTATTCAGTGAACCAATGAAACCTACTATTATCCATTGTGACAATCAGAGCTGTATAAAACTTTCAGTAAATCCAGTGTTCCATGACAGATCCAAGCACATTGAGATTCCATACCATTATGTGCAAGATATGGTAGACAGGAATGTGATTCAGTTGGAATATATTTGTACAGGAGATTAGACAATAGATATTCTTACCACACCACTTTCCAGAGTAAAGGTTTTACACTTCAGAAAAGGCTTGGGTATGATAGAAAGGTAATTTTCTTTGTAATCTGTACTTACATATCAATAAGATGTTTACTATGTAAACTTCTTTGTCATGTTAGGAATTTTATGGGTTCAACCCTCTGTGTTCATTTCTAAGAGGAGAAGATCTCTCAGATAATGAACACTTGTATATAGACATTATAAGGTGATGATCTTATAATGATCAAACCAGTTATCATGTGTGATTTCTGATATGTCATGGATGTGCCATGATTATGATTGTGTTAAAACATTTGGAAAGATGTTAGTGCACATACCACAATGTGGATCAGTTGAGAACTTAATTATTCTCATGTGTTAATCCTTAGTATTGCTTGTTTTGCAATACTGATATCACGTGCTTAGGTGATATCACATCATCACAAGGTGATGAATTTCTTGTATCACGTGTTTAGGCAATACTCCATGTCACGTGCTTAGGTGATGTGGTTACTTGTATCATATGTTTTAATGATACTTCATGTCATGTGTTCAGATGATATGAATCCTTGGAGAATGAGATTGTAAACTAAATAAGGAATATTGGTCATCAAGAGAAATGTGATGCTAGACACTTTGTCTATTATTCATCTTCCCAAGTTAAGAGGGAATGTTGATACATAATAGCTTCGATAAGATAAATGATTGAATGGGAGATAAATGAAGTCTCCCATTCAATCATCTATCTCATCGATAGATAAATTCAGATCTCACTGGTTATTCCTTTATCTATACTTCCACTCCTTATTCTATTATAACATTTATCAATTATGTTACTCATGCAAACTGATGATTAAATTGAGTACTAACTATTAAACTAATAGACCGATAATGATTGGGTCTTATTCTAACCCTCTCAATTCATTATCGGGTTACCACTTTAATAGTCACTGAATTTACAATGATCGGGCTTAATACATTCCACCGACTAACTAGTGTTATCGGGGTAAATTAATTGATAACCAACTGACTTAAGTTATCAGGTTTAAACCGCTTCAATTGACACCAATTAATATTGCCACCGATTACCATCAGACTATTTATATTGATAACCGAAATGATATTGGTTCATTAGCATGTGTGATGACACCGATTAAGCAATCGGTTATGGGGGGGCAAGATCAAGGGGTATCTTGGTCGGTCATGTCCAAAGGATATGATCAATCAAGGTACCACTTGATCGGTCCCCTCCATAATATATATATACACCAATAGATGTTGTGGAGAAAACATAAAAAATATTAATGCTCTCTCTCCACATGCAACAAAGAAAAGAAATCAGATCTATCATATTGTGAATTAACATATACTTGAAAGGAAAATTACTTTGAATATAACTTGCAACTTGAATTGAAAATTGAAATACATTTACAACGAGTATCGTACTATTGTCCCTTATTGCATGTCTTGCATTTGTCTTTGCAACATTTGCATTTGTTGAGTGAGAGCAATCAAAGGTGCATTTTCCTACCGAGGGAAGAGTTCTTCCCTTGCATTATTTCTAAGTTGAAATGGCGTGTGGTGGGGTATGTTTTGTTCAAGGATGTTTTGCTCAGGCAAATTTTGTTCTAGTAGATTTTGCTCCAGTATGTTTTTTTCAGGGTCACGTGCTTCCGCCTCTCTTTGTCGTTCTTGATAGTCATAATGTCAAGGCCTTGTTCTAAATATGTTAGTGTCAAAGTCATCAGGGAGTTTAATTCCTTTGCTTGTGAGCATGAGTAGATATTTTTCTTTGTCATTTTCCATGAGTCTTTCCACAAGTTTTTGAAATGAAGCACTTTCTTGACACTCTTTGAGGAGTTCCTCAGAAATTTCTGTGTCTTCTAGATTGGGACACTCGAAAGGATTTGATAATCTTCGATCCATGCTAGACTCTAGTTGCATTTTTCTTTGTTTGTTTCATTGCGAGTGAGTAACAACAGGCATCTAGTAGAAACTTTATGTGACAAAGGGAATGAACTCCTCTTCGATGTGTTGCTCAAAGTTTGGTAGTTCAAACCACGCTATGTTGTAAGTGATGCACTCTTTGGTGAATAAGGTCAGATTGATCTTTCCTCCTTGATTTAGGTGTTGACTGAATGCTGATTTTTTATAGAATGCTCTACTCCTTAATGGTTCCTTGTCAAATTAATTTGTTTTGTCTTGAAGATACAAGCGGATATGACGAAGGAATGTTTGATGAGATTTGGAGAGTTGGTGATTGATGTATAAAAAATTTATTCTGTTTGGCAAGTTTCAGAGAACTGGGTTGTTGTTTCCTCAACTTAGTGTTATGATAAATACTCTTTCTTCTCAGAATATGAGGATTAGTCATGCACAAGAGATCAATGGTTTCCTTTGATTTGTTTTGGATTTAGTTATCTTGCTTGGAAACTCAAGTTTTACTTTATCAAATGAAGGTTTAGATGCCCCCTCATGACAAAGCATGTCAAATGATATGGAATACAAGCTTTCCCGATACGAAAACTTGATTTGACAACTTGGAGTTTTAAAACATGTGTGTTTTTGGATAGAAATTCGTTTGATTGAAGGACCTATTGATACTTGTGATGATGTTTCCTTATTTTGATAGGAGAGATGTGTTTTATCTTGCGACTAGCAGATTTTGACAACTTTTTTTACGGAGAACTTGCTTTGGGAATAGTTTTTGATACTCTGTTTTGATTCTCTATTTGATGAAGTTCAAGCTGAGCAAAGAAAGCTTCCTAAATTGTTTTCAGATTTTTCAAAAATAGCCTTTGTTTTGCCCCCTGTTTTCTCAGTTTTTGCTATGCGCTAAGACAGAGATGCAATGCGCTACTGAATTTCCTCAATGCGTTAGAGAACAGACTCCACGTGCTAAGCTGCCCTCTATGATGTGCTAACTGGTTTGTTTAGAATTTGCCTTGGTCTAAAAGGTTATGTGCTAATATGGGTTGCCAATGCACTAACTGTTGGTCTCAATGCGCTAATTATTGATCCCCACGTGCTAAGTTGTTTCTTCAACACACTAGAATGTTTTCAAAAAGCACCAAGTTTAAACTGCTAGTGTTGGATTTTGATGAAGCATTAAAGTTCAGAATAAATGCACTAAAGTGAAGCTCGAGTGCGCTAAAGGATGGTTTCTACATGCTAAGAAGTTTCTCTTACGTGCTAAACTGCCCTGATAGTTTGACTTGGTTGTTTTTCTGCAATTTTTGGATTTTGTTTTCAATGATGATGGATGATTTTTTGAAGTAATAAATGAAAGCATGGCACAAAAGAAGCAACCATTTTGCCTAATCTAAACAATGAGTGTATGTTCTGTGAGGATGTGTTCAAATCCCCAATGTTTTAATAGGTTTAGATACAACAACATACAATTCAGTTAGACTCTATTCAAGGGTCATAAGTAATACCATAGCCCACTAGTCTCGATACTCCGTTAGCTCAAACAGCCTTGTCACGCCCTAGGGGGTGCCCATTTTTTTGCCTTTTGCTAGAAATTAACCCAAAGTGAATTGCTTCATAATTGAGTAGTTATCTTGGGAGATATATGATGAGCGATCTTGGGGGCGGATTCTTCCCCACCCTTGCACTATGATATTACAAATATCTGGATAATGACTCGGCTCAAAGTTTCTATGTTAAAGTTTGTAATCAGGCTTCTCGTTTGACTGTCAGTGATAAAATCCCTCAGGAGGCTTTCCAACCTTTAGAACAAAGGCTTTACGTATCTCAGGGATACTGGGGGAAGGCTAATCACTGCGCGCAACCGTTGAAAAGGACTTTCATCACTTTCAACTTTTGATTATGGTGGGTTGGAACACTTGGCGTCAAAGTCATTTCCCACTTAGGTCATTCCCTTCACACTGGCCAAAGAATGGCTTTAAGCATTTTTCAACCCCTCGGGAAGGTAGACCTGCTAAAGGATTTAATGCAATAAACACTGAAAGCATAAGAGTGGTTTGGTTTATTTTATCACCCAGTTAAGGGGAGAGCATATTCCTTCCACTTTTGTAGCAAAGCAAACAAGTGTTCTTTTTAACTTTTATTGCAATGATTTGGTAAAATCTATATGGAGATGTTGCTCCACAAAAACATGGTGTTTATTTTATCCCTTCAAAGCAATGATTTTCTGATCTAGTAAAGGAACCTAGTCAACAAAGAAAAACTTAGATTTGGCATAAACAAAATAAAATTGGTAAAAGGGAAAGATCTTCCCTCTTTAACTTGAAACAAAATTTTAAACAAGTGTGGTTCTTTTACTTTGCAAAGTTTAAAAGTTGATCCTTTTATGCACCAAAGGATGGTGAGGTTATTTTTAAAGCTCTTTTGCAAAATGAAAGATTGTTTTGTCCTTTTTAGATGCCCAAATAAATTTTTTTCTCCTAGGAAAGCAAGAAAGATTTTTGTTGTGGTTCTTTTTAAGTTCCCAAATAAAGTGAGTTCAATTTTTAACTTTAAACAAGAAATGAAAGAAATTCAAAATTTTAACTAACTTAGCTAAGTTAGTAAGAAAATCTCCAATTACTTTAAATCAAACTTAAATAAAAATAAGCTCCAAACCTGCAATTAAACCATTCGTAACCTGCAAAACAAACAGTTTAATTAGTTAGAAAAATGATGGCTTTGTGGACTTCCACAAGTCTAACTTTTGGGTTCTCTGTTACAAATTATTATTATTATTTTTTTGTCTGTGATGCGCTATAGAAAAGACTGTACGCGCTAAAGAATAATCGAGATGTGCTATCAGATAGACCAGAAGCATTGTAATGTTTTCCGAATGCGCTGCTCTGCTAAGTTCATGCGTCGAGACCTAAAAGAAAAAGTAAAAAATTATATGTGCTAAGGAATGGTTTTTACGCACTAGGATGATAGGAAAAGCACAATTGGTGGAGCTTTCCTACTTGCAGGAAGACTTGTAGAATGGACAAGCAAGAAACAAACTTGTGTTTCTCAATCTACAATTGAAGCTGAGTGTGTTGTTGCATCCATGAATTGCATGGAGGCCATATGGATGAGACATGTGCTAGAAGGATTCAAGATAGATATGTCTGAACCATTGACTATCTATTGTGACAATATGAGTGCAATAAACATTTCCAAGAATCCTGTACTTCATGCAAGAACCAAACATATAGAGTTGAAGTATCATTTCTTAATGGAAAGAGTTCAGGAGAAGTAGGTAAAGATGGATTATGTGAAGAGTAAAGATCAGTTAGCTGATATCTTTACTAAACCATTGCCAAAGACTACTTTTGAGTTTTTCAGAAGTAAATTAGGGGTTAGACCCCTACACCAGAAGAACTAAGATGCTTGAGTTGCATCAATCCTAAGGATTGATGAAGATGTGAGCTACTTCGTAGGGGGGTGGCTCTAATACAGTATGATATGATTTACAGTTCTGGTCAGATTGAAGTCAAGTGATGCATTTTTAACTTTGGCATTACTATTAAAGGGGGAGAAAAAAAGAAATGAGCTCATAAGTTATAGGAGAAGAAAAAGAAATCTAATGATTAGGCTTGAGGAGAATAAAAGACAATGTAGACTGGCAAATGCAGAGATCGATAGTTAATATGCTAAGATGCAGATGATTGGCATATATGATTTTATAGTGATTGTATAATTGATTGGTGTTTCCATCAATGCCAAAGGGGGATATTCTTGGCATGATTGGTATAACTGATGCTGATGAGTTGATGATAGTTTCGGTGAATGATGATGACATGATCAGTTATTTGTGTTGTCATTGATGGTAACCTATGTCAATTAATGTTTTATGATGGTTATAGAATAAATTTGGTGTCTGACTTGTTGGATAAGTAATTTGGTCTACCGGATCTAGAATTTGTAAGTATGATAGGATTTACCAGCAGGAC
This sequence comes from Cryptomeria japonica, assembly GCF_030272615.1. Taxonomy (NCBI): domain Eukaryota; kingdom Viridiplantae; phylum Streptophyta; class Pinopsida; order Cupressales; family Cupressaceae; genus Cryptomeria; species Cryptomeria japonica. Next base: position 909,930,452 of record NC_081414.1, read on the forward strand.
TGAGAATTAGGACTTCAACCGGTAAAAGAAAAGATTTTGATGGAATCAGTAAATCAATGATGGTTGGAGACTTGTGGTTTGGGACATAAGCTTTTATGATGGATTTGTGTATGTGACCAGAACCGCATCCTATGTTGATTACCGGAAGGCATGTTTTAAATTTTTGATGGAGTTGTGCTAGGGTTCTAGTATGGTTTTAGGACTCGTGATGAATTCACTCAACTGGTAATGATTTTTTATATGACAGTGATTGGTGGTGAATCTACATGGAGATAACACGAAACAACCAACGTGAATAATTTGAATTATGTTTTGACATGGAAGATGGTAGAATATCTCAGGAATGTGTAAAGTGCTTAGCAGAATTTTCTAAGTGTTTGACTTGTATATAGATCACATTTTTGTGATGGGTTATGAATAATGAATGGTTTATATTGCATTGTAAATTGTTGTAATGATCTGTATTATAAATTCAAGATGTAATTAGGTTTTATGGCCAACTTAGTTGTTATGGCTATTTAGGGTGACACAAATGATGTTTCATGTGTTGGTGGCATTAGGAGAATGAGTTAAGCCATCCCAAAGAAAATAGAGATTTTCCTGGGTGTTGCAGACTGTGAAGCATAACTAAATCTGATTTAGCAAGCCAAAGTGGAAAGTAACAGATCATTTTTCACTGTTGTTCCCTAATAGTTACAACAACATAAATCCCTTAACCAGGTAGGCCCTAACAGGACTTTGCCATCTAAGTCCCCTAACAAGGCAGCTCACAAAAGAGTGTTTAAATTATCTAACTAGGTTGATCTTAACAAATGATTAAGCTCCTAGATGGAGTGATAGGAAAATCCCTTAACCGAGTGACTCCTAAGAGGGTCTGCTCCTAACTAGGCATATTGTAAGATCCTAATAGGGCGTACTCCACAAGAGTACAAATTATTGTGGGTTCCAAACCCCACCATGGTTTTTCGCATTTGGGTTTCCACATCAAAAATATTGGTGTTCATGTGTGGAATGTCTTTTCATAGTGTTTATGTTTTCATGCATTATTTATGATTATCAGTTATGATAAGTTTACTGTTGTTTATTAGAGATCTGTGTTAATGAATTGATAGATGAAGTATTATGATCAAATAATAAGTTAGTATGAGTATGTGTTGATCATATATCTAGTTGGTGAATATTTTGATTAATAAGATTGTATAAGTGGGTAATAAGTGTATGATATATGCTAAAGGGATAGATTCATGTACTAAATGATTTCAGATCTGTTGTAAATGGTATTTTGATTTGAAGTTATAAATTGTGTTAATATTGATTCACCCCCCTCTTAGTATTAATCGGATCCTCATAGGATTAATACATATGTATATATAGATACATACATATATATATGTGTGTGTGTGTGTGTGTGTGTGTGTGTGTGTGTGTTTATTTGTATATATATATATATATATATATGTATATATATTCATATATATATATGTATGTATGTATGTATATCTATATATATGTATGTATGTATGTATGTATGTATATACATATACATATTAACCTGCTAGAGTAAGTTAATTAATTAGCCTGATAGAATCGATTTGAGCAGTAAATGGCATCAATAATTAACTATACCCCTACCAAATGGCCTTGATAAATAACTATATGTATATATATACATGTGTGTATATATACATATATATATTTATATGTATGTGTATATGTATATGCATATATATATGTGTATTTATATACAATATATATACATGTATATATACATATACATATATATACATACATGTACATATATATACATACATGTGTGTGTGTATGTATGTATGTATATATGTATGTATGTATGTATGACATACATACCTGCATACATACATATATACATATATACATATATACATATATACATGTTTATATATATATATACATATATGTATATATACACATATGTATATACATGTATACATGTATATATACACATATGTATACACATGTATACATGTATATATACACGTGTGTGTGTATAAATATACATATCTATTCAAAAAAAAATCACTATGTAGGAAATTCAATTTGATTTTCGACCAGCAAATATAAAAGGGGGTCTACCCCTCTCATTTCAAAACCTAACGATTCAAGATCTCAATTACACTTTAGAAAATTCAAGTGAGCGAGTAATGAATCTTTTATCAAGCATTGGAGTAGAAATAAAGTCAAGATTCAAGCATCGACGATGACATTCGTGTTCTATGTTTTATGAAGACTATCTACATGAAACCCTAATTCCTTGTCAAGACAAACAAAACTTCATTAAAGGTATATCATTAGGTTTTCATTCATTTTCAACTTTTCCCTCAAAAAGGAAAGTATTTCACTATTGTATTTCATTTACATTCTCAATTCAATTTCATGGTTAATACTAAAACTGAAGTTTGACCTAAGGCAAACCCTATTCATAACAATTTTCCCTTTTATCACTATGTGTAGGAACACGTACAAAGTTGCGTTTTGGAGGATTGACAAGATTCACAAAGACGAAAAAGTTCACCTTTTGAAGCTGATAAATTTAGTGGACCAATGTGACCACCACCATGGTCTCGACAAATGAGGCTGAATTTTTGGAAAGAGATCCAAACCTTCATCTTTTGCTCAGATCTAGGTTTGTGGCTTTATATGGCAACTGTAACTTACTGTTTCTATCAAATTGATTCAATAAGTCACCATTTTGCCCTAATATGTAAATAATTCTAATTCAATTCAAATTAAGGGAAAGAAGAGCCGCATTTAGGAGGCTTAGAATCTTTATCTCTCAAGGTCAACTTTGTCAAATTCCTATCTTTCCCCAACATAATGGTAAATTAAGCAAAATTAGTGGTTTTATTACATTTCATGTTGAAACCCTAAATTTCAACATCACATTTTGGTGAACCTAACTTCTTACACCTTAATTTATGATTTATGTTCTCAGATTTAATTGTTTATGCGAGTACAAATTCAAAGTTACACTTACAAGTTTCATTTTCAATTGAATTACATAAATTTAGAGGTTAAATTGACACAAATCCTAATTTATAATTCTAAGAACTTGTGGCTTGCCTAATTTGGATTCATTGTCTCATATATACTTATTTATGCATTTTAAAATTCAAATTTTCACTCATAGTTCTCATTTTCAATGGAATTACATAAATTTAGAGGTTGATTTCACAAAACCCTAATTTATAATTCTAAAATTATAATTTTTCAAATCCATTTTTCACATCTGATCTTTATAATATGTTATGCTCTTATTTGGAGGCATTTATCTTTCAAATTCATAAATCAACTTGGTTAATCAATCACTTTTACAAAATTTTGCATTGTTTAATCATAATCTTTAATTTCTGCATTCAAATTTCCCTCTGTTGTGCATGCGTTTTGTTACCACTAGTCCTACCTATTTATGGTAAAAATGGAATAACAATATTGAAAGACTAAATAGATTCAACCACAACACCCTAGCCTAGCAACAACAAAGATCCTCCATAACATATGAAGATTACCTAAGACAATGTAAATCAACAAAATCACAAATATGATACCATCACATGTCCAATAGGGTTTGAATCTCCATTCTTCCTATCTCCATTAATCTTGCTTGATATATTTGCTCTCAGATTTTATGTGTGCACAAGAGCTCAACAAAGAACAAAAATGTGGCTGATAGGTTGATCGCATATGAAATTTTGAATGCTAGAATGCTTGGGAGGGCTGATAATTAAAGAAGCATCTTCTTATATAGAAGACACTGTAAAAAAAGGAGGGATAAGATTGAGAGGTGTAAAAGATAGATGGTCGGCTAGGATTAGAGGGTAGGTAAAAGAAATAAGAAAATAATGAGAGGGTAGGTAGTGTAGGAATTAAGACGTGAATGACATGTGTCATGGATAGAAAAGGATAATGAATTTGTTAAATAAATAAAGATGTATTTCATTAATAGAGGAAGTGGGATTAATTAAATAAATAAAAGTATTTATTTAATTTACTCTCCTTGGTGAAGATAAATATTAGCAACATTGTTTGGTCACTAGTTTATGCAAAAATGAGAGCTTCAACCTATTTAATGTCTACAGACCTTCTACTGCTAATGACAAACATGAACTTTGGCCACTCCTATCAAATAGATTCAAAAATATTCCTTTGGGCACCTATGTCTTTGCTGACGACTTTAATGCTATCTTGGCAAGTAATGAAAAGAAGGGAGGTATTCAGAGGATTGGTATGTTTCAAAAAGATTTCTAGGAATTTGTTGATAAGAATTAGTTATTGGATATTGTCCCAAAGAATGGGACCTTTGCATGGACAAATAGGCATACCGGTTTCACTGAAATTACAGAACGTCTAGACCGGTTTCTGGTTGCCGGTGATTGGCTAGCACAAAATCTTATTCTTGAATCATCTATTCTACCCCTTGTAGGGTCAGATCATTTCCCTATTTGCCTAAATGTGTCTTTAGGATGATCTGAGGGTGGCAGTCCTTTCTGGTTTGAATTGATGTGGCTGAGAGTGTTGAACCTACATGATTTGATAGCAGCATGGTGGAATGAGCTGACTCTCAGAAACAACTTGAGGTTGTTCAAGCTTAATAAGAATCACAAGTATATTAAGATCAAAATTAAAGAGTGGAATTTGAGTCAATTCCAAAACATCCATAAGGAGAAACTTAGGACTACGGTAGAGCTGGAGGTTTTAACCAATTCTGTTATAAATTTAGGCATGAATGATGAATTTTCAGAAGGGAGAACTCTCTCAAGTTTGAACTAAATGAAGTTCTTAAGCATGAGAAGATTCAATAGAGGCAGAAATCTAGGGAACTATGTCTCAAGGATGGGGATAGAAATACCAAGTTTTTCTATGGATCGGCTATTGCCAACCATAGCAGGACTAGAATTTCGGAGGTTGTGAGACTGGATGGCAGTATTGCCAGAGTTTATGAGGATATTTCCCAGGAAGTAGTAAGACATTTTGAATCTTTAATGAATGGCAATTGCCAGAGTGTTCAGGAAGCAAGAAAGATATTTCTAGACTCAATCCCCTCTATAATCACTAAAAGACATAATAAAGAGCTCTTTAAACCTATTGACTTAGAAGAAGTCAGGAAATTTACCTTCCAGTTGAATCCTGATAAGACTCTAGGCCCTAATGGTTTTCCTGTGGCCTTCTTTCAATATTTTTGGGACATTATTGCCCAGGATTTGCACCTAGGAGTAGAAGAATCCATAAAAAAATGACAATGCTAGGAGCCACCAATCACACCTTTCTAGCTTTAATACCGAAAAAGAAGAACCCTAAGCAAATGGGTGATTTCAGACTAATTTCTTTATGCAATTTAGTATACAAAATAGTAACAAAAATCATTGCTAACAAACTGAAACCTCTTCTATAATATATTATTTTAGATGAGAAGAGTGGCTTTGTCCCTAGTTGCTCTATTGTTGAAGGCATCATTACTACTCATGAAACCATCCACACAAGGAAAACTAAAGCCTCTTGTATGATATTAAAGTTGGATATCATGAAAGCCTATGATATGGTGGACAAGGAATTTCTTGTAGAAGTATTGAGGAAATTTAGCTTCTGCAATGAATGGATCACTTGGGCCAGGAATTGTATATCAAACCCCAAATTCTCAGTTTTGATTAACAGTTCATCTCTTGGTTTCTTCCCTTCAACAAGAGGTATTCGTCAAGGGGATCCTATGTCACCATTTTTGTTTATAATTATGGCTGAAGCCTTAGGTCTGCTAATTAAATCTCTCCACCATGATTGTTGTTGGCTGGGAGTCAATGTGGCTACAAGAGTTGAACACTCAACACACTTGCAATTTGCTGATGATACTATTCTTTTTGGAGCCTTTAGTAGAAGGGAGACAAGCACCATAAATACATTCCTGGAAGACTATTGCAAGGCATCAGGGCAAAAAATCAACTGGAACAAGTCAGATGTTTTCTTTATCAATATGTTGCCAAATATGCAAGGTGTCCATTCCAAGATTCTCAAATTAAGAGTGGCAAACTCTAAAAGTAAATTCCTTGGGACTCCTCTTTTCAATGGTCGTAATAAGATTTTCTATTAGTCACATATTATTGAGAAATGTAAAGCTAGGCTTGAAAATTGGAAAGGGAAGTGGTTATCTTCTGTCGGTAAACTTACTATGATAAAATCAGCCTCTCTGCCATACCGGTTTTCTCCATGGCTTGCATGAAGTTACCGGTTGCTATAGAAGAAGACTTAATTACTTTAATGAGAAATTTCCTTTGAAATGTATCGAATGACAAAGGGAAGTTTCCCTTGATTGCCTAGAAAAAAATAAGTCAACCAAAAAGTGCAGGGGGTACTTGTATTTGGCAGATTTCTATTATGAATCTCGCTATGGGAGCTAAATTCGTGTGGGAAATTTGTAGAGGAGATAATCAGAAGTGGGCAAGAATCCTAAAACACAAATATCTGGACTCACTTAGGCCCAAAAGGATTCTCACAGTTATCAACCCTCCTAGGGGCTTGGCCATTTAGAATTTTCTTCTGGAGTGCAGAGAAATCATAATCAATCAGGTCACTTGGGATGTCAGAAATGGGAGGAATGCATCCTTCTGGCTGGATTCTTGGAGTGGTGAAGAAGCGTTGTGTCATAACCCGACCATCCAATCTATAATGAGAGAAACATGTTGGCTTTGGGGACACAAGGTTTGTGAATATGGTCATTCAATTAAGGAGAATGGTATTGATAAATGGGTATGGAATTGTCTGGACCCCTTGGCCTTAACCCAAAATCAAAAAGATCTTTTTGCCATTATTCTGAAGGATCGAATCATTCATCCATCCTCAGATGAGGACATCATTAGATGGTGTGGCTCCTCTGATGGTAAGTGCATATGGTGAAAATGGATAACAATAATAACAATATTGAAAGGCTAAATGAATTCAACTACCAAACCCTAGCCTAACAATCAACAAAGATTCACCATAACATATGAAGATTACCTAAGACAATGCAAATCACATAAAATCACAAAGATTATACCATCACATGTCCAATAGGGTTTTGATCTACATTCTTCCTATCTCCATTGATCTTGCTTGATATATTTGCTCTCAGATTTTATGTTCACAAGAGCTTAACAAAGAACGGAATGTGGTTGTAAGTAGGATCGTAGTGTAGTCAATTGATCAAGTAGTTAGCTCCTTAGGTCATTAGGTCATTAGGGTTTGATAATGAAGGAAGCATCTCCTTATATAGAAGACACTATATGAAATGGAGGGATAAGATTGAGAGGTGTAAAAGGAGGTCGGCTATGATTAGAGGGTAGGTAAAAGAAATAATAAAATAATGAAAGGGGTAGGTAGTGTATGAATTAAGAGATGAATGACATGTGTCATGGGTAGAAAAGATTAATGAATTAATTAAATAAATAAAGATTTATTTAATTAATAGAAGAAGTAGGATAATTAAATAAATAAGATATTTATTTAATTTAGGAAAATGATAATTTAAATAAATAAATGTATTTATTTAAATGAGAAATAAGGCTAGAAGAGGATAAATGAATTAATTAAATAAATAAAGATTTATTTAATTAATAGAAGAATTAAGCTTAGATAATTAAATAAATAAATATTTATTTAATTAGACTGGACAATTTTGGGTGTCTACATTTTGCCCCTCTTTGAGACAATGCAGCTTGTCGCATTGTTTCAAAGAAGATAAGATGAACTGATACAGAGTTGCCCCAGAATGGGAATGATATGCCCCCTCGAGAGATTGGATGAAAATGTCTGAAAAGATTGTAGACAATCTCTCGATAAGAAAAAAAGGCTAGAATGGACTGACCGGATAAAGTGACAAAGTCACGGAATAAAGAAGACTGACTCGGAAAATGAAGGCGAGGGCTAGGGTAGGCTATAAGATAGACCACAGGGGAAAATACATCCTCATTGTCATCTACACATCCACACGAGCATATTGCAGAGCAAAAATAGAGCAGGAGCAGTCAGCAGCGATGGCTTTCACTCACAGATTCGACTGCGTTCACCGATTTCAAAGGCCAGCAGAGGCAGGAGAGCCGGTAAGTACCACCAAACCTCCTCGTACTTTGATGCATTTAATTTTGTCATTAATGCATGTCGAATAGGGTAATAAATGCGCTTAGACTAGGGTCCAAAAAGTGTCAAAAAACATCCAGGCGCATCTGCGTTGGTACCAGGCGCGTCTAGGTCAAGAAGGCGCGTCTGTGTTTGTGCCAAGCACGTCTATGTCTGGACCCGCGTCTATGTCAAATGCAGCCGCATCTATGCTATTCAGGCACATTTGTGCCAAGAAGGCATGTCTATGTCAACTAGGCATGTCTATGCAGAGCATAGGCACGTTTGTGTCAGGTAGGCACGTCTATGTTGTTCAGGCATGTCTATGCAGTTTTTGAGCATGTTTATGTCATGCAAGCGCATTTGCGTTTGAAAAGTATGAAGTTGCATCTTCTAGGTCAAATCGATAGTTCTGTGATGAACATATGTTGTCGATTGGATAAGCTGCTGAGGGGATACACTCAAGCAGGTCCTCTAGGAAGACTAGGATAGATCAAGGCACTTTTTGATGAACAGTGAGTACCAAGATAGAGTACTTTGTGATGAATAGGGAGTACTAAAATATGAGCAGCACTTTGTGATGAACAGGGAGTGCAAATGTGAGTAACACTTTGTGATGAACAGGGAGTGTCACACACGTAGTACTTTGTGATGAACAGGGAGTACCACTAGGATAAATAGCAACACTTTGTGATGAATAGTGAGTGTCACTAGGGTAGAAGCAACACTTTGTGATGAACAGTGAGTGTCACTAGGATAGATAACCATATGCATTTAGATAGCAAGTAGCATTTTGTGATAAACAGTGAATGCCACTATAACTGACATGATTGAGTTGTTTGACTGCAGAAGTATTTGCCGATGCTAGAGTCACAAGACAGATTCCCGTTGACTCAGAGGTTGCAACCTGAGTTGACAGCCGAGGATAGAGCTGCTATCGATGAGATGGGTCTGAGACATGTACTGTATGTGCCTGAGTTTCGGGCAAACATGGGTTTGCTGACTGCGCTAGCTGAGAGATGGCACTCTGAGATGTGCACATTCTATTTGCCTATGGGTGAGATGATAGTCACCCTAGAGGATGTATACAAGATTCTACGGGTGTCGATCGATGGGGAGCTGATCCCATACGATCAAGATGGAGACAGGGAGGCATTAAGACGGGTATTTCAGGACCCTGGATTGGAGATGAGAGCAGGACATGTGGCATGGGACACCATGACAACCACAGGGTTAGCATTGTCGGCAGTGATCGGAGGAACTATCAGTGGGTTCCTATGTCCAGATAGGGCGACATAGGGATTGGCTGTGGGCTGGGGGGGAGCACTGGAGACACTGATGACACAACATACTAGATATGCCTGAGGATCGTGTGTGCTGGCCCACTTGTATTATGAGCTGCATCAGTTTGTTTATCATGGATCAGTGGGATTGGGCTGCGGAGTGACATTGCTACAGGTATGGGCCTACGAGCATTTGTTGGTTACTTGACTGATACACTTCAGGGGCAGAGGTCATGGACGCAGCTTTGTGCATTTGTACGATATGATCACATCACAGCCGCGGATTGGCAGGCTAGAGTACTAGCGGCGAGTGATTGATGACATTGATGAGGTCATATGGAGACCCTATCTAGGCTGAGAGCAGTGGGAGGATGATGCAGTCAAGCTACCGTACACCTTTCGGAGTAGGTACCTGATTGGGCGGACGCCCTATGTGCTAGAGAGGCAGCTGGTAGATAGGATTGGCCGACAGTTTGGTTGGATTCAGAGGATGCCCCGGGGATCAGGCATGTATGCCTGCACAGTCAGAGATTAGGCACAATTTGGGCCACTACTGTCATATGATCAGGCAGTGACGTAGCTGGTGGAGATGATACCTCTTCCTTGGGACATGTGGCTTGAGATCGAGGACGCTAGAATGGATGCTGAGTATACAGCTTATTGGGCAGAGCATCCATTCCCCTGATTGACAGATCCAGGAGAGGCACTGGAGGGAGATGGTGGTGGTGATGAGGATGATGGTGGAGGTGAGGGGGGTCGAGGCCGATGGAGGAGGAGAGGAGTAGTTGGAGAGAGACGCGTTGCACCTCGGAGGGAGGGTGGAGAGGAGAGGCAGGCTCAAGTGGTGAGGGGTCGCGATGGATTGCCTCTATAGCTGCTAGCAGCATAGGGTCCCAGGCAGGTGCAGATACAGGGATAGGGACAAAGATAGGTACCAGTACAAGCACAGGGGCAGGTACAGGGGCAGGCACCCGTAGAGGAGGAGCCATAGGTAGGGGCAGAGGTAGAGGGGGTTGACCCAGTGGAGGCTGAGCTGCTAGATCTGAGAGAGATCTGCTAGGGCCAGGGAGATGAGATTCAAGATCTGGAGAGGGAGAGGGATCGGCTCAGGACCAGGCTTAGGGATACTGAGCGAGAGCGGGATCAGGCTATCCAGCGCTACATAGAGGCTGAGACAGCACTGAGGGCTGGAAGGCAGGCAACAGAGGACACAGGGGCTGGATATGCCTATGTCCTATGGGCAGGAGAGGAGATAGCCTACTGGAGGGACCTCTACTATGGTGCAGTGCTAGTAGATCATTGGGTGAGGAGCTTCCATAGACCGTCGCGTATAGTGACAGCTATGGGAGGGAGCCGGAGGAGACAGGCATCGAGTGGTGGGGTCATGGGTCCTCCACCACCACCAGATAGAGGAGATAGGAGGGATGATCCTGGGGCGGGTCCTTCAGGGGCTCAGATTCCACCGAGGCCAGGCGGCTCCGAGGGAGGGAGTTCATCATAGCCTTAGAGGGCTCCCTATGTATCAATTTTGTACCATTTTTGTATTGTAGACACCTGTGGATGATTGTAGACATATGATTTTGACATCATTGTATTATGACACTTTATGATTATATATGAGATGATTCATCTTTGTGGAAGCTATATGCATGTGTACCTATGTGATGAGATGTTCTTATGTGATGCTTATGATATGGATGCAAATATGTATATGATGCAATGCGATATATATATATATATATATTTTTTTTTTTTTTTGTTTTTGTTTTATATGTGTTATGTCAATGCAAATGTAAATGTATGAAGTGCAGATGAATATGATAATGCAAATGATTATTGTGCTAACAGGTGTTGTGTGCAGGATGTGTTGTAGTTGTGATATCTATATGTATGTATGAAATGCTTATATGTGGTAATGCAAGTCAAATTACATGGAATGCAAATGTTTTTGGTGCGTCATTATACTCAGTCATGTGATAGCAGGCTACGCAGACTCGAGAAGGATGATGGAAGTCAATCAAGAAAAGGGGATGGAAGACAAAAGATATGAAAGTGAAAGAGCTTCTTGTGCATTATCATCATTGAGCTTTATGATGGCAAAATAGGTTATGACAATCGAGGCATATGTGCGACCCAAAAAGTCATTGTACCTATTTGCATGGAGATAAGACAGTCACAAACAAGGGATGCCCCAGTTCACACTAGACTCACAGTGTCCTCATATCCTTGGACAAGTCATAGCATTACTAAGAGACAATCCACAGACAGCAAATACAAATAGGTGACGATACCCCATCCTTGCCTTTCTAGTCATAGACATCCTGGAGATAGAATCTCTAGTCAGAGACATCCTGGAAAAGCTAAAAGACATGTCACCAAAAGATAAAATCAAAAGAAAACCAAGACTCGACACCAACATCCACTGTAGTCCTCAAATTTAGTGTCTCTTGTCACTTGTATAAGTCTTATTTGATTGTGGTCACAATGTTTACTTTCACAAAAAGGATAGATAGCACTGAACCATAATGTTGTCTGAGTCTGTTGAAAGATTTGATTTTGTTGAAGCCCATTGTTGCTGATGTGTCTCATCTGAAACTGACTGAATCCATGAAACTGATACTTTATTGCGGAGAAGATGAAACTTTATTGTGGATCTGTGATGCAAATGTTTCTTTATTGCGGATTGTGTGCGAATAGACTGAAGGAAGCTGGAAGAATCTATACTCCTCAAAACATGTGATGTTCTCAGTTCCACACCCATCACTAGACGTAGGATTTTGCCTTAGCCATAGATAGGAGCTAATTTATTATGGATGGAAAGGGAGGTTTATTATGAATGGCTAACCAATCTTGGATAGATCAATAACAAGCCATGATGGGAATGGGTAAGTTTATTATGAATGAATAGGTTGTGAGTGTGTGCAAAGTGAAATGATGAAAGAGAATCCTGAAGGAGGGAGGAGCAATGTCTCTATGCATGGTACTGGTGACCCAGTTTTCACCATGGTACTTGCCCAGGGAACCACCGACGTGGTTTTCACCGTTGGACGAAATTATTTCTCTTTACTTTTTTTGATTTTTTCAATGTTTTTTGTGTCACAAGGCGCCTGTTTGCCAGGTTTTCACCAAGTAACAATTTATTTTGTTTTATAATTTTTTTTTGTATTTTTGAATTAGGATACTCTGAAGAGCTATGTGTAGAACCTGCGAAGGTGCATGCTATTGATAGGATCCTCCAAAGGTTCACCTTCTGTAGTTGAGAGTTGATATGCACCAGATCCATATGCTGCTGTAATAATGTAAGGACCAAGCCAGTTTGGTTCGAACTTGCCCTTCTTCTCTCTATCTTGTTGATTTTTAGGATTTTCTCTGAGAACTGAGTCACCTACTTCAAATGTGTGAGGCTTGACCTTGTGATTGTAGCTGCGACTCATTCGTTGTTGGTAAGCCTTGAGATGATTAGGAGCAGTTTGTCTTCATTCATCCAATAGTTCCAGCTCTTGTAAGCGAGAGACCCTGTAGTCTTCATCACTAATGATGTTTTGCAAAAAGACCCATAAAGAGGGTAGCTCGACCTCAATAGGCAAGATGGCTTCAGAACCATAGACTAGTGAATATGGTGTAGCTCCTGTAGGTGTATGGACACTTGTGCGGTAGGCCCAAAGTGTAGGATTAAGTTGGATATGCCAATTACGACCAGCATCGTCGACTATCTTCTTTAGGATTTTAAGGATTGTTTTGTTAGACGCCTTAGCTTGGCCATTACCTTGGGGGTAATATGGTGTGGAGAAACGATGAGCGGTATGGAAGTGGTCACAGAGTTCACGAACATCCTGATTTTTGAAGGGACGTCCGTTATCAGTGATAATGGAAACAGGAATATCGTATCGGAAAATGATATAGTTAAGGATGAATGTAGCAATCTATTTTACAGTAACTTGTGTGAGAGGCACGACTTCAATCCATTTTGTAAAATACTCTGTGGTAGTGATAATGAATTTATGACCATTGGAAGAAGGAGGGTGAATCTTGCCTATGAGATCGAGTCCCCATTGACAAAAGGGCCAAGGAGACGCAAGTGGTTGAAGTTCTTGTGCTGGCGCATGTATGAGGTCTCCATGAATTTGACATTGCTTACATTTCTTAACAATATGAGTCTTTCTCCATATTGGGCTAGTAATATCCAATCCTGATGAGTTTCTTGGCCAAGGTAGGACCACTAGCATGTGGACCACATATCCTTTCATGCACTTCCCGTAACACAATCTGAGCTTCGTCGCTTTCTAAACATCTAAGAAGAGTGGCATCTAGACCTCGCCGGTATAGGATATCAGCTAAAATGACATATCGAGAGGATTGGTGAATGAAAGTGCGATGTTGGTTATTTGATAGATCAGGAGGTAAAGTATTGTCACGTAGGTATGTGAAAATGGGACCATATAACTAGGATTCAGGACCAACAACGCATAGCGTCTCAGTAGGCCTAAGCTCATATGAAGGGACCAAAAGGTTATCCACCAAGAACTCATAGCGGGTCTTGCTTGGAGGTAGATCGATCAGTGAAGCAATTGTAGCCATGGCGTCTGCGGTGCGATTCTGCTCTCTTGGTATCTGCTCAAAGTCTATCTTTGCGAAATGTTGTTTCAGACCATCCACCATTTATTTATAAGGCATTAACTTTTCATCTTTCATTTGATAATCACCAGTTGCTTGACGGATAACAAGTTGGGAGTCCCCAAAAACACGAAGTTACTGGATCCTCCATTGAACTGCAATTCGTAATCCTGTTGTTAATGCCTCATATTCCGCTATATTGTTAGTGCAAGGAAATGATAAGCGGTATGATTTTGGTATAGAATCCCCTTGAGGAGTTATAAAGAGGATGCCAGCTCCTGCCCCATGTTGTGTATATGAGCCGTCAAAGTATAGTTGCCATGGCTTTGCATGTGACATTGTCAAGATGGATTCATCTGGAAATTCTGAACTTAGAGGAACATCATCTATCATGGGAGCATCTGCTAATTGATCTGCGATGGCTTGTCCTTTTATTGCTTTTCTTTCCACATACTCAATGTCGAATTCACTCAGTATCATTACCCATTTGACCAGTCGCCCAGTAAGTGTTGCCTTATTGAGAAGGTATTTCAATGGATCTATCCTTGCAACTAACTTTGTCTTATGAGTAAGCATGTAATGTCATAATTTCTGTGAAGCAAAGACCACAGCGAGGCATGCGCGCTCAATTGGTGTGTAGTTTAGCTCATATCCCACCAATGTGCGATTGATATAATATACTACTTTTTCCTTGCCTTCAGCAATTTGTTGTGCTAGGAGTGCCCCCAATGCTGTTGGAGTAGCTGAAATGTATAATAATAGTGGTTGATCTGGAACTGGTGGCATCAGAACTAGCGGATTTAGAAGATAATCTTTGAGCATCTGGAAAGTCTGTTGATAGTTGTCATCCCATTTGAATTTGATGTTTTTATGTAGAAGGTGCTGAAAAAGATTACACTTATTTGCCAATTGTGCTATGAATCTTTGAATGGACTGGAGTCTGCCTTGTAAGGATCGAAGTTGACTGATATTTCTTGGTGGTTGCATTTCCAAGATAGCTTTGACTTTTGCTGGATCCACTTCAATTCCTCTTTTAGATATAATGAATCCTAGGAGCTTCCCAGAGGTTACTCCAAAGACACATTTCTTAGGGTTTAATCTTACTTTGTATTTTTCCAACCGATCAAAGGCAACTGAAAGTATGTCCAAATGTGTATTTATGTCTATTGATTTGACCAAGAGGTCATCAACATAATCTTCCATAGTTGCATGCATGAGATCATGAAAGATATTAGTCATGGCTCTTTGATATGTAGCACCTGCATTCTTTAACCCAAAAGGCATGACATTCCAGCAGAAAGTTCCCCATGGACAAGTAAATGATGTTTTGTGTTGATCCTCGGGTGCGATTCTTATCTGATTATAGCTAGAGAATCCATCCATTAATGATAGCATTTCATGACCTGCTGTGAGATCAACAATCAAGTCAATGTTTGGTAATGGGAAGTCATCCTTTGGACAAGCTTTGTTGATGTCTCTGAAATCTATGCAAATTCTGATGCTGCGATCTGGTTTACTGATAGGTACCAAGTTGGAGATCCATTCAGGATAATCAATTGGGCGTATGAATCCGACATCGAGTAATTTCTCAAGTTCTGCTTTGACTAGTAATGCCACTTGTGGATGCATTTTTCTTAATTTCTATTTTACTGGTTTTGCCCCCGGTTTGACTGTCAGATGATGCATTACCAAATCCGGATCCAATCCAGGCATATCAGTGTATGACCAGGCGAAGTTGATTTGTCGCTTTTTGAAGAAACTTTTGAATTTTGACCTTTTAGCCTCTGTCAGTGATTGAGCTAGGAATATGTTGTGTGGAACCTCTTCTATACCGATGTTTGTTTTGATAGTCTCCTCTACCAACATGGATGATTTTTCCTCATATGATGCTGGGAGAATGTCGAGCCTTCCATCTTTGGGTGCCTCAGAGAGGTTTTCACCTTCAGATACATCCTTTCTTTTTACTTTTTTGGGGTCAGATAGTGCCACAATGTGGTTTTCGCCATAAGACCCTTGATTTGTTCTTATTTTCACATTTTTGCGACTGGAAGGTCTGACACCCTCACCAAAATATGCCACGCTATTGAGTTCTATAGTGTATCCCACTTTATGGTCTCCAGGGGGAAGATCATCTCGTATGCCTAGATAGTCAATAAAAGCTTCATCATTTTGAAATGTATCCAACTATGCAGGCCCTTCATGATCCCAGTCAATGAGTTGGTGGTGAACAAGTGGAAGGCCGTTAATGTCTTCAAAGTTAGCAGGGCTAAGAGTGAAGATGTGGTTATATTTAGGTATGTCAAGGTAATTATCAAGGTCATCGATGGCACTCTCCTTATCAGTCTCGATCACGAGCGAATCCCAATTATCATCACTAGTAGCGCATTCTGGGACATGTGTTCTCATCCTATGTGATTTCAACCTAGAACCTTGAGACAAGGACTGTGTAGACTCCTCATGGGTTGTTTCTTGACCAACTCTGAATTTTTTATAGAACTCCTCCTCTTCTGTGGGTTCACCTGGCTCTCTGAATGTCTCGGTGAGCTCGTAGTCACTGGAAGACTTGTCGGAACCCCATTCCCATTTGTTGGAATCTGTGGAATAGCGATTCTCTTGTTGAATTTTGGCAGCTTTGATTTGTAAGGCTTCTTCTGTCCTTTGGGTGTGGACCTTGGAAGTTAAGAAACCAAGTCCTTTCGAGCGTTCCTTCTTGAAAGTCAATTCAGGTTGTAAAGGTTCAATGATGCCTTCCTTTCGTAACCCCAGAGGGCTTTTTCCATCATACCCAATTTTTTGTAGAATTTTGAAGCCTTTGCCATATTTCTTACATGGTAGGTTGATGTGATCTTGTGTTTCCTCTTCAGTATCTCTGAAAAGCATTTGGTATAAACCTTCCTCTTCTAGTTCACCCCATCTTTGAAAGATAGTAGGGTCCCATTTGAGCGTCATGATGGAGATTTGCTTGTTAGGATGTGGTCTTCCATATTCTTTTGGGGAACTCATGACTTGTCTTAAGTACATGGTCTGATTGAAAGTATATTCCCCCATGCCTTTGTCCTGAAACTTGCCTCTAAGCTCACCTTGTTTGGATGTCAAAGGTTTTAATGACTCAGGATCAATGTATGCCGATGAAGGAACAACCTCCCGATTACTAGGAATGATGGTCTCAGTCTTTGATTTTAGGTTATTGCAATATATGAATGGATTAGGATTGTCGTTAACTGTTACCTCCACTCCATTATGAGGAAACTTAATGCATTGGTGATATGTGGATGGAACTGCCCTCATTTCATGGATCCAAGGATGTCGTAACAATATGTTATAAGTGAGATTTAAATCCAGGACTTGATAGACCACATCCTTTGTAACCAGCCCAACTCTGAGAGGTAAGATGACTGTACCCTTGGATGAACGCTCTTCATCATCATATGCCTTAATGGTGATCTTATTTGTAGAATTCACAGCTTTATCAGAATATCTCAATTGTGTGATAGTGCTTAATGTGCAAATGTTCAGACCTGCTCCTCCATCTATCAGGACTCATTTTATTCGATGTTTGTGTATGAAGGCTTCAATGTGTAATGGCACATTATGCGGCTGACTTACAGAGGCATCATCAACTTCTATGAAAGTAAGAGAGTGTGGAATGGAAAGGTATCCCACCATGGCTTGAAACTGGTCCACATTTAGATCAGTAGGGATAGCAGTATCTCTCAAGATTTTGTCAAGAATGGCTTTATGTGCGAGAGATATGCGTAATAGTTCAAGAATGGAGATGAGCGCGGGTGTCTTCCCTAGCTGTTCTACAAGGTCATACTCAGGTTTGGTTGATGAAGAAGTGGTGTTTTTAGTTGGAGCACCTTGCAAAGTTATTTTACCTCGGCGGGTTGTAACATGACATTCAGAGGTAGGTTCAGAAGAAGATCCAACACCTTTTAG
This sequence comes from Cryptomeria japonica, assembly GCF_030272615.1. NCBI lineage: Eukaryota > Viridiplantae > Streptophyta > Pinopsida > Cupressales > Cupressaceae > Cryptomeria > Cryptomeria japonica. The sequence goes on from NC_081414.1 coordinate 909,948,409, forward strand.
GACAATCTTGGGTCTCTAGGTAGAATTATCAGATGTTTTGTCCTTGATGATAATGGTAGAGACATAATTGTCCATCGAGATGTGATTGATAGTTGAATCATAGTTGTAGGATGCTCTGGTATAGTTGGTTTGATCCTCTGTGGCTTTAGCTTTTCCCTTGTCATGTTTTGGGAATGGTTCCTTAAACATCTCATGTTCTTGATTGGATGAATGTCCCTCAATCTCAATATCACCTCTATCAATGAGATCTTGTATTATGTTCTTCAGTCAATGACAATTTCCTATCTTGCTGTTATCGCTGTTTTTAAAATTGGGTTCTTTCCCCATATTTGGCTATGGTTTTTGAAAAATTTTTGTATAAGATGTGGCCCCAAATGCTTCAGCCTTATTCTAAACCTAGAGGGTTTAAGGTTTTTCTAAGTTTTAGGCTTTATCTTTTGTGTTAGGTCCCCTGGTTTCTATTCCGACGTTACTTTATTTCACTTAAGTCATGGGTCGCGGGGTCGTAAGAAGTGTCCCCCCTTGCTATTTACCTAGGCGGTCATGTTAATTATTTGAAAATTTTCGCCTTTTATTATTTCCTTCTAAAGTGCCGGGCCCAGTAAACACTGATCAACTTGGGGAAAGATCCTATGGTTGGCGCTATTTCGCAAAGGCTAAGTGCTCACATTTTAAGGCTGTGAAATAGCGAGGATTAATATCAACCGTCCATGTGTCATGCGGAGGAAGTGAAAGTTGCGGCTGTCAAGAAGGTGGGGCCCCCTCTACGTGGTCTTCTCTGGCGTATTAGAGGGCAGCACATGGCACAGGCCGCCACAGTCAGCATTTTAAGATTAAGGATCAAAGTGGGCCCCAAAGATGAGTCAGCTCACAGGTGGAGGTGACCTGGTAGGGATAGCTCTTACAATTCATTGAGACCCTGTGGCTCCTTCCAGCGAATGAAAAGTCGACAAGTCAGCTTCGAAGATGACAGGGCGCCAGGTGTCCATGATGTGTCCGTGGGCCCACCTCTTCTGAAAGCTCCTAGCAGGTTTTAAATGCCGAGCAACTTGAGAAAGGATCTGACGGTCAGCGCTATTTCGCAAAGGTTAAGTGCTTGCCCTTTAAGGCTGCGAAATAGCGAAAATGAATATCGACCGTCCATGTGTCACGACAGAGTAAGTGGAAGGCATAGCTGTCAGAGATAGCTGGAGCTCCATGGCTTTCTTTTGGCGTATTATAAGGTAACACGTGGCACAGGCCACCACAGTCAGCAGGACAGGGCGCCAGGTGTCCATGATGTGTCTGTGGGCCCGCCTCTTCTGAAAGCTCCTAGTAGGGTTTAAATGTCGTGCAAGTCGAGATAAGATCTAACGGCTCGCGCTATTTTGCAAGGGTAAGATGCTCACATTTTAAGGCTGCGAAATAGCGAAAGTTAACCTGGACCGTCCACGTGTCTTGATGACACGCGGTCTAAAAGGCAGTTGTGGGTCCCTATAGTGTATGTTCGACAAATGAAAAGTTGACAGGTCAGCTTCGAAGGTGACAAGAAAGCCAGGTGTCTATGGCATTTCAGTGGGCCCACCATTTCTGAGGTAGACCTGTCGAGACTGAAGTGGGGCCCCCATGGTTCTTCTTCCAGCAAATGACAGAATGACAAATCAGCACAGTGGATGACTAGATGCCAGATGTCACTGATGACTCAGCGGGCCCACCATTCCTGAGGACCTATTTGAAGGATTAAAAGGTGATTAACTTGAAAGATAATCCAACGGCCCGCGCTATTTCGCAAGGGTTAAGTGCTCACCCTTTAAGGCTGTGAAATAGCGAGAATGAATATCAGCCGTCCACTTGTCGTGATGATGACATGGCAAAAAGAGAAAAGCATGGGCCCGCTACAGTATAAAGGGCGACATTCAGCCAGTATCAAAATAGAATGTGAGGGGATTTTCTAAGCCAATGGTCGGATTCCGCGTGGTATTATGTAGCCAATAAAAGACAGGACTTAGACTAAGGACAAAGCCGTCAAAATGAAATTCACAGAGAGACACTTGCAGAAAGACTGCGGCCCGTTGGAGCTAAAATATGAATTCTCGTATGAATTCGATTTTGAAGGGACGGTCGAAGCATGCGGAATCAATGTTACAGTTAAGGCCCAGAGTACAAGCATTTGATTTCCTAACAACCAAGTAAGGATACCTGTTAAAAGGATTTTTGCAGAGGAGGCAAACGCAGAGTTATCTTTTACAAATACAGAGAAGGCGAATTGGTTGCAGAGCGAATTTCTTCGAGCAAGCATAAGGTTTTTTCTTATTTTGCAGCCGTTCTTGTGTTGTAATACGTGAAACTGTTCTCGTATAACAGAAATAGTTTCAGAAGTAATATTTATCTGGTTGTATTGCAAATGGCTCCTAAAAGGGAATTTTCTGGTAAAGTTGATTATCTTGAAAGAAGTGTGTGTGATGACTTCTTAGAGCAGTTGACGCTGTCAACCAACCAGGCATCTAAGGCCAAAGAATTAGTACCCAGGGCTCCTCGACTGAGAATTGGAGAAGGATTGTATGATAAGGGTAATTGGTTAAGAGACCCACAGGTTGGGCTGTCTGGGTTGGGGTTATTTAAAATTGGTTTTGGAATGAGGAATTCTCTTGCTCCTCAAAATAGCATTTGGGAATTAGATGTTGGGAAATTGGTAGTCCCAGGGGTGTTCATGGATACAGATTTGTTAACCCAGATGGCATTAAATTATGATTCAGTTACCAGGTGTATCCGGGATGTGAATGGAAAAACCCTCATGGAGATAAATGCAGAAGAGCTGAGAAAAGCGTTTGGGCTTAGTGAGTTTACCAATTTCTTGGAGCATATAAACTTCACACAATTAACTCAGGTATACAGGGCACAGAGGACTCATCTCAGGAATGGGCCTCTCAAAGAACTTTTTCTGAAAGTGGGAGGGTTAGCAGTTGTAGGGCCCAATACACAAGAACCCTTTTCACTAAGTATGTTTACCTTAAGGGCAAAAGGGATGTACTGGGCACTTTGCCAAGTTCTAGGAGAGGATGCTGAATCTAATATACCAAATCATTATCTGTTAATGATTGTTCAAATTCTGAATCCTTCTCTTGCTATTACATTTGATTATGCCTCCTATATTGCTGATGCTATCCATGGAGGACTGATGGGGATAAAGAATGGGAAGGTGGATAGGCCATTTGGGTGGTATTCACTATTGATGCACCTCTTCCTCTTCAAAGGTGGAGATTATTTTGCTAGTGGAATGGATCTGGTAAAAGAAAAGGAGGGAGAGAAGATGCCAGTACAATTATGGAGTACCGTATTGTCATGGGATAGAGAGGATGCAAGTTTTCTAAAGTTTGATAAATACTTTGCATCCAAAATAAGGACTCTTCTTTGCTCTGACAATCCACAAGTCCCCAAGATTCTTCTGGGATTCTTAAGACCAAAAGAATTCACAGAGAATGTCAAGATTGTTCATAACTGGGGTGATATGTATTTGTATCCAGTGTCCACAGTGTTTAGGGTCTTTGGTTTCAGAGGCACCCCATTTTTGTTACCATACCAGGTCCCCCTCAAAGTGGGAATAGCTGAGATTCTCAGACAAATTGGTGACTTGCAAGAGGCAGAGTTAACAGGCCGAGGTAAAGGGACTATTTTCCCTACAGCCACAGTAGCCCACCAATTTGTAATCACCAAGGGCGGCTGGAAATGTTTTGAGGATTTCCTCAAACCCTACCATTTGTCCACTGCAGTGTCAAGATGTGCTGATCCGGAGGACTTCTACAATGGTGTATTCCGGAAGAAAGTAGCATGCAGAGGTAGGCCCCATCAATTCCACTTTCCTGAAGACCTCATCAGGAATGAATTTGATTTGGATGAACAGGAGTTGAGAAAGGAAAAATGGGTAGCTTACAGGAAGGCCCTGGATTTTGTGCATCAATTTGATGCTAGCTATGACCCATTGTCTAGCTTCTTCCCATTGGAAGAAAAGATAAAATTTTTGATTATTTGTTTTGAGGATGTGATGCAGACAATAAAGGAGAAAATGGGAGTTGTAATTAAAAACAACCCTGAGAAAGCCAGAATGATTTTGGGGAAATCAGCTCCTATTCAAGCCATCCCTCCTGGTGATTACACCCTGCATAAGAAAGTAGGTTATAGTGTGTTAGTGTCTGCAAGAGGGGAACCCTCTTCATCTAAAGGGAAGAGGAAAGCACATGAAGTCATTGACATCCAAGACAGCCCAAAGAAGAAGAGGGTGGGGAAGGAAGTGCAATCAGATACACCCTTATATTCCCCATCCCAATCCCCTCTCCACATTGGAGATGAACAAGCAGCAACTGAATACCTCTCTCAGCTGGGCAGTTTGGGGGAGATTGCGTATACATATGATGAAGTGGAAGAGGGGATGCCAGAAGAACCCACTGAAGCACAAATGGACATCACCTCGACTGAACTCAAAGGCCAAGAGTGGGATCCTGAGATAAAGAAGGCCACTAGTGCTTTTCTAGCAGATGATAGTTTTGTAACATCTGAAGCATTCATGCAGTTTATATGGAAACAACATATAGATAAATATAATGCTAGATGTGAAACAAGAAAGGCAGAACAACTAAATAAAGATCCAGCCTCGGTGGAGGAAGAAATAAAACAGGAGATGATGGAAGAATTCAAAACCATCACTCCTGAACAGGGGAGAGATTTAGTGGCACAAGCTGGAGTGCTCATTTTGCCAGAATGGAATATTGCTGATGCTCTGGTGCTGGATGTAGTGAGGAAAGAAACCAAACCCATGGAAGGGGTTACATTCAGTAAAGACAATGCTGCTCTAGTCATGTGGTCCCTTAAGAGAAATGAGGACAAGAAGGGTAAAGACACCACAGGGACAAGTCACATTGGCGGATTGATGGTCAGGAGAGTAGAAAGTACAGGGGTAGTAGAGGCTGCTAGCACAGTGTTGGAGACTGCCAAATTTAGTGTTGCAGTAGCTGAGAAGGATGCTAAAGAAAAAGAGGCTCTCCAGTTCAAATTGGAAACAGTCTTGAAAGCTTATGACATTGCCAAGGAGGAAATAAGAGGCAAGGAGAGTATCATTGCCAAATTGCAGAGCCAGTTAGCAGGACAACGTCAACAAGGTGAGTCTTCAACATTAATGATCACCTCTTCTCCTGCAAGACCTCCACCTACTAGCCCCATTATTGAGTTCCCACTATCTCCTGCACCTTCCAGTTCTCAGATGATAGAGATAACTCCCCAAGAATTGGAGAATCTTAAGCAAACTCAGGCCTATTATGCAGGGAAGTATGAAGAAAAGATTAAGGCCACTGTCTCCAGTTTTGCAGACACTATAAATGCTTCACTCCTTCACAATAGTGTAGGAAAAGTCATGGAGATATGGACTGAGTTGATAAGAGATAAAGTCATATTGACACCCATTTTTGACAGATGGAGGCCTAGGGAGCAGGATTTGGAGTTCATGTGTGTTTCCTGTGATGAAGCAAGAGCTAACCCTATTATCAAATCTACTTCTGATATCACTAAGAGTTTATTGCAATTGGCGACAGAGGTGGATAGTGTGGAAAGAAGGGTTAAATTGCTTAAAAAGGAATACACTGATCAGGTGTGTGAGTTACTCCCAGGAATTTTTGCCAATCCAGATCAGCTGAAAGATAAGCAGATATGGCTCAATGAGATAAATGCTAAATTGTCAGCAAGGGTCAAGGGAATTATTGATCTGGATGATACCTCATTTTTTGTTATAACCATACAGGAAATAGAGAGAATTAAATCACACTACAGTTTTCTTAACTCAGAAGTCAACAAACTGAGGAATTCTTGGAAAGGGTTGACTAAGGTTAAAAGTGATGTGATTAATTTTGAATGGCCGACCGAGGAGACATATGGTGAGTGGGGAATTAAATATTCCACTCGAGATCCGGAGCAGTTAGAGAACATCCCTGAAGAGCCAGAGGAGGTTGCAACTGAACAACCCGTCCAACAGACTGCTGAAGAAGTTGAAAAGAGCGCATAACTAAAATTGTAACTTCTTCAATTTTGAAGTAATTGTAACAAACTTTCCTCGAGAAGTCCGGAGCTTTGTGCATCCATATTGATATAAATGGATACCAGGACTAGAGAGAAAGGTCATCACAAAATTTTTGTAAGAAAACGCTGCAGAAAAATTCTCTGCGCTTTTCCAAAGATTAATGGAGAATCAGATTTTTGTAGAAATTTTTCAAATGAATATTAATATACAGGCCATCAATTTTGAGTAAAGCTGTGTGTCGTCTTCAAACTTGTCCTTAAGTTTATTTACTTTGTTTCATTCAGAATAGTCTAGGATTTTTCTGTTTGAATGGAATTGTAAGGCAATCTCAGTATGGGTGTTTCTAGCTTTTCTCTTTAGGAGGGAAATTAAATATGCACGACCACTCTACCAGTAAATACTTCTGGATGAACTTTGAATTTTGAGGACCTTAGCTTATTTTGAAGTGATTAAATTCTTGTTGATGCTAGGCATTTACAGGGATAAATGGAGACCAAGGTGATGGGAAGTATAGAGATATTTTATTTCAGGAGTTTTATTTGAGTTTGAGTGACTCTGTAGCCTTGGATAAAGCACTGGTACTAATCGAAGCTGTTTATTGCATGCTTTGTTGATCAAATATACTGAAGTTGAATATTGTTTCATTCTTTGTTTTCAGTTGTTTTTTCAAGGTGAATAAACTCACTGGTTTTCTAGACTGGTTTGCCGTGGGTTTGTTGCTTAAGAATGTGAAGTTAATTCACAAAGGGTATACCCGCCTGGGCTTAAGGAAGAGCCCGAAGTGTAGAAGGTCTAACCAAACCTTGTCATATGTTGTCTCTGAAATCGATTTATCTTTGATGTCTTCTCGGCACCTATTTTAGATTATATTATTAAAGGCATTGAAGGGTAATCAGATTTTGAGAACAACACTTATGACCCTTGCTCTTATGATATTCACAATACTCATCATCGTTCCACCAATTTGGTTTAACCTTTGGTTCATATGGAGGAAAATCTGGAACTGTGATTACCTTCTTTGCCACTAGCTTCTTGAAGACTGACTCAAGTGGTTCTCCAATTGGGGTGTACTTCCTTCATGATCTAGAAGTTGTTTGAGTATTCACTTGATTGTTTGTAGAACTTGATCCAGAAAAAATGAATTTGGGTCGCACTATGTTGGCATCAACAACACCATCATTGACTGTGTTCTTGTTTTTATTCCAAAATCTTGGCTTGTCTTTTCCTTTAAAGTCATCTTTGTTTTCTTTGAATATTTTAACGACTCCTTGTTCAATTAGGACCTTTTCTATCGCTAAGCCTTTTTCAATGACATCCTTGAAGGTGGACAAACAAGCTTTCCTTAAGTCATAACCAATCTCTTTGTTAACATTTTGGGTGAACATTTCTACCATTTGTTTTTGTGGAATTTCACAAGAGCATCTGCTGGCTAGATTTCTCCATCTTTGTAAAAATGATGCTAAAGATTCTCCCTCTTTTTGCTTAGTATTGCACAAAGTAGTGACTGATATGTCTGTCTCTATGTTGTAGGAGAAATGTTGAATAAATGTCTCTGCTAAGTCACCCCATGACTTAATTCCAAGTGGAAGTTGGGAGAACCATTCCATAGCTTGATCACCTAAGCTTTGTGGGAATAATCTCATCAAATATGTCTCTTCTGCTGCTACCTCAATGCAAGCTATGAAAAACTATCTTATCTGTGCCTTAGGATCCCCTTTTCCTCTATACTTATCAAATTTAGGCGTCACAAAGTGTGTAGGAAAAGGAGGCATTGGAATGCTCTTGTCAAATGGATAAGGACATATGTCTCTCATTGTGTATGTTGGCTTCGGTGTATTTATGTCCTCCATTTTCTTTTGTAAGTCCCTAATTTGTTGCTCCAAATTTCTCTTAGGTGGAGATCGACTTCTTGGACCATATCCTATGTTCGAGGTACCCATTGGAGGAGGTGCATGTTGCATATATGGATGATATTGATCATACACATGTTCATATAGAGGAGGTCTGTAATGATGCTGCCTATATGGAACACTTGGTATAGATTCATGTTGAGGAACCCCATATCTATTTTGCGCATGTATACCATATTCTACAGGCATTTCATGTTCCATTGTATTGCCCCCAAATTTGACATGAGGTTTCCTTGTGTCCAAATTTTGAGCATGCCTTTGAACATCCAATTGTTTTGGTGGTTGGTCCTTAGCATTGATCTGTGATTGAGTATATTTTTCTCCATAAGATTTCCATAATGGTCTACGAAGGTAAGTATCATATGTTTGACCATGTGTATGTGGGACCTCTGGTTTTTGAAGCAAAGCTGATGGTGATTCAGGTACCATGTGTGGTCCTCTATTTCCTCCACTATTAGGTCTCCTTTGATCCATATTGGAGTGAGGTTGTTGCAAAGGTCGATTTTCCATTATTTGAGACATGTCAAAATCATGAGGTATCTTGGCTCCACTTTGTGCCATCATTTGTAAGAAGTATTGTCTATCCCTCCTCATTATTTCCTCAACCAATCGATTGAAATGGGGATTCATGATGGATTCTTCCACATCTGCTGAATGTACTGAAAAGTTGTCCACATTGTCATTGTGTGTAGCATTGTTGTTTATAGTGTCCATGTTCTCAACATTTGGAATGTTTCTATAAACATCCATGTCAGGTAATGTAGTATGATCAGAATTGAAAAAGATATCATTGTCATACTCATAAGAACTCATGTTTGCAGACTCTTGAGCCTCTTTAGTTTCTCTCCTAGATTTTTGAAGACAGGTTTCAACCATGAACTAGGTATTGACCAAGATGTGAGAGACTAGATGAAAAATGGAAAGAGTATGGAAGACCAAGAGTTGGATGGAATGTAAATGAATCTGAAGTGTACTTGCAATGCCCAAAGTGTAAGACCAAGTATGTATGTAGTAGAGTAGGTGTGACTTCCAAAGAGAGGATAGTTTCTCTTGATGAGATAAGTTGACCTTGACTCTAAGTAAAACCAAATGAGACCCAAAGGTAAGAAACCTTGATGAGGGACCACTTAGCAAAGTGTTGTTGTATGTAGTATGTTGACAAAGTATGATGAGGACAAGCAAGTGACCTTTTGACTCAAGTTTAGACAAGTGTGAATGTAAAGTGAGATGTGAAGCAATGATGGACTTTGTGAGACCCAAGGATAGGCTGACTGCTAAATGAAACCCTAGAGAGATGACCTAGGAAGCTCAAGAATTTTGAAACTGACTGTGTTGTTTGCTAAACTGTAACAGTTTTAAATTCTGGACACAGATACGCCTGTATACTTCACAAACGCGGTTTCCTGACACAGGCACTGCTTTGATTAACACAGACGCGCTTCTAAGATTTTCTTGTTTATGTTTACTGGACTGTAACAGTTTTTCAATTCTGGACACAGACGCGCCTATATACTTCACAGACGCGGTTTCCCAACACAGACGCGCTTCTGAGATTTTCTTGCTTGCCAAATGCAATGTTGACTGTCGGAACACAGACATGATTCTGTCCTTCACAGATGCGGCGAGACAACACAGACGCTATTATGCCCGACACAGACGCGTTTCTGCAAATTTTGTGCAATTTTTTCAATCTGTGAAGTTGTGACCAAATCTGAATGTTTGACTATTTTTCGTGACAAGAGGACACAGTGTTGATGAAGACCCAATGTTTGCAAGTGTCTAGACTCAAAATGACTCCAAGAAAAGTGTGTTGTTTGATGTAAAAATGTTTTGCATACACTTGAAGACACAAAAGACACACTGTTTTGCTATTTGGTTTTGAATGCTTTGAATGTTTAAAATAAGTCAAGCACAATTCTTATGGCTGGCCAAGACAATAGTTGTTGATCCCACATGGGGTTTTTCCCCCAAGGCTATGCTATTCAGAGTGGATACTTAGATGCTTGACCTCACTAGCTCCACCCTCGGCACTCACTTCTCGGGTCAGCCAAGCATCAGTCCCCATGAAAACTCCCCATGGCGAACTTTGTATCTCTACTAAGAACTGTATGTGTGTGGGCCGCTACCAGAGGTCCGACCTCCTGCCCCAACAACTAGAAGGATTTGGGCCTCTAAAACAAAAAGGTGCTAGTAAGGGCATCTACTCATGTGGCCATACATGCAGCACTTTCAGCTCTGTAAATATAGAAGGCTCCCAGCCGGTAGGGGTTACGCCCTATAATTGATCAAATAAATTTGATCAAACGGGTTTACGGGGAGACATAGTGTTGGTATGAACTAATCAGCACACATTATTCATAGTTTTCACCATGAATACATTTGATTATAGTGGTTCGGATGAGGTGGGTTTTCCTCGCTACCACTTGGGTCGTTCTCTTCTCACTAGTAGTCCTAATGACCACACGGGAAGACAAGCCCTCTAAAGATTAAACAAAAAGAGCCTATTGCTCAAGACACAAAAGACAATGATTCAATTTTAGTGCACCAATGGAAGTGTTTGCTAGTCTATGAAAACAAGGCACACAATAAAAATCCAAAAACCCTCGCCAAGGATCTGCAACAAAGAGTTGTTAGTAGTTTTGGATTTGTTTGAAATAATCACCCCTTCCTGCATGCCCACAAGTTAGGTAAATTTTAAAACCCAAAAGACTTTGTGAAAATAGGGGCCTTCAACCAAACGATTTTGTTTCCAAGACAAGCTGCACCAATTTTGTTAGCTAGATCTAAAAATGTTAGTCCAAAAATAAACCAGATCTGAAACCCTAAATGCAAAATCCGAAAACTGAATCAATGAAAAATGCAAAATTTCAAAACTGGTGAACACAGACGCGGTTACCCTCTACACAGACGCGCCTCTGTGACACAGACACGATTCTGTGAGTCACAGACGCGGATAAAAAACACAGACGCGCTTCCCAGACGTAGATGCTGATTAAAATGACACAAACGCGTTTCAGTAACACAGACGCAACTTTCGAAAACCTGCAAAATAAAATTTTGTCAAAAACATGGACGCGATTCCAGATGTCGCAGTTGCGCCAGAAAATCAAAAACGCGATCCAAAAGTATGCAGATGCAAAAATGTCAAAAATGTTGTCAGAAATGCTAGATCTACAACTTCAAACACAAAATCTGCAACCAAAGGTTAAATGCAAAAGGGACAAGAGTCCCACCGGGCGTGCCAAAATGTATATGGTGAAAATGGATAACAATAATAACAATATTGAAAGGCTAAATGAATTCAACCACCAAACCCTAGCCTAACAATCAACAAAGATCCACCATAACATATGAAGATTACCTAAGACAATGCAAATCACATAAAATCACAAAGATTATACCATCATATGTCCAATAGGGTTTTGATCTCCATTCTTCCTATCTCCATTGATCTTGCTTGATATATTTGCTCTCAGATTTTATGTGCACAAGAGCTCAACAAAGAACGGAATGTGGTTGTAAGTAGGATCATAGTGTAGTCAATTGATCAAGTAGTTAGCTCCTTAGGTCATTAGGTCATTGGGTCATTAGGGTTTGATAATGAAGGAAGCATCTCCTTATATAGAAGACACTATATGAAATGGAGGGATAAGATTGAGAGGTGTAAAAGGAGGTCGGCTATGATTAGAGGGTAGGTAAAAGAAATAATAAAATAATGAAAGGGGTAGGTAGTGTATGAATTAAGAGATGAATGACATGTGTCATGGGTAGAAAAGGTTAATGAATTCATTAAATAAATAAAGATTTATTTAATTAATAGAAGAAGTAGGATAATTAAATAAATAAGATATTTATTTAATTTAGGAAAATGATAATTTAAATAAATAAATGTATTTATTTAAATGAGAAATAAGGCTAGAAGAGGATAAATGAATTAATTAAATAAATAAAGATTTATTTAATTAATAGAAGAATTAAGCTTAGATAATTAAATAAATAAAATATTTATTTAATTAGACTGGACAATTTTGGGTGTCTATAGTAAGTATAAGGTATGTTTTGGCTATAAATTGAAAGAAGCTGCAGTAGACAAGAAGAATTGGCCTGTCAGTCTATTCTAGCACAGACATCTTCTTCCTAAAGCAGGTTCCTTTGCTTGGATGGCTTTTCAGAAGAAAATATTAACCAGAGACTCCTTCAACTAGGTATTAATGGACCTAGTAGATGTGTATTATGTCAGAATCAAGAGGAAACAATTGACCACCTTTTACTTCACTACGAATTCTCTAGCAACTGTTGGTGGCATTTTATGGGGAAGCTAAATTCGGTATGCCCTTTTCCAAAAGGTTTGGATGATTGGTTTTTACTATGGCCTAAATCAAAATACAAGGCGTTATTTGGGGACTTATTTGTTATCCTACCCTCATTAATGATTTGAGAAATTTGGAAAGAAAAGAATCAAAGAATTTTTCTGGATAAAGAAATGGGCCGATTAGCCCTTTGTGGGAAATTAGAGAACCAGCTGGTTGAGCTCCTGAATGAATTGGCCAAGTCCAAATCGCTGAAAAAGAATCTATATACTGATTGGGATTGGAAGCTAAAGCTAGCATTCCCAAATTTGATCATCCCCTCGCTTTTTCAGAAATGGCAATCCTAAGATACCAGCTAATCCAAGGTTTGATGTTAAATGGTAGTCCCAGAACTAGGGTGATTTAAGATTAACTTTGATGGTGCCTCTACAAGGAATCTAAGGTGGAGTGGTATTGGTTGTATTATTAGAGATTCTGACAACATCTATATTAAGGAAATTTCTAAAGTCATTGGTTTGGCCACTAACAATGAGGCTGAATTCTGAGTGGCATTAAGAGGTTTGCAGTTAGGGTTTGAGTTGGGGATAAAAGAATCCATTTGGACGGTGATTCATTAAATGTTGTCAATGTTGTTCGTAGTAACCATACCCCCAGTTGGCATCTCAACCTATGGATTCGACCTATACTGGGGTTTCTTGAGACCTTTGAAGGTTTTTGGATTAGCCATATCTATAGAGAAGGCAGTATGGAAGCAAACAAACTATCTAAGATGGCAATTGCAGATGGAGGCCTTGACCCGGGCATTCAGCTAGGGCATAGATAAATTTGATTACAGCGATTATTAGGGTTAAATGTTGCATCTTTTGGCTGATGAATGAACTACTTTGGTCCCATCATGGCTTGGTTCCTACCAGTTGGTCGTTTATACTGGGAGTTGAACTCTTACCAATTATGGGTCTCTCTTGATTGTGGTATTCGAGCTCCTACCAGTAAGAGTATCCATCTTCGCTGCTTGGCCTCTTTCGGTTGGTGATTCTGTTGCTCACATAGGTCTATTGTACCTGTCCCCAACTGGTACTTACTATGTCTGGTATAGGATCTCATCAGGGCTACTACAGTCCTATTGCAGATGCTACCAAAATGATAATCTAGCAAATCTCTGATAAGCAACAATAATCATTTCTTTCCTCAGATACCCTGTTTGGATTGAGGTACATCTTTATTTTGATTATGGTGGTTTATAAGGCTTAAGTGATGTAACTGTTCCTGTTTTAAGCATGAAATGTTTGTTTCCCTGATGTATTGGCCCCTACATGTGGTAGCACTTACCGAGAGACATATTCTTACTGGGTCTCTTGCTTAGACTCATATTGATATTCTTTATGGTTTCGGTATTTTGATCTTACTGGGGCCACTAACTCCAGCTCTGGTTGAGTTGCTGTCAAAAGATAATCTAATTTTCATCAGTACTATTAGATATCATAAATTCAGATGGTGGCTGACATTAAAGAGGCAATTAATAGCGATTAAAGGTGGCATGCTTGAGATGTGCCTTGTTTGTGCAAAATAATTTGGCTGGATTAGCTAAGTCCTCGAGCTCCTCAACCTTTATGAGATTGCCGAGATAAATAAAGAATGACCTACGTATTTTTAACATATCATGCTCTCCCTCTTTCTTTCTCTATTGTCCTTACAATGGAAACAATGATTTTTTTGGAAGCAACCTGATGTTAGATGGCATTTTGAGGCAAAATCTCTAATAAGCATCTACAATCGGTTCTTTCCTCAAGCCAACCTTTGATTCTATACTATGTTAAAATAATTTTTGGGGAGGAATTCCTTAAAGCATACCACAGATACAGAGCCAATGCAGACATCCCGACCTTCTTCCTAGCTATACTGCTCTATATGAGAATTAGAAAACAAAGGGCGAAGCTTATCACCCAAATGGTGTTCAAGCACCACTTTCTTGGGGAAATTGAGGCAGTTTTGGACAATGTTGACGACAATCTCAGATTGCCCTTCCCCCAGAATTATTATATGAGCTTGGGAAATGGTGTGGAGGTGTGGAAAAGGTGATTGTAAACTCTCTTGACTTCAACTCCCCAGAGGCCTCCTGGCCTATAATTAATAGAAATATTGAGTTCCTCTACAAGATTTCAGATATACTGCCAGGCTTCATGGGTGTCAGGAGGAGTACCTTTATCCAAGAGGAAGATCTTTCTGGTAGAGAAGACATTGGCATTATGGCCAATGGTGACATAGTTGAACACAACTCTTGGGGTCTTGGCAATGGTGAAGAATGGATTCTAGATGAAGGCAACTCTTGTTGTCTTCGCCGCAGTGAAGAATGGATTCTGGATGAAGGCAACTCTTGGGGTCTTGGCCGTGGTGAAGAATGGATTTCGGATGATTTATGCCACCCCTGGGAAAAAGCAGAATCATTCACTCATGTTGCTTGTGGGAGTGATTTCCATGTTATTTTGGATGCAGACGCTGCTCCCACCTCCGGTGACGAGGACCCAGACTCAAACGATGAAGAATCTTGAATGCAGTGTCCTCCTTGGCCCTGTGCTACAACCCTCATTGGTTTTCCACATCTCATTTTCTTGCACTTTTTAGATAATTGTAGGTTTTTGGTTTCAACTAGCTTTTGTTCTCCTCTGGTTGTTTTTTCTAGCTTTTTAGGATCTTTGCCAACTTGGCTAGCCCTTTTACTGTTGGAGAAATGGTGGGGGGTTTTCTTCCTAGCTCTTTTCCGCCATGACTCTTTCTGCTCTAGGTATGTATTTCTCAATTTTGATTAACACAAGGGTGCTTCCCCTCTGCAACTATTAATCTATTAAAAAAAAAATTAGGAAAAAGGATAATTTAAATAAATAAAAGTACTTATTTAAATGAGAAATAAGGCTAGATAAGGATAAATGAATTAATTAAATAAATAAAGATTTATTTAATTAATAGAATAATTAGGCTAAAATTACTAAATAAATAAAAATATTTATTTAATTAGATAGGATAATTTTAGGTGTCTACATTTTTCCCCTCTTTGAGACAATGTAGCTTGTGGCATTATTTCAAAGAAGATAAGATGAACTGATACAATGTTGCCCCAGGATGAGAATGATATGCCCCCTCGAGATATTGGATGAAAATGTCTGAAAAGATCGTAGGCAATCTCTCGATAAGAAAGAAAGGCTAGAAAGGACTGACAAGATAGGAGAGAGTTGCAGAGTCACGGGATAAAGAAGACTGACATGGGAGAATAGGGCTAGGGTAGTCTATAAGATAGACTACGAGAAAAAACATCCTCATTGTCATCCACACACCAAAGAGATCAGAGTGTAGAGAGAGCAGAGAGTAGTCAGCAGTGATGGCATTGATGCATCGATTCGATCATGTTCATCAATATCAGAGGCCAGCAGATGCAGGAGAGTTGGTAAGTACCACAAAACCTCCTTGTACCTCATTTCATTAATTGTTGTCATAAATTCATGTTAGGTAGGGTAATGAATGTGCATTAGGTAGATTGCAAAAAATGTCAAGCAGGTCAAAAGATGGGCAGGTGCGTCTGCATTGGTGCCAGGCACGTTTGGGTAGGCTAGGCACGTCTGTGTAGAATGTAACTACATCTGTGATTTTAAAAGCATCTATGTCAAATGGGAACGCGTTTGCAAAGTGTAGATGCATCTATGCAGGGCAGACATGTCTATGTAGAACAGAGACACATCTATATGTTTCAGGCGTGTCGGTGAAATGAAGAAACGTCTGCGAAGTATGTAAGCATGTTTGTGTCATGAATGTCGGTTTATGTCTTCAAGTTCAAATCAAAAATTCTGTGATAAACATACATTGTTGATTGGATAAGTTGCTGAGAGGATACACTCAAACACATCCTCTAGGGAAGACTAGGATAGCAGATAGGGCTAGGATTGACAATTCTGTGATAGAACATACATTGCCAATCAAGAAACTACTCAATAGGATACACTCAAGAAGAGGCCCTAAGATAGGATAGAACGAGGCACTTTGTGATGAACAGGGAGTACCATAGAAATTGATAATTTGGTGATAGAACATACGTTGCCAATTGGATTAGGCTGAAATTGATAATTCTGTGATAGAACATACATTGTTAATTCGACAAGCTAGTCAAGAGGATGTACTCAAGTAGGTGCCCTAAAAGATAAGATAAAAGGAGCACTTTGTGATGAACAGGGAATACCACTAGAATAGAGTGCCATATGATAGATATAAGCACTAGGATACAAAGCAACACTTTGTGATGAACAGGGAATGCTACTAGGATAGAGTGCCATATGATAGATATAAGCACTAGGATAAAAAGCAACACTTTTTGATGAACAAGGAGTACTACTAGGATTGACACAGTTGATTGGCTTGACTACAAGAGGACCTACCTATGTTGGAGTCATGGGAGAGATTTCCTTCAACTTAGAGTTTACGAGTAGAGCTGACATTTGATGATAGAGCAGCAGTGGAGGTCATGGGATTGTGATACATTATGTATGTACCTGAGTTTTGAGCGAACATAGGATTGTTGACTGCATTAGATGAGAGATGGCACTCAGAGACACGCACTTTTCATTTGTCAATGGGTGAGATGATAGTCACCTTAGAGGATGTGTACAGGGTACTGAGGATACCGATCGATGGGGAGTTGGTTCCTTATGATCGAGAGGGAGATAGGGATGCACTAAGATGAGTGTTCTAGGATCCCAGGCTGGAGATGAGGGCAAGACATGTGGCTTGGGATACTATGATTGCTACAGGATTGCCTCTATCAGTCATACTGGTAGGAGTTATCAATGGACTCCTCTGTCCAGATATGGTGACATGAGGGTTGGTTGAAGGATGGGGGAGGACTCTAGAGACATTTGTGACTGAACACACTAGGTTTGTATTGGGGTCATGTCTATTCACACACTTGTACTTTAAGTTGCATCAGTTTGTGTATCATGGATCAGCAGGATTGGGGTGCGGAGTGACATTGTTGCAGGTATGGGCATATGAGCATCTTTTGGTTACAAGGTTGATACACTTTAGAGGTAGGGGACATGGGCACAATTATGTACATCTATATGATATGATTACTTCCCAGGCATGCACTGGGAGGTTAGAGTATTAGCAATGAGTAATTGATGAGATAGACCATGTGATATGGAGGCCTTACCTAGATTGTGAGGAGTAGGTGATGACGAAGTGGAGCTGCCCTATGTATTTAGGAGTAGGTATTTGATTGGTCGGACACCATATGTGATTGAGCAGTAGTTGATTCACAGGGTATGCAAGTGGTTTGGCAAGATACAATGGGTTCCATGGGGTTAGGGATGTATGCATAGATAGTGAGGGATCAGGTGCATTTAGGTCCATTATTGTCTTATGATCAAGCAGTGACACAGATGCTAGAGATGGTTCCCATGCCTTGGGATATTTGGGCAGATGTGGAGGATGCAGGGATGGATGTAGAGTATAGTGCATATTGGGCAGAGCATCCATTTGCATGGCTGATGAATCCAGGGGAGCTGATAGAGGGTGATGGTGGAAATGGTGGAGATGATAGTGGAGATTATGGAGGTAGATGTCGATGGTAGAGGTGAGGGGCAATGGCACAGAGGAGGGTAGCTCAAAGGAGAGAGGGCGGAGAGGAGAGACATGTGCATGTAGTAAGGGTTAAAGGTAGATTTCCATTACAAGTACTAGTAGCATAGGTTCCCAGATAGGTACAGGGACAGGGACAGGGACAGGAGCAGTCATAGGAGAAACCATAGGGACATGATGAGGGGAGAGGGGAGGAGGAGGATGAGATACTATCCTTGAGGGAGATGTAACAAGGACAGACATATGAGATCCAGGATCTGGAGAGGGATGCAGCCAGGCTCAGGAGACAGCTGAGGGACACTGAGCAGGAGAGGGAGGAGGCTATTCAGTGCTATACAGAGGTTGAGACAACACTAAGGGAAGGTAGGCAGGAAGCAGAGGACACAAGGGCCGAATACACCTATGTTCTATGGATAGGGGAGGAGATAGCCTACTGGAGAGACCTATATTATGGAGTGGTGCCACTAGATCAATGGGTTAGGAGCTTCTAGAGACCATCGTGGACTACGACAACCACTGAAGGTAAAGACAGGAGACAGACATCTAGTGGTGGGATCATGGGTCCTCCACCACCACCAGATAGAGGGGGTAGGAGAGATGATCCGTGGGCAGGTCCTTTCAAGGCTCAGACTCTATCAAGGTCAATTGGCTCTAAGGGAGAAAGTTCAACATAGCCTTAGAGGGCTCCCTATGTATCAGTGTTGTACCATTTTTGTATGATGATGTAGACACCTTCAGGTTATTGTAGCCATATGTATTTTGAAATCATTGTATCATGACACTTATGATTTTTGATATATATATATGAGATGATTCATCTTTGTGACAGCTATATGCATGCGTACCTATGTGATGCTTATGATATGGATGCAAATATATACATGATGAAATGCAATATTTTTATTCTTTTATGTTTTTAATATGTTATGCATATGTGAATGTATGAAATGTCGATGAATATGATAATGCAAATAACTATTTACATGATGAGAATGTAAAATGTGCTAACATGAGGTGTGTTCAATATATGATGTAATTGTGATATCTATATGTATGTACGAAATGCTCATATGTGGTACTACAGGTGCAAACTGTTAGATTCAATGACAGTCCCAAAGACACTAAGAGGGGGGGGTGAATCAGTGTCTAACTGGTTAGTGTTATATTTGAACTTATTTATAACTTTGCAACCCAAAACAATGTACCGGTAAACAAGAAATAATGCAGTAAAGAGAAATAAAAGAGACAACATAAATGCACACCATAACATAAGATATTTTATAAAGGAAACCCAGTGTGGGAAAAACCTAGGTGGGATTTGTGACCCACAATATTTACTCAATGGCCAATATGAATAAATACTACTTACAATAGGGGTGTGCACATGCAGGAAGGCCAACTACCTAGAGCACACTGCTCAAAATAGTCTCACTAACTACAATATGGATAATTAAATCCAATACGATGTATTGCTCAAAATAGCATCGCAATTGCCTAGTTCAGTACCGGTTTAAGCTCAGTCAGATACCTTAACCAAAACCTTTGTTGTCCACTATATCACCTCATACAATAATCTCCTATCCATTACTATATTACCATAATACAAAATGACCTATGAGATCTCATACATATATGAGTCTTACAATATACCATGCCGGCTTACAAATAATTAATTACATTTACAATATAATTCATATAAGCAAAACTTTATCCCATGTCGGCCAGAGTGCCAGTATACTTCATTTCCAATGTGATATGGATGCTGGTGAAAGTGCCTGCCAGTGCCAGTGCCTGTCGGTGTATGTGTAGAAACCTGTTGCCGGTTGGTTGCCAGTTGGTTGCCAGTTGGTTGCCATCAATGACAACATAAACTATTCTCATTAGAGTGTATAATGCCAACACAAACGACATGAAATGCAAATATTTTTGGCATGTCATTATACTCAATCATGTGATAGCAGGCTATACAGACTCAAGGAAAGACAATGAAGGTCAATAAGGAAAGGGGGATGGAAGATAGAAGATATGGAAGTGAAAGAACTTCTTGTGATATTATCATCATTGATCTTTTATTATGGGAAATAGGTTATGACAATCCAGATATATGTTCGACCTAAAAAGTCATTGTACCCATTTGCATGAAGATCAAACAGTCACAAACAAGGAATGCCCTAGTTCACACTAGACTCATAGTGTCCTCATATCCTTGGACAAGTCATAGCATTACTAAGAGACAATGCACAGACAAAAAAGAAAAAAATAGGTGACGATACCCCATCCTTACCTTTCTAGTCAAAGACATCCTGAAAATAAAATCTCTAGTCAGAGACATCCTAAAAATAAAATCTCTAGTCAGAGACATCCTGGAAAAGCTAAAAGACATGTCACCAAAAGATAATAAATCAAAATAAAACCAACACTCAACACCAATATCCACTGTAGTCCTCAAGTTTAGTGTCTCTTGTCACTTGTATAAGTCTATTTGATTGTGGTCACAATGTTTTCCTTCACAAAAGGATAGATAGCAATGAACGATAATGTAATCTGAGTCTGTTGAAAGATTTGATTTGTTGCAACCCATTTCAGATGAGATGTGTCTCATCTGAAATTGACTGAATCCATGAAAATGATACTTTGTTGAGAAGAAGGTGGAACTTTATTGTGGATATGTGATGCAAGTGTTGCTTTATTATGGATTGTATGCGGACAGATTGAAGAAAACTGGAAGAAAGTATACTCCTCAGAATGTGTGATGCTCTTAGTTCCACACCCATCACTAGAAGTAGGATTTTCCTTAGCCACAAATAGGAGCTAATTTATTATGGATGGAAAAGGGTGAAGAGGAAGGATTATTATGAATGGCTAACCAATCTTAGGTAGATCATTAACAAGTCATGATGGGAATGGGTAAGTTTATTATGGATGGATATGTTGTGAGTGTGTGCAAAGTGAAGGGATAAGATGGAATTCTAAAGGAGGGTGGAGCAATTTCTCTACCCAAGGCGCCAGTAACCTGGTTTTCACCATGGTACTTGCCCAGGGCACCACCGAAGTGGTTTTCACCATTAGACGAATTTATTTCTCTTTAACTTTTTTCTTTGTTTGTTTTGATTTTTCAATTTATTTATTTTTGTGTCAGAAGGCACCTATTTGCAAGGTTTTCACCAAGTACCAATTTTTTATTTCTTTATGATTTTTTTTGTAATTTTGATAATTCTTTTATTTTTTTGCATTTTTGAATTTGGATATTCTGAAGAGCTATGTGTAAAACCTGTGAAGGGTGCATGTTGTTGATAGGATCCTCCAAAGGTTCATCCTCTAGGGTTGAGAGTTGATATGCACCAGATCCATAGACTGTTGTAATGATGTAAGGACCAAGCCAATTTGGTTCGAACTTGCCCTTCTTCTCTCTGTCTTGCTAATTTTTAGGATTTTCTTTGAGAACTAAGTCACCTACCTCAAATGTGCAAGGATTTACCTTGTGATTGTAACTGCAAATCATTCATTGTTGATAAGCCTTGAGATGATTAAAAGCAGTTTGTCTTCATTCATCCAATAGTTCTAGTTCTTGTAAGTGAGAGACACTATAGTCTTCATCACTGATAATGGTGTGCAAAGAGACTCGTAAAGATGGTAACTCAACCTCAATAGGCAAGATAGCTTTAGAGCCATAGACAAGTGAATAAGGTGTGGTTTGTGTAGGTGCACAAATACTTGTTTGATAAGCCCAAAGTGCGGGATTGAGTTGGACATGCCAATTTTGGCCAATGTCATCGACTCTCTTTTTGAGGATTTTAAGAATAGTTTTATTAGACACCTCAACTTGACCATTACCTTGGGGGTAATAGGGAGTGGATAATTGATGGTTAATATGGAAGCAATCACAAAGTTCATGAGCATCCTGATTTTTGAAGGGATGTCCATTATCAGTGGTGATGGAAAGAGGAATACCGTACCGACAAATGATATAGTTAAGAATGAATGTAGCAATCTATTTTCCAGTGACTTGTGTAAGAAGCACGACTTCAATCCATTTTGTGAAATAATCTGTGGCAATGATAATGAATTTGTGGCCATTGGAAGAAGGAGGGAGAATCTTGCCTATGAGATCGAGTCCCCACTAACAAAAGAGCCAAGGAGTTGAAATCGGTTGAAGTTCTTATGCTAGTACATGAATAAGGTCTCCATGAATTTGACATTGCTTACATTTATTGACAACCTAATATGAATGTTTTTCCATATTGGTCTAGTAATATCCAGTCCTAAAGAGTTTCTTGGCTATGGTAGGACCACTAGAATGTGGACCACATATACCTTCATGAACTTTGCATGACGCAATTTGAACTTCGTCCCTTTCTAAACATGTAAGAAGAGTGCCATCTAGACCTCAACAGTATAGGATATCGGCTAAAATGACGTATCGGGAAGATTGGTGAATGAAAGTATGACATTAGTTGTTGGATAATTCAAAAGGAAGGGTGTTGTTACGAAGGTATGTAAAAATAGAACTATATAACTAGGAATCAAGACCAACGACACATATCATCTTAGTACGAGTGATCTCATATGAGGGAGCCAAAAGGTTATCCACCAAGAATTCATAGCAGGATTCATTCTATGGTAGATCAATCAGTGAGGCAATAGTAGCCATGGCATCTGTGGCTCGATTCTGCTCTCTTGGTATCTGCTCAAAGTTTAACTTTATGAAATATTGCTTGAAATCATCTACCATTTTCTTGTAAGGCATTAATTTTTCATCCATTGTTTGGTAGTATCGGTTGCTTGATGAATTACAAATTGAGAGTTCCCCAAAACATGAAGGTCCTAGATCTTCCATTGAACTGCAATCCATAATCTAGTTGTTAATGCCTCATATTCTTCTATGTTATTAGTGCAAGGTGTATGCGGTAAAACCGGGGCTATGAAATTCAAAATGTGAAAAATGATGTTCAAAGAGCTTGTCCACACACCCACAGGACTTCTTGGTGAGAGTTATGGAGTCATGAAGAATGACTCAACTTCCCAAGGTAGGTTCCATGGTTCTCCATCTCACAAGGTCCCTCAAGCCAATGCCTTTGCTCTCAGATCACTGGGCAAATTTACTTAGGGATGACAAATGAAAGAATGAGGGATGCTTTAGATTGGTTTTACCATGAATGCTGTTGGTATTTTGGTATGGTTTTGTCATTGATGTCAACACCTACTAGAACTCTAGCACTTTGGAGATCTAGCAACATTCACCGACAAGCAACTATTGCACAGTTACTGGTATCTGGTACACCGGCAAGATATAATGATCACCAACACTTGGAATGGCATGGAAGACACATGGTTATGTCGAAGACATCGTCTGGACATCTTGTCCTAGAATTTTGTTCATTGGTATATTCATAGTTGCATATTTGTTGTTACCGCCAAATAGGTCTAGGGTTACACCGGCAGGTTTATCTTTTCCAGATCAACATGGCACGCTATGGAGATGATTAATTATTGTTGTAAATGCATTAAGCCGACATGTTCAATCAGTTATTGTATCAGATATTATATTCTTTGTAAAATGTTTTTATTGTAATATCTTGTAGAGTCGACCTACTAAAATTGGTCTTAGGTTATGGTATAAATGTAAGATCTTATTTGTAAGATCAAATGTGGAATGTAAAAAAAGATTGTGTGAAGGTATATGTGAGATTAAGAAGAGCTATACATGCAGACATCATCTGAAGATTGAAGGAGGGTTTTTGTGAAAGCATATCAGCATTACACCGGTACTAAATCTAGCATATGAAGATGCTCTTTTGTGCAGTACATTCTTATTGGATTTAACCATCCAACTGTAGTCAGTGTGACTCCCATTTTGTGATTGAACAGTGAGTTCTAGGCTGTTAGCTTTTTTGCATGTGCAAGACCCATTTATGTACACTTACTATCTGCAGTAGTATCATCTATATGTGGGTAAGGTTTCCCACTGTGGTTTTTCCCCTTACAGGGTTTCCATGTACAAATATTGGTGTTATGTGTTGTGGATGACTTTCTGTTTATGTTTCATGCACTAATCCTTACCGGTATAGCAATTAACTGTTAAAAATATCTACCGGCATACTTAACTAGTTTACCGGTATTAAACATTAAGTTGGTTAATTTGTTTTTGGTTTAAATTTATTTGACAACTAATTCACCACCCCCCCCCCTCTCAGTTGTCTCCATGACCTAACAATTGGTATCAGATCTTAATCCTCTTTTGTAGAAGTTTAATAGCTTGAGGAGATCCAATGTCTACTAATTATTTCAAGAAGGATAGTCCTAAACTTGATGGAACCAACTATGGCATATGGAAGATTAGAATGGAGACACATCTAAATTGCATCTTAAAAGACATTTGGGAAGTTACAAAGAATGGTTATACTACTGCTGTACCAGGTCAGCCCAGTCCACCTAACTTGACAAAAGATGAGGAAAATGATTGCAAAGCAAGAGAAGCACTTTTGAGTGCATTATCAGATCAACAAATCATGGGACTATCAGATAGGTCTACTGCTAAATCTATTTAGGATCATTTGGAAACACTGAATGAAGGAGATTCCATTATCAAAATTGCAAAACTTGAAAGCTTTTGAGTCAGGTATGAACATCTGAAAATGGAAGAAGATGAAAGGATTTCTGCTTTTATGGAAAGAGTAAATGAAATTGTTTTGGGTATTAAATGTTGTGGAGGAACCTTAAGTAAGGATGAAATTATTTCAAAATTCTTAAGAGGATTTCCACCGGCATATAAAATGAAAGTGACTGCTATAAATGAGTTAAGAACAATGCCTAATACATCAGTTACTAGGGATACATTTATTGGGAAACTTTCATCTTTTGAAATTGAAGAATTTGGTCCTGTTGCTTCTATAAAGATAGATTTGGCCTTTAAAGCATCAACATCATCTACTCCATCATTTGACAAATCTGATTGGAAAGCCTTTTATGCAAGAGAACTTGAAGAAAGTAGGAAAGAAAATGAAGAACTTGAAGAACTTGAAGCACTATTTGCAAGGAAAATACCTAAAGGTCCAGTTGGAAGTAAGTATGAAGGTAAAGCACCATTTAAATTTTTTAACTATAATAAGACTGGTCATATGGCTTCAAGATGCCCTGATAGACATGCTAGACTAAGAGAAGAAGATAGAAGAACATACAAGCCTAACCCTGAATATTAGAGATACATATTTAAGAAGAATAAAGACAACTCTTGTTACATTGCTGATGAAGGTATGACTGATGATTCTGATGAGGATCCGGCAGACAATGGATGGGTTTTTGTTGCTATAATAGAAGATCAACTAGCATCTACTACTCAACTAGTAGTATAGGCCCTTATAGCTAAAGTTGAAGCAAAGGATGAATGGATCATTGATTCAGGATGCTCACATCATATGATAGGAGACAAAGGTAAATTCTTGAACTTTCAAGAATACAATGGAGGCTTAGTGAGATTTGGAGATGACAAAGCTTCTTTAATCAAAGGTAAGGGTTCAATATCTCTTGATGGTAAGCATAACACTAACAATATCTACTATGTTGAAGGATTAAAGAATAATCTTTTGAGTGTTGGTAAATTAGTTGAAAAAGGATTTCAGTTACAATTTAAAAATGGAAAATGCAAAATCATGAACAGAACTAGTTTGGAAATTGCAACCGGTAATCAGACTAGAGGTAATATCTTTCATTTGAATAACAATGAAAAGACATGCTTAATTGCACATATTGATGAAAGTTGGTTATGGCATAAGAGACTCTGTCATGTAAACTTTGATTGCATGGTAAAGATCAGTACTACTAAGGTAGTTAGAGATTTACCTAAAATTGTCAAACCTCAGAATACAGTATGTAAAGAATGTCAATTTGGAAAGCAAGTTAGAGCTAGTTTCAAAAGTATTCCAGAAAAATCAAAGAATGCTCTTGATTTGATTCACACTGATTTATGTGGTCCAGCTAGAACTAAAAGCTTACAAGGTGATAGATATTTCATGCTAATTATTGATGACTATTCTAGAATGTGTTGGGTTACTTTTCTCAGAGAAAAATCAGAAGCACTCAGAAAGTTTAAACTATTCAAAGCAATGGTAGCAAATGAAACTAGTAAGAAAATCAAATGTTTAAGATCAGATCAAGGAGGTGAATTTACATCTAAGGAATTTAATACATTCTGTGAAGTGAATGGAATCAAAAGATAGCTATCAGCACCTCGGACACCACAACAGAATGGAGTTGTTGAAAGGAAAAACATAACTATCTTGGATGCAACAAGAAGTATGTTATCAGAAGCAAACCTACCACATGCATATTGGAGAGAAGCAGTCAGTACAGTGGTCTATACATTTAACAAAGTTCACATCAAAGGTGAAACCGGTAAGACCCCTCATGAACTATGGTTTGGTAATACTCCTACTCTTAAGTATTTCAGAATTTTTGGAAGTAAATTTTATATCAGAAGAGATGAGTATATTGGCAAATTTGATCCTCGAAGTGATGAACGAATATTTCTTGGCTATTCATCTAAGAGAAAAGCATATAGATGTTTTAACAAGAGATTGCATAAAATTGTTGAGAGTACAAATGTAAAGATTGATGAACAATTCAGAGGAACTTCAAGGTATATAGACTCTGAACCGACAATAGAAATTTTGACAAATCAACCTACATTGAATCCACCAATACAGAATGAAGATCCAGTTACCCCGATATCATCTGAAGATTCCATAGTAATTGAGGAACAACAACAAACTAAGACACCTTGGTATGTAAGGTTGAATCATTCTTAAGATCATATAATTGGAAACAAGTTTAAAGGAGTTATGACAAGAGGAAGATTGGCAAATGAAGAGGTATGTCTTATTTCTCAAATTGAACCATCATCTGTTAATGAGGCATGTGAAGATAAATTTTGGATTAAAGCTATGGAAGAAGAATTAGAACAAATTGAGAAAAACAACACTTGGACATTAGTTCCCCGACCTAAAGATAAAAATGTAATTGCAACCAAATGGGTATTTAGAAATAAACTTAATGAAGATGGTAAGGTTGTCAGAAATAAAGAAAGACTAGTGTGTAAGGGATATTCTCATAAAGAAGGAGTTGATTACAATGAAACCTTTGCACTGATAGCTAGAATTGAGGCAGTCGGATTATTTTTGGCTTTTCCAGCACACAAGAACTACAAAGTTTATCAAATGGATATTAAATTTGCATTTTTGAATGGAGATCTTGAAGAGGAAGTATACATTGAACAACCTGATGGATTTTCTTTGACAGATGACGATGATATTTTTTGCAAGTTAAGAAAAACTCTGTATGGACTAAAACAAGCTCCAAGAGCTTGGTATGCAAGATTGGATAAGTATCTTTTAAAGATTGGTTTTACTAAAGGAAATGCAGATAGCACTTTATATTATAAAGTAACTAATGATGACATCTTGATTATAGAAGTATTTGTTGATGATATAATCTTTGGAGGAGAAGATGGATTATGTAAGGAATTTTCTATTAAAATGCAGCAAGAATTTGAAATGTCTATGATTGGAGAAATAAAATTCTTTTTAAGATTGCAGATTTCACAGACTGATAAAGATATATACTTGAGTCAATCCAAATACTTAAAAGAGTTACTAAAGAAATTTGGGATGGATAACTCCAAACCAATAAGCACACCTATGACAACAAATGACAAATTATCACAAAAGGATGAATCTACACCTGTTAATCCAATTAGATACAAATCTATGATAGGAGGTTTATTGTATTTGATACAATCCAGACCTGATATTATGAATGTAGTATGTATTGTTTCAAGATTTCAAAGTAATCCTAGAGAAAATCATGAATCAACAGTAAAAAGGATTTTCCTCCAATACTTACAAGGCACTATAAATCTTGGATTATGGTATCCTAGAGATGAAAACTTTGAATTATGTGCATACACATATGTAAATTGGGTAGGAGATGTGGATGATAGAAAAAGCACCACTGATGGAGCATTCTTTCTTGGAAACAGATTAGTATCTTTATTGAGTAAGAAACAAAGTTGTACATCTTTATCAACAACAAAATTAGAATATGTTGTAGCAGCAACTAACTGTACACAAGTAATATGGCTTAAGCAAATGTTGAAAGACATAAAGGTAAAATGCAAGGAACCTATTACTATCTATTGTGATAACACTGCAACAATTGATATATCTAAGAATCTGGTATTTTGGTATGGTTTTGTCATTGATGTCAACACCTACTAAAACTCTAGCACTTTGGAGATCTAGCAACATTCACCGGCAAGCAACTATTGCACAATTACTGGTATCTGGTACACCGGCAAGATATAATGATCACTGACACTTGGAATGGCATGGAAGACACATGGTTATGTCGAAGACATTGTCTGGACATCTTGTCCTAGAGTTTTGTTCATTGGTATATTCATAGTTGCATATTTGTTGTTACTAGCAAATAGGTCTAGGGTTACACTAGCAGGTTTATTTTTTTCAGATCAACATGGCACACTATGGAGATGATTAATTATTGTTGTAAATGCATTAAGCTAACATGTTCAATCAGTTATTGCATTGGATATTATATTGTTTGTAAATTTTTTTTATTGTAATATCTTGTATAGCCAACCTACTAAGATTGGTCTTAGGTTATGGTATAAATGTAAGATCTTATTTGTAAGATCAAATGTGGAATGCGAAAAAGGATTGTGTGAAGGTATATGCGAGATTAAGCAAAGCTATACACGCAAACATCATCTAAAGATTGAAGAAGGGTTTTTGTGAAAGCATATCAACATTACATCGGTACTGAATCCAACATATGAAGATGCTATTTTGTGCAGTACATTCTTATTGGATTTAACCATCCAACTGTAGTCGGTGTGACTCCCATTTTGTGATTGAGTAGTGAGCTCTAGGCTGTTGGCTTTTCTGCATGTGCAGACCCCATTTATGTACACTTACTATCTACAGTAGTATCATCTGATTGTGGGTAAGGTTTCCCACCGTGGTTTTTCCCCTTATAGGGTTTCCACGTACAAATATTGGTGTTATGTGTTGTGGATGACTTTGTGTTTATGTTTCATGCACTAATCCTTACCAGTATAGCAATTAACTATTAAAACTATCTACCAGCATACTTAACCGGTTTACCGGTATTAAGCATTAAGTTAGTTAAGTTGTTTTTGGTTTAAATTTATTCGACAACTGATTCACCCCAACCCCCCCCCCCCCCTCTTAGTTGTCTCCGAGACCTAACAAAAGCATCCTATTTATGCATGATTCTATAAATGAGTTAAACCCGATTATAAGATGACAAGGTTAGTAGCAATACTATCCTAACATGATGTACTAGTTAATGATTTAAGCTAATGATAAAAGAAATACTCTAAAATGCTTATTAGATTAATTCTTATTATAAAGAGAGGCTAGATGTATTGATAAAATTGAGCATAAATGAGATACTAAAAGTTTGGACGATCTTGAAATGGAGGAATGAGAGCTCTATTTATAGGGAAAATAGGGCAATGGATGGTCAAGATTGGAGGAGTTATTTAAGGGTCAGGATTGAAAGTTATCAATCCTTGTTTACAATTTTCACCAATGAAATGGTGACAATTGTCATCATAAGACTGCTTGAGAGGAGAGGTAAGAAGCATTAAATGCTTGAGAAGACCTCATGGTTACCTTAGGAGGTAAGGGTTAAGGTTAGGTTAAGGTTAGGTTAAGGTTAGGTTAAGGTTATCCATTGGATAAAGCTTTTATCCAAAGGATAAAATCTTGTGCAAAGGTTAAAGGGATAACCATGGTCAAAGCAATGAATGCTTGATGAGATCCCTGGGTTAGATGAGGGTTAAGTTAGGCAAAAAGTCTCTAACCATGCCACTAAGGGTTAGTTAGCCATTAATGGTTTGAAGACTTTGGGGACAAATTTGTAAGAGTCCTTCCAAATTTGGGGGTATTCAACAAGTTAGCTTGTTGAAGGCATAAAGGCTTTAATGCCTTTTGAAGACTTTACTCCAAATTTGAGAAGTGACCTCCTCAAATTTAGGGAAAGGGGATAATATATGGGTTTAGGCTAATTGATTAGGATTAGATGGATTCTAGAAGAAATTAGGAAGAGGGTTAGGATGCAAGTGGGAGATGTAGGAAAATGCAAGTGGGTGGGGAAAATAGAATTTAATTAAAATAAAATTAATTTATTTCAATTTGGTTGCAAGTTGGGAAATTAAATAAATTAGATTTATTTAATTGGGGTAAACTATTTAATTAACTGTTAATTTAATTAAAAAGTAGAGAGAAGGGATTTAATTAAATAAAATGATTTATTCAATTAAATGATGTAAAGGACTTAAGTGAATTTAAATAAATAAATTGAATAATTTATTTAATTAAATAGAAGAACATGGGTGATTTAAATAAATTAGATTTAACTAAATAGAGGAATGAGAATAAAATGAACATTAAATATTCATTTAGGAATATGGTTATTTTTATACGTCTACACAAGGAAATGACAATCGGTATGATTTGGGAATGGAATCCCCTTGAGGTATGATAAAGAGGATGCCAGCTCCTGCACCATGCTGCGTGTTTGAGCCATCAAAGTACAGTTGCCAAGGCTTCATGTGTGATACCGCTAGGATGGATTCATCTGGAAATTATGAAATTAGAGGAGCAACATCTATCATGGGTGCATCAGCTAACTGATCTATGATAGCTTGTCCCTTTATTTCTTTTATGTCCACATATTCAATGTTCAATTCACTCAAGAGCATCACCCAAGATACTTCAATGGATCAATTCTTGTGACCAGCTTAGTTTTATGAGTTAGCATGTAATGTCATAATTTCTATGAAGCAAAAACCATTGCGAGACACACATGCTCAATTTGTGTGTAGTTTAAATCATAACTGACCAAAGTATGACTGATGTAATATACTGCCTTTTCTTTGCCTTCAGCATCTTGTTGCGCCAAGAGTGCCCCCAGTGTCGTTGGTGTAGCTGATATGTAGAGTAACAGGGGTTGTTCTGGGACTAGTGGCATCAAGACTGGTGGATTCAGAAGATAATCTTTGAGTATCTCAAAAGCCTGTTGACATTTATCATCCCATTCAAATTTAATGTTTTTGTGCAGCAAGTGCTGAAAAGGATGACATTTATCTGCAAGTTGTGCTATGACTCTTCATATGGACTGGAGTCTTCCTTGTAAAGATCGAAGTTGACTGATATTTCTTGGTGGTGGCATTTCTAAGATCGCTTTGAATTTTGTTGGATTGGCTTCAATTCCTCTTTTTGAAACAATGTATCCAAGGATCTTCCCGGAGATTACTCCAAAGATACATTTCTTGGAATTTAGTCTCACTTTGTATTTTTCTAATCGATCAAAAATGACTGAAAGGATGTCCAAATGTGTGTCTCTATCTAGTGATTTTCCCAATAGGTCATCAACATAATCATCTATAGTTACATGCATAAGATCATGAAAGATAGTAGTCATGGCCTAATGGTATCTAGCACCTGCATTTTTTAGCCCAAAGGGCATGACATTCCAGTAGAAATTTCCCCAGGGACAAGTAAATGTTGTTTTGTGCTGGTCTTCGGATGTGATTTTTATTTGATTGTAGTAGAATCTGTCCATCAAAGATAACATTGCATGACCTACTGTGAGATCTACGATCAGGTCGATGTTTGCCAATGAAAATTCATGCTTAGGACAAGCTTTGTTAATGTCTTTGAAATTTGTACATATTCTAATGTTGCGATCTGGCTTACTGACCAGTACTAAGTTGGAGATCCATTCAGGATAATCAATTGGTCATATGAATCTGACATCCAACAATTTTTCAAGCTCTTCCTTTACTAATAATGCCACTTGTGGATGCATCTTTTTTAATTTTTGTTTCACTGGCTTTGCTCTTGGTTTAGCCGTCAAATGATGCATCACTAAATCTAGATCCAGTCCAGGCATATCAACATATGACAATGCAAAATTGATTTGTCAATATGTAAAGAAACTTATGAACTTCGGTCTTTCTCTCTCTGTCAGAGATTGTGCCAGGAATATGTTATGTGGAATCTCTTCTATACCGATGTTTGTTTTGATGGTCTCCTCTACTAACATGGATGATTTTCTTCATATGATGTCGAGAGAATGTTGAGCCTTCCATCTTTGGGAACCTCAAAGAGGTTTTCACCCTCAGAAGCATCCTTTCTTTTTACTTTTTTGGGGTCAGACAGTGCTACAATGTGGTTTTCACCGTAAAACCCATGATTTGTTTTTATTTTTACATTTTTGTAACTGGAAGGTCCAACACCCTCACCAAAATATGCCAGGTTGTTTAGTTCTATAGTGTATCCCACCTTATGGTCCCCAAGTAGAAGATCATCTCATATGCCTAAATAGTTGATGAAGGCCTCATCATTTTGGAATGTGTCAAATTGTAAAGGTCCTTCATGGTCCCAGTCAATAAGTTGGCGGTAAACAAGGGGAAGGCCTTCAATATTTTCAAAGTCAGTGGGAGTAAGGGTGAACATACAATTATATTCAGGTATGTCAACATAATTGTCGAGGTCATCATTGGCACTCTCCTCATCTGTCTTGATCGTGAACAAGTCCAAATTGTCATCACTAAAAGTGCATTCTGGAATGGGTGTCCTCATTCTTCATGATTTTGACTTAGAACCTAAAAACAAAGACTGTGTGGGATCCTCATGGGTTGTTTCTTGACCAACTTTGAATTTTCTATGAAATTCCTCTTCTTCTATGGTTTCACCTAGTTCTCTAAATGTCTCGGTGAGTTCATAATCACTGGAGGATTTTTTTGAACCCCATTCCCATCCATTAGAGTCAGTGGAATATCGGCTCTCTTGTTGATCATTGGAAATCATGATTTTGCAATGCTTCTTCTAATTTGTGAGTGTTTACCCTAGAAGATATGAAACCAAGCCCTTTTGAGCGCTGATTTTTAAATGTCAATTCTAGTTGCAAAGGTTGAGTTATACCTTCTTTTCTTAATCCAAGAGGACTTTTACCATCATACCCAAACTTTTGTAGGATCTTGAATCGTTTGCCATATTTTTCACACGGTATCTTGATGTGATCTTATGTATTATCTTCAAGGTCTTTGTAAATTTTTTTGTATAAGTCTTCTTCTTCCATTTCACCCCTTTTGGAATATAGTAGGATCCCATTTTAGCATAATGATAGATACCCATTTAGAACGATGTGTTCATCCATATTCTTTAGGTGAACTCATAACTTGCCACAAGCACATGGTTTGATTTAGAGTGTATTCACCCATGCCTTTGTCCTGATATTTCCCTTTAAGCTCACCTTCCTTTGATGTTGAAGGTTTTAATGATTTAGGGTCAATATATGCAGAAGATGGGATAGATTCTCTATTAATTAGAATTATTGTCTCGGATTTTGGCCTCAAATTATTGTTGTATATAAATGGATTAGGATCACCATTAATTGTTACTTTAACTCCATTATGAGGAAATTTAATGCATTGATGGTATGTAGATTGGACTGCTCTCATCTCATAAATCCATGGATGTCCTAGCAATATGTTGTATGTGAGATCTAGGTCTAGGACTTGACAAACCACATCCTTTGTAATTGGCCCTACTCTGAGAGTTAAGGTGACTGCGCCTTTGGATGAACGCTCTTCATCATCATATGCTTTGATGGTAATTTTGTTTGTAGCATTCACAGCTTAATCTGAATATCCCAATTGTATTATGGTATTCAAAGTACATATATTGAGACCAACTCATCCATATATTAGGACTCATTTTATTCGATGTTTATGCAGGAAGGCTTCAATGTGTAAAGGTGAATTATGCGGTTGGCTTATGGAGGCGTCGTCAACTTCTATGAATTTGAGAGAATGTGGAATGGAAAGGTATCCCACCATGGCTTGAAATTGGTCCACATTTAGATCAATGGGGACAAAATTTTCTCTCAAAGTTTTATCAAGGATGGCTTTATGTGCGGGGGATGTGCATAAAATCTCAAAGATGGAGATAAGCGCGGTCATCCTCCCTAACTGTTCTACCAGATCATACTCAGGTTTGGTTGCTGAGGAAGCAATGGTTTTAGCTAGAGCACCTTGCATGGTGACTTTACCTCAATGAGTTGTGGCATTACATTCAGAGGTAGATTCAAAAGAAGGTCCAATTCCTTTTAGGACAACTTTGGGTCTTTGGGTAGAATTTTCATGTGTTTTGTCCTTTATGATAGTGGTAGAGACATAATTGTCCATTTAAATGTGATTAATAGTTGAATCATATTTATAGGACACTTTTGTATAGTTGGCTTGCTCATATGTGGCTTTGGCTTTTCCCTTGTCTTGTTTAGGGAATGGCTCCTTAAACATCTCATGTTCTTGATTGGATGAATGTCCTTCAATCTCAATGTCACCTCTATCAATAAGATATTATATAATATTCTTCAGCCGATGACAATTTCATGTTTTATGTCCCTTGCTCTTGTGATACTCACAGTACTCATTGTCATTCCACCAATTTGGTTTGACTTTTGGCTCATGTGGAGGATTGTCTGGAATTGTTATTATCTTGTTTGCCACTAGCTTCTTGAAAGATGATTCAAGTGGTTCTCCCAATGGGGTGTATTTCCTTCGTGGTTTTGAAGTTGTTTGAGTATTCACTTGGTTGTTTGTAGAACTTGATCCAAAATGAATGATTTTAGGTCTCACTATGTTATCATTGACAATGCCATCATTTAGTATGTTCTTGTTCTTGTTCCAAAATCATGGCTTGTCTTTTCCTTTAAAGTCCTCTTTGTTTTCTTTGAATATCTTAATGACTCCTTGCTCAATTAAGACCTTCTTTGTTGGTAAGCCTTTTTCAATGACTTCCTTGAAAGTGGACAAACAAGATTTTCTCAAGTCATAACCAATTTCTCTGTTGACATTCTATGTGAACATCTCTACCATTTGTTTTTGTGGAATTTCACAAGAGTGTTTGCTAGCTAAATTCCTCCATCTTTGTAAGAATGATGAAAATGACTCCCCATCCTTTTGCTTGGTGTGTCACAAAGTGGTAACTAATATATATATATATATATATATATATATATATATATATATATGTATGTATGTATGTATATATATATATAGAGAGAGAGAGATATGTCTCTATGTTATATGAGAAATGTTGGATGAAAGCTTATGCTAGATCACCTAAGCTTTGTGGGAACAATCTCATCAACTACATTTTTTCTGCTACTACCTCAATGCAAGTTGTGAAAAACTGTCTTATATGTGCCTTAGGGTCTCCTTTGCCTCTGTACTTATCAAACTTAGGTGTTATGAAGTGTGTAGGAAAAGGAGGCATTGGAATGCTTTTGTCAAATGGATAGGGACATATATCTCTCATTGTGTAAGCTGGATTTGGTGTATTAATGTCCTCCATTTTCTTTTGTAAGTCCTTTATTTGTTGTTCCAAATTGTTCTTAGGTGGAGACCAACTTCTTGGACCATATTCTATGCCTAAACCACCGGGTAGAGGAGGAGGATACTGCATATATGGAAGGTATTGATCATAAACATGTTCATATGGATGAGGTCTATAATGATACTGCATATAGGAACCACCTGGTATAGAGTCATAATGAGGAATTGAATATTTTCTTTGTCAATGTATATCATATTCTACTGGCATGTCATGAGTTTGTTCTTGTGTATTGCCCCCAAATTTGACATGGGGTTTTCTTGTGTCCAAATTTTGAGCATGCCTGTGGATATCCAATTGTTTTGGAGGTTGGTCCTTAGTATTGGTAGGCAATTGAGTGTCTTTATCTACATAAGACTTCCATAATGGTCTGCATAGATGGAGTTGTTCATGAGAAGCTCTTTCATGAGTATCATAAGCTTGACCATGTGTATTTGGGACCTTCAATTTTTGAAACAAAGATGATGGTGACTCAGGCACGAAATGTGGTCCTCTAGTACCTCCACTATTAGGTCTCCATAGATCCATGTTGAGTTGAGTTTCTTGCATAGGTTAATTTTCTATTATTAGAGACATGTCAAAATCATGAGGTTCTTACCTCCACTTTGTGCCATCACTTATAGAAAATAGTGTCTCTCTTCTCATGATTTCCTCAACCAATCTATTAAAATGGGGATCCATAATAGAGTCTTCCACTTCTGCTAAATGTACTGAAATGTTGTCCACATTGTCATTGTGTGTATCAGTGTTGTTTGTATTATCCATGTTCTCAATATTTTCAATGTTTCTATAGATGTCCATGTAAGGTAATGTGGTATGATCAAAATTGAAAAAGATATCGTTGTCATACTTGTTTACAGTGAAAATGGATACAACAATATTGAAATACTAAATGAATTCAACCACAAAACCTTAGCATAACAACAACAAAGATCCACCATAACATATGAAGATTACCTAAGACAATGCAAATCAAATGAAATCACAAAGATTATACCATCACATGTCCAATAGGGTTTGGATCTCCATTGATCTTTCTTGATATATTTGCTCTCAAATTTTATATGTGCACAAGAGCTCAACAAAGAACGAAAATGTGGTTGCAAGTAGGATTGCATATGAAAGTTTGAAAGCGCAATGTAGTCGAATAATCATCGGAGGCCTTGATAATGAAGGAAGCATCTCCTTATATAGAAGACACCATAAGAAATAGAGGGATAAGATTAAGAGGTGTAAAAGATAAATGGTCGGCTATGATTAGAGGGTAGGTAGAGAAAATAAGAAAATAATAAGTGGGTAGGTAGTCTGTGAATTAAGAGATGAATGACATGTGTCATAGGTAGAAAAGGTTAATGAATTAATTAAATAAATAAAGATTCATTTAATTAATAGAAGAAGTGGGATAATTAAATAAATAAGAGTATTTATTTAATTTAGGAAAAGGCAATTTAAATAAATAAATGTATTTATTTAAATGAGAAATAAGGTTAGAAGAGGATAAATGAATTAATTAAATAAATAAAGATTTATTCAATTAATAGAAGAATTAGGTTTAAAGTAATTAAATAAATAAAGATATTTATTTAATTTGACATGACAATTTTAGGTGTCTACAGTTTGCCCCTCTTTGAGACAATGCAGCTTGTCGCATTGTTTCAAAGAAGATAATATGAACTGATACAAAGTTTCCCCAAGATGGGAATGATATGTCCCCTCGAGAGATTGGATGAAAATATCTGAAAAAGATCACAGACAATCTCTCGATAAGAAAGGAAGGCTAGAATGGACTGACCGAATAAGATAGAGTGACAGAGTCACGGGATAATGAAGACTAACATAGGAAATGAGGGCTAGGGCAGTCTATAAGATAGACCACGAGGGGAAAACATCCTCATTGTCATCCACACATCCAAGAGATCAGAGTGCAAAGAGAGAATAGAGCAGTAGTAGTTAGCAATGATGGCATTGGTGCACAAATTTGATTGCGTTCGCCGATTTCAGAGGCCAGTAGATGCAAGAGAGTCGGTTATCGTAAAACCTCCTTGTGCTTTGTCATATTAAATGTTGTCATTAATGTATGTTAGGTAGCGCATTTAATGCATTCTAGAATATGTCAAACGAGGTCAAAAAAGGTCAAGGTGCATCTGTGTTGGTGCCAGGTGCGTCTAGGTTAGCTAGGCGCATCTATGTTTGTGCCAAGCACGTATATGAATGTAAAGGCATCTATGTCAAATGCGAGTGCATCTACGTTGTGCAGGTGCGTTTGTGTAATGTGGGAACATCTGTGAAGAGAAGGTGCATCTATGCAGAGCATAGGCACATTTGTGTATTTTAAGGCACGTCTGTGCAGAGCAGGTGCGTTTGTGCAGTATGTAAGCGCGTTTATGTCAAAAATGTGCATGTATGTCTTCTAGGGTAAATTGATAGTTCTGTGATGAACATACGTTGTCGATTGGATAATCTGCTGAGAGGATACACTCAAGTAGGTCCTCTAGGGAAGACTATGATAGCAGATAGGGCCAGGATTGACAATTCTGTGATAGAACATATGTTGCCAATTAGGAAACTACTCAAGAGGATACACTCAAGAAGAGGCCCTAGGATAGGATAGATCAAGGCACTTTGTGATGAAAAGTGAGCACCAAGACATAGTACTTTGTGATGAATAGGGAGTACTAATATGAGCAGCACTCTATAATGAATAGGGAGTGCAAATATGACCAGCACTTTGTGATGAATAGGGAGTGCAAAATATGTAGTACTTTGTGATGAACAGGGAGTACTGCTAGGATCACTAGCAACACTTTGTGATGAACAGTGAGTGCCACTAGGATAGATTATCATAAGCACTTAAGATAAAAAGCAGCATTTTGTGATGAACATGGAATGCCACTATGACTGACATGATTGATTTGCTTGACTACAAGAGTACCTACCTATGCTGGAGTCATGGGAGAGATTCCCATCAACTTAGAGGTTACGACCATAGCTGACATTTGAGGATAGAGCCATGATTGAGGTTATAGGTTTGCGATTCATTCTATATGTGCCTGAGTTTCGAGCGAACATGGGATTGCTGACTGCACTTGCTGAGAGATGGCATTCTGAGACATGCACATTCCATTTGTCGATGGGTGAGATGACAGTCACCTGAGAGGATGTATACAGGATTCTGAGGATACCGATCGATGGGGAGTTGATACCCTATGATCAAGATGGAAACAGGGATGCCTTGAGAAGAGTATTTCAGGATCCAAGATTGGAGATGAGGGTTGGACATGTGGCATGGGACATGATGACACAGACCGGATTGACATTACTAGCAGTGTTGGGAGGAGTGATCAGTGGGTTCCTGTGTTCAGATAGGGTGACACGAGGGTTGGCTGTGGGCTGGGGGAGTACCTTGGAGACACTGGTGACACAGCATACCAGATATGCTTGGGGACCATGTGTGTTAGCGCATTTATACTATGAGCTCCATCGGTTTGTATACCATGGATCCATAGGATTGGGCTGCAGAGTGACATTATTGTAGGTATGGGCTTATGAGCATCTGTCGGTGACCCGCTCGATACATTTTAGAGGTAGGGGCCATGGGCGTAGTTTTGTTCACTTATATCATATGATTACATCTCAGTCGCAGATCGGGAGACTGGAGCACTGGCCCAGGGTCAGTGATGAGATTGACACTATAGCATGGAGGTCGTATCGAGAGTGTGAGGAGTGGGAGGATGACACAATGGAGCTACCATACACCTTCAAAAGAAGGTATCTAATTGGGCGGACATCCTATGTACTAGAGAGGCAGTTGGTTGACAGAGTTTGCAAGCAGTTCAGCAAGATTTAGTGGATGCCTCGGGGTTCCGGGATGTATGCTCGGACAGTGAGGGATTAGGTACACTTTGGGCCATTATTGTCATATGATCAGGTAGTGATGCAGCTGGTAGAGATGATTCCCTTTCCTTGGGATATGTGGCTAGAGATAGAGGATGCAAGGATGAATGCAAAGTATACTGCATATTGGGCTGAGCATCCATTTCATCGATTGACAAACCCAGGGGAGTAGATAGATGGAGGTGGCAGAGGTAGAGGCTGATGGAGGAGGTGGGGTGTGATAGGAGAGAGGAGAGTGGCTCCATAGAGAGAGAGTGGAGAGGAGAGCTAGGCTCGGGTGGTGAGAGGCAAAGGTGGTTTACCATTACAGGTGCTAACAGCACAGGGTCCCAGGTAGGTACAGGGACAGGGACGAGGACAGGGGCAAGGGCAGCCATAGGTATAGGGGCATGAGCAGGTGCAGGGGCAGGAGTAGCCACAGGTAAAAGGGGGAGAGGAGGAGGATGAGCTACTGGAGTTGAGGGAGATCTGCCAAGAATAGGTAGATGAGATCCAAGATCTCAAGTAGGAGACAACTAAGGGACACGGAGCAGGAGAGAGATCAGGCTATCCAGCATTATACTAAAGCTGAGACAACACTGAAGGTAGGGAGGCAGGTGGCAGAGGACACCAGAGCTGGTTATGCTTATGTTCTGTGGGTCGGGGAGGAGATAGGTTACTGGAGAGACCTATACTATGGGGTTGTGCCACCAGAGCAGCGGGCCAGGAGCTTCCGTATACCATTGTGGACAACGATGGCCACTAGACGGAGGGATAGGAGACAAGCATCCAGTGGTGGGGTTATGGGTCCTCCACCAACACCAGATAGAGGGGATAGGAGAGATGATCCTAGGGCGGGTCCTTCCAGGGCTCAGACTCCATTGAGGCTAGGTGGCTCCGAGGGAGGGAGTTCATCATAGCCTGAGAGGGCTCCTTATGTATCAATTTTGTACCATTTTGTATGAAGATGTAGACACCTTCGGGTGATTGTAGCCATATGATTTTGACATTATTGTATCATGACACTTATGATTATATATATATGAGATTCATCCTTGCGGAAGCTATATGCATGTGTATCTATGTGGTGTATGTTTCTATGTGATGCTTATGATATGAATGCAGATATGTACATGATGCAATGCAATATTTTTGTTCTTTTATGTTTTATACATTATGCCAATGTGAATGTATGAAATGTAGATGAATATGAGAATGTAAAATGTACTAACATGTGGTATGTGCAGGATGCAATGCAATTATGATATCTATATGTATGTATGAAATGCTTAACATGTGATAATGTAGGTGCAACTACATGAAATCCAAATGTTTTTGGTGTGTCATTATACTCAGTCATGTGATAGCAAGCTACATGGACTCAAGAAGGATGATGGAAGTCAATCAAGAAAGGGGGGTGGAAGATAGAAGATATGAAAGTGAAAGAGCTTCTTGTGCGTTATCATCATTGAGCTTTATTATGGCAAGTAGGTTATGACAATCAAGGCATATGTTCGACCCAGAAAGTCATTGTACCTATTTGCATGGAGATAAGATAGTCTCAAACAAGGAATGCCCCAGTTCACACTAGACTCACAGTGTCCTCATATCCCTGGGCTACGACAGTGTCCTCATATCCCTGGACAAGTCGTAGCATTACTAAGAGAAAATCCACAGACAACAAAGAAAAATAGGTGACGATACCCCATCCTTTCCTTTCTAGTCAAAGACATCCTGGAAATAAAATCTCTAGTCAAAGACATCCCGGAAAAGCTAAAAGACATGTCACTAAAAAATTAAAATCAAAAGAAAACCAAGACTCGACACCAATATCCACTATAGTCCTCAAGTTTAGTGTCTCTTGTCACTTGTATAAGTCTATTTGATTGTGGTCACATTGTTTACTTTCACCAAAGGATAGATAGCACTGAACCATAATGTTGTCTGAGTCTGTTGAAAGATTTGATTTGTTGAAGCCCATTGTTGCTGTTATGTCTCATCTAAAACTGACTGAATCCTTGAAATCGATACTTTATTGTGGAGAAGATGAACCTTTATTGTGGATTGGCAATGCAAATGTTGCTTTATTGCATATTGTGCATGGATAGACTGAAGAAAATTGGAAGAAACTGTACTCCTCAAAACATGTGATACTCTTAGTTCCACACCCATCACTAGACATAGGATTTGCCTTAGCCACAGATAGGAGCTGATTTATAATGGATGGAAGGGGGTGAAAAGGGAGGTTTATTATGAATGGGAAACCAATTTTGGGTAGATCAATAACAAGCCATGATGGGAGTAGGTAAGTTTATTATGGATGGATAGGTTGTGAGTGTGTGCAAAGTGAAGAATGAAATTGAATCCTGAAGGAGGGAGGAGCAATGTCTCTACGCATGGCGCCGGTGACCCGGTTTACACCATGGTACTTGCCCAGGGCGCCATCGAAGTGGTTTTCACCATTGGACGAAATGTTTTTCTGTTTACTTTTTTTTATTTTTCAATTTTTTTTGATGTCACAAGGGGCCTGTTTGCCAGGTTTTCACCAAGTAACAATTTTTTATGTTTATGATTTTTTTGTCATTTTTTGAATTTTTTGATTTTTTTTATATTTTTGAATTAGGATATTCTAAAGAGCTATGTGTAAAACCTATGAAGGTGCATGCTATTGATAGGATCCCCAAAGGTTCACCCTTTGTGGTTGAGAGCTAATATGCACCAGATCCATAGGCTACTGTAATGATGTAAGGACCAAGCCAATTTGGTTCGAACTTGCCCTTCTCTCTGTCTTGCTGATTTTTAGGATTTTCTTTGAGAACTAAGTCACCCACCTCAAATGTATGAGGCTTCACTTTATGATTGTAGCTGCATTTTTCTTTGATTGAATGATGTGTAGCTTGAGTGACTGTCTTCCTTGATGAAGGAACTAAGATAGAATTACTAGTGTGGGGACTACATAGGCCTGTATGCATGTCACCTAAAGAAGTTTGGGCATCCTTGATAACAAAGTCCCTCGAGGAAGCTCCATTAACGGTCCATGATGTATTTCCAGAAGGGAATGGATGTGTGGAACAAGTGGATGAGGAATGAAGGCTTTTGATTGTGAAAAGAAGTGAAAGTATCATGACATGATGGAGACTTAGGATCAACAAGTGTGCTTTTTGACTTAAAATTTTAGGACTTTTGCCCCTAGTTATTTTGGTATTAGGGGAGATCATCTCTTGCTCTTTTTCTTTCATAGGATTTATATCCTTGACTTTGATTTTTGTAGAGTCTAGTAGCTTTTGATTTTGATTTTTACTAAAGGACTTTTCTTTATTTTTGTAAAATCTTTCAAGGATTCTAGATCCACATATGCTGATGAAGGAATAGCCTCTCGATTGGCTGGAATTGTTATTTCTGATCTAGGTCACAGATTGTTGCAATATATGAATGGATTTGGGTCAACTTTGACAGTCACTTCAACTCC
Organism: Cryptomeria japonica; assembly: GCF_030272615.1. Taxonomy (NCBI): domain Eukaryota; kingdom Viridiplantae; phylum Streptophyta; class Pinopsida; order Cupressales; family Cupressaceae; genus Cryptomeria; species Cryptomeria japonica. Next base: position 909,991,140 of record NC_081414.1, read on the forward strand.
ATTGTGTGGGAACTTGATACATCAATGATATGTTGAGGGAATAGCTCTCATTTCATGAATCCATGGATGTCCTAGCAATATGTTGTATGTGAGATCTAGGTCTAGCACTTGACAAACCACATCCTTTGTAACTGGCCCAACTCTGAGAGGCAAGGTGATTGTGCCTTTGGATGAATGCTCTTCATCATCATATGCCTTGATGGTAATTTTGTTTTTAGAATTCCCAGTTTTATCTGAATATCCCAATTGTTTAATAGTCCTCAATGTGCAAATGTTTAGACCTGCTCCTCCATCTATCAGGACTCACTTTATTCGATGTTTGTGTAGGAAGGATTCAATGTGTAATGGTGCATTATGTGGCTGACTTATAGAGGTGTCATCGGCTTCTATGAATGTAAGGGAGTGTGGAATGGAAATATATCCCACCATGGCTTGAAACTGGTCCACATTCAGATTAGTAGGGATAGAAGTGTTGATGCAGAGCATCATGAAAACATCAATCAAATAACCATTATCAAATCTTCTCCATATATATCAATACATAATGATTTTAGATCCATATATCATGCATTAAACCTGAATCATTTAAACCCTTCATCTATTCATTTCTTCCAAATGAAAACCAAGAATTTGTCCAAACTATGAAATTGACTCTATTCTGGTCATGAAATTACAGTCATGAATAGTAATTAGTAACTCTTAAAATATTAATCACCCAAACAATCTCTCTAGTTATATTGTAGAAATGATAGTTATAAAACTTTCCTCCAAATTATAGAAAGATCCAACGGTGAAATCAAAAGTTATGATCATTTTCCCAAACACGGGTAACCCTTGGCAGGGTTTTGACAATCATTGAAAAAATAAACATATCTTGCCAAATACTCCGCAAAAATGCACAAGAAAGGATTCATCTGAAATATATTTCATCAATATATCATTAAATAACATATACATATAAAAATTACACCAAATGTGATCCTCCATGGATCTATGAGAATCATAGATTCCTTAAAATCTCATGACAGTTTGAGGGTTTGATGGATAATCTTTGTCAAATCCTCTCCAAACTGATCTACCCTCTTGATTTCGACCAAACATGGTTTTATCAACCATTTCCAACTCCTTTCTAACTAATCCAACCACCTCATAACCAATGGATATCATTTTTACACTTTTGTTGCACTCTTTGGCAATATTGCAACTTAGCAATTTTTACAATTTTTGCATTTTTGACACAAATGACTCTAACCCTTACATGGACACTTTTAACACTTCAAGATGGACCATGACATATTTGGAAAAAATGTCTCATTTAGCCTTACATATTATGATTCAATGGAATTAAATAACCTTATGCATTATGAATGACTTAAATACAATAAAATTGCTCATATTATGACTTTTGACCTCCTGGTATGCTTGTGTGATTAGGTGCCTCTGCACCAAGTGTCTCTCAATATTTTGTCAAGAATGGCTTTATGTGTGGGGGATATGCATAAGATCTCAAGGATGGAGATGAGCGTGGTTATCTTCCCTAACTGTTCTACAAGGTCATACTCAGGTTTGGTTGATGAAGAAGTAGTGTTTTTAGTTGGAGCACCTTGCAAAGTGAATTTACCTCGACAAGTTGTAACATTATATTCAGAGGTAGGTTTGGAAGAAGATCCAATTCCTTTCAAGATGATCTTGGGTCTCTGGGTGGAATTCTCAGTCATTTTGTCCTTGATGATAATGGTAGAGACATAATTGTCCATTGAAATGTGATTGATAGTTGAATCATAGTTATAGGATGCTCTGGTATAGTTGGTTTGGTCATCTATGGCTTTAGCTTTTCCCTTGTCATGTTTTGGGAATGGTTCTTTAAACATTTCATGTTCTTGATTGGATGAGTGTCCTTCAATCTCAATGTCACCTCTATCAATAAGATCTTGTATGATGTTCTTCAGTCGATGACAATTTCCTATTTTATGACCTTTTCTCTTATGAAATTCACAATACTCATCATCATTCCACCAATTTGGTTTGAAATTTGGCTCATATGGAGGAAAATTTGGAATTGTGATATCTTGTTTGCCACTAGCTTTTTGAAAACGGACTCAAGTGGTTCTCCCAATGGAGTGTACTTCCTTCATGACTTGGAAGTTGTTTGAGTATTCACTTGATTATTTGTAGAGCTTGATCCAAAAAAATGATTTTGGGTTGTATTGTATTGGCATCCACAACACCATCATTGACTGTGTTCTTGTTTTTATTCCAAAATCTTGGCTTATCTTTTCTTTTGAAGTCCTCTTTGTTTTCTTTGAATATCTTAATGACTCCTTGTTCAATTAGGACTTTCTCTGTTGCTAAGCCTTTTTCAATGACGTCCTTGAAGGTGGACAAACAAGCTTTTCTTAGGTCATAACCAATGTCTTTGTTGACATTCTGGGTGAACATCTCTACCATTTGTTTCTATGGAATTTCACAAGAGCATCTACTGGCTAGATTCCTCCATCTTTGTAAAAATGATGAAAAAGACTCTCCATCCTTTTGCTTGGTGTTGCACAAAGTGGTGACTGATATGTTTGTCTCTATGTTGTATGAGAAATGTTTAATAAATGCCTCTGCTAAGTACCCCATGACTTAATACCAGGTGGAAGTTGGGAGAACCATTCCATAGCTTGATCACCTAAGCTCTGTGGGAATAATCTCATCAAATATGTCTCTTATGCTGCTACTTTAATGCAAGCTATGAAAAACTATCTTATGTGTGCCTTAGGATCCCCTTTTCCTCTATACTTATCAAATTTAGGCATCAAAAAGTGTGTAGGAAATGGAGGCATTGGAATTCTTTTGTCAAATGGATAGGGACATATGTCTCTCATTGTGTAAGTTGGCTTTGATGTATTTATGTCCTCCATTTTATTTTGTAAGTCCTTGATTTGCTGTTCCAAATTATTCTTAGGTGGAGATCAACTTCTTGGACCATATCCCATGCCTAAGACGCCGAGTGGAGGAGCATGTTGCATACATGGATGATATTGATCATACACATGTTCATATGGAGGAGGTCTATAATGATGTTGTGTATATGGACCACTTGGTATAGAGTCATGTTGAGGAATGGAATATCTGCTTTGTCCATGTATACCATACTCTATAGGCATGTCATGAGTTTGTTCTAATGTGTTGCCCCCAAATTTGACACGAGGTTTCCTTGTGTCCTAATTTTGAACATGCCTTTGAATATCTAATTGCTTTGGTGGTTGATGCTTAGCATTGGTATGTGATTGAGTATATTTTTCTGCATAAGACTTCCATAATGGTCCGGGAAGGTGAGTATCATATGCTTGACCATGTGTGTATGGGACCTCTGGTTTTTGAAACAAAGATGATGGTGATTCAGGCACCATATGTGGTCCTCTAGTGCCTCCACTATTAGGCCTCCTTTGATCCATGTTGGATTGAGGTTGTTGCAAAGGTCTATTTTCCATTATTTGAGACATGTCAAAATCATGAGGAATCTTGGCTCCACTTTGTTCCATCACTTGTAAAAAGTATTGTCTATCTCTCCTCATTATTTCCTCAACCAATCGATTGAAATGAAGATCCATAATGGTGTCTTCCACTTCTGCTGAATGTATAGAAAAGTTGTCCATATTGTCATTGTGTGTATCATTGTTGTTTGTAGTGTCCATGTGCTCAACATTTGGAATGTTTCTATAGGCATCCATGTCAGGTAATGTAGTATGATGAGAATTGAAAAATATAACATTGCCATACTCATAGGAACTCATGTTTGCAGACTCTTGAGCCTCTTTATCTTCTCTCCTAGATTTTTGGGAACGGGTTTCAACCATGAACTAGGTCTTGACCAAGATATGTGAGAGTAGATGAAAGATGGAAAGAGTATGGAAGACCAAGGGTTGGATGGAATGTAAATGAATCTGAGGTGTACTTGCAATGTCCAAAGTGTAAGACCAAGTATGTATGTAGTAGAGTAGGTGTGGCTTCCAAAGAGATGATAGTTTCTCTTGATGAGGTAAGTTGACATTGACTCTAAGTAAGACCAAATGAGACCCAAAGGTGATAGACCTTGATGAGGGACCACTTAGCAAAATGTTGTTGTATGTAATGTGTTGACAAAGTATGAAGAGGACAAGCAAGTGACCTTTTGACTCAAGTTTAGAAAAACGTGAATGTAATTCAAGGTGTAAAGCAATGATGGACTTTGTGAGACCCAAAGATAGGTTGAATTCTAAATGAAAACCCAAAGAGATAACCTAGGAAGCTCAATAAGTCTGAAACTGATTGTTCTTGTTTGCTGGACTGTAAATTTTTTTAAATTTTGAACACAGACGTGCATGCATACTTCACAGGCACGCTTAAATGACACAAATGTGATTCTGTCAAACACAGACATGCTTAAATGACACAGATGCTATTCTGTCAGACATAGATGTGTTTTTGCAAATTAAGTACGATTTTTCCAATTTGTGAAGTGACTTGTTGTGACCAAATATGAATGTTTGTCTGTTTTCTATGACAAGAGGACACAATGTTGATGAGGACTCAATGTTTGCAAGTGTTTAGACTCAAAATGACTCCAAGAAAAATGTGTTGTTTGATGTAAAAATGTTTTGCATACACTTGAAGACACAAAAGACACAATGTTTTGATGTTTGGTCTTGAATGTTTGAATGTTTAAAATAAGTCAAGCACAATTCTTATGGCTGGCCAGGACAATAGTTGTTGATTCCCACATGAGGCAACGCTATTCAGAGCAGATACTTAGATGCTTGACCCCACTAGCTCCACCCTTGGCACTCACTTCTTGGGGCAGCCAAGCATCAGTCCCCATGAAAACTCCTCGTGGTGAACTTTGTATCTCTACTAAGAACCGTATGTGTGTGGGTCGCTCTAGAGGTCCGACCTCCTGCCCCAAAAAATAGAAGGATTTTGGCTTCTAAAACCAAAAGGTGCTAGTAAGGGCATCCGCTCGTGTAGCCATACATGCTGCACTTTCAGCTTTGTAAATATAGAAGGCTCCCAGCCGGTAGGGGTTACGCCCTACAACTGATCAAATAAATTTGATCAAATAGGTTTATGGGGCAACCTAGTGTCTGTATGAACTAATCAGCACACGTTATCCATAGTTTTCACCATGAATATAGTTGTTTATAGTGGTTCGAAAGAGGTGGGTTTTCATCGCTACAACTTGGGTTGTTCTCTCCTCACTAGTAGTCCTAATGACCACACAGGGAGATAGACCCTCTAAAGATGAAACAAAAAGAGCCTATTGCTCAAGACACAAAGGACATTGGTTCAATTTTAGTGCACCAATTGAAGTGTTTGCTAGTCTATGAAAATAAGGCACACAAGAAAGATCTAAAAACCCTTGCCAAGGCCCTGCAACAAAGATCTATTAGTAGTTTCAAATGATCACCCCTTCCTGCAAGCACACAAGTTAGGTAAATTTTAGATCCAAAAGACTTTGTGAAATAGGGGCCTTGAAAAAAATGATTTTTTTTCTTCTTTTTCTTTCAAGATAAGCTGCACCAATTTCGTTAGCTAGATCTAAAGATGTTAGCTCAAAATAAACTAGATCTGAAACATTAAATGCAAGACAAAATGGCAAAAAAAGAAAACCTTAAATGGGGAATTTTTTTATTTTTTATTTTTGAAAACATAGACATGATTTTACCTAACACAGACGTGATTCCGCCCTTCATAGATGCGATTCTATAACACAGATGCATTTTAACACCTCACAGACATGTTTCTACAAAAAAAATGCAAAACAAAAAATCCTGCAAAACACAAACAATTAAAATGATCACAGATGCGACTAGATCTCACAGACGCAATTAAACTATCCACAGATGCGATTAAATTGAAATCCTCCAATCTGAAAAATTAAAAAACTGTTAGAAACACAGACGTGATTCGAGAACACAGACGCAACCCTGTAATCTGCAAAAAAAAGTAAAATAATGTCGAAGATGCAGATGCGATTCTAGGTATCCCAGATGCGACAGAAAATAAAAAATGTGATCTAAAAATGTGCAGACACTAAAATGTCAAAATGGTATCGGAAATGTTAGATCTGCAACTTCAAAAAAACAAAATCTACAACAAAAGATGTTAAATGCAAAAGGGACAAGAGTCCCACCAGGCGTGCCAAAATTTTTACGATGAAAATGGATACAACAATATTGAAAGACTAAATGAATTCAACCACAAAACCCTAGCCTAACAACAACAAAGATCCACCATAACATATGAAGATTACCTAAGACAATGCAAATCAAATGAAATCACAAAGATTATACCATCACATGTCCAATAGGGTTTGGATCTCTATTCTTCCTATCTCCATTGATCTTGCTTGATATATTTGCTCTCAGATTTTATATGTGCACAAGAGCTCAATAAAAAATGGAAATGCAGATGCAAGTAGGATTGCATATGAAAGTTCGAAAGCATAGTGTAGTTGAATAATCATCAGGGGCCTTGATAATGAAGGAAGCATCTCCTTATATAGAAGACACAATAAGAAATAGAGGGATAAGATTAAGAGGTGTAAAAGATAAATGGTCGGCTATGATTAGAGGGTAGGTAGAGAAAATAAGAAAATAATAAGAGGGTAGGTAGTGTATAAATTAAGAGATGAATGACATGTGTCATAGGTAGAAAAGGTTAATGAATTAATTAAATAAATAAATATTCATTTAATTAATAGAAGAAGTGGGATAATTAAATAAATAAGAGTATTTATTTAATTTAGGAAAAGACAATTTAAATAAATAAATGTATTTATTTAAATGAGGAATAAGGTTAGAAGAGGATAAATGAATTAACTAAATAAATAAAGATTTATTCAATTAATAGAAGAATTAGGTTTAAAGTAATTAAATAAATAAAGATATTTATTTAATTTGACATGACAATTTTAGGTGTCTACAATACTCATAGCCACTCATGTTTGCAGACTCTTGAGCCCCTTTAGCTTCTCTCCTAGATTTTTAGGAATGGGTTTCAACCATGACTAGGTCTTGACCAAGATGTGTGAGACTAGATGAAAATGGAAAAGAGTATGGAAGACCAAGAGTTGGATGGAATGCAAAGGAATCTAAGGTGTACGTGCAATGTACAAAATGTAAGACCAAGTACGTATGTAGTAGAGTATGTGTGGCTTCCAAAGAGATGATAGATATCTTGATGAGGTAAGTTTACCTTGACTCCAAGTAAGACCAACTTAGACCCAAAGGTGATAGACCTTGATGAGGGACAACTTAGCAAGATGTTGTTGTATGTATTGTGTTGACAAAGCAAGATGAGGACAAGCAAGTGACCTTTTGACTCAAGTTTAGATAAATGTTAATGTAATGCAAGGTGTAAAGCAATGATGAACTTTGTGAGACCCAAAGATAGGTTGAATGCTAGATGAAAACCCATAGAAATAAACTAGGAAGCTCAAGAATTTTGAAATTGATTGATATTGTTTATTGGACTGTAAGTTTTTTTTCAATACTGAACACAAATGTGCCTGTATACTTCACAGACATGGTTACCCAGCACAGATGATTAGACACTGCACATACGTGTTTCTGAGAATTTTTTAATGCATTTTTTGCCTTATGATAACATAGACGTGTTTTTGTCCTACACAAATGTGATTATAGGACACGGATGTGTTTTTGTCAGACACAGACGTGTTTCCAGAATCTGAGTGCAATTTTTTTCAATTTGTAAAGTTGTTTGTTGTGACCAAATCTGAATGTTTGACCATTTTTCCTGACAAGAGGACACAATGTTGATGAGGACTCATTGTTTGCAGGTGTTTAGACTCAAAATGACTCAAAAGAAAGTTTGTTATTTGATGTAAAAATGTTTTGCATACACTTGAAGATACAAAAGACACAATGTTTTGATGTTTGGTCTTGAATGTTTGAATATTTAAAAGAAGACAATCACAATTCTTACGGTTCGCCAGGACAATAGTTGTTGATCCCACATGGGGTTTCTCTCAAGGCTACGCTATTCAAAGTGGATACTTAGATGCTTGACCCCACTGGCTCTATCCTTGACACTCACTTCTCTAGGGCAGCCAAGCACTAGTCCCCATGAAAACTCCCCGTGGCAAACTTTGTATCTCTACTAAGAGTCGTATGTGTGTGGACCGCTCCAGAGGTCCGACCTCCTACCCCAACAACTAGAAGGATTTTGGCTTTCTAAAACAGAAAGGTTATAGTAAGGGGATTCACTCATGTGGCCATACATTCGACACTTTCATCTCTATAAATATAGAAGGCTCCTAGCCAGTAGGGGTTACGCCCTACTACTGATCAAATAAATTTTATCAAATGGGTTTATGGGGAGACATAGTGTCTGTATGAACTAATCAGCACATGTTACCCATAACTTTCACCATGGATACAGTTATTTATAGTGGTTTGGAAGAGGTGGGTTTTCCTCGCTACCACTTGGGTCGTTCCCTCCTCACTAGTAGTCATAATGACCACACGGGGAGGCAAGTGCTCTAGAGATTAAACAAAAAGAGCCAATTGCTCAAGGCACACAATGAAGATCAAAAGAAAACCCTTGCCAAAATTCTGCAACAAATATTTGTTAGTAGTTTTCAAATAATACCCCTCCTGCAAGCACACAAGTTAGGTAAATTTTAGATCCAAAAGACTTTATGAAATAGGGGCCTTCGACAAGACGTGTTGCTTCAAGGACAAGCTGCACCAATTTGTTAGCTAGATCAAAAGATATTAGCTCGAATGAATCAGATCTAAAATCAAAATGACAAAATGAAGCCCTAAAAACTAAAACAAAAACCAAAAACTACAAGAACCAAACACAGATGCGATTAAATCCCACACAGACATGATTTTGCAACACAGACGTGACTTTAAACCTCACAGACGTGGTTCTAAAACACAGACATGAATCTGCAACACAGACGTGGTTAAAAGGTTCATAAACACAATTCGGAAACACAAACATGGCTCTACAATCTCAAAAATGTAAAATATTGTTGGGGATGTAGACACAATTCCAGAGGTCACAGACACAACAAAAAAATAAAAACGCAGTTCCAAAAGATCCGGACATGAAAATGTTGAAATGCTGTTAGAAATGTCAGATCTGTAACTTCAAAAGCATAAAATCTGTAACCAACATGTTAAATGCAAAAGGGACAAGGGTCCCATTGGGCATGCCAAAATGTTTATGGTAAAAATGGAATAACAATATTGAAAGACTAAATAGATTCAACCATAAAATCTTAGCCTAACAACAACAAATATCTGCCATAACATATGAAGATTACCTAAGACAATGTAAATCAACAAAATCACAAATATGATACCATCACATGTCCAATAGGGTTTGAATCTCCATTCTTCCTATCTCCATTGATCTTTCTTGATATATTTGCTCTCAGATTTTATGTGTGTACAAGAGCTCAACAAAGAACAGAAATGTGGTTGATAGGTTGATCGCATATGAAAGTTTGAATGCTAGAATGCTTGGGAGGGTTGATAATGAAAGAAGCATCTTCTTATATAGAAGACACTGTAAGAAATGGAGCAATAAGATTGAGAGGTGTAAAAGATAGATGGTCGGCTAGGATTAGAGGGTAGGTAAAAGAAATAAGAAAACAATGAGAGGGTAGGTAGTGTAGGAATTAAGAGATGAATGACATGTGTCATAGGTAGAAAAGGCTAATGAATTAATTAAATAAATAAAGATTTATTTAATTAATAGAGGAAGTGGGATCAGTTAAATAAATAAAAGTATTTATTTAATTTAGGAAAAAGGATAATTTAAATAAATAAAAGTATTTATTTAAATGAGAAATAAGGCTAGAAAATGATAAATGAATTAACTAAATAAATAACGATTTATTTAATTAATAGAAGAATTAGGATAAAATGATTAAACAAATAAAAATATTTATTTAATTAGCCGGGACAATTTTAGGTGTCTACACTACCTACAATATTCTTGTGATAAGAAGTTTTAGAATTAAGGCTTCCCAAGGTTTAATTACTAAGGATACGGAGCTTGATTTGGATAACTTATTTCATGAGAATGTTGGTGCTTCCTGTAACCCAACAAATGATGTCTCTTATCCCCATTATTTTCATAATTCTCATGATGAGGGTGAATCACTAACTAGAGTTACCATTGATCAATTGGAGAAGACTGAAAATAAATTTGAAAATCTTCAACAATGAATGAGTCGACAGTACCTAGAAAGTGAGGCAAACCCATTGATTGAAGGATTAAAAAGAATGGTGCAAAGTGATAAAATTGGTGTTGATGTGTTGCATGTCCTTTCTCATATTGTTGACACTAATATCAAGCCTATCAAAAGTTGTGTTGAAGTCCTTGGTTACACTCAACCCACTAGTCAAGTCAATCATTCCATTCATATGCCGACATCCTTGCCTAGTGTGCCTACATTTACATCTTCTATCATGACTACTTCCACACAAAATGTTAATATACACATGTTAGTCAAAGGGGCAACCTTGTTAATCAAAATTCTTATATACCTTCTTTTGTGAGTCTTCCATTTGTATCTCAATCATCTCCCATACTGACATATCATAGTGTTCCACCTCAATATTCTCAACCTCCACCTATATACACCAATGTTACTCCTCCATCACAATCCAATATGTCAAATTTCAATCCATCCACCAAAGAAAATCCATCCACCAAAGAAACCTTCAATAACTTAGCCCAAATTGTTTCATCCCTACAAAAAAAATTGGCTTCCATTACCCAATCCAAGTTCAATGTGCCCACATTTGATGTAGCAAGCCCATTATCCGATGACATTATCTGTGTTTTCCCACCTAAACATATGAAAGTCCCTCAATTGGAATTATACAATGGAAAAATTGATCCCTTCACTCATGTGAAAACATTTCAAACTTTGTGTAGGGACTTTGTTCATGATCAAAGACATATGGCTAAATTATTTACTCGAACCTTTAGGGATAAAGTTTTGCAATGGTATTGTTCTTTACCTCCTTATTCTATCACCTTATTTAGAAATTAGCTAATGCTTTCATTCAACAATTTCACAATAATATTGATCCTAAGATTACTTTGACTTATTTTATTCATTGTAAGCAAGGTGTTAAAGAAAAATTGACTAATTTTATTGGTAGATATAAAAAAATGTATTCTCAAATTGCTTATCCTATGCTTGATCATGATGTTCAAAGAATTTTTATTGCTAATTTACAAAACTACATTAGGGATAAGCTTCTCTTTTCTAAGTTTACTCCCTTTATGTAGTTGTGTGTAGTGCTTCATAATTAACTGTTGGCAATATGACAAGGATATTGAGAAGGTTGTTGATGATTATGGACATAACTGATTAAAGATGTTTTACTGTCTTGATATTATTATTTTGTCATTGATGTCAAGAAATTGATTTTCTAATTCAGTATGATGTTGCCATATCTTAAGAAATATGATATGAAGATTATAAAGAAGTCGGTAAAGACACAGGAAAGAATATGATGAATAAAGGGATAAGTTATTCAATGGGCAACTCTACCGAGTTAGACAATGATGAGATCTTGATGTTTTAGATTGTTTTAACATCATACATATGTTGTAAAATATAAAGGTTAATACTACACTAGGTTATTAGGAAAAGAACCTAGTCGGTAATCCTAAGGAACCTAGTCGGTAAACCCTAAGGTTATCATAGTCGGTTAATGAAGATAGAATGTCTACCGAGTAAAGTTTAGTATTCACCGAGTTGTAACCGAGCTATAACAGAATGCATTAAATGTTTACATGTGATATTTAATGAAAGAAGCTGATGAGCTGGAGTGGATCAATGATTGGCAAGCCGTGGAAGGGGTTTGTTAACAAATCTAAGGTAATGGAAAGTCGGCAAGAAGATCTATAGCTCAGATTGAACTGCATTACCCTAACACAAGTTCCAAGATGATTGTGCAAGTTCTGAGGCAGGGTAAAATTTTTTTCAGATTGTAAGATACAATGAACCTGGACAAGATTGAAGATTTGATGGCTATGATTGATCATGGGAAATGTGATCAAGGAGATTAAGCGGTTAGATGATTGTTTATAAATAGGAAACTGTATAAACAATGTATGCAGGCAAGTGTATGCACAGGGATGCTACATAGTGATCACCGAGCACAGAAGCTTGAAGACCTGTTGGAATAATGGAGTATTGATGCCCAATAGAAAGACAAGATTAGTTCTATGTCTAGATTGTGTTGAACAAATAAGAATCTACTTTAGCATTTTAGATGTAAAGTTGTAGATAGATTGTATTACTGTTAGCTTGTGAAAGTAACAGGAAATCTCTTAACCGAGTGGACTTAACAGTCTTATAAGTAAATCCTCTAACAAGGTGACATTCTAAATGAGTGTTTGAAATCCTTTGACAAGGTCACTTCTAACAAAGTGAAGATCCTAACAGATCTAAGGGAAATCCCTTAACCGGGTCACATCTAGCAATGTGTTTTGTAATCTTTAACAGGATTGGCTTTTAACCAAGCATAGTCTAGAAGAGTATATTTCTTAGTGGGTCCGAAATCCCACAGTGATTTTTCCCTATTTGGGTTTCCATGTTAAATCTGGTGTTATGAGGTTTATATTGTTCATATGCTTTTGAGTTTACATGTTTGACAATTTTTATTCTATGACTGATATATGTTACCGAGGTTGAATCTGATGTTTCTATGGATGAATAAGTTTGTATGATTCACCCCCCCTCTCATCTTGTTGGCTATTGGATCTGTACTTATATTAAGTATCAGAACTATCATTAATAGCTTCAAGTGATCCAATTTGAATCATCTCCTTCAATGGCTATGATTGTTAAGAATGAGAGTCCTCATCAATATTTTGTGAAGTATAAACCCAACAAGGGATACATCAAGATAAATAAAAACATTAGTACTCAAATAGTATCCATGACATTAGGTGTAGCCCCTTTATCCAAACACTTTAAAAAATAATTTACTCCTCTTTCTGAGTCTTTGCATAGTATAATATTGAAATTGATAAATAATAATGTGTTGAAACTTCCTCCCATCAAGAAAATGGGTACCTCCAAACCTTTGCCATCTTATCATGATCCCTAAGCCTTTTGCCAACATCACTGTCAACCTGGTCATGATACTAAAAAGTGTTATACCTTAAGGAGTAAAATTCAAGACTTCATTGACAACAATACCATATGTGTAGCTGGTGTGAATGACAAAGGAAATAAATCTGTAGCTCCTCCTAATCAAAACCTCCAAATCTTTACTAATCCTTTTCCTTCCCATTCTATTAATTTATTTGAGTATGACCCTCTTGCATATTCTCTCGATGACCTTGGCATTGAGTCTAATGATGTTGTGAATCTTGTTGACAAGTCTACACCTTCTAAGGACCTATGCATTACCTTTGATCATAGTGAGATTATTGATGCACTTGATGGCCCACTATATATCACTGTTAATATCAAAGATAAACTCTCATGTGGGTTTCTCATTGATCTAGTATGTATGGTGAATATGATCACTGGAGAATATCTGTATACTTTACAATTGCATCAAGTAACATATGATAAATTTGATGTAATGGTAAAGGTGTATGATGGTTTCTCTTGCCCTACTATTGGTTCTATTACTCTTCCCATTGAGGTTGGTACTAAGTGCTTAGATGTGACTTTTTCTATCATTCCTACATTAGATCAATTTCATGTGAAGTTGGGACATACTTGGCTCTCTTCCATGAATGTTGTCCCTTCTACTATTCATAAATGTCTAAAATTCTCTCATTATGGCACTATCATAACAATTAATCATAGCATGTACCAACCCATGGTGAGGTGTGCAGATGTCACCCTTGATTACTTTTGGCCTAAATAGTTTGAGCCTCTTAATCCTCTAAGTGATTCTCTTTTCTATCTTATCAAAAGTGGAAGAATAAGATGATATTATCTTTGAGTAAGTCTAGAGACCCTAGACTTATTCCTCCTCCTCATGATGGACCTGGTATCCTTCCTACACCTTCTATTCCTCCTATATATGCCACAATCCTACCTCCTATGTCTTATAAAGGAAAGTTCCTAGCATCTCCTATTTCTCAACCTAGTAGACATTCTCCCATTCCTCCTCCTTTAAAGGAAGAAAATAAGCCTATGTCCATTGAACCTCAACCTTCACAACCCTTGGCTAAAATGAAAAGAAACCATTGTGCAAGAGAACACCAATTAAGATGTCATGCTAACGCTTGTGAAATTGCTTCTCAAACCATTTCCACCCTAAAGACATTAAATGTTGACTTGGTCCTATTTTTCCAACCTTCACCTAACCCTAGGGGGGATGTTCAACCTAAATCACCAAGATTAAAAATTCTTAAGAAAAATGATGGTTCATTCTCCTTTCATGTGAGAGATCCCATTTTTATTAATCTTGATGAGGGAATGATGTTTTTGTCATTCATGCTAATAATTTTGATTCTAATGATATGTATGATCTTGTTTATGTTGATAATGATTTATCTAAACAATTTTTAAAAGCATTAATCCTAGTTCCTAGTGCCAAACAAAGTGACTTGTCATTAGATCATGGTCCTTGTTCGGAAATTTTGGTAGCTCCATCTACTGTGCTCAAAATTTCTCCTCTTGCATCTTGTCCACCTTCCCAAAATAATGTTTAGAAATATTGGGAGCCAGATGATTTCCTTGATTAGATTCATTCATACCATAAATTCTCTCTCCTCTCTTTCTTGTTTGTAATGTGTTTTCCCCATGATTTGTTTTTTTTTATGTTAGGTTCTCTTTGGATGACCCTCGCCACTCCATTGGGGCAAGGTAACAAAGAGGCTAAATCTATTGTGACATTCTTATATTTATATATGAATTCTTCTATTTGTTGTCACTTGTGTTGTCTACTTGGGGATGATCCAAAGCATTGAGATCTCTTTTGGTCTCTTCCATGTTGACTGAAAAGATACATGCGCTCTTCTTCCATTGTGTTTGTGGTTCTACTATCTTTGGGGGATGAGGTCACTTCAATACAAATATTCATGATATACATTACATATCATAAGAGCATACTGGCCTAAGAGTTAGTGGATCCCTTATGTGTTTTTATGTCTTACCAATATCCTTTGATTTTTCCTTTCTTGGGGGCATATCATTATGGTAATGTTTTTGTCTTTTGGATGCATGCTACCTTAAAGAAATTACTCCTGATAAGGCATATGAAATCTCTTTAATGTGGGGGCATACACTCCACTCAACATTTCACTTTATGCACCATACTATAACATTTCTTGATACTCAAGTTACTTTGCAAACTGAACCTTTTTCTTTCTAATTTGGTATTTTCTTTTTCATGACTCATATTATGTGAATCTTACTAGGCTAGAAATCATGATTCTCTCTCTCCTTCCTCTTTCATATGATGTCCATTTTATCTTGATATTGGAGTAGTAAGATCCTAAAGTCACTTAGGGGCTTGGTGTGTTTTGTCTCTTTGATGTCTTGATGAAAGTTTTTCAATTTAGACCTTTGTACTTTACCATGAGTATGCTTAGTCTCATACTCCCACTAAAGTGGGGGCTCAATGTAGTGTCCTAAATTGTACTCACCTACAATTTGGTCCTCACTTAGGCCTCACTTTTGTGTTTGTCATCTAAGCCCTGATTAAAGCATTGATTCTTCTCACACTGGCTACCAAACTTGAATTTAACTATCTGCACTTCCCCTCCCCCTTAATCTTGGAGCCCTGATGTCCAAGACCATGGAATTGGGCACCATGGTCCTCTCAAAGAGGCCCCATTTTGGGGTCTCATAATGGTTATCCGATTTGGGCGGGTACCTAGATCCCATGTTGTCCTGTGTCAAAAATTGAATTTGGTTTTCGACTAGCAAGTATAAAAGGATATCCACCCCTCTCATTTCAAAACCTAACAAATTCAAGATGTCAATTACACTTTATCAAATTCAAGTGAGCAAGCAATCGGTCTTCTATCAAGCATTGGAGCAGAAGTAAATTCAAGATTCAAGCATTGGAGATGACATTTATGCTCTATATTTTATGAAGACTACCTACATGAAACCCTAATTCCTTCTGAAGACAAACAAATCTTCATTAAAGGTATATCATTAGTTTTTCATTCACTTTAAGTATTTTACTGAAGTTGTTCATTTACATTCTCAATTCAATTTCATAGTTAATTCCAAAACCTGGGTTTGACCTAAGGAAAACCCCTATTCCCAATGATTTTCCCTTTTTCACTATGAGCAGGAACATGTATAGAGCTACGTTTTGGGAGATTGATAGGATTTGTAGAGAAGAACATGTTCACCTTTTGAAGCCAAGAAATTTGGAAGACTAAGGTGACCACCACCATAGTCTTAACAAATCGGGCTGAATTTCTAGGAACAAATCTGAACCTTCATCTTCTGCTTAGATCTAGGTTTGTGGCTCTGTATGATGATTGTATCTTATTGGTTCTATCAAATTGCTTCAATAAGTCACCATATTGCCCTAATCTTTAAATAATTCAAATTCAATTCAATTTAAGAGAAAGAAGAGCCCCATTTAGGAGGTTTGGAATTAGATTAGAATCTTGATCTCTCAAGGTAAAATATATCAAATTCCTATCTTTCCCCAATTTAATGGTAACTAAGCAAAATTAGTGGTTTTATTACATTTTATGGTGAAACCCTAATTTTCACCATCATAGATCTTGAAAAAGCCAACTGGAGATCCCCATAATTTTTGCCCAAACATCACATTACCATGCTTTTTTTATTTAAATCATGAGATTATTTAAATAATAACCATTTTAAGATCAAATTTAAAATAATCTTCTGATGCCCGTCGGGTCCCTTTGTGGGCCAGCTAAAAAAAATCATTTTGAAACAATTGGCCTCACAATATCATCTAACTAGAACTAAGATTGAGTTCACACACCCCTAAATCCAAAAAATGAAATGGATCATAAGTAAAGTTTGCAATTTTGAATTCTTTTTCAAATGACCAAATTGGGCTTGTTGCATTTGGAATAGTTCAAGAATGTTGAAAAAACTTTATTGTGAGACCTCAAGACAAAGGATATGCCTTATCATATTTCATAAGAATTTCTATTATCAACTAGTTCATTGTGATTCCTCCTTGGGTACAAGATATTGAAGGTCAAAGGTAGGCTCTTGAGCTAATTTGACAAAATACAAACATAAAATCTATTTAAACCATCATATCTTTGGGCTCTAAAAAAATATAAATTCTAACTTTGGAGTTATGAAATTGAAAAAAAAAATCGTCTATATGTAGAAAAAAACACTACCAAGGGAATCACATGACTATAAATAGGTTTTATTATATTAGCAATCAAAGTAGGGCACCCAGGCATGCTCTAAAACTACAAACAAAAAAATCATCTTTCAATCCACCAACTGAGAGCCTTGAAAAAATACCAAACCTTATCTCAAGAGGCTGCAAATGGACGAGTGAACTTATTTAGGTCACATGAGAACCTGTGCCAAGTAAATTTGCACAATGGTCAATAGGTTACAAAACATCATTCTCCAAAGTAGGCCACTTAAGAAGATTTTGTAGGGGTGTTTCTAAGTGTTGCAACCAAAATTTTCATATAGGCATTTCGAATTTTGTCAAAATTTTAAGGTTCCAATAGTGGCTCTGATTGGGGATGTATGCACCTTGTGAACATAGAAAGAACTTAGATCTCTAGAGACCAAATAGAGTGCCTCCTCTATTTGGTGGCTAAGTCAAAAGGCCCCTAACTTTTTATGGTTTTGATATCAAACCATAAGTGATGGCCAAAGACCATCAAAAAACAAAAAAAATTTCTTAACTCTATCATAAATCCTATTTTCATCTAATTGAGACCAAAAAGATCTAGGAGAATTATTATCAAATGCCTTATTACTTAGTTGTAGTCAACATGGTTAGCATGTTCCATACTAATCTTCTTTATTAAACCATGTTTGAACTGAAAGGACTCATGATACAAACTGCATATTTCATATTCATCACAAAATGCATGCTCATATCCAATGTGACATCCTTCATTATCCACATCACTATCATGCTTCATTGAGTTGACACCTAGCTGATCCAAAAACTGAAAACATTCACAATTTACCTCACAACAAGTGTCATCCAACATGATTCCATCACAATATTGCACATCATAATCAAGATCTTCAAATGAACACTATTGAAAATATTATGGACTATGTAAATGATCCTCTAATATATGGAAAGAGAAACATTCATATACTTTCTTAATCTGTAACTATACTTCAACATGTTGATTAGAATAATCATTGAGAAATTCTAATTGATCAACATACTTTATCACCTCATTATCCTCTAAATAAAATACATCAACACCTTCAACATCCCAAGTGGAGCATCCTAAAATTGCACACCTTGAAATTTCTGACCACATTTAGGTCTTTTCCTTTGTGTTTGCACCCCTCGGCCTGATCGAAGACCTGATTATGCACACACATGTCAAAAATTTCATTCAACTTAGTGATGCACCTAGCTGCTACCTTGATCGTGCCCCAAATTAGCACAGGACCAAGGTGTGGTGCCCTGGTCCCCCTTAATAGGGTCCTATCCTTAGGCCCTTCCCCCTGACCTATCTCAAATTCGAAGTGGAAAAACCCCTCTATGTCATCTCATGTTGGAAAATTAATCAATTAATCATATGAGAAAGTATATAAGTGGGATTTCCCCTCTCATTTGATGGATCATGGAAATTCAATCAAGCATCCAAGCATTCAAGAGATCAAGCATTCAAGCATTCAAGAGCAATTTAGCATTTTTAGTTTTCCTTCAAGCTTTGGAGCAACAATAGAGTCAAGATTTCAAGCATTGAAGAGGAGATCATCATTCTAATTCATGAAATCATAATTCCATGTGGAGGCAAGCAAAACTTCACAAGGAGGTATAAGAATTTCATTTTCAGTCAATTCAACATCCCCTCAAAGAGGAGGATTTCTACTTTCAGTCATTTCAATTACAATTTTTCAACCACTTGGTTAATTCCAAAACCGGGGTTTAACCTAAAGGAAAACCCCTATTCCCAACACATTTCCCTTTCCTTCTCTATGCAGGAAGCAAGTGTACACCTATTCTTTTGGAGTTAATCTTTATTTGTAGAGACAGAAAAACCCTCTTCAACACATGAAAATTTTGGAGGACCAAGAGGGGGGTGACTTGGTCCGGACACATGGTCCCTACAACTTTTCATAGATTTCATAGAGTAGCTCCGAATCATCCCAAACTTCTCAAATCCAGGTGCATGATGAAATCGTAGATCTGTAGCTCGTTGTTTTATCATATTTGTCTTCATTTCTAGCACTTAGTTTTAATTCAACTAGTAAACTTACAAAAGAGGGTCAAACACATTCTAAACACAACACATGTACTTAGTATTTAGTCCTTGTATCATTTAGGATTGGATCTAGTAGATTCATCCCCTATTTTGAATGTAAAGTCCTCCAAGAGAAAATTGACTTAGTGATTTCTCCTTTCCATGTGGTGAATTTAATAAGCTCCAATTTTCCACTTTACATTTTGGTGAACCCGACTCTTTACACCCTTAATTCTGATTTTTGTTTTCAGATTTGAGTGTATGCAACTTACAATTCAAATTTTCAATTATAAGTTTAATTTCCTTGCAATTTTCAAAAATTAAAAGGTTAAATTCACAAAAACCCTAATTTTTAGATTCAAAATTGAGCTTGTGATTGTCTAAATTGGATTGATTGTTTCAGACTAAGAACTCTTCAATTTTACAATTCAAGTTTTCTTTTACATGTTCAATTTTCAAAAAAAATAAAAATTAAGTGGTTAAATAAAAAAACCCTATTTTTTAATTTTAAAATTGAACTTGTGGATTGTGTAGATTTTGAATTAATTTTCAAATTTGAGTCCTTGATTCAACTTCAAAATTCACTTTCCCACCTTACAAAATTCAATTTTTCAAATTTAAATTTTTTAAATTAAGCGGTTAATGCAACAAACCCTAATTTTTAAAATTAAATTAATCTTGTGCAATTTCAAATTTCTTTAAACATTTAATTGACTCAATTAAATCTAAAGCCTCTTGTTTTACTTCTAAACATCATAATGTTGGCAAGAGACATTGTTCCGGTGAAGATTGATGCATGAGAGATGTTTAGGAGTTGTCATTGATGGCAACTCAATTTAGAAATCATATCTGGTGCATGTAGATTTGATTTATCGGAAGTTGTATTATCATTTGGCATAAGTCTGGAAGGTGGAATACAGTAACCAACAGAGTATGAGTACAGTGTGCAGATCTTGATTTTGATTGCATAAATTTGATTGTAGTAATAGAGGCAGATGATTTGAGGTTCGAGACAACTTATTTTGTAATCCTGATATCTGGTGTTGATTCATGAGAAAGATTGAAGGTCCAGTATCCAATAATCCAAGAAGAGAAGAGCTATTTTGATGTAACGTGTGATCCAGAATCTTTGGGATGATTTCAATGATTGGTTTTGAGTTTGAGGAGATTGGGCCAACATATGTGAAGCTTTTTATCATCTTGTTTAGGTCTGCATATGGATTTATGGATAAATTGAGCCGACTTGTTGGTACATGTTTCATGTTGTGTTATGTGGTTTTTCGAAGCCAACATGGCAATTGATCTTTTTTGTTGATGCAGATATATAAGATCGACTTGTATGGTCATTTTGGTATTTTAGATGTATGGTAGATATGTGAATATTGATATGTGATGAGAAAGTGAGCATTAGTATGTAGATTTGGTGCTTCGATATATGATTGTGCAGTAGAACAGGGAAGATTAGCAAAATAGATGAAGATAGTTAGATTGTGCTTAACCAAAACTGTTATTTGGCATTAGTAGATACTATTCTTCAGTTCAGACTCTATTGTAATAATTTTTAGGATAGTGAGTCCTCCAGGTTGTCACCCTCTTTTGTATTTGAGCAGTAAGCTCTAGGTAGTGTGCCTGAATGCAAGTGCATTCCCCTTTTTGTAATATTATAATACTCCTAATCAAAGTATAATAATATTGTGGGTTCCACATAAAAAATTTGGTGTTATGGTTTCGTGGTTGATTAGTTTATTTTTCTACACTTTACTTTCATTATTATGCATCTAGTGATTTAAGAATTAGTTTAATAAACTTGTGAATTGTAGAACACTGATTCACGCCTCCCCCCCCCTCCCCCCTCTTAGTGTTCATTGATTCCACTAATTGATATGAGAGCTTAGTTCCTATGAAGAAGCCTAATAGCTTGATGAAGATTTGGAAGATTGAATCAATGAACTTTGGTTTGTAGAAGAAACTTACTATGGCACTTGAAGATCTTGATGCAGCAATGAAAGAAAAAAGTAGCCCGAGGAGAAGTTTGGAAGCAACTGAAAATTTCATTGAATATTTGAAAGAACAAGTGATGACATCCAGAGAAAAGAGAAAGGAACTAATGGATAAACTCAAGGAGAAAGAAGAACAAAGCATTGACAGTCAAGCCCTATGAGACAAGATAGATGAATGTGAGAAGTTTGCTAGAGAGAATGCAGTCCTGAAGAATGAGATGCAATCCATTGTGATGAAGCTCACAAAGGAGATTGAAAATGGGAAGAAGAATGAGGAAAATCCGACTCAGTCATTAAGGATAGATCTAAAGAATATTGTAGATTGAACTATGAGAATGATTAGTTGAGACTTGAATTGGTGCAATCTAAGAATGATGGGAAAGAACTGGAGAGGCAGATCATAATTCTGAGAGATGAACTTTCCAATGTTAATGAGTACAAAGAAAAATTTAAAGCTAGCTCAGCCAGGCTAGATGAGATGCTATAAAGTCAAAGAAGTGGAAAAGACATGCTAGGACTTGGATATGAGAAAGGATAATCCTCTGATTCTTGATAAGTAAATCATCAGAAGAACAAGAGACCTCTGATAAGACAACCTAATGCTTATAAATTCAATGGTAATGTTTTGTTGCAATAAATTCGATCATATGGCAAGTCAATGCAAAAATAGGATAATGAATAATGGTCCTACCTTTACCGGACAATGTTTCAAATGCAACAACTTTGGTTATAATTCAAACATGTGCAGAGAAGTGATGAATAATTTCCAAAATAAGAGATGATATGCTTGTGGAATGTTTAGACACATTTCTAACCAATGGAGGATGAGACCAAATTAGATGAATTTCAGGCCTATGCAAGGAAATGTTGTTTGCTATGCATGCAACAAATCCGGTCACATTGCAAAATATTGCAGAAGCAAGAATGTGAGAAAGAATGCTCTGGTAGACAAGAACATATCAAATGAAAAGGGCAAAGTGAAGGTTGAAGAGGTCAGAGAGTAGCATAAGAATATGTGGGTTAAGAACAAAGATTCAAATGCACAGAATGGCTCCACACCTAATTCCGGTGTTGGAACCTCATCTAGTAACTAAGGCATTTAGGCCTTAGGGGGAAGCTTTTCATGCAGATTTTTTAAACCCCCCTTCAAAGATCTGTAACTGGCTAAGAAAGGTTGCAGATGATTGATATTAGTTGTGCAGTTGATATCGGGAAGACTACATGGTGATCTGAGAATCTGGAAAGCCTTTAGGGTTGTACATTTATTACAACTTAAAGTTAGGTTTTCGGTGAATAAAAAGGCATTCTATCATTCGTTCCTTACATTGAGATTGAAGAGAAAGAGTGGGAGAGTGAGTTGAACGATATTAAGTAGCGAAAACAAAGCTTGAAGCCATTCGATAGTAATTCCTAGCATCTTGGTGAAATTGAAAAGGTATCTATCTTTGTTTGATGTTTTTCATACCCTATTTTTGAAATGGGGTCATCATCTAGTGTAGAAACTCCATAGGTAGTAGAAATCACTAAAAGGGCAAGGCTAGTATTCAAGAAACATCCATTCAAATCACTCGAAGATGATCCAAAAGGAGCATTTTCTTCTGTGTCATATGGAGTACTGCACAATGAGGATATTAGGTCATACATTCATTGTAATATCGAAGATCCTTGGAATGCACACATGCTATAATTATACACCAAGTATCTGATGGATGGAATGGGGAATCTAAATCCTTAATTCAAATCATTGCAAGACAAGGGTTTTATCCAGTTTGTTCACTTTTTGATGTTCGATGAACCCTTATGGGTCAAGTATGTCTTGAGCTGAATCTATGATGAGTTTATATAGATAGATAGACCTTATAAAATAACAAAGAAAGTCATTCAAGCGGTAACCTTTTTAAATGCAACCAGTGAGATCCCCAGTCTGAGATATGCCAAGAACACAACAATGATAGAGGTTACTAGATCCCAACATGACAACCAATCGATGACAATAAGTTATATCATTGAAAATGATATGAGATTTGCTTCAATGGTGATAGGATATAAGGTGTACCAGTCCAGCAGACAAAATTCAATATCTGATACTACAATATATGCAGCCTATCAGATACTCAAGGAAGATAAGAGATATGATCTATTTGGAGTGCTTCTTAGTGAACTAATGAGTAATATGAATAAGATTAAGTAAGATAAGAAGCATGTTTACAAGTTTGGTTCTTTGATTGTTTGTTTGGCACTTTAGTTTTTGAATGAAATCCCCAGAATAGGAAAAGTATAGTGGGCTTATGATAAACCTATGGCAGTCCAAATTAAAGAACATTTGCAAGGATTGGGTGATGTGGTAGCACAGAAAACTGCTTTGTGGGGTTACTTCAAATCATTTCAGGCAATGATACAAAGCAGATAGAGGATCCCAAAGCACATTATTGAAAAATATGAAGATACCATATGCTTTATGGTAGAAAAAGATCAATGCCATATGGAGGTAGCAGAACCAATAACCGTATGGATCATGCCCATGGGGTATGAAGTAGATGGAAACACTCTTGATGCATATTCTCAACACCTGTTGAGTAAATTGGTAGATCAGAAAGAAGAAAAGTTTGGTACTGATAAGGAGAAAGATCTAGACCTACACAAGAAATTCACTGAGTCCAGAAGAAAGAGGAAGGTCAAAAAAGAAGTTGAAGAGCTTGCAGAACAAATGGGAATAACAAAAGTTGTTCAAAGGGATAGGGAACATAATATACTGAAAGAGGAGGACATGGTAAAGCCTAAGAAGACAAAATTGTCTCCACTCTTCCCAAACCAATAAGGCCAAGGTAAACCAAGTCAGCACCTACCTCTAGTGCATAGAATCATGTACCTCCACCCAAGCCACAAGCCAATTCAACTGGTGCAACAAAGAAAAGGAAGAAGGAAAAGCCACAAAGGGAATATGTTGCACCCACTACTAAAGATGTAGAGACAAAGTTTGATGAAGCAGTGCGAGAGGTGAAGAAGATAGCTACCTATGCTAGGGTAGTGAAGAAGCCTCAATCTAGTAGAGCCCAGCCGACCAAGAAGCCAAGGACTGAAGCTGAGCAATATGGTAGACCTAAATCAAGTAGAAAGTCAAAGTCTAAGCTTGATGAAGCTCTGAAATCTGGTAAAGTAGAAGGTACTTATGATGTTGTACCGCCAATGACATTAAATGAAATAATTGATGAAGTGCTAAAGGAAGGTAATTTGAAGAATGTACCTATATTTAATGAAAAGTGTGATGATAATGATCAGAGAGCTATAAAGGAAGTTGTTGTGCAGTATATGAATGTTTATAGCAAAGCCTTTATACAGCTATCATCTATGATTCCGAAGGGATTGTATGATATTTTGGATGCAAGGAGGCATATAGACCACTTAGAGGATGAAAGAATAAAAGAATATATATTAGTCAATTTGTCTTATATAGTTTCTAAAGTTGAAGTTGATAGATTTCTTAAGCTTGCAAAGGATAGATTCAGAAGTAAAAAGAGAGTTAATAAGATTATGCGCGAGAAAATAGATGAAGTTGTCAAAGAGACCGGAGTAATTTGGAACAATTTTTGAAAGAGCACAAAGATGATGTAAATCTGGCACAAGATGACACCCAACCGAAAGAGAAGGCACATGATACCTCCATTCCAGAAGTGCATACAACAGTTTCTGATGTGCAGGAAGAATAGCCAACTAAGAAAGCCATTTTGGCAGGACACACAAATGAACAAAGCATAGTTGTAGATGATACTGATACTACTAAGGTTGATAACTCGGGTGAAGCTGAACAAAATCCTTTGGTGATAGGTGTTGACTCTAAGAAAGCAGTTGAGGAGATTGGAAAAGTTGATGAAGGAAAGGAAGAGGTTGATGATAAAAATGAAGAAGAGACAAGTGTAGAGAATGCACAGAAGGAGAAAGGAGAAGAGAAGGGTGATCAGGCTCTGGTGATAGTGGAAAGAGACACTGACAAGGGAAAATAGATTGTCACTGACTCAAATGATTACACTCAAGGGCCAATAGATCTGAGCTCACTATCTCCTATTCAAGAATTAAAGCTTGCAAGTCTTGCACAAGCAAAAGCAAGTGAGTACTTTGATGAATAATGATGAACAGTAAGTACTCAATAGATACTGAGAGGCAGGGTGAATTAGTATAGACAAAAACTTCCCTAAACCACATTGACTACAAAGAATGCACTAACTAGTAAACAACATCACCGATCTAAATCAAGGTACTACCGGTAAAACACAGTGAGACTGTGAAACACATAAACCAGTAACACTTAGATCTTCACAAAACATAATAACTCATTTTCACTTCATCCATATGCTTAAAATCTAATATTCCATTTCCACTTCACCCATATGCTTAAACAGGTAATTCATCAAAAATATAAAGACCACTAGATCAACATGCTTTACCACTTAACAGAAAACACTAAGACATCACATGAAAAAGCATCACACATAACGCACTGATTTTTCATGTGGAAACCCAACTGGGAAAAACCACGGTGGGGATGAATACCCACAAGTTGTTCTTGAACTCTTCTGAAGTCCACTCTGTTAGGAGCCTCATCTAGTTAAGGACTTTACAATAGGTTCTGCTAGGAACCAATCCTACTAGGGATAACCCTGTTAAGGGATGGCTAAATACTTGGTTAAAGGTTAGAACCCTGTTAAAGGTTACTTCGTAAGAGGATTTGAAGAACTCAATGAATTTGAGTCACCCTGTTAAAGGATTTACAGAAAGCTTGTTAAAGCTACCCACTTAAGGGATTTTCCAACTGCTAAAATGGTTAGAAGTCAATAGGTAATACACTGATTTGATAACAACACTAAATGCCAAGGCAGATCCACTTAAGTTCCTTTTCCTCTACAATCACACTCTGCAAGTATCTACATACTTCTCTAGTCTGGAAAGAATCAAGTATCTCTTCACTTGGATACACACACACAACATTTGCCAACAACTTCATGATGCAAATCATCATTGACCTTATAGACAACAGATAGGTCGGAGGCATAAACCCTAAACCCTAAACATTTAGGTTATCAATACAGTCGGTCCAATCCTGACTATTCAATCACATTGCATAGTGTAAAATGATCTTGAACAAATCTCAAGACATTCTCCATCATTCATTCTTTGCCACTTCTAGAAGCTGATAACCCATTACATGCTCTCCACCGTTTACTGGGACTTCGCACATTCCCAAGGTAGATAGGATCAATCTTCTTCATGCAAGATCCTCAAGAAAATCCTTCACATGCACAAGGCTGATGTGGCAACATGATTTGATCTTCATTACAATGCTAACCCATCATAGGATGTCATTGGTCGAATCACACAGACTTGGAATGCATCAACGAAAAACCTCGATACAAACTTTCCATATACCAGTTCGCATACCGGTTCACTTTTTGCATATAACGGTTCATTCCATCATACCAATTCACACTTCATCATACCGGTTTACTTGTATCATCATACCAGTTCACTTGCCAGGTTGCTTACTTCATTATACTGATTCATACTTCAGCATATTGACATCAATGACAACATACAATATCATCATGTCATCACACTTCTGCACATATGCCAATAGACATACTCAAGTCTCACATCTCTAACAAAGAGTTGATAACGTTGGCCATGGATGTTTTGGAGAAAAATTTTCCATCGTTCAAACCGAATACACTTGATACTCCCTCTGGTAAGCTTAGAAGCATGCTCAATGTAGTAGAATCTCATTTTGTGTGTTTGCAGAAAGCGGCAGATGCTAAAATTTTGACTCAGTTTAATGTTATGAGATTGAGGATAATTTTGAAGATGATTGACGGAGATAGGGAGAGTTTGATAACTACTATGAAGAATATACAAGATGCATTAGATGAAGGTGGTCAAATATATGTCATGTCTAATTTTTCCTTAACTTACTATTAACATTGACAAGAAAATAAAAGAGTGTGAAGGGAAGATAGCTAACATATCTCAATCTTATGCACCTCAATCAGTCCTAGTTAGCAATTTTGAAGCTCAATTTATGGCTATACTTGATAAGATAAAGAGCTTAAATCAGGAAAAGGATAGAATTTTAGGCAGAGTGGGAGAAGTAAGAAGTCTTATCACTCTTCGGATAGATACATTGATCAGCAGTAAGCAAGATGCAAAGAATTATCTGAACAAGAGTATTTCAGTAGATCAAAGAGGAGCAGAGATGTATGCCTATCTTCTCAGTGGTCTGATCAATATTTTGGAGAATTTGAAGAAGGGTTGGGATGATCACCTCTTGTCCCTAAAAACATTTTTTCATGATATCTTTAAATTTTTTTAAGTAACTATATATATCCCTGTATAAAAAAATTGGTGGAATCCTATCTTTGGCATTGTTGTCAAAGGGGGAGAGAGCAAAGTGAAAATGGTGCAAATCCTTGGGGGGGCTTGTTGAGCTTGTCTAGAGTCTTGGAAATTTTTTAAGTTTTGAAGTTAAACCCTGAGTGTATAGTGTCATTTTTCACAGCGTTGCCATTAATGCCAAAGGGGGAGATTGTTGGCAAGAGACACTGTTCCAGTGAAGATTGATGTATGAGAGATGTTTAGGAGTTGTCATTGATGGCAACTCAGTTTAGAAATCATATCCGGTACATGTAGATTTGATTTACTGGAAGTTGTATTATCATTTGGCATAAGTCTGTGAGGTGGAATATAGTAACCGACAGAGTATGAGTACAGTGTGAAGATCTTGATTTTGTTTGCATAACTTTGGTTGCGGTAATAGAGGAAGATGATTTGAGGTTCAAGTTATCTTATTCCATAATCTTGCTATCCAGTGTTGATTCATGAGTGAGATTGAAGGTTCATTATCCGATAATCTAGGAAGAAAAGAGCTATTTTGATGTAACGTGTGATCCAGAATCTTTGGGATGATTTCAGTGATTGGTTTTGAGTTCGACAAGATTGGGCTGATCTATGTGAATCTTTTTATCATCTTGTTTAGGTCCACATATGGATTTGTGGACGGATTGATCCAACTTGTTGGTACATGTTTCATATTGTGTGTTATGCATTTTTGGAAGCCAACATGGGAATTGATCTATTTTGTTGATGTGGATATATAAGATCGACTTGTATGATCATTTTGGTATTGTATATGTATGGTAGATGTGTAAATATTGATATGTGATGAGGAAATCAGCATTAGTATGCAAATTTGGTGCTTCGATATATGACTGTGTAGCGAAACATGGCAAATAAGCAGAACAGAGGAAGATAGTTAGATTGTGCTTAACCGGAACTACTATTTGAAATTAGTATATTCTATTCTTCAATTCAAACACTATTGTAATTATTTGTAATCATTTTTAGGGCAGTCAGTCCTCCGAGTTGTAGCCCTATTTTATATTTGGGTAGTGAGCTCTAGGCAGTGTGTCTGAATGCAAGTGCATTCCCCTTTTTATAATATTATCATACTCCTAATCAAAGTATGATAATATTGTGGGTTCAAATCCCACCGTGTTTTTTCCATTTTTGGGTTTCCACATAAAAATTTGGGTGTTATGGTTTTGTGGTTGATTGGCTCATGTTTTTGCACTTTACTTTCATTCTTATGCATCTGATGGTTTAAGAATAAGTTTAATAAACTTGTGAATTGTAGAACACTAATTCACCCCCCCCCCCCCCAACCCCCACTCTCAGTGTTCATTGATTCCAACACATAAAAGAAGACCCTTAAGTGTGCCATTTTTTTGTTTTATTCTTTCAATTAATCATCTTCTCGAACATCCTAAGTGTGTCCTATTTTGACCTTCAAGGCTTATTTTTGCATATCTAGACATCTCCAAATCTCATATCCTTCTGTAATTTGCATTTAAATCACAATATCTTGCTTCCTTGAAAATTTGGTAAAAATTTGGTCGGACCAAGTAGCTACCTACCTGGTCCCAACTCTTTCTCCTCAAATTTTGGGAGCCTGTTTTGACTGTATTCTACTGCTCAATTCCATAGATTTGTAAAATTTTATTGATTTTAGATCGCCCTAAGGTCAAAAATAAATATGAATTTCAACATTTCAATTTTCAATTAAAATTTTAAATTAAGTGGTTAATTACCTATACCCTAATTTTTAAATTAAATTGACTTCTTCAATATTTCAACATTCCAAAATTTCAAAATTTTAAAATTAAGAGGTTGGATTTGGACAGCCCTAATTTTAATTTTGATCTTCCCTCCTTTCAAATTTTTAAAATTAAGAGGTCATTTTCATCCCTAAATTTAAATTTAAATTTAAATTTCTATCTTCTAAGGGATAATTTAAAATCTAAATCAAAAGATTATTTTAAAAATGCCCTAATTTTAAATTTTAAATTCCTAGGAGATTACATTATTACTCTTGATTCTTTGAATCATTTTTCCTAGAATTTTGCATTGTAAAATTTGAAATTCAAAATTCCCTCCCTTAGTGCATGGGTTTTACTACTATTAGTCCTACCTATAGTATCCCCATAAGGAGAAGTTATAGAATTAAGGTCACCCAAGGTTTAAATACCGAGGAAATGCAGCCTAATTTAGCTAGTTTTTTTAATGAGGATATTGGTGGTTGTTCCAATCCTATAGATATTCCTGTTTATACTCTTGATAATTCTCATAATGAGGAGGAGTCACTAATCAGGGTATCTGTTGACCAATTGGCAAAGATGGACAATCAATTTCACAATCTTCAGCAATGGATGAGTCAAGAATACCCGGAAAGAGAAGCTCTCCCATTGATTGAAAGATTAAAAAGAATTTTTTAACGTGATAAACATGGTGTTGATATCTTACGTGGTATTGCTCATATTTTTTATTCTAATATCATGCCTATGAAGAGTTGTGTTTAAAAACCTAGGTTATACACAGCCTCCTAGTCATGTTAATCATTTTACTTTTTGACAACCCATATGACTATTAGATAGTTTAGATAACCAAAGGATAGTTGAGAGGGGGGATGAATCAGTTGTCACCAGATTATAGAACTTTAAGCATTTAAATCCTTATTACCAGAACACATAAACTTAATACCAGAATACATAAACCAAATACTAGAATGACTGATAAAGCAATTAAACATAAACATAAATCATAGAACAGTTACCATCCATCCATAACACATGACACCAATATTTGTATGTGGAAAACTTGGTAAAGGGAAAAACCACGGTGGGAAGCCTACCCATAGTCAGATAATACTTCTATAGCAAGTATGTGATTACAATATAAGGGGCCTGCACATGCAAGAAGGCCAACAACCTAGAGCGCACTGCTCATCATAAAAAGGAGCCTCACTGACTACATAAACATCGGACTACAATCTACAAAGAAGAGTGAACTACAAGTATATCATCTCCTATGCTTGAGTACAGTTTTGGTTAAGCTCAATATCGGAGGCCTTACACCTCTCTTACAAATCCAATTCAATCACCTATGATCGACCAAACCTTTTGCATATCATTACAACATTATTTGCACATAGATCATCCCATAACATTTTCCTATCAACCCATATGCCCATGATCTACAAAGAGATCTTACATCATATTTATACCAACCCAGGACCTAAACAATTAGGTTGGCCACCTAAAAGATAATAAAATAAATTCATAACAGAAACCCATAATCCAATGATCAACCAAGTCAGCTTAGGCCAAAAATAATGTAAATTAATCATTAAATCTTGTCGATAACACATCAAGAACATTCTTCAACATGTTACAGAAATTGGTCCATAACCTAGATAACACCAGACCCAAAATAGGTGGCCATAAACCAAATCCAATGCCACTGATGAATAGGAACATGAACAAGATAACCAACAACATCCTGAAAGCCATCTAGAAGTTGCATCAACACCACTTATCATGTGTATCAAAAGATCTTCAACAAAGCTCTATCGGTAAAACCCTTACCGATGACCAAAAGGCTTACTAGAAAAAATGATAGCTCCTGAGTTATCAAATCCTGAACCAAATCATCATAATACACATCTGAATAGCATGAATGATAGATCCAAACCAGTTCCACAAACCAAAGCATACCAGATCCTACCAGATCAATAACATAATCAACCACTCTACTGGAACCAATTGCAAACCGGTAAACAACCAAAACAATCGGTGTTGCCATCAATGACAAAACATCAATGCAACACATAATCAATTCCTCCAAATTGCCAACAATCTCCCCCTTTGTCATTGATGGAAACACTAGATGTAAAACAAATATCCAAGTGCCAGGAAATGCCAAATGGGCCTCCCCCAATGGAAGACATCCAACAATCTCCCACAAAATGATATAGCAATGAAGTTTTGAACCAAACTCACTTATGATTGATATTATGTTAAGCTCTATTTTTCACATATATCTCTCCCCCTTTGACATCAATGCCAAAGATCTGGCATAAAACATCAAAGAAAAATCATAAATCCTTTGAAACATATAGCTGACTACTCCCCCTCAGCAGTAGCACCACCACATCAATCCAGAATGAGTAATAACTTTGATAATGCATACTAGACTAATGCCAATCAACATCACTCAGGTCTCTACTGGAGGGGCAGAAACCCCCAATCTATCTCTGAAGTACTCAAATGATTCTTTAGGTAAAGGTTAAGTGAAAATGTCTGAAATCTTCTCTTTAGTGTTCACATAAACCAGTCTAACTTCATTTACTTCCACCTTCTGCTTCAAAAAATTATACTTGATAGATATGTGCTTTGTCTTATAATGAAATACGAGATTGTTTGATATATCACTAGTAGTGGAGTTATCATAGTGAATAACTACTAGTTCATTATAATCCACCTATATATCCTTCAACATTTGCTTCATCCATAGAACTTGTGTATAGTTAGTAGCAACAACAACATACTCAGCTTCAGCACTAGATAAAGAAGTGTGTGACTGCTTATTGCTGATCCATGAAACAATTTTCTTTCCAAGAAAGAAAGCTCCACTGGATGTGCTCTTCCCGTCATCAACATCTCCAACCCAATCTGCATCTGTATATGCACATAATATAAAGTCATCATTTTTAGGATACCACAAACCATATTCAGTTGTTCCCTACAAATACCAGAAAATCCTTTTCACCACACTCTCATGATTTTCTCTAGGATCACTCTGATATCTCGGTACAATACAAACTGCATTCATTATATCTAGTCTAGTCTAAGTTAGATATAACAAACCATCAATCATAGATTTGTACCTAGTAGGATTTACAGATGTAGATGCATCTTTCTTTATCAATTTCTCACTTGTAACCATAGGAGTACTAACCAGTTTACAATTTTCCATACCAAATTTCTTCAAAAACTCTCTAGCATACTTAGTTTGATAGATGAAAATACCTTTATCAGTTTGAGTAATCTACAAACCTAAGAAAAATCTCATCTCCCCAATCATAGACATCTCAAATTCATTCTTCATATTGTTCAAGAATTCCATACACAACTTATCTTTACCTCCAAGAATGATATCATCAACAAAGACCTCAATAATCAATATGTCAGCAATTTTGTAATATAAATTACTGTCAGCATTACCTTTAGTGAAATCAAACTTCAAAAGATATTTATCTAGTCTTGCATATAAAGCTCTAGGGGCTTGTTTCAATCCATATAAATCTTTCCTTAACTGACAAACCATGTTTTGTCATCTGAAAGTGAAAATCCATCAAGTTGCTCAATATAAACTTCCTCTTCAAGATCTCCATTCAGAAATGCATACTTAACATCCATCTGATAAACCTTGTAATTCTTATGAGCAGCATAAGAAATAATCTCACAGCTTCAATCCTAGCTACCGATGCAAAGGTTTTACCATAATCAATTCCTTCCTTCTGAGAGTATCCTTTACAAACCAATCTCGCTTTATTCCTCACAACTTGTCCATCCTCATTCAATTTATTCCCAAAAACCCATTTAGTTCCAATAACATTTTTATTTATAGGTCGGGGAACTAAAGTCCATTTGTTATTCTTTTCTATCTAATCTAAATTTCTTTCATAGCTTTCATCCAATATTCATCTTTACAAGCTTCAATTACTGATGCCAGTTCAACTTGAGAAATAAAACATACCTCATCAGTTGCCAACCTTCTTCTTGTCATCACTCCTTTGCTTTTGTCTCCAATGATATGATCTTTAGAATGATTCAACCTTACATACCTAGGAGTCTTCTGATTTTTAGTTCCTCTGTCCTAATCTTCAGTTACTGTTGAATGTTCTAATACTGTCGAAGTAGTTGGTTCAACATTTTATTCTGGTATAGGTGCTCCCGGTTCAGTTATGATTATTTCCACTATCGGTTCTCTCTCATAAGTTTTGATTTGACTTATGTTTTTCTCATCCACTTTGACATTTGTACTCTCCATAATTCTCTTCAATATTTTGTTATAATATCTATATGTTTTTCTTTCATTAGAATAACCAAGAAATATCCCTTCATCACATCTAGGATCAAACTTTCCAATGGAATCATCTCTTTTGATATAACATTTACTGCCAAAGATTCTGAAATACTTAATTGTTGGTGTATGACCAAACCATAACTCATAAGGTGTCTTGCCGGTATCTCCTTTGATATGAACTCTATTGAATTTGTGTATCGTCATGCTTATAGCTTCTCTCTAGTAGATATGAGGTAGATTAGCTTCCATCATCATGGTTCTAGTTGCATTATGTTCTTCCTTTCCACAACTCCATTCTGCTGAGGTGTCTAAGGTGCAAACAACTGTCTCCTTATCCCATTCTTCTAACAATAACTGTTAAACTCACCAGATGTGAATTCTCCACCCTAATCTGACCTTAAGCATTTAATCTTCAAACATGTCTCTGTCTCAACTTTAGCTTTAAATATTTCAAACTTTACAAATGCTTTAGACTTCTCCCTTAGAAAAGTAACCCACATCATTCTAGAATAATCATCAATGATTAGCATGAAATATCTATCACCCTGAAATTTTTTTATTCTAGCAGGACCACACAAATCAATATGAATAAGATCAAGAACAACATTAGCTTTGTCTTGTATACTCTTAAAAGAAATCCCAACTTTCTTTCCCATTTGACATTCCTTACATACCGGATTATAGGGATTTACAATCTTAGGTATATCTCTAACTACCTTAGTAGAACTAATCTTCACAATGCAATCAAAATTCACATGACACAACCTCTTATGCCATAGCCAAATCTCATCAATTTGTGCAATCAAACATGTCTTCTCACCGGAGTTCAAATGAAAGATATTACCTTTAGTCTGTGTACCGGTTGCAATTTCCAAACCAGATCTATTGATAATCTTGCATTTTTCATCCTTGAACTGTAACTAAAATCCCTTTTCCACCAATTGTACTACACTCAAAAGATTATGCCTTAAACCTTCAACATAATAAATATTATTAGTGTTATGATTATTGACCAATGATATTATTCCTTTTCCCTTCATCATACATGCTTTGTCATCTCCAAATCTAGCCAGACCACCATCAAATTATTGCATAGATAAGAACTTCCTTTTATCTCCAGTCATATGATGTGAACATCCACTGTCAATTGCCCATTTATCCTTGTCTTCAATTTTAGCAGCAAGGGCCTTCTCTTTAGGTACCGGATCATCTTCCTTGATTGCCAAAAATACCCATTCCTTTCCATTGCCGGATCCACTAGCTGAATCCTATGTCGGTTCATCATCAAAATCAGTCACACCTTCCTCATCCGCATAGTAGCATGATTTGTCTTTGTTTTTCCTATACTTATGCTTGTTCTGATAATCATGGTTAGGCCTAAAAGATCTTCTAGTTCTTTCTTCAAATCTTGAATTCCTTTCAGGACATCTAGATGCAAAATGACCTATCTTATTACATTCAAAGCATTTAAAAGTGATTTTCCTTCATACTTACTTCCTAACGGTCCTTTAGGTACTCTTCTAGCAAATAAGGCTTCAAGTTTCTCAAACTCTTCATCTTCTTTCTTCATATCCTCTATTCCTTCGCATATAAAGATTTCCAATCACTCTTGTCGATATATGATGTAGATGCATGAAAAGTAGGTTTAGATTTAATAGCTCCAGAAGGTCCAAATCCCTCAAGCTCAAAAGAAGATAATTTCCCAACCAAGGTATCCCTATTAATAGAGGTGTTTGCCATAATTCTCAACTCATTAATTGTAGTAGTCTTCATCTTATAAGCTGGTGGCAAACCTCTTAGTACTTTAGAAACTATTTTATCTTCGCTTAGAGATCCACCACAATATTGAATTCCCAAAACAATCTCATTAACTCTCTCCATAAAAGCAGTAATCCTTTCATCTTCTTCCATCTTCAAATTTTCATACCTTACCCAATAACCATCAAGTTTAGAAATTTTAATAGTAGGGTCACCTTCATTCAATGTCTCCAATTTATCCCATATAGCCTTTGTAGTTAATTTGTCAGTTAGTCTCATAATTTGTTGATCAGAAAGTGCACACAAAAGGGCTTCTCTATCTCTACAATCATTCTCAAGCTCTTTATCCAGACCAGCAAGAGGAGGATTTCCAAATGTAGGATTAAATGTTGTAACACCATTCTCAGTGATCTCCTAAATCTCCTTTCCAAGACATCTCATATGAGTCTCCATTTGAATCTTCCATACCCTATAATTTGTTCCATCAAACCAAGGAATTTCTCTCTGGAAAATAGCAACAGATGAACTAGATGAACTTGAACTACTAGATGCCATAGGATCTTCCTCAAGCAGTTAATCTTTTGTAGAGAGGACCAAGCTCTGATACCAATTGTTAGACAGTTCAAATAACCAGAGGACAACTAAGAGGGGGGTGAATTAGTTGTCACTAGATTATAGAACTTTAAGCATTTAAATCCTTATTAGCAGAACACATAAACTTAATACCGAAATACATAAACCAAATACTAGAATGACTGATAAAGCAATTAAACATAAACATAAATCATAGAATAGTTACCATCCATCCATAACACATGACACCAAGATTTGTAAGTGGAAAACCTGGTAAAGGGAAAAAACGTGGTGGGAAGCCTACCCATAGTCAAATAATACTTTTGCAGCAAGTATGTGATTATAATATGACGGGAATGCACATGCAGGAAGGCCAATAGCCTAGATCACATATCTCATCACAAAAAGGAGCCTCATTGACTACATAAACATCAGACTACAATCTGGAAAGAAGAGTGAACTGCAAGTATAGTATCTCCTATGCCTGAGTACAGTTCTGGTTAAGCTCAATATCGAAGGCCTTAAACCTCTCTTACAAACCCAATTCAATCACCTATAATTGACCAAACCTTTTGCATATGATTACAACATTATTCACACATAGATCATCCCATAACCTTTTCTTATCAACCCATATACCCATGATCTACAAAGAGATCTTACATCATATTTATACCAACCCAGGACCTAAACAATTAAGTTGGCCACCTAAAAGATAATACAATAAATTAATAACATAAACCCATAATCCAATGATCAACCAAGTCATCTTAGGCTGAAAACAATGTAAACCAATCATTAAATCCCGACGATAATGCATCGGCAACATTCTCCAACACGTTATAGAAACTGGTCCATAACCTAGATAACACCAGACCCAAAATAGGTCACCATAAACTAAATCCAATACCATCGATGAACTAGAACACGAACAAGATAACTAATAGCATCCTGCAAGCCATCTAGAAGTTGCACCAACACCACTTATCACATGCATCAAAAGATCTTCAACAAACCTCTACCGGTAAAACCCTTACCGGTGACCAAGAGGCTTACTAGAACAAATGATAGCTCCTGGGTCATCAAATCCCGAACCAACTGATCGTGATACACTTCTGAATAGCATGAATGATTGATCCAAACCAATTGCACAAACCAAAGCATACCGAATCCTACTGGATCAATAACATAATCAACCACTCTACTAGAACCAATCGTAAATTGGTAAACAACCAAAACAACCAGTGTTACCATCAATGACAAAACATCAATGCAACACATAATCAATTCCTCCAAATTGCCAACAATGACTAGTGTCCCTACCTTTATATCGAACATCCTAGCTACCTCTACACAAAATTTCATACCTACAAATGTTAGTCATGGGGGAAATACCTCTTCTTTTATTTCTCCTACCATGAGTGTTACCCAATCACACTCACCACCTATAAATGCCAGTCAAGGGGGAAACTCCTTCAATCACAATTCCTTCATTCCTCCTATGAGTCTTCCATATATTACCCAACCTTCTTGATTACCTAATTATCATAGTGTCCCACCAACTTATTCTTAATCTCTTCCTTCATTCAAAAATATTACTCCTCCCTATTAATCCAACATGTCTAATTTCAATCCTTCTACCGAAGCTACAATCAATAGTCTAGCCCAAATAGTGTCTTCCTTACAACAACAAATAGCTTTTATGAGTCAATCCAAGTATAACGTGCTCACATTTGATGTAGCGAGCCCATTGTCCATTGACATTGTTAGATTTGTCCCTCATAAACATGTATAAGTCCCTCAATTGGAACTTTATAATGGAAAAGGTGATCCCTTAACTCATGTTAAAATATTCCAAACTTTGTGTAGTGATTTTTCTCATGATCAAAGATTGTTAGCGAGATTGTTTACTAGAACATTAAGGGATAGAACTTTGCAATGGTATTGTTCTTTGCCTCCTTATTTTATTACTTCTTTTCAACAATTGGCAAATACTTTTATTTAACAATTTCACAATAACATTGGTCCTAAAGTTACTTTGACTTATTTGATACATTGTAAACAAGGTGTTAAAGAAAAAGTGACTGATTTTACTAATAGATATAAGCATTTGTATTCTTAGATTTATTTTCATGTGCCTGATCAAGATATTCAAAGGATTTTTATTGCTAATTTACAAAAATATATTAGGGACTGAGTTTACTTCCTTTCTACAGTTGTGCGCAGTATTTTACAATTATCAGCTGACTATGAGTCAATTGGAACAATCATCTCCTTCCATGGCTTTGAGTGATAAGGGTGATAGTGCTCAACAACTATTTGCGAAGGTCAAACCAAACAAAGGATTCATTGAATTGAATGACAACAACAACAATCAATCAATTGGTAGCCAGGACAAGTGTGCCTCCTTTGTTTAAATACTTTAAAAGTGAAAAAGAATTTACTCCTTTGAAAGAATCTTTGCATAGCATTATGTCTCGGTTAATAGAAAGTAATGTGTTAAAACTTCCCCAAATCAAGCCAATTGATCCATCTAAGACAACTTCACCTTACTTTGATGCGAAATCCTTTTGTCAATACCATCATCAACCTGGTGATGATACTGAAAAAAAAAATTCATTGAGAAGTAGGATTCAATAATTGATTGATTACAATACCATATCTGTGGCAAGATTGAAAGATAGAGGAAACAAATCCGTAGCTCCTTTTAATCAAAATCTTTTGATTTTCACTCATCCTTTGCCATCCCATTCCACTAATGTGATTGAGACTAGTCAGCTTGTTTTCTCTCCCAATGTGGTGAACCTTGTAGACAAACAAGAACCTTCTAAGGATTTTTGCATCACATTTGATCCTAGTGAGACCATTAAAGTACCTGATGGCCCATTATACATAAGTGAAAAAATCAAAGGCATACTTGCTAGAGGAGTGCTTATTGATCCTGCTTGCATGGTTAATGTGATAACTGAATAATTTATGTATACTTTTCAATTGTATCAATTGATATATGATACCGATGTGCTAGTTGGAGTCTTTGATGGATTTTCTTGTCTTTCTATTGGTTCTATCACACCTCCTATTGATGTCAACACTAAATGCTTAGATGTTCAATTTTCTATCATTCCTACATCCGATTAATTTTGTGTGAAGTTGGGACATCCTTGGCTCTCTTCCATGAAAGTGATCGCTTCTACAATTCATTAGTGTTTTAAATTTCCTCATAATGATAAAATCATAGCTATCAATCATAGCATGTATCAACATGTAATGAGGAATGGAGATGTTTGTCTTGATTACTTTTGGTCCAAATGATTCCATCCTCTTCAGCCTAGGAGTGATGTTCTCTTTAGATCATATCAAAACTGGAAAAATGAAATGATTTTATCCTTGAGTAAACCTAGAAATCCAACACTTAGCATTCCTCTTGTTTATCATATACCCCTTCTTGAGGATAAAATTATTCTTCCTCCTAAGGAAAGAAATATTCTTCTTCTCGAAGAGGCACCTATTCCTTCTCCTAAAGAGAAGAGTATCCTTTCTCCTAAGAAAAGAGATATTCTTCTTCCTAAAGAAGAATATATTCCTTCTCCTATGGATGAGTCTACTCTTCCTCCCAAAGGTAGAAAAACTCTTCCCCTAAACCTCAATCCATTCCTCCTAAGGCTAGACCTATCCCTCCTCCTCATGATGGACCTGGTCTCCTTCCTACACCTCCCATTCCTCCTTTATATGGTGTGGTTCCTCCTCCTTCATCTTATAGAGAGAAACGGCCAGCCTCTCCTATTGTCCAACCTAAAAGACCACATTCCATTCATCCTTCCCTAAAAGAAGAGATGAAGCCTATACCCGATGAACCTAAACCTCCTCAACCTTCAACCAAAACTAGACAAAATCATTGTGCAAGAGAACATCGATGGAGACGTCATGCTAGAGCTCGTGAATCTATTTCCCAAACCATTTCTTCTCCTAAAGCAATATCTCTTGATATGATTCCATTTCCCCTAAACAAGATGTTCAACCTGATTCTCCAAGACGCAAAATGGTTAAAACAAATGATGGTTCAAGTTTTATTCCTACTAGAGCTCCTATTCTTATTAATCTTGATGAAGAAATAGGTGAACATGTTGTTAATGATGAAAATGTTATTCTAAATATTTCTGATGATGAATATGAATATGTTGATGTTGAGAATGATTTATCTATAAATTTTACAAAAGCATTAATCCTAGCTCCTAACAATGAACAAAGTGACTCATCGTTAGAGTATGGTCCTTGTTTGGAACTTGTGATAGCTCCATCTATTGTGCTCGATGTGGCTCCTCTTGCTTGTTGTCCACCTTCCCAAAATAATGATCAGCAAGATTGGGGGAGGATGGCGTGCTTGTTTAGCTTCATTATCATTGTATATTATCTCTCTCCTCTCTTGCTTATTTGTGATATTCTTATATTTGTTGTCCCTAGTATTGTCTACTTGAGGATGATGCAAAGAATTGAGATTTCTTTTGGTCTCTTCCATGTTAACTCAAAAGACACATGTGTTCCCTTCTTCCATGGTGGTTTCCTTTCTTTGGGGGGTGAGGACAATTTTATGAACATATATATATATACATGATATACATGAGTTATCATAAAAAGCATACTAACTCCAAAGTTAGGTGAAACCACCTCATTTTTTGTGCTTTGTGTTCATTATCCTTTGATTCATCCTCTCTTGGGGGCTAAATTATTGGGATAACATGCTTGTCTTTTTGGGTGTATCCTACCTTAAAGCAATTGCTCCCAACAAGTCATGTGCAATCTCTTTAACGTGGGGGCATACACTTCTCTCATGATTCTCTCTCTTGATACTTAAAGTTACTTAGAAAACTTTGTCTTTGCTTTGTAATTTTTGGTGCTTTTTATTTTCATGACTCATAGTAAGAGAACCTGACTAGTTGTAGTCATGGTTCTCTCTTTCTCACTCATGATCTTCTCTTTTACCTTATCATTGAAGTCGTAAGATCTTTAAGTCCACTGGGGGCTTGGTGAATCTTGCCTCTTTGACATGGTGAAAGTCTTTCAATCTGAATTCCTTGTACTTTATCGTGAGTATT
This sequence comes from Cryptomeria japonica, assembly GCF_030272615.1. NCBI lineage: Eukaryota > Viridiplantae > Streptophyta > Pinopsida > Cupressales > Cupressaceae > Cryptomeria > Cryptomeria japonica. The sequence goes on from NC_081414.1 coordinate 910,032,436, forward strand.
TGCGCAAGCTCATACTCCCACTAAAGTGGGGGCTAAATGTAGCATCCTAAAATTCCACCCCTTGAAATTTCTAACCACATTTGCATCTTTTCCTTAGTGTTTGTGCCCCTCAGCTTGATCGGAGACTTGATTATGCTCACACATGTCAAAAATTTCATTCAACTCAATGATGCACCCAGTTGCCACCTTGATCCTACCCCAAATTATGGTAGGACTAGGGCATAACACCCTAGTCCCCCTTAATGGGGACCTATCCTTAGGCCCCTCCCCCTGACCTATCTTAAATTTGAAGCGGGTAAAATCCTCTATGTCAGCTCATTTCAAAAAATTAATCAATTAATCCTACGAAAAAGTATATAAGAGGGATCTCCCCTCTCATTTGATGGATCATGGAAATTCAATCAAGTATTTGAGCATTCAAGAGATCAATCATTCAAGCATTCAAGAGCAATTGAGAATTTTTAGTCTTCCTTCAAGCTTTGGAGCAGAAATAGAGTCAAGATTTCAAGTATTGAAGAGGAGATCATCATTCTACTTCATGAAATCATAATTCCATGTGGAGGCAAGTAAAACTTCACAAGGAGGTATAAGCATTTCATTTTAGTCAATTCAACATCCCCTCAAGGAGGGGGGTTTCTACTTTCAGTCATTTCAATTACATTATTTCAACCACTTGGTTAATTCAAAAATTGGGGTTTGACCTAAAGGCAAACCCCTATTCCCAATGCATTTCCATTTCCTTCCATGTGCAGGAAGCAGGTGCATAGTTGTTCTTTTGAAGTTAAGCTTTGTTTGCAAAGACAGAAAAACCCTCTTCGACACACGAAAAGTTTGGAGGACCAAGAGGGGGGAAACTTGGTGCTAACACACGGTCCTTGAAACTTTTGGCAACTTTCACAGAGCAACTCCAAATCATCTCAAACTTCTCAAATCTAGGTGCATGATGAAATCCTGAATCTGTAGCTCGTTTTCTCATATTTGTCTTCATTTCCAACACTTAGTCTTAATTCAACTAGTCAACATACAAAAGAGGGTCAAACACATTCTAATCACAACACATCTTCTTAGTATTTAGTCCTTGTATCATTTAGGATTGGATCTAGTAGATTCATCCCCTCTTTTGAATGTAAAGTCCTCCAAGAGAAAATTGACTTAGTGATCTCTCCTTTCTATGTGGTGAATTTACTAAGCTTCAATTTTCCACTTTACACCAAGTATGCTCAAAGAATATAATTATGGATTAAAAATAAATGTGATTTACAATTCAAATCAAAATCCATGTCCACACAAAATCTCTCAAAATAAGTCTCACTTGAATCAACAAATGAGAATTCAAGAAAATATGGATTTAAAACCTCTACACATGAATCATTGTTACAATGAACATTATAATCATCAACGCTATTTGTATGTCATCAAAATGAATTTCTAAATTTACATGAACACTTACACCTTTTGATTAATCATAGTTATCACTATTGTAGTCAGATGGCTTCTCAACTCCATTTGCATTATCATCCTACAAGCTAATATATATCCATATGTAGAATGGAAGATCAAGGACATGTGTCAAATTTGGTACTACCAAAAGTACCTTCATTGTCTAAATCAATGTGTGTTGGGCATAAGAACTTTGAAATACTCTCATGAGCATATCTCTAATATTCTATAGCTAAAAAATCTAAGATTTTTTCACTATTGAGTGGACTTGTATTCTCATGTACATGTTTCACTGTTTCTTCCTCTTGATCCCCATAAGAGCTAGAATTACCATTTAATTACAAATAAACATCTATAATACTATCATTGTCAACTTTGAAATCTAAGGATTCAATTGACTCATCATAACATACATTGGTCATAACATGTGGAGTTGAATCTCCAACAACCTTGTCAAAAGAACAATCATAATTTGATGTAAAAATCAAGCCCTCTAAATGTTCATCCTCATTTAAATTTAGACTTTCTTAACAATAACTTTCACTTGCATACCCATCCTCTATAGACTCATTCCAATCATTACATCCTTAATTATTCAAGGGTACATTGTCATCTTTTTTTTTAGCTTCTAATTCATCATTATCAATATTTTGACAAAGCATTCAAGGATACACCTCTATTGTTTGTTCATGGAATGCACTCAATTTTTTATATGTCATTTCCAGGTGCACCTACCATATCATTTAACTTACTACAAGCATTTTTTACATGTGAATAATACACATTCTTAGCTATAACATGTTTCTTTCCTTAATTTTATTTTTAAGTATAGTATCTATCTTGTCTCTATTTTTTGCTTTTCTTTAGGCTTTCGTAGGTAGGGTTTTGGTAGGGTTTAAGCCTTTGGATATATTTTTGCAAAACCCTTGGCTTTGTTATATTATTTAGTTGACCTTTGATGTTAGGTTTTCTCCTTTTAAGTTGTCACAGAGAGTGCCCTCAATCATGTGGTGATAGACCCCTTATATCATGCCTAACGGGTCTGATCAGTTGTGTTAAATAAAAATTCTTTAGGCCTTATGCCACATGTGGATAAAAATCCCTATGCCTATATGTCCTAGTATGTGCCCCGACCATGGCCCTAAAACCCTTTATAAGTCTCCACATGCAAACTAATTCCACCTAAGTGAGGGCCCCAAGGTCTAGTCGCACGGGACAGTGGGGAGTGTTATCTATAAAGAAAGGATTTACCCCACGCAACCTTCACATCTGAAAATTTGCCCATGCAGGATAAGACATTGCTTTATGCAAACAAGGGTGCTTACCCTACATGGAATTATATGAAGAAAGCAGAAAGATAGAAGAACCTCATGCAGGATAGCAGGAATAAATGAATTGTGTCGAGAGGTCTACCTCATAGGAGTCACAAGTTGCATCTTTGGGCACTGCAAAATAAGTGACTCAAGGGGATTAAGAGGTCCCCACTATCCCACGAGACCATCAACCATTTCTATGTCTGATTGAAAGAGAAGATACAAGAACCTTATGCGGGGTAGTTGGAAGAAGTGAAGCATTAGTGAATTTCTTACCCCACAAAGATGAAGAATGCTAGTTGAGGGTGATGCGAGGAGAAAAATGTTGGATAGACCTATTCTTCCCAACATCCCACAGCGATATAAAAAATAAATCAATGAATGAGAGTTTTGTGTAGAAAAAGTTGATGCCTATGTGGGCTGGCAGGGATAGTGAAGACCAAAACAAACTCCTAACCCCCAAGGTTCTGATACAGAGAAATAAAATGGTGCAGGGAGAAATAGGGTAAGGAGTTTAGTACTCCCTGACACCCCACATCTAGCAATGGATGAAGGATACAAAGGTAAGAAAGGATGGAGTGTGCAAAGCTAGAGAGACCTGTGCGAGATAGCGGGAAGAAGTGAAGCATCAGTGAAGTTCTTACCCTGGAAGGATGAAGAATGCTTGTTGAGGGCAATGCAAGGAGAAAAATGTTGGATGAACAAGATGCTTGTTGAGAGAAATGCAGGGAGAAAAATGTTGGATAAACTTGTTCTTCCCGCCATCCCACAATGATATTAAAAATAAATCAATGCAATGTTCTGTGTACAAAAATTTGAAAGGCGATGCCCGTACGAGTTGGTGGGAACAGTGACGACCAAAATAAATGCATACCCCATAGGGTTTTGATATAGAGAAAGAAAATGGTGCAGGGAGAAAGGGGGTAAGGAATTTAGTACTCCCTGCCATCCCGCATCTAGAAATGGATGAAGGGTACAAAGGAAGGAAAGGATGGAGTGTACGAATCTAGAGAGAGTTGTGCGGGATAGCGGGAACCCTTAAAATATAAATGAAGGCTTACCCCGTAGGGGTAACATAAGCATGCAAAGGGTGATGTGGGCTAAAAGAAAGGAAGAGAGATAGTAGTCCCCTCTACCCCATGATGACAGAAGTAAAAACAAAACAGAAGGAAGATCACTCCCTTCAGTGAGGAAAGGCAGTACCTCACGAGGCAATGGGATGTATTAAGATGCATAAAGAGGCCTTCCCAACATGATGATGAGTGGAACCTGAAAGATGATATGGGGTAATGAAAGGTGAGAAGAGCAAGTCTCCCCACTATCCCATGGGGGGGGAAATCTAAAGGATGACGAAGTTTTTGAAATCAAAAGCAATTAAAGGTGGCTTACTCGACACCATGTTTGCAGTCAGAGGTCGTAAAAGGGTGATCTTAAAAATTCAAAATTTTTACCAACGGTTGAATTTAAATTTCTGAGCCACCAATCCAATATGCAATGTGTGTAGGAATTAATGCCCACTAGCATGTGTGTCATAAAGGAAAAATTAAGGGTATTCTCATGCACCCTACATTTGAAGAGCAACTAGAGTGATTGAAGATAAAGCTAATAGTGAACCAAAGCATTCGAAGCAACTGAATTACATCTCAAAAATCCAATAAGTCATTTCTAAGGCATTAATTTATGTTTCGCAAGGAGTTTTTAGCTTTTTGGGTAGAGTTTTTTAAAGAAAGGTTATGTTTCTTTCCCTAGTTGCGGGAGGGTATTATTTATTGAAATTGTGTCTTTTTCTCTATTTGAAAGCAATACAATAGCATCATCTATTGAGAATACCCCCTCCTCATCCACTACAAAGACCTCTAAAGTGCCAATAGGTTCCTCCATGCCTGAAATTACTCATGTCATCCTGTTAACCATAGTTCATCCCATGTCAGATATTGCAAGTGCACCTTCTATTGAGTCTACCCCCGCAGCCACTCCTCATGCATCCCTAAAGGCTGAACCAAGCTCTCCACCTAAGAAAAATACTCCTTAGCCCAAAAAGAAAGAGGGTATCTAAGAAAGTAACAGTCATATCGATAGATGACGAATCATCTGATGACCCTAGCCCTCCCCCAAAGGCTAAGAAGCCAACTCAGAAGAGGAAGGGGGCTAGTCCTAAGTCATCTACCAAAAAGGCATCTACAGAGGCTTCCCTAGCAAAGGATCCACAAGTGGAGGGGTCACACCCATATGAGTAGTCCTCAGAACCCAAAAATAAAAGGAATCCTATCAAGAGGGCAGCCCCTAGGACCACTAAGAAGGCTAAATAGAGTCCCACATAAGAGGACCAAGCTCCTACCCAATCTGAGTAGCCTGCAAAAGCCTCAAATCCACTTGCCCCATCAAAGATAGCAAAGGAAATTGCCAAGGAGGTGGAGGAGTAGTTAGAAGAGATGGATCAGAGGAAGAAGAAGGAAGTAAGGAGTCTCCACTAAGATCTCCTTGAACTATTTCAAGATGCAACTATGTGGAAGAATCTCAAAATTGTATTCAATGATAATGAGTCAAGATGCAGAGATGGGTATACTAATGACTGAGGATGGGACATATTTTAATACTTTCATGAAAACAGAAACAAAATAGTCCCAGTGTCAAACCCATGGAGACTCAATTTGGGAAAATTGGTACCCCCAATTGTATTTGTGGAGCCAATGCTGATTAGGGAACTTGGTAAGAAATATCATCCTCGGAGCATGACTGTTAAAATAGACAGTGGTCATGTTCTAGTGGATATCACAAAAGAGACCATAATTGAATGTTTTGATCTGGATAGAAGTGTCATTAGAGGCATTAATAAAGGCAAGTTGATAAGGGAGTATTATGCCAAAAAGGATTTCTATAAGAAGATGATAATGCCCCTCTTTTTGAAGAAATTGTATCAAGGAGGAAAGGGTTACCTCTTGAAATCAAAGAGGGAGCCTCTCAGTTTGATCCTCTTTGAGGATTATTTCTCAAAGAATTATTATGCTTTGTGCCACATTTTGGGGGAGGATTATGGATTAATAATGATGCCTGTGGACTTCATGATGATGGACATGAAGATCCAACATTCAAATACCAATGAATTATGTGATTTTTCTACAATATTTCAAGAGAAGTTGCATGAGGTGTTGATAAAGGAAAAGAACCCCAAAGAGGGATTGAATTTTAAACACTATTCTTTGCTCTACCATCTTATTCTTTTTCAAAATAGAATCAGATGGGAGGAATCCTTGAAGGTGAACATTTTTTATCCCAGGACTAATGCAGGGTGGCCATCATGGCTAGTACAAAGGTGGACCCAGGTATGGGATAAAGGATCCAAATAATCTAATTATAAGGAATTCTTTGATTGTTTTGTTATGAGGATCCTAATTATGATGGGGGCCACACTACCAAGGCTTCCTAAGGACATCATAAAGATCTTGAGGGTCGGGAGTGCTCAAGCTAGTAACACTGTGTACCTTGAGGGTGCATTCACCCACAATTTTGGGGACTTTTTCTTCTACTCCAATTGTACATTGATTAGAGTATATGGGTGTAATCAAGCACCTCATATGTTGCCCATCACAACATCTCTCAGGCTTACATTTATAGAATTCATATGGCAAATACTATGGTCAGAGAAAGACCAAACAAGAATAGAGAAGAAGGGGAAACACCTCCCCTGGGTGATAAAGTATAATGAGTTCTTTGTAGGGTGTGACACCCTTGATAAAGTGTAGGACTTCCTTACAAATAATTATAGGCTAAAGGTCAACTGGGAAAGGCGTTTTGATCCAAAAGGATATATTAATGACGTAAGGGTAAATAAATTAAACGTGAGGGGATTTACTCATATTTTTTATGAAAGGGAGGATTTAATTAGGAATTCCCACTCATCTGAGGCCTTGCAAAGAAGGAGGAAGTGGGAATACTTTAATAAATTGGAGAGGGAAAGGAGAGAGGAAGACCCTAAATATAATAGCTGGCTTTTTAGCTAATGTGGCCTTGAAAAGTGATGATCATTACTTTAGTTGGGATTTCAGAAGTGGAAGTAAAAACTAGGCCATCTATTCCGCACAATATTTGCAATTTCCAAATATTCAATGATGACAATGATTTGTTGAAGTTATTTCACTTGTGGATTAATATGAAATTCAAGAAATATATTTTAATGCTTTTGTAGAAGTTACAGATGGTGTGGAGACAGTTTTTGGGAATGAAGTAGTTCAACTAAAGAAAAATAAAATCCCAAAAGGGTTGGTTGCTTTAAAAAGGGTATTTGATAATAGGGATAGCCAAGTAAGTAAATCATCGGTTGTCAATAAAGAAGACTTGGAAGAAATCAATTTAGGGACTAAATCATATCCTAAAAAGTTCTACATTGGCAAGAAGATTACACCTCAGATTAGATCCATGTTGATTGCATTGTTAAGTAAATACAAGCATGTATTTGCATGGTCTTATGATTATTTGAAAGCCTATAGAGAGGATCTATTTAAGCATGAGATTCCTCTAGATCCAAATGCAAAGGCAGAGGCCTATTAATCCTTTTCTCGGGCCTAAGATGTAGGAAGAATTGATGAAGATTAGGGATGGTGGTATTATCAAACCAATAAGGCATTCATCTTGGGTCTCAAACCTTGTCCCAGTGAGGAAAAAGAATGGTGACATTAGACTATGTGTAGACTTTAGAAATTTAAATATGTCATCATTAAAGGACAATTTCCTCTTGCCAAACATGGAGGCAATGTTGCAAAAGGTGACTAGTTATGAATTACTATCCATGATGGATGGTTTTTCAAGTTATAATCAAGTTAAAGTGAAAGAGCCTGAGTAGTACAAGATTGCTTTTACTACTCCATGGGGGGCCTATGTTTATGTAAGGATGCCCTTTTATCTAACCAATGATCGTGCCACTTTTTAGAGGGCCATGGATGTGGCATTTGTAGACTCGATTGATATCACCATGGTTGTATACCAAGATGACCTGATGGCATTCTCCAAGAAGGCTTAGGATCATGGTTTTCACCTTGAGAAGTTATTTACATGATCCTTCGAGTATGGTATATCACTCAATCCCAAGATGTATCATTTTGTTGTAACTGAAGGAATGTTTTAAGGCCACATTATGTCAAAAGAGGGAGTTAGGATTGACCCAGAGAGAGTTGGGACAATAGATAAAATATCAATTCCCAAGATCATCAAGGCAATATAATCCTTCTTTGGCCAAATCCATTTTGTCCAAAGGTTTATTTCAAACTTTGTTGAAATTGTAAAGCCCATCTCTAGAATTCTTAAGAAAGGTGCCAAAATTGACTGGACAAATGAAGCTTTGGAGGCTTTTGTGGCAATCAAGAGAGCAATTAAAGAAGCCCCTATTCTAAAAGATCCAAATTTCAGTACACCATTTCAATTTTTTTCTTTTGCATCATTTCATACAGTTGCTACAGTCATGCTCCAAAAAGATGATGAAGGTTATGAGCCACCTATTGCATTTTACGGCAAGTCTCTTCAAATAGTTGAACTTAAGTATGACATAGTGGAGAAACAAGCATATGCTCTGGTAAAAGTAGTTAATAATTTTAGATCATGCCTTGTAGGAGATAAAGTTGTTTCTTATGTCACAAATGTTGTAGTCAAAGATATTTTTGTTCAATCTAAAGTAACTAGCTGAAGGTGTAGATGGATAAATAAGATTCAAGAATTTAATATTGAAATCCAAAACACCAAATTAGTCAATGGAATGGGTTAAGAAAATCTTATGGCTAAAGAAAACTTGGATCTTATCCAAGTAAATAGTGTACCCATTCCTAAAGATAATGTTTGTAGTCTTCAGCAAACACCACGGTAAACCAGTATCATACATTTCTAGAAGTATATAAAATGCCTAGATGATATGATAGAAATTCAAAAGAGGACCCTGAAGTTACAATGTCAAAGATATGTCTTCATCAATGTAGACATTTACTATAGGGATAAAGATGGAATTTTGTTACTTTGTTTGGATGAACACCAAGCCCAAGTTGTGCTTAAGGGTATGCATTCTGGAATATGTGGAGGACATTTCACAACTAGTACTACAACTCATAAAGTGTTAAGGTCTGGTTAATTCTGGCCCACTTTGTTTAAGGATGCACACACCTATGTGAGAAAATGTGAACCTTGTCAAAGATTCTCGCAAAAATTCAAGTATTCAGGAGTGCTTCCTCTCATACTTGTTCAAGTAGAGGCTCCATTCTATCAATGGGGCATTGATTTCATAGGGGAAATAGATGAATGGTCAAGTGGTGGACACTGGTGGATATTGGTAGCCACAAATTACTTCACAAAATGGGTAGAGGCTATTCCAATTAGAAAATGCACAAGCAAGATTGTCATTGACTTCTTGTTCACCAATGTTATAACCCTGTTTGGGGTCCCAGTGAGACTGATTTGGATAACGCGATGTGTTTTAGATTTGAGGAGTTTACAAAATTTTGCAAATCATATGGAATTTGTATATCGTATGCCTCACCATACGACCCTCAAGGGAATGGACAAGAAAAATCCTGCAATAAGAGCCTCATGCAAATCATAAAGAGGACACTAAAATAGAACAAGAAAGCATGGGACTCCAAGTTGAAAATGGCAAGATGGGCAGATCGGGTTACAGTTAAGAAGGCAACAGGAAAGTCATCTTTTGAGCTAGTGTATGGGACACAGGTTAAATTACATATCAACAACTTGCTACATGTATATACATTTATTCATGAGAATGACTTGGAAATGCCTGACCCAATGGAAGAAAGGATGGAGCAACTTATGGAACTAGAAGATGTCATGAATAATGCTCACAAAAGAAATATGAAATTGTAGCAAAAAAGAAAATATATGTTTGACAAGAAGGCATCTGTGAGAAAATTCAATATAGATGACATGGTGTTATTGTGGAATGCTAGAGCATAGGAGAAGGGAAAACATGGTAAGTTTAAGGCTATGTGGTTAGGCCCTTATGTTGTAATGGAGAGGAATGGTGAGGATTCATATTTCCTCACAGATATGAATGGTGAAATGTCGGAACTGCCTGTGCATGCATAGTTCCTAAAGCATTTCTTTGCTTAACACTTTTCCATGCACATTAGTCTTAGGGTTGTACATAGTTGTAAATATTCCTAGTGTTTTTTACTGGTCTGCAGCCTCAAACATCAGGATTCTTGCCTTGACCCTAGGAATCAAGTGTCACCAACTAGAGCCACTATTCGGAGTGTTTAAAATTTTGCCCTTGTCTATGTTTTTTGCTTTTTAAATGGCTTTGGTAGATAGGATTTTAGCAAGGTTTAAGCCTCTGGCTATATTTTTCCAAAACCCTTGGCTTTGTTATATTCTTCACTTACTGGTGATGGCAGGTTTGCTCCTTTTAAGTTGTCATAGAGAGTGTCCTCAATCGTGCGGTTACTAGCCCCTTATAGAATGCCTAGCAGATTTGGTTGGTCACATTAATTAAAGACTATTTAGGCCTTATGCCACCTGTGGCTAAAAATGGCTATGTCTATATTTCCTAGTGTGTGCCCCAACCTCAGTCCCCTTACCCTTTATAAGTCTCCACATGCAAAATAATTTCACTTAAGTGAAGGCCTCGACATCTGGTCACACGGGATAGTGGGGATTGTTATCTATAAAGAAAGGATTTACCCCACACAACCTTCACAGCTGAAAAGTTGCCCATGTGGGCCAAGAGATTGCTTTGCGAAAATAAGGGTTCTTACCCCACATGGCATTATATGAAGAAAGCAATAGTAGGAACTAAGGAATTGCATCAAGAGGTTCACCCCATAGGAGTCACAAGTTGCATCTTTGGGCATTGTGGGATAAGTGACCCAAGGGGATTAAGAGGTCCTATCTATCCCACGGGACCATCAACAGTTTCTATGTTTAAGTGAAAGAGAAGATGCAAGAACCTTGTGTGGGGTAGTGGGAAGAAGTGAAGCATAAGTGAATTTCTTACCCCACAAAGATGAAGAACGCTAGCTGAGGGCGATGCGAGGAGAAAAATGTTGGATAGACCTATTCTTCCCGACATCCCATAGCGATATAAAAAATAAATCAATGAAAGAGAGTTTTGTGTAGAAAAAGTTGATGCCCGTGCGGGTTGGTAGGAACAGTGAAGACCAAAACAAACTCCTAACCCCCAAGGTTCTGATACAGAGAAATAAAATGGTGCGGGGAGAAATGGGGTAAGGAGTTTAGTACTCCCTACCACCCCACATCTAGCAATGGATGAAGGATACAAAGGTAAGAAAGAATGGAGTGTGCAAAGCTAGAGAGACCTGTGCGGTATAGCGAGAATCCTTAAAAGATGAATGAAAGCTTACCCTACAAGGGTAACATAAGCATGCAAAGGGCGAGGGGGGGTAAAATGAAAGAAGAGAGATAGTAGTCCCTGTGACAATAGAAGTAAAAACAAAATAGAAGGAAGATCACTCTCTTTAGTGAGGAAAGGTGATACCCCATGAGGTTGTGGGATGTATTAAGATGCATAAAAGGGACCTTCCCTGCATGATGATGAGTGAAACCTGGAAGGTGATGTGGGGTAATCAAAGGTGAGAAGAGCAAGTCTCCCCGATATCCTGTGGGGGGGAAATCTAAACGATGACAAAGTTGTCAAAATCAAAAGTAATCAAGGGTGGCTTACTAGACGCCATGTCAACAGTCGGAGGTTGTCAAAGGGTGATCTTAACCATTCAATTTTTTATAAATGACTAAATTTGAAATTTCTAAGCCACCAACCTAATACGACATACACATAGGAATTAATTGCGACCATCTTGTGTGCCATAAAGGCAAAATTTGAGGGCATTCTCGCGCACCCTCCATTCAAAGAGTGACCAGAGTGATTGAAGAGCAATATAAGAGAAAACCAGAGAATTTGAAGTGACTAAATTATGTCTCAAAATCTAGTAAGTCATTTCTAAGCCATTAATTTATGTTTTACAAGGGGTTTTTAGTTGTTTGGATAGAGTTTTAGAAGGAAAGGTTGTGTTTTTGTCTCTGGTTATGGGAGGGTTTTGTTTGTCTAAATTATCTCTTTCTCTATTTAAAAGCAATACAATGGCATCATCTACTAAGATTATCCCCTCCTCATCCACTGCAAAGTCCTCTGAAGTGACAATAGGCTCGTCCATGCCTGAAATTACCCATGTCATCCTGTTAACCACAATCTATCGCATGTTGTAGATTACAAGCACATATGTTGTTGAGGTATTCTTAATTTCTCAAATTGAACTGGAATATTTTACTAAAGCAATTAAAGATGAGAATTAGATGAAATCAATGGAAGAGGAACTAGATCAGATAGAAAAGAATAAGACTTGGGAATTGGTTCCTAGGCCTAAAGATAAGAATGTTATTGGAACTAAATGGGTTTTCAGGAATAAATTAAATGAGGAAGGTCAAGTTGTGATAAATAAAGCTAGATTGGTTTGCAAAGGTTATTCACAGGAAGAAGGAGTTGATTATGATGAAACTTATGCTTTGGTTGCAAGAATTGAAGTGGTAAGACTATTTCTTGCCTATGTTGCGCACAAGAACTACAAGGTATATCAGATGGATGTCAAATGTGCATTTTTGAATGGAGATCTTCAAGAAGATGTCTACATTGAGCATCCTAATGGATTTTCTTTATCAGAAGACAAGGACATGGTTTGCAGATTGAAATCTTTATATGGATTGAAACAAGCCCCTAGAGAATGGTATGCTAGATTAGATAAATATCTTTGTAAGGTTGGTTTTAGCAAAGGTAATCTTGATAGCAACTTATATTATAAGATTGAGCATGATGACATACTGATCATTGAAGTCTTTGTGGATGATCTCATTTTTAGAGGAGAAGAAATTTTATGCATGAAATTTGCTAGTGATATGAAGAATGAATTTAAAATGTCTATGATTGGTGAGATGAAATTTTTCTTAGGTTTGCAGATTACTCAGACTGATAAAGGTATTTTCATCTCTCAAACTAAGTATGTGAGGGAATTGCTTAAGAAATTTGGATTAGAAAATTCTAAACCTATCGGTACTCCTATATATGATAACCGGTTGCAAATTATCTAAGGAAGATGAATCCCCTAGATAAATCTAAGTAGATACAAATCAATGATTGGTGGATTATTGTAGTTAACTCAGACTAGACCTGATATAATGAATTATGTTTGTATTGCTTCTAGATTTCAGTCAGATCCTAGAGGAACTCATGATATTGTTGTTAAAAGGATATTTAGATATTTGGTAGGTACAATAGATTATGGGTTATGGTATCCAAAGGATGATGATTTCAGACTATGTGCCTATACATACTCTGATTGGGAAGGAGATGTGGATGATTGGAAGAGAACTATAGGTGGTGCATTATTTCTTGGGAAGATATTGGTTCCCTGGCTTAGTAAGAAACAATCATGCACTTGATTATCTACTGTTGAAGCCAAATATGTAGCTGTTGCAACTAACTGTACTTGGATTTTATGGGTGAAATAAATATTGAAAGATATAAGGATAAGTTATCATGAGCCCATTGTTATTCATTGTGATAATACTATTTTCATTGATATGTCAAAGAACCTGGTATTTCATTCCAAATAAAAACACATTTATTCAAGGTATATTTTCTTGAAAGAAAAGGTTGATGCAAAGGAAGTCAGATTGGTTTATGTGTCTACTAAGGAACAGATTGCAGATATTCTAACAAAACCATTGCCTAAAGATAATTTTGAATATCTCAGAGATCAGTTGGGGGTTACCACCCCTCCAAAAGAAACTTAGAGATGCAAGGATGCATCAATCCAATAATCCTATCAGACATATTTTTTGATCCAGGTTGATGAGATGATGTTGCTTCTCAGGGGGAGTGGTCAGTTGTTTGGTTCAGTTTATTCTTGGTATGGTATTTGTCCTTTGTCATTGATGTTAAAGGGGGAGATGGTGTTCATGTGAAAAACAATTAATTTTTGGGGAGATGGTGTTCATGTGTTCTTCATTTAATCAAAGGGGGGGATATATTTTAGATCAGTCTTTGGGAGATTGTTGGCATTCCTTGGCACTTGGATGTTTTTCACATTCAGTGTTGCCATTATTGCCAAAGGGGGAGATTGTTGGCAATATGCTGGATTTGGTTAAGTATTGTCATTGATGTCAACACTATATCCCTATTGGATATAGTTCTAATATCTCGGTTGTACCTATCCCGGTTAGACTTGGTGTTTGTCTTGGTTTTGGTTGTGATTCTAATTCAGTATGATCAGATCCTTGGATTCGGTTTTGCATGGTTATTCTAGTTGGTCATTTTCTTGTCATATTTAGTTGGTTCATGATTTGGTGCTCTAGAAGCTATCATTTATGTTCCTGGTTGATATTTCTTGGTATCAGTTAGGTCTACTGATTGGCAATACTTGATGATTTGGTTAAGTGATTTTGGTTCAGCTTATGGAAATGATTTCTAACGTGCTGAAGGTACTTCTTGATCATTTCCCAATTGATTGGTGGCTTTGCATTGGCTGGTGTGCTGATATGATGGTCCTATTTAGATCCGATTAGATATTATGTGTTATTGCACTAAGGGTTTCTACCGATTGGTGAAACGTGTTGGATATTGGTCTTAGCATGATTTTTGACAGATGTAATTGTTTGGGAATTTGAATTAGGTCCATTCTATGTAATGTGAATCATCATATTGGTCTGGTAATATCGTGTGATATAATTTTTGTAATTATGGGTTTATAGGTTTAGGGTTTAGCTGACCTTATCATTAAGGTTGATGAATTGTATTTATGGGTGATTTATTCATGTAATCTTGGTGTCGATGGTTATGTCTTAATTATTAGAGAAAATTTTATGTGTGAATAGTGATACATCATTCAGTGGAAGGTTGTAAAGGATTTGGTATTGTAGGGCAGACATTTGTGCTTAACCAAAACTATATCAAGCATTAAGAGATGCTACTTCCATAGTTCATTCTTTCTGGATTGTAGTCTGATGTGTTTGTAAGTCAGTGATACTTCCCTTTTGTGATGAGCATTGTGCTCTAGGCGGTTGACCTGATTGCAAGTGCAATCCCCATTGTAATTATTTCACATACTATTGTAGAAGTATTATCTGATTATGGGTAGGGTTTCCCACCATGGTTTTTCCCTTTATCGGTTTTTCCACATCAAAATATTGGTGTTGTGTGTACTGTGCTTTTATGCTTTATCTTTCATTGTGTTGGTTTCTTTGTGCTCCGATAAAATTTTTATAATTTGCATTAACTATTATACTTGTGAGAAAACTGATTCACCCCCCCCACTCTCATTTTTCTCCCGGTATCATAATTGTCTAACAAGGCAATCAAGACTTCATGTTTGGCATTGTTATCCTAATGTCCATGTTCAACACTAATTTATTGGATCGGGTTAGCTATCCCTATTAGGCCCAATATGGAAAGATAATGTACTGAGAGGGGAGGGGTGAATCAGTACTTCAAATCCTTTTAACAATAATATCTTTATTGTTATGCATAAACCAAAAATTGTTGCAACATAACATAAAGCTAAAACAAATAAATAACAATCATACATGATTCGCTCCATAACACATATATTTTGGTTACGCAGAAACTCTTGGTTAGAGAGAAAAACTGCGGTGGGGATGGCACCCACAACTTCACTACTGCAATAATAAAGAGTGCTCAGTTAGAGCTACATGTTTAGCTATTTATGATAGCTTACCTTGTTAGGAGTATCAAGATCTCTTAGATCTACCTTGCTAAAGGATTTTATAACACTTAAACTAAATATTGTACCTAGTTGGAGGCTTTACAATTTATAGACTTGGTTAGAGTCTTTTACCCTGTTAAAGGTTTCTCTTAAAACTTCAAAATATTTCAATAAAATCTTTACAAATATTTGCATCTTTACATCTAGAATGTTATAGTAGATTCTATGTGCTCAAAATAAGATTACCTTGCATATAGAATACCTCAGTAACCCATAAAGTAACTTGGTAAACCCTTCTGTTTACTTTGTTCTTTGACTGTTCTCTGAAATCCTTCTCGGTGACCTCTATATCTCTATAACAGTCATAACACTTAGTGCTTTCTCATGTATCACACATGTCTTGCTTCATACACCTTTGTATATCTCTGTCTGTCACATTTTTATCCTTAATCCATGTTGTATAAATAGATCTCTTATGTCAGTGATCTAATTCATTGCTTTGATCTTACAAACATGATTTATCGAATGAATAACTATACAAAATATTTCATTGGATAAATGACCTTGAAATCATACACAATCTTTAAGTGCAATTTCCAATGTGATAACGATTCTATGTTCCTTGATCTTGTAACATGTTTTCCTATGTGTGTCTGGGTTCAATGAATCTGGTAACATGTTTCACTTGGTGTATATCAACTCGGTGTATCATTATTTCTGCTTGGTATACATGGAATGATACTCGATAGACAGCTCGGTGCATACTGGGCTCTGTGAATACTTTCTTCTTTAAATAACTATACTGTGCATACTAACTGAATATTTTGGTAGTAGTAACTAACTAGAGTATATAGAATGACTTTGGATGTAAAACTAATGACAACTTGATAAGTAGTAACTGTATATGGTGAAAATGGATAACAATAATAACGATATTGAAAGGCTAAATGAATTCAACCACAAAACCCTAGCCTAACAACAACAAAGATCCACCATAGCATATGAAGATTACCTAAGACGATGCAAATCAAATGAAATCACAAAGATTATACCATCACATGTCCAATAGGGTTTGGATCTCCATTCTTCCTATCTCCATTGATCTTGCTTGATATATTTGCTCTCAGATTTTATGTGCACAAGAGCTCAACAAAGAACGAAATGTGGTTGCAAGTAGGATCGCCTATGTTCAAAAGCGTAGTGTAGTCAAGTGTATAAAATTGATTAGGATGATTGATTAGAATGATTGATTAGGGTTTGATAATGAAGGAAGCATCTCCTTATATAGAAGACACAATATGAAATGGAGGGATAAGATTGAGAGGTGTAAAAGGAGGTCGGCTATGATTAGAGGGTAGGTAAAAGAAATAATAAAATAATGAAAGGGGTAGGTAGTGTATGAATTAAGAGATGAATGACATGTGTCATGGGTAGAAAAGGTTAATGAATTAATTAAATAAATAAAGATTTATTTATTTAATAGAAGAAGTGAGATCAATTAAATAAATAAGATATTTATTTAATTTAGGAAAAGGATAATTTAAATAAATAAATGTATTTATTTAAATGAGAAATAAGTCTAGAAGAGGATAAATGAATTAATTAAATAAATAAAGATTTATTTAATTAATAGAAGAATTAAGCTTAGATAATTAAATAAATAAAATATTTATTTAATTAGACTAGACAATTTTGGTTGTCTATAGTAACAATCTCCCCTTTTGACATTAGTTGAGATGTTTGACAAAAGTACTTTCAAAGTCACAACTCAAAAATCTATAACTTACAAATTTTGACTAAACAAACAGTATATACATTAGTCAATGAAATAGTATATTCAGATATACTCCCCTTATCAATATACTGTACAAAATTCTGATTTTGCATGCTCGGTGATCAATGTTCTATGATAACTGCTCGGTTCACTACTCTATCAAAATTGACTCTATTTTGAATACTCTGTTTTGCTTGGTATATACTCCCCCTATATACTACACTCCTTTTGTTTGATGCTTTGATACTATATCACTCCCCCTTTTTGACAAACATCAAAATTTAGTTACCATTCGGTGGTAACAACTAGTCAAAAATGGATTTATACTTTGTCCTTGCATCAGTGAGAGTGGTAGAGAGGGCATCCTTAACACTGTCCATGAGTGAATTTTGAGCTGTAATGTCAGTTAACATTGAAATGACTCCATCTAATGTCCTTCCCTCTTGTTGAGTGGATAGGGATGTAGCCTTGTTAATCTGCTCTTGGACGGATGAAAGATGAGGAAGGAATAATGTCTGAAGTGTCATTATGTCCATCCTTATCTTGTGTTCTTCATTCCTTAGTTCCAATTGTTGAGCCATGAGCTATTATAGCTTGATATAAATTTTTTGAATGGAATTACGCTCAGTGGTCAACTTATTAGAGAGATCAGTGATTTCTTTCTCAATCACTTCAGTTTTATTCTTGATATCTTTAATAAATAAAGAGAATGTACAGAGTTTCTAAAATAAATAAAGAATGTGCTTGAGTTGAGGGGTCAACTCAACAATAAATTTAACAAGTTTAACTTTGCCAATGGCAATAGCTTTCTGTACTTCTTCAATCATTTTTGTAGTGAGCTCCTTGTCCTTTAACTTGCTCAAATATTCTGATGCATCTACTCCATATGTCTCTATCTTGGTTAGGAGTTCATCCAGTTGTACATGGATGGTTGCATCTGTTGTCACTGTAGCTTCAGGTAGCATGTCGGTTAAGAGTGCTTTCACCTTCTGAAGTACTTTATTTTTCTTTTGAATAGCCATTTGCTTCTTCTGTTCAGCTTTGGCTTTGCATAGTTCACCAAAATCAATGAGTGCTTGCCCCTTTAATTTGGATATATCAACATTGGGCAACACTATTGGTTTTGACAAATCTACTTTGAAACTATGCTTTTTCATGTTCTTTTCTTTACCTTTCACCAATTGAACTAAGACAATGGCTTGTGAGGCTTGATGATGCTCAGTAGGTTGCTCGGTAGAGGCAACACTTTGGTCGATTTCTTTAACCTCTGTAGTGTCCTTTGGTGTCTCGGTTGCAACATTTTTAGTGCTAGAAGGTGCTTGTGAGGTCTGTTCTTGAGAAGTACCTTCTCCTGTTGTAGACTTGTGACCTTCGGTGCCTTGTTTTGTATCCTGAGGGGCCTCGGTTGAGATAGGTTGATTGACCGGAGGATAGGATTGAACTTGTTCCAAAAATGACTCACTAGATACAAGCTAGGCATAAGCATTCCCTTCTATCATTTCCTATTTAGGTGCCTCTGTATCCATGATATCTTCATCTACTTGTATGGTGTCAACAAGGTCTTGCTCGATGACATCAGGATCTTGCTCAGTGACATCAACTATTTCAACTTCAACTTGCTCACCAACATCCTTGATTCTAAAGATTTCTTGTTATTTTTCCTTGGTCTCTTTCTCTACTTCCAAATAAAGTCCATTCATCAATTTTAAAGCTTTTTGCTTGACTAGGAAGTTTTTGTGGTAGATTGTGAGATTTTCTTTGATTTCATCTACCGACATGTCTGGAAAGAGATGTACCAGACTTCTTTCTCTAATTTGTTTTTCTGAGTCCATTGCATATTTCCACCTATTATCAATATGCACATACAATTCTTTTGGAAGAGAATTAGATACTTCCAATGGGACCAATTGGAATTTTAGAAGTGTGTAGATGACAGCTTCTTCTATTTGTCTCTTTTCGGCATCATTTCTAGATTCATACTTAACATATCTGAATGATCCAAATCCACCATATTGCTTCAGATTAGCACAAAAAATTTCAACACTATGTACATTTACCTTCTTGCTCTTGACAATCTGAAATTTGCTTGCATCTTCAAATTCGGTGTCACTAGACTCTTTTGCCAAGATGAGTCTCCAAGTAGATTTCTTGTAAGTTTTTGTTACCTTGGGTGTGGCAACACTCTTTGTTTTCTTACTCAGTGATGCTGCTAATGCTCTTATGTTAGGTCACTTTGCTGGAGGAGTTGGTGAAGCCTTTGATGTATCTTGTTTCTTTCTTTTCAGCACTTTTCCCTTAGGCAATTCAGTGCTCAGTGTTATAGCTACCTCTTGGGCTTCATATTCCTCTTTGATAATGGCTATAGTGCCTTTGATAGGTGTGGAGGAAGAATCTTCTCCAAATTTCTCCATTAATGGCTTTATCATCTTTGTTGCCTTCCTTGTAGCTTTGGGTACTACAATGCTCATTTTTACTTTTTTCTTCACTTCTTCATATGTTCCATACCTTAGCTCAGTAGCATGCCTTGGTAATGTAAGAAATGCATCAATTTGCTATTGTATGATGTCAAAATCAATATCGTAACCCATAGGTGGCAAAGATTGAGTTCTTGGTTCCACAACATTCACATAGTAGTAATCAGTGTCCACTTCAAAATATATATCATCTTTGTATTTCTCCACTAGCTTGGGTGGAATCTGGTACCTGTTATGCATCCTTTCTTGAAACTTGCTGAAATATTCATCCATAATATCATTAAAATTATCACCTAGCTTCTTGATGAAGTCATTGACCTGATGGGTGATTGGTCGGTGTAGCTCCTAAACAACTTTACCGACTGATGGAAAGGATTTTTCAAAATAGGAAAACATGCATATTAATAGTGATCCAAACTTTAGTGTATTGGCCAAATTGTTCTTCTTTGGCTTCCTTATGGTGTTCAGATTCTCAAACAGGTTTTTTGGCAACACCTCACATAAATCAATTTTCATGCCTTTCTTCACAATTTTATATGCTAAGTCTACTGCTACACAGGGTACACTGTTTTCCCTTGCTGATTGGAAGAAATAGTAACTTATTACTCTAATGGTAAACTTTAGTTCTGCATCAGTGACATTGTTCAATTTCAGTCCTCTATAATCTGATTCTACTCCAGTTAAATTGATGAATTCCTTCTGTGATATCATTTTTTGAGCTCGTGCATGATCATAAATAGGGTAATCGGTGATCAAATGAATGATTTCCTTCGTGATCTTAAACAGTTGTTCTTCTAGTCACCTAAAGTCATCATGAACTCTACTCAGAACAAACTTGACCCATTAGGGTTTGAATACACAAGGATAGGTTAGGGCTTCAGTCAATCCCTTGATCTTAATGTGCTCATACTTGTTATCCATTTTACCATCAGTGCACAATTCATCATATGTGTCTTTGATTTCAACGTGACCTAATTCTTCAAATCGACATTTGGTGAAGAATCTCACATCCTCGACTAATAAAACTCTATCCAGGATGAGTGAAAATGCGGTTTTGTCATCTGGTTCAGATGCAATTTTGGGAGTTAAAGAGTATTTTAGTGAGGGCTTTTTGATGTTCTCAACAACAATGGGATTCTGGATCTTAGGTGCCATTGCAGATTTTAGATAAGAATTAACAAAAGATCCTTAGGGTTTGAAGATTTTCAAATGGCAGACGCTTCACACTTAGTAGATAATAACAACTTGATATGATCAGTAAACCAGCTTAACAATGTGTTGAGATTGATGTAAATACCTTGAATTTTTCTTTGGAGGTGGTTTGATTGCCTTTGATTCACTTTGCTCTGCTTTCTTGAAAACTTGGTGAGTGAAAAATGACCGCGTAAATGCTTTAAGTACACAATATACCTTATCGGGCTCCATGTAGGTTAGGTTAAAAATATTAAATGCACTCAGTTCCACTAAACTTTCTTTCCCTTTTTTTAACCAAGTAACTAGACTTCCTTCATTTACTGACTTGACAGGCTTCTTGTATTCACCGACTTGATAGTATTCCTGTATGGTGCTCCAAAAGACTTTGATAGAATTTCAAACTTATGAATACATCTTAGCTATGCAGATTTTGAATTAAGTACATAACAAAATAGGAACTGTTAAGATTTGATCTTTGAGAGAATGCAGTCCCTTCATACATTTACCAATTAATTTGGAATAGGTGCACCTAACTCAGTAGGTAAGGTGCTTTCTTCATTTGACACAATTTCCTTCCTTTTCCAAATCATCTGTAATTTTTCTTTTATTTTTTCAGTGTCTCCTCTAGGTTGGTCTCTGCAATCTCTAGCCAAGTGTCCAACTTTGTGACAATGAAAACATGACATACCAGGATTTCTCCATGATCTTCAGTTGTTCATTCCAAACCTCATAAAGTAGTTGGAACTTATATGTCCATATCTTCCACAAAATTCACACCATATCCTTGTATTGTAATCCCATGGTACTGCAAAATATTGTCGGTAAGGATCTGTGTGAGTTCGGTAACCTCTAATATTTGCTCAGTGTGTAGACCACATGTAGTTCTTTTGCTTAAGCCAACACTTCTCGGTACTATGTCCATATCTATTGCAATTTTTACAAAACCCTTTGAATTTTGCCTTCTGATAATTGTTAACAGACTTTGTCCTAAATTGGTTAAATGTATGACCATATTTATTGCAATTGTAACAATAATCATTAGACTTAGTGACATTCAGTTGCTTACCTTTTTTGATTTGGCACATGTTAGCAGTATGACCTTGATTTCCATAGTAGTTGCAAATAGGCTTTTTTCTTTTGATGTGCTTCTTGTTGCCAGCTTGCTTTGATGATTCTCCTCTCTTGCTTGTATGAATTCCCTTCTCGGTAGAGTCTTTTCCTTTGTAACCAAGTCCTACTTCTTTGTTGGGTCTTCTTGTGTTTAGTTGCTCATCCAACATCTTTGATGCTTCATAACTCTTCTTCAGTGTTTCCTTGGATTTCTTCTCTATCTCAAGTTCATTGGTCAACCTTGGTATTTCAAGTTTCAATGCTTTACTCTCATCATCTTTCAGATTTGCTTCATGATGTGCATAACCTAATTGATCTCACAGATTTTGTTGAATCCCAGTCAACCTTGTGATTTCATCATTCTTTTCAGATACTAATGCTTTAAGCTATTGATTCTCTCTTTCTAGATCTCTTACTTTATCCTCAGCTATCCTCAATGCATCAAGATTTTCAGTCATCTGTGTGCTGAAATGTTCATGTTCTCTTTTCATTGCTTTTAGCTAATCAGTCAGTGCTTTGTTCTTTTCTTTCAATACTCCAATCATTTCTTGAGTCTCTTCAGATATACTGTTCTCAGATGATGTCTCAATTTGTTCCACTAACTCTTGAGAGTCCTGCAAAGCATCAGATAATCTTCTTCTCACTTTCAATAATTTTTGCATTTGACTTTGCATGTCTGCAATCACTTGATTAGCATGATCCAACTCTTCTTGCAGATACACAATTCTCTGAGATTGTTTATAACCTTCCATTGATAATATCTTTCTCTTTAGGTTGTTAAACCTTTTTCCAAGATTCAAGCTCTGATACCAATTGTTAGGCCTAATATGGAAAGCTAATGTACTAAGAGGGGAGGGGTGAATTAGTACTTCAAATCCTTTTAACAACAATATCTTTACTGTTGTGCATAAACCAAAAATTGCTGCAACATAACATAAAGCTAAAACAAATAAATAACAATCATACATGATTCACTCCATAACACATATATTTTGGTTATGCAAAAACTCTTGGTTAGAGAGAAAAACTGGGATGGGGATTGCACCCACAACTTCACTACTGCAATAATAAAGAGTGCTTGGTTAGAGCTACATATTTAGCTATTTCTAATAGCTTACCCTGTTAGGAGTATCAATATCTATTAGATCTACCTTTCTAAAGGATTTTACAACACTTAAACTAAGTGTTGTACCTGGTTAGAGGCTTTACAATTTATAGACTTGGTTAGAGTCTTTCACCCTGTTAAAGGTTTCTCTTAAAACTTCAAAATATTTCAATAAAATCTTTACAAATATCTGCAACTTTACATCTAGAATGTTATAGCAGATTCTATGTGCTCAAAATGAGATTACCTTGCTTATAGCATACCTCAGTAACCCATAAAATAACTCAGTAAACCCTTCTATTTACTTTGTTCTTTGACTATTCTTTGAAATCCTTCTCGGTGACTTCTGTATCTCTGTAATAGTCATAACACTTAGTGCTTTCTCATGTATCACACATGTCTTGCTTCATACACCTCTATATATCTCTGTCTGTCACATTTTTATCCTTAATCCATGCTATATAAATAGATCTCTTATGTCGGTGATCTGATTCATTGCTTCGATCTTACAAACATGATTTATCGAATGAATAACTATACAAAATATTTCATTGGATAAATCACCTTGAAGTCATACACAATCTTTAAGTGCAATTTCCAATGTGATAACGATTCTATGTTCCTCGATCTTGTAACTCATTTTCCCATGTGTGTGTAGGTTCAATTAATCTAATAACATGTTTCACTCGATGTATATCAAATCGGTGTATCATTATTTCTGCTTGATAGACATGGAATGATACTCGGTAGATAGCTCGGTGCATACTGGGCTCTGTGAATACTTTCTTCTTTAACCAACTGTACTATGCATACCGACTGAATATTTCGGTAGTAGTAACCAACTAGAGTATATAGAATGACTTTGGATGTAAAACTAATGACAACTTGATAAGTAGTAACAATCCCAATATAGGTATCCAACATTGATTTATCATATTGGAATAACTATTTTGATATACATGAAATGTTGGTTGGTGAAGGTTATTCTACTAATATTTCTTGGGTTTATCAAGAATTTTTCATATATCATTAGGGCATAATGCAAACAATATGTGGGATTCTATGTTAAGTAAAAGAAAACTTTTGTAGCTTTAACCTTTTACCACTTTAAATACAAAAGCTTGGTGATCATGTCAGGGATATTGTTTGGAAAATTTGGGGTTCCAACAGTGGCTTTGTATGGGGATGTATACCCCTTGTGGGTATGTCAAGGATTCATAATTATCTAGGGTACAAACTAAAAAAATGATAATAAAGAAAGACAAGGGGGGGTGGTATAATACATGGGGATATAACCTAAACTACTACAGATGGAAGATGATTTAAGAGAAGAATCTCTTCAAGAACTATCCATGTGCTGATAGTTCCATATGTTCTCCATCCATATTTTGTAAGAAATATGAATCTTCCCCATTTTTACCCATGATGATATAAGGTACAATCCATAATGACTCAAATTTCCCATGCTTTCATTTGTCTTGAGCTCTAGCATTCCACATGAGCAACAATTCTCCTTCTTGAAATTTTCTTCCTGTAGCCCTTTTATCATGCAAGTGTTTCACCTTTTGCTTCATCTTGAGGTTGCATTCTTGTGCTTCATTTATTATTTCATCCAATTCTGCAAGTTGTTCCATTCTTGCATTCATAGGCTTAGGTAAATCTAGACCTTCCTCTATCATGAACTTGTATACAGGTAACAAATTATTTATAGGCATTTTGGCCTATGTGCCATAAACCAGTTCAAACAAAGATTTGCCTGTAGCTTTTTTTGTTGGCATTTTTTATGTTTATGTTGTGATTGTCATTAATGGACACACACTTGCATTAAGATCCTCTTTATATGTATGAGTCAGAGCACAACTGGTATTTGTTCAATCTGGTATGTTGTATTATAGTCTTTAGACTATTGATGTTCTGTAGAATGTGTTTCCCAATCTAAAGAGGCATGTTGACCCCACGCGGTTCATGGATACCAAGCGATATGAGGGAGAAAAGTGGCATAACACATTCTTACCAGTATTCATTTTTGATAAATCGGAAACCGATATTTTGTATGAACCGGTAATACTCTGTGATGAGTTACCAACCGACATTTTATGATGAGTTACCAATCCACCGATTGTTTGACGGTGTCGACACAATGGCGGTGCTTTTTGTGTCATGTTACTGAGTATGTCTAGATTCATTGAACCTAGGAAATTGAAATGTAATCCTATTGGACCAACATGAAATCAGATTCCTTTAAAAGGACATCATGTCTAGGGTTTTAGGTTGTTGTCGAAAGGGTTTATGTTGTTGCTAGGGTTTAAGGTGGTTGAGGAGTTGGAAAGAATATGAATGTGTAGAAGACTCAAGTAATGCAGGAGTGCATTAAGAATGAGATATCAAGGATCTAACCGAGTAGTCTGTGCTATTAGATAGATCAAACACTTTTTGATTACTCACATCTTTGACAAGTTTGTAGCCCTTAACCATGTAGGCCCAAAATCCTTTTGTAAAATCCTCTAACAAGGTGGTTCACCTCTGTGAATCTAAAATCCTCTAGCAAGGTAGTCCTTGATCAGACTTATCTCCTAATAGAGATTGAGATTCCTAATAGGATCTGTTCTGGTGAAGAACATTGTAAGACCTTAACTGGTCTGGTTTCTATTCTGCAGATAGTGACTTGTGAGTTCCATCTCACCGTGGTTTTTCCCATTTGAGTTTCCATGTCAAATATCTTGTGTTATGGTTGTATTGCTTTTGTGGGTGAATGCTTTATTTGCATTTTTGTTTGCATATGTGATAATCGGCCTTTCTATTAAACTGTTTTATCGATTTATCTTTAGACTGTTTAAGTGTTTAAGTGTAGTGTTTTTTGGTATACTAATTCATCCCCCCCTCTTAGTATTCATCAATTGGTATTAGAGCCTACCTTTCTATAAGTTTAACCACTTGGAAAGAGATATGGGGGAATCTACCTTGAGGGAACTTACTCTACATCTCACTCAGTCTGAGCAAACCTATGATGATCTCATGGTCAAATACAAGGCATCTCAAGCAAAAAGGAGTGAACATGCAGAAAAGTTGATGGAGCTATCTGAAAATAGTTCTGCAGATGAAGCAGTTAGGGAAGCCCTAATTGCAGAAGTAAATAAGATAAATGAATCAAACTCCAACCTAAGAAAGGAGCTGGAAGGACTGACTATCTGAATGTGTCAAGATCTTGAGAACCAGAGGAAAGCTGAAGACCTGGTGAAAGAAAGAGATCATGAGATCTCCAAGCTGAAACAAGAGATCACTACCCTAATTGCTCAACTCCATGCTAGCAAAGTGGAAAAGGATGACATGCAAGGTGAACTGAATAGTGCCATCTCTGAGAATGAAAACCTGGTGGAAACAAATGCTGCTATTTCCAAAGAACTCTCCGAGTCAAAGGAAATACTTGCTAAGTTCAGCAAGATTACTATCAAGCTAGAGCAAAAGCTTGAATCTGCCAAACCGGTCAAGAATACCAATGGACTTGGTTATTCCAGTTATGAGGAAGGTGAGACCTCTAGTACAAATGCTGGAGCATCAAAGAAACAACTAGCATTTAAAAGAAAAGGTAAGCAAAAATTCAAACCTGTTTGCTTTAACTGTCTTAAAGAAGGACACACTGCCAATGTATGTAGGAGCAAAGCCTACAATAATTTTCCTTACTTTATTAACAATGTACCTAGATCCAATAAGTTCAATGGTCATTGTTATGCATGCAACAAGTATGGGCATAGAGCATTTGAATGCAGGTCTATCATGAATGACATTGGAAGATATCCTCAGAGGACCCAAGGAGTTGGTCCTAAACCTTTTGTGAACTAGAATCACAACCAGTTTAATGTCTTCAATCATCAGCCAAGAAGCAGTGGCTATCAAGCGGCAACCAGATGGAGAGAAAATTGTATGATTTGTCATGGTCATGGTCACACTGCTGCAACATGCAGAAGGAAGAATGGAAACATGAACAATGGACCTTGGAGAGAACCTAGATTGGTTTGCTATCACTACAACAAACCGAGTCACATTGCAAGATTATGCATAAGCAAAAAGAGTATATCTGATGATATACCGGTCACTTCAGAAGGAGGAATTGATGTTGAAATAGTTCAAGTGGACATGAACAAAACCTGGAAGAGGAAACCAGTAATGTTGGAAGAGGAACTAGTTTCTATACTAGTGTGGAAATATTGGAACCGATAAACTAAGCTTCAAAAGGCTTAGGGGGAGCAAATGGCAAAATGTTTTCGAACCCCTGGTTTATACCAGCAAAAAACCTTAACTAGTATGTGATACCTGTCGCTTGACAGAAGACCATAAATGATAAAAAGGCAAATTAGGGTTTATGCCCTAATGGAGGAGCATTAATGACGGTAGGTGAGGACTATGTTTAAAAGAATTTTTGAAATCATTTCTCACTATCAGTTTTCAAGCGAAGAAAAGTTTTTCAAAGTGCAGGGTGACGAAAAGGCGATTTGAGCAAAGATTTGGAGAAATTAAGAAATCGCAAAGGAGATTCAAATTCAAATAGCAAACGGTCAAGTGGAGAACACAAAGTGGTGATTCAGCTACTGACGAAGTAAGGAGTGAAGGAGAATTGGAAAGCCCTAAATTCACATGTTTTAAAAGGTATTTCTTGAGTTCTTAAAATTTCTACAATGGCTTTCGCATCTCATACCAGTTCTAGTACATTTATTGAGTCTGAAAGTTTTATTCAATGGAAGTCAAAGTATAATGCCCTATCACAAGTTCTAGCTGGAGTGATAGTAGAAGAGGGAATTTCTGACTACTTAGATTGCAAGATTGAAGACCTAGGGTCTCTAGCCATCCACTCCCAACTAGGTCTATTTTGTGGAAAGGATAAGAAAATCAAACCGGAGTATAGTATCTTGGAGAAGAAGAAACTCCATAATGTTGTATACTTCCTAGAAGACTTTACAGAGGATCATATAAGGATCATTTTGAGCAGAGTCCATGATGACAAAATGTACCTGGAGAGGATGCATGATATCACACCATAGGCAATTCATGCAGTCATCGGTTTCTATAATACAGGGGAAGTACTAGCCCTAAGGACGGCTAGCAAGTCTGAAACGTCTAGGCTCACCAGTTTAGTGAGCTACTCACAGGGCATGACTATAAATTCAATTAAGAATGATCTGGTTAATTATGCCTACATGGTGATAGGCTATCGGACATTCTCTGCTAGCATAAACAACTTTGTATCCACTGCAGCGGTAAATGCCGCTTACCGGATGATAAAGGAGGATGCATCATTCGATCTGTGCACCGGCATGCAGAGGCAACTCCTCTCAAATCTGAAGTCGATCAAACAAGACAATGCACTAAGGTTCAAGTTTGGACAGCTACTGGTAGGGTTGTTCTTCTATTTCCAAGGCTACTTCCCAGGAGTGGGAGACATTTAGTGGTCTGTGGACCAACTGGTTACCAAACAGATAAAGGACATTTTGCAAGCAGTAGGAACCGGTTATCTTGAAGTTTTGAACAAGTATTTTGATGAGTTCAGACAAAAAATGAGCCAAAGGATGAGGATCTCAGGTGATATCGTCAAGAAATATAAAGATGACATATGTTTCACCATCAAGGTGGATCAATGCATAATGGAGGTTGTTGAGCCCAAATAGGAAGAAGTGGAGCCAATGGGCTATGAGGTGATGTACGACATGTAGGAGGGTATGCCTCTACCCTTATTGCCTCACTGCTTGATCCTAAGGTGAAGAGAACCGGCACCTACCTAGAGAGGATAGCACCGGCTGAGGAACCACTAGCAGTGAAAGAGAAAGAACTGACAGTGAAGAAGGCAAAGGCAGTGCCTGCAACATTAGCACCAAGTTACTACTGCAACTCCAAGAGTGACCAAGCGGTCACTAGCTAAGAAGAAATCCAGAAGCTGCACCGGCTAAAGTGTTCCAGAGAAAGAGGAAGACAAGGAACACCTCTCTAGACTCAGAGGAAACTGTTTCTAAGGAAAAGCCAAAGAAAACACGTCAAGCAAATAAGAAGACCAAGAATGAACCGACATCTTCTGCACTGGTAAATATAGATATCTCCTCCTATAAACCTTTGATACATTGTCAAAGAACAATAAAGAATATTAGGAGAAAAGTGTTAAATGATTTACTTGTGTGTTTTGATGACTTCAATGAGGATGAAAAGGAAGCGATCGAAAAGGAAATAATTCAGTATATGTGTAGTAATGACCGGTCGCCCTCGGAGATTAAGTCTCAAACACTGGATTCTTTATATATCTCATTAGATAATAGATGGTGCATTGCCATAGAGAAAGAACAGGAAATTAGAGAGAAGGTTTTAGCACAATACTTTCCCGACCTGTCAAATTCTGAATTATATGATGTTATTGATCTAAATAAAGGACTCTTTTTCACTAGAAAAAGAAGACTCTGGCTGTTAGAAGGTAGAGTTGCTGATGTCAAAAAAGACACCCATCTATTTATGCAAACCATTGTCCAAACTCACAAAGCACGTCTGGCCAACTGGCAAGCAGAAGAAGAACTGGTTATATCCAAACCAGATGAAGTATTTGATGATGAAGGCAATCTAGTCATTGAACCAATTGACACCATTGATGTTGACTCTCTGGATGAAGAAGATGTTACTTAGGAAATACCATCTGAGGCAACAAGACAAGAGCAACAGGCTGAATAGGAGAAGAGAGCTGAGGACAGACAAGAAGCGGCAAAGGAAGAGGCAGAGCAGAGGAAAAAGGATGAAGAAGAGAAGCAAAAGAAGAAGGAAGAAGAGAAAAAGAAAAAAGATGAAGAGGAAAAGAAGAAGAAAGATGAAGAAGAGAAAAAGAAAAAAGATGAAGAGGAGAAAAAGAAGAAAGATGAAGAGGAGAAAAAGAAGAAGGTTGAAGAGGAGAAAATGAAGAAATATGAAGAGGAGAAGAAGAAGAAATATGAAGAGGAGAAGTAGAAGAAGGATGAAGAGGAGAAAAAGAAGCAAGAAGATGAAAAGAAAAGGAAAGAAGAGGAGGATAAGGAACAGGAGAAGAAGAAGGAAGCAGAAAAGAAAAAGGCTGAGGAGGACAAGGAAGTAGAGAAGAGGAGAGAAGTAGAGAAGAAGAAAGTGGAAGAGGATAAGGTAGGAGAAGTGGTGAAGAGTACCCAGATGGAGACTTCGAAGGCAACCGGGAGTCAAGCCAAACCGGCTGACCTCTCCAGTCCTATAGATCTCCAGTCTGTAAGTGAATCGGAGCTAATGCAGAGCATCAAGGTTGCTCAAGAGCGCCTTGAAATCATTCAAAGGAAGAAAGAGTAGGATATAATTCAAGCGGTTGTGGACACACTTACCGATTTGATACTCGATATAAATCTTCCAAACACCGATTCATCATTAGCTAGACTAAAGCTCCTATGCATAGTAGTATATGATCAGGTGCAGAGCCTTGAAGAGGTAGCAGAGGTTAATGTCAAGAAGGAGCATCAAAAGGCTCTTAATATAGCTCTGGTGAAAAAGTTGAATGAGCTCCGGACTGAACTAAAGAAAGAACAAAAGGATATAAGGGACGTTCTACATGAGGGGAATATGCTACTCAACAAAATCTGTCAACCCCATCTGTTCTATAATGATGTGTTAAATCAAAAGCAAAAACTTGACCAGGACTTGCAGTCCTACTTGAGCACATTCAAGCCACCTTATGATTCCTTCACAAGTTATGGGCAAACTGTTCACTAGTTTCATATCCAGTCAGCGAAAATGGAGCAAGACATCAGTACACGGTCTAGAGATTTGCAGGAGCTTCAACTGGTTTTACTTCCATGTCTGCAAATTCTTTAGAAGTGTTATCTAAACTTGGATGCCTTGACAGTTACACAAGAGATAAGCATAGTTGATGCCATGGAAGAATAGGTCTCCCAGATGCAAACAGAGAAAGAAGTGGCCACCTCCCTACTCGAGTCCTGGTCTCTATCAATGAAGCAATTCTTGAAGGACTATAAATCTATTTTTGACAAGTACTATTCCTTATTGTCATAAACCTTTATTATTTTTATATATCAAATGGAAACAGGGTTGTTTAGCAATAATTTGTCATTGTTGGCAAAGGGGGAGAAGTATTCTATTTTGGAAAAGTATAGGGGAAAAGTATTCTATTTTGGAGAAGTATAGGGGAAAAGTATCTATTACTTAAAATTTTGCTATATGCTTTGATATATGCTATATGCTCTGATATCTCAATTTTTATGCTCTGTATGCAAAATTGCTATACATTGTATTGATTAAGGGATAGTGTATATGCTCAGGGGGAGCAATTTTCCTAATGGCATGTTTTGTTGTAAAACACTTAGATGTCAAAATTTTATTTTCCTAAGTGTTGCCATCAATGCCAAAGGGGGAGATTGTTGGCATTTTTGATGTTTATGTTGTGATTGTCATTGATGGACACACACTTGCATTAAGATCCTCTTTATATGTATGAGTCAGAGCACAACCAGTATTTCTTCCAACCGGTATGTTGTAGGTATGTTGTATTATAGTCTTTAGACTATTGATGTTTTGTAGAATGTGTTTCCCAGTCTAAAGCGGCATGTTGACCCCAAGCGGTTCATGGATACCAAGCAGTATGAGGGAGCAAAGCGGCACAACACATTCTTACTAGTCTTCATTTTTGATAAACTGGCAACCAATATTTTGTATGAACCGGTAATACTCTATGATGAGTTACCAACCGACATTTTATGATGAGTTACCAATCCACCAATTGTTTGACGGTATCGACACACTGGCGATTTTTTTTGTGTCATGTTACTGAGTATGTCTAGATTCATTGAACCTTTGAAATTGAAATGTAATCCTATTGGACTGACATGAAATCAGATTCCTTTAAAAGGACATCATGTCTAGGGTTTTAGGTTATTGTCAAAAGGGTTTATGTTGTTGCTAGGGTTTAAGGTGGTTGAGGAGTTGGAAAGAATATGAATGTGTAGAAGACTCAAGTAATGCAGGAGTGCATTAAGAACGAGCTATCAAGGATCTAACTGAGTAGTCTGTGCTATTAGATAGATCAAACACTTGTTGATTACTCGCATCTTTGACAAGTCTATAGCCCTTAACCGGGTAGGCTCAAAAGCCTTTTGTAAAATCCTCTAACAAGGTGGTTCACCTCTGTGAATCTAAAATCCTCTAGCAAGGTAGTCCTTGATCGGACTTATCTCCTAACAGAGATTGAGATTCCTAACAGGATCTGTTCTGGTGAAGAACATTATAAGACCTTAACCGGTCTGACCTTAACCAGTCTAGTTTCTATTCTACAGATAGTGACTTGTGAGTTCCATCTCACCTTGGTTTTTCCCATTTGGGTTTCCATGTCAAATATCTTGTGTTATGGTTGTATTGCTTTTGTGGGTGAATGCTTTATTTGCATTTTGGTTTGCATATGTGATAATTGGTCTGTCTATTAAACTGTTTTACTGGTTTATCTTTACACTATTTAAGTGTTTAAGTGCAGTGTTTTTTGGTATACTAATTCACCCCCCCTCTTAGTATTCATCTTTTTTTACTATAATACTATCTGCCCAAAGTGCCATCCTCAACTTAGAATCCCACAATTTCTTATTTTGTCCCAACATCTTTTTAATTATTTTCAAAATATTTGTGTTGCTTGACTTATCCTACACATGTACTTTGGGATGGTATGGTGATGAATATAACACATTTATGCAATAATTCCCACAGAATGAGGTGAATTCCTCTTATGGAAAGCACATCCCATTGTCCACAGTGATTCTTGCAAGCACCCCAAATCTAGTTATTATGTATTCGTCCATGAATTTAATCACCACTTTGCTTATAGCTTGTCTGGTTGGGATTGCTTCCACCCATTTTGTGAAGTAATCAATAGCCACCAGAATCCAACTGTGTCCACCACTCAATTTGTTTGATATTTCTCCTATGAAATCAATACCCCACTGTACAAAAGTTTCTTTTGCAGATACTAGTCTAAGGGATAAAGCTCCTGAATACTTTAATTTTCCTGAAAACCTTTGGCATGGTTCATATCTCCTTACATAGTCATATGCATCATTAAAAACATGAGGCCAATAATATCCAAACCTGAGTATTTTGTGTGTCATGGTTTTGGCAAAGAAATGTCCCCCACAAACACCAGAATGCATCTCTTCTATTAGCTTGATACTCATCTAAGCATAATAGTAATAACCATCTCTATTCTTCTAGTATGGGTCACTGTCTAGTATTACATATTTAGTAGCCTGCAACTTCAACGTTCTTTTTTTATTTTCTATCATACCAACTAGACATGTCATCGTTTTTAGGTAGTGCACTATGTTTGTTTACCACGGTGTCCTTTCAATACTCATAACTACATTCTTTGGCTCCACATTGTTCACTTGTGCTACCTTCAAATTAGACTCAGCCATTATCCTAGCAAGTCCCTATCCTTGGACTAGTTTTGTAATCTGCATATCAATGTTGAACTCCTAAATTTGGTTTATCCACCCGCACCTTCTGCCAGTTACTTTTGATTGTCAGAAGATGTCTTTTACCTTTGCATTCAGAACATATGCTATTATCTCTACACCTACCAAGTATGGTCTGAATTTTTTAATAGCTTTCACTGATGCATATGCTTTCTTTTCATTGATCTCATATTTCAACTCAGCATCTTGGAGGAACTTTCTAAAAAACACTATGGGATGTTCATGCCCCTCCTCATTTTTCTGTAGCATTACAATAGCTATTGTGTTACAAGAGGCAAAAGAAAATATTTGAAACGGCTTACTAAAATCAGATGATTTCAGCACAGGAGCTTCCTTGATGGCCCTCTTGATGTCTACAAACACATCTATCGCTTCTTATGTCCAATCAATTTTTTCTCCCTTCTTCAACATTTTTTATATAGGCTTTACAATTTCTGCAAAGTTTGAAATAAACCTCCTAACAAAGTTAATTTGCCCAAAAAATGACTCAATGGCCTTCACTATTTTTGGGATTGGAATCTTATCAATAGCTGCTACTTGATCAGGATCTATTCTTACACCTTCTTTCAACACAATGTGTCCCAAGAGTTTACCCTTGGTAACTGCAAACTGACATTTTTTGAGATTCAAGGATATCCCATACTCTAACACTTTGAGGAATATATTCTCAAGGTACAAACAATGGTCTTCCTCCTTTTTTTAGTATGCAGTGAGATCATCTTGGTATACTAACATGATGACAATAATAGGGTCTACAAATGCCACATCCATGGCTCACTAAAAAGTAGCTCCAGCATTTGTTAGTCTAAAAGGCATCCTTGCATAGACATAGGTACGCCATGGTGTTGTAAAGGTTGTCTTGTATTGTTCAAATTCTTTACCTTTGACTTGGTTGTACCCTAAAAAACCATCCATCATAGATAATAGCTCACATCGTATAACTCATTGTAACAAAGCATCCATGTTCGGTAAGGGTTAATTGTCCTTGAGGGAGGATATGTTTAGGTTCTTGAAATATACGCATAGCCTCATGTCTCTATTTTTCTTTCTCACCAGTACCAGGTTAGAGACCCAAGAGGAATGTCT
The DNA here is from genome assembly GCF_030272615.1 of Cryptomeria japonica. Classification (NCBI taxonomy): domain Eukaryota; kingdom Viridiplantae; phylum Streptophyta; class Pinopsida; order Cupressales; family Cupressaceae; genus Cryptomeria; species Cryptomeria japonica. The sequence continues at coordinate 910,067,153 of NC_081414.1, forward strand.
AATTGGTTTTATTATTCCACCATCCCTTAGCTTCATGATCTCCTCTTGCATTTTTTGCGCCAAGGTTGGATTAATAGGTCATTGCTTCTATCTAAATGGCTTGGCATTGGGTTTGAGTAGAATTTCATGTTGAAAAAGGTCTTCCCTATAAGCTTTTAGATCCTCATACGACCAAAGAAATACATGGCGGTATTTCCTCAATAAAGCTATTAGCATGTTTCTAACTTTGGGAGTTATTTTCTTCCCAATGTATACCTTTTTTGGGCTATGTTTTGTTCCCAAATTTACTTCTTCTAGACTATCATTCTGAACAGTTGTAGTTTGATTGGTGCATTATTTCTATCAAAGACTCTTTCTAGGGCAATTAATCCTTTCATAATTTTGTTTGTCTTGATTTGTACTACCTCTCTTCCAAATGCCATGTCTTTCCCATCAATAATTTCCACAAATCCATTAAAATCTATTTCTTGAGCCTCGTATTTGTCTATGCATTGCAAGAATTTGGCTAAGTCTTCATCATCCTCAAATACTCACTAGTTTTATATATTATCAAGAATAGAGAGTTTGGTCTTTATTTCAATTTCAAAAAATTTTGTCATAGTAACATCATCCTTTCTTAGGGCTATAGTGGCAAGAAAATCTGTAGTCATGTTCTTAGATCTGTCTACCCAATTTAATGAGAAGGCATAAAAAATTTCCAAGCAGTCTCATACCGCATTCCTATATTGTTTCAATCTTTTGTTCTTTGATGCATATTTCGACCTCACTTGTGATACAATCAATTCAGAATCTCCAAAGACAACCAATATTTTTATACCCATGTTTTAGGGCCTTATTTAGTCCTATCAAAAGAGCTTCACATTCTGCAATGTTATTTGTGCACTCAAAAGATAATAATAATGAATACCTAAATGTTTTGCCTTCAAGAGAAACAAAAATCACTCCAGCTCCATTCCCATCCTAACTACATGCCCCATCAAAAAACTTCCATATGTCTGCATGATGTTTCATAGTGTGGTCTATGATTTGACAATTATTCTGCAACTTTGACTTTGTTATTTGTATAGTAAAATTTCCCACTTCCGTATCACAAATATTTATCATAGGTTGATTCTTCAGGCATTCGATGATGTGAGGTGACCTTGGTTCCCTCTTAATCCTTATTTGTTTCCCATTCACAGGCACTGTGGCATATGAGAAATCAAGTTGAATGCTTCCTCCGACAAGCCCTATCCATTGTCTTGACAGCAACATCCCATAATGTGGGGGCACATCTATGACTATGATGTCTATCTTGTATGTGGCTTCAGGGTATGATACTATCTTTACCTCCACATCCTTCATGACCTCTAGTACTAGAACCAATCGGTTGTCCATGGCATAGAATCTTCCATAGTGATCATCCACTTCCAACCTAAGGTCTCTCATGACTCCCATAGGCATTAAATTTATAGTTGCTCTAGAGTCAATCATAAAATTCCTTATCAATTTATCATTAATTAATAATGTTAAGTAGAAAGGGTCCACCTGGGATGGATCATCAAGAAGTATAGTTCCCAAATATATCTTGGGAGTAGGCTAGTTTCTTTTCTCCATGTCCATTGGTTTATCTTTCTTTTTGGATCCATTTAAACCAGCAGGTACCCTTGAGATTCATGACAACACACTATTCTTGTATTCTAGGATTCGCATTATTTCAAAATGTGGTACAAAGATTTTCATTTGTGACAGCGCATTGGTGATATCAAATGAGTTGACAGGTGGTGTTGATATTTTTGGAGTCTCCACCTGTGGTGTGATTGGAGTTTGTTGAGTCAATGTCATCTTTGGTGCCCCTCCATTTTTGTTCTCCTTTGTACCCTTCTCTTTTATGAACATGCTTGCAAGCTTACCTTGGTCATGATTAACAACCCTATTTCTCATATTATAATTGTTATTGGCTTGTTCAATAGTAGCAACAGTGAGAGCTTTTATTTCTTCTTGAGAAGGTCTCCTCCATGATGTTGTATCATATCTCCCCCAATTTTTTCTCGCAGTGTTGTCCTCACAATCTGAAAACACCTCTTGCTAATAGAAATGCTTATTTTGTTTTTCATGGTTGACATCATATTCATATCCTTTATCATCTAGTGAATCATATTCCCCTATAGACAATATATTGATGGTCTAACTGTCATCATATTCTCCTTGTTTAATATATCTTATCTCATCATTCTGCATATTCTAGGCCACAACACACTGGAATAGAGAGTGTGGGAGGCTACATGTTGTGCACAAGGAGATTCTTCCACAAAATGATTTTTTTTTTTTCAAAGGATTAGGGGTATCTTTCCTTTCCTCAATGGGTCTGCCATCCTTCCAGTTAGTTCTATATGGCATATCATGTAATCTTGATTTGTCACTCCTTTGGAATTGTGGCTTATCATTCTTAGTGATCTTATGAGTGAGGTCCTTCAAGGTGTTAATTACTTTGTCCATTTTATCTTCCTCCTTAACCGGTTTATTTTGCACCTTGGGGTTATAAATTTTGGCATCATCTATCCTACCCATTTTACCAGATGCTTTTTTGTTACTCTCTATGATGATTGCAACTTTGTAGGTTTCATTCAAGTAAGAAATATTTTTGGTCCTTAATTCATACCTTGTTTTTGGATCAAAAGCATCGATGTAGAACTATTGAGACATGGAGTCATTAGGTTTGAGATGAGGTGGTAACTTGTTTAAAAATTTAGTAAATCTCATGTTAAAACTTGACATTGTTTCATTATATCCCTTTTGTATAGTAGTTATTTCATGTAAGGCAAACTTTGGGTCCACATGACTTCCATACTACTCCAAAAATATCACTCTAAATTCTTCCTAATTATGAATTGATGAATCAGGTAAGCTCTTGTACCATTCATGGGCATCATCTGTCAAAAACTGCATGATCAACTTCATAAAGACATCTTCTAGTCTCACATCATGATCAGCTAGCATGTTTTGAAAATTCCTTACATGATCTTCCCTTGAGGCTTCACCATTTCCTGAGAGTTTCAGGATAGCTTTCTTGAGTTCATCACTAATCTAATTTGGATATCCAATGATCCCTATGAAGTCCATTTTCCTATAGTTATCAATATTCATGAACCCTCTTAATGGTATGTTTTGTCGATAATAGTTTCCATATTGGTATGGGTTCGCATACTGGTACTGATTTGTATATTGGTATTGGTTTTGCAAGTGTGGGCCCAATTGGAACTGATTATACTGCTGTTTATACTAGTGTGCATAATTTGGTACACCTTGCTAATATGTCATGTTTTGAGATATACTTGAGTGGTTATATGGAGGAATTTGTTGCCCATGGAAATAGTTACCATAATTGAAATGTCCCATATTTCTTTGATTTTTCAAGGTCACAAGTGGGATGGAGGCATTTGTGGGATACTATTATATGGAGCAGTAATGGATGTATTCACATCAGATGAGTAATGAGTAGTTGTATTAGTCTGCATGTTAGGTATTGTGCTTTCTATTGGTATGCTTTGGGGTATTTGAGTGGCTATGTGAGAAGTGTTTTGTGAAACCATGTTAGCAACTCTTTGGGCTATTTGGTCCCTTATTTTTATGAGCATTAATCTTCTTTCTTCTTGCTCTAAAAACTTAATTTCATCCTACAATTTCTTTTTAGTAGGTTCCCCTATTTGACTACTTGAAGAAGATGATTTGCTAGTAGTACGTGAAGAAAATCCTAGTGGAGTACTGAAAGGATCATGGTGTGTTACACCTCTTTGTGCCATCATAGCCTCATATTGTCTTTGGATGTTCCTATCAACCTTAGTCAAGAACCTATCTGCAAGTGGGTTTGTATACTGGGTAAAATAATCCTCACTCTGATTATTCGAACCACCTCCTTGAGCTTGGTTTACTCCCATTTGGTTATGATTGTTTCTTCTATTGTTGTTATTTGATAAGGACATGCTATTTTCCATGGATGAATTGATGAATACTAAGAGGGGGGGTGATTTAGTATGCCAAAAAATATTTGCACTTAAAACACTTTGCAAGACTAATAGTAAACCAGTAAAACAGTTTAGCAGACAAACTGGTTAACACACATGCAAACCAAATAGCTAATAATGCATTCACCCACACAAGAAAAAACACCATAACACAAGAGATTTTTATGTGGAAACTCAAATGGGAAAAACCATGGTGAAATGGAACTCACAAGTAACTATCTGCAGAATAGGAACCAGCCTGGTTAAGGTCTTACAATGTTCTTTACCAGAACAGATCCTGTTAGGAATCTCAATCTTTGTTAGGAGATAAGTCCAATTAAAGACTACCTTGCTAGACGATTTTAGATCCACAGATGTGAATCACCTTGTTAGAGGATTTACAAAAGGATTTTGGGCCTACTCGATTAAGGGCTACAGACTTGTCAAAGATATGAGTAATCAACAAGTGTTTGATCTAGCTAATAGCGCAGACTACTCGGTTAGATCCTTGATAGCTCATTCCTAATGCACTTCAGCATTACTTCAGTCTTCTACACATTCATATTCTTTCCAACTCCTCAACCACCTTAAACCCTAGCAACAACATAAACTTTTGCTACAACCACATCAACAACCTAAAACCCTAGACATGATGTCCTTATAAAGGAATCTGATTTCATGTCAGTCCAATAGGATTACATTACAATTTCCTAGGTTCAATGAACCTGGACATACTTGGGAACATGACACAAAAAGCACCATTAATGTGTCGGCACTATCAAACAATCGATGGATGGTAACTCATCACAAAATGTCAGTTGGTAACTCATCACAAAGTATTACCGGTTCATATAAAATGCCAGTTGCCAGTTTGACAAAAATGAACACTGGTAAAAATGTGTTATGCCACTTTAATCCCTCATACCGCTTGGGATCCATGAACCGCTTGGGGTCAACATGTCGCTTCAAACCGGGAAACACATCCTGCAAAACATCAATAGTCTAAAGACTATAATACAACATACCGGTTGGAACAAATACCGGTTGTGCTCTAACTCTTACATATAAAGGAGATCTCAATGCAAGTGTGTGTCCATCAATGACAATCACAACATAAACATCAAAAATGCCAACATCAATTGCCTATAGTATCCCCCCTTTTAGGAGTCTTTTCTGAGCTCTTTGCTATTTATTTTGTATTCTTGTTACTGCCTTTATTCTTTTGCTTCTAAGTGACTAGATTGATGGGATGCCCTTTTTTTAATGATCTTCTATCATACATGTATAGTCTATTCCATTAACACTTTGATCAGAGTCACAACCCTTTTATGGGCTTATGTTTATTTCTCTGAGTTCCTCCCTTAGCAAAGTCTATGAATAAATCCTTTAATTCTTCCCCAACAGAGTCACCAATTTTGTTGGAGCTCAAAATCACTGGTTCGATGATCCCTAAGAGCATGCCACCTTCTATGATTAATATCAGCAACTGATTTTGGCCAACTTAATGGAATGACCAATTAGGTCTTACTTCCCTTCACTTCTAGTTCTGCCAGACCAAGGTAGGTATACCTTATCACCATCTATTCTCCTTTTGTACTAAGATTAGCTAATGACACTTAGACAGATTATATTACAATATTCCTATTTGAAATCACTCTTCACTGGCATGGAAAATAAGAATGACCTCAATTTTATATCCTACTACTACTATGCAAAACTAAAATTGAAATGAAATCTATTTTATGGAAAAAATGTTTTCTTGACTTGGTTTTGATGGAATGCAATGTTGAATATGCAATACAGACTAGTGTCTTTTCCTTTAAATGGGCATAGAGTCCTATGGAAGCTTGTCTCTTTTGGTCTCCTACTAGACAATTTTGCAACTATCAACAATCGATACTCTCACAGTCACTAATCCTATTATGGCAGTCACTATACAATGAATTTAATCAAATTCCTATAGTAACTATCCAAGAGTGTGCACCTTCTTCTTCATGGAATGATAATAACAAGACATCAATAACATGAAGAGTAACCCAAATGCTTGTAAAGGTGGATTTTAGATAACACGCAAAGGGAGATGGAGAACCGAGGCAAGCAATGGCTATTTTTTTAGTCAAGGGGGTGAGGCAGTTGGTGGGGTCGCTATCTTCCATGGCGACTACCACAGAGGGTTTGGGAGGATCGGCAACCATGACTAGTTTTCAAAGAGGATTGTTGGAGGCATGCGGAAAAGTGGTCTACTCCCCGAGTTTCATATGTGAGCATTTTCCACCCAAAGAGAGGTCTAAATCAGTTCAAAGTTGTAAATGACCAACCCAGAGTAGATAGAAGACCAGTGGATCAAGACCGAGAGGATATGAAGATTGGTCGGAGGAGAGTGTTGCTGAATATAGAGGACAAGGAGTGGAAGTTGGCGGTGAAAACTCTTAGAGGTAGGGGCTTCTTTGTTAAATGGGTAGATGACTGGCCAGCTCTCCCTAAAGTTATCAAATGGTGCGAGGAGGTGTGGAGTCAAGGGTGTATTGTGAAGTCGCTGCCAAATGCTTTCTTCCTGATCATTTCCAAGGACTCAATGATAAAAGAAGGAATTTTAAATGGAGGGCCCTATTTGATGGGTGGTAGAGGAGCTTATATTCAGGACTGGGAGCCTAACTTTTATCCAATGTCAGCAAAGATTGAAGAGGTTCCTATGTGGATCAAACTGTATCACCTTCGTAGGGAACACTGGGAGGAAGATACTTTGCAAGTGATAGGCAATAGACTAGGTCAGTACATCAAATCTGAGGAAGTGAGGAATGATTTGGACTCCTACATTAACACATATATTTTGGTTACACAGAAACTCTTGGTTAGAGAGAAAAATTACGGTGGGGATGGCACCCACAACTTCACTACTGCAATAATAAAGGTTGCTTGGTTAGAGCTACATGTTTAGCTATTTCTGATAGCTTACCCTATTAGGAGTATCAAGATCATTAGATCTACCTTGCTAAAGGATTTTACAACACTTATTCTAAATGTTGCACCTGGTTAAAGGCTTTACAATTTATAGACTTTGTTAGAGTCTTTTACCTTGTTAAAGGTTTCTCTTACAAATCAAAATATTACAATAAAATCTTTACAAAATATCTGCAACTTCACATCTGGAATGTTATAGTAGATTCTATGTGCTCAAAATGAGATTACCTTTCTTATAGCATACCTCGGTAATCCATATATTAACTCAGTAAACCCTTTTGTTTACTTTGTTCCTTGACTGTTCTCTGAAATCCTTCTCGGTGACCTCTGTGTCTCTAATAGTCACAATACTCAGTGCTTCCTTATCTATTTCACATGTCTTAATTCATACACCTTCTCTTTTTTGATCCTCAATTGATGTTGTATAAATAGATCTCTTATGTCGGTGATTTGTTCATGCTTCAATCTTACAAACATGATTCATCGAATGAATAACCATACAAAATATTTCATTGGATAGATGACCTCGAGATCATACAAAATCTTTAAGGTGCAATTTCCTAAGTGATAATGATTCCATGTTCCTCGATCTTGTAACACATTTACCATATGTGTCTAGGTTCAATGAATCTAGTAACACATTTCACTTGGTGTGTGTTCACTTGGTATATCATTTTTTCTGCTCGGTAGACATAGAGTGTTACTCGGTAGACAACTTGGTGTATACTAAGCTCTGTGACTACTTTCTTCTATAACCAACTGCTCTATGCTTACTGACTGAATGTTTTGGTAGTAATAACTGACTAGAGTATATAGAATGACTTTGGACATAAAACTAATGGCAACTTAGTAAGTAGTAACAATCTCCCCTTTTGACATTAGTTGAGATGTTTGACAAAACTTCTTTCAAAGTCATAACTCAAAAATCTATATACTTACAAAATTTGATTAAACTGATAGTATATGCAATAGTCAATAAAATAGTATACTCAGATATACTCCCCTTATCAGTATACTATACATAATTCTGATTTTGCATGCTCGGTGATCAATGTTTTGTGTTTACTGCACTTGTTCTTTGCTCTTTGATCATTGCATGATGTTTACTACTCTATCAAATTCAACTGTGCATTTGGATACTTTGTACTGCTCGGTATACTCCCCCTGTATACTATACTCCCCCTTTGATACTTTGTTACTATACTTCTCCTTTTTGACAAATATCAAAACTTAGTTACCATTCGGTGGAGGCAACTAGTCAAAAATGGATTTATACTTTGTCCTTGCATCAGTGAGAGCGGTAGAGAGGGCATCCTTGACACTATCCATGAGTGAATTCTGAGCTGTAATGTCGGCTAATAGTGAAATCAGTCCATCTAAAGTGCTTCCCTCTGGTTGAGTGGATAAAGAGGTAGCCTTGTTGATCTGTTCTTGGATGGAGGACAAGTGTGGAATGAATAAGGTTTGAAGAGTCATAATGTCCATCCTTATTTTGTGCTCTTCATTTCTAAGTTCCAATTGTTGAGCCATGAGCTTTTGTAACTTGGTATAGAAATTTTGAATAGAATTTGACTCAGTGGTCAATGTATGGGAGAGATCAGTGATCTCTTTCTCAATCACTTCTATTGTATTCTTGATGTCTTTAATGAATAAAGAAAATGTACAGAGTTTCTAAAATAAAGAAAGAATGTGCTTGAGTTGAGGGGACAACTCAGCAATAAATTTCACAAGTTTTACTTTGCCAATAGCAATGGCTTTCTGTACCTCTTCAATCATTTTTATGGTGATCTCTTTGTCCTTCAACTTGCTCAAGTATCCAGATGTGTCTACTCCAGATGTCTCTATTTTAGTTAGGAGTTCATCCTGTTGAATATGGATGGCTACATCTTTTGTCACTGTAGCTTCAGGGAGCATATCTGTTAATAGTGCTTTCACCTTTTGAAGTACTTTGTTTTTCTTTTGTATAGCCATTTGCTTCTCTTGTTCTACTTTGGCTTTGCATAGTTCACCGAATTCAATAAGTGCTTGCCCTTTTAATTTGGATATGTCTGCATTTGGTAACACTATTGGTTTTGACAAATCTAACTTGAAACTATGCTTTTTCATTTTCTTTTCTTTAGATGAGGAGGTTTTCACCAGTTGAACTAATACAATGGCTTGGTAGGATTTTTGGCCCTCAGTAGGTTGCTCTTTAGAGGCAACACTTTTGTCAATTTCTTTAACCTCAGATGTAGCCTTTGGTGAATCCTTGCTCTGGGTCTCAGTTGTAACATTTTTAGTGCTAGAAGGGGCTTGAGAAGTCTGTTCCATGGTGGCCTGAGAGGTAGCTTCTCCTTCTGTAGACTTGTGACCCTCTTTTCCTTGTTCAGTATCCTGAGGTGTCTCGTTTGAAACATGTTGAGTGACCTGAGGATAGGGTTGAACTTGTTCCAAAACTGACTCACTGGATACCAGTTTGGCATAAGCATTCCCTTCAATTATTTCCTGTTCTTGTACCTCAGTGTCCATGATATCCTCATCAATTTGTATAGTATCAGTGGGGTCTTTCTTGGTGATATCAGGATCTTGCTCGGTGACATCAACTATTTCAACTTCAACTTGTTCACCAACATTCTTGATTCGAAATATTTCCTACCACTTTTCCTTGGTCTCATTCTCTACTTCAAGATAAAGGCCATTCATCAATTTCAAGGCTCTTTGCTTGACTAGGAAGTCTAGCTGGTGGTTTTTTAGATGTTCATTGATCTCATCTACCGACATGTCTGAGAAGAGATGTACCAGACTTCTTTCTCTCATCTGTTTTTCCAAGTCCATAGCATATTTCCACCTGTTATCAATATGCAAATACAATTATTTTGGAAGAGAATTAGTTACTTCCAATGGGACCAATCAAAATTTCAGAAGTGTGCAGATTATAGCTTCTTCTATTTGTCTCTTTTCTTCATCATTTCTGGATTCATACTTAACATATCTAAATGTTCCAAATCCACCATATTATTTCAGATTAGCATAGAAATTATCAATGCTATGTACATCTTTCTTTTGACTCTTAACAATCTGAAATTTACTTGCGTCTTCAGATTCGGTGTCACTGGACTCTTTAGTCAAAATGAGTCTCCGAGTAGATTTCTTATAATTATTTGTTACCTTTGGTGTGGCAACATTCTTTGGTTTCTTACTCGGTGATACTGCAGATGATCTTGTGTTTGGGCGCTTTATTGAAGGAGTTGGTGATACCTTTAATGTATCGTGTTTCTTCCTTTTCAAAATTTTCCCTTTAGGCAACTCAGTGCTCAATGTAATAGCTACTTCTTGAGCTTCAGATTCCTCCTCGGTGATGACTTGAATGCTCTTGATAGGTGTGGAGGAAGAACCTTCTCCAAATTTCTCTGTTAATGCCTTAATCATTTTTGTTGCTTTCATTGTAGCCTTAGGTACTGCAATGCTCATCTTAACTTTTTCTTTAACCTCTTCATAGGTTCCATACCTGATTTTTGTAGCATTACTTGGAAGTGCAAGAAAAGCATCTATCTGCTATTGTGTAATATCAAAATCAATCTCATAACCCATAGGTAGCAAAGATTGAGTTCTTGGTTCCACTGCATTGACATAGTAGTAGTCGGTGTCTACTTCAAAGCATATATCATCCTTGTATTTCTCCACTAACTTGGGTGGAATCCTATACCTGTTATGCATCTTTTCTTGAAACTTGCTAAAATAATCATCCATAATATCATTGAAGTTATCACCTAGCTATTTGATGAAGTCATTGATTTGATGGGTGATTGGTCAGTGTAGCTCCCAAACTACATTACCGACTGATGGAAAGAATTTCTCAAAATAGAAAAACATGCATAACAAAAGTGATCCAAACTTCAGTGTGTTTGCTATCAGATTCTACTCTGTTTAAAGTGATCAATTCCTTCTGTGAAATCATTTTCTGAGCTTGGACATGGTCATAAATAGGGTAACCGGTGATCAAGTGGATGATTTCCTTGGTGATCTTGAATGGTTGCTCCTCTAACCACATGAAGTCATCATGAACTCTGCTCAAAACAAATTTAACCCACTAGGGTTTGAAGACTCGCGGGTAGGTTAGGGCTTCAGTCAATCCCTTGACTTTAATGTGTCCAAACTTGTTATCTAGTTTTCCATCAATACACAATTCATCATATGTGTCCTTGATCTCAACATGACCTAGTTCCTCAACATGACACTTAGTGAAGAATTTGACATCCTCAACTAGTAAAACCCTATCCAAAATGAGTGAAAATGCAGTTTTATCATCTGGTTCAGATGCTACTTTGGGAGTTAGAGAGTATTTCAATGAGGGCTTTTCAATGTTCTCAACAACATAAGGCTTCTGGATCTTAGGTGCCATTGCAAATTTTCGATAATCACTTAACAAAAGATCCTTAGGGTTTGAAGACTTTTTAAACGGAAAACGCTTTCCACTTAGTAAATGTAAAACAGATATTCACAACTGATATGATCGGTAAACTAGCTTGACAATGAGTTGTCATTGATGTAAATACCTTGAATTTCGCTTTGCTCTACTTTCTTGAAAACGTGGTAAGTGTAAAATGACCGCGCAAAAGCTTTAAGTACACAATTTTAACTTATCGGGCTCTATGCAATTAGGTAAGAAAACATTAAATGCGCTCAATACCACTTCCTTTTTATGCTTTTACTGAGTGTTGGTAAACAGATTTGTCTTTCTTATCTAATTAGACTATAGCAGTGTGAAACATAAGAAAGCAGACAAAATCTTCTACCAATCAGTTGGAAAATCATTTAATTGATTAACCTCTAAATTTAGGTACAACTCCTTGTAGAAAATATTCATTCGGCTCCAAATTACATACAATCAATGGAATGCTTTTCACCAGAAAGAACTTAAAGGCAATTACATACATCAGTCAACACAAAATGAATGCAAGTACTGATTCATATATAATCTTTTATATAAAGCCGACAGACTTCATACGATCACTAAAACAAAATGAAAAAGCCTTGAGAGATAAACTTAGCCAATAGTTTTCTGCACATATAGAAAGTATAACAACCCCTTACTCAAAATAGACGTACACATCAATCAAATTTTGAATTCAAACGCACAAATTTGAGACTAAAAATAGCTATTAAAAAGATTCACATTCACAGATGATCCTTAACTTCCTTCATACACAAAATGTATTTAGCTAGCTTTAAAGATAGTCTTTTCAAAAACTTAGTGAGCCATTACAAAGTTATTACATCAGTTACGTATAGGTCACCAAACCCAATAGTTTTTAACCAAAGTAAAATTAACTCCTAAGAGTTAATGAAAATCAACCCTAACTACAATAACCGAATTTTAAAGAAAATAACTAGGCCTGCTGGCAAACAACTGCCAGCAGTGCTAGTCATGCAGTCTTCTTTGCTTTGGTGTGATCACTCGGGTTAGTGTCTTGAACAAACACCATCACCGCCTTGGTCGCGCTCCACTCTCGGTGTACTTTTGAAAACTCCTGAATTACTGTCACATGTGGCAAACTGATATGAATAACCCTATGTTCCCAAAGCTCCTTCCTCCACTTCACCATTTGCACTTTATCTCTGTGAGAGTCTAGACGATCGAGGCAAATGGTGAGCATTGATTCCACCTTAGAGATCCCTTTGAAATCTTCAATAGACAAAGATTTCTCCATCTTGATCTATCTAATGTGGTTGTTGAACTAGTTAATCCTCTCCGTGGTATCCTCCAAAGTTTCACCGTCTTCCTTAAGTAGTTAGACATCCCCACAGCGTAAGTCCTTTTGCATGGCCACTCTCAAGGCTATTAATTCTCCATGCAGGCTGGCTGACTCATTATAACCCTGCTCAATAATATGATTGTGCCACTCAATACTCTCCTTGCAAATGAACATGACATCTTCATTCAAACCTGACACTTGATTTTCAGCTAGAAAGTTCATTAGCCCATAACATTGAATATCTCGCATCTGCTTTGAAATCACAGCCCATTTAGATTTCTCCTTCTGCCATGAGACCAAGTCAGAATCTAAGGATTTAGTAACCTCATTTGCATCCTTAAAGATCTAGACCAAGTCGGTTATGTAATTGGTTGCCTGGCACATGATTGTGGTGAGCCATTTTGAGAAGACTTCAGCGATCATCCTGTTCCGTTGAACCTCATCCAAGAATTTTTGATTGCTAGGGGACTTTGGACTAAAAGGACCTGAATGTTGGGATAATGGAAATGGGCTATTCTACAAAGCATGGATATATTGAGCCATTTGTTTTAAACTTTGTTTTAACTCAGCCTTGTCCCTCTCATCCTTCTAGGTATGGGAGATGATTCATTTGGTGGAAGTCTCCAAGTGCTTAACATCCACAACTCTGGTACCGATTCCCAAATCTATTCATTCAATAGCATAATCTACCTTTGAAGCCATAGCAGCATCTTTGTTAGGCTTGGGTCTAGCAATATCCACAGTCCAATGCTTCGTATTTTCATCAAAGTCAATCATTGCCTTTGTTTTTAACCTTTTGGGCTTTGTAGACCTTCCTAGACATTTACTTACGGCGTCCTCCATTGATAATGAAATTAGAACTACATTCCTTTTCCTGGTGATAGAATCATTTAGCCATTTTGGTGCTAGGGTTAGCTCTTTTGAAGGCATGGATGGAAGCCCTATTGTGGAGGGAGGTGTGGTATGATCAATGTGAGACTGAATCTCAAGAGTTCCTGAGTCCTGAAAAATAGTGTCTATGTCAATTCAAAGCTTGTCTGCTTCAGAAATAGAGGATGTCATCTTGCTCGATGTTTTCTCTAGATCCAGATCAAGAATGAAGTGAGAAATCAACGATTTCAAACCCTTCTTAGATCTCGATCTAGTAACTCGACCAGGAACAGAAAGCTCAACCCCAATATTAAGTTTCTCTTCCTTAATCCTTCCTTGTGCTTTTCTTGCATCAGAAATGGGAATGTTAGACACAACAGAAATTTTATTTGTGATACTCTTCTTCCCATTTTCACTTCTTGAGCTGGTGGCTCGTTCTGGGTGAAAATGGCGACTCCGAAGCCAATTTTCTGTTCTTCAGATTACACCCAAAGTGCGTGTCTGAATACTGTCACTCATCTTCTTGATCCAATCTATTTCTGGAAGAGGTTCATCATGAACCTGCTTCATAAACTTAGAGTTAAGTGTGTCCTCATTATCACCAGTGACATCTAAGGTATCCATGGGTAACTTGATATCATGAATTTGCTTCAAAGTTAGTCTTGACCAACTCCTTCTCCATACTTCATACTCATCCCGACAACCCTCCCAATAATCTTCCAACTGAGGAACATGTTGATCAGGTACCACTTTCTTTACATACTAAGCAATAAAACCCCTACTGTCAAAGTTATCCCTCTTTATAAAAAACTTCAAATGGAACCTTTTGAATTCAAGTTCAAGATTCAATGCATCAGAAACTAATCTATAGCTAATGTCCTAAATCAATGGGAAAAATCACGCTTGTGTCGGAGTCCTCACCATAATCTTTGGCAACATAAGAAAGCTATCTAGATACTCCGATTAATATGCAAGAATCTGAGACGTACCTAGGAAGTCTAAAGGGTTCACCCTTAAATCCTCCAACTCTCAAATAAGTAAAATGGCTGAACTGTATGAAGAAACTGCCATATATGTTGACGAATTCAACTGCTTCCACGGACATTCTTCTATGCAAATTTCCCTGTAACTCAAAGGTCAACCTTCCAGCGAAAACATCATCCCAATCAAGATAATCATCAACATGCCCTTTCAAAGTTAAACTAGGATGATAATCATAAATCCTCATGCCTTGAACCCATTTTACATGTGACAATCCCGACCACTCTCTAACATAGGCAAGCATGTATAGCAGATAGGATGACATATAAAAATTGGACATTCCAATATAATTACTCAGACCCTCATGCAATCTCTCTGCAATAACAGTTCCACAATCAATGAACCGATTTCTATACAGTGTAACCTGGATGAAGAAATACATCCAGTCTTCCCAGTAAAAAGAGTGAGAGTTACCCTTCACCCTACTCAGCAGTATGACTAAATCTTGGATTGCTAGAATTAAATGTTCATGAGTTAAAGGTCTCGGAAGCCTCGAGCCCCCTTTTTGGAATTTTACAAGCCAATTCTGGGCAATCACTATTCTATAATATTGCTTCTTCTCAGAGAAGATTCCATAATATTTACCAATAGTCCAGTCTTCATAGGGTTCCCAGTGTGGAATGCCCATAGCTACCATTACCGTCTATTTGTCAATAGACAACAAGACTGCACCATCATTTATCCTTATACACCTACTACCCTTGTCGTAATGATTCATGCATTCTAAAACTAACTCTGGGTAGGGAGCAGCAGTGGGGAAGGTGTCGACTTCTAATAATCTACTCTAAGCCACATCTTTCATCATGTCTATGGTTGAATTCTTTACTCTCTGTAGAAAAACTTCTAAATCTAGGTTAACCAGGGTTGTGTCACCCAACTTCGGTAAAGAGCTGACTAGGGAAGACAAGCTCACCAATTTGGGTAAAACATGCCTCATATTTTGATTCGTGATTTTCTCCAAATCAATTCCAGGGGAAAAAGTAATTTGAAAACAAAAACAAGCAGCTAAAGAATACCTAGATATTTTAAAACAAACTATAGCAATTTAGAAAATTGTTGAACATACCTTCCTCTACTCTCTATAACCCTCTATCACTGCCTAATCTTCCCGCTCCGTGAACTCCTTCTCAAAATCTTCTCATGAAAATAATAATTCTGATGAGACAACTACTCATTTTTAAGCAGAGAAAATATTACCCATCATTACTAAAGTTGCCTTCATTACTCCTTGTTCATGTGAAGTTACTTTGAAATGATTACGTTGAGGTACACCTTAACCATTAAGTCACTTCTCTTCTAACATAGCCGATCTTCACACATACATGCCATAAATGGCAGATTTCAAATCATTAGAAAAAGAATATTCCTTCCCTCAGCGGTCGTCTATCATGTTCTAAAAGTCTGGGCCAACACTACGTGGCAAGTCACACGTCTTCCAAAAAAAAACCTAAACATAAAACTCAGAGCCTTACGTAACCATCATAAAAAGACATTGACAAGATGAATGTTGAACTTGAACTTTGAACCAAAAAAGGTTCAAGTTCAAGGTTCAAAGAATGCGAAATGCCAACAAGACTAACAAAGCTTAAAGTTGGGTGGATAAGTAAGACACTTGAAACAATGCCCATTGAACTTTGAACCTTGAACCAAAAAGGTTCAAGTTCAAGTTCAAGATTCAAGTTCAACGTAGTGACACCTAACAAGGACCGAATAACGAGAGCAAAATTTAAGCAAGTTCTTGACCGATGAACTAAACAAGCCCGACTTCTTATAGGGACGCATATGTAATGAAAATTGTATATGGGCCCAATAGTGGCTCTGCATGGGGACTGGGTGTCGTAAGATACCAAGCAATGAATCACAGAATCTCTGGTTTCGTAGCATAACTGAGTAAGGATCAACCAATAACAAAAATAGACACACCTAAACTAGCATGACAAATAAATATGTACAAGCTAACAGAGGATGCATGCTCATAGTTGATACAATTTTAAATCCTACCCATTATAAGATAGGGGAAGCTCAAAACCATCCTGATAAGAAAGTTTGAAAGAATTGGGCCCTTTTACCTTGTAAATTACATAAGGTCCCTTCCACAGCAACTCAAATTTTCCATGAGCACCTTTCGGTTCTCTTCTTTTATCCCATAATAACACTAGATCCCCTTTCATAAACTTCGTGGGCCTTGCCTTCTGATCAAAATTCTTTTTAACCCTCATTTGATGTTCTGTGATCCTGTCAACCAATTTTTCTCTTTCTTCTTCAATTTTAGTTAAGTACATGATTTTTTTCAAGAGAGCTCTGGAAAAATGCATCTTCTATCACCGACTGCAGTCTAGA
Source organism: Cryptomeria japonica (assembly GCF_030272615.1). Classification (NCBI taxonomy): domain Eukaryota; kingdom Viridiplantae; phylum Streptophyta; class Pinopsida; order Cupressales; family Cupressaceae; genus Cryptomeria; species Cryptomeria japonica. The sequence goes on from NC_081414.1 coordinate 910,084,083, forward strand.
AGTCAATAGTTCTAAAAGAAGAGAGATTTGTGCACCAATACTATAAACCAATTCAAATGGTGACATCCCTATGGCCCGTTTTGGTGAAGTTCGATCCGCCCACAGTGCTTCATACAACTTCTTATGCCAATCCCTAAAATTTTCACTGACCAACTTCCTCATAATGTTGATCAAGTTCTTGTTACTTGATTTCGCTTGACCGTTACCCTATGGATAATAATCAGAAGCGTGTGCTAGAGCAATCCCGTGATCATAGCAAAATAAGCTCAGTTCTAATGAAGAAAAATTTGATGCATTATTTGTGACTATTTTCTGAGGAACTCCAAACCTGACAAGAATATTCTCTTTAAGGAATGTACACACAATTTCTGAGGTAGTTTTTTTTATAGGGATAGCTTCCACCCATTTAGTGAAATAATCCATCATCGTTAATATGTGAGTGTACCCCGCACTAGAACTAGGATTCAAAGGGCCAATAAAATCTAGTCCCCACTGCTTAAATGGTTCTTCAATCACCACAGGTCTTAAAGGCAAGGTGGCCAACTGGGGTTTGCCAGTAAATAACTTGCACTTCTCACATCTCGCCACCCAAGCGTATGCATCCCGAAACATCCCTAGCCAATAATAACAATTTCTTAGGATTTTGTATGCGGTAACCGTAGAAGAAAAGTGACCCCCGCAGACTTCATTATGGAAGGTTTTCAGTAGAACTTCCTAGTGCGGCTTGTCCACAGATCGGAGGAAAGTGCCATCTAACCCCTTTTTATACAATATGTTATTTGAGATAACATACTTTGCAGCTTTCAACCTTAGATTCCATTTTTCTCTAGGAGAAAGATAGTTTGGACAATCCCCATATGTAAGATAATATTCCACGTTAGTGAACCAAGAATCTTGATGATCAACGAACAAAGTTAAAGGTAAATTGTTGTCTTCTTTGGACTCATTTTCTACCATCAGTCTATAGAGGCCTTGTCCTCTGAGTAGTTTAGTGGGCTTAATATCTAAATTGAATTCTTGTATCTTGGAAACCCAAGATGCTCTATTATTAATACCAACATCTTGTTGAGTTAAAACAACCTTTACTGTAGAATTGGGAACAAAAACAATCTCATGCGAGTGAAGTATATAATACCTGAACTATTTTACGGCTTTAACCACCACAAAATCTTGCTTCTCTATCAGTGAATACTTCAACTCATTCTTCTTTAGGGGAACACTCATAAATGAAATCGGCACTTCGTCATTATCTTCCCCTTTTTGAACCAAAATCCTAGACATTGTATGATCTGATGCATAGCAATAAATAATAAAATCTTTGTTAAAGTCTAGATTTACTAGGGTTGGTGCATGTGCAATTGCCTTCTTAATCTCTTCAAAATCTTTTCTACCAGCTTCATTCCACTTAAAAGCTACCTCCTCACTCATCATATTCACAATGAACTTGGTAGTTTCAGCAAAATCAGGAATAAAATGTCTTAAGAAGTTCATCAGTCCAAAGAAAGACCTCACTCCATTCCTATTTGAGGGAAGACTAAGCTTTTGTATCACCTTTACTCTCTGTGGATCAACCTTTACTCCTTCATGTGAGACAATGTGTCCCAAAAGTTTCCCCTCTATGACACCAAAGATAGACTTTTTAGGATTTAGGGATACTCCATGCTCTCTGCATCTCATTAGAACCTTCCTTAAGTCCCGCACATGATGTTTCCTTTTTCTGGAGAATATAGTTAAATCATCTAAATACACCACAATAATCTTATCCCTCAAATGTCCAAAGGAAAGATCCACCGCTCTTTGAAAAGTAGCTCCTGCGTTAATCAACCCAAAAGGCATCCTGTTATAAGCGAAGGTGCCCCACAGAGTTAAAAAGGTTGTCTTGTGTTGATCCTGCTCCACGACACTTATCTAATTATACCAAGAGAAAATGTCCAACATGGACATCATCTCCAACCTGGAAACAGTTTGTAAAATATGATCCATCGCAGGCAGGGGATAGTTATCCTTCAAACTCGCTTGATTTAAGTTTCTAAAATCAACACAGATTTGAATCTCGCCATTTTTCTTCCCAACGGGAACTATGTTTGCAACCCAGGTAGAATGATGTACAGGATAAATAATTCAGGCCTTCAACATTTTGTCAACTTCATGAAAAATTGCTTCTGCTACCTTAGGATTAAAGTTCCTCAACTTCTGCCGGAATGGATTAACTCTTGGCTTCAAAGGAATTTGATGCTGAAACTTACCATCCCTAAAGTTCTTCAAATCATCATAACTCCATGCAAATACATCTTTAAACTCTACTAGTAAATCAATGAACCTCTTTCTTTCCACTTTGGAATAGCATTTACCCAAATTAACAAATTTAGGATCCTGATTGGTACCAATGTTAATTTGCTCGTACTCTCTAGAGCTCTGAATCATAGGAGCGTCCTTATCTCTTCGCTTAACATACCCATCTTTCCTATCAAAGAGACATTCAAGAGAAACTAAACCCTTTGGAATTTTATTTTCCTTTAACTACAACATCCCATCATGTGCTTCCTCTTGTGTATCGGGAGAAAACTCTTTACAACTCTCCGTCGACCCTTCATAAAACAAGGATGTAAAAATGTCAACACATTGCAAAATATTTTGAATCTGTTTATCATTTTTGAACACTTGCTAGGATTCAAAATTATTTGGCACACTAGGTCTATAAACTAGTTCAACCCTGTAAGTATCAGTTGTGAAATCCAGGTGTGGAACCCGCAAGGCTGGAGATACTGCCAAAGAATCTTCCTTTGAATTAAATTCCCTTGGAATGGCTTCAATTGAAAAAGAATCAAAAGGCTTCAATCTCATCCCAAACGCGATTTCTATAATGCCTCAATCTTTCATTTTTGACCGCAAATAAGCCCCTCACCTGCTTAACAATAAGTTCCACATCACCTTTCACTTTCAGCATTTTGATTTGCAACCTCTTCACTTCAGCTAGACCTAATAGCAAGGCCTCATACTCAACCGTATTATTTGTGTTTTGGAACTCTAACTTAAAAGCATAAGGGATGCTTTCTCTGTGAGGAGATATCAAAATGACCCCAACATCTGATCCTGAAGATGAACAACTCCCATCAAACTCCATGAGCCAGAGTTCATTTAGCCTACCAGCATCAAATAACGTATTCTCATCTTGAGGGTTAGTCGTTATCATGTAATTGCCAAAGCCACAATCTTGATACAAAATTTGAGCTTATTATTTGTGTTTTGGAACTCTAACTTAAAAGCATAAGGGATTCTTTCTCTATGAGGAGATATCAAAACGACCCCAGCACCTGATCCTGAAGATGAACAACTCCCATCAAATTCCATGAGCCAGAGTTCATTTAGCCTACTAGCATCAAATAATGTATTCTCATCTTGAGGGTCAGTTGTTATCATGTAATTGCCAAAGCCACAATCTTGATACAAAATTTGAGCTTTTGGACCATTAGAGGGAAAAATAGTGTAATTAGCTTTCATTTTAGGGTGCAAAAGAACTCTCTGTTTTCCAACTGAGATTATCGCTTGAGACCAGTCTATTTTAATCTCCCCTCCTATGTCTTTACAAAAAGTGTGACTCAACAACATGCCATAGCTAGCAGGAATATCAGCCACTAAGATTGTTAACTTGATTCTCTTAGCAAGATGTGCCACTAAGGCAACCTGTGCATCTTTAATTTGTCCCAATAAAGGAACCTGCTTGGAGTCCATGGAGTAACACTTGCCAAAAGTCTTTGTTATGGTTAAACCTAAAGCCTTTGCTACAGTCAAAGGCATGATGTTATCAGATGCCCCCAAGTCAATTATACAATTACTCAACTTGTGCCCATTGATATATAAGGACACATAGAAAGGTTCTGGTTTATTTTCAAAGTTGGGTTCAAGGGGATCATCTTGCAAAGGAATAGACCTTGATGAGCTCTCAGGGGTTACTTGAGTAGGACTGACATTATCATATGCTAGTGAGTCAGTACTCATGGGTATCTCGGTTTCACTTGCTAAGGCATGGGCATCATCCCCTTTAACAAACTCAACCACTCTATCTAATTCACTCGAGTTTAACTTCAAATACTCAGCCGGAGAAATCTGAACGCAAGATGTTTTGCAAAACTCAATGATATCAAAAGGACTAGTAGAAGAATTAGAACTTGAAGGTGCACCTCCCGAAACCACTTTTGAAAAACCTCCATAACGGGTCAAGATTTCTTTTCCCTTCTCAGAACTATGTACGGGTGTTGCAACATCTTGAGATCTCAAATTCTGTTGAGTTTGTGTAAGAATTGCGTATGAAGAATCTTCCAAGGATACCAACATGTTTCCTCCCCTCTCTGAGTTGGAGACATATTCCATATAATGAATTTCAAAGTCGCCAGGTATTCCTTGGGAACCTACCTCATATGCTTCTAAGGTTGTTTCTCCTTTGTTAATCATTTGAGAAAAATGAACCATCTCCGAGCACGAAGATCCATCATGTTCATCAGTTAAATGAAACACACAAGAATTTGTCTTGAGTGGAGGCGCCTCAATAGCAAGTCTCTGTTGGACAGGGGGTAGTTGCAATTGTCTCCCTCCACTTCTTGTCTATTGATTAGGATATCTCCTAGGAACATCTTGATATGGCTGGGAGTAGGAAGTATTTTCTTTAGGAGTCTATCTCTTTAGGGCAATGACATCATTCATTAACCGTTGAATGACAGGATCTGAGGAAGTGGGAGGTTGTGCACTAAGTGTTTTCACTTCATGTTTCCATTTGCCCACAGTGATCAAATCATCTTCTAGTTCAACTGCAAGGGTTTTGGCAACATTCAAATCAGCAACTCTTTGCCTATGAATCAAGAAACTTATTTCAGATGGCATTGAGTTAATAAAAAAACATTTGAGATTATCATCTGAAGGTTTCTGGTTGACCTGAATCTTGTGCAGAATTTTATCAAATCTAGCAACAAAGTCTCTCATAGATTTGAGGAGTTCCTTTTTCAACTGAGATAACTGAGCTAGAAGGGAGTGCTCATCTTCAACTACCTTGAATCTAGCTTCAAATCTTGTTTTCAAATCCTGCCAAGTCGCTATCACACTATTTGGCAAATGATAAAACCAATCTATCACCACTCCTATCAATGTTTGAATAAACAATCTAATAGCCACATCTTCATGTTGAACCGCTATCACTCCACAGGCTACACTGAAAGTGTTCAAATTCTCATCCATGATGATCATCCCATCCCCGCTAAACTTAGGCTGATGATCTCTAGTAGCCTTTGGCAAGGGATTAAGGTTCAAGCCTAGGTTCAATGGGCCTACAGTTGCCCCCCAAGGGTTATTGGCCACTATTGGAAGTATAACATTAAGGGGAGTAGGGTTGAATGAAATGGGTATAGCAACACCGTGCAGGACCAATGCCTGACAAACTAGAGACACAAGTGATGATGGAAAAGGAGATGAAGGTCTACTTCTTGCCTTTCGTTGGGGTGAGAAGGTAGATTGGAAACTTAGATTCTCCAATTCTTCAAAAATAGGATCAGAAACCCCCCCCCTCATCTGGGATCTAGTATATGGTCTAGTGTCCAGTGTGGAATAATCAAGGCAACAAACATTTGGGAGTCTAGAATGGATTATCAGGGACACGAATAAAGAAAACCCTAGGAACCACTATTCTTTCAATGACTAACAAAGGCTGATCCGATTGTCTTTCAATTTCGCTAAGAACAGCACTGATTCTATCATATTCTGCTCAACTTCTTCTATGCCTCCAGGCTAGAGTATCTAACTCTGAGATAATGTTACCTTGCTCCTCTTGTACCCAGTTTAGATTTGGTGGCAGGAAAGGCAAGAACCCTTCAAGAGGCAATACCATTTATAGAAAACAGAGTACACTATAAAGACGATCTAGTTTTACAATCAGTTATTCTCTTCGCTCCCTAGCAGAGTTGCCAAAAATTTGTTGGTAAACAAATTTGTCTTTCTTATCTAATTAGATTATAGTAGTGTGAAACACAAGAAAGTAGACAAAATCTTCTACCAATCAGTTGGAAAATCATTTAATTGATTAACCTCTAAATTTAGGTACAACTTCCTCTAGTAAATATTCATTCGGCTCCAAATTACATACAATCAATGCAATGCTTTTCACCAGAAAGCACTTAAAGGCAATTGCATACATCAATCAATACAAAATGAATGCAAGTACTAATTCATATATATTCTTTTATATAAAGTCGACAGACTTCATACGATCACTAAAACAAAATGAAAAAGCCTTCAGAGATGAACTTAGCCAATAGTTTTCTGCACATATAGAAAGTATAACAACCCCTTACTCAAAATAGACTTACACAGAAATCAAATTTTGAAATCAAACACATAGATTTGAGACTAAAAATAGCTATTAAAAAGATTCACATTCACAGATGATCCTCAACTTCCTTCATACACAAAATGTATTTAGCTAGCTTTAAAGATAGTATTTTTCAAAAACTTAGTGAACCATTATAAAGTTATTACATCAGATACTTATAAGTCACCGGACACAATAGTTTTTAACCAGAGTAAAATTAACTCCTAAGAGTTAATGAAAATCAACCCTAACTGCAATAACTGAATAACTAGGCCTGCTAGGAAACAACTGCCAGTAGCGCTAGTCATGCAGTCTGCTCTACTTAGATGTGATCACTTGGGTTAGTGTCTTGAATAGACACCATCGCCACCTTGGCCGCACTCCACTCTCAGTGTACTTTTGAAAACTCCTGAATTACCATCACATGTGGCAAACTGATATGAATAACCCTCTGTTTCCAAAGCTCCTTCTTCCTCTTCACCATTTGCACTTTATCTCTGTGAGAGTCTAGATGATCAAGGCAAATAGTGAGTATTGATTCCACCTTAGAGATCCCTGTGAAATATTCCACAGACAAGGATTTCTTCATCTTGATCTGTCTGATGTGGCTGCTGAACTGGTTAATCATCTCCGTGGTGTCCTCCACAGTTTCACCATCTTCCTTAAGTAGTTGGACATACACACAATGTAAGTCCTTCTGCATGGTCGCTCTCAAGGCTGTTAATTCTCCACACAGGCTGGCTAACTCATTATAACCCTGCTCAATAATTTGATTGTGCCACTCAATACTCTCCTTGCAAATGAACATGACATCTTCATTCAAACCTGACACTTGATTTTCAGCTAGAAAGTTCATTAGCCCATAACATTGAATATCTCGCATCTGCTTTGAAATCATAGCCCATTTAGATTTCTCCTTCTGCCATGAGACCAAGTCAAAATCTAAGGCTTTAGTAACCTCATTTGCATCCTTAAAGATTTTGGACCAAGTTGGTTATGTAATTGGTTGCCTGGCACATGATTGTGGTGAGCCATCCTGAGAAGACTTCAGCGATCATCCTGTTCTGTTGAACCTCATCTAGGAATTTTTGATTGCTAGGGGACTTTGGACTAAAAGGACCTGAATGTTGGGATAATGGAAATGGGTTGTTCTACAAAGCACGGATATATTGAGCCATTTGTGTTAAACTTTGTTTCAACTCAGCCTTGTCCCTCTTATCCTTCCAGGTATGGGATATGATTCATTTGGTGGAAGTCTCCAAGTGCTTAACATCCATGGCTTTGGTTCGGATTCCCAAATCTATTCATTCAATAGCATAATCAACCTCTGAAGTCATAGCAGCATCTTTGTTAGGCTTGGGTCTAGCAATATCCGTAGTCCAATGCTTTTTATTTTCATCAAAGTCAATCATTGCCTCTATTTTTAACTTTTTGGGCTTTGTAGACCTTCCCAGATATTTACTTACGGTATCCACCATTGATATTGAAATCAAAACTACATTCCTTTTCTTGGTGATAGAATCATTTAGCCATTTTGGTGCTAGGGTTAGCTCTTTTCAAGGCATGGATGGAAGCCCTGCTGAGGAGGGAGGTGTGGTATGATCAATGTGAGACTGAATCTCAAGAGTTCCTAAGTCCTGAAAAATAGTGTCTATATCAATTGAAAGCTTGTCCGCTTTAGAAATAGCAGATGTCATCTTGCTCGATGTTTCCTCTAGATCCAGATCAAGAATGAAGTGAGAAATCGGTGGTTTGAAACCCTTCTTAGATCTCGATCTGGTAACTCGACCAGCAAAAAAAAACTCAACCCCAATATTAAGTTTCTCTTCCTTGATCCTTCCCTGTGCTTTTCCTCCAACGGAAATGGGAATGTTAGACACAACAAAAATTTTATTTGCAGTAATCTTCTTCCCATTTTTGTTCTTGAGCTGGTGGCTCGTTCCGGGTGAAAATGGTGACTCTGAAGCCAATTTTCTGTTCTTCGGATTACACCCAAAGTGTGTGTCTAAATATTGTCGCTCATCTTCTTGTTCCAATCTATTTCTAGAATAGGTTCATCATGAACCTGCTTCATAAACTTGGAGTCAAGTGTGTCCTCATCATCACTGGTGACATCTGAGGTATCCATGGGTAACTTGACATCATGAATTTGCTTCAAATTTAGTCTTGACCAACTCCTTCTACATACTTCAAACTCATCCCGGCAACCCTCCCAATAATCTTCCAATTGAGGAACATGTTGATTAGGTACCACTTTCTTTACATACTGAGCAATAAAACCCCTACTATCAAAGTTATCCCTCTTTACAAAAAACTTCAAATGGAACCTTTTGAATTCAAGTTCAAGGTTCAATGCATCATAAACTGATCTATAGCTAATGTCCTAAATCAATGGGAAAAATCCCACTTGTGTCAAAGTCCTCACCATAATCTTTGGCAACATAAGCAACCTGTCTAGATACTTCGATCAATATGCAAGACTATGAGACATTACTAGGAAGTCTAAAGGGTTCACCCTTAAATCCTCCAACTCTCAAATAAGTGAAATGGTTGAACTGTATCAAGAAGCTACCATATATGTTGACGAATTCAACTGCTTTCGTGGACATTCTTCTATGCAGATTTCCCTGTAACTCAAAGGTCAACCTTCTAGCAAAAACATCATTCCAATGAAGATAATCATCAACATGCCCTTTCAAAGTTAAACTAGGATGATAATCATAAATCCTCATGCCTTGAACCCATTTTACATGTCACAACCCTGACCACTCTCTAACATAGGCAAGCATGTATAACAGATAGGATGACATATAAAAATTGGACATTCCAAGATAATTACTTAGACCTTCGTGCAATCTCTCCACAATAACAGTTCCCCAATCAATGAACCGATTTCTATCTAGTGTAACCTGGATGAAGAGATACATCTAGTCTTCCCAGTAAAAAGAGTGAGAGTTACCCTTCACCCTGCTCAGCAGTATGACTAAATCTCATATTGCTGGAATTAAATGTTCATGAGTTAAAGGTCTCGGAAGCCTCAAGCCCCCTTTTTGGAATTTTACAAGCCAATTCTGGGCAATCACTGTTCTATAATATTGCTTCTTCTCAGAGAAGATTCCATAAGATTTACCAATAGTCTAGTCTTCATAGGGTTCTTTATGTGGAATGCCCATAGCCACCATTATCGTCTGTCTATCAATAGACAACAAGACTGCACCATCATTTCTCCTTATACACCTGTTACCCTTGTCGTAATGATTCATGCATTCTAAAACTAACTCTAGGCAGGGAGCAGCAGTGGGGAAGGTGATGGCTTCTAATAATCTGCTCTGAGCCACATCTTTCATCATGTCTGTGGTTGAATTCTTTACTCTCTGCAAAAAAACTTCTAAATCTAGGTTAACCAGGGTTGTGTCACCCAACTCCGGTAAAGAGCTGACTAGGGAAGACGAGCTCACCAATTTGGGTAAAATAGGCCTCATGTTTTGATTCATGATTTTCCCCAAATCAATTTCAGGCGAAGAAGGAAATTGAAAACAAAAACAAGTAGCTAAAGAATACCTAGATCTTTTAAAACAAATTGCAGCAATTTAGAAAATTATTGAGCATACCTTCCTCTGCTCTTTGTAACCCTCTATCGCTGCCTAATCTTCCTGCTTCATGAACTCCTTCTCATAATCTTCTCATGAAAATAATAATTCTGATGAGACAACTACTTAGTTTTAAGCAGAGAAAATATTACCCATCATTACTAAAGCTGCCTTCATTACTTTTTGTTCGTGTGAAGTTACTTTGAAATGATTACGCTGAGGTATGCCTTAACCATTAAGTCACTTCTCTTCTGACATAGCTGATCTTCACACATAGCCGCCATAAATGGCAGATTTCAAATCATTAGAAAAAGAATATTCCTTCCATCAGTGGCCATCTATCGTGTTTGGAAAGTCCAGGCCAACACCACATGGCAAGTCACACATCTTCCAAAAAAAACCTAAACATAAAACTCAGAGCCTTACGCAACCATCACAAAAAGACATTGACAAGATGAATGTTGAACTTGAACTTTGAACCAAAAAAGGTTCAAGTTCAAGGTTCAAAGAATGCGAAATGCCGACAAGACTAACAAAACTTAAAGTTGCACAGATAAGAAAGACACTTGAAACAACGCTCGTTGAACTTTGAACCTTGAACCAAAAAGGTTCAAGTGTTCAAGGTTGATGTTCAATGTAGTGACACCTAACAAGGACCGAATAACAAGAGCAAAATTTAAGCAAGTTCTTGACCAATAAACTAAACAAGCCTGAGTTCTTACAGGGATGCATATGGAATGAAAATTGTACATGGGCCCAATATCGAGTAGCCAGACTTCCTATATTTACTGACTAGACAGGCTTCCAAAAGACTTGATAAAATTTCAAATTTCCTATTGCATCTTTAGCTATGCAGATTTTGAATTAAGTACATGACAAAATAGGAACTGTTAAGATTTAACCTTGAGAGAACGTAGTCCCTTCATACCTTCACCGATTAATTTAGAATAGGTGCACCTAACTCAGTAGGTAAGGTGCTTTCTTCATTTGACACAATTTCCTTCTTTTTCCAAATCATCTGTAATTTGCTTCTTATTTCCTCAGTGTCTCCTCTAGGTTGATCTCTACAATCTCTAGCCAAGTGTCCAACTTTGTGACAATGAAAACATGCCATACTAGGATTTCTCCATGATCTTTGATTGTTCATTCCAAACCTTATAAATCAGTTGGCACTTATATGTCCATATCTTCTACAACATTCACACCATATCCTTGTATTGTAATCACATGGTACTACAGTATACTATTAGTTAAGATCTGTGTGAGTTTGGTAGCTTCTAGTATTTGCTCGGTGTGCAGACCACATATAGTTCTTCTGCTTAAACCAATACTTCTCGGTACTATGTCCATATCTATTGAAGTTTTTACAAAACCCTTTGAATTTTGCCTTCTGCTAATTGCTAGCAGACTTTGTCCTACATTGGTTAGATGTGTGACCATATTTATTACAATTGTAACAATAACCATTAGACCTTGTGACATTCGGTTGCTTATCTTTTTTGATTTGGCACATGTTGGTAGTATGTCCTTGTTTTCCATAGTAATTACAAATAAGCTTCTTTACTTTGATGTTCTTCTTGTTTCCAGCTTGCTTTGATGATTCTCCTCTCTCGGTAGTGTGGATTCCCTTCTCGGTAGAGTCTTTTCCTTTGTAACCGATTCCTGCAACTTTGTTGGGTCTTTTTGTATTAAGTTGCTCATCCAACATCATTGATGCTTCATAACTCTTCTTCAGTGTTTCTTTGGATTTCTTCTTTGTTTCAAGTTCATCGATCAACCTTGATACTTCAAGTTTCAATGCTTGATTCTCATAATCTTTCAAATTTGCTTCATGATGTGCATAACCCAATTGATCTGACAAATTTTGTTGAATTCCAGTCAACCTTGTGATTTCATCATTCCTTTCAGATACTAATGCTTCAAGATGTTGTTTTTCTCTTTCTAGATCTCTTAATTTATCCTCAGCTGTCCTCAATGCATCAATATTTTTAGTCATCTATGTGCCGAAATGTTCATGTTCTCTTTTCATTGATTTTATCTGATCAGTCAGTGCTTTGTTCTTTTCTTTCATTTCTTTAATCATTTCTTCAGTCTCTTTAGATATACTGTTCTCAGATGATGTCTCAATTTGTTCCACTAACTCTTGAGAGTCCTATAAATCATCAGACAATCTTTTTCTAACTTTCAGAGATTTTTGCATTTGTTTCTGCATGTCAGCAATCACTTGATTAGCATGATCCAATTCATTTTGAAGATTCACAATTCTCTGAGATTGTCTATAGCCTTCTATTGATAAGATCTTTCTCTTTAGGCAGTTAAACCCTTTTCCAAGATTCGAGCTCTAATACCAATTGTTAGGCACAATATGGAAAGCTAATGTACTGAGAGGGGAGGGGTGAATCAGTACTTCAAATCTTTTCTTCAACAATAACTTTACTGTTAAGCATAAACCAAAAAATGTTGTAACATAATATAATGCTAAAACAAATAAATAACAATCATACATGATTCACTCCATAACACATATATTTTGGTTACGCAGAAACTCTTGGTTAGAGAGGAAAACTGCGGTGGGGATGGCACCCACAACTTCAATACTACAATAATAAAGGTTGCTCGGTTAGAGCTACATGTTTAGCTATTTCTGATAGCTTACCCTATTAGGAGTATCAAGATCATTAGATCTACCTTGCTAAAGGATTTTACAACACTTATTCTAAATGTTGCACCTGGTTAAAGGCTTTACAATTTATGGACTTTGTTAGAGTCGTTTACCCTATTAAAGGTTTCTCTTACAACTCAAAATATTATAATAAAATCTTTACAAAATATCTGCAACTTCACATCTAGAATGTTGTAGTAGATTCTATGTGCTCAAAATGAGATTACCTTGCTTATAGCATACCTCGGTAATCCATAGATTAACTCAGTAAAGACTTTTGTTTACTCTATTCCTTGACTGTTCTCTGAAATCCTTCTTGGTGACCTCTGTGCCTCTAATAGTCACAATACTCAGTGCTTCCTTATCTATTTCACATCTCTTGCTTCATACACCTTCTCTTTTTTGATCCTCAATTAATGTTGTATAAATAAATCCCTTATGTCGGTGATCTATTCATGCTTCAATCTTACAAACATGATTCATCGAATGAATAACCATACAAAATATTTCATTAGATAGATGACCTCAAGATCATACAAAATCTTTAAGGTGCAATTTCCTAAGTGATAATGACTCCCTATTCCTTGATCTTGTAACACGTTTACCATATGTGTCTAGGTTCAATGAATCTAGTAACACGTTTCACTCGGTGTGTGTTCACTCGGTATATCATTTTTGCTGCTCGCTAGACATAGAGTGTTACTCGATAGATAGCTCAGTGTATATTAAGCTTTGTGACTACTTTCTTCTATAACCGACTACTCTGTGCTTACCAGCTGAATGTTTCAGTAGTAATAACCGACTAGAGTATATAGAATGACTTTGGACATAAAACTAATGGCAACTTAGTAAGTAGTAACAGCAGGTACTATCAAAGGTCAGCGGAAATCGAGTACTGGGAAGGGAAACACCCTTCCTAGGAAACAAAGAAGATCCTCTCTTGGAATGTCAGGGGATGCAATGCCCCTAACAAACTTTTCCTGATCAAACATGGAGTTTGGCAGATGAAACCTGATATCTTCTTGTTACAAGAAACTAAGACCGAGGATTCAGATTCGGGGAAGTTTAAGGTGCAATGGAAAGAGTGGGAGGGCAAGTTCAGGGCAACAGATGGTGCTTCTAGTGGGTTGTGTATGATGTGGAACCCAAGGGTGATAAACGGAGAATTTCTAGAGGTTAATAAGTGGTGGATTGCTACAAGGATGACTTCACTAATACATGGAACTATTTTCATATTGATTAACATATATGGGCCCTACGACCAGAAGGAGAAAGAAGAGGTTTGGGATAACATTTTTGAGTTTTATAGCTTAGTATGTGCATTGCTTAGTAATGATTGGGGGGATTTTAATGCTATTAGGTCTTCATCAGAGAAGGAAGGAGGCATTAGAGGTTTAAACATTACTCAGAGACTCTTTAATAACTTCATTGCTAACAACAATCTAATGGATATTGTTGTTTGCAAAGGAAATTTTACTTTGTCTAATAGGCAGGAGGGAGTGAACAGAATAATTCAAAAATTAAATTGATTCCTTCTTTCAAAGAACTGGTGCTTAGCTGTAATCATTTGGGAAGTGATGGTATGGTCCATTTTAGGTTTAGACCATTTTCCTATCTCTATTAACTTTCAAAAATATTTTGTTCCTCAGAGATACCCTTTAAAATTCAAAAAGATGCAGCTTCGTAAGTTAGACTTGCATGAGTTGATTGTTAGGTGGTAGAATGATCTAGTTAGACTTCATGTTTTGAAGGCTCATACGGTGGTTTGTAAACTAAGACATGTCAAGGAGAGATTGAAAGAATGGAATGTGACTAGTTTTGGCAATATCTTTGCTAACAAACCAAAGGTAGAGATAGCTCTGGAAATTTTCAACCTTAAAATTATGGGGGACAAACTGACGGTGTGGGAATTCCATCAGAAACATGATCATCAATTGAAACTTTTGGAGATTTTAGCTAGGGAGGAAATTTATTGGAGACAAAAGTCGAGAGAGAAGTGGCTCAAAGAAGGTGACCAAAATACTAGTTTTTCTCACAAGTCAGTGAAAATGAAGCGGAGTTTCAGAAGAATTAATAGGATCTGAGATAGCCAAGGTAGAATTTTGGAGTCTCCTGAGCTGATCAATCTAGAGGCAGTTGAATTTTTTAAGACACTATTGAATGTGCCTTCTGACTCTGAGCATGGGTCGCAAGACAGGGGGTTGGGAGATATTCTTAATCTAATTTCGGAGGAGGACAATAAGCTCTTGATGCATTGTTTCTCAATGGAGGAAATGAAAAAGATTGTCTTCTCGCTTGGTGCAGATAAATATCTAGGTTTGGATGGATTCCCAACCTTCTTTTTTTAAAATTTTTTGGGAAGTTGTAAAAGATGATATTTTGGCTATGGTCGAGGAATCAAGAGAGAAAAGAAATATATCAAAGAACCTGAATAATGCCTTTATTTCCCTGATCCCTAAGAAAGCAGAAGTGAGATCCTTTGATTATTTTTTACCAATCTCTTTATGTAACATTGCATATACAATTATACCAAAAGTTATGGCCAATAGGCTAAAGAAACTACTCCCGAAAATTATCTCTGAGGAACAGACTGGCTTTACCCCTAATCGTTCTATTGTGTATGAACTTATCATTGCCCACGAGGCAATTCACTCGATCAGAACTCCAAAGGTGGAGAGGATGCTGGTAAAGATTGATATCAAGAAAGCATATGATCTTGTTAATAGAGAGTTTGTGGTGCAAGTTTTGAAATAGTTTGGATTTCACCATAACTAGTTTGACTGGGTCTATTACTACATCTCATCCCCAAAATGTTCAATCCTTTTCAATGGTTTACCTCAAGGTTTCTTTTTGACTTCTAGGGGTATCTGTCAAGGAGATCCTCTTTCTCCTTTCTTGTTCATAATCATGGAAGAATCCTTGGGAAGAATGATCAATCAAAGTCGATTGGAGGGCTGTTGGAGAGGTATTTGCATTGCTAATGGCATGGAGACGATATCCCATACTCAATTTATAGATGATACTTTGATGTTCGGGGAAGCTTCTCTTAGGGAAGCGAGAATAATGAAAGGCATTCTGGATCAATATTGCAAGGTCTCAGGTCAGGCAGTAAATTGGCATAAATCTGAACTATATTGCTTTCATACTAATGCTAGACTAAGGCAGGAGATTGCTCATACCCTTGGTATTAATGTGGCGTGTCTACCAAGTAGTTTATTGGGATTCCCTTGTTTGGGGGGGCCAATAAGGTGGCCTTGTGGGGTAATCTGGTTTTGAACTATGTAAGTAAATTGGAGAGCTATAAAGGGAAATGGCTTTCATCGACAGGGAGAATCACTATGTTAAAAGTTATGATTTCAGCCACTCCCTTATTTGCTATGCAGTGTTTTAAGATTCCAGGGAAAGTTATCAAAAGTGTAAAGAGTCTCATGAGGAAATTCTTGTGGAATGGATTGGAGGATAAGGATAAAATTCCTCTTCTTGCCTAGGACAAAGTGTGTAAGCCAAATCAGGTTGGAGGTGTTGGGATTCAGAGTTGGAATAAAATGAATTTGGCAATGGGGGGAAAATTGGTCAAGAAAATGTTAGCAAATCCTTATCAGAAGTGGGCTAGAGTTTTATCTCATAAATACCTTGACAATAATGACCTGACAAGGATTTTGACAACTAGAAACCCCTATAATGGATCGGTAATCTAGCAATTCCTATTAGAATGCAGGAAGCTCATAGTAGAGCATATTTCTTGTAAGATCAGAGATGGGCATAAAGCTCTTTTCTGGGAGGATTCTTGGGATGGTCATCAGGCTTTGGGTGATGTTGAAGAGTGGAGAGAGATTAAAAGAGTTGCAATGGCCACTTGGGGGGTGAGAGTCTCAGATTATATAGTGAAAGAGTATGCTCGGGGAATTGAGCGTTGGTGTTCGAGAGATGTTGGGGAACTATGTCTATCAATGATTCAAGGGGATATGCTTGTTAAGGAATTTAGATCAAAGATAGAGAATACAATAGTCTGTTAATATGTAGTGAGGATAGACTTTAATAAGATCACTGCAATGAGTATGTTTTAATAAGAAGGATGAGAACATACTCTCCTACTCCAATGTCAAACTCGACAAGTAAAGTGAACACATGTTCATTCCATCCTACTTAGCAAACATATTAGGTGCCTAATTAAATATCACAAACACAAAGTTTGGTTGGAATATAAGGCAACCTACAAAATCCCTAAGTTAGGAGTTTGATTTGTTTGGTCTTTGACTAGCGAACCTGCATAAGATTTGTTAGTAGTTTCATTCTTTCTTTTGTCTTCGTCACACGTAACGCCAAGGTGCTGCATAGAGAATCAATACAAAAAAAAGCAGAATATAAGAACAAAATGAAAACAAAGTAATTTGCAAGTAAAAACATTGATTTTCATCTTTGTTTCTGGCCTTACACAGGTGCAGAATGCCTTGACATAGGCGTCCTTAACACAGGGGTAGATCCCTCCTACATAGGTGTAGAAGTGTCCTGAAAGCTCTGGGTCACACTGTTTCTTGAGTTTTCCACTTGCAAATCAGCTCAAAAGCACTCAAAAACACAGTTAAGGGGTTAAGTTCACGTCGGGTTCACCAATTAATGTAGATAGGAATTTGGAAATCATCAAAGCAATATAAACATTAGCCTAGCTCAATCATGAAAACTAAATTGCAATGATAACAATCCTAAAACATTCAATAGAGATACTAAAAATAAGACATTTAAACTAAATGCAAACCATTACAAACGTGAATGTCTCCTCCAGGATTCTCCATTGTCCTTTTTTCTCCTTCAAATTAGTGTGTTTGTGGATCTCACCTACAAGTGCATAATCATAATATGAAAGCAAGATTGACAAGACAACATAAGGATACTAGAAGCGTGATTGATTGATCGGGCCTTTGATTGAAGAAATTCATCCAATTTATAGACAAATTGGAGAGATGACAAGACTAGCATGAAGAGATTTGAAAGGAAATTTCAAATCAAGAATTACAAATATGACAAATTATGACAAAATTGACACTTTCTATGCAAGATTGATTGATTAACAAATTATGACAAAATTGACAAGGTTGCTATGCAAAATTGATTGATTGACAAATTATGACAAATTATGACAAGATGAAATGTGATTCCCATGAAATTAGGGGAAATATTAGAAAAATAGGAGAAAATAGAAAATTAGATGAATTGGAAATTAGAAAATTAGAAATTGATGGAATTTAGGAAATTAGGAATTAGGAGAAATTAGTAAATTGGAAAATTAGGTAAATTAATTAATAATTTTTCATTCATTAATTAATTCACAAAAAGAGAGAGGAATTAATTAGCTAATTAAATAAATATTTAATTGTGACAAGAAGACTTAGGATAAATAAATAAATTATTTAACCTAGAGGGAAAATGACAAATAAGATTAAATGAATAAACCATAAAACCTTAGAAGATGAATTAGAAATGCAAGGAAGACAATTAGGTCTTGACAAACGATAATTGATGTCGATTCGATCATGATTCTGATTAACAAAGGACCAATGCTGACAAACAATTGAGATTGGTTGACAAATTAACCAAGATTGATAAAGAGACCAAATTGATAAGCGCCAATTGATGAGGAACAATGACTAATTGATCCAAATTGACACAATTGAAAAGGACAACGATCGATGACAAATCGATTGCAAAATTGATGAGATCAACAAGAGGACAAGGATTGATGACGAATCGATCGCAAAATGACAATGATTGAAAAAGCACAATGATCAATGACAAATCGATCGCAAAATGACAAGATTGAAAAGAACAACGATCGATGAAAAATTGATCGCAAAATTGACAAGAGGACAAAACCCTAACTCTATCATCGATTAGGATTGATGATGTCCAAAATGACAGAATAAGATCAACCAAAATCATGACTAAAGATTGTTATCAACAAGACCAAATTTGAAAGTGAGATAAATGAAGAATGTAGAAGAAGGACTCGATGTTCACAAATGATAAAGACCAAGTGCGCAACATAGAAGAAATGTTAATGCGATGCAAAAAACCCTAAAATAAGGCAATGCACAAATGTTAAAGTATGACTCCACAAGCGTTGACCATTTTTAGATGTCTACATTTTGCCCCTCTTTGAGACAATGTGATTCTAAGAGTTGTTTCAAATAACAATAATAAAAATGCCCCAGACAATGACAATGACATATGCATGCCCCCTCAAGGAATTGGCCGGAAACAGCCAAAAAAGAGGCCAATTGATCGATAAGAATGATAGAAAATGATAGGTTTGAACAGATCAAGAATGGAAGGTCAGATGCATGGATGACAAGCAATGGAAGGTGTAAAAGACCATGACCAGCATAAGATGGAGAGCATGCACGTCCATCTAGGCACTGACAAAGATCTATAAATGAGACAAGGAGAAGGAAAATAGCTCATTTGCACTAGCCAAAGTGGAGGATTTGTTGCTCTGGAAAAGGACCCTTGCATAGAGATGGAAAACATTCCAATGGTAGATCACCTCGGGGAATGTGTATGCACCTACAGATGACCAGACAATGTGGGAGCAGCGGTATGTATCTCAAAAACCCATATTATCAATTTCATGAATTTTGCTTGCTAGTAGGACATTGTGGGGCCCACAAGGAATGGAAGGGACTTTTGTGCCTGTGTGGGCGCATTCTGTGCTTGTGTGAGGATATTTTGTGTCTATGTAAGGTACACAGGTGCAGCTTGATGCTGCATAGGCGCAGGACAGGGTACCTAGGAGATAGGAGGACTTCCCACTTGCTGGAGAGGAGGGAGATGATGAGGATGAGGAGGATGATGAGGACAAAGGAGAGGAGGATGGAGGGGATGATGAGGAGGATGATGAGGATAGAGATGAGGATGGGGAGGATGAGCCAGATCTAGCCAATCAGGAGGCATTGCAGGATATACCCATAGAGCCGGAGACAGCTAGCATAGAGGAGATGGAGATATGTAGGGCCACCATAGCTAGTCAGCATGATCACATTATGACATTAGAGAGACAAAATGCTACCTTGAGGATAGAGCAGGATCAGTTTAGAGCAGAGATAGCTAGACTAACAATGGCTTGAGATACAACAATAGCACAAGCACAACAAGTAGGGCAAAGAGTGACCAAGTATATTGGGTCGATTAGGGATGCCAGCGCACGTGAGATGGCACAGATGTTGGTAGAGACCAGAGAGGAGATACGCCATTGGAGGACACTATATGAGAGTGCAGTTCCACCAAAGTAGAGAGCATCATCATATCGGGCATGATCGAGGATAGAGAGCAGGCCACGTTCTTGGAGGTCAATGAGCAGCATGGGAGTGAGTGGACCTATGAGACCACCATAGCCAGGACCCAGGGTAGGAGGGACATCATCCTTGAGACATGGCAGGGATGAGGAGGATAGAGGGAGCACCCAGTGATAGAGACATGTGCTCCTTATGACAGAGACATATATGGTGCGACATTATGTAGTCAGCCTGCGGGCCATACTTAGGACAGATAGTCCAATTTTGTACTCCGATACTGTTTTGATAGATGATATGATATGCAGCTATATGATGGGATGCAATGTGTTATGGCTTATGGTTATTTTCTATGTATGGATGTCTTATGCACTATTTATGTACCGTTGTGGAACATGTATATTTTTATGTGTTTTTGATGCATTTATAATATGAAATAGATAAAATGCTTGATATAATGCAGATGTACTAACCAATGAATGCAGGATGCAGCTTATGTTTTTGGAGATCAGAGAACTAGATAGAACTAACTACCCAAACTGATGGAAGAAATGTTAGTAAGAAGAAATTAGACAGAGGACAGTTAGAGATGAAGAAAAACTTGCTTTCACCAATGCACTTTGTAGGTGAGAACATTTATTTAATGTAGCAAAACGGATGCAGAGCATCATGGCATTGAAGGCCAGAGCTGAAAAGCAACCCTTTTTGCAAAAGATAGACACATCACACACAAGGAATGAGTGAAGCATCCTAGGGTGCATACATCAAAGGTCGAGGTATGTGCGGCATTCACAAAGCGAAAGTACTTATCACAGACACCCAATGATATAGTTGCCCCAGTTTGTGACAAACATTCCACAAACAGCAAACACAACAAAAAAAGGAAAGGGACCATGAACCATCCCGGTCACTCTAAATCACTCAGTGATATCCTCGAGCAACATAGGAACATGATCGAAGCCAAAGATAAATCAATAAAAAGATAAGACGCACAAATTCAACCAAGTCAAACAAACATTGTGATCGTCATTGTCAAAAGTGAAAAACAGGAATGATCATGCTATCTGGTTTTAGGGAATGCAGTACCCCATCTAAGATAGGACACAGTCTGGTTTCGAGTATACCACACCCTATATAAGACCCATGATAGTAGGGACAAGGACGAATGGTAATGATGTTGATTGATTGGCATGACAATTTTAATTAGTTTGAATGTCTGGTTTGATCAAAAAGTTCATTCGTTAATGCATGATTTCATTAAAGCGCAGTGTGTGAATGAGTGCCATTGGATGTATGCTCAGCAATCTGTCTATGCACAAAGGGGATATTGTGTTGTTTTGTTTTTTTCTGAGTTTTTACAAAAAAAAATTTATTTTTTCAGGACATTATTCAATTTTTATGGTTTTTTTCAAGACATTTTTCAATTTTTATGATTTTTTCAGAACATTTTTCAATTTTTTTATGATTTTTTGAGGACATTATTCAATTTTTATGATTTTTTCAGGACATTATTTAATTTTTAGGGATTTTTTTTTTCAGGACTTTATTTGATTTTTTTGGATTATTTCAGGACATTTTTCAATTTTTATGATTTTGCCCCCAGTGTCTAGCAAGGCAAGGAATATGACAGGTGAATAAATAGGCTTGCTGAAATGATGGTGGATAGAGGGAAGACAAAGGCCTTTTATCATGGAGACAATATGGATGCAATTTTCAAGGGCTATTGCGTGATGGGACAAGAGACTAGATATGACAATGTAAAGCAGTGACATGGCATGAGAGACATGTCAAGAGGTTTTTGAAACCATGTTTTGCATTTCACGTCCTTATGTCAAATCAAGATCAAGGAATGAAAAAGAGTGTATGGATAGTGATAAGATATGGATAGGAGAAGCAAGACCAAGAATGGATAAGGGACATGGACTGAAGGTTGGGATTGGCTAAGGGATAGTGGCAAAAAGTTGCAATAAGACAGGGAATATGGATGAAAGGTTATAATAAGAAAATGGATAAGGACCAAAAGCTATGATAGACTAAAAGCTGCAAACAAGATGCATGATGCTCATGATGATCCTTGGCCTTATTAAGATCAAAGGTGGAAAGGGAAACTGGACATGAGGGACAATAGGATATGAAGGGTAATGACAGGGGTTCGATAGGATAATGGAACAATGAAGGACAAAAGGATATGATAGGATAAAACCTGTCCCCAAGTATGGTATGCAAGAAGTTCATAGATTACGCATGATGCCTATTTGCTAGGTTTTCACCAATGGATGAATTATTTTTGCTTTACTTCTTTTTTTCTTTTTCTTTTTTCTCACTTTTTTTTTTTTTTTTGTATTTTGACTTTTTCAAGAGAATATGGACACATGATAGGGGATGGAAGAAGGACTCAAACATCTTTTGTTTTGGATAGTATCTTTGAAAAAAATAGACCATGACCTTTAAAAGCATGCTCAAAGACGTTGGTAGGATAAGGACATGGAAAAAGAGATGAAACTAAGGTGAGGATTTATGCAAAGGATTGAATCAAAGGGATCGAAGGATGGAAAATATGCATTGGATAATAGATAGGGTATTGGAAGAATTGGGCTTCAGTGGATGGAAATGAAGGCAAGATCAACATTGCCACACACCTTGAGGGGTGATGGACTGATGGAGGAAAAATGTATTTTGGATATTGAGATTTTGATGAAGGAATAGCTAGGGATTTGCGGACATAAGGGCCCAAAACGGATGAAGAAGGTGATGGAGGAACAAATTTGAGAGGGTTGGATGGAGGAATAGCAACTTTGGATGCCAAGTTGGATGTTTCTTTAGGCTTTTGTGCTTCAAGGAGCCACTTAGGGATCCACATGGTTTTTTATTTTTCATGCTTTTGTGATTCCTTGGAATGCATTGCTTGCACAAGGGATTTAGGAACCCATATATATTTTGACTTTTGTTTTTGAGAAATGGGCCTTTGTGACCTTTTGGATTTTTCCTTTTCTTTTTGGATCATATTTTTATTTCTTTTTACATGTCAATTAGATGGGACATGTTGATCCTTGAATACATGTGGATTTCTAGACTTATGACTTTTATGCTTGGAATCCAAATTGTTTGGAGGGGGAAATGAATGCATGGATGGATATGAATGCAATGGAGTTCTTTTGGATGGATGAAATTTACTGAAGGATGTGTGCCTTTGCTGACCTTGCATAGAGGACGAAGTAATATAAGGACCTAAGATGGATGGAAAGTATGATGGGGAAGGGATATGTTTGGATTTTGAAGGGATGTTGGATTTAGTAGGGGTACCCACGTCTTGAGGAATTTCACTGAGGCCATGACCCTTAATATTTTCTTTGATATGGAGGGGTTCTTTCTCATGAAGGTCTACCCCTTTGCCTTTATGAATATTTTGACTTGTAGGATACTCTTTTCTTTGGGAAGAAGACACGAGTCCATTATGAGGTGGATATGATATGAGAGAAATAATGAGATCTTGAAGTGGATCGGATTGCACCAAAGAGGAAGAACCCATTATGCATGTCGAGGGTTCATGAACATCTTGCACTGACACATTTGAATCATAAAGGGGATTAGGATCATGAGGGGGACTAGGATTGTGTAGTGGACATGGTTCAATGACAGGCTCTTCAAGAGATGGAATGGGAGAAATAATGGGATCCTCAAAAGAAAAGTGATCTTGGAGTGTATATGGAGCATTAAGACAAGGAGATGGAGGAACAAAAGGATCTTGTGGAGGATTTAAAGGAATAATTTGATCTTGACAAGGAGGAAGATCATTGGAATCCTCTTTAAAGGTTCTTTTCTCTTGACTTTTAATGGGATCATCGGAAAGGATGGAAGGGATATCTGGAATGTCAATGGGATTTGAAAGGACATTTTTTTCATGAAATGGAATGGGATCATTTGGGATTGGATGGATTAGGATATCTTGATCTTTCTCAGGGAATGGAGTGTCAATAGGACTTTGGATAGGATGGACAAGAGTAATGGAATCATTGCGAGTGTCTGGGGAAATGGGATCCTAGTCAACAATTGGATGGGATGATAAGGTTTCAAGATCCTGATCTTGATCTGTTTCAAGACACGTTTCTTCATGCTCTAAATTATCCTCTTGACATGGGGTTGGACTTTGAATATGCATGGGGGATTTTGGCAAGGGATTAATGCTTTGGCATGAAGGGGATGGAATTTGAACATTTGTGATGGATTTTGGCAAGGAATCAATGCTTGAACATGAGGAAGAGGGACTTCGAATGGGGTCCTCTAAAACAAGTAATGGCAATAAAGTGCATGGTGGCATTGGGTCTTCTATTTCTGAAACATGACAAGGATGTGCATCATGAATTGGATTATCTTGGCAGTCAATTATGGATAGCCCTTGGATAATTTCATCCTTGGGTTTATTGTTTGATGAGGGAAATATGGAAGGTTTGTGTGAAACTTCTAAAGGTGTAGGCATAGATGCCACTAGAGAGTCAATTTGTATGTGGGGGAATGAGGCATTGCTAGACATAAGTGTATTATCTTGATCTTCCTCAAATAAATCACTTGGTAATTTCCTTAAGAGCCTTGCAATAAAGCCACCTTTCTTTCGAGGTTTTGACATGGTTGTATCTGGAATTTGAACTTGTTTGGCAAGAATTTGGTCTTGGTTTGATGTCATGTTTTGATTTCGAATTAAATGTTGATCAAATTGGTTTGACATGTTCAAAATTTGGCTTGGTGTGTGCTACAACCTTTGTTTTTGAATTTATGATTGTGGTTGTTGACATTGATATGTTGATTGAACTTGTTGATATTCCACCATTGGTTGAACTATTTGTGGACATTGTATAGTTGGTTGGACATATTGTTGAAATTGGACCATTGGTTGTGTTGGTTGAATATGTTGGACCATTGGTTGTGTCTGTTGGAAATGTTCAAACTGTTGAAGAATTGGTTGTGATGGTTGAAAATATGATTGATAGTAAACACCTTCTTGTTCTTGTTGTGGAGGCACATAATATTGTTGTCTCTTTTCTTGAAATTGTTTCATCATCTCTATTTGAGAGATGAGAGCTGGTATGTCTGATCATTTGATAAGAGATCTTACATCAATTGGCTCAATCATTGGATTTTGACCTGGAAGTTTTTGAAACATTTTGAACATTTGTGATCTATTCTTCTCAATGTTTTTCACTTTTTGTTCCAAAATCTCCTTTTCTTGAGATAGTTTCTCCTCTAGTTTTTGTATTTGGACATTTACACCATCATGATAAGTTTGATCCAAGTTCTGAGACATGTAGAGATTGGATTAACATGATTGATTTCTCAATTGTGATGACATGGCTTCGTAAGAAGGTTGAGACCTCATTTCAACAAACATGTCACTATGCAATGCAACTAATGGGATTTACAAATACAACCTAAAAAGGATGACAATGCAACTTAATGTTTTTGGACTTTTTGAATTTTTGGAGACAAACTTTTGAAATGCAAAGCTAAAGACACAACCTTGGGAAATCGAAATGAAGTCAAGACCTTAAAGGAAAAAGGACCAAATGACAATAGGACAAATTGACAATGTCTCACCTATATGCTTGGATACTAAGCTAGGTTTGACAAAAATGATATTGATGACAAAAAGACAAAAGTTTGATAAGGTCTAGACTTCCTAACAATAACTTAGGGTTTATCAAAGATTTGCATTACTCAAGTATGGCAAAACCTAGTTTTGACACTATATGCAAAGGGACAATTACTATGCAAATGACCCTAATATGATATGATAATGACCTACGCTTAATGAGGAGACCTAGGGTATGCAAATGTGACCTAATGTTATGAGGACAAGGATGCAAATGCAAATGTATGACAATGTCAACCTAAGACAAAACCTAAGGTTGAATTATGAAATGGTATTACTCTAATGCAAGAGGACACATGCAAATGGATGACCCTTATTGATATGCAAAGGAGTATGACCTAGGTAAAACCTAACCTTGGTAGTTGACAATGAATTTGCAAAATGCAAACCTAGGATGAGCCTAATGTTGGACATGCAATATGACACCTAAGTGAGGACCTAATAATGACATGCAAGGGGACACCTAAATGAGAACCTAATAAGGACATGCAAATGGACACCTAAATGAAATGAACCAAGTGGAATGAAAGAATGATGCTCTAAGCCCTAAGTATGGACAATGGAGGACCTAAACCTAAGTGACATGAATGTTGAGACAAGATTTTGAAAAATGCTTTGACAACCATTTTTGAAGGTGTTTTGAACTTTGTTGAATGAAATACTCTTGTGTTTAACCTTGTTTTGAATCAATTTTTCTTGTTTTTGGAATGAGACACAACTCAACTTTTGACAAGCAAAAAGACAAGATATTTTAACTTAGACTCAAGACAATCATGCTCATTCACACATTTCTTATGGTAGGTAAGGACAGTAGGTACTTGAGAGGTAGACTCGTTATGAGATTCAAGGAGAATACATAGATGCTTGACCCCACGGGCTCCCCTCCATGACACTCACTTCTCAGGGCAGCCAAGCATCAGTCCCCATGGAAATCTCCCCATGGAAAACTTAGTATCTCTTCCAAGTATCTGAACTCCTCCTTCTCAAGCAACTAGAAGGATTTTGGCCTCTAAATACAAGGTGTTTAATAAGGATTTCTGTTAAGCGCTACTCCTTGGTGTCACACAAGCATGATTGAGACACAGGCCCACCAAGATACCAAACAAATGTAGTCACGCAAGAATGGTTTAGACCATGAGGCCCTACTTAGATGTTGATATGAGAAAGAGTCCAAGGGTCATCACTTCCCAAGTAACTACAATTCCAACGTAACCCTTCCTTCAAAGCTTTCGCCCATCAGGTATTTATTTATACTAAGTTAGAATGCCAAGGTACTCTAGCTATGCTCACTTTGGGTCATTCCCCTCTCACGATTCTCACTTGCTTGCAAAAGAAAGAAAATGGTCGGGAAGGAAGGCCCTCTAAAGGTAACAAACAATCCAAAACATGAGAATGGTATCGAAGGTCTGGATTTCTGATCACACTAAGAAGGATGAGAGCATACTCTCCTACTCCAATGTCAAACTCGACAACCAAAGTGAACACATGTTCATTCCATCCTACTTAGCAAACATACTAGGTGCCTAATTAAAAATCACAAACACAAAGTTTGGTTGGAATATAAGGCAACCTGCAAAATCACTAAGTTAGGAGTTTGATTTGTTTGGTCTTTGACTAGCGAACCTGCATAAGATTTGTTAGTAGTTTCATTCTTTTTTTTGTCTTCATCACACGTAACGCCAAGGTGTTGCATAGAGAATCAGTACCAAAAAAAGCAGAATATAAGAACAGAATGAAAACAAAGTAATTTGCAAGTAAAAACACTGATTTTCACCTCTGTTTCTAGCCTTACACAGGCACAGAATGCCTTGACAGAGGTGCAAAATGCCTTGACACAGGCACAGGTCTCCTTAACACAAGCACAGATCCCTCCT
Source organism: Cryptomeria japonica (assembly GCF_030272615.1). NCBI lineage: Eukaryota > Viridiplantae > Streptophyta > Pinopsida > Cupressales > Cupressaceae > Cryptomeria > Cryptomeria japonica. The sequence goes on from NC_081414.1 coordinate 910,111,494, forward strand.
ACACAGGCACAAAAGTGTCCTGAAAGCTCTGGGTCACCCTGTTTCTTGAGTTTTCCACTTGCAAATCAGCTCAAAAGCACTCAAAAACACAGTTAAGGGGTTAAGTTCATGTCGAGTTCACCAATTAATTTAGATAGGAATTTGGAAATCATCAAAGCAATATAAACATTAGTCTAGCTCAATCACGAAAACTAAATTGCAATGATAACAATCCTAAAACATTCAATAGAGATATTGAAAATAAGACATTTAAACTAAATGCAAACCATTACAAACGTGAATGTCTCTTCCAGAATTCTCCATTGTCCTTCTTTCTCCTTCAAATTATTGTGTTTTTGGATCTCACCTACAAGTGCATAATCATAATATGAAAGCAAGATTGACAAGATAGCATAAGGATACTAGAAGCGTGATTGATTGATCAGGCCTTTGATTAAAGAAATTCACCCAATTTATAGACAAATTGGAGAGATGACAAGATTAGCATGAAGAGATTTGAAAGGAAATTTCAAATCAAGAATGACAAATATGACAAATTATGACAAAATTGACACTTTCTATGCAAGATTGATTGATTGACAAATTATGACAAAATTGACAAGGTTGCTATGCAAAATTGATTGATTGACAAATTATGACAAATTATGACAAGATTGAAATGTCATTCCCATGAAATTAGGGGAGATATTAGAAAAATAGGAGAAAATAGAAAATTAGATGAATTGGAAATTAGGAAATTAGAAATTGATGGAATTTAGGAAATTAGGAATTAGGAGAAATTAGTATATTGGAAAATTAGGTAAATTAATTAATAATTTTTCATTCATTAATTAATTCACAAAAAGAGAGAGGAATTAATTAGCCAATTAAATAAATATTTAATTGTGACAAGAAGACTTAGGATAAATAAATAAATTATGTAACCTAGAAGGAAAATGACAAACAAGATTAAATGAATAAATCATAAAACCTTAGAAGATGAATTAGAAATGCAAGGATGACAATTAGGTCTTGACAAAAGATAATTGATGTCGATTTGATCATGATTCTGATTAACAAAGGACCAATGCTGACAAACAATTGAGATTGGTTGACAAATTAACCAAGATTGATAAAGAGACCAAATTGATAAGCGCCAATTGATGAGGAACAATGACTAATTGATCCAAATTGACATGATTGAAAAGGACAACGATCAATGACAAATCGATCACAAAATTGACGAGATCAACAAGAGGACAAGGATTGATGACGAATTGATCATAAAATGACAATGATTGGAAAAGGACAACGATCGATGACAAATCGATCACAAAATGAAAAGATTGAAAAAAACAACAATCGATGACAAATCGATCACAAAATCGACAAGAGGACAAAACCCTAATTCTATCATCAATTAGGATTGATGATGTCCAAAATGACAGGATAAGATCAACCAAAATCATGACTGAAGATTGTTATCGATGAGACCAAATTCGAAAGTGAGATAAATGAAGAATGCAGAAGAAGGACTCAATGTTTGCAAATGATAAAGACCAAGTGCGCAACATAGAAGAAATGTTAATGCGATGCAAAAAACCCTAAAATAAGGCAATGCACAAATGTTAAAGTATGACTCCGCAAGTGTTGACCATTTTTAGATGTCTAAATTTTGCCCCTCTTTGAGACAATGCGATTCTAAGCCTTGTTTCAAAGAACAATAATGGAAATGCCCCAGAGAATGACAATGACAAAGGCACGTGCTCCTCACGATAGAGACATATATACTGCAACATTATGTAGTCAGCCTACGGGCCATACTTAGGACAAACAGCCCAATTTTGTACTCCAATACTGTTTTGATATATGATATGAAATGCAGCTATATGATGGGATGCAATGTGTTATGGCTTATGGTTATTTTCCATGTATGGATATCTTATGCACTGTTTATGTACCGTTGTGGAACATGTATATTTTTATGTATTTTTGATGTATTTATAATATGAAATGGATAAAATGCTTGATATAATGCAGATGTACTAACCAATGAATGCAAGATGCAGCTTATGTTTTTGGAGATCGGAGAACTAGACCGAACTGACTGCCCAAACTAACAGAAGAAATGTTAGTAAGAAGAAATTATACAGAGGACAGTTAGAGATGAAGAAAAACTTGCTTTCACCAATGCACTTTGTAGGTGAGGACCTTTATTTAATGTAGCAAAACGGATGCAGAGCATCATGGCATTGAAGGTCAGAGCTGAAACACAACCCTTTTTGCAAAAGACAGACACATCGCACACAAGGAATGAGTGAAGCATCCTGGGGTGCATGAATTTAGATGTCTACACCTACCATAAACTTCCAGCGAATCAATTCCAAGGGTAGGTAAAATAAATTAAACCATTGACCTGGGGTGAAAATAATTTTTAAATAAAAGAATACAAATTACCCCCTTTTAATTACTTAATGGGTAAAATAATTTTTACCCAATAAATAAAATTCACTTCAACATTAAATAAATAATTCACTTCAACATTAAATAAATAGTAAACACTTGAAGGCCAATATTAAATAAAAACTCCATGCACGACACGGGCTCAAAAAAACACAGAAGACTTTCAGCAAACCCAGAAATATAAATATTTCCCAGAAACTATAGAATAAAACCTTACAACAAATTTATGCCTTCATATATTTCTTTTCTCACTATACAAATTTTAGATTCATTTCTCCAAGCTCACACATTCAATCTGTAGACACGGAGCATACAGGAAAACTATAAAATAAAATATAAAAAAGTAGAATACAACTCCAACCTGCAACCCATGTTACAAAAGAAGCTAAAGAAGAGATTCCACCAGCCAAACCAAATCCAACCCAAGCTCCAGCCAAAATCCAATAGAGCAGAAAACCAAAACCAAGAAGAAAACTTGCTAGAGAAAATTTTCTAGAGAGGAACCAACCCCCGAAAACTTCACGGAAAAAAAAATAAAAAGACAAACATTAACCAAAAACCCTAGCCTCAATCTCAGCCAATCAAAATATTCCAATCTATAATATATTTTACCAACCCCACCATATAATCAAAATTTACCTCCCTTTTTAAATTCAACCAATAAGAGAAGAGGGTAGGTAAGATAAATTTATATCATGTTTTTTAACAATTTGGTCGGAATGTTTTATCATTTTATTATTTATACAACCCACTTAATATAAAAATCAAACTAATAAATAAAACATGAGCCACAATTAAATAAATTAAATGGGGAAATTAAATAAAATAAATGAAAGGCTCATAAATGAAATAATGAACTACATAAATATTAAAAGCCAAATAAATATTAAACCATAGGCGATTAAATAAATAAATAAATACCAATAAAGGTCAAATCATAAATAAATATAAAACACATCATAAGCTAAACAATAAAAATTAAATAAATATTAAATCATCATTACAATAAATAAACATTTAAATATCAAATAATCAAATAACCAAAAAGGCAAGAATCCAATAAATTAAATTAAACATTAGATAACCAAATAATCAAATCGCTATTAATCAAAATAATTAAAATTAACATCATTAATTATTTAATCTCGCATCAATAACCAAATAGTCAATCTCAACATAAAAGGAATAATCAGCCAATACTAACATACTCACAACACAGAAGAAACCCAGCTTACTAACTATCATGACGACTTGCGCCAAGACACTGACGACTCACAGTGAACAACTTAGACCTAGAGTATGTGAGGGGAAATTGTGTCAACTCCAAACCACATACCATTGGGATTTAAAGACATGCTCAGACCTGTGGAGCCAGGTGGAGTCGGTATCTGGTACCTGCAAATCCTGCATCCACAAAGAAACAATACAACATATGCATATATATATTATAACAGACAAGGGTTAGAGAATCGCAATGACACATCCCGCTCGCAATGAGTGATGTGGAATTGTCTCTATCCCAAAGACAGTCATACAACAATCAAACACACCATAAGATCAACTCATCATAGATAATCATTAAATATGGTTACTACATAAAACCATCATCAAGTGCATGATTAGTATAATTCATGATTATAGTAAGGCATGTAAAATCCACCAACAATTATGCTCATCAAATCACATGATCAATATAATCTTTCAATAGTCAATCACATAATAAGCATATGGTGTCTAATAAATCACGGGATCATTAATGATAGTATCAACATCCTATAAATCATCTGAAATAGCCTATGCCCAATAGTGTCTATCACACATGAATTAAAGGTCAACTCTAGTCAAACAAGTCAAGTTAGGGGTGGACCCTACATCCTCCCCCCCTTAGACTCGACTTACTCCTGGAAGTCGACAAAGTGAGGGTGAAAACTAGCACACATAAATCAAAACTTCCTTTAAACACAAACATATTATAATATTTTCCAACTCCAAGGAAGATAATGACAACTAAATTTCCTCCTTATGCTTCAATTATTTAAAATAAACACGTTACATAAGAGGTAAACGAAGCACCAATTGCTATTATTTACGATATGTACACTAAATTGTTAAAATATTTACAAGGGAACTTCATTTTAAGCACGCTTGCAAATACAAAACTGTAACTTTAGTCACTCAGTTAAGCATCAATAAGAAGAAATCACTATATTTCACATCAATATTCACAGTAACACTCCTTCAACATCTAGTTGCATGCAATATATATATATATATATATAATATCCTACACATATGCACCTATTATGCTATTGAACAAATCATGTCATAAGCCTAAATGAGTAAACTTTTCTCAGAACTAAGCTTCCTCAAATTAAATGTACTCAAGACCTCACACAATAACCAAGCATAAATAACCTATTTATTTAAAAAGAACAAATTTCATGGCATTCAAATGTCCTAATTTCCACCATGCTTATATTGTGCTACACTTTATACAAACATTAGATGCAATCCTTATCCAATCAGATCATTCAAAAGACATCCTTAATCCATTATGTGTATGCAAAGATTTTGAAGGCAAGAAATCAATAACTGCTTTTTATTTAACTATTCCATAAATTTTAGACTTCACAATTCCAAGGCACTTCTATCTACCGTAAACTTTAGAAAGTTACCAATAAATTTCATCTTATTAACACTTTCATTTACTCAACTAATAACAACATTATCTAATTGTTTTCTTAGTCTAGTGCACTTTTCCATGATGTCCTCCCTCGCACACACTACCAGAGGTTCAAAATGAACATGATAGAGACAACACTGGATCAAGATATGGGCCAACAATACATCGACACTCAAAATGACCACCATTCAAAACCAAAGAGGAGGTCAAAGGAAATATCCTCAAATCAATTCATTAAATTAAAAGAGAATAAAAGGTGCCGACGAAATCAATCAAGAAATTGAAGTGTGACAAGTGCCACCACAAGGGAAAAATAAAGAAAGAAGAAATCAGTGGTCATCCAAAAGTAAATAAATCTCAAAAAAAAATACACATTAATCCTTACGAAACATCACATAAATCATAAATTAATTCAAGGCAAAATAAACGATTCATCCAACCCATATCATGAGGTGACCAACATTAGTCACACCAAAGGGAGTAACCACTACACAACATCCAAGGGTGAAATACCTTGAATCTGTTAGAGAGTGCACGCCATATTTTAAGACTTTTATTTTAATCCGTATGTTTGTATTCTTTTCATTATTTTTATGCAATTCAATATTTTCAAAAATCTAGGCAATTATCCTTTATGAAAGTTGACATAGGTAGGAAGAGATAAAGCAACTACGCACTCACATATGCAAAAGCAATATACTCATACTATTACTAATGTTCGTGATATCTTATCTATACCATGATCAAATTCACCAAGTTATAGTAGAAACAGAGGTTAGAGCTTCGATTAATCACTTGATAGTAGACTATAACATGCATCATTTCCATTAATGCACAACTAATAACCTATGGAAGATTAGAAAGTCCATCATAAGGCCTTTAAGCATTTTAGTCAATCATATATTTAAACAAACAAAATAGGTCTCATTACAAAAGCCAAAGTTTAATATCAATTCTACTCTTACAAATAATAATATTATTACATACTTCTAGTTATCTAAGTTAAGAATATCTCAGTCCTACTTCCAAAACTTACTTTTCTTTTTATCTAATGCCACTTAAATTCAAAGAATACACATATCATTCTATTTAAAATCACTTCCTATTATTACTTGATTACTATCATTCATAGACTATGTATTTTCAACATTTCAAGAAAAATTGGCATTTAGAATCCCAACACAATTCCATATAACTAATTATTATTTTATCTCATTAGAATTAGCTAAGGAATCACTTCTTAAAATTCAAATAAGGTAATGATATAGTAACATTTCTTAATTTATCCATCTAGTTAAGAGAAATATTTATTCAATGCCACGCAATTTCTACACAAAGCTAAAACTTTTATCTTGCCAAACCAGATAAAGACACAATGATATCATTTCAATTTCTACATATGCAATGCACCAATCCTTGCTTCAATACACATATTTATCTCCTTTTAGTTTCGCGATAAATTTCCTAATTAAATGATGGGATATTCTATTTAATCAATTCTTCCCTTAAAGAACAAGGATCATGAATGCAATACCTAAATTTTAGTCTCCAATGCAAATTAACTTCATCTAATCTTCCCTTTAACATTTAGGAGTCATATTCATAAATCATTATCCAATCCTTCTACTTAATGTCAATAACCCCCAAGTATTTGAATCCTTTACCCCAAAGAGAGAAGAGGAAGGAAGGGTTATTGCCACACAAATCAATACACACAAATTTATGAAAACTCAGTTTGAATTTCCTAGTCATACCAGATATAGCTACCAATTTTAAAGATAAGCAATTCAAAATTCCTTAAACTCTCCTACCAATACACGTGCAACTAGAAATCCCAAATCCTTTGATAGCTATGATTTCCTCAAACAATCTTTTATTACATACAAAATCACACATATACCAAAACAACTAATAGTTCTATGGGGAAATCATTACATTACCAACTAACCTCCTTACATTTCACATAAGAGATTAAATAAGGAAAAAGTCATTCCAACTACTTCTATTAAGCACCACATACAATTCCTTCGATTTTGACATCATGATCTATACTAAATTCTTCCTAAATGTATAATACAAACACTTCATCCTTCTATTCATAGGAAGATCAACATAACATACTAATTTTATGATCATCGCATTAGTTAAGAGGATACACACATTCTTTTCTCACTCTGCAACATAATTAATTATGTATAAGGAAAGCAACCCTAATCATTCAACTAAGCACTAGAAATTTACAAAGCAAGTAAGAACATAAAGACACTCTTCTTACTCTCAAGACATGCATATAGAATAAATACACCCTTTACTTAAAGTTATGATTCCTAAAAGGAATTAGAGAGAAACACAAGGCATAAATATCTAAGATTCCAAAAATTCCAATAACACTTCTTTTAACACAAATCTCAAAGAGTAACTTAATTCAAGGAACATCAAGGAACATTCACAAGACTAATAACAATATCCTTAACCAGAGATCCCAGTGTTGCAACATGGGCTCTGATACCAAATGTAAAGCCCACCAAAATACCCCAGAGAAATATAGCTAAAAACATGCTAATTTAATTTTTTATTAAACAATACAACACATAACATCACTTAAGCAATGCAGTGAGCACACAACAACAATTAAGTGTTATGAACATAGAATAATTCACTCAAGCTATTCAAACAATTACGCGAGCGGAATACAATAAATCATTTCTACTACTCCCTATGGTATCTCAACAACATTACTTAATCTACCTACATAAGGAATAAGCATTTACTTTCTTCCAATTCAATACCTCATAATCTTAATCATTATACACACATAGGTGCAACATAGCAATACCTAACACTCATGATATGCAATCTACTTAATCTTTCATTTAACATGAGATTCTATCTTTCAATGCACATCTATTTCCCTTTTCACTTAGATTCATTTTATACACCAAGTCCAAATGTTCCTATTACCTTAACCAACCTTCGACTATGGACATAACCATTCATATATCAAGATTAACCCTTGCATTGCATTAACATAATTTCCATTTATGATTAACTTCTACATAATCATTTATGATTCTATGCTTCTAGCATACTTATTACTTCATCATGATTCCTAAAGTACATAAGGCAATACTCACAAACCATTTAACCCATAGCTCATTTAATACTCATAAAATCTCTTACACTATATCAATTAACCAACAATCATCTTATTACAAATCGGGTAATTATACGAATTCATCTCAACACAAACTAAGGTACAATATCCTAATTCCATAACAACTAATAGCATCCACCAAATAGAGATATAATTCTTAAACTATAACACATGATACATTCTAATCCTTTCCTAAAAGACAAGAACTCATTTAATTGTCTTCCCATACACTTACTAGTAAATTCCATTAATAAGATTAGCAATTCATTCACTAAGGACATCCATACAATATTTCCATAAGGAACATTCAACTGCATCCCAAACATTATAGGATTTCGATTCAATCATTAGATCACTATCTACGAAGTATGATAATATAATTTCAAATTATTCAATCACAACTCATAAACATGTCCTAAAATATCTTCCAACATTACTCAAAACTCATACATCCTATCAAGACATAACATTTCTTCTACTTAAATCATTATTTAAAGACATTATTTAAGATCTAATACCATTGTCATAACATTTACACCATTTTCTTTTAATATGGCTTATCAAGAACACGAAATGCATCATTAAATTCTAAACCACCATACTTATCCACATCTCATGCATCCATTTCATTTAATATAAATGTGTTATAATACCACTCAAGGTTCATCATTACAATCACATACCATAATCAAAATCTATCACTATATCTAGAACAACATAGTCATTCCTCATAAACATGATCTCTTTTACAACCATTACATAAGAATTTCATTACATAAGTCACATCATCATTTACATTCTTGTTGTAATTATTATCCATGAATAATCTAAAGAAGCATCCTCATCCACGCAAGAAAAATCCAAAGACAAGAACATCCCAATGGTTTAAAAGCACCAACCACCCGGCCATGTGGAACCTGAGGAACCACCCCCCGTGCTAGGAGATGACACAAGGTCCCAACACACACTCTACATCTAGGTTGACACTCAAAACCAAAGAGACTAACCAACAAGGACTCTCAAGCAAGAACTCACACAGAGCCACAAGAAGAAACTCCTAGAGGCGTAAAACTCATCAAGACATAAATCATAAAGGGGAACACATGTAGGAGTGGAGTGTCATTACATGCCATCCTCATAACGTAATAACAAAAGGCACTAGCCTGATGCACATGTGGAGCCATCTCAACCTATGAGAGACCAAGGGAGATTAGCTTACCGTCTTCATAGCCTTCTCATGCTTATCCTAAAACATCCTCCCTAGGACATAAGTCATGAGGCTCAAAACTATTCATTATCTTGTTTAAGTGAGTTATAATTTTCCCATCCCAATTAATTCATTATCAATGTTATCACTTGCTTACAAATCATGGAAAACTCCAATGTGCCCTGGTGGTCTAGACTTCATGCATCCTTACAAGGAACCTCATGCCAGTCTATCTCTCATGACCCCGATCATCGCAAGGAAGCCCACTCCTCCTAGCATGGCCCAACAACACATCACAAGAGGCTCTACCAATATAAATACATGAAAATAATACTCAATGCAACCAATAACTTCCACACATACTCTTACAATATATGCAAGGCTACAACAACATCAATATAACAAAATGAGCCTCTTGGCTAGCAATCAACAAAGGCATATCAAGCCATTAAATTTGTTGTCATTAATGAAAGTAAAACCACAACAAGGCCAACTTACTTGTGGCCCCAAAATAACAACACTTCCAACTCACCAATCATAGCACATCAATATGGATGAAAGCACAATTCTTTCCCCCAAAACATAGGAAGGTAAATATGCTTGAAACCAACAAAATACATGAAATAAAATCAGATATAAAACTAGAAATCATCAAAACCCTCAACAATGCCTCTGGTACAAGAATTAATCCGGAAAGTTCCACATAAGCAAGTAACTAGCAAATTAACCTATAGGAAAAACCAGTCCAAGCCTTTAATCCAATTTAAATCCAACCACCAGCAATCTTAAAATTAATCTCATAAATTCATTCACCAAAGATGCCAACCCTCGTGAATGCACAGGAAGGCCTATTTATCAAAAATAATTAAAAAAACAAAAACAAAACAAAACCAAGCAAAACCATGCTCCAATCAAAATATTTCAAAAATATTATATTACATACCTACCTTCCCAAAGTTCAAGAAAATAAAACATATTTTCTACCTACCATAAACTTCCAGCCAATCAATTCCAAGGGTAGGTAAAATAAATTAAACCATTGACCTGGGGTGAAAATAATTTTTAAATAAAAGAATACAAATTACCCCCTTTTAATTACTTAATGGGTAAAATAATATTACCCAATAAATAAAATTCACTTCAACATTAAATAAATAGTAAACACTTAAAGGCCAATATTAAATAAAAACTCCATGCACGACACAAACTCAAAAAAACACAGAACACTTTTAGCAAACCTAGAAATATAAATATTTCCCACAAACTATAGAATAAAACCTTACAACAAATTTATGCCTTCATATATTTCCTTTCTCACTATACAAATTTTAGATTCATTTCTCCAAGCTCACACATTCAATCTGTAGACACGGAGAATATAGGAAATTTGTAAAATAAAATATAAAAAGGTAGAATACATCTCCAACCTGCAACCCATGTTATGGAAGAAGCTGAAGAAGAGATTCCACCAGCCAAACCAAATCCAACCCAAGCTTCAGCCAAAATCCAATAGAGAAGAAAACCAAAACCAAGAAGAAAACTTGCTAGAGAAAATTTTCCAGAGAGGATCAAACCCCCGAAAACTTCACGGAAAAGAAAATAAAAAGACAAACATTAACCAAAAACCCTAGCCTCAATCTCAACCAATCAAAATATTCCAATCTATAATATATTTTACCAACCCCACCATATAATATAAATTTACCTCCTTTTTTAAATTCAACCAATAAGAGAAGAGGATAGGTAAGGTAAATATAAATCATGTTTTTTCACAATTTGGTGGGAATGTTTTATCATTTTATTATTTATACAACCCACTTAATATAAAAATCAAACTAATAAATAAAACATGAGCCACAATTAAATAAATTAAATGGGGAAATTAAATAAAATAAATGAAAGGCTCATAAATGAATTAATGAACTACATAAATATTAAAAGCCAAATAAATATTAAACCATAGGCAATTAAATAAATAAATAAATACCAATAAAGGTCAAATCATAAATAAATATAAAACATTAAAATAAATAAACACTTAAATATCAAATAATCAAATGACCAAAAAGGAAAGAATCCAATAAATTAAATTAAATATTAGATAACCAAATAATCAAATCGCTATTAATCAAAATAATTAAAATAAACATCATTAATTATTTAATCTCGCATCAATAACCAAATAGTCAATCTCAACATAAAAGGAATATTCAGCCAACACTAACATACTCACAACACAGAAGAAACCCAGCTTAATAACTATCATGACGACTTGTGCCAAGACACTGACGACTCATAGTGAACAACTTAGACCTAGAGTATGTGAGGGGAAATTGTGTCAACTCCGAACCACATACCATTGGGATTTAAAGACACGCTCAAACCTGTGGAGCCAGGTGGAGTCGGTGTCTGGTACCTGCAAATCTTGCATCCACAAAGAAACGATACAACATATGCATATATATATATATATATATATATATATATATATATATATATATATATATATATATATTATAACAGACAAGGTTTAGAGAATCGCAATGACACATCCCACTCACAATGAGTGATGTGGAATTGTCTCTATCTCGAAGATAGTCATACAACAATCAAACACACCATAAGATCAACTCATCATAGATAATCATTTAATATGGTTACTACATAAAAACATCATCAAGTGCATGATTAGTATAATTCACGATTATAGTAAGGCATGTAAAATCCACCAACAATTATGCTCATCAAATCACATGATCAATATAATCTTTCGATAGTCAATCACATAATAAGCATATAGTGTCTAATAAATCACATGATCATTAATGATAGTATCAACATCCTATAAATCATCTAAAATAGCCTATGCCCAATAGTGTCTATCACGCATGAATTAAAGGTCAACTCTAGTCAAACAAGTCAAGTCAGGGGTGGACCCTACACTTTCTTTCAATGTTGTTATATATATTACTTACTTCAATCCGAATGAAGCTATATCCTTAACACTCCCTCTTAGCAAAAGAGGATTGAATTTCATAATTAAGTTTTAAGGAACAACATTCTAGATATACACATTCATTTGACATGATCATTCACTTAGTAACACTTACTAGTGAAATACTTCATATCTCAGAGAGATATGGATTATTTGATATCCAGCACTCTAGGACAACAACTACTTGAAGTCTTATCAGATTACAACCTTGATTCTAGTGAAAATTGTAACATTGTCATTATCACGGGTGAAATAATTTTAGTATCATGATATCCGGCACATTCCAGGACAACAAATTAATGTAGTCAATCATGATATGATTGTTATCATAATTTCTGACATATTTCAAAACAATCATTTAATGATAACAATTCAATAACTCATCATAGAAAATTTAGTATCAAGATTTCCAACACATTCTGGGACAACAACTTAATGTAGTCAATCTTGATAATAGATCGAGCTATTGTGAAAGTTGTCACCTTACAATAGCGATCTTACACTTACATCACATGAAAGATCGTCACCTTCCATGACATAACACATACATGCAATATTGCATTCAACATATTCATGAATATATCAATTACATATGATTTAGATTAATATCAAAAATTTCCATTATAATTTAGTCATACCAAGTTTACCACTAAAGTACTCTACTTTCAACTTTGTAAGAGGTTTGGTGAATATGTCGGCACTTTGCTATTCAGTTGTAATGTAGGTCAATTTGATGACATCTCTGTCTACCATATCTCTTATGTAATGGTATGGGATTTCTATATGCTTGGATGGATTATGAAAAACTGGATTTACAGAAAGTTTGATGTAGTTTTGATTATCACAATGAATCAAAGTGGGGTTTAGGGGCTTCCCAAATAGTTCAACTAGCAATTTCCTTAACCATACTGCCTCACGTGCTCCCATGGAGGAAACCATATATTCGGCTTTAGTGGAACTCTGAGCAACTGCTGACTATTTTCTGCTAAACCAGAATATCATAGCTGATCCAAGACTAAAGCAACACCCCATTGTACTTTTACTATCAATGGAACTTCCTGCCCAGTCAGAATCAGAATAGCCTTGGAGTTGTATCTCAATATTTTTATACTTCAGGCCAAGTCCAATAGTGCCATGCAAGTATCTTAGAATATGCTTAGCAACCATTAGGTGAATCTTCTTAGGTTCACACATGAAATGACTTAACACATTGGTAGCGTAACAAATATTAGGGAGAGTGTTTACCGGGTACATAAGAGATCCAATAATTTGTCTATAGTATGTAGGATCTGTAGGTTCTAAATCTACTATTTCACTTTTGAGCTTATGAATATTTGTTTCCATTGGAATGGATAGAGGCTTACAATCTATCATATCAAATCTGGTCAGGATATCAATGGTGTATTTTCCTTGATTTAGGAAAATATAATTCTCTTTTTTTCATACTTCTAGGCCCAGAAAATAGTGCAGTAGACCTAGATCCTTCATATCAAATTCAGCCACAAGATCTGGTTTGAATTTTGCAATGAGGTGATCTTCTCCTGTTATCAACAAGTCATCAACATAGAGAACAAGTATTAACATGTCACCATCCAATATTTTGAAGTATATGTTAGAATCTACTTCATTTTTTGAATATCCTTGTTTGGAGAGATAACTATCTATCCTTTCGTACCATGTCCTAGGAGCTTGCTTAAGGCCGTAGAGATATTTTTTTTAGTCTACACACATAGAGATTTCTATCATGTGTAGCAAAGCCTTCAAGCTATTCTATATATACTTCTTCCTCAATAATAGTATTAAAAAATGTGGTCTTCATGTCCATTTGGTGTATCTTCCACCCTTTGGAAGTTGCAATGGCAATCATGGTTCTTACAGAAGTATATCGGGCAACTGGAGCAAATGTCTCTTCATAATCAATTCCAGCCTTTTGAGAGAACCCGTTGGCAACAAATCTGGCTTTGTTCTTTTCAATACTACCATCTGGTGCATATTTGATTTTGAATAACCACTTTGGTGAGACAACTGATTTGTCTTTTGGTCTAGGTACAATGTCCCAGACATCATTTTTTAAGATAGATTGGTATTCCTTAATCATTGCATCTTTCCAAGCTTGACATGTTAAAGCCTCTTCAACATTTGATGGTTTAGATTTTATAAGTTCGGTCATGAGGGAACATAGCTTGATTCTTCTTGTTTTCTTATTCTCTTTGAAGATTTCATCAGGTTTCACATTATTTTCTTCAATCATCTTTCTTGCCCATAGTGGTCTTTTCTTGTTGTTAGGATTTTCAGCATTCTCGAAATTATGTGATTGAAGTTCATGATTTTCTATGTTATTCTCCCTCTGATTTTCAATTGTAGGATTTTCATCTGATTCTATGGTTAGATCATCTTCTACACTTAGAAATAGTTTATAAGCAGCATCTTCTTCAAATTTGACATCTCTATTGATTTCAATGGATCTTCGTCTTGGAATATAGACTATTTATCCTTTAGTGATTTCACTGTAGCCAACAAATATGCCTTTCTTCCCAGAGGGTTCTAATTTGGTTCTCTTTTCTTTAGGAACGTGAATATACACGTGGCAACCAAAGATTCTTAGATAGCTTAAATCTGGTTTATTTCCTATAAAGGCTTCTTCTGGTCTTAAATTCTCTAGGATTGAATGAGGGCATCTATTTTGAATGTATACAACTGTATTTGAGGCTTCAGCCCAAAATGGATATGTAGATTTTGATCATGTATCATGGATTTAGCAGCTTTGATGATGGTTCTATTTTTTCTTTCTGCAACTCCATTTTGTTGAGGATTATAAGGTATAGTACACTCCCTCTTAATCCCAACAGAAATGCAGAATTCCTTAAAATTTTCAGAGATATATTCACTATCATTATCTGATCTTAGAGTCTTTATTTTCTTCCCAGTTTGATTTTCTACTAGGGCCTTAAATTCTTTAAATTTCAATAACACTTCATTTGATTCTTTGAGTTTTATGAAATAGATCCAAATTTTCCTAGAGTAATTGTCAACAAATATCACGTAATACAAGAATCCCTCTAGTGATGGTAATGACATTGGACCACACAAATCAGTGTGGACAAGTTCTAGTACAACTTTTGATTTGTGTTCACTTGAGGGAAAGGGCCCTTTTGAGATCTTCCCTAGAGCACATCCTTTACAAGTTCCAACATGGTCAGATTTTAGATTGGGTAATCCAGTGGTAATTTTTCCTATAGAAGGTAGGGCACCAAATCAAAGATGTCCTAATCTTCTGTGCCAAATTTCATTAGAGTTTGATACTTCATGATTTAGTGCTTGTTTTTTAGTATTACATAATTTGTATAAACTACCATCTCTAGATCCTATAGGAATAGCATTCTTTATGTTAGAGTTTTTAGGCCAGAGTGGAACTTTATCTTCATGGAAGGTGACACGATATCCTTGATCAGCTAGTCCTAAAATAGAGACTAAATTCCTTTTGATACTTGGTACAAAGAGAACATCTTTCAATTGTAATGTAACTCATGTTCTTAATTGAATTGAGCATGTCCCAATTCCTTTCACTGGATAGGTAGAATTGTCTCCTATTGTAACTTCTTCAGTTGAGTAGCCTTCAAAGGTTTTGAATTGATCTCTAAAACTGGTTATGTGTCGAGATGCTCCATGGTCGATTATCCACATATGTTTGTTTGAGTTTAGTTAGCTTGATAAGGCTAAGAAAAATAGAGGATTCTCTACTTCCTTGACTTCAGCTATGGTTGCTTGAGCTTTCTTTCTTTCTGAGCAGAACCTATGAGTGTGTCCAAATTTATCACACTTGTAGCATTGAATCTTGGAGAAGTGTTTGCTTTTGTGATTATTTCCTCTCTTCCATTTGAACTTCCTTTTCTTCCCTTTGTTGCTTCTATTAGCTTATAGTTCTTCAATTTCTCCCCCTTTGTTTGGACCCAATCCTCTTGTGATTAGTCAAGATTCTTCTTGAGTACAATCATTCTTGAGTTGATCAAATTTTGGTAGTGTCAGATAAGCACTAATGCCTTGAATAAAGGATTCCCAACTAGATGGTAATCCGTTAAGTGCTATTAGAGATAGCTCCATATCATCTATATTATTCCCAATAGTTGACAATTGGTCTTTTAATTCTGAAATCCTCATGAAATAGGATGTGGTTGTTTCTCCTTTGTTCATGTAGATATGCAATAATTGTTGTTTTAAAGTGAGCAATTTGCTTGCATTATTTATTTCATATGATTTTTGAATGGTCTTGAATATATCATAAGTTGTAGTTAGTTTTGCGATGGTCGGGAGAATATGATCTTTAACAACATCAATTATGATTTTATTAGCCTTGTTGTTGTGTCTTTTCCAAGTCATTTTCTTTGGCTCGTCTTCAAGCATCTTAGTATCTTCTTCTATGTATGCATCTAGTTCGAGTTCTTAAAGAATTGTTGTTATTCAAATTCTTCATGAGATGAAGTTGGATGCACCTTTGACTCTATCCTCCACTCTAACACTGTTCACCATGATTGATTTTCCTTTGATTCTGAGTGCAAATCTAAATTTTTTCTAGAAAAGAGATGTCACTATTTTATTATTTCTCTACCAACCTGGCTCTAATACCAAGTTAAGGAATTTAGATCAGAGATAGAGAATACAATAGTCTGGTAATATGTAGTGAGGATAGACTTTAATAAGATCACTGCAATGAGTATGTGTTACCTCCGATGTGTCTATATATATAACTCTAACTATTAATCTTCTATAATAATATCGATAGCTTCTTGGTTCGTGAAACTACCATAGTTATTGGTTTCGGTTCACAACAAGTGTCAATACCTATAAATAAAAGGATGAAGAGTCATGTCCATGTAGGGCCATGACTTCTACGTGGCTTATGCAACATAGAGTCATGACCCTTCGTTCAATGTCGTTATATATATATTACTTGCTTCAATCCGAATGAAGCTATATCCTTAACAATGTTGAAGGCTTTGTTGAAGGAAAAACCCATTTCCTTTTTCAGGAATGGAAGACACAATTATTTGGTCTGGATCTAAATGTGGTCAGTATTTGATTAAGGTTGGTTATCAATTGCTTGAATCTAACTTGCTGAGGGAAGAATAGCTAGCGAAAGTGATAGGGAGATTGCTAGGTAAGTGCTCAACAAGGATGTTTTAAGACTAATGGTTCAATTTGTTTCCCAAAGACTTGTTTGAGGCTATTGTATATGTTTGCAAAATAATTCTTGTGGTTTCAATGCCAAGCAACTCATGCATCACTTTCCAAACAAACTCCCTTCTTGAGTGAGCTCATCCCCTTGCTCATCCACTTTTGGCTATATCCAACCATTACAAATTTCCTACACATTCCTTTGGCCTTTGGGAATTATTTGGATTTTTATTTGTCATTACAAACTCCTCCAAATGGTTTAGGAACCTAAGCAAAAGTATTCTCTTTGACCTTGTGTAATTTGGGGGTAATTAAGCATTTTTGGTCTTCCTACTCAAGCCCTTTTCTAGACTTCAAACCACAAATGTCTCTATCATACTGTCAAGAAGGTGGATGGTTGTCCTTCAATGTCCCTAGATTTCTATCCTTAGGTTCTTCAAGTTCTACCAGCCCCAAACCAATCGGGTTCTTGAAAAGTGTGTGTTATGCAGTCAAAAGGCTTGTAGCCTGTGGAGGCCTAATTGGCACCTTTTTGCTCACCCAACCAAATTATGGGAAATTATTCCAACAAACTTAATTTTGATGGTGTTTTGGAGGTATATGCTAATGTATTTTCATGGTCTAGGCCACTGTTAATGCAAAATAAGGACTGTCCACTATTTTTGGCAGTTTTGTTGGGTTTGGTAGGGTTTAGAGTGTAACCACTGTATTTGTATCCTTGTTCACCACTACAAGTGCCTAGATCTTCATAGGACTTCTATCATATCTTCAACATGTGTCCCCTGCCTCTATCATACAAATATTATGCCAAAAACTTGGCAAACATCTGAGAAAAGAAGTGAAAAATGCCACTGTCACTGTCAAAATGTTGCCCTTTACCAGTCAACTGCTGCCACACCTTTGGACCTACATAACAAGGAGTTTGACCTAGGAATACACCTCAATGAGGTCTTCAAAAAATTAATAAATATTCCTCTTACATTTCCTTCATAGTTACAAGGCTTGGTTAATGCTCTTGAAGCATTCCTTGAGGTATTTGACAATGCAAATCACAAAACAGTGAACTTGTTGCCAGTTACAAAAATTAATAAAACTTTGCAAATTACAAACTTGACAACTATTAAAGTTGAACCAAGCTAACTTGTAACACTTCTCAAAATCCTTTCTTGGCATCTTTAACACTCCAATGCATTTGATTACAATAATTTGAGTTTTCAAGAAGGATATTAGTCAAGTTCCAAAACTTGTCTAATCTTCACTCAAATTTGTCCTCCAACCATAGCTCTATTGGTATTTTGGTATGGTTTTGTCATTGATGTCAACACCTACTAAAACACTAGCACTTTGGAGATCTAGAAGCATTCAGAGGCAAGCAAGTAACTATTGCATAGTTACTAGTATAAAGTTCACTGGAAGGATATAATGATCACCGGCAGGATATAATGATCACCGACACTCAAAATTATGTGAAAGACACTTGGTAATGTCGAAGACATATTTTGGACATCTTGTTATGGATTTTTGTTCATTGGTATATTCATATTTGCATATTTGCTTTTACCAGCAAATAGGTCAAGGGTTACCTAGAGTTACACCGGCAGGTTTATCTTTTCCAGATCAGCATGGCACGCTAAGGAAATGATTAATTATTGTTGTAAATGCATTAAGCTGACATGTTCAAATCAATTATTGCATCAGACATTATATTGTATGTAAAATGTTTTTATTGTAATATCTTGTAGAGCCGACCTACTAAAATTGGTCTTAGGTTATGGTATAAATGTAAGATCTTAATTGTAAGATCGAATGTGGAATGCGAAAAAGAATTGTGTGAAGGTATATGTGAGATTAAGCAGAGCTATACATGAAGACATAATTTGAAGGTGAAGTTAGGTTTTTGTGAAAGCATATCAGCATTACACCAATACTGAATCCAGCATATGAAGATGTTATTTTGTGCAGTACATTCTTATTGGATTTAACCATCCAACTGTAGTCAGTGTGACTCCCATTTTGTGATTGAGCATTGAGCTCTAGGTTGTTGGCCTTTCTGCATGCGTAGACCCCATTTATTTACACTTACTATCCACAGTAGTATCATCTGATTGTGGGTAAGGTTTCCCACCATGGTTTTTCCCCTTACAAGGTTTCCACGTACAAATATTGGTGTCATATGATGTGGATGACTTTGTGTTTATGTTTCATGCATTAATCTTTATCAGTATAGCTAATAACTATTAACACTGTCTACCGACATACTTAACTGGTTTACTGGTATTAAGCATTAAGGTAATTAAGTTATCTTTTGGTTTAAAATTAGTTGACAACTGATTCACCCACCCCCCCCCTCTCAATTGTCTCCAGGACCTAACAAGCTCTGACTCAAAAATAAATATATACACAATGTACATGCATAAACCAACTTTACCCAATCCATTTTGGGGGATCCCAGACCTGGATTAGTCAAGTGGTGGCATTTTGAAACCTCAAACCCTTGACAGGGCACTGAGCACACAGAATGAAAGATATTTTTATTTCTCCAACTTGCAAAAATAAAACCAGTGAAATCATCAATTGAATAGAATTAGGAAATGAATATGTATACTTCCCAAAAAGTACAGTATGGACAATGAGTGCTATAGTACGGACTGTTACTCCAAGGAAGGAAAAAAAGGTGAGAAAAGCCAAAATTTCATGATTTCTATTAGGATTCTCTTGTTCATACAATAACCAACCTTTCTCAAGGAAAAGGGAGGCCTTTTATAGTTTTTCTAGTTGGTTATCAAGCCCTAGTATGGACATGAGGCTTCCACAACTTCATTTTGCAAGAAAAGTCAAAAAATGAAAACTTTTACAAGCCCAAATGACAACATTTCTTGCTCCAAAAGACATTTTTGACAACCCAACCTCATCAACTCATCTAAACACCTTATAAATACTTATAACCACTTAGTAAACATGTTTCAATGCTTTGGAAAGCATTTGGAGACCTCTACGGCAATTTTGCACATTTTTGCCAAAATTGTCAACTCAAAGCCTGAAAGGCAAAACTTGACCTCTTGAGCCCAAAATGAGATCAAAACCACTAGAAAAGACACATAACAACCTAAAACAACATTATAAACCTAACACAAGACATTACAAACATAAAATCATAAAATACTCAAAAAGGAGAGTTTTACTCAACTAGGTGCTCTTGCACCATACTCCCCCAAAAACAAAGAAGTCATGTGACTCTGTGAGGTAGGAAAGAAGAAGATATGTCAAACTTCTGAAAGTCAGTTTCAGGTATCCATGTGGCCTCTGAGATAGGCTTATCCTTCTATTTGACTAGGTGCTCCATATAGGTGTGATTCCTTGTCTTCTTGAGAATCCTAGAGTCTAGAACCTGTTCTGCTTGGGGAATAGAAAGAGAAGAGAGAGATAGATCAGAAAGGGATTGTACAACATCTAAAACTCTTTGAATCTCCTCAAGTGGCTGCTGTTTGAAAGTAATCAAATCTGCAACATTAAAAATGGGAGACAAAGAAACATCAGTAGGCAAATCAACTTTGTAAGCATTAGACCCATACTTAGCCAAGATTTTACAAGGGCCTATTCTCCTCATCTGAAGTTTGCTTGGAACTCCCTTTTGTAGCCTTTCCTTGTTCAAATGAACCATCACATAATCTCCTATGGAAAATTGAACATCTCTCTTTGTAGCATCCACTCTTGCCTTGACTTTTTGGGACGTATCTTGAAGAGCCTTTCTCACTTGCTCATGAACCTCCTTCATGGATTGAGCCATGTCATCTATTGTTCCACTCTTAGGCTGTAAGTTAGTGATATCCCTCAACTCCATTATACCCCTTGGATGCATACCATAAACAACTTCAAAAGGGCTTTTACCTGTAGACCGGTTGACACTATCATTGTAGGCATATTCTGCTTGATGAATGAGCTGATACCAACTCTTCCCACATTCCTTTGTCAAACACCTAAGAATGTTTCCAAGAGACCTATTCACAACATCGTTTTGGCCATCAGTTTGTGGATGATAAGCTAAACCAAAAGAGAGATTAGTACCCAATCTCTTCCACAATGTTTTCCTGAAATGACCAAGAAACTTAACATCCCTATCTGAAACAATGCTAGTAGGCAAACCATGTATTCTAACAACTTATTTGAAAAATAAGTAAGCAATATGACTTGCATCATGTGTTGTCTTACAAGGAATAAAATGAGCCATTTTGCTAAATTTGTCAACTACTACAAACATGCTATCAAATCCTGCTTGAGTTCTAGGTAATCCTGCCACAAAATCCATACTAATGCAATCCCAAGGCCTATGTGGAATGGGAAGAGGCATATATAAAACAGCATTGGAGGAATTATCTTTTGCTTTCTGACATACCAAACACTACTCAACATACCTCCAGATGTCTTTCTGCATCTTAGGCCAATAATAGAACCTTTGATCCAACTCTAAGGTCTTGTAGAGATCGAAATGTCCACTTAAGCACCCATTGTGCTTCTCCTGAATGAGGTTCTCTCTCATAGAACCCTTTGGAACACATAACTGTCCACCGCTGAATAACAAACCATCCTGCAAAGTAAAATCAGCATATGCACCATGGAAATGATTCTCAAAATCTTGAAAAATTTTATAAGCTTCAGAAAAATCATCATCAGTAGGATACATATCTTTAAAACTATCAATACCCATGCTCTGTACTTGAATCTCATGAATAGTTAACAACCTTCTACTAAAAGCATCTGCTACTTTATTCAATTGACCCTTCTTATGCTTAAGAGTAAAAGTGTAAGCTTGCAAGTACTCTACCCATTTAACATGTCTATGATTCAGTTTATCCTTTGAGTTCAAGAAACTTAGTGCCTGATTATCTGTGTATACAACAAACTCTTTAGGAAGAAGATAGTGTCTCCATTTCCTAAGTGCCTATACTAATGCATAGAGTTCTAAATCATAGGAAGAGTACTTTTTCTTGGTATCATTCAACTTCTCACTAAAGAATGCAACTGGTCTATTGCCCTGACTTAAAACAACTCCTACTACAATATTGCTAGCATCACATTCAATAGTAAACAGTTTATCAAAGCTAGGTAAAATGAGAACTGGTTGAGAAGCTACTTTAACTTTAATTACCTCAAACCATTTATTGGCTACATCTGTCCATTGAAACTTTACCTTTACACCCCCTTTCATTGTGTCCAACATAGGGGCACAAATCTCACTGAATCCCCTGATGAATTTCCTATAAAATTGTGCTAAACCATGGAAGCTTCTAACATCACTGGCTATCTTAGGAGTTAGCCAACTAGTTATTGTTGCAACTTTAGATTGATCCATTTTTAGATTGCCTCCTGATACAACAAAACCAAGATAGACCAATTCTTGCTTCATAAAATCACATTTTTCTAGATTAATGGTTAGTTGTTCATCAGATAACTTACTCAAAACAATAGCTAAATGCTTCAGATGTTCTTCCTTAGTTTTACTGAAAATAAGAATATCATCTAAATACACAATAACAAACTTGCTAATGAAATCATGTAAAACTTCATTCATGAGTCTCATGAATGTGCTGGGAGCATTAGAGATTCCAAATGGCATGACAAGCCACTCATAGAGACCCTCATTCATTTTGAAAGTTGTCTTCCATTCATCACCCTCTTTGATTCTTATTCGATGGTAACCACTCTTCAAGTCAATCTTACTGAAATATTGTGCACCCCCCAAACAACCCATCAAATCCTCTATCTTGGGTATGGGAAATCTGTATCTGATGGTGATCTTGTTTATGGCTCTAGAATTTGTGCAAAGTCTCTATGTTCCACCCTTCTTAGGTGCCAACATTGTAGGTACTGCACAAGGACTAATGCTCTTCCTAACCATCCCTTGTTCTAAGAGTTCTTTTATTTGTGTTGCTACTTCTTCATTTTTTTTAGGGGTCATCGTATAGGCTGCCTTATTTGGTAAAGAGGCTCCAAGTATGAAATCAATATGATGGCTAATGGCTCTAGGAGGTGGTAAGGCTGCAGGTGTACCATCACTAATTGTTTGTTTGAAGTTATCAAGGATTTGTTGCACCTCATATGGTATTTTAACTTTCTTTTCTACCTTTTCTTCCTTGGGTTTCACTATGAGTGCAAATCCCACTCCTTCACCTTCTTCTAGTGTTTTTATGAATTCCTTCTCATTCACTAAAAAGATGTTAGGCACTTTGTTGCTGCTCTCTCCTTCTTCATTGAGGGATTGAATCTGATAGGTTACTCCATCTTTCTGAAATGAGTAGGAGTTTCTTTCCCCATCATGTTGTGCTTTTCTATCAAACTGTCACGGTCTACCCAATAGTAGGTGACAAGCATCCATAGGAAGGATGTCACATAGGATCCTATCCGTATATCCACCTATGTGGAAATCTACCTAGGCTTGCTCATTTACTAACACATGTTGTCCCTTATTTAACCAAGTGACCTTGTATGGCTCCTTGTGTTGTATCCTAGGTAGCTTAAATTTACTTACTGCTTCCTCTGATATGATTTTATCTGTGGATCCTGAATCTATGATCACCTTACACACCTTTCCCATGATTTTGCACTTAATCCTGAACAATTCTCTTTTTTGTGAGACCTCTGTATTGTGTGGCTTCTTCATTAACACTATCTTGATCATTAAACTCTCACCATCTTCTGAACCTAGGTTCAATGTTGAAGTTTTGGTATTACCTCCATCTTCCTAAACATAATTTACCCTCTTTTCACCACCATAGGATGAACTAGGCTTCTTTGGGCATCTATAGGCAGGGTGGCCCAGCTTTTGATAGTTATAGCACTTCATGGTTGAGAAGTAGGACCCTCTCCCTAGTCCATTAGATTTACCCCTACTTGGGTTGCTTAATCCCCTACCCCTATAGTTGGGTTTTCTCTGAGAATCCCCACTTTGCTCTATAAATTTAGACTCTCCCTGGGATCGTTGATCTATGCTCCTTCCCCCAAAATTGCCTCTATAGCCTCTACCATCTCTTCCCCTACCTCTTCCTCTATTATTTTGTTCTTGCTTTCTCCTACTTTTCTCTTCCACCTTAAGTGCTAGTTGATAACACTTGTGTATTGTTTGTGGGCATAAGAAGCTCATCTCTTCCTGGATGTTCCACCTCAACCCATTCAAGTACCTTGCCACTTTTATGCTCTCATCCTCTATTACTTTGGATCTCATGCATAGTTTTTGAAACTCCTCAGTGTAGCTACTGACATCTAAGTCTTTTTGTCTCAAATTTTGTCTTTTCCTATGAAGTTGGACTTCATAGTCTTCAGGAAGGTAGGTTTCTTTTATTTTGGCTACCATTTCTTTCCAGGTGGCTACTGGTTGCTTACCTTCTTTCACCCTTTCCTCTTGGATGAACTTCCACCAAGTCAAGGCTACCCCTCTCAACCTTGATTTTACTACCTTAACCTTCTGTGCTTCAGTTATTCCATCACATTCAAAATGATTCTCTAGACCTTCAATCCACTCTATAAGAGCATCTAGATCCATCTTTCCACTAAAAAGAGCCACTCCCTCTAAGGTTTTACCACTCATATCTCTCAAAGCTTTCAAGAATGGTTCTTGCTCAATAACAGGGTCAGGTATGGGAACCTCATCTTCTATGGCCACCATTTTACCTTGATCTCCAACCTTATCATGGACTTCTTTAGTTTTGACTTCTACTTCATCTAGTTTCATTGCTAGTTGATCCAATCTTTCCTTGAGTGCCCTATTTTCCTCTTCTTGGTCTTCGACCTTCTTGGCTAACTCAGCATTAGTCACCATGTTTTCCTACTGATCCTTTTCTCCTGAATCTTTCGTTGGTTGTAATACCACTATGATAGGGAGATTGCTAGGTAAGTCCTCAACAAGGATGTTTTAAGACTAATGGTTCAATTTGTTTCCCAAAGACTTGTTTGAGGCTATTGTATATGTTTGCAAAATCATTCTT
The DNA here is from genome assembly GCF_030272615.1 of Cryptomeria japonica. Lineage (NCBI taxonomy): Eukaryota > Viridiplantae > Streptophyta > Pinopsida > Cupressales > Cupressaceae > Cryptomeria > Cryptomeria japonica. The sequence goes on from NC_081414.1 coordinate 910,137,126, forward strand.
TTGGTTTCAATGCCAAGCAACTCATGCATCACTTTCCAAACAAACTCCCTTCTTGAGTGAGCTCATCCCCTTGCTCATCCACTTTTGGCTATATCCAACCATTACAACTTTCCTACACATTCCTTTGTCCTTTGGGCATTATTTTGACTGTTCTTTGTCATTACAAACTCCTCCAAATGGATTAGGAACCTAAGAAAAAGTATTCTCTTTGACCTTATGTAATTTGGGGGTAATTAAGCATTTTTGGTCTTCCTACTCAAGCTCTTTGCTAGACTTCAAACCACAAATGTCTGTGTCATATTGTCAAGAAGGTGGATGGTTGTCCTTCAATTTCCCTAGATTTCTATCCTTAGGTTCTTCAAGTTCTACCAACCCCAAACCAATCGGGTTCTTCAAAAGTGTGTGTTATGCAGTCAAAAGGCCTATAGCCTGTGGAGGCCTAATTGGCACCTTTTTGCTCACCCAACCCAATGATGGGAAATTATTCTAACAAACCTGATTTGGATGGTGTTTTGGAGGTATATTCTAATGGATTTTCATGGTGTAGGCCACTGTTAATGCAAAATGAGGACTGTCCACTATTTGTGGCACTTTTGTAGGGTTTGGTAGGGTTTAGAGTGTAACCATTGTGTTTGTATCCTTGTTCACCACTACAAGTGCCTACATCTTAATAGGACCTTTGTCATATCTTCAACATGTGTCCCCTACCTCTTCCATACAAACATTATGCCAAACACTTGGCAAACATCTTAGAAAAGAAGTGAAAAATGCCACTGTCACTTTCAAAACGCTGCCCTTTACCAGTCAACTGCTGCCACACCTTTGGACCTACATAGAATGGAGTTTGAACTGGGAATACACCTCAATGAGAACTTAAAAACATTAATAAATCTTCCTACTACATTCCCTTCACAGTTACAAGGGTTGGTTAATGCTCTTGAAGCATTCCTTGAGGTATTTGACAATGCAAATCACAAAACAGTGAACTTGCTACCAGTTACAAAAATTAATAAAAATTTGCAAATTACAAACTTGTCAACTATTAAAGTTGAACCAAGCTAACTTGTAACACATCATAGAATCATTTCTTGGCATCTTTAACACCCCAATGCATTTGATTACAAGAATTTGAGTTTTCAAGAAGGATATTAGTCAAGTTCCAAAACTTGTCTAATCTTCATTGAAATTTGTCCTCCATATATACACAATGTACATGCATAAACCAACTTGACCCAATCCATTTTGTGGGATCCCACGCCTGGATTAGTCAAGTGGTGGTATTTTGAAACCTCAAACCCTTGAAAGGGTAGTGAGCACACAGAATGAAAGATATTTTTATTTTTCCAACTTGCAAAAAGAAAGCCAGTGCAATAATCAATTGAATAGAATTTGGAAACCAATATGTATACTTCCCAAAAGGTACAGTATGGACAATGAGTGCTACAGTACGGACTGTTACTCCAAGGAAGGAAAAAATAGTGAGAAAAGCCAAAATTTCATGATTTCTATTAGGATTCTCTTATTCATACAATCACCAACCTTTCTCAAGGAAAAGAGAGGCCTTTTATATGTTTTCTAGTTGGTTATCAAGCCCCAGTATGGACATTAGGCTTCCACAACTTCATTTTGCAAGAAAAGTCAAAAAATGACAACTTTTACAAGCCCAAATGACAACATTTCTTGCTCCAAAAGACATTTTTGACAACCCAACCTCATAAACTCATCTAAACGCCTTATACATGCTTAAAACCACTTATTAAACATGTTTCAATTCTTTGGAAAGCATTTGGAGACCTCTAAGGGAATTTTGCACATTTTTGCCAAAAATTGTCACCTCAAAGCTTGAAAGGCAAAACTTGACCTCTTGAGCCAAAATGAGATCAAACATGAACCCAACAACATTATAAACCTAACACAAGGCATTACAAACATGAAATCATAAAATACTCAAAAAGGAGAGTTTTACTCAACTAGGTGCTCCTGCACCAGCAAGTATGTTGGAATAGCAAATGCCTACCAAAAGCTGGCTCTTTTTCTTGGCTGGAAATGAGGGGTAGGATATTGATAGGGGATAGATTGAATAAACTTCACTTCTCAGGCCCACATAGACATGTTATGTGCTATATGGAGGAAGAGACCATTGATCATCTTCTTCTTCATTGTGAATGTGTTTGAGGTTGTTGGGAGAAAGTGCAGTGTAGATTGAAGTGGTTAGATCCTTTATAAAAGGATGTGAAATCCTAGCTCCAATGTTGGATGAGAGGCAAAAGTAGATATTTTTTTTCATTTCTATCCGATATTGTCATACACTGTCATGTGGGAAGTCTGGAAGGAGCGCAATCACTATATATTCCAAGGGAAGGCAGAAGAGAGTGACCAGATGTGGTACAGAATAGAGTGGCCAAATTCAAAATTAGTAAACTCGGCTGCAAAAAGGATGAACTTTCATAAGTATCCCTACACAACTTGGGATAGTCGAATGCAAGCTCATTAGCCTCTTCTAAAATTTATGGCTGTTAATGGTCAAGATCGGGTTAATTCGGTAGATGCTGGGGAGAGAGGGGTTGAGTGGACACCCCCAGAATATGGATGGACAAAGCTCAATTTCGACAGTGCGTCCAAGGATAATCCGGGACCGTCGAGTGATGGATGTGTTGCAAAGAACTCTCTAAGGGTCATAATTAGTGAAGGATGGAAAAGGTTGTCAAATGGTCCAAATAACGAAGCTAAGGCCAAAGCGGTCATTCTTGTTGTAGTTATAGCTCGTAGAATAGGGGTGACAAAGCTTTATCTAGAGGGGGATTCCCTCGTGATTGTCAATGAAATTATCTATGGTAGTTCGCTTAGCTAGAAAATAAGTTGCAATATCTATATTTTCTCGTATTGCTTGAAATCCTTTGATGATTTCAAGATATCCCACACTCTTCCAGGTGGCAATCAAGAGGCAGATAGATGTGCAAATGAAGCTTTGAATTTGGAGGTTGGGGTGATGAGGATATCAATACCCGAGTAGAGGCAATATCTTGGGGCTGAATTTTGATAGACTATTTGTTTCAACTGAGATGACGAGCATTTAATGTTGAGTTTTGAATGCATCTTGGTGGCGTTACGAGTTGATAGATCATGATGATCGACATTCCTCCATGTAGGCAGGTTGTTTTATCAGGTAGGGTGGCAGTGCTAGAGAGTTGGCTAGATGTGATGTACATGTGAAAAAGTGTACTCACATTAAAGGTGTGCAGTCGAAGAATGTCTCAAGGATATCGAAGAATGATATGCATTTATGAAGGGAGTTATTGTGGTAAGTGTTGTTCTCAAATTTTGATTCCCTCTAACATCCCTAGTAATTAAATAATAAACTCTATCTGCATAAGAGAAATCAAAGAGAAGGAAAACTTAAGAGCAACATATGACAAGGTTTTATGACCTTCTACACTTCAAACTTATAAAAAGTTCAGGCGGGTATAGCCTAGGTGAATTCTTTCACACTTTTAAACAAAACCCACAGTAACCATGTCCCAAAAACTAGTGTATTTCATCGCCTTAGAACTAACTAAAATAGAGAAATAAAACTTAAATTCATATTTAGAATTGACCTACAAGATATGCAGAAGAAAACTACGATAGATATCAGTGCCTTATCCAAGCCACGAAGTCATCTAAGTTTCTACAATACTTCCACAATCAGATATCTCCACACATCTTGTCACCTCGGCTTTTATAAAACCAGACATATGCCTAACATATGTAAGAATTAACCCTTAGCAAAACTAGATTGCATTCATCAAATTCAAAGTCTTCAATAAACAATTTACTGATAGAAGTGCTTCATGCATATTTAATTTCCCTCCTGAAGAGAAAAGCTAAGAAACTCCCCTATTTAAGATTGCCTTACAACCCATATTCAAATGAATAACCTTAGATTATTCAAATCAAAAATAGTAAATATTTGCAAACACATTTGAAGAAGACACAAATTATAGGATCAAAGCTGATGGTTTGTATATTGATATTATCTCAGAAAATATTACAAAAACATTTGGATGTTCTTCATGATTCTTGGAAAAGACCTCAGATTAATTTCTGCAACATTTCTTTACAATTCCCTGCAATCCTTTTACATTGGTCCTGGTATCCATTTATATAATGATGGATGCAAACAAGCTTCGGACCATCCTTTCAAAAGTTTGTTACAAGATATTACTTCACTCAAGAAGACGTTACATGTCCTTTTCTACTTCAACAGCTTCTTCAGTTGGTGGCTCCTTCGCAATATCCTCTAACCATTCAGGAGCACCTTCTAAATATTCTGGAACATGCTGTAACTATTCCGAAGCATCTTCTTCTTGAACCTCCACATCGTCCACCGCATACTTTTGGGACCATCCTTGGAAAACATCATCATTAGGCCATGAGTGGCCAATCATTTTTTTATTCAACTTTAACAACTTTTTCCAGGTGTTCCTCACTTTCCTTACCTCTGAATCCAAAAATCCATAATGAGATTTGATCTTCTCTATTTCCTCAATTATTTTAACAAACAAAGAGGTGTCATCTTTATTGATTATCTCATTTACCCTTAAGGATAAATTAGCCCCTAACTCATCCAGCCATGCTTTTTTATCCTTTAACTGATTCTGGTTGACAAAACCTCCAAGGAACAATGCAAATTTATGCTCAGTATATTCTTTCCGATACAAATTAGCTTTCCTTTCCACATTAGCTCTTCATTCAGTCAACTTTATCAATTATTTTGCCAACTTACATGTAGACTTGATAGTGGCATTAGCCTCTGCCTCATCATATGATGCACACATTAGTTCTAAGTCCACTTCCCTAGGCAACCATTTATTCATAATAGGCTCTATAATAGCCTTATCCTCATCCAACTCATTAAGAGTATCCAAAATTCTTTTCATATTGAGATATACTGTAGGAGCATCAACAGTGTCAGCAAAGCTTGAAATTGTTGCCTTTATCTTCTCCTCATACTTGCTTGCAAATAAGGCCTAGGCTTGTTTCAACTTTTCCATTTCATGTTGATAAGTCTCAGCTAGTTGGAAACCAGAAGGCATAGGAGAAGGAGGGAATTCTATAATTGGACTAGTAGGTGGAGGTCTTGCTGGAGAGGAAGCGATCATCAATGTCAAAGGCTCACCTTGATGATGTTGACTTGCCAGTTGGCTCTGGAGTTTAGTGATGATGTTGTCCCTATTGGCTATTCCTTCCTTAGCTTCATTATAAGCTTTTAAAATAGTCTCCAACTTCAATTTGAGAGTAACCTTTTCTTGGGCTTCTTTCTTTGCTACTACCACATTAAACTTTGCAGTTTATAGAATAGTACTAGCTGCCTCCACCACTCTTGTGTCCTGAACCCTCTTGACAATCATTCCTCCAAAGAGGCTAGAATCTAAGGTATTCTTCTTCCTCCTATTCTCATCTTTCTTTAATGACCATAGGACAAGAGTAGCATTATCCTTGTTGAAGGTCACACCTTCCATTGGCTTTGTTTCCTTTCTTACTACATCAAGGATCAATGCATCAGCTATGTCCCATTTAGGGAGAATTAACACACCAGCTTTATCCAACATATCCCTCCCTTTCTCAAGGGTGATTGCTTTGAAATCCTCCATCATTTCTTATTTAACTTCTTCTTCTACTTGGACTGCATCTTTGAGAGGCTACTCATTTACCCTCTTCTCACATCTAATCTTGAATTGATCAATGTTTTGTTTCCAAATAAATTATAGAAAAGCTCCTGATGTGACGAAGTTGCTATCAGCTAGGAATTCTTCACTAGCTTGCTTAACAATAAGGTCCAATTCTTGGCCCTTTAACTCACCATCAGTTAAATCCATTTCAGCATTTGGTGGCTCTTCGGGCATCCCTTCTTGGGTCTCCTCATAAGTATAGGCAATCTCACCAAGACTCCCTAACTGCAAGAATTGTTCAGCCATAGCTTGTTCATCTCTAATGTGGATAGGAGACTAAGATGGGGAATATTGAGGCTCATTAGTCTCAATTTCTTTTCCCACTTGTTGCCTCTTAGGGGAATCCTGAATGTCTATAATATCTTCAATTTTCCTTTTCCCTTTTGAAGAGAAGGCTCACCTATCACTAGCATCATTACAATGTACTTTGGTCTCTTGAGCATGGCATAGTCACATGGTGAGATTGCTTTAGCAAAAGTAGGCTTGGCCAAGACCATCTTAACCTTATCAGAATAATTTTGCATTATGGCCTCCCTTTTTTCCTTTAGGGTCTGCATTACATCTTCAAAATAAAGAATCAAAAACTTTATTTTCTCCTCAAATGGGGTGAAGCTAGATAGAGGGTCATAGCTAGTGTCAAAATGATGAATAAAATCAAGGTCTTTCTTATATGCCACCCACTTCTCCTTCCTTAGTTCCTACTCATCTAAGCTGAACTCATTTCTAATCAAATCCTCGAGAAATTGAAATTGATGAGGCCTACCTTTGCACACTACTCTTTTCCTAAACATGCCATTGAAGAAGTCCTCTAGGTCTGCACATCTTGACACTGTAGTTGATAACCTATATGGTTTAAAGAAATCTTCAAAGAATCTCCATCCACCCTTAGTGATTACAAAATGGTGGGCCATGGTAACTGTTGGGAAAATAGTCCCTTTACCTATGTTAGTCAACTCAACTTCTTGCACCCCTCCAATCTGTCTTAGCACTTCTGCAATCCCTATTTTCAATGGGACCTGACAGGGTAGTAAATAAGGGGTGCCTCTAAATCCAAACACTCTAAAAATAGTAAACACAGGGTACAAATAGATTTCTCCCCAATTGTGAGCAATCTTGATATCTTCTGCAAACTCCTTAGGTCTAATAAATTCCAAAAGAGCTTTAGGGATTCTAGGGTTTTCTCTACATAAGAGGATTCTGATCTTAGATGCAAAGCATCTATCAAACTTCAGATAACTTGCATCCTCTCTATCCCATGATAAAAGAAGTACTCCATAATTGTACTGGCATTTCCTCATTATCCATGACCTTAACGAAGTCCATCTCCTTTGCAAAGTAATCAACACCCTTGAACAAGAACATGTGCATTAACATAGAATACCATCCAAATGGCTTGTCAACTTTACCATTCTTGATTCCCACTAACCCTTTATGAATGGCATCAGCAAGGTATGAAGCATAATCAAATGTAATGGCTAAAGAAGGATTCAAAATTTGGGCAATCATCAACATATAATGGGTTGGCATATTCTTTTCAGCATCTTCCCCAAAGATCTAGCATAAGGCCCAATACATACCCTTAACTCTCAGGGTGAATATATTGAGGGAGAAAGGTTCCATTGTGCTGGGGCCTACAACTGTCAACCCCCCTATCTTCACAAAGAACTCTCTTAAAGGTCCATTCCTAAGATGCTCCATTTGTACGTTGTAAATCTGGGCTAATGATTCAAAATCAAGAGGCTCTAACAAATTGGAGGATTCACTGAGTTTGAAAGCTTTTCTGAACTCATCTTCATTGATTTCAATCAGGACATACCCCTTTATGTTCTGGATGCACCTTGCCACAGAGTCATAATTTTGTGCAATCAAAGTTAATAGGTCTGTATCCATAAAAACACCTAGTACCACAAGCTTTCTTACATCCTGTTCCCATATGCCATTTACAGGAGCTGGGGAATTTCTTTGCCCAAAACTAACTTTGAAAAGTCCTAAGCCTGGCATTCCTATTTCAGGGTCTCTCAACCAATTACCCTTATCATACAAGCCATCTCCAATTTTTAGATGAGGGTGTTTGGGTACCAATTCTTTGATCTTAGCACCAACATTAGTGGACATAGTTAATTGTTCTAAAAAATCATCACATATATTTCGTTCTTGGTAGTCCACCTTCCCTGTGAATTCTCTTCTAGGTGCCATTTTGGACGAGCAACTACACCACCAGCAACTAGCACAGACCTCTAACAAAGTAATTCACATGGCAAATATTTGAGAACAAACCAAAGTTATCAAGAAAAGCACAAAAAACCTAAAGTATTTGCCTAAAGAAAATTGCTCTGCAACAAACTTCGATGAAACAATATTAGCAATCAAGTTGATGCGGACTACAGAAGACAAGTTGGCATTTAAGTTTTTTAGGAATTAACTCCGCATGCTTCAACTTTCTTTTCATAATTGAATTCACCAAATTGAATTCAAAACTGGCTCCAATGGGTCATGATTCCTCTAAGTCTTTCCTCTGTTTCACTCTTTCGTTATTTCACAGAGCATAGCGCTCTTTTCTTTCATGAAGCAACGCTGGCCGTTGCGTCATGGGAACTTGCATTGTCTTTACCTCCACTTAATCTCTCTGCTTAAGTTCTGGGCCCTACCATCTTTTCGCCACTTTGCAATACTTAACAATCGAGCACTTCCTTTCTATGAAGCCGCGCCAAGCATTAGATCTAACTCAAGTCACCTAGCCTTTAATTCTAACTGGGACCGTCAATATTTCAAACTTACCTCACCTCCCCTTGATGGTTAGTGGTTTTTGCCATTTCACAGAGGTTAATCTGTGGGCATCTTTGGGCCACGAATCAACGAGAATCATTGGATCAATCCTAAAATGAATGCCTTTTAAGTGGGCCCTGCACCCGGGAATCACTTTCCCCACCTTTTCATTAGTAAATACACACCACATGGCAATTGGCCATAAGCCATGGCAACTCACTTGGGTTCCATTCTCGATCTACCACGTGCCATCTTTTATTACTCCCACATAACCATTGGTTACACCTTGGCGGGCACTTAACAATCTTTTAGAACTACGTGTCACTTGACATGTCCCTATCGAGCTCCACAATAGTAGCAGCTATTTTGCCACGTCACACCCACGCGTGACTTCCACCTATCTTTCGTGACTTTGTGAACACTAATCATCATTCAACTTACGACTATGAAATCATGAGAACCGTTGGATCAAAACAAAGATGAATGCCTTTTAAGTTCATGCTCAACCTACCCTTTGGGCCCACCAAGCCTTTTCACGACTTCATGATGAGTAAACCACAAGCATCTCTTGGTCGTGAAACAACACGAGTTGTCGATCTTGACCTAACCTGATCATCTTTTAACCGAGGGGAAAGTCTTCATGGTTGGGTCCCACCAAACCCTTTCATGACTTCACGCAGAGTAAACCATGTTTACCTTCATCTCACGAAATCACGCTGTCCGTCCGATCAGATGGAACTTGACCGGTATTTAACTTTGGCTCAAACTGATGTGCTGGGTGCACCTTTCTATCTTTCTCTACTTCGCAATAGATAAATTGTGAGCACTTTTAGGTTGCGAATCAACACGGATCGTCAGATCAATAGAAAGTTGCATGATGCTTACAAGGCCCGACAGACATTTAGAAAAAGGCATATTTAAAAGTGGGAATTAAAGAATTTGAAGGGACCGCCTTGGTAAGTTACAAGGGGGGAAACATTTTCATGACAAAGGGACCCATTACTTAAGTGAATAAAGTAATGCAGAAATAGAAACCAAAGGGTTTTTATCAGTCATTAAAGTGATTTAAAACCTAAACCCTAAACCCCTTTGGACTTGAAACAGTCTTGAAGCAACAAGAACATACCAAACTCAAGAAACATCACAGACTTAGCCAATAATGGAAAAAGAATACCCATTTTTTAAACAGTGATAATAGGAGCTCTGACTGGGGATGGGTGATTGCAAGGTCAACAGAAGAACTTAGAAAACTCAGGAGAAACAGACCAAAACACAAACCCAAAAAGCAAGCAACATAATGCAAACAAATATATACAAACAGAGGACCTACTGTGCATGGACTTCAAGAGAAGTAGTGTTTTAGGAATTGTCCATGCATTGGGAATTCCTGTACTTCATCATTCATATTTTTCAAAAAATATGAATCCTTTCCATTTTGATCACGAACCATAGAAGGGCCAATCCATAATGACTCAAACTTTTTATGCTTTCACTTGTCTTGTCCTTTTGCATTCCATTGAAGAACAACATCACCGATTTGAAACTTTCTCAATGATGTCCTTTTATCAAACAAATATTTAGACTGCAATAGGATCTTCAGATTTCTCTTATGAGCTAGAGTTCTAATCTCTTCCACCTCTACTATCTAAATCATTCGGTTCTCCATAGGTTCAGATAGCTCCATGTCTTCAACTTGCAAGAATTTATAAACTGGAAGAAGATTGTTTACTGGCAGTCTAGCTTGTGTACCATAAACCAGTTCAAAAGGTGACATTCCAATGGCCTTCTTGACAGTTACTTTGTCATCCCACAAGGCTAATTTCAACTTTTGATCCCAAGACCTCTTGTTCTCTTCTAGGATTTTCTTGATGATGTTCAAGATGCTTTTATTACTAGATTCAGCTTGTCCATTTCCCTAAGGATGATAGGGTGAAGAGTAAGACATGATTATTCCATGACTAGTACAAAATCCAACAAACTCTTCTGATCTGAAACTCATGGCATTGTCCATTACTAATTTTGCAAGGATTCCAAATCTAGTTATAACATTATCCATCAGGAAGTCAATGACAACTTTACTTTTAGCTCTTCTTGTGGGAATAGCTTCAATCCATTTAGTAAAATAATCAGTGGCTACTATGATCCATCTATGACCTTTTCCTGATCTCTCAACAATCTCTCCAATAAAATCAATGCCCCATTGGACAAAAGGGGCTTCCACTGTGATTGGGTTTAGGGGTAAAGCTCCTTCATACTTCAATTTGGATGAAAATTTTTGACATGGGTCACATTTCCTGACATGTTCATGAGCATCCTAGAATAAGGTAGGCCAATAGTACCCAGCCCGGATTATCTTACCAGCAGTTGTCTTAGTAAAGTATTGGCCTCCACATACTCCATCATGCATTTCAATCAACAACCTTTTAGCCTGGAATTCATCCAAACACATTAGCAGTTCTCCATCTCTTTTTCTCCAAAATAGATCACCTTGAATGAGAACATATTTTTGTGACTTGAGTTTTAGAGTTCTTCTCTAATTATGTGTCATTCCTTCTTAAATGTAGCTTCTCTTAAAAATCAGACTATCTCTGAATACCAATGTTTCCTTTCAATACTGGTGACCATGGTGTTATCAACTTCAATATTATTTACCTCGATATCAAGAAGATTTTCTTCAGTCATGAGCTTTGCAAGGCCTAAACCTCTTACCAATTTAGTAATCTTTATCACTAAATCAAACTCTTGAATCCTATTTATCCATCTGCACCTTTTTCCTGTGACCTCAAATTGGGATAATATGTCCTTGACTGCAGCATGTGGAACACAAGCAACTACTTGTGCACTTACCAAGTAGGGTCTAAAAGCCTTGACAGCTTTAACCAAAGCATATGCCTATTTTTCCATGATTTCATATCTTAATGCTGATGCCTGTAAATACTTGCTATAGAAGGCTATGGGATGTTCATGTCCCTCATTATCCTTTTGCAACAACACTACAGCTACTGTATGATATGAAGCAAAAGAAAACAAAGAGAAGGGTTTAATATAATCCGGGGACTTCAACACAGGTGCTTCCTGAATGGCCTTTTTAATTTCAGCAAAATCCTTTGAGGCTTCTTGATCCCAACAAAACTTGGCATCCTTCTTGAGCAACTTGACAATGGGCTTAACTATCTCTGCAAAGTTTGCAATGAATCTTCTAACAAAATTTACTTTGCCTAAAAAGGATTGAATACCTTTAATACTCTTCGGTTTAGGCACCTTGTTTATTGCTCTAATTCTTTCAGGGTCTATTCTTACCCCTTCCTTGGAGACAATATGCCCCAGCAACTTCCCTTCAACAACAGCAAAATGGCACTTCTTGGGGTTTAATGACACACCAAATTCTAAAGCCTTATTGAACACCTTTTCCAAATGTCCACAGTGATCATTAGCCCTTTTGGAGAAGCATGTTAAATCATCTTGGTACTCTACCATGATGATATTAATGAATTTTTTGAAGGCTACATCCATAGCTCTCTGAAATGTGGCTCTGGCATTTTTTAATCCAAAAGGCATTCTAACATAAACATATGTTCCCTAAGGGGTGGTGAAAGTGGTTTTGAATTGCTCAGATTCTTTCACTAACACCTGATTATACCCCAAGAAACCATCCATCATTGACAAAAGATCACAACTAGTTACTCTCTGTAGCATAGCTTCCATATTGGGAGAAGAATAATTATCCTTCAAGGAAGCAACATTTAAATTTCTGAAATCAACACACAATCTTATGTCCCCATTCTTCTTTCTTACTTTAGCGTCATAAATTGTACGCACTTGCTAAAGTGGTACAATTTCACACTTGGTTTAGCTCCCGCCTTGGCGCATTTTGCATTTTGCATTGCATTTCCCCTTTAGCACTTAATTAATTAAATTAATTAGGTCTAAGGTTCTATTTTATCATCTCCCATATCATAAAGTTGGGCCCTTTTCATTAAAGTGTGCCCCTTTCATTTTATTCCTCTAATACATCATTTAATCAAAAACCCTAATTAGGTCCTATTTTGAACTTGGGGGCTTGATTTCAGGGGTCAAAACATCTCGAAATCAGCTGTAACTTTGGGATTCGCTCTAAAATTATCATATCCGACAGCCCTGAAAATTTGGTAAAAAGTTGTCGGGACCATGGCGCCCGGCATGCACATGGTCCCGGACATTTTTCCCGAAATTTTAGGAGCACGATCCAATCATAAAATAAAGCTTAACCCCAAGAAATTGGTGGGAGATTCAATCTCTAGGTCGGCCAAAAGTTGTAATTAAGACCTAGGGTTTCATATATAAGAGCTCTCTTTCTTCATTTGAAGAGATCCAGATTTTTTGGTTTCAAGGGCTTTCTATGCAGCGAAAGAGTAGATCTTTGAAGACTTCAACAACATTCAAACATCCATCCATCAAGCATTCATCAAATTCATTCATCCATTTAGGGCTTTGAAGACATTGAAGAACAATAAGGGATCACCGACTGAAGATTGGCTTGTACCCCTCCCTTGGGGTTGGGTATGATTTCATGTTGTTTTCATGTCTTTGCATAAGCCTCATTGTATCACTTGTATTCATGCTTTAGATCTCCTTACATCTTGATTTGGAGCATTTACATTATCATTTACAAGCAATTAGGGTTTACTTTCTAGGTTGCTCTAGTCTGCTTACTTGCATTTTAGGATCTTGCACACACACAAGGTCTGCACACACATTACTTTTACAATACAACTTGGCTATTCGTGGAGGTGGAAATCACCAAAGCGGGGGTTTGACTAAGGCAAAACCCTATATAGCCACCCACCATACCTCTTCAGATATAAGTGCAGGTTTCGGGATTCGGACGACGCCGCAAGTTGCAGATCCGACGGAAGCAGACGGAGACTGAACTTCACACCAAATTGCAGAGCAAAAGACTAGGACAGGGGCGTGGGGTGCCCTAGTCCTGCCAGGACAGGGGCGCTGGGTGCCCTGGTCCCTAGGACAGGGGCACTGGGTGCCCTGGTCCTTCTGTCAGATAGCAGTTTCAGCATTTTTCTGACAGCTTTTCAGGTTAAAAAACAACAGTTTCAGGTACAGAATCAGGACAGTGGCACCCGCGCCCCCATCCCAAACATTTCCACTCAGATTTTAACCCCAGATACACATTTGCATTCTCCTTTTATCCTTGTGTTTACAGCTTTTCATCACTTAATCTCAATCTTGCAATCTTGCTACTAGTTCATACTTGCACTCTAGGGCTAGTAGTTGAACTTGCATCATTTTATCTATCATTTGCAACAAAGGAATAGAAATCCTAATAGGTAGCCTGTGGCTCTCTCTTCCATAGAAAGAAGTAGCCAATTGTGTGATACCTCTAGGCTCTTTCGTATTCCACAAGTGTGTGATTGAAAGTGAGATTAGGGCATGTTTGCTTAGTGTCACTTTTTCCCCCACACATTTTGGTGAACCTGACGTGAATTCCAATCTTCTCTAATTCTGATTTATGTTTTCAAATTTGAGTGTTTATGCTATTTCAAATTCAAATTTGTATTTACAAGTTTTAATTTCTTGCAAGATTCAAAAATTTAGAGAAAATTTTTGCTAAAACCCTAATTTTTCAATTCAAAGTTGAACTTGTGGATAGCTTAATTGGGATCAATCTGATTTAGGAACTCATTTGAATCATAAATTTCATTTTCTAAATCTACATTCTAAGTGCTTGTATTGGTTAAAATTAAACATTTCCTTCTATTTTGCATGTGTTATCATTTGAAAAAGGAAAATTGTTGTCATGATGCATTCATTTCATAGATGTTATAATGGGTTATCTTCCCTTGCTTCAATTTTTCCTTCTCCTAAAGAACCTCCCCCCATCTATAACAACATTTTAGTGCCTAAAAGAGTTGCTTCCAATCCCTTTCAGACTCTCCCATGCTCTAAGGATGAAGACTTTAAGAGTGATCTTGACAATTCTCCTAAAATGTGCCCTTCCTATTTAGCTATCCTAGAGGAAGAGAATGATATCATAAACACCTTTCTTAATGTTACTTCACCTTCCCTACATGATGCCTCTCTAAGTGAAAAGGTATTGATAGACATTGACTTATTTTCTCCTAAAGTTGGTCCTTCCAATGGGGGCATGTTAGTGCAACAAGAGGTTATGAACACTTCTTTCAAAGATCTCCTTCCTAAGCATGAATCTTTGGAAAAATATGTTCATGTTCCTCCCAAAAAACACTCCCTTCATGAGGATCCTTTTGTGCAAGAAGATGACATGATCCCTACATTCCCTAGTGATGGCATTTCCTTTTCCAACAAAATTCCAACTAGAGATGATGAATTAATGATAAATGCTTACCCTTCTCCTAAAGTTTGTCTTACCCATAAGCATCCCTTAGAGAAAGAAGATGAAATAAAAAGAAATTTCCTTAATTCTCTCTCCCCTAAAGATCATATTGAACATATTTTGAGGAAAGAGGATGAGTTTAACACATCTATTGATGCTCTCCCTCCTAAGAATGACGAATTAATAAACAATGTTATCTCCTCTCCCGAAATTGACAATACTTCAAACATTCCTTTCAACAACTTCACTATTTGGGATGAACCATTAGAAGAAGGTGTGGATTATTCTCTACCCCATGAGAGAACCCTAGCCAAAGGGGATGAAATAAAGATTGAAAACTCCCTTGATAGTTTCTCACCTTCCTTGAATCTCAATTATTCTCCCTCTCCTCAACTTGGTTCTACTCATAAGGAAACCCTAGTTCAAAACAAGATGGTTAACATCTCTTTCAAAGATCTCCATCTCAAAAGTGAGACTTTAGAGAGTAATGTTGATCCTTCTCCTAGAGATTTTATTCCCCATGTAGATCCTTTGATGATAGAGGATGATATGACCTTTCCTAGTATTACTCCTAAAATTGACTTAATCCGTGATAAGATTTTAGTGCAAGAGAAGACTATCAATAATTCTTCCAACACTTTTGTTCATTCCTCTAAACCATCCTCAATCAATTTGATGCATGTGAATGAAACACCTAACAAACCTCTCTTCACTGTCCAAGGTGCTTGTCCTTCTCAAAATTCTTAACCTTTAAATAAGCCTATCTTAGTGGTTCAAGGTGGTTATGCTAATGATTCTTTTTGCACTCCTAAGAAACCTATTGTTACTGTGCAAGGAGGTTATTCTACTAAGAGCCCTTATGAGTATGCTAAGCAACTGACTAGAGAGAGTTATAATGTGGTTGCTCATACCTATAACACAAGAAACAATAGGCAACCTAATCCTCCTCCAGTTATCCCAACTTCGCTTCCTCCTTCCCAACCTATTCTTCCTTAAGCTCTTCGTATTTCACAAATGCTTAGTAAGGAATATGATCTCATAGAACAACTTAAAGCTACCCCTGCTAAGATATCCCTTTGGGATTTGATCCAAACTTCTTCCGCTCATCATGGAATGTTACAAGATGCCTTGAAAGATTTGAATGTTCCTCCACCTAATACATCTAGTAATATAGCATCTTTGGTTAACTCTGTGATGAATTCTAAAGCTCAAATTGTGTTTACTCAAGATGAGTTGCCTACTAGTGAAATTCAACATCAATATGATCCCTTGATGATTGTGGTTATCATAAATGACACTGCTATAAGACGAACACTGGTAGATAATGGTTATGGCCTTAATGTGTGTAGCATTAATCTATTGCATAAGATGAATGTGGATACATCCCTTATTGAGCCTGACTCTCATCCCATTTGAGGCTTTGATAATGTGGCTAAGTCTTCATTAGGTATTATCACCTTACCCATCACAGTGGGACCTGTTACTTTGCCTACTCCTATCCATGTTATGTCGGGAAATCTAACATACAACTTGTTATTAGGGAGACCTTGGATTCACAGTATGCAAGTTGTCCCCTCTACATTGCATAGACAAGTTAAATTTATTTATAATAATAGGACATATACCTTGTTAGGTGATACTAATTTTCAAGCTTGTTTGCAAACATCTACTTCCAAAGGGAATTCTTCTAAGCCTTCCTCTTCTAGTGATGACTCGTTAAACAAGATACCTATGGATGAATCATCACCCTCTGATAATCAAAATTCTTTGGATGAGTCTGAAGTTCCTAAAGAAGATTCTTCTCAACTTGAATCTACACATGAAAAGGCTTTCGATCCTAAGAAGGTTCTCGCAGAAGATGATTGGGGATCTCTTGATTTTAATCCCACCTTTGTAGGTGAGTATAGGGTTCCTCCTAGAGAGCTTAAAGTTAAAAAGAAGGAAGAAACTAGAGATCAATCAGTCTTACCTGAACCTATGAGAAATAATTTTGTGGCTGCTTCTCAAACTTCTTCTCCTCACACCTCTAATTCTAAAGAATTTGATTCTTTGTCTTATGAAAAACAGTTTCAGGTACAGAATCAGGACAGTGGCACCCGCGCCCCCATCCCAAACATTTCCACTCAGATTTTAACCCCAGATACACATTTGCATTCTCCTTTTATCCTTGTGTTTACAGCTTTTCATCACTTAATCTCAATCTTGCAATCTTGTTACTAGTTCATACTTGCACTCTAGGGCTAGTAGTTGAACTTGCATCATTTTATCTATCATTTGCAACAAAGGAATAGAAATCCTAATAGGTACCCCGTGGCTCTCTCTTCCATAGAAAGAAGTAGCCAATTGTGTGATACCTCTAGGCTCTTTCGTATTCCACAAGTGTGTGATTGAAAGTGAGATTAGGGCATGTTTGCTTAGTGTCACTTTTTCCCCCACACACTTACTAGGACCAAATTGGAGACCCATGAAGAATGCCTTATAGGTTTAATAATCCCTCCTTCTCTAGCTTGGATAATTCTTGCCACATCTTATCTTCTAACAAGGGATTAATAGGTCTATGTTTTTATCTGAAAGGCTTAGCGTCTGGAAGTAAAGGAACTTCATGCTGAAACAAGTCTTGTCTATATGCCTTTAGGTCTTCATAAGACCAAGCAAACACATGCTTATACCTTTTCAATAAATTAATGAGATTAGTTCTTACATGAGGAGGCAAGTTTTTTCCAATGTAAACCAACTTAGGGGATGATTCAGTCCCTAAGTTTACTTCCTCCAATTCTTCTGACTTGGTAGTAAATTGTTGACGCAGGTGACTGTCATTATAACTGAACATGCCCTCAAGCTCTACCAACCCCTTAGGTATCTCATTTGTTTCCAACTAAACCAAGTCATTTCCAAATATTGTCTCTCTGTTGTCAACCACCTCCACCAATGCATTGCAATCAATCTTCTGTCCATCATAATCATCTATGCATTGTATGAACCTAAGGATATCTTCATCATCAACAAAAACTTGCCAATTATACACATTATCAGGGATGGCAAGCCTAGACTTTATTTCCATAGTGGATATACCAATTAGTGTTGCATCATCATCCTTTAATGCAACATTAGCTAAGAAGTCTACCATGATATTCTTTGATCTTTCTATCAATTAATAAAAAATGCACTAAAATGCTCAATAACATCCCAGACTGCATGTTTATATCTTTTCAATCTATCATTTTTTGTTGCATATTTGGATCTTACCTGAGAGACAACCAATTCTAAATCTCCTAAAACTTTCAACAGTTGGATTCCATGCCTCTTTGCAACCTCAAGCCCCAATAACAGGGCTTCATACTCTACAGTATTATTTGTGTACTAGAAAGCCAATAAGAAAGAATACTTAAAAGTTATACCTGATGGGGATACAAAAAGAACCCTTGCTCCAAATCCTTCTTTAGAGAGAGCTCCATCAAAGTACATTTGCCATAGACCATGCTATTGTGATTCTAATTCGATCACAATGGGGTCAGTATTCTTTAACTGAGGTAAAATTGGTTGTAGTCTAAAATTATCAAGATCTACATCAATCATACAATTGAGCATATTAGGATCTACATTTTTGATTAATCTAGGAGCGTGTTGGTTCTCTATATAACTTGACCTAATTCCCATTGATTGGGATGGTAGCATAAGATAAGTCCAATTGGATATTTCCTCCTACTGTTGTTGCCCACTGCCTGGATAACAACATGCCATAATGAGGCTTAGTATCAGTGACAATAACATCCATTTTATAGGTTGCTTCAAGGAATTCTTCTATTTTCACTTCAACATCTTTCATTGTACCTATCACAGGAACTTCTCTGTTATCCATAGCATAGCATTTCCCATACACTCTATTCACTGATAACCCTAATTCTTTCATAACACCATTGTTAGGGTTCCCGTAGATATTGAGAGGGGGGGGTGAATCAGTATCTGACCGGCTATGAAATTTTCTTAAAACTGAATGTGTAGAATATAAAGTAATAGTATACCGGTATGCAAGAATTAATGCAAATAACAAAATCAAAAGCATCCACATGAAAAGAACACCATAACATAAGATGTTTAATGAGGAAACCCGGTGTGGGAAAAACCTCGGTGGGATTTGTGACCCACAATATTCACTTACTGGCCAATAAGAGAATATTACTTACAATAGGGGCCTGCACATGTAGGAAGGCCAACTGCCTAGAGCTCACTCCTCAATAAGAAGTCACATTGACCTACAATGAGGATTTACACAAATCCAATATTCTGTACTGCTTTACAATAGCATCTTCAATGCCAGATTCAGTACCGGTTCTTGCTCTATTCTTTACATATACCCTTGACCTACAATTCGCACATTAGGTCTGCCTTATAATTTATTTATTGCATTCTATCCATATCCTACAAATGGCTACAATGATCTCTTTTATATACAAGATTCATTTTACAATTTGCCAAGTCGGCTTACAATGATAAACAAAATATTACATATCAGAAATCCAGTCGGCCTCTGTGCCGGTATACATATTTCCTTCTGTGTCGGTGTACATCTTCTGTGCCAGTGTACATCTTTTGTGCTGGTGCTGGTGTAGATTGATTTTGTTGATGCTAGAGCACTGTTCTGATTGAGTAATGCTTTGCCAGTATAATGTCTTGCCGGTGCCATAGGATTGCAAGGTTGCCTGAGTAATGCTTTGCCGGTATAATGTCTTGCCGGTGCCATAGGATTGCAAGGTTGCCATCAATGACAAAACCTTCAATCACACACAATGTCTCATTGGAGTGTCCATATGCCAACAATCTCCCCCTTTGGCATTGATGGCAACACTCATGAGAAATTTCAAAAAGATATCAAAAAATGTGTATACCAAAAAAAGTTACCAAAAATATGAGGGCTCCCCCTGAGCATGTGATCCCAATGTTTTGAATTTTCTCATCTACTACTCCCCCTTTGGCATCAATGACAAAGGTTAGTAGATTTGTAGTTGTACCAATTCATAACCTCAACCTTGTAGTTGGGTAGTTATTAGCTAAAGAATATCTCCCAGAATTAATTTTATACCATCCATAAACTTCTTGCTCTCCTTTATTGCTATCTCAGTTTTGTGTACTATACCGGTGAGATGCTACAAGTGCTCTGCCGGTGTTTTGCTACCCTGTGTTAGTGCCTCTGAGATTTCCTTATGCATAGATGCTAAATATTCCAATCTTGGACTTAGTTTAGATCTCAAAAATTTGCCTTGTTTATTATTTTCTCTTTTTCTCTTTCTAATTTGAGCAATTCTTCCTCAAACTTTGTTATCTTTTCCTCAAAAATTGATATTGTATCGAGTGAGTTAACAAAATTATCAACAAGTTTATTGATCTCTTCCTATACCTTGCTCATCTTTTTGTCTACATCCGTGGTCAAAAAGTTTATCTTACAAGTGTCTTTATACAGAGTTTTGTACTCTTTCAATAAATTGCATAGTTCTGGTAGAAGTGTGTCAAATTCCCTATTACACTTCTTTATTCCTTCCTCAAAGAATTTATGTTTCTCTTTTTCTACACTTTCCTTTATAGTTTCTACCTTTGTTTGCTCAAAATTTCCAGAAATATATTTACAAAGTGTATCCAACTGGCCTAAAGAATCTTTGTTGGCTATATTACAATTCGGAGCTATTAATTTCAAAACTGGAATTGAATCATCTATTGCTTTATAGCCTTGTGAGCTATAATCAGTTATTTTCTTGATAGAATCGAGCAATACCTTAGTTACATTTGATGGTGACCCAGTAAACAGAGTGCCGGTGGAAGGGACCATGCTAGTATTGACCTCTGGTAGGTCTGTTTGTGTCTCCATCTCTTTAAGCATAGTTTTCTCTGCATCTTTTCTTACCGGTGGCATCTGTTCTGGAGCCTTTAGCTCTATTGGTTGCTCTGTTTGTGTTCCAGATTCCATCTTTTTCTCTGAATCTGTTGTCGGTTGCTCTTGGTTTCCTATTGCTGGTTGCTCTTCATTATCAAATCTATCTGTGGTATCCTTATCTACCACTATGTTGATTTTTTGAGTATCAACATTCACAGTATATAGGACTTCAGGATTAGGATTGTTATCCTTAGTGTCCATGCTCTCAGCAGTCGGTTGATCTTCTGCAGTTGTTTTTACCAATGGAGTATTTAAAGGAGGTGGGGGTAAGTTGTCTCTAATCTTGATACTTGGCGGTCCACCAAAGTTACCTTTCCCTTTGTCCTTTTGATATACCAGAATGGGCTTGGGATTCATATATTCTTCTTGTTTTTCTTTTTCAATCAAGAATCTATCCCAACCATCTTCTGTTTTAGTTGAAACTTCAGTAACTCTACCTACCATTAATGATATTTGCCGGTGTGCAGTGGAAAAGACTGTCTGGTTGGCCTGAGCTATCAAATCATCAATTTCCTTAGAGTTGACCGGGTATACTGCAAGTAATTTTTCTATTTTAATTTTCTTATCCAACTCAATTATTCCTTGCCTTCTAGCCTCAAGTCTTTTATATAATTCATCTGGAATTTCATTTAGGACTTGCATCAAAAACTTTCTATACATGTCCATGTGTAGTATAACACTTTCCTCAACTTGTCCTTTCTCATCTTCTGATAGGGTGTCATAGATTTTCCCTATGTTTTTCAATTTACCTTCCCCTATGATTTCATTCAGTAATATGTCAAAAGGGGCCAAGTTAGTGTCTGTCTTCTTCTTCTTTTTGGGGGTCAGATTTTTCTTAGGTGTGGCTTTCTTGACTGGAGACCTTACAGCTTGTTGCTTCTGTCTTGTCCTTCTAGGTGAAGGAGTGGATACTGGTGAGGGGTCTCTTTTCCTAACAACTCTTTTGAAAGTTGCTGGTATATCTCCTTCTGAGGAGGTATCTACCGATGATAGATGAGTTTCAGGCTGTTGGGCTGCCAACTCTTCTTCTGTTATGCCGGTTTTCTTTAATACATCATCTTTTAAGGCTTTTGCTTGCCTACTTCCTTTCCTCACAGATGCCTCAACTTTCTTTACTCTCATTTTAGATTGAATTTGACTTTCAATGTACTCAGCACTACCAAATACTTCTTCCTTTAGTTCATTGGGGGCTTCCAGAAGTGCTTTGGCATAAGTTTCCACTATGTGGTCATCTGTTTCATACCCCATTTCTGTAACCCAGATTGTTCTTGGGATGACTGCTTCCATCCAAATCTCATCCTTTTTTATTACAAAACATATGTCATCCTTATATTTGTTGATGATTTCCTATGATAGTCTGATCCTCTTATTCATTTTGACCTTTAGTGCTTGAAAATACTCATGAATATTCTTTTCTTTGTTTTCACCCATGTTGTTGAACAAGTCAGACAATTGTTTTCCTACCGGTATGTCAAATCCAAAATCCTTGTTGCCTATACCAGGAGCCTGTTTGGTTATATGTAGCATTAAGCATACAAGAAAATTTCCAAATCTAAAGGTTCCTTTCTTATCCTTCTTGATTTTTGCTAAGTTGTCAATTAACTCATCTTTTAACCATTCACAGATATCAATTTTTACATTGTTCTTAACCATGTCATGAGCACTTTTTATGCATAAACTGGAAACAGGGTTAAGCCTATTTGCATGAGTTGCTTTGTAACCTAGAATCATGCTAATGAATCTCACATTTGTATCGGTCACATCATTAACCCTCAATGATCTTTTGTCAGATGTTGCACTAGTTAATTTCATTACTAGGTCATTGGAGACCTTCTTGGTTTTCTCGGGTCTGGTACCGGTGGAAGGTAACCCTGTTACTGCTTTCACAGCTACCTTAGTAATTTTGTGAAGTGAATCAAGCCAAAAAAATGATCCATGTACCCTGCTTAGAACTATCCTAACCACTTGGGAAATTCAGGAATGCAGAGGATTTCAATGAATCCTAAGGTTTCAACAATTTTATGTTCAGGTTTCACATTTCCGGCATTGTCACATATAACAGATTTATACATGTTTTTGATTTCTTCATCACCTAATTCTTCTATGTTGCAATGAATATACATTCTAGGGTCTTCTGCATAAACAACACCCTTTGGAATTTGGGAAAAAGCACCTGTGTTGTCATCTTTCTTAGCTACCTCAGGAACTAGCTCAAACATGGACCTAGGTCCTTTTATAACCTCGACTACTGTAGGGTTTGCTATGAATTTAGGTGCAGAGGAGGATGCCATGATGATAAATACCTTTTTCTGTCTTTGGATGGATTGATTGCTGAAGTGCTTTTCCTCTTTGCTCGGAATGCCTTAGCTCGGAAATCTTTGCGCTCTCTGAAGGTTTGAATTCTTGGTGAAATGAAATGGAGCCAAAAACCTTATTTTATAAAGTCTTTTCTACCACCTACCACATTAATTGTTTGCCGACAATGTATTAACTCAACTTTATTTGCCGGTAATGAAGGATTTTCAACTTCTTTTCTCTAACTGAGGGAATAATAGCACATGTGTCATTAAATTGCCAAACCCTCAAGATAATTTTCTTCAATTTGATGAAGAACATCCTGTCGGTGGAGCATTGCTCTGTCCTGCCGGTGAAGTATGTGTTGGTCCTACTGGTGGAGGAGTAACCCCAATATTTAGATCACCTTTTCTAATCCATTGCTTTGAAAATTCTTGCTTAACCTCTTCAACCTTTTCTTTACCTTTCAAGCTAGTACTTTTGTTATCTACCGGTGTACCTTTACTTCTACAGAATTTAGCAATATGACCGATCTTGTTACATGCATAACAAATTACATTATTTTTCTGAATACCTTTCCCATAACCTATGCCAGTTTGTGTTCTACATTTGTTTGATAAATGACCAAATCTTCCACAAACATAACATCTTACATTCATTTTGCAATTTTCAGAGTTATGACCAATTTTGTTGCATTTGATGCATTGACCGGTGGGAGGATTGATGTTCTGATAATTCCTAGATCTACATTCATTTGCCCTATGACCATAATTATTACAGTTAAAGCATTTTCCATTGAATTTGTAAGTATTAGAGGGTCTTACCAGTTTGCTTTGATCCTGGGTATTTGCAGTACCGGAGCTTTCTCCAACTTCAAATCCAACTCCAAAAGTGTCACCTTTGGGTTTTTGATTCTTCAATAAGGTACCAAGTTCTTCAGAGCTTTTCTTGAATTTTTCTTTGTGTAGATTTGTAGTTTCCAATTCCCTTTGCAAGATCTCTTTTTGTCTCATTAGTTCATTTGAGTCATTTTGAGTATGCATCAAATCTGTCTGTAGACACCTAAAAAATGGTCAACGCTTGCGGAATCATACTTTAACATTAGCACATTGCCTTATTTTAGGTTTTTGCATCACATTAACATTTCTCCTATGTCATGCATTTGGTCTTTATCATATGCGAGCATCAAGTCATTCTTCTACATTCTTCATTTATCTCACTTTCGAATTTGGTCTTGTCGATAACAATATCAGTCATGATTTTGATCGATTTTATCTTGTCGCATCAATGTGCGTGCTCATTTGTCATCATTTTGGACATCGTCAATCTTAATTAGGGTTTTGTCCTCTTATCAATCTTGTCATCATGCGATCGATTTGTCACTGATTCTTGTCTTTTGATCAATTTGTCATCGATCGTGGTCATTTTCAATCTTGCCATCTTGCAATCTATTTTGTCATCGATCCTTGTCCTCTTGTCAATTTTGTCATTTTGCGATTAATTTGCCATCGATCGTCTTCCTTCTCAATTATGTCAATTTGGATCAATTAGTCATTGTTCCTCGTCAATTGGCGCATTTATCAATCAAATCATTTATCACATTGGTTCTTTGTTAATCAGAATCATGATCGAGTCAATTATCTTTCATCAAGACCTAATTGTCATCCTTGCATTGCTAATTCATCTTCTAGGGTTTCATGATTTAATCATTTAACCCTGTTTGTCATTTCTCCCTCTAGGTTAAATAAATTATTTATTTATCCTAAGTCTTCGAGTCACAATTAAATGTTTAATTTAATTGGCTAACTAATTATTCCTCTTTTTGTGAATTAATTAATAAATGACAAATTATTAGTTGATTTGCCTAATTTCTCCTAATTCTTAACTTCCTAATTTTTCATCAATTTCTAAATTCCCTCTTTGTGAATTAATTAATAAATGAAAAATTATTAATTAATTCACTAAATTCCTAATTTCCTCATTTTCTAATTTCCTATTTTCCTATTTTCCATTTTTCTAATATTTTCTAATTTCTAATTCAATTTCCTCCTATTTTTCTCCTAATTTCATGGGAATAGCATTTCAATTTGTCATAATTTGTCATAATTTGTCATAATTGACAATCAATCAATTTTGACATAGAAAGTTGTCATAATTTTGTCATGAATTATCAATCAATCAATTTTGCATAGAAAGTGCAAATTTGTCATAATTTGTCATAATTGACATTATTTATTTGTAATTTCCATTTGAATTGAATCATGCTAATTTGATCATCTCTCCAATTTGTCTATAAATTGGATGAATTTCTTCAATCTCGGCTAATAATAATGATCACTTGTTTGAATTACTTTGTTAAATCAATCACGCTTTGAGTATTCTTGTGCCAATGTCAATCTTGCTTTCACATTAGGTTTATGCACTTGAAGGTGAGATCCACAAATAAAGTCTATTTGGAGAAGAAAGAAGGACAATGGAGCCGCATGAAGGAGACATTCAGATCTGCATCTGGTTTGCTTAGCTTTTAGCTTTGAATGTTTTGCTTTTCATGTCTTTATTGAGTGTGTTAGGATTGATCATTGCAATCTGCTTTTGTGATTGAGCCATGACTAATGTTGAATTGATTTGATGATTTCTAATTTCCTAGCTACATTAATTGGTGAACCTGACGTGAATCTAACCACTTAACCATGCTTTTGAGTTCTTTTGAGTTGATTTGTAGGTCAAAAACCCAAGAAATAGGGTAGTGCAGGGTTTTTTGGGGACTTCTGCACCTGTGTGAGACAATCTGTGCCTATGTTATACATTCTGCGCCTATGTCACAGACATTCTACACCTGTGTAAATACTTCTGCGCCTGTGTCAGACATTCTGCACCTGTGTAGGGCCAGAAACAGAGGTAAAAGACAGTGTTTTTCACTTGCAAATTGTTTTCTTTTGCATTCTATTTCTGCTTTTTTTGGTTTTTTTGGTACTGATTCTTTGTGTAGAACCTTGACATATGCATGACAAAGACAACAAATGAAACTACTAACACATTTTTGTGTAGGTTCGATAGTCAAAGACTAAACATATCAAACTTCTGACTTGGGATTTGCAGGTTGCCTAGGGCTACAACTAAACTTTGTGTTTGCAATTAATATTTAGGCACCTAGTGATTTCTAAATTGGATGGAATGAATGTATGTTTGCTTTGATTGTTGATTTTGACATTGGAGTAGGAGAGTATGCTCTCATCCTTCTTAGGGTGATCAGAAATCTAGATCTTCAATACCATGCTCATGTTTTTGATTGTGTGTCACCTTTAGAGGGCCTGCCTTCCCGACCATTTTCTTTTGCAAGCAAGTGATAATCGTGAGAAGGGAATGACCCAAAGTGAGTACGGCTAGAATACCTTGGCATTCTAACTCACTATAAACAAATACCTGATGGGCAAAAGCTTTGAAGGAAGGGTTACATGGGAATTGCGGTTACTTGGGAAGTGATGACTTTTGAACTCTTTCTCATATCAACATCTAAGTAGGACCTCATGGTCTAAATCGTGCTGCACGACTACATTTGTTTGGTATCTTGGTGGGCTTAATGTCTCAATCATGCTTTCGTGACACCAACGAGTAACGCTTAACAGAAATCCTTACTAAACACCTTGTATTTAGAGGCCAAAAATCCTTCTAGTTGCTTGAGAAGGACAAGTTCGGATACTTGGAAGAGATACTAAGTTTTCCATGGGGAGATTTCCATGGGGACTAATGCTTGGCTGCCCTGAGAAGTGAGTGCCATGGAGGGGAGCCCATGGGGTCAAGAATCTATGTATTCTCCTTGAATCCCATAACAAGTCTACCTCTCAAGTACCTAATGTCCTTGCCATCCATAAGAAATGTGTGAATGAGCATGATTGTCTTGAGTCTAAGTTGAAATATCTTGTCTTCTTTGTTTGTCAAAAGTTGAATTGCATCTCATTTCAAGAACAAGACAAATGGATTCAAAACAAGGTTAAACACAAGAACATTCCATCCAACAAAGTTCAAAACACCTTCAAACATGGTTGTCAAACATTTTTCAAAGTCTTGTCTCAACATTCATGTCACTTAGATTTAGGTTCATCCTAGGTTTGCATTTTGCAAAGTCATTGTCAACTATCAAGGTTAAGTTTCATCTAGGTCATACTCCTTTGCATATCAATAAGATTCATCCATTTGCATATGTCCTCTTGCATTAGAGTAATACCATTGTCATTCATTTATATTTGCATACCCTAGGTCTCTTCATTAAGCTTAGGTCATTATCATATCATATTAGGGTAATTTGCATATTAATTGTCCCTTTGCATATAGTGTCAAACTAGGTTTTGTCATACTTGAGTAATCCAAATCTTTGATAAACCCTAAGTCATTGTTAGGAAGTCTAGACCTTATCAAACCTTTTGTCCTTTTGTCATCAATGTCATTTCTTCAAACCTAGCTTAGTATCCAAGCATATAAGGGAGACATTGTCATCTTGTCCTTTTGTCACTTGGTCCTTTTGTCCTTTGAGGTCTAGACATCATTGCAATTTCCTAAGGGTCTCTCTTTTAGATTTGCATTCAAAAGTTTGTCAAAATCTTCAAAAACAACCAAAAACATAGATTGCATTCTTGCCATAGATTGCATTTTCATCC